>NC_140123.1:53865570-56265570 GCF_964035555.1 Netta rufina | reverse complement strand
TCCCTTATTCAGGAAATACTAGCAAAAGAGAAAAAGGCAAATGGGACAGGAAAACAAAGCTACACTCTCCTTTAAAAGGAAGTGCAGCTATAGAGTTTTATTTCAGGGTGATAATTGGAACAACCTCTTCACAAAAGGCCCTTCTATGAAGAAAGGAAAATGAGGCAAGTCACATACATAGATTTGGTGGTGGATAGTTGGAAGGGAAATTCATGGCTTTCTTATAAGGCAGTTGAGTATGCTTAAGCCAAAACGCACCTCTAACTTATTGGTTATCCTGGTCATCAACCATATATCCTCTCCCTTCAAGCAATTACTTGAAGTACAAAGGATCCAAGTGGCATGGTAGCCTAAGTAGACCAGTGGCCATAGTTTAACTATTCCTGCTTTGAGCACCACAACATTTACTCAGTGCTCAGTATGGAATTCCACACAGATACATGAACTCATCTTAATTTCAAGTAATTTAACCCACTTTCCTAATTGCCATTAGAACACTGATTAGTTTCTAATAGTTATTCATTAGCTCTAAGTTGAACAAGAGCTGATTTGAGGTAATCACTTCCTTGACATGTTCTGGGGACTAAGTATTTCACAGTTATGGTGATATGCATGGTCAATAGTAAAGACCATGAAGTTCTGGTGGTGAAGTTCTGAAATCTTCTCAGAACCACCTCTACTTTTCTGCATATGGACTGTTTGGTAAAAAACAAAAACAAAACAAAACAAAACAAAACAAACAGCTTTCCTCCTACCAGAGTAACCAAGGATGTTATTGAAGATCATAAATTACACAATAGAAACAGCTCAGTCTTACATACTTCATCTTTCCTTGGAGACTGTATTTCACCCTCCCTGTATAGGATTATAAAGTTTTGCTTCTGCAGAGAAGCTGTTTGCTCTCAGTCTTCTCCTTATGCCGCTGATCCTCAGTGACAAATATATCCTCCTTAGTCAAAGTCACATGTGAGGTGAAAGTTTCTTGCTTCATTGGCTTGGAGTTATGTTTCTGGAACACCCCTAGGCATCTTGCTTGTCCCACTTTGCCCATTTACATGTTTAGTTTTCTCTTAACGTGTTCTTGGAGGCTGCATTTTGGATCTCATCTTGAGGATGCATTGATCAAGCCCCCATCATTCTTACTACCTAACGTTTAACTGGAAAGAAAGTGCAGGACATGTGAAGAGATATATTCAGGACATTAATTTCTTTTTTCCACTGAGCAGTTGCTTGTTATCCATGGGATATTCTCTTATCCACTTGTGACAACTCATGGAAATTTCTGACTTGGATGTGGCCAAGCAAACAGGGTGTGTATCCGCCTTCAGACTCATCCCAATAAATCTCCAATCAGAGAAAACTGCTCTAGTGCTTATGTTCCAGATCTCAAATGCCAGGTGTGATCTCAGTATAAAGTATTACCTGGGAGGAGCGGGTTAACCCCCTGTTAACAGCAGTCCACATTCAATCACCTAAGAGCACAGATGAAGTGAAGGTAGCTCCAGCAGTTTCACTTCTTTTAGGGTTCAACTCTATTCAACATAACATCGCTTACAGTTTAGGCTACAATGGGCTACAAATTGAAGACCAGATCTTTGCAATTCCGCTTCAAGATCCTTCCTACAGAGATTGAATGCTTTTGTTTTCATATCCCGACTGTGCCCCCAACACAGGGCTTTGAAGGATGGCCGCAACACAACACTACTCCCTCAAATGACTTGAAATGACTAGGAATTGAAAACAATGGAAGAAAACAGAACGGTAGCTTAGTTCATATGCTCAGAGCTAGAAAACCTAAGAAGTAATTATTTGGGAAACACCCAAGCCTTTTCCTTTAAGCTTTGAGTCATTTCTTTACTCAATGGAACACAAATACCAAGCACAACATTTAGCAGAAACAAAACAAAGACATACAGAAATGAATACAGAACAGGTCAGAGGAACTTCAAACAGGCGTGGGTTTTGTTATTGCTAATCATGACATGGCAGACAGGTTAAATGACCTCCCAATATATCTGGTACTCTATGAAACTTGAACAATGCCTGAAAAAAAAAGTGCACGCTGGGGGAAGATGGAAGTGGAGAATTTACTTTAAACTCCTTTCTTAGCAACTTCTATTTTTAGATGATCTGATGATCTGTTGGTTTTGCTCATCACCCAAAATAATACAGACACCCCTCCTCCCCATGCAGAAGTCAACCTCTGAAGTTCCACAATGAGCTTCATTGATTTTTAAGACATATTGTCAGCTACCTAATAATTTAAGTAGTGGCACAGCTCTTTTGGTTGAAGCTTCGGTTTCACAAACAAAAGCTAACCACCTGAGACCACAGAGGACAGGATATGAGCTACTTATAGCAACACTGGACCAGTGAACAAGAATAGCAGGAAAGCTGCTTATTTTATTTTATTTTTTTTCAGCAAAGGCCTTTGAAGTAAACTATTTATTAAACATTATAATACTCGAAACAAAAATCTTTGAAGGCAGGTTATCCTCCTCTGCACCATGTCCCGTTGTGAATGAATTGCTTCCTTTTCCTTTCAGGATTTTTTTCACTTGTGAAACTGACACTCAAATTGTTCTCTGAAAAGGCTTGGGTGAGCCATTGCCTTCAGCGCGAGGAATAATCCATCCATCACCAAAGGGAACATTAAAAATATTTATAACTAAAACTATTGCAATATTACTGCGCTGTAAGCAGCCACATGATTCATTAGGCAGTGTTATATAAATACAATAAATAAGTTCCTTGTGCATAGAAAATAGCATCGATTAATAAGTAATGATGCCACCAGATCACTGGAAGCAGAAACAAGCAGTCTAAGAGCAAGATTTAATTTTTCACTTTTTTAATTAAAAAAAGGTAAATTCTCCCCACTAACCCAGTTACTGACTAGTGCACATGGGTTTTCTTTGTTCTTCTGATTAAAACATTCATCTCTCTCCCTCTCTGTTGTTGAAAGAACTCATTTTTCTCTACAGTATCACCAGGATCATCAGGGAGTTGTGAAACCAGTGCCTTTTCAAATACATGTATTTGACTTGCAGAGACAGAAATGTGCTTAGTTAACATACAGTATACATGCAATATTCAAAGGCCACACAATCCTGAAGTTCTTCTCTTTTAAATGCCTACTCATGAACCTAACTTGTTCTGCATTTACCCACGTACCTGGCACGTCCTCACATTCCAGGAATGAGCATACCAAATCTGGTCCCTCATCTATATAGCCACATTATATTGCGTTTGCATCCTCGAAAATCTGGCACTGATGTGCAGGATAGAAGAGAACTGCTCTGAAATGATCACTAAGAACCATCTGAGCCTGAGAAATTCTCTGTCGAAAGCCTGGGAAATAATCAGAAGTGAACTGAAACTCCCACTGGGCCAACGTGCATGCCTGCATAGTAAAGATGTCACTGGCAAGCTACAGACAAACCCCCACACTAAAAAAAAAAAAAAAATCTTAATTCTTCACTGAGAGAAATAACCTACTCTGAGCAGGAAAAAGCAAAGAAACCTAAACCATCAATATCCTGTTTTCTGAAAGATGTAAGAATTCATAACTTACAGTGATTTACATGGAAGTAATACTGACCTACCACTTCTGAAAATTTATTCACAGAGATATGACTCAAAGTTATGCAGTATATATACATATTTAGCTAAGGAGCATATCCAGCCTTTATTTGTGTGAAATAAGACACTGTTCACTGAATAGGTTCATTTTCTCCATTTGTTCTGCCTTCTGTTTTCAGGTGCAACCTGGCATACATACCAAGTGATAATCAAGCACTAAGCATTTTGAATCATTTTCTTCCTCATCTCTGAAATATTTGTCCATCTGACCGCCACTATAAAAAGTTGCTATGTATTTCCATTATGGATCATATTTTTGCTTTTTCACATTCTACAAATATGGTTAACACCTATGAACAATTTTTAGAACACGTATAAGGAGGTTTTTCTTCTGTTTGTGTTTTATGCTTTGTTTTATTTATTTTTATATCAAAGCAAAATTCTCCTTGCACAAACAGCACAGCTAGCCTACAGTAATACTGTTGGCTATGTGGTTGGCTAGTTGGGTATGGAAGCGTTCTAGATGTCCTACTTGAAGACTGTCACCATTAACTAGCCTTAATTTATCTGCAGTATGGATAAATCTGGATTTACAGTAGGGAGCAAGCCACTCATTCTGTGATTCCACCACAATAACCTGAAATTTGGTACACTTATTCAACTTTAAGGTACTGACTTTCAAAGAATAAGGTATACATTCTTTAACTATTCTTTAACTATTATAACTATAATAGTTAACTATTCTTTAACTATTTTTCTTGCCCTTGGAGGACATCAAAAACACCTGTAGTCATTTTATTACCTCTACCATAAGGATAAAGTGTCAAGAAGCTGTATAAATGACACACACCTGTAAAATTTGTACTGGTGACAATCACCAAACTTCTGGGGAACTTGTAGATGGATTATCTTTAATGGGGAAAAAAAGAGTGGAAGCTCATAATTTGCTGGAGATTTTACAAGGCTTTCTGTGGACCTACAATACAGAGACAGTTCTGAAAATCAACTGTTATAAATACTCTCTTGGAAGAAAATTCCTTGGTTGTTCATAATTTGGTTCATTATGAATCCTTAATCAAATGTAAATTACTGAGAAAAGCAGTAGATAAACTGGAAGGGATGTCCTAGTTTCCTCTAACTGAGCTCTCTCAAATTGGTTCTGAGTAGTGGACAAAAACTACAATGAACTTAGCTGAAGTTTTTCTGAGGATGAGGTATGGACAAAAAAATGTCCATACAGGTCTCAGCTCATAAAAACATCAATATTTTTAGTGCTCTTTAAGTAATTTTTTAAGTGCTTTCAAGGGTAGTGACAGGCTGAACCATTTACTTGAGCACTTTCTTGACTAAGGGCCTTAAATCTGTCAGCAGCCGCTAGTTCTATCAGCAATAAGATGTAACTGAGCAATAAGGTGTTACTGACAGTCTTCTGCATGGACATCTTCAGAGGTTCTATTCCCAAATCTTTAAAAAAGCCTAGTAAGTTATTTGGAGAAATTCCTGGTTGACCTTGAGTGACCTCAGGAACAGCCATATGATTATAACCCTTCTGTTCCTCTTAACTTGCTTCCCTTCAAAATCCAGTGAGACCATAAGTCAAAGGGAGAAGAAGATGGTTGCACACTTCTTTCCCCATCACTCTTCCTATCTGAAGGTTGTTTTTTTTTTTTTTTTTTTAGCAGTTTGTCACTTTTCAAGATGTGTTGAACAACTATCAAGATGAACTGCAATTTACTTAGCTCATACATCACGTTCCTCACCAGCACACATCCTGTGCATCTTCAACACAACACAAAGTTGTGTGTTTTCAGGCGTCAAAACCTTAAATCAGCTTCTGCTCATCTCTCCGACTTCTCTGCAAATCTCCCTGAACCAGCTGCAAAGCCAATGCAAGCTTAACCACTGTGATTTGGAACTGCAGTGGGGAGGAGGGAGGCACTCAGTGAGAGTCGGAGGGCAAACTGGGGACTGCACAAAAGTAATTTGCTAATAATGAAGTAGCTACTGAAAAAAAAGTTTTGTTCATACTTTCAGCTCTGTTGGGTAGACAAATTAGATACTCTCCTAGTAATGTAAGCACAATCTGGGCCTTAATATACATACACCTTTTCCATGTACTTGGAAGTTCTTTGCAAAGCGAGCTTTGAAATAAAGGAAAAAACAGCTCATTAAATCATTTTCAGACACCGTTTATATCAGCTGGTACCATCTCCAAGATTCATAATAGCATGATTTTATTAATTCTCATAAAGCCTGATTTTGCATTCAGGCAGTCAACATGATTTTAAGTGCCAATATCTCAACCTGAAAGTCAGCAAAATATAAAATAACATCAGTAGAATATTAAAATCTCCCACTGAGATAAATAGAAATATGAAGGTTCAGACGGAGCCAAATAGATTAGTGCGCACTTCCTACTCATTATGTGCTTTCAGCTACCATGGTACAGTTTTATAATTTGATGGGAAAAAAAAAATTGTACTTTTTAGCTATTTTCCAGCTTTTCTAAGACTGTTCCTCCCTTCAAAAATGGCATAGTGTTATTAGCCACAAAATAAAGCTATGACTACGCAGTAAGCTTGGTTCAATGATGTCCATGTTGCTGGGATATGTGTTCTTTTCTCAAAACAAGTCCTGGGAGAAACACCAAAAGCCAGAGGGAATAAAGTGTGGGGAGAGAAGGGGAAATTGTTCTTTGACATCCTCCTTACTTCACAACTGATGTGTAGTTCAGAATGGAGTCAAATGTCGGATTGGTAATTAAACTTTGACTCCTACTAGGGCAATATTAATGCAGAGTGAGTCGCAGAGCAGTGCTGCCCAGCCCTGCTCTAGGGGTTAGCTCCAGTGCTAAACAGCACGTTGCTGACCGACACAGGAAATCCCTCTCCTGTTCCTTGAGTTGAACTGAAGGGCTGGCATAAAGAAAACGTCCAAAGTATTAACAGCAACAAGAAGTGCAGGCTCGGAGCCAGATTTCAAAGGCATTTAGGTGCCTAACTTGCATTAATTTT
Organism: Netta rufina; assembly: GCF_964035555.1. NCBI lineage: Eukaryota > Metazoa > Chordata > Aves > Anseriformes > Anatidae > Netta > Netta rufina. The sequence goes on along the minus strand of NC_140123.1, from coordinate 56,258,974 downwards.
AGTGGGACTAAGTTGCCTCTGAAAATCTGGCCTTCAGTTTTCGCTTTGCTTAAGCCACTCCAGATCCCGTGGTTCTGTCAGGATGTAGAAGCAATTACATTTCACAACTTTGAGTCCAACAATGTATTTTGGAAATCATTCAAAATCAGTGCTTTTTTAACATAATGTTTCCTTGTCCAGTAAAATACACCAGAATTTTATATACTTGGTATTTGGAGGTATCAGTGTTTTTTATATAGATTGATGCCAGAAGCTAACAGTATGTTAAAAACACTGACATCCAAATAAACTCTGCGTTCTTCCTTTAGGTGGGAGAAGTGTTTAATGGATACCAATGCTTTGACAAACGCAGTACAGAGAATAAAATGTACAGTTTCAGCTTTACTGAACACTAATGTGATTGCTCCCGAACAAAACCATTGCCTAAAGAATGTTAATCCCAAAAGAAATAATGTAGGTGTTACAGTGCATATAAAAATCAGAAATTAGCATTTGAGGTGTCCATTCCCATACATATCCAATATGAACTCAGCCAAAAAAATACCAGCTTGGCTTGTAAAGGAATCCAGTATAATGAAACACATTGAAAATGAGAAAACCAAACCCTCATTTTGATTCACAAGGCAGATGTGTACACACTTGAGCTAACAGAATTGATCTCAGAATATTTTAATAAACACAGGTAGCTGGAGTATCTGTGAACACCAATCCATTTCACGAGATTACGCTCACACTGCACCAACAGGTCGTGCTACACCAATTCTTCTCAGAAGAAACTGCAAGCCCTCTCCTCCCACATGCCCATGCCTAGCCTGTCACTTGCACTGGCTCTAGCTCCTTGAGGTCAAAGTACAGGGATGGAGCTAGAAATCATCACAGGGAGGAGTGGAAATCGTGTCTTCTGCCAAGAGCATCACATTTTATTCCTGACTCTACCAGGCACCATCCATCTATTCCCCAGTAAGGTTTCTTCCTCGCTGGCCTCTCAGACCTTAACTGGCTCACACACTTCTGAAAATCACTCCTTCAGAGAATAACCCACCTCCCTTTAAGCACCTGCTTGACTAATTTCAGGAAATTCGTTCCCGACTCAAGCTAATCCTTCCTGGCTAGTCATCTTCCCTTTCCTTCCCAACTCACTATTATCCTTTAATTGTTCGTTTTATCCCTTGCGTCCCAAGTCTTCAAGATTCCTTCACCACTCCTGCGCGGGACTGGTTCAGCAGGAATCTCTAAAAAAAGTTAACACCTGGTCACCCCCTGTAAATTTGGGGGAAGCTTCATTTCTAGTATAAACTGAAGGCAGTAGTTTCGGCTGATGGAAGACAAGGTTTTACTCTTCTTTTAATAGGGTACAAAATTAAAGTATTTACTACTGCTTATGTAACCTAATGATTATTCAATGTTAGACACATAACTTGTTTGGGGATGGAACTCAAAAAATGAGAAGTAGCTGCCATTTGCTTTCATCTCGCTTCTGGAACTCGAACAAAAATGCCAGCTGATGAATGGCCATTTGTAACACAGATGTTAATGCAATACTAAATGAGACAAAAATCACCAATGCTGTTTGCAAGGCTCCCTGTGATGTGCAGTCATCAGGCAATGCGGAGACCAGCACAACCCTAAGCTGGCTATGAGTGCGCAACCAATACATGTTTGGTTATTAATTTCAGTGCTCTTATTGCACACAGTTGGGTTAATTGAATGTCACAACAGTCACATTCCTCCAAATGGCACAGAAAATGTGAACGGCCTTTAAAGCAAGCACCAGCAACATACAAAGGAACCATTCTGGATGTCTTCACAGGTAATTTTGCAACCTGTACTTGCAAGGTGCAGTACCTGTTACTGCAGGACATACGAAGAAGCTGTCTGGCATATTAAAAGGAACAGCTTAAGCCATCATTTGGCTCGATTCTCAGCACATTCCAGGAACCCCATAAACAAAGACAACATGTGCAATGTTAACTTTCTCTTTTATGCTGACAGCTTTTTTCTCCCGTATAATGACCTTCCTGCACAGTGTGTGTTACCATAAAAAGAAACAGAGCCCAGTAAAATTAGAGGAACTGCTTAATATCAAAACGTTTTATCTGAGGAAGACACCACCGCCAGTGTAAATATAAAAAGCACAAGAATTAAAAAGTATTTGTTTTGCTGTCTCTTCTTTAAGTTTAGATTGTTCAAACAAACCTGGCTAGAGTTGTCAGTTGCTCCACATTAGACAGCCCTTCCAAAAACTGAAATGGTACTCCAGAGAATGTGAACTTGGCTCAAATTTCAGACAATTTTCATCTTCTTCTTTCAACAAAGAGAAAACTACTTGAATGCTTTGGCCGTAGCCAAGAATTTGGATATGAAAGCCAGACCAGTAAACAAGTCGCTAAAATGGGCCACCACTATACAGTTGTGCATGCTTGTTTGAAGAAAACAAACAAACAAAAAAAATACTTTTTGGGGCCCAAAGGACACTTTTCTATTTTACAAGCAGAATGCTAATGTGAAATTTTAGTTAGGCATTATCTCTCTCATCTAAGTACAAAAGGAAAGCCACTTGCATTTTTCATAGACGAAGCCCAAGTTCACTCTTTTGTTTGTACAAACAAAGTGAAAAGATAAAAGAAGAACCTCACACTTTTATTTGAACTACGACAGAGAACCAACAGCCCTTCTTCACAGCATTCATCTTTCCATCAGCATGCCCAGAAAGGAAATTGAAACATTAAAAATATCATTGTTTTGCACCAAATGCACACTAGCTTCTGCTGTGGCAACTACCCCGCAAAACTCAGGCAAGGCAAATCAGAGTCCGCCAGGATTATCATCTTTTATATCAGGGAGACCTTCAAGAGCATTATAACTGCAAGGGCTGCCTGAGAATATTTTCCTCACGCCATAGAGGCTTAATTTTAGTACATTCAGTGAAACTACATTTCTGCAAATCAGACGACATGCCAGGAGAAAGCTGACACTAGCTCCATTGCAGAGCTTCTTGCTCTGTACATGCGAGCACCAAGTGATGCCAGGGAGACTTCTCTGAGCATGCCAGCAAAGTCTCCCTGAGCTGGCCAGAAACCCAAGGGAAGGAAATGAGAGTGATTATATACAGCTGAGCAAGCACAGCACAGAGACTCCTAAATCAGTGCTATGGTGTTCACTGCTGGTGTTCTGTGGTAAAAATGTTTACCATCTGTGTTACTCTCCCTTTGTTATGGACACTAATGGAGCCTTCAAACATAAAAGCATGGGGCTGGGGAACAAAAACACAATTAAACCGAAGCACTTTAAAATCACTTTTAGCCGTATATTACATAAGGAAATCCTGACGCTGAACAAAAAATGGATCAAAACCAAAACAAAGCAGTTTCAGGATGCACTCCAGAGGGCTGCACGGAGTTGGGTTTACTCAGCCCTGGAGGTCTAGTTATGAGCTCTCAGGCACAGCTGAATCCTTTAGGTACTGAGATGCCGCTCTCATTTGGACACAAGGGCAAAGTACACCACAACCCTTTTCCAGCAGCTGCCAGGCCTTTAAGCCCCATCCGTATAAAGAGCCTGCCTGTGGCAGTGAGTTTCCTAGGAAGCAGCTGCGTTTGTACAAAGCTTTTCTGCAGGGGAACTTCTCCGCTGCTCACCTCCTGCTGCAGAGCGGTCACAAAGGCCTGGAGAGCAGGATAGTCCGCACTGAAACAAAAACTGAAACGTGCCATTCAACTTACAGCCTGCGCAGAAAACCAAGCATCTGCCTTGGTGGAGCTCAGCATCTCATGCTACGACATAAATGGAGATGGGGGAAATGACAGCCTCCGGTCTGACCTTCCTCCCAGACATTTTTACGCTGTTCCATCAGCATTAAGATAAGGGAAAGGAGTTCCAGTGTCCTTCTGCTATCTCCGCTACAACCTGAGGTAGTTGCCTCACTAGGGCTTCTCACAGCCCCTTCCCTCATGGCCCAGAACAACGCTGCAAGGCATGTAAGACAACAGTTCACCCCGCATCCAACAAGCCCAAGGAGCAGAGCTGATGCTCAGCTGGGCTCAGATTCTCCCACTTCCATTCAACACAGCTAAACTATTGGGGAATCTGTTCCCCACCCCACAGCATGCCCAAATTCTTTGGAAAACCTGTGCCAGTTTCAACAGAGCGGTCAGTAATCTGAGGCTAACTGCTCGATTCAGGACAAGCACACAGCACAGGCTCAAGACAATGCAAGACCATCTGTCAGCAAGAATAATGCTTTTCCAGATGAGATGCTTCAGATAAGACATTACGTCCCTCCTGTTACCAAAGCTGGTCCCAGTGTAATTCTAGCAGTGGCCTGGACCACAAAAAGAGCCAGGCAGAAAAAATTCGGAGTGGAATCACAGTTTGTGTTGTCTGCAGTTGGAAGGGCCTCCCATCACTCTCACAATGCTGAAAGTGGTTTTGGAACCAACATGTGCCACCTGCACCATGACCAAAACTGAAACACCACATGGGTTTTAAAATGCTTTCAGAGTTGGCACAGTGCTGGAGGAGCTTCCACAGAGCACGCACACACCTGAAAAGAATACAATTGCATCTCCCTCTGGCCCCGAGTTCACAATTGCCAATGCGGTCTCAGTAGAAAGATCCACTGAGGGTGGATTATTCAGTGTTGTGCTTGTGAGATCTTCCTCCTAAATTCCAGGAAACTCAGTGGCTTTGGGTTCTTTCTGCCTCTCAACAACTGCTCGAGGATTAGACCTAAAGGAAAGGGAGAAGGGTAAAAGGCATTGTTCGCCACAAGCAGAGCTGCCTCTGGAGCAGAGCAAATAACAATGTAGGGAAACCTGCATGGAAATAAGCCAGCAATCATGATCCTAGTAATAAAGAAAAACTCTCTAAACGAGGAAAGGACAAACCACTGACCCTTCAGATCGTGGAGGGAAATTAATAGCTTTGATACTATTTTTCTACTTCTTACCTTCTCAGCGAATCCTCAGGTTATCAAGGCACACACCTAAGATTCCCTAAGCCATGCACTTTTTTCCCTTTGAAAATTTATCTACCATCCAAAGAAAAAGCATTGATCTTACACACATCCACAGAAAACATGCACTTACTTTTTAACATTTAACAGTGACAAGGTTATAAAGCATTTGCTGGGAAGAAAAGAAAAAAAAAGCAAGAAAAAAAAAAGATACAGATTCCCTTTGCTTGACACTTTGCTTCTGATATCCTGTTTCCTGCATACTCTACAGATGTTCCTATTAAAATCTTTATTCCTTCAGGGTGCTAATGGTAGTCTGTTTGAGAGTTCAATTCATCTCTGGTGATAATCTCTTCTTAACCTCCTCTACAGCTTCCATCATTCCCTTCCAGCTGGATTTTGACAGGTTAAGAGGCATCAACCTGCCAGAGCTCTCTTGATCATCAAACTCCTACAGTAGTACCAGTGCATTCTGCTGCATGCTTATGTTTCTATCACAAGTGTCCAGCCTTTTTTAGATTAGAAGTGGAGCTTCTGACCTCTCCTCAACTGGAGACTTCTGAGTGCAGTCACTCGAGCTCTTGTAAAGAATGATTATTCCCTTTTACACACAGCATTACTGCAAACCTGGAATTGCTTGCCCTGATTTTCTCTATCTATATTACTTCTGTATCACTGCCCTGTAATGCCTTTTGGGATGCAGGAATTTGTACAATTGCTGTCATAATGTGAAGCTATGGAGTCCCTCAGAGGTAATCAAAAGCCAAATGGACAAGGCCCTGGTCAGCCTGCTCTAGTTGACCCTGCTTTGAACAGCAGAGTCCCTTCCAGCTTTAAATATTCTTCAATCCTGAGATGCCTCTCTGGCCTCTCCAAGTTGCACAGTTAACTCACAAGTAACATTGCATTTCTATTTGTTTATTTGAGATGAATCAGGAAACAGTAAAGTTCTGGGTTCTAATCTTGCCTGCAACATGGTAAGAAATATTTTAAGAGAGGAGAAACTCACTGCCTCTTTTGCATTTTGAGATGCCTCTCAACCTCTGTAAGGTATCTTTTGCTTTACAGGAAACATGGCTACAGTTTGTGCCTCATAAAAGCCACCACTTGATGTCATAAACCAGGATATTTCCACCTTCACATACGCCCTTCTGAGTCGGTGCATCAAAAAAAACTTCAGTGGGACAGATGCCTTTCAGGATGTAACTGTGATGTCCTTGATGCTGGGTCCAGATCTGGCTTTGGTACAGTGACCAGTTTGTTCTGCTTGCTGAGTATTTGTTAAATGTTAACAGTGGGCTTGGAACATAAAAGACTAAGGGAGGGAGTCCCTGGGGCTCTTTTATAACTAAAAGATAAATGCAGGGAGAAAGAAAACAAAACAACACAAAATCTTCACTAAAAAATAAGGAACACCCAGAGACTTGTAACAGAACACTAACATAAGTATTTTAAAACTCAAACATTTTTGTTCTTCCTCATATGAAGACTGACATCAAAGAAAGCAGAAGCGAGAGATAGTTGTGAGGGCCCTTCAGGAGAAATTTCTCTGAAGTTAGGAGGAGGAGGAGGTAACAGTGGAAACACAAGAGATCACCACATCTTTCCTACCAACCAAGCCTTCTGGGCATGATGGAATATTCCCGTGTCCCGTTCAGCTTTGTTGTGCTGTGTACACTGAAGTTCTTTGGCACAGGGGCAGTTTGTTTTCGCTGTTCTCACAATAGTGCGGGCCTTTCCTTTTCATCCGCTTTGCCCTGACCTCCGTTTTCTCCCTCCCTCCCCCCCAATCGAACAATTATCATCAGACGCAGGAAGAAGCTTGTTGTGGTTCTGCTGCTCATAACACAATTTGCTATGCTAATACTTCCTGCGCACCCTGCCAACATGGCATCTCTCCAAGACGTAAGACTGGAGTTTGGGAGATGGTCACACGAGCATGATACTTCCTACTACAACTGCTCTGCCCTTCACCTTCCTTCGCCTTACTATGGGCAAGGGCTATAAATATCAAATGGCATGAATGAAACAAAGATGAAGACGGCCTATTTGTACAAGCAGTGTGGATTGCTGTCTTTCAGAAAAGCAGAGATGCGTGAGATTTATGTTAAAACACTGTTAATGTAGTTTTCAATGTACTTGACGAAGAATTTCTGTGAAACTTTAGTTCCATAAAAATTGACGTAAACTGTCTGTTCCTGCTCGGTAAATTCAGTTCCCCTGTTACTTGTATATAAACGTAAAAGGAAAAAAAAATTGCTGAGCTTCAAAATATCAATTGAAAGCTAATACTCTATTTTACAAGCAATGACTAAACTGCACCCATATACTGTAAGACACACAACAGGGGCAAAGGAAAAACATTTGTTTTACAAGCAACAAGAGTTTCTGGTATTCCATCAGTCGAGATGTTAACTCCAGTACTGTGCTGATGCACAGCAATTTTTCTCTAGCACAGCAATTTTTCTTTATTCTGGTCCTCATACTTCTAAACAGGGCTTACACAACAACATGAGAGTTAATATCAGATTAATGGTAATACCTCTCTTCTCAACCCATATATTTCTAGGGAAAAAAAAGCATTCCTAAAAACCTTGACATGGGGAATGCACAAGAGAAGCAATCTGAGAACAGATGGAGAAGACAGGTATGGAAAAATCATAGAAAGGATGACTAGAAAGAACAAATGAAATATCATGAAGAATATTTGGCATGGCGTACAATAAAGTAATATAAGTCTTTGTGACAGGAGGACTGAAGTTCATGGATAAGGCAATAAAACCTGTCAAAAGAGACAACACAGAGTAACAGAAGCAGATAATTTTAAAGACAGCATGGTTGAACACACATTCTGGATTCCATGACAGGCATCCGCAAAGAGGAACTGAAACCAGTTTTAGTTAAGATATGATACAAAAGGCAAGAGTTTCAGCAGTGTGAACAAGAAAGTGTGGAACACAAGGAAAAGACAACTCAGTGCATGACGATAGCACTTAGAGCCCCATACTGGCTTCCTACCTGCTTCAAAGTATATTGCAGTGTGTTAAGTTTGACCTCTAACATGATCTCAAAGTTGGCCTTTTCCCTCAGTGACGGTCGTATCAGCAGATAAATTTTAGCTCATAGACGGCCAAAATGGAACAGAGCAGAGAAGTAAAAAAATCATTTATTACATTGGTTTGTGAATTTGATTGGATAACCTACTGTTTACTCATCTTTTGTCATGTATTCTTGTGCTCTAGCAATGGGAGAACAAAATTTGCTAAAGCAATTTACAGGAATCTCTTTATTTGAGCTTAGGATGCAACCCACAGTAATTACAAGCAGTGTGTGGCAATATTTTCTCTATTTAGGACAGGAAGTGAAAAATACCAAAACACATCTAAAATTACATTAGGGATTTATGTAGACAGAAGGTAATTACACAAAGTGGACTTTGGCCAAGACTCTCAGAACATGCAGCAATCTCAGAACCTTGTGGAAATTACCACGGGACCTTTGGTGATAAGTGGGCTAAATCTTTGTTTAAATTGTCCTAAAAAAGAAGCCTTCTCTAAAAGCATGTTGTCTCCTTCCTAAATGGATTGACAGCACCAGCATACTCCAAAATTATGATGACATCTCCAATATTACAGCACACAAGTGGAAAAAGAAAACCAACCAACCAAAATAACAACAGAAACAAAACAGAAGCACGCACATTTAAAAAAACAGAGCAGGAGTAGACATCTCAAATGTTTCATGTGCACAGAATTACTTGCTTCCCCCTCTAATTTATTTCAGACTAATCTGAGATCCTTTATTTTAGGTCAGTTCTATGACAATGGAAGCATGCCAATGTAACCTTCGTTTTCTTAATTAGCATTTAACAAGAAGTTTGTCCTCCTCTAGAAATACTCCCTTCCATAAGGAAGAATAACCTTGAACAGAAGACAAAACTAAGCCAAGGAGAGGAGAAAAATGAAATCGAAGCTCCAATATACTTATGTACCTTTAAAATGCATTTGTTTACATACCCTCAAAGCTTAAATAAAATAGCTCTGAATAAAAAATGACTTCATTTCCCAGAAGCAAGCACAGCACTGTGTCTGTATGCATAACTACTCCAGGGAAAACCAATTGCAAAGAATGTCTCTCTTTTACACATGCTTCCTACCATGGACCATGTGGTCTTGTAACTCATTGTTTATCTTGTCTGGAAACAAAAATGCCACTAAAAAACAATCCCAAGCCAGATGGCCAGTTTCACTAATCTGACCCTATTTTTTCCAAGTAAATCTAGTCAACTGTTACAATACTGATGCCCCAAATAATCCACCATTCCTATAATACTTAGATTTGCATATTTAGGTTAGAAATGCCAAGCATATCTGGATTAAGATTTTCCCCCAGTAAAACAATGCTTTGTCATAAATTCTGCTCTGGAGACCACACCAGTGTTTCATGACTTGAACCAGGCACGTCCACACATTGACAATCCAAGTGGAAGCACACCCACAAAACACTCTGACTAAAGCTCACCTCTCTAGCTGAAATGCGTTTGGAAGCTTCCTTTTAGGCTCCTTAAACCCTCATGTAAAGAGTGACAAATGCAGAGATTCTCTCTGTAGCCGCCCCCATGATAACAGATGACAAGATGCAGCACAAGCTTCATCTCTTGCTAATTAAACGAATCAATTAAGAGACTATTGTTGCAACTGTGTAACTGCTGTTCTATAGTGGCAATAACAACCCCACAGGGAGGTCTTTTACTACATTAAAATGCTGTCCTCCACAACTCCATTTGATATTATTAGAAACAGTTATTTGCGTCTTGCTGTCATATTAGTAGCAAAGGCAAATTATGGAAATATGCAGACCAGAATGGTCCCAGTATGAGATCAGGTTTGGTTTTCAGCCTCCGAGGGAACAATTGCTGAAATTCCAAAGTTCCCTAAAGTTCTTTAATGGAACTGATAAATCTATCAGCACAGCATCCATTTAGATTCTAGGTAAGGGTCACATATTTGCATACTTTCCTGCTAAGCTGATACAATTCAACTAGATAAATTATCATATTAAGTTTACCCTCCTGAGTTAAACTGATGGAGTTCAAAATTGTTTTCGATGGTTGTCATTAATCGCTGTTACATCCTAAATGCTCACTTTGAAATCTAATTGTGCTGGTGTACCAAGGGTCATATTAATAGCATTTTTAATGTTAAATCTTTGTAAAACATGTTTATTTTACTGATATTACCACTGAAGCCTAGAAGACTAATGAGAAACAAAGTATATTTATTATCAATAAAAACTTAATTTAAAATTTACATTCAGAGACTTAAATTAGCTTTACTAACTTCATCATGCCTTTGTTTCATTAAGATCCCTGGTTAAGCTTCAAAGCCATATAAATTAATACCTCCTAAACAGTTCTTGGGTATACGCCAAAGCTGCAGCCATCAAAAAGCTGTTTAAAAACACAGGCTACACATATGTTTATTATTTGGCAGTAGGCATCTTCTATCTTCTTCAGGAAAAAAAAAAAAAAAAAGCTAGATCTTCAGTATGATGTAACAGTCTTGATATAGCTTAAAAAACAACAACAACAAAATATTTCTTTAGCCAGACAAAGCAACTAATAATTTCTTTCAACATTGGTAAATCTGTCTACCAAAGGAAATCACTTGAGTTACACTTGGGTAACCTGTCAACTTGTGTTCCAAGAAGTAACAGGCTAATCAACTACGTTCAGTCCTTGTCCTTAAAGCATTATCAAGATGATTAAGAAAGAAACTTGTCAAATGATGTGTGGAAAATCAGAATTTCTTATTTTTCCATTTGTTTCTGAGGGATATCATGAGGGATAAGGGGCATAATTTATTATATGCAGAGACTCCTATAATACAGTCAACACACACACTGCATAATCCACTTATACGAAGCACATTCTAGGGAATTCTCACCTACTTATGATGTTATCACACATTTTCTCTGCAAATTAAAGCTTTAATTTAAAACAGAAAAAAAAAAAAAAGGCCATGATTAAAAATGAACAAATAATAAGCAAAACATTTAGGACCTCAATGCAAAATACCATTTCTAGTCTGATTTCCTAAGACAGAAAGGCTCACAAACCAGATTTTCTGTCTCTCAATCCTCATCCCCAACTCATTCTGTATAATTATCCCATATGATAATTATACCCACAGACATTATTTTAACCTGCTGATAAACTTCGACCAAATTTGAAGAAAAGGCAGATAAATCCAACCGCCTGTAAGTGCAGTAGGAATTATGACTATACTTTCCACAAGTCTTCTGAAGAGCAGTGGCTGTGTTGAGGAAACAGGAGACCTAAATTCACACTCCGGATGAGGAAAAGGCAACTTGGCAGCAGCCAGTTGGGCAGCCTGCGGGTTTACATTGGCCATCCAACATGCACGTAAGCAGCTCTGGTTTCACCTTGACACTGTTAGCCCTCATTAGAGAAGGTCTCAAAGACTACAGGAAGTTGTTCTGGGGGAACTTGAGGAACCTGATTTCCTACAGATCTCTGTCCTCTATCTGGTATGTCTCCTCTTTCTTAAACAACCTATCCAATATTTTCTAAGCTTCTCTTTTTTTACTTTGGAAGATTATTAACCCATAGCAAAGAGATGCTGCTTCCATTAGCCCCATTCTGAAATCTCAGACTGCACCCACACTGAGGCTCACAGGCTCCAAGTGACTGAAATATGTGCAAGCTTCTGATTCGTTTTAAGTCAAAGCAAAATTCAGAAAGAACTCCAAGCACTTTCATATTTCTCCTTACGATGGAATCCTGAGCAAGAATCCCAAAATAACCTAAGTGATTTTAGAACATGGTTTTTGGTAACACCAGTATTTCTAAATCTCTCAGGTGCTTTTGAGAGTTCACTCCCAGTGGACAGCTTTAATATATTTACTATACTTTATGCTTTCACATATACACATGTATAACATGAGAAGGGCATGTGTAGCTGCATGGTGGCATACCATCGTCTGCATCATGTCAGCTGGAACAATCCTCACTTCCCAGTCCTAATGTATAAGCCTGGATATCATTACTTTCAGAAGCTAAACACATGTTGCATGAAATGCCCCCTTTCTGCAGAATACTGCAGACGTTTGTAGCCAGACTCAGGATTCTCACTGTCCATGTTCAAAAGGAATTTGCAGAAGTTAACATTTCCAAAGCAACTGACCATTTTTCCTAGTGACACCTTCTGCACTGTTGTAATTCCTTTGACAGAAGCTCTACTACTAGAAGTACAGTGGTTCAGAGAGGCTCTGAAACTAGCCAAAAAGACAAAAATCTACACAGTCAAAGTTCCCTTTAAATGAGCAGGGACCCTGATCTTAAGACTTATGAAAGGGAAAAGTAAGAAAACTTTTTTTTTTTTTTTTTTTTTAAAAAAAAAAAAAAAAGATACTGGCTTGCAAAATAAACACGTACTGGACTATATTTATTTTCTTTTGGCTAATACTCTACATATTCCAATACAGATAATCTTTGTAACCTCTGTAGGTTTTCAATCAATGTTTGAAAGTCTGCATAAATCTTCAGTATATAAAGTGCCTGAAGTGTCACACACAGAAAGAAAAGCAGAAAGAAAGAAAATCTGTTAAGAACTGCAATGATTTGTAAGGGTGAAAGAAGCACGTTGTTAAACATCTGTCATTGTGAACTAAATCAGACTCATACAGTCAAAGCTTCCCATCTATATTGCCATTTAATTGGACTTTGTAAGAATGGAAGGAGAAAGAAAAAAGGAGGAAGCTGTCTGGAAGCTGATGAGATTATATACAGACTGAAAAGTTCCAGGACAATTTGTAAGCCTCGGTAATAGGACAGGAAAGTTGGAAGTTTGCTGTTGAAGGAACAGCAGACAAGTCATTGCAGTGGGGAGAATGGGAAAAGGAATCAGCAGTGAGAAGCAATTGAACTGTGGCCCCTAAGGTTACCTTTGATACATAAATGATGAATATGCAATAAGCCAGGAAGCAAAGGCAAAAATTTTGAGGAATGCCTGAATGTAAAGCTCTCAATTTCTGACCAACTTCATGAACAACATGCATAACTAATAATCCCGATTGTTTATGAAGCATCCTTTTGCCAACTTATCTGTAAGCAGTTAAGGAATAATCAAAAAGTCATTAATATTGAATGATCACTACTGTACTAGAATATATGCCAGCAATACTAAAAAGCATGGCCAGGGATTGACAGAGACTAAATTCCCAAAATTCATTTTTTTCCATCTGGAGTCTGTAGATCCAGTGGTGGGGGGTGGTAAATCACTAAACTACTTTGAGTGGGTCTGGAAAAAAGCAAGCACAATATGAACAAGGTGATATTAATCACATGACAGCATATGCTCCCACAGCAAAACTTCAGTTTTGTAAATCAAACACAGCAAAAAGCACTCTGTCAGGGATGAGACTGAAGCAATGGAAAAACCTCCAGTGAGAAGGCTGAACCAAGGGAACGGTGCCAGGGAGCTCAGAAGCATCTGAAAAAGGCATGATCTTTAGGCCAGAATAACTCCACTCTGTTCTACGTGGGTTCCAATATTGCATTCACCACTGAAGGAACACTGTCACGTAACGTACTAAGCAAAATGACTAATGTCTGTCACATATGTTGCTTCATCACTCCCCCAAAGGAAAGACGTGGCTCTTTTTCTACATTGCTGTTCTGACATCAGAGAATAGGTGGTCAAAAAATGCTGTGAATGACGAGCAGAGGATAGCGAGGGTTACAATCTTCCTCTGCAGCTGGGGAGTTTTCACTGTCTGGGACTGTCTCTTTCAAGAGAAGCGTTTCACTGGGCCAGCAGAACATTGCTGTCTAGCATGGTCTTCAGCCCAAAGCTGACAATGATGTCATGGATAGGATGGAGCCAGGCCACTCACTATCCAAACATAAAGAAAGCATTTCTTAATTTGAAATTCTACAGAGACCTTTACACACACTCTAGAGTATGTTTAATGCTTCCACAGAAATCTGCAGTTCTCTCTATACTTGAAGCTTTCTTCTCATTAAAGGCTGTCTGCCCAGATGCATTTCATTGCTGAAGTCCAGCTGATAGAGGCATGAGTAATCAAGTAAATGATCAGGTATCAGAATGGGACCATCAGTGGTCCAGCAGATAACAGTCCTCTAAGAGGAAAAAACAAAAACAAAAACAAAAAAAGTGGAACAAAGAGACAAGGAACAACCAAAACTGGAGGCCTAACTAGAAAGAGGAATGAAGGAGTGACTACGGTTCTCTGAAAGGACTGCTCATTTGTTACATATAGATATTTGTTACAGATCTACTTCTGTGAGCTGCCTACATATGGGAGACAACCCATAGAAGGCTGCCTCCCTGTTTCCTGGTATTCTGGCTTTTGGGTATGATTTTGGATATTAATCTGAAGCGTGGATTATCTTGTTTCCTTCCTCTTTGTACACTATATATCACAACGAGATTTCTTGGTGTTAACAATAATGTTATTAATAAAGAGAACTACCTGAATAATTTGAGAGAAAATGGGAGAATAACAGGACTCCATGAGTACATGATACTGTATCATGTAATGATATCTTTAATCTCTTATCTCTCTATCATGTAATGATATCTTTAATCTCTTTAATATCTTCATTGATGATCTGGACGAGGGCATCGAGTGCACCCTCAGTAAGTTTGCAGATGACACCAAGTTAGGTGCGTGTGTCGATCTGCTTGAGGGTAGGAAGGCTCTGCAGGAGGATCTGGATAGGCTGCACCGATGGGCTGAGGTCAACTGCATGAAGTTCAACAAGGCCAAGTGCCGGGTCCTGCACCTGGGGAGCAATAACCCCAAGCAGAGCTACAGGCTGGGAGAAGAATGGTTGGACAGCTGCCAGGCAGAGAAGGACCTGGGAGTGATGGTGGATAGTCAGCTGAATATGAGCCAGCAGTGTGCTCAGGTGGCCAAGAAGGCCAACAGCATCCTGGCTTGTATCAGGAACAGTGTGACCAGCAGGGCTAGGGAGGTGATCGTCCCCCTGTACTCGGCTCTGGTGAGGCCGCACCTCGAGTACTGTGTTCAGTTTTGGGCCCCTCGCTACAAGAAGGACATGGAGGTGCTTGAGCGGGTGTAGAGAAGGGCGACAAAGCTGGTGAGGGGCCTGGAGAACAAGTCCTACGAGGAGCGGCTGAGGGAGCTGGGCTTGTTCAGCCTGGAGAAGAGGAGGCTCAGGGGTGACCTTATCACTCTCTATAGGTACCTCAAGGGAGGCTGTAGCGAGGTGGGGGTTGGTCTGTTCTCCCATGTGCCTGGTGACAGGACGAGGGGGAACGGGCTTAAGTTGCGCCAGGGGAGTTTTAGGTTAGATGTTAGGATGAACTTCTTTACTGAAAGGGTTGTTAGGCATTGAACAGGCTGCCCAGGGAAGTGGTGGAGTCACCATCCCTGGAAGTCTTCAAAAGATGTTTAGATGTAGAGCTTAGGGATATGGTTTAGTGGGGACTGCTAGCGTTAGGTCAGAGGTTGGACTCAATGATCTTGAGGTCTCTTCCAACCTAGAAATTCTGTGATTCTGTGATATGTCCACCAGACAAACAATGCGTAAAAACTCAGGTAAAATCTCAGCCATGACAATAACGCATCAACTGTTCTGAAATAATCTAAATTAGGACTCAAACCGTTACCATCTCAAGAAAAATAAACCACATCAGTGTAGTTTCCTAGTCTCCATCCATATATTAGAGCTAGAAGTATATAAAAGTTGCTTGCTCTTTGGGCAGAAGCATCCTTCAATAGCACAAGTCCTGTATCATATCTGAGTCAAATAACCTTCTACTAAAAAACAATTCACAGAAAGTAAGCTAATGCCAAACTAATTTGAAGACTGAACAATACTTAAAGAACAAAAAATTCTAGTTGTGATCAGAAAAACAAAATTGTGTTAGATCCCCTGAATGATGCTAACCGTTCACTCAAAGCTATAAGTTAAGGGAAAAGCAACATTTTCCCTGTTCTCTTTTAAAACAACAGAAATATACTGCCACACTAATAGAAACATTTGCCCTACTGTCCGTGTTTGCCGTATGTTATGCAGCAGAATTCATATCATACTGTTGTCTTTCTGCTGCAGTGTAGCTTTCTCTGTCTTTCACTTAGCTAAAAGAAATATCAAGGATGCCCCCTAATAGAGAAGCATACTTTTCACTTCACCTCAGAGTGGCAGCTGGCTTCCTGAAGCAGAGGTTTGTGTTTCATCAAAAAACAGTAGCAGAACTGTTTCTCTCATCCAGTGTCAAAAAATCAAGTTAAACCATTTATCTAAGCTGATGCCCTCCTGACATGCCAAGGAGCCGTGCTCCCAATCAGCTAGTTCTAAAAATACGTGCTGATGGACAGGCCAGCAGTGTGTACACTAAATAGCACCACACCGTCTGCCACCACTGAAGTGCCATCAAAATTTGCCCGTCAAAAGTAGCACAGAATACTTACAGCTATCCCTAATGGTTTCTACTATGAAAAAAAGGCATAATAATAATTTTATAAATGGTTTACTATGTTGATAATACATTATAGTAATAATGAGAAATCAGATTCTTGCTGCTAAATATTATTTTCACTTACTATCTTGATTGTATTTTTATGTCAGTAAAGGTTTAATAAGAAATATATAATGGAAAGCCCAAAATGTATTTCTAGAACTTCCATTCATGATATTCTTTTATTTGATTAAACATCTACATTTGTGCATGTGCACACATACACATGCAGTTGTGCACACATAGATCTATGTATATGTGTAGACAATCAGCAGAGGATATTACTGTAAGGAAAAATCATCCTTCCCACTCTTTACAAAAGCTGGATAAATTAAATAAAGAAAACTGACTTAAGGAGAAGGAAAAGGACAGTAGGCTAGAAGAACTGATAGGAACACAAGCGCAGACTGTCTTGGGAAATGTGGGAAATCTGGTAACAGAGCAAACTCTGGGAAACAGATTTAATTACTGCATCTCTATCCTGCTCAGTGAAGTTCTCTCCCTGGGTTTGATCAGCAGGACACATGCATAATTTATACTAAATCAAAATGGGGGATAGAGTACTACAGGGTTTTCTTTTTAGTCCTCCCGAGAATTTTAGTTATAATCATACACTTGATTTCCCAAAATAACAAGAATCCAGTAAACACAACATGAGCTTGTCAGTAAGATTTGATATATATTATAATCTATTAGCTGTTTCACCATCAGTTTTCTTTTTTTTAAGTCAAAACCAAATCAAAACTGTACCCTCTTTTGTCTTTATCTTGTTGCACAAGGCCCAGCACAACAGTTATAGCCTGTAAGCAGAACTCCAGGGCACCTCTAACATATGAACACAAAATGTTTTCACATCTCACTTAACACATTTAATTTTTAATGCCACTTTCCCAGTGCTACAGCACATTTGGGATTCAATTAAAATCTTTTCAGTATTATCTTATGAAGTTGCATTAATATTTGTATCTTATCTACTTGGAGTAATTGTGTGTGGTGTTTTTCTTTTTCAACCAAGACTATCAGATCAGTCAGCCAGCAGTGATCTTGCATATGCAGGATGCAACTGTAGAGCTGAAACATTACTGCAAAAACAATACTGCAGAGAAAAAATTGTATTTTATGTTTTATTTGTACCTGTTGCTCTGCTTGCTATTGAATAAGACATATATGTGTGTATGTGGACATATACATAAAAAGGAGCAGCCTTCATCTCTAGAAAACATGCAAGTCTACTTTTAAGTTTAATCTTACTATATTATACTTCCCCAAAAATGGCTTCATAGGACTTGTAGAAGAACTAATTGTAAGTGGAATGAAAGCATTATCATATGCAATCTTAATGTATTTTTGCTCAAAAGCTATAGTGCATGAGGATGTCAGGACTAAATTCTAAAAGGAAAATTTCATTCCTGGACTTTCCACTGTTAGTGTCACTACTGAGAAACCTGTCGGCAGCAATCAGGACAACTTACTGTAGGGGATATTTCAATTTTATTTCATTTCCAGGTGCATAAGGAACTTGGAAAAATTCAGTGACAGCATTTTGATCATGCAAATCATGGAATTGGATGATGCTTCAATCACACGTTCATAAGCACCCATCACCTAACACCTAACTCAGATTAACAGCACATGAAAAATCTGTTTTACTGAGTAATTTCTGTGAAATGGTGTAAAATCTGATTGGGATTTCAAACGTACTCCTCCCCAGCAAACAAAATCTGGGAGCGTATTTAATTTGAGTGAAAAATAGTACTTTACATCATTAAGCAGTCTGTTTATAGGAAAGTTACTGGCATGCCTTTGGGATGCAAGGGTACATGCTATGGTGAAGCAACAGAGATCAGAATGCTGAGGTGCTGGGGAGGAGTGGTTTTGATTCTGACATGGATCAAACCTGAGTATCTTGCAATAAGCTTACCAGTCTATACCCAGTTACTTTTAAAACCCTCGTAAATGGAACAGAGGAGGACTTGAATCAATTTAAATGTGTAGTGCAGATACTGTGCGCTGTGCTTTGGAAGTTATCTTTAAGAACTTGCCTAAATTCAGCTGTTAAGCTCAGAATATTTGCACAATGCTAACTTTCACAAACGCATGCTTGAATGTGCTGCCGGTATCATTTATCTGTTTTCTGTTTACATTATATTCTTCTACCAAGATAACTCTTGACAATAGTTACACGTACTTACCACTGTGCCTAGAAACTGAATGCTTGTACTTCCAGAGGCGTTCCGAGAAAGCCGCTGAAAAAAAAAAAAAAAAAGATTTAAAAACTGATTAGAAGCTTCTCAGAAATGTGAAACAATTCTGTTTTCTTTGTGTCTCATCACTGTAATCAAAACTGAGTACAGAAAACTACATATAAAACAGATAAAGCAGGCATTTCCTTCAAGACTTTCAGTACCAGAAGTCTAATTCATACTTAACTCAGATTTTGGTTTTGTTTCAGTCAACTCAATAAAATTTACACTGAAGAACAATGAAAACAAGTATGACCAAGTACAATGCAGAACAATCTTGGGCTTGCACAACGATGAATGTTATGAATAAAACAAATATGAATAAAAGAGGCTTTTGCCATCTCTAAGTGTCTGATTCCGTATTCCTGTTGCTCACACGTAACATTAATTTCATTTTCTCCTAATGAGAATTTTTTTTAATATCTTTTTAAAATTCAAACCTCCAATGATGCTACTTGAAAAAGGAAAAAAAAAACAACACCACACATCTGGTTTCCTACTCCAGTTCATGAGTTGAGAGAGGTTATTAAACAGTCTTCAAATATTACATTGTCAGTAAGCCACAAGACAATGCAAAAGAAAATCTGTTATTGCTTCAACACGATGTTACCCAGAATCTAAACATGCCAAATGCAGAAAGAATTCTTTCTTCTTGTGAATTCTCTCTTTCTTCAGTGCAAAAAGTTTTTTCTCGTTTTTTCTTACCACAATTAAATTACTGTATATGAAGACCCCAAATCGGGGCCCTAGTCATGAAATGCAGACATAATACTTACATGACGACATGCATACATACTAATACAGATCGAGAAGGTGAGTATAAAATGCAAACTGAGAGCTGCACTGAGATCTTCAGCATTTCAAAGGCCATGAATCCTAGCAACAGGGCTGCAAATCTGCTTGAGAGATCCTCTCTAGCCTGGTACCCCAGGCAGAACTAAGCAGACATCACTTAGGTATGTCTAATCCACCCTCAAAATCTTTCAGATGCGGAGATTCTACAGTCTCCCTATGCAGTTCATCAGAGTTCTCAGCATCCTTATTCTTAGGAAGTTTTTTCCTAATATCAGATTAAAAATATCCTGTGCTGCAACTGCAGCACATTATTACTCTTCTTCATCATCACAGACAGGAAACACAGATTATTCCCTTTCCTTTTACAGCTACCTTTCAGGTATGTGAAGAGCCATTAGTCTTGTCTTCTTGAATAAGCGAAAAAACGCTCTACAAAAACAGCTAGATAATTCCCTGAGTAAATTTAATAGCCATAAATTAAATGCTGGTCCCTTTTTAATAATAGTGCATGTTCCTCAACTACACTTTATGAAGTAATAATTCCTATGGCCCTAACACAGGTACTTTTTGACTTAACAGGTCACACACTGACACTGCAATCTGTACAATCATATGAAAACAAAAGATGATGTGCCAAAGCCTGACATATTTCAACAATAATGATTAATGGAATGGAAAATATGGGAAATAAAATTTCATACAAAACCTGACGTTTACTTTTATAAAGGAAACAGGAATATACACTTTTCCCACAGTCTAGGATAAACACAATCAGGTTTTGGAAACCACAAAGAAGAACAAAGTACCGGCTGCCTACAATGAATGAACCGCATGCCAAAACAAACAAGTCCCAACCACTTGATAAGCTGTCAGAAAATGGCAAGCCGAAAAAAATTAAAGGATTTAATTTCTTTTTTTCCTGGAATGCCCTCCACCCTCGTTAGAGTTCTGTCACTTATTGTGCTACTCTTTTGTCCACTTTCAAGGGTCATTAGAGACCTTTTCATGTCCTAATAAAAATTCCATTTTTTGGCTAATCTCCCCATCACACATAAAAACACAAATTAAAAAACAATACGAAGCAAAGCAAAAATGAAATGAAAAAAAAAAAAAAATAGAGCCATTTTGTCATTCTCTTTAAAGGCTTTCAAAGTAAAGCCAGATATCTTGACAGCTTGACTTATTTTTCACAGCTAAGAATCAAAAAGTATTTCCTCACACAAACTGTCTTAATTTACAGATAAACAAGCTAGCAAGCCAATTTAGCAACCTGTGGACTAGATATATAAAATCATATATATATATATATATAAAATCAAGAAGGCACCTACTGAAACTACGGTCACAAGACAAGACAAAGGTATAAACAGCCTTTTTCCTGGTCTGACACCGCTTAAGTGCACTGATACTACAGTATAGTGAATCCTCACTGCTGTTTACTATGTCCAAAAGAGACACACTACATTCAGTCATCAGTAGCATCAAGAGTCAGTGTAAGAACTAAAATCTATCTCTTGAAATAACAGAGGCTATAGGGAAAAAAAATGGGGAAGGAGAGGAAAACAGTCAACAAATACAGAGGAGGAAACAAAATTTTCCTTCTGGGTATCTTTTAAAAAACAAAACATAAGAAAGAAAGGTAGAGAAATTCTCCAAGTCACAAAACATATGTTACACCAAGACCAAAAAGAGAACTGCCAGGCTTTTGAGAAACACATTACAAAAGAAGTCAGCACATTATCATAATTAATGTTTCAAATTACAGTTGTAAATAAATTTCAGCTGTTAGATGTGATTAGATTTTTTGAAGCATATTGAAAGGAGTTATTTCTGTTCCACTGGTGGGCTTGTGTTTCTGGGATTTGTAAATGTAATTGATGTTTTCAAGAAAATGAAAGGACACGGTTAACAATTATTCTTTTATTTTCCACCTCTTTAGAAAAAGGACCAGTCTCCAGTTACTCTTGTTAAGTTAGATATTTACATATTCTATACCTCATAATAGACGGTTTCATATTGCATGTGATAGCAGGAAAGTAATCAAATAGAGGTAACAAAAGAGAATAGCTAATTATATGCATTGCCATTGTTTTCCTAATAAATTGCAAATTATTTACTAAGAGGTTTACAGCAAAAAGCACGGGAAGTCTACCACTTGAACAAAGACAAAACAACACTGTATGTTCACCTGCAAATACAGTAAAATTACATCGTTCGTATCAATTACATGATCTCAGACATAACTGATACTCTTCTCGTTCATTCAACTGCTAGCGCTTCAGGCTACCTTAATTAGCATAATACAAGTTAAAAGTATAAAGCTTTTTCCTTATGAGAAAGTAACACGCTAAATCTACTCTGAAAAAAAAAATCACAATGTCAGAAAATCCGTTTATACTCTCAAAGCTGCCAAATGGGTGTGAGTTTTACATAAATATTATATGTATTTTTACACACAGGTTAGAGTATGTTATACTGTATATGCTATGTATATACGAACAAAACGCTTGTGTCTGCATGTAAAAATAGACAAGTGTACACAATCATACAAAATGTGTTCGATTTTCCTCCTCTACCTTAAGTGTATGCTATACCACAGCCATTTCACAAACAATCACTTTAATCTGTAAATCCCAGAAAATTACCAGAGGTTAGTGTGATATGACTTCAAATTCTTCTGCTTTGCCATAGAAAATTATTTCCACTTAGCTGAGTATCAATGATCTATTCATTGTAAGATGCAGTAGGGTTACAATCAGCTTTGCATTAAGCCTGCAGTGGATGAGCACTTTCAGATAAAAGTGATAATAACCTTTACATGAAGGAGGATAAAGCAGCTCAGCCAAATATAAAATATATATTATTGAAAGAGGCTCTGAACTGACATGGACATTATTAAACAATGACAAGATCTCGGAGAGTTTTTCACAAATCTTCTGGTACCTTGGGCTCTCCAAGCTGCTTGATGGGAGCAGCTGCACAGAAGAAATGGTATCAAAACAAAGAAACTGAAACAGAGCAAAAGCAATTTTTTGCTTTGCTTACAAATTAAAAAAAAAAAAAAACAATGTGCCAAGTCAAAATGAAATAATGTCAAGGCAAAGGAGATAATGTATTAAAGTTTCCCAAACACATTTATCTTCAACTACCATATATACTACCTTTATTTGTTGAAAGTAAAGTTGGAGACCATTTGGTACAGAAAACCTACAGATTGTCACTTGGCCAACCTTTTCCGTATTTTTTTTCAAGCGGTGGCATGACTACATTACCAGTGAGACAACATGTACCAGACTACACAACACAAATAAAAAAAAACCTTCAAACCTAGAAAACCTGCTGATAAGTATCTTAAATAATTCCAGAAGACTGTAGATAAAATTTTGAGTGAAACACTGTGCGTTTTCCCAGCATGGTTCTGTTTTTCAAGATGCAGAAGTTCTTGCAGCCCCTATTGTTTCACCTCAACTACTTACTACCATCAATTCTGAATGTCTTATGTCATGAATTTTAAGTAGAGAATGCTATGCACATTTTCACCACTACTTGTAAATTCTTGAACATTCAGGCTAGCAAATTATAGGCCAGAATCATCCCCAGACAGGTTCAATTAAAAAATAAATAAATAAAAAATACTGCCACAATAGGGAAGTCAGGGAAAAAAAAAAAAAAAAAAAGAAAAAAAAAAAGGTATTTTACCTTTTAAAGTTATAGCAGATTCAGCTGCTAGTAACTCATATATGAGATTTTATGTACATGAAGGTGTGTGGACATGTGAAATGCTCCACCATTCAACCATGTCAATCCCACCTTTGGAGTCCCACAGCAGGGACAGAGAGGGGGAGAAAGCTGCAGAAGTAAGCGTGAAAGCATGAAGCCATCATTTTCTTGAAAATGTGAAGACTGGTTTGGTTTTCTCTCTCTCTGCTTTTCCATCTTCCCCTAGAACCTTTGCAGAAGCAGAACACTCCTGTACTCCCCTTTTCACAACGTAAAACCCCAGTCCACAGACTATAGCAAGGCAAGTTCCACAAAGTTTAGGAAGGGCAAAACCTCATCCCAGAAATAACATAGCAGCAGCAGTCTTCTAGCATGGAAGACCCATAAGAAGGTCACACATGGACACTGGACCACATGTCTACAGGCAGTGACCAAACTTTCTTGTCCATTGAAGACTGCATCGCAGCCTTGCAAGCCTTTCCAGTGAAGGGATCACTCCACTTTTGTCACAATTTAATGTTCTCCACTGGTGGTGCCATCATTGCCTCACCTTACTGCATTAAGCTACAGATGAAAACATGGCTAGATGCTGCGTGCTGCTCTACCCCTAGCCATTACCAGTTTCAGATCACTCTCTAAAGTAAATGAAGCTTCAGTTAGCTGCTCTTCCTCAGGGCATGTCCACATTTTCCAGCTTCTTACCAGGACAGCAGTCACCCTGTAGGGGAATGCAGTGATCAAGTCCTGCTGAGTATGAAGCATTTTGACATGCGAAAGATCTCAAAGATTGGCTTAAACAGTACTATGACTAAGTATTCTCTCTCTTTAAAAGGAATCCTTCCAGTACGTTAAGACATTGGCCTCCCCCAGCACCTGCTGCAAGCTACCTGAATCCTTTTCCAAGGACTAAACAGAATCCACTCCCAAAAAGTACAAATACAAATGTCAAACACTGTTTGAATGGCTTAGAAGGCATCAATCCACACAGAGGAACTGCACCTGCACTTTTATAAGCGTCTGAGGCTATATTATGATTATATATTACTATATTACAAACTTTAAAAGAAGAACTACCCTCTTAACGCCTGAAATTTAATTGCAGTAGGTCGCTTAGGAACTTCCCTGCTCTCATAAACAGAAAAATGGAAACACAGATACTTTCCAAAACTTCTTTAGATGATATCCAATGTTAATGTTACTTGTTACACCTTTTTACCATGCTTTTGACATTGAAAAGTTTAATATTAATGCCACTGCAGTATTGCTGTCACATATATCTAGAGCACCTTTCAACAACGTCCATGTGCTCCCTTAACCCTTTGACAAAGGTGTTGTTAAAAAGTAGTGGATAATAGGCTTAAAAAAAAAAAAAAAAAAAAGCCACCACCAAAATCCACACACAGGAAAGACTGTTTGTTTGGTGTTGCTAAAGAATGAATCTAAAAGACACTTGCCCCAGGTCAACATTTCCTCCAGCTATGTAGGTTCAAGTACTGTGACGAGCTTGGGTCTCCCAGTGAACTTTGAAATTTCTTCTGTTATTAGATTAAATCATAAAACAAGTGAAACTTTTAGAGGTGTTATCCTCCTTTTGACATGCTGTGATATGTTCTGCTCTCACAGGCAGACACTGTGCAGGTAATCGCTGCCCTGTGATCCTAGATTTTATAATGTTTGTCATAACTTCGAGACCCTTTGCAGGATCTATAGTCCTTTCTTGCTCTTCCATGTCCCTCTTCCCCTTTGTTCTCTGAATGTATTACCACGTTCAAGAGAACAACTCATTGCCTTTCAACGTTTAGGTATAAAATTATGATGTCTGTCAACAGCTGAATACAATGCTTTGGTCTTTGGACACACAAACAACACTTACAGCTATTCATCCTGAATGTTGCCTGTCATTAAAATGTAAAGCTCCTTTGGAAAAAAAGGTATGCCATAAGACACTGCGACAACTAACGCTATTTGATTAACCCCTTGAGTAGCACAGGATATTGCTAATCTCATTAGATTAAAGAAAGGGAGAAGTATGTTGTTCGTAGATACAGCTTCATTGCAGGAGAACTCCCTCTGACAAGTGGACAATTAATTCCAGAGGGATTGATCAGGCATAGAAGTTGATCGCTCATTTCCTTCCTGAATGAAAAGAAAATCATATTCATGAAAGAACTGGATAGGATGGTGCTATGTGCTTTTTGCTCCAGCTTCTCAATTAAAAACAAACAAACAAACAAACAAACAAACAACAGAAGGCAGGAATAATCTGTAATCTTATTATCTTTTATTTCCTTGAATTTTCCTCCTCCCTTTACACATTCTCCATTCAAACCATGGACAAGCACTAAGTCAGCCCCAAGTTAAATTGACTTCACACAAATTGTAGACCACTCATGAGAGCTGGGTATTTGCTATTCAAAGTGGGTATTAATACAAGTACTCTGGTATGACAGTAATGGGTATCTGATCTTTTAAAATGCTTCATGACTCACAAACTGGCCACATTGCTGTCATGTATGCTATATATATGTAGGTTCAGGGCTCATTTTAAAATGTAGTAACTTTAATAGTTTGGGAAACACTAGTGTTAATCAAGCCACAGTAGCGATATTTGCTTTAATATGCATTATTGGCAATTACAGCAAGAAGCACCAAACCAGCAAGCTTTTATACATCTTCTCTCTCCCTACAGCTCCTGGAAGTAAAGGGTGAAATGGTACAACTACCAACTTCCTTGCACGGAATCTTTCACAAACCCAGCAAGATGAATTAACTAATAATTATCTAAAGCAGATCACTCAGGTCTTTCCAAGTACACCTTGGAGATGTGCACTGAATGATCACACATGCTGATGAAGTTTCAGAATTCCTTCTAACTATTCCTTCTCTTTGCTTCTGTGTCTGCTCCTTTGGGAAGGACCCACTTCCACCACTGCCCACGAGGTTCCTGTCCTCTCTTCAGCTGCTGACATCCAGAAGTGATATTTTGGTTTTTTAATAGATGATTCGATAGCTCTATGTTTACATCAGCTCTATGTTTAGGTTTGGTCAAAATAGCCAAAGGAAACATTCATAATTAGTAACGAGAATGAACAACACATCAAGCAAACACCATCAAGTTACGGTAGAAGTCTAAGTTTTGCCCATGCTTTTAATACAGAGCACAGTTCTGGCCCCCACAGCTCAGAAATGATACAAGAGAAATGGAAAATATTCAAAGAGTAACATCGTTGTAAAGACAAGCTTCTCTACAAGGAGCAACCCTACAGCACTGAAGAGAGGCAATTGCGGGAGGATACGAGCAGCATGGACAGTGTGTAGGGATCAGCGGTTTATGGTCTCTCCTAATACAGGGTCTAGGAGGAATTCAAACGAAGCTAAAGCACACTGTCATAGCAATTATTAGGTAATGATAAGGCTGTAATAAAAAACTTGCCAAAATGTATCACTCTCCTAGTGCAACTGCAGGGAAAGACATAAAAACAATAATGGAGCCCTGATAGACAGATACTAATACCTCTAGAGAAAAATAAAAGCCTGAAACACAGTGAGATATTCTACGCTGTATGCCACAGGCTTTTGTATTTGTCTTTTACCTGGGATATTTGAGAGCTTGTTTGTACTTATCTCAAATGCCAGCAGAGTGTCAAGAGAGGCAATAATTCAGTTTCTGTGCATCAAATCCACTGACTCTTTTTGGAGTTTCAGGGCTGACCTGTTTTCTCAGATGTGGGAGGCTGGACGAGCAAACATGAAAAAGATGGGCAGCCTGTGTTTCTGTACTGGTAAACGAAAGTGGGACATGCACGAATGGCTGGTCCCCAAGCCAAATGGCAACAGCTGTCCCAGTCCCACTACTTAGGTCTATATTACATGGCATGATTTTATATCAGATTTGTCTAGGTCAGCCATTATTGGATGAGCTGAAGCAAAGCCAGGCAATGATCTAACAAATGCTCAATACATGCCATCAGGAATCCAGTGCTGGGGCTCACACTTGGGCTTTTCTTTACCCATGGCAGGGGGGTTGGAGTTAGATGATCTTTAAGGTCCATTCCAACCCAAACCATTCCATGATCCTACCTGACAGTATAGCTTAGAAAGCCTGTGGCTTTGCAAAGGCTCCAAGTCGCTGCCTCTGTTTGCAAATCATCCTGTGTTCCTCTTCTAGAGACAACCTAGCAAAAATAATTCCCAGTTCATGGCTAAAAGGCAATGGCAGTGTGTGCAGTAATTGCACGGGGCTAAAGAATGGACTGTCAAAGTCTTCACATACACTGTTCACTAAAGCTTTCCAAAATCACTTTCAGTGTTTAAGAAAATGAGTCTGCTGAAGTAATGATACTTCAGACCAGAAACATATATATCATTATCGCAGATTATATCTGAGATCTCTAAACAGTACAAAAAATTATAAAGATATATTTTTTAAAAAATTACACGTGTTTGAAAAGTCTCCACTGGGTTGAAGGAAATGAATACTTGGGCACAGGCTTTGTTCTCCTGTCAGACATTTCCCAGAATGTCAGACATTTCCCAGGAACAAAGGCTTCATAACCTACAGCATTTTCATTTTTTCTATTATAAACCAAAATAATAATCAAAAGAAACATTGTGTCAGAGAAGCACTTAAATTTGTCAAATCCTAGGATGTAGAATATTCTCCTCCTGCTGCAATTGTTGATGCAATAAATAAATTAAATGAAAAAATAATAAGCAGTGCCAACACTGAATGCGACATAATACTGTAAGTAGAGAAAACTCCACTGATAAAGCTTCATCTATATCATTCATGAAAACACTTGATGCCTGAGACTGATGATTTCAGCTTTAGAGGATCATGTTCTTGCTTAGTAACTCCATTACTCTTGTAATTACACCTTGCTGTGACTGATAAAGACCTTTTTAGAGCAGGGTTTCAGATGCCCAGCAGAGTCACAGAACAGCTGGAAGGGACCTCTGGAAATCAGGTAATCACCTCCTCTTTTCAAAGTAAGGCTAATATCACAGTAATATCGAGCTGCTCAGGGCCTTGTCCAGTTGAGTTCCATTTCCTGAATTTCAGTTCAGCAGAGACCAGACTTTGAAAAAACAGAAAATACAAAGAGAAGACATCACCACTGACATCATAAAGCTGCCTTGTTGAAGCTGCCAAGAGCCACCAAGAGTTTTCCACATCCCAGGCCTGGGCTCCCTTTAAAGGGTGGAAGGCTTCATTAGGACATGCTGGCAGAGCAGTGAAGCCAGTGTGAGATGATGATATCAGTGGAGTGGCAGGGTGCGTATGGTACAATGAAGAAGGACAAGTGTTAGCGTGAGATGGTGACAAAATTTATTTTGGCAGAGAATCCTCTTGCTAGAGGGAACTGTCTGCAGGTAGATGGTATATAAGGATGGGCTGAGTGTTTGATGATGGGGTCAATGAAAATAGAGTAGTAAACTGAATTCTCTCCAAAGGTACTATAAAACAGCACCAAGGAGCGGTAAAATTTAGATGCGTGGCGCTGTCATAGAGAAGGCTCTGAATTTGAAGGGTAGTGATGGTTTTTGAGAACTTGACCTAACACAAGTAGCACCAAAGTAAACAGGGTTTGAGGACCTCCTACTGCATTCTTTCCTGGGCAACCTCATCCTTCTGAGCAGGGTCACAGCAGTAGGTGCCGACTTGCAACCTGATTGTAGCGTGCTGTCAAATAGAGGACTTGCAGCAACATTAAAGTCCATCTCCTGACTTCTTGGATTCATTTCATCTGGAGGTCCCCTTAGAGTCTGGTTCACGTGAGGGAATAAAAGTTGTTCAGCTCTAAGGAAAAAGCAGCTTATTCACTTTTCTCCTTCTACCCTCCCCACTCCCCCCCACCCAGGGAGAGAGCGCAGGTCATAGATGATGTCTCCTACAGGCACAGGGCTCACTGAAACCCATCTTACTTTTACAAGGGAGCGGAGGTAGAGGGATAAAATAATCCTCACTGTCCCAATATATGCCTGTCTTCTTACCTCCATGCCATTGTTCCTTTCCAGGATATCATTTTGAACCACCATTCTCCTTTTCTGTTTCTACCTGAATTCTTACAGTTCTTTTCAACAGCTCAATGTCTTCTTTTCCACTTTCTCTTCACAGAAATAATTAGGTTCCTTATTTGTTTATTTTTATTTTAATATGATATTTTTTATTTGTATTTTATATGATATTCAAATTATGTTTTATATAAAAAATATTTTTTATATATGTATTTTAAATTACATATTAACCAATGCCTTTAAATCTGAATCCTCATGTACTCCTATGGTAACCACATGCCTCTAGATACTTCCCTCATTTTCAGCAAAAGTAGATTCCAGATTCTCAATATTTCAATGTAATGGTCCAGAGCCACTAACATCTTTGGAAAAATGAACGGGAATCTTACACTTCATAATGCGTTTAATTCAGTCTCCCCAAATGAATGGTAGGTTCTTGTCAAAAGTGGAGAGAATTATGAGAAACTGGGATCAGCTGAGGAATTACTAAAAGCAAAAACAACAAAAAACAGTGACGGAATCTGCATACTTCAAGAAATACTATGGGGTCTGTCCCCCACATTCTTTCTTGAATAGTATATCTGAGAAATTTCTTGCTCAAATGATGCTGTGTTTTCACTACTTCATCACCTTCTATAGCATCCTACGGTTTCACAGGAATCCAAATCAGTATAATCCAAATCAGTTTTCAAGACCTTCCTGCAGGAAAATGAAAATGAACCCAGGGTTTTGGTCCCTCTATCATCTGAGGACCTGGCCAGGCACTCCACAGTGCCCATCTGTGTACAACAGATGGGCTTCCTTGCAAAGGAAACAAAAGCACAAGGGAGGGGGCTGCCGCACATCCTAGGTGTGCCCTGATATGCCCTAGACTGGCTGCGACCAGGGTACATACCTCTCCTAAGGCTCTCAGATGTATTGCCAGGTTTCCTAATCTAGAAATAGTCTCAGAAAACTTGCATTTTAAGCTCATAGATCTTCTTAAAATTAACTGCAGCAGAGTTAGTGCTCTGCTTTGCTCTAATACACATTGAGCCTTTATCGGAGAGGCAAAATACAGGAGCATTCTTAATTACTTATTTTTAAATGTGTGACAGATATGCAACAATTTGAATGTCTAGACTATAATTTACATAAATACATTTTAAACCAAAACATTTTAAAATTATTTATTTCCTGCTTCTATGCTTAAGTGCTTTGCTGGATTGGGGCCAGACTGCAGGATCGAGCCGAAGGTGCATAAATCAATCCTTCAAAGAAATATAATGTTCATAAAGACTGTATTTGGTTGAGCAAATTTAGAAGAATGAAACCAACTATGAAGAGAAATTAGATTGGCTGAAAATTAATAAAGCACAGCTGGAATTATTCGATTCATCCATATTTGTTGCTTAAATGGCTCTAGGGCTAAGTCTTGCTGAAAGAAGATACTTCAAGACTCAGGGGTCAATTGCTTTTGGAGACAAATTGACCTACAGGAATACACTTGTCTAATTTGGTTCTTGCAGTGGGGCAAGTCTAGAGAAATATATAACCAAAAAACCAATTTAGATTCCAGTGAACAGATATCAGAGGTCAAGCTTAAGGTTCCCATAATTTTACATACATATACTAAAAGATTAATAACTTTTCAAGCTAGTGAGTTTCTTCACTAAAAGCAAAGGCTTACAGATAACATCTGAGAAACAAACAACATATGTGCTTATTTCACATTCTCTTGGATAAATACCACACAGCCAGTTCACTGCTTATTGTTGTGGCCAGTCCTGCAGAAATTCATATAATTTGGCCGTACTCAGGGTGTGCAAGTAATATTATTGCTGGCTCAGCTCCTAGAAGAAAGCATGTTCACATCTCACAGTCATTATCTCAAAACAAATTCTATGTGCCAGTTCAAGTATTAGACTTCTAGTTAACTGGTCTCAACTATTATTATACTCAGGGATACAACCTGACATAGTTATTATGTAGCTTGAAATGGGGCCTTCTGAATATGGGTATCCATTCTAAATATGGTTTTCTCCTGAAGAGATTTTGTATGTTCAAACATCGGTATCATTCAAAATCAGGAATGTACTTTATAAAACAGCAGCAAAGTGGACCCGTATTAAAATACAAAAATATACTGTAGAATACAAAGTTATTTTAGATATAAACAAGCCCTGAGACTGGCAGTGGCCTTCCAAGAAATCTACAAAATAACCTGGAAGTTTTCTTAAATCATGGAACTAATAATATTTCATAAAAGCATATCAAAAAAGCATATTGCATGGGAGATATATTGTTCTGTGACTTTCAATCTGCGAAGGCCCACGAGTGGAAAAAACCACATGATCCAAACAGGAGGAAGAGAATAATTTTATTGCCAGACTCCACCTTTTTGTAAACAGTAATCCATTGTTTATTTCTTGAGTGATAAAGAAACCGTATCTTCTCACAACCAATAAGTAAAGAGATTCTAAGAACTGGGGTAAATTTCTAAAATAAGCATCTTAAATGAAAGACGTCAAACTCTAGGTGAGTAATTGTACAACAAGCTCATCCACTGAAGGTCTGAACACATGAAGTTCAAAGACTATGTTATTCACACAGTATAACGTAATTTTTATGCTATGGAAAGCTTAGATCCCACGTAGCAGTACTATTTCTGCATTTAAAGGCTTCTGGTTGGCTCAGCTCTACAAATAAAGCATTGGTGAATTTACCTGTATAGTCCTCTGCGTGCCATCAATGGTGACAGACAACAAGGGTGAAGCCAGGTTCCACTCGCTGGTCACGTTTAGTTTCATCCCATCAACTTCCACCTGTTGTGACACCAAACAAGGCTGTTACTATGAAGACAGACAGAAAACTGATCTCAAGTTCATTACTGCATACAAAGCAGCGACCATTTTAAAACAGATGGCTCCCAAACAACCTGTCATGTTTACTGCTTCTGCCATAAAAGACAGGGTCCAACAACAGAGTCTTCTAGCTATCTCTGGGGAGAGGTGAAGGACCTGTGAACAGCTGCCTCTGACTAGCAAGGTTTCAAGTGATTTCCAGCAAGTAACAAACAGCCATCCAACTTTTAAACCTATCTGGACATGCTACATTTACTGCAATTAGACAAGTAATGCATATAAATTCCAGTGACACCTTGCAACCCACACAACAGGGCTTGCATATAATATTCTCTCCAAGGACCAAGGAAGAACTTTTCCTAGGCTTCTAATGAAGGGTTTTGCATTGTTATCTTAATTAATATGAGGCAGTAATTAATTCTTTGGTATTTTACCTCAAAGTTCAGAAAAACTTTGCAAATTCTGTCATGTTTTCTCTCGATATGCATCTGATCAGAGGAACACAATTTCTGGCTTCAATGCCAATATGGTTATCCAGATAGAAATTTCAAAAAAAAAGCACCAAAATCAACCCAGTCTTTACACAAGGCTATTTTGTGCGAAAATTCATGAGTTCTGAAGGAAGCATGGGCACACTTGTGTATCACAGAGAAGGTGTAATGACACTCTGTCATTCTTCCACTGTATAATATACACATCACTCATTCAATGTTACAAAAGTCTCAGAGGAAAAGCTGGATTGTGAAAAAATGCCACACACAGAATAACATAATTACCATTTAATATCTGTGGTGTGTTTTGAATACTCATCCTGCAAAGAAAGGTTGATAAATAAGATTTCATTTGGAAGTTACACTATAAACACAAGAAAAAAATATGGTTGGCTCATTTCCCTCCTCTACCAAAATCTCCAAAATATTTTCAATCAGTAAATTGCAGACGATATTGATAATGACACAAATATTGCATACGTTCTCAGCACAAGGAAATCACTGCATCTGGAATAAAAGCTGAGCCCATATTTTGTGAAGTAAAACTCAGAAAATCTGCTCCTTTAGATCTCATACTAATCATTATTTCATCTTATAATGAGAACAGGCAACTGTAATCTCAGTGTGACTTAAAAGAAATCCATAGCAGACAAGTGCAGAGGAGCAATGTGTAATTTGATAATTTTTTTCAGTTAAGGAAAAAACCTCTGGCTTAAAAACCCTCTAATTTTATAGACTTTAGTTTAGAACACAAAATCTGTCTTTTAGTGATGCAATCTACTCAATTTCCAGAGGCTTTAGTTAAAAATAAAGTTACATGCATAGAACATGAAGAAAAACAAGTCATTTATAACGGTTCAGCAACAGGCCTGATTAGCTGGCATGCTTCAGGTACTTTACGCTGCTCCAGTGATGCAAAACAGCCATAAACCTGGCTTGAGTTAAACCAGAGCTGCAGCTGGTTTGCATTGCCAGAGCATGGAAAAGCAGCTGGAATATACCAGTGCATCCAGCCCACTGGGTCCAGCAAACCCGAATCAGCAAATACTGCCTTTATTGAGAACAACAGAAACATCTGAAAAAGGCTGGAGAAAAGCAAATCTGGTGCTCTGCCTCAATTCTCTTTGACTAGCAATTGTAATTATTTTAAAAAGCTCCTTTTTACAGTGATAGCAACAGATACAGACTGGTATATAACCTGGGCCTGAAAACATCATTTGCCATATTTCTCCAGGGGAGGAAGAGGGATGCTAGAAAAGCACACTAGACTCTTGGCCACCAAAAAACTTCAGTTGCACACCAGTCTTTTTGCACTGCAAAATTTACACATGGCCTCATAGAAAAGCTACAGCTGATGCCTACAATCCTACTGAAGGGTGTTCCAGTGGCGAGCTATAACTCAGCACCTGCACCAAACTCAAATTAATCATTAGCTCTTTTGCTGCTGTACAGAAGAATAGAAGAAAAGTAAACCAAGTGTGTCACAGCGGTAAATGACTTGCTTAAAATCCCTCACAAGGGTCTGTACAAGTCCAGCCACCATTGATTACAGATTAAATTAGTATCAAAAAATCACTGGTGGAAACCACCCTGAAAGAAAAGATATTACCAGTTAAAGCCCACAGCAGGCCTAAACAAACTGTGGCATTCTAGGAAAACTACAGTTGCTTATGTGGAATAGAAAAACCCGCAGACAGCATATTGCCTCTGCTGTATTTTTTCCATTCAAGAAAGAATAAAAGGACAGGGGGAAAAAAAGTGTTATTTGAATTAATGCACGTCCCAGTAAACTGCAGCAGTATTCTCACAGAACTGAGCTACATGCTCTTAAACAGATGCTTTCACCTTTTGGGGCTCACCATGGTACTGGGGAAGATGATGTGAAGTCAAGAGGATCACAGGAAAGTTGGCTCCAATGGGTAGGGTGACAGAGCCAGGAGTTCACACCATCAGAGAAAATGAAAAAAGACTGAGGATAAGAGATTGGCCACTTAGCATGTGTTATTTTCAAAACAGAAGGGGAGGGGAAAGAATAATAATAAAAAAAGAGGGTTGGAATCAAACAAATACTTAATAGAGCAAATACACCTTCCTTCTGCATCTCGGCAGCCAACAGCTAAGCAAAGATCGTTCATGAAGGCAGGGGAATAGGTAAGACACTCAAAGAACTTGTCAGACATTTGCATTTGCCTTCCTTTCTCCTCTAGCAACAGATATGACAACGGAAACTAACAAATAGCATGATACTACCTGCAGCTCTTTGTTTTAGTCCTTGAGCAGTTGTTGGGGGACAGAATGACACAACTAATGAAGAGTTACATTGACTGTTTCCTTTTTATTTTCTTTCTGTGCTCACAACACAGCCAGCAAGGAATCATCACTCAATGGATATTAAGACTTGTACTCTACAGAGGAAATATCCTCCACAGAAATCAAACCACTTATGCAGTGGGCTGCGCGCTGCTTTACATCACAACTATATGACTGGGATTTACCCTCAATTACTCAGTTCCAGGTGTGTGTATATCTGCATATGCATTTCATCTCTGTGTGGGGGAATTATTCTATGGTAATTGTGGTTGTCTGAGCCATTCCTAATACTGCATCAATGTGGCATGGTGGTGGTCATAGACTTCATTTTTTTAATACGATTTTTTGTCCCTCTGTAAGGGCATAGAAGATAAAAGTAGCCACAGTCCTCCCCTACAATTATTTCCAATTCAAAAGCTATTGTAAATGAGGCCTCAGAAAGAAGAATGACAAGTCCAAGACACGATGCTAGAAAAAGGTCAACAGCTTACTCTACTGTCACAACTCGCAGACTCTCACTGGCATGCACCTGAACTACACAAGCAGCAGCCCCTTCACCTCTTGTGGACTGAGTTCCTGATGTTCAGCATGATAGGTACCAGCTAACCAATAGTGCAAAGAGCTGCAAAGCATAATCTGCATTTAGTTTCCTTTAGAGAACATCATTTGGCATTCTATATGCATGTCAGGCAATTAAAGGAGGCAGCACAAGCCTGAGTGTTATAGCCCTGTTAATTTACTAATGCAGAGTCTCGGATACATCTGGCACATGTCACTTCTTTTCTCCTGGAAATGAAGGTGGTTTTCCAGGAGACTGGAGGGCAGCTCGAGCAGTTGTTTCCTGCCTGATGCTTCAAAGCATTATGCCTGCACATCTTCATGCCTAACTTAAATCTGCCGACCTGATTGCATGGTCCTAACTTTGCCTCCCAGTACCACGTTTAATTCAACTTCACTTCACAGAATCACAGAACTGTAGGGGTTGGAAGGGACCTCAAGAGATCATCGGGTCCAACCCCCCTGCTGCCAAAGCAGGTTCCCTAGAGCAGGTTGCCCAGGTAGATGTCCAGACAGGCCTTGAATGCTTGATGCTTCTTGGCCTAGAGAATCCTGTCTGGTTATGCCTGCTGAGTGTATTGGGTTTACGTGGCAAGGTTTTTGTAGTGGAGGGGCAGAGCACAGCAGCTGCCCCATGTCAGATCAGAGACACCTCCAGGCAGCTCCAAAAGGGACCCACTGCTGTCCAGAGCTGAGACAGTGAGCAACACTTGTTGAGCCTCTGGGAGAGCAGATTTAAGGAAGGGGAAGAACTGCTGCACAACAGCAACTGGGAGAGCAAAGAGTGAGAATCAGCCCTGCAGATCCCAAGGTCAGTGCTGCAGGAGGTGCTCCAGGCATGCAGCAGCAGTTCCCCTGCGGGCTGTGGAGAGGCCCCTGGTGGAGCACGCTGTCCCCCTGCAGCCCATGGGTCCCACACGGAGCAGATCTCCACGCTGCAGCTCCCCCATGGGTGGAGGAGCCCCCAGTGGAGCAGGTGGATGTAGCCTGGAGGAAGCTGCAGCCCATGGAAAACTCATTTGTCCTTCTATATGTGCTTTTTCTCCCATTCTTTGGACTGTATTTACTAATGACCTGGTCTGATTGCCCATAAAGCATTTGAATTTTTTCAGGTTCTTTCAGCATCGTCCTGGGATATGCTAACAGAAGCAGAGGCCTGTTAATAGAAGGAAGTGATTGTCTTGCTCTGCTCAAAATTCTTCAGATCACATCTAAATACCGCATCCATAAAAAAGACATTGACTGCTAAATCACACAAGGTTCCCATTAGTCCATTCCTTTGGCCTGTCTAGGTCCCACTGGGTGGCAGCACTGACTCTCTTGAGCACTTCCCCCAGTTTTGTGTCATCTCTAACCTCTGTGACCACGCACTCACATTGCCTTCTCCAGGTTCTTGATAAAACTGTTGTACAGGACTGATCCCAAGACAGATGCTGGCAGTGTTCTACTTTTTACTGATTTCTGAGAGTAGCGTATAACCCATTAACTACCACCTACGGTGCCTGACCACTCAACTGGCTTTTCACCCACCTGATTGTGTGAGATGGTGTCAAAAGACTTGCAATAGTCAAGGTAAATGACATTTGCTGCTCTCCCCTGGTCCACAAATCCAGTCAATTTATCATAAGAGGCAGTCAGGTTGATTAGCTCTTGGTAAATTCCTGCTTACTATTCCCTATCACGTTCTTATTTATGTGCCCAGAAACGTGCTCCAAGAGAACTCACTTTATGATCTTCCCAGAGACTGAAGTGAGGCTGACCAAGATGTACTTCCCTGGGTTTTGCTTTTGGCCTTTTCTGCAGACTGGTGCAACATTTGCTATCACATCAGTCAGCTCTCTCAGGACCCTTGGATGCAGTCTGTCTGGTCATGGGTCGAACCCTCTCAATCCCTGACTTGATTCGCATCTGCCACTGGCTGTTCTCCTCCTCCCTGAACCCCTTCAATAATCATAGAGGCCAAGGACACCTTGCTGATGAAGAACAAAGCCAAGAAGTCAACAAGTATCTCAGGCTTACCTCTGCTGTTACTAAATCTTTTGCCACACTCAGCAAAGGGCTCGCATTTCCCCTATTCAGCTTTTCATTAGTAATGAAGAGGCAGAAGCTCTTCTGGTTGCTCCTGACATTTTTTCTAGCGTCAAGGTAAACTGACTTTCCTAACACCATCCCTACATGCCCGGTCAATTTTTATAAATGCCTCCTTTGCATCTTGTCTCTGGTTCCACCTCTCAAATGCCTTCTCTTTGCTGTGATTTCCATTCTTAGCCACCAATATGGTCTCCTGATAACATCTGCTTATTTTCCTGACTACTCTTGCACCAGGAGGATGCTGTCCTTAAAGACCTGACAGCTTTTCTGAGCTGTTTTGCTTTATAGATCTGCCTCCCACAGAACCCTACCTGCCTGCCAAATAAAGACTAAACTAAGCCTGAAGTCCTGGGTCTGCACTTTACTAATTCAGGATCCTGGAGGATTGCCACTATTTATTTCACGGCTCCCACAGCCAAGACTGCCATTGGTTATCATACCTCCATCCGGTTCTTTCTTGACAGTAAATTTCAGATCCAGCTGTATTTTAGCACAAGTCCAACCAGCACCCATATCAACCTGTTATCTCACACACCCCTGAGAAACCTTCCGCCTTGAATCCTACCATATTGCCCCTCCAAAAGATGTTAGGGAAGATAAAGTCCCCTATGAGAACCAGGGTCTGTAATACAGAGATTTCCT
This sequence comes from Netta rufina, assembly GCF_964035555.1. Classification (NCBI taxonomy): domain Eukaryota; kingdom Metazoa; phylum Chordata; class Aves; order Anseriformes; family Anatidae; genus Netta; species Netta rufina. Next base: position 56,220,778 of record NC_140123.1, on the reverse strand, counting down.
CCAATTGTTTAAAGAAGTTTTATTCTACTTCCTCATCCAGATCAGGTAGACCATAACACACTCCCATCATGCTATTAAAAAAAAAAAAAAAAAAAAAAAAAAAGCAATTAATCAAGTCAATAGCCTTCAACTGCCCAAGTGATTTCTTAGTCTGGATACTTGGCTTTCAGTTTCTCTGTAGGCACCAAATGATTTGCCCTCCCAAAGCCCATGGCAAATTTATGAACATGGATTGTCTTCTCCACACTTTGGTGAAGGATCTTTCTGTCCCCAAACAAGCACAGTCATATCCCTGCTTCTAAAACTCTACTTACCTGAACTCAACTCTGCCTTAAAAAACACCATAATTTTACATGCACAGGTCACACAGTCTTTCAGTGAAGTCCACACTGGCAGCATTTTCATGACTGGCCTCATGTCACTGAAAAATAACCAGTGATGAAAATGCTATAAAAAGGAATGCTTCTACCTTTTGTTTCCATAGATAACTATTTTTTACACTTCCTTCTGAGAATGCCACATGAAGAAACTTGGTAGATGGATGCTTCCCTTAGCTCACTAAGTTGTCTTAAAAGTTTTCAGTATCACAAGAAGCAGCAGTTAAAAACCCAAAAGATTATCTGCCAAAAAAGTGCATGAAAGAGCAAATAGGACACAGAGACCCCATGGCAAACAGTGCAGTGTATCGACAAACTGAAAAATGTTATAAAGAGAGAGTTGCTATGAGTCTGGAAATAATGGCTTTCAAATAAAATCTGAATTCACTGATGTTTGTATACCAGGAGTATCTTTGATTCAAATTAACTAGCTGTTTTAGCTTGAATTTCAGCTTGTAGTTGTTGACAAAATACATTCACATCAGATTAACAGGGACTGACCTTTTTTTCTCCTTTTCTTCAAGTGACTGTAAGGTTAGCTTTTTGGACTTTTGAAGTGGTTGTCCAGATGCTTTCAAAAGGAAGTTAAAATATGTGAGTTTCAACCTCATTAAAAAGGCCTTCTTTTTTTTAAACAAACTTTTCTTTTGTTCATATCGGCACTTACTTTTAAAAAAGACCCCAAGAGAGAGTTCCAGTCTATAGATCACTTTTCCTGAAGAAAGCTCTGTTAACTATTTATAGATCATGTCCTTTTGTACCAAACTAGATCAAGCAATTTATTCAGTGCATGACTGCAGGAGAGAAATTCATTTGCTCTAAGTGTCATCAAGGCAGCCTTTTACCTGCTATGAACAAGACCAGAAAGCTGAATTGCTGGGCTTTTATTTCAAATGCACATTTTGACATTGTGTGGGGTGCCATCATTTCTTTCAAATTTTCAAAGTATTAGCATGTTCATAGAATGGGCAGTCCATAATCCCGGGAATAGGAAATAGTCCATAACCACTAGAATAAAGCAAACGCATGTGCACGCATTCAAATTATCTCCCTTTGCTTTAAAGTAGCACATATAGATGCAAATTGCCAGTAGCTGCTTTAGTATGTCTCACTTCATAAGTGAGCGTGCCAGCCCAGAGACTGAGGAGGAGCACGCAACAGGTAGCAGTTCCTCAGCTTAACAACAACAGAAGCAAAACAAAACAAAATGAGAGAGAGGTGATGGCCTTCATCACCTCTAATCAGCAAGAGTTTTCTCCTACCATTCACTAGGGAAGTTATCCTCTGTAAAACCGAGTAGAGAGGCTGTACAAAGTAATAACACTCTACTGTGGGCAAATGGTTTGCTTCACCGCCTCCGTTTTGTTTGTGGAGACATTACTAAGATGAAGGTTCCTATTTGTAACCACCCCAAGCCTGCTAAAGCTAAGAAAAAAATACGAAGTGGAAAAGCAGTTAAAAATATAGCAAGAAAAGAAATGATGTGAGGAGAAAAGATGTTAGGAAATCATTGAAGTTTGATGGCAACAGCTTCAGGTACACAAAGCACAGCTGGTTAGGGGAATACTTGCATTTGTTATCATAGGACCAATGCAGAAGAGAAGGACCATGACTAGCTTTACTTTTCCAGTTGCTCTACCACGACAAACTCCCTGGTTCTGCCTAGCCAACTACGCTCCAGCATGGAGACATTACTCCAAGATGGCTGGGAAAGGGTGTAGGTGGTTGAAAGAGTACTGCTACTTTCCTGTGCGTGTAGGGCACTTTCAAATTTGCACTGCAATCAGCTTCCCTTGGCTGACAGGATAAAGTGTTGGGGTTATTCTCTTTTTTTTTTTTTTTTTTTTTTAAATCTTGAATGGGTCTAGCGTAGAGACCAATATCAGAATATGGGTTATTAGGAACATTATGCTAGTAGTGAAAAACACATTGGTAAAATAAATACTGATAAGGTAGATGTTGCTGTTTTAGGAGCTTTTGACTCATGATTTCTTCCTACATACTGAAACCACTAAGCAAGACTGACTCCTAAATGACTTTCAGCTACATTTTCCGTTCTTTCACTTCAGAGGCACACAGGTATCCTGCTTGACAATGTAAATTCCAGAAAAGGGGAGAACGATGTTATCATACCATAACATCACTATGAAACATGACAGACTAAAACTCATCCCATCATATCAAAGAACACATTTTGGAATAGTTCTTTTTTAAAGCATTCATCATATATGTAGTTAGCCAAAGTTAATTAATACAAATTAATACAAAAGCTTAAAGCATATTATTTTTTTAAAATAGAGAGACCATATCACAGGAAGATCTGTGGATCTAAAACAGAGTCAAGAGTTCATGAATTCCTACCCTGACTGCCAACGTGCTGCAGATTATTCATACATAACTGTCAAGTCTCTAATTCTTGTTTTCTTAACTGGGAAAGAGGGGATGAGAATTAATATTGGCTGTTGAGAAATTCCCAGTACCACTATCCAGACATCTCTTCAGAAAGATATCATCACAGAATATGAGTTAGGAAGATTATTTAAAAATGGAATAAAATTAAAGGAGACTGACAGACCGGCACACACACACACAATTTATATATATGTATAACTTCTTAATTTCTACTGGTCTCCTTTCTAAACTGAGAAATAGGTATTAGGTAGACATCCATGCCTAATCTAAACGAAGCAGACTACAGCAATCCAAAGAGCATTTGAAATCAGAAGGACCGTGTCCATCAGCCAAACAGGATTGTATTATTTCACTCATGATAAACAACTTGATATAGTGATCCAACAAAATCAGTAGGCTCCAAAATAATTAATGAGAAAGAAAAGCATTGCTTTATTATGTCTGGAAGTTGTATTGCACCTAGGCCTAGTTAAAAGGGCGGATGACCACAGTAGATAGTTTGCCACTGATTTCAGTTACTTTTCCCATTGAACTACCATAGCCAGGCTATCTTCTTTTCAAATTAATAAACAGAATAAGCAACAGTAGAAAGTGTCTTTGAATTGATATTGCATAATGACAAGAAGAAAGTACAATGGGCAACTGGGTATGGATTTCATCCAGCAGTTTCAACCTGCTGCTCTCAGCTGTCACAACAGGATATAGGTCAGCAGTAGTCCTTAGGATATCCCCAGCTCAAGATTATTCAACACTTAAACTAAATGCTTTACACGCAAAATATCTGCTGGTACGTATCTTCCCCAAACTGCCCCTCAATGCATCAGGACAATAAGCGCATTATGGAATAAAATTGTTTCTAAAGCCAAACTTATTTTTATATCACCTGTGATCCAATGTATGCCCCTTAATCAAACAGCCAAAGGGAACACCTCTGTATGCTGTATTAATCCACTGGATTAAGGAAATGGTATGTTAACAGATAGACTAGTTATACGGATTCTTGTTTATAACAAAAAAAAAAGTGGTTGTATGAAACCTCTTCTTACTTACAGCCTGAAGATAAAAAAGAAACAGTTTTATTTCCAAAACTAAGCCTTGCAGAAGAGAAGGCTACATGCAATTAAAAAAAAAAAAAAAAAAAATGAAAACCTACTTCCATTACTTGGTTTGTTTCCAAGTCTAACAACTTCAAAATCAAAGCTAGGGTTTTAACTGATGACATTCACAAAGCTGGTCAGAAGTAATACCATCAACAGATGCTTAGCAAATCTCTTCCACCAATTCCTGCTCCCTAAATACGCACTGGATTTCTCTCTCGATTATGTTTGGCCATTACCAAGACAGCAGGACTCATTTTTATCAAACGAACCAGTCATCTTGCAGAGAAAGGAAAGAACTGTAAGGAACTATCAGAAGTAATAGTTGGCATAATATCTCTTTGGAAGGCCCTCCCCTAGTTTTTTTTTTTAGTTTTTTTTTTTATAATAAGCCCAGAAAAGGAAATAAGAAAGTTGTGGTTCCAGAGGTGTCAGCAATAAACAGAAAAGGGAAGAACAGAAGCCAGTGCACAAGGGATAAGGGAGAAAAGCTGAAGCAGCAGGGAGAAGATATCAGAAGAGTTATAAGCCAATTACACATAAGAGGAAATACTAAGAAGTTTTGAAGCATTTCCATAAGCAGAGCAAATCATGCAGCAATGTAAAAAAGATGTAAACATCTAATGCTATTTACCTTACCAGTTAATGGGATTGCATTGTTTATGTTAACAAACTGTAACCATGAATTCACTCAAAAGGCAGAAAAGTACTGTGGTGAATAGACACCTCTTCAAATTCTCTATTTCCTCACTGTTTCAGCTACTCACATTTAAATGGATGGTAGTGGTTTGCTACTGACTTTCACCAGATTCACTGTGCTAATAGAATAGTTAAATATTTTCCTCCAAAATGCCAGGTACACTAAATTCCAGTTCTAGTTTACATTTTGGGTTGAACTATCCTAATTACATTTTTAGCACATAAAAGTTGATATGGAAACTGTTCCACAAGTTGTTTGGAACACTCAGTTTTCCTATCTACGTAAATGTAGGGGAAAAAGTAAAGTGCACACCCTGAAATAATTTGGCATTAGAGACATATTACTGACATCCTTTAGCATTAAACAAAGATAATTTCCTCAAGAGAGAAACCTCATGAAATGATTACGATACTGTAACTACAAAATTTCAGTCAGTACCTGCTAAACAACCTCTTTGTTTTAATCACCTCTGAATATTCAGACTTCTGGCAAATCAAAAATACCTATCCTTATAACAGTCGTCAACAAGGATTGAATGTGTTTTGCACTGTTGTAAACAACACACACAATCATCACTCCTTGAGTCACATATTTACTCCAACAATGAGTAATTTTGGAGATATCAATTCAGAATAAATGCACAGAGTACAAAATAATGTGATCTTTGTCTCAGTCAAAGAACAGGGCATCCTGACGTCACTGTTTACTTGCCTTTGCCTTTTTATATATCATGAGAAATACAGACTTCTTTTTTGAAGGTTTTGTCACAGAAGACATATTTTTAAGAATCATACCATGGGGCTTTCAATAAATACATTTTAGGCAGGAACTCTGTTATTATTTCTTGTATATAAGTAATCACTGTCCTAATTTGTCTATGATATTTTTCTAAAACGTTAAAGGACAAAACATAATGTAACAGCTATCAATTAATATTCTCCAATGTAGCCACAAAACATCAGTGAAATTCCGAAGATGGGAAAATGTGGGAAGTTTAACTGTGGATCATAATACTTCAAAGCCCTAGCAGTCCCCAGAGATGCTAACATTTTCCTGCTTTTCCCTAGCACTTAAAACAAAGGTCCTATTCCTGACCCCGATAAACCTGGCCAGGCTCCATCTAACATGCATTGAAAAACCACGCTACATGGCAGGGACCCTCATACACTCACTGCATAAGGATTCTGCTATCCCAGTCACTTAAAACAGCTCCAACACCAGAGTGCAGAGATGCTCCAGCCAGGGATCAAAGAATGGGAAAATCTCCAAGAGAAGTTTCTCTCTTCCCTTAAAAGACAGGAGAGAAGAGCTCAATGCAAGGACTGCAGTGAACTCATTCTGCTCCCATTTTCATAGTAAATTCTCTGCCAGGGGCATCCCTGCTCTCAAAGCAATAAGCCAGATACTACAAAGAGAAAACATACATACGGTGCACAAACAATTGGAGTTTACCTCCAGTGATGTGCTACAGGGGAACACCAGTCCATCATTTTAATTTCTTAAAAAGTGTGAAATTCACTCTCTCTTACTAAGAAACAAGACTGATTTTTGACATTGTTACAGAAAGAAGTAATTGGAAGCCTCACAGAGCCTGGAAGGTGCAAGACAAAAGATCACATTAAAGATTTTGCTCTGAACAAACCTGTATTCAGAAAATACAAGAAAATAACTGCACAAACAAGGTTTTTTTTGTTTGTTTGTTTGTTTGTTTTTTTAAGAAACAAGGCTTCCAGCAGTCTGCACCTAAAATCCGAAGAATCAACACAGCTCATGTGGGAAATTTAGGAAATTCAGTAAGGAAACCAAAATTGTAAGTCTACCCCAATATTTTTGAAGAGTTCAAGAGAGATTCTAGGCAAATATATCAACAGGAAATGTAATACAGTACTAGCACAAAATAATGGAAAATGGAAAATTAAGAGGTAGAAAGAAAGTGTTTAAAAAGCTGAAGACTTTCAAAAAATCCCCAAAGCAGGTGAATTAAAGTTAAAACACTAGCAAACAAAAATGAGTTTGGGATTCAAGAAAAAGCCAAAACAGCTAGCATAATCCCAGGTCAAAAAAGCAAGGGACAATGTCTCAAATCAGGGAAATAACAGTCTAAATGAGGGCCCTACCTCAAAAGACATATTAACAAAGCTAAATTCATGCATTAAAAATCAACCAGAAGTGGAAGAGAGAGAGGACTATAAAAAAATGTTCAATTGTGTATACATAATTCAAGGCCTCATTATTCAAAAGAAGGTGACAAATGAGGACAGTACAGAAAGAGCAACAAGGACGGAAGGGAGGCTTGAGTATACTGTTATACAAAATAGCAAAAAGCTGAAAGGGTCAGCACTCAAATGATTAGCAACAGCCCTACCTAATACCACTCCACCCCAGATGCTTCCCATCTAAAACGACCTCCTTGACACCACCGTGTCCAACGCTTTGACTTTCAGACAGACTTTGGCAAACAGAGGACGGGCAGGAATAATTACACCTTTTGGAGATTGTCATTGTTGTTGTCATGGCTCTTGATTGGTATGAGCAATAGGAGAGAATTAAGGAGAAAAATTAGGATTTGTCAAGAGGAATCTCCTAACCCAATGAACAAGAAACTTCCCTTGTGAACCAACGCCTCCTCCACCTCACTGGTCAGGGCTTCCTGTATAAGCTGTGGAATAAATACTCAAGAAAGAAGGAGGCACTGTCCCTTCAGATTTTCCTCAACTATCTTTCCCAAGCACAAGGATACAGATGTTTTCCAGGATGGCTGCTCTTCTATGAGGGACTGGGATGACTCTAAGAGCTGAGAAACAGGATTTGGGCTCCCCTTTACCCTCTGCACAAGGCGGAATGCAGCAAAGGGCTGCCAGGAAACAATACCCCAGTCCTAATTCTTCCCAAACAGCTCCTCATAAGGCTGGCACGCAGCTACATTATGTACATTGTTGGAAGACAGGCTTTCCTTAACCCTAAGATGTTATTAACAGCATATAATGTGATTTAAAATAGATATAATTTCCCCCTAACAATACTTTCTGTTCATCCTGTGCGTATAGGAACTTTTGTAGCCAGTTCCAGAACTTACTATTGCATGTTATAAGCTTCTCCAAGTAATGAGTTGAAGCTCCTGTAAGTAAGCTAGTTAACCTAGTGCTGCATGTACAAGGGTCAGCAGACATGAATGGAAGATTAAGCTGACTTCAAATATTTAAAATAAAATTGTTATCTGGAGCTAAACGCTGTTGAATGATGCTAGCATGGCATTTTAACTTGCAAAAGAATCCAATAAGCTTTTGTGAATGCCATTGTTAGAACAGTGCATGATACTGCAAGAGCTATTAGGAAGCTACTTCGTGGAAATGAATGATAGCACAAATCACAGAGAAGCCTTAGTTTTCATACGTCCATTAAATACATGCCATTTTCAACTTGCTACTACTTGCACCTCCCGTAACAATTATTCTCAATTTCTTTTCATCTGTCCCATAAAAAATGATTGCTTCTGCTTTACTTAATCCTCCACTTACATCAACCCTATTGTTCGCTTCCTTCCCTTTCATCTTCTCCACATTAATTCCCCACATCGCTTTTGATCTAGCTTTTTGTTTCCTTTTTCCCCCTACAGATTCTTCCTGATGAAGAATTTACAGCCGTAATGTTCATCTGACGTGCATGGTGATATTTTATCGATTTGCTACTCTGTCTATTAGTTTTGTATAATGAATAGCATTATACAAAACACAAGATGGGTTGCCTATGCCTATATATGGGAACTTAAAAATCAATTTAACTGACCTTAAAAATGCTCCATTTTGTTGGTAAATATTCATATTTAATTATAACTGGAGTAGCATATGCAAGGAGCAGCCAGAGAAAACAAACATTTCCTCCTCACAGTCCAAAGAATTCCTCTTTGCCATAGTGGCAAGCCAAATTAATAGAATAATTGCAATTTTCACTGCTGTTAAATAAGGAATAGAAAACCTCTCCAGGAGCTATTCTGTGTTGCTGTAATAGATGCTCACAGAAACATACTAACGTTTGTCGTTATTCATGCTCCTGCAGAAAGGATGGTCTTTTAGAACTGGAAAGACAGCAAGAAGTAGAGCAGCTGGTTTTAGCTGATATAAACTATCAATTGTGTTTTAAATACATGCTATATTTAGTTTTTAAGGGAAAAAAAAAAAAAAAAGGTATTTAGTTTAGGCTGTTCTTAAAACTTAATGCTGAACCCCAGTACAGAAGCCTCTCATTAGATGATTTTACTTATCATGCTATACTTTCCTTACCATAACACCATATAACCTAAGATAAACTTTGTACTTACTCAGTTGTGTCAAAACCAGTCACTGGATAAAATCTCTGACCAGTCCCAGGGGTAGAAACTAGAGCCAAGGCCTAGTTCGTCCAGCCTCATAGCAGATCTGCAACTATGTCCCTCCTTAACCCTCTGGTCCTCTATACATCAGTAGAGCTTCAGCTGCAGAAATGCTTTAATCACCTCCCACCACACAACACAGGCAGAAGAGTAGCAGCTGTATCTTTTGCTGAACTCAAGGCTAGCAGCATTTGTCAGTCTAGGGGTGGCACTGCCAATGTGGGCTCTTCAATGGGCACAAGTGCAGAAACTCATGGTTCACCAGGTAGGAAAATGAGGCCAAATGCTTCAGCCTAGGCAAGGTAGTGGGAACTGTAGGTATGCACAAGTACCAATATTCTACACAGTTTTACTGGGGGAAAAAATAATTAAAAAAAAGGTCCCAAAGCGTGTCAGACACCTTAAAGGTTAATCCTAGGTTCTGATGATGGCACTCTGGAAATTAAAGATCAATATACTACTTGCATACAATACTATCTTCTACCACGGACCCAGGCTGATTCTTTGGTTTGCATGGTGAACAATTCGTGGTATTTATTGTTATACAGTCATGTAAGTTTATGGAAAAAAATGGATAAGTTTAGAGAACTAAGTTCAATGTCCTCACTCTTTGCTCACCCCTGACTTCTGGCTGGGGACAGCCAAATGCTCTTTCATTAAGGAAAACTGGAAACTACTTCACTAGGAAGAAGAATCCAAAATCCAGGTTTTATTTCTCTTCTTTTTTCTTTTACCTGCTAGGGTTATTTTCACAGAAACAGTGCCTTTGCACTTAGCCATATTCTTCACCTGTTGAGGTGCCTAATCTGAAATTGTTAAGAATGGAGGAAGCGGCAACAGAAACAAAAAATTCTGCTAGCATCTGTAATAATTAGTCACTGAAGAGAGTGACTGACCTGAAACATGGTATTTTTGTTCCTACAAAGAATATTATTTTCAGATTTTTTTTTCCTTGAAGAGTATGTCAAACACTATTATGTATTACTAACACAAGCAAGTGATCTGGACACTAGACAAGTGTAAAACAAAGAGATGGTCCCTCTCCTCCATGAATTAAGCTTTTTCCACAACATGAGCATGAATGCTTAATGTCTGTACAAGAAAATGACTTGGCATGAATAACATTTGGTGTGATAAACACTGGCCACAGTACAGCTGTTGCCTAACCTCTAAGCCAGAAGCACTGTAACAGAAAACCTTTTGGGGAACGACTGGAAAAGGAGAGGAAGGTAGCTTTGTAATGAGTAAGTTGGAATAATGTCTCATACTTTTCTAGTCAATAGATGTTAGACGTGGACATACTGGAGGGCCACCAAGGTGATGAAGAGACTGGAGCAGCTCTCCTATAACGAGAGGCTGAGAGAGATGGGACTGTTCAGCCTGGGAAAGAGGAGGGTCAGGGGGGTCTCATCAATGTCTATGAAAACCTGAACAGATGGCTGAAGAAAATGGAGTCAGGCTCTTTTCAGTGGTGCCCAGTGCCAGGAAGAGAGGCAATGGGCCCAAACTGGCACCCAGGAGGCTCCCTCTGAGCACCAGGCAGCACTGCTGTGCTGTGCGGGTGTCAGAGCATTGGCACAAGCTGCCCAGAGAGGCTGTGGGGTCTCCTCCTTGGAGACCTTCAAAAACTGCCTGGACATGGGCAATGTGCTCTGGGTGGCCCTGGTTGAAAAGCAGGTTGGAACAGATGACTTCTAGAAGTCCATTTCAACCTCAACCACTCTGTGTTTCTTTGAATGGAAAACTTTAGTATCCCCAAGCTATTAATTTCTGTTAAGAAACAGTAAATAAAAATCCTTCAGTGTAGACAACTGAAGCTGGAAAAAAGCCTATTTTTTCTGCTATTAAGAAAACCCAAAACGCAAGAAAACCTTTTCTGTCTTCCCATCTACACCCATTTTCAAAAGCAATCATACTCAATTACTGCCAGCTACAAAGACTGACACATATACACCTCTGACAGTTCACAGGTAAATTATCTAGGAAAGGTCAAAACATCTAGAACAATCACCAAGACCAGCTGTCAAAGCCTTAAACATAATGAAATGCTAAAATTCTATCACTGCATCTCTTATAAGTGCACAATGAGGACACAATAAAACAAAACAGATGTATTTTCTGTTCAAATTTCCTAATCAGTCTCAAAAAAATTTGGCACATTCCTGAATAATAATTCTATGAAAACAGAATTCAGACGAGCTCATACTGTGACAGCACATCCCACGACCTAGAACACCTATCATCTGGGTGTGCTGTTAGCTCCTATCCTCTACAATGAATGAACTCTACTTTGTCTACAGAAGTAGTTTAAAACATGAGATTTAAAAAAAAAAAAAAAAGTTAAGGAAGAGCTCCATTTTTGCATCACAGTACCTATTGACTAAAAGAATAATGAAAGCTTGTTAACATACATATAAAATGTAATTACCTGCCTGTGCAGTGATCTTCCCCATGGGGAGTTTCCTTGTTATAACCACAACAAAGGTGGTGTCTAATCATAGCCGTGGCAAGTAGGAGTGGGAGAAATGAATATTCAGAATTAAATGATTAATGAAGAGAAACTCTCAGAATCCCTGGCACTTGACAAACTTTCTATCCAAGAAGCTGCCAGTTATGGCATTAAGTTTACAGGTCTTCTGTTTGTTTGTTGATAATTTCAATATTTGATCACATTGCAGCTCTGTATATCTCTTTATAGGAACCTCATATCTTTCTGTCAAGGAAGTGGAGACTGTTCAGACAGAATTAGCTTTGATGCCGTTAAGAGTGAGGCTCTGGGCATTGATATTTTCTGATATAAAGAATTGCAGCCACTTCACAATGGAAACTTTTGATACATTTTTCCTCTGCACAGCCAGATAATGTAAAACAAAGAGTGATCCATCTTTTCAAATTCTCTGATTCTTTTCAAGGTATCAAGCCATTACACTACCTGCTTCTTAAAAAAAATCACAATATAGATACTTTAGTATTACAGTTCATATCAAATGTGCCATTTTCTTCTTCTTCACACATTTTGTTTCCAGACAAAAGACGACTGAACTGTCTTATAAGTGATAAAAACTGAAGATACTTTTGCTATAGACACATATTCTGTACCTCTACCCTTGCTGAAGGCATTAGCTCTGTTAATAAAGCTCAAAACTGCCAAATTCTCCTTACCATTATGTTATGTAGAAAGGAATCTTATTTCTTCAGAAGCAGAGAAATACTGAATAAAGCAGCTCAGCTAGGCAGAAAATAGAGGTTTGAAGTACCTTATTTACATTCCATCTGTTACACCTAGTTGTGAACATGTCAAGATGGAGCCATGGCAATAGGAACCCTGGTTTCACCGCTTTAGCCTTTGCTGCAACTTTGACAGGTAAGGAAATAGGGACTATTTGGAATTAATCAATCCCAATATATATAAATCTAAAGTCTGCATGTCAAACCACATATCACTGAAAACTCCATTTATTGTTATTGTGATTTTTTTTTCCTTGAGGTACATCCATCTTTATTATAGCCCTACGTAGGAAACTTATGTTTTATTCTATTTGCTCATCATGGGACCTGCACAGCCAAACGCTCGTGAACTCCAACTTGCATCAACAGGTATCAGCTGGGAACTAAGTTATAGCAGGTTAGTTGCACTTCAAGTTAAAGGAGCCAAACAACTCGAGTAGTTTTAGGAGAAAATGTGTGGGTCTTAAGAGTTTTAGTCAGAATTAAAGCAACAAAAAACAGTGAAGAAATAGTGCCTCTACTGTCTAACAGTAAATTTTTACTCAATTCCCCAATCTCCCGTTAGAAATAAAACAGTAATTTCTTTCATTTTGACAGTACCTTTGACACTTACAATACCACTTGAAGTGAAGGAGTCTGCCAGCCCTCTGAACACCTGCAAACAGAGCTCTCTAGCTATTGTCAGGTTTCCAAGGGCTTACGGTTTGCCTGAATGCAGCCACAACACAGCTCTAGTCCCCTTAATCCAGCTTCTCAGTGCAAAGTTCATTTGCCTGAGAGATCTGCATGCTTCTGGTGTGAACAGTTCATAGACAAAGATTCTCCATAACAAGGTACTGTGTATGTTTTCTTGAAATAATATGACTGTGCTGTTTACACAGATGCTGCTGCTGTGTCATTGACCATGTTAAGAACATACTTTTCCTTAAAAAAAGTTTCTGAGACACAATAATGATAGTGTGGTGTCTTTCAACTCTAACCAGGTAAAGCTCCCTTTCTGATCCAGTATGAACCATGCTCTCTGTATAGGGTTGCCTGCTGGCAGGCTCCCTAACATAAAAAGCTAGCAGCTGTTGTTACAGATTCACTATGGTTTCAGCCCAAGATGACAAAGAGAATCTCGAATAAACTCATTAATAAGAAAGCTGGAAGAAGAAAAGGAGGAATTTTCAACTCACACCTACTCTGAACCTATTTCTTCCTGTTCCCTGGACCCAAGCCAGCTCAGACAGGGGGTGTCTAAAGTGATGGGCTTCACAAACAACAGGGTCTTTGCATTCAGGCATGCAGGGAGATGTATGGATGCTGACACTGGGCAAACAAACACTGGCCACCAAAAGAGCCGTTTCAGTGATTGAGGATAGACCCCAGTATTTTAATTGACTTTCTCTTCAATTGTCACTTTGGAAACCTCAGGAGTCTGGGTAGAACTGAAAAAAAGATGGCAGTTCAGGCACCCTTTAACTAAGGCAGGCACTGTATGTACTTTTTGATGTGAAATTGTCCATATTTTACATAACTTCGCATGCTGAAGCATTTAAAAATTTAAAAAAAACGCTCATTTCTGCAGAGAGAAGCCTTGGCTTCTCCAGACTTTTCCATGCTTCTGCCTTGGGAAATAGCAAGGAGAAAGACCAGTATCCTTAGTACCCTTTCACCAATCAGCAACCAATGACCAATTAAAAGAACATTTAAGTACCTTCTCATGCACTTAAACCACGGATTCTCTAGTTGAAGTAAAACGGGCAACAAAACTATGAAGCTTCAAGTATCATAAAGTTTCAGAGCAAGAATTTTAGAGCTTTCTATGACTTTAATAAGCTTTGTTTCATTGCATTAGAACCCTGATAACTTCTGTCAATAGTACACGCCATAAAAGCCCTATCATATAGCACAATGCAGAATGATTTAACAAAACTGTAATATCAATTTTATATTTATGAAAGCAAAAGAAAAAAATTAAGTCCAAAATTTCGTGTTTGTTATATCCCCAGTGTTGTCAGAAAACAATTCTTTGAAAGAAAGACCTATTCCAACCAATATTACTAGTCCAATAAGTATTTATCAGCTTTAGATGTGTGCAATAAAATTGGAGATTATCACAGCTCTTTTTAAATACAGATGCCTTACAATGGAACAAGCAAAAAAAAAAATCCTAGTTCCACAGAAGACTGTGCTAAGGAGAAGGTTTCTGTACAAGTTAAAGGACAGCATGTAACTCATGGCAGAATTCCTACAGCACTGAAACTCAAGGTTATCAAAACCCAAGAGACTGTTTACACAAAACATATTTCCTTAGAAAGGCCAAAAAGTGCAACCAGGGAAAGGAAGAAAAGAATACAAAAAAAAAAAAAAAAAAAAAAAAAAAAAGAGTTCTCCCTGAGTGTGAGATTTAGCATACCATAAAACAGTAATAATGTTAAGCTTTTTAAATAATGTATTAAAACATGACTAAATAGGATGCATAAATTTATAGAAATGCACACATTTACACACCAAATTTCAAGATAAATGTAAGTCCATATATTCATGTAAAAATCATATGAGAAACATCAATGTACAATACTGGGAAAAAACAGAACAAACTCTGCCTCATTCCTTTCAAATCACATAATGCCTTTGTCATGAGCAAAAATTAAAATGACTTAATATTTAAAAAGAAATCAGACAGTTCCATCATGCCGGAAGAGTCCTACTCTACATAGGATGTGATTTCTTCAAATCAAATAGTATAAGCCAAGATGCCTACTTGCACAAGTAAAGACCATCCACAAAAACGCGCACTACAAACCCACATAGAAGCTCCATGTGGGACTCCTCTTGTGTATTTGCTTTTGCAGGAAATAATAAATACACTCTTCATACTACGTAACTCAATAGTTATGTGAAAAGCTTCATAATTGAAAGGCTTTAGCTCCATATTTACAATGTCCTTAAAATTGGGAATAGACATTTTTTCTTTGTTAACCATCCCTTATATTAACTGTTTTTAAAAGGAAGTTTAATACAGTTAAATTAGTGTTTCTTTCTATCCTTTTGGCTTAAGCCAAACAAATATTTAAATCCTTCAGTGGCAGAGGATAACAGATTTATGCAGGGTATTGGCATTATGGGAATCATTGATAGCGTAAAGGGCAATGTGGAGGAAAATATCAAGACACCTGTTGGGGAAGATGTCAAATAGTATTAAAAGCTGGCAAACTCAGCTGGAGATAAAGGGTACCTTACAGGTGAAAGGCTCAGACATCTCTTTTCTTCCTAATGTTAATTAATCTACGTGCTTTGCACAGATTGGTTTTTAATGCCTTTACTTAACAACAACAAAAAAATTAACATAGCAAGATACACTCACAGATTATCTCAGTTCATGAAGCTGTATCTAAATTTTCATGTCCCCAAAGTTTCCCATACTTTTTATTTGCTCTTCAGACATTTCTTAGGCATGAGGCCAAATCGCAAAATTTGCGCTGAGCTTTCTTTCATTACTGGCACCAATGACAGGCACCACTGACACACGTTCAGATCTGGAACAATATTATCCAGTTCAAATGCAATACACTGTTGACTTGATTAACAAAAAAAATCCAACAGTTTAATTGAAAAATCCACCAAACTGTTTGAAATGAATTAAAGCAATTCATGAATTAGTATTTTAAAGAGCTTGTTAGGCATAAATGAGAGAAAAATGTGGCATACTTTATTAGATTTCGAAGAAATAATAAAACATGCCAGACTGTATTGTGTTTAATTTTGTTCTAGAGGAGATGTGGAACATATCCTTTAAAATTCTTATTTTAAGTACCAATATCCTGGTAACTAGGACAGTATAAAACAGAGATGAAGTATAACATTGAAGACTAAATAAGAATTTATACTCTGAATTCATCTGTTAATCATTCCAAGTACTTGTACCAGAGGTAAACCTGCTAAAATGATAACCTGATGGACATCATAACAAAATTACATTTGAAAAATAATAATAATAATTAAAAAACTAGCATATAAACACAGAAAGAGCTAGGCAAATTCACTAAAGCAGATTAAGAGTTCCAAATGACTCAAAAATGCCAAAGTTGTAACATCAAACATCCTTCCTACTACCATTTTCAAAATAATTTCCCACCTATTCTGGAAAACATTACTAATGCTGAACTTTCTGGGGCACACCCTTAGCTATTGAAACAGCTTCTGTTGGGAATGCAGGTTCAGGAGGGAGTTGTTCAACACATCCAGAAGATCAAACTCAGTAATGCTCCTAAAAGCATTTATTCGTAAGGCCATCTAGCACTTCAGCAGTTGTTTCAAGCACATTTTTTACAAAGCAAAACCACATATTGTGAAAGGGATTTAAAACCAATTGCAATAAAACAAGCAATGGGTATTTGTATTCCGCAGGGTGAGCCTGAGCAACTTTAAATCACCTTTTGTTCAGTTTGGATTGCTGATGTATCTCACATCATGGGCCAAAGTGATTTGATCTCACCATGGACTTTAGTTGGGTAGACTGAAAGATGGATTGATCTTGACAGACAATGCCCATCCCTTAGGTCCTTTCCCCTGCATACCTATTAACTCACCTACTGCAGAAAGTTTTCCTTTGCTGAGGCCATAAAGCTGTGTAAGGGAGAGGGTCTATTTCTCTGTTTTATCTTAGGAGTTGCTGCTGTCTTGTTCAAGGGCATCATATTCTGGCTGGTTTTGTTCTTGGTCTGTAACTGCTAAAGAAGGGAGGCCCAGGCTCTCAGTTTCCTAGGGTTTAGATACACCATCTCTATCAATTTCTTCATTAATTGATGTTATCTTTAAACAAAAAAAAGCTAGTCTTCACTCTTCCTTATTGTCCATTATGCTGATTGGCCATCAGCGTAACATTTCTTTGAGAGTTTAGATTTAAGAATTAACATAAAAGATCCTGTATTACTCAAAAATATGTTATAAATTAGCAATACACAAACCCCACCACCATCAAAATAAAGATGCCAGTTTAAACATATGCATTTTTCATTAAATTATATCCCTCCTCCCCTGTCCACTATGAGAAGATATCAAATTAAATCGGGACAAACCGTGCATACAAGCTAGTCTGCTAGCGTGGAACAGCTGGGCTGCCCCAACAGTGACAAAGAGGTCACTCTGTGAAAATACACAGTGATTACGGCAATAAAGGAAACAGCTGATGGAGGTTAGATGGTGGAAACAAGAGGGCAGCCACAACAGAAAGACAAGGTTGGAATGAAGACAGAAGGAGCATGGGAGGAGCAGGGGAAGAGCCTGCCAAAAGGCATGAGTTTAGGACACAGAGCTACAGCACGAGGGGGAAGGGAAAAGCCTTAGTGCCGAAGTGGTCTGACAATTCACATCATCACGCTGTTTTCAGGTTCTTACAACTGGGGTGAACTCTGACAATTTGGCCATTTAGAAATAATTTTAGAAAGGGCAAATTTCAGAGTGCAACTATTATAAAAACAAACAAACAAAAAAAAAAAAAAAAACCAGCTATTCCTGCTGTGGAACAAGAATAAATTTTGGGCCACATTACTAAATTCTACTTACTTTTCTATGAAAGGTTGCAGCATCTCCTTTATAATTTAGAACAGACTTGAAAATCTGCCTGGGAAGTGAAATTGTTGGAGTGCACCTGTATTGCCCTCATGGAAACTTTGGATGAGTTCTGTGGATTTCAAAAAACAAATCCTACCCATTTGTAGACCACCACACTTCACAGCTGTATTTCTAAAGGAAACTTCATAAATTTAGCACATACCAGTGTAGGGCTGAACATGGCTTCGTCAGAAGTTTTATTTTTGAATTGCAGAATGCCAGCTTAAGTGTAAAACTCCAAATACATCACCTCTGTGGTTTCGGTGCTTGCTCTTGCCAGGTCTGAGCATCAGAGGAAGAAGGAACAGTACAAACAACACACAAGCAACAAAAAAACTTTGCACTACGGGTACAGTGACTGGAGAAAACAGACTGGAACAAAGATTGGAAGTGTCATTGAAGGAGGCACAGAAAAGATGGAGAGAAAAATTAGGAGCAAGTAGTAAGGCTGGGGGGACTCACTGAGGAAGAAGGCTATGGATGGAGAAAGGAAATGGAAGTGGTAACATATACAAGAGACCAAATTCAAAGAATGTAAGAGACGGAAGCATGGACTGACTGCAAGGAAGGAGTTCAAAATATAGGATGAAGGAGAAGAGAGAATAATCTGAAGACAGAGTGATCCCAGAAAAGAACTAACTGGATAAGTAGTAAGGGAAAGGAAAGGGGACAAGCAAAAACAATACTAAGGCCCTGGGAAAGGAAAATGGAAATGGGGACTTCTGAGGATAAAAGCCTGGAGGCCAGGGGAGCAGGGCACAGCTACATGGGATAACGTCCTGTAGAAAAGAACCAAGACTGATTGCTAAGTGATGTGGAAGTTCAGAGGGGAGACTCAGACTGGCCAGGCAATGAGCATAAACCAGGTGAGGAGACTGAGGGATGGCAACTGGGACCAGCCAAAACAAAGAGACACACTGGGAGAAGGCAGGGCTGGTAACGGATCCAACCCAGATAACGAGTCCTCTGAGTATCAGCGTTACATTGCAAAATAAATTGGGGAAAAAAAAGGGGAAGAACTATCATGTAAGATAGGGATCTACTTCTCTCTCACACACATATACACCTGTAGTCCCAAAGCACACCATCTCTAAATTGAGACACAACTTTATGTGAACATGAATATCAAGACCAAAAATTTGAGATGCTAAGCACTATTTGAGATGCTAAGCACTATGTGGCTTCACCTCCTTCACATGCATATTTTAAACAGATTCAAATGCTGTGGACGTATTATTGAACAATACTCATTAATTAAACTATTCTCCATATTGTTCCTCGGGTAGCCTTACTACACACTAATCAAGCCTTAGTCCACAGACAGAAGTATTTTTTTTCTTCAACATACTTTCTATCCCTCCCTTAGCACGTGATATTTCACTCTTTCACGTTAGAGAAATATCAGTTTATTTTCACCACGTTCCCATCATTTCACACCATCTAGTCGAGGTGAGACATCAACAGATGACAGTTTTTAAAGACCCTACTAAATATACGATGCACATGTGAGACCTGATGCTTCAGAGTACTTCTCGTTCCAGCTTTAAATGTTCTGATACACCACTGATTTCCCAAGTGGCTGTAAATACTCAGCTATGACTGACTCTACTGTGAGGTTTGAGGCCCAGAAGAGCATACAAAACTTACTGCATTTATAAAGTATGGTTTCAAAGATTTGGCTAGATTCTCTGAAAAACTTTGAGAAAGGCAGGGAGAAGTCAGCATACAGCCTCCTTAACCACAAGATTGACCTCTCTCCCTACACTCCCGTCATTCATTGCCTCCCTACATTTCCACAGCAAATGAAACAAAAGTCTATAGACAACAGTCCCCATCCCTACGCAGACTATGGAAAATGCAGAAAGCTGGCCGAAATAACATGCTCGACAGTGAAGGGATTCTGCATTCAGTCACACACCTGACATCTGGCATTCCTTAAACCTAAGTGATTTTGGAACTGCAACAACAATCTTTGCAATAAAGACTGGTGCATATAATATTACCTGAAATAATGCATCATTCTAGGTTTATGGAGCTATGGGTCTATTTGTTTTTTAGCTGATTTTGGTACATTCTATGTCCTCGAGATCTGTGCATTTTCTCTGGAAAATGGCCATGGATTAAGACTACTAAAATCAGTTCCCTTTTTATTCTCTATGTGAGCCAGACAGTGGTTTAGTTCATTTGTGGTATTTTCAAATTACTTTTCCTCCACCTGCATTGAAAATCACCTTGATCACTTTCTTGAGCCTTTCAACAAATCAGTACCTTTAGCCTTATCCCCGAAGGAAAGGGGCAATGACTGGGTGAGGCCAGCAGCAGCAGAAGTATTGCAGTGAGAGCTGCCAAGCAGACATACAATTCTGCAGTAGTTACTGACGTGGACAAGTAGCAGGGACCAAGACACAACCCTGTAGGCCAGCCAGATCTACTAATGCCACGTTGCTCACAGCCTACCACATTGTCCAAGACATTTTGCAGCTACCTGAGCATCCAGTGCTGCTGCATCTTGGGTTTCTTCAGGCATCTACAAGACACTGTCCTCTCATATTGATTTGTCCTAGGTGCCACCAGCTAAAGAGTTGGGCAGCCCTGCCCCTTCTGTGACAAGGAAGAGGAGGCAGTAAATGGCAATCACCAGAGGGAAAAAGAGCCCAGCTACATCGCAGGGGAGCAGAATAATACAGCCAACAGAATCAGCCTGCTTCTGCAAACTGATTCCCCTTAGTCGAAAGGACACCGTGACCGCAGAGAAGCCAGTGGGGAACACACACGGGCATCTGTCACCGTGCCCTCCTTCCACTCATTTCCCTTCAGCATCAACCACAGCGGTATCTGAATAGTCTACACGGATCGACCAGACACTTATCTCTACAGCTTTCATCATATTGGTTGTTGTAAAGGTATCGTGACATGGCACATCGCAGTGTGGTATAAATGATAAATAGGTGACATATAAATGATAAATAGGACTGCTATTCACTGATGAGCCTGATCATTTGTACCTCTAATCTCCATTTTCCCCCACAGCCCCGGTTCCCTGGTTTTATTAAAACCCTGTGTTTGCATTCAGATCTTCCTACAAGGAGCCTAATCGCCAGACATACAGCTGTCCCACCAGTCCTGTACAGCAAGATCTATTCCACAGATCTCCGACTCCTACCAATAGCCAACACTGATGCCGAATGAACTCTCCTGAACAAAGCTATGTTTTCTTAATAATAACAGTTGTATAAACATAAGGTCTTCTCAGTTAAAGGGAAACCAACATCAAAAAGCAGTAAAACATGGAACCCTAAACCCTCCTTTCTTTGAAGAAACACGTTTGAAGCGAGGTGTTTCTAGTTATGGGTGAATGAAATGAGAATTCAGCTGCAACAAACGGACATCCAGTCCGTATGAAAGACTAATTAGATCCATCTGAGAAGCTGTGTCTAAAACTGCTTCACATATTTCAAAGGAAAGCTCTTCTAGTCTATCTTTTGAGAAGACTACATCAAAACATTTAGTCACAGCTGACGCACATCTATCCACTACAGCAGCATTATTTTTCATAAGCCATAAAAGCTACATTAAAGTAATGTTAATAATCTGCCTTACTTAAAAATTAAATTAAAGGGGGAAAAAAGGCAGCAAAGAAATTTAGAGCTAAGAAAGCAACTCAAAGCAGCAACGACCCTACAGTTCCCCCCTCTGCCAAAGAATCAAGAGATCCCAAAGTAGAGTGTCACACTGAATATTAAATGTGCTGAGATTTGCTAAGAGAACAGAATTAAAGATGAAACACCATTCAGGAGCTGCAGAGTTAACTATGGCTTTTGTGGTAAAAAGCCAAGCTCTTAACATCACATTAGCATGCTTTTAAATGTATCTACTGCTACAGCTGAGCCAGCAGGAGGAGCTCACAACATTTTTTGATCTATTCACTCTACAAAATTTGGGGAGGGGGTTGGTAAGTTGGAAGGGATTTTTGAGGGTGGGGAGGAATTGGTTGGGTTTTTTCCTTTCCAGTTATGTTGGATGTGAAATCAATGGTAAAGAAAAAAATCCAACATATGCTCATGTAAGCATTGCTTTTAGAAACTAGAAAATAATTGTATGAATATTTTGGTGCAGGATCTGAAGTGTGCATGGCACACAAATGAATTGAGGACATTACTGGTACCCCAAGGAGTTTTCAATCTTACACCAGAAGACCACAGCAGGACAGCAAAGGTGGCTGCTATGCCAGAAATAAGACCTTCTGAAAAAAGAAAATTGTATGATACTGCTCTGTACCATTACAGACATTTAATTTCTATTTTACTGTTTGCTGAAATTCCTGGGACTGTTGGATCATGACCCACAGCAGAACATAGTGTCCGTTTTCATATCACAGGATCTCATGATGTGAAGCCATCTCTGTAGGTAAAACTCAAGATACAGCCAATCTTCATTAGATAATTTTTAAGTAATCACTGTAAAAACCTAGCTCCTTTTCTGCCTTCTAGGACCTATGCTTTAAAATAATGAAAATAAGCCTGCTTCTGAGACTAGGAAAATAAATATCTAAACTGACCACGCTTCCTTTTAAAGTATTTTGCTTCCTAACATTTCATACTTTTTGTTGCATTCCCTTTTCAAGCATTCCTTGTAGCCTACATACAAGTGCCAGACCATATGTTACTCCGAGTTTTACAGAACTATGAATCACCAGAAACCTGAGCATACCACAGAACTATTATAAGCAAGCTGCCCTGATACAGAGAGGAGAGCATATTATTAAAACTACAAAATTAGTTCATTACTTTTCATGTTATTTTTAGTTCTCAGCACTGTGGATATTTTCTTTATATGCCTATGAAGTACCGCATGAATAAACTAGTAAGAGATACACAAACAAATCCACACCAATCTCTCTTTACAAAGCAAATATGCACATATTGTACTAGTCCCTTACATATACTTGTTGTTAAACTGGCATGTTATTTAAGAAAATATGCAACGCAGATACTCCGTGTTTCTCATTTTGCTTAGTACACAAACGCTCCTAATACAAGCTTAGACAAATATTACACAAGTACACTTAATATTTACCTAAGAATTTTTACCTCCAGCTTACCTAACGCTGGTCATGATTCATGAACAATGTGTCCCAGCATCTCAGGGAGATGCTCGGAGAGACTCAATTCAGCAGAGTGGAAATGCATACCAGAAACACCGAGTTCACAACAAGATACCAAGGCCAAGGCTACTTTCATTTAAAAAACACAATGTCAGCATCCACAGAAATATACCAATTAAAGCACCTGCCCCACAGAGTCAGAACATGAGGTTCAGGGTTTTCCTCAGATTGAAGGGTTCAAGCCCGCAGCTTCTCCCCCAGGAGAAACTGTCCCCACACATCAGAACAGGATGTGCAATCTCTATCCTTCCTGCAGAAATCTGCCACTGTGCAGAAAGGAGTGTAGGATCCATAAAGCCACAGAGCCAGCCAACAAGTATTAATGCAGCCCAGTAATAAAGGCAGCATTTTGCAAGGGTGGAAATCGGGGGTTTGGTCTTGCTACAGTGTTATCTTACGCATACCTCATTAAAATGCCATTATACAAACCATTTAAGTCTCAGAAACAAAAAAAATGCTTTGGATTTGAACCTGAAATAAAAGAGGAATAAAAACTGGTGGCAGAATCTAGACTAAGCTGTTCACATTACACTACATGCTGGTGATCAAGGAGAAAAACTTAGGATTTTTTTTTTAAATGGTTCAGATATGTCCAAAAGTTAATGGCTAGTCAGCATGAAAAAGAAAAGACCAGCTAAGCTGGGGGAATACAGAGGGAAAAGTGAAGTGTGCATTCCCTTCGTTCTTGTCTTCTGTACACAAAATGGTGGGAGGGCAGAGGTGAACAAAAGTTGGTCACGCTGGCACCCAAAACTGGACTCCACCCTTTCTAAGCCCTTTTCCCTAAACCATGTCCAATTTTCTTCAGTTAATGAAAACCTCAGACAACATGCTGTTGAACAAAGTACTATAATTCAAAAGATCAGGAAATCAATTTATTGTTCTTCCAAGTTGAATTACAGTGCATACTTTTAGGCATAATATAAGCAGGAATATATGTAGCTAAGAAATGCCGAGCTGCATTAGACATTAATATGTTTTACTGTCTGGGGAGGAAGGAATTACTTTTCTACACTTTTTGAGCAGATTAAATAAGGGTACGAATAACAGGACAGCAACCCTGAAATGTGAATATCATGGAACTCTTTTAGAGATCTACAAATGAGACAAAGTTAACTACACAGTGCAAGCAACAGGTAGGTAGAAGAAAGCATCTAGTTGATGTCAGGAGATATGCTTTGCTAAATAGTTTCCTTATCTATGCTATTTGTTAAATAGTACATTAAAATAAAATCAGTGAATTTAGATTAAATTTGAGTCCAAACAGTCTACCTCAACTACGATGAGCAACCTCTGGCACTCAAGACACTATTTGGCATTATATTAAATGCTATGCAAAACCAGCAGTGGCGGAATAGTACATCTATCATAAAATATTTTCCTTAACTCCTAACTAAGCAACAACCTATAGAACTTAGTAATGACAAGTTTTGTTCACACAACTGCATGTGTATTGCAAAGGAGAGTATGTGTGCTATTGCACAAATAGAATGCAAACTACTCTGAAAAAGACAGGAAAAGTGTTCTGCTTATAACTTAAAGATCATGCAACTGATCTGCCCCCTACACTTGTGCCTTTACTTCTACATTTTCCCTTCATTCAAGCCAACACAGGATGTCAGAATAAAAGTACATTTTATTCCATGCATATAACAATATAGTATATATGACATTCCATTAGATGATGACATATATTTGTAAGTAGTACAACAGCAAAATCTTCATTTACTTCTGTAGCGGATATATGTTAACTTATACATTTCCTGGCTAACTCTCCTTACTACTTCAATTCTTACAGGTATTTGCATTTCATTCTTATGGACACAGCTCTCACATTTCTTTTATACGACCAATTAGTTGTACGTTATTATGTGCCTGAAGCATACCAGAAGTGTAAAATACCAGTTGTAATAATTCTGGTATTTTATTGATTCTCTTAAAAAGTTCATTAATTTTATACTGACAGAGCTGGAAAACATTCTTCTTCTGTATGGACTACTGGAAAGACGGAACAGAATATGCACTGGGTTATGATCCTGCTCCATTCACATTTGTATTTAATGAATTAAATGTGGATTAAGTTTGCTTACAGCAACTTTCCTTATCATTGCTCTGATTTTACATTATACCACTCCTTTTTATACTTGATGCCTTGCATACTTCACCTACATCTAGCTTGACTTCAGGGTGATATTCCTTCTTAAGCATTTTTCCTCCTTGAAGAGAATTTATAAAACAGAGACAATATTTCCTAAAGTAATTTTTAAAATCAACTTACCTCTCAGCCATAAAATTTGCAACATATGAATACAGCAGAATTCTTCTACTTAAGTGTATATTATATTTCAATTTGAAATGAAAGTTTAATCATAACTAGATAACGTGAATTCACTAATTTAAAGCATACAAATAACTAGTTAACCGCTCTATACTAATGATACAGGATGAATTCAAATAATGACTAATGCCTTAGATCTGTGTTTTTACACTTTCATTTATGTACTATACAATAGGTTTTCTTTTGAAAATATTAAAAGGCACACAAGACAATTTCCCACCTATACAAATATCTAATAAATTCTTTACTACCTGTGGAAAAAAATATATGAAAAAAAAAAAACATTCATTTTCCCTGAAAACAAATTTAAACATTCATTAATCAGTTTTTCATTTGGCTGAATAACCATCACAAAATGTCCACAGAGATTTCATGTCAGCATTATATTTACTTGTTCTTAAATTTGAATTTAGGAAGCGATCCAATATTTTGTGAAAATGGTAGCCCATTCCAGTAGTAATCTAAAAAAAAGTAATTAAGCTTTCTCTAGTCCTCTTACTCAGTTTGACCTACACAGGCCCCTTTGGAAATATATCAAATTTCCATTTTCTCAAAGTAACTTCTGAACTATTTCACCTTATGCTTTTTTCTTTTTTTTTTCTTTTTTTTGAAAAAATAAACAACTTTCATTCACCACAACTTCGGTGATAAGAAGCTACTTTATAAGTGAAAACATCTGGAAATTCTTTGTCAACTGAACAGACTGGGAGATGAATCCAACTGGCCTGGGAAGGTATGCATCTACTACTGAACTGAAGAACCCTAAGAGAAAAGGCTGAGAAAGGGCTGTTTTTAAACATGAAAAAGAATGACAACAATTACTTGCAGAGAAATCACGCAAATCAGCAATAACGAACTCTCAGGACAGAGGATTCCTCTTCTATAACAAAAGATCAGAAAATGGACTATGCCAAAAGGGTTTTCAAGAATGCAGTTTACTGCATAAAATATAGACACAAATGCTTCGTTGAACCCCGCATACCTTTTTGTATGTCCTCATCCTATACACAGATCAATGAACTTCAAAGAAAAGGAATCGTGTCTGTCACCTAAAGTGCAATTACTTACTGCCTGTATTTGCATTTGAGCTTTTGGATTCATCCATGGTGTTTGTGAAAGCAGAGAGTTGTAGCCAAAATATTATGATGACCATCCATCCCTTTTCTACCACCCCCTCTGCCCAAAAGATACTAAATCAAACCATTCTTTAGCTGTCTAATTTGGATAACATTTTTAACAAAGAACTATAACTGAAGAATATTGAAGGAAGGAAAGAAGGTGGGTTATAGCAGTGAAAAGATTGTGCTGAGTCAGGTAATTATTTATCTTTCCATCTTGTTTCAATCACCAAACCCTTTACTTTGTGATGGGAAAATAACACAGTGGTGAATCCAATAAATTGAACCATATTATTGGATTCCTGGTCCAATATATTTATGATCTCCCTTGCTTAGGCCACTTACATTCTTAACTATCATTTTTATTGCACGTTTTAATGGTATTACTTCACTGAATGACCATTCACTACATGAAGTTAGAATCACAGGATGGTTTGTGTTGGAAGGGACCTTGAAAATAACCCAGTTCCAACCCCTCTGCCATGAGCAGGGACACCTCCCACTAGACCAAGCTGCCCAAAGCCCCATCCAACCTGGCCTTGAACACCTCCAGGGATGGGGCATCCACAGCTTCTCTGGACAACCTGTTCCAGTGCCTCACCACCCTCAGAATGAAGAATTTTCTCCTAATACATAATCTAAATCTACCCTTTTCAAGTTTAAAGCCATTCCCCCTTGTCCTATCCTTATACTCCCTGACAAAGAGTCCCTCCCCAGCTTTCCTGTAGCCCCCTTTAGGTACTGGAAGGCCGCTATAAGGTCCGCCCGGAGCCTTCTCTTGTCTAGGCTGAACTACTCCAACTCCCTCAGGCTGTGTTCACAGGAGAGTTGCTCCAGCCCTCTGATCATCCTCATGGATCATCCTCTTATCTGGACTCACTCCACTAGGCCCATGTCCTTCTTGTGCTGGGGGCCCCAAAGGTGAACACAGCACTCCAGGTGGGGTGTCACAAGAGCAGAGCAGAGAGGGAGAATCACCTCCCTCAACCTGCTGGCCATACTTCTTTTGATGCAGCCCAGGACATGGTTGGCTTTCTGGGCTACAAGCGCACATTGCCAGCTCCTGTTGAGCTTCTCATCCATCAACACTCCTAGGTCCTTCTTCACAGGGCTACTCTCAATCCATTACAGGCAAGCCCAGCCTGTATTTATGCTTGCCCCGGACAAAAATTCATCCAAAATGCAGAAGGTCAGGTTAAGGCTGTCAATGACACTGAATTCCTATACACTCCAATGACTAGGGGGCTGCTATCAACATTGCTGGAGAGAGCAGCTCCCACCCAGTGTTTTAGCAGATGCTCTCCACACTGGCTGCGAGCAGCCAGGAGTGGGAGTCTGCAAATAGGCAACAAAGCCACCAAAACATGGGTCCAGAGCAACCCTGGTGTTTGACATCTGGCTCTGAAGGACTGAGTACATTCCCTTCAAATATTTCAGATGTGTTCAAACAGCACAATTCAGTATCAAGCAGGGAAACCACACATCAGCCAGGTTTGCTCAGTATATGCAGATTCCCATTTAATTTTGCATCTCCCACGCTTTAGTACTCTGCAGAGCACTCAGGCTTTGTAAAGAAAGAGCAGATTCCTTCACGAACATAACTATATTATGCCTTTGTATTGATAAAATCTGTTAATAAAAGCATTTCATAAACAGCCTGACAATAGAAAAGGGTAAGATGAAAAAGATTCCCATCTGAATTTGGAATAAAAAAGATGTTCCAGAGTTTGATGAAGGGATGCTTCTGGGCTGTTTGTTGCTGGTTTCCATTAGTCTTATGTAAAGGAGGTAATTCCTCCCTCTTTCAATTTTTATTTTAGTAGTAATCTCATTTTTTGGTCTAAAAGTAGTAAGTTTGATCTCCATTGATAAAAGGAGAAGTTGTAAGTTTAAGAAGAATACTGAGTAAAGACTGTCCTCCAAAAAACTAATTAGAGATGTAGATATGACAAGCAGTTTGTAGCAATTAATACATAGGAGAAGTAACACAGAAAAAGAATAAATCACATTTATATGAATTTAGTTGGAGAGTTCTTGGTATGAAAAAAAGCAGATCTCAATGTTGCTCCATTTTAATTCTCAAGTCAGGTCATTAAAAGCTTTCAACTGCTATATTGTTCGCTATTATGTTGATAGGGTGTCACCAGAAACAACTGCCTGATATTGAAAATACTAGGACAATAATTTTATTTAAATTTAAGTATTAGCATATTAGTTGCTGGCTTCATAATCATAATAGAATTATTTCTATTTTTAAAAGAAAAAATATCAACTTAGGATTCACAAAAGCTTTTAGTCTCTATTGGAAACAAGAAAACTAATTTGTTGTTGTTTTCACTGCTTCAAGCAAACAATATTGCTCACACTTGACCACTTATCGTTCAAGTCCGTCAGCTTGGGGAAGCAAGGCCCCTAAAGTGGCCTAAAATCAGCCCACATCGAAGACCTTTGTTACAAATAAAGCAGTTGAAAACAGATGGTTCCAGAACTTGAAATCCTGAAAAATAAAGAGCAGCAAAGAGCAGTTAACACTGCACAATTCATTAAGATTCTCGTGATAAAGGAAGAAAAACACAGATGACCCATAGACCGGGATGCTGCCGAATGATCTGCTCGCAAACAGCAGGAACCACGGAGAAGCCTGCTGCTCACACTCCCTACGCAGAGAGCAAAGCACTGCACACTGTGAGGTGGTGAGGTTTCAGCTGGTGAGAGCAGAAGAGTTAAGGAAAAAAGAAAGGAGTCACTGCTGGAAAGGTCCCAGTGGTAAACAAAGTAAATCAGAATGCGAACACTGCTGCTGCAAGGCACAGTTTGCAGCAGGAGCAAACTTCTGAAGGGGAATGCGAAGGTGGCCCTCCCACTGGGCGCTCGAACTGCTCCATGGATTCAGCTATCTTTGTCGCAAGCCACAAGGGAACACAGCCCACAAAGTCAGGAGCCCGTGTCACACCAACTTCATAGTGAAAAGTAAATGCAGAAGTTCAAAAAGTGAGGCTTGCGTTTTTGACAGAAAAGTTAATAAAGAAGACTTCGAGTCTTCCCTTTTTATTTCTTATAGTATGTTATACCTCCTAATCAGAAACAAGATTTCTCATTCCTAGTCTTAGACTTTTCTTAAGTCAATTGCTTTCCTGTTTTAAAGTTTTGAATTATATTAGAGAAGATTTTTGACTGTGATTTATTTGCTCTATTCTCTTGTCTGCAGCACAATCCCATAAGAACCCCAGCAAATAAAAAGAAATATTAATAAAGAATAGCAAGTTATCTATTTGTCCAGTAACAAGGAGAAATAACTGTAACCAAACAATCTTGGGATTCAAAGATAGTTACCGGCTTTGTAAAAACCCAAGCTTAGGAGTTATTTTTAATACTTGATGCCCTAAGGTTGAAGTGACATAGACTATATGGTCATTGCGAAATCCACCTACTGTCATTTATTTCACCAGCTAAGGAATTTTTCAGACAAACAAATAAGGAATTCTCTCTTCCCAGGATTGATAAAGAGGCTGAGTTAGGGTAGAACCAAAACACACTTCTGGCTCCAGTCCCTTTATTTCAACCTTTTGGCCACACAGCCACACTACCCCACACCCATACTCCTCCTCCCTTTTGCTTTTCTACCCCTTCACCTGTGATGCTGTAGGGTGCAGAGCTCCCCAGGAGTGCTCCTGTCTTGTAACCTAACAGTGAGAGGTAAAACCAGGAGACTACTGCAGGGCTGCAAGGAGATGAACAGGACCTTTGCAGGACCCTTGCTCCCCTCTGGGCCCTGGTGGGAATCCTGCAGAGCATTGCTTGCCCACAGTGATTTTCATACTGGAGAAAAGTAGCAAAGGAGGCCCAAATTACTTTGGAAGACAAAGGAATTTACAAAAGCAAACAAGAAAAATAACTATTCACTCGTGCCTAGTCCATTAATGCCAGACCACTTGATTATATTGGAGGTGTTACAGTTTGAATAACAAACTGAAGCATTAGAGATCAGACTCCAAATATGCTGTGTTAAAATGGGCTAAATGTTCCTACATTTAGGTAGGAACAATTCACTGTATGTTAATAATTGGTAGCAGCAAAAACATTACGTTTTCATCATCCTTTCTCAGAGCTAGCACATCTTGGACAGACACAATGCAGCTTACATCCGCTGCTCAGGAAACTAGGACTGACTCATATATGAGCTTATATTTTCAGTTACCTTCAAAATCAAGAGACAAAAGCACAGAAGAATGCTTACGCCTCTCCTCTGTCTGTAAACTTTCCTTAGTTTGACTTAAAAAAATACCTTTACTAAATTTAACCAAGCAAGTCTAGCCTAGGTATCTATATGAAACTGAAGTAAGTCACTCAAAAATATGTGTGCGTGCAATCCTCGCAAGCAAAGGCCACCTTGTACTTCCCTCATAGCTGCTGCAGACTGAGTGCTGTTAGATAGTGATGTTGTGACAAAAAGGTGAGAAGACTGGGGGCAATGACTGCTCCTGGCAAGAGCTATATGCCACACAAACCAGTGCCAGTCTAAATTGGGCTGAAACCTGGCAGGGATGTTTTGTTGTCTAAGCAATGGGTTGTATTCAAGTTTGCAGGATACCTAGGACATTATATAAATTCAATTAACTCAGTAAAAAGCTGTGTGCAGATATGGTCTTAGCTCCCAAAGCACAACTCCACATGTGGGGTGAGCATCACAGCCATGGAGCAATGCTATGTGCTATGCACTGAGTAAGAAGTTGTGTTCTAGACCTTCTGGAATTCTTTCTAAGAGGAATCAAGATGACAGCTAAAATGACCTCCACATTTTAAACTTCAAGTAGTATATTTGCAAGACAGAATTTTAAAAGGTACTGACTACAAGTGCTGATCTTGTCTACATCATTCCCGCTCTACTCTGCGCTGGTGCGGCCTCACCTCGAGTACTGTGTGCAGTTCTGGGCACCACAGTATAAAAAGGACATGAAACTGTTGGAAAGTGTCCAGAGGAGGGCTACGAAGATGGTGAAAGGCCTGGAGGGGAAGACATACGAGGAACGGCTGAGGTCACTGGGCCTGTTCAGCCTGGAGAAGAGGAGGCTGAGGGGAGACCTCATCACAGTCTACAACTTCCTCGTAAGGGGGTGTCGAGAGGCAGGAGACCTTTTCTCCATTAACACCAGTGACAGGACCCGCGGGAACGGGGTTAAGCTGAGGCAGGGGAAATTTAGGCTGGACGTCAGGAGGGGGTTCTTCACAGAGAGGGTGGTTGCACACTGGAACAGGCTCCCCAGGGAAGTGGTCACTGCACCGAGCCTGTCTGAATTTAAGAAGAGATTGGTCTGTGAACTTAGGCACATGGTCTGAACTTTTGGGTAGACCTGTGCGGTGTCAAGAGTTGGACTTGATGATCCTTAAGGGTCCCTTCCAACTCAGGATATTCTATGATTCTATGATTCTATGATTTCTTTCCGTGCATCTATGAAGCATATGGACAGAAAGTGTTCCTGGTCTCTACTCACACTCTTCTCTCAAATTCATCAGGAGTATGTGTGAAATACAGTGTGACAGAGGTAGTGTTAAAAAATAAATTTAAGTGAAAATTACCACCTAAAAACATAACTGACTTAAACTGTCATTTAAATATCCTTTTTCAAAAAAACAAATCTTGTGATTTTGAACATCACGACTATAAAAATATCATGGAGCAGATGTTGCAGAACATTCTTCAGTAAAGACTGGCAAGAACAGTGAACAGCTGTCGGAGACAGATGAAGAAACCTGAGGTTCCTCACAGTCCTGTATTTCAACGATTCTAAGAAAAACTGACTTCTTCAGGCTCCTTTGAAAGCTTCTGCCTAAGAGTCTACAGGTATTATGCAATTCAACTGTCTATTTTTAAAAATCTGTTTGATTATGGAATTACCATCAATGGACTTAAGAAGTAATGCTCTCTATGTATCTACTGTCTCAATACAATTCAACCAGCTTGCATCTTGGCCTTGATCTACTAAACAGCTGAACTACTGAAAAGCATTACCATTGTTCTGTTATCATGCTCTCTCCTTCCACCTTTCATGTTGACAATATAAAGTGTTTAAGTAATTATCTTAAAATATTTGTAAAACAATACTTAATACATATGCATCTGAAGTGATCTGGGCATATATCTTGAAATACTGGCATTTTACTATGCCTGCATGCAGTTTTACCACTGAGGTGCTGAATAATTCCATTCCAATATGATTATATATTCAACTTGCTCAGTTCTTTGATTTGTTTTTTTAATCACTAACTTAAGCTAACGTAGTGTTTCTCAACATTGCAGTTATTTTCGTGCTCTTAAATATTTACAACGGAAACATACAGCCTCACTTCTAAACAAGACACAAAACAGGGTTGTTAATTAGAAAAGTAATTTAAGAAACAAGTGGATAACAAATGTTCCATAGACACAGGAAGAGAAAAATCTTTGTACACTAGTACTACTTAATTAACATAACGAGTCTTGTTTTGTAATTCATGGTTATGTCTACTAAAGATAAAGCAAACAGCTAGTTTGGTCACTGAACAGATAGAGAATTGCAATAAGAGTCAAGGATAACACACATTGTTCCAATGCATCAAATTTCTTGGAAAATGAGCAGAACTTACAGAAAATGATGAGCCATCCTTTGAAACTGCAACAGGGTAAATTCCATCTCCTAGATGCACAGAAAGCTCCCAGCTACTTCTCTTTGATTTAGCAATAGGAATTCTAAAAAAGATACAGACAGAAGAAGAATTTTTAACAGAGATTTCATGCTTCTCCCATTTTAACCAGAAGCGCTTTCCTCATAGGATGGTCATGAAGGATATAAAACATCATTAATCTATAGACACAGTTGGAGATCATACTTGAAAAAAATATTGGATACATTTTTCTGTCAAATGGTGTATGAGGAGAAAATACACTCTACTTTCTTTCTAGACTTGCCTTGACACACTGGGTATGCTGATAGAGTTATAGGAGGCTCTTGAATACAGCCAGCACTCGCTACAGAATTAGTTCAAACAGGATGAAAAGCAGATGAGAAAGTGGGTTGGCAGAAGAATAGCAACAGCAATAGCTGCAGCATTCTTTCTAAGGGCAAAATATAATCACTATTCCCTTCATCTCATCCTCAGTAAACGTTAATTAAAGTCCAATTAGACACAAAAGATTCAGCCAAACCATTAATACACATAATTTTATAATTAATGTACATTTTAACAGCATTTCATCCACAGAGTCCTTCAAAGCAAACAGAAAAATAATGGTTTATCACAACCCATGTGCGGCATTATACCTCTTCCTGCAGCAGTCTGTGGCTGCATCAGTTATCAGGTAATACAAGAACCATGAATCTTTTCAACTTCAGATTAAAGAAGCTCACCTGACAAGAAGGCAATCAGACCTGAAATATAATTCTTGCTAATTCAGGATGAAATAAGTGATTGCCAGATATTTTATTTAAAATGTATAACTTTGATTTTTTTCCCTCATCCTAGCTTCCCAAGTCTCTTCAACTTTGTACTTCAACTCCGTACTTACTACAACTTACTACCTATCCTATTTCAGTGCAGCCTTCGATCTCTTAAAAGATGGAAATATGTTTTTTTGGATTGTGTCACACGCAGTCTGCTAAGGATTCAAGTGCCCAGTGAACATCATCTCACCCAAAGGAAGTGCTCAGCTTGTCTGTGGAATCCACAGGGAGAAGCACCTGAGAGACCTCCAGAGGCCACAGGAGGAGACGCTTTCTGCCTAAGCTCTGGCTTCCTCAACATTGCAGTTATTTCCTTGCTCTTCGATATTTACAATGGAAGCATAAGGCCCCACTTCATTTAATATAGAGACCATTGTCAAAACACATCTGAGGAAATGTCTATGGCTTATTGGATGCAATGACACTTCTCAGCACCTCGTCTTAACATTCCTTTCTGTCACCAAAACATTGACACTGGCTGATAGGAAACACTACAGACACTGGAGTTCCTGAAGGAGAGGAACTGAGGAATTTCCTTGACAGGTAGCAGGCGGAGAGATATTTTCATTGCATTTCCTGGCATCAGAGCACTAGGAGTAAGGAGGAATGTAAGAGGTTATTGACGGAACCTGGTTAAATTCTAGATAGTATTCTATTAAAATAAACAACGAGATTCAGTAGTTTATAGCAACTTCATATTTCTTGTATAAGTGGTAAGACCTCATCTCAAACACAGCTTAGTAGATCTGCTTCATTGGTGGCATGAGATTCCTTATAACCCTGCTGGCATGGCTCTGCTTCATATTGCATTTGACTGGAAGTGACCTCATGGGTCTGGCCGCTGGCCATCAAAGGAAAGACAGTCTTGTTCTCCAGCAGGGATTATTTTTGTTCGGGCCTGTCTTGCTGAGCTTTGTCAAGTGTATCTCCAAACAGGATGCATGCCTCTTGAAAGGCATGGCTATGATCACTGCTTTTCCGGGGTTTCAAACTGCCCCACAGGCATATAATTCCTCTCTCTGCAACACTGGTGGTCAGGAGGGCAAGGTCCAGAGCTGTATCTAATACCAAAGTCCACTGCAAGTTGTACATCCCTCCTGGAATTGCTGGATCCTCTCACATTTTTCAGCTTTGCTAACCAAATGCCTCTGGCTTTTTAACTGTAATCTACGGTTGTACTCACTAAGATGGATACGTACGGTATTAATTGTTCTCATAAGAATTCTGCTTTTTCTTCATTATATCAAATTCCTTTCAAATAAATTACTTTGTAGTAATAGACTCCATTTTAATGGGATTGAGGGATTTGTTGTCTTAGATTCACTGGTATTTGTGTGTGTGTGTGTTTTGTTGTTGTTTTTTTGTTGACTGGTTTTATTTTGTTTGTTTTTGTGTGTAGTTTGTTGGTTTTTTTTTTAAGGATCACAAAGTTCAAAAGTAAGGATCAAAGTCCAATCCAACTTTCTTGGCTGTCAACAGGTTGAAAGCTGATCCAGTCTGTGAACTACTTTAAAAATGCCAAAGTTTTTATCAGGCTAAGAAAGGGGGCTTGGGTGTTTTGTTTGTGGTTTGGTTTTTCGAATGTATGCAAAGTCCAAGTGAAGGAGAAATAGCCACTCTGTTCTCGGGCAAATTTGCTTCCTTAGCTGAGAACTCTTCTAAGCCCTCCAAAGAGAAAACATCAGGGCTTCTGAATATGTTATCCACCAGTTGATACAAAACTCCCGAATTTCTGGCTGCTTTCAAAGATGTAACTTTAAAAATTCTACACACTGAGCTAAAATCTGAGGTATTCTAGTTACAGAAAAAATGCTAGAAGACAAAATAGTGTCATTTTTACCATTATTAAAAGGGCCAAGTATCTAAGCTGCTTTCACCCCAACTTCAGACTCAGAATCACGGGATTCAACGTGCCCTCTCCTTCTTCCAGCTCTAGCATATGAAACATGAAAGAAATGACTCTATGCGTGGAGATCATTGGCTGCAGGAACAAGCACAAGTTTAGCAGCAAGATGGGTGCTGGGTGAACAGGAAGCGAGGCCACAGAGAACCGTGTGTTGTTTCCCCTTGCTAGCATTATACGCAAGGAGAGGAAGAGAACAAACAGAGCACAGACAGGACGAGGGTGAGAGGAGGGCACAATGAACTCCTCTTCCATGCAGTCTTCTCTGAGCTGCCTTCCAAAGGGAAGCTACCACGAGCAACAGGGGCACATACAAAGAGGAAGGTGGATGACGTGGCTCTGAGCCATAAAGGTATTAAGACAAACCATGTAAATTATAAAAACCTGTATGGTGTGAGAAGCAAAACAGCATCATTTGCCTGCTTAGTTGTTTGTTTATTTTCCATCTCTGTCACTATTTGTTCAACTGCAGATGATGTCACGGTCTCATCGTTTATTTCATACACTGTGCTGTGCATTACATCCCTTTTACCCTCTACTGCCATGAAAGAAAAAGAGACACACTTTATAATAATGCAGCAATCACAGCTCCTGCTTTCCTTCCAAATTTCCAGCAAGGGAAACAGACAACTGCTAAAAATTCTAGCTCGACACACACTGTGCTCATGGAAAACAGACACTAGTTAAACTATTATCTATTCTAGTCAAAAACAAATAACGAAAGAAAACAGACAGTCACAAAAGCAAGTCAAGTAATAACTCTGCCCCAGTCTGTCCATTTTGATTGTCATCAACCAATCGGATAGAAGGGACTCAATAAAACTACAATTTTCTGCAGTTTGTGGCAAATAAACTCCCCTCTCCCGATTACTGCTGATGATGTAATGAGCTATGATAAATGTCACCAGCTCCTAAGGGTCAGGAAATAGCATATGGATTTTTTTTTTTCCTTCCAATTCAAAATGTGAGTTCTAATGCTGGGGAAAACTTACAAATTCTTTTTACTTCTGATATTTTTGCTGCATAATACTTCAGGTAAAGGCAGAGAAATCGCCAACTATCATAACAAACTCTCCAGTTATGAAAGATTATAAGTATTTGAAGACCAAATTATATGACACTCCATAAAGCTGCTTTTCAATTGTGCAATTACCTATTCAGCAGTTAAATAAAAGTGAAATATTGACTTAAAACAATGTTAATGGTCAAAGAATCATTAAGAAATCCTTCATCATAACTTTCACAGCAGGTGGCCTGTAAAATGATCAAGAATAATGTGCTGGATTCTGTAGCCACCAAGGTCAGTTTCTGCATACAAATCTTTGCAGGGGGAGAAAAAAAGACCTTCAGAAAGTGGGCCATTCATCTGAACCAAGTTCAGAGAATTTCCAGCACTGTGAAAAGATATGTTATGCAAGCACATAGATGTATTCAGTGGGGGTAGACTGAACCAGCTACATGGAGACTACAAAGGAGCCCTCCCATGGCTCATGAATAAGTCGAGGAAATGATCAGAAAAAAATGGAGAGATGTTTAGACAGATGGCCCACTTAAAATGCCTGGGACAGGGCATAAGCAATTTTAATGAAACTTTAGATCTACCATATAAATTGTTTCTTATTTTCTCCATACTCCCCCCCCCCCCCCCAGAAAAAAAACTCAAGAAAGGCAAATAGAAATTTAACAACTCAAACAGGATTCTACCTTGTGATGTAAAAAAAAATAAAAATAAAAGTTGTAAATCATATACTTTTGAGCATTATTGGTTTAATAAGTTCATATACAAAGAAATATCCTTCACAGAACCTTCAACTATCAGATGAATATAAAAGCAGGGAATGGATAGATTAAAAGAATTCTAAACAGAAGTGTACTGCCAAACAAAACAAAAATCTAAGCTTTACTATCTGAGTACTTTCAACACTTTCCAACATAAAAGTTCATCGTTGCACAGAGAAGATAAAAGCAGCACTTTCACAGGATTATTTTAAGAACTAAAAATTATGTGAAAGGAACCTAAGAATCTGGGAATATTTTATGGGACTATTTTATTCAGCAATTTGAAATATTTTCTACATATATTCACACACATTTCTGCATATATTCAGATTGATGCATCTATACCTAAAAATGGGTTTCCCTTCTTTCTACTTTATGCATGCATTATGTCCACATACACCTTTCACCAAGAGTATGAAAATATACCATCATTAGACTAAATGTTCTGCATGTGTCATACAAAATAATAACCTCTACTAGCCTGTGTGCCAGCCATCAGACAAAGGCTGAATTACTCAATGCTTATGTCAAAATTGTTATGTCAAAATGGTTTCATATTGCATTTTCTTACATATTAAATTTAGATTGATAACAAACGCATAGTTATAGCCGTGTACTATATCTGAATAGTGACCACTAGAAAAAATAAAATTACATGGGAGGTAAACTGCAAAATAGAAAGCATCGTTCTAAAAAAATATTATTGAGTGAAGTGTGCTTTGATTCAAAGTAATGCACATCTGGATGCTTCCTTTTGATTTAATAAAAGCCTTTTTGGGGATTGACAAAGACCTGCAATGCAATGTCCACTGAAAACCTCCAGCAGCAAATCCCAGATCAAGGCTAAGTAATGAAATGGTTAAACCTAGGTCCTATAAATCCAGGGTGAATTTAGCTACCCAGATCTAAGTGTGTGGCTCAACCACTTTTTTGTCTTCATTTAACTGACAAGTAACCCTGCAGACAACCTGAGCTCACCCTGGCTTACCCTCTTTCACTTTGAAGGTCTCAAAGCACGCAGAGCTTGGGGCCTGCAAACTGTGTCACTCCGGCTCGCCTGCTTTACAGCTAGCTTCCCGATCGGCCTAGCAGGCGTCTGGGAACTTAGGGCTCCTCTGCCAACGTTGTCTCCAGAGTCTTAAGGAGAAGAGATGTGCTCTGAGCACACAAACTAGCATCAAAAAATTCTAAACCTCTTGAAAAGTCTTTCATGGCTCTTAGTTTTAAATCTTTGAGGAAGAGGAAGTAGGATTTATGCTACTGCCCATCTTGCTCTAACAAATTCATGCTTGCGGTACATACACCTGGAGAGATTTGGGTTATCAGCCTACCTCAGCCTACGAGGGTTCAAATCTACCTCTCATCTCCCAAGAGTAAGAAGCAAGTGTCCAAGCAGACACTGGGGAAAACTCACCATCCTGCCTACTGATGGAAGGATGGAACGAGGGAGTCACAGGTTGGAAAAGACCTTCCAGATCCTGTCCAACCATCAGTTTGACCTACTGAGTTCCACCACTAAACCACATATCTCAGTGCCATATCGACACATCTCTTCAATACCTCCAGGAATGGGGAGTCCATCACATCCCTGTGCAGCCTGTTCCAATGCTTGGCCAACCTCTGTTTGAAGACTGAGACAAAGAAAATACAGCTTTACAGCCTGACGATGCATCCCCCAGGACAAAGAGTTTTGGTACTTGGTCCTATTCCAGGCAAATTTTTATGCACTTTTCATTTAATGAACTGGATGAAACACAAAGCAATGCAGGGAGCTGCAAGTACAACCTCTCAATTTCAGGGAGGGTCATACTGCCTAGTCCTTCAACCGCAGCATACCAGCATATGACAGCACACCTTGAAAAATACAAATAAATAAATGTACTTGATACCTGAAACTAACTTCCTCCTAAAACATGTCAGAACCTACTTTAGTTGCTCATGGAAGAAGTAAACACCACAAGCATTAATGCTGGGTGAGATGTTGCTCATTGTCTCATTGCAAGTATTTGTGAGATGAGAAGCAAGGAAGCTTCAAATCTTGTGTAAGGGAGAGAGCAAGGAGAGCACTGTGGTTGAACTGACAAGACGGGTGAGAGAAGGGCATAATGAACTCCTTCCATGCAATCTTCTCTGACCTGCCTTCCATAGGGAAATTGTCACAAGCAGTGGGGGCACGTACTGTGAGAAAGGTGGAAAACCTGGCTCTATGTCATAAAGGCATTACTCAAATTGTGTGTTCACAAACACAGAGAAAAAGTTGTTTATTTTCCATGTAATTTACAAGTCTGTGCTTTTGATTTGTTCTTTCAAGCCATGTTTCCTCAATCAGCAAAACTATTTATGGAAAAAAAGGAACTATTTGGAAGCAGGTGTTTTTAATAAGATCAGTCAGCAATATTGACTTGTGCTGAAAACTACCATATAGAAAAGAAAAATCTAAAAAATCATTCCCATAAAAAAAAAGTCTGGGGCAATTTCTCCTCTATTAAAATATTTAATTCAACAACTGTGTTTCTGTCTAGCAAATACTGTTGCATTCTTCATTTTTTAACAAGGGTTTGTCCTTCACACTTATAATAATAATACACTCCACAAGAGGACAAACATCTTTTTTCCTGTACAAGTTTTCCGTATTTCATTGAACAAGAAAGTCGATTTCTCTTATTGTGCAACTAATTATTGTAAAACTACTCGTAAATAACTCCCTTTCTTTTAATACTCAGAAAGTTTCAGAACAACTTGCTGTGATGCAGCAGGGAGGACCACAGCTCTTCTGTTAGCATCATCCAGCAGCAGTTATATCCTCCCATACGGTGTGATGGTACTGGGATGTAGCTGCTGGGCAGCCTGCTTCCTGCACCTCCATTCAAACAACGGCTGTGCCCAATAATAATGTGCTATTTTTCACTTTGTGTTTTTAGAATATTACAGGTTTCCTGTGCGTATTAAAAACTGAAAACAAGCAATTTCTAAACCACTAATATGTAATGGAGATGAAATAATTAAAAGATTATCTGCTGATAAGTTTGATAAGGTAGGAGATACTCAATTTTACATCTGTGCACAAGGCAATTTTCCATACTTAAAAAGAAATTAAGACATCTGGGCAAATTCTGTGTTAGGCTTCCTGTCATCATCCAATAGCAAAATTGGCCCGTTAATTAATGTAGCCTACTAATTCTGAACTAAATT
This sequence comes from Netta rufina, assembly GCF_964035555.1. NCBI lineage: Eukaryota > Metazoa > Chordata > Aves > Anseriformes > Anatidae > Netta > Netta rufina. The sequence continues at coordinate 56,180,022 of NC_140123.1, read as the reverse complement.
GCTATCAACCACTGTAAATGTGAATTCAAAACACATTTGCTACTTTAATCCATCATTCCTTTTCTCAGAATTCAAGTTTCAGTTATTCACCTACTTTTGCAAAAGAACTCTGTAGAGCACGCAATCTCAGAAGTAATCAAAACAACATACCATGGGTGTGAAAACAGTGCTTTAGTTCTTGAAACAAATTACCTCAATCATCTCTACCTACTAAGCTTTGATTCATGCTGCAGAACAGACTCTGGGCATAGAAACCAGATCCTTGCCCAACACAAGCAGGACAGAAGTAAACCCAGCACAACGCAGCCACAAATGGGCACACAGAGCGCAGGACTAGACCAGAACTAATCTGAAGTCAAACACACAAAGAGTATCTGCTCCTCAGCATCAACCAGAAAGCCACTTGTACTGACCTTAATGGCATTTTATGCATCTGCACTCCTCCAAAACCACAGGCTCCATATTTAGTTTGGTTATCAGCCCACAGTTTGAGAGAAACTGACACTTGTTCCCTAGATTCAAGCTCAAAACACCTTGTTCAGTGCGGCACTTTTGAGAAATCATTTTGCCAGTTTGGAGGGCAAAATATTTATATTCAAATCAAATTTAAAACTTTCATTTTGAAAAACCCCTGCTTTAACATGCCTATGCTGTCCTTATCCTGTTAAAAGACATCTTCTTTAACACATCACTGTTTTGCCAGCTATGAGTAATTTACAAGGTTAATCCCCCCAAAACACATTAACCTATCTTTCATATTCAGAGACGCACAGCTGCACCCGCAGACTGTCATACCCACCATTACAGCCAGTAACATCTGACTGAAACACAGCATTTCCTTGAAGAATAAATGATATGTGGCCCGATACAGTGAAACCTGTCAGCACCTCCTCAATTTACTAACCCACAAAAATCATGAGTGAGAGCTATTACAGTCAATGGACAGGGAAGATATCAGAATAAGGCCATCTCTGAGGAAATTTGTTAAAAACACTGGAGGTAAGAACATCAACCTTATAAAAGGCCCACAGGGAATACAGTATGCAAACTAATGAAAAATTATAAATTATATTAAGCTAACTAACAAAACCTGTCTTCGAACCAAAGTGAAAACGTCTTCTATAAAACACCAGCTCCAAATACCCTTTTGAGGCTGTTATTAAAAACCACGTACAGGCTTCTATTTTTCCCATATTTAGTGGTTTAATTTAGTTCTTTCACTACTGTCCCTTTTTAATCTGTCAGTCTACTAAAACCAGATCATATTGCCAGATATATGGAATAGTTTTCTCTCTGCCATGCTTTGTAGTACCTATGATTTGACTTAGCCCATCACATACACAAATACCCTGAAGGTCATTATTTAAAAAAAGAAAGAATGCTACGAATTTTGTGTGCATCTTGGAAAACATAACACAGCAGGCTTCAGCATGATTTCCAAGAGCTCACCCATCACAGAGCTGACCACCTCCTGCAAACTGGGTTGCAGCAAAGCCAAAAGAGTGCATCGAACAGCTTAATCATCTCATGCCTGAGATCACTTTTGTAATACAGCTGTACTGATCATATTGCTCTGTTGTGATTTCTTCTCCATGAGGCTTAATTCAGGAAATACGTGGGATACACATTCAAGATGGTACACAATCCCAGAAAAGGATGGTCAGATTTTCCCTTACTGGCCATCCTATATGCTGTAGTGTAAGAAATGGAAGCTAACACTGAATTGCAACAATATACATAATTTAATATCATTAAATATGATTAAATTTAATTCAAAAATGTTTAAAGAAAATTAATATCATTAAATATGATGAAATGATAATAATCATTTGCAACAATATATCTCTCTGGAATCTTTACAAAAAGAAGCATCTTTAATGCATACATAAGAACTGCCATTGGATGATGGTGCATCAGTGATGCACTACCAAACCAAAGACAAATCTGATCAGAGCATTTGGCTAGAGGTACTCAAGCCAATGTCTTGCAGACAATGTAACAGCTACTTCCTCTACCTGACATGTAAAAAAACAAAAAACAAAACGTAACATCTCATAGATTTTAAAGCTTTGATCTCTATTTCTTCTGCACTAGGTTCCTACTGAACAGATTAATGCTGCTAATTCTGCTAGGTTAGAAAGAAAAACCAGAAGATGAAAAACCCCAAGAGTTCATTAAAAATTAAATTATATTAGATAACATAAAACATGCATATCTTCAGTAAGTACTAATTCTTCACATCTAGACAATTATAGCATGTAACAGAGCTCCAATGACTCACGTTACCATCTATAGATCTTCTACTGCACCTTTAGCATACATCCTGAGTTTAAACCACTGAGCTTTAGCTACGTGATATTAACCATTTATTTATAACAAATGAAGAGAGAAAGGTGCCTCTCCACAAGGAGTTAGACCTCAGATAGGCTGAACTACCTTTAGGTGACACTCATCTGTATTTACTACACTACTTGGGCACTATGAATCTGGGCCACAGAAACCCAGGATCTAATTATTTAACAAATTCATACGCATTCAAAAGATAAATCTCTATTTCACTCTGTATATTTTCATCCTTTTAATAGGATACCTGCTATTGTTCACAAATCAATAGAAGAAAGCCAACAAGATAAATGGTGTGCAGGTTTCCTAATTAGCTTAAGCTATGTGCAACAGATGTGAATGAAAGAATTTCAGAATAAATGATTAGTTAAATTAGAGATATTATTTGTGAAGGACAAAAATAAGATCCGTAAAAAATACTGAAGTATTTCTAACAGCTAATGCTTTATGCTCGGTTTTAACAAACAGAACTTTTGCTCACTAACTGTGCAGATGGGATGGACCCAAAGAGTGGCAGTAAGACAACTGCATATAATGACTATTAGAAAGTGGATTTCCTACTTGGATTCGTCTCTGTTTATCTGGGGAGAATCATACCCAAGACAGCAGGGGAACACAAAACTGGCCATATTAGGAGGACAAAATCTCCATTTAGTCTAATATTCAGTGATCCACAGCAAATAAATAAGGTATAAGAAGGACAAGGACCTAATCACACTTCTCCAATATACTTACCCAGAAGTTCCCTCTCCTTCCTTGCCTTTGCAATGACAATTAGCACTAAATCAAGGTAGTTTGGCAATTTGCAAATCAAAGAAATAAATTTCCAAAATACCAAACATGTTTTTCACACACTACACAGCGATATATATATATTATACATATATGTATGGTGTATATATATATAAAAACATGGTACATATATACCTTGTGCTGTATATTTTACATAGTATAGAAGACGCTTTTCTTTAAACATATTTACTTCCAATTCCAAATGTTATTTAGTTAAAATGATTACACATACAGTTTTAAAAGATAGAACTGTTCTTTTTCATAAACTGATTTGTAAAACTGTATAAAATTATGTTTGGAGAAAAACGCAAACAACCATTGGCAAACAACTCATCTGTTTCATCTGACACAGAGAAAACAGACACATTTTCTATAAAATGTAAGGTAAAATTGTTGCACAAACATGATGTGCAAGTCCTTAGCTGGTTTTGATCCAGTGTCACCATGCCCCCTGCTATCTCACAGAAATTTATATACAATGCTACCGGTAATCAGTAAAGGAACAAATGAATGCAAGGGAAGGACCAAAATACTTTTAAAATGCACATCCAGAAGCAGTGACCGGCAGCTGAGAGCAGATGTCATAGGAAGATGCTCAGAAACAATTCTCACAACTTCTTCAATCCCAACCCTTCCTTTTTGCTGTGCTGAGGGAACCTGTACACAATGACAGCCACATTCCCTCTAAGCCCAAAATCTCTGCACCCATATCCAACACAGTTTTTCTAAAAATGCAAATGACTGCAGCCCATTCTGGGCTATCCTGTTTGAGATGAGCAGACCCTGCCAGCTTTACAGGCATGGCAATTTCTCAAAGCTTTTCTAAATCCAACTTTTCTAAGGGCACGACAGCAGAAAGGTGACCAGCTCTCTCACTACCTCTTGCTTCTGTGAAGGCACATGTGAGTTACTAAAAGCTGAGGAGGTTGAAGAGATGAGAGTTGTGGAACAGTGCTGCAGTGCCTGGTGTAAGGAGACGCAGGCTTAAACGGCCATAAAACTGCCACAATTTTGGAAATCACTAAAACAGAGATTCGCTCTATTCACTCAGAAGGATTCAGTTAAGACAGGCATTAAGATTTGGAAAAGGAAGCCTGTATAATGTGATGTCTGAGATCAAAGAAGGAAAAATCACATCTAACAGGAGAGTAAGGTGGACCTAATGTTAGTAAACATCTTAAAATGACTGTGATTTGTCCAACGACATGGGTAAAAGAAAAAAGGATTTGCTGCACTGGGGTGGGGGGGGAAATGTAGGATTTAGAAAAGAAGTGCTGCCACTTGTTCAAGGCAATGAACAGAGGAAAGCTGTTGGTTTACAGCATCTCCCTCATCAAAGAACCATAAGAGTTGGGTACAGCCAGATGAAAACCTGGCTTTAAATTCTTTAAATTTTGGTGCCTGGTAGAAAAAAATGAGCAGCAGAACCTGCAGAAAATCCCTACTGTGTGATCAAGGTGTATCAAACCACCACCCAGGGCAGAGCAAGAAGCCTCAGAAACATGTGCCGCAATACTGGGGTAAAAGAAGCTTGAAGCCTAGGGAGGATAAAATTTAACAGATATTCCATTATTTATTTAAATTAAAAAAAAAAAAAAAAAACTTTTTTTTTTTTCTTTTTACATCTGGGACTCAATAGCCAAGTAAATAGTTTGTATCATTGCAATACAAGTGTAGCAAGACTAAATTTTATGAACCACCACAGAGAGGACAGGACAAAGACCTGTCACCTCCTTTCTAAATCAATGGGTAAACATCCCTGGTTTCAAAAGAACCAGGTTCTGCACTGCTCTTTCCTGCCCAGCCTTTCTCACACTGCAGGCTTTGAAGATGCATGTTAAAGGGAAACCACAGCCAAAACAAACTCCAAGCACCACATCCAATTACACAAAGAAGTAAACCACTAAAGAACCATCTGTGAAATATATTAAAGAAGTGCTCATAATCACAAAAGAAAAAGTCATTCAAGCAGTCTAAATACAGATCCAGGCCTTTGAATACTTAATATGAGCCAATAAAAGTAAGAATATTTTTCATTTAAGGCACCATCTATCCACCTAAATATCTCATCTGAAATATTATGACACACTCAAGTAGATTTTTCTTTTAAGAGTCACCACAACATCAGGTTATGAAGATAAGAATACAAACTACCTAATGGAGAACAAAAAGGGATACCTCAAATACAGGTAGCAGATCAGCAGATGATTTTGAGTTGTGCAAGACATCAAACTTATCTCCATGACAGCACGTAACAGCACAATTAGCAGTGTTACCTCTCAAATTCTTTTCCCATTACAGTTAGACAAACCTCCAGTCACAGAGCAACAAATGGACTTGAGATCCTACTTAGGAAAATACATATAAAAAAGTGAAAAATATTTGGGTTTAGTTTGTTTTTTGTTGGTGGTTTTTGGGGGGAGGGAGGTTGTGGTTTTTGTTTTTTCATATATACATATATATATATTTATTTTATTTTATTTTATTTTTAAGATACCTCTTGGTAATGCACTATCAGGAAATGCCTTACCAAAAAAGTGAAGGAAGAGCTCTCAGGACTTCTGAGGGAAACATGGGACTCGTTTTTCTCCTGAAAATGTTTCTTCAACATTTTCACTCATACACACACACACTAAAACTATGCAAAAGTGACCTGACTCTTTAAAAACTGAAAAGAAAGAAGCCTTAGCTCAATCTTACACATTTGCACTTTTAATCTTACCCTTAAACAAGACTGATTCAAGCATAACTGCATGGAAGGTCAGCTTCTATACTGGCATATCAAATTTCAAGCCAACAGCTCTTTTATTTAAAATATGTTAGATAAAAAAGGTAATATGCTCTCTGTAAGAGTTCCCTTGAGGTTAGAAGAACCAATAAATTAACTGTTACCATATGTTTGGCTCCTTTTGGCAAAATTCAGTAACAAAACACTGCCAAACCACTTTTGGCAGGTAATAATATTTGGTAGCTTATAGCACAACTTGGGAAAAAAGGAAACTGGACAGAAAGCTTGGAAATTAATAGAAGGAACTGCATTATATAGTTAGCTGTACGCTGTTGAAAGAAAAATTCTAACAAAGTCAACTTTATGGGTCTGATCTCTAATAAGCAGCTGCCTCTTCAAAAGAGAGCTATATCAAATGAAAACTCAAACAATCCAGCTAATACAGTAATGATATTTTGCTTAAAAAGAGCCAGATACGTATGATTTATTTTGCAAACAAGAAGCTCTGTAAAATTAGCATTTCAGTGTTAAAATGCTTATTATTAGTGTTTTCATTATAGCTGGCTTATTTCATTATAAATGAGTAGAGTTTGACCTTATTTACAACACTCTGAGTTCTTACGTTTCACTTGTTAAAATTAAATACATATTTTTCACATCTTTTATACCTACATGATTGAGAATAGAACGTGACAGATGAAAAGCCTTTAACACTATACCTCTGATTATATTATAATTAAAGACATAGGATGTAAAATCCTGGGCATTTTAAGAACATCTATGAAAAAATTGTTTAAAATTCCAGCCAAACAGGTGGAGGCAAACCTAGTTTGTCCTGTTCTTATACCAAGGCAAGCAGGACTTGCTCTGTAAGGTCAGAGATGACATCAATGCTTTTCCACATATGAAAACGTCTGTTTAATGTTATTTTTGTAACCATCTACAGTGAAGTACTCCAAATCCATTATTATTCTCATTTCCAATAAAATGGATATAGCTCATTGTTAATGTCATAAACATGCATTCTGTATTTCTTTTATCAATTGCATCATCCCATTAAATTCTAATTTTTATGCAATAAATCACTTGCTATTCAGTCAGTAATAGCGGTTCACTTGCTATTGCAGTTCTATACACATATCTGGCAAACAGTTTCAGGCAGACTGACAGGTATAGGCCAGACATTTCACTTCTTAAAGTCATGTTACTGCATAGTTAATCCCATATTTGCATTAATTTGACTACAAGCACTTACAGGTAAGAGTAATCCTAAAGCTCAGGTCTAAAGATCATACTATAAGCTTCTGGAAGGTTTTCCAGAAGAAAAATATTTTTGCCTTCCTACAGATGCTTGTCTCGTTCATCCATGTGGGATTTGACTAATAATCTTCTCATTACTGTATTCATCTTCCGCTCTTTTATTTTTTTATTTTAAATAAGGCAATTTCTATGAAGACTTGACACTGAAATCAGAGACTTCATTACCCTGCAAAATATATCCACAGTTCAAAGTATTTAAGAGGGTTAAACAAAATGCAAACATTTAATGCAACATTAAGCATGTGAAATAAAAACTTGATTGCCTAAAGAAAGCATGCTATGCTGTTACCCTGGTGACAGGTTAAAAAAGGATTGTGAGCTGAATGGCTGTATGATATGAAATTAAAATGTTTCACATTGAACAATCCAAAATGAATTGGGAAAGGTTAGAGCAGAGGAGAGAGAAATCAATTCTCCAATGGCAATGGTGAATGGAAGTGAAGTCTGAATAGGATTTGCCAGTGGGGTGCAACAGCTGCCAAATATCCTGCAGCCAAAGAATTACAATAATACTGATGAAGTGTGCAAGAGCTTTTGGAATCATTGCAGGGAACAGAGAAATACTCCTACAATAATGAGGCCATTCTGTGTCCCATCCCACTTTAGCAGTTAAATCAAAGGAAAAAGAAATGGTTGAAAATTGTAATACTCAATAACAAAGGTATAAATGAATTATCTATCCCTTCAATCAATATCTCATATTTAACTACAGCCTTTGTGAATCATGAATGAAGCAAGTGTGCTAAAGAATGGACAAATCAAGACACATACATGTAAAAGTATGCAGACAATATTGAATGAGAGAGAGTTTCTTCCCATATTATTTTCTTGGTAAAATTTCTACTGCAACAGCATCCAGAATATGCTATACACTACACAAACAAACAGCAGGACACAGCCAATGCTCCAAGGAACTTAACAAGGTAAGGTCCTGATGTTTGTGCTTATCTTTTTTATGTTGTTAATCCTAGGAAAGAAACACAAATAGCACTTCTCATATGAGAACACAGTTACACATACATTTTTCACTGAGCTTAGGAGTCCCCTAAAGTGAAGAAAACCTTTGCCCTTACATTTAAAAAAAAAAAAAACAACAACAACAAAAAACTCCAACACAATTTCATTTCTGCCCTTAGAAACTCCATATAAAACATACAGATGGAGAGAAAAAACTATGCTCAAAATAGCTGTAAAATGACTGGGGAGCATGTGGTGATTAGCACGCAACTTGTTAGTTCTACAGCTTCGTGTATGCATTTTTTACACAAATATTAAGGAATGAGTTTAGGAGGTGTAAGTCTGCGTGAAAGGAAAGAACTGTTAGGCTTAAAAAAGGGGATCAGACTAAAGGTAAGACCAAGAGATCTTGTGGTAAAGTGAGGATCTTGGAAAGAAGTCATAACCAAACCATGGATGAGGAAAGGGCCACGTCGTGTACGTTCAAGTTTCAACATTAACTGAGTGGTAGCCACAGAAGCTATGATACTCCAGTAGTAGCTGCTGTTTTCCCTGCAGACATGGTGAAAGTAACTCACAATAAACACGGGGACTTAGCCAGGTCCATTTACTTTGGTGATCGACCTTCCCACCAGCAATCACCTGAGCAAGATGTGTGCTACCTGCTGCCTGAACATCCTTCCAGAAGATGTTCAGTGAGGTCCAAATTTCATAATGATTACTATGAAGTATTATGAAGATATATAATATCTTCATAATTATGAAATAATGATTATCAACTCTAAAGATTGAGCACGCATGAATGCCCAGAACACCTTTTTTCCCCGTAAATGAAACATGGATAATAGGCTAGGAAAAGCTCCCAAAATAGACCATTCTGTTTCTGGAATATATATTCACACAGAACAATAGCTCTGCTTCCAAACTACTATATAAATACCTGATATTACTTACACTATCAATTCTGATGTCATTAATTTAATCCAAAGAAAAAAAAAAAGATAACTTCTGTAGTGGTCATAAATACTCCATTTATGCTGAATTTCACTCTATTCCAACCTTCACATTTTATATAAAAGTTTGTTTCCGCTGGCTAAAAACACCTGCTTCGTATATTTGCATCTAATTGTTTGTCTCTACCACATGTAATCCTCTTTCTGTAATATGCAAATGATCAATGTAGAAGGGTAAATAATACCACATTTTAAAGACGGACAGAATGCTATATAGGGCAGCAAGATTACAAAAAATAATAATAATAAAAAAACATTATTAATGAGAGGCCAAAAGAATAACATTAAGCAACATCTGAAGGGAAAAGGTAGGGATGTAACAACCTGAAGATCCCATTACGAACAAGGATCTCCCACAAACAGAGAACGGATTCTTAGTACCTTGCTAGTACATAGGGAGCAAAAAAATACACAGTGGAATAATGGTCTGAAGCTGTAGTGGTTACATAAGTATATTGAGGGTTTTCAAAGGCATAGCAGTAAATCATGAAAAGAATGCCTGGCTTGTTAAGCAGGGGACCAGAAGAGTAAGGGTAAGACAGTGTTATTTTCATGAGCTAAGGATGACTGCGTAACTCCAAAGTAAGGGAATGAAGGAAAGCCACAATTGGGTTGGACTTAGTCATCCTTACCAAATGAAAACAAAGCATTTTAGCTTTATATCACACAAGAGAGTATTTGTAGGGTAAGGCAAAGTATAAATATTTAGCTGTACTTGCAATAACTGTTCATGTTATTACTGCGGTTCTGGGGGGGGAGGTGGAAATCACGTAGTGTAACTGATACAATTCAGCGGTGCCGGTGCTGCAGCTCACTCTCCTTCCAAGTGTCTGGTTTGGATGACTCTAGTAAATTTTCCTGACATCATCAATGTAACACAACTTTATTTTGTGCTGCTCCAGCAGTGCTGGAGAGCCAGAAAGCTCTCCTATTGAGCAGCTGACCATTCGTCCATATGGGGAAACCCTAGGCTGGCAAAGAGCTGGCTGCGTCCCAGCCTCCAGCAGGATAATAGGTGTAGTCTATGTGAAAGCAAGCATGAGAGGGGTCCTGGGCTCCATTGCCCTCCAAACAGCTCACTAGCTGCCCTAAACCATAAAACAGCACGTAAAAGCAGGCATCTGAACCATCATTACTATGCACAGCTGAGGATTTACATCAATATATCTGTATCAAGTCAACCTAGACACAAACCTACAAAAGCTCACAAAATAAAACGCTAAACATAACTGTTTCTGTTCTTGCTGTTCACCAATCAGAATTGGTAAACAGCCAATGAGAAGACAAACCAGCAGTTCCGGATTAAAACAAAATTTCACTTGTATTTTAACTATAGTTTCTCACTAAGCAAATATATTTACCATTCCTATGAAAGTATTCTTTCAACATACTTTATAGAAGCTGATAAATAAATATTTACAAGACCCTAATAATGCAGCAAGGCAGTAAGGCCATTTTGTCTTTTGGTAAACTGAGGCTCAGTCCAGCTGACTTCTCTAAGGCCCCACAAGAACAGTTTAACTCAAGGCTCTCCAGTCTCAGTCTTCTGTGCTAAACAGGCAAGCAAGAAAACCCCTTTAGTTATTTTCTAGCAATGTAAAACATTTCCCAATGCGTTACTGTCTTTTTGCATGTAGTATCAGGTAATGTGGGCATGCAGCCTCACTGTTTTTTTCCAAGTCATAAATGATGAAAGGGTAAAACCCATAGAAAAATTAGGAAAATACACTTAGCTGCCAACACAAGCAACACATAGGAAGTGCTGCAGGCAATTGGGTTTAGAAGTATAAACATCACATTAGTAGACCCATGAGATAGCATGATGTAGCCACACCTGGAGAGTCACTCTCCTATTCCCCTCCCAACCCACTAATGAAAACAAGTCTGAAGCCAAAATGTGAAGATTCAACTGTACAACATCATTTTTGGTCTCAAAGGCTAACTACATCAAACAGACACAAAATAAGCTGGATCCACTTCAGCCAAAATATGTTTCCACTTGAAACGAGATCAAGTTCTGTCTAGAAGACCTTGGGATTTTACTAGATGCTGTAAATCTGTTCAGCAGCTGTGGGTGGCACCAGCTTCACAATAAACTCGACTATGGAACAAGTAGGAAAAGTCCTCGGCAAAGTAACTGAAAGCTGAACAATGAAATAATCATCAATCATTCATAGCTGTTTCCTGGAGGAAACATGTGCCTCTATTATCTGGATACCACAGCGAAATATTCACATTAGTAGTATCTGGCTCACAAAACACCAAGCATTTTCATTAGCTAATTATCTTCCAAACACAAAACAAAACCAAATGCTCAACAATCCATTTCCCAGGAAAAATGGTCAAATAACAAGTAGTTAGATTCAAAAAAAAAAAAACCACCAAAAACACAGAAAATGCCCTAAATATCATATTGCATAACAAAAGTGTCTGAATTTCTGTAACTGTGAGCACTCACAGGTCCCCAACAGCCGTTCTAGCTAAGGGTTGGCAAATTAATCCTACAAGACCATTGGTGAGGGCAGGGGCACAGGGTAATGCAGACAGTGGAAACTCACCTGTGGGTGCTCCACCCGAATTATAATGCCATTCACTCTGACACAGGAAAGGCAAACTGGTGCTGGCTCAAGGCCTGCATTAACCTCATTGCCACACAAACTACCCCAACAAAGAATCCCATTACAGAGGTCACACCTAATTGAAACCAGCGGAACAAAGTTGGGTGTTTGATCTTAATGAGGCAGAAGCTCACCAATCCGAGTGCACTCTAGTAAGAGCCTTACACTTGATGATTCAAGACACCCAAGGAATTGTCCAATTCCTTGCCAAGCAGAGGAGCAGGCTGGGACAGTGAATCCATAACCTGGCTCCGCTCCATTTCATCTGAGTACAGTCTCAGTAGTCCTGCTAGCAAAAGGTGGAGTTTCTGTGAAGACTGCCAAGTGTGGTTCTGTCTATCCATCTGACTAGAATAACAATCCTGAGCTTGGGCTGAATAAATCATGGGGAAAAAAGGGAACTCTAAATACCCCTGCAGTTGTAAAAGAATGCATACTACACATATGGCTCCCAAAAGGGAAAAAAAAAAAAAAAAAAAAAGCCACAAATGAAAACCAAAAGATAATCATATAACTCAAATTCAGCAGAAAACTGTCTATCCAGTAGCTGTGCCAAGTTCAGAAGAAATAATGCATGATTTCAAAATAGTAATGTTCAGTGTAATTCCTCGCACAAAAATTCCTCATCATTGCTTTCAGTGTATGCAAAAGAAAAAAATGCCAGGGCAATGAAACTTTGAAGACGGTCATCAACATGTTTGTGTACTTTTCCAAACTGTCAGGAGAATGTTATGGATCAATTTTGGAATACATAGTCTAAATTCACTTACATTCTCCAACACGGATTTAAAATTCACACAGACTCCAAACATCCAATTCTCCCACAGTGAACTGCATCCAAGATTACAACTGGCTTTTTTGATTTGTTGCCAGTAGGACAGGTTCCTACTATATACTTTTTATTTATTAAAAATTTTCAAACAGATTGCAGGCATACCAGTAACGATGTGCTTTTTATGGCCACAATCCTGCTCCTAAAAAATGCCCACGACATGGAACACCTTCAAAAACAAGTCAGACGCAGCTTGGCTACGTTAGGGACATGCCATGAGGGATCCTTGATGGTGCTGCAGTTACTTATATGATCCACAGTATTCAGTCCCCTCTAGAGGGAGTCCACTAGCTGCTCTGAGGAGTGGAGAGTACTGTCCAGGAAACTGCACAATCCTTCGACCTCGCTCTCCTTTTGTTTCCTTGACTTGTCTCTGAAGGAAAGGGGCTCGTTATCGGTTTTGATTTTCTTCAGATGTCACTTACCAGTAAGTCTTTTCGCATTACTTTGTCCTTAGTTGGCCTCAGACAGGCAGCTTTACTGTCATTAGAACAAGTAGACCTAACAGTGGATGTGGATTGAAACAATGACCTATCCACTAAGAACCACATTCAGCCCCGACTTTAAGAAAATTCTAAGGTTCAGCTTCTGAAGGCTTCCTTCCAGATCTGCATATACCACAACAGACAGAAAAGACCATCCTGAGGAAACTCAGCTGAATTTAGGTACCTGTCATAGCAAGAGAAAGAGATATCCCCTGTACTGAAAAGATTTGTTAGCTGTCCACCACTTGAAACCTGAAAAAGCAGATCTTAATCTAGTTTTATCAAGGAAAAACTTCATGTGGTCAGACTCTGCTGCCTTCTCTGCTCATGCTAGAGGAATCCATGTGAGGGAATTAGGTTACAAGGACTTCAGTAGGAAGCTACTTTGTCTTCAAAGCAGTAGAGTATTTGTTTCCCCAATATGTTGCAAAATGAGAAGGGCTGTGCCTGATTGCTCAATGAAGTATTTTTTACGTATTTGACAGTATGGTTTAAGTAGTTGAATATGTTTTTTCTATTAAGATACCTAGACACCTAGTAATAAAAGAAAACTTTTGCATTAGAAATAAAACATTAAGAGATTCTTCAAAAATTGGACTCCTTTTCTCATTATCAAGTAACAAGATTTTACCATCAAAAAAGAAATCCCAAATCAGAGCAAGGAATACAACAGCAATTTGAGAATCACTATTTAAGTCAACAATTCCTATACTTAAAATTAAGTAGGAATGGATCCTTTACTAATAGACTACTTAACTTCCTATGCTGACCAGCAAAAACTAAGTCAAAGCTCCTCCTCATTTTCCCTCATTCATTTTTTAGCTGAGGAACAGTGGCCTTAGACTATCTGTTGTTCTCCTTATGCCATTTGCTATTGAGGATACAACTTGTGGAATGAAGTAAGAAGGCGCTTAACTTTCCCCTATAGGTGCATAAGGCAAGCAATGACCTAGCCCTACATATGCTATGTATTACGAAGCTGTTATGCTTGCTCTAAGTGTCTTTTTTTTTTTTAACACCATATGGTACTATTTATCTTTGTGGGTACAAATAAAAATAAAGACTTCTTGAAACCACATTTCATTTATTCCTGACCACTGTAAAATCAGTAATAGAATACACTGTCAAACCACTGGCATGGAATGTGAATGTCTGTCCTGCATTCTAACTCTGTCTGTATCTCTCACAGACGTACACATGCAACTACATTAAAGAATTTAACTTAAGAAACCAAGAAGCATTCTGAAGTTCATATTTGCTATATGCAACTGTTGGAAATACCAGCTACCCAAATGAGATTAATAAATTACATTGTTGTAATAGAAGGTCTCAAGGCATTGACAAAGGCTTCAGCTTACAATGATGGGCAAGAGGACGATGAAAGTTAGGAACATCCTAGAAGAAAAGCATACTGTTCCAAAAAGCCAAAGAACTGAATTACTATTTTGACAGACACTGCTGCAATGGCTTGCCAAATAACAGTGCTATGTAAGTTACTAGCTGCTGCTACCCAAATGAATGAAGAACCAAAAGAACGAAGAAGCAGGGGAACAACAGCAAGGTGCTGACTACTCCAGCATTTACTATTCAGAAAGTGTTTTCAGAATTAGACCCTAAACTATTAAGCTTCTTCATCAAGGTAGCAAATTACTCATGAATCCACAATATTTTAAAGCTCTGTAGCTGAATATTCATATTATCCCAAAGTGCTTAGATCGCTTCAAATGGACACATGGGAAATTTGTGATGCTCAATTTGTGGTTAGTTACTAATGTAGCAACATTTTGCATTAATGAAACTCCTGATGTGCATTAATTACTGTACTGGCTTGTAACACATTTTTGTGCCTATTAGCTTGCTAATATGTAGAATAAAAATAATTGTGTGTGACTTGTGCGAGTAGGGAAATGTAAGCACCAGCTCATTTGAATTTAGAAAAAACAGACTATATTAAGAAACCATGCAGTTTCTCACCAGTGTCTCTCTCATGCATAAGAAGATGCCATTAACAAAACGCATCAGCACATCTGAGTTCCTAGAAACAAACTTACCTTGGAGTCCCTAGAAATCGCTGTGATCTCAGTTGTTCAGCCACATACAAAGAAGCTGCTGTTGCCAGAAGTTCCCTTCTTTCAAGATCTGTCAACTTGTGCCCTAGTTTTCAAAAATCAGTTATAAAAAAAAAACATTAGATACCACAGACCAACATAGACACAGACACAAAAAGTAACTACCAGAGAAGACACTATTCAGTCCTTACAGATTAAACCTACATTTTTCCCCTAAATTAAGATGAGGCTCAGCATAGCAGACGCTCTGAGTTTCAAAGTTGAAATTGCTTGTTTTCATACAGATCAGCCCTACTGCTAACACGGGTATATCTGTTGAAAACAATTTGACAACTGAAAGAAAAAAAATTGAACGACGCTGCAGCATCTTGTTTTCGTTACTGAAATGTCACTGGTTGACATATTGTGCCTCATGCTGGTAAGGAATCCATCTGTACATTAGAACTTATTCAAAATACACAGCATTCTTTCCCAGTACCTTACCTTACCAAGGCTACAGATTTTTCCGAGCAAAAGGGAGAATGACAACTCCAGAAATAAATGTTGATGAAGCTAATTGTCCTTCAGTGTCATTTGTGTCATCATTATTTTGTTATTAATGGCATACTTGGCACTTCATAAACAGAAAACAGCTCAAAGTAGCCTGCAATTTAAAGGCAGGCGAGCTAATGAAGGTTTGGACAAAAAGGTGTGAACCAAAGTGACTGGAAGGTTGTGTTTTTTGGTTAGTTTATTTGTTTTTCCTATCCTGGTCTTGTTGCAGACAGTGAAAGTCAAGTCGAAATGTGGTCATCCAGATTAAAAGAGAGAGCACAGTGCCAGAACTTTGTCCTTCCCATGTTTAGGTCAGAGACTGTGCAACACAGATTTGGTCTGAGAAGCTGGCAAATAGGTGGACAAGACTGACGTCACCAGAGAAGAAAGGCAGTCAAACTGATGTGAGAGGAAGTCAAAGGGCAAGTAAAGTAGCCAGCCCATACTGGGGTGACGGGAAGTTAAAGTTGGCACAGAAGAGGACAAGAAGCGCAGAGATGAATTGTCATGGAGAAAAAGCAGCAAACTATTCTCAGGAGAGAAATTTTGCACAGATGAAAGCCACGGGTGTTTCAAAAGCCAGAGAAGAGGATAATGCAATAATTCAAGTTAAAAAGAAAATACAAAAAGATGACAGTAAGACTGAAAGACGTAGCTGAACTTAGTTACAACAGAGCTCTCAAAGTGCTTCATGCAGCTGCTGTCTGCCTCAGTAGACCTTCATGTACAGATATCACAGCAAATGCCACCATCTATGTCAAGTACAGACTTTACATTAAAGACTGGGGAAAGAGGTGGGGATGGGGTTCAGAAGGCTCTACCTGCCTAAGCAGCTCTGCCCAGTGAAGCACGTTTGCTTCCAGTCACACATCAGAGACAATTCCCCTCTCCATCTCTATACTCCCATCACCTCAGCTCCACTGCAGGTAATGTTAACCAGCACCAGGGAATACGAGTTATTAGGGAGTGACAATATCTATCAGCAGCTAAGGCTAGCACAATCGTCAATAAAATACAGAATGGAGACCTCTGAAAACGATGAGAACAGACTTTACAGCAACAAGTGCAAGAACAGTTTCAAAACAGGATGTTTTCTGCACAGGACTCATCATCATTTGACCGGTCACATTAATTATGGATAGGTAAAGATGCTGCTTAGAGTTCACCTCGGCAATGCAATCAAGCTAAGATGATGGGAACACCCTCATTACAGTTCCAGTTAGCAGTACAAAGGAGCTGTCACAGGCCAAAGAAATGTATATTTAGAAATAATAAGAGTCAGCAAATCTGCATCTATTTATTTTTAATTTAGCCCATATTAACATATTCTGGCTAAAGATTAATGCAATTCCCTTTGCTCAGTGTTTATTATTTTCTATCTGCCTTGAAATGGAAACTGTCTTGACTAACACACACATGCAGAAAGAAAAATCCTGAAAGGCTGAGGAACTGGCTTGAGAAACAAACTTGATCTTTCCTATGCCAGTTACTAGAAAAATTAATTGCAGAGTGAAATTCAAAAAACACTAAACTTCTATACGATTTATATATGTATATAAATACATACATATAAGCCCTATACAACTACACAATGCAATAAGCATCCACTATCTGGCTCTGAGGTGTGCCAGTTTTCCAGTTTTCCCAACAGTCTGCACACAGAGAAGAAGCTGAGATCATTTTTCCAGAAGGCTGTATTTCTAGAATTGGTATTTATATATATTTTCTTAATATACATATATATACATATATATATATATATATATATATATACATATATATATATATATTATCCCAAGAAGAGTTCAGACACCTCAGGTAAAGATATATCAGAAAATCTCTCCTAAAACCTTTGCTTTTCAGTCATCATGCCCATGCAAAGCTTGTGTGACCAAAACCATATGCTCTTGTCTGCTCCAACAAATACTGGTAGCGTCAACTCAGACACAAGAACAAGGTAAAATTAGAGAAATCCCAATGTGCAGGTTTCATTGCATGACTTCATCTTGGATGAAATCAATAACAGCTTTTGCACTTGTGCTGTTAAAACTATTTTCTCCTTGTATCTTCAACAAAAATCAAACTCCAAACAGTGAACAAATGTCAATGATTTGAAACAGGTTAACAACCGATCAAGAACTACATTCACCTCTTCATTATCACTGATGTGAAAAAAATGTTTATCCACTTTCTGTTTGTTGCAATCTGCATTAGTTGTGGCACATACTTGGCAAGCAGAAAGCCAGTCATCACTGTGGTGTCCGACATGGGCAAGCTGTATTGATTTTCCCCAGTCTGGGAGATGATTCAAACTTAACAAAATTAGGTTTTGGTCTTCGGCTCTTTGGTGGTGAAGATACAATCTTACCATAGAATGTCCTAAGCATAACTTTGGAGACATACCTCAGAAGTTTGATTAAAGACTGCTTCCTACAGATGGCAATTTACCATTATTATACAAGAAATTCTGGTGTCAGTACTACATTACTACTGTCTGAACACCAGCCCCGTTCCCCTTGCCTTTTGCTCTTGCTATGCTTAGTAGGATTTTAACCAGTTTTGAATTATTTATTACATTACTATATCTGGGAATACATCAGTGTTCCAGATCGTGATACCTTTGTTTCACCTTAAGTATTATTTTAGCTTACAAGCTAGCCCTCAGGACTTCAACTGGATGTCTTGAAGCATAAGTTAATATTCACCATCAATAAAGACATAATAACACAGCCTTTCATGTTCAGTATGCAGAAGATCGATCTGAAAAGTTACAAAGGTACTTCTTTTTCCAAGAGCTGCCTTGATTGGAAGCAAAACGAGTACGGAGCAAAGGCTCCCCAGCTTCCAATACAGAAAGTTCAATCACTGCCCTTTGCTACCCTCCTTACTGCATACGGGACTCCTGGATTGTATGAAGATTTCATCTCCACCATAAAATGTAAATCAGCTCCCAGATCTCTCTCCTCAACCTGGGATATACTTCTGCACACTCAGTATCACTGAGCTGAATTATATAATGTCAACATAAAACACGATTAATGGCTATAAAACTAAGCCACAATTAAAGGAATGGAAGCGCTGCTGTTCCTATTACTGAAAACTAGATCATACGCATCTATTACTACTAAACAGCAAAACCCTGATTGGAAAGAAGACAGGGGAAAAGTATTTCTCTCTCTCATTTCCCTGATGTTATGATTGCTTAAATCAATATTATCACAGTATCCCCCAAGCTGAGTCAAAAAGGTTCATGCAATTACTTTACATAACCAACTTCAAATTAAATTACATAAAAGGTCATTTTTCCCATAACAGTCTCATTTGCATTTTGTCCTAGAAATGTGTTTCCTCCTATCAATTACAGAAAGAAAAAAAAAAAAACACCAAGCCCTGGTTATATACTCAGGCCTGTTACTTAATAGTTGAAAAGTGACTTTTCTGATAGAGAAGGATAAAAATCAAAAGCAAAATGCTTAAGATAGAAAGTACAACACACAATTCAGATCCACACCAATGTAGGCAGTGGTGGTATCATATTTGGGTTCTGTTTTGGCTTCTGTTTCTCCCCAGTGGATTTTGAAGTTACAAATAACATGTATACCAAGAAGGCTGAGGCAGAAAACATAGCTGTATATTATTAGAGGTTTTGATTTCTTTTGAAATTGAGATGAGCTTTGTTCCACCCAAAAGTGGTCATAGAAAAATACAGACAACATTGTCAGCATATGCAATCCCTAAACATTCAGAATAGAGAAGTATGTCTCTCAGAGCGGGTGGCGACCATTCGTAGAACAGATTGCTAGAGCATATAGAAAGGAAACCTCTACTATTATGAAGTACAAACTTCTGACAAACCAATAAAAGTTCACAACTTCACCTGGCATAGAGAAGAAAGTCAACTATGCTATCTGTCAACACAATTTTTGTAATCCAGTCGCTTTGTAAAATGGAGACAAAGATTCAGTTCTAGCGTGAACAGCATACATAGTCGTAACAGCAACTATCCTCTCTCTTTTAACAGTAACACAGCCAGAGAAGCAGCATTCCCCCATCCAACTAATAACAATTCAAATGATACCTTAAGTCCCAATTCACCTAAAGGTACTTTTATGGAATCACTGAGGCTGAAAGGGATCTTGGGAGGTCTCAAGTCCAAGCAGTGTCCATCTGTCTCCTGACTGTGCACTCTCAACATCAGATTCAGACCAGGTTGCTCAGAGGTTTGTGCAATCAAGTCTTGAAAATCTCCAAGGATGGAGATTCCACAACTTCTCTGGGCAAGTCATCCCAATACTTAATTATCCTTAAAATTATTGTTTTTTTTTCCTGTATTAGACTTAGGTAACAAAGGGATGTCCACCAGAAATTCTGCTCTTCCTCTCCACCAAATGAGATAAATACGTGACGAGATGGGAAGATAAAGTGCTCTTCTTTTTGTTCCCTGTGTTCCGGTATAGATTTTGAAATAATCTCTTGGAAAATTCCCCCATTTCCCACTTGTACGTGATGTCTTTCCCAAAGGGACTGACAAAGTATTTGAGACATCATTCAATAACCAGAAAGAGTTGACCATTAAAAAAAAAAATCTCAGTCATCAAAATTATCCAGGAAAAGATATTTTAACTGTCAAACAGCGTGAACCACAAAGAATGATCCCATGCATATGGTAATAAGGTAAGGATCCATAGGTTTAATTTAATCTTTGTCAAAGACTCCTCTCTGATCTCTGAATATAGAAGCACTCTCTGCGCCTATAAAATAGGGATACTAGATAGTATATTCCTTTTCCACCAGAAAGGTGAGGAAGTACAGATGTATTCCTGTCTGCTTGTTTGACAGTACTCTAGTAGTATGGACTACTGTGTGCTTGGCAAACATTTTCATTCTCTAAGCAAAGTGCTTGTAGGCAATATTTGTGTCACGCCTAACCCAATCGATGTTGCTGTACACACAGTCAGATCTGCAATTCCTCCCAAAACATACATGGGTGCACAGAGCAATAACCCTCGCCAGCTGACCTACCAGCCAGCCAGCATTCTGGACAGCAGCTGTCTTCCCACACTAATCATACCCCGAGCAAGGCTAGTTTCAGCACAGCAACATTTTTAAATTACTTGAAATCAACTTGTTCTTGTTAATGAGTGTTTATTTAAGGAAGGCAGTTAAGCCTTAACATGAAAATAACTAAGTTTTCCAGTTCTAGATGTAATTTGAAGTGGACATCACAAAAGTTAACTTCTAGAGTTGAAGAAAAATGCACTGAAGGGAATGGGTCAGTCCTTATGCAGTCAAGAGAAAGAAAACAACTGACATTCATTACTTAACGTCAGCGTAGACCTACAGAGGCAACTGTGTAGTTTAGAATTTAAACACACTGGATTGTGCTCAGGCATTAATATAGCATGGATCTTCACTGATTTATTTTTTTTAATTAATTTTAAGTTTTCCAAATTTAAAACGTTTCAGGTATGGATTTCTACTGTGATCAGCAGCACAAACTTCTAGGTATTTCCAAATCCACTTCAGCTATGCTTTGTTCTCATTTTTCAGATTATTCCATATTTTTTTTATTTTTTTTTTTAAAGCTATGGGGTTTTTGTCTCCCTTTTTAAAAATAAACAATATTATGATATATGAAGCTACTTAATTTTCAATTTTTTGTAGCAAAAATTACCCTGGGTATTTATATAAAAAGGTTGGTGAAGTGAATACAGGACTTGCATTGTATAAGCTAATTTTCCTTTGTTTCTCCTGCTGAGTTTCTACGCATCATCTTCCCACCACTCTAGCTTGCCTTCAACAATTTCCATTAGAGTCTCTACATCTGCAGAAATATTTTTCAATAGGTACTTAAGAAACTATCCTCTAATTCAAATGACTGATAATTTTTCAAGCCAGAGGGGTCTGATCCAGTGTGAACTACATCATTAAAAGGGCTCTCAATTACTTCAGTGAGGTTTGAATCGGTATTCTTGAATGCGTGTTCTTGATTTGAAATAGAAATGCTTTGTAAATAAAATGCAGAAATCATTATTATCATTACGAATGCTAATGTATGCCTGTATTTGATGCACAGAAGGAGAGGATTGAGACTTTTCATTCTGCATGAACAAAGTCTAATCATTTCACAACATTCATTAGTTCCTTTGGGGAACTGTCATGTTATCTCTTTGCTTGTTTTCTAGTGTCTCCAGCAAAAGCTTATCTTTAAGAATCTGTTAATACAGATTTATTTTTTTAATTCAAGATTGCAACATTAATCAGTCATTTGCATGAGTACGTGCACACAAATGTATGCATATACAGTTCAAGTCAAATGACCCCAAACAAATTTGTCATCCTGAAACTTGTGGATCAACAAGTAATTAACTGATTATATATAGGTTAACATTGCAATATAAACTTTTTTTTTTTTTTAAAGAATAAAAGAACAACAGATAAGTGTTCCTTCCCAGTGTCACAAATACAGAGCAACAGAGCAAACAAACTGCATCAGCAAAACATGTCCCATCTTCTAAGAAGTGACCAAGGACCCCAGACGCATTAGCACAAGTAAGGGCAGAATGGTTTCTGTTTTCATCATTCCCAGTTGCATGCCAGGTGAGTCTGCCTTTTCACAACATGGTATAAACCTACCCAATAGTTTGCAACCTTTCCTTTCTCCTCCATTCCCTTCTCCCCATTCTAGCCTGTCAGTCACTCTGTATATCTGCCTAAGTATACCAGACTCCTCCATGAGCTAAGTCAACCCAATAACTCTCAAAAAACTACTGCAACAAAGGCAGCAACAATAAAAATGCAGTGTTCTGGTGGTTTAGGGAACTGAATCCACTCAGGAAAAGGACTGAAAAGTCCCAGAACCATCAAAGAGATGGGACATGGGATTCCATATAAAAGTGTCAGGGCAGGGAAGGGAGACAGACCGGCTAATCAGCAGCAGTGAGCCTTCATAGCAGATCAGAGTACCTTCAAGTCTATGATGGATGAAAGCCAGCTCAGTTACCTGAAGATTAAGTACCTTAGCAAAGAAGACAAAGAACATTTGAGCTTCAACCATCCCAAGCTTACTGCCACCCAAGGTGACTAACTCTTATTCCTTTGCCTCAGTCAGGAGCCAAGAACAAGCTGGATGCATTAATCCCACTTGTAGGACTGTATCAAATAAAGCTGCCAACTACACGATGATATAAAGTACTTCTGTGGGTGAGTACTCTTTGCACCAAACTCACACACTGAGTCCTGGGGTAGAAAAATCTGTTCTGCTCTTAATGACATTATATTTCATGAGGTGCCAGTCATTTCTGGTGACTCCAAGTGGCAGCATTGTCTCCAAGTGGGACCAGGATTTTGCCACATTGGGTTAATAATGAATGGGGGATGAAGGAATCTCCGCAAGGTTCATAAAAACACCCACAAAAGATGAGCTATAAACACTGGAACTTTTATATATATATTTATATTTATATTATCTTTTTATTTTTATTTTTTTTTAAGTAAGGAGGAGCTTCTGCCTCATGAATGTCAGCTGAGGTGTAAGGCCTGTAGAAAGACTGAGTCTCTGGCCACATGGGTCAAGAAGGAATCTACAGAAGATTGGCTGAAAGAGAAGACAACCTTTAAAATTTTGATCCTTGTGAAAGGAAACCAATCTATTCGTTTACTTACATTCCTCTACCAACTGTTGTTATACACTTCTACAACTTGTCATTTGGGATGTTGTAAAGAAATATTTGTGTTTGTGTTCATGTTAACCTAGCTTATGAGCGACAATAATTTCAGGCAATGCCCACTACTGTGCATAATGAGTATTAAGACCAGCTTACTGGAATACTCTAACAGAATGCCTACATTCTGCACACAATGCTGCAGTGAACACAAAGGGTGCCAAAAGGTGCTTCTGAAGATACTGCACAGACCAACTGGAGAAGCAATAGTGGTGGGTAAAGAGAAATCTCATCTCCAGTTAACAGTAGGAGCACTGTCTGTAATGAAGCACAGCAGCATGGTAGAGTTGAACTGATGTTTATTTTACATATTTCATATCACCTACAAATTGTTTTGCTTGACTTTGGTTGTATTTCATTTACTATTTTGTTACTAGAAATATATATTTTGTCTTGTTCAAAGTGAAGAAAGTAACTGTTTCAATCATGTGTTATTAAAAAACTGTGTATACACGGATACATACAAAAACTGTAAAGACTGATTTGAGAACATGACAATCTATAAATATAAAAGGAATAATAACCAGAAACAAACACCTCTCAAGAAAGAAAAAAAAAATTAAAAAAAAGAAACGTAAGAAGCATTCCAAAGAGGAACAAACCTTTAAATCCATCAGGATAGACTTCAGGAAGAAATTTAGTGCTGATGTCTCCTCGGACAAAGCGTGGATGGATGATCACTTCTCGCAGTAAAGAGATATTGTGAGTCACACCTGAAAACAAAACACCAATACAAAAATCAGGTGAAATTATTAATCAAATTACAGTAGGAAACAACTTCTAAAAATACATGCTCTCAATTACATAGAATATTTGTTTACAACTTAGAGACCATAGTACTGATGTAATCAAAGCAAATTTACCAGTTTTCTCCACTCCTGCTTCAAGATACCCTCCTTAAACACTCAGGTTAATTATGAAGTAATTAAGAGAAAGAATTTTCACCTCGCCAAGCCTGGTTCAAACACCTAGTTAAGTCAATGACAGCATGCACAACCAAGAGACTTTTGGTCATCTCACTGAAATGACAGATGTGTCATGACCATGCATATCAGCACAATTCCAACAAATCCCAGCCTATCTTGTTAACCTGCCACCTTACATACATGCACTGCTGTGGAATATATATGTCACAGTAATTCCTCAGTCATGGTAACGAGAGATGGTAAGAAGTTTTATCACAAATATATATATATGTACACATAATTTATATATATACACACTATACATAGTAGCAGTAAATGTGTGCCTATATATACACTATATCACTATACAGATTTTGTAGAGTTTTCATAATTTCTATGTCATAAAAGATTCTCGTGGAACATATAAAACAAAGAAACCTATTGGTTACTCTCAACTGCAAGTTAAGCTATTTGGATTTTTTTTTCCCCTATTGAAACAGATATCACTAACACAAAGACACTAGCAGTACAGTGACTGTGAATTGCTGGGGCAACAGAAGGAGATTCTTTTATGCTTCTACTTCTTTTCCCTTTGTGTTTTTCCAGTTTAGAAGTATGAATAACATTCTTGTTATTTTATGTGCAGATCAGTTCAAACTGTTTTAAAGCTTTTTCCCCCTACAGTCTGCTGCTGGTGTGAATTTTCAAGCTCTCTGTGTGGCCATTAGTGAAACCACTTTCAACACATGGAATGAGACTCAGCCTCATTGAATCATGAAGTCATAGCTTTAAAGACTAGTTCATGAGCCATTAAAGAAGCACATTACGCAACCAGTTCAATGATGACAAGATGAAAATTTGACCATTTGATTAAAAGAGCTTCCTTGCTGCTTCTGACCCAGACAGTCATTCATGGACCTTGATTTCATAAACACAGAATCAAACTCACTTTGTGTGTCCACTAAAAATATATATATATATACTATATATATATATATATATATATTTTTTTTTTTTTTTTAAATACCAAATGACTATAACTTGAAAAAAAAAGTCCTTCTTTGGTTGCTACAAAATAGAACTAGTAATGCATGAATGTATTGATCCCTTCCCCCAAATTTTTCCATTTGCATGGAAAGTTGAAGTATCAGAGATTTTCATCTATTAAGTACAGTTTTGGGACTGTAATTAGAAGACAAAAGAGGGGCTCTTCAATGCTCCCTGACTTTGACTGAATGCAGGGTTTAAACGCATTACAATGTGTAACCAGATCATCTCATGTTTTTCTTTCCTAAACAGCTATAAGATCCCCAGTGAGATGATGGCTGATGACAGATGACAGAGAGCTTGGTGTCTCAACTGACTGCCCCAGAAGACCTGACATCAAAAAAACACCGAGTATCTTAATTATTTTCAAATCATTTGTACCAGAAAAATCAGAAACTTCTGAAATGTTTTAAAACTCTAAAATTCCCTTTTTGAGTTCAAATGAGCAGACAAACCTAGGTGTCTGGGAAGCAATATAATGTGTTCTACGCATGTAAATTACAATTTTAATATGCAGTTTCCATATAAAGTATCATAAAAGACTATCGATCCCCATAATCGGTATATGAATAATGACTGCATGGTTGATCTACTTTTCAAAACAGAGTTACTATCTTTTGTGGTGTCCCTAATCGTATGCTCAAAAAAATTAATAATAATAATAATGCACCAGTGTAATCCTTCAGAAGTCTAGAAGTTTTAGATTTACAATTTAGCATGACCTCTGTCAAAGTTCATAAGGTCTCCATCTGTGTGCGAGTAACTGCTAGGCTACAGAAATATGGACCCCTACAGCAGCTCGCTCCTGACTACCTGCTGCTTCCAAAACACTGGCCAGACATTAGCCCCACACTCTCACAGGATCAAACGGAGGCTAACAGGCAGTGCTTATTTCATGCAAAGTTACACACTAAACTGAAGTATATTATATTTATGTTGCAGCGGTTTTCAGGGGATTTTTCTTGTTCTTGTCCGGGTCTGCAGTCTGCCAAGAACAAAATCACATTTGTTAACCTGACAAGCCATGACATTTCCAACAAACAAAATCCAAAACCATATCAATTTATTTCCCCTCCAGAAAACAAAATTTCACTTCAGCATCATTCTTTTACACCGTTAAGACTGATGCAGAACTGCAGTTGCAGTTATATTCTTCGTCTCTCTAAGTCAAAATATAATAAAAAATAATCAATGTTCCTTGTGCCTCTTTTCTTTTCTTTCACTCAGCTGTGTTCTTCATACTACATTACATCAGCAGAAGCTCAGTTTAGGATGTACCTCATGGATTTCAATTTTGACACACTATTTTCCAGAACACACTTGTAAAAGAGAGAGGACTAACACTTAACTTCTGGAGATCTAATGAAATAAGAAATGTATATATTTTTAAATCTTATATATAAACATATATGTAATCCTGATGTTCAATTAGCTTTCTAGTTAAACTGTAGTTATTGCCTAATGAACACATGAACATATTAAATATTCACATCTTTCAACAGGACTGATTAGTAAGCACTGTTTTGAAGAAGTCCTCATTAAAAAAATAAAATATTTGGAAGAAATTCCTTCACATACTGTCTCTTATCTTGTACACTCTCTGGTTATCTACCTTAAAATCTTGGTAAATTTACCTGATTTTTTAATCAACTTACAAAATGCTGCCTAGCCCCTCTCCTGGGTTCCAAAAAACAGAAAGATGAAAAAGACAATAAAATTAGTTTTATAGAAAACACAAGTTTTATAGCAGGTTTATGAACAGACTATTATTTTTACCCACTAAAAGTCTGTACAAACCTGGAATGCTAAGGCACAAAACCACAAGCCATGTTTTCACTATAAATATTTACTGACACTAAACATATTCAGCGTTGATTAGCCTTTTTACAGCATTAAGCTTCTGTCATCTTGACATTTGCAAACATAAATCTGCATTTATCCATGTAAACTTAATTGGAGTCCTACATGCCTCTCTGTAGATAAGCAGTTGAATAGACTTAACTTGCTGATAATTCCCAATTGTGCTGAGTGGAACAGAACGAACTGCATACTTTCTGATTGCAAAAACTATGCATAGAGTACTGTACTAGAGGTTTCTCTTTAACAAAAATAGCAAAGAAATTATCACCAATCATTTTAAATACTGAATAAGAATAAATGCTATGAAGTTTAGAGGCATTCCTATCAATTTCTTTAACAAAAAATAGTGCTAACCTGTGCCGTGTTTTGAAAAACTTATTATGCTTCTATTTAAAACAATGTGCACATCTGTGGTAATGCTCAATTATGAAAAAACACTTTGAACACAAACTTTTCAAAGTTCACAATTACCACTCAGCTAGCCTCCATGTTTGTAATTCCAAAAGTTGTCATAATATTCCCTAAATCCTTCAACACTCAACTGTTTAGTTGCCTTTCAAAGCCTGTGTTTTGTTTTACTTCAGAGAAGTCTGAATGTGCATACAAAGTCAAATCTCAAAAGCAAAAAGAAAGGCTTATTTTTATTAGTATTTTTATTATTTTAATACACAAACGTCCACATAAAATTCTCATACAAGATCAGTGCACCACTGACTCTTGGAGTTGAATATGTATTTCAAGTCAAATGATAACTCATCCTGGTATTAAAGTCTTGAGCTCACAAAACTCATAGAGCAGGATAAAGAAGGAAAATAAGAAAAAAAAAAAAAAAAAAAAAAAAAAAAAAAAACAGATTACATAATGGTAGTATCCTACTGAAAAAATATTAGATCAAACTAAATTTTGTACTGCGTAGACTTCTGAAAATCTTAAGATTAAGAGGAAGATGATGGCCACCTTGCCATCACCCTCTCCTTGGCCAGCCCTTTACTCCAAAGAAAAGGAATGGACCGCCAGGACAACCCTATATCTAAGGGGTTTAACTAGAAGTAACAGTACATGCTTTTTATTGTCTCAATGTGTCACACTGATTTTCTTGTAACTTTTCACTTCCGCAGATTCCCTGACACAAAAAAAATGCAAACTTTTCTTTCTCTCTTCTCCTGCATCAATAACATCACATTCCTTTTTCACCTGATCAGTCTGTACTTTGATTGTCCTTTCCTCTCCCTCCCACGTATAGCAGTAGACAATAAACATTCCTAAACTGCATGCCATAACGCTCCCCTGACAAACCACCATTCCCACTCCTTCCCCTGGAACTGGTTTAAGATAAAAGGGATGGGACAAACAGGAGGAGAATCTTCCCTCATGCCAGCATCTGTACTCTATGCTGACGTTACCAAGCACTCTGCAATGGTCTCTTCTAGCGCTTGGGAGCTGCTATCCATTAGTTGCCTTCCCTTCTCTGGTTTCAGTTTCCACAGTGACCCGCTTGGGAGCCAGCCGATCTCTGCTGCAAAGGGTCAGAGAACACACTGAATCTTGCGGAGCTCCCAAACCTCTCCGCCTCTGCTATGCAAGGGGGAAAATCCACAGGTCAGTCGTGGAATCCCTTGCAGCTCTTTTGTAAAGTGCAAGCAGAAAAACGAGGCTTTCCTTTTTTAAGAACAGGCACTTTGCAGGAAAGTTGGTTTACATACAAAGATTTTTCACAACCCCAGTGAGCTCACTAGCACACCAGCATGAGATTAGAATACAAAATAACACGCAATTTGCATCACTGCCATCAAGAAGTATCTTTTAAGTAATATATAAAATACAATAATTCAGTAATTTATAACAAACAGTTTTTTGGATTTCATTGAAGTTTACTGCACAGTATTCTTTTTTTTCCTCCTAGTTACTGTGTTTACAGCTGGAAAAAACTCACACAACAGTTTCTGCTGCACTGTTCTTTCAGGTCTCAGTTCATATCATGGGGTTCACTTCTATATTCCCATTCTCCTCAAAACATTCACCATGGTTATTTAACACTTCTCAGTTTTAGGTGCTTGCTCTTCTACTCCATGCTGGAAAAAGCCACAGTTGGTGGCTCCCCTATTTCTACTGCTCCTTGTTTCATCTGCTTCTTACTCCTTCCTCAGATGCTCTTTTTTCCCCTCTCTCTTCTTTTTTCCAAATATTATATGACATGCAGCAAGCAGGACCTTGACAGGGAAAGGCTGACTGTTCACAATGACTGTTAATTTCATGTTGGTGCTTTATGCTTGAATCAGCAGGGAAGACAAAAAGCAAAGAGAGGTCTAAGGAAAGATTACAGAAACCTTTGCATACAATGATACAAGCTATCTGCCCAATCAAACCTCCACTGAGCTGATGTTCAGTTCTACTTGCTGCATAAATATGTTCATTTTGTTTATTTAAATGAAAACACTTCTCATATGTAAACTTGCCAAAAAATTATACTGGGTTATACATTCTCCTTTAAACGAACTGATTATTAAGCATCATGAATGATTACATGACAAACGTACTAAAATCTTAGAGAAACTGAGAAAACGGAAAATCACACATTATGTTTACACATACAGTAAACACATTAAGAGGTATTATTCTAGAATCCTATATCTATTGTCTAAATTAGAATGAAAAAAAAAAAAAAAACCTTAAATTTCACATGAAAGATGACATAAAACAGGAGAAAGAGGAACTACTAATAGTGTTACAAACTCACAGGTGAATTATTCATGCCTCAGCCCAATGAGCAACACTACTATGCTTGACCAATGACATTAATATTTCAGTATTTAGAAGATCTCCAGTAATCACTGGATAAAACTGTAAGTGCGATAAACACAGGTTAGACCTTGAACATTAAAATCACCCCTGAATCATACTGGAAGACCCATGAATAGCAATGTTAATCATACCTTTCCTCTTTCAGAAATCTCAGCTGGGATTTTGAATTCAGATCAGTTCTCAATGGAAGAGTAGGTTCTGATCAGAATAATTTAGATGGTAAAGGACCTCAGGAAATCATTCAATCCAATCCACTCCTAAAGTGTTAGACTTTCATCTGGCCTATTACAATATAGATATCACAAAGGAAGTAAGATGCAGATTGCTTCCCTATGACCACATTCAATGTATCCTGGGTTAGCCACATTGTTAGCACCTACTAATGAATAGATTTGTTCCCTGCAAGTGGAATGGAGTTAAAACGCAATGGGATAATGCTTGGATATCCTACCTAAAGTCACAGCAGCAGAAATCAAATATGTACTCATACAGACAGCACACAAGGAGCAGCAGAGTAAGTCCTTGCACTACACACTCTCAGCACACCTCAACCCATCCTGTATGAGGCACCTCCAGGAAGGTCACTGTGCTGCCTCAGTCCCTGGGTTCTCTACGGGGATTGCCATGAATGACACGGTATGTCGGCGTTTGTTCCAAGAGGACATTTGTCTTCCAGGAACTCAGTAAAGACCACTGATTTCACACAGGTCAGCAAGCAACCATCAAAATATTAGTGACTAAAAGTCCTTACCAACTTTTGCCTGCTTTGAACTGGTGACACAGAAGTGATGGGAAAGACTCCATCTTCCATTAGCAGTCCCTAAGCTATCCATTAGATGGTCCTTGACCTGTTACCCAGTCACCCCATCCCATCCCCACCATAGGTGAGCAAGCGAGCATTTTTGTTTACAGAAATGTGGCAATTCTTGAGAATTTACATCTAAATTCTCACAGTGTGTAATATCTGTGCAATTTGCACTAACTGTATCTAGTAACACTTAGATAAAATGCTTTGAAACTCGTAAAAGACTTGCTACTTAGAATGGAAAATAAACTCTCTCTAAAATACAAAGTAAACAAGAGCTGATTCAAATAAATTGCTTTTTTTCAGAATATGAAATATGAAGCACACTATTCAGTACAACTATGTTGATCTTTAGTTATATAGAGACATTCATTTGGTTTAATATTGTTTTATATAACATTTTAAAGCAAAAACATACAAATTGCTTTATAAAGAACGCATGAAATTGCTGTTACTTTCCTGATGTTTACTTTCGTCCATTTAAACAGAGTATATGATTTCTTCATCACTTGTTAAGCTTACTTGAACTTTAATTAGAGACAACTCCTCCGAACAACTGAAGTTCTGTACTTGTCTGATCTGTCCTGTCTGCAATGTTCTTTACTGCACCGACAAGTACAAAAGCATTATTCACACTAGAAAAGAGATACCTCAATACCCATGTACGCTTCATTTTAAGTAAACCCTGAGAATAAATTATCTGCTGAGTAAAACTACATGAAAATCATGTCGGCTTTCAGATGGAAACCACTGCTCATCGCGACTGAAAACATGTCCTGAAAATTCATCTACTTTTGAAACCTATGATAAATTAATATTTGTCTTCTGCAATACACTAAAAACACATTCACCTGTACTTAACTTATTACCTCTTTAGATGTTTTTAATAGATGAAGAGCTTTTTCACTGGTAGAACTACTAGAAAGAGATCAGGTATGGACATTTAAATGCATACATGCATATTAATTTTAAAAAAGTTTTAAAAAATCAAAAACACAAATTAATAGTTTTCAGACATCAGGTGTCATATCCTTTCTAGATATTTATATACATTTTACAACTGTTCATAGGTCCATATGCATCTATATTTGGGGGTTGGAACTAGAAGATCTTTAGGCTCCCTTCCAATGAGCCTTTCTATGATTCTACGTAAAATACCTAAGAACAAACTATTAGGTAGTCCTGTGTAGACCCAGACATTGGACTCAATGACCCTTGTGGGTCCCTTCCAACTCAGGACGTTCTGTGGTTCTATGATTAAGTTCCATCCCACATTATAGCAGGATATCATATTTATTATTTATCCCAACCAAAAATCATGCTCCGCAATGTCAATATTCTTATTAAATATAACCCTTCTAGCATCATTTACTATTAATACAACTCATCTTGAATCAAAAGCCTGTCACCATTAAAAAAAAAAAAGGAAAAAAAAAGACTCCCACATCAGTTTAGCTATAGTGGCGTAAATTTCTTTCTCACATGCATTTACTCTGCTGATACACAGCAGGGATTTACATCCACACATTGTACTGCAATAGGCTAATGGCTCAAGTTCCACCAGTATAAACCCATTAAAGAGTTATGCAGCTCATTTCCAATGTCTAGTCCTGCTGCCTATCTCGCTACACTGTGGTAGAGGAATGCTCATTTTCCCCTAGATAGACAAATCTGTTGAGCCTGAAATGGCATCTGTACTATTCACTATGTCTATTCATCAACAGCATTAAAGCCATATCAAGTTTTACAGAAACACTAATGTGCTTGTCTTCTGTATGAGCTAGGATCTCCTGCTCCTCCTTCTCAGCCACTTATGGAAGGAATTAAACGTGTCCTGTGTATTTCTCCCATTTCAAATCATTGAATGAACTGTCCAATAATCAATAAAAATAAAAAAGCAACAAAAGCAACAAACCTTCCAACAGGTGCCTTCCCTGCTACCTTCATTCACTAAGTATACTACTGAATGAAATTACTAGTATACTGGTAATTAAAAAACAGTTTCTTCAAAAAACACAGTTAAGGGGCAAAATGAAGATTTTGTGACACGCCAGTTTCCCTTCTCTAATCAACTCCTGGATAAGAAAGAATAAGAAATCCTATTTTTCTCCCTCCTAGTCTGAGTTTTCCTTCTGCATTTTCCATAAGACACAGAGGAAGATGTAAAGATTTCTTCCAGACAAACCACAACTTCCCTTTGTAAAACTTCAAAAGAGTTAAAGTGGTCATGGTTGATTCACCCCTGCTGCTTGGGAAAGCTGAAAGAGCATCTACTTCTTCTAGGCAGTCAGTCAGCAAGAGCTGAAACACATTCTGCTTATATCTCTATTTACCAAATATAAACAATTACATTGAAAATAAAAAACATATATATATACACACACACACACACAACCAAATACTGTATTCCGATATTAATTTGTCCGCAGCCAATGTATTACAGTGCTATAAAACAGCAACTACTTAAAATTTCTTACAGTGCAGTGGTCTTTTTTTCCCAACATTAATGTAAAGTAATACATCAATTATGTGACACCATTTTGTGAAAATCCTTTAAGGAAACAATTTAAATATTTAGAGAGAGAAATATTTAATCCCAAAGCATAAGCAAGGAGAAAAAAAAATCTCTTCAGTATTGATTTATCTTCTCAGCTTAATTAACACAAGCTTTTCCTGTTTTCTTTTGCACTTAAGAAGCAGGAACTTTACTCAATTTGCTAATTACTATATTTTCAAGCTGTTTTCTTGAAACAGATGCCAGCCTATCGCACTAGGAACCTAAATTTCAGTAGTTACCTCGAATTACGTAATTGTCCAGAGCCTCTTCCATTCTTTTCAGTGCTTCAGCTCTATTAGAGCCATAGGTAATCAGCTAAAAAACAAAAGAAACAATGTTATTTGTTTCTAGAATCTGAAAAGCATTTAAAACGAACACAGTTTGTACAACTTCTGCAGTCACAAAAACATTTCTCACACATTAGTGGATCTATGCTTCAGAGGCAAAGAGAGAGGCAAACACCAAGAGAAAACTAAGATCTCTTAACCCATTCTATGAAAGAAGTCCAATCACCTTCACTTTATACCAGTATAAGCATCTAAACGGCTCTCTCTTCCTTGGGTGCATAGAAGATTAGAGCAGAGATTGAGCATTAACTGATTCTCCTGACTACTGAATGTCCCAGCCAACTTCTAAGGTGTAAATGTGAATTTTTTGACAATCTGGCTATAAAGTCAGAGTTTAATTTTACCAATACATTACTGATGAATAAGAATAGTGCGAGAGACTTTCAACCATGTATCACACACTGCTTCTCTTTGGTAGCCAGAACTATTACAATAATGCCTAGCTAGGTTACATTAAAAGATAGAGTAGCAGCATCCAAGTCTGATTGTACATGCTTCTGTTTAAATTAGAATCCTATTAATAATCAGAAACTGCAAAACAAACAATTATTGTATCAAAAGATATTTTTTGTTTACAAGTAACACTCAACTTCCTCTATTCTGTATCTTCCTTTGCTTCCTCCATATTCCCTCAAGGCATGTTATGCTCAGCATCTTTACAATACTGATTTACCAATCCTTTAATATAATTTCCTTCAATGATCTGCCTACAAAATTGGTGTTTCTTATCTTCAGACTATTTATTAAGAAAATAATCAACTTACTTTTGAGATCATAGGATCATAATAAATGCTAATATCACTTCCTTGTTGTATGCCACTGTCAACACGTACCTTCGAAAAGTAAGAAGCAAAAATAATTTTTACATTAAAAAAATTCAAAAATTCAACTTGTGATAAAACATATCTGACAGATTTAAATTATAATGCTCATTAAACTTATCAAGTTTATTTTGTCCCTTGAAAAGCTACGATAATAATTTGTTGTCAGAGAAGCTGAAAAGATGGGGGAGGGAGCTTTTTTCTCCACCAGGAAAAATACTTGGAAGTTATTCTGTCCTTTAAAACAAACAGGAATGCAATCTTCACCTGATGGTCAAAATTCTTTTTTTGTTCTCCTAGAATGCACGGTAAACACATTAATTTTGATCTAACAATTTAGGTTGTGTTACACACTCTAAACTTCAATGCTCCATGTATCCAATTGTGATTTAATCACTGTAATAAAATAGTTGTAATTATTTTTGACTGACACCTGGCATGAAGGATGCCCCTTCTAATCACACCCTTTCTGCGTACACATGTAATCACATCCCACACGTTCCACTATAGACCTTCTGAAGGCTCCGGGAGGAATACAACTAAGGAGTATTCAGCAGGAACTTTGGAGCTCTGCTTATCAGCTCTATAGGAATACTGATCCTGTGGTTTTCATGTCTGTAACACTTTCCTTCTCTGCCTCACCCTCTCAACTGTAAACCTTTTTTTTTTTTTTTTTTTTTTTTTTTTCTGTTGCTGCTGTTCCCCTGAGGCTTTAATGTTTACACAGCTTTTTCCATGGCTTTGTTTTGTAAGGACACAGCCCCAATTAAAGCTCTGATTCTGCAATATTCATGGAAAAAAAATAACACAAGTTCAAAAATTTCTTTTGAAGAGGCTGATTGCTGTTAACCAGCCAACAAGTTAGTTAGTATATTGCTGATTCTTGTTTTCATCTCTGTTTGATTTCATCACTGTAGCAATGAGGTTAGCCATAGAAAACTTTGTTTTAAATGAGCAATTCCTGGGTAAGAAATATTTACTAAACTGCTGCTTTTGAGCACTGGAACCTGAAATATTTTTAAAATACTGTGATAGATGCATTCTGGGGATGGAAGACTCTAATCAAAGCTGTTGAAACAGCAGGGCTCTGATATACGGCGTTGTAAAGGGGATAGGGAAGAGGGTCCTGGAATCTCACTTAAATCTTCACCTGTGGGAAGGAACCTTTGCAATAAACAGCAGCTCATCTGTCTGCAGTAAGGCAGAAAAAGGTCAACGCAACGGCTGTTAGGCCTTTAATATTTTAATTTAGGCAATTATCAGGGGACCACATGTAGAACCTCTTGTCTACAGAATCCACATGAGGGCATGATGATGACTTTATTATCCAAATGACATAAAAAGATACCCTAGCAGGTGTACTCATGTTTTTCAGAAAGAAACACCGTCTGATCAGTTTTTATGAGGTTTCATTTAAGAAAGAAAGAAAAAAAAGGCATGTATTTATAAATTTGTATGTTTGTACTTTTATATTCATATTTATTATTTATTGTACACCTACGTTTGTTTTTACAAAATACTTATTTACATGTAAAGGCAATAGCACTTCTGTATCATTTTTATTACATCTTATCTGAATGTGTTTTATCTACACTTAAGTAGGTCCCCCACTGCCCATTCCAGGTACATAACATTATCTACTGATGAGAAGGTAGTTCAGACATATTGTGACTACAGAAAAATATGCAGCTTAATTTCCAATTCTCCTTCCTGTAAGTCTTAAACCATCCTCTCTCCCAGAATATCTGTCTATGCATATATAGTCAATGCATATATTCTCACATTCAAACAAAAAGAATTAATTTACCTACTCGGTCTGTGATCTACTATTAATCCCTTCCTTGCAGTATATTTTGGAATACATGGTAAACATGTATATAAACCATAAAGGTAAGACATAGGCACTCCACACATAAATGAACTACACTGTGACTTTTGTGTCCAAAGCAGCACCTATAAAGTGATCATACAAGTGTTTGTGGGTGCTTTAACATGCATATATGCATACATAAGAATTTATGTGTGTGTGTCATATTTTGACAAAGAAAAAAACATGGTAAGTGTATAATTCAGACTCACAGTAAAGCCAGTTAAACAGGCCTTGAAATTAATGTAAGGTTTCTAGTGCTCCGGACTACATGCTCTGCCTGCCCTATGTTTCTGTTTGTGTACCACACACACATCACTATACAATTTACACTTTTTCTTAAGTACGATATCCTGAAAAATGAAAAAATACAGTAGGAATTTACAATTCTTCAAAATCTGCTGCAGAATTTACTAAAAAGAAAAAAAAAAAGTGTCTGCAGTCCTATGCAGAAGTTTAATTTTCATAAACTTGGGATGAGTAAAAAAAAAAAAAAAAAAATATAGCAGAAAAGAAATACATTTACCATCTTCAATTCTCCCGGCAGTGCTCAAATTCTCAGACCTTGGTAACAGTAGGTGATTTTATAAACTATATGGTGTGACAGAACTTAATGAATATTGGATGAAAAAGAAACCCTAATTCAGTAGATACTTATTATAATGTGCTTATGTAGATAAAGAATACCAATACCTATCAACCTCCATCATTTGTTTCTACTTAATATATTTCCTTTCTTTTATTCAGTATTTAAAATACAAAAGAAAGGCTATGGTTCAAGATCTTATTGCACCCTACAGCTCATTGGTATGACAGTCCCAAACACTTTTACTGATGTTATACTGCCATTATGTGTTTTTATGCTATGCGAACAGTAAACTGAAAGATAAAAATTTAAAAAAAAAAAAGAAATCGTAAAGGGGTCAGGAAGTACAAATCTACATTCCAGTCCTGCAGTAAACTTAGTGCATCAAATTCCACTCACCTATGGATACATAATTCTAGCATTTCCCAATTCTTAATTATATTAAAGCCTGAGAGGTGTTTTTTTTTCTTTCTGTCAAGAGTGATTAAAAGAACAGACTTGTGATCATACTGGCAAAGGGTAATGCTGGAGCTCTTCAGATATGGCAGCATGTTTTTGATGTTGGGTAAGAGTATTAAATATTTATGCTCACAATCATAATGATATAGGGGTTTGTGATTACCTATCTTAAGCTTCATTACCAATGATGAAAAAATTTAATATTCCTCAGTACCATGTTCTAAGAAAGTTACAGAATATGTGACACAAAAAGAATGAGTACAGAATTATCTATGGATAAGGAAAAACCTTCCCACATTCATGCGTCATAGTTCTCCCAAGTGGAGAAACCAACAAATATGGGCACACAGCCCACCACAGCTAACTTGAAAAACAGGAGAAATGAATTGAAAATGCATTTGGCAATGCACTAGTCTTAAACTGAACTTCCTGTAACACATAACAGGTCTGACCTAATTTCGATATCCAACTTGTTGACAACATGACAATCTAAAAGGTGGAAAACAAACACTGTGGCACGATGGGCCTGTAAGAAACTTTTTTAGTCATGTTAATTTTGTTCCTAGTGGCATGACACTCTCAGGAGGGAAATTAGTTCAACAGTGGCAGAAAACATGAATTAAGACACCAAACCACGAGTGTGCAAATAAAAATAGCTGTTCTATTTTTAATAATACGAAAGTAGTAAACAGAAAGAGAACAGCCCAGACGCTCCATAGGAGCTCCTCAAGCCACTGCTCCGAAGCCTCCAGCGTAATTAAAATTTCTTTCTTCGGTACCACGACGGACCACGTGAAGCGATCAGGCATCTCCCACCCTTCATTTTCAATTCACCTCTTCCCCTAAGCCCAACTCCCAGCCCACCCTGTCTACCTGACAAGTGACAGCCCAATCTGATTAAATGCTTGCAAGGGAGGGGACTCATGGGCCTCCATGACAGGCCAAAAGTGATCACCATGGAGATACATAATTACAGCTGTCAACGCGTCTACTGTCCTGCTGGCATCAATTTGATTGCTCCCAGCAATAATGATAGACAAAGCTTAGTGTGCACTCTCCTGCACCCAATCACTTTATCTATTCCGTGGTCCATTTAGCTGACATGCAACATTCACACAAGCAAATAACAGCAGTAAGCAGAACATTTAAGGCATTTTAATTGTTTTTTCTTTGTATGGATGGCTCGCAAGCGCAAATGTTATTACATAAAACTCCTGCTGCAGCATTAATTGAAGAAAGATTTGGTGGGACAAAGACTGTAGGGGGTATAGTTTGTCCATTATCACTTGTACTTTCAACAGGTCTCACGTTTGGAAAATTGCAAATTGCAAAAACTTGCAAGGGCAAAATGTTTGACATCCTGTTAGCTATTACAACATGGTGAAAACTTCTAACAACCACTGGAGTATTCATTATCAATTCTTATTAAATACACTCTTTGTTTCATTAAAAAAAAAAAAAAAAGTTTAGATACATCCAATGATACCTTTTCCCCTCATCTCCTCTTTAAGATCACATAACGCCTTTTAGATCTTTACAGGTTTTTTCTGCTTTCAGGCTTTGAACACAGCATGAAGCCTTGAAGACCAGAAAGGGTCAGGTCCCTTCGGAAAGTACATGGGCAAAAACAATTTAAGAAGTGAAATAAATCATATATCCAATAACATCTCCACACTTAAGATTTCTCCTGTAATCTTTCATTATTTTCCATGCAAGCAATCTGACAATAATTGTATTCACAGATGGTACAGCCTTGCAATTCCACTAACTGACAGCATCATATATATGTGCACTTATGACTTAGCCTACCTTGATTTTACACAATGACAGTCCCCTTGTTCTTTTCATGTAGCAGAAAACACTGCTTGATAAATAGCCATTCTATATAGTTAGACTGCATCTTGAAATGTGTAATAATCACTGTAGCAAATTTGCTCTTCAAAGTCTATAAAGCTAAACAGAAAGCACTGGCAGTTTCTCACAGTTGTCTGTAGTTAAAGAGCTGACCCAGCATTTGACTGTCATTTTCTAATCATCCTGGTATGCTCAGTTGAGCCATGTTTGAAAAACTTGCAGTTTAAGTTATACAATGTAGTAAAATATTTCAACATACATTGATTTCCTGATATATTCAATTTGAATCCATTTTAAAGCCAGTAAGAAACTGTACAATTTTAAGCACTTTTTCAGGTAGCACAAATAAGTATTGCTGAGACCCTCCATCCCTAAAAAGTTGGAACACCCTGATTTAAAGAGCTATTGAGTACTTATAGTCCTTGTCTGTAAAAATGAGACCCTTAACACTGTACCTATGAAAATCAGTACC
This sequence comes from Netta rufina, assembly GCF_964035555.1. Taxonomy (NCBI): domain Eukaryota; kingdom Metazoa; phylum Chordata; class Aves; order Anseriformes; family Anatidae; genus Netta; species Netta rufina. The sequence goes on along the minus strand of NC_140123.1, from coordinate 56,140,225 downwards.
TATGAAAACCAAGTTACTTACACTTGGCACATTCAATGGCTCCTGATACTGAGACAGTTTACCAATGGATGGCAGGCCAAAAGATTTGTAGGGGTCCTGAAATAAAATTCAACATGAAAAAGCATTAAAGTTTTACAGATGTTAAGAAAATAAGATTAAATAGCGTGAAGTCTAACAGAAACAACTGCTTCAATAACTTTGTTTTCCACCTCAGAATTACTTGTGTTGAGCTACTTTTGTTCAAACTACCCCTATGACTCCAGATAAAAAACTGGAAACATAAATTTTCATGCATTGCAGCCAAAAAGCAGGAAAAAAAGTAGCATATAACACATACGTAGCACAACAGTAGAGCACCAAAATACACAAAGACCACATTTTCATTTGCCACATTGTACCTTGGAAGAAGGATGGGAAAGTATTCATAGAATGGGTGGAGTTGAGAAGAGAGTTTAAGGAAAAAAATCCAAAGATAAAGTGCTGTTAGGAATTCAGTTATCAAACTGATCTTTATGCCTTTTGAGATGTCTTGCATAATGCAACGCCCATGTAAGTTTAATAAGACAGCAAATAAATGTATGGCCTATAAGAACAACTAATCTCATGGCAAAGTAATAGGATCCATTATTTAGATTCCCACACACTTATAAATAAGCTGGATAAAAAGAAAGCCCAAGCATCAGTTACTCCAGGGTAAAACCTACTCGTACTCAGAAGAGCTTCCATGCCAGTCACGGGACAAATATCTATTCTTTATCAAAATAGTTCACATTACTTGAAAACAGTATAGCGAGTTGAAGATTATGCATATGTCATGAAAAGGAAAAAACATTTAAAAAAAAAAAGTCCAGGGCCACAAATGATGAAAAAATATCAGTTTTTGAAAAGTACAGTTGCCTAAGATTTTCTTAAAACAAAATGAAGGAAGCTGAGTGTCATTTTGTTAAATGAGCAAATCTTGATTTTCACACATCAAAAATGAGAGCAAAAAGACTAACTACGATAAAATGCACTAAATATGCCTGAAAATGTTTTATATTTTAGTAAGCTTTTTTTTAAGATGAGACGGACAGACATGCACCACTTTGAAAGCTTGTCCTATAAAGAGCTGTAGTCTCAGAAGACATATAACTTACTTTTTCAACAACCCTGAATCGTTTAAAACAATAAAAATTCTTTAAGCCATCCAATTTCAACTGTCTTTTTAGGTCAAGAAGTTTCAAGCATGCAAACTAAGAAATCTGGAGACACTAATTACCTGCACCAAATAACGCCAGTACTGCATTACTAAATACGAACTAAATAACAAATGTCCTTAGGAACAAATCTTAGCTACTTCTTTTACCATTTTTTATTTTGATTTTTGGAAAAAAAAAAAAAATGTCAAAATATATGCTGTATTTTGAATTAATAAAAACTCTACAAAGGCTCATCAACCATTGATGTTGCAGTCTTAAATCACGACTTTCATTCGATAATCCTTGACTTCACCTTGGCGTCCATCCACACCTGGGTATTATTACTGTACAATTCAAGCACCTACCCTCCTCCCCATTACCACTCATTTACCTCAGCATAAACTCGACATTCAACCGCCCAGCCGTTGATGGGAATATCAGCTTGTTTGTGCCGGAGAGGGTAACCCTTAGCAACACGGATCATTTCTTGGACCAAATCCAGGCCGGTAATGCATTCTGTGACGGGATGTTCAACCTGCAAGGTCAAGAACTGTCAGTCAGTAGGTAACAAAAACGACCAAAAAAAAAAAAATCCCTCGCCATAAACAAACGCAGATAAACAAGAAATCAGACCGGGCAAAAAATACGTTCCCATCTGGGTCTTTTTCTCCCCCAAATATTAAACTCGATAAACTCCCTGCATCATCCTTTGCAAGAAAACACCTCAAAATAAAAGAATTAGATTACAATAACTAGGAACAGTACACAAAAGAAAAACACCTAAGAGGTGGCTTTTTTTCCATTTATTTTACAAACTCAAAGCACCTGATGATGATATTTTTTCTTTTAGAGGCTTCTTCTGTTCAGTCTTGTTTTGAAAAGAGTAGCTCTTTAGCCACAAACATGTTTTAACCAAGAATCTCGAAGTAGCTGATAATCAACCCGTTCTGCTACACTTAACACGGCACGTACGGGAGCCACTCGCAATTCGCCACAGAAGTAGCCTACCCTAAATCTCACCCATTCGCCTGCTTTCACTAACCTGTCCTGACAAGCAACCAGATTAGCGTAATCTTACATCAGCGCAGTGTAGCAGAAATGAGCAGATGGATCCTTCAATTTTTTCCCCCCCCCCTCCAGACTTATCTGTTTAGTGCTTAGCATGCACAATAGCTGGGCTGGACCAGCAGAGTCACTCTGCTCTCTCAGCAAATTGCTGCTAACGGCTTTGGATGATGCTGCCATGGGAATACCCGTCGGTCACACTAACCCAGGCATGTGCGTACAAGCATGCACACATGTGCGCGCACACGCATGCACACACACACTTCTCCCTTTTAAATGCGAAGGGGTATGAATGAATACATTTCCTAGCTTGAAATAATAGTCGATGTATGCCTGAAAAAACACAAAGCATCCCCAGAATGCAAGACATGCCATATAGATAAAAGTAACCTTCACATGTTAAAAGCATGTTCTTCACACACACACACCTCTTTAAGAATTTCCCTATGAAAATGATGACAGACCTGCCATTTTTGTTACAAAACGTTTCCATTCCAAGAGCCAAGCACCTTAAGAAAATGCATTTCACAATGGTTTCTCTATCACGAGATGTCACATTGCATACATTTTGTGACACAGAAAAAGGTCAGTGAACAGACCACGTGTCTTTCTTCCCTCAAGTACACTGGTATAAGGAAAACATTTAGTCATTAGAATAATCTTGTGGCTTATCAGAAGAAGATGATGCTTTGGTCTTTAAGAAAAAAGCTTGGTAAAAATAAACAGATGGCATCCATAATTAGCCCGGTGTGTGCTGTGAGTTTGTGTAGAGTTTCAACAACATTTTAAGACGTTTTGACATAATTTTAATGACAAATCATCACTGAAACAAGAACCTATTCTTTGAAGGATAAAAGTGACATTGAAATGGGAATCTGATTATACAGTTTAAGGATATACCTTTGGGATTCAATCTTGATCCCACCTAACACATGATATTCTCCAGTATGTCAAGCTTAATAACAGTATTTTGGGAATCTATGAAACATCTCAGTGTCTACCTTGCAGTGTTAAATTGAAGCAATTCAATTTCTATTAAAACTTAGAGATTTTTTTAATAGAAACTTCAAGTCTAACTTAGAGTTTTAATAGAAAGTTTCTTATCACACGTGGATTACTTGGATAATAGAACTTTCTTATCTGAGAATTTAAGTTTAAAAAAATCACCTTTGAGTTCTGAACACCTCTGGAATTCTAATGTCAAAAGCAATTAAAATATAATACTTTCTTACTTTACTTTAACCAAAGACACTTGCATTATTTAGCTATACTGTCATTTTTCTTGGATTACAATTGGCATTCCAGATTCAATAGCTTCATTGTTGTTTTCAGTTTTATTGTTGATGATCAAAATAGGACGGAATGTTTCTGGAAAGAAAAATATTTTTGTTGTTTGGTTCTTATGACTCACAAACATTTATTTAATCCATTCTTCAATACAGATCTTTGACTTGGTCAATATTTTCTTCTGTTTCTTCAAAATACTCCCTTTGTGTCTACACAGAAAACAGCATTCAGAAAATGATGAGCAAAATTTTTTGAAATCTTTTTGAGGGTGGGGAGAAGATGTTTGGCTTTCTTTTAGGACTACGCTTCAACTAATGCTGTTTAGGGAAAATGTAGGGATGCATAATAATTTAAAATATATTTCAGTATACCTTAATGCCATCAGATAACCCAAATGGGGTAGAAAAATTTTAACCTTGAAGTGCTAGTTGACTTTTTGTAACTTTAATCTTTCAGATAGGTTTCACAGCTCAAATTGCACTTGTTTTAGCATTTGTACTTTTCTTTCAGCAAGGGGAGGGAGTGCAGGAGGGAATCAGTATTTTTAGCAATGTACAGAATACACTTCAGTTTATAGTACAAAAGGACATTAAAAAAGCAGTAATGCCATATCCTGGTTCAATGAGCACCCTGCAACGAGGTTCTAGAGGTGCAAGAATCCACCCACAGAGAGATGCTTGCAGGATCTGAAATTAAAACTCTAATCTCATACAAGGCAAGGAAGGATGGGGGTAGAAGCAGCAAAATAAGACCACTCTTCTCCCTCCCCTCCCAAAAAAGAAAGTACAGATTTCATCAACCGTGCTTAGGAAAGCTCTAGAATAATTGTTGCAGTTATTAACCAAGATAACTGTTGAATCTGGTTTTGAATCACTACCAGAAGTTAGCCTTTAATGTTTTCCTCTTTCACGTTGCAGCCTTCTGCTTTAGATGTCATTCTTGTTTTGCTTGTATTTTCTTCTATTAATTTTATTCTATGCCTCTTCAAAAGCCTTTACTTGCCATTTTATGGATGCTAAATCAAGGAGTGAATTTTTAAAGAGATGAAAGTATGCTCACAAACAGAGCTGAATCACACTTAATCAATCAACTCCTTTAGCTTTGGGCCATGCTCGGATTTAGTAGTCAGCTGAGCCAAGGTCTTGCCAGTGCAACCTTCTGTCAATAAGGTAAGAGCCAATGGAGGTATGGCTATGCGATAGCGGGTAAATTCACACATTTTCACTGGCCTTAACACAAAGGGCAAAACCAGGCATGCCTGCCGCAAGCGATCTACAGATCAGAGCTATATCAAGGCAGCTGTCCCTATTATCAAGAGGACAAGGAGAAAATTTGATCAGTGATAACTCTCAACACACTTAGCTGCCAAAAATATCACCTTTACTACCAACCCGTTTACATATACCAAGCCTGGACACAAATGATTTCTAATATAATAAGTTACTTAAGTGCAGTATACAACTCCTCAAAAATACGTCTTACTCCCCACTTCCAGAGATCCACACAAAGCCAATGCTCTGTAGAATGCCACTTTTTGATCCTGCTCATGAGCCCATACAGCCAAAACTGTTATGGCCTGCAACATCCATAGGAGATAAAGGGAAACTGCATCCCTTCCTACTGGATCTGCTCTTCTTCAGACACCTCACAGCAATCACCTCCCTGTGAGCATTACAAGTTTTTGATTCCCAATACTCTTCCCATTCATACATCATGGGGCACTGGCAGCACTGGTGGCAAAGTCCGTGAGTGAAAAGCAACAAAATCCCAGACTATAGATGGTGAAACATGCACTAAAAAGCTAGGGGAACCTGTAAACATAACAGTCCAATTAGCATCGGTTCCCAGAAGAACTGCTAATTTGTGTCTCATTCTGTGATGGCCTACAGTCAAAGCTTTCCCATACTGGGAGGCTCATCCACAGCTACCAAAACAGTGATGCAATTTTTACAAACAGTTTGAGCTAAGAAGTAAATTAGGAGCGGCTGCCTCTCCCCCCCCACCCCCCCATATCCAGTGGAGTATTTTGAGAACAGTTTTTCTCATGGCCAGCAAGGTACTCAGGTCTAATAGCAAGCACTTACTGTTATTTTCACAGATTGCACTCTTGCTCCTGTATGCATCAGGCATCAGCTTACTCGCACGTCAGCTGGAGTGTTCAAACAGACCACAGAGGCCAAGAAAATCTAAATTTCAGTACACCCAAAACTACAGTCTGTGCCATTCCTACTGTTTTAAATCTCTTGTTGGTGTCATATGCTCCTTTACATTCAAATAAATAATCTAAAAGCTAACTTTCAACATTCACCACAGTTTCCAGGAAACATGATTCACCTGGAATCCCATGGGCTTTTCTTCTACTCCAAGCCCCGTATCAATTGACCCAAACTCAGCAACTTACAGATGCTCTTCAGCTCCTGCTAGTTCAGTGAGCCTGTTTTCTGTTTTGGAGAAGTGAACAGCAATAGAGGTGCACACATGTTCTGCTATTCAGGCGTGCCAGCTTTCTGACTGCTATGAGCAGGAGCACTCTGGGGTCACATCATCTTTCTGCAGAACAGTTCCTCTGCAGAAGTCCACAAGAGTACACAGGGTTTAGGGATATGTATAGAAAAAATCTTTTTAGAGAAGTTGCTGGAGAGCAGAGAATGTTTGGGCTGATGTAAAGACTGAATGGAAAGCACACAGAAAAGCCTAACAGGAAACCTCTTATGTTGTCATCTTCTGTAGACACAGTATATAATACTAGTTGCTGTTTACATTTGGATTTACTACTATGATCAAATAAATGAATACAACCAGAACTACAAAAATTTCCATCAACTGAGATGCTGAGGCAGACTTCTTCTGTTTGAGTTTTGTTGCAGAAATAAAAACTAATACATAGCCATTTGGTACCAACTAATTTTTTATGGCAGTATATATTAGACTTTGAAAAAAATCAATCCACTTCTTCATAGGAAATTATCTTCCAATAATAATAGATTCAGTTTTGTCAAATTTTGTTTTGCAAGGATTTCTTTCTTTACTGCACTGGACAGACACAGGTAAGACAACTTACATAGCCTGCAATTACTGAATCTGCCTTTTCTGTGTTTTAAACAACATACACATTATATCAACAGTCTATTTAGCTTGCAATTTCAACATTACTTTCTCAATTAGCTTCTGCACTTCAAAAAAAAATCTTGCAACTCACTAACTCTACACAATTTCCTTTTCACTCATGCTCCACCTAAGAAAGTAGAGAAACTTGCATCCAACAGAACCTGCTTACACTTTTTTAAGAGATGCTAGGTCTGCTTTGACAATATTTAGCTGTAGCATTAAAGGCTTCTCAGAGTACTTAATTCAAGATGGGTCCTGTCACACTGCAGCCATTCTTGCATTTTCTTTGCATCAAATTCAGCAAAGGAAAGAAACTAATGTACCGTTTGAAGAGTGATCTTTTGTCCTACTTATAAAAAAAAAATGGAGCAGAGCCTCCTTTTTCTCTGCTTTTTAAATAGTATTCTGATAGTTACATGGTAGTGTTGTCTCTAAGATATCGCTCTGTGCCCTGGCAGCACTGTTAATGGCATCTTTCAGATTCAATGACTTACACAAACAATGTCGTTCTCTTCTGTCAACAACAATTAGCAATGCTTTTCTGTAGTTCTTTTGGAAAGCCTGAAAAGCAGACAACCAGTAGCTACATAATGGAAGTTGCATTAGGAGGCAAGAATGTGGCAAAAATCTGGTTAACTGTTGTCGGCTGACCCTCTTGTGTGAAGAAGTGTTGTTTGGCAGCAAAATCACCTTTTCTTTCGGTTCTAAAAATGGCCATGAACAGCTGGTATAAACTGTGTGCAGAATGGATTCTGGTGGGCTTAGGGGATTGGTAATGGGATAAGAGACCTTTCACCTTTAGGTCAGGAGTTCAAATTCAGCCCAGGTTAGTAGCAATTGAAAGTCTTTACCATCTGACATTGTTCGTTAGCCTATTTAAAATGACTGAAGCAAAGTGTCACAGTAAAACAAGATTCCAGTATTAAGAAATATGAAGAGTCTGAGCAAATGGCAGAAACAGTCACTTGAGACTTTGCTTTGAAATCCCCCCATTCAGACTTTGTAGAAACCTACTCCTCTAACTACTGACAGCCCCTTTCACTGCTCCCATCCCTCCTTCCCACCTATCACAATTCATCCTCCAGACAGTTACGCAGGCGAGGACAACAAAACCGTCTCTCACCATCCCATGGGTCCGCTATGGATACCAAAGCCACCACCTCTCCGTGGTTTTATCTGGCAATCCAGACTGAGCTCATCGCTTTGCTATCTGTATTTTGCTGCTTCTGTTTATACAGTGCAGCTGTGATATTTTCCAGCACTTCTCTCCTTCACCGAGCAAACATGTAGCAGGTGCTGCCTAATGATGTGCAACAGAATACAGATACCATGAGGAGCCTGATAGAAACAAGAGTTAAGATCGCTGGGGATCCAAACAACCACCAAGAGGATTTCTACATATCTCTAGATATTTTCCAACAATGCTTTTTATACTTTCATGAATGGATAAACAGAAGAGGAAGGCAGAGAGGGACAGAACTGTTGCATTCAAAAATCCTTCCTCTTCTTTAAAACAGGCACTGCCAGCTTTGTACAAAGACAAAGCTCTAGAATATAACACTTAAAGGTGTCACTGAAGTCTGATGAAAACACCAGAACTATGAAAGCACCAGAACTGATTAACAGAAATCAACAAAATCAAAATTAATATGGTAATAATGTAAGGGTATATGGAAGCTTATTTACCTTATGCCTTGGAATCAAGCTACTTTAAAGACCATGAAACATTTACATAAAATAGTTAAACACTCTGACTATGATTAACTGTAAAATAAGAACACAGACACATTCATTTGCTTTTAATAAACCTCTTGCAAACACTTTAATAGAATATTCTACAAAAGCAGCTTTTATTCCCTAAAAAGTCATGACAGAAACGTTCCAACTATCACCTGAGGAGAAAACACTGTCATACTTCTCCACTCTGCTGCAGTGAATTTTATAGACTGTATACAGTCTATGCAATCAATCTTTTCAATCAGATTAAGCAAGTTTGGTTACGTTTTGAGGAGGAAGGGAGTGCTCACTTTTTATTTAACTCACACAACACGTGAGGGAGGCAGAAGGTTGGGAGCAGATCTGAGAAACAGACGTACAAACCGTATTTAGGATAACTGTTCTCTTTACATCAGTCATCACACTTTTCTCAGTTTTTCCTCAAGCCAATGAGAGATGCTTCTCATTTCAAGGTACTACAATCATTTCCAGAATATTTGATGCTTTTCCTTTGCTGTCACCAATTGATTCACATTTAAGAAGTTTAGCCACACTGCACACCCAGATCTTAACAGATATTCTTTATTTACGGACTGCATACTCTCTTCATATAAAGTAGAGAAGGAAAATTTCTATTCCATTTTTCATTGGAAAAACTAAACTTTTCTGGTGAAAGTGAGCATTTCTGATGGGAGTTTGAGAAGGAGATTTTGACACAATGTGGTAGTTAGAAAGACCATCAAGGCTAAGGGGTCAGCAACTTTTTATTTATTTCAAAGCTCTTGTTTGGCTACTTTGGATTATGACCGCCTTTTATTAGACTGATGACAACTAGGTAACACAAAGCACACCACAGCATGAGCAGCTATAAAGAATCAGATATTCAACATCTGGTCTGCCTCAGCAGTTTAACAGTGGTAGCTGCCTGAAAACCACTCCAAAAGTGCACTAAATGACAACATACAGGAAGTTCTCTTGTAGCTGGTAGGGCAGACATTTCTACATTTTCTTGTAAAAAACAAATAACGAGTTTTGCTATCCAATTATCCAATCTTGCGCTTTATCAGCTAGCCTCTGAAAGATGTCAGAAAAGCAGATAACAAAAAGTACAATGCCAACAGCAGAGAATAAATCATTCTAGCTGAATCACTTGGAAGGATTAAAACATCTGTAACAGATTTATGTAGCTTACAACAGACAACGGAGCTGATTCACCAATTTGTTTTGCTTTCCAGGCTCATACTGTAGTGCAGCAACATTTAATACAAAAAAATACAGACTTTCTGTAAGGTGTTATTTATACTTTTTTGCAGAACTATTTGGCAGAAAAGGTATATTCCCAAAGAGTTCCCCAAAAAGACAGTAATATAATTCTTAATTACTGCAAAGTAACTTACATAAAACACTGGAAAACCCCTGACACGTACCAAAGGGAGGGAGGGGAGAAATCAGCAAACTGTGCAAAGTGTTGGAGTTGGTTTAGTTAGCTTTGTGCCATTTTATTCTGAAGTCTGTATCTGAAGTAAAAAGATTGCAGTGGTCTGATTAGAGATTACACAGACATGAAAACAGACATAGAAATTTGCATAATTTACAGTAGACACATTCTGATGATGCTGACAGGCAGCTGTGTCTGTAATGCACACTGACAAAGACCTTAGGAGCATCATTTACACATAAGATGTCTATCATTTAAGAAGTTTTTCCAACTGTTGAGTACTTAGCTGAAACATGGCAAGTAAGCCTGTTAGTCATTGTTCACATCTCGGGGATGGAAAAGGAGAAAGATAAAGCAATACAGGGACATCTGCAGACACTCCTGGTTATGAAGTTAAATCTGGACAACCAGCTTCATTAGAGTTTCTAAGTTTGGCTCTTAATAGAGGGGAGCAACAAGATGTTAGTTGCAAAACTGTTAGCTGCACAGAAAGTAAAGCTTGAGACCTGGGAGAAGTGACAGATCAATTGGGTAAGCCTGGGGAAGAATCAGAGAAAATTACTGCTCTGCAGCCTCAAGCTGAAATGCTAATTAGAGACAATACACAGTCAGGATAGAAGAATTAAAGAATATCTACACAAGTACTGTAATTTAAGATTAGTAAATTTCTTTAAGAGTTGGGAAGAATGAGTCTGCTATTATAGGGGATTGTCAAAGTGCTTAGGCTATATAGCAAAAGGAGTCTTTAAAGTCCTGAAAGATGGAATTCTGAAAGCTTTCTTACTGTGTATGTGGAGACCTCTACAATTAAGCAAGTTTGAGGCTTGGGACTTGGAACATTCTTACCACCATGCATTAAGGCAGGCGGGGGAGAGACAACACAAAACAGCTAAGATAACATCTTTAAAAAAAAAATTGAAAATCAAATCAACTTCAAGGATCTTTCACCACTGTTTCCATTTAGGAATTGATGGCCAATGATGTATTATAGCAAGGAAATGGTTTGGGACTCCAGGTGGGTTAAACAGAAAATCAAATATTTTCTTCTATGTACACAAGAGTGTGGAGAGCCTTTGAAAATTGTTCTCTCAAAAGCTACAAGTTTGGGAAAAGCATAAAAAATGTGTTATGATAAATTTTTCATAATGTTTGAATGAGCTATACAAAGCAATTAACAATCAGGCAAATAAACTGCTAGCAAAAGTACTATATTGGGTTTACATAGCAAGGGTATGGATTTTACTAATCTCCCTGTGTTGAGTCTGTTGTGCCCATGATGATAATTAAGCGATCTCCCCATCCTTATCTCAACCCTTGAGCCTTTTTCACTGCATTTTCTCCTCCTTTCCCTTTGAAGTGTGTGAGTAAGACAGAGGTTGTGGTGGAGTTCAGCTGCCCAGCTGAGTAAAACCACCACAGTGTAAGTAAAATACAACTGTCATGAGTAATTCTGAAAACACTGCTGCACTGCAAGGCAAGGCAAATTTTACCAGCAGTCTTCCCTCTCTACAACAGGCTGTTTTTAAAACCCGTACTCCTTGGGGCCCCAATCCCCTCTTGTTTATTTACCCGAATATAAGTTTGCCCAGCCATTTTACAAAGTCATCCAAAGATGTCAGAATCACAAGCATCTCTGTGCTCTCTCTATTATTGCCCACAGGTACAAGCAGCAGACAGGACACAGCCCTAATGAAATGTAGCTAAGAAAGAAAAATAAGCTAATTGCTCTATTGCTTGATTCTAAATTTCAGTACGTCTGGCATAATTTGACAAAGTGAGAGAAGGAAGATAAAGACTGTTCACTTGCTTGCAAATTGGACTTTCTTGCTGTTTCGGAGAGTGACATCCAGACTTCCACGTTGTTTGCCTACTTTCTTAGATCATGGCCAGAAATGCATTACTACAGTCAAATCAGGGAGAGAGGAGTCCAAGAAACTGTCTGCCCACCCATGTGGGATTCACATCTACTACTGATTCCATGAGCTGGTACAAAAGTCCTACACCACATCAGCACTCTTTTTACAAAGTTACATTCCATTCACCATTTCAATCACATGCACATTGCCAGTGTTTTTATTTCTGATATACACACACAGTTTTAATCACAGTCCTAGAGATACCCAACAAGCAATCATAAAAGTATAAAAAATAGAAAAGAAACTTGAGTGGGGAACCAGTGGGGAAAAGCATCAGAGCACAGTGGCTAGTCACTTACTGTGTGCTCACAGTGGCACTTAACAGTGACCTCTTGAAAGGTCTTTAGGTCAAGTGTAACAAAGAGTAAAAAAACCTCTGAATGCTTACTTGAGTGCTCTACAAGAGCTCAGGGCTGCAAAGTCTTGTATACACAGGCTTACTTAAGTGAGTAGATCTTTTAAGTTCAGTTGGAAGTGCTCACATCCGTCAAGTTAGTTATGTGCAAGTCTTTGCAGGAGCAGACCCCTAAGTATGGAAGGAGGTTATGTTCTGTTTTTTTTAAATAACACTTTTTCTGAATCTGAAGAGCTGTTTTTCTTACCTGAAGTCTAGTATTCATTTCCAAGAAGTAGAAATTCTTACTGGAGTCCACAAGGAATTCTACTGTTCCAGCAGAGGAATATTTTACTGCTTTGGCAAGAGCTACTGCTTGTTCTCCCATTGCTCTTCGAGTTTCAGGGTCTAGAAAAGTGCTACAATACAGAAACAATGCCTCTCTTCAATTAAAAAAAAATGTATTATTTATTTTCTGCTTAAACTACCACCAGAAGACAGTATCATTATTTAAGCTATGATAACATGTCAAAACAGTCAAAAGTTACCTTTATATTGCACCTAAATAGATACACTGCATACTTCACAGTTACCACTAAAGTACAAGAAATTCATGATGAATAACAGTATTCTCTAAAACATAACAGAACTTTTTTAGAATACTAAAATCTATAAAAATTCAAGTTAAATGAAAATAAATACATACAAATCCATGACATTTTAGAAGGCATACCTATTTTCAAAAAATAGTAACTAAAAAATAAAGAGCCACAATGAAGCTGTTAAGAAAAGATACCATCCAATAGAAACATTACTGCCAAAATACATGTCAAGAGGTCTAAGGAAAATTTGTTTTCTGACTCAAAATTAAAACAGCATGTCTGTTTTATTGATATTCTTTGTAATCGATAAATTCTGGAGGTTCATGAAGTATTTATTTGAGCTTCCACTGATATCAAAATTGCAGCAAAGAAAAATTATGTATTCGTTACATTAGCAAAAACCCAATCACTGATGCCAGGACAAACCTCCTCATGCTGTATCTCCTCTCTCAGGTTTACCTGTAAACTGAAGACTAGTTATCCACATCTGTTAATTGCAATTCATTCCTTTCCACAAAGTATGGACACCACCCACAGGCACGCAAAGAGCAGCTCTGCTACCATCCTGGGGATCACCTGGGAATGCTGTCCAAATTGCAACCCTTCTCTATCCAGGAGCTCAATACACCACTTTCACTGGTCAAATGCATTGAAAGACTTAGGAGGATACATACTCTGCTCATTCCTCTCCTCTATACTGCAAATTTAGATTTAGATGAACCTGCACAGTTTGTAAATTTACAGCTACAGAAATTTCTGTGGCTTTCCATCAAAGCTCTGGAACTGGCTGCCCTCCACTCCGATGCACTGACCTTCAACAAGAGACACCATGTAGCAGTTCATTTTATAGGAACTTATCAATATGCCTATCATATTTCTGTGGTGATTTACATTGGGCATGTAACTCAGCTCTCATCTAGAAAACACTTTTGTAAAGGAATGGGAAGTCACTTCTACCTTACCTCTAAGTTACTGTTTATTCTAAGTTACTGTTTAAAATGAAAAGGCCACAATACCAAATGTTATGTATTGCTCATACCAAATTGTTATATATTTGGGTTCTTGTAAATGGCATTACATCAAGCTGGCAACCTGTCACTAGTGGGGTTCCCCAGGGCTCCATTTTAGGACCAAGCCTCTTCAACATTTTCATAAATGGTTTGGATGTAGGACTTGAAGAGTTTTTGAGAAAGTTTGTGGATGGTACCAAATTGTGTGGAGCTGTTGACTTCGTCAAGGGTGGTGTGGCTTTTCAGAGAGATGTAGACAGGTTGGAGAGCTGGGCAATCACCAACAATATGAAGTTTAACAAGAGCAAGTACTGAATTCTGCACCTAGGAAGAGGCAACACTGATTATAGGTACAGGCTGGGGGATGATCAGCCCTGCAGAGAGGGATCTGGAATTTTAATCAACATCAAGCTGAACACGAGCCAGCAGTGTGACGTGGTGGACTGGAGGGCCAGCTGTACCCCGGGGTCCACCAAGAACAGCATTGCTATCTGGCTGAGGGAAGGAATTGTCCCACTCTACTCTGCGCTGGTGCATCCTCACCTTGAGTACTATGTGCAGTTTTGCAAGCCACAATATAAAGAAAGACATGAAACAATTAGAGAGTGTCCAAAGGAAGGCTACAAAGATAGTAAAGAGTCTGTAGAGGAAGATGTATGAGGAGCAGCTGAAGTCACTTGGCTTGTTCCTGGAGAAGACAGAAGTCAGGAGACTGAGGGCAGAACTCATCGCAGTCTACAACTTCCTCACAAGGGGGAGCAGAGAAGCAGGCACTGATCTCTGCTCTCTGGTGACCAGCAATAGGACCCAAGGGAACAGCTTGAAGCTGCAATACAAGAGGTTCAGACTGGGTATCAGGAAAAGGTTTCTCCACCCAGAGGGTGGTCAGTCACTGGAACAAGCTCCCCAGGGCAGTGGTCACAACACTGAGCCTGCTGGAGTTGAAGAAGCATATGGACAATGCTCTCAGACATAGGGTCTGAGGTTTTTTTTCCAGGGTGGTCCTTTGGGGACCCAGAAGTTGGACTCAACAATCCTTGTAGGTCCCTTCCAATTTGGATATTCTATGATTGAGGTGTCTTCAAAAGTGGGTCCCAATTTTGGAAAGGACCAATTGGAAGCCTCCACGTATCTGAAGCAGCTCCATCAATATCCACAAAACTCTACCTGGGGCCCAGGACTGCACTCAAACAGAAGCTGTTGCTGGGTACTTGTCTTTTAGTACGTCCTCTGAGGTTTTTCACTAAGACTGGAAAGTCACGGAAGAGATAGAGACTTCTGCCACAACAAACTGTGTCTGACGTGACACAAAAAGCAAGGAGATACCTAGGTAAATTGATAAGACAATGGAAACCTTTTCTTTATTGGAAAAGTGCTACTTTGCACCCCAAGTCCAGCCAGTGTCACAGGGGTGGATTTAGTTGGACAGTAAGACAGGCAGTTTCAGAATTTTAGAAAAAAAATTCCTACTTGGCAACAACTGGGTCAACAGGAAAAGGAAGTCAAGACAGATCACAGGAATGCTATCAGCAGATCCTACGCTAGATCAGAAGGGGAAAAAAAGGGCAAAACCGTCATACCTATCAAAAATAGGTGCTGGTAACATAAAAGAGTTTCATAATATTTCTTATTTTGATTCAATAAGGAGATAACATTACACAAAGACATTAACTTATAATTCAATTCAGGGTTTTGATCATGAAAGGTCAATGAGTGGCTTATGAAGAACAGAACCTTTTCAATATTGCCTTCATATTCTATTTCTAGAATAACCATTATTACTTCTCATATGGATGAAAGACAGTTACTCCCTTTTATTACAGTGGTGTCTCCCTATGTTTGTTAAATGTATGTCTGAGATCTCTCTGTTCACCTCCTGCTGTAGCCAAAGAATGGAATAGAGAGCTGTCACACTGCTGAACTTGATCTCTGCCATGTGGTTAAGCTTTATGCTCTAAAATGACTGGAATATCCCTGCAATCAGGTAGGTTAATTAACTGAAGTTTTCCTATTCCCCTCTGCTGCTTTACCTTTCATATACATTGTTTCTCCATTCTTTAACCACTCACCTTATACAAATGAAATAAACTTTCTCCAGTCTAATTAGACATCCCTTGAAAAAGAAGCATTTTCAACCTGACTTCAACTCTTTTCCTCACACATACACTGTTATTCTTCCCACCAAATAGCTCCAATGGCAGCATGAAGGCTGCAAAATAAAAAGGATTCACAGGATAAAAGCACCAAAAAGAACAAATAAGATCAGACCTGACATTTCACTCACAAGACCTTCTTCAAGTGATTGTAAAGTTGATCAAAGACAATCCAGTTGTTTTGTTCTATTGTTTCTACATCCAGAGAGGTGACCACATGGACAAAATGCTACCTCTCCACCTCTAGTTCACCAGATGTTTCTCAAAATACCTTCATCACCTTCACTCAGATAAAGCCAAGTATTTTGAAAAGTACAATTGCATTGTTGGTGGAAATTTACTGCTCAGCTTAGACAAAAAAAATACACCCAATACAAACAATGAAAATTCGCTTTACACTTCTTCTGAAGATATGACTATGCTGGGAGATAACAGTATCTGCATTTTCTATATTTCAAGGTCAGCTTACCTGCTCTTAGGAAATACTTTAAACAAGCAGCATGTCCAACTAATTACTTATCTACAGTAACCATTCCTTGAGATATCTGTGCATACTACCACACTACAGGCATGTTTGAAAAACAGCTTTACCCCCACACCTAAATTGTGCTAGCCTATGAATCACGTACAGAGACACAAACAGAACAGGCTCACAGCTTCCCTTGGCCCAGAATCCTTCAAGGCTTTCTGGACAGAGTGACAGGAAATGTGGTTCTGGCACATATGCATGGAGCACAACTCTAAGGAGAACTTGTATATACAGTATAGAGCAATGACATACTTTTTCACTAAGTTCTTGTCTATGTACACTCATTCGACTTGTTGGTGACTTCTCATAGCACCTTGGCAGTTAATCTGGAATATGATCCTGAAGTAACTTGGCTTCATGGAGAAAGCTTAGTGCTTACATAAAGTGAAAGAAGTTGCTGTCTGTGCACCTTCCAGGGACAGAAACATTCCTCAGAGAAGCTAACAATGGTGCATGCCAAAAAGGTCACAAGAAGAGTTTAACTGTTTTACTTGCATTCCAGTGCAGTCACTTACTGGTAAAATAACCTCCCTTTTGAAATCTGTCTCTTAGATCTTTCTGTCACAGGCAGAAAAAATAAAATAAAAAAACATTTCTGTCCTTTGAACTGAAATTGAAAGAGCATCCTTCAATTTAAAAAGACAGTGCAAAATTAATGTCTATGATAGCTAAGTCAACCACAACTCTGAACGTATATGGCTAGGAAGAAAAAAAAAAACATACTAAGAAAATTATTTCCTGCCTGAGATAAAACTCAGGGAAATTTTGGGAAACAGTTGAGAGCGTGTCACAATAACTTCATTCTGAAGGTCTTGTCTGCTAAGATTCAAACCAAAGGATGTGGCATCACCTCAAATCTCCAAAGAGAAGTAGAGACAACCAAGGAGAATAAGCAGGCAGCTAGCAAATTTTGAGAATTTGCTCATGAATTATAATGCAGATCTTAACACGACTGTAGAGAACACAATGGCAGGGTGCTGCTCCACCATTACTTGAACAGTAAAGTCCTGAAAACGTAGAGAGAAGGTTACATCCAGTGTCTAAGTGTCCCAATGTTAAACACTTTGAGATATGATACTTAAATAGCAGTCCATGGGGGATCAAACGTTTGATCTCTTTGACTACCACAGCAAAGCACAGTGCTAGATGATCACAGCGAGTGGAAGAGCCTTCACATGGCACTTCTCCATAACGCCATTCAAGATACTTTGGAGGAAAGTCATTGACATATTCAAGGAATGATAGCTGAGTGAATAGCCAATCTGAACGCAAGAATAGAAAAAATTGTTAAAATCTAACTTTGGACATCAAAGAAACAAATAGCCACGTGCTTCTGAATAGCTGGGCATTCCTTCACCCAAGCAGTGAGGCAAAAGATAAAAAGCTTATCAGGCCCTGAAACAGAAAGGACACCTGCTCTAATCAAAGGGAAGGTTAAGAACGATCCTTTGAGCTCCAGTTATACAACAGGAAGTCAACTAAGATTCTTGAACATTTACATTCTGTTGATCAATTTATTTTAGATTGATTATAAGGGATCAGTGGATTTTCTCATAAGCTTTATGAGCATTGTTTCTCCACATGGTGAAGACTCCCTTAATTGCTCTACCAGACAAAATGCTAGGCTGTTGTCTTTTTCTGTCTTGCCAAAGTACGCTGCCTTGTAGCATCTCTCTCTGAAAATGAACAGAGAGAGTTTGGGCAGAGCAGGAACAAAAACTGAACTAAGGAACAACAACAATTAAATGTTGCTCATCTGTTTAAATTTCAACCTGTGTGGTGACATGATAAGTCAACAGCCTCTTCCCAAAATGTTTGAAGCTAAAGGCTAAGACAAAACTGTTGCAAGGCACCAGAAGTTTTGCCCAGCTCCCAAAAAGTGCTGAGAAGCCTACAACCAGCACTAAATAAAAAAACAGTGATGTTCTTACTGTCCATGCTTTCCGGAACAAAGTAGGACAACTGACTACGGTAAAAGAGAAAGAGCAAGGCTTGTTGGTCTCCCATCTGAGAACAAGGGATTGACCCACCATGAATCCCTTGAATACAGTAAGTTCATCACGTTGCAAACTAAAGAGCTTTCTCTCCTCAACAGATGAGTATTTTGTTGTCATTTTGTTTTTTAAAACAAGACAACTTCCCTATGGAAACCTCAGATTCGAACATGAGATGACCCCATTAGGGCAAGTTCAACAGCTGCAGACTTAGCTTTGTTTAGCAAAATCATAAAGATTATTTTCAAAGCTAAACGGACCCCAACAATCTGTCTGTCAAAATCAGCTAGGCACTTCAGAAAAAGGCACCATAGGCAGGAAGAGAATCAAAAGAGGTCTGAGAAGAGGCCAGAGTCAAAAGCCCTACATCATACAAAATAAAAATAAACATCTTAGCCCACAACATTCCCATCTCCTCAGCATCATGCAGGGGAAAAAAAAAAAAAAAAAAAAAAAAAAAAGGCTTCGACTTAGCTCCATGTTCTTAATAGCAGCTAACATACAAAATAGGAGGGGAAAAAAAATAAACAAACTAGTGAGGACAGCATACTTCCTCCACCCAGTTGTACAAGAAAAGTTGTGTCATTATTTGGAACATTTAACTGAAGGCTTTAGGGTCTCTACAGCGTCTGACAGAAGTTACTGCCTTGCTTACCTGCAATGCTCTTGGAACTGTTTGTAAATAAATGGATTCTGCAGACAACTGCAAGCAGCTATAAGTCAGATAAGGCTTTCAATAAGGGTCTGGCAAAGTCTAAAACATTCAGCAGCAATGAGAAAGAAGAATTTTCAGGCCAACTTTTGGAAGCTATAGGCTTGCCCCCGCTCTTTTGTAGAGTTACAGGAAGGGATGAAAAAACTTACTGGCAACTCCAACAGAGAAGCCCAAGTAAGTTAAAAGGCTGATATTTCTGATGAAAGAAACACTCTAATCACAGTTGGCTGGTGACAAAGACGTATCACTCCTTTTAATTCGCCACAGGCATGGAGTATGAGCAGGCAGTAGAGGCAGGCAGCAGCCTATAGGTACTGGGGCAGCAAAAGACTCTCCTCTCAAGTGCTTGGTTATACATATATACACACAGGTATGACATTGTGACATGAAGCCTACACATTGCCCAAACAAAAACACAGTCTGATTCCTAGGCATAATGCTTCTGAGAAATCCACAAGCACTACAGGAAGCAACAGGAGCTGTTTAAGCATTACTGGACACCTACACCCATAGCTCACTCCCATGAGAGGCACTAAAAGTGGTGCAGAGTATTTAGAACTTAATATTCAATTCAAAATAGAAATAAACTGCATTATCAGGCCATCTAAAAATTACTATAACAGTCAAACGTCCAGTTAACCATTCCTAAAGATATTTCATTTTTTATTTGACTCTTAAATCCAAAAGTTATAGAATCATAGAATCATAGAATATCCTGAGTTGGAAGGGACCCTTAAGGATCATCAAGTCCAACTCTTGACACCGCACAGGTCTACCCAAAAGTTCAGACCATGTGACTAAGTGCACAGTCCAATCTCTTCTTAAATTCAGCCAGGCTCGGTGCAGTGACCACTTCCCTGGGGAGCCTGTTCCAGTGTGCAACCACCCTCTCTGTGAAGAACCCCCTCCTGATGTCCAGCCGAAATTTCCCCTGCCTCAGCTTAACCCCGTTCCCGCGGGTCCTGTCACTAGTGTTAATGGAGAAAAGGTCTCCTGCCTCTCGACACCCCCTTACGAGGAAGTTGTAGACTGTGATGAGGTCTCCCCTCAGCCTCCTCTTCTCCAGGCTGAACAGGCCCAGTGACCTCAGCCGTTCCTCGTACGTCTTCCCCTCCAGGCCTTTCACCATCTTCGTAGCCCTCCTCTGGACACTTTCCAACAGTTTCATGTCCTTTTTATACTGTGGTGCCCAGAACTGCACACAGTACTCGAGGTGAGGCCGCACCAGCGCAGAGTAGAGCGGGATAATCACCTCCCTTGACCTACTAGCGATGCCGTGCTTGATGCACCCCAGGACACGGTTGGCCCTCCTGGCTGCCAGGGCACACTGCTGGCTCATATTCAACTTGCTGTCTACCACGACCCCCAGATCCCTCTCTTCCAGGCTGCTCTCCAGCGTCTCATCGCCCAGTCTGTACATGCAGCCAGGGTTTCCCCGTCCCAGGTGCAGGACCCGGCACTTGCAATGTAAAAGAAAACTATCTCAGATGTAATAAGCAAGCCATCTCATATACTCCACATATTTGATTGGTAAGATCCACTTCTATTTTATACAAGATCATGAAAGAAAGTATTTCTAATAAACCATTTTTCTTCTTACAGAATGACTTAATGAAGCAAGGTCAAACCACTCTCTAAAGTACATTAAAGATGCATTACATTCAAATGACTGTAATATACTAAAACATACCATTTATTTTCTTGGCATTTTTTAAAAAGAATAACTTGACTTGTAATTGTATAATAAAATCAGGAGCTTTCTGAAAATGTTTTCAGTAACTATGAAGCTGTATGGAGTGCGGTATACATACCTTGGTGCTTCCTCCACAACTTTCTGGTTTCTTCTTTGAATAGAGCACTCTCTTTCATTCAACCACAAGGCATTGCCATGTTTATCTGCCAACACCTGAAACAATGACATGCTGCTATTAACCAACATATGCATACAAATCACCTTTTGACGTTATACTGCTATTATATAGTATTCAATTACTCTAATTTTATTTTTTTCCAATCTAGAAATTAAAATTGGGGAAAAAATGCTAGTATAGAAAATCAATTATATATGAAATATTAGTTAAATGCTACTTCAAATTCTAAACAGAATTATTTTAATGCCTCTCTACAGTCTGTATATGGAAAAGAACACTCTCTTCTTGTGAGAAGCCCCCAAGAAGTTCCGAAGGGAAAAGAAATCATAAGACTGAAACAAGAAAAAAAAAAAATATATTTTCAAGCCTCTAAAATTGTACTGCATAATGAAATACCAAGAAGTGTGTTGTTAAGCATTATTTCTTGTCAACAAAGGAAAGTAAGATCTCCAGGCATGTCGAATTTAGCTCATGAGTTACAGACAAAAGCTTTCAGAAACAACAGCTAAAGGGTTTTTCTTAGTAGGCTGAGCATCCCGTGCTTAACGAGGAAGAAACTTGCAATGGAAATTAAGGTAGTAGGATTTCCAAGGATTTTCTCAAAATTCAGGAGTCAACTACAGTTCTTGGCTGCAGCTTCAGACCACAAAAGAGTTAAACATACAAACATCTAGATCCAACTACCTAAATTACATGTTAGGAAAAACACAAGTTAAGTGTAGCAGAACTGATTCTGCAAGTTCAAACTGTAAGAAAAAGTAAGAAAAGGAACTTTATGAATTCTTCTGTACAGTGCAGTTATTTGCAATAGCAGGAGACTGGATTTGAGGATTCAAGTAGACTTCTTCCGATCTTGTGATGTTATACCCTATGTACTTATTCTTGGAACAATTTCTTTCCTTGCAGACCACACCTGCTCCCTTCTTCCTTATAAATTTTTCCCTATAATCCATTTTCTTCCATCTATCTTCCTGCTCTGATCTGCGGGAACCTGTGCCAATATTCATGCTTCATTCTTTAACAGTGCAGTTCTACACTGAAAACAGACAAGATAAAAAAAATGGAAACAATCGTCCTCAAACTGTGTGAACTCAACCATATCTGCTTACATTTGTGACAAAGACCCTGTATTATTTATTATTCCTTTTAGCACCACAGAGAGAGCACGGCACTAAGCAAGATGAATTCCTGCATCTATGACACCAATGTTTCCTGATGCGTGAATAATCTGGGTAGATGCAACTGGAAATGAGGCGCTGATCTCATGAAGATGATTCGTGCGCTGTGCAGCATCAGACCCAGAGTGCTCTGCACTCTGAGGGATCGGACTTGTCTTTTCCTCACAAGTTTTGTTGAGCTCCCATAGGTTTATGGAACTTCCTAGAGGAAAGATCCTTTAAAAAGGGCTCTACAAGAATGACACCAAGGGATTTCCAAAACTACGGGATTTCCAAAACTACAGCTTGTCCCAAAACTCTCTTCCCTGCCCCACAGAAGGTTTAGCAACAGGCAGCACCAGAGTACTCCAGCCAACTGCTAGATTCTGTAAGAGGCTCCCCTACACAAAGAGAAAGAAAACCTAACAGCATCTAAAGCAACTTCCCACTCCAGTCAGTCCTAAATCACCCAGTAAAGAACTAAACACCACGGAGTAATACAGAAACTCATTTGGGAGATGAATTTTTTAATTATTATCATTAAAACAGTGCATCTATGGGTATGTGGCTGGAAAATCACTGTCCTGTAAATAGGACGATTCCTGGTGAGCAGTTCTGCTTCATTACAAAGCCTACAATTTCCCACAGAATACAACTTCACAAAACAGGCAAACTAGAAAATATTATCCTGGATTATTTCAACAAAAATAAGTTTGTGTTTCTTCTCTCCCTCCCCAAAGGGAATAATAAAATATTTTTCAGGCCATCTTGTAGGGTTTTTTTTATTTTTTTATTTTTTTTTTTTCCAGGACTTTTCTTGCATTCTTCTTGATTTCTGCAACGTGTATCTTAAAAATTTGTATTATTGCATTCACAGGCAATATGGCCCAAAAAGAGATAGATGTGTTTATTTACTATGAAGATATAATTATGAACAGACTAATACGTAACAACTAGTTAGTTAGGCTTTTAACTCCATTTTGGGTTCATTGCTTATATTATCTGAAACAAAAGATACTTATTCCATAAATCAATTATATTTCAGAAGACATTTACAGAACACTTAAATCAATCTCTGAGGTGAAGTATATGTCTCACTAAAAATGCAGGTCACAGCTAAGGCATTTTGCTAAATATCTTAATATTCCTAAACAAGAATATTCTGCTTTGTGGGACAATTAGAACACGAGTATATGTTATGCACATCTATACACTAAAATAATTAAATATAATTTATCACAACTGCTTCTATATGATTCAGCTAAATTTCCAGTTGTAGGTCTGCTATTTAGCCAAGTAATAATTAGATATTACAAGTACTCTTTAAACTCAAATCCTTTATGTCAGATATTTCAGGAGAACAAGACTTCAAATCAGTTCAAGCATAAAGTCTATTTGGACTCTTTTTTCCTGTTAATTGTTTTAGTCTTTTCTCATGTTTTACAAAGTGATTGTTTTATAGCTAGACGCAGGAAACCCCTTATTTAACAATTTCAAGCACCAATCCTTTGGAGCTATATGAGAATGTTAAAAAAAAGTTCTGTTTAAAAGTTACTGCTAACGTAATAAATATTTGGCATCTGGTCTCAAATTGTTTGTATATTTAGTAGCTTGAAAATGAATCAAGGCCAATGTCCTAAAGCTGATTAGAACATGAAGTTAAAATGATACACCATGATATTGTTACAAGGTACCATCAAAGTGTTTGTGTAAGGAAAACAACACTTACTGTACACTCATAATAAAAATTTATGTGGCATTAATTATAAATGGCATAGCTATATTGTTTAATCTAGGCAAAAAATATTTGGTTGTTCTTAATTACGATGCTAATTTTAAGGTAATAGTCTTTTTAAAACTAAAGGAACCAAGACAGAATGCAAAATGCGGCCCCAGCTGATGAAATTATGGAACAATCAAATCTTATCTAACTTAAGTCATCAGAGAGTCTGTAGGAAAGTGTTGAAGCTCTCTCTAAACAATGCAGAAAAAAAGGGCACTTTCAGAAAATGAAGCATCCCAAATTCTCTAGGGCAGTGGGACTGTCTCTGAGGAAGTATATACCTCTTTCCACGGACCTAAGAGGTGTCTTAAACTTAGATTAGAACAAAAGGTTAACTTTAAGACAACAAAAAGAATCCCAAGCCGAAGCACACACTTTAAAACACTTTTATTCAAGACAACTTTAGAGCACATTAACATACTTGCTTCAGTTCTACTGCATTTTGAAGAGTGCCTTGTAGCCTGATCTCAAAAATAAATATAAGCCAAATTTATTTCAGTCTCTAAATTAATTCCAAATGTATTTTCAATCTTCCTGAAGAGACTTTTCTTCCACTGCAGCTGGTAGCCTGACTGGAGTTTTACATAGCATACTGCAATTTTAACCCAAGGCTGCAAGGACCAAGAGAAACAGAATATGAAGGTACAGTGAGCCTTAAGGTACAATGAGCCATGTATTTAAAAAAAAAAAAAAAAAAAAAAAAAAAAAAAAAAAAAAAAGAGAAAGATGCAGGTATCCAAAAATTATCGGTCCTATCAAGAAAGTATAGGAATGTCTAGTGATCTGAGCTCTTTTGCAATGAAGGTTAGTGCTGAAACTAAATGTTTACTATACGTCTTCCCTTGGCCTTCAGAAGAGAATAGGTTGAGGTTTAAATTTCATTTTTACAGATTGTTTCTTCATTTCACATATGCTGTAAGTTATCCTGCACGTAGACAAGTTCTAAATTGAAATAGGAAAAAAAAAAAAAAAAAAGGAAGTCTATCAAGTTTGAGTGGGCATGTATCTAACAGAGTAAAAAAAATGTTGAATATTTCTCTCCCACAAATCATCCTACACTATCAAATTTGTTGTTTCATCAAGTTATTGAGCTACTGTCAAAAAAAATGAAGGTCTCACTGTAAAAAAAATAAACTACAACTTCAAGTTTATGTTTTGGACAAGAATAAGTAAAATTTCTATTGCAGAAACTGAAATACTGCTTATGAATTTCTTGTCAAGGTAGACTATTTTAAGCCTATTGAAAAACACAATTTAGTTGCCTACGTAAGATTAAATACATCCCAAATTTTAAGATTGCAATTTTGTTAAAGAATCTGTCCAACAAAAACAAGTCTTGTTTTGCATTAGCAGATCTGGCTCAATGCTAGATCCAATAAAAGATAAAAATTTTCATAATCCAGAAGGTAGGGAGAATATATCTGATTTTGAACAACCATGCCCAAAATGGGACACACATCCTGCTGAGTTCACAGACAGCATTAGACATCAGATACAAAACCAAAATACAGACAAAACCACCTACAACTTGCAAGAAAAATGTTAAGCATAATAGCGCTTGAACTCCTACATCCTCTGCTGTGCTCAAGCACTGGAATCAGGATCCAGAGTTCAAACTTCAGCCCTCAGGACAGATGCCTACAATCATTTTTTTTCAATTAATTGAGTATGGTTCATCGTCTTCCTGCTAAAGAAAGGGTAGAGAATAAAAACAGGAAGGCTGCACTGTGCATGATAGCCATGCAGTTTGAGCAATGGTCCAAGACACAGGAAAACACAAGAACATAGGCCTTTTTTAGCCTAGTGTTTGAAACAATATTCCCTAACACTTAATCAAGCCTATCAAGTACTAGACTAAGGGTGGAAGGACACTACAGTCTCTTAAACTATATGTTAGTTACTTATAAACACATTTCTCTTCTCCTCTAAAATAAAATGCAACACAATCACTGAACTTGTCTTTCATAAGAAAAAAAAAAAAGGGCTGCTCAAGAAAATCACCTCTAAATTAAAAAAAAAAATAAATCTAAAGGTCACTGCAATTTTTAAATGGTTTAATTAGAAAAATTATATTGAATTATTTGTTCCTAATCTGTATGCTTTGAGAAGTCTACTTATATTGCAGTTGTTTGACCTGATTTCACGACATATGTTTGGTATCATTAGTATTAAACCAACCACCTATCTCTTAGCATGAAGACTATTATTTTAAAGTTGCAGTTCTAAACATAAATATTTTACTATTATTTTAGGACACACAAATTCTGGGTTTAATCATTGGTGAGAAAGAAATGAAGGGTTGTGGTTTTCTTAGTCTTAGTTGAGGGCCTAAAGGAAATCATTTTGGAAAACAGAAAAATCACATTAGTAAAACTGTTTGATATATTTCTGCAATTTTTTATTTGATGCTGTTCTATAACCAAGATACAGGTTTTACTTCAATATTTTAAGTTTGGAAGAGACTCTTACAAAAGGACTCAGTAAAACTTGCCTGTGATACTGACTGTACTCACCAGAACAGTTCTATGTCAGTTCACTTGAGCAAAACAAGCCCAAAGATTGAAATATTTTGCTACACAGCTGTCCACAAGTCTCTCCTATTTTCACACAGCGAACAATGAGACTACATCTTTACATACATCAAGGTAAAAACGAACAGCTCAGTTTTGATGATGGTTCAGGACCCTCTATTCCAAAGAACTTCCCAACACTATTTTACTTATAGTTAAAACATAGAAGGAAAGTTGGAGTAGGATGATTTTTAAGACAGAGTCATAAACAGAAAGGCATCTTATCCCATCCTCAGAGAAGAGCAACAATTATGTTTTGAGATGTTTCGTTCACCTGTTTATACATACCAAGCTTAAGGAATCTAAGGAAATACTATACTCAAGGTTTTTATCATAACAGATGTGATGGTACCCTAGAGAGCTCTGCTAAAGGAGTAACCTGGAATGCAATACATAGGCACTCTACACAGCCACACTCTCTTCCTTCTTGCTTGTAACGTCCACTTCGTGAACTTCGATTGGTTTATCAGTTTGAACCTTTTTAACTAAGTAATAATAAGAGTACAAACCTGGATTTCTATGTGGCGAGGGTTATCAATGAACTTTTCTATCAGTAAGCGATCATCACCAAAACTTGAAGCAGCTTCTTGAGACGAAAACCTGAAACCTTCCCTTAAATAACCAAAACAAAAAGAACAATCTTTATTTTGAAAGATAAATTCTGAATCATACAAGGAGAAGAAACATTTATTCATTAAAGTTATCTTTCAGTTTTCAAACAACACACATCCAAAAAACAAGTTTTATCATTTGCATTTGATTTTTTTTTAAAATGTCTTGATTTTCTTCAATTACATAGAAAACAAGTGCAAAGGATTTCAAATTGTTTAAAAAGTCTGAACATTTACAAAAATTATTCGTATAACTTTGCTGTCATTTTCTTCTTTGGAAGCAACACAGTAATCGAGTGTAAACAAAAATAAACACGTTATATAGAAGTAAAAGTGAAGCTCACTACTCTTTAACGTATACAGCCCTCTTAACGCTAAAGAATGAATGCCAGGCGTTAGTTGTAGTTCAACTGAATGAAAAAACTGCAGATCCAGTATTGCATATTTTGCAAATTCAGCGACTGAACACATAACTTGAAGATGCAATAATTCAATTCATAGAACATGCAGCTGTACTACTACTTTTTCCTCATGTTAAAGTAGAATTGTTTTATACTGCACACGTTCCAAATACTTCCCTCTGTTTTATTTTCTTTTACATACATAATTACTCAAACAAAGATTATAAGATATTATATTCATTTACTTTATTTTTCCTGGCAGAAAGATTATTCCTACGGTACATAACTGCTTGCAAACAACTTACTGTGCAGTTTTCAGTGGGGAGAAATGTATCGTAATACAGGTAACTAAAGGCTCCACAGAACTTTTCTACAGGTTCTTTAAGTGACATATGACACATGTGACAAGGAATGACATCTATGATCAAGTCCAAAACTCTCCTGGCCACACAAGCCCCAGAATGGAAGTGGAAGGGAACTTGGGACATACTTAAAATAACCATGTGAAACAGGTCATACACCTGTCCTGTTGCAATGAACAGCCATCCAATCTTCAGGAGGGGCAAAAGAATAGGGTTGCCCTTTTTGTGAAAGGGCAGATCAAATACAGCGATCTCTTAGGAAATGGAAGGGAAGAGGATGAGAGCTAGAGGGTTTGGATCATTTGGATCAAGGAGTTGGCCAGTAAGAAGAATTCTGCAGTGCAAGTTTGTGCTCAAGCTAAGAAAGTGGACAAAGCCTTCACACAACAAAGTCTCCAATACACTTTCTGTTATTATGATTTTATTTATAGGAAATTAACTTCCCTGACATGTGCTGGAAGAGCAACACAGAAGACCACAAGCAAATAGACATTTCTGATGGATGTTGGGGACAGCTTCAACACAAATGGACTCAAGAAGAAAAATTACTGGTAATGAAATGGAAGAGGATGGAATCAAGAATCTCTTGAGAAACTGACCCATACAAGACCATAAGACCAAACGTAAGATAGGTAGCATATGTCACTGGGAGGCTGCTCTGTCAACTCCGAAAGGCTTTGAAGATCAGGAGAGAACCCAGATGCCTGGAGAAAGACAAACACTGCACCCATCTTTGAGAAGAGCGTGAAAGAATCAGAACTACTATCCAGTCCACCTCACTTTAATTCCTTGGAAAAGTCATTTTGCAAGCTTTACTAAAAGACAAAAGAAAGGGATCCAGAACTGATTGGATTTACCATCTTTTATGACTATATCTACTAATTACAGGAGAACAGTGGGTATCTGCTTCAGTTTTAGCCAGGCCTTGGTGATCTGTCACAGTACCATTGCTTCCAAGGCAGGACATTACGGTCTACATATGTGCACAACTAAGGTGAAAAACTGGCTAGATCCTTAGGCTCAAAGTTAGTGGGCTCATATCTACTTGGAATCCAATACAAGGGAATTTTCCCAAGAATTTACTTTGGAACCAGTTTGACCTGGGATGCACCACCACCAATGCATGGAGAATACTAAACTGAGGGCATCAACATACTCAAGGGCAAGGCTGCATTTCAGAGAGATCTAGACAGGCTTATAGGAGTGAGGTTACAGGTATGTTTAGAAGTTCCACAAAAACAAAATGCAGGGCCCTGCACAGACTAATCCCCCATCACATAGCCAGTAGAGCAAACTATTCTCTAATTACTCCCTTTTATTCAGCACATGTCACATTTGAAGTACTGCATCCAGTTTTGGAGCTCTTAGTACTAAAATAATTTCAATATGCTGAGTTGAGGTCAATGGAGAGCCAGTACAATGGTTGGAGCACACTAGGACAGGCTCACTGGATGAGGCATGTTTTGACCTGGATGACAACAACAGGGCTTCGGGGGAACCTAACAGCAGCCTCCCAGTAGTTAAAGAGGAATTTATCAAGACAAAGAAGCTGTGCTCTTTATTGAGGTACACAGGAGAAAAGAGACAGTGATCATGAACTGAAAGGGGGAGTTTCCAACTGGATATAATGGAAAAACGGCTGCAAAGAACCAATCAACATGGCAGGCTCTTTGGAGAGGCTGTGAAAACTCACGCCTTGGAAGTCTGCAAGACCCAACTAGACAAATCTCTAAGCAATCTACTTCAAATTCAGTGCTGACCCAGTTCTTAGCAAGAAGCTCGATGAGATAATTTCTCCAGGTCCTTTCAAACATAAATGATTCTATAAGGGGAAGAACAGGATGTCTTTAAAGGTTTTCCTCTCATCCTACAGTACATTTATTCACACTGAAGTATAAGCCATACAAAAGCATTTATTGATCTTGCCACATGCTTTCTTGTGGTTTTCTGAAGTGGGATAGTCCATGCCAACTTTTTGCCTCCAGCTCCAAGATCAGCATCACTGCTTTAATTAAAACAACCACTTTTTTGGAGGCAGACAGACACTAATAAAAGACTGCCATCATTATGTAATATTTCAGTTTGCAATATCAGGAAGCAGTAAAAGAAAATAGTCTTCTCTTGTTGAGGCTAGAATTAGAAAGGGCATAGTTAAAAACAGATGTTTTATAATCATTAGTACAACTGAGTATTTCTAAAAATATGGCTGGCAAGCTAAGCAACCAAAAATATTCAAATATTCTCTGAGTTTAAACAAAAAACAATAATCCATTGCTTCAGCTCAACTCCAAATTTAAAATAAAATTGATCTAATCACAGTATTTTACATAAATGTTTATACATGCAGCTGGCATAAAAACCTGTGTTTAAAAAAATGTTTTTAGGAACCACTGTTTTTCACTCATCCAGTCTCACTCCTTCCCTTTACCTGAACAGTTCCACAGCCCATACCTCTCCTGTACAGACCACATATGGTCTAGGAGGCTAATCCCATACATTCCCACTTTTGCAGAGCACTCTGACAGACTAAATGCACTGCTTTGGGAGGATAATAAAATTGATAATTTTACAAAGGGGAGGGCACAAAACTCCAAATTCCTCAGAAAATAATTGTTAGAAGATAATTCAGTGTCAATTTCCAACAAAAGCTGTTTGCAGCTGCAGCTATTAACTAGAAAAACTAATTTCTATTTATAAATTTATGGAGTAAAAATTAGGACCTTTAGTTCCTATTTAGTGACCTCTGATCCTAACCCTACAAGCTAGTAAGTACCTTTGTTTAAAGATCCATCACAATCTTTCCTCAAAATGAAAATCTGATCTTCAGAGAGGATAGGGCCCTCAAGTGAAATCCTTTCTAAAGTTTGCAGCAGACCGTTTGAAGTCATGATACCCACAGACTTATTATATGTGCAAGTGTTACAAGCAGACTGAAAGCAAGAGAGCCTTCAGTTTCCCCACAACCAAGAAGTGATAGAGAAAATTTCTAGACTCCCAGACTCCTACCCCTGCCTTGTTGTACCCTGTACTGAACTTCATGTTGCCTACATGGGGCTATGATCAATTAATGTCAACAGTAGGTTTATGAGCTTAGTACAGCCTTCAGCTTATTACCCACGCCCGCTCATCATTGAAGTACCTACAATATTGTAACAAGCCTAAAATCAAAAGGGAATTCGGGATCCTGGGAAGATGGCTATAAGATTTAAGTGCACGGGTAGTTTTTTATCTCAATCCTACCAATAGCAGGAAGAGACATGGAAAGAAACAAGCAAGCCCAGGTCATCAATGCCTGGCTCTAAGACCGGTGCCTCCACCAGAGTTTTGGCCTTTATAGTTAAGGAGGAGTCTTTGAGAGAGATCTGCTGGAGCCTAACAGGATTCTCCCATCTTGATAGAAGAAATATTCATTGGCTCATAACCTGGCAACACTGATTGAGAGAGCTTTAAACTAGGATCAGTGTGGGAGGGGACACCACTAGCAACACTGAAGTTAAGCCAAGTCATGACACTGCCTGAGGGTGGCAAGCCTAATGGGAGCATCTACAGTGGTGCTTGGTGCTTTAGGGGGCACTGAGGGTTCAGGAATGCATCCAAAATGCTTGTGTACCAATACACACAGTATGAAGAACAAACAGGAAGAAGTTTTGGTTCACTCCCTGAGCTATAATGTCACTGGTATTAGTGAGACATGGTGTGATGAGTCCCATGACTGGAGTGCTGGGATGGAGGCCTATCGGCCATTCAGGAGAAAGAGGCATGGCAGGCAAGGTGCAGGTGTGTCATACTGGATGTAAGGGAGAGACTAGACTACACAGCCCTTGCTTGGGTGATGAGCCTCCAGGTGAAGATTAAGGGGACACAGAACAAAGTAGATATCGTTGTGGGTGCCTACTACTGGCAGCCCACCCAGGACAACAGCACAGATGAGCTACTCTATAGGCATCTTTATGGGGGACCAACTTCCCAGACATGAACTGTGAATATCATACTGACAAACAAGTCTGGGAAATTCATAAAGTGTGCTGAAGATAATTTCCTAACACAAGTATTTATGAAAGCCAACAAGGAAAGCTGGCCTCCTAGATCTGCTGTTTGAGAATATGGAAGGCCTTGTGGAAGCTGCAATGGTAGGTGGCTGTTCTGGCTACAGCAATCATGAAATAGTTGAGCTCAGAGTTTTTGGTTTAATGAAAAAAAAGGTCAGCAGGGTTGCCACCCTGGATTTTAAGAGTAAATTGAGTTACTCAGGGAGCTAGTTGGCTCCCTCCTTTATGGGAGACTATTCAGATCTGGATTAGTGGCTTGAACTGCATACAAAATTTCACACTAGTACTTGACCCAAATTTAGAAGAAAAGCAACATAAATTAGATTTAGAAGGGATTCATATCTGAAGAAACAAAGGCAACCATACCCAAAGAGGGAGAGGGGAACATGGCAGCCCTTCCACAGTCACATGCTCATGAAGAGATATTTCAAGAAAAAAAGTTAAAACGGCAGTGAAACAGTATTCTAGTACTTCCATTTAGAAATATTAGATGAAAATGGAAGAAATCTTAGACATAAGAACTGGAATATCATAATAGCTAGACGAATCTAACACCGCTAATTGTCTGGGCTATATAAGAGATGTGAAAGATGAAGCACTAGTAAGTTACTATAGCAAATAATTCTGTAACAGCAGGAATTCAGTCAATCAGATAGGTCTTTTCCATTTCCAGTGGTTATTTCCATGCCACATCACACAATACAAACATTTCCATGTCACATCAGAGTTGGACTCAATGATCCTTGTGGGTCCCTTCCGACTCAGGATATTCTATGATAATATATTACTTAAACTTCCTTTTGATATTATGTACAGCCATTTAAGATGAGGAAACTTTTCAGCTTTCCTGAAAATCCAAAAGCATGTTCCAAACAATATAAGTTTTATATAAGGCTTCCCCCCGCCTCAAACAGCGCTTAGAATTAATCTCATATGTCTATGCCAAAGCAAGTTTTCACATTAAAATACTATCAACAGTTCTTCACAATCATCTCAGCCGTATGAACCCTGATATATAAAAGGTGATTCAGATATTGGTTCCTTAGTCTGCCAGCAGCTGAAAATCAATTTTTAGGATTACGTGGATCTGTATTCAACGAGAAAACATGTGATGTCAGCAAATTTTTGTAAGATATTACAACTATCAGATACATTGTTTTGTCACTAACAAGTTGAGTCACCTTCAAAAAAAAAAAAAAAAAAGACTTTCTTCAGTCACAGAAAACAGAAAAACCTTAGTTCTATAATGCAATTAATGGACACGTACAACAAATTTATTTCTTCCAGACAGATTGTAAGAGAAACTTAAATCCTCTATTTCACACTTCAATGCAAAGTAAATCTTTTTCGATCTTCAGTTCTTTTAATCTCACTTACCATCCTGTAACAAATATTTTGTCAAATACATCTTAGCTCCATTGGTGCCCACCTGTCACTACTAAAAAAAGGCATTTCTTCTTGGTTTAGGATCACTAGCTCTATAAAATTATACTGTAAAAACAAGGCTAACATAGCTAACAAATAGGTTAGAAGGACACCACTGGCAAATATTAAGAAGCTCAATAGTATTCTGAAGGCTTTCAACAAAGAAGGCAAGCATCACTAATATCACTGGGTCAAAGTAGTATCACTAAATTAATGTTAAATGCACAAAAAAACATCCTTAGTTGGTTTCTATATCAATCAATTTTGTCAGGTGACCATGGTGAAAACAGCAGCCACAACTTTTCTTTGAAACAAATGAGCAATTATGATTTTTAGACCAAGTTTTCAATTTTTAAACAGTTACTTTAATCAAACTCCTTTGACAGTTTCTGTGCAAAATGAGAAATGAAAGCCTTTCTTTTAAGTCCAACAGATGTACTTGCTGCCTGAATGAGATCAAGGCAGTAATTTGGGATTCTAAAGCAATGGGAACAAAGCATTCTCATAAAAAAGCAGCTTTTTCTAGATCTTTCATTCTAAAATTCAAAACCTTGTTTTCCTATTTAGATTTGAGTTGGAATGGGCTAAAGATAGCAAGGCACAGAATGTTTTCTTTAAATCTAGAATTTAACTGCTAGGTACTCATTTTCTTGTTCTTTTCAGTTTCCAGGTTTTGAGGCAAGACTGAAAAAAACACAACAATTTAATACATAGGACAAAATATATCAAGGAAATCTCACAAGTAACTAACAATTAAACAACAACATGAGCTGTATTCCGAGCTAATTCCAGCATGTGCACTGCCCTCTCCTTCATGTAGGAAGCATTTAAAAAGTCACTTAGTTTTAGATTAAATCTTCTTTTTGTTATGCATCTTTGAAAACTCATACAATGTCTGTGTTTTGTTTTTTGGTTGATCGTTTTTGTAATAGTGACACAAGAGGTTGGAACCAGGCTCTTCACTGTCAGAATATCAGAGGAGAATGTATCATAAAACATCTCCAGTCAATAATGGAGTATCCTGAAGGGTTCAGGATTCAGACAAGCATTAAAAGACAACAAAAAAAAAAAAAGTGTTTAAACAGATACTCAGCTTCAAACAGGCAAAAGCACAATTTTGCACAGGCAAGTATTTTAAAGTATGCAAGTACGCTACTAGAGCATATTCTGGAAACACCGTTTCCACACATGAATAATCAGTCTTATCAACTTTAACAGAGCTAATGGTTTGCATTAATGTCTGAGAAGCAGGGCCTATAAACATTCTACCTAACACACAGACAATTAGTACATCAGCATTCTGGAAGGGACATAGCAAAATATTATTTACAGTGCAAATTTACAATTTATCATTGGGCTAAAAAGGCAGATGCAAGGGTTGTGGGTTTGGGTTTTTTTATTTTTGATTTTACTCTAAATAATGGACTTTTGTTTTAAGGTTTATGCAAAAATTAATTTTAATTACACACATGCAAACTACCAAAATTCACCACTTATTATGCCAAAGAGAGAAAAACAAGTACTACCCAATTTCTGTTTAACAGTTCATATCTGTTCAACTGTCAGCTCACAGTGGCTTAATAGGACTTTGGTAACTGCAGCATTCATCAAGGCAAGCTTTTGGACAGCATCTCACCTGGTCTCTTCATCATCCCAAGCGATTCTCATGCCTTTCCCACCACCACCTGCTGAGGCCTTGATCATGACAGGGTAGCCTAACAGCGGGGAACAATTAGACAGAAGTTCAAACTTTGATCAGTTGGTCATACAAACATGACAACTGACCACATGTCCAATAATGCCAGGAGACAATAACTTCGTTTATTAAAATGCTTCTTGTTTGGAGAGAGAGGAGAGGTTTTTCTTTTCAAGACTTAGCTGTCAGTACAGTGATTTCTAAAGCCAAGAAAAGGTTGTCTTCTCTATTTCATTTATATGAAAAAAAAAAAAAAAGCCACACTACAGAATGAATTATTCCCGAGTAATAAAGTGGTTTATGAATAAAGTCACTTGACCATTTTAATCTTACATTCTTTAGAAACAAAATTTGGTTTCTTTGCTACTGCTAAGATATTGCTGTGATTAAATTTAAAAACAAAAACATTTTATTAGCAAGAATAAGCAGATCTTCATAAACTATTAGTCCAGAGATTCCGTAAACAAGCCTGTATTTAATTCAACGCTTTTGGTGCAGACCAGTTTAAATAAGAGCTGTACTGCTCAGATATTACACAATAAATATCAGATTATTTTTTATCATTAAAAAAATGTGCAAAAATAAAGTATTTGCCCCAACCTGACAAGTAACCAAAAAAAGTGAGCATGATAAATCTGACTGTGCATAACCAGCAATATTTCACTTTCAGAACAAGACACATTAACAGGTACGTGAGTCAGGACCTTAGTTTTCTGAAAACTGAGTGTAGTACCAGCGTAGTTTAAAACCACATTTAGTAATGATTGTTCATCTTGTAGCACGGTATGTTTTGAATTCAAAACAACTTCCTAAAACAATTCTTTATTCTCATCAGTGAATTTCACCTTTCTCTCACGTGAGTATATGGGAATTTGGAAGTTAAGGTACTGATCAGAAAATTTTTGACATTCCTAGGATAGTAGAAATGTTCTTCTTTGGTATCCAGTAAGCTTAATGAAAAATCATAACATTTTGTCAAACATCAGACTAGCTGATATGGTCTGACAAGAAAAGCCAATCAGTCCTTGCAAATTGAAGATATATTCCTAAAAGAGGTTTTGATCTAGGGACAGAAAGGGACATTCATTAAGGTTCCCTAATAGAAATGGTCAGGTGTGCTATTATATGCATAACTAATGTGTACAGTTGCTTTCTGAAACATAGATCTACTCTAACCCTGTCAAGTGACAATGACAAATTTCCCCACCACTGCCTCCTCCGCAAAGACATTTTAACAAAAGTAGGTTCAAAAGATGTTTAAAAACAACATGATCCAGAAAATCTTTTGCTTAAAAAGACTGAAGTGGACACAAACAGGAGAGACATGATACATAAGAAACAAATAGAGCAGTGTTGACTGGAAGGCAGGAAAGCAGCAACAGCATGAAAGAATGATGAATTAACAAAAATGGCCCCCCAAAAAATCAATAAAATAGTTTCCTACATAACTTGTAATTAGGCTGTGAAACCCCATCCCACAGAGTGCTCATGTCACTAAAAGCTGTAGAATAGTAATAGATAAGCATATGAAAGCACAAATCTCAACTTCCTAAAGGCAGGTAACCAAAAGGTTATAAAGCTGCAAGCTTTAGTCTCAAGTAATCTCTACTTACTAGATACATCCTTAAGACCACACTGAACTGTTCAAGGAAGCTTGCTAGAGTGTATGCTACTTTTTCCTCTAAGTATCTGATGCTGCCCACAAAGGGTATGGGATTAGTCAGACAGCAACAGGTCTGAGAGATAAAAAGGCACAAGACAGCTCTAGGCTGCATGCAGGAACAGTGAAGTCCAACTCAATTCAATGAAATGCAGCATATGTTGTGCCTGTATAAGAACAATTTACCTTTGCTGTAGCTGTTTTTCCAGATCACTGGCAACCACC
The DNA here is from genome assembly GCF_964035555.1 of Netta rufina. Lineage (NCBI taxonomy): Eukaryota > Metazoa > Chordata > Aves > Anseriformes > Anatidae > Netta > Netta rufina. The sequence continues at coordinate 56,103,370 of NC_140123.1, read as the reverse complement.
ACGCCCCTAGACAAGTCAACTAGCAGTCTCGAAATAAAGCAATAATCATATCCTGTATGATTTCTAAGCAAGAAGTGAGGGTTAACTAGGTTACACTACCAAACTCACACCACCTATGGTAACACTAACAGCAGCTAGAGACTTCAGCTCAAAAGGTGTGAAATTCTTAAATAAGCACTGTTTTAAGAGTTATTATGGCAAACTCACAATGGCAGTTTTTCCATCACGTTATCTATCTCATTCAGTGATGCACGTACTTGAAAAATCATCAATTATGCTAACAATTTCAGTTTAACAGTATCAGTCTCTTGAACTGCTTGCTGAGTTTACTTCTTGAAGAAGAGTAGTTCTAATTTAATGTTTTTTCATTTCAACAGTAAAATATAAGTATACTGGCAGTGAGCCTTGGTGTGTCTTCATATATTATAGAATATATAAAGCTTATATATCACAACCTACTTGGTTAAATTATCAGACAGGATACATGGGTCACTGGCAGTACTCACCAATTTATGAACACAGCTTTTCTCCCCATCCTAACCTTATGTGCACTGATTAAATGTCGATCACGCTTTTATGCAAAGCAGTTAAAGATTCTGGAGAGCCACAACATAGTTAAAAAGAAATTAAAAAAATAAAGTCAAAGTAAGGCTTGGTTTTGAGAAGATACATGCAGCTTTTTGGGCCAAGAAATAAGAATTCTTTGCAAGAGACTTCTGTAGGTTGGGATGACAATTAGCCAGCCTCCTGAAAATAAGGGGACTTGAACTTTTGCTCACATATGAGTTTACACTCTACTTGCTGTGTCACTGAGCTTAACTAAACATGTCAGTTCCTTGGCCAACACCAAAGACTGATCTGTCCCAAGCCAGGCAAGGTCTCACAGAATTTAAGCTATTTAAGCATAAATATCAGGTAAATGATGCCAAGATAAGGACGTGTTCATCATTTTTCTGACAACTTTTACACTAGCAGCAGTTAAAATTGCTGAAATACCAATCCATGGATTAGTTGGATTAATTGTGGGAAGGGAGAGGCATGCAAACAATTTATAGTAGCATTTATAAAAACATCACAAAACATCAAATTGCCTTACAAAGCAAGCACATTTTTGAGTAGATGTTAGATTTTCAACCCTTCCCTCAAAGTAGACACCAATTTACATGAGATTAAAATTGAATAGACCCTCATTTAGTTTATACTGCCTGCACTTCTTAGTTGTTCGATTCATCCAGACAACAAACCGAAAAGTAAAACTTTCTGAAGTTTCATTGACACTTCAGAAATTAAGAAGCTGGCAGTTCTTAACGTATAAGTTATAAATGGACTTTAAAGCAGCATGGGAAAAGAGCCAGTGTGATTAAACACTACAGAAGAAATCACAAGAAAAGAACAGCCCACACAGACATATATGAGAAGAGCGACATTACAAAGGAGCCTATACAGCAATTTGTGCCTGAACCACTTCCAACTCCTGATTCAGCCTAGTATCTTTTTAACACTCACTCTTGACAGCCTGGGAGAGCACATCTCAAATGAGGGGTGAAAAGTAGTTTTTTTTTTTTTTTTTTTTTTTTTGTTTTTTGTTTTTTGTTTTGTTTTGTTTTGTTTTGTTTTGTTTTGTTTACTCGGGTAGGTATAAAATATTTTTAATCCATAAACAGTATCAGTTAAAAGCAGTATCAGTTAAAAGTAACAGTTAAAAGCAGTTCATCAGCCCTGCTACTAGTTCATCACTGTTCATGCAACTAGTTCATCACTGCTACTGGACCTTTGGCCAGAACATAGCAGGGAACAGTAGAGGAATGCACAGGCCATAAGAGAACATTACACAACGTTTTACAGTTTTAAGTAATGGCCCACAATGATTTATTTTTTTAAATAATTATTTAAGCACTCTCAGAATACGTAGGCTCTAGATATATGAAATTAAAAATAATCTGAAAGTATTCAATTATGTATCGAGTACTTTATCATACAAGGACATTATATACATGGAGACTTACACAGAAACATTAATTTCATCTTATTTTACACCCTTTGAAATTATAGATCATTGGCTTGGCTTCTGATCCATGGTTTTGACTAGATAGAAGCCTAACAAAAGTGATCAGTTGATCAAAACAGGAGTACAAACAAGCTAGAAAGGACAGTTTCCTTTCACTACATGGCTACCTCTTGTTCATACAAAACTGGCTTTAGAATTTGTCATCTAAATAAAAAACACCACCCAGCTGTCTGCAATCGACTTCAATATCTGCAGATTTAAGACTGCCTTGGTATAATGACCTCCAAAGTGCTGCTGATATCAAAGACAGAAACCAGTCAATAGAACACCAGAAGAAGTTAGAACAATTAAGTAAGAATAAATTTTAAAAGGTGTCTAGGAAGCCACTGAATGCTTTCCTACTTAAAATGATCAAAGCTATTTAAAAACATTTTAAGAAAATGTAGAAAAAGCACTGAAATGAAACTGAACTGAAATAAATTCATAACACTATATATGCCTTTTTAAGCACTGAAACCAATTTTATTTGCCAGTTCTCCTCCCAATGTTCTAGTTGTTTGGCTGATAACCTCTACCTTTTGTTTCTGCTTGCATGGCAGTGATCAGTAATCACCTGATTTCCCAAAAGGGGCCAAGGCTGACCCACAGAAGTGTTGACTTCAATCATGTCAGCCTAACGTTCAGTCAGGCCTACGCTGAGGGGTTTCAGGGTAGTTAACCAGTGCAGGGTAGGAATGCCAGCTTAAACTCAAACTGGAAAAGCCTTACAGTAATGAACAATCATCCACAGCAAAGCAAGTCCAAGTTTCTATTTGGCATTAAGACACACCCATAGGTTTTGGCACTGGTGAGATGTATATGAAGTGGATTCTTGGAATTATACTACTGATGAGCTTAAATAGCTTCTCATGGTTACTGTATCTTAAAATGAATTAAACAAAAAAAGAAAACAAAACAAAAAAAAAAAACTCTTTTTGCATTACTTTCTCCTACTAGAAAGCATTTAAGAATGTGTAATTTCAAGCATATGGTTACACATTTTCCCAAATATTAAGCTTTATTTAATAAAAGCCAAAACTCATTAAACACATTACACTTAACCTTCATCAAAACGAGTCCCAGACAGTTTGCTGGTTGTTCTTTTCACCATTCTGTAAAATATTCAGAATCTCTTCTGGAAAGCACAGAAGAAAGGCTGGTGGTCTGGATGATATTCAAGCTAATTGCTGTGCACACAGTGAAGAACGAAGATCATAACATCACTGGTGTCAGCCTCCGTACCAGGTGAAATGTACCCTGCTTAACTTCTATGAAAAGAACACCACGTCCGATTGCAGATACACTTTGAAATAACTCCTTTTTGCAAGCCGACGGCTGCATATTACATGCATTCCACAAATCATGGCTGCACTTGTTCGGTAAAGTCCAGTTGGTTAAGCTAAAATGTGATGATTAAAGAGACAGGGCGTTAATGCCTAGATTCTTCCAGCCCCATAGGCAAGAGGGAACTTAAAAACTATTAAAACATTATTTGTTCTATAGGGATTACTTATTACACATTCAATTTAGTCAACCATGTCTGCTGAGAGGCACACAAATCCCACCATAGCTAATTTAAGAACTTACCAATTTCCCTTGCAATTCTGACAGCTTCATCTGCATCCTGTAAAAGCAGGAAATGAGACCCAACGTTAATCCCATCAGCCACTGCACTGTGTCCTGAGGGCAGTCATATATTGCACTACTGTCTCCTCTGATTCATTTAATGTTTGATTTTACAACCTTCTGACCCTTTTCAGCCAGAGGAATGTAAAATTAATACCATAAGTGGAATGTAAATTCTACCTCATCATTAGTATACTGAGAAACTCAAAGCAATGAGGAATCAGCTGACAGGAAACACAGCCGGGATTGCAAAATGATTTTCTGCAGTTGTAGGAATTTAATGCTAGAATTTAGAAGTTTACAATCAATAATGGACCATAAATCAGATCGTTAAAGTTTGTCCACTGCCAGCTTGTTTCTGTCCTCTCAGGTATTTGTCATGTTTTCCTGGCTGTTGTCAGTAGGGGGAGTTGATTCTCTATTGTTTGGGTGTGATTCAGGTTCCGAAAAAAATCTTACAGAACTTCTTCAAAGTTGAAAATTTGTCTACTGAAAAAACAAAACAAAACAAAACAAAAAAAAACACAAGCACTTCACTTTTGTAAGTTGTTTATTTTTCACTCCATTTTAAGGAGAATAAACCCTTTCACATATCAGTTCCCATTCAAAAGTCTGCAAATCATTAGTGTATGACAGCTAGAACAACTCTTGTTGATGCCACCTATGGCTTCAGCTGACTCATACCACTATAGCCTGCTACAGAAAACATGATACAGAAAATAGTATTAGGAAACCCAGAGAACAGAAACAGTACTTGAACTTCTCACTTTTAAAACAACCATCTCTCTTCTCCTGCAGCAGTTAATTCTGTTTTCTCCCACTGGTAACAATACATTTCCATGATACAACACTAGAAAGGAAAAAGGGTTAAACTACAGTGGCATGGGTTAAGTTCGAGAACTCCATCCAAATTTGCTAGTATTTATACTATTCTGTGACATACATTAAAAAATTAGTATGGAAGGCAGTAACGTCTGGAAACCACCAGCTGCTAAGTGCGTCTGAAACTATGGGGGCTGACTTATGAACATTAAAATGAAACCTGATATTTTTAAAGCTTTCAAGGCAATCCATTTTAAAAGCACCCAGGTCAGAACTTTAAAAAAAAAAAATACATAAGCTATGTTCATACCTGGTTCATTTATGTCCGATAATAAAACAAAATCCTCTTTAAAAGTCTTCAGTACCTAGTAACAGCCCCATGAAGAATAAGGGGGCTGGCAGGGGAAGTTGTCAGAAAATTTAATTTCCTTTCATTAGCTAGTCTGCTCCACAAATCGGTGCTTGTTAAGTTCAAAGCAGTCCTGAAAGCAACATCGGTTTTAAGTCTTTTTACTCCAGTCACATCTGTTAATGAGATTTTTCCAAATAACAATTGTTTTTAAGTCGAGAGATAAATCTAGCAAAAAAAAAAAAAAAATTCCTTCCCCCTCCCCAAGAAAAAAAAAAAAAAAAAATCAGGGTTAACTGTTTTATTACACCTTGCTGCTTTCCATGACCCTGCACCCTCCAAATTTTAGCTTAAAGGGATAAAATGCATGAAAAGGGTCATTTAAGAATGTTAGTGGTTTCCACACATTGAGTTTGAAGGTTCTTTGTTCCTGCCTGTGACAGTTATGCGAGAATACTTCCCCTTAATAGCCTCTCTGTCAGGAAGTGTTAAACCTGCCAAATGCAGACAATTAGAGCCTCCCGAACAAAATGCAGGAAGAGTGATGACTGATGAAGAGCCACGATTATAGTCGAGAAGGAAACTTTTACATTTCTTTTCTCTTGCAAATCCAGTCATATATTTGCAAAATAGAACGAGGAGGGGGGAAGCAAACAGGGTTGGTTTTGTGTTGTGTTTTTTTTTTTTCCCCCCCCTACTTAGTTACCTGCAAACAAGTGGCTAACTGATACACTGCAGTCCACAGGAAGACAAGCTGCAAATCATTACAAGGGAGTTTTTCACAGCCACTGTATTCATAAATATATTGAAACACATACAACAACTTGAAGAAAAAAAGCAGCATCATACGAGAAGCACTAATTGTCTCAGTTCTAGCCTGAACAGACAGGAGACATCTGCCCAGCGCAGTTATTAATTTACACTATTCAAACATCTGTTTCTTTTTACAGTTTTGATGTATTAGAACTCAAGCTCTAAAATACCAAAAAAATGCATATTCAAATTCTTTAGTCTTCAAAGAGTGTTTCTGAAATAGGAAACAAAAATATGCTGTGCTTTAAAGAGAAAAAACAGTTCGGAAAAATCATAAACAACCGACACAATGAAATCTCTGGTAACGATCTTTTGATCTTTTTCCCTAAGAAAGTAAAATTTAGTGTCATGCATTTCACTTGTGGCTCACTAATACAGCAGCATTTTGAGTAGCAATAAAGTTAAGACAGTTGTTTTAGATTTTGGGTGCAAAAACCATGATTGATACGCAACATTTGCTATTGGAAAAAAAAAAAAAAAAATCAATGTCATGACAACACTCAAGACCATATATGCAAAATTAAAAAAAAAAAAAGCAGTACTAGGACCATTTTGAACCTTTTTTTTCTTTTAACAACATAAGTCCTCGCTGATTTATTACTATTTCCTCGAAAAAACACAGTAGGTCCACTACCGTTTTCCCAAAATAACCTGGAGATTGTAAAGAAATACATAATTTTGGCACAATCTTTTATTGTACAAATAAAAACGTTCAAGTAACGCTACAAGTTCATAAAAATCAAGAGTTATAAAAAAGACGTCATAGTGGAATTTACAAATGGCTGATTTCATTATTTTAGTTACAGACATAAAACACTCAGTTTTACTCACTTAAGAATTTCTAACCTCTTCACGTACATGCCTCCCTGCCACGTACCAGCAGGTGGAGACAAAAAAGCAAAACGATTTGACATAGAGGAATGCCAGGATGAAGCTGCTTAAGAAAGTACTTGAGCTGTAAAATATTGCTTTAATTATGACAAATATCATGTAGCTATTCATGGCTGAGGGTGTTGGGCCTGGAGAATCTCCAGGTCATGACTAGTCTCCAACAACCTCTTCAGCAATACAGTGGGTATTGAATACCAACATCAATAACCCAATGCAAGAATACTGCCAAACCAGGTACCTGAAACTTAAATACAATAAATTCTTAACCTCAATGAAAACCTTCAACATGACTACTGACATCAGTGAAACCAAGTTGACACCTGGAGACATTAATCTTCTGGGGTTATATCCAGCTATGTTCTACCAGCCATAAAACCAAACTGGCTGTGTAGATACAAAACCTTTCTTCTTTTTCTATTCCTTTGCCAGTTTTTCACCATGACATCTCCACACACACAGTCCCTCTTTCTTCTTACCATGTATTCATTTTCATGTGTTTACAGACATCTTCTCAGCTCTAACTTCAGTATAGCCACCAGTCACATGGATTAACACCAATTCTTTTGATCAAGACTTTAGGCCATTACCTCTCCCAGTCAAGTTTTAGGAAACTAATTGTAGTTAGAGACTTGGAGCTGAAAACTACTTTTCAATGTATTTGTTGACTCTCTAGCTGATAGCACAACACTCAGTTTTCTTACACGTGCACTTTGACAACCCTTACCTCAGCCAAACCAAGGAAACAAATAGAGGACAGAAAATAAATTACTTTGCCAAATTGCCCTCTCTATTCTTATTCTGTGTTTCCATTCTCAGCTTCACACTTAATACAGTGACTACCTATATGAGAACACTTGGTTGTGCCTGCTATGCCAAGCATTCTTCTTACATCCCTTCCAGGTCCCTTCTTAGAGTACACTGTTGAACAACTTCCTTCTCTTAAAACATTAATTTCTACTCATTGGGAATTTTTCTTTATACATTTTCTCCGAGGTGTAATTTCAGGATCTAAACAACTCATAGTCTACTAAGTAAATACTAAGCAACAGAAATCGGGGGGGAAGCTTCACCCTTTATTCACGAAGGACCTGTGCATCTGCAGCACTAGTTAACAAGAGCTGAATAAAGACAACTCTTCAAGTAACAAAGATTTGCAGTGCAGTCCTGAGATGAATAAAAGAAGCACAAGAAGTTGTTACTCTATGTTTGCTTTAACTATTCATCCACAAAGAACACATGCAACTGATCTTTCTTAACTTCTGGCATTGTCAGAGGCATGAATGCAGTTTCCTTCCAGCTTTAGACTCCACTACAAAGATGAAACCACCTCTAATCAACTCAAGTATCAAGCAGACACTTAACTCCTTCCCCAGACTTTTAAAATGTCTACTTCTCAACAACAAGAGCCCTCAAAGATTTTCAAAGTTGCATAGCTCTGTGACCAAAACAAGACTCCCAGAGAATGGCAGAAATACAACACAGTCTCCAATTCCTTGTGTGCTGTTCTTCTGATTGTATTTGGTGTCACGCAGCTTTGCCCTTCATCTCCTGGTCTGAGTTGGCAACATACTACATCAAGCTCTACTCAAGGATCGGGCATCCTGTACAACCTAATTACTCAGGTATTCGTCCCAGCAAAAGTCATGATATCACAGAAGGGAGATCAAGAGACAAATGCAGGCACATAATTAGATGCATAGGAAGGATGATAGTTTCAGTTACCAGAAGTTTTATTTCCTAGAACTTGTAACCAGAGCACTAGTCAAATTTTCGTCTGGGAGATGGAAAAGTTACCCCTTCTCATGGAAACTACAACATTGGCAAGGCCTGCGGATTCTCCTTTTTCTGACGTGCCAGGCATACTGCATTTATTTAATCTCATGTTCTTTTTCATCAACACTCTTCAGATAATCAGAAGCACTGCAAACGATGTATGTGAAATTGATGTGATATGGAGACTTCAGGATTAAGCAACTACCACACAGCTCCTTTCAACAGCTGGGATGGGATTTGTCAAATTCAATCATAGATTCCAGTTCTTTTGGTGTTAATACTATCATTGCCTATAGCTGATTGCCAACCAGATCACTTACATTCCTTCGTTCTGAGTACCTGGAACTTCAGATAATTAAGAAAAAACAATATAATCAAAGGCCTCAGAAAAAAAGAAAAAAAAAGAAAAAAACACAAAAAACATTTCAATACTGCAGTTTCATTGATTATGTTACTAACTGTTCATCAACCACTATCATCCTACTTTGCTAGGTTTGTTTCTTTAACACTGTCAGAGTAACAGGCCCTGATGTAATTTTAACTTGATGCAGTGATAAACAAGTGTTCTGAGTGATTCTGCGTTAGGTAAAGTTTTGTGGGGTTCAGACCATTAATTCAAAGTCATGTTCTAACTAGGTATTTTTCTAAATCGTAATTTCAGGGTTTCTAGAAGAACAGGTAGGATATCAGAAAGAACAGAGGATCTTATGCACAAGAGCTGGCTGCTCCTAAAATCTCATGAATGCTAAGGGGCTACAGACAGAAGGACTGCTAAAACATGCAACAAAAAACAGAAGGAACGCTGCGTTCAACTTAACACTGCCAGATTTCAGCACTGCCACAGAAATGCTAGCCTAACACTCACATGGAGCCCTCCAGAACAGAGGATATTCTTTGCACTTGTACCTGTTGCAGAATACCCCACTGGTAGGTATTACACGCACACCAGGCGTTTCTATCACAAGTACTCGAGAATTCTCTTGTGCATTTTGATCTTCCCAGACCTTTCAAAACTTTACCATTTCCTCTCGCTAGCCAAGCTCTTCAGGCAGTTCATCAGAACAGATCATTTTGTGGAGAGTTAGCCCCTTCATATTCTATTTATCTTCTTCATTTAATTGGTCTTCTTTTACTCTAAGAATTTAAAATCTAGCTTAACTGACACAATACCAAACAATACCCTGATATACGTTGCTCCTTGAAGTACAGTCTGCATTCCAACATTATATTCAGTTGTTCCCAATTATCTTGAAGTTTCCCTTTTTATCATGTAAGATTTATGATGATCAGAGGTCAACATAGTCATAGATAAAACCTAAAAACTTTTTCCTTCAACTACATTAAAATGTTGTTTAAACAAGCTTTTAACATTCCAAGTTTTACTCAAATTTTATCTGAAACAATAAAAAAAATAATAAAAATCACTGGAAGTGACCAGCATAAGAATTTTCAACCCAGGAGAACAAAGTTTTAGATTATCTAGACACATACAACAAAGGCATAAAAGGCAAAAAGCTTATTCTTCCTACATCAACACAAAACATATATGGTATATAAAGACACAGGAAAGATTAAAAGAGCCCCATACATTATCATTATAACACAAAATAAACCAAAACCAAGACGTCTTTTATTCCATACCAAATAAAGCAACAACCAAGATATATTAGATGTTGGAAATCATTCCTTCTAAAACCCCAGGAAGAACACTACCTGTAGACTTGGACAGAGAAACAACTTTTTTTTTCCCCCTAAGTGACTTTTTCAACACATGAAAAGCTTTACTTCCATCAGCACTGACCATAAGATGGGAGATTCATACAGTGAAACAATCTTTACTGCTACTGCGAAATTTTACTTTTTATGTATACTTACGTTAACTTCAGTAATATTTTATTTTATGCCAAGATCTTGGCCAGCAAGAAGCAAATGTCTATGTCTTTTACGACCAACACATGTCTTTTTCAGACCAACACAAAGGCACACCTCACAATAAACACATTTACCTGCCTTCATGTTAAATTTAAATCAAAATATTTTTAGAGACTTCACACAAGCAGTCCTGATTATACCATATACTTCATTTTTCCTCCTCCAAAGATCCATACCCCTATTTTAATTATGTCTCTTATTGATAACAAAGTTGAATTTATAATTACATTCTGTATCAGACCTTCAATAGGTGTACTTTGATTTAGGCACTAATTCTACAGTGGGCAGACAGTAGTTAAATGGTTTCTCACCTTGACTACTCCATCAAAGCCAGGGATTGTGTTGACCTTTGCATTCTTGGCTAACAATTTGCTTTCAATCTTGTCTCCCATAGCTTGAATAGCATGTGTGTCAGGTCCAATGAAGGTGACACCTTCTGCTGCCTGCAAAGACAATGAAGATACATCTTTAGAAGACTGAACTTGAAAATCAACTGCCTTCTGCAGTCGTTACCTTCAAGTTTAATAAAGAGTAAAAACATTCTTATTGAAGCAATATTTAGAAGACCTAATAATCTGTTTATGCAACACACTAATAATATACAAGCAGCATTTCAGCCAATCCACTGAAAGATGTATATGTCCTTGTAAAGCTATGTATACATACAGATTCAGAGCCCCTATGATTAGAATTTGTATGAATCAAAGCCAAGCCAAAGAGAAATAGCTGAAACTCGAGGTTCTACAACTTCAAAGCTAGAAGTATCCCTTGAGAAAGCAGAGGCTAGTTAACTCACCATTGAATAACTCCAAGTAATTTACAAAAATATGCTTGCTGAACTGTAATATAGTCGTAAATTTCATTATGCATTCTTTAAACACAAACCTCTATGAAACTTCAAAATGGAAGCATAGTCTCTTACTAAACACATTTAAATACCTGGTCGATAAGGTAATAAATGAAATACTCTTCACCCAGATCTTTGGCAACGCTCAGTAAAAAGGTCAACACAAAATAACGTGTGGGTAGAACACCAAATTGCTTCCCCCACACTCCTTTTTCTCTATGCCCGTAGTAGATTTCAGTAATGAAGTACATAGGTGCTTTTTTTAAACCTCTCAAGCCTCAGTACTATACAGAGCTGAAGACAATTCCACCAGATCTGCTTCAGTGACAAATACTGATGCAGTGAGTCTGTGCATGTTTTAGCTAACTTAAGTTTTTTGTACTATAGGAAAAAAAAGTCAGAAGACTGCTATAATTAAACTATCAAAAGAATAAGCATACCAGCCCTGCATTTTTTTTCCAGCTATTTTGTTGATTATTGCCCAACTGTAAGACACCTATAAAATACTTTTAAAAGTTGTTTCCAACTGATGAGCAGTTTACTTAATAGCAACACTAATAAAATGACAAACATTCAATTCCTTGTATCAGAACTTGTCTTCGTGTTTCATTTCCAATGTACACTCACGCTGCATATATTTGCATTGTCATGTAGTTATAGTTACTAACAAAAAAAATCACTTGCTGAAAGTTTGTGTATTTATGAAGTGCTATTACATGACCACAGAACAACCATGTGGAAAAAATACATTGCTGTTGAAGGCGTGGAACAATGTCCTTCGAATCATGAACTGGTAAGAGTGGAAAGCACCCAACATGCATGGGAGTTATTGTTCTCACTGTCAGCAGCACCATAGCAGGATCAGTGTAATAGCAGAAGCTCTGCATAGACAACTTCCTATCCTCCCCGTTAAGAAGGGGGAGGGAAAGGGGTTGTTTTCTTCTAATCTCAGCCCACCTCTTTCCTACAGTAGGCTTATTAGCTCAGCAACTCAGCAACAGCGATTTGATGAGTAGCAAGCCGTCTTACAAAGTTGGGAATGCTGCAGTAGGAATAGAAAGACAGACACGAGGGTACAGATCTCAGTGCCAAAGGATCTGAGCATAAAGAAATAAGCTTTTTTAAGAAGAGAAACAAGGAGTTGGTATTTGAAAGCACAGCGACACAAAGTCTAGAACAAACCATTTCAGAAATAGTAGATTGCAACCTGAAAACTGACAACTCACTCCTCTCAACAACAGTGTTTTCAGTTGGGTGCCTGCATACATTTGGAGGCAGGACAGGGTTCTCTCATTAGACTGTAATCCGATCTCAAAGTTTGTGGAAGAGGTTTGCTAACACACTTGGCAGCTGGAGATTATGCCATTTCCCCCATATCACTTGAACTAGAAAAGCCTTGTTTCTACAGTTTCTGCCATAACATTGGCATTTGCAGCCTGGCACCCACCACCGTAAACTTTACCACAGATTGCTTCACCTCCCCACTCTCCTCTCAAAGTCTACCATTAAAAACAAGGTATCTCCAGAGGTCATCAAGATAGTAGGTCCAGAACTTCTGCTACCTTTACAGGTCATCTAAAACTTCCAGCTTGCAGTCTATTTCCAATACAATACAGTCACTTACACTATTTTTCTTCCTCCTCTGACCACCTTCTGCAAGAAGACAAGAAAACCTTAGTTCAAGGTAGAGGTCACAAGAGAGGATAAGAATTACATTAATGGCACTAGCAAGAATGCACCTTTCCAGGGAAAAGCATGTAGGTGGCATTTTGCTCCACTTAGCCTGTCTTTTCATTGCCGCATTACCTGGACTTTTGAAGTGTTCATTCCCTGCTCCCATCCACAAATGTAGTTGGATAGGGGAACAGGTCTGTTCACAAGAGACTTATGAACCACCTGAGAAGGAATGCGGCAGGCCATGTCAAGAAATGAATCTGTCGCATTCAGCGTATTCACTGCAAAAACGTTGTAGACCTGTAATACCCACATGGATATAACCAGTATTTCTTATTAAAAATGAAGAATCAGAAGATGGGCAGCAGATTGGCATTGCTCTAATGCAAGTCTCACCTGTTGCAAGGTACACTTAAAAAGAAAAATGTTTCTAATGCCCATCATTTACAAATTGCACTTGTCTACATACGTACCTCCTAGCTTCAACTGCTCTGCATCTTTCATAGAATTGCTCTTTATGAACAAGAAGCAGCTTAGTAGCACCAGCTGTTCTCTTTGGTTAGTTATTTCAGGTACTTGGGGCATCTACTTTCACCCCAGCAACAAAAACTGAAACAGAGATGCTTCGCGCAACATAACATCACAAGGTATCTCACATCACGTAACTGCATGCTGCAACATCTGCAAGTCAAAAGTAAATCAAAACAAACTAAGGGAGGATCCACTAGTTTCCACTGGGTATGTCAACTCATCCCCTCAGTAGAAAAGGTGTATCTTCTTCAATGCTACTTGCAACTTTAACTAGGCTCACAAAAACATTTTGTCAGCAGAAGGCACTACTGGACAAACTCTTACAAGTTTTGCTACAGTAACCCATGACACACCAAAGATGCTTGCCTGAGCCCTCTGCCAAAGCTGGTCAGCTGGCATCCAGAAAAATGCCTTGACTTCTTTCTTGCCAACAGCGATAGGTAATGTACTAAATGACCTAGCGTCCAATACTGAAAATGCCAAAAATTGAACGTAAAAACATATCAATAACATTGTTACCTCCCACAAAGATTTATCAGCACCCTTCAATTCACATCCTCTCTATATAAGGTGCATGGAAGTGGTGAAACTCTGCAAAAAAAAAAAAAAAAAAAATCCTGTGCCTACTGATAGTCCATCCACATACAGAACATTGCTAACATAGTATGAACCAGCACAAGATGCTCCTCCACATACACAAAAGCTTACACAGCACACATCAAGTGAGTTCTTCAAGAAGTTCTGTTACTCCTCCACATGCTCAACAGTCGACTCCAACCTTGACCTCTAACTTTTTGGCTTCAGGGGAGCATGTCAAGTTGCACCATAAACACACACTCATTTTCTTCAGAAACATATCTGTATCACTGCTATCTACTTTGCATAGTCAAAGGTACATACTAACAATAAGGCACATTTAAAAAAGAACTTTTTCAGAAAACATTCCATGCCCAGCACATTCTTTCTTTGACTAAGAAGTAGATATTGAAGAGTCTTCCCCAACACCCTTCTCTATTTTTGAGAGCAGCACTACTTTAACTGGTTGATTTTTATGGCACTACAATTAATTTTGTCTTTTTTTCCCCCACCCACCCTCAAAAGAGCCAGACAAAAGACTTATTCTACCCTCAGGTGGATGTGGGATGCTAAATATATCAAAAACTAAGCAATATTAAGATAAATTAAGCAAAATTGAGATTTGAAGAATCCATCTGGGGAGTCTGTGGTTGAGCTCTGCCCAGTCTGTCACCAAAGTCTGTCTGAAGTGGACCAAATGGACCTACATTTGTGTAAATCACCATTCTCCTGATGTTTGGAAAGAAACTGTCCCTCTGACAAACTCTTGTGGCCCCGAAGTAATTGACAAGACTGATCCTGAAGGAGGAGATTCCTTTACATCTTCTCCTGGCAGCTACTATGGAAGGATTTACATTTAATATTTTATACAGTAAGCGGTAGAGTCAGCCTTAATGACAGCACAAGCAGAACCAGAGACGGAAAGCATGAAGGAGGGAAAAGAGCATAATAAACTTCTATACACGTGAAAGCAATTAAATATATAAACATAATTTAATACAATAATCTCTAGCTCCCTTAGCAACACGACAGCCTTCTGCGGGTTTATGAATATGTGGCAGAACAGCCAAATGGCTGCTAGGCCTCTCAGCTCTGCAGGAAGTGACGGAACGGTTCCAAGCCAGCCTTAGACAAAACAAGTGATACTTCGACTTTTTCTCTTTTACCACATTAGTTACGGACAATTAAACACACTTCTAGGTGTCCTCATTCAAGCCAAGGTATTTGAATCTGCACATAACACCAGCCTGAGCAGCTCCAACCGAGAAGGAGGTATCCCGTGTACTACAGGAAAGAAAAACATAGGTATCAAGAATTCGGTGTTTTCTTTCAGGATCATTTGGCAAGGGGATCCTTCCACCCAAGCCACAATGATGTGGCAAAGCACACTCCCAACTGCCCAGCTGCTTCCAGTCACAAGCGCCCCTGTAATTATCTCACCACACAGAAGCAGTGCCATTAATGCAGGTTTTGTGCTTGCTCATTCCCCGGTGCCTGAAGCAGTTAGTTGTAGGAAAGCATTTCCCATTTCTGAGGAAGAAACGGATGGAGGGATCTCAGGAGCAATTACAGCTGCTCTATCTTACTGAAAATAAACTCTCTCATGTAAACACTGAGCTGGTTTTAAACATGCTCATGAAGCTCACAGGAGAACCCAAACAATCTGTTGCATATAACCACTGGATCTTATGTTCTCAAATGCACATTTACATGTTTTCAAGTCTACCCAAACTCAGGGTGCTTCTCACTGGAAGACAGACGGCAACAGTAATTCACTCAAGAGAAAAAGGCTTAACCCCAGTGCCTCTAGCTTGGTAGACACAGGGCCTGAAAGTCTGTCAGGAATGACTGGGGAAGGAACCGAATCAACCTAGCTGCTTGCTTCTACCCCATGTTCTCTCCCTTTTTTCCTCCATGTCCCTTCCCACAGTCCTATCCCCTTTCTCTAGGACAGGTTCTGGCATTCCTCAGTTGTAGCTGACTGACATGGCTGAAGACGGCACAGGTTTTGGGGTTGTTTTTGTGCTTATGGTTGTTGTTTGATGACAAGTCCTTTTCGTTGCTTTTGTGGGTTCAGATAAGCTCACAGAAAGGCTTAATGGGCATTGGAAGAAACAGCTGGAGCACACAGCTGGGAAGAAGCTTTCTTCCCCCAGGCACATCCTCAAACTCTCAAGTGTGCAGGGGAGGGGAGAAATAGTGCTGCCACATCAGTCTTCTCTTGTGCTTCAGTCTGCATTTGTTTTATTTTAAAACCAACTTTAAGACATGTATTTGCTTCTCTGAGGAACACTGTCTGAATCACAGAATGGCTGAAGTTTGAAGCAAACCCAGTACTTTGCATGGGCTGTCAAGCAGTGCAACAACTTAGGAACAGAAAGAACTGGAAGCTCAATTCTGTTGTGATGAGCTAACAAGGTGAGCAGGTGTGGGTAACAACTCACCATATTTACTCAAGAATGTACTGGTGAATGAGGTTATTAAGGAAGGTCCACAGATAAGAACTTCAGTAGAAACTGGTATCAAAGGTCTAGTTTTCAAAGACATTTTGTTCCAACCCTCAAGTTTTCTTCACATGAAATTCTGGAAAAAGGTTTCCACAAAATACGTGCTTGAGTCTGATGAATTCTTTCACTCTTGTTCTGGGGAAAGATTACCTTAGTGTTTCTGCCCTCTTGACACACAGCCACTCAGATCCAGCGGGGAAGGGAAGAGGCAGAAGTTTGGTAAGCATCTGAACAGTATCAAAGTTCCAGAAAAACTGGCATCTGCCACAGATAAGGTCTTCTTCCATCTAGAGCAGGAACTTACAGCTCACCAGAACAGAACAGACCTGTATACAGAGCTGCCTGCAGCCGTATATGAAGCAGAGCAGATAAACAGCTCAGCACAAGGACAATTAGCTCAAGGATAACTACACTAGCTAGCTGAGCTCAAAACTCACAGGTGAAACGTGGGGTTGAGAAGCAGGGCTGGCAGCAAAAACAAGGTCCAACAGAGGTTTAACCATCCCAGAAAATATCCAAGCAGAAAGGCAGATAAAATATCCAAAGACAGACAAGATGCAAGAGTCCTACCAGAATGAAAGAAAAAAAAAGTGGCAGCTGTTGAAAAAGGTGAGGACATTAACAGATCACCTCACAATACAGGAGCTGTTCACTGAGCACTGGGAAGAACCCTTCTAGGAAATACTGTATAAGAAGCATTTACTCAAAAAGCTAGGAAACACTCAACTGACAAAATGTTCTCCAGCCAAAGGAGGTGGAGATGGAAGAGAAAGCACTGAAGCTTTCTGCAAGCTGCACAGAAACCATCTCCCAGCTCCAAAAACTGGATCCTGTTGCTGAAGTTACTGCTACTTTCCTTACAGCCCACAATAAAGACCATATGTAGGAATAGTCAAGGATCAGTCATCAACCTGTAAATTTCACATTGAGAAATAGAATATTTCGTTTTATGCAGACTTTAATCTGGAAAAGACTTAGAAGAGCAACGTGGTTATCATATATCACCAAAACAGTAACCCTTCAGCTTTTCAGCAAGCATGAGTTTCTCCAGTCTTTTTTAGAATGGAATAAGAAGGACCTTCGAAGACAAAAGGTCTTAGGAATATGAATGAGAACAAAAGCATCCTTCATTAGAACAAGTATTTAAAGGAGGGGGGGCTGTGATGAAGAAAAGGTCTTTCTCTATAGGCTCACAAAACAGCAGCAGCATCTGTTAAGTGAGTATAGCTTGCAACATAAGCAGATGGATAGCTATTATAGAGTTGGAAGACCGTAGCATCCTACTTCTTTCCAATTACATCTACCTTTGGCTACTGTAGTTCTTCCTGGAGGCCTGTTTTTTGTTTAGTTTGAGGGCTTGGGAGGGAGAAGGAGTCATACAATCACCTAAGGTTGCATTAGCAGCAGGAAGGTAGCCTGTCACAGCAACCAGCCTGGGAAGGAAAAGGTTAACCGGTCCTGTATTGCTGACTAGGAAGGTGTCAGAGCCCCCAAGAAACTTGGAAGGGAAGGAGGCAGCAGCGAGGACGTGTGCTGCCCAGCCTGCCAGACCTCACGGCTTGTTCCGAGTCCTACTTTGAAATAAAACTTGCTGTTACTTGGCACAGAAACACACTGCAATTTAGAAGCCAGACCCACCACACAAGCTATGTCACCACCCGTGACACTGAACTATTCAGTTTTAAATCCCTGTACTCACTGTCTTAAATAGGTGTACATATGGTAAGAGCAAGTGATACAATAAAAAGTTTCTCTGAAAAATGGAAAAGCTAACAGAATGAAAAAGCCTCACCTGAAATGCAGCTGCATTTGAGAGGTTTGTCTCAGTTCTTAGAACTGAAATTACAGAACACTAAAGCATTTTCACAGCCACTACCTTCAGTAAGAAAGAAAGAAATGTTGGGCAGGCATTCTTAAAAAAAAAAAAAAAAAAAATGAAAAACTAGAGTCCTCTAATTTACTTGGAAACAAACCAACATGTGTTAATTTTGTTGTTTAATATAACAAAAGGTCAAACTCCTTTTAAGCCATTATAACAAATGTATCTGATTTATTTAATCCTAGTGAGAACCTGCTCATACTGCTCTCCAAAGTATAGTTTAAGCTGTGCAGAGCCAGGAAAACGCATTATTCGGTTACCAGAAAGCCTCGTACTACACTTAAGTTCCACTAGTATGACATTGCAAATCTTTAGAGGACCAACCAACAGCAGCACTTAGGTCCAGTTGAATTTGCCCTAAGAATGTGGAAACAGCATCTATGTGTATGATACATAGAAAAGTAAGTATACCTGTGTGTTTGCTAATATAGTATCCATATATTCACATATTTACAGGGTGGGATGAAAGATATCAGTCTCTTGTATTACTCTAACGGTCAGCTTAAAGAGAATAATGGCACTGTTGCTGAATCAGTATAAATGCAGTTTAAGGCCACCAAAACTGCACTGTCCCAAAGGAGTAAGCATCTCTAAGGAAAGTAATGTGACCTCCTGCATAAGAACAAGAGAGCAACCAGGGTATATCTAGATGGTCAGCATCAGCTCATGCACAAATGCTGCAAAGAAAATAGCCTTTATATAAAAGCCATTTCCTTTTTGAAGTGGTACATTTCCAGAGTCAAAACTAAGAATCAACCTAATCTGTATATATATTTCCCTAACAAGACACAAGCTGTGAAGCCATGCTATCACAGAGCAGACGTGCAAAGGGTAAATGTGCTTGCTCCGATTCAATATTGCATTTGAAAATCAAAAGTGTCTCATAAACCAAACATTTCATAGTGTGTATTATATCTCTAGAGTGGAAAATAATGTTATTCAATTTCCAGGCCATATCTTCACAAGTGAAAAGCCACACAGAAGCTTCTTCCAAGGACTCGGAGCTAAAAGATTTGGTGAGAAGAACAAAAAATACCTCTGGGGCTCTATTCTTTTAAGTTTTCTCTTTGGATCTGATCATCAAGCTGAAGCCTTACTTGATAATTTCACTTAAAAACAGTTTAAAGCTTTAGATGGTCTACATATTTTATGCCTTAGTTCAGAACCCAAATGCAATGCTAAATTATCCAAGTTTTTTGAAGCACTTCTCAAAGAAAAACTATTGTAATAAAAACTTTAACATAGTTTATATGGCATGTCACTGTCAATGATGAATTGCTCTACCACCTACAAAACATTACACACACACACTCGATGTGCAAGCACAGGAACTTATTCTGCTGTGTTGCTAAAAGTTTGAGCATTCAACTTCATCAGGAGTAATGAATACCCAGAAAATTTAGGGAGAAACAAATGAAACGTAAGAATTTTCCCTGGATAGTTTCCATATTGCTTTTCTTCACTTCATGGCATTGAAACCAGTCTTGATTTTAACATGATAAAAGAAATCTGTGGAACTAATCCTAGAAACCTCTTTCTGTTTCCTTGCTTAACACCTCCAGGCGACAGAAGAGACAAAATGCTTCATTTGCATCCTTAAGCATTAGAAACTGCGAATGAGCCTTTTCAGCTGCAAATGTTATTGCATCTACATTTCCAGAAGAGAAAGAAGGTTAAACAGCCTACTCAGGTTTATGTTAACTCATCTCTTTTTAGCACCATGACCAGCACAAAGAGCAGAGAATATGGAAGCTTAACAGCCCAACCTCTTTCTTCATTACGTTCAATTAGATCCTGGAAATGGATATAGCTGCTGATTACACGAAGATAAAGAGAAGAAATCAGGTATGCACAAAGGAAATGGCAAACACTAACAAGTGTAATCTTAGTCTCTGCAATCATCTGGCCTCATGAAGACCATTTCATTTTTCATGCAACAACAAAAAAAAGTTCTGTCACTTGCCTTCATCGCACGGCCACACAAGATTTTGCCCCGTGTACAAGCAGCATTTGCTTAGTGCAAACTCTTAGCTTTAAATGTAGTGTGCCAGTGTTGCACGAAGCTATCCTGAATGTGTTAGTAAGGTAGGAAACATTCCCTGCTTGATGTGCTACATGGTACTCCAGCTTACCAATTAAAGAACACATTTGAGCCATAGCCAAATAGCCTAATAACACCATTAATTGTATTTTGAAATAGAGTAGCTCAAGTACCACTTATTCGTCAAGACTACTCTCTCTTAAATTACTTTTTTTATTACTATTAATTTTAAATCAGATTCAACCTACACACTAATTTTAATTCATTTAGAGTGGAAAAAAAGCACTTGGAATTACTGGACTAAATTCAGCAGAGAAAGTTAGCAGCACTTTATTTTCTAGGCCACTTGGCTTTCAGCCTGGAAGAAAAAACTTCAGCTTGGCAGGCAATGCTCAATGAGATGTTTAACACAAAATATACATTACTCTAAATGAAAAACAGGCACTCATGGAGAAAAAAGCAGGATAGAATGATGAGGGAGAAACAGAGGAGCATTCTTCTAGCCAAACCCATACTTCACATTATCAATGACCCAAGCTTACTACATAAACAAAATTTTCTGCATCGATTTGAAAGGTTCAGTACCGAACACAAGAGGCAGAGCCCAAACAGCTCAAAAAACAATGTTAGAGCAGATTAAGAAAATATATGGGCACAAGACACCTATTCTTCATACAGCCACATCATCTCTCATCTTATGGCACATACATACATGAAGCTTTGCTAATGAATATGGAATGCAAGTCTACAGCCTGATTAGTAAGTGCATTTTGCAAAGCCCTAGCTCGTGTTTTTTTAAGGAATAAGAGACAATACATAGAGAGATCAAGTAATAACAAAAAAAAGTAGTAAAACAGATACTACACTGAGCTTGTACTCAAGTGACATTAATTGTATGGCTGCAAGAAATCCTGTATTAAATCATAACATGGAGGGAAAAAAATCATGTTAAAAGAAATTATCCAGTATTTCTGCAGACATGCTACAATGCTTTCAAAGTTAGGCAACCATTTATATTGCATATTCAGAAACTAAATTAAAACTTATGACCGTCCAAGCTCACACCATGAAAGTATTGATTAGTTAAGCATGCAGAACCCTGATATTGATAGTCAGGAAAAGAAGTGATCCTAGAGTAATCTTCCTAATATGTCTGTTGAGAAACTGAGTTGAGCAAAGCACACAAACTACACTGAAAGTTGTCATTTCTCAAATATTGTAGAAAAGCAGGGGGTGGGGGAGTGTTAGCCCACTGCCCTGAGCTAATTTTAGCATGGATAACCCTGTTCTACCTAACTAAAGCTCCCTTTTCTCAGCTGGCTAGCATAGTTTAGCATCCCCTGTCCTCACTTGAAGGATACCAAGTTCCTTCCTGGCAAATAGCTGCACATTCCTATGTAAGACAAGGTCCTATTTCTCATCAGTAAATGTAGCTGCCTGAAGATGTATTCGCTAAAGACAATTTTGAACACTTTCTGAAAGAGTTAACAAAGATGCCAGGAACTATGCCAATGCAGAGCTGACCACTGAGCTTCACTTTAGCAAGTGAAAAACGTCAGCATCTCTTCAGTAAACTGGTGTTATTCACACACACACAAAGAAGAGAGACATTAAAGAGCACAAGATGTCATCTGTGACATTCAAAAGACATCATATGGTAAATAGACATATTTATTCAAAAATCAGTATCAACCTGTCAATCACATTAATAAACATTAGTTAAAAGAGCTAAAACAAGCTGTAAAATCAATCATACACAAATGGTGTGCATGCACAATTAAACATTTTGGGGCTGGCTTCTGGGTTAGATCCCACCCCCAGACCAGGTTTGGTTCATTGAGAAACCGTCTGCTACCAAAACCAGCATGCACTGACCCTGCAGTGACCAACACCACACAAGTAAAGGAAGGGTAGGGCTGGGACAACAGTTGCTCATGATGAAAGCCTTTATAAAACCCTAAGGACAGGTCATATTAAACCATCACAGCGCAGTGATCCAGGCAGACATCTGGCTGCTCTCACACCACAGCTGCACTGCCACCAGCTGCAGTTTGTAATGGCAAAAGGTACTGGAAGAAGGCAGTCAACACCAGAATAAAGCTATGCAGAGAGGCCCTGGTCTCCAGCCTTGGTGATATTCCAAACCCAAGTGGACCTGTCCCAAAGCAACCTGTTGCAATCGATCTTGCTTTGAGAAAGGAGCTTGGACTAGATGTCCAGAGATCTCTTCTTATTTCATCTACTCTAAGTGAAGAATATCACAAAGACTATCATCATTGGCCAGAATTATGACAACAAACTATATAGAGAACATGGCACAAAACTTGTTTGTTAAAAAAAAAAAAAAAAAAAAAAAAAAAAAAAAAAAAAGGCCCTCTTAGATTGTCCAAGATAAAGGGAGATGGATCTTTCTTCCAAATCTCACAGCATCTATTTCTCCAAGACAAAGCAGGGCCTGAGCATACTGATCTTTCTTCTCCAAGAAGCGGTGGAACTCCTGTCCCTAGTCATTCCTACCTCCTGTACTGAAGCATGCTGTTCCCTCAGTTCTGCAGGCAAAAGTGATTCCCATTACATCACTGAAATAATCAGCATTTTAAACAACAACAACAAAAAAAGACATCCAAAGGTCCCCATCTCTTAAAGATGATCTCATCCGATTATATTAGGAAGTCACCACAGGATCCAACACAGGGCTGGGAAGACACAGCTGGGGGCAAGAATTGAAGATTGGGAATCCCCTACACCAGCACTGCTGTGGAAGCAGTTGGGAGAAGAAGCTGCAGTCTGAGGAAGGAAGGATGGTAAAGTGGTATTTCTGTAATGGTCTCATCATTTGAGCAAACACTTGTATACACATAGGGTAACAATGTTGGACAATATGGCCATAGTAAAAAAGATACTACCCCATACCCCATAATTCTGTTAGGCACTACTGCCTTACCTCCTTCACTAGTTATTTATAAAAGGATGTATGTGCCAGTATCGCTGAGAGAAGATGCTCTTATTTAAATCTTACACACAGATCCTTGGAGAAAACTGTCAACTAATTACCCTGTAATGACGGATAAATAGCTCTTACAGCTGCCCCCTGAGAGAAGTCCAATTCGCTGCATTTAAGTAAATGAAAAAATTGATATTTTTCTTCCCTTTAGAGTGGCAAGTATTCTAAGAAGTTTCTGAGGTTTTTCTGTGTGTTTTAACAGTCAATTTAGTTTTTCAGTACTTATACAGTGCGCTCCCTCTGATTTCTATTTATGCTCACCTACCATAAACTACTTCAGTCTAGTTATTATGGACAGGCATGAATACAACTGCATTGTCTGCTTAAATGTGGATGTTCAAATAAAATTAAGAAAGAAGATCAGATACCTTCAGCCAAACTTAACAGAAAAAAATTTTACTCGTGACTTTATTATCTTTAAGTAATGAAACTTGTATACAGGTGTTTTTTACACCAAACCCTGTTCTTACACTCACATACTCTTGGATGAATCAAACAAGCAGATTTGGCCCTTTGCTTTCATTTTTTTTAAAAAAAAGAACTGCAGGTGATCATAAACATCTCTAAACATTATGAAAGTTTTTATTTTAAAACTATGTGTATACTCTATTTCTTGGCTAGCCTGAGGAAATAACAGTGGAATTGTGCATGTTTTAATCTATGAATCAAAATGATGAAACAGCAGTATTACAACAGTCAAAATGCTATAGTTTTGGGATAACAACCTCTCGTTATCTCAGTGTCATAAATAAAACAAGTCAATAACATGCATCGATATGTATTACTAGAGAATTTATAGACACTCATAATGAACCAGTCCATGAGATCCCCTTGTGGCCCTGCTCCCTGCGAACCACAACCCTTTGGAACTCGGGATATCACATCACAACAAAAATGCCTACAACATATACTTGAATAAGACAACTTTTAACAATTTATCTGAAAGATAAATTTGGTCTGGTAGCTAAGGGTGGAACAGCTTTTTGGAAAACACACAGTCAAATTCTTCCTTCTCTCTCCCAACAGATGGTCCCAAGAGTTGAACAGTCTGGCTTCACTCATGCTATAAAGTAATTAGACAAACAAATCTGGATCCTGTAAATAAGCATGTGCTTGAAATTAAGCATGCTTAAACAGTTGCAGGATGAGGGCCTAAATTCCCAAATTCTAGCCTGTAAAGGAAGACAGCCTGTTAAAATTATGGCAATCGCTGACAAGCTGCTATTGCTTTCTTTTCAAAGATTCCCACAGAAATGATGGAAAGCGAGGTGGGCAGTGCACAGCCCAGAGTAGGGAAGAAACCTGGGCTAGCATAAACCAATGGGATATCCACTTTTTTTTTTTTTTTTTTTTAAATGGAAACTGATTTATCAGGATTGCTTACAACAGTATATGAAAATGGCAAAATGCAATAGAAATTCCTGAAGTCCAACCTCTAATTTATACATTGGTCTAGAATTACTCGGAAATTCTTAGAAAACTGAGGTTTTAATCACGAATTGGATGTTGAAGTATATGTCTCGATAATGTTCCTCATGAAAACACAGAACAATCCTTAAAAGTAAATGCAGAATATACTCTTGGAGAACAGCGGTGGAAAAGCAGCAAAAGGCTACATTTAAAGAGTTTGTAACTTAATATGGAACATTAAATGCACCAGAAGTTTCTTATCCTGCTTTTTTCTTTTCCTGTATGTCATATATGACCTCATATACGGCATCATGAATCAAACTACTGCACATTGTACCACAAAAGTGGAATCCTGACCTCTAGGCTCTTCATTTTTCATAGTCAGTCCACTGCATCTTTCTGGTGCAAGCACTAACTTGTCTTCATGGATTGCTTTTGAAGTCACTCTAGAGGACTAAACAGTAGTCCCAACACAAGGACAAGTGGCCAAAGCCAACAGCTTCTTGCAACACTGGAAAAAGTTTAACTTATGGAGACTGTGAAACTGCACCTTTGTACAGATGTCTAGAAGATGGAAAAGGGCATCGTGGGTCCCGTTCCCCCTTGCTTTGTGGCAAAACCTGGGTGCCACCAACAGCCTCAGCTACAACAGGGCTTGAAACATTCACTCCGGAGTCCCAGGAACAGAAAGACACTTGCCATGGAAGCTCTGTGTCAGTTTCCTAAAAGTAATCCATCCTACCTGAATCTTCACTGAAACTCGACATACAGAAAGTCTCAAGCAGAAACAAAATAATCATAAGGTAAAAAACAAAGAATGTTAAGAACGAGCCTAGCAAAGCTTTAAAACAGACAATCACTTTTGGTGCAAAATATTTGGTTATTTTAAATATGCTGCCACAATGATCTCTGTTCATTATCCTAATCGAGAATCTCATTAACTATTCAGAGGCAAGTTAAATTTATTCCTTCCCCTTGCCAAAATTTGAGTCTGTGCACATTTTCAAACAAAAACACAAGCTGAAGAGTGTATTTATTGCATAGACTCTGTGTATAAAATTCATCCTCATCATCTCTCTCCAGCAAATTAAAAAGGCAAAAACAAAAATCAAAGTGAAATGAGTACTGGCAAGAGAGCTGCAGATACCAGCGATGCAACAAATGAGCTAATCTGCCAGAAAACACTCAACACCCTCACATACAGAGACTAGCTTATGAATTAGAGCTGGTGCTAAAAATGGACTTTTTTTTTTAAAAAAAAGAGAATAAACAAAGACCCTGGCTCCCAAGATTTTTAGTACAGAAAAGAAATACAAAAATAAGGAATTCATTAACTCATGTCTGGAATAAATAATCTTTTTCCACTCTTAGTATAAATATATTTCAAAAGAATTCAAAAATATTATGTATAAGAAGGGAAAGTTCCAAAAATACAGAAACCAGGACCCAATATTGTCACTCTTTCCCAGAAAACTATGCCCTCTAATTTTAAGGACTACAGTCCAGATATTATCAAAATCTATAGGATTAGGGCCTTGCATTTGTATTAAATATCAAGAGTTTATGCCTTAAGAAAATAAAAGCTATATTAAATATTTACAATGCAATATAAGCTTAACTATTTAAAGTTAGAAAATTCTTGCCTTTTCTGGCTCACATTCTAAAGAAGACTTCTGCTGAAAAAAAATACTATAAATGAACTGCACAAAAATCTTCCCATTGCAGGAGCACTACACTGATTTAAAAGAGAGGAGAGAAAAACACCCAGATCTTTGAATGCTGCTTTGCTCAGCCACACGAACTGCTTGGATTTCTCAGTTTTCAAGAGAACAGTGAGGGTAGAGGTTTTTTTGGTCAGCTGTTTTTATTTTTTGTGGGATGGAAGAGGATATCATCCACACGGGGATTAAGATTCCCCCACTTAAGACCCCCAGGCTTTCCTCCTACATAACATGCCATTTACTTTTAGCTTATGCTATCTTATGTCAGATGCAAACAGGATGGAGCTGGAAAAGTCATAAACCAGCTTTTCATTACACATGTGCATGACATCTAGCACAATGGGGATTTAGTAAACGTAATTAGGTTCTTTGGATTCTGCTCTAATACCGATAAAGTCAACAGACACCAGTGATACTGTAATATAATTACATTTACTGTACTCTGCAACATCTACCATCACTCACTTGAAATTTAAAAAAAAAAAAGTGACATTTAAGATTTAAACAATAACAATGTTTAAAAACAATAACAAAAATAAATCTAGGTTTTCCCATCTTCATTCTTCCTAGTAAATTTTTTGTTCAACTCCAGGACTTCATTGTCACTGCTATTTATTCTTCAGCGTTGTATCTAAAAACATGCACAGCAATAATCACACAAACAGCAGTCTCTTCACTGCAGTTGTATGAATGGTTGATGTAAGAGTTCTTGCTGTTCACAAAATTGGAACTATGTTTAATCTACATATCTCAAGTTGTTTTTCCATTGTACTGTATTTTAAACAGTTTATGTTAGCATACAGATTTTTATGGGTATTTCACACTTTTGTCATCTGATGATAATTCACTCATTTATCCATCACACCTTTTCATGAACAAACTCTGAACACAGGTGAAGTGACAGCTTCTGTTTCACCATTTATACGGAGCTCCAATTCAGGCTTGTTTGTGCTACAACAAATCCAGAACCTATGATTTTAATTACTGAAGAAAAAGAATTTGACAATGCTTAATATATGAAGCATTTTTCTCTTGGTCCAGATACACATATCATTTGTACATACTATGATACACCCTTATAATCCACAGAGAATTATATGGATCTTCACACACTTTTTAATAGCCAGTTTAATTATTAAATAGGGTGTGTAGAATTAAGACTTATCTGTCATACAGAAACAGCACTATTCTCCAACAAATGCCAGCATTCGCACAGCTGCCTTAGTAATGGAAAGTTACAGAATACAAACAGCCATTTTTTAGTTTTTATTTCTTAAAGTCACCATGATGCATTTGAGTAGAGTTTCATAATCCCCTCAAAACAAGAATCCAGTGTGATTTTAAAGAAAGCGTCTCCAATATTGGCTATAGCTATGCAGATAATGCAGCTGAATGCTGAATTCCTTTACAGTATGGAATTAAAAAAAAAAAATAAAATAAAGAAAAAACATACTAACATACTAACATTTTACTAACTATTACTTACATACTAACTATTTGTTTCCTAAAAACAATTCCTTTTCTGCCTACCGAAGAAAATCTCAGTTATTCTCTATTATTTAAAGATGGCTTTAGAGGTGGATTCTGAGCAGTTATCCCTGTGCTTGGGAACAGTTTTAACACTCAGGTTCAGGTTTTTGTAGTTTGCAATTGCACAGCCTCAGTTTCTACATAATTAATGTTAAGTTACTACATTAGCTATGATACCTGTGGTTTTGACTGTAATCTTCAGAATATGGTCCAACGTGCATATGAAACTGAACGTCTTGCCATAGCTAGAGTTTCAGCCTCTTACTGTTATCTCCTGATTATCAAAATAAGGCATCAAAACATGTCTTACAATCAGATAAAAGACTAAGCAACCAGAGAAATCTCAACAATTAAGTTTAACTCCTAACAGTAACATTATTTTACTTAATTCATTTCAGCAATAGCATTCAATGGTCACAGAATCAGGGGCTACAAAGCTTAATTTATCCATGCCAAAAATCTAATCCACATCTAGCTTTTTCTTTTACCAAATTCCATCTTCATTTTAATTGCTCTAACTTATTCTTGTAGTAACTTTTGTGAACAGATTTTTAGGAATGTTCATCGTTCCTAGAATGAAATCCTATCAGATTACTTTATTGCACACTAACAGAGCATGATGCAAAGCACATTATACTAGAAACTCCTCACAAGGGAATATTTTATCATTTGAAAAAGCTCTGTTTTCTTTTGTTACTTTTTAGATGTAGTTGCAATAAACTTTTTTTTTTTTTTTTTAATAATATTGTGGATCAGGACTGACATGCCACTTACGTGACACCAAAAATAGCTGGCATTACAAATATTTCACTTAAGGAGTCACACATTTAGTAAGAAACCACTCCTGCACTGAATAATACAGACATTCTAGAACAACTAAAATGTGTAAATTTAATATACTGTCAAAAACATTTTTTCTACTCCTGTGCTCTTCTTTACCTTGTATCAAATTCTGGCCACAAATTTTCAAGTGTCAATTCAATACGATCTATGACAATGGATTTGTATATTTCTGCTTGTCATATAGTAGTCAGAAACTAGAGTCAAACTGAAGAAGAAGCAGAGAGCAGGCTAAAGAGGGAGAAGGGAACACAACATTTGGTTTTAACTGCAAGACAAGAAGAGTGCCTGATGTTGTAGCCCTTACGAACAATACTTTTTCCACAGAAATATGGCAGAAGAGGGCTAGACAACGAAGTGGTATAGACTACAGTTGACCCATAAATGTGCTGCAGATGCTTTAACCTTACTACTTTAATTCTATGTTGCAATGGAAATTTCAAATTGTCAAAGAAAAATAATTCCATAGTTTTCTGGCATTTGGAGCTAAAACAATAGCCTGAGTTATATTCAAAACACAATAAGCAAATACGTGATAAAAACACAGGAGTATAATATACGTACTCAATTCTTTAAGCTGCCCCTTACAGATTTCTTTTTTTTTTTTTTGTGCTGTGACGTGTGTAACATGTCAGATTTTCTTCCCTTTTTAAATAAAATTAAGAGTTTTAATAAATATTTGACACCAGAAGAACAAATACTGCCCTTAACACATTTAAGCTACATTTGGGAGGAAAACCACTTGCAAAAGCAACAAGCAAGCCACCAGAAAATAAGCAGAGTGAAAACACTCTAGGATACCAAACACAAATCTCCTTTCAAGAGAGTCTTTAGCTTCTTGCCGTAGGAGCTGTTTGAACCTCCCATCACTTTAATTGTGGAGGCTACTTAAGAAATTCTATGTCAGTCAGGACCAACACTGAAATACAACTATAGTAGTCCACTTTCAAATTTCTTGAAAACCCATTTAAGGATATCAGTAGGGGGTAAATTAAAGCTGTATGCATTAGGAAGCTAATAATTTGAAAAATGTACAGGGGCAATGAACCCTGAAGTTATCAAGCACTGAAATGACTAGAAAAGTGTTTTGTATAGTTCGAAATAGCTAAATAAAAAGTTGTTGCGGAAAAAAAAAATAAAATCTACCAGACAACCTAACTTAATATTAACACCTGGGGTATAACAAAATCTTGTAGATAACTTTACTTGTACCAAAAAAGGGTGTATGATAATACATTATAGTTGAGCTAGTACACAGCTAGCTTGTGTGATAGCAGAAGTCAGTGTGCCCTTCTATCTACTCTACACAAGGACACTGTTACCTGAATATATTCTCATCAAATTCTAAATCTTGTTGGACTCAGGTTTTCTACTCCAACATCTCTTGCACAATAATTTCTCCAAGCATCTGCAAAAAGTTAGAACTTTCAAAGAGCTGGATTAGGAGAAAGAATTGCTATAATACTGTAATTGTTATTTAATGTGAGGTGAGAAGGTCTTTCATGCAGAATCTGGAGGACTTGAATCAAGAACTATGAAGTCAGAATGGAAACCATACTTATGTCATAACTAATGCCTCTACCATCCTCACAAATAGTTATAAGCCTCTGAAAACCTCAGTGTGCACAACCTTCTAGGGAACTTTGGAGAGCCTTGCTGGCAGGTACTACAAAGCCATGTTCCACCCAATGGACACAGGACCATCTAAAATCACTCCTCATTGTTGGAAGCAACTGAAAATCAGGACACCTGTTCCCTGAGCCCTCTGAGCTTTCCAGAAGAAACAGCCAAGACATTCTTGAATGCAGAAAGACAAGAAAAAGAGGTGAACATGTACGAAAGCAGCACGACGTAAGCTGAACAGGAGAGGACAAAGAACAGCAAGATGGTAAGAGAAGGAATGCATTAACACTTCCAAAAATGTCACATATGTTAGAAATGAACAAAGGCATCCAGCTAAATTAAAAATGTGTGCCCAATGCAAGGCTTGAATATTGTCTTAATCCAAACACTGAAGGGTGAACAAAAAGAAACACTGAGGCTTATGTGAGGCAAGAGTCCCATGGAAACAATTAAGCAATTACATAATGAAAAATGTGTCAGTGTCTACACACACACACGAAATCCAAATCAAAGTGATCTTAATTTGAGCATTCCTATCTTTTGGGTAATCTGCTTTAAGACAGCAGGATGCTATTTTAGAAAGATGGCTTTGAATTTAATGCCATTAAGTTAAGCACAGCTTGCCCAAAAACCTAGGCAGAGAACTTACTCTTTCCAAGTTTCTAAGCTCAGCTGAACACCTCCAGGTGGGATAGATGGAAGCACAACTTAGTAGCACTCTTCTTGCATGCCTTTGAAAAGCAAATTTACACACTGGGTTCCTGAGCAGCCCTGACATGCTAAGAAGCATGCTTGACATATACAAAGGTATACTTTCAGCTTTTGTATGTACAAAAGCTTACACAGTATTTGGGTAACCCCTTGCACAGAAAAAACAGTCATTTGTCCAAAAGAGGTCACAGTAGTATAACATGAGTGCTATATTTAGATTGTTAAAACAGAATCCATAAATAACAGCAGCCATCTTACAAAATTCAATTGTTTCAGTTCTGTACCACCTTAAAATTAAATGTTTTTTCTGCAAGAGGAATAAAAATATGCACTGAAATAAAGCAAGATATTTCTGCATCCATTATAGAAGGGATTCTCTGGTTTCTTAAAAGATGCAGAAACTCATGTGTACTCACCGTCTTCCCAGACCAATATTTTTTGGCTTTTTTTTTGTCCCAAAAACTTGATTAACGCCTTAAGCACCACAACACATTTTACTTAAGTTAAGCAACTTGAGAAGTGTCCTTTGAACAACATGACATGGACTACACATATGTTGAATTCACTTGATGCCAGCCACCAAAAATCCTCATTAAAGACAAGGATGGTTGTGGACTGCAACAATTTGAATGACAAGAGCCTGCCACTCACTTCACGGGAAGCCCCCATGGATTAAAAGTTTACATTAAGAACAAAGTAACTCCTTCCCCTCACCAAAAAAAAGCAACTGGTAGGAACATCTTTCATGTTTTATTCGAGGTCAGACCCTGTTCCAATGATTAAAGACTCATTAACTGACTCAAAGCTGCCTTTCGTGCAGTAAGTAACAGCTTTGTCCTATAAATAAACCTTATAAACCATTCCTACCAGATCACACATAGGTAGACACAAGCTACAATCCTGTCAGTCAAGAACAGGATCAGAGCACCAAAAAGCCCCAAGTCCCAGAAAGCAAACAGTTCACCTGCCTTCAAGACAGGTACACAGAACTATATACAGAAGGCAATGCCTCAGTGTACAACTTAACTGTACTTAGGTGGCAAGGACAACAGCACACACAGTACTCACCATTTGCTTCATCAGCCATCAGGAGAGGACCTATTCTGGAGATAATGTAGTCTTCCCATCAACAGATCTACAAGAAATCTTAACTAGTTTGTTGTTTTGAATGAAAGCACTCTTCATCCCTTCCATATGTGATCCAGTCAGAAGCACAGCCCAACACTAAGATACAAGGCTGCCAATATTTTATGACAATTGCCAATATTTTATGACTATTTTATGACAATATGAAAAAAATGAAACAGTTCTAAGTTTGAAGC
This sequence comes from Netta rufina, assembly GCF_964035555.1. Classification (NCBI taxonomy): domain Eukaryota; kingdom Metazoa; phylum Chordata; class Aves; order Anseriformes; family Anatidae; genus Netta; species Netta rufina. The sequence goes on along the minus strand of NC_140123.1, from coordinate 56,070,901 downwards.
ATAAAATACTTGTGCAAGCTCTACTCAGGCATATTCTTGATTGTGTTTCTGCTGGTCTCAGCATCTCTTTCCCATGCCTAGCTGTGAGTATCTCCAGGTTTCTGACTACAGAACAGGGAAGTCTCTTAACCACATGGAAAAACATCTGACAAGTTTATCTGGAAAGAGTACAGGATTCCCCAGTTTGACTATAAGTCAAAATGGGAAAAGTATCTTTCCAGCAACATCTATAGGTATGCTATCAACTGTTAGCTCATAAACTATTAGCTCTTGGCTAGTCACAATGACTGGATCAACTGAGGTTCTGAATTACCACTTCAGATTCCTTCTGTCCATTAATACAGTGGTAAAGGCATCACTCTTCCCAGCCTGTTTTGCAAGTTAAGAATGGGAATTCCAAATTTGACTGAGGCCGCTATGAAATATTTCTAGCGTGTGAAAAATATTCAAATGATTCTGTTTTCTACAAACATTCTCATTTAAATATATTTACCTAACGTTCAGATAGGCTAATAAAAGGGTTCCCAAGTGCTCACACAATGAACTGGCAGGTTTTATTCACAAGAACGTTCTGGAATATCTTTTGCTGTTTTTCCCCCATTCTAAATGTTTAATGCATTCCCCATCCCCAAACTGTATAATAAGCAGCTTGAATATAAACAGCGTTCACAATACCTTAGAAAGAGAGTGGGAAAGAGTAAGCACCAGCACTCTCTTGCTGGAGTTCTGAAGAACACGTCAGTATGATCCTAACAGGCATCTGGAATAAAAATGCTTAGTTGTCTGCCTACATATGTAAATTCAGCAATATCTATCCTGTTGGACAGAAAATATATGCAGGACTCTCTACAAAGGAAAGCAGAATTTCACAGTATAAGTTTCCACACAGTGCTCTGTAAACAGTCAGAGCAGCTTGGAAAATAGCAAGAATATCATTCCATCAAGAATACATTTAGATAATTATATGGTTTTATTACCAAACTAAGCTGCTGCCACATGAAAGCACCCATTTCTCTGCCTCCCTTCCACCCCTCTCCCCCCCCCCCCCAAAAAAAAGCTATCAACCTTTGTTTTGCATCTCAATAGCCAAACACAATGCTACTGCATCCCAACATATATATTTGCTATTATAGGTATTAACCACACTCATCTTCAAACCAAGACAAGACAGTATCTGACAAAGCACAGGAAAGAAAAAAGGGCTACAGCAAATATTTACAGGGATCCCTATCATCATAACCTGATAGCAGGAAACTGTACAGCCTATAAGATCATTTGTTCCTAGGTCTCCCCAAGTAACAATCACTTTCCTGTGCCACCTCTGAATGATTAAGTAACCTGGTTGGGATGTCTATCTAATGCACCACATTCCTATACTAAGAGAATGCTTGCCAAGAGAGAAGAATTTTGAAGAGAATAACTGTAAGACTGTAAAGGTAGTTACAAAGAAAAAGGGGGTTGATGGTAGAGCCTACCTGTAGTAACCTTCTAGACATTATCTTTGCATTTTCCTGCTGTGCCATGCATTACTAATCAGTGACCTACTGGAAACTTCAGCACCCATTGAAAAGCCTGGCAGGGTATTTGGCTTTCAATTCTTCTACTCAGTTTATTCCCAATACAAGTATATTCATCAGGCTTAGAAACAACTCTTGAACAAGGGCAGCCACTCAGCAATGAAATGTAAATTACTGACATGTGCTAAAACCTGGACTTGCCACTGCTAATGAGCACATTAAAGGAAAAAGCTCACTAGATATTACTGCAACCTTTTCACTTAACCCTGTGTGTACTGAAAGCCGTAATTTAGCAACAATTAAAGAACTTACCTCAAAACAGTAAGATGTTTTTCAGCAAGCGCATGTGTCCTACACAAGTCTGATGTAAAAATCAAGATGGACGAATATGCAAAAATGCCTAATCAGAAACGTGTACAATCTAAGTTTATTTTTAATCTAAGTTTCATTAAGCTGTTCAAGAGATAATATAAAAAGAAATAAATGTATATGCCTACTTACATACATAAATCACAACCAAGTTTACAAAAAACTACTGGTGTCAAACCTCAGGGTATCAAATAAAATGATTTTCTGCCAGAAAGCTCTAAGGTTAGGAATTCAACTTGGAACAACTTTTCCTTTCCTAATGATAGCATGTTTGCCCTGATAACCAGGTGACTTACTCCAGGACTTAGCCATCCAGCCAATTCCTTACCCATATAGCAGTCCATCCATCAAATCCACATCTCCGATTTAGAGACAAGGTTATCATGGGGGACAGCATCAAACACTTTGCATAAATCCAGGCAGATGTCGTCAGTTGCTCTTCCCCTATATACCAACACTGGAACCCCACTGTAGAAGGCCACCAGATTCGTCAGGTACAATCTGCCCTTAGTGAAGCCATGCTGGCTGTCACCAGTCACGTCCTTATTTTCCATGTGCCTTAGTAGATTTTCCGGGACAATCTGCTCCATAATGTTGCTGAGCACAGAGATGGGTCAGACCGGCCTGTAGTTCCCCAGGTCTTCCTTTTCCCCCCCCCTTTTTAAAATGGGGGTCATGTTTCCCCTCTTCCAGTCACTGGGAATGTCACTGGACTGCCACAACTCAAATATCATGGACAGTGGCTTCGCAACTAGGTCTGCCAGTTCCCTCAGGACCCTCAAATGCATCTCATCAGGTCCCATGGACTTGTGCACCTCAATGTTCAATAGCTGTTCTCAAACCTGATCTTCTCCCTGCAGTGAGAAGTTCTTCATTCTCCCAGTCCCTTTGCTTTCTGGGGCTTCGGCTATGTGGCTAGAGCTCCTGCTGGTGAAGACTGAGGCAAATAAAGTCATTGAGCACCTCAGCCTTCTCCATACTCTGGGTGACAGGAGTAATATTTATACCCTGGGATTAACAATGCATTCCAGAAACCTCCTGAATCACCTATGCCTTGCTTTGCTTTCTGCCCAACAGATATTGGGTTGGCTGAAATCCCCCATGAGGGCCAGGGCTTGTGAACATGAGGCTGCTTCTGTCTACAGAAGGCCTCATCTGCTTGGTCTTCCTGATCAGGTGGCCTGTAGCAGGCTCCCAATATAGTATCACCTGTCCCTGCCCTACTGAATGGCTAAGTTAAAGTGAAATGTTAACCAGTTCTAATGATGTGAGACCTTATTCAACGTTTACATGCCTATATAAAGCTTGTTCTTCATACTTTACAGCTTCCACTGTTGCTGTGACTGGTGGACCCACACAACAATAAAAAATAAAACTGAAGTTATCTCATGTTGCAATGCACCTTCAGCAGGTTGGGTTATTTTGTTGTGGTAGAAGCAATTCAGGATATTTGAAAGCTTTCCATAATAAAATGCAAATGCAATGTAATGTAAGGGCAACATAAATACTCTACAAGTGTTGTATAAAAACCTGTGAAAACAATCAGGACAGATGCAACAATCCAAAAGGAAGCAAACAGCAGCATAAAATAAACTCTAACTTCATAAAATTGAGATTAAGTTCTAATATTCAATATGAATGTAAGTACTAACTTCAAGAAAATATTTCCTAAAATAAGATCACAGTCAAAGCACATACTATGGAGTAAAGCACCCCAAAAATTTTGTCTACTCCAGAATAATAGGCCATCTTCAGAAGCATGTTTTCATTTAACATCTTTTTCAGCAGCTGATACAGAAATCACTCAAACACCTTAAAAAAAATGGTTGCCAGTCGTGATCAACCCTCGTGAAGCTCACTCCTGGTTGTATGTCAGAATTTAATCTAAAATACTGTCAGGCAGCAAGAGATATTACTCCCCTAAAACTCCAAAACCACAAGACCCAACTAAAAGAGGGTATAAATTAGGGACGAAGACTCCGCAGAAAAAAGCCACTAATGCAGAGGAAAAAAGCAAATACACAGCATCGCTTACTGCAGTGTACAGGTGTCTTCAAGCTAAAACATACTTCTACAAACAAAACGAGTTTTTTTTTCCCCCTGTGACTCCAAATATAGCTTTAGCACAGAAGACATTTTGTATGTCTCCTCTCACGTAAGACACCACTACTGACAACAATATGTATATGAAAATACAGCATGGTGCCCATGTGGCAAACACCCTTCTTGGCTCGTGAAGAGTAATTTCTTTAGACAGATTTTAGCCCATAACTTGCTGTAATTGGTTTTCAACTACGGAAGAGAACAGCAGTCAGAAGTGGGAGATGGAAAATGGTTCTATTTATCACACACATTATTGCTTCACTATAATACTTCAACTCCATAGTAATACCAAAAAGTCAGCAATAGAATTAATTTTCCTGATATGCATATTCTAGTAATTATATATAATATATGTAATAATCTATACGTATATATAAGTACATAAAAACCTTAAGGATTTTGTCTGTAACACAAGACTACTGAATATAGGTCATCCATTGTCAAAGTATAAATTAGCTCTTAAAAATGCAGGCAGAAAACAGAACTGGTTATTAATAAGACAGCATCAGTTTGGCTGAACTCTGAGCTGATGCTTCATCTGCTTAGAATTACCTTACCACAAAAGGTAAGGTATCTGCTTACCTTGTCACAAAAGTAAAGTAAAATCCATGAGACAACAGTTCTTATTTCAAAAGACGTATCAACCCTTAACTGTTGAAGTCTAATCCAACTCCACTAGTAGCAACTGGACATCTAACACTAATTTAGAAACAGAGCAGACCCACATGACATTTTCAAGGTTACCATACTAATTTACATCAATGATACTAGAATAGGACAAATTAACAAATCATATTACATCAAAATGGATGGAGCTTGTGACAACCAGACAAGCTTGTCTGCATCGTTACAAATCAATAGCAGAAAAAGGCAGGAAGTGGAAACAAACAATATTGCCTATATAAAAGGAAAATTACATAGCATTATGTTATTACAACAAAGAAAAAATAGACATACAGTTGCTAATAACCACAAAGGTGGAAAAAGGGCAAGAACATTCTATTCTCACTAGAACTGATAACCACAAATCAAGAAATAATGGATTTATTTTTTTTATTCTATTTTCTTATAGTTCAGATAGCTCTTTTCATTGGTCCCAGTGCCAGGACAGCAGTCAATGGGCACAAACTGGAACACAGGAGGTTCCCTCTAAACATCACGAAGCATTTTCATTACTTTCCAGATGACAGAGCACTGGCAGAGCTTGCCCAGAGAGGCTGTGGAGGTTCTCTCCTAGAAATCTTCAAAAGTCACCTGGACAGCCTGCTCTAGGATGCCTGACTTGAGCAGAAGTTTGGACCAGATAAACTCCAGAGGTCCTTTCCAACTTCAACCATCCCATAATTCTGTGATTTTTCTAGCTCACGTGCACTAGCAGAGGGCTAATAATGTCTGACAAACACTGCAGGTGATCTAATACCTGTACTACTTGTCCCTCCTGTGGATTTCACACAACCTGATCCTATAGATAATTAGATTATTTCTACAAAAAAGTTTAATTGGGATTAAATGCAATTATATTAAATAATATTCGGAAGCATTCCGTCCCAGAACAGTAAGAAGTCTCCCATCAACATCACAGTCTCAGAGGCAGAACCTTTTTAGGGGCACCTACATCACCTGTTCACCTAGGTAAGAACATTGCCCACTGTTTAACACCCAGCAGAAGCATGGTCTGCAGTCTCCATCAGAGCACCTTAAGCCACCACAGACTGCTTGAGCAGCAACACTATACTTTGCATGGCAGGACAGAATAGGAAACCCTCATCAACAGCTCTGTCCGCCCTGCTATTTGATGTAATCTCTGCCATAAGCAGAGAATTCCTGATACCAAACTTCCAAATCTTCGCCCCCACCCCACCCATCACCTTTCAAGTCCGAAAGAATAAATACCAACCACTTACTTGACTGGCTTCCTATTTGGCAACCCATGTGGGAACAGCAAATGAATGACACCAAACACTACCCAAAAAATGTAATGCCTTGAATCAAAGGAATTTCAAATTTTACTTAGAAATAATGAAGTCATACACAACAACTGTAAGGAAACACTACTGCCACTAACATTGCATTTTAAAAGGTGACAATCCCATAATTAGCTCTGTGTAGGGCTATGGATCCACCTAAACAAAGTTTCTTACAGGTCAGACATGCATCCCCTTACAGAAAGGGATATACTTAGTTCTTTGTTTTACCTTTTCCATCTCAAGCATACAGCCATTTACAAACATGTGATTAACCACTTCTATGTGTATTGTTTGCCCATTTATTTCAGACAACATTTTTTTTGTTGTTGTTTTAATTCCACCAAGAATGTTAATCTAGCTTCAAAGGTAAAGAAAAATAGCACTGGCTGCTTTGTTCTCCCCTTAGTTCTCCCCAACAGTAGTTGCTAAAAAGACACAAAAGACTTGTAGAAAGAGGTTTCACTAGGTACTCCAAAAAGATCCATATCTTATCCCAAAATTGAATCCTTCTGTCCCACCATGTGTATGGCTACTACTGCAGAGGAGGGTATTTTGGCAGAGCATGGGGACTAGATTTTTTTTGCTTGAAGAAACAATGTCAAGACAGCATTGTCAAGGCTGCATTCAAAAGAAGAATACTCCAGATTAAAGGTTAAACTTATAACCTTAATTCTTACCATTTATAGACCTATTTTATGCACAAATTCCATGGGCTTTGAGGGAAAATATATCACAATGCACCACCCATGGAAGTAGGAATTTTATCATATACATGCCTACAAGTGACCAAAATACACTGAAGATGTAAACCCTACAAACTGGTATTTTTTCATGCTATACTTTGTAAGTAAGTAGTGTTAATCTTGTTCTTCTTTTTTTTTTTTCCTACCCTTCTTCCCCTGAATAACTTCAGAAGGGACTTCTGTGGCAGAGGGGGAAGAAGTTCATTTGTGTTTTTCTTTTATCTAAAGAGTGAAAACTGATCCCATTACGAGTAACTGAAGTACAGAGTCACCATGCATCAAGGTTTGGGCTTCTGGCCATTGCCATAAAGCAAGAACATACATAACTTCAGCTACAGGAATAAGACTTCTCCTTGTTACTAACTACACCACAGGAAGGAGTGCTCAAACTGAAAGAATGACTGGGGCAACCCAGTCTCAAATTCACTTTCTGTCACACTCTTCTCCCCTATTTCCTTCTTTATCCAGGAAGAAAATTAAGAAGAAAAAAAAAGTCACTGAGACCATGGGCCAATCTCAAAGCATTTGACACGCATGTGAAGAGGCTTGACTCATCACTCCCACCCCCCACTGTAACAGATGCTCTGTAGATTTGCAAGGAAAAAGAAAATGGCAATTTCAGAAGAGTATCTTCCAACAACAGGCCAACCAAAAGGCTCGTCTTTAGTCTCAAGGCTTTCCCCTTGCCAAATTTCAAAGGCCTACTGCAGACAATAGCACTGTTAGAGCTTCTCAGAGAGGGTCTGCATCAATTCTGTGTAATGGGATACGTTAAGCAAGCTAACGTAAATACAGAGGTCACTAGCAAATTTTTTTAATAACGTGAAGAAACAAACTGTTCTTGCACCTTAAGATTTAGGTTAATATTGAACACTATGTGCTTACTCCACAAAGGGAAAAAAAACTGCTTACATACAGATATATTGGCACACAAACTACAAGCAACAACTTATGCACTGGTCTTCACAACCCTAATGTATATAGATTCTTCTTCTAGAGCACTGCAAGAGCTCCAAGTTGGACAGCTCAAATTTCTGAATTAAAATGATAAGTTAAGGTTCAAAGAAACTACATTCACTTGCCCAGAACCACAATTTATTCTTCTACATAACTAGTGCACCTCAAATACCAGCCTTAAAAGTTTTTCAAGAAATTTTGTTCTAAAATCTCTATCTTCCAAGAAAACAACCTTCAGTTTGACAAACTCATTAACTGACTTCCTTGATATAAATGCAGTGGGGATCCCTTTTCTTTAAGCTATCAAAAGCAACCAGAGCAGATACACCTGGAAAGGTGGTTGAATGCCCCAGCTTTTCATATTGGATCACTATGAATAACATGCCAGATCACCTTTTAGAAGATTTGTTCTGGAGCCAACAAATCATTTACCTGAAATCCCAAACATGTTTGTGCTGTCCTCCATTCTAAAAAGAGGAATCCCAATACCCTTCTCTCACTAAGGGTAGAGAGAAGAAAAATAAAGAACGGTAATTTTTTAGTACTCTAAATATATTGAATTCTTTACAGGGACTGTCTAAAGCTGTCCACTTACTCCATGGATCATTTAGATAATAATGAACAAAAAGACATGCCTTTGTTCAAATCATGCACAGTAGGATCACATGTGAACTGACCCTCTGTGTGTTAATTGAAGACAAAGCTTTGCTTTGAGCTCATTACCACTCTTACAGACAAAATGGTAAGTTTAAAACATTTAGTGTACTTGTGTTTCCAAATCTAGGTAGTCTTGCTTTAAAAACAAGATAGGCACCAAGAAATAAATCTAGATTTCACAAGTATATCAGTACTTTCAGCAACTCAAAAAAAAAAAAAATAGTATATGTGCAAAGAAAGGAGTGCGGAGAAAGATGAAAACAGAACAAAAGCACATCCTTGCCAGCTTCATAACAGTTTTGTAACATTTATTACAGGCTTTAATAAAGAAGAGAAGCAGCAGGCAAGCTTTCCTCCTAAATACATTAATCAGGTTGTCTGGAAAAAAGAAAAGTAGTAGTCCTCAGTGATAAGAAGACATCATTTCACCAATTCTCACTAGGGTTTCGATATTCTAGATCCTCTGACATGAACGGACGCATGATTATGACTTAATTGAGACTTTTGAGAAAGCAAAGCAGAACTTGTTTTTACTATATTTTTAGGGAACAGAACACACCAGGTTTGTGAAATTCAATTAAAAGCTACTTTAAGGCGGTAGCACCAACCCAAATTGAACACGTTTCTAGTGACCACGTTATTTCAGGAATTCACTATTAAAGCATTTGAGTGAAAAGATGAGAAGGAAGGGGGAGGGGATCTCCAGGAATGTTTGTTCTTCCTTCATTTCTACTTAATCCCGCCAAAAAAAATTGTTCCAGATTGTCATGTCATCAATATTGTAATTTACATCACCAAATAATAACCAGATTACTAGGACGCATGCCCAGTTTGGAGTAAGAACTATCAAATTTCAAAGTTTGGCAGCAAAATATACCACATAATAGCATGATCAAGTACTTCCGTTTCATTCATTATTTTTTTTACAGGAACTGCCAACTAAAGCCAGTTATTGTGCTGGTGCAATCCAGCAGGAACATAATTTGTTATAAATTAAACCAGGAATCTTCCCTCTAAGAAGAGGCTCTGATACAGGAAGCAGAACAGAAAAAGCCTCTAAACTACATAAAAATAACATGCAAGAGATTACCCTAGATTTGGTAAAACCCAGCGAGTGCCAACTGTTTAGAATTCCTTTCAACTTTAACAGAATACCACCACCACTCAGCAACCAGCAGGACACGTTCAGTATCACACAGAACTTGCATTTGTTTTTATCTGGTGGCTTTTAAGAAGCATGGCAGCTAAGAAGCATAAAAATCAGAGTTCATTCCCAAATATTTTCCTTGGTGAGTGGGTGGTATTATCACCAAAGAACTAACTGAATTGTAACAGTCTATACTACAATTAGAACTTGAGCCAAAAGGGACATAAAGGAAGATGCAGAAACAAGAGCTATTCTATTAATGTTAAAAACAGAAGAGATTTTACAGAAGCACATTCCTCATCTGTTTCTACACTGAACCAAAAAAAAAAAAAAAAAGGTATAAATGACTCTTGAAAACAGTAACAAATTTCTCTTACTGCCTGTAAAAAAAATAACAAATTAAAATTTTTCCAGCATTTCATGAGCGACAGGGTTCAGAGGAAGTCAGTAAAAAAAAAAAAAAAAAAAGCCACGTATCAGTTTCTGTGATACACAAAAACCCCACAGAAGTAAGGAGATTGCAAAAGAAGAATTTTTTATAGATTCAGATGCGAAGTGAAAACACCACCCTCAACTCACTTTTGGTCCTTTCAGGGGATGCAGTTCTACAATACATGACTTCCAGCACAGAAGCCAGTTTTTAAACAGCTTTCTATTTCTATGCTGAAAGTGCAGTTCGGCACCTTTTCAGGGCTGCTGATACAGCTGTTCACCAGCTGTGCTATGAGTCACCAAAATGATCATTTAAAAAACAGATACTTTCAACTTAGATCATTTCAGTGACCCAGTTTTACAGAGCAGCCACAAACAGTACAAGCACAAGCAAGAAAGCTGAGAAGTTCCTATGTCCTTAGTATCACTCTTACAAAGAAGCACCTCCCCTTTTCCCAAAAGAAAATAGACTGCAACTACACCCTTAAAATATCCTTGAAATCTGCCCTGAATTGGTGTATTGATTCCTCAGATGGCTTGAAATGAATATATACCACCTAGTGCATACTTTGCAGCCAAGCAAACGAAAACAACTTACCAAACGTCTAGCAAATTCTTTATTTTCTGAAAGAAATCCGTATCCTGGGTGTACCTGTAAAAATAAAACAAAGAAGTTTAAGTTGATTGACTTCTGGAACCAGACACCAAATTTGCTAACACATTTTAGATACCAGGGAAGGTGAAACAGACCAGTAAGCATTTAAATTAGTTGAATAACTTAAGAAGCTGTCATAACACATTGATTTAGCTGTCTTAAGTAAAGCTGTAAAAATTTACTGGTTGAACTTAATTTTCTGAAACAAGTATTGCTTACTTGACTACAGAGACAGATGCTGTTTGCAGAGACTGACGTGCTCACTTTGTTCTTTTGCTCTTTTTAAGTCCATTTTGCCACATTTACATCAGTGCAGACTTCTACCTCTATACTCATCCACACTCTTCTCAATAACCACTGTGAAGCACTCTTCACCCCAAAATACATTTTAGCTCTGTTCACAACAGCACTCCTAAGGTCCACAGTCATGAGCCTCCTACCTCTAGCGACCCTTGCTGGAGAACAGCATTTACTGTCTCATTAGTATAAGTGATGCATCCTTATGTGCCCAGTTTGCTATTCACGCCCCAGTATAAACCCTGTATAATTACTTGATGTGAGTGTGGTGGAAAAGTTTTCTTTCTGCAACTCGTAAGATTCTTCATCTGATATACTTCAAGAGACAAAGTACAAGCCATTTTACCACCCTCTTTTAAAGAGTGTAAACAACTGCAATCTACTTTCAGAAACTCTGAGGGAAGGAAATAGGAGTCATTTTCTTTATAAGGAAGTTTTGGATCCCTAAAAGCACCATATCAAACATCTCCTTTGAAAGGAATTACCCTGAAATGGTTTGGATCAGGATTGTAATTAGTGTTGCTCAAATACATCCATCAAATTTTACTTTAAAAATGCTGTCTACAGTAGCTCTGAATAACACATTTGTTTCATTGTCAGAACAAAGAACATTGGACATGTGAACATGACTACACATTAGTTTTTCCAACTGATCCCTGGTAAGCTTTGAATCCCTGGCTAGTTTGGAAGGAGAAAGGCAGAATAGCTCACATGTATAAATAAGGGCTGAAGTGCATTTTGTAAACATCCTAAAACAAGCAATTACAGAATGCAGCATCTTGTAAGTACCACGTGTATACAAGTCAAAAACTGATTCAAACCAAGTTTAAGAAGGAGCCTTTTTTTGGACACACTTGTAAAACATTCAAAAAGCCATTATGGCATATAAAGGGTTAGCGCTCAAAACTAATTGGGATTTTTTTTTTTCCCCTAGCAAATTTGGAAATGAACTGAAGCTGCTCCCTGGTGTGAAAGCTGAATCCAGCAGCCACCTGCAGGATCAGCGACCAGTGCTGCCAGATGCTACAAAGCCTTTGATTTCCAGTAGCGATTTCGGACACATTTAACTCATGTGACATGAACTAACTGGAATAGCATATTCAATCACTTCCCCCCCACACACCTTTAAAAAAAATACAAACTCTGGCTTTTCTGCTTTCTATATATGAAACAGCTGCAGCAGATAGACTCATTCAGACTCACAGCTTGGGCCCTGGTTTTCTTAATGACTTCCATGATGGCATCCATGTTGAGGTAGCTTTTGCTGGTGGGAGCTGGGCCAACACAGACAGCTTCGTCCGCCATTTTCACGTGAACCTGAGGAGGGAATATTCTGCATTAACAGATGCTCCCAGCAAAAATAATTACCATCATCCTGAAATATGCACACAAATCTGATTGTTTCAAGGGTGATTTACATACCGTAACCACTCTAAAACACACGCTGAAATTGCCAACATCGACGTACAGGAACTCACACAATAACATTAGATCTCATTTAACTCCGACCTTAAGTCGCTGTCAAATGTTTTATTCCAATATATTATTTTGAATTTGGTCAAATAAAATCACGACAAATACAATTTCAGCTTCCTATACTGATCATCTATATGTAAATTCAGTCTAAAAAGTACTTTGTTACATGTAACCAGGGTAGTCTAATATCTTAATACTTAATAACAAACATTCATGACCAGTTCTAAGCAGGCTCCCCAGGAAGTTGGGGATAATTAGAGTGAATTGAATGAAGGGATGCAGTGAGTGTCCCTGCACAGCATCAGGTCAGCACCATGCACAAATTAAAGCCTATGACTAAAGAGTTCAATATCACTACACGTGAACCAGAAAATCTTGAGAATTATTTAAGCAGGCTCATGTTTGATTCCTGATCCATTGTATCCTCATTTATATGCATTTGTCAAACATTTTTTTAGACAGTTCTAAACTACACAAGAGCGATAAATATTTTTACCAGGAATAATAAAACAGCTAGGTTTGAAGAAAATGAGAACTCATTCACGCACTCAGGGAATACAAGTTACAAAACTTCAGTTAGGTTGCTCTTCAACATGTTTTCGGAGTTCAGAATTCTTTTACCTATACGTTTCCAAACAAATCAAGATACACACGGACCCACAAAACAAAAAGCAGTTTCCCATTTTGCTTTCCTTTTGTAAGCTCCCTTCCAGCACGTATTTAAGGAAGCCTGCCATTGTTTAAACTGTGTAAGATTTGTAGTAACTATGCGTTAATAAGGCTTGTCACTATACAGCTTGACATTTCAATGCTTACCAATTTTAAAGCTGTTATTTTTATGAAAGACTTTACATCATCTTCAACATGCTATACAGAACATAATTTAAAGGATGTTGATTTATAAAGTGAATCTCAACATATATGAAGTTTAAAATAGTTTTAGTTTATGAACAGGAATTTTACTTGCAAGTAGCATGAAGATTATTAGTATAACATACTAAGGTTGGAAGTACTGTAGTTCCTACACACTATTAGCTCACTCAGAACAAAACAAGAACAGAAAAAAAAAATCACGTCTAGAAATAGTGACAATCAGTAGTCAAACAATTCTGAGTAGTAAAATAAAAAATAAATATTCAGGTAGTGTATAACAAACATCTAACAAGCACAGGGAGTCACTTTAAGCATTCACCTTTTATAGGTAGTTTCACCAACTTTTTCTGTACTTCTCAAGAAGTTAATCCTAACACAAGGAAGAACATGAAGTTTTCTTCTGGGAGCATCTTTTAAATAGATACCCAAATACACAGCCAACTCAGAAGCTCTGAGTGCACACAGCCTCCTGGAATCACCACATATTTCACATTTGAGTAGTTATTCCTTCTTTCAAGTGGCAGTGATTTTATTTTAACATAGCAGCATTAGCCTCACATTATAAACAAAGCTACACCAAAAACCCTAAGCACTAGCACAGACAATCGTGCTGCAGGATTTTAATGCTTTATAGTAAGAACACCTTGGCAGATTATCCTTCCTGGAGCAGTAAGTGCAAGTAACTGCATGGCCCTTAGATACCCTTATTTACATGATTGATTCATATGTTTAAAGTTGTTCTGATTTCCAACATGTTTTACGTGTCTAGATAAAATTATTCAAGCTAAAGCATGCATGTTTTATGGGACCAAAAGCTTCCTTACATAATGGACTAAAAATAAGGCAGTTAATTATTTTTAAGCATCAAGAGAAAAGTTCCACATCCGCACACTTCTCACACAGAGACCAGCAGTTCTACTAGCACCAAAAGTAGTCATAAGAGACGTTGTAAAATCATTGATTTTCTTTTAGATTTACTCCAAACAGTCTCGTGCACGTTTCCTCCACAAGTTTCTTCCCCTTCAAGTGTTTTATTTCAACTCTTTGCATTTCTTACGCTTTCTTACACTTACGCTTTCCCACATCCCCCTTTAATCTGGCAAATCCATTTCTCTTCATATCCATTACTGCAAGCTGTTAGTGCCTTCTCAGGCTCACTGTCAGATCAGCCTTGCGTGCACCCTAATATACAACACACACAGATATAAGAAAACAGCAGAATTTTAACAGTCACTTTATCTGATACACTGCCAGAGCAAGAAGCAAGTTTCTTTAAGACAAGAAACAAACCTTCATTTCTCCCCACTAGCTCAAAATCCCCAGTTTTTCACATTCCAATGACATTAATTCTGTGGATCTTTCCATATTGACTTATTATAAATACAATTAAACCAGCCCACACGCAATCCAGAAACAGAGATCCATTTCTTAGCAGATATCACCTCTTTACGACAGTTCCCATTTTTAAACATACTTTCTTTCTTTTACAATGCGCTGCAGTTCATGAAGAATACTACAAATACTATAACACAAATACAGTACAGAACTTACAGTATAACATGTAGAAATGTAAATACACTGAGCAGCCATAGCAGCAGGTAAACATTACAAAAGCCATCACTTGAATCTAAATGACAGCTGAATCTTTCAGCTTTCTGCCAGGTGGCACATAACAATTCACACCATAATTCTTTTCTCTGCAAAAACTAGCTTACAATAATGCAATATTTCTGGACAGCCCAAAGAATTCAGCAACTTCCTTTCTTCAAGCATTTCAAATATATTTGTTTTCAAATTCAAGGGTTGACTTAAATCACACAACCCTCGGTATTCAATACTTGTCCCTAGCTTACCAAAGCCAACATTTCAGGAGAGTAATTTCTCCCTTTTCTGTTTTAGTTTAGAAAAAACAATGTCAACAAAACAAAGCAGCAAGTCTCAGGAGGTTTCAGAAGAAACACAATCCCTTCATAAATATTAGAATTGACCCTGCAATCTCAAGCATGAACGGATAACAACAAAGGGTGGAAAAGCAGACAAACTGAAAAGTGCTAAATGGTTTACACTGTAAATTTTCATCATGTTGGGCTACCTGTGCCTCAAAAGACACATTTCAAGCAACTAAAGGACCTGTTACATTACAGAGTACAAAAAAAAAAAAAAAAAAAAAAAAAAAAAGACTTACTTCCATAAAGCAGTTTAATTTCTGTAGAAGTTGTGTATTGGAACTGTATTTCATAAGGACTACTTACATTGTAATAATAACAGAAATAAGAGATTTACTACAACCTACTGACTCATTTTACATAGCCTCCACTTAATTAAAAAAACTACAGGCTAAATTTAGTCATCTGAATCCCTGTATCTTACACCTCTGGGAGCCTAAACTCAAATCTGTAATGAACACCCAACCATCCCATTACAGTCTCCTCAGCCTGGAAATCTATTAAAAATATACTACTACTAATACTCCAGATTTAACAAGGAGTCCAAGAGTATTTATTAGGACAAATACTCTTAAGTAGCATAACTATTTTTAGATAAAGGCTTATCAGCACACAGCTGAACAACGACAACAGGACACCATTTGATACACCACAGTGACTTTGACTTTAGTGCACACAATTCTTCATGGCCACGCAGACCCAAGAACTAGTTCAAGTCCAACACTCTTAGCAATTCAGAAGCAAACTGCACAGAAATGGCCACTTGTTTCCCAAACTAGCATAGGTACAGGAACCTGGCAAGGCATCTGAACTGCTAATCCTGCCAGATCTTTACACAGAAACAGCTTTGTGTTTCTTCACCGTGTTTCCAACAAATAGGCACCTAAAGAGAGGAGTCCATCAGGGGTGATTATCCGGCCACTTTTGTCCAGGGTTGGCTCCAAGCACCATGCCAGGCCACAGTGGCTCTCAGGGGCATAAACACAACGTGGGGTAGTAACAGTGGCAGTGACTATTTTGGAGATCATTTCTGTACATTGTTCTGGTATTCCAGCTGGATTTACGAATCAGTTATTGTGCCTGCACTCAGGTTTTGGCATCACATCCTAGGAAAGAAATAGTCCCAGAACCCAAAACGTTGGATTTACACATGACAGAAATACCCAATATCCACTTTGCAGGAGACAACTCAATTTAGAAGGACTGCACTGAACTACAGCTAGTAAGCAACCAGGTTACTGAAACTATGTTGGGACTCCTTTACCCTGGAGAGTGGCAAGTGTACCCACTTGACAGCAGCATGCTCTCTTGCCCAGCCGTAGTCTGAATTTACTGAATTATTCTCCTAATGAAGCCTGTATCTCAATCATTTAGAGAAATCCAAAACAAGTTTAGTAGTTAAAATACACATAGCACTTTTAGAGATATGGTTTAATGCAGTAGGATCAAAGTAACCTTCTCCACATGTCATCTACGTGCTGCAGATTGCTAGTTCAAATTTGTATTATATGTTAAGTTGCACATGCATGCCACCAGCATTAAACAAAAGAGTTTCTGGTATGTAAATAGAAAAAAGAGCCCACATGTATGAACACCATGATGCTAACGCAAAGCACTGAAAAAAACTATTCCCAGTGCATATGCAGTCTGTAAAGTAATGACAGCCACCAGAATAATTCACAGATCCCTAGCATTTTTAATTATTCACTGACTCCAGAGTTTGTTACTTTCTTATGGATCTGATTCATGACATGACAAAAGTGCTCTCCCTCCTAATTTGCTTTATATTGATTCTCATCTATTAATTGCAAAAAGTAAAGGCTGATTGTCACGTGAGCCAGTGTTGGAACAAAGATATCTACATGTGTTTCCTAACAAAGTGCTTAATATCACCTGCACAGTTTTCACAGATGATTTTATACACTTCAGTAGTTTCTGATGTTTATCGTGTGACAGATGCCATTTACCTCAGTGTAAATGCCTAATTAACACATACACACACACACACACACACTCCCCCCACTCCTCCATCTCCAAGGAGGGAGATGTCTGGGATTCCCTGGTGTCCCAGTTTTTCAGAGTAGGTCACCCTATTCATCCCTAGGTCTCAATACAAGTTGATATTCATACAGCAGAGACAGTTTTATTGAGGTACAAGGTGCATTTTCCCCAGTTCTGTAGTTTCACAATTTATAGAGAGGGAAACTGTTATACCTATATATATATAGTGTTAATCAAACCTCAGAAACAATTTTTAAAAAATTAATGAAGGGAACACTTCTGTTTGGTACACTAGATAAGATCCCAAGCATTGCTTAGACAAAGAAGTCTAATCAAACAAGTCCTTCTTCTTTTATAGCTCAAATCAATATTACACATTGCAACAACATCCGCTGGTGTAAGTAGATTCACTTAATTGACCCAAACTGCATAATACCGCTCAGCAAGACGAACCACAATTAGCTCAACTCATAAAATAGGGCTAATGAGTAAATCCTTTGTAAGGGTAACTAAAAAAAAAAAAAAAAGAAAGAAAAAAACACACACCTCAAATCTTGCCAGCATCAGTGCCAAAAGAGAGACAAAATACAACTAAAAGCTCGTGGCACTGAACGGTCAACTTTAAAAAAAAAATAAACACGCAAAAAAAAAGTTCAAATTCACTGCTTTGCCAAAAATACACAACTTTCAGACCTAAGTGTTCTTAACAGCTTCATGCTAAAATATACACCAAGAATACAACAAATCTGTGCACATAGCAAGTGTTCAGTATTCGTACAGTCCTTGAAGCGCTGTCTGAAAAGAAATACTGCCACACGATTATGGCATTTAACCCTAACGTGAACTAATGGAAACATTTATAAACTGCATGAAAAGCAGAACTGTGAAAGCCATTAATAGCATAAATATCACATATTTTCCACATTTATTTTAACTCAGCATTTCAAAAACCTAAACAAAAAGTTACACAAGTAAACACCACAAACTATAGTCAGTATAAATAGATTTTCCTGCAAAATTATTTAAAAACCTGTGGGTTTTGTTGTTGTTGTTTATTATTATTGATGGCCCACAACTACAGCTATGTGAAATTAAGATGAAGTTATTCTTCAGTGGACTTCAAGAATTTGGGTTAGCAAGGAATATTTACTTAGTCCCCTCCAAGCCTACTGCAACTCTCAAAACAGTCTACCAACACATCCATTAGCATCTACAGGATCAGACTCTGGGCTAGCAGACAGTGGAAAAGAGAGAAAACATTAGCACTTTCTTCTGCTCCTTCCTCCTGCCCTTCAGTTTTCCAACAGCTCCAAACTTGGAGGCAGCTATAGCCTCACTAAGTAGTCGAGGTCTGTGGATTTCTGAAGCCACTAAGATTAAAATGGATGGATCCAGGTTGAACTCAACCATCCTTTAAAAGAAGAGACACCAACCAGGCAAGAAGTGTTGCATTTCTAATTAAGGACTGAGAGCATGCACTTTTCAACACACAAAGATTCTCATCTGTTCATAGTCTCAGTTATAAAAGTGAATTCTGTAACATTAGAAAACGCAAAAATAACCTTGAAGTCTTGATGGGAAAGAAGGCTTCTGCATAAGAATTTTACTGCAAACGGTTCTGGTGTTTTACCCTCCAGAAAGAATTAAGACCAGGAACTAGTAATTTAGTGTGCCTTGTATAACCTTAAAACCATAGAACTGAAGTTTAGCCAGACCTGAGTAGCTGAATGTAGTGGGAAGACAATATAATTAGGCTGATTAAAACAAGGTGGTTTTGTGTTCGTTTTTCTCCAGACCTTGAAAATTGAAGATACGGTGTTTCTCTCTATAGTGTGTTCTGAAACTTTTCTAGGAAAGCTCATCCCTACAGACTGCTATTCAGAAGAATTCAATTTTCTTAAAACAAATACACTTTTGCCCATCAAGTCTATCTGCATATAACCAACAAGCATAAATTAACGGTTGCTTAGCTTCTTTTCAAGAAGCTTTCTTTTTGAGGAAATAATGCTTAACACTCTAGAAGCCAACTGTGATAGACTAGCACATTTTTATTTTAAGTAGTCTGTAACAGTGATTTGTTGGCTTCTGAAATTTTAGCAAAATGAAGTAGTTGGTTCATATCACAGCTTCCACATGTTTTCGGCAACACCAACTAGGAACAACCAATTTTACTTTGGTAGAATAACTGAAAAAGTTAGGCATTCCCCTCATCTCCTTCCAGTCATAGTTCCCTTTCACAGGATGTTGTAATTACCACGTTTCTTCAGCCAAGTAAAGGTTAGAGGGAGCACTCAGAACCACCCTTATTCATTTATGCGGTGCTATGAAAAAATTTGTCTGCAGACTAGCAACTGCGTGCATACTTCCACAGACTATTTCTACTATGGAGTATATTATCTAAGGCAAGTCTGCAGGAGAAACAGAAGAATTTTACTTCAGAGCATAGATAAACTGTTTGGAAAGATGTTTTGGTAAACAGGCTTATTTAATAAGCGTCTCCTCACCTGTCACAATTGAGCAGATTATCATACTCAGTCCACTATCCTCATGTGCATGCTAGAGTTTTATCTTTGCAGTATATGTGTTCCCAAGCTTTAAGTGTTTTAGACAAAGAATAGTTTTTAGTCATATCATCAAAATAGGACTGCACTATCGTGTATTCAGTAGTCTCTGTGTTTCAAACATCTACACCTCAATCTTTTCCTAATGTAATCTCAGATTTCTAAGCACAGTAGCAAGCCTTAAAACAGATTTTTCTCTTGCTGTTTCCTCCTCCTGCCTCTCCCAAGAACAAGCTCACCACAAAATATACTTGATGATGGTTTCTTTGTTTTCTAGGGAAGGCATGTGGGAGATAGAACTAATAGTTAAGCAGGTCTGGAAAGTAGGATCACGGGTAGCCAACACTTACAGAATTTCACATAGTAGAGATATAGTTCTTAATTGAGTGAGATATACCAGCAGACATATGGGATTTAGAAAAAGTAGCTTAAGTTCAACCATACTAAGCAACACGTCATATGCACTGGTAGTATGCTTCTGAAATCCAGGATTTTCATCTTGGAGTTTGTTGGTTTAAAGTTGTCCATCAGATGGATGAGCGCAGTACACAGGCATTCAGATGAGGTTCCTGTCCAATCTCCAATCTGCCTGCCTGCATAAAATAGACTGCAGAAATTGCTTTCAGCATCTAAAGATGGTAAACAGGTCAGGGATCCCCAAAACTAATCCTAGGGTCAAGATAACAATCAATAGAAACAGCAAGAGGAATTCACAGCTACCTGGTATTTCAGCTACCCAACTGTATTTAAAAGAAATGTGTCAATGGAAACTATGGACATGAGTGCACATTCAAGGGAACACATTCTGGAACAGTATTTGGAGTATTAACATAAATCATCAGAAACACAAGATACAAATCCTACAGTAA
Source organism: Netta rufina (assembly GCF_964035555.1). Classification (NCBI taxonomy): domain Eukaryota; kingdom Metazoa; phylum Chordata; class Aves; order Anseriformes; family Anatidae; genus Netta; species Netta rufina. The sequence continues at coordinate 56,050,331 of NC_140123.1, read as the reverse complement.
ATTAAGTTCTTCACAAGATGGACTAAGTTCTGGCCCAAGAGGAATCATATTAAGAAACTTCACTCGTGTAAAGTGAGGCTTATATCGAGACAACTGTAAGTTGCCACACAAAGGATGATTCCATTTCTAATTCCCTTCCACATTCAGCTCTAGCAGTTACAATGCTGCTGAGAACTAAGGGGAAGGGCCATCAATCTTTGGTTAGACCAGCAAGTTAAACCAGCTCGCAGCCACATGATCATTGGATCCAATACAACGAATGAGTAAGTGACCAGGAGAACACAACTGGTTCTTTCAGAAGTATTTTGGATTCTGTGAAAAGTAAGACATAACATGAAACCAGATCTCAAGTGTCGAATGATTGATAAACAAAGATTCACAAAATAAAAGGTTGGGGTTGACTGTGGAGAACCTTAGGAATCATGGAACTCTCATTAAAGGTTCTCTAAAACACAGCATGTTTTCTTCACGTCCATGCAATATTTTTATTTCTACACATAAAGTAAGACCAAAAGTAGAGCTTTTTTTCATTCAAAAATCACTGGTATGACTATTCAAAATTATTTCTTTTAAAAAAAAAGTTTCACCAGTTCTTCAATAAAATTAGAGACAGGAAGATTACTCTTCTGACACTTAAAATTATCTCATTCTAAGGCAACTTCTAAGAGTTTAAAGGTTTTTGTTTGTTTTGTTTTAAAAAGGACATAAAACCTGTCCAGAGTTTTCTACCTGCAAAAGTCTTATTTTGAAAGAACACAAGGCAGCTTTGAGATTGCAAAATGCAGGTACTGAGATGAAGAGCATGAAAGTTGTGTAATGGGGAAAAAGAACAAAGCATGCTTGCTCTACAAACCTAGAGAATACGGTAGAGGCCAGAAATCCCATGAAACTTGCTTGTTATGTAGCTTTTCAGAATAGACTTACCTTTTTCTTTAATTAAAAAAAAAAAAAAAAAAAAAAAGACTTCTAGAAAGAAATCAACGTTTCCAGTGCCAAAGCATAATCATATTCCTATGAACTGCTTGACAGACACTTGGACCTGTTATAACAGACGCAGCAAGAAAGCACAGAGCAGCTTTTTGTTCTAAAACTGCCACCTACCACAAACTCTTAGTCCTCGCTTACATGAAAAAGCCTGTAACAGCGCCTGTCAATGTTTGTAACCCTGTATGCAAAGAAAGCTTGAAGAAATTTTGCATAGTAGTATGAAAGAGTGGTCACAGAAGACCCTCAAGTCAAGCACATAAAGTATTACATGGGAAAAACGTGTTCTGTAAAGGAGGCTCAAATTAGACAGCAAACAGGTATTTACCATTGCTGATTAGACCACTGTACTAATCTCCCTTCCATCCTTCAATAGAATTTGTGTTTATATTTCACAACACTGAACGTGTTACCCGTATACCGAGAAACCAGTAAATAAGCGAATATCAGCACACTTGAAATTGAGGTTTGTTCCACGCCCTGTCTATAGACAGCTAGCTGGCTTACCAAAACTGGACAAGAACAGACAAAACCTGCAGTCTAAGTAAAATTTTTACTCGGGTAATGCCAGCACTGTACAAGCCACAGGTGCTGATGCCAGACTTCATATGGTCTGACACAAACGTATGACAAAAACCTTTTTTTTCAATCCCTCAGCATTCTGCAACAGCTACATCTCAAACTGCAGAGATTTTATTTTACCACAACCCCAAGAAGATCTTTAATTAGCTTTTTAGTTTATTGACTAGTTTCCCTGACATTCCCATTTCCCAGATGCTTTCTTATAATGCACACTTTACCATGTGAAGGTAATTCAAATACAGCAGAACCCTAGTCTCTACTGTATCCCATTAATCTTACAACAACGTTATTTCAGCACATCCAACAGATTTAGCCTAAAAACAGTGTACTGTATTGAGGAAATAGGTCTTGATACATAAAAGAACACAGTTCGCAAGCCACTATGAGGCTCACCCCCACCCAGGGTTTAAGCACTGTTCCTGTCCAAATAAATAAAACTACAGTAGAAGCGTCAGGTCTCCTACACCTGCTTCACACCCATCTATAGCAAGCTATCATTTCCAGGATTTTCTTTTTTGAGGCAAGAATTTAGGAAGCAGGAAGTAAAATGTTATTGATCTTCACCTTTGAAAACAGACTTTAAAAAGATAAACAGAAAATACAGGCAGTATCAGACTAATTCAACTACAGTATCACAAGTAGTCATAGCCCATATGCATATATTTTAATAAACATATGCTTAGATCTTCAATATAATACACTTGGTCAGTGTTAAATATACTTAGGATGGTTCAGGAAAAGTTACACACAGTCCACAAAACCAAAAGGAAAGAAGCAACCCATTTCTATATGGTAACAACTGTTCCCACGTTTTAGGAAGTTATAAACTTTTGCATTCTTCACTTAAAAGAGAAATATTCACAAGTTTAACAGTTTAGTTCAGCCACATGTACAGTTTTATAATACACTGGAGTAAATTTCTATATAAATTAATTCCTTATTTATTTTTTTTTAAACACCTGGAATTAAGCAAGTCCTCCCAAGCTGCATGGAATCTGCATAGCAGTGACACGCTCACACAACACTTCTGTCTAAATCCTCTTCCCTGTTAGCATTTCTTCCCCCTCCAACCTGCTAAATAAAGTCATATTTCCTGCTGACAGCAAATGATTGGTTTACCTTTAACTCCAGGGGGTTTAACTACCAGTCCTTTAAGAAGCTTTGACAGTTTAACCTGCTGAGCTCACAGCACCCAAGGGAGGGTCTTGCTTGCAGTTTTACTTCTGATGCTGCTGACCACTAATACTGACTCCACAGATAATGGATTTCAATAACAACCTCCTACAGGTTAACACTTTGGGTACTAGCCATGATGCTGCTTTAATTAAGTTAATACATGAAGGTCACAGTTTGGTAGAAAGTTTTATCAAATTTGGCTGTGCTTACCATAGCAGGAAAAGTGCACGTGCTCACCTAGCCAGCAGCTGTGGGATGAGCCTGCCTACAGATACAATCCACTTGGTTTCTGGGTTTATGCAACTGTTTGATTTTTTTAAGTGAACTCAATTTATTAGTTTCATTTCCTTAAAACATGATTTTTTCCCCTCCCAGCATCACCAATAATTCTATGATAGATTAGAACTGGATGCCTCTAACCACGCTGTGCAAAGGATGGGCCTACCTGGCACGTAAACATGCATTACATTTTAGGGTTTGGGGGTTTGTTTGTTTGTTTAAAATTTGCAAGGTATGTATCATCCTGATGATGAAAAACAATTAGCTTTAAAAAACATAAATGCTAAGTGTTAACAATACATTTTGGTAAGCTATTTTTTTTTTAAATTACATGAAAGATTCAACCAGATGTTTTTAAGATCTTAAGTAGGAAATAATTCACGTTCGCTGAAAGCAGGCATTTGATAAAAATACAAAAAGAGCAGATTGGAGAGGAACAATTAAAGTGTTTAAATGCATTTATCAGACCAAGTATTCACTTATTTATTTTCAACACCGAGCTTAAAAGCCCACATCCACTTAAAAATATGCAGAAAAGGTTTTTCTTTTGTTAAAACCAGGGTATTTACTTTACCTGTAAAGACATCTATTTGTTGGATTTTATAATACACACACACCCTTGGTTAAAGTACACAATCTGACAGACCCTCTACGGAGTAATAATGAAGCAGCATGGGAGCCATTTAATATATTTCTTGATTAACTCATTGCCTGTCCAGTTCTCATACAGACATGTGCTCACATGTCATAATCGTCATAACTCCCATCATCCCTACAGTTAACACACAAGCTCCTTGATTAGCGCACAACTCCCAGACGAGCCATTGCTAATGCTAAATAATTCCCTTCGGCCTCCTGCGACTATACCACAGGCTCTCCAATTAAATATAATGTCTCTGATGAGCCATATTAATACGGACAAATTCCTGCCAGGGATTCTAGCCCACTCATTTTCGCCAAAGAAGAGGGAGAAAAAGAACTCAAGAAAATGAAATAAAGAGAAGAAAGCTGTGTACATAAAGCTAGCCTAAAGAGCAGCTTTACCATGAGGCTTTAATCACAAAACTTTGTCCACGGCCACGGGTATGTTATTCTTGGAGGTATCTGGAAGACTGGCATATTGCTACTACAAGTGTACTGATAAATGGCAACGAGTAAATTAGCATTTTAATAATTGAAAAGCAAGCATGTGAAACAGAGAGCTTTTCAATCAGTTAATTAAAATTAACAATAACTAATCATGTGATAAAGTTAACTACCGAAACCCCCAGACCACTTACTGCTGGCTATGCTTAATACAGGGAAAGAATTACACTCTGCTGGTCTGGGCATTAAGCAACACTTACAGTACCACCATAGCTGAACACACCTAAGGAGACTTTTTTTGTTTTCTTTTTCAAGGTTAACAATATTTCAGTAATGACCCATGCATTATATTTTCAAAACCTGCACCAAGAAACACTTATGGTGTCAGGAACCTGTTACCAGTTACGTAATTATCTTAGAATATGGACCTTGTAATATATGTACAAAAAATGTTAGAATACTTTATGGACATAAAACAGTCGGGTCAAAGATATGTGAACTAAGTTATGGTCATCTTCACCCTTTAAAACTAAGAGGGACGTGTCACTGGAAAACCCAATCTTTTCAATGGACGCTAGAATTCCTAACACCATTCAACTCAAATTTGCTATAAATTACCTAGAAATTCACTACACAGATTTTATTAAAGTCATAAGGAGTTTCCAGTTTTTAGACTGGAGAGTCTGATGTCCGCAACCCTAGAGCTGACCCTCTCGCTAGAAGCGGTATTAACAAAGGACATGTAAAATAGACTGTTGCAGAAGTATCCTTCAGTAGTTTTAAATATTGCTTGCAACTGCACAAATAAATTGTCAAATATTCAAATAACCCCCATGAAATTTTGATAAGCTCTTCCCCAAGGTCCTTGCACCTTCATCCTTACACTAATGCACTTCATCTTCATTTACCTGATCATTAGCTTCCAGTTTGTTCAGCTGGAAACCAACACACACTAATTACTTTGACATCACAAAGTCCTATCTGTCTTCACCACCTCCCCAGACAGCAGGGAGAAATTATCAAGGGTAGGCATGATAATATCCTGATAAATGATGATTCACATCACCTCACTGTCAATCATCCAGAAGTGCTCACACAAAATACCACTCAATCTCATTATTGAATCCTAGGGCTAAGAGTACAATACACACCAGGAGTCATATTTCAAACAGCAGGCCACCTGAGTAAGATGCAGCTCTGAGATTTTCATGAATTTCGTTGGCTTTTTGTTTGAACACTGTAAACGTCAAGTATTCATATATTTTACTGTATGCATACATGCTGGCAGAAAAGGACAAGCTTAAAGCAAGGCAGTCCATCTTGAGGGCTCAAGTGAGAAAAAAAAATGTGTTTTTTTTGGAAGAAAGATGTGAACTGTTTCATTAATTTTAGAAAAATGAATAAACTTGTGAAGTTTCAAAGTTCATTTTAATTTAAGGATCTTTCCTGCTGAAACAATATAAAAGCATTCAGAGCTCTGAAAGAACTAATGCTAGCTTTGAAACTCACTGACATAGGCAAAGTTTGCTTTTTCTACAGCAGAAAGTTGATATACGTTCCTGCTTAAATAGCCTAATCAGAAAAGACAACCCAATTAAGAAGTAAAATAAAAACTTGGTAGGAGCTGCTTTCTCAGAAAAGATCACCTTCTTCCCTACTTCAACTTTGTGTCATCATCCTGCCAGTTGTCTCAGTTCAATTAGACAGGCTTTATATAGACAGGTAGACATAAGGCATGGGGCAGGGAGGAAAGGGTATATGACACCATCCCCAAGGTTTGGTAACTTGCCCTACTTCCTTGCCCAACGTAGATCATCCACTATCAGTAAATTTTCAGAATGACACACCATATACCGCACAACATGATGAATCACAGACCCACCTACCCACCACCTCACAGACACACAGAATGGTTTGGGTTGGAAGGAACCTTACAGAACACCCAGTTCCAACCCCCTGCCCATGGGCAGGGACACCTCCCCCCAGCCCAGGCTGCCCACAGCCCCATCCAGCCTGGCCTTGAGCACCTCCAGGGATGGAGCATCCACAGCTCCTCTGGGCAGCCTGTGACAGGGCCTCACCACCCTCTGAGTAAAGAATTTCTTCCTTATATCCAACCTAGATCCAACCTCCTTCAGTTTAAAATCATTGTCCCTTGTCCTGTCGCTACAGGCCATGATAAAAAGCCTGTCTTCCCAGAGCCTTCTCTTCTCCAGGCTATGGAAGAAGCTGTTCTTCATAGGAGAGGTGCTCCAGCCCTCTGATCATCTTTGTGGCCCTCCTCTGGACCCACTTTAACAGGTCCATGTCCTTCTTGTGCTGGGGGCCCCAGAGCTGAACGCAGCACTCCAGGCAGGGCCTCAACAGAGCGGAGTAGAGGGGGACAATCACCTCCCTCAACATGCTGGCCATGCTATTTTTTATGCAGCACAGGATACAGTTGGCCTTCTGGGCCTTCAAAGGCCTTACAGAAGTCCCATGTTCACTGATACAGACACCCTAACTGATGATGTAAAAAGAAAAACACAAAAACACTGAAACAACAGAGCAGTGAGAAAAACAATAGCAAGAAGGAACTCCACAACCATGTGTGGATGTGCTAGTTACTGCCAGGAGGAAGGAAAACAGTCAAAACTAAGAATCAAAAATTGAGTAGAGAAAGGTCTAGAAACAAACAAACAAACAAGGAATCAGGAGAATAAAGTACAAAAATGCATGTTGAACCGTTCCATTGTGTTCTTCTGGCTGAAGACACTTGATCAATCAATGCAAGTCAGAGCAGTGCTCCTTCCGAGCACTGACGATAGTGGTCCCCAGGTGCCCTGGTACAGCCACCCACGATTGCCTGCCCATGACTGCACCTGAAATTGGTAGGAGCCCTCACACACACTTTCTTGGACCTTCACTGACCCAGGCTGTTTGAAATATGATCATAGACTTGCAATGAAACCTTCGTCTCACTTCAGACTACACTCCTGTAGGGCTACACAAGACAGACTGCAACTTAGAGGCGCTTGCTAGGATAAGGTTAAAATAACATTTTTCAAGGAGAAATTGCGAGGATGTGTTCTAGTGTATGGAAACGCAAACACAGCAGAACTGCAAGAATCCATAAAAAGAGTGAATGAAATAATTTTAGTGCGGCTGCACGACATACCTGACATACACACCATTAGAAGCCCACCTTTCAATGCAGCTGTGGATCACTATGTCTGAAAGCTAAGAGCTCTTCACAAGCTTCCTATCAAAATACTGACCCTAACAAAAGCTGTCTTCCAGCCTACATGCACACGGATTTCTCTCTCCCAAGTCTGTGGCCAAACCTCCTCACCTCTCTGGCACAATTTACATAAGGTTGACAAAATCATCTGTCATACCTAACATGATAAATAAGTGATTCTATGTCAGTTTTGCCCAGCAAGTTTAAACACCACATCCTTTGGCAACAAAATTCAATGATTTTATCCATCAAGAATGAAAAGGGCTGAAAATAAAACAGAACCTAACATCTCTAACATATCAAGTAGGCAAAAGTATGGGCAAGAAGATGGATTTCCTCCCCCGCTCTGAATGCAACCTCACTGCTTTTCTTCCTAGACTAGAGGAGGGTTGCTAGAAGGGAACAAAACTAAGAGTCCTGTTTTGGTTTACAGAAACATAGCACTTAAGACAAAAAGGAAGTGAGAAACTCAGACCAGCAAAAGTTTCAGAAAAGTTACTCGATGATAAACTTCCTACAGACGTGTTAGTTTTCACTTTATCTTCGGAACTGAAACAGCCTTATTCATCCCAGACTTACTGCACCTATCACTTCTTAAAGAGCATATGATCTGACTATTTGCACCTCAAGGCCACTGTTGACTTAACTGCTTGAAGTCATACAATTCAAATTTCTTTTGTGGAAAGAATATTGGCGCAAAGAATACACAGGCATGCACGCCTGCCTGCAGAAGTGAATTTAGAATGATAGTTAATGCGTTAGCTTTACCCCCAGAAATCTACCGAGGGCAGAAAATTGCAATAGTGATTGTATCCTTTAGTTCAGCTGATGGAAATGTGACATTTTAGCAGCTCAAGACTTCCTTAAAAAGGCATATCTGAAGATCAGAAATGTTGTTTAAATTTCCATATGTTAGGCCTACACTGATTACTCTATAAGAACCTTTTAGCTTAGCCATGTTGCTTTTTAAATGTCACTACTGTAATTTTTTTAAATGAACTTTCAGACCTAATTCATGCAAAGAATGCACTTTTTCTTGCTAACTTGATAATGAAAATTCTTTGCAGAAAGGACTAAAATTGGCACAGAATCAAGTTCTACTTTTAGGGAAAATGCTCAGTTGAATCCATTAAGACCATCTATAAAAACTACATCTTTCTGTTAAGCCACTGAAGTTAGCTTGCAGTACAATTATAGTATTTCCTCTGAAGGAAAAAAGAAAAAAAAATAGATAGGAAACTGCTGTCAACAACCATCAGTATCACAGAGCTCACAGTCTATATGTTTATCTGTCAATCTTGAGCTCCACAGATATGGAACAAGAACACAGGACAAAACTTGAGGCTCAATTTAACCCATGTTCCAGGCTGGCTGCAAAAACTCTCTAGAGCATTCACGAAGTAGAAATTAAATACGTTTACAGTAGAAGTGCAATTCATATCATAAGATAAAATTGAATTTCACATCTGAATTCAGGTTATTACCTTAAAATAATCCTAGAGTCAAAAAAATCCACCACATTGTACTCAAATTTTTATTTTTAGAGAGCAGTGATATTTAAAGCTACAGACCCACTACATACTTTTACATCAAATTAGAAGCTAGCATTGATAAAGATACACCATGATCATTAAAATGACAGAAAATACAATAGCAAAATCCTTATTAATACTATAGTAATGTAAATTTAAAGGCTTGGGATTCAGCACTTACTTACCAAATAAATGCAGGGGTTGATGATTCTTTATCAAGTGTTAGACGGCACAAAAATGGCTTATCAAACCAAAAGCACAACAGATGCTACTGTGGTTTCCAAGGTTGTATAAAACATTACTTAACAATGTAAATGAAGAACACAAGCTAATACCTAAAAAGTTCAAAGCTTCAATCAGTCTTAAAGTCACAAGCAAGAAAAGCAGTACTTTGCTGCAAGTGTAAGAGAAGAAAGCAACAACAGTGGTCTCTCAGGTCACAGTAGCAAGCAGCAAGACTGCCCAAACCCAGCTATTCTGCATGTCATTCTACTCTATTAAGGGAAAATTTGGATACTGGGACCTGGCCCTACCAACCAACAGTGCCCAAAGGCCATTCCTTAATCACCTCCTCTTCCCTCCTACATATACAAGGTTTTCAGCCACTAAAAAATGTGCAAGCAAGCAGTATTAAATTGGAAGCCCTTTGGGATCCTTTCCCATGGCATAAATGAGTGGCCTAGGAAGACACGCCGGGCAGTTTTCCAACACCAAGCCTTTATTGCACCACACCGCAGAGCTGCCATGCCAGGGCCTTAATGCTAGAGGAATGTCACAGTCCTTAAAACTTGTTATCACAGGTGGTTTGGGGGTTTTTGTTTTGTTTTTCAAAGCTGAAGGCTGGATTCCGATTAGCCTCTAACACGTTCAAAGTGCCAACTTCTCACCTCCGCAGAGCACAAACGAAAGCCAGGCAATATAACCGCGTTTGTTGTCTTCTGGAAAAGCCTTTAAGAACAAGAAAAAGAAAGGATGGAAAGGAAAAAGAAAAAAAAGAAAAGGCACCTCCCAGCAGCCCTCTTGCACAGTATACTTGTTAGCTCTTCTCCACAATAAACTCCTTCTCTGAGTTACCAAATATTAAGCAAAAAGCCCAAGAGAAATCAGGTTCAGCAAGTTAGCTTTTTGGGAGCATTTCTAGGAAGCTGACAGTCCCAATACTGAACCAGCATCCAGAAAAGCTAAAGTTAAGAGCTGCAGCCATGCATGTTTGAACAAAACCATTACTCATAACTGAGCAGAAAAGTTTTCAAGCAGCTAAAACACCATATGTAAAACTGGAAAATGTTAAGCACAAGATCAGCAAAATTATGCAGGAAAGGGTCATAAGCAATAGCTATTATTTCAGTTGCTGGGCCTCCCCCACAAGTTTTATACTCTTATTAAAATTAAGAGAAAGAACCAGAGGCTTACGTGTACTCTCATTATCATCTTTATCCATACTTAGACTCACATCAGCATTTTGAGATCTGTACATCCCAAGAAAAATCTTAATTGAAGAAGTACTTCCCCAAACTGAGACTGATGATTCAGCTATGGGTGACAGATAACTTTAAGAAATCACCCAGGTAAAGGAACAGGCTGTATTTCCATAAGCATTCAGATTATCTATGAAGAGGCATTTGTTTTCTTGGCAAATATGCCACATAAATGGTGAAAAAAGATGACTGCTTTCTTTCACTTCGTGTAGCTAAGGACTATCAGCTAAGTGTATGTGACAACAAAACAATTTATGAATCAACTACCTGTTGAATGTTTTGCTTTTACTTGCATAAAATAATGGTTCTCACCCTAACCTTGTGCCATCAAAAAAGAAACACACTGAACAGACAAGTAATTGAGGTTGGAAGGGATCTCTAGAGAGTTAGTCCAATCCTTCCACTCACTTTGCAGTTTGGCTAGGTTGACTCTATCTCAAATTCAGCTACCAAGATACTACAGGATACCAGTGCTAGTGAAGACAAGGTAAATGATACCAGCTGCTCTTTCATCCACGGATCTGATCACATCAACTATGACTACCAGATGGGCCAGGCACAATTTGCCCTAATAAATCCATGCTGACTGCTCTCAGCCATATTCTCATCCGTCATATGATAGGACATGTCTTCCAAAAACTCACACCACTCTGTTCTTTTTTCCTCCAGTAACTTTCCTGTAGTTCACTGGATCCTCCTTGGAGATGCGTTCATCTCTTCCCAGTCATCAGGCACCTCCCACAACACCATGTCATTTCCAAAATAAAAGACAGCAGTCTCCCAAAGAAATCAGCTCATTCCCTCAACTCTGTCACATGCATCCCGTCCAGGCCCACAGACTTTGTGTGATACCTACCTGATCTTTCCCAACTGTGAGCAAGGCTACACTTCACCTGGTACTACAGCTAGATTCAGGGACCTGGGAGAGCTAGGAGGGGAATTGCTCAGTAAAGGCCAAAGCAAAGAAGGGTTTGATTCTCCCAGTCTCTTCCGTATCCTTTGTCATTATAAGGTATCACGCCCAATGAACCAACATTTTCTTCTTTCTTCCTTTGTCTGCCAATACGCAGAAATTTCTTGTTGCCCTTTCACACCATCCAGTACAGACATAGCTCCTGTGCTTAGAGGTTTTCCTTGAATATCAACCAGGTCTCCTAGGCTGCTTTGATCTCCAAAAGAAGTCTCCCATGGGATCCTGCCGATCAAATCATTGCTCAAGCCAAAGCTGGTTCTCCTTAAGTCCAGATTTATAGTTCTGCTATTTGCCTTACTTCTCTTGAGAACCTAAATTTCACTTCTTCCAAAAGTTGTCATCAAGCTTCATAGCCCTGATCAGCTCTTCCTTCTTCCTAAGATGTCCAGCACAGCATTTCCTCTAGCCAACCCATCAATCATCTATGCCAAGAAATCACCCGCCACACATTCCAGAAGGCTCCTGAGAGCACTTTCACTCCACATTTCCAGCGGATATCAAGACGGTTAAAAGCCCACATTAGTACTAGGGTCTGCAGTCATGAGGCTTCCTGCAGTTTTCTTAAACAAGTTTCATCTGCTTCCTATTCTTGATCAGGATTTTGGCAGACAACTACAACAAGGCCTACTCACAGAAGTCACAGCCTTCCCTATACTGAGTCTCTGTCCTCTACCTACTCCAGTACAGCCTCTTGCAAATCTCTTGGCTCTACAGGTTCCCTGCAGAAGAACCTGCCGGTGTTTGTCCTCCGTGACCCTGCAGTCAGCTCACCTCCTTCCTGCAGCTCCCTTCACCCGCAACCCAGCACCTCAAGCACAGCATGCCTCCCACTTGGAGGACCCCACTCCCCTGCCCCTAATCCCAGGCTCAGGAAGAAGTGCCAGGTATTTGCTCTAGCCCAAGGCATGGATGACTGCCTCCTCACCCCTTCCACGTACTTCTAAATATGAAATCTTGCCAGCAGTCAGAAGTTAATGATTAACACGAGTTCATTTGTTCAGAGCTGCTTTTCTTTTACACTTACAATAGGGATTAATAAAGAAATAATATAGCCATAGGACAATTCCTGCAGGGACTATCATAACCAGTTCCTTATACGTAACCAATACAACTCCCAAAGTATCCTTTAGGAACGTAGTGTTGATAACACCTAAGAACAGACAAGCATCAATTTGAAGTTCCATTAAAAGAAAGGAATTGCACTACACAAGTTTTAAGCTCCTCTGTCTTCTTGGTAAATGCATACAGTCCCAGTTTGATACAATGCCCCCACCACAGTCTGGTTGCAGCTTAGGAAACCTCTCTTTTATTCACCAAACTAGCACTTTCACCATGCACACGTGCTCCCCTATAGGCACACATACAAAGAAAGAGGATTAGTTACCCACAGATGTTTATGTATCCATACGAGTTATGAGACAAAGCATCCCATAAGAGGATAGAGGCTGTGCTCTCTGAAAGTCTAGAAATAAAAGCTTTATTCAGGTTACCTCTGATATTCCAGTAGCGTTTTAAATCAGTGGAGGAACTTAACTCCTAAAAGAAATGACAGTCTGAGATGCAGCTACACTGTTAAATAATTGAACATTTTATTTAAGTCAATACTGAGGCACACAGATTTTCATTCTCTAGCCCTTAGACATTCTCATGATCAGATCTTAATACAAGCTGTTTAACGACATCCTTCAGAGTTTCTACTATTCAACACTATAAAGCACTACAAATCAGTAGACCGAATACCAACCACTCAGTTTCATGTATCTGGAAAAGTAATACACCATCTCAGACAAAAAAAAAAAAAAAAAAAAAAAAAGTAATTCTCAGGAGACAACCACTGCCAAGGTAAGTAAAGAGTATCACTGCAAAGCCCACAGTAAGGCAGGTCACCTGATGCTTAAGCAAGTGGCTGTAACACACTAAGATGAGAGGCTGTCAGAAGTGCCAACCGACGTGGGCTGGAAAATGACTCGGTCACACCAGTTCTTAATGCAACATCACAAACCAATTGCAACCGCTGGCCCCGTGCCACTATCCCACACACCAACCGGGATCTTATCTGCCTGCAATCCAACCCAGTTGCCTCGGCTTCCATCCACATTCCTCTCCTGCAGGGAGCCAGTCCCTAACAGTTGCATTATTGTGGGACCCAAGCTGAACGTGTACTCACTGCTCTGGTGGCTGCACGCACTTACGGAGCCTTGGCCCCCTTATTACAATCTTATATTACAAAGAAAATGCAGTGGGAAAGGGATACAAAATAAATCCATGATTTCATAACAGATCTTCTAGGATTAGCGTTACTTGCAGACTGGGATTTTTATATTACAGTGGAAAAAAAACAATCCTTAGAGATCCAAAAAGGAAGAGTACGTATCAACTTCACTCAGGCAACTCAGATTATTCGCGTGGAAGAAAGGACATGAAGAACCATGCTGTCCTCCCTTCCTGCTCCCTCCTTCCAAAGCACTATCACCCACTTCCCCCAGCAGGTACCATCAGTGCCATGCTGAAGCTGTTGTTGCTTCTCAGGTTCGATCTTAGTGCCTCAGGAAGCTGTGTATGGAGTAAAATGGACAAGAACAAAATGATCAAAGGTCAGCATTAAAGACATGATTCCTGGAAAGCGATGTGCCATTACTACAGAGAGCAGACGTGGGAGAGGACATGCTGTCACAAGCAAGCTGTGTCACAACTTCGTCAAGAGCCAACATTACAGCAGGCTTCACTTCGACGACTGCCAGCATCCTACCTTACAAGGTCTGTAATTCACAAGCCAATAGGTGAGCCAGTATTAAATGCTAGAGACTAAGAAAGTATTGCAAGAATTCATGCAATACCATGCATCAAATTAGTGTTTATGAACTCAGAGCACTGTCCAATTAGTACATCAAGACAAGAGACAAAAATTGGAAAAAGGTACTGCATTTAAATAAAACACACCTCTATCAAATCCAAGTTGCCACTAGGCATAGCTATTACCTTGCACCAATTACTCAAACAGACTACCTTTTTGCCCTATATTAAAGAGGGGACATGAATGAGTGTGTGGTTTGGGGCTTTGTGTTTTTGAATTAAAACAATAACACAAAAAACAGCTGTAAGCTGTTTCAGAAAACTCCTTTTTGGAAGCAATTTCAAACACTAATTATTGACACTATCATTGAGAAGAATTGCTGCATTGATTTGCAATGAAGATCTGAAAACAGGCTTCAAGGTTGACCATACTGACTTAAAAGACTAAGCTTTAGCCAGACACTACGAGACAAGCACTGAACTAAAGCTGATTTCGGTCTATGCTTAATTGTTTAACACAGACCTATCCTCTCCAAGTTCAGTTTTGAGGAGTTTACTCATTCTAAGAAAGAGAACTTGACAAATTTTGCTATGTTAAGGTCTCCAATCCTGAGTTTTTCTATCTTTTAGATACTTCATATGAAATTTAGTTTCTATTTTTACATTCTTCCATAGGAATAAAAACACCAGGATCACACTCATGGAACCAAAGCCTGTCAGCCACAGATCCCGCAACATCCTGCAGCTATTTGCTGAGCTGTACAGATAACAGTCAGATGTATTTGGCTTTAAACACAACCCTCCTTACAAGGATCTTCAAAGATGTCTCTGCCTCCTGATCCAGTTCTTCACATAGTTACACTACATATCCCACCATTAGGGTATACAGGGAAGAGGTAAAAGGGAAGGAAGCTGATATCAAGGACACACTTACCTTAAGACACTAAATCCATACTGCCTCTCAAAAGGATAATCTGGTAGTCTCCTTTCTCCTGGTCCCAACCATGTGTCCTGAGAGCATTAACTGTAGCCCTCATGAAGCCCTGCAGTCAGTCACATGAGTTTACTGATGCCCATTTCCTTCTTTTCTTCAAACTCCTTTCAGACATATAAGCAGCCTGGATCCAATTACCAGAAGGCTGCACATACAGTGGTGCTAACAGAAGTATAAGGTACACAGGGGATAGGAATGTAAGAATGGGAGAGAATTACTCTTTATAGACACCACAGTCTGAAAACAGCTGCCAAAGCCATTCCCCACACAGTTGTGAACATTACTTAAAAATTCTGCCTCGGGTCTATCTTTGCCTACAAGTCCTAATTGCATAGGGAAATTCAGCACAAAGCCTGCTAACCAGTGCTTACGCCCACACAGATAAGAAATGAGATAAGATTACCAAACAGCGCTGCTCGTGAATACAGCCTGAAAAGAGATCATACCTCTGTGTGCCCACAACCACAGCACAGAGCACACAGCACAGCTGGGACTCGCAAACCACAGGAGCAAGAGAAGTGAATCTGCACAAAAAAAAGGGGTGCTACTGAACACCTGGGTGAAGGATGGAGTCAGGAAAGAGCCAGGACACTCAAAGAGCTTCAACCTAGTGACTAGCTTAGTGACTTCAGCCCTGCTCAGCCTGGTTGCCAGGACTGTGAGGATGAGCCCCGAGGTGCCTATGCACCTCCCCACGCAGGTCACAGCCCTGCAGCCAGCACCAGTCAGCTTAACTGATGGCTGACCTAACTCATCTTCCCTCCATAAACGGCTCCAGCATCCATCAGGCATTCCACTGAAATATTTTAGCATACCAAATCAGGAGAAAAAACGTTAACTAACTTGACAAATAAGGTGTCTGGTGCGTTCAGAGCACTAGAACAGCTCAGCACAAGGTCAGGGAAGTGCCCAGAAGGGCAAAGCCATGCAAGCTAGCAATCACAGCAGCCTCAAGCAAGCGTACATCAGCATTTAAGTTAATCTCTTGGCCACCTTCACTTACCACACAGGTGCCTCAAGGCACAGGAGCTGGCTGTCTCCCAGGCTCAACCAAAAGACGCAGCCCAGCAAGCACATCAAGCCACCACTAATGGGCACCAAGTCCACAGTACCACACTAAAACCAACCCAAAAGGGATAAAAGGCAGACAGCAAGGATACCGTGTCTTCAGCGTGAATCTCCACACCCTACAGCCCCTGTCCTGATCCTCCACAATACCTGCTAACCCACAGAGCCACTCTCGACAGCGGTGACCACCTGGATATTTAAGCCATAACAAACTTCTGGCTTTTTCCTATCCCAAGGACAATTCAGTACACCTTCCGACAACCACCTCCCCCAAATGAGCTTTATGCTAAGTTATTTTTAATCTGTGCATTGATCCTTCAAATAAATCAGCTTGGTACTTAAAAAAACCCTCCTTACAAAGGTCATAAGACCTTTGGGACACATGCAAGAGCCAGGTACTTAAATATTGAAGGAAGAGCAGGACAGCAACTGCAAACCTGCCCCGATGTTTCCGAAGAGTGCAGAATATGATTTTGCAAAGGAGAAACACCACCAACTACTAGAAGTTCATAGTACATGGAGGCAAAGAATGTTTTTCTATGCACTTTAGACACCAGTCTTGGAAACGTATTTAAACAAGGCATTAATATTAGCAATTCTTAATATTAGTATTTGCTTTTCCTATAGGTACTCAAACGAGATCTCCTCTCCTCGGGTTATCTGAGCACAGACTCCAAGTGCCATTGGGAGGCAGTGAGCTGTTAAAATGCTTAAATTTCTAAATTTTGGAGCAGATGACAGATTATAGTTTTGCATATTTAAAAAAGTAAACAGCAAAACAAATAGTAAGTGAGAGTTTGTCTAAACTATAAAACCTCTGTGAGTTACTTATAAGTAAAGAAAACTCCCCAGTTTTGGATAAACTTCCATCTTTCAATATAATTATGGCGTTTGGTTGTTTTTCTTTCTAAATTAATACAAACTGCCAAGTCCCCCCCAGATATTTATTTCTACCAAGTAGGTTTCTTGGGAACAAAAGGAATTTGCATTCTGCTAAGCTGTAGGAAAAAATCTTCGAAGTTATGCTTTTATTGTTTCAGTTAGAAGCTCAACTTGTTCATCCAAATTCATTCTCCTCAACACAGACTTGCTATAGCAGCTTACAAACTTAATCAGCTTTGCAGTTTCCTTAAAAAAGTTTCTTTGCCCCACTTTCTTCTGAAATACTACCTCAAATTTCAAGCTTGGAAAAAAGACAAATTTGGGACCTAGAAACTGAAGATCTATAATAGTTTGATTGTTTTGTTTTCCTTCAAAGAAAAGTGTTTCTAGAGAACAGATAAATTACATGCAATTAATTTTACAGCACTAAAAGGCACTTGCATTGTTTTGGGGTTTATATTTTCCAGCAGAACAAGATGACTTGCAAAAGTTACAAAAATTTGGAGATATCTTTGCTTGAGGCCTTTTAATACAATAACACCTGAAGTCTTAAGTGAGTGATAGAAAAAAAAACTGTGTTAGAGGTAAAACTAGTTGTTTAATACTCCATGAAGTTTGAGTAGTTTACATTACTTTCCCATGGGATTTTTTCAGTCATTTATAGTTCATTGCTTCGTATGGCTATAGAATCCCTGCTGTGTTAAAAAATGCCAAATAAAATTATATCTCATTCACTGCTTTATGCTATACCTTCTTTTGTTCAGATCCAATTAGTGAAAGCCTGTTCTTCATTTATCATACTTTTAGCTGATTACATTAGGCACTACAATAGTCCTCTAGCTTTCCTTGACAATGTTTGCACCATCAGTGTTACATTTATGGTTGAGGAGGCTCTTTCATCTTAACCCTCTATTCCAATCAGTTCAGGGGGAAAAAAAATACATACGATTATTCTTTTTTGACTGAAAATTCTTTGCTTGTTTTCTCACCCCAAAAATAGTTTCACAGGATGTTTGAATTATATTTTTTTCCAAATTCTATTGGTCCTTCCCCACTGTACCTATCCGAGTATAAAGAATTAGTGTTTTACAAGTTGAACACTGAAGCAGCATTTTGTACAGTTTGCATGAACTTATTTTGGGGAAGTGTAGGAAAGAACATGTGTAATAAAATGTATTAGTTAAGATTTTCAAGAACTTAAAAAGCATCAATTATGACCTACTTTTCTGAATATACGCAGTACCTCTTGACCAAGTGTGTTCTCTGTGAGCCTGAGTAGCCTTTTTGCCAGACTGCTTTCCTCACACCACACTGATTTTATTTCTGGACAGTTGTTAAGAAACAACTTATCTTCCACAGCATAAATAATATTGGACATGATCTTTTTTCCCATTCACACCCTCTGGGCAATATAAATGTAATGCAATCCCATTTACCTACAACTTTGCATTAACACACAAGCACCCAAAAGCTCCTGAATTCACCTACCTTCTTTTAAGCTTTGCTAATGTCGCCTTCCTATCACCATAAAAATTCCTGCTTTTAACCTACAGAAATCCTTCAGATCTTTGCCTGTTTTTCAGGCTACTTTATGCTTTACTTTTCCCTTCTTCAGATAAATACTATTCGGCTTTCAGCAGGCTGTTCAATTTTTACTACATTCACGATTTAAACCAGTCCTCACTGCTGCTTCCTGCTCGCAAGTTACTACAGTTTTAATTTCTTGAGATCACAAGTCTTTTGTACTGTTATAGTCTAGTTACCTTTCATTAATCTATAAAAGTACCTTGTCAAAATGAATATTGCTAACAGAATATTCAAAACTTTTGCCATAGAAACTAAATCTGAAGAAAACAAAAAAGCAAGTAGTTTCACTGAAGGTCTAAATGTATTTCAGCTATTCCCACCACCTCCATTCAACCCTAAACTCCATAAAGATCTCAGACAGTTTTAACATTAGAAAATATATACTCAACAGAAAAAAATCAATTAAGTCTATCAGAGTACAGCTTTAAGATAAGATTATTCACTAGGGTGCCCTAAAATATCTTTTGAGTAAAGATCAACACTTTTAAGACTATATATCACTCCTACACAAATACCATTGAAAACGCCTGCTAGGGTCATTTAGGCATACAACACTAGGTAGGGAACAAACTAGAAGCTGTTACTGAGGAGCCTGAATTGCTAGATAATTTATGGGTTTATTTTTTTCCCCTCTTAGATGTGAACACTAAAGCAGCCCTGCTTCAATTTCAATTCTGTTTTCAACAAGTGTGACAGAAGGGAAAGACAGAGATAGAAGAAACTGAAGATATAAGAAGCTGGCTTACTCTCCTTTTAAAGTTACTTGTACAAATGAATTGGTAGAAAGAGCATCAAGTTACCCATGTTTTAGTAAGAAGCTACACAGCTGTTTTAAGAGACTATTACCTCATCTCAAAGGTTGCTCTGAGTTCAAAACAGAAAGTCTGCTTCAATTCATGCTGGTTTTATGCATTTTATTCAAAAATATTTTTTGTAAACAGACCCTATGTACTCCTGTCATCACTTAAAAATGGGTCCCACCATCCCTATTAAAGACAAATAAGTTTAGGATGGGTAGCTAGTTCAATCTTCAAATTTATTCCTTTAAATTTACATCTGCCTTTGGTTCAGTGACTATCATCATCATGGTAGTTGCCTATGGCATTCATTGCCTTTGCAATACAAGTCCTAGAAGAGTGAGGGAAGTCTGGCTTAATCCTGTCAAGCACAAAAATCGAGAGTCACATCTTTTACAGAATCCCACCAGTAAGCAAGCGGGTTTCTCCTAGCTACATGGGGACAGAGGTTCATTTGGCAGGATATATCAGCTCCCAGTTCTGATTTCAGTGTTTGACAGCTTTCTACCACTGGTATAACCAAGAAGGTAGCTGTCGATGCAACCTGAACAAAAATAAACAACATGGGACAAAACATTTTTGTCACTACTTTATGACAAGTGACACGGTCATAGAAATTGGCCTCTGGACTCATCTATCCAGATCATCCAAACTGGCAGCCACACACATCACCACAACAGCCAGGTCATTCACACAACAATGAACTACTGGAAATTTCCCAGTCATTAAGATAGATGACATTAGTTAAACTATTTCCCCGTGCAAGCATCCAAGGAAGTGATTAGAGGATGTACGGTAGACATAAGCACATTTTTTGGATCCGATTGTATTAAGTCTAAGTAATATCTGTAAAACTACCATGTGTTTAAAACACTTCTCTGTGTGATTAAAAATCTCCCTCACTTCCTTTTAAATACTGCAAGCTTCTTCAGTGCACACAGCCAGATTTGTTGGTCTAAGTAAGGATTCAACGCAGCTAAGCAGGCACTATTTCACCCTTGTAGAATTTGTTAGAGCCTCGTCTTTGTCCGTCAGCTCAAAATGTCAGCATTTAACAGGTTATCTTTACGAACTGTTCTGAATACATTACTGCATTTCTGAGATACCAGCTTGAATTTACTTTTCCTTATGAACTATTAGGAATTAGAGACCCTATACACTTTTTAAAGCGAAGACGGCACTGTAGATTGAAGCAGAGCAGCTATTATATTTTCAATTCTCTTTGTAACGCGCTATTTGTACTCCCTTCCCTAAGGTCATGAGCTGTACTTTTCCCTGTCATTCTTATTCCCTCATTATACTCTTCAATCTCAATTTTTACTTATTACTTTCAGACTTTCCATATTCTCCAGTTCATAGCAGTGTCCGTACAATAAATATAAAGCCATCCAGACACACTGGAGGGACCAATTCATTTTCCGAGTCTATTACTGATTGGCAAAAGAACACGCTCTCTTTTTAAACAGGTTTTTAGTCTATTTTCAGAATTCATGCCAGTGAACAAGGCTATGCAGTGCTGCTAAACAGCAGATCCATTTATCCTAACAGCAGATAATATACATGTAAGATGGAATACAAGCACCCATTAGCATGCTTCTGTTTTACCAGAGGGATCGTAGATCATACAGAGTACTTTGCATTCACATCCACTTAACCCCTGGCTTCCAGAAGAATTATGATTTATCATAATGCCTGACACCCATCTATTAGGAAATCATTTCACAGTCCATTGAGCATCCACAAGCTACTATACTCCCAGTTGCAGATCCCAGTTAAAATCCAGACCAAGTATATTCCTCGTGCACCTCAAAAAAATAATTACTTGGCATAGAAATTCAGTAGTAGAGCATACGACTCATCTGAGAAAAATTTGGTTTCAGTCCCTTATTCTACCTGCAACCTATTTATTTGAACTGAGCAGGTGATATAGGAATAGAACTGCAAAAGGACTCAGACAAAAGCTGTGTCAAAGTCCAACTCCCAACAGCTCTCCCCTTTCACTTAATTCTGAAAACACCAAAGTTCTCCTAACTAAACTTTCACAAATTGCACAAATCATGCTTCAGTTTTTCAAGCACTGAGCAAACCAAGTCGTGACAAGCATAAAATACACATTTTTTCCTGTCAACTTGTCTGAGGGACCTCTTTCATGAAATCATAACATGGGGTTTCTGATCCCTTCCAGATTTCAGTAAACAATCCTAGAACGTGGAGGCACCCCCAAACCTTTCTCCTGCGTTAGTCCAGCAGGCAAAGAATAATAAGATGTTATTTTAGTCAACAAGAATATGCAAGTATGCCTATACTGGATGTCGTATCACTCAGAGAGAGCACAAAAGATACTAACTTTCTGTTCTTGCTACAACAGACTTAAAATACTTCCAAAATACACTAGAGAAGAGACTACAAAACCTAAGAAGCAACCAAGTAGCCAGACAAGTACCTTCCCTGTTTAGAGACCCATTTTACCACCTTCCTGCCACACCACTGAATATCCAGACACCTCAATATCAGCATCAAGTGGAACAGCTCCAGCACACTTGTCCAGCACAGCTGGTAGGTGAGAGCATCCTTCTGGCCAGTGGAAAGCAATGAGTTGAACATACCAGGCACAGAACAATTTATATCAAGTTCTCCATCTCTTAAAATCCATTTTTCATTGCCTTTTGTGTTCATTAGCAAAACAAAACTTTGGTTTCACTGTCGCTCTTACACTTGCTGCACAAGAGCAGCTACTTACCAGGTGATACTGCCTGGTTTAATCCAGGAAAAGAACAAAAGAACAAGATACCGTTTATATGAGCAGAACATGGGAGAGTTCACAGAAAAACAGCGCTAAGTACTTGTCCAGTTCTCCCCCTTCCCTTTCCCCTCACTCAGCCTCCATAGTTTCTCCCCTCTTTTAAAGCACACGGACAAAAAAGGTCATAAGCAAAGATACTTGGAAAGTGCAAACATGCCTCCCATGGTAAGCAACAAACCTTCGAAACAGTTGCAAGCCTTGTTGAATCCCCATCTATTTCATTCCATCAGTACTTACAGCATTGGCATCAACATCGCTGTGTATGGCAACTGTTTTAATCCCCATCTTCTTGCATGTTTTGATGACCTACCATATAAGAAGTGACAATTATCAATATTGAAAATACAAATAGTTTAAGAATGAACTACAAAAAAAGAAAACCTTAAGGTTATATACTTACTCGACACGCAATCTCTCCTCTGTTGGCAATAAGGAGTTTTTCAAAAGTCTGGAAGAAAAAGAACAATAAAGACCTTGAAAGATGAACGCCCCATAAATTTTCCTCTCATCAGAAACACACACTCCTTTCTCCTCCACTTCCACTAAAACCCACAGAAGATGCAGGAGACCAGCCCACAGAAGAGACTCTCGCAAGCAGTGCCAAAGAAGCAGCACCAACCTTAACTCCCAGAAGTGCCCAAGTTGCTTGTTTTTGAATACACAGAAGATATTCAAAGGAGGCATGATTCCCAGGTCTCTGCTTTTTTCTTCCTCTTCCCTCTGATGGAAACTATCCTCGCTGTTCTCCCAACTCTTGCTGAGTTGTACCTGCCTTGCCCCTCAGTGTAGCTAAGTCAGGTGAGGAACCTGGTAAAATCCTGAATTGCCATCAAGGCATTGTTACACACTCAGCATTAAGCTGCAACAAGACAGCAAGTCATGTTTAGTGTGCATGTGAAATCCTCAGTCACCTTTTGCATTAGGTTGCACTTAATGCTGTAAATACACCTCAGAGGCATGACAGGAGCATTGAAGAAGGAGATAACGAGCTGCCAGAAGCCAGTCAGCCTTATACCCTAGACAAAAATTTTCTATTAAGAACTGAAGTGAGGGAGGAGCAGAGTTGCTCAGCATAGAAACCTCATTGCTGGGAGTAAGAGTTATTGCAGTCACTGGCCTTGCTAATCACACAGGTGCACTTCCAACACAGCAGGTTCAGTACCAAACAGTATTCTCCCTCCCCTACACCAAACAGCTGCCTTTCATATGGTCAGGGGGAAGAGGGGGTATTATAAGTACAGCAGTGACACTGTGTTACCCCCACAGTCATCAGTGAGTGCAGTGTAGGTAAGAGAGGAGGGAGGAACTGCAGAACCACCAAGGGAATTTGTATCGACAGACGGGTGTAACAAACAGAGGTACTCAAGTTGCCCTTGACCAAATTCACTTCTTCAAAGTCAGGGCTGAGCTGGCAGCACATGGTCAGTGTAAGAATGCTGCCACGTGGTAACAGCACACAGAAACCAAGGCATTTGAGAAATTCAGAAAGCAAGGCTACAGAAATTAAGGGAAGAGCTGCAGCAAGCTTACGTGGCGAGCTCAGCCAGACCTGGTGAGGAAAGGGCACCACTACCTCGCACACAGGCACATCTACATCCCATCAGAAGATGAGCAAGCTCAATTATCAGAGGTACAAATATTGCAAGAACACCACAGGAACGGGCGATTTGTTTGGAGAGCTCTTTTAGCTGGGGACCTGCACAAAAAAACTGGTGAAAAATGGAAAAGGTTTCCAGTATGCTCACACAAATTAGTCTTGAACCTAAAACATTTTAGGCAGAGAGCCTTGAAGGGACATTAAAATAAATAAATAACATAATCAGCACTAAGAACTTTAACAACTCAAATGCTTCAACTTATTTTTTGGCATAATAGTTGTTTTATTAACCAAGCACGGTCACATCGTAAGAAGGCTTTCAGTATCAAGTTGTTATGCAGATTTGACATTTCCAATTTTGCAACACAACTACTAGCAGGAGACAACTGCTCTTATTCCTGCTGTTAAAAAGCAAGTCTCCAGTCCAGCAAGTAAAAGGAGAAATTTAATTCACATGCTGCTTTCAGGTAACATGTGGCAGTTCTTTTTTTTATGACATTTCCACTAATGAGCTTACAAAAGCCTGCTACCACAGTCTGGGAATTACAAAACCAGTGCAGGAGGCAGCAAAGGGAGAAGGCAGGAAAGACCGTGAGCTACCTGGAGAAGCCACTGGCTGGAGCGACATGGCTTGTAGTTAAAATAAACCAAAGACCTGATTGCATTGTCTAAACATAATTATGCCTTTAGAAAAGGAACAGGGCCTTGAACAAGCAAAAAAACTAAGAATACAGGAAGCATTTGGTAAGTTGAGAGTTATTTCTTCAGGAGACTTTTCCTGCAAGCCAGGGTTCTGGGCACACACTGGTTTCTCTCCCCCTGTTTTCTAATACTGTTTCACTCCTGGTTAATCACCCCTACGCTAGTAGATATGGGGCAAGCCTAAGCATGCTGAAGTGCTGGCATTCCTGCCCTTCAGTACAAGCCTACCTTCAGCCACGTTATTTTTCCAAGTGTGTTACTTCAGAAGCCATGCCAAGACAACCTCCCACAGGAAAAGTTTTTCTTGGCTAGTAACTGTAAATTGAGATTGCTACCGCACGAGTCTGTCAGCGAGTCTGACAGAGAGCTCAGGCAAACCCATGTTCCTGCTGCCGCCTCCAAAATGAGGATGTAGCATGCTCTGCAGGCCTTACACAGCCATCTTCATCCAGGCTCTGAAGCTCTCACCCCTGCACGTGAGTAGCAAGCTGGATTTGGACAAGGTGCATCAGACCATCTAACAAATGTGCTGCAACTACTGCATTTATATAAACATATATAAATATGTGCACACAGGTTTTTTGGTGTTTGTTTTTAAGAACTGTGTTTAGATAGTCTAGCTTACAATAGTTTTAACAGGCCTGCACCTCCCACACCACATAAAACATTAAGAATAGTTGTGTCAAAATTGTAACCTGTTCAGGCCAGTACATACCCTTCCCAAGCTCACAATCACTTCTCCAACCAAGACATGCACTTGACATAATATCCAACCCCAGCAAATATACTGAAAGAAACTTTGATTTGAAGAAGAATGTGCAACTAAATCAGTGATAGCACAGGGGGTTCACTGGGAGAACTGCTGTTGTCAGCAACAGCACAGGGGAGAGGATAGCTTTGAAAGCCAAACATCAGTGATACAGTAAAGCACTAAAGAGGGAAAACGCACCATGCTACTCACCTTTTCATTTGGATCATACGTGGCTGAATACAGCTTATGGGATGTTTTAAGGTACCATCTCGAACAGAGCGTTTCACACTGCAGAAGAGAGAGGGAGTTAAACATTTCTTCTCCTGCTACTGTATGCCAGGAAGACAGAAACAGTTCATATACTGACATCTTGAGGAAACTCTTCCTTATTCTTCCCTGCCCCTCCTTGCATTCCCCCACAAAGCAGAGAGAATCTTTTAAGGATCTGCCTCCCCCCCACAAGCATTCACACAGCAAAAAGCAACCTCAGGTGCTGGTTTGGCTCCCAGTCTTCCCCACCACAACCCCATCATGACAGCGGTCTAAGGATGAGAAAGGTGATACACCACCAATAACCTCCAATTCTCAAGTCCAACCTCAAAAAATAAAATCCAGAAAAATAACACAAATAGCAAGTTATACTAGAGGTGCTAGAATCAAAATTGGAGGTTTAGAAGTTGTGTTTTGGTTGTTTGTTTTCAGATGTTAATTATTCTTCATCTGAGGATGCAACAGGACGAGCTGCTTCAGGCTCTGAAGAGGGAAAACACAGTTGGGATCATAATTCTGCCAACCGCAACCACAGCCATCAGTTGGCCATTATTCCAAGTTCCTGGCAGGACGCTTGCACCTTCAGCGACCTTATTGTTATCTAGATCCCATCAGAGGGAGAAGCAAGGTCAGCTGTGGCAGCAGAAGCAGAGCATATTCTCCTGCTGCAGAGTACACGCAGTTAGGTGGCTGAGTCCCAGACCCTACAGTCTCTCCTCCCAGGCCCTACAGACAGAAGTGGACCGCAAATAGCCTGAACCTTGTCATATAGGATGCGCCAGAAAATCTCCATCAAGTTATTAGCCACTGAAGAAAGTAATTGAATGGTCAGAGGGACTAACCTAAAGACTTGTAGTTAGCTGGGGGAAGGCACAAAGCCTCTGAACTTTCTTGTGAACACCTTTCATACAAAGCTAGCTTTGAACGCACATGAGAAGACAGAAAAGTTGTGCCACAGATGGAGAGTGAAAGGAAAAGCTCTGTTGGGAAAAGTACAGTTAGCATTAAATTTCAGAATTTAAGCCATGCCTTGAAAAAAATCGCTACATAAACCTAAAGATTTTATACAGAAAAGTTAAGCAGTTGATCAATTAAAAAAAAAAATTGAAGACTAAACTGCACTCAGCCATGCTTTACACTACAGAATCAGACAGTTTTCACATAAGAATCTTGTACTAGCCTAAACCAGTTATGATGCTGTGTTAGAAAACTTAGCTACCTCCTACACAGACACATCACTTACAGTGCCCTGAATTGAATACATGTGGGGTAACTTCCAAAGCCAAATCAAGTTGATTGCTCAGCTCAAACGGGAAGTATCTCGCTCTAATTCACAGCTTTGGAAAGACAGGGCGTGGGGGGAGGTTTCTATTTTCTGTGCATCTGTACTGCTACACACAAAGGTTTAAGAGCTTGCTTACTCTAGAATCCACTTCAGGACGATTCTCCTTGAATGTCTGCTCCTAGCCACTGAACGATTGGGTGTGTATTTAGAAGCAATTAGATATTTTGTAAATAATGCATGGCTAGGGCCACAGAGGAACACTGCAAAGCACCATCTGCAAACAGACAGCTACCCAGCTGCCACTTACCTCTGGGCTCCCAGGCTCCCTCTATAGTTAGGTTCATCTAAAAGATGCACCAAAACTCTCAAAATCAGCCAAGCCAGTCTAGAAGTAAGCGGCTGTCTCCCAAAATCCACACGTGCTCCAGGGATACTTTACCGAACAAGGGAGAACCCATCATGTTTAAGAGTACAGCTGAGATTTATACATCACGATACCTTCATAGCTGAACTGCTCTTCTAGCCTGCGATGTAGGTCATTATACTTACACAAAACAGCTCCTCATACTGTAGCCACCAGCATCCAGAGAAAGCATTCCTTTTTACTGGATTTCTAGGTTTTACTGCCCATTGTCCTAGCTGTCTTGTTTTGTAGTTCTTAGTAATTGCCTGTTGAAGAAGAAACCTCACCCACACCACTCCAGGCAAGGCAGGAAAACAGAAGGAAGGACCCAGACGGCACCTTCCCTGAAGCTCCATCTCCGCAGCAGCGCATAGCCTGGCTGTAACACTCCCCCAGTAAGGAGCGGGTGGATGCTAATCCCTTCCAGATGAAAAAAACAGCTTAGATCAGTCTCCCACACTCTGGCAAGCGCTCAAGCGTTAGAAGAAAAGTCAGGCACAACTTAACCGCTGACATCTGTCACTTCATTTCGCAGGCAGCTTATCAGCAAACAGTAGGCACGCCTTTTGAAAAACCTATTGCGTCCAGCAGCATGCAGGAGCAACAGCTCTATCACAACAGCTCTATCCAAACCTACCTTGATTTCTAACCACATCTTTCCCCGGTGCCCCTCCTCAAAAGGAAAGAAGAGAAAAAAGCAGCTGTGAAGTGGCCTAAGTGGGTTTCCACAGCCATCACTGATCTCTGATGCACAGCTCCTCGTTATTTAACTCGTTCAGCACCAGCTTAGCTGTGCCCACTTCCCTCTATTAAGAGAGTGATGGAAACCACACAATTCAACATTAGCCAAGATGCTGAGGAAAAAAAGAAATCCCAGAACTCAAACCTCAGTCGAGTACGGACCTAATGACTTTTTCCTATCTTGCCAAACTAGGGCAGCTCATATCTATTACAATCTATTTCTGTCGCGACTGGTTACCTCAATTTGATAAACATTTTGACTCTTGAAAGTTCAAGGCTACAGACTAGTGCTTTTTATTTACGAGAGCTCAGCTCCGGGCTGAGGAGCTTGGCTTTGATTTTCCCACCCCTATGGGATCTGCTCTTCCCTATCTGCCCCACGTCAGAGCAGAGCCAGCTCCAGCTGGCTCCGAAGGGACCTGCTGCTGGCCAGAGCTGAGGCAATAAGTGACACTGGTTGCACCTCTGGGAGAGAAGATTTAAGGAAGGGAAAAAAAAAAAACTGCTGTGCAACAGCAGCTGGGAGAGTGGGGTGAGGAAATGTGAGGGAAGCAGCCCCGCAGACAGCAGGGTCAGTGCAGGAGGAGGGCAGGAGGTGCTCCAGGCACCAGAACTTTGCAGCTCCCACTGCTACCAAAACCGTACCACCTAAACTTAATACATCATGCTAGGATGGTATTTTGGAAACACATCTTGCTTTTACTGTTTAATTACACAACAGCCAAACTGACTTTTGACCTGAACAGCTATACTAGCCCTAAAATAATTCCATGTAAATCAAAGTACGCAGTAATTTGTACAATGGCACATTCACTTCAGCTTTGAGGCCCGACAGTGAATCTCCCAGGGCCCCAAGGCAGCCCTGTGAAACCTCCTCAGGTGGTGGTTTAAGGACATGGCACACAGTAACAAAATAGAAAATAATTAACTTATTATTTATAGACGACTTGTGTGTGTTTTTCAAGACGTCCCTTATCCAGGGAGGATGTTTCCCTGCTGTACAGGTCATCTGGTAAATACCTTGCTGCTACTGAGCCGCCTGGGCAGAGAAGTCTCCGAGTCGAAATGGAGATGGAGTTCCAGATTTCAGAGAGGAAAAGCACCACACACCAAGGTTTGCTTTAATACATCTAGCAATGGCAGGCATGTACATGTTAGCCTTACTGGAAGATACAGTAAGCAGTGCCCAACAGTAACAGCTAGAGCAGCACACTTGCTTTTCATATTCTAATTCCTCCTTTTGCTTTCTGCCAGAGATCCTACCAAGATATATTTGTGCCCCTACGGTTTCAGAGATTCAAGTTTAAGACTTGAAGGTGTATTCGGTAGAGGAACACCTCCACATTTCCAGCATATTTCCCATTAGCCATAAGTGTTTCTGAGTAATCCTGAACATGAAGAAGACGTAGTATCTCCCCTATTTTATTACACAGCAACTTTGCTGATTCTTTTTCAACTCACTTGACAATCCCTTGACAGATTATGTATACAACATATAGAAAGCAGACGCTTATACATGTCTGCAAGAATTTTAATCTGTAAAGTTGAAATGTTTAGCTTGTTAATACAAGATTGTACATATCCTTTAACCATGAAAGCAGCCATAATAATGCTTTCCTCCCCCTACTAATCAAGTGCTTTCCCTCCTTTGTACTCTCTCAGAAAGTGCTGAACAGCAAAGCACTTGTAACTACAAGCAGATCCTCCTGAAGCCAGCTTCAAACAAACAAAAACACTGCACAATGTTCTGTAAGGTCCACTGCATTATAATACATGCAGCTCTTTCACTCTCAGGTCTGAGAATCATTGGCTATTCCAGGAGGCAGAGAGGAAACCCAATTTTCACGTCTGCCAACACAGCAGGCAAGCTACAAGCAAGGGAACTCCTAACACCCAAGGCTATTTTTAAAAAACTAAGTCATTCCTACACCCAAGTACCTTCTCCCTTGTGCCAGTACAGAAGTTTGTACAGTCACATGGTGAATCGAATTAGGGAATACGTCCAGCTGAAAAGATACTCACAAAGAGCGGGGAAAATTTGTTCTCTGCCAGATTTCTGTCCTGTTTATCCACTTAGATACTCAAATAGCAGCATTGGGTCAAGCTGGAAGGAGACAGGAGCTGAAAAGCTATGGCCCGCGATCAAAACCTAACAGCTGCAGAAAGCTGGAACAGTTTCTCACAGCACCAGCTTAAACAGTTCCAACAAGGCTAGAGCCTGTGAAAGAGATCCCAGCACCATAACAATGATGCAAGAACCACCAATGCAAAGTTTGGACAGGAAAAAAAAAGCAAATAAAAACAAACAAAAAATCTCAGAGCAAGACTTTTTATTTTTTTTTAAACCTGGTGTAAACTTTAATGAAGTTTAACTTTTTCTCCATAAAAAAAAAAAAAGTCTCACCCACAGCAGACGGCACAGCATGCTTGGCCTGCAGGATCCAGACAGCTACTCCTGGAAGCAAAGTGACTAAAGACAGAAATCTTGATCTGTGAACTTCTTTAAGAGTACTTACAGACTAAAAGTCTGTAGTTTATATACTGGAAACAATCCCTGAACTCCACAACTGTAGGGCAACATTCATCTCCCCAAATTAGTGACCATTCTGGCTCCCTTCCTATATGTAGGATGATCCCAACCTTGCTATCCCCTCTGGCCTAATGCTTCTGTGCTCACAAACAAGGGGGAAAAACATCTCCCTGGACTAACAGCATGCTTTAAAAAATCCCACAAAAAAGCGAGAGGAGCTCCCACTGTACAGGTAACTTCTAGGACTTTAAAAAAAAAAAAAAAAAAAAAAAAAAACTGAATGCTCAGATAACTTATCAGAGCACAGAAACTTTCCATACATTTAGTTGAATGGTTGGTTGAACCACTCCAAACGGATCTACGCTGATAAAAATCCACGTGTCAGCAGTTTGCTGATTTCATAACACACATTATTTATAACTTTCTCCTCCATTCTTTTAGCCTGACAGCTTTCTCAGAAGAGTTTTGAAACCGCAATATCTAAAGCCATCTCTCAGCCTCATACAGTAACTACCACCTCCTTTCAAGATCAGATTTTCTCCCAATTCCAGAAGTGCAAAGTACTCAAAAGGAAGTTTTCGTTACACAGAATTAGATCTGCATAAAATCTAACACACAAGCATTAAGCTTAGAAACACAGTAATTAGTTAAATCTCCAGTTGCATGTTTTTTCTCTGCCCTTTCTCAATTCTTTCACTGACTTCCACAAGAGAGTAAAGAAGCTAAGGGCAAGTGGCCAGCTACTAGCCCTAGAAAGTAAAAAACACACCCACACACTAATATGCTCGGAGCCCTTACAAATTTGAAGATTTAAACGGTAGCATGTGCCTACGTCAGCAAAGAATACAGGAATCTAGGAAAGCAATTCCCATGCAAACCTGACTGAATGTTTTCCAGTTACCGACAACTTGAAGGTGACTTTCCTGCACAGATAATAAAGGCTAAAAAAAAACCACATCAGTTACATAAGGCACAAGTGCTACTAGGTAGCTTTTTGTTCTACAAAGTGTCACTCATGAAACATTTCTATACCATTTACAGTGATGCAGTCAGGTATCACATCCTTGATCCCTTAGAAGAAAGGAGGCACAGCTGGCCTTTCACAGGGACACTCCAAAGGACTGACATCAAAGTCCTTGGACTATTTAGTGGAAGAAGCATGTCTTCCACACAAATATACAGGTACCAAAAACAGCATCAGCCTTCTGCTAGTTCCAAATGAATCTCCAATCACTCCCAAACTTCTCTTGTTGTTTAAGAAACTTCTCCCCCATACACTTTCACAGCACCACAGGTGTGCTCTGCATGTTTCCCAACAAAAAAATACCTAGGTAAAGTAAATCCTTTTGGTCTTTAACCCCTTCTCAAGCTGACCTGCCCTTGCAGCACAAACCACTGCTGTTACTGTGGTGGTTTCACACTGGTTGGCAGCTGAGCTTCACCATGCCACTCTCTCACTCCCCCTCCTCAAAGGGAAAGGGGGAGAAAATATGATGGAAAAAGGCTTTTGAGTTCAGATAAGGACAGGGAGATCACTATCCTATTACTGCCACAGACAGAACTGTCTCAGCATAAGGGAGATTAATATAATTTATTGCCTACTAATCACAGACTAGAGCAATGAGAAACTAGAAGTGAATGAAAAACACCTTCCCCCATCCACCTCAAACATCCACCACTTCCACGGGCTGCAGCATGGAGATCTGCTCCATGTGGGACCCATGGGCTGCAGGGGGACAGCCTACTCCACCAGGGGCCTCTCCACAGACTGCAGGGGAACTGCTGCTGCCTGCCTGGAGCACCTCCTGCCCTCCTGCTACACTCACCTGGGGGGCTGCAGGGCTGCTTCTCACACCTCACTCTCCCAACTGCTGTTGTACAGCTGGTTTTATTTGCGTGTGGGTGTTTTTTGTTGTTGGTGGTGGTGATTTTTTCCTTTCATTAAATCTGCTCTCCCAGAGGTCCAACCAGCACTGCTCACTGTCTCAGCTCCGGCCACCAGTGGGTCCCTTTTGGAGCCATCTGGAGCTGGCTCTGATCTGACACAGGGCAGCTGCCTGGCTCTGCTCACAGAGGCCACCCCTGCAGCTCCCTGCTACCAAAACCTTGCTATGTAAACCCCATACAGTTACATGATCCCTGAAAACACGTGATGACTTCCTTACAGTATAGTTTAGGAGTTACATTTCTAAAGAGACACCTATCCCAGAACCACACAGAGAAAAATAATTCTGCAAGTTATTCCTCCCTCCTCCACTTGAACTTGCAGACCTCTACGCAAAATTTCCTTTTTGTGCAAAATCCAGACTCTTCCTACTGTAAGCAGAGCTATTTTGCACCACTTTTCCTTTCTGTAAAGCAGTGAGTTTCACATAATGCAGTGTGATATTGCGGCTTGCTCTTATCCAAAATAATCTCGTCTGTCTGTTAAAGCAAAGCAAAGCAATCTGCAGGAGTAATAGAGCAGAAAGCAGCGACTGCCCCAGCAGAGATATCGTAGCTTAAGGCTTTCTAAATGTTTAAAGTCTTCACCAGAAACATTAGCACAGATCTGCAATGGGCTTCTCGCATTTCCAGGACCAGTAAGAGGAGAATGCCACTAAAAAGCTTGAGGTGACAGCTGAAAGAGCCACAGCTATGCGGAGGAATAGGTGGATATGAAACAGCACGTTTGCAGAGAGGAATAACCCCTTGCTATGAATTAAGATGTGCAAGTACAAATAACAGAGAACCATGCTCTTTACAGCAATTAAAGCGTTGTTCTCATTATGATGTATCCCTCAGTTTTGATAAGCTCCTCTTTAACCGAGGGAGAGGAGAGAAGCAGAGAGGCACAGCACACAACCCCTCCAGCAGGAAAAAAAAAATAAATTACGAAAAATAAAAGCACAGAGACACCTCCACCAACCCCAGCAGCACCAACAGCCAGGCTCCACCACGCACCCTGCTCTTAGCGGGTCACCCACAGCTCGACCCCAAACGGGGCTCCTAGCGCTCTGCAAGCGCTGCTCCCCGAGCAGCCCCGCAGCACCACCCCCAAACCCCACAGCACCCCAAAACCCCCGGGGTACACCCCCAAACCCTTGATGACCGCGGGGACACCCCCTGCCCCCTCACAGCCCCCTGCTCCCGGCTCTCACCTCCAGCAGCGCCCGCAGCCGGCCCCGCGCCGCGCCGCCCAGCGCCGCCGCCATGTCGGCCGCCGCCCCGCCCGACCACCCTTTCACCCGGCCGGGGCCGGGCCGCTCGCAGCCAATCCCCGCGGCCACGGCAGGCGGCGGGGCCGGGAGGGAGAGGAGGGAGGCGGAGGATGGCGGAGCCCCAGCCCCCGGTTTGAGGTCCCTGCAGCGCTGGGAGCATCCCCAGGGTCCCCCCCCCCCCCGCGCCCCGGTTTCGTGTGCCTCCCGCTCCGGGCTCGCTGCCGGCTGAAATCGCGGCCCCCGCTTTGGATTCGCTCGAAAAGGGGCTCTGAGGAAGGGGTCTCAGGGCTTAGTGTTATCTTCCCCCCCTCTTGGAGGAGGCAAAGTGGTGAAAATCGTGGCCTCGTGGTTTTGGCATGGCTGTCTCAGCCTGCTGTAGCAGTGCTGGGGAAGGCTGCGTGGGGGCAGAAGGGAAAATGGTCGCGCCCCCCTGCTGCATGCTGTAGTTCAGCTGCAGGGCTTCTCTCCTTCCTCCCAGCTACGATTAAAATAAAATCTGCACGGAGTGGCCTCTGTTTATACAAGCATTCTCTCTGCTGTGCTAACAGTGCCTATCAGAGCCGCGCAGGTGGAAATGCTGCAAGAAAACCGCTCTCGTTGTGCCTGAAGGAGGTCACCGCGTTCACAGCCAGCAGCCGAGGGGACGCAGCAGATTCCCAGCACGCCTGGGAAGTCTTTGAAAGCCAGCAGACGGGACCGAGAGCAGAAGGGAGGTTTGCAACACGCAGCCCTTCACCGTGGGCTCTGCACGTGGTGGATCAGATGTACGGAGACGTCCACCAGGACAGCGTGCAGGACGATATCCTGAGGCACCTGACGTCAGTTCCTCCGGCATCCACCAAGTACACAGTCCCACGGCAGCACCATGGCGTTTTCATTTTGCTCCACAGCAGAGACCGTGTTTGCAGGCCCCGGCTGCGGCACGGGCAGCCACCTACGGCGGCACTTCAAAGCATCCCCCCCACCGCTGCAAAGGGAAGCTGGCTGGGATTACACAGAGGCGCCGCAGCGAAGAGAAACTTCACAGCCAGCTTGGCGCATGGAGGGCTCGATGCGCTGAGAAACGGCCTGATGCATGCCAGTTTCCACATGAAGCTAAGGCAAAACCTCTCGCATATGGACGGGACTGAAAAAAAGGAAAAAAAAAAAAAAAAAAAAAAAACAACTCAGGAATGCTAACCATCATCCCTTTGCACATGACGTTTCGTACTTTTGCTATGGCTCAATTTGACTGACAGGTTTTACTAATGGTCTTTTTACCTAGTCTAGTTTAAATGGGTACTGCACGTGAACATTAAATTTTCATTTCTAACAAGAAAAGGAAGATATTGAACAGATCAGGATCGTACATAGTTACTATCGAACGTTTCAAAAACACCAAGAGGGTAACATCACCATTGCTAAAGAAATGGCAGATTTACAGAAATAAATTGCAAAAATTAAGTATCTAGAAAAATTAAAGTGTACACAGGTTTGGAAAAAAAAATAAAACCTTAAATCTGCAAGTCTGCAAGCATGTTTGTAATGTTGTAGCTCTAAGTATGCACTGCTGTCTCAGTTACTAAAGCTATTAATATGCACAAAGTTAAGAAGGTTTAGAAGACACTGGAATACTGGGCAATATGTTCTAATTATTTTGAAGGGATCCTGAGGAACTGCAGTTTTTGATGCTGAGAATTTCCTCCTCGATCCCTTCCTTTCAGGGGAGATACTCTAGTCTTGTAAAGTAATTCCAAATTTGGGAATCATAAGCTATTGTGTCATCATCTGACTTTTAACCCATAACCCAGAGAGAAACGTGGAGTAATTGTAATTCTCCTTCCTTTATCTAATAAGGACTATATTGTATCAGGTTTATAGAACATGAAATGCATTATGCACAAAAGACTGTGACTGAAGAGCTCAAAGCCAGGAGAAGTCTTTGAAGTACCTGTTATATATTCTGTAAACAGTCTGTGCTTCTATCAGCATTCTGCTCAACACACTGAGAGAGACAGAAATTCGTCCGTGGAGTCAGCCAAGTCAATATCACCATGCATCTCTCCACTAAGTACCCACAGAAAAATCTTGACTGTGAAGACCCCTCATGCAAGATTCACCTGTAAGAGTCAAGAGTTGTCAGCCAGGGATTGTCAAGCACCCCAGGGAAGCCCTGAAGCTGGGAGCAGCCATGGATATAGGCGACCCAGGATGGGGTTCGATGGGGCACCTTGTTTCATCCCCACACCCAGCTGCACAAGCTTTGGGGCTCCTTAGGGGTGGCAGAGAAAACCTCCAAGGCACATCAGAGGTGACCATACCCCTACTTCAGGGGTGGCTTGACCCCCAAGCTAGGTTGGCCTTCTTTTGGCCAACACACTGTGATCCCCTTGACTACCCAGGGCCTGACCCTACACAGCTTTCAGGGCTACTATGGGGCAGCCTGAATCACCCCAGCTGCTGGGACTGCCCAGGGAGGGCTTGAAACCTCCAGGCCTGCCTGGTTTCTCACAGATACCACCTCAGCCCCTCCAACCACAAGCCTCTGGTACTCCTCAGGGTGGCCTGATTCTTCTCCCCAGCTTCTAAGGCTGCTCAAGGACAGCCTGGACCCCTGAGTGCCTTGATTTCTATCCTGGGGAGACCTGCTCTGAGGGACCTCAAATATGGCCTTCCACTAACATGGGCTCTACTGAGGGGGCCAGATTCTCCTCCCCAACTGGTCTCCAGGATGGCTTAACACCCCTCCAGCCTTTGGAGTTTCCTTGGGGGAGCTCTGAGCCCTCATCCACCCCAGTAAGGCCCTGGGGCTGTTTGACCTCTTTCCCACCTTACTAGGCTGCTCAAGGAACCCATGTTTTCATCCCCAAGCCCTGTTCCCAGCCAAGGGACTACTCAGGGATGGCTTGATTATCCCATACTCGCCCAGCCTCGTGAGTTTGAGCTTCATCCCAGCTTCCTGCTGTTGGTCAGCCCAAATCTGCCTTTCACCAGCCATTTAGCCTGACAGAGGGGAGCCATAGGATGGACAGTGTCCTTGCCACCAGGACACAGCTCCCCAGAGTCTGAACAGGCTGAGCAGAGCCTGGCACTGGTAGCAAGGTCCACAAACAGTCCCAGATAAGGCAAGGTGATGACACACAGCAGGACTGGGATGGCCCTTCAGAGCCACTGGTGGAGGGAGGCCCGTGTGAGGCTGGTCGGGGCCATGGAGGCCTATCGATGCACTGGATGCCAATAATGTCGTAAATGACAGCAGTTATCAAGGAGGACACAGGCACCTTTTGGAAAGGCCTCATGCATAGCCGTGATGAAGTGATACTGCTTAATGACATTTCTTACGAGATTAGCACAGAAACCACAAGCACCTTGACACTATGGGGCGATGTCTCTGTGGGAATTGTGTTTCCTGTGGTTTCATGGACTGGAGGGTTCTGCAGGGCTGTATCAAGGTGGCAGAGACCCAGACAGCTTCTTCCCCTTCTTGAAGAATTCCCTCTATTCATCCATAACTCCCCCACTTCTTGACATAAAAGACATCTCTTTTATTTGATCTCTCAAACTGACCAGATACAATTTTGTGCTTATCTTCAGTGCATTCATAGGTCTGAACATTGCAGGTAGGAATCACATAAGAGAAAAATAAAGTAACAGGCAGTCTTTATTTCATTCTTCGGTTTCTATGGTTTCAGAAATTTAAAACAAAATGTTTTCATTTTTCACTTGTAGTCTCTTTATCTTGCAGGCACTTTCACTCTGCCAGCTCCGCTAGAATTTTGTTTTGGAGATCTGGCCTTTTTGCCACGTTCACTTTATGCCACAGAGTCAAAGAGGAGGGTTTTCATGACATAGAGATTTCAGTCTATCATAGTCTAGCCTGAATCGTTAGTGAATTACTTTATGAGGTTTCATACTGCCTTAGTAGTTTTACACAGCATATGCTTTGCAGTAATTGTGTTGACTCCCTAGAGCCAGGGAGAGGAGTCAGGGGAATTTGGAAGCTATGTTAATGACTGTGATATCATTTTAGCAGGCAGTCCTAACTTTGGAGGTTGGATTCCTACTCTGTGTGCTGAAAAAGCAAAGAAAGAAACAATTTTGTAAGCTAAAGATAAAGGAGTCCTAGCTAGGATTGCTGCTCAGCACATGTATGATGCCTCCAGAGGTTCTGCATGACCAGAGAGTCATCTGTCTGGGAAACAGGGAAGAGACCTCTAAAATCAGGGAGGTTCAGACCACTTTCCATATTCTGAAATTCGTTGAAGAACATGGGCACAAATTTTGCTGAGCCTCTTCTCTGTGGCGTTGTTCACGTGGAGTGACAGCAAGCTTGACTAGTAGCTTGAAATTTACTGCCTGCTTGTAATGTGAATACAGTTTTAAGCAGCTCTTGATCCTTTCTAAGTCATTAAAAGTAACCCTAAGGATTAAGAAATTTGTAATTCCTTTGATTAAAAAAAAAAAAAAGTGTTGGCAGGGCTAACAAAGATTTGTGCAATGGCTGTCTGGGCTGTCAAGCCCTAAGAGAGTCTTGGTGAATTCCTGCTGTAGTATTTATTCCCTGAAGGTTCATTGCTTAATAAACATTTAAATGCAAGGTTGCTTGTAGAATTTGTTATTCCTGAGCATGGACAAGCTAAAGGAGGAGATGGATTTTCTTAAAAGAGGCAATAAGTTTTGCAGGGCTAAATCATTTGTTTGGATCCCAGCCAGGGCATGAAAGCTTGGGGCAGAGGGAGGCAAACTGGTTTGCTCAAGAGGAAAGGAGACCTTCCCCTTGGATACATGGAGCAACCACTCTCCTGAGTACAGAGGTGGAAATGAAACACCAACGGAGGAAAAGGGAGCAGGCCTGAGAGGAAATATTTGCTCCAGTCTGTTCCTGATGATGGCACCCAGAACTGGCAATGGAAATAGTCTCTGTTGGGTCATGTCTTGCTTTAACAGCCAAGATTTATGTTCTTACCCATCTCCTTCTGATATCTGCTGGAAGCACTGAGAATTTAAATTTGTGGAAAGGAGTTCAAAAAGGCTGAATTTCAAGGTCAAGCAGCACATTCACTTAGTCACAGCTCTCTAACACAAAGGGGTCTCTGTTGTGTGGATGATTCCTTCCCATTTTCCTCAGAATGATAAATGTTTTCTTCTGTTTGTGGCATGACATATAATACATTGGTGATAATCCTCATATCAGCCAAGAGGATACTCCTGACTGGTCCTTACTTGTTTGTGAAGGGTATCTAAGCCCTCTTAAGTCTTCACAGCTTTGTTCTGGCATCAGTTGCTGGAGACCATGGTTTCATATTGCTCCTTGGATCCAGTGTTGACAAGGGAGGGCTATGGATTCACCATATGATACTAGAAAGCACTGGATTTTGGTAGTTCAAAGGATGGTGGAATTAACAAAGACAAGCTTTTGAGGCATTCATTTCAGGAACACCTGCCTGAGCACAAGTCAGATATTAAGCACTATGGGACAAGCACCACCTCCACTGCTTGCTCACTCTCTGCTGTCTCTGAGGGATACAGAGAGGTTTCCCTCATCCACTCAGTCCAGGGCCCAGAGAGGTGACTGAGGAAGGCTGTGCTGGGCTCTGAGTGCACTCATACACCTTAATTGCTCTGACCAGCCACACCAGACCCACACCATCAACCCATTGGCCCCATTTCAGCTCAGCCATGGGTCATCAGGCCCGGTCTGAATTACACGGTAGGTGTGCCTGCTCCTGAGTTACCATTCAGTTTTCCTGGATTGAATTCAGAGCTGATGCACTACCTTGCCTCTCTGCCTAATGATTCCCAGACACCAGGGTGTGCAAACAAAACCCAGGATGTTGCGAGGTGCGAGGACACACTGTGATGGGGGGGAGGGCTGTGCTGGGCCCTGAGTCCCAACACAACCCTAATTGCCATGACCAGGCTTACCTGGGACCTGAATTCATACCTCTTGTCATGCTCAGCAGCCCCATTTCAGCCCTTTTGCTGCTCTGAGCTACATCATAGGTGTGAGTGTGTCCTGTGT
This sequence comes from Netta rufina, assembly GCF_964035555.1. Classification (NCBI taxonomy): domain Eukaryota; kingdom Metazoa; phylum Chordata; class Aves; order Anseriformes; family Anatidae; genus Netta; species Netta rufina. The sequence goes on along the minus strand of NC_140123.1, from coordinate 56,010,617 downwards.
TATTCTCTACTGAATTGTTTGGATTTCCTCAACTGACCCCAAACCTGTTAATGGGACATGTGGCTACCACAACCCCTGGTCTGTTCACCCTGCTCAGTCGTGAAGGGACTGTGCCCTGTTGGTGAGGACACTGCCCTGTCTGTGCTGGGGTCATCCTCAGCTCACCTTCCTCATGCTTGCTGCTCTCCAACAGGCTGTGGAGGTTGAAGGAGAAAAGAAAGTCCTGCAAGGGGTGGCAGGAAAAGAAAGGGGAATGGGAGAGGGCTGAGGAAGGTGGCATTACCCATCCATTACCACAAATTCCTTTGGTTTTGACAGCTGATCTCAGCTGTGCCAGAGGAGATCACAATAAATGTGCTGGTAAAACACTATCCAAACAACATGCCTGCATGGTGAATTTCATTTCTCAGGCACTTTAGGAGGAGCAGTGATGGACCCCACTCTTTTTGGAGGTAACTATGTTCTCTTCCCATTCACCTAGTTCCTGCTGGGAGCTATCTACTTCAGAAGGATTTCTGCCTGCAGGATCAGCCTATATGAGGGCTGAAGGAACATTTGAAGGCAGCATCTTTTGTAATTCCAAATTCAGCTCTACTGCCTCATGAGCAGACATGTCACTTCCTTTCCTCCTTCTACTACAAGTTTGGGATGGCATCATTGACTCTACCAATTTCTCCTTCTGTTTGTTTGTTGTTTTTTTTCATGTGTGTTTTGTTTTGTTTCTTTTTTTCTGTCAGGTTCTTAGCAAGCACATATGGAGCAAGATATTTCTCCTGCAGCTGTGCATTGGAGAGTGGGCACGAGTGAGACGAGTGAGACTTCATCTCATCCAGACCCAGCAGTGGGGAAAAAGAGACCCTGATTTTGGTGTAACACTGATGGTCCCTCAAATCCAAGTCAGAGTTTCTCGATGCTTCTGCCCATTCTTTCCTCAGCAGTGGTGCTACAGTGGAGTCAGGAGTCATCCCTCACTGCTAGGACAGAGTAGGCTGATGTCCTGGCTCAGGCTCCTGTCCAGCATTTTGGAATCCCCATCAGGTTGTACCTGGAGGGACTGGGGAGGAAAATGTGATGAAGGCAAAGCCTCACTGGTAGCAATCCACTAAATCAGAGCTTGATTAATAATTAGAAGAATGCATACAAACAGCAGGGATACCCATAGTTACACAGATAAAGGACAAATAACATAAATACAGATAGAGGACGTAAGTACCAACGAAAGCCAGAGGAAAAGAGCAGCAGAACAGCCTCTATTCACCAGGGAGCACACGCATCCGTTTAAAAGGCCTCCTGAGCGTGGCCCGGGCATTCACGTGTTCAGAGTTAAGTATGTACTTAGGCCCCCTCCTAAATAGGGGCCCAAAGGCAGGAAAGATTTGATCCAGATCACATAATGATTTAGTAAGGCTGTAGGAAATAATCCCTGGATGCTCTGTCCCTTGCTCCAGCCCATGAATCACAGAGCCTCTTCAGGCAATCTGACAGACATAATCCTGAGGGGAAAAGTAGGAAAATAAAACAGGATTTCCACTTTATCGAGATAAAGCTATAGCCAGAGCTGATAACAGGTTACTTGAAAAAATGCTGGTCATGTATGCTTAGTGATTGTTGCTTAATTTGTTTAAGCTGAAAAAGCCTATTTCTACAGCGGAATACAAATTAGGGTAATTATGTTGTGATGGAGTACTGCATGTTTAAGATGAAAGCCTTTCTTTACAAAAGCCTCTTCATCACTTGAGTAGAAGAAAATAAGATCCTGCTTAAACAACATGTTGTTTTCTGTATTTCCATTTGAACAAAAGACTTTTTAATCTTTTCCCCCCTTTAATATTGCATGGCTTGGTTTTCTAAAAGTACTTTTACTTTCAACAACCTCACAGTTAAACCCTTCAACATACATTCCAATATGTAAATATAAAAGTACCGGGTAGGCACAATAATCTATATTCATTTCACAGCCTCGCTAGATTATTAGAAACTGGGTGTTCACATTTTATATTTTTTCCCATTTTCTGACTGTCACAACTTCTCATAAGCTTTCTCCTGACTTGATACTCCGCATATCATAAAAATGCAAAGTGCAATGTTTGTAGTAGGTTAAAGAAAAATATTTTTTTGTGTTTGTGTCTTATGAGAAACAAGCACATCTAACATCTAACTCCTTTGTATTTATTAACCCTGTGGGGTTCTTCAAGAGTTGAAACACGTACAGCCAGATCATCAGATTATAAATTACTCAGATACGGATCAAAAGCAATTCATTACAGATATACATGTATCCATGATAATTTTTTTTTACTTCATCCTGTACAAATCTTCATTTCTATTTTCTATGTGAACCACAGTTACTGTTTCACACAGGACGTTTCTAAAGCATCAGTATGGAAATGTTTATTGCATGGGCTCGTGCCCTCACAGTGCACATACACAGTTGCACGCTAATCCAAATGATCAGATCCAGGACATCCTTACCCACATAAGCAAATCTTCTTGTAACTATTTCCAGTGAATTGATGGGTGAATAAGACCTAGTAGAAGTAAAAATTTGCTGGTTTGTGCCCTGAGTTAACGTGAAAGGTGGGAAAATTGATTTCCTTGTATAGGAAAAATAAGTGTTAAGGTGAGTATAGAGGGAATCATTATTCATTCTCTTCACACAAGAATTCAAAACCAGTATTTGAAGTTTGGGGAAATTGTCTTAATTAGGATTATTTTAAATGATGGCAATTTAAAGGCAGGCAATTTAATTACCAAGAAGATAGATCAAAGGAAACGCTTGAAATGGACATTTGAAATGACTTATCAAGGAAGATGGTGTTTAATAAAATAAAGGAGGAAAGAAAGTAAATGTGCAGATTGCCCAAGTACTCCCCTCCCAGGGAGCTAAGAAGACTCCCTCCCTGGCTTCATATGCTTGAGCTGCTCTAAGGAAAGAAAACCCAGTCATAGTTGTAAGAAATAGGTGTGTCAGACATGGTGTATGCACATGTGTAGAGAAAGCAAGAGATTTGCTTCTATCATACATGTATATATATATATTAAAAAAAAAAAAAAAAAAAAAAAAGATATTTTCTAGATGTCACTTTGCAACTTTCTTTTGCAAAAGCAAGGCTGTGTTCAGACATTTAAGTTACATTGCTGTATTTGCGATTAAGTTAAGGTGGCTGAATTATAGCGTTTGCATCTATGATTGACTGTGATTCAAGCAGGCACCTAAAAATGGCATGTGTAATTGGACTTGCAGCAGCGCAGAGCCACACTGACTCATACGAATCTGGGCAGGGGGCAGTGTGCCTGGTCCTGCCCACCCTCAGCAAGTTGTGAACATGCCCACAGAGGCATGAGGAGGGGAACGGTCAGCCCAGGTGATCTCCGACCACGGCTCTTGTGCCTCCACGGTGGACACAGGGGGAACTAAAATCACTCAGCACTTTCTGTGGGGACCTGTCACTGCTTGTTCATGTTTCGTTCTCATTTGTTCATGATGTTGAGTAACATGAGTTGAAACATATTCCTAGAGTCTCTAAAACTATCGAGTAAAATAAATGTGAGAAGCAGAAGTCAACGAATGGGTATCTATCCTTTCTGTAAGAAAATTTCTTTCATCTACTACTACTACTATGATTGCTCTTAATGCATCCAATAAATTGAAGGCCACTGAACAAAAGGCATAATATCATTTAAAAGGAACCAGAACAGAGACGTTTTAGACCATTAAGTGATCAGGAAAAGTCTGCTGGGTCTTTGTGACTCTATATAATTATCAGGAACCACATTTTTATTGTATTTGTTTTTCTTCCTGAAATTACAGGGCTGGCAGTATATGCCATAAATAAAATATTTTTATTATACTATTTGTTGAGTATTTGCATTACGCTTAACTCATCTCTTTTTGACATAAGGATATGAAACGAGCTGAAGTCTAGAAGGTGATCACAGGGTCCTGTGGTCCAGTATTTTTTTCTGTATTCTGAAATGAAGATCAAGTTTTCTCCACTTCAATTCTCCAAAGTGATGGTTGTAGTTCATCAGAAGGCATAGAGTTATATTTTTATAGGATTATTCTGCCCTCCAAACCTTCCACTGACATCCCGTGGGAGTTGCCCCTGTGTATCTGACAGCTGAATTGGTCCTCAGTGAATTTTTAGCACATGGAGCTATGCACACAACTTGGGTTAACAATAACATGTTGCTATGGGAGCTCTGTGCATGTAACTCCTTGCTTACTGTGCTGAAAATTGCGCTGGAAGGCAAATGTAAGTACGTCTGGTATTAGGCTAATTATTAAGTAGAATTAGAATATGGTGCTCTATGAATATCAGCCAGAGAAGGAACGGAGCATGCATAAGGATGCTCGCCAGCAGTGGCTGAGGTGCTGCTTCTGCATGCCTTTAAACGGAAATCACATCCATAGCCGTGAGACTAATTATTTTGGAACCTAAGGGAAATGCAGCCTATATAAGAGAGAGAGTGAGCTGCAGTTAAGGATCAGTGAGCCAGCTAATGGCTGGTTAGTCAGGAGGGTACAACTCCAGAATGTTAATAAAACGTGTCTGAAGTCCAACACCTCAGGGAAGAGGCTGAGTGCTGCGGAAGATACACGGAGACAGAGGCTCTGTTGTTTTCTGCCACCGAACTGCTCCTTTAAAGGTTTTAAGCCTATTTTGAGACTTGCTTATGAATTTCAAAATACCAGCAGGATAAGAAAGCAAAACTCAATGTGGCTGAAGCAAATTAAGTTTTTAAAAGCAAGATACTGCCACGTTGTGAGGTTTATAAAGCATGTTACACAGGTATAATGCTTGTTGCACAGGTGCATACATAAAAGTAAGGTAGAGGTTGACTGCTTTTTCCCATGCACTCACTAATACAGATCATGGCTTACTAACCAAAACAGCATGTAGCATTTTAAAAACATTGTATAAGTTGTAGTTGTTTAATCCTCTTGGGGAAACTAAAAATAAAAAAAGAGAAAGAGAAAGAGAAAGAAAGAGAGAGAGAGAGAAAGAGAGAAAGAAAGAGAGAAAGAGAAAGAAAGAGAGAGAGAAAGAGAGAGAGAAAGAGAGAAAGAGAAAGAGAGAGAGAGAGAAAGAGAGAAAGAGAAAGAGAGAGAGAGAAAGAGAGAAAGAAAGAGAGAGAGAGAGAGAGAAAGAGAGAAAGAGAGAGAGAAAGAGAGAGAGAGAGAGAGAGAAAGAAAGAAAGAAAGAAAGAAAGAAAGAAAGAAAGAAAGAAAGAAAGAAAGAAAGAAAGAAAGAAAGAAAGAAAGAAAGAAAGAAAGAAAGAAAGAAAGAAAGAAAGAAAGAAAGAAAAGAGGTTGCAGCTTTATTTTGTGGATGGAGAGAATAAAAGTAGAAATCTAGTAATTTTTTCAGCAAGAAAGCCTGTACCAAATACCAAATTGCTACTTAGGATGTTTTACATAAAATGGTTGCTATTTTATTTTGTTCAATATAGCTCATGCAGTTGTGTAATGTGTTTAGACTCATACACTGAGAAACACAGGAGGACATTTTGCTCCTTAAAATGCCCCATCCCAGCAGACAAACTCCTGTGACCCTACAAACCACACACCCCTGTTTCCATGGGACTGAAGGCCCCAGGATGGATCCCACACCCTCAGAGACCCAAGAAAAGGGCAAACTCCAGGCACAGCCTGTCAGCAGGAGACAGCACAGCTCCTTGGGATGCATCTGGCCATGTGGTGGCCCAGCCACGGCAGCCACTGCCACTCCTCCCCTTCATGCAGGAGACCCCAGCTCACATCCATTGCCCCAGTGAGAAAATCCTGCTTGGTATGGAGCCCTTTTGTAACTCTGGGAAGAGACAGATTTGTGATTTGCAACCTTTCTGTTTCTCCAGTGACTTTGCTGAAATACATTGGCTGTTGTCAGAATTGTAGTAGTTTCCTGACCAATGGGGACAGGCATTTTTATCTGAGAAACACACTAAGAAAACTGATATTCTTGTAGCATCACCCTTATAGAAGTTCTCAAGGAAAATGAAACTTCAGCAGATATTTTTGTAGCTTTCCATTTATGAAAACCAAGAAATTTTATTATTTTTGTCTTTTTACTAGCAACATATAATACTTGTATATAACATTTTTAGGAGTCAGGGATGCTTCAGAATAAATGATCATATGTATATAGTAAAGGGGAGGAGAAATCATAAGCAATCCAGAGTCCAGAAGGACTTTTACTTCATTGAGAACTATTGAGTGATCTTTTTGGAAGATTTAACAGGGGTAGATTTCAATCTAGGAAGGAAAGTGAAGCAGCCAAGCCATAGTCTCCACATCCATATGATGCAACACCACATCAGATGGTGAATTTGCAGCTGCAGGGAGCAGGGCAGTACCATATTTTAATGATAGATCTTGCTAATTGTTGTACCGTTAAATGGTATGTTTGTTACCTGTTGGACATGTGTAACTTGTTGGCATTTTTTAATAGCAGACATTTTATCACACACCTAAGAACATTTGAAACAAAAATGTCAAGGATGTCCCATACAACCAGTAACAGGCACAGGTGCCAAATACACTATGGGAGCCTTAAGCAAAATTTATCCTTATTTCCACTTTTTTTTTCCTTTTTTTTTTTTTTCCTTCAACAAACCCTGGTGTCTTTTTCATATTTGTAAACCCACATTGGTAGAGACAGACATATATTCAAAACAATACTTTGGCGTACTTCCAAAAAATGAGTTCATATGATGAGAAATGGGTTCTTAACAGAAATTGCATGTTTGCAATTGTTTTTGACCTGTTTTTGTTTCCACGTCATTTGTAATTTTGTAACAATGAAGTTTGCAAGAAAAAAAATCATTGAATGTTTACAGTGAGAGCCTTCCAAAATTCAGTCAGCATGTTTGGTATTTGAAAACACTGGCCCAGCACATGAAATCCCAGAATGAAAGGAAGTCTGGACTGAGTTTTCAAAAATGGAAAGTAGAGATCTGCACAGAAAATTGGGTGTTTGAGTGCACAGCTGTGGTTGACTGTCCCCTAATTGCAAACTGGGGCAACCAGCCAAAAACTGGAGCTTGCTTGCATTGCTGTGCTTGTGAGGAAATGCTGTTACTTCAGTGATGCCATGGTGTATTCATTATTTAGAGACAATGTAAATGTTCCTTTCTTCCTAAACATGGGGGAAACCTTGGGCAGTTTCCTTGCTCTCAGCAACCTATAACCTCTCTTTCTAGACCTCTTCCAGGCTTGAGTTGACGAGGTGAGAGTAAGGCATACTTCCAGTCAAGTAACTGCCCCCAGAAGTAACTTTACACAAAATGCTTCAAATTCCAGAGCAGTCTAATATTTTGGTTTTGACTTGGGTCACCAAGCACAGGTCCAAGTTGCCCTGAGAGGCCTTGAGGAGTCTCCCTCCTTGGAGATATTCAAAAGTCACCTGGACATGGGCCTGGGCAACCTGCTGTAGGCGTCCCTGCTTGAGCAGGGGGCTGGATCTCCAGAGGTCCCTTCCAACCTCAACCATTCTGGTGTTCTGTGACATATGACTTCTGCATCAGGTTTCTGAGGGCATCTTCAAGCCCTACTGTCTACAGCAGGCCTCCACAGGACCTCCATACACACCACCCCTGCCCAGGGCACCAGGGCCCTTTTTGGCTCAGCCATCCCAGCCCATATTAGGCCCTGTCTCTGTGCTGCCTCTGGCTGGGCCTTGGCCTGGCACCATAGGGAACCTATCACCCTGTCCCCAGCTCTCTGCTCCCTAGAAATGTTGGGGGCTGTTGGGGGCCCCATTACCAGCCCCAGCTCTGCCTATGGGACAGCAGCCATTAGGGGCATGGATAGCCTGGGTGTCCCTGCAGTGCTCCACGCCCCATCTGCCTCAGGGGGCAGTCCCAATCCTGTTATACCCCATAAACCCTAATTAAAGGGCAGAGATAGCAACCATCAGTTCCATCTAAATGTAACCAACTCAAAACAGTTGTAGTTTCATGTGCAGACTGGGAACCGTACCTTCTGATCCATTTGTTGGTGGTGGTAGTGGTGTTTTTTTTTAAGTTAAATTTCTCCTTTTTACCATTGTGATTATGTTCACAAATTAGAATTAGAATTAGAATTAGAATTAGAATTAGAATTAGAATTAGAATTAGAATTAGAATAGTTCAGTTGGAAGGGACCTACAAAGATCACTGCAGGGCTAACCAAAAGTCAAAGCATATTAATGAGGGCATTATCCAAAGACCTCTTGAACACTGACAAGCATGGGGCATCATCACCTCCCTAGGAAGCCTGTTCTGGTGTTCGATGACCGCCATGGTAAAGAATTTTTTCTTGAGATGTGACTGTGCAGATTTTCTCACACGTCCAAGTAGACTTTTTACCATATGGAACTGTAATTTCATTTGATGTCTATTTTATTTTTCACTTTTTTTTTCACCCTGTTCTTGGAACTTCATCTACCAGTGTGACATGTATGCTTTGTTGTCTCTGAAACAGCAGTGCTCATAACCTCAAAACCAAATCCTTACAAGGGCTAAAGGTCACATCCCTCATAGTTTCAGTTCGTGAGTCCTAAATTTTGCATGAATTCTGATGGCTTGAAAGCTTCTATCTAGGAAGTTGACTGAAATCAATTTGACTTTTTTTAAAGAATATTAAGTTCAGTATACTCTTCTCTAAACCTGGAAACAGACTTTTCTCAGCTGTTATTTGCATTATTTAAATTCTTAAAGGATAATGTTGTGTCTCTAGTCTTCATTGGACATGGTTTCTGGTCCACACTTACAGCCCGCCAGTGAACAAGAAAACACGTTTTTGAAGAACAAACATCAATAACAAGTTATTACAGCTGACATAGCAGAACTATAGCTCATATTATCCTTGTCTTTCTGTCCATGCAGCTTCCCAATTTAAACTGCTCAAAAGTGTACTAGCTTTCTACCACACTGCTCAAAGTCAATTTTTATTTGCATTGTTGATGAAGAAAATGCAACAATCTCTGAGCATTAGGACAGTGAAAAATACTTATAAAAAAAAAAAAAAAAAAAGCAATCTTTTTTTAAACCTGCCTGATGGACAAAAGGGCTGGGAGTTGAGAGGATAACATTTGGCAGGATAGCCTCTTATTGAAAAGTAACTGTGAATGTCTCAGGGGGACACTGTCTGAGGCTTGGCTGACCTACCAAGCCTTGAAAACCAGGCAGGGGTGGCCATTCCCTCCCCTCAGACGACAGAGAGAGAGAGGGAGGAAGGGAGGGAGGAAGGACACACATGGACAGCGAGAGTTGCACCTATTTGCAATATCTCGTAGGACTAGATCATGACTTTTGTGCTCTGGCTTGCCACTGCAGAAATCAGTTTAAAACGTATTGCACAGTGTCTTCCACACTTGTCTGTGTCAGTCTCTGCTAAGATCCTACTCTTATCAGCAAACCTGACCACTATTTCTGCTCCTTTTGAACTTGAAGGTGTTCACCACCAGCTAACTTCATCTTGCTTCCCTAGAGAAGTGTGTCTCAATTCTGATCCCTTTACAATGTCATCTTCTTCTCTGCAATCTCCATATACACTTAATTTGGGCCCTATCCTTCCATGAATCAACCATAATTCCCATTATCTTCAGTGACTGTGCCACACAAGAACCAGCATCAGGACATGGCACAGGACAATCTTATATAATGACAAAGTATCTTTTTTTCTTTTTTCTTCCTTTCCCCTAACATTTTTTCTACTACTACTACTTTCTTACTGCTATTGTTTACAGATTTTTGGTAGCCTGCATAACTCTTTTAATGTAATAAGAAGTTGTCATGCATCTAAATTAATGTATTTAAAACATTTCTTGTTTTATTACATTTCTAAGGACACTATGGCAATAAGACCTTTGTTCCATAAAATGTAATTAAGCTGTGCTTTTTTCAGGATGTTTCACATTTTATCTCTTAACATCTTTTGCAAGCTATCTCTTGGTGTATGACAAAGTAGTATGCTGCAGATGAAAAAGTATTTTATTGTTGTTTTTATATTTTTGCCTCCACCTCTCTTCTGGGCTATTATCTGTGTGATTTTACACATACCCATCTTCTGCAGGGGATGTCCAGAGCATCAACTCATCTGAGGTTATGATTTCAGCCCATAGCTTGGCTGTAGTCCCCAGCCGGTTGAAGAAGTTACTGTAAACTGACTCCTGGTTCCTGGCAGAGGGGACCATGGCTTGCAATAGCACACAAGCTACAATATCATCTTCAGTGGAGGAGGATGGGAAATAGACATCACCACCAGGCCTGGCAGCCCGTGGCCCAGGAGAGGGTCCTGATTTATTTGGTCCCAATCTATATACATGTACACACGCGTATGAATTCACTACAGATATACAATTACTCAAGTAAGGCTCAGCAAAGGACTTCAACATAAGATTTAGATGTGATTCATGGGCCTAAATCAATAAAGTCTTGTAAAAAAAAAAAAAAAAAAAACACATGGTAACTGCAAAACCTATTATATGCCTCTCCTGATGACATGGGCATGCTAGGTGACCTTTGAACACACTTATTGCACAGCAAGAACACGCAGTCCTGCACAAATTCACAGTTGAAATGGTCGAACACCAAGCTCTAGGTTGTCTTTTTCCCCAAAACATCTTTTTTGGAATCGTTTTGCTGTAAGTTTGCAGGCAGTGGGGAGTTACTGAGTTCTGCTCTGGCTTCCCAGGATTATTTATGTGTTTGGCTAGGTGTCTTCCCTCTTCTGGCCACATGCCTTACCCCCTAGGCTTTTATTTGGTATTTCTTCTTGCCTGCCTATTAACTCCTGCATTCCTGCCTCTGCTGCAACCCAGGATCAGAGGATGTGGCCCCTGCTCAGGCATTCACAGCTTACAAGGCTCCTCGGGACAGTCACATCATACCCTTTGGCCCTACACCAGCTCCCACCCCTTTTGCTTAATATTTCTTCCCTATCACTCAGAAAACTGTCTCTGAAAACAAACTCAATCTTCCAGTTCAGGGCAAACGAGGCTGCCAAAGCCCTGGTGGTGGGTGAGGGCTGAAGCACAGCAGCTCCTACCCAGCTGTGATGAGCTCCCTGATCAGCTCTGGGAGTGTGGTAATTGTCTTTGGAACTTAAACATTTAATTTTAAGCATTTTGCTCCACTTCTTTGGAACACTCCCCTGTGGCCAGGCACCTAATCCAATTGCGAAATGTGCTGAGGAAGCACTAAGGCACCTTTCTGGATCACACCAGGGCTGTCATAACTGTGCTGTACTCGTCTGCTGCTGTTGCCAGCGCTGCTGTCCAAAACCCATTGCAAGACTGAGTGTGGTGAATGTCAAACACTCAGCATCAAGTATCGCACCACCCCCAAGGACACCGGTTTTTTGGAAGGAGAGGAAATCCTGCCTCTTTAGCAAATTCCCCTGGCAGTGGATTTTTTTAAAGAGCCTTCTTTTTCTTTTCTTTTTCCTCACTACACTTTGCAGTGGGCTTTGTAGATGCAATATAGGGGTTCATCATTTTTAAGGTAGCATGGATCAGAAGACATTGATAAAATTTGTGAATAGATGATCTCTCTCTATCAGTAGTATTTTCCAAGCTGTATTGTGTTTCATTTACCATTTTGTAATTGTTTTGATTAAATTAACTTGTACTTAAAACCTGAGATGTGTATAGATGTGTCTTTTTCCCACATAGTATACACTGCTTTTGCTTCGTGTAATTAATTTTGACTTTTCCTTTACGCTTTGCTAATTGTTGAGAAAGGAGAAAAGCGATTAGAAAATAAAACATGTAGTCAAATGGGAAATTTAATTTTATTCAGATATAAACAGTATTGAGGAAGAGGCAAACTCTTTCTCTGTTCTTACCCACAGATAATGCAAACAATATCTGGGGAAATACATCCAAATATTGCAATGTTCCCCAGACTGCAGTTGCTTTTCTAACAGTTATGGAAAAAGCATTAGGCAGTTCTTGGAAGATCTGAATGATGACACTATAAATGATGGAAAACAGTTAATGAATATCATACTACTGCAGCAGTAGAGTGGGTGAATATAAAAATCCTTATTAAAACACTGTACCAATTTCTCTTTTTTTTAAGACACTGGAGAACTAGAGAAAGAAAATTATATTTAAACTGAGAGCTGGTTAAAGCAAACATCCTAGGCAGATGTGCCTATAGATGATCTGAGGTAAGTTTGTCCAGTAATAGGAAGTTTAATATGTGTTTGGGAAAAGAAAAAGAAAAAGAGAAAGAAAAAGAGAAAGAAAAAGAAAAAGAAAAAGAAAAAGAAAAAGAAAAAGAAAAAGAAAAAGAAAAAGAAAAAGAAAAAGAAAAAGAAAAAGAAAAAAAGAAAAAGTCTTAACAAGAACTATTAACTATTTCCCTAGTTTCAGATTAGTACTTTGAGGTATATATTTAGAGAAAGGAGGAATTCTGCACTTCTTAATGATGGCTGCATTTAATAATGATGACTGCTATTGATGTGACATCTACTCTCAGAGGGAAAGAGCCTTCCCCTTCCAAACTTCTTGCTGCCATTGCTGTTCTCCATCAGAGCTTTCTCAGGTACATAACACATTAAAAATAGGATTTAGTCCTGTTTTAAGGGTGAGGAAACATGGGATAATTTTAATTCCCAGATTCACACCAAGATAAAATTTGGTTTAGTTGAGTTGAGCTTTGTTTCATTTTGCTTTTATTCACATTCATAGTGAGCTTTTATCTGTCCCAACCTTCACTTTCTTAGCAAATAAGGGTTAGAGAAACAAATGAGCTTAATCACCCATTAGAACAGCTACTCCTCAGTTGCAGTGCAACAAGGAGAATTAATTGATTCCTCACAACTGGCCCAGTTTTGTTGTCCTAGAAATCCCAAAATGGAGAAGAGGGAAAAGTAACCATCCTTCTACTGGGACAGGTATTACTGGTGTGTAGTTTCAGATTACCAGAGCTGACCTAAAGAGACAAACTTAACTAAAAACATACATTTAGTAGGCACTGTTATAAGGTAACATAATAGGATTTTTTCATCCCTGATGCATAATTTATCCAGTTTTCTATGTGTGAAGCACTCCACATATTTTTCTGAAAGTATTTATGCTACTGTAACTAGTAATAGATAATTTTCTAAGCCTGGAGTCTCTAGATGGCTGAGAACGTACCTAAAAATAGTGAAGCTACAGTAACTCAGTAATGGTTAATTCAGACATTTTTATGCGTGCATCACCCACCAAGACCAGGGGAGTTCCATGTTAATTTTTCATAACCTAGCAAAGTCTTTTATCTCTTGTTTACGTCTGAGTAACAAGTTAAGTGTGATGCAAACTCTTTAGGCAGGTCAGAAACCAAACTGAACTGCCAGAGCAAGCCTGCAGTTGTCCTTGATGCTATGTCATTTGAGATGGATCTAGATCTCACAGATCTTGCTGTAACAATTCTTGAGGTTGGCTGACTTTCGAATGCTTAATCTTTTGACCTTTGTGATGCATTAATGTTTCCAGCATATTTACCTAAACTTTTAAGGAAAAGACATCTCGAATTATGTATGGAGGAGAAAAAGAAAGGAAAGAAATCTGGAATCAATAATCTCATGGAGCTTGTAAATTCCTTCTTTCCAAGTTATTCATCCTGAAGAGGATACAAACTCTGCTTCTTAGAAACAAAAATGCAGACAGAGGAATGAGACACTTAATGAGCATAATATATCTGGAGGCTTCAGACTGTGGACAACCTTTGCGAAGAATCTGCCTTTCCAGTCAAATCTCTTAAATTTTGTTCCCGAAAAGAAAAGTTCATGCTGAAGAACAGTCTAAATTAATGTAGCTGAGAAGAAATCTGACCGGAGGACACTGACCTTCAATATAGATTTTGTCCGTGTTAACTCTGCTCTGACTCTTCCATGGTTTGGGTGGCTTATTCTATATGGAAAATATTTTTTTCTTTTTTCTTTCCTTTTTTTTTTTTTTTTTTAACCATCAGCACTTCAGAAGTGAATGAAAGAACACTGTAAAAAGGACTTAGGAAAGTTGATTAGGGGCAAAAGCCACAGAGAGGAAATTTGAAACCGCAGAATATTTATTTTAGAAAATTGATCACATGAAAACAGGAAAGAAGATTAAATTGAAAATAGTTGGCAACTGTGAATATGAGACACCAGTAATCATCTGCTGCTGTGTCTACTGTGTAAACTGTACATGGACAAGATAGGCATATGCAGCACGTCAGATTTCAGGTTACGTATGCACTGCTTTATGATTCACAAAAATGCGCGATTTCTCCTCGATGTTCCCAAAAGTCTGTGAAATAAGGAGGCTATAGGATTGGGGCTATGGACTTGAAAACTGAAATACTGCATCAGTAAAGCAGAGAAATATGCTCTATCCTTCATGCATCTCATACCCTATGGGAAGTGTCGTAGTGCCATCTGATATCCAGGAACTCCTGGGCTTCATCCTGGGGTCTCTCATTCATCCCTAAGGTGGCAGAGCCAGAGGATCTCATCGTAATAAATCTGGGGGCTGATATTTTCTGACAGTTCAGTCAAAGGTTGATCATTTCTGGTTGTTCTGCATGAATCGGGTATCTGGAGCACCCGTGATGCTTGCCCCTTGAAGTGCAGAGGGAAAGGGACTCTGTGTGCCTCACAGTGTTGCTGTGACAAAAAATAAAATAATAATAATAAAAAAAAATCTAACAGATCCCCAAACAATTGATACCTTTGAGGTTAACTGCATGTTTGGAGTGGGAGATTTAACCCAACACCATGGGTCCAGTGGCTTCTTGGGGATTATCTGCTCAGGTCGGCGGAGAAGGGCTGTATTATTTCACCACAGGTGCTCTTCAGCTTTGAAGTGACTGATCACCTGTGCTTCTGAGGGATGACCAAGCTTATCTCCATTCTGGAGATATTTCTGGATTTGCAAGGGGAAACCCCACACAGCAAAACAGGCTCAGGCATGGAGCCCCAGACTGTGCCTCCGAAGCGACACAATCTTACCATCAGCGGTCACTGCACAGCGATTTCTGTAGGATCTCTGTAGGTGAGGTGCTGCCAGGAGGGTACTGCTCATTGCATCCTTCTCCTTAAGGGACACTCAAAGGGTGACTAGTTAAGGGACCAGGGTATCTGAGAGGTCCCTGGGGTGCAAACAGGGTGGCTGTAGCACTGCCATTCTTTTGGAGCCCCCCTGCTCCTTCAGTCACAGGCCTGAGCCTCTGTATCTCCTCAGAAAGGAAAGGATAAGGACACGATATGGATACAGACTGATTTAAGAACACAGTGTTAACGTCCATGGGTGTTTGCTTTTCTCTGAAGCTGCTTTACATGTCCCCTTATAGCCCCTCAAAAACAAGCTCGGTCCTATCCATAGGTTGTAAGGTAAAGTATGAGCACAAACTGTTTTCAATATCCATCGCCAGTTTTCTACGTTGCACTTTAATTCCCAAATTGTATGCTGGCAGTTGCAGTCAATAATGACTGCAGAATTTTATATTACATTAACTGTAACAAACAGAAATCTAATACCTCTTAAAAAAAAAAATCCTGAGTGTTATAAAAATAAAACAAATATTTCTGAATGGAGCCCAGCAGCTGTCCTCTAATTACTTTAGATTTCAGTATATAGCAACTATGCTGAGTGACAAGTCAATTTATTTGCATGCTGGAAAAGTTCATGTTCTAGGCACGTGTTTATATGATAACAGCTTCAAGCATATGCTTTTTATTTTTCCCAAATAGACATATGATGTTTTTCCTCGAGCCACATAAGTTTTCTGCTCGTATGCTACAGTTAGCACACATTTTTCCATATTTATAGTATTGTGGGTGTGAATCTGCTGTTCTTGAGAAAAGCTGGATTGGCAGCCCTGTCAGATGCTCCAGCCTGCCCTGTTACTCCCCTTCATCCTGACCTGAAGAAACCACCTCCTGGGGAGAGAGAGCAGGTCCCTCTCTGCCCAGCTGGCACCTGGCTTCCTCGCTGGAAGCTGCCCACAAACACTTTGGGCAGGTTCTTAGGGTGATAGGGACACTTCCTTGAAGGAACTTGTTGAAGTTCTGTAATTGTTTACCAATCTGTAAATTCTGTATATACAAAAGCATAATATTCAAGTTTGTTGTTGTTGTTGTTGTTTTGTTTTGTTTTGTTTTGTTTTGTTTTGTTTTGGCATGCTAAGAACGAAGATATTCCTCTAAAGACAATCTTGCATGGAGCTGAATTAGTCTTATAACATTCAGTATTGTACAGGAATTCTGAAAGAGTTCAATTTCCTTGTTTTATAGAAACTTTCTCATTTTACCAGAACATGAAAGAGAGAGAAAAAGAGAAAAAGAAAGGAAGAAGGAAACAAAAAAAAAGGAAAGAAGGACAGAAGGAAAGAAAGAAGGACAGAAGGACAGAAGGAAAGAAGGAAAGAAAAAAATTGATTGTCTATTTCTCTGCTAAACTCCAGATCCCTTTCACAGTGATCATAATCAAGCATTCAGTCATACCAGATTTAAAACCGTGGGGATTTTTGTAGAAGGCAAGCTGCCTCGCAGACATATGTAAAACCAAACCGCAACCTGGGGCTAGAATTTGATGGGGTGAGTCTTTGTAAAATTCAGCCTTCAGAAGATGCAGAAATACCTTCTGGAAATAAATGGCAATTGAGCGTTCTGTTCTTTACTAGACCTAAGCCCATGAGATTTTTAAAACTCGGTCCCTGCGATATGGAGTGTGGCCCTTGCCTTGGCAGCAGTTCAAATCAGTTGAAATAAACCTGGAGGTTTCATTTTGTCTGGCCTGCCCAGGAGACAACCTCTAATCCATAAGGAGGCTGGATATAAAGAATGTAGGCATGCAGCAGCAGAGGTGCCTACGGGCAGCAAAGGGCAAGAAATCAGGATGGGTCAGCTGAGCAAACATCAAAGACTCTCAAATAACAAACAGAAAAGCAAATATTCTCGAGCAAATGGGATATGCCCATAACACTATTGAGATTTCATAGAAACCGTTCTTTGAAAACAGTTCTGCTGAGGTGTCTCTATTTGTCTTTCCCATTCTGGAATATTGAATTAAGCCGGTCTGTTTGCTCTTAAAGTTCATCTGTTCTTGCAACTCGTTTCCCACCACAGCCTCTTGACATCGCAATTATCTCTTCAGCAGCTCCTGATAGTACCACAGATGTTTGTGTTGTCCATCTGGATACTTCCAACGCACCCCACCACGAGACTTGCTTAGCAAAATGCGTGCAGGTACAGAGGATAAAAGGTATTTATCCATACTGGGACTGCACAAGGTCTAGGAATTATTTAAAATCCACTTAAACCCTTGAAGGAAAGAAGGAATGTATTTAAGGATTATTATTTGATGGTATTAAAAAAAAAAACGTATTTTAAAGACAAAAATCCCTGCATGATTTCCACTGCTACATCTCATTCATGCAGAAATTAAGATCGAGGATTACGATACCCATAAATTTCAATGCTCAAGCCCATAACTCAGGCTAAACCCAGAATTTTTTGCTGCTTCATTCTCCCACATAGCTTCCACCGTTCTTTGGAAGGAAGAAAATTGATATAAGCTCCATGTGGTGCAATCATTGCTTAATGTAATTGGCCGGTCTTTCAGTAGGTCAGCGTCAGGCTGGCCGAATCTCCGGTGGGCTCCATATGGGGGCTGATCATTTTGGCTGCACAAGGAGCTGCCCCGACGGCTGAATTAGTCACTTAATGCCTGGCATGGCTCGTGGGGGTGAATGAATTCTGCCGGACGATAAATCTCCTCTAACAGCTGTAGCAGAGAGGAGGTTGCCAAAATCTCACACTGCAGCCTGCGATTTCAGGCTAAGACACGGCAACTTTCTGGAAAGCGTGGTGGGACAATAAAAGATGTGCTAAATATACAGCTCCACGGAAGGCTAATAAAACATCGGAGATTTCTTTTGGCTGGTAGTGGGGCTCGGCTGCGCTTGGGAAGTTCCTGAAGTTCTTGCTTTGCACCTCCACCTCATCTTCTGCCCTTCCAGTCATTGCTCCCTTCAGTGGAAGGAAAACGTCCCCCCTGTGCAAACAGCAAACGGGTCCTCCTGTGCACCTGCACCACTGCTTTACGTATGTGCTGCATATATACACGTATGTACATATGTTTAAGGACCAAAATTGGTTGTTTTTCGCCACTAAGCCCACCAGCACCCCCAGCCCGGGCAGTCTCCTGCTGCTCATGGTATTTGCCCGCGCTGATCCGCATCCCGGGGCTCGCTTCTCCTTCCCCCCATCCCCGCTGCTTCTTCCGACGGACCCCCGGGGGGGCTGCCCGACCTTTCCACGGCTGCCGTCGGGGCCGGGGTTTAAGGGACGAGCTGAAAACGAGCCCCCCAGCCCCTTTCTCCTGACCGGGTCGGTGAGAAGCATTGGAGACGGGGAGGTTCCCAAAGCCGTACGCCAAAATCGGGGGAACACCCGCGCCCCGACGGCCTCCCTGCTGCCGGCCGGGCCGCGCAAATCCCGCGCAGAGAGCGGCCCCGGGGCGCGCAGGGAGGGCGCATTTCGGGCCGGGAGCTGCAGAAACGAGCGGCGGAGCCCCGATTTTAGCCGGCTGCCAGCCCCACCTCGGCTTTTGGCCGCACGTCGGGGTGCGGGAGGAGGCGGTCGGGGAGCCCGGGGGGGGGCCGCTCGGATCGGGGATCATTTTTTTATTATTATCGGGGAGGTGAGGGGGGAGCTAAAAAAAAAAGCGAATCATCCCTCGCTTTGCCTTTTCTCTCCCCTCTTGATTTTATTTTACATCCTTAAGGTTATCTTTTTTTCCCAAAGCCTGCATAACAAAGGCGGAGGATCGCGGGGCCGTGCGCCCCGTCCCACCGCCCGGCACAGCGCTGCGGGGACGGGGGGACACGGGGCTGAGAGGAGAGGGCGAGGGATGAAAGGGGCAGTGGGGGCTCGGCACCCTGCCCTCTCCCCACCCCCAAAAAAAAAATAAAACAAAAACGGGGGGCCAGAAGGGCTGCGGGGAAGCCCAGGTGGGGTCACCAGAGCAGCAGGCAGGAGGTTACGGGCAAGCAGAGAGCTGAAATCTATCTTCACCCTGCTGAAAATAAAGGAGGGGAAATAACGAAGCGGTGGCAGGCAAGGAAGCCTCTAAAAGCCCGGCTTGCTGGGGAGAAATAACTTTAGGAACCTCTCCCCCCTGTAATTTTCCCCTCCAACTTGCACCCCAAAATTTGGAGAGGGGGAAGAAACCTGCCTGATCCCGCCGGGCACCTCCACAGGGCAGGCCTGCGCCTTTTCCTATAATTCCGGGATTCCCTTTTGCAAGCTATTAAACAGAATATTGAAAACATTTTCCTTCTGGTGCCTGTTCTAGCCTTGTAGCGCTGGCATTAAACAAATAGGAAAAGTGTGTAAAAGGGAGGCTACGGTTACAGCATCTTGGCCTGACATTCCCACATATAATTAAAAACATAGCCGCAATAATGCATAAATAAATAACAGCAAACAGAAGGATCCGTTCCCGTTCCAGTCGAAATCAACTGTTTTGGCTCTGTCACCGGATCATTTTATTGAGGCAATCTACGCTGTTCCGTCCTAATTTTATTTTATTTTATTTTAGCAGGAGGGACGGCGGGGAAAGAAACGATACTTTTTTTTTTTTTTTTCTTTTAAGTCCGTGTTTAGTTTTAATTTTCCTGTATTTTAAAATAAACACGTTGGCTGGGGCGTGTTTGATCTCCGCGAGAAGGAAGTCTATATTGTAAAGGAATGTGCAGCAGTTTGGTATGAAAATGGGGTTGTGACTCACAGCTGCAGGCAGGAAAAAAAAAAAATGGGAAAAAAAAAAAAAAAAGGTGTTGTGGTGTCAGCCAGAGGTGTTCGGTCTAATAACTCAAGCTGTAAACTGTATCCTCTAAAATTACTTACGTAGTAAATCACTCAGGGGTTAAAAAATAGACTGGAAAGCGTCAGGGAGAGAGAGAGAGAGAGAGGGAAAAAAAAAATCTTTTCACGAAAATTATTGGTAATGACGGGAATTAGGGACTTTAGCATCTCCCTCATTTTCCTGCTAATTGCCCCCGCGCAGCCGACGGTGCTCAGCCCGGCTCTGGCCGCTCGGCAGCGAAAACTCGCACTTGTATTTGGGGACGGCTCTTTCCCTGCCCTCTCGCTCACATTTAGGGCTGGCCTAAATTGTTGGGGGGGGGCAGCAATTTCGGGGAGCAGCCCGGCCAGTGATGCACGAGTGCAGCGTACCGAAAAGCTCCCCGAAACAGCCTTTTTCGCCCCGTTCCCCGTGCTGTTCCTCCCGGGCGGCTGGAGAGCCTTGGCAGTGCCTCTCCCGGCGAGACAACGGCGTTTTCCCGTCCCTCCATCCCCACCCTGGGGGCACCTGGGCTGGGGGCGGCTGGGGAAAACGGGGGGACCCCGTGCGGAGCCGGGAAAGCGGGGACCCCCCCGCGGCCGGCGGGGGAGCGGGGCGGCCGGGCGGCGGCTGCGGGGCTGCTCTGCAGAGGAATGAAGCGAGCAGAGAGGCAGAAAGCCGAAAGGTGGAGCCCCGGTGGAGCCCCCTTTGCCCCCCCCAAAAAAAAAAAAAATTTCCCCACGCGTTTTTCCCACGCGGGGTCCGGCGGCTGCTGCCCCCCGGGTGCGGGAGCGCGCCCGGTGCGAGGGGAAGGGAGATGCTGCGGAGGTTTCCGACGGCCATCGGGGGGGGGAAAAAAAAAAAAAAGAAAGAAAAAAGAAAAAAGAAAAAAGAGGAGAGAAACGGCACCGAGAGACGAGGAAGGGAAGGGAGCTAAAGCGAATAAAACAAAAGAAAACCAAAGGGGCGAAATTTGCCCCACGGAGGGTGGAAATCGGGAGCCGCCAACAATTAAACCCCGGAACCTGCGTTCATTAGCATTCAGGAGCCGGGACCGAGCTTTTATGTTTATCTTTCTCGGCGGATCAATATTGTAGCAGCATGTGCCGGCAGCGAGCAGAAATCTGGCCACCGCATGTGGCTGACCTTTCCCTCTCTCCCTACAGGTCAGCTCGTCTCCATCAAACCGGGGCAGCTCGTCCCCACGCCTCGCAGCACCCAGTGCCGCCGCAGCCACGGCGCTCATTAAAACCGCTGTTTAATCTAGGGGCTGGCACCGGGAATCAAAGGAGAAGGGGCTGTTTGCCCACACGGAGGAATTAGTGCTCCAGCAAAGAAAAAAAAAAAAAAAAGGAAAAAAGGAAAAAAAAAAAAGTTGGAATGAAAATTGCTCTTTTTTCTTTTTCTTTTTCTTTTTCTTTTTCTTTTTCTTTTTCTTTTTCTTTTTCTTTTTCTTTTTCTTTTTCTTTTTCTTTTTCTTTTTCTTTTTCTTTTTCTTTTTCTTTTTCTTTTTCTTTTTCTTTTTCTTTTCTTTTTCTTTTTCTTCTTCTTCTTCTTCTTCTTCTTCTTCTTTCTCTTCTTCTTTTTCTTTTTCTTTTTCTTCTTCTTTTTCTTCTTCTTCTTTTTCTTTCTCTTTTTCTTTTTCCCTTTCCCTTTCCCTTTTCCTTTCCCTTTCCTTTTCCCTTTCCTTTTCCTTTTCCTTTTTTTTCCTTTTCCTTTTCCTTTTTCTTTCTTCTTCTTCTTCTTCTTCTTCTTGTTCTTCTCTTCTTCTTTTTCTCTTTTTCTCTTTCTCTCTTTCTCTTCCTTTTCCTTTTTCTCTTCTTTTTTCTCTTCCCTTTTCTCTTCCTTTTTCTCTTCCTTTTTCTATTTCTCTTCCTTTTCCTTTTCCTTTTCCTTTTCCTTTTCCTTTTCCTTTTCCTTTTCCTTTTCCTTTTCCTTTTCCTTTTCCTTTTCCTTTTCCTTTTCCTTTTCCTTTTCCTTTTCCTTTTCCTTTTCCTTTTCCTTTTCCTTTTCCTTTTCCTTTTCTCTCCTTCATTTTCTTTTCCTTTTTTTCCCCTCTTCCTTTTTTTCCTATTTCCCCGCCTCATACCGACACCCACCCCAAACCCTCGCACGCCCAGACCCCACCTCCCGCAGGGGCTCCACCGTCGGGACAGCTCCGTCCCACCCGGGACCCTCGGGGTGCCCCTATCGCCTCCCGGGACCCTCTTTCCCCCCTCCCCACATCGGTCCCGCAGCCGATTAGTTGCCTTTTAACCCCAAAAACCCATCCTGCCCCTCCGGGGCGCCGCGGCTGGCTGCCTCCCGTGGGAGCCCCCGAGATTTCCCCCCGAGGGCGTTCCTAAAAATCGAGTGGGGCCGTGGCCCGGGGAAGGGGAGAGGGACGCGGGGAACCTGCTCTTGTTTACTGCCCCGCGAGGAAATCGCATCGCCGGGACGTTTTGTGCCGCGCTTCCTCTCTCCTCGGGACAACGGCGCAGCAGCGACTTTGAAGTATTATTAAATAAAGACGTGAAACCCCTGGCTAAGGTTTTCTCCCCCCCCCACACACACCCCTCCCGTTCTCCTTCTTTCTTTTTTTTTTTTTTTTTCTTTTTCCCCTCCTGGCCCCCTCCCGGTGTTAAACCCCGCAGCCCGAGTGGGGCCAAGAAGAAGGGGGGAAGCCCCGAGCCCTAGGGAGGAATTGCAGCTCCGGAGGGAGGGGGCACCGCGCCCCGCAGGGTGGGACAATGGCTTTTGCCTGCTCTGCTGGTAAAGTGAGGCTCCTTCCCCGGCCGTCTGGCTCGTGGAGAAAAAAAAATAAAATAAAAATAAAAGGGGGGAAAAAAAAATAAAGAAAGAAAGAAAAGAAAAAAAGCGAGCCACGAGATTAAAACCCTACCAAAGAAACCCCAAACCAACCGTGCCCGGAGATGAGAAATCTACGTACCTCGCAGTGCCTGCGTGCACGTGTGGCCGGGGAGAGGTTTGGGTTAGCTTGTTATGTCTTCATATAGGGCAGGAAACGTGTACGACTTTCTGAAAACAAAGGGGAAACTTAAAAGGCTGTCAGGGGTTTGGGGAGGTCGGTGCGGAGCGGGGCAGGGACGGGGATGGGGACAGGGACGGGGACGGGGACGGGGACAGGGACACAAGGGACAGGGACAGGGACACAAGAGACAGGGAAAGGGACAGGGACAGGGAAAGGGACCGGGATAAGGACAGGGATAGGGACAGGGACAGGAACAGGGGCTGCCTCAGGGCTCGGCTGCTGCTCGGCGCTGGGCTCCGGGCGGGAGCAGCCGAGATTTCTTTGAATTCACTTTTATTTTATTGCATTTCGGCTTGGGCCGTGCTGCTGCGGGCTGGTCCGGCGCTGGGTTTCGGCTCTTTATGCCGCCCAGACAAAGGCAGCAGGGCAGCGGGAGCAGGTGAAGGGGGAGGCTCGGTGGGGAAGGGGGCGGCGGGGCAGGTACGGGCGGCTGAGCCCCAGGGCAGAGCCTGGCAAACCGAGCCTGGCTTATTTTGTTTTCTTTTATTTATTTTATTTTATGTTTTTGGGGGGTGGGAGGTTTGGGACAGCGATTCCCTGGAAAAATCGCTGAGGCTCTTCGGGGGGTCTCCGGGCAGAGCGAGGAGCGAATTTTACGATTCGTAATAACGCCACTAATAAAGATCGGGATGGAAAAGCTCGGATCCATCCCGATGGGCGCCGAGAAGCGAAGAGAACCGGGCTCTCCGTTTGTTTTTTTTTTTTTTTTTAGGGTGGGGGGGTCCCCGCTGGCAGGGTGGGGACGGGCCCCCCGCTGCCGGCCGTCGGGGCAGCGCCGTCGGGGCGAGCGCTCCGCCGCCCGCTGCGGCTCTGCGGGGGATTTTTTGGGGGCGTGGGGGGCCGCAGAGGGAACCCCAGCCCCCCGGCCTCCCTCCAGGTTTGTCCCCGCGTTGCCTTCGGGGCCGGGGCGGAGAGGTTTGGAGAGCTCGGTGCGAGAGACAAAGGGAAACGGGGAGAGGGGGAGGAAAGCGGGGTGGGGTGGAGGGGAACGGGGAAAAAAAGGGGGGCAGGAGGGGAGCAGGAGCGGGACTGCGGGGCCGCCCTGAGGTCCCTGAGGCCGGGCCACCCGCGCACAGGGCTGCGAGGCGGGTCGGGGCCGCCCCCCCAGCCCCCAGCCCCGGCACCCGATGAATTACGGCTCGCCCGTAAGCGTGGCAGGGCCGGGCCCGGGGTCAGCGCCCGGGGGAGGCGGGCTGGAGGCGCCGAGGCCAAGTTCAAGTTCAGGGCCAGCCCGGACGAGGACGAGGAGGGAGGGAGGGGGCCGGGGAGGAAGGGAGGGCTGCTGGCGGCCACGGCAAGCCGCGGCCCCTGTGGTTTGGCTGGGGGGTGGGGGGCCGCCTGCTCGGTGTCCCCCCCTGCTATCGTCCGGGGGTGACCCCCCAGGCTCCCCAAAACGCCCAGCCCCGGCTCGGGGAGGCAGCAGGGGCAGCCCGGCTGGGCGCAGGGCTCCGAGGAGTTTGGCTCCGGGAAGGCCGCGGGGAGAAGGGCTGAGCCCGACGGGGCGAGGGCCGGGCAGGTGCCCCCCGGGCCGGGCTCGGGACGGGATTTTGGGCAGCCCCCGGCCTTACAGAGGGACCCCCGCCCGATTTTTCGGCCGAGGTGACGCCGCGGGGCCGGCGGCAGGACAAAGAGGGATGCTCGCAGCCGCCTTTCCCACGGAGCTCTCCAAGGGGCAGGCGGCATATGCCGGGGATTTTAATTTTTTTATTATTATTATTATCGTGATTTTTTGTTGTTGTTGTTGCTTAATATTATTACGGACCGTAAATTAGATTTTAACAGCCGTTTGGTTACTCGCGGAGCCCGCGTGATGCGCGGGGATGGCCGCGCTGGGAGGGGCGCGGCTGCAGAGGATGCTCCGGCCCCGGCCTGAACTTGGCTGGCAGCACCGGCATGGGGGGGGGGCTTCCCTCCCCTTGCTTTGATTTTAGGTGTTGCCCCCCGCCCCAGAAGCGAGCAGGGACCCTTGCAGCCCCCGCTGCCCACCTGCCTTCCCCCCCAGAGGCTCTGGACACCCCTCCTGCCACTTGAACGCGGGGGACGGGGGCCCAAATCCACGACCACAGCCGGGCCAGGGGGGTTTTGAGCAGGGGGGGGGGGCGATGCGGTCGGCTGCCCCTGAGAGCCGGGGGTCTTCTCTCTCCGCACACCCCTTCGCTGCGAGCCGTGCAGCCACCGCAGGGCGCTCGGGCTCCGGCTCACGGCGCTGCCTCTTCCCCGGGGCGCATTTCGGAGGCCGGGGCCTGTTCCACGGGGGCCCGGCTGCTGCCAGGCTCGGCCACGGCGGGGGTTGAGGGGATGTATTTTTTTTTGGGGGGGGGGGGCCGGCCCTGATGGTTCCTGTAGGGGAGACGTGGGGACCCCGGCCCGCACCCCTGGAAGAGCCTCGCTGCCGGCCCTCGCTGGATGCATCTGAGCTGCTCCCTGGTTTAAAAAAAAAAAAAAAAAAATAGAGAAAAAAAAAAAAAGGAATAAAGAAAAGAGAAAGGCTCGGAGGGAAATCCGAGCTCTCGGACGCTGTCGCTTTCTCCTCTTCGGAAAATGTGGGGAGGCGCCGAGGGGCTCGGCAGCGCCTTCGGGCGCAGCTCCCTCTCCGTCCCCTCCTCGGGAACCGTGCCCCGGCCGGGCACGCACGGGGAAAATCCTCTTAAGGCTTCGGCAGGCAGAAAACGGAGGAAACGGGTCCCTTTCCACGTCGAGCTCTTCCCCGGAGGTCCTTCCTCGAGAGCAGTTTGGGAGGATGCGGAGCGTCCCCGTTTTCTCTCGGCACGCCGCTTCCCCAAACGCTGCCGCGCTCCTGGCTGCGGGAAAACCTCGTGTCCCAGCCACCGGCTGGCCTTTAAAAAACATTTGGTGGTGCATCCGTCACTGCGACCCTCACACGCGTTGCAGCGGGTGTCAGAGAGCCCTTGGCGGAAAAAGAAAGCAGCCCGTGCAGTTTCAACACGTTTTTATTATATTTCTGTATGCATTACTCTCAAAACATATCACAAGAAATGATGAAACCACTTAAACCTTCAAATAAAAAAATCTGAAACAGTTTATGCTCACAATTGTACATATTTATAGTTAAGAAACATTCTTTATAAATACTGTTTCCTCTGTAGCAAGTTAATACCATAATTTAATTACAAATGGATAAATATGGTAACAGGTATTTACAGGAGGAAGGGTGTTATTACGGAAAAGCTAACGGCACGACGTTTATTTCTCCTCACAATCTTCCGAACAGGAACTAACAAATCGAACTTGCAAAAGCACTAAAACATCACATGTAAACCCAGCTAACAGAAAAATACATTCACAAGCGTTGTTGGTCGTGTGTGTGTGTGTGTGTGTGTGTGTGGGTAACAGAATGGAGACTTTGGCACGGTATTTCTTCCCCAGTCTATAGTCGAAACGCAGTTTACAATCAAGTTGCCTCTTAAAAAGGAACACAATATTCAAGATATCACAATTACAAAAGAAACCTTTTTTTTTTCTCTCTTCCACGTTACTTTTTTTTTTTTTTTTTTTTAACGGGTGAATTAAAAAAAAAAAAATGAGGAGAGGGGAAGGCGGGGAGGAAGAAAAGAAAAATAAAAAGTCCATCACTTTTTCGGGCGCGGAGGGAGAGAGGGAGGGAGGGAGAAAAAAAAAAAAAAAAAAAAAAAAAGAGAGAGAGAGAAAAGGAAAAAATCCAAAATAAAAAATAAGAAGGGGACCAATCCGCGGGGTTACAAACGGGACGGGCTTCTATACACCGAGAATCCGGGAAATCTCCGCTCCCCGCTGGCCGGGGCCGGCCGCTCCGCACAGTCCGGGGCTGCTCCGGGCGGGGAGGCGCGGGGCCGGAGGGGCTGCAGTCTCTCATCTTTTGTCCTTGCTCTGCAGGGAGAGTTTCTTTTCCGCCGCCTCGAGAAGCTTTTTGCTGGGTGGGTGCGTTTTGTGTTTGTGGTGGTGTTGGTTTTTTGTTTTTTGTTGTTTTTTTTTTTTCCTCTCTCTTTTTCTCCTTTCCATTCCTCTCCGTCTTTGCTTATTTTCGGCACGTACTTTTACGGATTTTTTTTTTCCTTTTTCATTTTTTTTTTTCCTTTTTTTTTTTTCCTTTTTTTTTTTTCTTTTTCTTTTTTCTTTTTGCTGGTTTAAAGCGTTCTCAAAGAGAAAACCCCCACGAAGAAAATTCCCTCCTTCTCCTCCTCCTCCTCCTCCTCGCCCCCGGGGCTGGAGAAAGAGGGGGCCGCGGCGGGGCCGTGCTGGGAGCAGTCCGGCGGGGTCGTTGGGGGGGTGGGGGGGGTTTGGGGAGGGGGGCACCTCAGACGTACCACTCGTTGAAGTTGGACGAGAGGCCGCTGTGGCCTCCGCCGCCGCTGCCTCCGCCGCCGCTGCCTCCTCCTCCGCCGCCGCCGCCCCGGTGCACGGCGGACACGGCCGCTGCCGCCGCCGCCGCCGCCGCCGCCGCCGCCGCCGCCGCCGGGGAGAGGTTGGTGGAGCTCTGCGGCTCGGCGCTGGGGGACACCAGCCCCGGGGGCGTGGAGGACTCGTAGCCGGAGCTGGCGGCCGGCGAGGACTCGGAGCCTTGCGGGGACGACTCGTGCACCTGGGGGGCAAAGGCAACACGGCCGGGTGGAGGGGGCACGGGGAGGCCGCGGCCGCCGCCTCCCCCCGGGCGCGCCCCCCGCCGCCGGCCCGGCCCCACGCCGCCCCCAACCTCCCGCCGCCCCGACGGGGCGCCCGGAGCGGGGCGAAAGCCGCCCCCCCGCCTCCCGCCGCCGGCTGCGGGGCCGGGTACCTTCATGTGCTTGCGCAGGGAGCTGGGGTGGGTGTAGGACTTGTCGCACATCTTGCACAGGTAGGGCTTGTCCGACGTGTGGACGTGCATGTGCTTCTTCCTGTCGCTGCTGTTGGCGAAGCGCCGGTCGCAGCCCTCGAACTCGCACTGGAAGGGCTTCTCCCCTGCAAGACAGCAGCCTGTCGGGCCGAGCCGGGCCGGGCCGAGCCGGGCCAAGCAGGGCCAAGCCGGGCCGGGCCCCGCATCCCCCTCCCCGCGCCCCGTCCAGCTCCAGGAGCGCCCAACGGGGAGACCCCCGCCGGCATCCCCAAAATGCGGCGAGACCCCTCGTAGAGGGTAAACCCTGAAGGCCGGCTTTGAGGCCGGGCAGAGCGCTCGGAGCCCAGCTCGCAGCCGCTGGGAAAAGCAAACCCCCGTGAAATACCGCGGGGGGGGGTTTCCTGCGGGGCCCGCAGCCGGCTGCCGGGGCAATTTGGAGGTGCGAACCGCGCGTCCCCCCCCCCCACACACCTCCCTCCTCTCTTTCCGAGGGGGGGACGCCCGGTTTAGCATCCAATTCCATTAGCACCTAAAGCGCTTCCCCGAGACATCCGCCCAGACACAATGGGCTCCGGCGCGGGCATCCCGAGCAGAGCCAGTTCTCGATTTTTAAACCTTGTTAAAGCCTCGTCTCGCACCTAGCGCCGCGCTTAGCACCCGCCGAGACAATGGGCCCGCAGCTTTGCGCCCGCTCCGGGTAAATATTTGGAGGCCAAGTGGCGAAAATATTTGGCTCTCTCGGAGGAAATAAGTCTGGCACAAGCCGAGCCGGGAGGAGTAGTAAATGAATAATAGATGAGGCTGGGGAGGTGGGGGGGGGAACACGCCGGGATTTTGTTTTCCCTCCAGCTCCCGCGATTTTCCCCCAGGAAAGCCTCGGCGCCTCTCCCCGCGTTGCCCCCCGGTTCCTGCCCAAGTTTCCGAGCCTCAGAGCTTCTGCTCCGTAATTTCACTCTTCCATAATTTCTCTGCCCCTTAATTTCACCAGCTCTCGCTGCCCCTTTCACTTCGAGTGAGACTCGGAAAACGCTTTTTAAAATTTTATTTTCATTTTATTTTATTTTTTTATTTTATTTTATTTTTTTTTCCCAGGGAGGCAATTTTATTGCCTTGCTCGCACCATTTAAATGTAATGCAAAGCACGCCCAGGCACGGACCTTTGGCCGCTTCCTACGAGCTTTCGGGCTTTTTCTGCGGCCCCGCTGCCGTTTTTCTCCCCCTCTCCCCGGCCGCACAGGCTCGGGGCAGCCGAGCTGAGTTACTGGCAAAGGCTCCGGGCACTGCCGAGGCAGCGGGATTTGGGGTTTCGGGGGCTCGCAGCCGAGCGGCAGCGCAAAATGTAGCGCCCGCTGCGTTGGGCGCTGCTGGGCAAGGCTCCGCCGAGCCCGCTCCGCCACCGGCCGGCCTGCGGGCGCCTTTCCCGGAGCTCGGGGGAGGAAGAAACCCCGGCGACAGCGAGACCCGAGCTGTCCCCGGAGGCTCCGGCCGGGGCCACGAGTGCCACCGGAGCCCCGTCCCCGTCCCCGTCCCCCTCTCGCGCTCCGTCCCTCGCGATCTCGGCATGCCCGGCCGGGAAACGCGCGTTACCTGTGTGCGTCCTTTTGTGAATTTTGAGGTTTTCCGACCTGGCGAAAACTTTCCCGCAGCCGGGGAAGGGGCAGGGGAAGGGCTTCTCTCCCGTGTGCACTCGGATGTGATTGACCAGTTTGTATTTCGCTTTGAAGGGCTTGCCTTCGCGGGGACACTCCTCCCAGTAGCAGACGTGGTTGCTCTGCTCGGGGCCCCCAACGTGCTCCACCGAGACGTGGGTGACCAACTCGTGCATGGTGCTGAAAGTTTTATTGCAACTTTTTTTGGGGTTGTTCAGCTGCTCGGGGTCGATCCACTTGCAGATCAGCTCTTGCTTGATGCACTGCTGCCGCATGTAGCGGAAAAAGGCACCGGGGTGGTGGTGGTGGTGGGCTGCCATGTTCATGCCCATGTTCATATTCATGGGGCCGTACTGGTTGTGCAGCTGAGCCGCCGAGTAGGGGTCAGTCCTGGGGCTGGAGACCTGCCGGTACTGATCCGAGCGGGCGAACACCTCCCCGGGCAAGCCGAGCCGCATCTGCCCGTTGAGGACGTTCTGCGAGGCGTGGGGGCCGTGCTGCTCGTGGATGCCGGGGAACAGGAGGTGGCTCTGAGCGTCCGTGTGCGGGTGGTGCAGGCTGCCGGCCGCCGGCCCGAAGATGCCGTGCTGCCCGCCGGCCGCCGCCGACTCCCCGAAGCCCCGGCTGCGAAACAAGAAGTCCCGGGGGGAGTTGAAGGGAGCCCCGGAGTACGAACCGACGTGGGCGGCGTGGGGCCCCAGGGCTGCGGCGGGGTAAGCGGGAGCCTGCGACGTGAACGCCGAGCTCTGCCCGGGGGAGAGGTCGTGGGCGCCGGCGTTGAGCTTGAAGGCTCCCATGTGCGCCGCCGCCGCCGCCGAGTCCACGAAGCCGTTCTGCGCCGCCAGGCTCAGCTCCCGGTCCTGCATCTCGGCGGCCGAGTGGTGGTGGTGGTGGTGCCGGGCGAACGTGCCCACGCCGAGGGCCGGGAACTGCGGGCCGGCGTCCAGCAGCATGGTCCGCGCCGGGCACGGCCACGGGGAGCCGGGCACGGGCTCCGGCGGGGCTCCGGGGACCAGGGCGCCGGGGCCGGGGCCGCCCTCCCGGTGCGGGGCCGCTTCCCCCCGGCAGCCGCGGCGTCCCCCCCGCCTCCGCCTCCGCCTCCGCCCGCACCGGCCCCGCCGCCGCCGCCGCCGCTGCCGCCGCCGCCGCCGCCGCCGGAGCCGGAGCCGGAGCCGGGCAGCGCAGAGTCCAAAGGCGAGCGGAGCCCAAAGTGTATTAAAGGAGCTGAGGCGGGGGCGGGCAGGGGAGGGGAGGGACGGCGGCGGGGACGAGGGGGGGGCCGGCCGAGCCCCGCCGCTCCCTGCAGCACGCGCGCGCGCGCACACGCGCGCACACGCCGCCTCCTCCCCCCCTCCCTCCTTCCCCTTCCCCTCTTCTCCTTCCTCCTCCTCCTCCTCCTCCTCCTCCTCCCGCTTTATCCCCCGCCGGCCCCCCGCACGCAGCAAACTTGCAGCCGCGGGTTCCCACGGACGGGAGAGGGACCCGAGGCTGGGGGGCTGAGGGGGGGTGGGGGGGGGGCGCCGCGAAAGGGGCGTGGGGAAAGGGAAGGGGGAGAAAAAAAGGGGGGAAAGGGGGGCCCGGGGAGGATTAAAAACAATGGGGGCGGCGGGCGGTGGGGGTGGGGACGGCGGGCAGGGGCGGGCAGGGGCCGCGGAGATGCGCGGAGCGGGGCCGCGGAGTTGCAGCCCCTCTCCGCTCGCCTCCCTCGCTCCTCTCCTCCTCTGTTTATTCCGCCGGGCTCTGCTGAGCCTGCCGCTTTTTATTTTTCTCCCCCTCCCCTCGCCCCCCTTCTCTTTTTTTTTTTTTTTTTTTTTTCCTCCTCCACCCCCCCCCACCTCCCACCTCCCTTTCTCCCTGCCCAGCCTCTCTCCCTCCTCCCGGACTGGCAGCTCCTCTTCCAACGCCCCCTATAACAGCAGCCCGGGCTCTCTCCCAGCTCCAGCTCATTGGCCCGGGCCGCCCCGTCCATCCGGGCGTCCCCGGCCACCGGCTAATCGCCGAGCGCCGGCCCCGAGCCCTGCCCGCCCCGACGCCCGCCCCGAGCCCCTCCGCTCGCCCCCCGGGGCCGCCCGACCCCCGCCCGGCCCGGCCCGGCTCGGCCCGGCCCCGCACGGAGCTCAGCAGCTCGGCCCCGGGCCCCGCGGAGGCTGCCCCAGGCTTTTGGGGTCGCCCCCCCCCCCCCCCCGCCCCATAGCGGTGGGGTGGGTGGCGAGGGGTGGGGGGAGGCGCGGGGGGGTTGGCGAGCCACACGCCCGGCAAATATCGATGTGCGTTTGGCCATGCGATCCCGCCTCGGGAGGCAAACAAACAAAGCGAGGGGCTTCAAACATAAACAGGGTTTCATGCTTTATTTTATTCCTTTTTTTCTTTTCTTTTTTTCTTTCTTTTTTTTTTTTTTTTAGGTGGTGATGGAGGAACTTGCCCACCCTTCATCCCCTTTCCCCCTTTTCGGCTCAAACACATGATCGATAAAGGGACCGAGGGGGGAACGGGATAAAAATCCCGCTGGCGGTGCAAATAAAATTTAATAATAATAATTAAAAAAAAAAAAAAAAAGAATAAAAATCAAAACAGATGAGGGAACGGGCGCCCGGCTCGTCTGCTCCTTTAAACCACTTGTGCAGGAGCCGGTCTGCGGGTGTTGTGCATCTGAGAGCAGATGCTTTAGGACTTTTCCCTCGTCTCTTCCCTTTCTTTAAAAAGCAACAAAACCCAAAGCAAAACAAAGCACCGAAAACATTAAAAAACCGCCACCCTGCCATTGTTATTTGGAAACCGGATTCTTCCATGGCAGGGATAAAAAAGCGTAGGGCGAGCGCTCACACACACACACACACACAGAGCAAACAAGTCCACCTCCCCTCCCCCCAGTAAATACATGTCTGGCCCCTGCTTTGCTTTGGGTTGTGGTGCCTGAAAAATAACCATCGTGGGGCCGGCAATCAAGAGATTAGGGTTTATAAAAAAAAAAAAAAACGCGGCGGAGTTTTTATTTTTAAAACCTGCCTGCA
Organism: Netta rufina; assembly: GCF_964035555.1. Classification (NCBI taxonomy): domain Eukaryota; kingdom Metazoa; phylum Chordata; class Aves; order Anseriformes; family Anatidae; genus Netta; species Netta rufina. The sequence continues at coordinate 55,978,311 of NC_140123.1, read as the reverse complement.
CTTAATCTCGCCTTTCCCTCCCCATCCTCTCCACGCTTCGCGGAGAAGACCCCAAAACTGGGGGGTTTTGTGGGCTTTGGTGGGGCTGGGTGACGAAGCGGGCTGAATTTTCACTGTGATGTTGTCCTGGCGGCGTTAAATCCTGCTTCAGGCACGGGCTCGCTCAGCAGTGGAACCGTGTCCGGGCAAGATTTTTGCTGCGAGAGGTAGATGGATGATGGATGGATGGATGGATGGATGGATGGATGGATGGATGGATGGATGGATGGATGGATGGATGGATAGATGGACGTATAGGTGGATGGATAGATGGATGGATGGATGGATGGATGGATGGATGGATGGATGGATGGATGGATAGATAGATAGATAGATAGATAGATAGATAGATAGATAGATAAAAAGAATGGAAATAAAGAAGGAAAATGCCACAGCCTAGGGTGCGTTAAATAGGGTTTCCCCCCACCGCTGCCACTAAACAGTTAACCCGCTTCAAAGCCTGTCCGAAAGTGGCTGAAATGCGCCAGTACCGCCCGTGCACTCCCCGAAGCGGGCAGGGGTTGGTGTGGGAGCAGCGCTCGTCCTTCTGACCCGCGAGGAGCAGCAGCAGACGAGCTGGATGTCAGCGCAGAGCTGCACCTCCGTGCCAGCAGCCCTCTGCTCCGCAGCACCGGGCAGGCGGTGCGCTCCCCGTATCGCCCCTGCCCTGCCCTGCCCTGCCCTGCCCGGGCTGCAGCTTCCGAGCACACGGAGCTCCTCATTTGGCTGTCCTTGTCCCGGCTGCCGGGGACAGACCGCGGACACGCTCGGGTTTCCTTCCCCGAAAGGTTGCAGAGGCGGGGAGCTGCCTCCTCCGCTGCTGGGCACGGCGAGAGCCCACGGTGGAGAGGGGGAAGCTCGGTCGGCTCTCGGTCTGCCTCCGGATCGGGGGAAAAATCAGGCGGACAATCAGCCCTCTGCGGACACCTTTTTTTTTTTTTTTTCCTTTCCACGCCAGAAAAAAATTAAAAGAAGTTAGTACATCTCAGATTAGAAAGGAACCCGAGGTGCCCAGGGAAAATTCCTAGTGAAAAATACTGTTTTGGAAAAAAAGATAAAAAGACAAAAAAAAAGATAAAAAAAAAAATGTTCATACAAATACCTACCTTCTAGATTTCCCCTCGTTGTTTTTCTTTCTCCTTCTTTCTTCCTTTTCTTTCTCTTTCTTTCTTTCTTTCTTTCTTTCTTTCTTTCTTTCTTTCTTTCTTTCTTTCTTTCTTTCTTTCTTTCTTTCTCTCTCTCTCTCTCTCTCTCTCTCTTTCTCTCTCCTTCTTTCCTTCTCCTTCTTTCCTTCTCTTCTTTCCCTCTTCCTTTCTCTTTTTCTCTCTTTCCTTTTGCCTTTTTCTTTTTTCTTTTTCTTTCCTTTCTTTTTTCTTTCCTTCTCTCCTTTTCTCTTTCCTTCCTTCTCCCTTTCTCTGTTCCTTTCTCTCCTTTTCTCCTTCTCTTTTTCTTTCGTTCTTTTCCTTCCTTCCTTCCTTCCTTCCTTCCTTCCTTCCTTCCTTCCTTCCTTCCTTCCTTCCTTCCTTCCTTCCTTCCTTCCTTCCTTCCTTCCTTCCTTCCTTCCTTCCTTCCTTCCTTCCTTCCTTCCTTCCTTCCTTCCCTCTCCGTTTCCTTCCCTTTCTCTCTCCGTTTCCCCTGTTCCCTAATCCCTTCTCCCTTTATTCCCTTCCTCCCTTCCCCTCCCTGCCGTCCCCTCCCGGGGACACTCGTGGGGACCGGGCCACCTCCAGCCGTGCCTGGCCGCGCTCCGCCGTCCTCGCAGGGCTGCAGCCCGGCTCTCTGCAGGCAGCAGAGGAGCTGATCCAAGTTCAAAGTCACGTCGCCGGCCCTCCCGAGCCGTGCTTTATCCCCCTGCGAGCCGCAGGACCCCTCTCTCTCCCCAAGGCTCGCCCTGCGCTCTCCGCACCGTCCCCGGGAGCTCACCACCGCGCTCACCCCAGGTCGGGCTGAACTGCTCCATGCCAGTAAGTTTGGGGCTTTTCTCGCCTTTATTATTATTTTTTTTCAACAGGTTTCTGGAAGTGCCGGACTTGCAGAGAGCAAACGTCAGCCTTCCTTGGAAAGCATCACCCCCCCTTTCTTCTTATTTTTTTTTCTGATTTTTTTTCTTTAAAACTGCGCCGCTCTCATCGCTGCCGGCTGCTAACACGGAGGGAGCTGGGTGGGGGGTGATGGTGGATTGAGAGCACTTTCTCCTTTTCCCCGGGCTGCACACACCTCTATTGCCTTCTGCCTCCTTCCCCAGCTGCCACCACCCCCGGGCTGGGGGTGCCAGGGGGCTCCCGGGCTGCTCCGAGCCCCCACAGGCTCCCCAGCATGGCTGAGAGGGGACAGGGATGGAGACGGAGAGAGAAACCTGGGGGATCACACCCCAAAAGTAGAGGCCAGGGTTTTCTTCTCCCCACAACCTCAGTACGAGGTGTGGGGAGAGCAGGGGGCGTCCAGGCATCCAGGCTGGGATGTGCAGGCCGGCTGAGCGGAGTCTCTCGCACCGTTGTCTGTCCCACAGACACTCATAAATTCAACAAGATCATCAACAGGATATTAAGTTGCAGGTTACCTTTGATTGTGCCGATCCGAGCCACTTCTAGGCCGTTCGACCTATGACCCGTGAAGACCACATGTGTCGTGCTGCAGCCTCCCTCTGTAAAACACACTTCGGGACAAAAGTTCTTTGTCAGGCTCCAGCAGCAGCGTAATGTAAAAGAAAAAGGGGAAATAATGAAAATCTCAGCCAAAGCTGTAACTTTTAAATGCCTTTTTTTTTTTTTTTTTTTTGGCCAAAAACCCGCTTACAGGAGGAACCGGGGAAGGAGCACCTCTCTTTCGTGCCATTAATATTTATTATTCTCTCAGCCTCTCGTATGTATATGTATATATATATAAGGTGCTCTGCCCCCCAGCACGGCGGGGCTCGGGGGGGGCACCTCTGCCGGACGCGTGGTGGTGGCGGAGGAGAAGCTTTCCACCAAAGCGCGCTGGACTTTGTAATACAATTTATGCTGTCATTCATAAATAACAATGCCATATGGTAACCATATTGCTTATACAAGTAAAGCCGTCAAAGTGTCACTATTTGATTTATCTCAACAGCTTCTTCCAGTGGTGACGTTCAGCTACGGGGAGAGGGGAAGGGGGCGGGGGGGGGGGGGAGAGAGAGCGCAGAGCAAAATTTGGCCTGGCTTTCCTGAGGCCACCTCTCCCTCTCATTCCCTCCGTACGCCTGTATCTCTATATATATGGACGGAAGGACGGATTTTTTTTTCTTCTTACGTTGTCCCTATTTGCCCAAATCCACGAAGGGGCCGTGTGGGGACGGACCACGCTTCCCCTGGCACAGCGCAGGCTGAAAATGGCAAGCGTGGAAGTTATGTCCACAAATCCCCATCCCACGGGCACCGGAGGCTCCCGACCCCACAGCCCCGACGGCCCTATATGTATAGGCAGCCTCATAGGGCCGCCTGCGAGCCCCCGTCCCCCCCGTTTAGGATCAGGGTATAAAATCTCCCCCCCCAGCTCCCTTCCAGAGAGAAGGGGCGCGCAGCGAAGCCCCAACCCTCCTCCCTCTCCATCTTTGGGGTCTGTGTGCCCTTGCCAGACCGCCCGTGTGGGCACCACCAAACCCCCCCCGTGTCCCACTGTGTTCCCAGGTGATGCCCCCGACGGGCTGGGATGCGGGGGCCCCGTCGTGGGGCTGGGACTCGGGGCGCTGCCAGCGCTGGCCACGCGTGTCCGCGGCGGGGGGCGACCCACGGGGCGACCCCCACGCCACGGGGCAGCCCCACGGGCGAGGAAAAACCCCAAAAAGAGCCGGGCCGAGCCCAGGTCTCGGCGAGGAGATCTCTGCCGGTAAGAGCTCCCCAGCAGCAAGCTCTCCGCCTCGCCAAGCCCCGCTCCCCGCTCCCTAACCATCAATAAGGCGTGCATTAAAGACGATTGTTTGCAAATGGTGTGCGAGCTCGTTAGCATACATTTACATAAGGCAGCCCGCCGCACGGCACTTCAGGGAGGAAAACCTCCGACGCCGGGACCCCCAAAGGAGCAAAAATTTGGGGGGGATCCCGGGACGAGCAACTTTTTGGGGGGCTGATCCTTGCTGCATCCCCTGGGCTGGCCTAGGAGGGGGTCGGGGCAAGGGTCGGTGGGTCCAGGGGGGGCGCAGGGGGGGCGCAGGGTGGGCGCAGGGTGGGCACGGGGGGGGCGCCCCCCTCTTGCACCGGGTGTGGGAACCGGGCGCGTTTACACGCGGGGCTCGGCCAAAAAAAAACAAAACAAAACAAAACAAAAACCCAAAAAAACAGAAAAAACACCACAAAACCCTCCCCGCCGGCAGCGGCAGGTCAAGCCGCCGGGTTCTTCAGCTATAAAATATTTTCTTTGTTTTACGGCCCCTCGTAAAAAGGAATTGATCGGGGGGATAGATTTGAATTAAGACGTATTAAATCGATGACAGATCCACACCACGCTGCGTTTAACAAGGGCCGGACAAGGAGGCGGGCACGCGGGGCGGCGGGGCTGCGGCACCACGGGCTCGCCACCCCCCAAAAAAAAAGCATCCCAGCCCGGGACAGCAGCCCCCCCCCCCCCAAAGGGCCCGGGATGTGGCAGGATGGGAGGGACACACCGTGTGTGCCGAAAACACGCCTTTGGAGACGGCCCTACCTGCGGACGGCTGGCTGGAGAGAAGTTATTTTTTTTTTTTAACTGTGCAGTAAAACCCTTTTAAAAAGCCGGGGGTTATTTATTTAAGCCCCTTTGGGGGCATCAGGTGGCCGGGGAGGGGTGTGTGTGTGTGTCCCTGTCCCCCAGTTCCCATGGGGACACCTCTCCTCCCCGGGCCGCGCTGCTCTTCTCCCATGATTTGGGCATCTTTGGGGCACCCCCGCACGGCAGCGCCCTATTTTTGTAAGGCAGGGGGTTATTTTCGGCTCCCCTCCATCAGGACCGGGGGGGGGCAGACCCCTCTTTTCCCTGCCTGCCCCCCCTTCCCCCCAGCACCCCAAGGGCTCCCCAAACTTCTCGGGCACATGTGCTGCCGGCCTCACCTCCCCCCCCTCCGCCTCTCACCCGTTTATTTTGCGAAGGGAAGGAATCCCCCCCCCCTTCCCCGCCCTTCATCCCCCTCCCCTCCGCCGGCCGGCCTTCTTTTTTAGGACAATTTTGGCTGCCTTCCCCCGGCGGTGCTTTTTAGCAGCGAGCCTTGGCCGTGAGCACACCCGGCTGCGTGCGTGCGTGGCGCATCGGGGCGTGCGTTCCCGCGGGCGCACCGAAAAAAAAAGAAATTAAAAAGCGAGGTTTTTGGGGGAGGGGGGGGAAGAGAAGCAGCGGGGGGGGCTCCGCCTCGCAGGAGGAGCCCCTCAGCCCCGGGGGAGCCGCAGCTGCAGCCCCCGGCCCCGCGGGTGCCGCCGTCGGGGGGGCTCCGTGCGCGCCCCGTCGGGGCCCCGCGCGAAGTTTTGGCCAAGTGCGGCCCCGGGGGGGGCGCGGGGGGCGGCGGGGGCGGATCCCCGCGGCGCCGGCGGCCTGAAAGGGAGCCAATGGAGCGGCCCCGCTCGCTGCCAATCATCGGGCCCCGGCCAATCCCTGCCGAGCGGTGCCCCCCCCGCGGCGCCGCTCAAATGTTGGTGCGCGCTCTGCCAATCGCGGGCGGGCAGAGCGGGCGCGGGGCCGCGCGGAGTTGGGAGCGCAGACAAAAGAAGTTAAAGGGCCGCCGCTTTGAAACGTGCATACATGTTTTTGAAGGCGGGCAGAGGGAAAAAAATCACGCCGGGCGGCGTAGATGGGCCCGGCTGTGTCGGTATGGAGCCCCCCTTGAGCAAGAGGAGCCCGGCCCTGAGGTTGGCGGATTTGGCAGCGGCTCAGCCCCACCCGCACCAGCACATGACAGGCTTCCCGGGGCTGGGGACCCACCACGGCCACCCCCACCACGCGGCCCACCTCCACCCGGGGGACGCGGGCGGCGACCCCGGCGGCGCCCTCCCTCCGCTGGGCCCCGAGCACATGGCGCAGCCCGCCGCCGCCCTCAAGCTCGCCCCCGAGGCGCTCACCGCCGCCGCCGCCGCCGCCGCCGCCGCCTTCTCCGCGCCCTCCGCCGCCGCCGCCGCCGCCGCCGCCTCCGCCGCCGTCTACGCGCCGCCCGCCGCCGCCCTGCCGGGCTACCCGTCGGGGGGCGCCGCGGCCCGGGACTTCCTCCTGCGCCGGGACCCCCAAAGCTCCGCGCAGGGGGCCGCGGGCGAGCAGCACCCGCCCGCCGGCTCCCCTCACCTCCCACCGCCCCACGGCGTGTTCGTGCCGCCGGCCGCCGGCGCCTACGGCTCCCCCGACGGCGCGCACGCCGCCGCCTTCCCCCCGCCGCCGCCGCCGGTGTCCGGCGAGCGGCAGCCGCCGCTGAACGGGCAGCTGCGGCTGGGGCTGGCGGCCGGCGAGCTGTACGGCCGCGCCGAGGCGCACTACGGGGCCGCCGCCGCCGCCTCGGCGCTGCAGGGCTACGGCCCCGTCGGGCTGGGGCTGGCGGCGGCGGGCCACGGGCAGCCGCCCCCTCCCCACGGCCCCCACGGGCAGCCGCACGTCGGGGCGGCGGCCGGAGCCTTCCTGCGCTACATGCGGCAGCCCATCAAGCAGGAGCTGATCTGCAAGTGGATCGAGAGGGAGGCGCCGGCGGGGGGCAGGAAGCCCTGCTCCAAAACTTTCGGCACCATGCAGGAGCTGGTGAGCCATGTCACCGTGGAGCACGTCGGCGGGCCCGAGCAGAGCAGCCACGTGTGCTACTGGGAGGAGTGTCCCCGCGAAGGCAAGCCCTTCAAAGCGAAATACAAACTCATCAACCACATCCGAGTGCACACGGGAGAGAAGCCCTTCCCCTGCCCCTTCCCCGGCTGCGGGAAGGTCTTCGCCCGCTCCGAAAACCTCAAGATCCACAAGCGGACTCACACAGGTGGGTATTCCCCCGCCCCTCCCGGCCTTCCCTCTCCCCCTCTCTTTTTTTTTTTTTTTTTTTTTTTTTTTTTTTTTCCCCTTTCCCCCCTCTTTTCCTCCTCTCCTACGTACCGCCGCCCATGTGACTCCCCCATCCATAAGTACCGCCGGCGGCCCGCGGGACGCGCGCACACGGCCACGCACGGCCACGCGGACGGACAGGCGGACACGCCGACGGACACGCGGCCCCCCCCCCTCCCCACCCCACACCCCCCCGCCGCCGGCAGCGCTCTCCCCACCCCCTCGGCCCCGCAGCCCGGCCCCGACCCGCCGGGGCCCCGGGGGCAGAGCCAGAAGAAGCGGGGACGAGACGGGCGCACGTCGGGGGGGGCTCGGGTCTCGCCGCCCCCCACCCGCCCGGCCCCGGGACACCCCCTTGGGGCCGGTGCCACGGCTCGGGAGAGCAGCGAGAGGACGGCGGCCCCGCTTCGCCCCCCTTCTGCCACCGGGGGGGCGCCGGGACCCCGCCGTCGGGGGTGCCCCCCTACCGGAGCCGCTCCCTCCCCGCTCCCGGGGTGGGTGCGCGGCCGCCGGAGGATGCTGCTGCCCTCCACCCGAGGACCCCAAGGGAAAAAGGGGAAAGCAGCCCCGGCTGGCGGCGAGGAGCTACGGGAGGAGGGCAGCGGGGCTCCTGGGCGCAGCCCTGCGCCGGGTTTTGGGGGGCGCTTGAGCCGCGTTCGCCTCTTTTTTATTATTATTTTCCCCCTTTCTTTCTTTTTTTTTTTTTTTCCCTATTTTTTTCCCCTTTCTTCCTCCTCCCTCCTCGCCGCTCCCGATCTACGCATTGCGCTCCGGGTGTAAAAAAAAAAAAAAAAAAAAAAAAACAACAAAAACAAAACCAAACAAAACAAAACCTCCTCGGAAAACGAAGGGAGCCGGGATTTATCGCGGCAGACGAATATTATTCCTCCGAGGACGCTTAAGGAAGTGGAGTTCCCGTAATTGCTTTCTTGATTTATTGCGCGCTGCTCGGCGAGAGAAAAGCGGCGAGCGCTGCGACGTGGCGCCCCGATGTCAGACCCAATGGCCCGTGGCCGAAAGGATTAGAGGGGTTTATCTCCCCAAATATACCCTCCCGCAGCCTGTGGCTGTGCGGGGAGCCGTGCGGGGCCGGGGGGCTTCCCCCCGGCTGCTGGCGGTGGTGGCGGTGGCACTGCGGGACGAGCTGCGAGCCGGAGGCGCTTCCCAGCCTCCTGCTCCTCCGGCCGCGCTCCTGGCACCCAGCCGTGCCCATCTGCCCGCCTGCGGGAAGCCAAAGCCGGCCGCGGAGCTCCCCGGCTGCCCCCTGCCCCTGTCCCTGCCCCGCCGCGGCTCCGGGAGGGAAGGGAGAGGGTGAGGGGGGATTTGGGGAGGTTCGGAGGGGGTGGGGGGTGAGGGAGTCGACGGGAAAAGCGACCCCAAAAAAATAACCGCAGCGCGCAGCCTAAATGCCTACCGGGGATGGGGGGGTATTCGCTGCTCCGAGCTGCGGCCGAGCGTCGCCAGGAGGCGGAGGGGCAAAAAAAAAAGAGAGAAAAAAAGAAAAAAAAAAAAAGCTGCCGGCTCAAAAGGGAGGCCCGAGCAGCAACAAAGGGAGGCCCCAGGCCATGCTTCCCCTCCCCGGGGCGAGGGGCCGCGGGCGTGGGGCCGGGGGGCGCCTTCCCCCACCCCACAGACCCCTCGCGGGGGGATTTCGCCCCCTCCACGCAGCTCCCCCGGGCTGTGAGCTCCCCGAGGGCTTTCCCCTCTCCCCCGGTCCCTCGAGGAGCCCACAGCCCCCGGGAGGGCTCCCACGCGTGATCCCACGGGGGGAAGCGGTCCCCACGCAGGGACAAGCGAGCAGCCCCCCAGGGACCGGGGTGGGGGTGTGCAGGACCCCCCTCCGGGTGGCAGCTCGGCCCGCGGGAGGGGAAAGGGGGGAAAGGGATCGCGACCCTCGCCCCCACGCCCTCCCCACGGCCAGCCCTCGCGTGGACGAGGCGCGGGGGCAGCTCCCGCCCGTCCCTACCAGATGAATTGCTCTAATTTCGCAGCTCCGGCGGCTGGGAGCACGGCAGGTTGGCTGGCAGGCCCTTCCTTTATTACGGGCATTTTTTCCGGGAGGGGCGAAATAATGACACCGTAATTGCGTGTAAGTCATTAGGGGATTGTGCGCGCCTCCGCTAATCCCCCCCCCCCCCAACACACCCCGGCCCTAATTCGGGTGCCCGCCGCTCGCCCCTTTTCCCCTCTCCCTTGGCAGCTGCGCCGTGCCACTCGTTTTGGGGGACAAACCCCAAAAAGCTTCCCGGTGGCTTTCCTGGGCCTGCAGGTCGCCGTCCGTACAAGGAGCCGGTGCTCGCCCTCCCCAAAAACCACCCCCTCCAAATCCCTCCGTGCCCCCGCTGCTTTCTGCCCCGAGCAGCACGACCCCGTGGTTGGGCTGAAACCACCCCAAAACGGGGCCGCTCGGACGGGACCTCCCCATTTGGGACCCTCCTTGCTGCAGATTTTGGGGGGGCAGCGCCCGCGGGAGGCGCCGCTGTGTCCCTCCGTGGGAGTCCCCGTGGGGAGCCCCCCAGCTGCTTTTTTTCTTAGCATCGCATCCTTTTTTTTTTTTTTTTTTTTTTTTTAATTTTATTTTATTAAATAAAAGACAAATAAAACCGAACTCGCTCTTCCCAGTGCTACCTCATCGCTGGTGGGGGAGCAGGTTTTAATTGAGAAAGTTGACGTGCAAATAGGCTGCAGAGGCACGTGTTTCTATAGAAACAGCAGGGAAATAGCCATTAAAAAAAAGAAATAATAAGAAAATATCATTCCTTTTTCCCATCGCTATGTCGGTCAAACCCCATGCGGGGTTACGGAGGGAGGGGAGCCGCAGCCCCCTGTCGCCGGCCCTCGCCCCGGAGGTGTCCCCTGTCCCCCGGGGGTGCCCCCGCTCACCTCGGGGCGCTTAAGCAGGTGTCGCATGGGCTCCCCGAGCCCGACCTGTCCCCCGGCGCAGCGAGGGGATTAGGCGAGAGCTGTGCCAGCCTGTGGGCAAACACCGGCCCTGGAAGGCAGAGGCGGCGAGCCGTTTTGTTTGGGGTTGTTCATTAGGGCCGTAATGAACGCTCCTCGTGTGCGCCGAAGGCGGCCGGGTCCTGCCGAGGGTGGGGGGCTAAAGGGGGATTGGGGCGGGGGGGGGGTGGGGTCGTTTTTGGCAGCTTGCAGCACCAAGCAGGGGGGATCCTCGGGGAAATCCCAAGCCCCCCGACGTGTCCCGGGTGCCCTGGGAGGGGGGGAAGAGGAAAAAAAGAAAAAAAAGGGGGTGGGGGAGAGGGGCGGGGGGGGGGGGGTCTCGTCCCTGTGCCGGGGGCCGTAACCACCCGGTCGCTGTTTGCCGGCAGGGGAGAAGCCCTTCAAGTGCGAGTTCGACGGCTGCGACAGGAAGTTCGCCAACAGCAGCGACCGAAAGAAGCACTCCCACGTCCACACCAGCGACAAACCCTACTACTGCAAGATCCGGGGCTGCGACAAGTCCTACACCCACCCCAGCTCCCTGCGCAAGCACATGAAGATCCACTGCAAGTCCCCGCCGCCCTCCCCGCCTCCCCCGGGCTGCTACGCGGCCGCCGGGCCCCCCGACGGGCCGCTGCCCCCCGAGGCCGACCCCGCGGCAGAGCCGCCCCGTGTCCCCTTGTCCCCGCCGGTCACCAACCTCAGCGAGTGGTACGTCTGCCAGGCCGGCGGGGCCCCCCGACGGCCGCGCACCCCCTCCAGCCGCGCCGCCTCCCCGGCCTCCGAAGGGGAAGAGCCCCACAGGACCTCGGGGGGCAGAGCCGCCCCATAGGGCCGGGCCGGGCTGGGGCCGAGCAGGGCCGTGTCAGGCCGTGCCGGGCCGTGCCGGGCCGTGCCGGGCCGTGCCGTCGGTGCCCCGGCCCCGTCCCAGCCGCCTTGGCCCCGCGGGCTGGCGTGGAAGCGCCGTCAGGTTTGACCCGCGCTATTTATTCCGTGTACGAAACCCTATGGTGTTTGTACGGTAACTAATTTAATTAAAGACACTCGGACCTTCTTCTTCCTTTTTTTTTTTTAAATTTTTATTATTTTTTTATATATTTTTATTATTATTATTATTTTTTCTTTTCGAAATCTTCCGTTCTGCTGCGCACAGGAACGAGCCACAGCCCCGGCCCCTGCCAAGCTGCCCCCGGCCGTGCCATAAGGGGGGGACTGGGGCCGGGCGGGGGTCTCACAGGCTGGGAGCACCCCCAGCCCCTCCTGGCAGCCCCCCAGAGCCCCTCGCAGCCTCCTGAAGCCGGCACCTGCTGGGGCTGCCGCCGGCCGAGGGCAGGGTGCGCTCCCCTTAAAACGACCCGAAATGAACTAAAGGGGGGGGTTTTACCCGCCCCGTCCCCGCAGCTCAGCCCCGGTGCGATCGTGGCCGAGGCCCCGATCCTTTCCGCCTCGGCTGCGACCATGTGCGAGGGATTTGGGGACGGGGAGACAAAAGGGTGCAGCGCTCCCTCCCCGCTCCTCCGCGGTCTGTACGCTCACGGCTCCCCAGCCACGGCCGGAGAATAAAAGAAAACCCGCTGCTACTTGACAACTGTGATACTGTGATGCATCATTATTATTATTTTTTTATATATATAAAGAAAATAATAATAATTAGTAATAATAATAATAATAATAACAATAAGGCGAAAGCTGACGGCGATTTCCCGTTGTCTCGCTCCCGGTGCTTATTTCCCCTGCTGCAAAACGCAAGGTGCCAGCTCCCCTCGCACAGGAGGACGGGGGACACCGACTGGGGGGGGGGGGGGGTGGGAAGGGTCCGGGGGCGTTTTTGTCATTTTTATTTCCCGTGTTTCAGAGTTTTGTTCCCCCTCCCCGGCCCAGCCCCTGCCTGCCTGCACCCCTGCCTTCCCCCGGGGCTGGCGGCCGGGTCACCTGGGAGGGGGCACCCGAGAGAGCAGGGGGGGGGTGGGATGGGGTCGGGGCGCCAGCCCCCCCCCCCAGGGACCCCCCAGGGGCTTGGGGGGGCGCAAATAACCCAAAGGGCGCTGGCTCTGCCCCCGGGGCTGCGGGCCGGGAAGTGGCAGCCTCTCCCCTCCCCCAGGGGCTGTGGAAATTTGTTTTGTGTGCCGTGAATGGTTGATGTGGTCTTGTCATTGTTAATAACGTGTACGCGAACGCGATTATTTTGTACAGTTGAATTAATTTATTTTCTGACATCACCCTCCTCTCTCTTTTTTTTTTTTTTTTTTTTTTTTTTATTTCCTTTCCTCCTCCCGGAAGAGTACAGAGCACACCAAAGAAAATTCTATTATTAGTTTTGGTGATGGATTGTTGTTTATGATGCTGTGGTTTGTACAAAAAAAAAAAAAAATCATTATATTTTTCAGCTTACTTGAACGAACGATGTAATGTGAAACAGACTCTTCCTGCATGTCCTCTGTGCGGTGTGTTGGTGATGCTATATATAAATAGTTCATAGAGCTATTATATTATTAGTACAGTGCATGGTGCTGTCACTCTGGAAGCCTTGAAACGTTGTCTTCGTATTGTTGTGTTGGATATAAAGAAGCAGACATTACTTTAAAAAAAAAAAACAAAACAAAACAAAACCGAGAAAACTTGAATAGACAGTAATTTTTTAAACTTCGTTTGATTTGCTTCTTATTCGTTTTTTTTTTTTTTTTTTTTTTTTTTAATTTCCGAAGCCCATTTGAATAAATAGGAAATAATAAAGGAAGGTACGGACTTTTTAAAGAGTAATTTATGTAATGTAATCTTATTAGAGATATTTTCGTGCTGATTTGTAAACGAACTTTTTAATTTATGCCTTTTTTTTTTCCACAACAGATTGCACTATACATGACTACATGGCAGGGTTTATAAAATACGGCTCTGGGGGCTATAGCACTATTTTTATGTACTCGCTCCACGTAGGGTCACACACTTGCCCGTCCGTTTTCTGACACATGATACCTCCTGAATAAAACCGTAGCAATTAAAATAATAAATAATAATAATAATAATAAATAAAAATCCCCCCCTCTGTGTAAACCCGACAAAAAGCAAAATATTAAAAAAAAAAAAGGGAAAAAGAAAAAAAAAAAAGGAAAAAGGAAAAAAAAAAAGGAAGGCGATGGTACAAATGAATAAAAAACCTTATTTCTCTGTCTCGCACGTGCCTTACTGACAGGCGAGGGCTCGCACGGCGGGGCCGAGGCGGGGGCGCAGCAGCGCGGAGGCGGCAGCGGGAGCGGCCCGGGGCCGGGGCCGGGACCCGCGGAGCTTTTCCCGGCACAGCTCCCGAGATCCGCCTGGGTTTCCCCTTCTGGTCTCCCGGCCGTGCCCACGCGTGGGGCTTTTCCCCCGGGGGCTCGTGGACCGACGTCCCCAAGGAGGTCGGCCCCGACGGGGGGAGGTGGGGGGTGCGTGGGGAGGTGGGTAACACGCAGGGGAAAGTCGGGCATTTGTGTTTTTCATCGCTCTCAAGGACAGCTGAGCGAAGCATCAGCACCGCCAAATCCAGTCAATCGCGGTGTTAATATTTCTGCCGGAAAAAAAAAAAAATATCGAATGAAATCTCCCTGGCATTCAGGCTCCTCTGACTGACACCAGCGAGTTAAGCATCTCTGGTTTCCGGGAGAAGGGACGGTGGAGAAACCGTATGGAAGGAGATGGTTCCGAAACACGTTTCACGCCAAGCTAGAAATCATGTCAGGAGATCGCCTGAATGAGAAAAGTTTTCAGGAGCTGCGAGAGAATACGCATTTCCCTGGCAGTGACTTCGGGAGGGAAAAGCTGAGCGAAACCTGCTGCTGGAAAAACAGTGGGCAGAGCTCTGCCAACGTCCTCGAGGATTTTTTTCCTTTCTTTCCCCTCATTTTCCTCTTTTCTTTTTCATTTTCTTTCTTTCTTTCTTTCTTTCTTTCTTTCTTTCTTTCTTTCTTTCTTTCTTTCTTTCTTTCTTTCTTTCTTTCTTTCTTTCTTTCTTTCTCTCTCTCTCTCTCTCTCTCTCTCTCTCTCTCTCTCTCTCTCTCACTTTCCCTTTTTCTCACTCTTTCTTTCTTTTCTTCCTTCATGAAATAAAATAAATAAAACTAGTCCAAGGCTGTTTTTTTTTTTTTCTTTCTTTTTTTTTTTTTCCACATAATTTACAGATGCTCGAAGATGACTGGTCAAAATGTCAAGAACAGTTTCACCAAAAGGTTATAGTGTTTTTTAAGTCAGTTTTGTTAAATGTGGTAAAGGTGAAACAGGTTGCAAAGAGTTGTTTCAAGCAGAATGACAATAACCAACATACGAAGCAGAAAAACACTCATAAATGAGGGCTCTAATCAATGGGAAAACTTATAGCTCTCTAATGAAGTTTCTTGTGAAAAGGAGGGCGACACAAAGCCACCGAGACATGAATCATTCATGGGAAATATAAAAGATAAAAGATATCTGACAATGAGCAGAACCTTGTATAGAGTGTATAAAACAAGTTTCCCCTTCTTATTTTCTGCTTTAAACCGCACAATCTCCCGCTCCTAGTGTTCTCTGTCCGGCCTATAGAGTTAAAATTGACCAGTGCACGTCCTGCGCCACTTCAAAGTAATTTAGCCCAGAACGGAAGGCTTGGCGCTTGGACAATCTTCATGGTGTGTTAAGATTTCTATGGCAATTGGCAAGCAAGACGTTCCCATCTGAATATGGCTCAAAGAAAGCCACTTATTGACACTGAGTTGGCCATCATCAAAGACTTCATCTTTTCTAGGCAAAACGTGTTCCTAACAAACACTGTTTAAATCATCTACCTTTGTATTCAGGGCTGGGAGACATCTCGCCACACACTGCTGCCGGCGCCCGGCCCTCCAAAGGGCAGAGCCGCGAAGTTTGAAGGGGCTCCGAAATTTCGGGAGTGTGGGAAATGACTGAGGGGGGGTCCAGGGTCCGGGGTCCGGGGGGGGGGGGGGGGGGGGGGCGCGGCGGGCCGTGCCCCCCAGTACGCACGGATGCGCGGGGGGACACGCGTGTGCGCGCATAGACACGCGTGCACACGCACTTACACACACGGCCACGCGTGTACAAGCATGCACACGCACACATCCACGCATATACCCCCCCTCGCACCCCCAGATAGCCCCCCCCCTCCCAGGTCCGGGGCACCCAAAGGCGGCCCCGCAGCCGCCGGCACACCCGCACCCACGCTCCCGCATTCACCCCCACAGCACGCAAGTGCCTAATCAGGCAGGGAGAAGTTCAAAGGCAGGTTCTTTGAAATTCAAACTACTGCTTTTATGGTACATCAACATGGAGCGTTAGGATTGCTATGGCAATGAGCGCCGCAAAAGCAAGCTGCATTTAAAATAGTCCACCTCGATTCGAGACACTCTATTAAGATACAGTTGCGGTGACCTTTAGTTTCATGCCGTGTTAGCGCAGTCAATTTTCACTTCATCAGAACGCCTCATATTTTTGGCCTCTCTCCCAGCCCCCCCCCCCTTCCCCATTCAGAGCCCCCCCCCCCCCCCTTCCCTATTTCTTTTTTAGGACCCGTGGCGGCATCGCCCCCTCCAAGCGCAGCAGGTAAACAAACAAGCAGATACGCGGGGAAGAAGCTCCCTCTCCGGCTCTCCTCCTCCTCGGCCCCCCTCTCCTTTTCCCACCTAAGCACTTTTATTTGCAGAGCGATTGTTCTTTGTTTATTTAATACAAGTGCTGTGTGAATGGTGAAAAATAAACACGATGAAAAATAACCAAACAGATGATTCCGCCAAGTGAAAAAGCCCGGACTTAATAAAAGTGCGAGGCAGTCACCGTTGAATGAGAAACCCTTTGAAGTGGAACTTATTATAGGAAGAATACTTTTTGGTTTCCCTAACGACGCCGCTGAATTGAAAGGGCTCTCCTTTGTCACCGATTTGTTCTCCTTTGCCGGGATGCCCGCAGAAATTACTTCCATGGGCTGCCTTAACATGCAGCCTGCAAAGCGGGAACTTCCCCGGCGCAGACTCGCAGACGCCGCTCCCCTCGGGACAAAAAACCCGCAGCGCACCCCAGCCTCTCCCCCGAAGCCCCCTCTTTTGGGGGCCCCTCGCCCCGTGCCCCCGCTTTGGGCCGTGCCCCTCTCCCCCCCCCCCTCATTCCCCGACCCCCAATCTCCGGGGCTTTTCCCAGGCGGAGCCGTGTTTAATAAGGGTCGTTTATTCCGGAGGCGCTTTGAAGGGTCGCCCCCGAAGCCCCCGCGCCCGTGAAAAACGTGGAGGTGACATTTGCACCCCGGTGTAAGAGGGGCTCGGGGGTAGCTCGCTGAAAGGCGACTCGTTTGTCTCGGGGGCTTGGAAACAGCCTCCCTCCTTCTCCTTTTGACCACATGGCATAACTCAAAAACAATAGTTCAAAAGTAAAATGGCATCGTGGTGTTCAGCCGCAGACAGGCACCCATCTAGCAGGAGAGAAAAGGGATAGTCCGCAGCACAATGTGCTTTTTGTGTCGGACTCTGTCACAAGGATTTCGTTGTTTTGCTTTAGAGGCTGCGCCTGTTATACTTTCTTGAAAGTGCTTGTGTTAAACAAGAGTTATAAGTCATCCAAAACAACAAACATTTTGATTTTCTTTGCCTAAAGGGTTTTCCCTGGCCGTGGGCACCGTGAAAAAATAATGTACTTGCTGAGAAAGGAGCACCAGTAGTAGCATTACAAGCACAGTGCATTAAATATTGAATGACACCAGGAGAAAAAAAAAAAAAAAAAAAAAAAAAAAAAAAAGAGCTTGTCGAGGGGCACTCAGCCTTAAAGTCTTTCTTCAACTTTGTCTTCAGCGCCTGTTGGACTATTTAAGGCGGTGTTAATTAAGGGCTGCAGCTGATTCCCCCGGCCCGCAGCTTTGTCTCTGTCAATAGCCCCTCTGAACCCGGCTCTTTCCTCACGCCTTGGCTCGGCGGAGGCTGTGGCACGGCCCCGGGGCTGGGGGCTTGGAGGCAGCCCCGGTCCCAGAGCCGGGGCGATATTTGGGGGGGGGTTGGAGGGGGTGGCCGGGGCCAGGCGGCGGCACTGGGAGCCGGGGCACGGCGCCGGAGTGAAAGCCTGTTTGCACATTGCCCGGAGCCTGTTTGGCAAACAAGAGGCGGGCGAGCTTAATTTGTTTCAAATTAATCGTTTTCCCCCCCCAAAAAAAAGGAAAAAAGAAAAAAAAAAAAGAAAAAAAAAAAAAAAGAAGAAGAGGAGGCAGAGCGGCCCTCCCCAAAAACCCGACGGGAGGAGCCCGGGGTGGTGGTGGGGGGGGGGAGCTGCGCGCTCCCGACGCCCCGCGTCGTGCCCACGCGTGGGGAGGCGTGGGGCGCGTGCCCGCGCGTGTCGGGGCGCGTGCCCGCGCGCGTGCCCGCGCCGCACCTTGCCGGCCCGCTGGGTGCGCGCCCGGGGCGCCGCACGGCTGCACAGCGACCCCCGCGCGGATTTTGGGGAGGGGGCGACGGGGACAGGCGTGGGTGTGGGACCCTCCCCATTCGCTTCCCCGTCCCCGAGGGCATCCGGGGATGGGGGCGGAGGGGCCGCTCGTGCAGGTGGAGAGGGGCCGGAGCCCCCCGCTCCCCCTTTCCCCGGCCGGGACCCCCCCGTCCCCAAAGCGCAGGGGCCGGGCTGGGGGCAGCGGGCACCGAGAGGGGCGGGGGGGGGGGGGGGGGGGGGGGGGGGGGGGCCCTGTGCTCTGCCCCGCCAGAGGGGCGAGGGGGGAAGAGCCGAGCATGGGGCTGGGAAATCCAATAGGCGGATTTTTCCTTTTTTTTTTTTTTTTTTTTTTTTTTTAATGTCTGCGTTCCCCCCCTCTCCTCCTCCTCCTCCTCCTCCTCCTTTCACACGGCGAGCCCCGGCCAAAGCGCTCCCAATGGCCTTTCAGCGAAGAAAAAGCCTCCGAGTGAAAACGGGCACGCAGCCCCTTCCAGGCACCTTGCCAAAAGCTCCCAAGCACCCTACCTGGCATCCCAGCTTAAGTTTCTCGCAGAAGTGCGGGCGAGTGAGCGGGGGGGCCGGGAGGGGACGTGTTGGGGGGGGGGGGGGACGGGGACGGGGACGGGGACTGGTGGTGTGTGTGGGGGGGTGGAATTACAGCCGCCCCGCAGCAGCAGGCACAAGTTCAGAGCTCCGCTTCCCCCCTCTTTAATTAGGCTGGGGAGAGCCGCGGAGGCGCCTGGCTGAGGTGCGGCCGGGCCGAGCGAGTGAGTAGGGGGCTCAGCCCCGACGGGACGGGCACCAGGGGCCGGGGAGGGGGCGAGCAGCCTCCCCCCGGCCGGGGGATGCGGGGCGAGGGGTTTGGGGTGGTGTGTGTGTGTGGGGAGGGGGCGCAGGGGGGTCCCCTCCCCGTCGGTGCCCTCCGGGCAAGTTTGGGGAGGCCGGTGGCGGTGCTGCAAAAGTCAGCCTGGAACAGCTGTGACTTCACCTATTAGCCCCGATGTCTTTCCGAGGAGATTGGCGGAGTTAAACATCCCACAATGGGCGCTCTGGGGCGTCTCCAGCCTGACCTCTACCCGGTTTTAATAGTTTCATAGGAACTTCATTAAATCAATTACTTAGTGAGCACATCATCATTTATTTGTAATTAGCACTGAAGAGCTTGATTTTTGCAGCAGCCCGCAGCCCGGTTCCCAGCGGGGTTGGCCATGTACTACAAGCACTTTTGTTTGCCGTGTGTGTTGACTCGTGGTATTATTATTCGGCCGCGACAATAAAAGTGTAATCTTCACGTCTTAATCTAGAGTTCGGGGGGGGGGGGGGGAAGAAAACAAACACGGCGAGGACGAGGCGCCGGCCCCCTCCCCAAAATCCACCCCCCCCTTCATCCCCAAGCTGGCGTGGGGCGGCGGCTCCCGGGGCGTGCGGCCGGGAGGGGGGCTCAGAGCTCAGAGGGGCGGGTTTGGGGCCGGGGAGAGGGGAAGGGAAGATGGGAAGGGGGCGAGGGAGGATGAGGGTCGCGGCCCGGGGGCTGCGAGGGCGTGAAACGAGCGCTGCGGCTGCGCGACGGCTGCCAGCGGCCGGGCAGGGAGGCTGTGCGTGGCCGTGGGGGTGTTTGTGGGGGGACCACCGCTTTTTTTGGGGAGGTGGGACGGCAGCAAGCAGCCAGGCCTCCCCGTTTGCCCCGCAGAAAGCGCCCCACGCGTGGAGCTCCACGAGTGGAGAGCCCCACGGCTGCCCCCAGGCGATGGCCCCGGGCCGGTGGGCGAGCCCGGGTCACGCGTGGGCTTTGGAAGGGCGGGTGCTGGTGGTGCCAGTGCGTCCCCAAAATAACTCAAATAAGGGAAAAAAAAAAAAAAACAACAAAAAAAGAAGGCAGCTGGGGCTCGGCGAGGCGCAGCGCTTGCGCCTGCTGCTCGCCGGCAGCGCCGACCCTTGCGAAAGCGGGGCGCGCTGCTCCGGATTTTCAGCCTTAAAGCGCCTCGCCGGGTACACGAAACGGATCCAAGCCCCCCCGCTCGCAAAACATCAGCTGGGAGCCCGCAGTTAGAGGGGGCGAGCAGCCTTTTCCCTTCGTGGCACCGCGGAGATGGTGCTGGAGAGGCTGCGCGGGGTTTGCGCGGGGTTTGCGCGGCGGAGCCTTCCCAGGAGGGCAGGGGAAATGGGGCAGAGCCCAAAGCGTTGCAAAGAAAAAGGGCTGCCCTCCCGGACCCTCTGTGCCGAGGTGCTCGTCTGCCCCGTCCTGCCTGTCCCTGCCCGTCCCTGCCCACCCCCTCCGACCCCTGAATCTCTTAATGACTCGCAGGGCGTTAATTCACCTTTACGGGGGGCTGCACCCCCTGGCATCACCCCTTTCACCCTCAATAAGCAGCAGGAAAGCTGCCCCCATCTGAAACGGGTTAGAAAAGGGGACCCAAGGGGATGAAAGCGCTCGGCTCGCCTCCTGCCAGACCCCTATGGGCTGCCAGGACACCCACCGCTGCCACCCCAAGCAGCAAAAAGGGTTTGAAAGTTGGGGCTCCCCCCAGTAAACGCGCTCCGAAATCTTGCACAGCAGCTGTTCAACATTTCCCTACCCAGTTATTAAACGCAAAAGGGAGTAAATTAAAACGGCAGAGTAAAATGAAATAAAAGCCCTCTTTTCATTTTGCTAAGAGACAACACCTAATTAAGGAATATTTGAATCCCACAAAAATGCAGACTCTCCGCGGTGACATAAAACTTCTCTTCCATAAACCGCAGCCGAACGCAAACCAACACGACCCAGCCCAGGCCCAGGGTCCCAGTCCCGGCCTGGCACGGGTGTGGGTTTGCTGCCTTGATGCCACCCCAAACCAGATCCTCTTCTGTGAGGCTTCCTTTGGCCTCCTAGGCTGTGATTTTTGGTCCAGAGCAGCTTTTCAGATCACCGCACCAGCTGCTGTGTTACACCTTGCTCAAATGCCTGACCCTCAGGGACCTTTTTTTTCCCCCTGGGACCCTTTTTTCCCCCAAAAAGAAAAAGTCTCCTGATGAAGTGCCCATCATGCGTTCACCGGGAAACTTGGGGTATTTCCTACCACTCCATCACCCGATCAAAAGCTCACAGCAATCTGCAGAGTATTTTACCATGATCTTCCTCCCCCTACCCGTTTACTTTGCCAAGACTTATGTTCCTTTTTGGGTTCGTAGCCCGCCCCACACACGTGTGTGCGCACTGCTCGCAGCAGGATGCTCGCAGGCAGCACCCAGGGGTGTTCAGAGGTGGGGTTTTAGGACCAGACACCCTCCTCCCTCAAGTGAATCTGCTCCTAACTAGCCAGAAACAGCAAGCAGGAGGAACGGGAAGATCTTAAGGCCGAACACAAAGAGGAACCACGGGCGCAGAGCGCTTCCAGTGGGTAGCAGAGCAGGGAGGCGAACGGCCCCGGCTCCTCAAGACATCCATCAGCCGGCGAGCCGAGGATTTAGCAGCATTTTATAGCCATTTAAATGGGGCTGCATTCGCTGTTTTGTAAGCCACCATAAAGCGGGAGTTTATCCTCTCCTTGGCTGCTGCAGTTGTGCTTTGTGTCCTCCCCAAAGCAAGGCCATTTCTGCAATTGCAGCTAAAAGCCGACCGCGCGGGCGATGCGTGCCCGGCTCCCAGCCCTCCCCTCCACACGGGCACCGATCCTGTACAAATACCCTCAGATCACGCTCGTTAGAAGAGTGAAACCCACAGGCATTTTTCCAGGATGGAGGGGGAAGAAACAACAACCTCGGGAGAAAGGTGGTGGTGGCAGCATGCGACCGCCTTCTCCTCTGAGCTCTCCAGGGACACAGAGGCCAGGGCGCAGGGTGACAGCAAGGTCCCTTTAGCAGCAGATTCATCTTTGCCCGAGTGTCCCGTTTTGTAGTGCTGTCTTTATTTTTATGATGGCTCCACTTGAGGGGCTGCATCCCAAATGTGCTAGGAGTCGAGGCTTCGCTCCCTCCCTTTCGCAGTTGCCCATCTGCCGAGGAACGAAGCGTCGCACCGTGCCCGCGTGTTGGATCCCAGTCAGTTTAAAAGGGGGCAGTGTGGTGGGGCATTTGATTTAAAATTTGACCCTGAGCTCCAGCAAAGACGGGCCCAAACCCTGCCGTGCTGCCTGGGCCGAGCCCACCTTACTGACACGGGCAGCGGGGGACGAACTGATGGCCGATCTCGCAGGTGCATGGCTCCATCTCCAGCAAACCAGGGCTGGAAAAATGGGGGTCACCTCGAAATCGCAGCTTGCAGCCACGGCTAGGCGAGGTGATTGCTTCCGAGCACAAGGAACCCGGCCATTTCCTGACGCCAGCACCGGATCTGCCGCCTGCATTTGCATCGGCGGGCTGCCCGAGCCCCGCGCGTCGGGGAATTTAAAAACAATCATTCTTATTTTCTCCCTCGTTTCTGAATGAACCGGGCTCCTGCAGGAAAATAGCAGGGGGGAATATATTTCTGTGCGGGGATATAGCATTCTCGTTGAGGCATTTGGAGAGTAAGAGCATAAATGTGCAAAGCTGTGAAGAGATAATACACGGGGAAATGTTTTTTAAAATATAGAGGCAAAACCAGGATTACACTTTTCCAGAAGCAATTTGCAGCCTGCGTGGCAATGAGAACCGGCGTGGCAAGGGAGAAACCTGGACGCTAAGGCATAAATGCCACAGGGCTCCTCCGGCCACCATTTTAAGCGAATCACCCCAAACCTTGAGGGGCGCACACGCAGACACGTCAGTGTGTGCACGTGTCTTTGCGGCACGCTGCGTGGCTATTCCTTTGTTTGAGGAAGGTTTAGGCATTTCGAAGCCCTGATGATCCACGCCTACCTATGGGGGTTTGATGGTTAGGGTGGCACCCGGTTCACGTCCCGGCGATGGCGTTGTCAATAATTCATTTAAATGACCCGCGGGGACGTGCGGTGCATTAAGGGCTCCTTCCGCGCTCCATGCATATTCAGATTTTGACTCCTGAGGATCCGCAGCCTCACTTTGCCGAGCGATGCTGTCTCTCCAGCAGGTGTTACTAACTGAGGTAGTGCTAAAGCAGCAAGCGGGGTGACGGGGGAATATCTCACGTAGCTGAGCAGGGCCAGAAACAGGTCGTGGACCAGACTCCGGTGAAGCTGACAGGCGCTCAGCTATCGGGATGTCGTCTTTCAGTCAAGGATTGTTTCAACCTCAACTCTGTCTTTGAGTGCAGAGATTGTTGCGGGGTCTGTGAAACTGAAGAGGCAGATCTGTGTTGCTGTGTCATAAACATGCACCCAGGGCAGTGTTTTGGGGCAGCCTAGGCTGAAGTAGGTCTGTCTGGTTACGTGTGTGCAAATCGCTGGATGCATACGCCTGCCAAAAGCCAAAAGCAGAGCGGGATCACGTAACTGACTTCTTCCCAAATGATGCTTCTTGCTGCTGAGCATCGTTTTGCAGTCCTGGTTATTCTTGCTTGTGAAAGCCTATGGTGTTTTGGGTCTCTTTGGGAGGACATTAGGTTTTAATTGCCAATATGGATTTCTAACTCAGCCAGTCCGAATGGTGCCCTCAGGACCAACCAACATGGCACTGGTAGGAAGTAATAATTCCCTCAGTGGAGGCTGGAAGGGATATTTTCTCCTGTGTCAGAGAAATACAAAGCTTGCCTCCAGTCAGCTGCACGGTCTGTGCACAGGGCAGGGAGCTGGACCCATAAGCGCCGATCCCGACAGACCCCCCTGGGGGCAGATCTCTCCAACCTCACTCTCAACAAGTGGAGACGATGAGGAAGATGCCCTACATTCCTCGGGGCTCAGCAGGTTTGCTCACACACGTGAGGCTGCTGGAAGGCGGCCGTCCCGCAGGCGTTCCTGAGCACCGCGATGCCTCCTGGATGCTGCTGCTGCCCTTTGGCTGCCACATGAGCCACAGCAGTCCAATTTTCTGGGCCACCACGGGCAGGCGAGTAGCAGCCGTCCTTTGTTTGCTTTAAATGATTTCAAGCACCAAAATAACATCTCTTTTCTCTGAGCTGCCGGCAAACCATGCGGCCTCCTGGCAAAAACTCTCCTCGTTCCTGGTCAGCTTTCCTTGTGCTCTGCCTGTTCACCTAAAGATGTTTCTTTCCAAGGTGGGGGAGGCTCTGTTTTTATTTTTATTTCATTTTTCCAAGTGGAAAATCACTGCCTCTGGCAGCTCAGAGCTGGCACAGCCTGCGTGGAGCAGTGGTGGTGCTGGGGGCTGCCCCCTGGCCCACGGGCTGAGTACCTCTCTCATTGCAGGGTAGCATCTGGGGAAAAAGAGACACTTTTAGAGGCTTTTTAAAATTTATTTATTATTATTATTTTTTTTTATAAAGCACCCAGCAGACCCCAGCATGAAACGACCACAGATCTGGGAAACCCGGAACCTGTGACCAGCACCGTCTCTGCTACAAAACGCTGAGCAGAGCCATGCTAATCGTAACGTTTTGTCAGTAAGGTGCAATTTTCTTCTCTGTCGTCCCCACGAGAGCCATCTACGAAATTGTGGCAGAGAGGCCGTGATGGTCGTAAACCCACCCACTGTCCTGTTATACAACCCTGGAGAAGCCACAATACCTCCCCCCCTCTTTCACCCCCCTCATTTTTTAGGTCAGGATCGCTCTCGCTGTTTGTGCCATAGGTAGAGCCAAGGGGGCTCCCAAATCGTCGTGGTGGTGGTAGGAGCAGCAGTAGTAAAAATAGTAATTATAATTATATCAAGAGACTGGGCTGGAGCCAAAACGAAATCCCTTTTCACACATTTCTATTTAGATGTAATCTATAAAACTGCATTTTTATGTCAACACATTGGCAATGCAATAACCCTGTCGTGGAGGCTGGAATAGGCATAGGCACAGACATCTGCATATTTATTCTATATCAGCTCATTTTTATGTGTGTGCATAACGACATGGCACGTCAGGATTTATTCTCCCGTGTTCACTGGGATATATATATATACATATCAGTGCGTCATTTGCACAGCAAATGCTAAATGCCTCCAGTTTGTTATCCTGGGTGGTGCACAGGTAGCCTAGCCTTTTTTTGGCTGCCTACAAGCTGGTTCAACTCTTTTATAGCACCAGAGGGGATCGCCAGGCTTGTAACTTCACAGAGGCAAGGAATTGGCCCTTGCCACTTGTAGCTTCGAAAAAATTAGACTAATTGCATGAGGTGCTACCACTTCCCTCCTCTGATCTGGCATCTCCCATGGCAGCAGATTGTCTCTCTGGCTCATCCAGCCCTGGAGTCAGGCGGTTGTCAAGAAATGACTTTTTCCCCTCTGGTATTTTGGCTCTAGATCTCTGGGTTGGAGGACACATTTTTCAGCACCTGCTAATAATTTTTTAACAGATGCTAGAAAGGAAAGTTTCCAAATACGGCAGCTACAATCTGCTGCAGCCTGGGTCAAGCATGGACCACTAGGTTCATTTGCCCTAGAGATGGGGGACTAACAACGTCCATTGTCTTAGCAAAAATGTTGTCTTCCTTGAGGATGATGGTCGAGGCACCACCTCTGCTGCAGAGCAGAAGCACACTGTATGCAAGGTCCCTTTTGGCTGTAACACCAACCGGCTCCTCCGTCATTTACAGGGAGGAGGAAGCCACGCAGCCGAGAACGATCATTTGCATTTTTTCAAACAAACTTCTATTTAAAATCCAAAGGAAACACTCGGGCTGGTACAACACGTGCAGGTTCAAGTTGCAGTTCAGCCGCAGGAGGAATTCAGAAGCCCTGGTCTTCACGGAGATCAAGTCTAAAACAACTCTTGAAACAAATACCCACTGCAGTACTTCTGGCAACTCACAGTCCCACGAGTGCCACCACCCTTTGCTAAGCAAGTCCTCTGCCCCTTTCCCTGTGTTTTTCTTGTGATAGCATGTGTGTTTTCATCCACTGAAACTATTTGGTCTCATGGCCTTCCCTGGTCAGCAGGAAGCAATGGGACCTCAGAACAGCTCTTGAGAGGCAAGAGAAATAAATACAAGAAAAGGAAATTGAAACAATAACAACAAACACTCCATCCAGTGCAGTTTTCCATTAGGCTCAGAAGGCAAATGACAACAGTCGTGGAAGGCTGCAGAAGAGACAAAATGCCTCACAAGGTTTTGACACTCTCACATGGTACTGTTTAGACAGAAATACTCATTTATCTCTTTCTCCTGCATCCAAAGCTGACACAGGGCTCAAAGCAGGAGAAATGGAGGAGGCTGGGCATTGAGAGTGTGCTTGCTACAGCTGGGGCTTCTTTTACAGTATTTTCCCAGTATATGTACATAATGACATATGCATGACATATATATATGATGTTAGTTAGGCCTCTGGACATTGTCTTTCTCCAAGAAGTCCTCACTCATCCTCATCCCAGCCCACATGTGATGGGCACACATGCTTTTTCCCTATCTGAAGCTCAGAAGTTATCTGTAAGCTCTCTTTCTGCCCACTGTAAAAAATAATCACTTTCCCAAAAACATACGGTCAGAGCCTTAAGGTGAAGTCAGAGCACCCAGGTGAATGTAGTTTCCCCAACCCACTTTTAATTTCCGCTGCTTGTGCTACTCCTTTTCAAGTTTGGACATTAAAGTTATTTCCCTGCCAATGTTTTCTGCTTCCATGTGGCAAACGTTCCCCTTTCCAGTGGAGCAGAAGCCAGCATGGCTGCCTTGAGCGTGCATCAGCTTTGTGTATCCTGTCAACACTTCCGTGGACGAAGTGAACAGTCCTGAGATCTGTTCTGCTCTGCCCTAGCCCACTGATGTGGCACCCCAAGTTGTAGTACATCATACAGGGTCAGGAGGCAAAGTACTGACTGGATGTGTTCCCTCGTAAATAAGGTTTTGAGGATGGTTGCCAATTTTATCTTATCCATGAAATATTTTCTGACTTTTTAGCTGGGATATACTAAAAAGTGTGACTTAAAAACTGAAGCTCAGACTTCAAAATTATTGCATCTCAGTGACTACTCATCTTCTTTGCTCAGATCATAGATGAAGGGTAATTTGTCCTAATTGCTAGTTTGGTGCACTTAACCTGGGATCTGAAGACAAACTTGCCGTCAGACAAGTCTTTTGAGGTTGTTCAGCAACATACATAACAGAGGGTTGTGACTTGAATGGTGGGAAGTCAAACTGCCGGACGCATGTTTAGCTGCTCTGTAAATGTTGTGTCTTTGGAAAAGTCCCAATCCATGAGTATTTCAGTAATGAACTGGAAAGTAGTTGAGGTTTTCTAACATCTTTCTCTTTGCCTCTATTAAGGGGCCTGCTTGTGCAGTCAGTAGCTCTAAGTCTCGAGGAAGTGTGGCAGATTGTTTTCCTCTCCCTTCAGCTTTGTTTTCACATTCTGCACTCTGGAGAGGAACAAGTCTAATACTGTCTGTGTACTGTTCCTTTTCCACATAGCTTGAACGTCACAGCCTCTGCTGAACAAGACTGTTGCTGAACAAGCTATTGCTAAGGATGTAAAAAAAAACCCTCTTTGCCTCACATGAATACGTTTTGGAAAGCTAGACCTTAAATGCGGTTTGGGTTTTTTCAGTCTGAAGGTGTATTTTTGCATACTAAGTTAAAATAAATGTAAAACAAAACAAGATTTCATCTCATGGCATAGGCTAAGTGCCAGCTTCCAAAATCTGTATTTCAGGGTATGTTTTAAGTTTAGTTTCAGTCTTCAGATTTTTGTTTACTCTGCTGTCAGCAGACTTTTGCTTCTGCTATACTCCTGCCCTTACGATGCATGTATTGATGACTGCTTAACTCTTGCCAGAGCTCGTCTCCCATATTGTGAATAAATTGCAGCTTGAAGTTGCCACGTTTTGCTCGCATCGAGTTGTTGCTGTTGTATTTATTATAGTGTTACTACGGCTCTGCCGTGACGGACTTTGAGTTGAATTTCTGCTCCTCTCAGCAATTAGATGAAAAAATTATGTTGACTTGTCCCCCGATCTGCCACCTATAAATGCAATGATATGATTTGACATAAAGTTAGTCAGATAATTGCCAGAGACATATGCCAGCTGGGACAAGCCCAACGTGCTGAAAAACAGCTGAAAAACCCATGGCCAGGCATATAACTCAGGGCATCATGCACCCCTTACAAACAAATCCAACAAGGGTCCCAGGCATGTGATTTCAACCACATCATCCTCTCTGCCTCTATTCTAAGCAAAACCTACAGCAACTTGTTTTAGGGTGGTGTGAGCTGGTCCTGTGCTAGGAGGGGTTACACTGCACCCTGCCATGATCAGCATGCGGCGCAGGGCTGGGACGCTCAGAGAGACAGGGGTCAGGGATGAATGCAAGCCATCCCACGCTGATCTTGAGCCCTGATTGAAGCCAGGTGGCCATTTCTGCAGTCCTTACTCAAGCCAGGCTCTCCTTGTACCAGCGAGACTTTGGCCTGCGTGAGGACTGCAGATTTTGGCCTCTGACGTGCACTGCGGTGGCAGATTCCTGCAGAAAACTGCTGCTGCTGCAAGGCCGCCGCTCAGGGCCGTGCCAGGAGAGAGAATGGGGGAAGGGACACTTCCAAACGAGAAATGGACTTTTTTTTTTTTTTTTCTTTTAAATGAGCGATTTGTTGGCTTCAGGCAAATGGCAGAAGGTTTTACTGAAAAGGCTTCTTTATGGGATTGTGGTTTTGCTTGGGGTAGCTGAGAGAAGTCTGTAAACCCCAGGAGCTCGGGGAGTTTGACAGGTTTGACAGGCCTTCCTGCTACTTGTGAACAGGAGGCTGGGACGAGTGCTCCGGAGATCACCGCCCCGTTTTCCATCAAAGCGTGCTGGCACGGCAGAGGAAGAGGGAAGCTGCTTTTTCCCCCCACTCCGTTTGCTCGTTTGGAGGTGATCTCAGAAATTTGCATTTCTGGGTCTTTTAACCTCCGTGCGTTCTGGGCTCTCCTCGGCATCACATTCCTGTCAGCCTTCCTGAGTTTAGGATTAGAGCCTCCTGCCGAGCCCTGAGCACCTTGAAGGGGGCATGACCACAAGTATTAGCTAGGGGAAAGGCTGGGGTATGCTGGCTCCAAAAAGCAGCCCTCTCACATGGATCCCACCAGCATGGTTCTCCCTTCCTGGGCCTGCTTATCCTACCTTACCCTACACGCTGCCCTGGCATGAAGTGGTGGGCAGAGGGGAAAAGGAAGATGGAAATCATCGCCCTCCTGTCCCACTCTGTGCCCCCAGTCCTGCCCTGATCCTGTGAGCACTCGCTGGGCTTGCAGGGCCTGGGTTTCTGGGTTTCTGTGACTGCTCAGACCATCGCTGGCCAGCAAGCTGCTGTTGGGGTCGCTGCCCCGTGCTTGTGGCACAGGGGAAGCCTGGAAAGAATTGGTAGTTCATAGAAAACCTACACGCAAAGAGGAATTTCCTCTTTCTTTGAAAGGCTGTAATTTAATTTAAAAGGAAATCCAGCGACAACTTCCTGGGAAATAAATGGCTTTTTGTAAATCTCTGTGGTAAAAGGCTGCTTAGCTGAAAATCAGCTGAATTCTTCTTACTCTGGTTTCTAATCTGGCCTTAGTTCCTAACCCAGACCAAAGCTTCGGGAGCTGCAGTGAGCTCTGACACTGCTGAGGGCTGAACAAACCCAGGAGATTAAGTTAAGCTCACGAGCTGAAGCCAGCCTCCGGGCTGTATCGAGCACACAAGCTGAAATAGCACTGGGAGCCAACCTGATCCTGCTAATACCCGAGCACCCCGAGTCTCCTGCCTCCAGGATCCCCAGCACTGGGGAGGTCACTTTTTTGGGGACTGTAATTCCCTCCACTTACCCCTGACAGAGCTTGGGCTGTCCACCTGGTCTGGTTGACCCAGATGGACGCTCACAAGCTTTATTCAGCAGCAGCTTAAAACGTAGAAGCATCGATCCCATAGGCAAAGCACTGGAGAAGGCTGGTCGGGCTGAAAAAAAATAAAAGCAAGGCTTTTGGTGTAAACCCTCCAGCTCCGTTCTGCTTCCCTGTCTCTTTCTGGTCTCACTGAGGCTGTGTAATACCATATATTTTTCATTCTCCTATAAAGCTAGCTGCTGGTTCTCTGGTCTCTTACCATTTCCAAATACCGTCATGCAACAAATGTTTCTTCCCCCTTCTGGTCACTCATGAGACACTGGGGCTCCTTCCACACCACCTAGCCACCAGCTGGCTTCTCTGAGCAAGCTGATAACATAGTTTCACTCTTCATATATTGCTATTCAACTAGGGTGATGACCACAAGCCCTGAATGACTATGGTAGGGCTGTGCAAGCACAGTAAGAAGTGACCTGTGCCCCAGAGTGCATCATCTGAATAAACTGAATAATAATGGTCCAGTTGTATGAGAGGGAACTGATGTCCACAGAGCATGCTTGGGGGAAACAAGACTGTCCTGGCGGTGCTGGAGCATCCCCACGTGCGAGTGCCCTTTGCTTGGGTAGGGGGTGTCCGGCGCTGCCGTTCGATGTGAACTCGGCTCCCACTCCACAAGTCATTTTCATTTTGCTGGGGTACGGAGCTGCAGCTCAGTAACTGACGTTAAGGGGAACTTTTAACACCTCAACAGCAAATGGAGGAGAGTGTTTCCCATTAGTGGCTGAGGAAGTAGTGCTCCCGTAACTTCAGCCTTGAAAGCTAATGAAGCTCAGATTGTGGCCGTGGCCTTTGAAGTACAGATGCCTGAGGTCAGTGCAGTTTTCAGAGGTGCCAGTGCTATGCTCTGTCAGTGTGTTAGTCTGGGCGAGGGCCCAATAACTCTAATCCTGTAATCATGTTTCTGTAAGCAACAGCATTTATTGTGCAGATAGAGGGGGATAGCTGTAGCAGTAATTAAATCAGGGGTATGCTATGGAGGAGAAGCCAATCCAACCCTGGAATATCATTTCCAGTAGAGGAAGTTACAGCCAACTACGTCAGTAAATAAGT
Source organism: Netta rufina (assembly GCF_964035555.1). NCBI lineage: Eukaryota > Metazoa > Chordata > Aves > Anseriformes > Anatidae > Netta > Netta rufina. The sequence goes on along the minus strand of NC_140123.1, from coordinate 55,948,031 downwards.
AGCAAAATATTGGAACCATTTTAGTGAGAGAGCGCAGGGATGGAAATGACTTGCTTGGCCATCTAATCCATCCCCCTGCCAGTGCACTCATGCTGGTAGTGCGGTGATGTTAATGCGCTGGCAAAAGCCAGGCAAAAAAAGCGGTGGCTTGACACTCCATCCTTGGCTCACACTAACACGCAGGGGGTAAGAGAGCACAACGATGAGCTTGGCACCTTTAGCTTGGGATTTAATTCCTTCTCTTGGGCTGTTTCACAACCTCGGGTCACGTAATATGCATTTTATGGCTTCTAACGTAGACCATTATCTGCCAGGTATGTGTGGGTTGTCAGAAGGACATGAAGGCATATACCACTTTAATGTGTGTGGGGAATATGTATATGTAGATATGGTCCATCAAGGAGATGGGAAGAGCCTCCAAAAAGCCGTTCTGCTCTACTAATTACTATCTGCTTAGACATATCTGTTGTTTTATTTTTTATAACCTACTTAACTCCATTATTGACGAATCTACATGTTATGAATATACATATGTTTTTAAATCAGACATCATCTATATTAAATAAGCAGTGTATGAATATACGATATACAGCAACTATTTTTAAAGGGAGAAGTGAATGAGAGTACATTGTACTCCTTTCTTATGCAGATCTCTCTAACTTCAATGGGGGCTCTGTGTGCGAAATGGCCGTAGAATTGGTGATGAAGAATCCGTTCTGAATACCAAGGAAGGACGGAAAATGCTTGTTTAAAGAAAATCTGATGGCACGCTGCAGATTTCAGCTGTACTGCACAGATGTGCACACATGCATGTGTACCTCTACATGTATGTGTGTAGGCAAGTATGTATGTATATGCATATATACGCACCCATTTCCTTTAGCTCAGTGCCTGAAAGTTCATTTCTGGGAATCCTGATTCTTGATATATTATTTGTAAACAGAGGGCCAGGGGACTGGAGCATTTCCTTGACTTCAATGGATGATGAGGCCTCAAGCTGTGAGCTCAGATTGGGACCTCTAAGTATCCCGCTGCTCCCTAACAGCTTGCTGAAAAATGACATAATTTGTGACATCAGCAATATGCTGTTTTAACAGAGGTTTGTAAAACGCTTTCCACCCGCGTGTGCAGGACAAAAACACCGATCCTCACTACACCAGGAAGGCCCCCTTCTCAATTCCTCACCCACCTTGCGTTCCCCGGACTTTTGAGGTGCATGTTGCTGTAAAGTCCTGACATTTGAAGAGCGATGGGAGGTTGTTTGGCGATGTCTGCGCGAGAGCTCCCGCCCCGTCAGTGCCAGGCAAGATGTCACTTTTCAGAGGAGCGGTGGCTGCCAGCGGGAGGCTCAGCGATGCAGATTTTAATACGGAGATTTAATTTCAAATACAATTCACAGTTTGTGCATGGCTGAAAAATGTTTCCTACCACCTGGATGCTCAGGACACCGTTTTGGGATGAAATAAATTTCAATTCGGACAATGCCTTTTCCTTCCAAGTGATGCCTTTGAAGCGTTTCACAGCTCTGCCAACAAGATGTCATATACAATTCTAATAGTGGCAGCAGAGAATGCACCAAATTAAAAATCGCCCTAAATAATATTAAAAAATAACCACTAGTCTTGGATAGAAAGATGTTAGCCTGAGATTGAGTCAAATGCCGGAGTTTTAATGATTTTTGCAAATGCTCCGTTTCACACCACAAAGCGAAAAGAATGATTTGCTTCTTGTAAATGATGCTGCATCTGGGGTGGATTTATTTTAAAATAAGATGCAAACTAAAAATAAATAAATAAATAAAAGAAAAGGGATATGAACAGAAATTTAACCGCAATTAGAGGATCATGCCTGCAGCTGGAAGAGGCTTTGTTGGGAAGGACCCACCGAGGGAGGGCTCCTGGCACTGACTGACCTCCTAGGAGCGAGGTCTATCAGAGAGATGGACCTAGAGCTCCCCGTGGATGGCAGGGGAAAGTAGCTGGGGAGATGGAGCACCTCCACAGGTGACAGACAGGGGGATGAGGAAAGCACCTGCCTGTTTAGGAGACCATTCCCTATTTTATTTTTTTTTTCAGCCCACCCCAGTCTGCTCCCAGAGGCAAAGTGCACTGAGATGAGAACATGGAAGAGGTTGATAAGACTCCATGTGAAAAAGTAGAGGGTTTTTGCCACTCAATAGCAGTGTTGCAGGCCTTCCTCACAGAAAGAAGGAAAAACATATATTTTTCAAGAGGAGAAATAGTCCATTGCTGTGGATATTTAGGCAGGAGGCTATGGTCATGAGCCCAGCTGGGGAAAGCATAGAAGTAGAAGTTTCCTATTCTTCCTAAGCTTTTAGGTTCCTCTTTTCCCCATTTCTTGCTACACCCCTGTACATTTTATAGCATCATGAAACCATAAGACTAGAAAGAACTTAGGGGTTTACCTTACCTGGCCTGCTCCAAAAAACCCTCATTGCCTTACTTTAGTGATTTACCGTGCAACTGCTCTTCAATTAGATGGGTATTTGTTGTTGATGATGTTATTTTAAAAGTAGTTGAGGCGTTTGCACTTCCATTTGCTGTGAAGTAAACTGTTTTTTGCCTACTCTTGTGCCCAAGGACAACTCCAGCGGGGAGGACAGGCATGCAGCTGCCCCCTCCGCCCCCATCCCTCGGCCACCTCTCAGCCTCTCTCCCCACACCCCACAACCGTGGTTTTTGTAATGCTCAGAGGGACTCGCTACAGCCCTCTGAGGTTTTTTGAGGTGGCAGTCCTCTGCTGAGGTTGGTAACCAAATGCACCAGACGGCCAGAAACACAAGGCTTGCACCGGCATCTCGTGGAGAGAGCGTTCGCCATGGGCAGAGAGGGTTTGTCGGTGTCCTGGGGATGACTGGAAGTGTGCATGGAGGGGGAGCTGGGAGAGGTGGAGAGCCAGGGCTCAGCTCACTCTGCCTACTCCTCTCTATATGCTGAGCTGGGGGCTTGGAGGATTGGCACCATGAACCAGGCGCGCAGGCGGTGTGCTTCAGCTCTTTCTGCTCATCCACAACCGGAGAAGCAAAATGCGGTGTGGAGACACAAAATGATTTCTGCCTTTGCCCGTAGCACTCGCTGATAACAACCCAGCCCCGTCTCTCTGGTGATTTCTGGATTTATGCACATTTACTTTGGACGGAGAGAAAGCACGGCCCTTATTTTCATACTGGGTTCTCACATGAAATAATGGGGGGAGAGGAGAAGGAGGAGGGGGAGAAGATGCAGCTGCAAAAACAGTCAGTGAAACATAAAAATCCCTATTGTTTTGTTGTAGCTCTCAGTGCCCTTCAACTTCTGGGCACAGACAGGGCCCCCCCCTGCTCAGGTTCAATGCACAGGGGAGCCTTGGGGCTCCGAGCTCCCTCCCTATTTTCCCTAAGCCTTGCTGTCAATTGTGCTTTTGTTCAAAGAAAAAATTTAGCCCAATGCATGCTAATTTATAGCCAGGGAGGCAATTAAAAAAAAAGTTTATTATCCTTCCCTCCCGCCCCTCCAATGGAGTGTTACAGCAGCGGGGTTTTTCGGTAAACTCGACACAAACTGATGTCAGTAAGAGAAGGGGGGGGGAAGAAGGCCAGGAACCAAGCACAGATCTCTGCATCTTCGACATGTGAAATGGGACAGCCTTCCAATTCGCCCTGCCTGCCTGAGCTCAGGAACATGCACATTTCATGAAATTATAGGCACACAGGGAAAATACTGCACACTTGCACTGTGCACCTCTCTCTCGCACACCTAGTTCAACAAACATGACTCAAACATTAAGGAAAGAAGCCTCCTAACTTAGCTGCCATGCCAGCAAAGTAACCGTACATCCTTGCTCGTCCCCTGCCACCAGTTTCCCTCTCCCTTGCAAGTATTTAATTCCAGCCATGGGCTTCTTGCTGATAAAGCAGGAGGCAGGACTCAGATCTGCAGCGATACATGCACCGCTCCCCCTGTCTGAGCTGCATCTCTAGATAGGAGCGGGCACACAGAGTTAACACGAAGAGCTTCTGGTGGCACCCCGCAGTGCACCAGACCTGCACAAGCATTGCTGCATTTTAGGGACTGCTGCAAAAGCAAGGCAAGAAGGAGGTCAGGTATCAGGAAGCCTAGACCAGGTCTTGTCAGCAGCACGGACTTGAATGCTGTATATCTGAGGATATTGTGGTCATGTGCCATGCAGGGACAGGGTTTTTACCCTCAGCAAGCTTCACTTTGGAAAATTCCTGGTGTGTGTGCTTGCCATCACAACCTTAATAATGTTAGGAGTGCTAGCAGAAATAGGAATAAAATCACAAATGTAAGACCCAAAGCTACGAGGATCTACGTGTAGCACCTTATGGTATTGGCTTTGCCCCACAGATATGGGAATTTCATGGTTAGTTTGGGAAGTGGCAGCCCCAAAACAAAGTGAGGATGTCTGAGTTCTCCCCCATGGGGAACCCCATTCCCCGTGCCCCCAAGTGCAGGAGGAGAGTCCCTCTTCCAGTGAGGGATGCTCACAGCTGGGGGGAGGGAAGGGAAGGGGAAGAAAGGGTGAGGACCCTCGTTCTCCTTTCTCTTCATCTTCCTCATTCCCTTCTCCCTTCCCAATTCCTTCCTCCTGGCAGCAGGGAAGAAAAGCAGAAAGGAGCACCCCAAAACTGCTGCCAGCACCCCCAGTCCTTGTGCCCCCCGCCTGGCTTGGTGCTAAATCCCCCAAACCCAGGGTGCAGGGAGAAATAGAAAATAGGGCAACACACCACCCCTGCAAGCTTTTTTTCCCCAATTGCTGATATTTAAAAGGGGATCTAGCACCCCGCACTGCCCGGGAGCCTGGCCGCTCGCTGAAGGGACCGAGGGAGGTGGCGGTGGGAGGGCTGCAGCGAGGGGATGGATGAAATGCAGCCAAAGCCGGGCTTGCTTTCTTCATTTTCTCCCCCCTCCTCCAACTCGAAACGAGAAATTACTGCCCGAGGAGCAGATACTCTGTCTTACTGGCTCGTAAAAAAAAAGTTTTCGGAGGCTGATTTCCACCAGAAACCTCTGTTTTCCGTTGAAAGCAGAATTAAGCCGACACGCGTGAGTGCGTGCTGCCAGAGCTGCGCCGCGCTGCGCCGCGCGTCGCGGGGAGGGAGAGCAGCGGAGCAGGGGGCTGCAGGCACAAACCCCCAATTTTGGGGAGAGCCACCTCAGGGGGAGGACTGGAGCGGCCCCAGGAGCAAGGAGGGACCCTTAGGAAGAGTTAAAGCTCAGTGTCGGGTTGCTTCTTGACAGCGCAGGGAACACACCGCTCCTGGAAGGGGGCTGTGGCTGGGAAATGCATCCCTTGCTAAAATACCGTTTGATGCTTGTGTTGAAGAGGAAACCAAAACAATCTTTTCCTTTCAAGCCCCGGTTTCAAAACAAAACCAAAAGAGAGAGAGAGAAAAAAAAAAAAAAAAAAAAAAAAAAGCCTCTAAATTTCCAACTGCAGCTTTGAACAGCTTTCCTGGCGATGTTTTCTTCAAAGCTCGCAGGCGGACTGCCCCTGTGCTCCCGGGGTCCCCCTGCCCTCCCTTCCCCCGGTAGGCTCAGAAGCTAATGCCCTGCTAAATAATTGCTAGAATTTGAAAAAAAAAAAAAAAAAAAAGACAAAATAAAAATAAAAAAAAAAAACAAAAACGAAGAAGAAGAAGAAGAAGAAGGGAAAATGCGCACCAGCATTCAGGTGCTAACCTACTTATTTGAAAGTAATTTATTTTCCATTTTGCCCGTTTTCCCCCTTTAAAACAGAACGCTGAAAGAAAGAATAAGTGCTTTAACATTTCAATGTTGTGCTCCGGTAATTACTTTTTCACTTTTCCCCTAAGTTCCAATGTGAAAACCTCACAGGGGGGTCTTTGCTGCAGCAGGGCTACAGTTCCCAATCCCAAGCGCAAGATCTGCAATTACAAACCCATTCGGTGCCCTTCCCTATCATTAATATGCACAAAATCCTGCTGCTAATCTTATAATCTGTTTTGTTTCATCAATTGCTTGCCTAGCACCGGGCGGGAAAGAAAGAGAGGGAAAGAGAAAGGAAGAAAGAGGGAAAGAATAAAGCCGGAAAACACGTAAAAGCTTCCTAAAGTAAACTGAAAAACAAATAAATCGGATTTTATTTCTTATAAAGCGCAGGTCGTTAGGACTGTTAAACGAGAGCGGGGTTTTCCACTGCAGGGGGATCTGAGAAATTCAGGGAGAAACCTGAAGGCAAACCCAACGCCGGGAGCCAACGCAGAGGTTTGCGACTCCCGCTCCTCCCGAATGAAGTTGCTGCAGCCGGGGGTTTTTTGGGACCCCCCCCCTTCCCGGTGCTGCCCCGTGCCCTGAAAAAGCTCCCATGAAACAATGGAGGCGCAGGATTTTTGGAAATCCGCTCCCCCCCTATAGTCCCCCCACCCCACCCCGGCGGGGTATTAAGGGAATAAAACAATCTCCGCCGCACGGGTCCTATTGAGATTAATGAAAAAATTATGCAAAAAAGGGGGGAAAAAGAAAAAGAAAAAAAAAGAAAAAAGAAAAAAAAGAAAACCCAACGCCATATCTCATTTTCCTCTCCCTGCGCCAGGCCTCGCCTCCGTCCTGCCTTGCACCTGATGATTTATTAACGCAATCTGCGGGGATAGCTACAAGCGCGCCCAGCTCCGGCTTGTCCCCCCAGCTCATCGTCTAAGTAATTGTTTCTCATTAGTCCCGATAATGTTTTAATAGCGTTACCCATAATTTAGCCGGCCGGGAATTAATAACGGGGGGTGCCCTGGGCCGCACGGGGGCCGTGGCCATGGGTTCACCGGCTCAGCCCCAGGTGCCAGCACCGGGGGGAGCGCTGCAGCCCCGACGGCACGGAGGGGGTTCTTTATTTTTTTTCCTTCCCCCCCTCCCCTCTTTTTTATTTTCCCCTCCTTCTCCCCTTAATTCAAGCAGAAATAAGCAAAATGTTTAAAAAGTGCTGCTCAAGAGACGGAGGGGAAACATAATACGCGAGCAGATGGGAGGAATAAGCCGCTGCGACTCCATACGTAAAATGGCCATGGAGGCGGTGAGAAATGAAACTAAAAAACAACTGTTTTCTATTTACAAATTTAAATAAACAGAACAGCCTTCCCCGCGGTGTTTGTCTAAGTGCAGCAGCATTGCTGCTGTGTAGGTCATGAAAAGGTTGGTGCATAGTTTAAAACTTCCCATTCTGTTAATTTCTTAAAGAACAGTCGTTCATAGTCTGAGCACAAAAGCTCATGATTTAATGAGGAACAGAAACAAAATCTCTGATTGTTGGTGTTTCAAACTTCATTGGAGTCCTCTGGCAACCACAAGTTGATCCTCTGCAGCTTCAATACCCTTTAGCCCTCCATATAAGAGTACATGCTGAATAGAGGACAATGCCTGGTTGTTATGTTTATTTACCCTTACTACAAGCTGGGTTAACCTCTTCAAAACAGCTTTACTAAGCCCGTTAACCACACGGCCCACATGACCTGTAGCCGTATCCCTAATGTGATGTAAATCTGACTCGAGACCATATGCACAAGTTCTGCTGCATTGTGCCTCCGAAAACTACAAGTTTATTGCCGGCCAGCCCTGCCCGGGCTCCGCGCTTCCAGGAGGCAGCGGTCTCAATAGCGACCACTCGAAAACCAGAGGAAAGTCAAGAGTCTCTCATTGTTGGGGCAATATTTTTAATGGCTGTTGCACATATACAGAAGGGGGGCGGCGAGAAGCCCGTACAGGGTAATGATTTTCATCGCAATTATTTCAGCTGGTGCATAATTATTCAGGGCTTTGCCCTTTCTGGCGGGACTTCTGCACAGGGACGGGAAGAAGCGAGGGCTGAAGAGGCGACTGACCCGGTTTCCACGTGTTATTTTAACGGAGCTCGCCGCTTATGGTGTGCTGTTATCCTTTCATGAAGTCATAATCCCAAATCTGCAGTAATTATCGTCATGTCGCTCGGTCCGTGATGTAACTTCATCGCAGGCTATGAGTACAGGAGCGAGCGGTGCTTCGAGTCGGGAACACTTTTCATAATTAGCAATTCTGGTGAGCAAATTATGACAGATCTGCAAAATGTAAATGAATTTCTGCTTAAGCGTGATGTATTTAACTTTTTTTTTTTTTTTTTCTTCCCCCCAAGTATTATAGTCATCTTTTAAAACAGCTACTGTGGCCCCATGGGGAGAGCTTCATTTACCAGATCATTTTTTCTTGATGGCTGTGGCAAGCGTAACAATGTTCTGTGCCTGCTTCAGTAATGGCATGTCTATCATGCTCCCGTGGAAAGTAAACGCTCCCTGGAAAAGAGAGAATATAAACTTCCTGGAGGGACCTTTGGAAATCATAGCTTGTCTTTTTCTTAAAAAACACATCCGCTAGGCCAGATGCTGAGATCCCCCAGGCAGCTGGAACAAGTTTTAGGAGAGAAACTAAACACGGCGAGGCAAACGCATTTAAAAAGAAATGCGGTGGGAGCCCAGTGCTGTAAAGATGAGGCAGAAAAAAGGGGAGAGAGAGAAGCAAAAGCAGGGGGTGCTTCAGCCCACACAGCCTCTCCAGACTCCAGCATCACCTCGTGAGCTGGGCTGCGCGCAGGGTGCCAAGGGGGGAAGGCACAAAATGCCCTGTGGATGGAGGGCACAGCCACATAATGAAGGGGAGAACCATCATCTTCCTCAGTAAAACAGACACAGGGCTCTGGAGGGAGGTGTGTGGGGGATTTCTGCATTTGGGGTGTGCAGAGGCAGTGCTGCTGTGCCTCCCTGTTAGGTGTCCCCTGCCTGTGCCCAGAGCAAGGGGCTGGGATGAAAGCTGGAAAAAAAAACACAACAACAACCAGCAATTGCAGTAATATCACAATGAGTGCCATAATACTGCCCACATCTCCTCTGGAAACAGCAGAAGGCCCACCCGAATGCTGCATGTAGGGAATTTCCCCAAACTGACCCCAAACTAGCCCATACACCTCAGCAGCGGTGATCGGAGAGCCAGAGCAGATCTGAGCTTCACTTCATATTTCCAGGGACTTTGTATCAGTACCGTGCTGACAACTTCAACATAATTAACTATAAATTGCAGTTAAACGGAAGAACACGTATTAAGTAGGGCCAAACCTGAGTTGTTACCTTGGATGCTTTAATCTACACTTGTGTTGAAGAGACAGGACCTTGAGGGTAAAACACTGTGCATCAGGATAAGCTGAAGTTCAGTGGGGAAAAAAAAATCTTATTTGTAATGCTGAAAGTACTTTGACACATTCTTGGAAAAACAAACCCAAAGTTATGATTCTGAAGAATTTAGGACTGAGGGCCCATCTCCAGCGTTGCATCCCTGTGATGTGCACAGGATGTGCAGCTCTTGGTTTGCTGCTGCTGCTGCCGACACGGGACCCCTGGCCAGTCCTAGATTTGACAGCGAGTGAGGCGAGGCAAGGAGAGGGAAGAAAGACAGCGGCGGGTGTGCATGTGCATGCCCAGGAAGAGCAATGCAGAGCGGAGTGAGCGGCTTATTGTTGTCTATTTTTCTTGGAAGGATTGATAATAATTAAATAGAGGAATCTAATAAGCAAAGTGAAAGTATTGCCCATTTACAGAAACATTTATGAAATGCGTTGCTCCAGTGGCATATTTAGTTTGACTGAAGCAGTATTAATTAAATACTAAATCACATTGCAGAACAACTAAAACAAAAATCCATCTTACACAGTAATCTAATACAAATCAGTATCATTGCATGTAAAGCCAGGCTGTATTAAACCCATTAACAAACTAATAGTTAAAACTCTCATTTTATTCTACATAGGATTTCATACTTCAGCTTGCAGTATTTTAGGGGGGGTTAGAGAATAATGAGACTGACAGACAGTCGGTCATAGATGTTTCAAATTGAATTTCTTGTTTACAGAGCAACCATTCAAACCTACATTAATAACAACAACAATATTAATATTAATAACAATAATAGTTATATTAATAGTAGTAATAATAATGAAAATAATCCACATCATGCCTTTTCAACAAAGGCAACACCTCAGCCATTTTCACTTACATTTTTAAACATTTGCAAAAAATGCAGCCTCGAATTTTTCCATTTATCAACTCTTGTGAAAACAAATTAGGATCTAAATAAATATTTTATGATATTATTCTCCAGAATAACTCAGGTTTGTGCCATGGTCTAAAACTACTGTTTGGTGCAAGATACATTTTTTCACTGCAAGAAAAATGCACTTTAATTGTGCCTATTTTTCTATGAGCATTCAGTCACATAATAGAGGTTTAAGAGCAAAATTCACACGTGGGGTGATGGTGACAAGAGGAGATACGCTAAGGTCTGGAAGTGTCCTTCCTAGCCTTGTGAAATGGCAGAGTTAGGAGCACAGCTGTCCGAAGTAGTGTTGCAAACAGTCTGCAGGAAGAGTTGGGCACCTAGCAGTGGCACTCCTGATGGCCGGAGGACTGAACCATGCTCTGGAGGTCCTGTACATCCCCCTGCCTGCATACAGGATGCCCCGAAGCTAGGCACCTTTGCAGGTGCCCAAGTTGAGCAAGATGAATCTAGGTCAGAGTTTTATTTTATTTTATTTTTTTTTTTTTTAAGGCAGAAATTAATTAAACAACATGCCTGTCCCCTGCTCATTACAATAACCTGTTTAGAAAGGAAAACGAGATAGCAGTGTGTGGACACGTGAACACTGAACCGCTTCAGATGCGTGGTGCATTCTCTTGTCAGCGTGCAGCTGCAGTTTCAGTTTGTTACCAATCTGAATTCGCAAAGGAAAAAAAAAATGTTTATTTTCTAACAGCAACGAGCAGCACAAAGAAGTTGGCTTCTCTGCCTGTTCACTCCGAGGCTTAATTTCTCCCTGCTAATTTACTGTGTTGAGCTGAAGTCCAGAAAAAGAAACCAATTTTAATGCCATTGAATATACCCTATTCACTGCCTCTCTTTCCACCCACAGGTTTCAACAGATAGGAAATACCAGTAATTACAGCTTTGTCCCCATGCTCTCTTTTCCAGCTCTGGTAGATGAAATTTGCCCGTAACATTCTTTTGATTTTCACCCACACTAATATAAAGAAAACGAGACTTTCTATAAACACCATTTACTTTGATAGTGCCAATCTGGGGATCGATTTAGTCATAGATCTAAATTTTCTTTTTGGCTAATTTTCTCAATGGCATCACGCTTCCAGCCGGCACCTGGACTTCCACTGGTTAAACTCTTTGTTGCACTGGGCGAGGAGCTGGCGGTGTGAAATGCAGGTGCAGGGTGCAGGACCAGGCTTCATATTGGTGTTTGCACGGCCTCAGCACCATCGCTGTGCGCATCCATCAGGGAGGGCAATTGGGAAAAAGCAAGGAAGGCAAAAGCGGGCAGTCCTGGGAGTCCTTCCCAGGTGAGGAGAAGATTGTCCCTGTGGACAGTCCTGGGATGTTGCCCAGAAATATGATGTAGTAAAGCCCATTCACTTCCCCCTGCCTGCTCATCCAAGAGGCCTGTTGGGGCCTCAGAGGCCTCCAAGGCCTCACTGCTCTGCCGCCATCTTTTGATGTGGCCGGTGCCATGTCACTTGCTGCATCCCATGGGGTCTGCACTCTATCTGAATGCAATACGTTCGCCGTAGCATCCAGCCCTCTGTTATTTCAGTAGTAACACTCTTAAAACCATTACAGCTATTTCTGCAAGGTGCCGGCAATGATAGCCTTGGAAAAAAAGTGGGCATGGTCAGCCCCCAGAGCCACAATAATCCAGCCCACAGATGGTAATGCAGGGTTGACAGACAACAGTCACGTTCACAGGCATGGGTTTATGAAAAGCTGATGGTGTAGGCTTATGAAAAGGGGTTAAGTTATGCATTAGGAACTAAATAATGAGATAAGTTTCCAGGTGACTGTGGAGAGGCTGAAGAGATTTGGAACCAAACCTTGCAACACATGGGTTTGGCAGAGTTTGTGCTTGCACCTGAAGAACCTCCTTTTAGGTTATTGTAGCCACTACCAAAACCAACTCAGGTCTAACAAAGCTCAGTGTATGACCGGGGAGCTCTTTACTGACAACTTAGAAGACAACACTGGCCATGCATTGCCATGAATCATGGACACGGCTCTTGAATGTGTCACATCTATACATCATTTCTAGAGATTTCCCTCACCTATTGGAAACAAGCATCATGTAGCAGAAAGAATTTCAGCATTGATTTGTTAAATGCCATGGCCCAGGGATGAACACATCACATCAATGCAGTGGTTCCTGAAACACAAAGACCTTCTTTTTGTGCGTGTATATGTGTGTGTAAAGGCATCCAGGGACTTCTGCCCTGTGAAACTTTTTGGGGTAGTTAAGAGCTTGATATATCTATACTGCCATCTTGTAAAAGTAGCATAAAGTTTATGGCAAGAAGCATTTTCTCTTCCTAGGAAATAAATGGCCAGAATTCAGAGTTAGTCATTTCTATATCTGCTAGGGATCAACACATCCAAGGGGGACCAGGAAAGCAGAAGAAACTACAGAGCCAACTCTCTTGCTAGCATTTATCATGCATGGAAGAATTGTGCTAACTTTGTGTGGACAGGATCTCCAGTGAGAAATCCTTTCATGTTTTTTTCAGGCCAGGGAAAGTAAAGTCTCATACTTCTTCACCTCTCCTGAAACCTTTTCATCTAATATGCAACGTTACGTGGCTCATGTTGTTTTGCTCCCTCCACCTTTTGCTTCCTTGGGTACCACCGGGTAAACTAGAGAAGCAAGCTGGCTAAAACTATCAGGGTACACAGCACTTCAGGGACCGCACAGCTATTTGGCACACTTGTCTCTGAGCAGTGGCTTGGATGAAAGACAATGAGTTAATTAAAGTGAAATAATAATTGTTCTGGGACATGTGGGACAGCGATCAGACAAGCAAGTCCCCCTTGGCTGACAAGATGGAAGAATTAGAGGTACTCCCACACCTGGGAATGCTTGTGGTGTTTTCCTCAGCATTTGTTCTTTCTGTGCCTCTATGCACGTCCATCTGGATGGCTGTGATGAGCTCTCTGTGAGGGCCACTGCAGACCCTCAGTTCTTACACCACTGGAAAATATTAATAACTTGCATCAGAGCCGAATGTTGGGATCAGCTTTCCTAAGGGGTAGCAAGTACAGAAATTTCAAAGTACCAAAGAAGTCCTAAAAGCTCCAGAAAGTCTACTGGCTTCCTGTTTGGTTACAGATGTGACTCCAAACGTGAGCGCTGGTTGTGAGGACTCTGTGCTCCATTTTGTGAACCACTTCCGTTGCTATTAATTACCTTGACCTTTGCTAATGAACCTTTGATTTGATGGACTGTTCTATCAGATCTCATTGTACATGTAGGTAAAGCTTTGGTATGGAGGGAACTCTGGTACTCTGGCCTGTGGAATAAAAAGGAGAAGAAAGCCAAGGCCACGTTCCATTAAATTGTACTACTGACAAGAAAGCACCAGCTGCTGAATTTTGAATTAATTGTAGGTCTAAGATGGGATTTTGAATGCCTGTGGAATTGCCAGCAGATCTCTGCATCTAGTTAGGTGACTTGCTCAGAAGACGAGCAGACCCTTGAGTGAGGGGAAGTCCTCACCCTACCTGAATGCTTCCTGAGATGATGTGCACCTAGGGCCTAGCAGAGGTGGGCGAAGGGGGACCAGGGAGCTCTGGTAACACCGGCCAGAGATTGTGTGTGAACACAGCCATTGTCCAAACAAATAATTGTGGAAGTCCCCTTCCCACCCCTGTGACCTGTGGGAGCACTTTCGGGCAGATGTCAGGCTCAGTGGAAAAGAGCAGAAAGGGCAATGCCAGGTGGCCAAACCTTGTGTGCCTCTGGCAAGGGGAGATGGAGAACTCGTACAGACAAACATCCTGAAGTCCACAGATGCAAGAAACATCTCTGAACCACAGTTATCTGACTAAGATTTGCTTTTTTCGTTGTAATTCAGTGGATCTTCCACTTATAAATCCCCAAAATCTAGCTATGTCTTTTTGGAGACCACAAAAATAAGTGGAATAAGCCCACTAAAATTTACCCAGCTCTGAGGCCATTATCTCTAATCCTGCGCAACGTTAAACTGTCCTAAGGAAATGAGAGTGTTGTGTTCTGGAAGAATGGCAGATTTGCTCTTCTGAGGAGGGAAGGAAGCAGGTGGATGGCAAAAGGTCCTCCTAAAAAGCATGGCATTCAGGAAGATAATTCCCCCAGGGATTAAATGAAAACACACATTCTTTAAGCGCCCCCCTGCAGAGGAAATGTGGAAATCTCTGCTTTGGGGCTTAAAAAGAAGGCTTGGGTTTGCTTACAGGTATATGAACAAAAGAAAAGGGAGCCCAGCTCGCAGCAAGTGGAGCTGGGTCTGTGCCTGGGGGAGGAGTGATTAGCCTAACCACAAAGGAATGACTTTCCCTTGAAACAGAAGGTTGAGACCATATTTTTGGGGAAGTCAGGAGTAGGAAATAAGCTAACAGCTGTGATGGTGCTGAATGCAGGTTTAATTAATTTTTTTTTTCTTCCGCAAGTTGTAGCCAAAGAGCCATCAGAGAGAGCTGGGTCATAATTCCACTTTTTTTTTTTTTTTTTTTTTTTTTTTTGTGAGCTTCCAAAGGTTAGTGAGCTGCTAGGAGATGTTCAGTGATATCTGGGTCAACTGAGAATGCTTTTTAGGCTATAGCAAGATAATGTCTCCCACTCCTCTCTGCTCTCTGCTGTCCTGCCTCCAAATCAGATCATCTCGCACCTTTTGGCCTTCTCCTAGCATTTTTGCAGTAGGTAGGAAATGACAAAATAACTAGTGAAGTCACACAGGACAAACTGAAGACTCCACACAAAGCAAGCTATATAAACAGAGCTGTTCTGGTTACGTATTTCCATATCCTCTCCTTTGCTCTCTTTGATGCTCACCCCTTTTCTGCCGCAACATTTTGTGAGGAAATGCACTTAGAAATAAAATATTTGGGAAAAATAAATTATCCTTGGAAAGGTTTGTCAAAAATTTCTTTTTGGCAAGAGGAAATGCTCAGGGAGTCTCTGTGACCTACTGAAGCAAGGGGTGGATGGGGAGGGAATTCTGCAATGTATGTATGTACACCAGCAAGTTTCTGCAGCCATCTTGTTGATGTGAAGAAAACTTTAAATATCACCACCTTTTGTTTCTTCTCACCTGTGCAAACTTCCACCAGAGTGGAAGCAGTTAGCTGGTTCAGAGGATGTGTTGCTTTGTAATGCCAGACACAGGCGGCAGCCTGTTTGTGTGAGATAGGATTCTGCCTCTTGGAGAGGATGAAAGGACACAAAGGGTCGAGAAAAAAAGAGCAACAGCAAGATGAAATAGAGATTAATTTTTACCTCAAATAAACCCCTAGCAGCAGTACAAGAACTCTGACAGAAAAGTCCTCTCTAGAGCTCAACAGGTAGGCAGGACTTTGTGATCCCTCCAGTCCACCGTGGGGCAGGAGAGATGAAGAACGGGGACCTACAAGGTCCTTTACTTCGGTCTTGAATCGTGTAATCTCCTCTGCCTGACATTATTGTTCCCAGCCCACTGACAAGGGTCTGCCTTGCCCTCTCTGTTTCCCCTTGTGTGAGCCAGGCAAGCTGTTTTTCCATTTTATGGCTCGCTCCAAACTGCCTGCACTGCTGAGGATGGCCATTTAGGCCAGGATGGGCCAGAGGATCCTGCTCTGTCCAGCCACAGAAACTACTACAAGGTCTCCACCTTGCACTGAGCAAACAGCCTGTTTAAGATCCCTGAACGAATGGCTGACACAAGGGTCATGTTTTCGCTAGGTTCCCTCTCGCTGTGGTTGTTGCCTTCCTGTGTGCTCCTGTAGAGTAGGAAAGAATAAAATTAAAGAAACAGAAGAGAGTCCTAGGAATATTCGTGCTTGGTTTCCATCCTCCACCTCTGAAATGGATAGGGAATGGAAGAAGCCTAGAGAGCACACTGATGGAGATGCTGCTGCCAAGGAAATCTTTATTTTATAGCACAAAAACAGCTTGCTGGACACACATCATATCCAGACAGTGAGCAACATGGTTATTACACAGAAAAATGAAAAGTAACTAATATTAAGACTTCAGTATCCTCAGATGCCCTTAATTAAGTCATTTAAAATTAACTTGTGGCTTACAGTCATTGAAGCAATTTGTTAAATACAGCCTAGAAAATCTAATCTGGAGCTAGCTGCCTACAGGACACATGAAAAGCATTTGATCCTGAAGGGGAAGGTGGCCATAAAATACAACGCAGGCAAGAAAAGTAATAACAGCGAAGCTCATCCTGTCAACAGGAACGGAATCACCATTATTTTTGTATTCTATATTTTTTCTAATTTCAGGTTCATTTGCTGAATAGGGTTGAACAGCCATCCCTCACTGCGATTCTCTATTTCAATTGCCTGAGCTCTTGCAGAAGGCTGCTCCAGCCCCGTGAGAGCGGCAGCCAGCACAGAGAGGAGTGGCAAGGCAGTGAGGCTGCTGCTGCTGAAATTAACCGAAACAACATTTTGGCTGCTTAGGCCTCTGAATTCCCTCAGTAAGCCTCAGAAAGTGCCATCTGGTCTGAACATGACACCCCGTGTCAGGCCCTGCTTTGGAAACTGAGAGGGGCGGCCTGTGGGCGCTTGCTTCACCTCATAAGCATGGCCGGGGAGGGTGCCTCGTGGCCTCTGTGCTCTGCTTAGTGTTCAGCAGATTTTGGCACCGTGACAAGCTTTTGGCACCGTGATTCTCAGCAGGGTCACGTCCTGGAGGACGGGACCTGCTCCTGGATGGACAGGGATGGAGGTGCACAGCCACCGTCCTCCTGTGCCCGGCTGACAGGGAAGCGACGTGGCCGAGAGCATTGCGGCCCCTCTGCCCCTGTGTGCTGAGCACAGGTCTCTGATGGGTGGAGGAAAGCAGATTTAAGATCCACCGAAGGCAAGGAAGTGTTTTGCATGAGTTTCTGCCCTGCTTAGGAGCTTTTGTGGCCCCGCACAGTTAAAAGCTGTCTCCCGCTCACCCCACCTGGCACAACTCCCTCAGGACTGATCGCGCCAGCGTAGGAACTGATAGAGCACAAGCAATTAGCTAATACGACCCCTTCTGCTCTGTGGGAAGGGCTCAAAACTTGCCCCCAGATTGGTCCTTCTGAGAGAGAAGCCTTCAGCCATGACACAAAACACACTTCTAACATCTTTTTCAAATAATAATGTTGTACAGAGAAACTTAAAGCATTAATATGGGCTCTATCACTATTTATTTATCGATTTATCTCTGCACTTAGGAAAGGTGGCAATATCACACAAATCACCAAATCCCCCCATGCTGCCTGCTTTATGCGGCCGACAGCAAACCTGGAGCCAGGGACATCCATCCCCGTGCCACCAGCATTTCCCCAGCTGGGATCCCGGCCTCCCCACCTCCAGCCTGCCCTGGCTGAGGGGAGCAGGGCTGGATCCACGCAGAGCCCAAAAACACAGAGAGTTGTGTATTGAGGCGACACACCACAACGTGCCACTGGTCCCCATGGGTTTCTGGGGTCCCTGACTGCCCTGCTGGCAAGAGGGGGATGCTGTGGGGAGACAGAGACCTCCCCGGGCCCCGGTGGGAGCTGGATGCGGCCCAAGCGCAAGGGCGCATCGTCTCCAAGATACAGTGGCTTGGGGTAGCTTGTCCCAGACAAAGAGCATTATAAGGGAGCCACTGCTGGAAATTTCCATTCCTTTGTTGGGTGGATGCTGTGTAAATAAATGCATTCCTAAGATTTTTCATAATCCCAGAAAGGTCTGTAAAAGAAGCTCTGCAGCCTGTCAAATCGCTAGTGTTCATATATATTATTCCTCAGCCGCCGAGCACACGATATACAATGGCAGAGAACATAATACAAGAAACGTATGCCAAAGGCTTTCTTAGAAGAAGTCTGTGCATTCGCATACGGCGCGTTCAGATATTTCTCCTGCTTTACTCGTTGGGATCTAAAATATTCAACCCATAATATGGCTTGGGTTTGTGAATTACTGACCTTAACTCTAAATAATCCTTACCCGACAGGCAACTTTGGTGGCAGCATTTAGCTCCCTATTCCCTGGTCTGATGTGCAGGTGCTTTGAAAGCATTTATAAATTAGTACACGGTGTAAATGTGTAAGCAACCTTTTACTTGACACTTCTGTTCTTCCTTCTGTCCAAATCTTATTTTAAAAAGGGATGATTCAGGAAGATCTGGTTACAGTAATGATACTGTGCCTGATGTATTTACAAATCAAATGGCTCAAGAATGCACTTCTAAAGTCCCACTTACTTGTCATATGCAAACAGATAGAGCAAATATATTACTGTATCTGGTGTATTGGTACTGTAAACACGGGGGCTACATACACAGTAAGGAGCAGCACTTTCACTGATAGAAGCAAGATCTTTTTCTTGAAATAAGCCAGCAGCTTCTCCCACTAACTCTGCCCCCTTGGACTCAGTTAATCTGGATTTATAAACTCAATTCTCATTTAGTGCATCTCAAATACTTCAGAAATTTAGTCTTTTAGTCTACCAAAACAATGTTTATTACCTTTCTTCTGCATTTTTGAACACACTCTGACATTTATGTTATACTTACATTTTCCCAACAGCTACCCCTGCTTTCTTTATGATAAAGTTTTTAGTCTTGGAAATCACATCCCCTAACAACACAATTTTACCAGAACAATACTGAAATGATACAGAAATAATACTTTTCATTTTCAGATCTCAAAGTTCCAGACAAAAAAAAGAACATTTAATAAGTAATTTTATAGAATACAAAATGTACTTTCTCAACTTTTGTCTTTTATTTGTCCAAAATACATCAGTACCATTCCCTTCCTGTATATGCTATTTTTCAGTTACAAAAAAAAAATCCAAACAAAAAAAAAATCCAAACAAAACAGTCTAGAAGCCAAACCAAAACAACCCCCCAGATAGGACTTTCTCTGTAATGTAAGCCCAAGTAATTTTGGCCAGCAAAGTCTCTAATTCCCTTCTGTTTGGACACTGTCACAGCATCTCCAATTCTGTCATGCTCATCTGAGAGGCAATTTTTTACTAACTTCAGTACTCACATTTGGGGGCTGCTCTGCCAAAGCATTTCAGCTTCCAGGATGAAGGAGCCTGCTTCAGCCTTCTCTCAAAGAAAGATTATTATGGTAATTGTCTCTCTCAAACTGGAACAGATTATAAAAGCTTATTACTACTGTACTTTAATATAAAATACTGTTGACCACGGGCAACAAACTTTTAAACCAATTAACAGCAAACTGTGATCCCAGAGACTGAAGACCAGTAACGTATCCACCATGCAAACAGCCACACAAACCCCTCACATTTATTTTTTCCAGGCTTTCAACTTTGATTAATAACATGGCAGAAGCACGCAAGCCTCGACCATATTAACCGCAGCTACATTTTCAGTCTCAACGACACGAACATTTTAATAAAATAAAAGGAAAAGGAAAACAGAAGAGGTGTTTCATTAGGACATGAGGATTACTAAAACCACTGCGTGGAGTATTTGTCAGGAGGTGGCATGGGAAGAGTTATTACTTACATTTTAGCATGTCTCTAGGATGCAGAGCCAGAGGCTCCCTCAGTGAGATGTGTTTGCTTTGGAAAAATATTAAGTAATCAGGCTGCCCAAGCTCTTCTTACTGACACATTTATAATACCAAAATGCAAGCCCAGCTAAGAAGTTTGCAGGGAACACCGCAAGGAAAACTATTTTTCCAAATTTATTATGAAGCCCAGCAATACTGAAGCAATGCAATATCCAGAAGTTCACAGAGTAGCCTGCCAGTCTTTTTTTCCTGACAGATGACTACATGTAAAAATATATGAAGCATTTAACCTGGTTGGTTAAGAAAATGCTCCAAGCCACTAACCCCCACAAATCTGTATTTGTGCCCGATTGTAGAGGCTTACAGCCTATTTAAAAAGAGCTTATTAAAAAATAAAAAATAAATAAATGGGTGATATAATCAAGAATTATGTTAATAAGATGACAGCTTCAAAATAAATCTAAATAGTACAGAATGCTTAAATTTTAAACATCTGTGGCTTCAAATGTGTGATACCGGGACTTGTTCAAACGACGGGGGTATTCCTTAGATGAGACTCTGGCATTAAATTCACAGTTCAGTGAAAAGTATTTAACAAATCATTGTGAAGTTGAATATTAAAGTTGAATTAAAAGTATTTTACGGGCAATAAAAAACAGCAATATTTGGCTGCTTATGTCACTTGGCTTTTTTCATTCTGCATCTACCTGCCTACACACTTGCTCTTTCAGTGCCTTTATAAGGATGCCTTTTGTAACAGATTCAAGCTTTGTAAAGCAGAATAACGTACAAAACTGGTTGTAGGTTTTCTATTTCCAAATAACCAACAGGAAGACCTTTCGGAATTGAGATACAGAACGAAGAGATACCGGCATATAACATAGTAACGGTGACCCTGAAATAACTGCTCAGGACGGCACCCAAATACGATAGTAATGGGTGTATTAGAAACACCTCGGTACCACAGACGGGCTCGCACAGAGAAGGGCAGACCCACAGCAAACACCTTGCCACACTTTTATCTCGAGATGAAAGCAACATTTCTGCTTTGACCATTTTAAGAATTTGTAGCACACAACATCTGGGGTAGCCGAGAAGCAGGGGAAGGGGGACAGGGCACGCTCCAGCCCACTGCTACCCACCAGCAAGCAAAGAAATGCGCAGAAGACCTCTAAGCAACACCGGAGAAAGCGAGAACCTGTGCACAGCTTTATGCATGAGCTTCGTTACGAAAGATAATTTTTCCCACTTGAATCACGGGCACGCACGTGTAAACCATTTCTGCTCGCCCGCGCTACCTGTTCTGACATCGGGACTTTGCTTTTTGGCTCTCCCGGGTTTGGCTGTCACTAAGACAAACATATTTCGCCGCAACTTTTTTTCGTTCAAAAAGAGGCAAACTGGATTACAGCAAATAACCTTTAAGATAATTAACTGACAATGCCGCAACTAGCATAAAATCTTCCTTCAGGCGACCCCTAATTTAAGTATTACTGGCACAAAGTGGAGACAGATTGTGCATCACCACCGCAATATTTACATAGCAGAAACCCACAGAGCAGGAAACGTGAGACTCAATGATGCACTAAATTAGGAACAATCATATTCTAGTGTTAATTTGCTTTCCACTCCATCCAAATTTCAGGTCCAGCAATTGGTACAAATGCACATAAAACATTCCCATTTTTAATGATTAAAACCTCCACAGTCTGCAAGCAGTTCTGCTCAGAAGTAAATCCACTCGCTGCTGGGGACGTTTGCAGGATCAACCCCCCCAAAAGTGAAGCAGTTTTACCAACGCAGAGATTTTCTGACAACCACGTCTTCCTCATCTGTTTCTCCCTTTCCATAAATGATGTCTGCACAAGCAGTTTGAGTCTTCTGCCAGGCTACCTGCCTCTTGCTTGCAAGTACTGTCCTTTGACTGTCAGACCGTGATTCTGCGACACATCTGAAGTAGTTTTAGCTCCCTGATGCTGTAGATATATGCATGTACTCAAAAGGCTCTGTACTAAAAGAATTAGAGTTAAAACATGGGGAAAAAAGGACAGCCAGGCTATTTGTAAACACGCCGGAAAGTGTCACATTTATAATAAATATGCACTCTGTAGTCTAGATCCGGATCCAGATTTCACGAACATGACTCGAACGCAGCACGCTTTGTAAGATAAATGCAAACAGCCATCACCGATCTCTCTAAATTATAGATATTATTCAAATTTGGTTTCCACGACATTATATTAACAAAATATTTACCTTTCCTAATCGCTGATGCTCTTCAAAAACAGAAATCAGTTCCTGCGCCCACTTTACTTTTTCAGGGCTGGGAGAGAACTGTTCCTGGACAACAGCAATTTGGTTAGGGTGAATCACCTGCTTACCTACAAAGAAGATTAATAACACCAGAATCATGCATCGACAAACAGATGTTCAAACAAAATGTTCCAACCACTTGAGGCTCTCCTATGCCTCACAGACTTTCTGCTACTTAACTAATTATTTCACTCCTTTTCTTTTATTATTTCACTGGACAACACGCAGATAGCCCTTTGCCAGATTTTTTAAGAAGAAAAATATCTTGAGCAATACTTGCATTCGCTAGCGTTTAAAGGAACCCAGAACTCTTTCTCCTTCCTCCCTATTTCAGTCCATGCATCTTCCATCGCTCGTCTCAGGTGGAATTGTTTGTCCGGGGCAGTCGGTAATGTCTGAGTATAACGCACCTCTGAATTTTAGCTACAGAAATAGCAGCTCCAGCCAATCGTAAATAAGTTGCGTTAAAATATGTTTGGAAAATGAGATTTGCAGAACTGAAAAGTTACCAGTCACATCAGGATCGTCCTTAGCATTGGCTTAGCATCATGAAATCCCCAACTCTGCTCACATTTTTGTTGTTGCAGCAGTTTGCAGGTGCAAGTAGGTCGGGATATTTGTTTAGTCACCGATATATTAAACAACTGCCAGAGGTACCCTGAAGTGTTACGAAGCACTTTTTTTTTTTTTTTTTTTAATCCTTTCTCGTATGAACACACATTAAGAAAATAAAAATAGGTGTTGCCTTTTTTTACTAGAGATTTTCAAATGTGAATAGACAGCCACATAATCCGTTCTAATCTGTTATTGTACTTAGCTACATTAAAACAAATACATATCTAATTTGTTTGACAGTTTTAAAAGTGTGGCACTTGACATTATTAGTCCATTGCTAAGGGAATTTCACAGACGGCGTGATTGCTGCACAATTACCCGCGCCGTGCCGTAAGAGTGTTTTAATAAAGCGAGGCTGCCGTAACTCCCAGCTCCTCAAAACCTCGCCGCCACACGAATTAATCCCCTCTACGCCACACAGCAGAACTAGTCCCACCGACGAGCCTGATCTCGTGAACCTCTCGTGCCTCTGAGCCCCACATCACTGGCCGCAGCGGTCCCACGGAGTCCGGGCACCACGGGCACGGGCGAGGGGCTGGCAGCTGCCCCTGCTCCTCCGCTGGCCCTAGCCTGGTGCCCAGGGACCCCAGGGGACCCAGGGGACCTTGCGTGGGCATGTAGTGGGTGATGGGCACTCGTGGGGTGACCCAGGGTGCCCACAAGTGCCCATGGGGTGCAGCAGAGCCCAGCGAGGCTTCCTGCATGGTACAGGAGCATTTGGGATTGTACTTGTTGGGAGTAAGCTAGAAACAGGCACACTGCTACGTGTAATAGGTCTCACGCCTCGCCACACATTTGCGCCTATTTTAAACGACAGAGTGACTGGGGGAAAAAAAAATCGGTCACTGGGATTACTTTTATCGGACTGCACCAGATCTCGGAGATAAATGTGCATTACAACGGAGTTTGTGAGCGTGGGAGCATGATCCACTTGGTTTTGGTAAACGAATAGTAACGTTTAATGCTGCTGCATTTCTTTAAAAAAGCCCCAGACAGTTCCATTTTTTTTTTTTTTTTAGTTCCCATTAAGCAATTGTTCGTTTATGATCTTCAGGGCACCCAGAAATTCTGCCTGAAATTTCAATGCGGAAACTACTTTAAAATAGTTTTAAAACAGCAAAAAACTTAAAACTCCGTAAGATCTGTAGTTTTTGAAAGCAATTACATTCAGACAAATTCCCTTAACTAATATGTTTTACATTAATTCCAATCAAAGCTATTTTAGTCAATTTTATTAAATGTCACCATTAATAAGCTTACGATGCTCCTAATTTTTAATATGACCTATTACAAACTAATTCTAAAACTGAAGTGTGCACAAGTAATTCCTGCAAAACCCTGTAAAGCCTGACCTTCTGGGAAAAATAAAGAATATTTTTAAAATTATACTTAAACTCAATCTCTAATTATGTCAAAAATAAAAATATGCATATGTGAGTTTTTAAAGTGTAAAACATTCCTGTAAAAAGATTTTCTTTTGATACAAGCATCTGTAGCTGGAAACTACACTTTGTATCGTTAAAACATTACCGAACAATTTACAGAGCATAAAATCGAACCTTTGATTTATGGCACTCAGTTGATTTTTGTCACAGATTATGTATCCAAATAACTGTATAATAGACGTAATGCCATGCAGGAATGAAGCAAATATTTTAAGCGGAATTGTTGTTATTGACAAGTTACTGAGAGAGTGCAAAATTGGAAGACATTAAAATTTATTACCATGAAATCCTTTTTACAGTACCACTTGATATATCGTGCTTTAAGTCAATACCTGTCAAGTCTTTTAGGTAACTGTATGACGGTGTCATTTTAGCCTTCTACAAAAGACTGCAACAAGAGAGGAAACCTATGCTGTTTCGTATTTATATCTGGCTTCTCAGCATGTAGCACAGGACTTTCTATAACGACAAAGTCAGCTGTTGAAGCTTATCACAAGGTTTCCTAAATTTTTTACATAAATTTTCCTAAATCTGATGACCATTTACACAGGCTGCACGCTGCCTTTTAAGTTCACAGTTTATGGCATTATAAAATATCTTGCCAGGTGTGTGCATGTGTACATATATATTAATATACATACAAAAGTTGAATTACTTTAGGTAAATTACATTTGAAAACATTCAATTTTATGCAAACACACTCACCAAAGAAAAAACAGACTGTTTGAAAGACAGCTGGAAAAGAAAACTCAACACTGACAGAGGAACCAAATAGATGGTAAATTCTGGGTTACATTATTTAGCTTGTTTCAGCATCAGCAAACAGACTCGATTACCTTACAGACGATTTTATTGGTCTAAGCCCAAATTCAAGAAAATCTAAGGACATGTAACTTTGCTGAATACTATGGAGTTTATTATTAGTTTTGAGGGTGGTGGATTTGTCCCTACGCATGCAAGTGTGTGTTTTGTCAGTTAGCAGGGCAATTGGCCAGCCTTAGCTCATTTTAGTCCTGTTGATTTCAGCAATTTTGATTAAATTTTGATTAAAAGTAGCAAGATGTGATCTTAGATATTTTAAAATAACAAGAATCGTGCATTTACAACTTGTTATTAAGGCAAAATTTCAGGATTTTAATATCACATTCTCAGACAACTGTCAGTGACAAATAGGATCTATTTTATAGAAGGACATGGATTAAACTAGGGGCCATTCATGAATTTCTGTGATGAATATTAAATTGTAAATATTAAAATGGTTCAATTATATAGTTTTTGAACTAAATGTTTTTCCTTTAAGTTTTGAAATGGCATTTTATTTTAACTAAACCAAGAAAAAAGGAAAGATTAAGTAAATTGAAAGAAAAAAAAAAAAAAAAAAAAAGAACAAGTGAAACGTTTTGAATTGTCCTTTGGATAGACTAATATGAAAAACTCTGTTTTGTTTTGACTTGAACAGATTTTTTTTTTGTAAATTTTTTTTTTTTGGCCACCAAATCAGAAAACTCGATGCTGACCCATCTCTAATTATGACTGGAGTGTTTGTCAGGCTGTTTGCTGCATTTCTGAGACGTGTTGATTACGGTTGCAGGGAGGCAGAAGGCAAAGAGCTGTGAGTTTGTGTTAATGCAGTCAGTAGATTTTACACATTTTTACTTCCCATACAGGCATACAGAAAGGCAAGACACCTTTATGGTCAAGTTAGAAATTAACTTGATGCCCTAAATTGCCACATGTGACCTTTTTATTTGTCTCCTACCTGGGCCCTATCCTGACGTGAAACAACTTCCTACAGAAAGTCAGTGGAGTCTGAAACACCACCGATGCTGTTTATGCTTTGCATTTCTGAATTTTCCAAACTGGCAGCCTGAGCAAAGTATCTCAACGCACATTAAGCATTCAAAAATTGTGCTCTCAAAGGTGCTGGGCATCTTCAACTCCATCTTCTGTCAACAGGAGGTTCAGATGCTTAAATTTTTCAAAAATCAAGCCCTTCCTTAAGCTGGAAAATATTGGTCTCGATTACGTAGCCATCAGCAGGTGCTACCATTCAGGAGCTCCATTATTTCCCCCACTTCAATAGCGGGCGAATCAAGGGTGGAAGTCCACACGGACAGAGATAATGTTCCGTAGCTGTGAGGAGCTCCCAGCTCTGCCTCTGAAACAAGATCTGCTTTTGCAACTGCTGAAGCTCAGCAGACGGGAAGGCAGAGTTTGTGCTGAGGAGAATCGATGGCTATTCTTTTACTGCCAGGTCCAGATCACGTAAAAGAACTCGTGCTGTATTTGATTACTTGACTGCTTTACAGTATCATATGGCATTAGCTGTAAAAATACAGGTTGCTAGACCACATCATCAGGACCTATTCCTTTGCTAACAAAAACCTGAGCAGCTATACCATTACCGTACATACATCCCGAACGACAGTCAGAGACAAATAATGTAAAACGTCAGTGCTGCATCCCAGAATTCTATAATGCATGTGTCAAATGGCTGATTTCTATTGCAAAAACACAATCTTTGGTGGCTGCACTATCCCACCAGGGTGTCCGAGTGATCTGGTACACCAATCACAGGGTAACAGTCCGCATTACAGGGCTCTGTTGCAAGGAGCCTGCTGGTCTTGCTGTCTGCCAATACCCGTAGGTGTCACCAGCACTTACTGGGAGGGGAGCCAGGAGATGAAAAACAAATCAAAGAAAATAATAAGAAAATAACTTTCCCGTAGCAATTAGTGTGCAAGGTTTGCTTAACAACTCCTTCACCTAAAAAGTACTTTTTAGCAACTGCTGTTTAAAAAATAGGCAAAACAGATCCAAATATTTTAAAAAGTGACTGAAGAGTGGCTGTTGCAAAGTACAGGATCACATCTCCCATGCTCAGTGATGGGAGAAATCATATCCTGCACATCCCCTGCCCCAACTTCTCTTCAAAACACAGCCACACGCTTCAGGGGATGTAAGCTTTAAAAAGCAGCCTGTGACTTGTCAGGCAAAATTTCCAGGCACAATGTTACAGCTGCTAATAAACGTAGGTGAGTTTGATTTTTTTTTTTTTTCAATAACTGGCCTGAAATAAAAAAAAATCAAGTTATTTGTCAAAGTAACAGTAAGAGTAGCGATCTGCTTAAATTGAAGAATATAGGCATTATTTTGCAACATCGGCAGAAGCCCATACCAGTGAAACCCATCGAGGCACCTTCTCTTGACTGCCTGCGGAGTCCGTCTTCATCTCGGAAATCGATGTAAACAAGGTCTATTGCTTGGAGGCCAAATGCCTTTGCTGTGACTATTATCTTTTGCCTGGCATAGAGAATATCATGAGTTTCCTTACTGCTAGTTGCACCTACGAAAAGAATGAAAACAAACAGAAAAAAAGGATGATGAGAATGCTTTAAACCTTTCTATCTTATATGTTTCCTAGTTAAAAAAATAAAAAAGAAAGAAAGAAAGAAAGAAAGAAAGAAAGAAAGAAAGAAAGAAAGAAAGAAAGAAAGAAAGAAAGAAAGAAAGAAAGAAAAAGAAAGAAAGAAAGAAAGAAAGAAGTTTGAGATTTCATTTAACTGATTTAGAAAACAAAGTGGGATGCAAGGCTGTATTGTTAGAATGATACTCTTGGGAAAAAAAAATAAGCTGCTTTAGCAAAAGAAATAAATCTCTCTATGCTAGCTTATAAAATTCAGATTTTGATTCATTTCAAATCAGAAGTTGTAAGTCAATGGAAGTTTTGGCTGGTAAGGACAGTTGAGTTGGGACTAACATGAAGTAATTATCTGATTGCATTATTATATGTACAGCGAGAAACATTACAGCACGAGAAGCCTTATACAAATCGACATACTGGCTCCAACTAAATGGTTAAAAAATTCACACTGAGAGCAGAATTGCACTTTCCTTGGTTGTGATTCTTGTCACAACGGATGTCCTAAGCTGAATATTTAAGCTTTAGTATTTGGATGAAAAATGATAGTAGACGACTTCTGAGAAGAACCAAAAGTATTCACAAGACTTCATGTGTTCACAGTGCACCAGCTAAGCAGCATTCTCACATGAAGGCTGGTGTGAAAAAATAATAATATGTTCCCTTTCCTTAGGGTCATTATTTAGACACAGATTTCCAATTTGTAAGGAATAATTTAACAAATCAATGCTAATTTTTTACATTAACATATTTATTTTTAATTTAAACGTCAATACCTCTGAACTATTATCTTTCAACTAAATCAGATTAATAAGGAGATAAATGGCTTTGAATAAAAATGATTCTGAAATACTTTTCATTTTTGAGGAAGATGAATAATGTTTTCACATGAATATATGATAGAGATTGCTGTATTGACATAAAACATATTTAAATTTATCATTGTAAAATCTGACAGGAGAGTATTTGTGGAAGATGTCAAAATCCTGAATGATAATTGATTGTAAAACAGAGATAAAGCAGACATCAGAATTTTATGAATTTATTACTTCTTAGTTCTTAGAAGTGTATTTCTTATGGGCACTACATTTTAAAATAATTTCAGTGACTTGTTTTTTTTTTTTTTTCCCATTAATTTTTGCTACTGCATGGCAAGAAGCATAAGAAAGTGCCAGTGCCCTGTAATACACAGGAATCACGTTTTAATTTCCCAGTCATACATCCCACGTTGAAAAATATAAGGAGAAAAGGGAACATGTACAATGCAGAATCAAGTGTTTTCAGCACTTTACTTATTGCTGTCAGTACAGCAATGGGGATAAATCACATCGGGCTTCTTCAATGCAAATGCCATTAAGCCTTATAGTAAGCAGACAGGTAACAACCTATGCTGGCACGGAAATCCTCTCCTCCAAAGACGACTGCGTCCAAATGAAAGCCAACCTGGGATCCTGCTTTCAATGCTTCTTCACAGACAGCCTTCAAATGAGAGCATATCATTAATTTCTACAGAAATGCAGGACGCAGAGAGACTAAGAGGATATTACATCAACTCAGTACTACCCAAATCTAGCAATCCTTCAGCTAAAATTGCTCCTATTAAGCAAAGCCATTGTAGGTACTCGGCTGTGCACAATGCTTTAAAATGACTCAGCAGAACAGCAAACGTTATCTTGCCCTGAGCACCGATATGCTTGCGCTGTGGAAACGCAGGACATCATAGCAGATTCCCTGCCTCTTGGCCAGAGCTTACCATAATGCCCTTGGTATTACAGCAATTGCTGTCTCAGATATGTATGCAACAATATGGGACAAAACACTCCTCAAATGCTGCTTAAAAGCAAACAAAAAAGTATTAGCTTTGAGTGGTTTGACATGTAGCATCCCTGCCCGAGGAAAAAAGAAAGAAGGATCAGAATCTCTGTTATTACAGTAATAATTTGAATGGTTTAAAATGATGGTGGGTACCTGACTGGATAAATTGCCAATTTAAAGCCCTCTGCAACAACTAACTAAAAAGTGGGTATGGAGGTTAAAAATGCAACAAGTACTGTAGAATGTAAAAGCAAGCAGAATTTTGGTACCGTAGCTTTATATAATGGTGTGCATTTCCAGAATATTACTATTTTATACTGATTTTTGTAATATTAATATTTGTTGAGGAAAAGGTATGCAGAAAGGGGCAGATGTAATTACAAACTCTGCTAGTGGGTGTTCTTACATGGCAGCCGGTGGGGCACAAAATTATTATTAAGCAGAACGCTTTAAAAGGCAACTCCGCTGCCAACATCAAGGACTGCAGCACTAAAAAAATTCCCCTATAAAATACTGCAAGCGAATAAAAACCCCAGCCAGTTGCAAAGGCGAGTTAATTCTGCGTATGCGCCCCGAACGGGAGCGTGCCTGTCTGGTGATGCTTTATTACGTGTGGGGAGGTACGTGGCTGCGCCAAACCAGCAGGCTGGGGCTGCCGGCAGCTCTCGAGCTGCTTCTGCCCCGCGTGTCCTCAGCTGGCCCCAAACCTTCCCCGTCAAGCTTTGGGGGGAGCCCCACGTCCCCCCGCGAGTGCAGGGGCTCTGCCACTTTGTCACCGTGCTGCCTGTCCTTGCTGAAAAGCCTGGGCTGGGTATGAAAGGCTGGCGGGTAATCTGTGTTAAAAAGCACCATAAAAATAAGGTTTGGTATAAAATTACTCTGCGGATATTTGATATTTTTAAAGTTAATTGTGCTTCTAACCTCGGCGCTAAACACCCCATCACACACACAAAAAGCCGTAACGTGAAATTTGCTTGAAGTGTTGTCGGTAGAAAACATTATAGAGATACCGCTTCAACAGTAGTGAAAGGAGGATCGTCCTTTTTTCTAATTAAACGTTATATCAAAGTGAAGTTCGACAGCTACTAAGTAGTCTTTTAGTGCAACAGTGTGAGTACTACAGTCCTTTAGGGAAGCAGATTTCCACTCTAAGTCTGTCAAAAATGCTGCTAGTAATGCGGAGGGGTTTCGTTAGTCGGCATGGACTATCTGGAACTGTTCTTCCACCGAAATATTTTGGATTTAGAAAGGCCTTTGCTGTACAAACATGAGAGTTAAGCATACAGATGTTTTAGGGGACTGAAAAATGTGTTCAGTATTTTTTTAATCTCTCTACCTTCAAGAAATTGTGCCAGGAGTATGGAGGGCTCAGCTTATCCCAGGTGGCTGAGGGGGGCAAAATACGAACACTTCAACCGCATCCAGACCTGCTTACCTTAAAATTGAGCAACCCCACTGCAGTTTCCACAAAAGGGATAAAATTCATTGGTTCTACAAGTGTTCGGCCTTTCAAGTGGTGCACGAATCTGTCTGCGAACTGAAACTAGACAGCATGAGGCACACGAGAAAAAAGTACACACACGCACACGCAGCTTTAAATCTTTCACCTGGCTTGCAACACTCCTCCCCCCCCAAAAAAAAAGAAAACCAAAAAACCAAAACCAAAACAAGACAGAATAAAAAAACAGACACACACAAAAAAAATCACAAAACTCGTAACTAAAAATAAGGCAGAAAACTCTGGTGCAGGCCTGCGGCTGCGCACCTCAAGGATTCAGGGCTCACTTGTGGATGGTGGGTGCGTGCCCCTGGCCCGGGCTGTGCTGGGTGCCCAACCTCTGCGCCCGCCTTGCCTTGGGTCGGGCACCAGTACCGGTACTGGAACCAGTACAGGCACCAGCACCAGCACCGCCACAGCGTGCCGCCGCCCAGGCATCCGCGTTACTCGTTACGGCACCGCTACCCTTTGTTCAGTAGGCTTTTCTTCATAATTTTTAGCTTACCTAGGAAGGCCTCAAAAAGGAAGTTTAATTCTTTGAAGACCAAAGCTTTCCAATTTTTTCCATGAGACCAGTTCACAGCTAGCTCTGAGCTGCCAGTGGGGTAGCCCAAATTCCAAAATCTATCATCTGGAAACATACAAAAGCTCTTGCACAGATTTTTCCCCTTTCAAAAGGGGGAAAAAAAAGGGGAAAAAAAAAACCCTCAGCCCTATATTGTAAATCTATTATGTCGGTCTAGATCTAGCAATTTGCGCGGATATAAACACATTGCAGGTATGGCAAAAATATTGTTGTAAATAAAGACAAAAATAACATATGCATATATTTTAAATTTAAGGAATATTCGACTATTAATGGATATCAAAGGAAAGGGAATTTTAATCATCTCTCCATTCAGTCTCAGTTGGGTAAATCATATCTAAGAGATTTGCATAAATATAAACCATCAAAGACTTTTCATCTTCAAAGGGGGTTTCAAGACCCTATAAGCTTTGTACTGTAATCATCGCAGGTCACAACCCTGCAGGAATAAGGCTGCTATGGCAACATAAAAAACTAATGCTTAAGGCTTAGCATAATATTCTGACTAATAGAAAGGAAACTCATTTTAAAAGCTGGCAGCCTATTTACCAGAAGCTGGATTAGAGGTGTTATTTCCCCTTTTAGCTTCCCCCCACCGCCCCTCCCCAAAAGAAGGAAAATCTAATCACTGAGATCTTTAAAAAGCTTTCGAACAATTTGCAGTAACTTTACAATTAGGCCAAAATAAATCACAGCTTTCTCCGACGAAGAATTCTGCCCTTCCCGTCCCTGCTTTGCATCACCACCGGGGCCCTCTCTGCAACTTTTCCTTGGAGAAGAGAATTCCACCCCAAAATGTGCTAGCAAGAAAAAAAAACAGTGCAATTCACACATGCAAGTATATGGTTGGGCAGGTACCGGGACAGCACAACACAGTAAACTTTATACAGGCAAACACAGAAAATGAGGTAATAAAATTACATCAGGGTATATCCTGAAGACTCCTATCTGTTTTTTATTTTTTTCAGTGAAACAAAAAGTAAAAAAGTGTTACTGTGTTTATATTTTAGGTGTAAGTTAAAGCAGTGGAGCTCTTCTTTTATTTTAAAAGATTTTAAAAGTCACACTCCTGAGATTTTTGATGACTTTTGCTTTTTTATTTTTCAGGTAAACAAAAAATAAAGAAAGTTTAATTAAACATTGCCTCCCTTCCTCTTCCTTTTAAAAATTTGCAATAAGCACCGCTACAAAAGGTAACTAGTGGAGAAGTTTCAATTAATTTTTTTCAAAAGGAGACGATTAAATGTTTCCGGCCTGGTAAAGTGTTCATTTCAGGGAGAAGGGGGGAAAGAAGAAGGCGGAGGGAAGAAAACAAAGCTCGGGGAGGGGATGAAGTAGCAGGCCCCCGCAATTCTTTCAGTTCCCGTGCACACCCAATAGTGTGTTGGGAAGAATGCACACTGTTCGGGATTTGTGGGAGAATTGTCCCGCCACAAAGGAGGGAGAGTTACGCTTGTTATAGTCCAATAAGCCATGCCAGTCAAACAAGTACCCACACTAGGGACAAAAGGAGAGCAAGAGATTCTCACACAAAAGAAAACAAGTAAGCCCATCTTTTAGTTGTGCATCAGCCTCCAGGTTTTATGCTCCGCATAAATAAAAATGAGGGGGGAAAAATAAACAGCTTCTCTTAGGCTGGGAGCCTGGAAAAAAAAAAAAAAAAAAAAAAAAAGCAGGCAGGAGCGAAGCCGCGGGATTTCTGAAACGAGCCAGCGTCATTAAGCGGAGCACGCTCTTTGTGCTCGAGGGCTCGGCCGGGCGGGAGGGGAGCATGGTGCCGACAGCAGGCATTGAGCCGGCGGCAACGACGGCCGGCCCTGAGCCCCAAGGAGGGCTGGAAGGGGCCAGGGGACCCAAGGG
Organism: Netta rufina; assembly: GCF_964035555.1. Lineage (NCBI taxonomy): Eukaryota > Metazoa > Chordata > Aves > Anseriformes > Anatidae > Netta > Netta rufina. The sequence continues at coordinate 55,914,902 of NC_140123.1, read as the reverse complement.
TCCCACCTTCACCTCAGCCCAGAGCCCACTTCATGGCAGCGAGCACCCTGCCATTTCGAGGGCCCTGCCGTTGCGAGGGCCCTGCCATTTTGGCAGCGTGAATTTTCACGCGTGACGAGCTACGCCCGAGGCTCGCAGGGCTGGTTGAGTCAAAAGTTGGGCCATGGGGACACGGCTGATGGCGGGGCTGACACGTTTGCCCGGGGTGCCATCGTGTATTGACTTCAGAATGAAACAGAGGCTCAGGATCGTGCCGTGAAGAAGCCCTGATGCATCTCGTGGCCTTCCGGCTGCTCGGCCAGCGCCTGGCAAAAACAGCGGGCCCAAGCACGCAATGCTGCTCCTTTACGGGCACTGTGCAGAAATAATGGCATAGCCAAACAAATGTCCCCCTTCTTGACAATTAAAACAATTACAGCGTAATTAGGCCTATTTCAAAGTTTTCTTAAGTAATTTGACATGCCAGCCATTTACATTTCAGGTTTTTATTGGCTGAAAAGTCAGTCATGAAACACAAACACACCTGTCAGCAATTAAAAAGGAAGAAATAGAGAACTGCTCAGGAAATAATATCTGTGCTAATTAAAAACACTAGTTAAAAGCTTCCTGTTTGTTCCTCCAGTTGCCCCAAGGAGTGACCTTCCCCCCCCAGCCCACTTTTTCACATGTTGCTAACATGTTTTCCCCATCTCCCGCTTACCAGGCATGTGGCTAAGGCACACGGCCGCAGACAAGCATTTCGCGTGGCAGAATATCTAGACAAGAGTCAAGAGACCGATGCATCCATTTTTGATAACATACTCTCTCATCAATATTGACTCTTCATTGACTGCAGGGGAAATAAACCCCATGTGCTTTGCGAAGGCAAGATGCTCCTCATACACTTCTTGTTATAGCACGTCTTACACACATTTAAACAGATCCACTTCCCAGTTACCTTACCCAAGCAACAACGTTACATGATATTTGAATCGCATAAGAGTCCTTCACCTCTACACCTGGCTGAACTCAGCCCAACAGCTTCAGTAAAAAGCTACTACATTGTTGGTACACAGATATTACTCACCCATCTTATTTCTTCGACATTTTCAACCTTTGGCAGCATCATGCTTGAAGGAAGGGTCTTGGACTGCAAAAGCGTCTCTAGATCTTCCTCTGCGAGGCCACTGGACACGGAGTTTATCCTAACACACTTCTCAGCATGGCCAAAGTCAAACTCTTCAAGTGTTTTCACAACTGTCAGTCTTGCTTCTCTCTGCAGTAAATATATATATATATATTTAAAGGCACCAAAAAAAAAAAAAAAAAAAGCATATTTTCTATCAAGAGAAAAGCATGCTGAGCAGAAAACTTGTAGAAGTGATGTGGAGAAAAAGCTAGACAGCCAGTATATTTCTGTCCCCAACATGTCTGTCACTTCTGGTCTTTTATTAAAGCAGTCATCACCAGCACCTCGCAATTCTGCCTTTCTCATTTCTTTATAACTAGCAAATAAAGTTTTCATGTCTAAATATTTCTCCACCACCACTTGTAGAAAACATGAGTTCTGTGTCCCCTGCTACTGACCATGTCTAACAAACACAAATCTGTATACTAACCATAATGTGTCGCGCTGTCTGTACTCACAAAAATGGAATGTTAATACATTTGCATAAAGCAATTCATTTTTGTAATTCATCTTCATATTGCCTGTGCTCAAATAGCATGGATGTCAGTCTGTATAGATGTACATCTACTTCTTTGGCTTTGTTACATCATTTTTCTTTTTCTCCATATAGACAGAGCATATTAAAGCTCATAATAGAGTTCACAACTTGTCTGTGAAAACAATGCCAAAATAGTTTGTAGACTTTCGTGAACCACCTAAAAAGATATTCTCCTGCTGGCACAAAATAAAATATCCAAAGATGCTTGCATGGCCTCTCACTATTTTTTGTGAATGTAGATTTGAAAGTCTGTTGAATATTTGATTTGCATTAAGAATACCTGGGTGCTTTTCTGAAATGCAACACTTTTATTGGCCTCAAGAAGAGGAGGGGCAGGGGCAGGAGAGCACTCGGGCTCCCCACTTCCTGCCCGTTTCAGTTTCAGCAACAAATTCCTCCCACTTGCCAACAGCCCCTAACAAATTCTCATTGTCAAAATGAACACTTATCAAAAGTAATTTCATTTGTGAAGAGCTTTTATGATCCTAATAAAACTTTAAAGCTCCTGAGTCGCAAATGTTAAGAAACAACTTTAACAATATGCAGTCGCTGGAGAGAGATACTTTGCAAGAAAACAGACAAACTCGGAGGGGAAAAAAATCATCAAAGTTAATATCCAGGCTAATACCAATCAGTGAGACAGCAGATGATGGTAGAGTTAAACCAGACGGCTACAGATCTGTGCCTGTGGAGGGGCCAAAGAGGTTTCCAGAGGTGGTGGAAGTGAGGCAGTGGGAGGAACGATGGTGTGTGGGTGTTGGGTCAGGGACCAGTGTCAGCCTGCCCCAAGCTCGAGGGGCTTGGGCTGTCCACAGCAAGGGTATGGAGAGTCAATGGCAAGCACTGCTCTAACTGGGTAAAGGGAAGGAATAAAGTCAATGAAATCTTCAGCTTGGGGCTTCTCTTCATGCTTCTCGGAAGGTTTGGCCCTCAATCGGAGAGATGCAAACAGCACAGGCATGTACGCATCCCTGTGCTGCCATAAAGGGTTGTGTTTGGAGGTAATTTCTGTAAAATACAGCCCAAAATGTCATAACTGCTGTGAGTGGGCCATCAGGAAATATGTGCAAAGATGCTTGCAGTTCACTGCAACCAGGTGCAGTTCATCCGAATGCCGTGAACCGGCATGATGCCATTGCTGCTTTGCACAAGTCCACCTCCTTGTCCTTCTCAGGTCAGCGGTGGCTGGTTCCTAGGCTGGGCCAAAAGTTTCTGGATGTGCTGCGGAGCAGTGGCTGAAGCACTCTCTCCAAACCAATTTATGCTTTTAATTAAAGCCAGATTATCACCGTTTCAGCACACACTGATCCAATTTGCAAAATAAAGATCTCCCAAAATTATCCACTAAGGCAGCATCCAATTCCAACTGAAGGCACATCTCTAGAAAACTTGCAGTCTAATTCATTATGATTTTTTCAGATTATAATAATGAGCAGTAGACCATCTCATTAGCTATTTTTCTCCTCAGGCTGCAAACTCCCTTCCCAAAAAAGACAGATCGTGTCTTTCTAGGTATATTTCCATACAAAGCACTTATTAACAGGCTGTTGCTGTTATCAATTTACATAAACTAAATGTGCAGCCCTCTGGTACGTATCCCAAAAATAACCAACAACTTCACTGAATTTATACCAACCAACAAACATGGGGAGGGGGTTGTTGTTTTTTCCCATATTTTAATAGAAAATATGTTGCTATGTTAGTTAACACACCCATGCCATCTGTTGGGTTGAGAATTGATGCGGCTTCTTAGAGCCACTACATTTTAGATCTGTCTGCCTAGATACCCCAGGAACAGAAACGTCTCCTTTCCACGATAAACTATTTCTAGTCGCTATAGTTTTTGAATCAGGATTCAATCGATATTTTCTAATTGTGGGACAGGCTGATAGGACCTGGTTGCCAAAGTCAGACCTCTCAAGGGACCTGACTCTGTGCCTGCCCTTCCTACAATATAGGGAATATCCAACAATATAACAAGGAATATTCCTACGATATTGGGAATATTCAACTGATGTTAGTGTGTTGTATCAGGTCCTTACCCAATCTTTCAGTAAAACACATCATGGGTTTAAAAAAAATTACTGAAACCTCTGACTAAATTAAATAAAATAAATACATTTTTCGTGGATGAAAAGGAGATACTCTTCTGCCTCATTATGCAATGAAACATAGATGCTATTGTAATTGTAGGATGCACATAAAAGCCAAGATTTTAAGGTAGTTAACCTAGTTAATAATAATAGTAGAGAAAAAAGCAGTAGTTGATAAAATAACATTTTTGTTGCCGTAGGTACGAGAATAAATGTATTTTCCAAACTGTGTGTAAGTTCCCTGATAAGACTGGTCAAATTTTTCAAGAACAGTAAAAGAAATAATTTACACCATCCTTCACCCTACAGCATGGGCAACACTCTGTCCTGAGTGGATAAAGAAATAAGCCTGACAAACAAATGGGTCCACCCTAGGACAGTTGGGAACTGTGGCACCCTATTAGGTGCTGCAGGGGTTGGGCTCTTTATCAAGCTGAACAAGGGAGGAAGACAACTGAACTTCTACGGGAAACAGTGATGCCATTAAATTACATTCCATTATTATATATCGTATGCTAACATCATTAAAAACTGCTAAATATGCTACTCATGCTGGAAAACCCATTGGAAACAAACATTGTTCATTGTGGCTCGTTTTGTATCTCATAGGAGGATGCAGGAAGATTTTCCTTCGCACGTGCAGCTACGCCAACTGGGGAAGACATAAGCCTTGGTGATGCAGCATTGCAGACGAATCAACCACCACTAGGACATACAGACACCAAAATTAAAGATGGGAATACGTGTGTAGCGGGCTCAATTGGCACCCATTAAACCTAATCACTACCCAACCTCACGAGTTGCTAGCTTTGAATTATCAAATCTGCAAAGAAAACAACATCCGTCCACTTTTACACTCCAGTGGAAGAGGTGGTCCCTCGTGGCGGGGCTGCGCAGTCTCGCCATCTGGAGAATAAATCGAGTGTGAAGTACAGTATAGTTTGGGACCAAGCTCCGTGGCGGCAGCCCAGCAGCGAGTTCATTAGTTCCAAACTTGCAGGGATTAGTGCAGTGTCGGGGCTAGTGTCGGGTGGGAGCAGGCAGGCAGAGCGCGAGACTCGGGGAAGGAGGCGGCGGTGGTGAAGGAGCCCCTCGGGCGTGCTAATGAAACAACGAGGTACAAGCACACCTAAATAGGTGCCTTAGGTTACAGCATCAGTATCTTCCCCTGGCGTTCAAATCAGTACCTTTCCTTCTTTTCTATTTTTCTTTCTTTAAGTTACAGTCAACACGCCGAAATTTCCGCTCTGAGACAGAAGGGATGGCACAGGAGTGGAAGCTCAGCCACCCACTCACCATGGACACGCTGTTAATAAAGAAATAATGAAACAAAGACATTCAGAATAATACAATTTTTGGTGCTGGAACAGCAGAGAAAAATTACATTTCCTTCTCTCTTTTCAAAGTGGTAAGACATCCCACAAACCAGTTTTTGAGCATGGTGATTCCCAGAACTGCCTGATTTTGGGGAGAGTGGGGAAGAGGCGTACGCACACAAATATCCCTTCTTCCCCCTTGAGCTGTATCTATATTTCACTTCATGTTTCTTGCATGTTCTTACCCTTTTCTTTCTCAAGACCTCCAGGTCTTAATGTAAAGATATTAGGTATACTTAAAGGTATGCATATGTATGGTCCTCATCCTGTTAACATCTTTTTGTAATAACTCTTCATATAGAAATGTAAATACATGATGCGCTACAATGGCAGTCCAGAATATATCACCCCCATGGCCATAATAAGTTTGCATGTCTCAAATGGCAGAGGAAAAATTAATTACTATAATCACAATTCAAGTTATTTTTTGTGACAGGTCTGACATGATAAAAACATACAATTATGTGTTAATGTTACTTCCCTGGAGTGGTTTGTTTACGGAGCATGACATGGCTGAATCTTTTGTCACTTATATTAGTGCATACACTACAAATGCATCTCTCAAACAAGCTTCTGCAAAAGTGCACATATATACCCACAAAGGATTTTAGGGCAAAATCGAGTTTTTGCAGAGGGAAAACCTGGCATATATTTACATTCTTGGTCTCCATCAGTGAAGTGATGCCATACAGAATGATATTTCATTTAGTTTCAAATTCACAAATCAGTTTGGCAAGAGAAAATAAAAATTGCATTTGTTTTTAAGGAAACAAAGAAAACTGTAAATGCAGAGCAGAATGTTGCTGAGAACAGGAGGTATTTGATTCATAGCTGTTTGCTACTTTATATGTATTAGCTACTTGTAAGAATAAATCTTTAAAATGGCAAATAGTTATTTCTAGCTAGTCTTGTGAGACTGGAAAAAAAAATGCTGTAAAAATATGTACATTGCAAATCCTCCAGGAAGCTGTTACTGAATCACTTCTTATGGTACCTTCCAGAATGGAGTATTAGTTGAGTTTTCAAAGACTTAAGAAGTTTTAAAACACATTTTATTTTGGTTCAACAGGGTACACTCCAAAACCAACATGTAACCCTAAAGGAAACAAGGGGCAGGAGTGTGGGGAGGAATAAGATCCCCATGGTGTGTTTTTCCCCTCTGCAGTTTAAGCATACATGCACTTTAGCACGCTGCAAGGGTCTGATTTTTCTGCTACTCTTTCCTGAAATCTTTGAGTTCTTTCTTTAAAAATTATTTGGTCTATTCAAGCCTTTTCTTTTTTGCACAATCCTTTTTCACTTTTCTGAAAGAGAGACTCTTCGTAACATAATGAGTCATCTAACTCGGTGCATCTCCAGCATCTGCTGCTTTTCTCTCTGCTCTGCTAATTGTCTTTACATGCGGTACATGGTCTATCAACACTGAAATGAAGCAAACTACTTCAGCAGCCAGTGTTAGAAACCAAGCTGCAATTTAATTATGCTCTGCTGAGGAATATTAACTCCTTTCCCCGTTTTCCTAGAAGTTTTATTTAAGATCTAGGAATGCATCACTGCTCCTATCACCAAAATTTTCCTATATTTTCTGGAGGACAAGATCTCTTTAAGCTGTTTATGAATATCTGGGAGCTGCTTGCTGCCACACAGCCTTAGCAAGCCTCTCCCCTCCTCCCTCTACCAGCGTGGACAATGTGGATCCTTAAGATCCATCATCTGGTGTCCAATGTCATCAGAGTTGGACAACTTCCACAGGCGATGACTGGGCGATGGCGTGGCTCCAGATGCCAGGAAGGTGGGAAACCAGAGGACCAGACCCTGAGCTCCCCCCAACCAGCAGCTCCGGACCCAGGGCTGGTGACTCCCCGTAGAGCTTTACAGATGCGAGCAGCGCATTTCTGCTGCGCCAGGGTATCCGGGATGCATACATTAGTGCAAGAGCAAGATATTTTTACAAGTTGTGGCTAAGATATTTTTGGAGTTGCATGTATCTCGCAGAAGTTTAACTAGAGGCTGCTAGAATGAATTGGCGCGTAGAAATACTCATGTAATCTGAGGGCTTAGCATAAATCTGTTTGTAGTAAAAATAATACAGCATGCTGTGTGTGTATACATAGATACAGAGACAGACTTATACCTTAAGACTATGTGTACAGAGAAGGTTTTTTTAATGACAGTACCATATACAACAGCTCCAATAAAAGAAAATTTTGTGCCTGTACGTAGGCAGCTATTCTTCTGTCTGCCAACTTTTATAAACACTTACAAAAGATATGTAAACAACCTTTCAATTAAGACAAATCAAGCTAACACTAATTTAAGCTGGCTGCAAGATGTAGTCTCTTTACTTTTTTTTCCCCTGGCTTTCTGAGGATTCTTTTTGTTTTGTGACAGATTAGCATCACAAACGAAAATTCTTTAGAAGCATTAGTGTTAATTAGTCTTCCTGGACCGTCCGAATGAGCTATTGCGTGATGAAATGAGACCACAAAATATTCAATCTGAAGTAATCAATGAAAAAAAAAAAAAGCCATGCGCTTCTTTCATCCAGCACATGATCTTAATTGTATGTTACAGCTATTTTTTATTGAAAAATATTTGAGTTTAAGATGCATTTTCTTGGTAATAAATAATTGTGAAAAAATGTTTACATGTAAGTGTCAATTTTTGTATTTTTATAAATGTATCGTTTTGCTGATGCTGATAATGAAACAGAAAACTGTCCACCAAAAGTATGTAACTGTAGCAAATTATCAATTCCTGTTCAGCTGCTGATTTCAGGAGAGGTGATTCTAAGTGAGATACGCATCAAACGTTTTGAAGATCAACAGATGTGCACCATCAGAAGTGTCATTTAATTATGGCTACAATTATTTAATAAATTATTCTGAAAAAAAATGTTAAGCCAAATAAGGCAAATATCAAAAAAGAAGAATGTTAAAGGCAAGCTAAGGGAAAATAAAAGCTTATCAGAAAGAAAACAACTGAGAGCTTGCACCCAGAGAAAGGTGGGGAAAAGTCTTCTAGATTAAAAGGTAGTCCTCAAACTGTAAGATTATTCTTGAGCAGAAAGAAAGAAAGGAAGGCCAAAGGCTTGGATAGAAAGAGCCAGCGTCCATCCCGAGGTGCTCAGAGCCCCCTAGGAACATAGAAGGCATTAAGAAAAAATCAGGTAAACTGCATTATGGCTTCTCCATCCTTCCTCTTTTCTTGAAGAGACTTTAACGATCTGTCCACAGTCTCAATAAAAGAAGGGGTTTTAGAGAGAAAATTTGGAACATTTTTTTTCTGATTTGTGCAAATACTGATTAACAGCTCTTATCTTACTTATCTGTATTAGTAAGCTAAAAAGTTAGTATTGTTCATGTGATCAGAATCCTACAGAGCTCCTGAAGTCCAAGAGTTTACAAGTCATGACCACAGTAAAATCATGCTTCTGCAAAAAAACTGTGATCATTTTCAAATTCCATCTTAAAGATGAAGGTTGTCACTTGGTAGATGTGTGTCCATGCAATGCATTTAGCACGGGATTTATGACACCAACTGCTCTGCAGGTGTCATACGCTATGCAACGCGCCCCCAGGAGGCCCTTCCACCAGGTGAGTTCTTGCACCATCTGAAAGAGAAGTCCTTAAACCACATTTCATGGGCACCTTTTTAAAGCAGAGGTTACCTCATGCAGTCCTGCACTCCCTTGTGAGATCATGTGAATTGATTCAACTTCTGTTTATGGACCCCCTGAGAAAATCAACACCATCAGGTAACTTAGCTCCCAACTCCACCTGAAGGTCTTGGGCCCCAGCTGTCTGAAAGACAGAGCTACTCATTTATATCCATCCTCTCCTTTGGAGCAGCAAACCATGTAGTTTCTCCAAACCAAAATGTGGTTTCACAGATGGGTCTCAGCAGGGATCGTGCCCCAAAAGAAGTGTGGGCAGGACTGCACCAAGTTCAGTTCTCTGCTCAGTCCTGAGACGGGGCTCCAGCAAGGCCTGCACACCTCCAACCACTCACATGTGCCACCTTATCATGCAAGACATATCCTCAGCTAAACAATAAAATAATACCATGCTGATATGGCTCACTGCTCCTGCTACTTCAGCTGCTGGAACTGAGGAAAAAACACAGAATAGTGATTACACTGTAGGTCCCTCAAAGTCAGCCTGCTCTAGAGGGTTGTCCCTACGCAAGGTGGCCCCTCAGCCCCACCAGGCGAGGGCACCGGGGATCGCTCCTCGGACCAGGTGCGTTTAGCATTGTAAAGTAGCCTGTAATTGCAGTAATTACTTCCATGGGAGAATAATGTTAGGAGAGCATGAACACAATTTTAGATGTCTTTAAGTTTAGAAGCTTGAAAGAAGTGGATGCCAGAAGCACTGAATAGATAGCTCTCCATGGGGTTGTTCAGCACAGGAAACTTTGATCTCACAAGCTTCGCACTAAATCGACACAACTCTTGCCTTCCCACAAAGCAAACCTGTTTTATACACATATTTCTCAGCCAGTACTTACCTTAACGAACACCCACCTCACTATCCTGGATTCTACCAGAGTTCCTTCCTCTTTCCCTACTAGAAGGGCTGCCTTCACTTGGACAGGTGTCCGCGGTGAGTCAAGGAGCCCCAAAAGCCCACTCCACCCCAAAGGCAGATTTTAGCACCTCCTGTAGGCAGCATTTTCTCAGATGCTCCTAATGACGTGAGGAAGCCAGTTACAGCTTGCTGTTCGCTCTTGGCAGCGTCCCCGAAGGATGGGCAGCAGTACAAAAGCAACTGCACCCCCTTCTTCTCACCCACACCCCCGAAGTGGGAGAGGGGAAGCAGCGCCAGAATGCCACATCCCGCACGTCCCTGACTCGGCAGCGACTAGCTGAGACAGAGACTGAGCCCTCGTATATAAAATCAGATTAATTCTATGACTCATGTATTCACGGCAAGGAGTGGGGACCTTTTGGAAATGACTTCAGTTGTTTTCTGTGGTCTGAACCCAATCTGAGGATGTGAATTTGTCCCTCCCTAGACCTATGATCAGTGTTAAGGAAACTGTGATTTTTTTTCTCCTGTTTAAAAGAGGCACCTGAGGAGGTGGTTATTTTCTAGGTCAAATCTCCCCTGTGCTAATCCTATGGTCACAGTATTTGTACATCACTAATAGATGAATTGTACATTACTGGTGCAATATAATACACATCTTCATAGGCACGTAGAGAAGAAACCTTAATTATTTATTGGTGTTCTTCGAAACCGTTTTAAGTTCCTCATTTAGATATTCCTGATTGCAGCGGAACAAATTACTGGAACTTGTGGCATTTCTTTTCCCTCACTGCATTTTTTTTTTCTCATGAAATCAATTATTTTTAATGCTGGGCTGGCTGAGAAGGTGCTCCGCAGTGGGGCTTCTGGAATATCTGCAAAATTTAAAGTAAGGTTGGTGCATATTTCCCAATCAAAGTATAAGATAAATCAATTTGTGTTTATTTCTGCAAGATCTGAGCAGTCCCTACTCTCTCCTGCTTATTCCTACCCCATGCCTCATTTGTCCCCCACACAAAAGCTTTCAATGCATCTGCTTCTAAAATCAGGAAGCAAACTGGATCACAGAGCAATCACATTCAAAAAACTTGTTTTTACTTTATTTCTGGGTAGGGAAGTAGGATTTTTTTTTTTTAAGACCAGACAATTTCAGCATTAGCCATACAAAAAATTGCATTGCTGCGAGCAAGGGGATTGCAAAGGATGACAATAAACAGCGAGGAGGGGAAACATGGAAAGAAGAACTTCTGCTGTTTTTATTTTATTTATTTATTTATTTATTTTCCTGCAGCACAGCTGTCCCTGGAGAACCAGAGCCAGCCAGCTCAGCACCCACGATTTCACTTCTTTCCTGCTAATGAGGAGGGTAGCAGGTAGGATTCAAGCAAGTGCCTGCACCCCATAGCAGTCATCACTAAGAGCCCCCGTTCTTATATCCACACTTAATTATCCATACCATTACCTCAGCAGAGCTGATGGGACCCTCTGGAAGCAGGGCACATTGATTACTTGGCTACCACAACTCTTCCCTTATGTTCGGTTGCTCCCTCCATAACCTCTTTTCCAGGCTTGAGCACGAGGGCTCCTTCACCTGTGTTTCCAACACCTACTGATAGATCCATCCAAGTCCAAGTCCCACACGGATTTAACCTACTTCAAGCGGTCTGTCAGGCTTGGAGCTCAAATCCTTTGTCTGGCTTATCACATATTTTTTTTCTCACTTTTTGGACAATGATTCTGTCAAATGCAATGCCAATACAAGACTAATAAAATAGGCTCAGACCATTTTAAATACACATAATAAATGTTGGGGCCAGCCCGGACCCTGCCTTGGTACCGATTTAGCTGTAAATTTACTTAGCACCAATAACATGAAGTTAATGCAAAACTTTGGTAGGTTTCTGCAGCATGGGCACACAAACGGGCTTGTTGTCCCTCTTGAGGCCACTGGACTACTATGGACTACTCCACCATACTAAGGGTGCTGTACTAGGTACATCAGTACCAGGAAAGTGTTGCAAAAGGTGTGTCTTACCAAAGTCTCTTTCTTTTCTGGTTCCTCATTTGAACTATCATCCTCCTACATGGGCTTCAGACCCCTAGCATTCTCTTCAAAATGATTCACAAGGTTTTAAAGTCCCCTGTGCAATTTGTCGTAAGTCTTCAGGTATATTAAAGCTTTCTACTTCCTTTTAATTTTCTTGAAAAATGTTAAGTTGCTCTATTTTAAAATTATTGGTGTTCATCACTTCATTATATTTATTAATATCATATTTTTTTTAAATCCTGTGTCACTTCATGCTCTCAGCATCACCTTTTCCAATATAATCCTCATTTCCAACTGAGTGATTTGATCTTTGCTTTAAGATAATTTTTCATCTGTTGCTTACTTGGCTTAATTTCTTCCTGACCAGGTTTCACAGCTTCAGATTCTGTGTTGGCAGTTTCTTGGCCAGTTTTCATTTCCTGTTGACCAGATAAAATCTCTGCCAGTATGGAAGCTAAGTCCTCTATCGCTGCCCAAGCAAGAATCAGGCGTGCTGAATCTACACTCAGTATACACTTAACATAAATCTACAGTTAATACAAAGCTAATCCTCTTTGGAATTATCATCCACCCCACCATAAGCTTTGCCACATTTTGTGAGTGCTTATGAATATTAATTAATTATTCTAGCCCACTTGCATGCATGTTTGTAAATAGACAGCTATTAGGATAATTAAAATAGCAAGACAACAGTATCAAAATGGCTTCAGTCCACTTGATCACCAGCAGCGATATAAATACGTATTTTTAAGAACACTGCTTCTGCCTGTGCTTCTCAGGACAGGTGACTGCTCACCCCCATCTGCAGGTGGACCTACTTTCTGGCTATTACAGCATAACACCTATAGGCAGAATTGCTGCAGAGCCCCAGGCAGGTTGAGCCCCATTGTTCTACACCCCATTCAGCTTAACACAACCCCCTGATCTATCCACAACGTTCAGCTCAGCATTTTTATCCTGAACAATGGGGAAGCAAGGAGGATAAACGGGTATTTTAACCTTTGTTCTGCCTACGTAGTCCTCGTCCACCAGTGGTTTGCAGCATTGGAGACAAACCTCTTGTATGCGATTGCTTTCCCAACACCGTTCCCCTGCTGACAAGGCTATGATGACGGGCACTGTTTGCTGGTATCCTAACCTGGGTTTTAAACAGAGCTTTCTCTTGGGAGATGCCCTTTCTATTATCCGTATAACTCCTTTTGCTCCATCTCTCCATGCCTTATGATGCTGTGGCATGCTCTCCGGGCTGACCATGGGACAAAATTTGTACAACGTCTTCTTCTGCAGTCCCATCTCCCAAGGATCTCCAGCTCCCGTCAAGCTGCGGTTGCACTTTTTGCACTGCTACTAGTCAAACAAGTTATTGAAATGTTTTTGTTTGTTTTTTTGCTGTTTCCCTCCCTCGCCTTCAGTCGATGTTTGTAAAGCATTTAACACTACACCAGGCGGGTTAATTTACTGCACTGGTAAAACAGGCTATTTGGAGTGTCTTGCAACACTGACATGTTTTCAGCTTGAAAATCAGATGTCTCCATCCCAAAGGAAAGAATTCCTGCCAAAGCTTTGTTTATATCGATGCCAGGTGCAATCTGGCCCAACAGTGGTAATGACATATGAACACTAAACAGTTTGTAAAAAGCATGCTTCAAAATGAAATCTGAATCCTATATATAAAGACCCAGGTAAGGGTCTTACTATGAATTTGCCTGGTGTAGGAAAGTATTTCTTTGTAGAAACATTAATTTGGCTTCTGGGCTCCCTTTAGTGTTATTAGTGGCTTCTGATTTCAATTTTTTCATTACAGATTGTTTTTCTTTTGCTTCTGGTAGAGTTCTCAAAGCCACAGGTTTATTGTGTGGAAATATTTTAACAAAAATTACTGTAATTACTGTGTTTAATACTTTATTTTGAACATGGCTCTTGCACGTATGATTAACAAAGGAAACCTTTCCTCTTTTTGCCTCTGTAGAGAGCAACCCTGATTTGGTGCAAATTAGAAAGACTGCAAAGCAACGTGCCCTGCAGCACCTCTTGAAACAGAGTTGCCAGAACTGAATCGCATGATTTTTTCAGACCTCTCCTTTTCAGGCAAAGTTCAAAATCGGCTTTCATCCCCAAAGGAGATTTTTCGGTTACTGCTGGCTCCACGGAGGGAAAAAAATTGTTAAACCTGTATGAGAGTCGCGACCCTTAGATTAAGCAACTCCCTGCCCATAACGTGAGAGCATCAGAAACCCTGGTAGGCTGTAACTTGCATATGCTCACCAGAGCTCTGTGATGGCGACATCCTCGTTGCCACTTTTAAACCTAAAAGTCAGACAAAACTGGGGAAAACAACAGCGTGGAAGGCAGCATTTCACATGGAGGGGTTTTAAGAACATGCCCAGATTTTGTTTGCAAGTATGTATAAAATCGACACTCCCACCAAATCAGCAGCCATTTACACAAAGATATAGCCCTTGAAATCAATGATATTTATACAGTGATCAGGTTCTTAATCCTTTCAGAGGGGCAACGCTAACCAAAACCCGTGGCTGCTGGTCAGTGCTCGTGCTGTAATGCTCATTGTGGGCTACGCTTCAGACAGACACCGAGCACGTCATTTGCCCACAGAGCATCCTGTAACATCACAGGCCATTTTAAAAATGCGTGGAGAACACCAACAATAAGGGACTACTTGACAAAAAGCTATTCATGTGCGCAACCCATTGCCTCACCACATACCTAAGCGGGAGCCACTGGGGTTGGGTTTTGTCTTCAGCAGAGGGAAATTTTCAGGATGCCTTTCCCATGTGTTTGGAGCAAAATCCTGAGACAAGTATGCCTTTAAAATGAGAGCTAAACCACTGAATACTGTAACTCAAACTTCAGAAATCATGATTCTTGAATCGGTGCCTCAGCAGAAAAGGAAGGACTCAGATTTGCAGATGGCAAGTCGCTTGCTGCAATCTGAAAGGGTCTATACTATAATGGCAAAAAATATGACTATATACACTTTCTTCCTCTGTCCATCTGCCACTGTTATAGTCTAGTGTGGGGGTGATTTTATTTAAATTTGGACTGTTTGCAGGCTGATTTCTCATTTCTGCAATCATTAGGTTTGTTACAAAAAGAGTAAATAGATTTAAAAAAAAAAATAAAAACAACTGCTGCCTTGGTGCTGTGTGACTTAAATAGTGAAATCATTGCAATAGACTCCCACTGAAGAAATCCACATACATCTGCTGCTGGTCTGCACGGCATCTCATCCTGTGATTGTGTATGTGCATCTATGTATGGAGTGCTTGGAAATCTTCACAATGCTTGTAGCTGTTTTCTGAAATGGGAGACGCAGAAGAGCAGTAATGACCAGAAAGACCAAGGAGAAAAGAATTAATAATAGAAAAGGAATAATGAAAATGGATATTTAATTTGTTAATATTTAAAGGTCATATGAAGAGTCATCTTGTTTTACTCTCTTATTATTCACCTTCACCCAGGCAAACTGCATGGTAGCTTGCCACGGTTTCCCCCGCACTCATTTTGCAAGAAAAAAATGTCAGTGGGCAGAGGTGTACGTTTATCAAGATGCAGAGGCATTGGAAAGTCATCAGGAACTGTGACTGCACTTCTCCCCTTACTCAAGACTTGCCAAGAACAGGACTTGTAGATGGAGATTTGGTTTTGCAGAGGGATGAGAAGCCCTTGTGCCTTCCCCTTGCATGTCCCGGGTCCTGCGTGGCGAAGCCTCTGCTGGGAGCAGTGCTTCTCACAGACAAACTCCCCAGGTCCAGGCTGGTCCTGCATGCTGTCACTGCACCTTTGGGCTCTCAGCGGCACTGAGGCACCACAGAGATGTCCCCACCACCCCGCAGGGTCACCCCCTGTTGTGCCCCCTCCCCGAGGCAAGCTAGCGGCTGCAGGGAACAGCAGCAGCTGGCGAAAACAGCCAGCTCTGCCAGGCTGGCGGCAAAGGAATAAAACAGATTACAACAAATGATGGAAATTGCCTCCTTAATATTTTACATTTTTTAAAACGGCCTGTGATGTTACAGGAGGCACAGTGGTTTTAGGGCCTGTGGGCTGCTGGCTCAGGGGCTCTGAAAAATTAATAATCCGAAGGCAGACTTTTAAAGGGTTCGTTTTCAATAGCTTGTTCTGTGAAAATTAGAAGGTATCAAATAAAATTATTAGCAAACATGGATTCCTCTCTCTTTTGCTTTGTAGAGAGAGTGGCAGCGTTCATGCTGGAAACTCAGGCTCACCAGGACAACAAAGATTTTTGATCTCTGTTTTCTGCACCCTGGAAAAAAAACTGAGGCAACCACCAAGCAGGTTTAATTCTGCTTTTAATTGCACAGTAACTACACTAGTGAAGGGCGAAGAAGAGTCTGGCTCATTGTTTGGCAGCAGCTTGCAAGGCATATATCTGGGTGTAAGTTATCTGCCCAGCCTAAATACTAAGCCCTAGTCACCTTCTGGATGGCCCATCTTATATATACATCTTTTTCCTTTAAAATTTAAAAGGAACTTTGATTGGTTTTTAGTTTGCATTCAGTATTTTCTCTCCTTCAAAATGTAATTGATGTAACACAGCATTCATGTTGTTCTGAAGTCAATGAAAACAGTGCTAAGGAGGGATGAAGAGCATTATTTGCTGTGGATCTGTAAATATGTAAACATTTATGCATTTCTTTAATTGAGAAAATGAATAGGCAGGTGATATTATGTTACATAACTCTAGAATTAGAATCTGAGCCTAGAACTTATGTAAAAAATAAACGTGTTTTAAGCAAGATTTAAACAATCCAGCACCTTTGTCACTTTTTCCTGTGTCAAGTGGGCACAGACTGCAGCGATCCCAAGAAGGAGGCTTTTCACATTCATTTCTACCAGTAGCAACCCAAGACGCGAGAGGGTGAAGAACAAGGGTCATATTTATAATCTGGAATGCTGTAAAATATCTCTCTTCAAGTTTTCAGCTGAACTGAGATATTTATCTTAACGAGATCTAATTAGACCTTATTTCCATAGCATATCAATTATTTTCCTCATTAGAGTAGCTAATGCCATGTTCAGATATCATGGCAATCAAGCTTGTGATTTCTGGAAAAACTGGTTAGAAGGCTTAGTATTAAGCGCGTTTCCAACTGTGAAATTTATCCTTCCGAGCAATGCCTCCCAGTTTACTCACTTTGTTCCAGGATTCTCCGCAGCATATGGCCACTGGAACCCATTAAATAACAAGAAGTAAGACAAAGTCAGCGATGAGTCAAAAATAGCTGCACTAGTGAATCGCCTTTCAAAATTCTGTCTTTAACAAGAAAAATAATGAAGAGTAAGACATGCAATTAGAAGAAATTAAGGTCAATTTTCAAGCCGGGTTGCCTACACGGTGGTTTCTAAATCCACGTTGGGCACCTCAAATAAAAGCAGTCTGATTGAACACCTGCAGCTCCTGGCAATGCACTCAGGCATACAAGGCAGCCAGGCAATTCTTGTACACAAAGTCTCTACTTCTCATTTTTATTTTCCCGATTACCTAAAACTCCTAAAACTCCAGGCCCTAATCACCAGATCGACATGTTCCTTTCTCCTCCTAAGGAAGACACCCAGTGCATGGCCATGTGCGTGCCATATACTTGTTGGACAAGTACCATTTCCTCAGCATGGGGTGAAAACACTTTCTTAGTACAATATATTTGGGCAAAACCCTCCTCTCTGCTTTTTACCACTGCAGACTTCCCTAGCCAAGAGGTGGGATTCCTCTCACCCAGCCTGAGTCATCTAAAAGTCAGGTGTCCACTCCACGTTTTTTCTAGGGTCTTGCTACAGTCAACAGGGATGGGTTGGTCTGTCTGGAAGGAGATTTACCTTGCTCTAGAAAATAATTTGTTCTTTGGAGGCATCCAGCTCCCTTGGGTGCCTCAGCAGCTGGTTCAGATGAAGTGCCTTCTTCCTAGAGAGCTCCAACAGGTGAGGTGAACCTCAGCCCAGTGTGGTGCCACCTCCTGGATGAGACACATGACATTTTGCTGCTATGAAAGGTCCAATGTGTTGCTAGAAGACTACCACACTAACAGTGGACCTGCAGGACAAGCTGAATCTGTAGATGTATGCTGCAAGAGTGAGAGGAGGAGGAAGCTTTCATTTACACCCATGCCTTAATCAAACACAAGGCAACCACATTTACCTACTCTCCTTTAAAACACACCCAAGTGCACCAAACGGGTGTATTTCAAATGAGGTAGAGCAAACAAGCAAGCTTCTGAATAAACTGAATTTTTTATATAATGCATTTCGGAGTTTTGTTGTCATTACTTTTCTTTTCTTTTTTTTTTTTTTTTTTTTTTTACTCTTGTACCCAGCTCCCTTCATTTGCGAGTGAAAAGATGCTTCATCTGGTCATCTGAATAGTATATTCAAACAAAATGTCCCAGGAAATAAACAGTTATGCTCTTCTGACCTGTGTTACAAAAAATGTTACGTAGATTCCACAAGCCACAAATACTGCGATCATTTCTGTCCCTACACAGTTACCTTATACATAAAAAAATCTTTAATTTTTCTGGGCATATTCAGGTATAACACAGCTCGGAATTTGGCCACACAACTCCTAATTGCTTTAAAACTATATGGATGGTAACGGTGCCAGAAGACAATTTAGTTTGCTCTCGTTCATACTGAGCTGAAGTTGTTTGGTTTTCTTAAAAGAAATAAAACTGATAATTGTCACTACAGTAAGTAAATATGTCTGAATACACGCAGAAAGCAGATCTATTGGGTAAGAAGGTTACAGAATCTCATTTTGTGGTCCATCTGCTCCCTCTTTGCTTCCCAAGCCAACAGACACTAATCTGGGATGAAGAAACTGACAGGACATGGGGGAGGAGTAGACGGTCACGATTACGAATAATTTCAGGCTTTTTGATACACATTCTCATGCCATTATGATATTACAAAATGAAATTAATGCAATGGAGTCAGGAGGACAATTCAAACAATTACGCATTATGACAGAATTGTATTGTTCAAGATTTCCCCTTAATTTCAGTGCAATTCATATATTTTACCTCTGATCCCAATTCAATTGAAATTGATGTTGAAGGGGAGAAAGGTACATTGCTGTAAAAGACTGTTAAGCAGACTGTGAGCAGAAATAAAAGGTAAAATAATCAGATTGAGCTAAGAGAAGTATCCAGGTTACTCCCTCCTTTTTTTTTTTTTTTTTTTCCTTTTTGTTCTAATTTGCATCTGCGCTGATGGTCTTGAGGAAAATGTGAGCATCACCCCAATGAAAATTTTCTAGCAACCCTAGTGTGAAAAAAAAAATCAAAAGCTGTGCAGGACTATGAGAAGTAATACAAAAGAGCTAAAGATAAAAACAAAATTCAAAGCCACGGCTCATCAGCGAGAAAGACAAAGCAGAAGCGGCAGTGTGGCTAACCGGGGATGGCAAATGGGAAAGGGATGCACGGTGTGACATAGCGCGGGTGAAGAGACAGCCAACGGAGCTCCCTGTGCGGCCCTGCCACAATGGTACTGCCAGTATCTGGTTATTTTTAATTCTGGGCTCTTTCTCATTAAAAGGACCGTAATAAAGAGAAATATGTTTGTGTGGAAGCAAGAAAGACCAAGGTTAAAAAAAAAAAAAAAGGAGAGGAAAAGAGATAAATACGTATTGTTTGGCTGAACTGTGATTAAGATGTGAGGCATCTACAAATAATTTAAGCATGTTAACACTGCATTGGAAGTGGCAAATTACTGGATGCAGTAAAAAAGAAGCACCACTAGCATTTTGGATAAGTACCAGAAAGAAGTTACAAGAAGTAAAGCCATTGCCAGTGGGAAAGTGCGTCCCACGGTTAAAGCACCTAATCCCAGGCTAAAATCATTTTGTCCACAGACACAGTGTAAGGTCTCTTTATCAAGGGAAAGCTGTCTGTACCTTCTGGAAGGATAACTTTAGCCTAGATCAAAGGCTGGGAACAGGCACAGAAACAACTGGACTTCCCCCACAAGCTTTTTCTTGGGTCTCTTCTCACCCCCTTTCCACACCCAGTGCTCCAAAGCTATGGTCCCTGGACGTCCTTTGGTCCTCGTGTACAGGCCTATGGTGATTCATGAGGAAATTTGCTTAGGTTTGACCCTTCCTTGCCCACCACAGAAAACCTGATCTGCCTCAGTATCTCCTCAGATGCTACAGCACAGGCTGCCCACACCAAATGTTAATATGGTGCCGTGGATCACTGAGCCAGCAGCTCCAGCTGAACATGAGGGACAAGGCCTGGCAGCAGCCAGGTTCCTGGGGAACACCAGCATTTGTCCAGGGCACTGAATGCCCTTGGCTTGTGGAGGCAGTATCTACACAGGGATGACTGGGAGCAGTTCAAGACATTGCTGTGCACATTTCTCGGGGCTACTTTGGGACACTGGAGCAGCAGACAGTCAAGAGAAAGCTCTGAGCTAAGCCTACCAAAGGGTCAAGGGCAATGGTGGCATCTGAGGGATTTAAAGGAGCTTCCCTGTGTCCAGACAGGGACACAGACACAGCTGTGAATGTGACAGGAGGCTCCCTGGAGAAGCAGCCTTCCTTTCACTGAGGACACCTCAGTTCTTTCCAGAAGATGTCAGTGACAGAGAGGAGATGACTGGAAGGAACTGCTTTGAATGGTTATTTACCCGAGATGTCCAACTGGCCTGGACTCCCACATCCCTCAGTGTGGAAGCACTATTTGGTGACCCCCTTGCCTCACGGTTGTTGGTTTTTGTTTGTTTATTTGTTTTTCTTTCTGGAGGAAAAGGCATCTTTTTGCAGCTCTGTTCACTCCCCCACCCATGTTAGCAGTCTCAGCCTCGCAGGCTCCCAGACAGCCCTGGTGCAGGGTCTGAGCTTTCCTTTCCTGCTCCTGCTCCATGGTGGGCCTTTCTCCTCACTGATTTGCCCTCCCTGGGGTTAATGGTGATGAATCATGGTGTTGATTTTGTGAGACCCAAGACTTCCATACCGCAAAGCACATACGTTCCCTTCTACCTATAACTGGAAGGAGTGGCAGTATCTGTGTTTAACAGCCCTTGACTGGAACCTGTCACAAATACCACGAAGCTCTACTGCTTTTTGGACTGCTGTACATTTCCACAACAGTGAGAGGGAAAAGAACCTAGCTATGCACTGGGTGAAACAGCGCTGCTTCTGACTTGCTTGGAAGATGCCACTTGATAATTTTTCTTATTTGAAGCATCTTGGCATCTGCGGCCAAAGCCAGACAACTCAAGGACACAGCTGGTCCTACAGGCTCTAGAGAAAGCCTGGGAACAAAAACAGGGCTGCAGTGGTGAGAGAAGACTCAGCAGAGTGGACGTGCAAAATCAGACTTGGCAGAGAGAGCCACCGCAAGCATGGAGCACAGCCAGGCTTCAGTGGGCGCCTCAGTGGAAAACCTAAGTGCCTTTGTCCAGGACATGATCACCAGAGGTCAGCAGACGGATAACACAGGAACAACTTTCTCCTCCACAAAACCCCATGTCCAGCTTTTAGAGCCCACCTCGGTGCAGGAAAGCCCAACACAAGCAAAGACAGCTTTGACAACCCTTGTGCCCATCACCCATGGGATGCTTTGCTGGCTTTCACGTTGCAGCCCTGCGTGGTGGCCATGGCATTCGCAGCCCCAATCTCACTTGTAGGGTCTTTGCTTTGACCAGACGTGTGCCCCACGTGGCATAAACACTGCATCATGAGTCCTGCCCAGCTTTGCAGATGTACCTGGCCCAGACCTGCTCCTGTCAAATCAGTAGCACACTGCATCAGGCAGTGCTGGCCTAGGACCAAATGGCTTGGGGAGAGCTTGCTACCCAGAGTGGTGAGACCTGGCATGCAGCACACAGATGGAAAGGGTTAAACCTCTGTCATTTGCTGTTTGCTTTCATTGACTACAAATCCCTTTCTGGGGAAAATAAAAAAACATCATGTCTTGTGCTAGATCAGAGAATTGGAAGATTGTGAGAAATACTTTACACTATAAGTCCCTATAAGTACTAAACAAAAATAAAAGTTCTGGAAAAATTCAGATTCTACTTCTCTGCACTTTCATCTCAGGACCCACTTTTTGATACAGCCAAGCATTACAACTAAATATTGGGTGACTTCTAACTTGTGGCAATTCCTTTCCTTTCACGTTTATGCAGCTACTTGTGTATCGTTGTTTAGATGCAGGCATCTATGCCAAACACGAGATGCGTGGCTTCTAAAATCCAGGCAGGTTAACACACGAGAAGGAATTGCTTCTCATGGTAAATTAACACATGCAGCGACTTCTCGGGAAGGACACAATGCCAGCCAAAATAGCATAGGTGGCTGGGCTGAAGGAGCTAAGCAATCCACTGGACAGGCCTAGAAGAAACCGCTGCCAACCATACATGTAAGAGAAAATATTCACTGTTGTGAAACACTCACTGAATATGGTAATGAGCAGAAGTAGCATGCAAATACGGCTGTTCGGATTAATGAATTAAAGGCAACAACAATTTCTATTGGTTCATAAGGAAGGCAAGCTGAAAAGGGGTTTTCTGCAGATAGATCAAAATACGTTTTGTAAAGGAGAAAACAGATAATATATACTTTATCGTGTCCAATGTATTTAGGGACAGTCTGATTTAGGAGATTTAATGGCACTATTCCTGCTTTGCACAAGTGTCAGAGAAGCACCAGCCCCCCTTGGTTCCAGCCCCTATGAGGCAAGTGTCATGCCCTGCACAGCGCCAGACCTGCACCCTTCCCACCAAACCAGCACTTGCTTCCCGATGGCTCCATCTCCAAAAGGTGTAAACAGGCCTTCATTTGAGCTCGTCACAGATTCAGATTTATTCTTTTATCTTCGGTAATTTGGAGATTTTTTTTTTTTCCCCCACAGATAGTTTATGTGTTCCACTCGCTGCTATTCGATAGAGAAAGTCTCTTGGGCTTTTTGCCCTTTGTATTTCCTCTCTTCTTTCATGTGGAGAAGACTGCCAACGTGGGATTTGCAAACTGCTGCCAATATGGGATTTGTGCTGCTGCGGCTGCCAATCTTTAATTTAGCATATGTATAAAGCTAATTTTTGGACACGATGCTAGTGCCTGGCATCTCTGCAGGAATCAGCCAGGTTGTAATGTTTGTATTGTACTGCACTATAAAAAACAATAAAAAGAAAATATAAAAGAGAAAGCCTTTTATCTCTAGCTTTATAGATACAGATATGGTCTAAATACTTGTATTCTCCCTCTGCATCTAAAATTCGCTTCCCCCGCTCGGTGCTGCAGTCCTTTCTTTTAGATTTGCTGTGTGTGTTGCCTGCAGTAAGAGCCAATGATAGGCTTCTGCTCCCTACTGAGCATATCTTCATATTAAAATGTATAAATGCAACTCTTTAGCAAGAGAAAAAAAAAAAAAAAAAGACTAGTTTTCCTTTAATTATATTTAAACTGCACAGCCACATGTGCGAAGTAATACTTTCTCCTCATTTTTTTTTTTTTTTTAATTTTAATGCAGAGAGTCAGAGCGAGAAATCTAATCGTTCAGGAAGCATTTTTCTTACAGAAAGCATAAGCTCGAATACCCTCCTTTGGCAAGGACATCTGCTGTTCAGGAGGAGGTTCCTGCAGTGAATCCTCTAAGATGCAGCGGGGCCCTTCTGGCCCCCGGTCAGGACTGGGAGTGAGCCGGACCCTGGCTCCGGGAGCACCCCATGCAGAGGACCCCGTGCCCAAATGGGGGAGCCCCTCGGGTGAGCCCCAGAAGAAGGGGACAGGGTGGGTGGAGGAGATGAGCTTCACGCTGTAGCAGGACAAAGGCCGCACCACCAGGAGGTCCCAGTGGTCCTAAACATAACTGGGGTTTAGGGGAGAGTCCCTGGGGCCAGCTCGCGGCTCTTCCTTACAGAGGGGATTTACCCAAGGTGGTATCTGAACCATTGCACTTGAAGGATGGACATTCACCCGAAGAAGCACAGGCGTGAGGGGAACAGTGGTTTGGAAGAGGATGGCAGGCCACAATAATGATGAACCGAACTAGTGGCTTAAAGCTGGGCCTGCTGAGTGCACCGAGTCTGAGCATCTGTCCCCAGATACCAGGGAAAAAGTCACCACAGGCACAGAGAAATACCAGAACGGCACATTTGCTTTTTTCCAGATATTTAATCTTCTGCCAGGCTGTGGAAACTATTTTGATTTTATTATTCTATCAATAATTTATCGGATTATTCATTTTCTTAATTTCTTTTTCCATGGTACCTATTAGGGAAAGGAAAACAGCACTGCGCTGTCCTGGCATCACTTATTTGTTTTAATTATGGCAGTGCCAAGTGCCATAAGGAGACGGGGTTATTGTCACCACTGCTCCCGAAGGCCTCTCTCCCCAGGTGGATGAAGAATGAGCGAGGCACGCAGGTGATGTGTTCGCTGTAACGAGAGGGACAAAACCACGAGAGGGACAAAACCACGAGAGAGACAAAACCACTGCTGGGCAAAAAACAAATCGAGAGTATTTATATGTATACATTAAAAACAAATAAATAGAAAAAACAAGGGCCTAATGCTAACAGACAGCCATGCAGGAAACCCAGGGGTTGGTTTCTAACCCTACCCCCCAGCCCCGGGCAGGATCATCACTCAGCAGCAGCCCCGGCTGCCTCGTGAAAGGCAGGGGCTGCCAGGCTCTGGCAGGAGACCCCTCCGGCCCGCCTTGGCTTGGAGGGATGACGGGCTTGGCACAGAGCATCACGCCACAGGAGGGGACCTCTTCCCAGCTTTATACCCTCCATCCTCGAGGCCCTGAGCCGCTGCCAAGTTCTCCTGCCCACGGAGGGCTGTCTCGGGCTCCCCCCGGGGCTCATCCGCCGGGCGGAGGGGCTGTTGTTGAGAAACACAGGATGCGCTTTCGCAGAGCGCGCCGAGCCCGGACCACCCTCGCTGAGCTTCCCGCACCTGCTGGCCCAGAGACTGAGCGCCGGGGCTGGGAACGGGCTCAAGAATAGCACCATTGACGAGAGGCAGGAGCACAAAATGTATTTATCTTGCCCGAGGAGTTCATGAGTGGGGTATCGTGCAAAGCCCTCTGGAAATGAAAAATGTGCTGGCAGGCACCTTGGCAAGCTCCTCTCTTGGGAAGTGCTGAATGAAGGCTGGTGATGGCACCAGGGAGCAGCTCTTGACAGCTAAGGTCCCATTTCCACCATGAGCAGCCACCGTGCTTGGGATCAGCCGTCTGACTTGACAGCACACAGGACTGCCCTCTGCTATGAGCCAGTGGCACCTGAGGCTATTGCAGAAGCAGAGAATGCAGCTAAGGACACTTCAGACCCATCTACCAGGGTAAAACCCACTACAGGTTTTGTTTCACCCACATTTGGCCCTACCCTTCTGATTAAACCCCACAATTCATTACTTCTTCCTGAGACAGCCAGCGCCCACGCGCCGTGTCTGCCCAAAGGAGGTACCACACAAGCTCGTGCAGGCTTCTCCATCATGCACTTTCCATCCCTAAAACAAAGGCATTACCCCTGGGCTGGAAGCCCAGGCCACTGTCCCTGTGCGACCAGCCAAGGACTGCCACCGAGTATCGCTGCTACCACATAGTTAAAATACTTGACAGCCCCAACCGGGAATAAATCTGAACCTCGGGACAAGCTCTGAAACCGTCCGCCACGCTACAAAACCTATTCAGCAGCCTACACAAAACCCAACCCCACCAAAACAACAACAAAGAGCTTTTCGGGAGGTCTCGGTATGACCTCATCATTGACCTGCTGATTCACCATTCAGTTCGGCAAAGGATTCATACGACACTAGTCTTTCCCAATCATGTGAGAAGGGTACCAAATAAAATGGAGTCACTGGTGTGAAACATGAAATTATCCTCTCACATTTCATCTGTCAATTATTTCACATCAGCAGTCAAGGAAAACAGATGTAATGAACAGCTCATCATTCAAAACAATCACCCACTAAACCCAATTCCCTCGCTAAACACATTCAGGGAGACCTCCAAAATGGTTGGATTTACACGCAGGGAAGCTAGCTCGCTGGCCTATTTTCTATTCCGAGCTCCACCAGCCTGACCACATCCCAGCACAGTATGTCCTTGAGCCGCACGCCTCTCCCCACCTCGCTCTCAGAACAAGGCACCTTGCTATTTAAGGCTCCACGTCTGTGTAGTCTTTCCCTTGGAAGAAACAGCTCCTGGCAAGGATGTCTGCCCAGAAAGGTTTGTGCTCGCTGAAGCTGCTCACCTCTGAGAGTCTACTACAGGGCTGCACCAGGAGGCAGCCGCCTGCTGTCCCCATACAGCAGCACATCCCAATTCCCCCTGCTTGCCATGGGCATCTACCTCTCCTGGTATGCCAGTCCTCAACGAGAAGTGTGCAGGGCAAGGAAACAGCCAGGGGAGGAGACCATCACAGCACCATGGCTGCATCAAGGTAGATTCAGACCAACAGGGAAACTGAGGGCACACCAGACTTGAATAATACAGCTTTGTTTCAAAAAAGACTGGGATTGCTAAAAAAAAAATCCATACTTAAGAGGCAGAAGGACACCCTATTTTTTTTTTCCCGTTCATTATTTTTAAGCCTTACCTCTTCACAACCTTTGCCATCCTCCCCATGTCTGACTTTAGGACTCCTACACTGCTGCTGCTGCCTGTGTCTCAGCATAAGAAACACCACAGAAATGGACACGGATGAGATAATTATCACCGAAGGCCGCTATTTAAAAATGTGTTGCTGTCACTAACGGGGGAAGAAAAAAGGGCATTTATTATTTTGCAGAATCCGGCACACTTCTCTATAAAAGGCATCGGAGAATTAAACGCAGAGTTTTTTTTTCTCTCTAGCCCTTCTCCAGTGCGAATATCAGCAGCCACATGCTCCACCGTACACGGAGGACTGCTTGGGAATGGGCAGTCACACAATGGTGACGTTTCCCATCTAATTACACAAACATGCCAACAAACTGAGGAGCCGCGGTGGTCTGATTCCTCGCTGATACTTCAGTTGTTCAGCTGCCGCAGCCAGAGCCACGGCGAATCCTGAATTAAACACCGCTTCTCAGTGATTCTGACGACCGCAGTCAAGCATATCTTGATGAAATTAGAGATGCAGAAAATATTTTCTGACAAGAGTGCACGAACAGCGCAGCCAGAAGTGCATCCAGGTCTGTGAGAACGGCTCGTGCAGCGAGAGGGAGACTGGGGAGATGTTGAAAGTTGGACTCTCCGATTTTGGCAGGAAGAGGCGAGTTTTATTAGCAATCCATGCCACAAACAGAACTTTCCAACTATTAACAGTTTTTAGTTGCCAAAAGAAAATCACCATTTCTAATTGCTTCTCAGCTTTTACATTTTATAAGGGGAAAAAAAAAATAGGGAAGCAAGCAAATTTACATCTCCATTATGTAAAATATTACTTAGTGGAGAACCCAGTAGCGTTCCAGTTTAACAAAATCTTCACAAATGTAAACACTTTACAGCATTCTGCCAACACCATACTAGAAACGTGCAGGGAAATTTTGCAAAACATGGATAGCTAAATAAGAATTTGTTAAAAAAAAAGGCTGGTTATTCGTACTGTAGATGTGTATTATCTGGCATGTGGGGTATTAAAAGTCTAAGGGCAGGTCATTTCCTTACAGAAACACATTGTGTTCTGGTTTTGCTTTGAATTCAACAGAGTGTGGATTTGAAATTAACAGTGCGGGAGACAGGAGGATTAGTCCCAATCTGTCAAGCACAGAACACACCTGATTTACTACGAGACAAGTCACACATACACTGGTTTCACTGGTTTTACTGTATTTCCTCCTATAGTAGAAGGAGAGTACAGCCTTTCAAAGCAAAATCTGGCTCTGTGAGTGACCACAGTCACTGAGATGAGGAAATTTCTATAAAGTGGTACTTGGAGTGTCTCAGACTTAGAGGTTTAGATAGGCCAAATGAGACTTTTAAAGCAGTGTGTCTAAACCCCGCTGAAAATACCCTCGGCTTTTTAGAAGATGCTCAAAGGCTCGCTATGACACAGCATTTAAAAACAAGCAGCTTGCTGCTTTGCAGGGAAATGCCCATTAGCCATAGCACGGAGACCGGCCCCTGCGGAAGGGCCCAGATGGGGACTTAGGTCCCATGACCAGCAATGTCACACAGCCAGAGATGCCGTGCTTGTCACTAAAACCAAGCCAGCTGTTCCCAGCCACGAGGTTATATGTCTATCCGGTGCAAAGGAGTCTTCACCCAGTGCTCTAAGAAGACCACACATTTCAGCGTTTCAGTTTCATTACAAAAGCATTGAGGAGGTGCTCCAGAGGTGAGCAGGGACGTTTCCTACCCTGGCTTGTCAGAACATGGCTAGTACATGGACCAGCCTGCAGGGTCTGGAAAATGACATAAAATAAATTGATATAAATATCCCTCACTGGAGCCATGGATGTTGGAGAGAAGACAACAGAGAGCTGACCAGTACCAGGTGTGTAATGGTTTGAAGCTCACACTGATGACAAAGCTAAGGGGCAACGCTACATATGATGAGCACAAGGAGGGAAGGAAAAGCAAGGCTACAAACTCCCAGAACTACAAACCACGAGTTGAAGCACACGACTGCAGACAGCCAAGCTTTCTTGGTTGTCTCTGTGGCTGTGCAGAGAGACGTGTCAGTGAGGGCTACGCCACAGACCTTTTGGGGTACTGGAAGATGCCTGCAGCGTTACTACGTGGTAGCCACTGGTCTCTGTGCTCTTCCCTCTCCACAAAAGAGACCAGAAGTGAAACATGGTTCAGGTGAAACAGATGAGGGGGAAGCATACTATCCTTGTGTGAGGAGCACCAGGCCCTGGGCCAAGCAAAGGACCTCAGGGGCAGGCCCCCTTTCCTCAGGTCCAGCACAGCTCCTGCCCGCAGCCCGGGTCCCTGGAGGAGCAGGGAGGGGATGAAAACCAGCCTTTGTCTCTTCCTCCTGCGAGATGGTGGAGCTGGCCCTGCACGTGCATGAGAGCATCCTGAAGCCAGCCCCCGGGAGGTGCAGCAACCATGACAGCCTTTGCACGACGTGCACCGCCGGGCGCCCGCTGGGCCGGCGTGGCTCTGCACCCACCCCTACTGCTAGCCCCCTCGCAGTGCAACAATTTACCCTTGAATAAATTAGCAATAATTGGAAATCCACTTCACTGGACCTTACGCAGCATGACTAATGTGACTCACTTTTTAGCTCTGTTCCTTTTGTGTAGCTACTCAGCAAAGAGGGTGCCTGAAAAAAGAGAAGGACCAGTAAACTTTATGCTGTGGAAAAAGAAATGACAGTCTCTGAAGAGTGATATAAAGGTTTAATGGGTGCTTTGGATGCACAAGAAGCAACTGTTTTAAAAGTAGCATGGGGCACAATGCTTCAATTGATGGCTTTTTTGCCTTTGCATCCTTGTCTTTTTACCTTTAGCTGGTGCATGTTAATTTTGGTGGCCCAGGGATAAGGCTCAGAAAAGTACATCACTGCAACAAAGGGAACACAAATCTGCAGAGCACAAATAATTTGGAAAAAACAACACACTTGTGCTATTTACTGGAAACAGGGGATTGGATGGTCTGAGAGTCATCCGGATATCAGCCTTTGTCTTCGACTAGATCTCTTATGAAAATGTAGTTAAGCCATTTAAATCCATCCTTTGTGGAAAAAAAATACTAGTATTAATGGATATTTAGAATGTAAACACTTACAGTGAATTTAAAAATAAAAAGCTAACATGACAGAAATGCAATTTTTAAAAAGTGAGAGTGTAAACAGTGGTAATTCTGGAGCATCACATATATATATATTTTTTTTATGACCCCATTCAAGCTCGCTGTATTGAGCTAATTGCCAGGCTATTTTTTTTTCATAAAATAAAAGGAATACTCAGTACATAAATCCCTGTGTAAGCTCTGTAATGCAGCACAGCTACAACATTTAGACAAACTGTGCACTTACAGTAACTTGCAAACTGATAGATGAAGCAAGCCCTGTGAATTACCACGCCGAACCATGATGCAATCAGTGTGGGTGTATTAATGCCCCATGCAAACGCTATATTTAAATATTCATCTCTTGGTACCTGCCAACAGGTATTTTCCATTCTAGGGGGAGTATTTTTCTCTTGATTTATGCACATAAATCCTATAACATGAAGCCCGGATACGTATGCAGAGGGAGGGAAAAGATGTAACTGATTTCTTCTAAGTCAATAGTAACACGAGTGTTTCATCATTTCTGTGCAGGATTCTTAAGCAGAAGTCATGGTGCATGAAACAATCCCAATTTCCAAGGAAAAAAAAATTATAGCCTTTCATTCTCGTAGCAGCATGTAACTAAGGTTTAGATGAGTGAACAGATGCATGCAAAAATCAGCCATGAGAATGGAAAACATTCATTTTCACAATCTGCTAAATCTGCTAGGTATGCATGAACCAGAGCCAAAGAGATCTCCAGCAGAACGCAATGTCACAGTCTTGGCACAACAGGGAACTTTCTCAGTTGCTCTTCGTGCCAATACTGGCACTTGCATTGTACAGCTGTGTTTAGAGATCACTGAAATATACTGGAATACCAAAGAGTTAATAATATGACTTCTAGTAAAATGTATTCTCTCCATTTCCCACTTTTCCAGGAAATTAGATATGATTTTTTCTCATTATTGCAACCACTGCTTTCCGTGAGCTAACAAGTTCAATGGAGAGATTTTCAGAGTGCATTTACCCCTGCTACAATGTAAGTCCCTTATCAAACCCTTTCAGTGAAAACTCCATGGTGTTGCCTTCACAGCACTTACATGACCCAAGCTCAGTGACCTCATGCAATGCTGAAAAAGATCCCAAATTTGGTATGATTTTTTAGATTACTGTTCTTCTAAACTCGAGAAGAAATGAGCACATAATTAGACTGGGTAGATTAGATTGAATTAAAGAGTATAGTCAAATCTTCTCTTAAGTAGTAGTTTGTCGGAAATAGGGCTTCTGACTTTTCAAGGGTGAATTATATGTCTTATTCTGTTGAAATGTAGATCTTATCAATTTAACTTCACAGCTGGTGCCCGGTCTCCAAAAGCCTGGCTCTCTAAAGCCCAAAGAAAGCGACTGGATTGAGCACCACCCTGCCTCATTTTAGCACTTTGAATACAAGGGAGGTGGGTCAGAAAAAGATATACCAAAAAGCAGGAAGGGAGGAAACCGTTCCCTTGCACAGCAGGCTTCGTGTGGCAGCTCCTTTGTGCCTGCTCTTGGTGTGGGAGGCTCGGACCCTCCCGTTCCCCCGGGCACTGGGGAGCTCATGAGACAGGCGCTCCTCAAGCCAAAACCCAGTGCAGCAAACGAGCTCCCAGCTTTAACGTGCTGGATGGCATGCTCACTTCTCACATTTTGTGTACTGCCACGCTGCCCTGTGCCCAAGTTAGCACTTATTTCTGATGAGAAGGCACCTTTAATCTCCTTCCCCAGATTACTTGGGAGCACTGTTTGGTTTTAGCAGCACCTTCAGGCTGGAGACTTTTTTCCTAAGCGACAGGAGAGGTTTTCTGCAGAGGTAGCACGGCTTTCTGGTCTCCCGACCGGATTCTTTTGCAAAAATCTGGCAGCTTCATAAGGGGAATTTCATAGCCTTTTGGGATCTTGGATCAATTTTAATGGGAAAAAGCATTAATGGGACTGGTCACATGGCTCCTGGAACCACATGGAGAGTCAAGGAAGTCTCTGTGCTCCAAGGCTGCCGCTCAAGCACTTGCATTTATATTTCTTGGCAAAAACCACATTTATGCACTCAGTTGATTTCCAGAACAGGGTGAATACCAGATGCCCTTCTTTGCACCATGCAGCTTACTCACTGGGATGTCTACATGAAAGACACTGTGATGATGGGGTTTATTTTAAGGAGGTGGTTGATTGGTAGCCCACAGTGTTGCCCTTTTCATGCCACACTCTGGAAGGAAGAAAAAATAACTATTAAAGGAGATGTGGAAGCGCCAAGGCGCTCTATGAAGTATACCTTCGCTGTGATCTATGACCTGGAATCGGTCCCCAGAGGCAGGGAGGTAGATGCTGCCAGGACGGCCCTCGGACTGCTTACAAACTCTGCTGGAGTCCTGACATGAGGAGGAGGGAAATGAAAGGAGTAGTTTAGAAAAAAATACTTTTGTTTAGGCCAGATCTATGACCTGTAAAGCTGTCTCAAAAGGGGTACACAGCCTCTATCCTTCCTTCAGAGGCTCCATCAAAAGGAATGCCTGGAATCTGCAGCTCCTTGCAGCGTAATGTTTCACTGCATCCTCTTTCCTCTTTGTTAAGCTCCAAAAATGTGTGTTACAATTTTATCTTTCTCAATGATAAATTTGCCCTTTACTGGATTCTCTCTCTCTTCCCTTTTAAGAAATTTCCTGGGTACTTACTCAGCGCCAGAAGAATGGAGGATTTATGTGTAATAGGTCAGATCCAACACTAGCATCTTCTTTTTTGGCTTGCCCTATAGTTGACAATAATGATTTTTAACAGTGCTTTGGGGAACAAGTACTCTGCATGTAGAGAATCCTAGTGATTTCTGCAAGTTTCAATATTGTAATGAAAGCACAGTGCCTTATCTGGTTTTCCTTCCATGGTGAATAGGATGAAAAAACACAAAAAAACAATCCTGCTACATCATGGGTTACAGAAAGCCCTCCTGTAAGTGAAAAACATGTAATTCACATTCTGCGATAGCTTACTCTGAAAAAAAAAAAAAAAGCAAAAATTTGAACTAGTTCACTGAATTACTGCAAAGCAGGCTCTTTACTGTCCATGCTGTGATGCTACCTTGGCATGCCTATTGGTTGCAAGCACAAGACTGACAAATGCTGGGCAGACAGTTTGCACGGTTCAGTGGTTCCGCAGGAGAGAATGTGGTGAGCAACTTGGGTAAGCTTTGAGAGCGCGAGTCAAAGAAACGTGTAAAGTGCCAAAAGGGAACCAGCAGAACATTACACTTGTGTGAAATGGGAGTAATCTCATTACCAGAGGTGATAACCATTGCACCCCTGATGGAAATGCGTAATTACTGAAAACAGCTAATCAACTGCAAGAGCAGCAGGGTAGCCAGAAGCTCCTATCTGTACCATCTACTGTGCTTAACCCAGTTGAGCTGCTCCTCCTCCTCCACCTTCTACAAAAGGATCAGTAAAACACACTGCATATACAGACCCTCATATGTGGGTCAGTACAGCTAAGAAAGTTACACAATGCTTTGAAACTACAATCCCAAATAAAGGATGTATCACTTCTGGGTCTTTTCCTTCCTAATTCTATAGGATGCTCAAGCATGCCATACCTACAGCTGTTCATTTCACAGCTACATCTGTAGATAAACAAGGGTTTGGAGTAACAGTTTGACACCCAACTCCTCATGAAAAAAAAAACACACAACAGTGACAGCAAGTCCTTACCATTAAACCCTGACTTTTAGAAACATAGCCTTTGATTTACTAACTATACGTGGCTATGGGGTACAAGTTGTAAATTCCAGGCTAACAGTAAAATAAGTTGAATTGTTTATAGGATCTGGAGCAGCTGCTGGATGAGCTACTCGAGTATGTGCGTGTGTAGGTGGCTGGCCACAAGTGTATGTATATATATGCATATGTAACTATGCATATACACATGCCTATGGGGAATACTTGCTCAGCTTCACCAACAGTGGAAGCTGCAGATGTGGAGCCACAGCATCCTGGCTTCAATGGGCTATTGGATTTGGCAATGAACACAGGGTTTTTTCTTGTCCCATTCTTTGCAATCTCTGAAATATCCAGGCACTTCAAATTAAAGGATGAATTCTGTTTTTTTTTTTTTTTTTTTAAACTTCAACAGGTAAGGAAAGAGCATAGAGGAAAAAAAAAAAGCAGCTGTCATCAGTATAAGTAGAATATATAACTTTATATTTAAAACTAGAAAAAAAGTAAAAAAAAAAAAAAAAAAAGAAGAAGAAAAAAAAAAGGATTAAAGGATTGTTTTAAGGTTTTTAAATAGGCTGAGCTGGTAACAGAGGTTTCAGGTGGTTAAGAAAAGGCACAAATGCAAATTTCCCTAGTAGTGTAGCAGTACCTTCAATGGCACCAACTTCAAGCCTGTTGAGGATGTGATTTCTTGATTAGATTAGTAAACTAGGACTAGAACCACAAAGGGACACAAGCATTGTGATGTATGGGGAAAAAAAAGAAAAAAGAAAAAAGAAAAAAGAAAAAAGAAAAAAGAAAAAAGAAAAAAAAAAGCCATAGGCTAAAATGTATAAGCTCTCCTTGGAGCACAGACAGAAATCTAGGTCTCTCTTCTCCTAGTTTCATGCACTAATCACTGAGCTAGAAAGTCAGCTTCAGGCCTAGATTGGCTCTCTGGCCCAGTTTATGTCTATTTATTTAAAGCAAAGTGGAATAATTTCCATAAGCAGGGTGAAGATGTCTCCACCACAGAGATACGTGCACATAGATGGCACATCACTGTTCTGTTGAGCAAGCAAGGACCATGTAGACCTCTGCTTCATGCTTCCTGGACACATTTTCTAACCTTTAGGCAAACCATGCCATCACACAGACTAATTCAGGTTGGACAACCTCATCCAGCCACCTGCTCAAAGCAGGGCTAACTTCAGCTCTACACCATGCTGCTTAAGGCCTCATCCAGCCAATGTGTGAAAACCCACGTGGAGGGAGGAGGCAACACTGCTGTGGAAAAACTGTCCCAGCCCAACACAGGGACTTTGACTTTACTTTGGTTCTTGCCTGCTCCTTTTTCCAGATGGCTGAAGACCCTCTAAGGGGCAGTCCTACTACTTGCTTAAAGTTAAATTAAAAGGCTTCCACTGGTCTCCCTTCATCCAAACTGCCAGTCATCTCTGCCAGTCATCTCAGTCTTGTTTCATTGCCTTCCTTATTTCCTTCAAGATTTTGAACTCCAGCATCCCACAGCTCCTTCAGTCAGGGCTGACATTGACTGACTGTTCTTTCTCGCTCTGGAGTCCAGCAAAACATCTCCCCTACTTAGCTTGTTCAGCACTTGCATCAAAAAATTGTTTTCCATGTGCTCCAGAAATGCATATTGCTTGTGCCCCTTGATGGTCCTCTCAGTGGCATGGTTAAAATCCTCCATGAGAATCAGAAATAATTTGAGAATTTCTTCTGTTGTTTAAAAAAATTTTTGTCCATGGCCTCTCTCCTTGACCAGGCACCACCATGACATTCCTCCATTCTGGATTCCTCTCTGACCCTGATCAATTAGCTCCCAGTGAGGCTGTTACCCACGGACATGACCATTATTTCTTCTTTCCTCCCCGAGCCATTTTTAAAATAAAAAGGTGATGGTTGCTGTGCTTTGCATGTGTCTCTTGTCAGAGTTTGCTAGGCAACTTTTGATCTCATCTACTCAGGGGCCTCAGACAGAAGGCATTTTTCTGATAGCCTTGGCATGAGAGAGGCAACAAGCTGCCAGAAGTGGAGAGAGGCATTTATGAGCATGCACAAAAGCAGACTTTTAAGCACTTAGAGCACATGCAGGGATTAGTACTGTGGCTGGGAATCACATTTTCAGACACAGGTATCTATGTTCAGCTTGAGGCAACTAAAATTTTAATGCTTGGAAAGTATAGTACACTCCTGTGCTAAGGACACTTCAGAACACCTGACACCGTGAAGCCGTATAATGAAACAAGAACAAAGTCTCTTGCTCATTAAGTCTATGGATTCTAGCTGGGTAAATAAGAAAAGAAGGCAGAACAGGCTGCACTCATGGTATCACGATAACTACAGACAAACAAATCGAAAGAAGATGGATACGTGTGTGGGTTGGAAATAGGATGAGGACACCTCTGCATGACCAATGTTATGACCTTCTACGACAAAATGACTGGCTACATGGACAAAGAGAGAAAATCAGGTATAACACACCATGACTTTAGAAGGCATGGCATTTTCATCTGGAAGCAGAGAAAATATGGACTATAAGAATGGAATATTAAATGGGTTGAAAACTGTCTGGACAGTTGAGCTTGAAGGATAGTTACCCATGGCTCAGTGCCCAGTTGGCAGCTGGTAGCAAGTAGAGAACCCCAGGATTTGATACTGTGGCCAATTTTATTCAGCATTTTCTTCATCAACCTCAGTGGTGACACAGAATGAACCCTCAGCGAATTTTCCAATGACACTGAACTAGAGGTACGTGACTGGTAGACCTTCAACCAGAGGCACCATGAGAAACCCAAAGACCGGGCCAACAGGCACTCCAGAAAGTTCAGCAAGAAAAAGTGAGAAGTTGTGCAGTGGGAGTAGGATAACTCCATATACCTGCCTGGCTAGGGAGTGACAGGCTGCAGAGCTTGGCTACTGAAACACGCCTGGGACTTGGGTGGGTAGCAGCATGAATGAGGGCCAGCAAGGGAAGAGTCTGCTCTCACTGAAAGCAAGGCTGCAAACTGAATGCTAGACTACATTAGGAGGACCATGACCAGAAAACTAAGGAGGTTTTTGTTCCTTTATGCTCAGCCCTGGTGGGGTCACACCTGGAGTAGCATGTTCAGCTTCAGCAAACTCCTTTCAGAGGGGTGTAGGGAAAGTGGAGAGGGCTCAGCCAAGTGCTTCAAAGATGTGAGAAGGCTTTTGACACTGCTGCACGTAAAATCCTCAAAGGAAATATGCTTCTGTGGAAACCTACCTTCAGCTACCAAGCAGCTGGCCTGGTAGGGAGAATGGGCATGGTTTCACTATTTTAAATTTGAATAGTGTAAGAGCAATTAGATTTACAGCATGTTCAGAGATCTGTAATTTGGAGGGAGATGCAAAGACATTCTCAAATTCAATAGATCATCAGACATGAAAATAAAAGAACAATATCACATATGAAACAGAGACATAGAGACAGAAACAGCTGAAAATGCACTAGTAGGAAGTTGAAGTGAACAGGTGCCACCAATGCAGTGTTACTACATAAAAGATAAAGCTTATTGTAGAAACATATCGGAAGAA
This sequence comes from Netta rufina, assembly GCF_964035555.1. Lineage (NCBI taxonomy): Eukaryota > Metazoa > Chordata > Aves > Anseriformes > Anatidae > Netta > Netta rufina. Next base: position 55,878,154 of record NC_140123.1, on the reverse strand, counting down.
GCATCATACAGTATAAAATAGGAAGTAATAGCTGAGTTCTATGTTGCATTTATAAGAATTCAGTTGAAATACTCAGTTTTGGGAAACAGAAATAAGAAAAGATTGGTCAGAGTACACAAACTTACAGCAAGATCAATAACACGTTCAGGCACTTCCCGCTAGAAAGATGAAGGATATCCCATCACTTTCACTAAAAAAATAAAATCTATAGGAGACATTACAAACATTTAAATACACAGAATGATGTTTTATAGGAGTGGGTTACAGGCTTCTTGTTATCTTCCTGTATGGGGTCACGGACAAGAAAATCCATCACATTTGCTGAAAACAGCATTAACGTTAAATTATTAGCAAATCTACAACAGACATTAGAGGGACCAGAGACATCTCTGGGCAGTCTCTACAACAGATTACAGAAGCTTCCAGTGTAGTCTTTTTGAAAGGTTTCATCCTGCTTCAGATCAGGGGACTGAAGTAGATGCCAAGAGCTTATTAGACTCCCCTGCCAGTTATGTTTACTAGTAGAAGAAAAGACACAGTTCAATAAATGCTCTGCCTCTCTCAAGGAATCAGGCTTGATACCACAGATTTACTACATGCCATGCCTGTAAATGCTAAGCATTTCCAGAATTCTGGGTCTTAAAGGGTCAGAGACTAACGAGTTAGGAACGTCATGTATGTAACTTGCCCATTTATGAAGCACCAGAAGTCCTCTTTTCTAGAGCATCAAGAGTCTAAAAAAGGCCCACAGCAACCCCTTGTGAAACCCCAGGTAAGACTTCTTTGAGCTGACCTCAGAAACCATTGCTTTGTGCCACTGTCCCTCAGCAGGGCCTTGTTTGCTTCACCAGCACTTCCTCAGAGCCCTTCCTTCACTTATCAGCTCCTGGAGTGCACTGAAAAAGTCTCCTTACCTCCAGCTCCAGCTACATCCAGCTTGCAGAGATGTCCTCTGCGACTACCTGGTCTTCAGCACTCAGAGAGATGTTTTAAATTTGCACAAATATGTTATTATTTTTTTTTTTACCCCAGTCAGTATGGCAGGAGGCTGCTTGCCAAGACCATATGGCCTGGAAAGGTGACCGTGTGGGTCTGCTCTCTCTTGGCAGCACTGTGAGAGCTCTGAGCTTCAACAGTGACAGGAAGGGAGGTCTCTCACAGTCCTCTTTGACCCACTGGGTGTGCTTATGGCAAAGCATCGTCACTCTTCCTACAGGGAACATCACCCTTGGGAGGGTGTGAGCCACGCAGTGCTCTGCCATTTGACACCAAGTACACTTGTATGAAAATGTGGACATAGGAAGAGGTGACACCTGCTGACCAGGGACTGAGATGGCCATTGCAGGCTAAAAGCCAGTCACTCTTTCTGCTAGTGTCTGTCAAGGCAAATCAAGTGCTTCTCAGAGGTTGCTCGGCATGTGAATTCCCACCAGCTACAAAATCAAGCATGTGTGTGAAGGGAATAGAAAAATACAGCATTTCAAAAGCACCAAATTAAGGATCAACTCCTAAAACCATGTATTAGGTTTGCAAAGCTACAGTTCAATCTCAGATATTAAAAGTCCAGTCTAACAGTGACAGGTCCAGTTCTGCTTTACTTGAGTCAAGACATTTGGAGGTTGGAAGGCAAAGTTAGAACAAATTGTTTCAGTTCAGCTCTCATTAGTAATTAATGATATTCTATATTTGCTAAGAAGGAAGAAATTTGTTAGACAAGATGGCAGCCAGCAGCTACTGTTACAGTAAAACCTGTACTGGATCAACAACACTGATTATGATGTATATCAAGTGGATTCCTCAATACCCCACTCAACAAAATACACTTTCATTATTTCTGTGCTGCAGTTGTGACTAGGGACTCAGATTCTAAACACACAGCTTCTAAAATAATGAAAAGTAGATGTGTGCTCTGTAATTTTAAGTAATTAAAAGTTTGCTCTTCTACCGTGATAGAGATTTTGAATTGAAATGTGATGTGGCATATACCATTTTCTTCAGCCTATCTAGTGCACCGATACCTAAAAAAAGATACTGCTAGACAGCAAGTTCAGTCACCCACTCATCTTCTGCACTACCACCTACAGCAGTTGTTCCATAACTGTCCTTCAAGGAGATCTTGTAAGGATGTAAGGAGAGCATCAGGATATCCGTGTAACAGCTTTATGGGCCTATTAAATAAAGGGATAAGTGTTTCTTCTGCATTACTGCTGGCTCTGGGCTCTTGCAGCATCCATCTGGAATGCAAAGACCTCAGGACAGGATAAAGCCTTCGTGGCTACATGTATTCCACGCTCATGTGGGATAACTGCAAGTTAGTCACAAGGCGTGTATGTATAGATCAACACGTGGGCTAACACGTGAGCTACCAATTGTAGAGCCTTTTCCTATCCAGTGTATCTCTTTGTATTTGAGGCAGAACATGGACACTCCCAGATTTCATTTCTCATGCATATTTCACTTCATTTTTTCCCTACTGCAGTATTTGTGCCATTTATCTTGTCCTATATTCACTTTCCTTTTTTTTTCCTACTTTTGGGGAAAGCATCTAATATCCCTGTAGCATTAGTTTTTCTTTGTTAATGTCAAAAAATGTTAATCCGTGAAGACTTGCTTCCTAGATAATGTTAATTCAGCTGCCAGTTTTATAATAGGATTATGCTTTCCAGGATTTAAAAATCCCACTTGTTAGCTACAAAACAGACTTCTACTAACAGCTATAAAATCTAATTTAATCCCTATTGGCATTAACTAAATAGCTGAGGTATAATTTCTGTCTAGCTACACTTAACACCCTGCTATTGCCATAAATATATAAAATTCCCTTTGAAGTTATAAAAGAAACTGTTCAGTAGGATAAACAGGGTCTCATGAGTCCAATCATATGCTATCTCCAAGGCATAACAAATGTTGTTTACATATTGTAAGGATTTTGCGGACAGTTTATTTAAATAGATTCACCCATGTTTACATGCATTAATTTGCCCTTTTTCTCAAGAAAATGCATACTAAATTACGATCTAAATTTATTCTATTAAAAAAAATAATTGGTTAATGAGTGGAAGATTGGGTCCCTGTGGAATCAAAGTTTTAAATGTAACCAAATAACCTGACTAAGCTGGAAGAAAATACCAATTTGTTCAACATAACCCTTCATAATGCACAATTGTATTGTGAAACCTTAGAAGATGAAGTTATCTCAAGCTTGGCATAGGAGCAGCTATTCTGAGGCAATCTCATTAGACACTGTAAAAAGTAAGGAGGGAAGAATGAGCTAGCAGTGTTTTATAATGATCCTAAAATAACAGCCATGCTCTTCTCAACCACTTGCTCCCAAATGAGGGACAACACCAGGATTTACGATCTTCTGGAGCCCAGTGATCAGAAATGAAGACAAATATTTGCAGTTCTTTTTGCCCAGACTTGAAGAGACAGTAACTGAGAAGTACATTGTTCTGGAGAGGGTAGTCCTAAGGCACTGCTGTGAAAAAAAGGCTGCAAAAAGTGCTATTACAATGATACACAGTAGATGTATCAAGTTATGCAGCCATTTAGGAGTTGAAACAGAAACCTCAGAGCAACCGAGCTCCTTTAAAGACAGAAATCGCCGTCAAACACAGAAAACAGTAGGATTTTACTTATCCTTTCAGAAATGGTGCAAAGTGCTAATCAGACTCCACAGTCAACTTATCGCTTTGTTTATTGATAAACAAGTGAATTCGTGGTTCTGGATGCTCTCCAGTTCCAGTAAGTCAGAGGTATGGCCTCGTAGCTATTTCACGTGCCAGCGCGTGCCATGGAAGTGCATTCTTTTGCAGTATAAAATCTTCTTTAATGCAAAGTCTATTCACAATTCAAAGAAAGTCATTCACACAATATTTAAAAACCAGGGCTTTAAGCAATTGTAATCTTGTGTCGTGTTCTGTTGAACAGAGATAAATTACCCCACTCTAAACCGAAGGGATGTCATGGCATATGCTTAGTACACGGTGGAAATAAAAGGCTGGTTCTCTGCTTATTTTGGGAGTAGACTGTCCTGCAATGAACAAAACCCAAGTGCATACCAGTGCAGCAGCCCCTGGCTTTGATTTCACAGAGCATTTGAGGAATCATCAACAGCTGAAAGAAAGGGGCTAACTTTCGAAAGTTGCTTAGGAAAAAAGAAATGTGACAAGGCTAACCAGAAGCACACAGGGATACTGGGGAAGCTTAGGAGGTGGGAAGACCTTCAGCTTGGTGTGTAGTGGTGTACACGAGGAAGAAGCTCAAACTCCTGAAGGGTTTAATCCTGAATTACTCATTTAGACTCAAAGGTCCTTATTCATTGAGTAATGTTATCTGAATAAAGACTGTCTTGACTCTGACTACATAGATACTTAGCAGAAAAATTTAAGAAAGAGGGCAGTACCTTTATGTTTTGCTTACCTCCAGTACCATTGCAGTCCTGTCAACATAACTTTATGTATACAAACAAAAGTCTGACCAAATTTCATCCAATGGATTTCCATGTTACACACGTATACACAACCTTTTGTACTGGCTTGATTTTCTGTAGCACACTTGAAAACCAGTGGCTCCCTTTGAACAGTGCTTAGATGCTCACTGGCTGTGCAGGCAGGTCCCTCCTCTTATGAATACACATGAAATACTGCAAAACCGTCCAGAAATGCTACAGAAATATGTAGCCATACATGAGCTCCAGCCCTGCAATTAGCTAGCCTTCAGTACCCAGGTGTGCTGCTGTGCCTGAAGACACAGTACAGTACACATGAAGACTTAAAGTGCCACGAATTCCAAGTCCATGCAAGCGCTGTGTACTCTAAAACATTTTCCCAAGTCTGTTAATAAATCCCTGCCTGAAATTCCTGTTAATCCTGAGCCAAGACATTTTCCCTACGTTTCTAGACACCACTGTGTCAGCAGTAATAGTTATATCAGAACGTGTCCAAGTCAGACTTAATTGGATACGTCTGAATCAGTGGAAAAGAAATAACTGGCAATTCAAAGGCTCAGCTCGAAGAGACACAGGCACCATTGAGCTCATTAAGAAGAAAATTGCTGAATATTGTGATCGTACTTATGAATCCTCATATCTTTATAGAAGGAAGATGATTGGCTTGTAGAATAAAACAATAGGAACAATAACTTTTATTGTCAAGCTACCACTCAGGAGTGGCAGTTCTTCCAGGACCATGGTGGGATTAATAAGGGCGTGAAAACACTTTACAACTTCCATAAAAATGTATATTCATCAGAACTCTTCAAGGATCAAAAAGGCCTTGCAGAGTTTGACTGTACAGTTCAGCTTCCCTACTATAAACCAGAGAGACTTCTGGACTCCCCAATTCCTCCAGCAGAAATTTCCCATGCTACTGAGACTTTTAATAATGGCAAGCCACCAGGGAAAGCAGCATTCCCATTTTAATTTTGAGCATCTTTTGAAGACAAGTCACCCTACTATGCGCCTGTGTACATTTAATCATTCTCTACACACTTTATCAGCAAGCCTTCTCCCTGTAGGAGGAATACAATTAGGTACAGTACTAATTTATTATAAATAAAGCAAAGACCTGGTAAAATAACCTAGTTATCAATGTTTCATGCAACTGTGCCTATGAAGTACTAGCTAACATTCTCACCATGAGCCTGGAGAAATACCTGCGGCATTGATAAATCCTAACCAACTTGGCTTTATTAAAAAAGGGGAAAAAAAAAAAAAGATTATCATTGCATAACACAGGAAAACTGTTGATTTTAATTGAAGTAGCTAGAGATTTATGGAAGCCAACCACAGCTTTTTTCCACTGATACTGCAAAAGCCTTCAATAAGATCAATAAGGAAACACATTTCGCTAAGGAAAGCCTAGGATTTTTTTTTTTTTTCGTGTACCATGCTGACCCACTTTATGTATTTATCTCCACCCTCAAATTTAGTTGAAGTGTTATTTTGCATGCAAGAGCCTCTTCTCATCAGTGATAAGGAATAAAAAGGTCAGAAGGCCTCAGATTAGGGGGAAAATGGTAGGCAAGGATGCTCTCTCTCCGGCGTGCTGTTTGTTCTGACCCCAGGATCAGATCTCTGGCGCGATGGAGGAGGCATTCTCATGGGGAGAAATCTCCATAAAATCAGCGTGCATGCGGATGATCTGCTCTTAACTGTAATGAACCCGGAGTCATCTCTTACATATGCGTTATTCATAACGGAACAGTCTGAAGAGTGGTCAGGCTTTAATCCTATTTTTAAAAACAGATGATTCAAAAGAATTAATTGTTTTTCTTTCCTTTTTTTTTTTTCTTTCTTTTTTTTTTCTTCCATGACAAAGCACAGCGATCATCTTTTAAGTGGCTGCTACAAGGTATTAACTAGGAGCAAATTTATGCTATGACCCTAAGAGGCCGTGCTGCTGATAAGCCAAAGTAGGTCCGTCCCTACACATCTTACCAGCCAAACTGAGCTTCCCCTCACTGCCGAGGGCTGCAGGGAGAGCAGAAAGGCTCAGGGACTGCTGCTTGCCCTCTGAAGGCAGGGATGAGAGGAAAGGACAGAGCTGAGGCTTCCTCTTCCCCAGCTTCTGATGCTCAAGCGCTGGAGGAGAGAGCAGCTTCCTTCAAAAAGAGACAAAGTGAAATGATTGTGACTCACAGCAGAAAGGGCTGGAGAGCTTAAACCCTCATCAGTCCTCCATCGTTTTACCGTGCAGCCCTGAATATTAATAACTTTTATTGGATGAAGACGAACTCTTCAGTTCCAGAGGAACAACAACTTCATAATTTTAACTGAAGTGCTTCGTGTTGGAGGGCTCCGCAGCAGCTTCCCAGCCATATGTATACTTCAAGGGCCTGCTTTTACACCTCTGATATAAAAAACTTGAGCAATTTAACTTTCTGAATGCCATGTTTTATTAGAGAAAAAGTGACAAATAAATGCTTGTTCATGGCTGGTAGGATTTAATTCCCTGGCATGAAGTTTAGGTGGGGCAATTAGGTCTAACACCACTACTGGGGTAGCATCCTGGCAAATATGAATGAAAACTAACATTGAGAGGAAAACTACTTATTAAATGATAAAGCCAGAGGCTGCTGAGCCATGACCCAGAGGCTGAAGGAAGGGAAGCCTTTGGGGAGCAGAAGATATCCACAGGCCAGGTTACAGAGAAAATGCTTTAACCAAAGGAGGGTATTTTCCTGATGGCTGCTCCCTAATCATTGAACTGCTCAGGATGCCACTGTCTCAATACGAGCAAAAACTCACATATGGCTTTACTTTCTGTGCAGATAATCAAGCTGCGATTTTGATACCCAACAGGGGTATCAGGTGTGGAGAAAGAACCTGAACCCAGCAACCCAGAAACAGAAAAAACGCCACAGCTCCCAGCGCTGCTGAAACCATTAGTTTTTCTTTCTCGCAACACCTTTCTACCTGATGATGTGGAATATGCTCTTGGCTAAATACACATTCTTGGGGCTCTGGGATGCCTCAGAGATGTATTTTCAGGGACCATGAGATCAAGACTGATGTTTAAACTGGTCTCATCACTTTGAGCAGAAGGACAGAGAGAGGTATTGCCTTGCTAAGGAAAAAACAGGTGTGATAGTACAGAAACATTGTAGTTCAACATATTCAGACAAGAACCCTTCAGTTCTCATTCAGAAATGACTTTTAGTTTTAAAACTTATTTGCTCTACAGTATTTTACAGAAGCCGAAATTGGAATGAAGTTTTCTGGATTTTACATAAAATAAGTATTTTGACAGACTTTAAGTAAGTATTTTGTAAGAACAATTCCCTCATAGTGAAAATCGGACATGGGGGGAAACATGGGGTTTTGTTTTGATTCCTAATCATAACACTGGCATTCCCCAGTGAATGAAAAGTGAATTGTAGCCCCTTAAAAATTTTCCTGAGATGATTTTCAAGGATCGTTTTTGGCAGAAGGGACTGTGCCTTGGCTGGCCTGAAGGAGCACAAGAAATAGAAAGAGTAAGCCTACGGAGTAAGGCTCTGTATATCTCAGTTATTCAATTGACTTCAGTGAAGATAATAGCATTGATCTAGAGGCATCAAAATGCTCCAAAACTTATCAACGGCCCAGGAAGAGCCAAAAACAGTCAAGTAGCAGCTCTGACTGGTCTCTTTTTAGGCTGACCCAGCAGCTGACATTCCCTGGATGCTCTGAAGAAGAGCAGCACCAAAGACAAGATCCTGCTGAAAAAAATGCTGCTCTAGAAAACATTTGCGTAAGGGTGGCAACCTGAACCCTGCAGAACTAACAAGGAAAGCTTGGCCCACTCTGCCTTTGGGAAATTAAAGCACTGGCACAGAAATCTTCCTTTCTGCACCAGGAGGAAACTTTTCCACTTGATAACAGGTTCACCTGGCATGGAAGCACTGTGAGTAAGGCAGCTCTGCAGAGAAAGCTACACCAGGGAGTGATCACTTGGCTGAGAGCCCTCAAGATATTTTCTCACAGCTCAGCTGCTACACAGAGACCTTTCAATGGCATAACATACAATTCAACCTACTGGCTTGTATGACATGGTCAAGTACCTGATACAGCCATCTATTCTGTCTTTTTCTTTTTTTCTTTTTTATTTTTTTTTATTGTAACTATAATAGAAGAATATTCAGGCCTTCTCCTGCAAAGAACTAAAATGGGTATCTACCGTTTGTACCATTTCGCCGTAAGTCTCTACAGTGTGATGCACTTGCAATATATCAATGCTGCAATCTGTATTATCTCTAATTTAATAGTTTTAGGATTTCTATTTGAACTGCTCAATAATATTGCCCACTGAGCCATTTCTTTAAAATGGACAGCAACACTGAAGAAACTTTATGCACACATTAGTGGGGATGAGCTCCTATATTCAGCTGTGAACAATAGCTCAGGGACAGTGATTTCCCTTTAGCAGTATTCAAGTCCTTCCCCCACCAAACTCTCAACCAAAAAACAACTATATCGTGTAGAAATTCCCAAAATCCTACAGAGCCAGACACCTGGGGAGGCAGCTGCCAGTCCACACCATGTGATGTTATACATCTGAACCTCTAAAACCATTGTATGGAGCACCATGCCAGGATTTGAAGTCAACATGGGCTAAGTTTAGCAAGGCTAAAGCTAACTTTGCAAAAGAAGGCCGAAATTTTCAGCAACACTGGGATATTTTCTTATCAAGTTTCTTATTCCAAAATTTTGAAGACCTCCTTACAGCCCTGTCTAGTCCAAAAGGCCTTGCAAACATCCCACACATTCTACTCACAGCAGATCAACTCTCACTCTCCTTCCAGGCTTAGAACTCTTCACACTATAACTTTGCGTTTTAGCCACTTCTTCACCTTGTTTACCTTTAAAAGTTGACATTTTTTCTCTTTGGGAGTTTCTTGTTGCAAGATGGAAGGGTTTCTGCTGCTTGGACTTGATGCAAGTGAAGGTCTGTGTAAGCAGATAAATTTGATGCAAGATACTGTGAATCTTCAACCAGGTTCTGATTTCCCAAAAACCCAACATTTCACCAGCAAGAAAATCCATAAGTAGAATTTTTATTGATATAAAACATGGCAATAAATAGCAACATTCATCAGTAGTATTTGTTGTAAGAATAACGAATTAAAGGACAAACTCAATGTTGCCGTGTTTCCTGGTGTTTTGTCCTCAGTTTCAGATGACCCATTTGCAATGGGCCAGTGAATACTGTATTTCAGTGCATATTCTTGACATATCTTTCACACGAAGTCTCCAAACACCTCAGAAACATTAATAAATTAAGCAGCAAGAGCAGTAATAATTTCAGCTTTACATTCACAGAACCTAATCCTCAAAGTCTTCCTGAGTATCTCTGGCAGATCTAAAAATGAAATTCGGTATTCCAATCAGTTTGAATTATACTTTGCTACTAGATCATACAATCACACAGACTAATTCAGGCTGGAAGGGACCTCAGGAGACCACCTTGTCCATCCTCCTGCTCAAAGCAGGGCTAACTTCAGCTCTATACCAGTCTGCTTAGGGCCTTTCAACGTGTGAATACCCACACATGTGGAGGGAGGAGGCAGCACTGTTCTGGAAACCCTCTTCAAGTGTTTGACTACCTGCAGAGGGAAGAACGTTTTCCTATATCTCCCCAGTTTGGTGTCATCATGAACGTGATGAGAGTGCACTCCCTCTCATCAATGAGGTTGTTAATGAAGAACATAGACAGTACTGGTCCCAGAGTGGGCAATGCAAAATACATGCAACATGCACCACCTATATACAGCCAAACTGCCACCCACCCTACAGTGTTTCCACCCAGTCCATTTCTCCTCAGGCTGACTACCAGGATATTATCATAAAACCCATCAAAGACCTTGCTAAAGTTAAGGTAGACATCCATTTCTCTCTAATACTCAAAGATGTTAAATCATTTATTCAGAGAAAGCAATTGGGTTTGTTAAGCCATTATTTGTTCCTGATCAGTCCATTCTGGCTATGGCCTTGGGCACTCTGAAATATCTTCCATGAAAACCAGTGCTATCACTTTCCCAGCCACGACTGTGAGGCTGATGGGCCTCTGGTTCCTCCTTCCTAACCTTTCTGAAGATGGCTGCAGCATTATTTGCCTTTCTCCAGGCACCAGGAACCTCCCCCAGTCACCATGGCCTTTCAAAGGTGAGAGACAGCAGCTTCAGGGTGACACGAGCCAGATCTCTCAGCAGCTTCCAGTGCGGCCTGTCTGGTCCCATGGACCATATTATTCAACTGGACACTGACTTCATCCTCCTCTACTGTGGCTCCTTCCCCAAACTTTGCTTTTTGGAAATGCCCTTTTAGCCTTGGGAGCAGACTGACAGTAAAGCCAAAGGTTTCATGGAGGAGTGGGTTCATACTACCCCAGTCTTTCTTCTCCTCTTCTCCTTTTTGCTACTTGACATAGTTGTGGTAGCCATTCTTGGTCAGGCCTCACCAGTTTAGATCTCAGCCAAGCTTTGACCTTCCTCCTTCTGTCCCTACGTGCCCATACAACACTTCTGTGTCGCTCGTTGGTAGCCTGCCTCCATTTCTACCTCCTGTCTGCTTCTTGTTTGCATTTAAGCTCAGTCAGGGGCTCATCTGTCATCTCCAGTTTGTATTACATAATTTTCTCCTAATTTTTTTGAAATCTTTTACCCAGTGGCACAACTCTCCTTCACTTCAACAGAGCTAGAATTTTAACACCCTTTACAAACTGCTACTATCAACTTTGTCACCTTGATCATAGAAATTTTGGTTTGCTGTCATCCTATGTAACAAATAGATGCTTCTGCTTTAAATGATTTTTTTATACAATTAAGCTGAACCTAAAAATGCAATATTTTAACACGCAATTGTGTCTTGTGTCATCTAACAGCAGCAGCCTCCCAGGTATGAACTAAACAATACTAATTCACTGTGACAGCAAATATAATTATAGTCTCCCACACAGAATTTTAGCAACTGGAAAATGTTTTCCAACTGTCTTCAACAGTATGCATGAACATTCAGCTATGCTATTTTCACTTTTCAGAACTAAAATAAATATACGAAAACCCCATAAACTTTTTCTTTCTGACATACATGTAAAGACCTGAAGGTTAACGAGAGCACTATTAAATAGAGTCCTTCTGGAAAGCATTAAATCCCCCCCAAAAAAACAGAAAACAATAAAATTTCATACACAGTTTTGAGATTACATGGGAAAATTTTCAAACCTATTTTCATAACTTCCTGGACAACACATTCATACTCAAACCCTAAACAGCACTTGCTGTTGTTTGAGGCACTGTAAAACGAACTGGAAAGCTTATAAATATGAAGATGATGTTATGGCCAACTGATGTTCCAGTTCAGAAATATTTTTCACTATGAAACATTCAAACCAGTTTCTGGTATACATGCTTTAAGATGTGAAACATTTTAAAAAGGAAATGGTTACTTTGAGATATTAAAAACAAAAATTGCTAGCAAGCATATCTGAACGCATATTTAGTTCTTTCTCTCTTTCAGAATTTAACATCAACAAAAACTTAGCACTGGTACATGTATACATCCATTTCTCACTCTGCTCTCTGACTGCTTTCTTGCGGCACCTTCAATCTAAAACGCCCTCCAAATGCTGGTGCACTTGGGTTCTAACTACTCCTTCCTTCAGAAACATCCCTACTGGCATTTCTTCTGAAAATCTCAACAAGTAAATCTTTCTAAACACCCACAGGCTCAAGCCCAAACCCATACTCTTTTGCTCACAATCTGAAGATGCTTTTGTTTCAACCACAAAATCCCAACTTGGTGACTGTGAACTAACTCCACAAAGCCTATCACTTTGACTTTACTTTGTGTATCTTAAGATTTATCTCTGTCTCTCTGGTTGCCACTTCCCCAAGGCAAAGGTGATGTTTTTCCACACATTCTGTTTAGCGCTGATTGTATTGCACAGATAATTTTTAATTACCTTTCTGTTCAGAGCCACGCCATCTTCACAGTCCAGCACCGCACAATCGACGTTTAGCGATGGGATTTTTCGTATCTTTTTTTCATCATCCGCAGGTACGTACAGCACAGCTCGCCTGGGAACATACTTGTGAGATGATGCTAAGTGGTAACTGAGCTTGGGAACACCAGCTGGCAGAGGAGAATTCAGCCTGTGAAGGATATGGTGAAATCAGACTCTTGACTACAATGCTTCAAGGAATAATTGACTATATTTTAAAAAGAGAAACTTTCCTACATTAATAGTGTCAGTTTGTTTTTATTTCTCAGGAAGATCTAAGGTAGGGAGATATCAGTATTTCAGTTAATTACAGTATAAAGCCCCCAAATGACTATGTTCAACAGAAGTTGCAAACTTTAACACCCAGAACTGAAGAAATGCCAGGTCTGAGATTATCCGTGTAGGCTTAATTACGCTGCCTGTTCTGTGCACTGTGACAAATACTAAATACAGAAAGGCTTTTGGTTTTTCTCCCCTTCTGTCACAACTCTTCTATAGGCTGGAGGCTATGCTGGGGAACAGATCAGGGCTGCTTTAGCAAGGAGGCTGCTATCTGCCACATGTGCTCCAGAAGCTAGATGGCATGCTGTGAATGAAGCAGGGGTGTTGGTTAAAACAAACACCGCTTTGCAAGGTTGGTTTTGCAACCTTAGCATTATTTCAACAACCGTATTTGCATGCAAATTTTAAATAAGCAAAATGGTTGGAGAGGGAAACAAGAGAACCGCCAGGAATGAAAACCCCACGTAATGTGCAACCTCACTAATCCCAATGTGTCCTCTGTGAAGCCTTCAGACCCACAGCACAGCCCTTGATTGACAGAGCTCCTGAGCTCACCAGCATCATCAGCAGGCTGTTGGCCATGGCAGCTTTTAGCATTTATAAATGCTTCATGCACTACACTTGGGTGCAAGTGTGAGGCCGTGGCACCACAGGGCTTGAGTGGGTTGCATCATTATGGTCTAGAGTCATCAGGTTTGCTGAGGTCTCCACCCTGCACTGGTGGCTCCTGGTGAGGGAGCAGCCAACCCACCTCAGATGCAGGGCTGATGGGCCGGGAGGCAGTGGGGCTGCCGGGGGAGGCTGCCCTCGAGTGCAGTAGGGAGCTAGCCTTGCTCCATAATTACAAGCACAGAGAAATAAATTACAGATGGTGCCATTGTGTTTCTTGGCCTTCCAAAAAAAGCCCTTGCCTGTTCCTGTTCCCACCCATTTCACGGTGTACCCCCCAGGCCTATTCTGCTGCATCAAAAACGAGGACAAAATAATACAATTTTCCTTCGTATCCAGAGCACAAGTCACTTCCACCACAAAATAATCCCACCACATAACACCATTACGCATTATCATGTATATTATTCAGCACTTTGAATAATGCAAAGCTTTTCTAGCACCGCACTGAATATGTCATTATCACATCATGTCAGGGACCCATGCATTCTCCCATGCCCCTCTTAATAATATTGCCCAAGTTGCTACATTTGGATGACACACGGCTACGTGCGCACATAGCTTTCCTTCACAGTGGGCACGACTAACCCTCTCTGACGCCTGGAAATGAGTTCAGTCAATCGAAATTGGAGCCAACGTGATGTGCTGCTGACAGACCACTTTGATACTTGCTTTTCTAAGCTAACCTCGCTGAAGCATCCGCTCTTCCCCTAGGCCTGGCACCCTGAAAGATGAGTATAGGTCTTGGGTTAAAAATTTGAAGGCATCTTTTATCACATTTTAACTCAGCAGAAAAGGACAACTATTCAACCATCTCCTGTGCCAGGTCCCTGCAATGTCCTGGGTGGACCCATTTTATGAGCCCACAAAAACCAAGCACCTTTGTAGTACGTCTGGTAATGCTTAATTCACCCTAAGCAATGGGGCAGCTTTGCTGTTAAAGAGAAACGATGCACTATTTATTACAAACAGCAGTGCTACCCTTGCTAATAAATCCTCATCTCCAACTGCAGCAGCTCCAAGACTTGGGCAGTGGAGGTCCTGACACTCAATACCAGGAGCCATGTGCTGAGTCTCTCCTAAGCAGCATCCTTGCCCCTCTCCCACAAAACACTTCACGTCCCCTGCCATGTATTGAAGTGGGGATGATAACACAACTTGAGGCAACTCAAGTGGCTGCTAGTTAAATCCACTTAATCCCATTTTCTTGTAGCAGTACTCTTTGGGAGAGCGAGGAGGAGGTGGAAGAGTGGTTTATCTCAAATGGAAAGAGGAGGGTCTTTCTTCAGTGTGACACAGAGGTCAGCAAAGAAGTCCACAGTCCTTCACTAAACATAGATGAGGGGACAAAAGTGATTAGTTTCCATTCTTTTTCTCTGATGGCTTCAACCCTGTAGTGCTGGAAGCACAAAGGAGCCAAAGAGCTCAGTCCATTAATAGTTAACTATGGCCTACAGACAAGCAGCCGCTGGAGCACTCTTACTGTCTGCCTCCCACCAACCCAAACTTGATGAAAGTGGCTGAAACCATCATCTCAGAGCACACCGAGGGGACATATCTCCTGTCACACACACATTTCCCAGGATTTCTCCAAGGGCTGTTGGAGAAGTTGGGCAGTTTCTCCTTCACTGCTGCAAGCCCCATGGAGGCCACTCTGCTCCGAGCACCATGCACAATGGCACAGAGCATCACGTAGGTGAAACCCTCAGTGTCCACAGAGCAGGTTCAGTCAGGTGTCACCTTTAAGGTCTGTGATCTTCTATTTAGATGGGGCAGCGGTGTGGCCTCCCCTCAAGAACTGGTAGATTTAATCCACGATGCTACCACCTGGTAACTGCTGGTATCTCCTTCTCAGCTTTGCAGCCCCATGGGCCCAAAATTCAGGATTCTCAGGACACAGATTATTATAAAAATATGTCAATTTGTCAAATTATTAGTCTTATGAAACATTTTAGCAAAGAAGTACTAATTTTTTCAAGAGGTGTGACCAAAAATGAAGAATACAGGAGGAATTGCTGTCAGCTGCCCAACACAGCATCTTCTCCTTTTGAAACAAAGAGCTCTAGAAATGCGAGTGTAAAACGAGGCTCTTCATCAAGGATACCTAGGTGTGGCTGCAACAAACATTTTCAGGTGCTATTATTTTCCCAAATATTATTTTAAAACCCTGTTCTCACTGCGCATTTTCCTTGCCTAGTCATATCTTGTGGTCTACAATGAATGAATTGTGGAGTAAGAAGCCCATTTTATTTATTAAGAAGTCCATTTGCCCATGGACCTTTTGGAAACTGAGAGTGGCAAAACTCAGCATACTAACAGTTAGCTATTCTGGTAGCAAACACTATCAGGATTATTCTGACTTCTTCTTTTATTTTGAAAGAGTTATTTTGAAAGAGTGAAAACATCCCCAGTGTGGTTACTATTTTTTTTTTTTTTTTTTTTGGGGGGGGAGTGTTAGGGAACAGCACTGCAATCTCAGTTATATCATTAACCCCATGCTGTAAAGAGGAAGAAAATCTTGCATATGTTTCCTGACTGCAAGTATTTTAATGATTCAAACTAGCTTGACTGTGCCTAAAACTAAACACATGGACATAAGCCAAGTGAATTTGCTAAGACAACGTTTCTTCCTTTAAGCACTGCACGTTAAAATGAGGACTAGGCTATTGGGTAATGCTCATTAAATTGTTTTACTGCAGCTTCTCATTCACAGCATCCAGCAGCATGCCGAATGTTTGTGGGCCTTGGAACTGAAAGTAAATTTCTTCAGCAAACAGAGCACTCTACTAAAGTCTTCATCAAATATGTAAAAGTCGCTAGCAAATTAAAGTTACTTTCGATCCTCTGAGAACAGTTTCACCTAAGAGCAAACAGCTCATCCTCAGGAAGGAGAAAACAAAACTGTTCCGATCCCTAAGAGGCGCTGCACTTTGCAATGGCAGCCCTACAGCGGGACAGCAACCAGTGAAACTACTGAAAATTACAGAGATTTCCCTGATGCATACTGCATTTTCATATTCCAGCATTGCTCGTGCTCACACATTTACTGAACTGTATGCACCTGTGCCGTCTCGTTGGAGCCAGCAACCTATAGCTCAGGAAGTAAAGTGCTCCCATCAGTTATTTTCAGGATCAGCACTTTAACTTGAGCCTCTGCTCTATGTTTGTTTGCTAGATCGAGTCATCCTAGAAGAGACCCTACACCATCACGTGCCCAACACATGGAAAAATATCCATCACTTGATAGGCCAAATCTCTACTTCTAAAACCCTTGGCACAGTGTTGCCAAAAAGTTTCTAAAGATCGTACTTAGGCATTTGAACGAAAACCATGAAAAAAGCAGGAAAATTTCCACACTGTGCATTTTTGAGCTGTAACTGGTAAATAACCGCAATCCCAGATATCCAGCAGGGTAGGGTGGCAGAAGGACAGAAGTGACCCAAGATCTAAGACCCCACTGAACACAACACAGCTAACATTTCAAAATCTCCTCCGAGCTAATTGTCTGATGTGTGAAAAAATAAAAATAAAAATAAGAAATTAAATATAACGGCTTTACTATGTCTGATTTACTAGGGAGTAGCTCCCAAACACGCACAAATAATTGACCAAAGACAAAGGCAAGTTGCGGGGAAATTACAAAGCACCCCAATTTGCATAGTAATTCTTTCTAATTAAGGAAAGAAGCTAGAAGTTGTTTGTTATAAACATCAGCAGGCCTTGTGCAAATACGACCAGCTCACAACCGAGCTAAGCATTCGTCAAATCAAAGCGACTTTCCCGAGAGTTTTATTGGTACAGCTGCAGCGCATGCATTTTATCACACATGCTAATAATCCTGGTTATGGCACTAACATTTTAATCATTTGTTCTGTGGGCTTGTTTCTCAAACAATTAGCACTAATGAATGGCCAAAATACCTCGGATCATATATGTCTAATTGCAGTCAAGAGCAGTTATTGTCTGCATGTACATTTCAATTCACCTCTGGGGATAATGTTTGTTAATTGTATTTCTTTATATAGCAAGTGAAAAAAGGCTGTTCACTCCAAAAGGGACTAAGTGTTCTCTTCTTTCCCTTTGTTCCCACAAGAAGCTAAAGTCACTTCAAGAGGCACTTAATCCCATCATCCATGGTTACAATTGCCTTACAGCATCAATCAAAAAGAATCTGAAGTAAAATGATGCAGCTATATTGTGTAATTAAAAGCAATTCAGGTAGTTATTGCTTGGGGCATTTTCCAGGTCCAAATACTTCAAATGGCACCGCGGGGATTCTAAATACTGTAGTGTTTTAAATTTGGTCAACGACAATATCTCACAGAGAAAGGGGAGGAATATGCAAAAAAAAAATCTCCTAGTGTGTATTGTAAAGCAGAAGAAAAGAGGAGGAACAGCTAACGTTTGAAGTGACAAAATCTACAAGTCTCCATATAAAAGGGAAATAAAAATATCAAGAAGAGAGAAAAGGGGAGGAAAAAGAAAAGGACCGCACTTTTAAAGAAAAACAAATTCCCCGCAATTGTTGAAAAGTTAACATGTGAAAAAATGCTAACGTTTTCTCGGGCGGAAAACAAAAGATGGTTTCACCAGCTTTGCGGCCAGAATACGGGGCTCCGAAAGCCTGGCGCTTTCCTAGGGGAAAGAAATTCAAGGTAAACTGGTAAGTTTTGCTTTTTTTGGAAAAAAAAAAAAAAAAAGGCTTATGTTAAAAGAGAAGACATATGATATTTACTTCTGAATAAAGCCAGAACTTCGCTAAGGTGCTTTACCCAACAACTGCTACTAGCAGTGATCCAATTATGCTAAAATAAAAACTGCGGCTTTTCAACATATCAAATGCTCTGCTTTACATTTTGATTTCTTCCTTTGTTCCCAAACCACTGAGGTCATTTCCCTGATGCTCCAAAGAAAAGAAAAAAAAATAAATAAAAAAATTGAGAAATCCTTCAAATCTAAAAATCCACTTTCTCCCTCCTTAGCGGCAAGGCAGCAGCCCCTTGCTCCGGCAAACAGGGGCGAGCAGGTCTCGTGGTTTAGGGCTTTTGAAAAGCAGCTTTGCTGATGAGTCAAAGCGCCTTGAAAGAGGCATTGTCTGCTTTTAAAGTCCCCAACAAGGCCGATATGATCTCACAGCGATGTACCGCCGAGATTAATGCCCTTGAAGCTGATGGAGTTATACAGGTGTGAGATGCCAGGAGCCACGACGGGAGCAGGATCCTCTCTCTCAGCTCTCCAGAAGGAGAAAAAAATAAACCTGGTCATTTGCACAAAGTCATGAGGGATCCAGTGATGGGGAAGGGGGGCAGAGAAGTGCTGAGAAACCCTCAGCAAAGGACAAGTCGTACCCTCTGCAATGCGTGCTCCAGCTCTCCGAAGGGGCCGACTGGGTCGGGGAGCAGCTGCTGCAGGAGAGCCCAGAGCAGGCAGAGGTGCAGAGGGGGATTGCCAAGGACCCTGGGCCAGCGCTTGCTCCAGCTGGCAGGACACAGCTTTATACCCCAAAAACAGAGATAAATAACACAGGGAAGGAGAACCCCACTGATAAAAAAAAAGAACACAACTGTGACATGGAGAAGAGTCAGTAGAGGAAAGCAGTGCAGTGCTTAAACATTGAGTATCACAGCAAAAGTTGCTGGCGAGTTGTTTTAGGGAAACGTGTGTCTTCAGCTGCTACTTATAATTTTTCCTATCTCCAGTAAACCAATGTAAGCCCTGTAACTGGAAACCAGAGCCTTTCTGGGGCACAGATCGAGAGCAAACCAGTAACTTACTGACAAAGGCTTAAAATCACGGACCCCTAAGCCATAAAATGATGAAAGGCTATCACAGGTTAAATAGTTAACCAAACTTTCTCCTCCCACCAGCACTAAACGTAAAAAAAAAAAATAAAAAAAAATGACCTTTTATTTACCCCACCGTGTTCTTTCAACCACGTTTGACCCCGTTGTTTTGGTTCACTCAGAGCTCCACCATGGCTTGAATTGCTGTGACTGGAGATGGGGCTTTTCTTCTCAGTTCAGAATGGCCAAATTGGGGGGGGGGGGGGAGGATGGGGAGGACCTTTATCGGCTTCTCCGATTACTAGTGTCTGGCATTTTCACAGCAGCAAACATAGTTTGGGCTTCAGGAAGATGCGAGTGTGACTGTTCTTCGATTTAATAGGGGAATTAAAAAAAAAAAGAGATTTAAATAATGGGCCAGGGCCACGAGGGCTGCTTGCTCCTCATGGCAACAGGCTGCTGATAGCAGAAAGCCCGTCTGTGCCTGCATGCGTTTGCCATCACCCAAGGTTAATTGGTGTCCTGTCTTGGGGAGCTCAAATGCACGTGATGATGCCCCGTGCACAGCCTGCTCCCTCCTCACGGCGCGGTGGCCTCGGGGCGGCCTGTCACACCAACATGGCACAGCTGGGCCGTGCCGCCGGCCCCGCTTCGACTGGGCATCAGATCTGGGCATCATCAGCCAAGTTCCCAGCCCCAGGGGACACCTAACGCTGTCCTTGCAGACCCAAACCTCGGACAGGCCATGGAAAAATTCTGTGTTTGTCCGCGACACATTCACCAGGCCTCGCTCACCGAAGGAAGGTGTAACCAAGATAACAATTCACTTCCCTGTTTTCCTACAGATAGCGACATTTTGAAGTTTTAATTTCTTTAGGTACACTTTAAAAGGTTTCATATATTTAATTAATGTTATTTCTCTCTCTTTTTTTTTTTTTTTACTCACATTTTTAGTAAACGACAACACTCTAAAGAGATTTTCAAAAATTTCGTTTAGCCATATGACGTCCTGACAGAATCTCTTGTATTACATTTTTTTAACAGAGTTGCAACTAGCAGCTGCAAAATAAAATTACAGCAATTCTTAAATAACAAAAAGATCCCACAATAAAACCGACGATTCAGTACCATATCAAGAGGCTCAGAAAAGACTGCACATAAAATTGCTCTTTTGAAGATGTGCGTTGCAAAGTAAAAAGAGATTACTTTGGATGCATGGCGTTGATTTATGATTTGTTTTGGTTTATCTCTGGTGTGTACAAACCAAAGTGCACCAAGTACGCTCAGGGCTGTGCAACATCAAGGAAAAAACACAGATTTTGAGGTTGAGCATTCTCCAGTTTAGGAGGATCACCAATAAGCTGTAAGAGCGCACACGAAGTAGAATTTTGCCTTAGGAAGTAAATACAAAAAAAGTGCAAATCAATAATGGTGGCACTTTTATATGAATCAGGTAACCACTGAAGAAAGGTTGAATTTTGAGGAGGTGCTCACTTTGGACAGTCACCACCAAAACACTTTTGCTTCTAAGGGAAACAATTTGAACTCTCCACTCCAGCCCATCCTGGGCCACTTTTTTTGTCACCAGTTCTGTCACAACGCTTCCACATGCACATGTTGTGCACCCAGCCACGTCCCTGTACACACACAAATTGATACAAACATTTGGACAGAATTCGTTTCTCCCTGGATATGCTTCTCCCCACTTTTCTCCACTGTTCCCCTCTCTTCCCCCGTGCCGCCGCTGACCCAACCGTGTGTACGTGTGGAAAGAGCTGCGCGGCCAAGAGCAAGATCAGGATTCAAGAATTAAGTGCTAATTACTCTGATTACTGTCTGAGGCCCAAACAGCTAAAGCTTCTGAACAGTAAAGGACTTGCTAACGAATTCCATGTAAAATAAGAAATATGTGCTTGACAAAATCAACCTCAACGAAGCCCAGCTCCTGCCTGGTGAGTGATGGTGCAGCTGCTCGCACCAAAGCCTGGGCAGGTCAGAAATGCATATATGCGGTGTGAGATACAAGGAAGATCAGACCAGCCCTAAAATTAGTTCTGATTCATGATGTACTTACGGTAAAACTACACTGAAGATGTGCCTGATATTATTTAAATGAAGCAAAGGAGTAGAGAAAAATGAGTACCGATATACTGGTGCAGAGGAAGCCATGGGAAGGAAGAAAATTTCCCCTCGCTTGGTGTCTTTCAGGATTTCTGATGTTTTATTACCAGTTTTATTCTAATTTCTGTTGTGGTGGGGAGATTTTGCAAAATGAGGTTTCCTTTGTACTTCTGAGAATTTTTTGCTAAATGGGCCATATTTTATGTTGGCTTGCAATTTACGGCATTCCACACTTGCCAAACACCAACAGCTCAGTGATTCCTGTACAGTTACTTAGAAGGGTATGCAAATTACGCTACTAAATAAAGCGCAGACATTTTTACTACTTAGGGAAAACAAAACAATATTGCGGTCTTCTCTGCACTTTGGGATCGCTCCTGAAAACCTGCTCAAGCATGTGCTTCACCCAGAGAAATCAAAAGGACTAGGCAAACACCTACAATTAACCATGTGCTTAAGTGCCTGCAGGACTGGGGATTAATTCTGAAACTCTTCCATTTCCCTGTGTTCTTAGGCTACACGTAGACCAGCCTCATAATTTCTTTTTTCTGTTTTTTCTTTTTTCTTTTTTTTTTTTGGCTCAGAGACTTTGCAAAATTGAGACTTGCACATGCAATCCAGCTGGTGAACATCTTTTTAACAACATAAAGGAACTTGTTTTCAAATGGGGAAATAAACTGCATATTATTTTCAGAGTACGATGAGAAGCAAAAGTATGATCTATGTTTAGCCAAGCATTTCAGATTGAAGAACTATTTTCTATTAAAGTGAACTTATTTAGTGTGATTCTGTGCCAAACAGCTGAGCAGTGAAGAAAAATTCCGCAAGCAATTAGTAAATATGAAATTGCTGAAGAACAGTCTGTGTAACCATAAATCTAAAATACATCGCAATTACATCCAAAAGAAAAAGTCAATTACATCAAAGCTGGTGTAGTATGACAGGAGAAAGAACGAACACACACTGCTGTTAGTTCAACAGCAAATGTGGCTATACTAATTGGAAAACAATCCCTGCCTGCTTTTGGATATCAGTGTGGTGCAAATTTTAAAATATTTCCAAAACAGACGATAAAGAAGAACACCTGCAAATATTGCGGTGTTCCAGGCAATACTTTAGAAATGTCTACAGGCAGAAATACTACACTGCAGTACGGCGCAGGATGGCACAAACAAGCATCTGTGTTTATTTTTTAACTAGTCAGATTTATAAGAGCAATGAAATCCCTACATAAGCATTTTATATTGACCTGATATGGACTTACTGTTTTAACCAGCTTTTTAACTAACTCCACAAGTTAATAAAGGCAACTACATGAATCCTTACGGCCTATACATTAAGATAAGAAAAACATTCATTAAGCAATATCCAGACTGTTTTAATTACAGAAATATCACTCTTATTTGTAGTATAATGTTCGTTAAGTACAGTATAACATTTTCTTAAAATGCCCCAGAGGCAGTTAAACTCTTGATTAGCTATAAAAAAAAAAAATCTCGCTTAACTTCAATCACGGGAGTTAATGTCTACTGCAATGAAATTCCAGTACTTTTAATC
This sequence comes from Netta rufina, assembly GCF_964035555.1. Lineage (NCBI taxonomy): Eukaryota > Metazoa > Chordata > Aves > Anseriformes > Anatidae > Netta > Netta rufina. Next base: position 55,855,260 of record NC_140123.1, on the reverse strand, counting down.
ATACAAAAATGTCATATGTAAATCTTATTAACCATGAAAACATTATATAAGATCAAATGAATTTTCTATGCCTCTATCACTATTAAATTTAAAAAAAATGTGGGAATCTTTCTATGACAGTTATGGTAGCAATAATAAGCCCAACCCTATTGCCTTTGAGAATGAAACCAGCTGAAAAACAGATCCTATTTTATTAATTTCAAAAGATAGAAGGGGTGGCCCAAAAATTCTGACTTCCAGGTTTTCATGCCTTTAACTATGTCCCTGTTCAATTACCTAAAATTAAAACGTACAAAATTAGTAGCAGCAGTGGGACAAAGCACCCTTTCAGAGACCGCAAAACTTCTTCAATCTCCAGTAAATAAACGCCTGGCAAAGCCTTATTATCCAATGTCTTGTTCTTCTGTGTATGTTTGTACACTACAAGAATTAAAATCGTTACTGTTTTTGTACAGATTACAATGAAAAGTCAACACCTACATTTTCTTCAGTATTTATCCCACATCTGCCCATTAATCCGTATGCCTCTTGAAAAATCCATTCATTCTTTATTTGCTAACAACATCAAGAATTGAAAAAATCAAGAACAAAGTGATGTCACATTGTGAGACTGCGTTAAAAAACCCAACACCTTTAAAATGCACGATGAAGTATTATTTTCTGGTTCTTCTGTCCTTAGCTTTGTATTTTCAAGGTTTTCATTACCAAAGTCAAAGCCAGCTATTTTCTTTAAAAGTTAAAATAAATAAATAAATAAATAAATAAATAAATAAATAAATAAAGCAAGCTGGCATTTTAGGAAGTTGGGCTTGCAGGAAATATCAGGAAACTAATGATGAAAAAGTTGACTGTCATCAATTTAACTTGATCTTCCCCGTAGCCAGCTGAAGGATGTTTTATTACATGGAAATAGGTACAACAACCCCTAACTCAGAAGCACCCCTCCAAAGCTGTCTCCTTGGTAAGGTCAGGACACTGGAGATACTAAATTTAGTGCCCACCAGTCTCTTTGGGCTCAGTCCCCTCCAGCCACTGAGCCTTCTTTCGCAATGGCAAGGTTTTGCAGAGAGAGCACCAATGCCACCCAGAAAGGGACGAAGCCCCCTCACTCTACTGAGCTGGGGGGTTGGATCCTGCTGTCCCAAGGGATGTGTATTTGGGGTGTGTGCTCAGAGCCCTAGGTTCACCCTCTACAGGGGGATTCAGCCATAACCCCCTCCCCACCACATGTGGGTCACCAAGGGCCTTGGAGATGACTACACTGGCATGAGATGGTGGCATGAGATGGACCCACTGGGGGCTGCTCACAGCAGGGAACTGGTCTGAAATAACACTTTGGTCATATCATCACGGCCTGTCTTACCAAGGATGAACGTTGCTGTGTAGACAAGCTCAAAGGCTGTAAAAGTGCCAGACCTAACAGGGTGGATAACATGAATGTGCGAGGGAGGAAATAGGGACCAAAAAATTAAATGCAGAAAGAAGCCTGCTCTAGAAAAAAAAAAAATATATATATATATATATATATATATACATATATATTTCTAAGCTACTTTTATTTAATTATCTCAAAACATTTTCACAGAACTCTTCAGATAAGCTTTGCCACACCTTGGGAGACTTAAACCGGCCATAAAACCATGACCCCAGCCCCCACTGCAGATCCCCCACATGGAAGCCCCATCCCATCTGATGGTCAGTCAGTCGCTGGCCACAGGCCGGAGTTTAACAAATGATCATCATCAAGAGCAGAAGAGAGATGGGGTGAAAATCAAGTTTTCTGCAGAGCACTGTGGTTTTATTTTCACAAAAGAGAAGTCCAGGGAGAAGCTAGAAGCCCCTGCTGGGGCACTGGAAGCACCTGGTGGGCCTGGCTCTGTGTGAGTGCAAATGCAAGCACTGACATTATGGCTTCTTATCTGTATTTCACAGGTGACATTGTTTGTGAGGCCGCGGTTGCCACAGCATATATTTACAGGGGTCACTGAATGCACGAAAAAGCCAGCTGAAACTTTGGCAACACTCGGGAGTCAAAGCTGCTCTCCTCCCTGATGGCCTTGCTTCACCAGATGACCCTACAAAACACTGTGGCTTCATTCTGTGTGGATTCCCTACACATTACACACCACTATCATCAGCCCCCCTGTCTTAACCCCAAACTTCAGAGAACAGCCCTGTCCCAGGCTGCTGGCTGTCGGAGGCAGAGCAGGGCCTGGCTGCAAGGGAAGGGATGGGATGGAAAGGCAAAGGGGTCACCACCACAGCAGCTAGGATTTTGCTTCCTGAATTCATGACACAGGCTGATCAGTACTTATTTAGTAATAAGCAAAGAAGAAAACCATACTGCCTGCCTTGCAGCCTGCACAAATAAAGGAAATTGCTTTTGGTTCCTAACGTTGATATATAATGGAGAAACAAAAGTCCTGGATTAGATGGAAATAAAGCCTATAAGGAGAAACTGGATTAGGCCTACTTGCATTTAATAGTTTTTATGATGTTTTAAATGAGCAGCTCTGTTCCTCTAAGTAATATAGCACTGAACATCTGTATAAAAACTGAACAACATACAGACTCTTTGAACTCACTGATATATAACCTCATGGAAAAACTCCCCGTGAAAACATGTAGGGGCATCACGGTGTTTTCCTTTAGAGGTCCTCTTTAATGACCTCTGTCATGAATACAGCTCAGTCTTACGGAAATTAGATAATTATGTAACATATGCCTTCTATCCTGTACTGGAAAAAAAGGAAAAACTATTCCATTCCCAAATCTGTCAGCTTTTTTTGATTGGGTATCATCTGAGATATACTTTACTACAAACGTTTTTATATCGCAATTATATTGATATACAGTTTAATTCTGCAGATCACATCAGTTATCTGTAGTAATATTAAGAAACAAAGGAGGCAGAAAACAGTCCTACAGGTACTGAAATGTGCTGTGGATCACATTGAAATATTCTTGCTGAATAGGCTCTCAAAATTGATATTATATATATGCAATTTGGACTCTTTGAAACACCAGTTTTAGTCTCACATCACCCCTTGTTTGTCATCATCTGTTTCCTTGCTGATAGGAGGATTGTCACGGAGTTTCAATTTTTATCTTCCTGAATAACATTTTAGTAGCACTAATGTCTCAGTAACAGCAAGGTTTGTTGTCAGAGATTAGCATCTGATGCACTGCAAAAAAAATTGTGGCGTATCCACTCACTTCTACAGAACACTTCCAGAAAGCAAAGTATTTCCTCCTTTTGGGGTCACTTGAGTTTAAAGGAGAAAATGCAAAATAACAATCTCAGTTGCTCTGGGTGCAAGAAAAAAAAAAAAAACAAAAAACAAAAAACAAAAAACAACACGCTACTTCTTAAGAGTCTTTTTAAAAAAGTATAAAGATGTAATTAACAATAAACCTAGAAACTGCATTCCTGACAATATGAGAAAGTGGAAAGACAGTATGATATCCAGTCTTAAAGATAAGGTTGTCTTTGGCTTGTAACCACGACAGTCAGCGTGAATATTTATTTACATGTGTGCATGCCTATGCTTATATATATGTGTGCCTGTATATATATATATATATATATATATACACACACATATATACACATATACAATTTACTTATTTATGCACATATAAACCTGCACATAAATACACACACACATATATATACCAAATATGACACAGTAGAACAGTAGCAAGTATCAATGGAAAGTGGCAAAAAGAATTCATCTTCCATAAAGCGAAGACATAATAAAAGTGATCTTCCACAGATTTTAGCCTCAAATACTCCTCACACTTTGCTGGAATAAGCTGCTTTCCCCCGCATCTCAGGCGATGTCATTAGTCTGGGAATTCTCCAAGGAAATATTCAGTCCCACCAGGCCCCCACGCCCTAGGTGGAAGGCTGTCCCACCACTAGTTACTGATGGCAATAGCTTGTTTTCACCGTGCTTCTGCACACTGTGCATCCACACGCTGCAGGCATCCCACCTACCTTGCAAATACAGGTGTGGCCCTGCAGATCTACAGCTGCTGTGGGCTGAGGACGTGTATCAATCAGCTGAAGCAGCTCTGCCCTTAGTGTTGCTGCTTTCCATCTCTGCAAAATCCCCGCCAGAAGAAAGCAAGCAACCAGGTACTTCAAACGTGACCCTTTTTCATTTCCACCTCTCAGAGCTCAATGTTTTCAGACATAAAAAAGTAAGATGACCTCATATCCTCCCTTGTCCCTGCTCATATCCTTTTGGCAGGCACGGAAGAAATTCAGGGGCTGTTATAGGTGGGAAGAAAGATAACTTTTTGGCTAAAATAGCCAGATGATGGTGCTTGGGCCAAGGGAATGGGGAATTTTTGCTGGCTAAGCTCATGCTCAATGTTTGGGAAGCCCTGCTGGCAAGCTGTCCCACTCCCCATGGCGTTGGCATCTCCCTGTCCACCAGACAGAGTACTCTGTGGGACACCAAACCAGACCTGAGTCCCCTGAAGAAACAGCGAGGAGAGGCAGGGCCCTGGGAAGACTTCCACAGGAAGGTCTCACATACCCCTCTGAGTTACCTGAACCTGAAGAGATACGCATTTAGTGTGTGTTGTGTAGCTGAAAGGTAATTACCACCACTGCTGGTGCTAGTGCTGTATTTAAACCATTTATTTCACTACCTCCTACAGCCATTACTTCCTCAGAAGTAATATATGGCTATGTCTTTGGGTCTTTTAAAGATATGTTGCCTCTGTTCCTGCCCAAGGCAGTCATAATGTAAAGTGTTATTCCACCATGATAAGAGTCATGCTTGCTAACTTGAGTGTTTCAAGGATGCTGTTAGGTTTTGATCCACAAAAAGGATATTATAAATACTAGTTGTTAAATTTTATGCATTTATAGATGCACTAGTCTTAAAATATTCTGTTTTATTATTTTACAACCCCTGCAAAAATGCCATTTATTCAAAAAAAAAAAAAAAAAAAAAGTTAACAGAAGACAGGTTCTACACCAGGATGGACTGAATCATGAAGAGTGAAGATACGAGAGTATGTTGATTACTCTGTGGTTCAACTACACATGCGTATGTCCTGATTCAAAATATAATCTGCCTACTGTATACACTCTTCCTATTGCTTGCAAGCCAGCACCCAACAAACCAATGTTTAGTCCAGCACTAGGAGTATTAGGGCAGCTTTGGATGCAGGGAGGATGAAGGGCTTTTGTAAGACTGTCCATGTTTGAGGACTGGTAAGGAAGAAGATTAAAAAGCATCTACATGCTTTATTCTCTAAAAAGAGGATAAAAGGGCAATCAGAGGCTGCAGGAAGCTAGGTTTGGCAGAGGGCTGAGGTGAGGAAAACCTGGGATCTAAGTGGTGTAGACACAAAACCTGAATTTGGCAACATGCAGCAGGCAGCTCTAGAAGCGAGGCAAAGCAAGAGAGGTGACTCTGGAGAGCCAAACTCTGGCCCAAACAGTAAGGAGACAGGTGACAAATGTGTAGGCTCCCTGGGAGGTGGCCCCAAGGGTAGGGATGGGCTTTGTGAAAGAGGTGACGTCCTAACCAAGCCACCAGGGAAGAAGACCTGGGAGGAGTGCTGCAGGAGAGATGCAGCAGGACAGGAGGTGTGACTATAAAATGCAGAAACCAAACCATCAACCAGGGATGCAGAGAGGGAGCCAGGGTGGGCACACACTGAGAAAGCCAGAAGGAAATAAGGTCAAAAGCTTATTTAAAGGAGTAAGGTAAGGACAACATTAAAAAAAAAAAAAAAAAAAAAAAAAAAAAGACAACAAGGTCAGCAGGGATTTTGGTAAGGGGAGCATCAATGGGTCCTGAAGACCCATTGAAGACCTTCAAATCATGTCCTGAAGAACTTCTTAACAGCACCAGAGGTAAGAGAACATGTACAAAGTCAGGGCAGCCAGCTGCATCACTTAAGGAAGACGTGGGTAGCCTGGCATAAGTCTTTGAGGATGTAGCAGCAGAAGGGGGAGGCTAGGACGGAGACTATAGGGGAGGAGGCTGAAGCAGAAAGGAGACAGCATGATCTTGGTTCAGCCAAGTAGCAGAGCACAACATGAAGGGCCTGAGCACTCCGGTAACATCACTTGACCAAGCACGCTTCCAGTCAAAGCCCAGGGACGAAGCTGTTTAAACCAGGCAGAACAAATGGTGCTTCGGCACGCAGAGTGGAAACGAGACGGGGACTTCAGCGCCGAGCCCAGAGGAAGTTCTGAAATCCTCTAGCTGTGAGCTGTCACCTCACTTCACAGAGAAAGCAGAAAAACATTTTTACTTGCCATGCACGCTGATCTCCTGCAAACGAGAGATCATTTCAATTGAGGCCTCTGCGTTGTTCTGCCAGCACTTAACGTTGCATAGAAATGAAGTAACTTCATCTCCCCATGATGCAGCGCAAGTGACTGAACTTCCCTTCAGTAGCCAGAACTACATCCATTAAATGTGTGAAATGCTAAAGGTAACGGTGTCCAACAATAGACAATGAGGCAAAAGGAATTTAGACCGTCCTCAGGAACCGGTTTGCCAAAATTACGGGTGGATGATAGGGGAAAAGGACAATTAATACAGGGACAGATGGCTACGCAAAAACAAAAGCCATTATCTGAAAACCTGGCTAAGGAAAGCTTAGCAACTGATTGTTTAACAGAAGCAATTAAGGCACTCCATTAAATATTGTAATATCAATAGTTTTTGAATTCCAGTGAATAAGAAAACGGAGGGCTTGCCGCCATTTGTGGCAGCAGCAAGTACTCGCTCTGCTCATGTTAAATAGCGAGGGCCACTTATCCTACACATTATGGGCATTTACTACCCCTGCTGGGAACTGGGCTAAAAAAACGCAAGCCAACTCCAGACCAACAATAAAAGCTGTCATTGGCAGTGCTTTCTGGAGTGACCAAACCTGTGCCACTTCGGCCACAGAGCAGGACTTGGAAGCGGGAAGGAGCCCAAGAGGCACAAGGGAGATGTGTCTGCGTCCTCTGGTGGCTCGCGGTCCCATTGCCTGGTGGCCGAACTGAGGCACAGGCTTCAAAGAAAGGCCAATACCTCTGCCCCCGGCTCTCCCAAGGCAGAGTTTTGGGGAACAAAAAACCCAGCCAGCTGCGGGCAGCACGAAGCGATGTCTGGAAGTGCCTGCCGTCCCAGGATCTGAGGAGCAGCTGGATCCAACAAATCGGCTTTCCTCAAGAAACGCCGAGCTCTTCTTCCCTACGTTGCCGGTACCTCAATTATGTGAGCAAGTGGCACGCGTTGCCTCTACGCGTTGTGGCTCCGTGGTGGCACCATCGGTTTGCAATTAGGATTTCTTTAGGAATGGAAACAGCTTCTTAATTTTTTTATTAAAAAAAAAAAAAGTTAATAATTGCAGAAACACTGACAGTGTTGCTATAGTTACGACTATATCAGCCTTTCAGTTACAACTCCCTGTTTTCAAGGGTCAATAACTCAGTTGTCAAAAATCCCACTGGGCAGGAGCCTGACACGCATTTCAGACACACGTTAAACAAATGCACAAATAAAAACGGGCTGTTTCATACTTATGAGCGTTTTGATTTAGACCCATCGTTCCAGACGCTACGTTGGGCACCTAAGCCGGGCAGCGGGCTTTTTTCCTTTTCCCATCCTCTTTGGCAGGCCGATGGCCTTTGATGCGCCCCGTGTTTTTGGCTGCGTCCAGGGGGAAAGGCAGAAGAGCCACGGCTTCCTCCTCCAGCCACCTCGCCCCCCGTTAGGACGGCAGCGGTTCTGTCCGTGCCCACTGCGCTCCCAACAAAACTTCCCCGGGATTTTTTAGGCACAAAAGCTTCATGCGCATGTGCAGCAGCTGGATTACCACAATAGACCATAACGGCCCTAAGAGCCGTTACGGTATATCAAGTGAGTAAACCGAAAACTAAGAAGGATTTACACAATGACCATAGTGGCTCCCTGGGAGCCGTTACGGTCTATCAGGTCAAAAATCCACTTTTTAAAGAGCGCCTAAGTATGTGTATACCCAACAGGGCCTGGAGTCTCCGGAGCGACTATCAGACACGTTTTCAAAATGAGCCAGGAAAGAGAAAGGAGATTACACCAAACAACGTGAAGATAGAAAGTTTTACAATGAATAAGTGACACACCACGCAAATTCTAAAGACCTGTACTTCAAGGGAAAAAACGGCATGGTTAGTTGAGAAATTGGGCATAAGGCAATTTCTTAATTTTCAGAATAATCTTTTTTTTTTTTTTTAATGAGAATTAAACAAAAAAAAAGGAATTTTCCCACAACAACTAATCAGCGCTTTAAATAAAAGTCAGGTTTCACACAGTATAAAAATAAGAAAATCACAGCCGGCTTCTGAGTTGCAGCTCTGCCGCACTTCAAATCTCCAGCAACAACACAAGTTGGTAATACAGCTCGGCTTTTTGCATTTCTTTACCTCTATCCCATTGCGCCACAAAAGGAACGAGTTAGTCAAGCCAGCGATTTTCTACGTAAAAGCCAACTCTATTTCCCCAAAACAAATCTGCAATAAATCATCAGCCTACTTACTTTTTTATTCTTCCCCTTCCTTTACACGCAATATTTGTTCCTGCAGCAAACCTGTAAGAGAACACTTTCTCTCTATGACCTGAGATAACGGTAATGTTGAAAGAATGGCCTCACTTGTCAAAGATTAGAGGGCTGTCTGCAGCCTACACTCCTCTTTACTAGAGCCAAATAGGCCCAATAAATGCTAATACTCAGCATGACGCATCAAGAACGTTAAGCCTCAACACCGACTAAGAAGAAAGTATCACAAATTTACTGAAATTATCTATACCACAATAGAGAAGAGAAGGAATTAATCAAAGTCTCTCTCTTAATGCAATGCTTGATTGAACTATCCCAATCCCTTTTTAAATAGGATAACCTAGTGGCAAGTGACCCCGATGACACATCCTAGAGAGGTACACAAGTACCACTTGTTCGATTTTTTTTCTTTTATGACCTCATTAAGCAGGATTTTGAAGATTGTTCCTGAATATGAGAACAAAGTGTCTGGAGATATCTCTTAGCTTTTTAGGTCTTTAGCCTTTTGCTGGCTTTTGAATGGGTGTTTTTAAACTAAGTACATGCACAAGCAAAAAGAAAAAAAAAAAAAAAAAAAAAAAAACCAAGTTAAAAATCAAATCTACTAAAGCTACCTTCTCTTAAATGCGAAGACTTGCTGAGTCTCCAAGAAACGGGAAAGTTTTGCCAAGACCAACTCATGATCGCATCTCCCCCCTCCCCGTTCCCTCGCTCCTTCCCTGTTATAGACCCCATTAATTAGATTTGGCGGCAGTTTTCCCTTCCTTATCAGGGAAGACGCAGTCTGCCAAATCTGCTAGTGTGAAAATACTCCACCGCCAGTAACATTTTTCCCTAAGTGTTTGTTGATTCCACGCTTGGATTTAATATAGAGGATTATATTTTATAACCAGAAACAAACAAACAGATTTATAACTGAAGACTGAAAGGCAAACAGCAAAAAAAAGCAAGCCAAGTACTGAACCTAAATGTAGCATTTTTATTGACTTCTTAGAAACCAAATAACCTGGCATATTAGTGTGTGCATTCTGCAACAGACATTCAGCCCCATTGTACTACTTAGAAGAGAATAAAAAGAAACCCTACTGTTTGAAATCCAGCGGAACATCCCCACAACAGAGCACAACTGTTCCCTCATGCATGAATGGGAAGGAGATGAAAGAAAAGATGGACTTCTGAGGTACAGCAAAAAACAAAGACAACAAAAGTGCTGATCATGAGGGAATGACACAACTCATTGCTGCAAAGAGGATGAGAGAAAGGAGCTCAAACAATGGTGCAGACAGCTAAGTGACATGTAGAAGAATTGAAAAATCTACAGAAGTGTCTTTTCTTTCCACACTTGACGAGAAACAATTAAATGTTGGTACATCTGTCATAAAAAAGATAATTGAAACCTGTTACCATCATTATAGACGGTAACTTAACTACCCAAACTGTAACTGTCCAATTAAATGTTGCCCCCTCTGTTATCTACACCACTTGCTAAAATGAAAAAAAAAAAACAAAAAACAAAACACAAAACAACTTTAATTCCTGCGAGGGTTTACCACCGCTATATCTCTTACAAGCCTCACAGCTGAACGGGCGCATTTCCCAGGGCACCGACGTGAATTTGCATGCGCGCAGATGGGGGCAGGCATGGCCACGAGCGCGTACGCGGGCTCCCACGCGTGAGCGCCCGCATTCATGGACGCGCTCTCCAATTCACCCACGTGAATTTGGCGACCAGAAGAGGGTTTTGACAATGAATCCGAAAACCAGAGCGATTGCCAGGAGCCTCGTTAGGTGTTTGCTGCCCTGAACGTCCACCAGCCTGCAAAAATAACACGGTGCTGAAGCGCTGTGCCGACTGCTGCTCCTTGCTTGGTAACACGCAACATCCCACAAAACCGAAAAGCAGTTATTGACCCTGTCAGAATACCTGATTAATGGATAAACGCTGTAATTGATTAGCAGAGAAGTGTGAATTAAAACAGAATACAGCATCAATAACGAGCCGCTGACAAAAGGTAGCCGACATAAAATGTAAAACGATAGCCTGCGGCAATATCTCATCAAAGACATGCATTTCTTAAAAACAGAAGAAAACACCACCCCCGAAAAAAAAAGAACAAGCGCAGTGTCCTGTTCTCCGCATTCTTTAGCCTTTTCTCTTGGTAATGATTAAACCACCAGCAAAATGTTATGGGAACTACTCGTGAAGCCACCTTCATACATCAAGCCAGGCAAGGCAGTTAAATGGCTCCATTGTGCCCCCAGGGAAACCCGCTGCTCCCCGGTCTGCCCGGGAGCCGCGGCCGGTCCCAAGGCCCATGGGAGAGCCCTGTGAGGACGTGGGGCAGCCCCAGCAGAGGTGCCCATCGCTCTCCTCAACCCACCTTCCTTTCCCTGAAGGGCCTCGGGAGGCCGAATGGCCCTACTCCCGGTCATTCCTCATTCTGTTTTAATCTGGTGTTACATGGAATAGGCAAACGCACAGAGATGTGCACCCAGGCGACATTTCTCCACTGTAGGAAGACAAATTTAGCAAAGCAGGCTAGGAAGCAATAAAACACGACTTTTTGTGGCACCTGTGCTGGTCTCCCCGTTGTGTAGGCACCGCGCATTGCTCTGTGCATTAGGCAAATCGACACACCTGACGTGACACCATCAGACGTATCCGAGCTGCCCTGGTGCAAGCAGAAGGAAAGATTAGCTTGAGCAGAGCACTTAATGCAATTACGCTGCTCCTACTTCCTGAGCCAGCTCACTCAGAAGTAATTCAAGTATTTCTACATGACATCGCGTTGTATCCAGCCAGCACGGCCTCCGATGAAAGTGGTTGTTGCTACAGGGTAAGTCTCTTGCAAGTCTCCCTGTGTCCTTTTCCTCCTTTACTCTGAAAAACAAAAGCTGTTACACTGAAGATACCTGCTTGTCCCTTCCATATGGAAAATACAAATCAAGAAATGCAAGAATGGCATCGCCGCCAGCTTGTAGTAATTCTCTCCAGGTTGTCTTTTATTAGGTTTTGTCAATGTGATGCTTGATCTACATTCCTCTGCAAAACACCCTGTACTTTTATTACAGTTCTACATACTCATGGATATTCAGAGATACGGTCCCCTGGAAGTCCACATCTTCTGGGATCATTCAATCTTCTTTTCCGTCCGCTAACCATGAGATTTCTTTTGGCTGCAGATGATTTTTCTGCTTCGGGACAGCTGCCACTGGTAGGTACCGCTGCTTTTTCAGTCACCACTTTTTCATTTTAAGTAACTTCCAGGGTTATCTATTCAGAAGTAGATTACATCTCACCTCAAACTGGTAACCTAAAACATGACTTGTGCAGGTGATATCTAACAAGAGAAACAGATGCTTCCAAAGAACAAGTCATCTAGCAAGCAGGCTCGGTGTCTTTGGGTTAGAGGACCCGCCATCCAGATGCGTCCCTCCCATGGCTGATTCTATAAGTTACTTAAATAATATGAACTGTAAAAGATGAGAACTACAATGCAAGAACTATGCCCAACCAATTTAAGGTAACTGCAATTACCTTGCTTTTAACCCTTCCTATTGTATTGCAGGGGCCAAATTAAGAGATTCTACTTTTTTCCCCTTGCAAAAGCATCACAGACATCACTTGGTTCCTATGAAAGATCAACTGCACTGTAGTACTTGCTTTTCAGCAGAGATTCACCAAAATCTTTCCTTATAAACCCGCTTTCCCTTCCACCCCTGGGAAACCCTCTATCCTCACCAGCAACTTCTGTGGTCCCAGGGATGGAGAAACAAAGTGTGCTCTCATGGGCCCCCACCTCCTTGCAGAACACCTCAAGCACAGGATAACATCCTCATAGCCACCTCTTCCTCCTAAAACATGACAAAGGGAGGGGCAGGTCACTGTGTGTATGAGTGTGTCCTGGGGAAGTGAAGCCCGGATCTATTTCACACGCTGTATGAGAGATCCTGCTCACCAGGATCCCAGCTGTTTTGGGGAGGGCTGAAGCGTAGGTCTTTCAGTCTTACAAACAGCCATGGACATTCCTGTCTTGCTCAGCTTCATCAGGAGGAACAGGGGATCTCAGAGCAAATGGGAAATGCTGGGCAAATGGCTGGACAGCAAGGGCATTTTTGGAATTGTGCATTTGATCCTGCTCAGGCTGATGGTGGGACTCAGCCCAGCTCTTGCTGGACAGGTGGGGTACTAGAATATCAAAAAGTTGGTGGGCACCAAAGCACTCCCACTGCAAAAAATAAACAAGGGGAGATGCTGACAGCCCAGTTATTCCCTGTAAATAATAGTTTTACCTACCTGTCTTCAGACAGCCTGCTGGCTGGGGGAGACCTGCCAACAGCCCTGGTACAGAAGCTTGCAAACAAGAATGGGGGAGCCCACACCATCTGCAGCTGTGTAGAAAACAGCAACTTCCTACTGCTTATTATCAAGCCAGAACAGTTTTCAAATATGAAACCTCTTCTCCTTCCCTTAGATGTTTTTTATATTGTACTGTAAAATATGAAACCTGTTTTTAACCTGAAAGCATAAAACATACTTCCAGCAGCCCAAAAGAGAAGCCTACCAAAAAAATAAAAATTGAAAAGAGATAAAGTTGCATCAATTCCAATAGCAGCAGCAGGATTAGGCCATTTAGCTTTTTTTTTTTTTTTTTTTTTTTTTTTTTTTTTTGAGGGACCAGGAGAGCTGAAGCTGTAGCAGCTGAATGTTCAGCTTGATCCCCAGAACTTTTAAAGAAGACATTCTTCTCCACAGCTATTGTCTGAGTTGGAGACAAAACAAGTATCTGCCTTTTCAGCTGCTGAACTTAGCCAAAAAGCCATTTGTGACTCCTGCAGAGTGGTGGCTTTATAGGTCAGGGCAAACTCCATAAAGATTTCTCTCTTTTTCACTGCCTTTTGGAAGATCTGGTTTGAATCCAGAAACTTATCTCAGAAATAAGAAAAATTTACTTTGGTGTGTTACAAAACAGTCTGCAGGATCTCTCAGCCTCTTGTTTTAACCAAGTTTTGTGATTCAGAGTTATATTTTACTAGTCAGCATACACACCTACACTGGTCATTGCTTCCTCGGACATTGCTCTTCATGAATTTTTGGTTGTTCAGGTCCTCAGGTATCTCGATGTATGGGTCAAATACAAGTTTTGTTTTTCTTTCAGTCCCCTAGCATCATGGACCTGTAAGCTTTACCAAAAACATTAATACCAGTTAGGAGGTGCTAAATTCTTCTTCCTAATAAAATTCAGTCCAATTGGTCCAGATGAGAGGGGTGCAGGGAACTACAAAAGAAACAGCAATATAAGTACAGCCTTGCTCCCTTTGTGCATCCAGCTACTGGGGCAAATTCAGTCTCCTAGAATATACATTGTGGGGTTTAACTAAAATACGCAGAGTGAAGGGTGTGTGAATGGTGACCTCAGGATCTGGGGGACTGGATCCTAATCTCAGAATACTTGCCCTCCCCCAACAAACATAACTGGAACTATTTGCTAAAAGCAAGCAAACAAGAAAGGAATAAACCCTACATAATGAAACAGCATAAAAGGAAATGCAGTCAAATAGACACATACACACACAAAAAAAAGGATTTGAAAATACTTATGGAAGGATACCAGAGCCATACAGCTAGTACCACAGCAGAAAAATGAAGACTTTAAGAAAGCAGAACATTTTGGAAAGCCACATGCCAATCACTGCTGATAAAATTAAACTGCTCTCATAAAAACCTTATTTTCCTGCACTGAATAGCAAAATAAAGAAATGTATAAATGGCATCAGCTAACTTTTAGTACCCATTTAAAGAGAAGCATCTTATTTGAACAAATTTTCCTCCTATGATAATACATGGCAAAATCAGTGATAATTGCAAGGCTTTAAAGTAAGGTGTGCATGAGTCGATCAGCTATTTTGGCAAGCAGAGAGTCTGGCTGTCCTATCTCCAGTTAGAGTAGATTAGAAAGTTTTCTTGATTTCCTTTTTGCAAGGCAAAAATATATGCTTTATTTCACCCCAAGAAGCACTTTTGAGTGTATTATTTTCTGTCCAAATCTTAATAGGTTGCACTACATTTGATATATACTCTAATTTCTTTAAAACACTTTGAACATTACCTAAAGATGCTGTCTAACATTAATTCACACAGACAACTGATGACATGAAAGAATAGCTCCTGAGATAATGACAAGTCATCCATTTATATCTATTTACAGCCACTTCCAGCAGTAGGATGCTTCACAAACAATTTTATTTTATTTTATTTTATTTTTTAATTTGGGGTGGGTAAATTAGGGTAGGTAAATCCTGCAAAATGAGTTCTGCTTCTTTTGAAACATCCAAAGCTCTCCATTCACCAACTGAAGTCAAGCAGAAGTGAAGATGACCTTTTGGAAGCAGGATTTTCTGTTTCTACAAGATTGCTGTGGATGAAATCTTGCCCCTGCTGAAGTTGCCAACAAAACCTTCGCTGCACCAAGGAAACCATCAGCCAGTTTAAGAAATTGATAACATGTTTGTTAGTTAACCCAAAGTTATACAGGGATCTCTTCTATGTAATATTAAGAAAATACATTCTGAAGAAGTATATATAACCTGAATTTACGAAACTAAGCTAATAAGATTAGCTAATAAGTTTGGTAATAAACTAAACTGAGGTGCATGGCTACCCACAATGTTTATCCTTTGCAATTTAAATGTTTCAGGTAGCATGAGCCATAGCCACTGAGCTTACTGCAGCAGTTCTAGCTTACCAATCTACACAGCTCAGCAACACCGAACACTGCTAACACAGAAATCAGTCACTCACATAATGGTGAACACAATGAACGGTTTCTTAAGTAAAATCACTTTTTTTACAGATCTCAGTTTTTAGCATGTACCACGTAATCCTAATAACATCACTGACCTTATCAAGCATTGCTCTCGCACCCTCAGGCAAAGTGGCCCAGCTACAGCACAAATCTAGCTAATGAGACAAAATGAAGTTTTCTGAAACTAGTAAAACATTCCTTCTTTACCTTCAGCTCAACCACCAATTTCACACTATACAATTTGGTTCATGAAAAACTTTTCTCCAGTACATACACACACAAAGAATTAATACACCAGTTTCCAAAAACACTAGAAATTTGGACACAACCCAGAATAATGACCAGTATTTTTGTGGATTTTTTTTATTATACAGATAAGATGACGTTCTGCCCAGTGGAGTTTATAGCAAACTCAGATGTTATAATTTTATCCAGGCAAATCTCTTTAGTGTGTACTCAGTATCGACATGAGATGCACTAAGTTAAGAATCTTGTCCAGAGTTGTTTATGTTTGGTTTGTGGTTTGTTTGTTTTTAACACACTGTGGGCCTTTTACTTTTATACTACAACATTTATATCTGTATAAAGTTTATTCCCAAAACAAGCAAGTAGGAAACTTGATGACTTTGTTCTATCTCCCCCCAAAAAATGCTTTTAGGAGAGTTTTTCTCACTGTGTTACTTCATTCACTTTTGTCAAACTCAATTCACTTTTACTTATTTGCCTCTGAAGAAATGCCAAAGGTGAAAAAGAGTTCAAGAAGTCTTTATAATTTCCTGTTACGATTTGATTCTTCATTGGAGTTAAAACGATTCTCATATTTTGCTTGCAAATCAAAAATTCAAGCTTCCAGGGTGCAAGCCAACTGTTCAGTCCTCATTCAAACTCTGCTGCAGTCACAGGGTTGAGGTCGGATGGGTGTTAGTGAGAGCCATATACTCCTTAACTTCCACTCAGTGTTACCAGCTTTGAGACATACAGCAGATTGCTCTTACAGTCAATTGCAAGTTAATAGTATTTTTTATCTTGTATCTTCAGGACAGCATGCTCACATTTTTTGATGACTTGTGGTCATCTATCTACTTGTCATAATATGGAAGAGCTAAGTGACTGGCACATGAGCAACAGAAACCTTTCTTATGTTTCTGTACAGAAAGCAAACTACATGGCACTCCAAATAAAACTGTGCTTTTTAAATTCTTCTGCCTTTTTGGATCAGACATAAAAATATCAAGTTGAAAAGAAATGCAAAGATTTTAGTAAAAAGCAGAGGGGTTGCGGACTGTTTCCTCTAAAAAAATGTGAAATCAGGGACTCTTCACCCCTCTGAATATGTCATATACAACCTTGTGGTTCAGGAGTGATAATTTTTTTCCTACCGTTTCTAACTTTTTTTACCTCAAACGTACCAGATTATGACCTTATACCCTCATTTGTACCGGGTGCTTCCTAACAATTTCCAAGCAGTTTGGGGCAGGCACTCTCCGAGCCCTGTGCAGCATGGCCGGCCCAGGCCCTGAGGCCTGCAGCCACGCTGTGCCACTGTGGGCTGCGAGAGGCTGGCAAGGAGCCTCCCCTCCACACATCACCCCCGATCCTGGCACCGCCAGACCCCAGAGACCCTCGCCAGCATCTCCCCCGTGCCAGTGCCGGGGACCCACGGACAGCAGAGCCGGGATCTGCCGCCCCGGCAGGGATGTGGGACGCCCGCCCCGGCGCTCCGGCACGCTTATTTTCTTCCGCGTGCGTGCCTAGATGCCAGCTCCAGGATACATAAAACCGGGTTACATCAAACAGACCAACCGCCGTCGTCTCCCTGCTATTACCCCGGCACAAGTTCCTACAAAAGGCTGCTGCCGAGGGCTCGGCTGACAGGCGGAACAATAGCGGCCACAAAGGCCTTTTCTGTCCCCGCCGATGACATAAATCTGGTGCCGTGGTGCCGGCGCTGCTTCAGCTCGCTTTTTTTTTATTATTATTATTATTTATTTATTTAATAAGCCACTGTCATCCATCTCTGGAAGGTGGCTTCCAAACTCCAAATTAATCAAGCCACTGAATGCGAATTTCCATATTGCTCTGCCAAAGGTCTTCTCCACATCAATTGCTATGAGAAGGCCCCCGTTGTGCTTTGGTGTATTGTGTGCGGTGCTACTGCTGCCGCTAAAAGCCACTCTGTTTTTAATAAACATGCATTGTTCTTTTTGTAGTAAATCCAGAAAATAATGCCCAACTGGGAGTTTTGGTGAAGGCTTTTTTGTAGTTTAAGTGGAGCAGTGGATGAATTTTCATGTCTGTTAGCACCGTGATGGCTCCATTTGTTACTGCTCGGAATGTGCTACATTTTTCAAAAATACAAATTAAAAAGATGCTGAGAGGATGTTTCCTTGTTTATCTTGGAAAACCCTACCCTCAGGCCACCGATGCAGGGTGCCTGCACTCTCGCTGTCGGCGTTGCTCCACCAGAGGTTGAGCTCCAGGTGCCCATGCTCGGCCATGTACCCGATGTTCACAGAGCCGTGTTTAACAGCACTTGGGGTGAATTACCTTGCCACGACTCCACTCAGTGAAAAAAAAATGTCACTTGCTTAACACAGACAGGATTTTACTGTCTGCCCCTATAAATTCTGCTCCCATTGAAGCCTATGGCAATGCTTCCACTGGATTTGGTTTCAACCAAGGCTGGGAGTTTTGTGCTGCAAAATACAACCTAGTATGTCCTCAGCTCTGACACCTTTCTTCGTGTTTCATGAAGGCTTATGCCAAACCACTGCTAGTGCAACATCTCTGACTATGTCCCTTGCCCAGGATAAATATGGGTATCTTTTAACAGGGTGGTATTTTCCATTCTTTAAGTATCATTGACAGAACATAGGGGCCATGTCTAACTTTTTTAAAATCTACACTCCATGATGGGTTTCACTTTTTTAAACTTGAGTTGCCTAAAATTCGAGTCTCAAGCCCATGCAAGTAACCCGTTTCCTTTAAGCAGTCAGTGGAGACAGAGGCAGCTCCCCACAGGACAGCTCATCACAGCTGTCTAGGATCCCTGTTTTAGGGATGGGCTGAACTATCTTGTCATGGAAAAAAAAAATTAAAAAATCTCTTTTTAATAAATAATTACCACCCTGTGTGAACTATATCACCTCTTCCACAGAAGAGGTTCCTGTCTCTTCCAGAGAGAGGGCAAACAGAAGAGTGGCAGTCCCAAGAGGGCAGGAGAAAAATGAGAAAGATGGCTCTTGGATGAGGTGGTGACCAGAAGGACCTTCTGCACCACATGTGGATGCATCCTGGCCCCAGGGATGGGCTTGTTTCACGCTCCAGCCACCCGAGGAAAGCTCTTCAGTGGTGTAACAGGACAGGAAAACCAGAGGTAGGTCAGCATCGCCACAGGAGCAGAAGGGAGATGCTACGCTTCTTTGATCTGCTCTACTTGAACATATATTCAGTGCTTCCCAAGTCTTACAGACATGGGAACTGATCTTATCTCCCCCACAACAAGCTATTTCAGTTCTTAAAGATGGGAGGAAGTCTCCTCTATTTTACTTTAATTTTTTGATTTAAAAGTGTTTATAGGAAGTTTTCACCAGAAACTGAAGAAAATGAAGAAACACCTTTTCTTCACAATGAGTGATCTTATGGAAGCAAAGCCTGTGAAAAACTCTAAGTAGTGCAATTAAAAATTCCCTCTACACTCAGCTAGTCAACCTCCTCTTTTACATAAAGTTTTAGTAGTTTTCCACAATAAAAAGAAATCCCTGAACAGCTGGGCTGCAAGACAAACAAACAGAAAACTCATAATATGAATAGAGTTTGATGGACAATAATAAGCACAATAAAAACCACTGGTGAACCAAGAGATGAGACAATTGCATGATCAGAACACAGAAAGGTGTTCTATGTTTTGTGTTCTATGCATTTCCACCACGGGAAGTATCAAGGGAATTTGTCAGCCAGATATTCTTTCTTGACTAAACTTTTCACTCCAAAAAGACTACAGCTCTGCTCAGAACAGAAACTACAAAGTGTCCTGCATTTGTGAACATGAGCAGGGCTTGGAGAGGAAACACCTGGGTCACACCCTGCACTTTCGGGACTGCTTTTGCTTTTTATCCTATGACTCCTTTTCAGGGAAGAAATGACCCTTCTGTGAAAGCAGAGGGAAAGGAAGCTGTCCAGCAGCCTGAGTGAATGGTCTGGAAGAAGATTCAGGACAAGCCCCAGGTGCAGGAGGCAACTCCAGGACAGAGCAAGTGTCAAAGCAGATCGCAGGACATGGAAGAAAACGATGAGTGAAGTCTTACTATGAGTGGCATCTCCAACTTGAACAACTGAAATTACACGGCTTGTACTTTTAACATCACCCAATGCTCTCAAGATGGACACATCAAAGTGTGAATAATGAGGAAAAAAAAAAAAAAAAAAAAAGCAAACATGAAAAATCCCTTGGCAAAATCTCACACGAGAAAGATTATTTTATTTTTACATTTCACTGCTTCAGTAGCTTTGTGAGGAATTATTTAGCGTTCAATTCTTAATCCATATTGAAGGCGACCATAAAAATATGTGCCTGAAAGCACATTATAAATAGTTCTGGTCTTAAAATAGTAAAGTACCAAAATTAAAAAATAAATAAATAAAATTGTTAATTACTACTGCTAACTGTGCTACAGCCTTACTGATGAAGAGAAATGCATTCCGGCTCCTAAAATGCCTGTCTCAAAGACCATCAGGGTTAGTTTCTGAGTGGCACGTTTTTAAAACATTTAATCAGTGATCTGAATATGTGTCAACACTTTCTGGTAGCGTGCTATAAAATGTGAACCTTGTCAACAGAAACATAAAAAGGCGACACACTTGGGACACGGAGCTTTTTATGCTGACACACTGTAATAATATCATTTTAAAATTTATCATCTGTTTAGCCACCAGCAACAATTAATCTTTTTGACTAATCGTACAATGTTTCAAATAACACCTCCGAGAGAAAAACATGTTCCATTTTTACTTTCATTGCCTTCCCGATCTCGCCGCTTTAAAATACTTACAAAGCAACACACAATAAATTTTGCCACGAGGCTAAAAACGTTAGCAAATAACATGTTTCCCCCTCCTCAGTTAATAAAATTACTTAACACCAAGGCTGCACGTGAAAAGAAAACCCCAGGAGTAATGCGAGCATCAGCAGGTTCATTTCTGTCACATTTCTGTCACGTTAAATGACATTTTATTCCCAAATCACTTAACCTTTGACTTTTATAACTAAACATGCAGACCCTGAATTGCTACCTTGGCGGGGACCGGAGAGCGACACAGCTCTGAGCGCTGACGCCAAGGCAGCAGCTGAGGGGAAGGAAAGCCTTTGGTTTGTGAGATCCAACATTTCTACACAAAACTTGTGTAGAATAAAAAAAAAAAAAAAAAAAAAAAAAGCGAAAGTGGCTGCCCTGCATTTCCTCACTGTTTCCACCCATGCCCCCCTGGTGCAAAGCACAGCCCCACAGCTGGCAAAGAAGTTAATTGTTGGGCAGAGGTGGGCCAAAGCACTTTGTAATTAAGGCTAAACTTGTATTAAGGCTAAACTTGTATCACTTCATAATTCAGGTTAAACCCTGTGAAGCCCTGCAATGAGATGGGGGAGCGAGGGGTGCAGCTGGTGGCCACCCGGCCTACTGCCATGCTGTACCAGGTGAGCCCTGTGAAGAGCCTTCTGCCAGGCTTTGGCACTCTGGGCTTCTCTTCAAAAATGCTGGGCAACATACTTACATGGAATTATGTTAAGCCATATAGGCAACTCAGGCTTTTTTGTGTCCTAAAATCATCACAGATGGTTCCACATGTGTGTCCGTGCTGGCAGTGATGACCAGCAAGGCGAAGACATCTCCTGCTTTACCTCAGAGCCTGATGCCTCTGGCTGGGCGTGGAGCAGCGGGGAGCACCAGGGGACAGCCCAGTGGTTACCAGGTGTAAATCACTCTCACCTTCCTTGCACGCTGGCTGAGGGCTTCGTCCTGCAAAGCTCTGGTCTACGTGCCCTGGTGTGAGGTGGGTGTCCACCTGAGGGCCAGGGGAGGCACCTGTCTGCCAGCTGTGGCTGGGTGTAGTCTCCAAACACACTGAAGTCATATCCTGAATTCATGCCTAGCATGGAAGTCTAGGAATGGGCTAAAAACAATTCTCAGGTGCACTCGTTATCAGAAAAGGTAATGATGGTCAGCCAAGGAAACCAACTCTTAAAATCCGTTTAATGAGAGGGAGCTTTTCACGGCATGGAGTGGGGACACAGGCTTCCTGCAAAGCAATGTTCAGTTTACAGCCTGCTTGTAATTATTTACAGCATCACTCCACATCATGGAAGTTGCAGTGTAAAAGGCAGAGGCACAGGTAAGGGCATCAAAAAATGGAAATAGAAGAAAAAGCACACAGAAATGGCAAGACGGATGAATGGATGGATGGAGAATGACATTTTGCCCCCTCGTTTCATGGCTGAAGCATCAAAATACTACCGCCATCTGTTGTACTCGCAGATACCCTCACGTCTCGCTGAATAGAAAAAGAGAGTGTTCAGCTGCAGTTGTGAAGAATACGCAGGGGAAGTTGACCATTTGCAACAAATACCTTCAGGAACGCTGGCCCTGGACCATAGGAAGTCATTTGTTCCCCACACTGGACTACCGTTTGCAGTTTACTTTACAAATTGCAGAAGCATGGCAAGACTTCTGCAGCGCGGTGACTAATGTTAAAACAAATATAATTCCACTATGACAAGGAAGGTGTTCACAAGCTGCAGGAAGCAGTTTAAAATAAATTGATGTAGGTTTTGAATTGTCCACAAGTTGGGTTTAGCTTCCTTCCATTTACCTTTTACTGCATTAACATTTCTTTTGTGATGGCTGCTGCTGGGAACCTATTGTAAGTTTGGGCAATTAGGATTTTTGTTCCATCTGTCCCTCCCCTCAGTCAATACTGTAGCATCAAAAGAGGCCAATTCAGTGTAGGCTGGCTCCGGCTCTAAAGCCAGCTAAAAGAGATGTTAGAATTCACTACTGCTCTGTGTGGAAAGGATGGGGGGAAAAAAAGCTATAATCATAAAAATGCTGTTTCAGGCTTGTTGAGTTCTTAAAATAATCTGACTTAAACCTCCTACACAATGCTCACAAGTCAGAGCATGGTAATATACTTCAATGTAGGTTGGCTCTCTCTCTAAATCCAAACTAAAATAGATGTTCAAAATCATTACTGCACGATGTCAAATACTGACTAGGACTGTAATCAGAGGGCTGAGGCTTCAGGTTTCAACAGTTCTTAAAATAATCAGCCTTAAACCTTCTGCATGAATCAAAGCCTGGGCATTTGTATTTTTGTAAGGCTGAGGATTCCACAGCCTCAGGCTTCTCTCTCGGATAAAAAAAAAAAGCAGCTTTTTTTTTTTTCCCCACTGGGATAACTTGTGCATGGCAGACATCGGCAGGTAGGAAGGCGGTGGAAGCGGAGTACCTCATTTTTGTCAGGAGGTTAACGCCACGCAGAGTGGGGGTATGGCCTCGGAGCACAACCAAAGTGCCTTGGCTTCACTGGGTTTTCACCTGAGCGCAGATGTGTATTAGCTACCTGAATTCAGACCTGCTCTGCCAAGTGAAGGCAGTCCTTATATCACACGATGGAGCACCGTGTTAATGCACGGAGGTGAGGTTTGCTCCTTGCCTGAAGTGTGAGCTGTTATTCCCCTACTTGCATGCGTGTAAACCACGGGCTAGCTGATAAAATACAAAACACACCGAAACAAGCAGAATGCAGGCTGCATGTGACAGGGAGTTTGCTCTTCTTCCATGCAGCCAAGAGCTCCTTCTGTGGGACCAATTAGTTCTTCCTCTCTCTAATCCCACCCTGCCTCCTTATTTAATATAGGTTTTCTGTGGGTGCAGGTTATCCAGAGACTTATTTTCAAGCAGAAGTACTTTGAACAGGGAACAAGTTATCTGGGATGCAGTATAGACATGAAAATAAAGTATTCTTCCTATTATTTTATAAATGTCCAGTAAATAATATGCTTAATATCATATAATACCATCCAGACAGGGGTGGGAAGAGACAGGGAGTGCTGCTGATGCTCCTGGCACGCCAACTCCTTCATTAAAGCTAAATCCATCCCATCAAAAGAAAATGGGCACCGATAACCGTACCCATAGGGGCATTTGCCTCCTCTAGTTTTGTCAACACTCAGTAAGCTAACTGTGCCCTCGGGGTTTATCAGATTTATAAAATGTGGTCGGCTGTCTGTCGTACGAGCTTCGTTTCTGAGAGTCCCGGAACTCCTTGCCAGCTTTTAAAAGAGTGTAAAACTCAAGGTGGACTTATTGCAGAGAAAAGTGTTGAAATCTGGGAAGCCCACAGTGCAAAAGCAGAATCCTATTAGCATTATTGTTATTATACACGTTAAAGCCCAGTGTTTTTTAATGTTTCAGGTGGGGATTCATTAACAGCTCCTCCAAAAAGCAGTTTACAGACCCAGATGCTCCAGCAGGCACAGGACTGGCACAGGACAACTAAGCACGGTTACAGCACCCATTAGGACTAGCAGTCAGTGCCACGCACAGCTCAGCCCCAAACAAACTTTGCTCAGCTTTTGCATGCTGAGATCAATGTATGTACGGAGCAGAAGGCAGCATGTGGTTAATGTTATCGGTGGGACTGAAATACAGCAGCTCTTGGGAAGCCACTGAAATTTTGAGCATGGCATTAGTGGGAGATTTGCACAGAAGCTCCAGAGATGTGTCTGAGATGCCCAAGTTTGTTGACATTTAAAAAGAGCTGCAGGTTTCCCCCCAGCTTGTTGTGCCCCTGTGATGACAGGGCAAGGCACCTGGACAGAGGTGCTGTGAAGCCTTGCGATGGCCCCAGGCTCGCAAGGCAATAAGCAGCCTGTGGCTACCGAGCAGGGATGGGGCTGTATTAGCACAGCTGGCAACTGGTGTAAAACCCCCGGACCATAAATTCAGCTTTGGAGAAAATATCAGAGGAAGCCCGGCTCAAGGCAAGCGTGGTCACAGGATAAAAGAGAAGAGATGGTCCTGAGCCAGTTTGCACTGGCAGCCTCTCCTGGATCAAGCCTTAGGCTGTGTCTGTTTGAAAGGGGAAAGAAAAAAAAAAAGCTATTAAAGAGTTAATCCTAAAGAAAAGGTTCCAAGTGCTAGGGGAAAGTGGCCACTGGTTACCCAAGTGATTTAAAGTACTTCAGGATATCTATGACGCGTTGATCTTTCATGTATACATGCCACCTACTTTCCAAGTAACTTCCTCAACAAAAAGCTTGGCTCAGTAAGATAAAAGGTTTTTAAACTTTCCAAAACCCGGAATTTTTCTGCGAGAAAGAAGCCCAGAAAGGAAACGTGCAAAGTTAAGTAGCATCCACCCACATAAAACAAGCAGGTCTGTGCAGAAGAAACCATGCCATAAACCTTGGAGTTTTACAAGCAAGTTTTATATTAATTCTTTAGAAACCCTTTGTGCTTATGGTTTCAGACAGAGTATAAAAGTACCACATAAATATCAGCACAATATAGGGGGCAGCTGTTAGGTACTTTAACCATTCCCAATCAATTATAATAAACAGGACTAGCACGCTCAATCGCATCAGAGCCCAGCGAAGTAGCCTTCCACCTCTGTCTTCTCCTTCATGCCATATAAACCTAAATGTAGAATAAATTATGTGTAAAATGGAAGAATATGAAGTATGGGATATTCGTTCTGGGTTATTTTAGATAGGCTGGGATGGATGGAGATACTAAAAACACTTTCTTTAAACAATGACATGAAGTGATTTTTCCTTTTTTGACTGTCTGCAGAAGAGCAGGGGAATAAACCAAAATGCTCCACTCAAAGCTGAGGGGAACCCAAAATATTTATCCCACATAAATTGTGGGAAGCTGCAGATTTGTGACTAGCAGGCAAGATCTGCTTGTTTGGCTTACAGCAGCTGGAACCACAAGAAATGCAGCCCTCAGAGCCTTCTGAGATTGCAGCAGGTGACAACAAAGCCTTCTCTCTGGGCAGGACGCGGGGCACAGACGGTGTGTGCCTAGGACAGGACAGATGGACATACAGGAATCTCCTGGCAGACACGTGCATGGCTCATCGAGCAGAAAGTTGCTTCTGAAACAGAGAAACAGGCAAGCAGCTTCTCACGTGCAGACATCCTCGTTGCTCTGGGGATACCAGTGCTCGTGCTTTTATCCAGACTCCCAGTGCTATTCCAAAATAACCTACGTGGTGTGAGGACCAGAGGCAATTCTCATGCTGATTGCTCATTCATATGACGGATCTGGCTGTGGACATCTGCACCCCAAGCACTCCTAGCTCTGGGGCCTTGCTGCAGTTCTTCTCCTTTGTGAATCCCACAGGCCTTGCTGCAGTTACAGTCCTGTCCCCAGGATATTCTGACTCGTGTCACAGCGTTCGAAGCCTTGTGAATGTTTCTACTTACTGCAATAAGTAATTTCTGGGCACAGAAGTGGTAACTCAATACAGACATCATTCCATGCATTGGAGTACTTCATACTTGGAAGAAAGAAAATCAAAAGAGATCATGGAAAAATTACTTTTCCTGTAGTTCACCTCTCTGTAGGTTAGCTTTCCCTTAGCACTGCTTTGTGGTTCCTCCTCAGAAGAGGATGCTCTACCAGAAGAGACACCAGCAGTGTCTTCTGGTATTTAACCATACAGGAACTTGACCTCTTGCTGATCCCAGCTAAACCAACGATAAGCTGAGGAAAAGGCATTTAGAAGGAGGGGACAAGATATAACACGAGGTAGAAGTTAACATGGCCTATGACAATCAGGGCATTTTTGGGCCCTGGCAATGCTGTGACCACTAAGCCCTGTATTTGCCTCTCAGTGTGTCAGGGTCAGAGTGTGGGAGAGAACCTGCTCTGGCACCACTTGCTACGTGACAGAATATGATACAGAACCACAAATTTTAGGGGACAAAAAAAAGTCCTTCTGGAAGACCTTCCCTATTTTGTCAGAGGGCCGATCCTCTCCCACAGCAGCAAAACAAAGTCTGCAAGATCTGGGTCTGTTTTGGAGAATTATTTCTGATACAGCACGTCGTGAGGGAAACAAGGCATCCCAACAGATTTTACTGCTAAATACTTGTTGCATGCTTGCAATTGGCACTTAAACTCAAGGTTAGATCTGACATCCAAAAAATTAACACTCGATAAGCGTTACCTGTTATTTGTATCTACCTTTATAGGTAACTACCCATTCTGTGAAATCAGTGTGTGTTAGAGTCACATCACTCCCAGGGACAGTTTACCAAACTCATAAAATCAATAGCAGCAGATTTACCGGTGAGTTTTCTTTTTTCCACACAATATCCTGCCAGAACCTAGCAATGTGGATGTCCTTTTCCCACCGGCATTTTTCTCACAACAAACACAGCAAATGCAATCAACATAAAACATCGTTTCATAAGGCAGCTGTGAAAGGAGAGCTACAATGGAAAGCCTTAAATGACCCATGGTACTATTTCATTAGCATCTGAGCTACAATATAAAGCAACAATATATTTCCAAATCACAGTGTTTTAATAAAGTTATAAAGTTAAATGGAGGAATAAAAGCCTGAGCTTTATGAAACCCCCCAAAAGCAATGAAACGCTTGAAACAGGGATGAATCGTTCCAGAAGCAAGCAAATCCTCATCTACTGGAGTTTACAGCTGACTTCTGGTAATGCACACGTTTTACAACATACCGATATCTATCTCCAGCACTCATTTTGCTACCATTTTGCAGCACAAGGATCCACACAACCTGAAATGCTGCCACAATGTTCACAGGCAGCCTGTCATTCGTGTTTTGAAGACAACGTGAGAGGAGAAGATTCCACAGATAATTTAAAACAGGGAGCAGCAGAACCAGTGGTTTCTGGTTTCCAGTTGCAAATAAAATTTTCTGGGAAAATTTACTTTAAAGCAGCCCTAAATGAAAATCTATATAATTAAGGAAAAGACCATTGCTTCAAACAGATTGACTGTCTTCAACAAATTTCTCTCTTTCTAGCTACTCAGATATGCTATATTTCCTCATTATCACCTTTTAAGGGCCATCTGGGCCCCATTCCTCACCATCAGGGGGCAATTCCATTTGCATTGTTCATAGGCTTAGTCATGATCAAGTAGTCTGGTGGTAAAGTTCATTAGAAATTAGAAGAAAAGCATTAAACCTCACACAGTAAACCAAGTATCTGATACCTACATACCCACAGGAGAGATAAGCATTTAATGCATATTCTCACACGACTTAACAAGTCTTCAATGAGCATTTTTTTCCAAACTGCTTAAAGAATCGTTTAGCTCGGTCCCTGAGCAGGTACATAATGAACATTCAATTCAGTCTCTGCACACTTCAAAATATTTCTCAGTTAAAGAGAAACAAATAATAAAATCATAACCGATTAAGCAAAATCGTAAGCCATTTACATCTTTAAATCTGAAAAAAAAGTGTAACAATAGTGATACTATTATTTCTTTGCTTGTTCAGACATGGTTCACTAGGTATCCCATACCAAGTACAGGAGTTTTCTAGTAATTGAATTAAATACACAAATACAGACAAATAGACATACACTGCGTTGTTAAAATGACAGAAGCATCATTGTGGATAGCCATATGAGAAAAGTTGCTCTATTGCTGTATGGCGATACAGATTGCTGTATGGCGATACAGATCCTGATCCATTTTCTGACAGGTCAGTACAAACACGCATGGGGGAGCTGAGGAGAACACTGAGCAAGTGCCTGGTGTTCTTTCAGTCAGTTTGAGAAAAATGGAAATGATCAAGCTAATAACTAAACACTTGATATGCTATTACTTGAACTCTAAATACGCTTGCCTAGCTGCATAAAGGTTGTGGCATTACTGAGGTAACATGGCACTTAAGTGCCTGCCAGGTTTCCTTTTGGTGAAAATATTTGATGTCTGCATATCACCAGCCATACCGAGAAGCTGTAGTCAGATCTTAATTGCTGGATTTATCTTCTGAGCATTGCAGGCTTCTTAGCGTGTCGTGTCAATTAGAGATGAGCTCAGGCCCCAAAATTCTGGAGTAATTCATTTTGTTTTTTTCAGTAATGCCCATGAAACAGATGGGATAGCTTTAAGTTTATTTCCTCAAGGACCTTTCGTGGCAGGGCTCCTCATCAGGTGTCCAGCCCACTTCTGCCCAAGGAGGACCTTGGTAGACAGCCCCGGTGGAGGCCGGCCAGTTCAGCAGGTGGCTCCGGGACGTCCTTGTGAAATGCAAGGCCTGGAAGCTTTAAATCCTCCTTTCTGATTTTAGGCAGGATGAATAGAACACCTGACTTCTTATTTTACATTGGTGTAAATAAAACTTCACAGACACTTTAACAACTTGATTTTGTCGTGACTTTTTCAGAGGATGTTTTGGTTTGGGGCAGAAGGATGCAAAGGAGACGTGCTGGCTCCAAAGGTACTTTGACTTGGACAAAGGCCAGGGTGGACAAAGCACAACTTGGAGGAGATGAATGGAGCTTTGGTTGCAAGCTCCTCTGAACACTTGCTCTTCTCGTTAAGTAGTGAACAAAGGAAAGACAACTTTGTCGGGAAAATCTGCAATTGAGTTTTGCTTAAAGATTATAATGGCATCGCTATCCAGTTTCTCAAACGTTGTCAATACTCCAGAATATTGGCAATGATTTCTAACTGGTTCCTGGTGTATGACAACCCTACAGGTTTCTGCACAGAGCTCACAGCCAAAAAGCATGGGCTTTTTGCATGCAAAAGGGTAATTATAGTTTAGGATCAAGCCTCTGTACAATTAAGTGAATCTTAGGACATGACTGGATGGAGATACCATTGCACTTTCTCCTCCCTCAGTATCATATAAATCAGACTTCCTGTATTCTTTCAGAAAACCCGACACACAAACATTTCTGTCACCCAGAAAGAAATTTATTAGATGTCTGCAGAAGATGCAATCTTTTCACATTCCAGGCTACTTATTTGGTATAAATTTGGCAGGACCAGAGGTTTTCTGTAAAAAACATCTGCCCCCACTCAGATGGGCGCTACAGCCACAAAGTATCACAGGCAACAAATCTAGAAGAGCTGAAAGGTTGTTAATGAGGATGACCAGTGTCTCTGATTTTATGGGCTGCC
Source organism: Netta rufina (assembly GCF_964035555.1). NCBI lineage: Eukaryota > Metazoa > Chordata > Aves > Anseriformes > Anatidae > Netta > Netta rufina. Next base: position 55,825,706 of record NC_140123.1, on the reverse strand, counting down.
TTTGCTACAAAAGACAAAGGGCAGATTATCACGGTCCACACAAAAGAATGTGATACAGCTCTTGTGCAGGGCAAAACCTTCTGCAGCACGGTGTGGAGTACAGTCAGAAGCTCATACACAATATACAGACATTTTTGACAGCCAAAACTCAAAATCTTACTGTCCTGAACTGGAATTGGAGACGTGCTGCAGAAAACTGGTGATGATATTTGACTAAGATGTGGCGACAGGCTTCTTTGAGACCTACCCAGCACAAATCCTCAGGGAAATCCCCTAAATGCAAAGGGCTGGACTTCCCCTGGGAGGACTTGCCTTCTTGGCCCCTGGGTGCACCAACACCACCAGAGGCACTTTGCCCTCCTGGAGGTGCTCACAACCCCTCTGCCTTGGCTGGGGGAAGGTTCAAAGACTTCTTGCCCATTCTGTAGATCCAGTTGCCAAATGTCGAGGTATTTCAGACTGAAATAAACCGTATTCATCAGGTCAGGCATCTCTCCTTGATTGCCATAGGCTGTCAGTCTACCTAGAAAGTACTGGGATCTTTCTCTGCAGACGTGGGCATATCCCCATCCTCTGCCAGTGCTGGTGGTGACCCAGGGCTGATTTTGTCCCCAGACTGAGAGAGCATGCAAAGTGTCTTCAGGTGCCTCCAACAAACACCTGCAGCATGACCAACATGCAGGCAACGAGCTCGGGCTTCGCAAAAGCGGTTTTGCCATTTTCCATTAAAAATATATGCAAGGCACCAGGTTTCCCCAACAGCTGTGCCTGTTACTAGACCAGCCTACACCTGCTTTTAAATATTCCTTTACTATTTTCACTGAACAGTGAAACTCCAGTAAAAATACAAGCCCTGAATGGATCTATAAAGCCAGCAAATGCAGTAAAATGTCACTGCCATGTCACAGAATTGCTTTACTACTTAACACTGCACAAGGAGCGTGTTTTCATAGTTGTGTTGAGTTTTAGCTACCTGGCTCCTACTGACTTTAATGGGAATCACACAGCTAAAACTCCATGTACCACTTCGATACTTCAAAGTAATTTTTCAGTCCCCTGGAGAAGGTCATAGAAATATTAAAAACTAAAGCATTCTCCAAGGATCTCAGATTAAAGACTTGCATCAGACTTTATAAAAGTGATTGGTCAAATATATAATGTACTCTTAATGCTCTAGCTCCTGGTTTGTTTTCTTTATAAAAAACCTTTGTGATGCTTTCCACAAAAGGCAATATAAGCGTACAGAACAGCACAGCGAGGCATAGCATGAACAAGAGGACACACAGACAAGTTGCCTGATGTGTGTTCATAGCAGTAAAGAATTATTTATTTATTTATTTATTTATTTTTAATATTGTGAGCAAATTCAGGGCAATTCTTAGGACATTAAGACAACAACTCCAACTATACCATTTAATTACAAGCAATTCTGCGGCACAAATATTTCTACTCCTTTTGACATGTTCCCTGACCCCTTTGGTCCCCATAACATACAACCTGGCCTTAAAATTCTGTTTTCACATGATTTCCCTGAACTTGTTTGGCATAACTGCTCTCCCAGACGCAAGCAGCCATCTCCTTTCCTCTGTAGCTGGCTACCAGCAATGTGCAACCTTCGTGCCTCTCAGAGCTCTGACATCTTCATAACCCCACTAGTCTTGCCCCTGCGCTATCCACTATACACACTATGAGCAAAAGAGTTGAAAGAGATGATGAAGAGATGAATTAGTGAGAAACATGAATTCAGGAACTTTGTATTAAATTTGTATTTGGGTTGTTGAGGGCACAAGCAGCTGCCAGTGTTATAAACGAATTGTTCATTTGGTGGTATTACTCCCCAGAAATTGTATTTATACATAAAATAATCTAGTAATACAATAACCTTAATAAAAACAAAATGCTTAAAAGAATGCTTAAAAGAATGAGCATAATCTTGCAAGGAAACTTCATTTATGCTGACCTAGACGTCCTGTTTAAATGTTAAGTCTGCAAAAGCCAAATTAGAAAAAAGCAAATGCACATAAAAAAGGAACATTTTAAATTTGCAGCAAGTGCCTGCCATACTGCAAAGTAACACCTTCAGACTTCGCCTGTAAGCAAACTGTGAAGCTCACTAGCCACATCAACTCTCCCAAAATATTACATCCTACATAAAAGAACAGTCAAGGCATGTGGACTAAAACCATATTTTCTACCAGACAATCCCAGATAGTCTCACAGAAACTGTGAACCAAAATAAGTACTCTATAAGCAAGTGCAAATACACAAACACAACTAAAAATGGATGGGCATGCCCCTCCAACTCATACACACATTTAAGAAGCAGAAGAGGCATATAGATACATGCAGTAGTTTTCTGTAAACCCTGAATTTTTATTTGCCTTTCCATCATGCCTGCATACTCTTGCCAAGTTACTGAACAATTCGGCCTCTCACTAAAGGCCCAAGTGCCAATGATGCTAAGTAAGTGTTACCATCGTAGCCAAATCGCATGAAGAGTGACTGTGGCAATATCATCACACGATAGGTGTCCGAAAACAAAACAGGTCGCATTTTGCTTTTTTTTCCTTTTGACACAGGAAAGGCAAATTGATGCATAATTAACAATTGGCTGATGCAAATTCTTTTACATCTTTTAATTGGTGTTAATTAGATTAGAACTAAATTTTCTTTTATCTTGCCATTCTAATGCGAACTAATCTTCTCAGCAGCATGTCAAAGTTTCCCTTTTAATTAAACTTTTCAGCTGGGAACTTCAGCAGTGCTCAGAGAGCAAAACATATTATTTAAGGAGCACGAATTGTGCTGGATTTTATGAATGGCACATCAAAAATGTAAAGCTATGATTAAAAAGCATCGACGCAAGGTCAGAAATTTGATTTTTGTAAAGGCAACAGTAAGCTTTTGAGGCGGCGCTGAGCATCTGACTGTGGCAGTCTCCAGCCGCTGATCTCAACCCAAATACACACTTTTTTACAATGGAAAACTACCCCAAATGTGAAACATCTTCTGTGAATTAACCTCCCCCTTCCATACTGCTTCCCCCCAAATATTGCAGCTCCTCTAAAATTGTTAACGTGCAGAATAAACCACAAAATACATTTAATATCTTTTATGGGAAGTTGACCTGAAATAAAATTTTATGTAGTTAAGGACTTTTGATAGTTCTTTGGCCAACTTTTTTCTCTCTCTATGGGGCAACGGTGATTGAAACCTGATGTCTACTGCACAAAAAGGCTATAAAATGTTTTATGCAGAAGTAAAACAGTAGCCATTAAGTTTTGCTATGATGTTTGAGTAGATATGCAGCATGAAAACATGATAAAACAGCCATAAACTGATTGTGATCAAATGCAATTACAATGACTTGTCTCAAATGAACGACATGTACTAAATGCAGTTACAGTTTCTTGCAAAATTACTTTGGGCAAAGGCCCAAGAAAACACTATATCCTCTTTGCGAGAGGCAGTTTGCCAGAGAAATTGCAAACATGCAAGCTTTAATATCTCGGGCCAAACAGCACTTGGGAACTCATTATGAGGAGGTTAAAAAGGCTCCCTTGCGAAGGACAGCTTCTTTCTGATGGCAGCAACATCCCAAGGAGTCCAGCACTGGGGGGTGAAGAAGACGTGATCCGAGGGAATAGAAGATCCCACGATGGTCACCACCCAACTTTCCTTATTGAGTTTTGACTACGTGACAAAGGTAAGCTGCAGAAAAAAAAAAAGCAACTCCTTTGGCAGTCTTAAAGTTTCACATAACTCATTGGAGAGGGACGGTGAAAATGGGGACACTAGCCCAGTCACGTATATTTTTTTGCTAAGATGGTCCTTCTGTGCTAGAAACAATTAGGCTAAAAGCTGATGTATTTCAAATCATAGAACCACAGAATCATTTGGGTTGGAAAAGACCTCTAAGATCACCTAGTCCAACCTTTAACCTAGTACTGAAGTCCATCACCAAACCATGCTACCAAGTCCTACTTCTACGTGTTTCTTGAAGACCTCCAGGGATGGTGACTCAGATGAAGTGGGATCTTTTTCACAGGTGTGCCGGAACTGAGATTTTGGGAGTTTCACCCTTTTGATTACATGTTTTCTAATTTTTCATTAGGTAACCTGTTTTAACTTCTACTCACCAAAAAAATTTATGTGTTGTGCCCAGCCAGGCCAGACACCTGGATGCCATGAGACAAGACAGCCTCAGATGTCACAAGTGTGAAGAGCATCAGGTCGTCCTGCCTCTAACAAGATTTAAGGAAGATCGTATAGAGATATTCCAAGTAATCTAAGTGCCAACACCAAACACAGGATATCGAGGTGTCAATAGTGGTAATCTCCTCCTGGGTGAAACTGCCCTAAAGTCTTGTGAAAAGGAAAAACAGGGCAGTGTCATGTTCTGTGTCCACCTGGAAACCAAGGGACTCTGAACTGGGAGCTTCCAGTGGAATGAATACAAGGCATTTTGCTTTATATACGAAGGACAAAACCGAGTTGGAGATACAGATGTAAACTGTACTTTAATTAATATAAAAGAGAGTAAAAAAAAACAAGCTGTCACTTCCATCGTCTAAGAAACTCTCATTTTGGGGGGACCTTGGAGGTGCAGAAGTACCTCCTGAAGTTACTCATCAGTCCTCGAATGGGTTAGCAAAACGTAGGTGCTTGTGGACCCTGGAGCAAGGTGAGGAGAGAAGTGACCCTCCTCAGAGTAGGGACAGGCCCACCGTAACCTTGTGATCCGCTTAATGGAGGCGTATGGTGCCTGTTACTAACTGCTACCAAGCAGAATTAGTTACCAGAGGAAAAATAAAAATAAAAATTGAAATAGTAACCAGACAGAAATGCCCCTTCCAAAGACAGAAAGACCTTTCCTAACTACAGCTCTCTCAGCACATCCAAAAAATGTCACGAACAGACACAAACATCACCAGAAGGAGTGATGAAACAAACAGTAACTACCTCAAGCTCCCTGCCCCAGAAAGCCAACAAATCCCCCTCCTAAAAAACAGAACCTGCTCCTGCCTTACTAAATCATAAACCAAAATCAAACATAGAAGCAGTGCCATGACTTCCCTGAGAGGCTGTAGGACCTCGTTGGCTGTGTTACAAGCAGGGAGGGAAACGTGGAGGTGATGGTGGTCGCATCCACCGGGTGGTGGACAGAGGGACAGTAGGACGGTGCTGAGAACTCCTGCATATTAGCTGCTTAATATAAATTATCTGTTTGGCCACCACCAGCACCAGTCAGTAATTGCTAACAGCAATTAAGTGCAACTGAAATGTAACAAGGGAAATGCCTATACCAAGACGGAGCACCCTCAGAATAAATGCCTTTGACAGCGATGTGCTGCACTGAAAACTACACTATACAACAATATGGGATCATTTACCCAGGTAATACACACATTTTTTATAGGAATAGAATACATTCTCTTTATTTTAGACATAAATTTGCTTTATACGTGTCTGTCTAACCCAGTTTTTAATACCTATGTGCCTCAGCACCATCTCCAGGCGTGTGCTGTGCTGGAGCTAGCAAGACACTTACTTTTGAGGAAACGACAAAATCTCTGTAAGCCTTACCCCTGCAGCATGCATTCCTCTGAACCTTGTACTTCGACTGTTTGGTCCTTGAATACTGCCCGTGTTTCACAGTCAGGGCCCTTTCATTTTAGTCGAAGGTATCCCTTAAAACCTTACACCACGCATTTGGCCAGCGGTGTCCCATTATCTGATTAGTTATTACTTATCCGATTCCATGCAGATTCCGGGGAACTAGGGAGAAGAAAAATCTCCTTTTGCTTTTCCAGAGCTGAAGTTTCCTTTGAAGTGTGTTAACATGGTGAGGAATGGTTCTCGGGGTTTTTCAGTGTAACCGAAATTCAGCACTGCCAAACTTGTGCTCCTCAGGTAAGTGCAGATCAGTCCTGAACTGAACAACCCGGGTTGTTTATTTCCCATGAACTAATCCTCAGCGGTGGTGTGGATGGTGAATAAGGCAAAATATTCTAAGGCAAGCGTTCATGTCCATTGAAGGGCCCACAGAGAGGCAGGCTTGTCTGGTTAGATAAATATTATGCATCGCTTCATCACTTTGAGTCTCAGCAGCAGCAGCTACCACAATTCTCCAGTATTTAATGCTGGCTGAGCTCATTTGAAACCTCCCAGGACAAACACCTCCTCGCAAACTTTATGCGTAAAAGAGAGATTTCCTTTGCCACTAGAGACTCCTCAGCTTCCTACTGCATAGAAGGGAAGGCAATTTCAGCCTCGGATAGGAATAATATCTCCCTTGCAAACAGCAATATCCTTCCACTGAGACGGCATACGCTGCTACGTTTAACATAGTGGGTTTTTTTTATTTGTGGTGCTAACAGCTAGGGCTGTACAAGGCACCAGGACCACATGAAGAAGACACGGTGTTCTTCAGTAACAGAAAAAGGATTAGATGTTTGCTTTCCCAGTGTTTAACAGTGCATGAACATTACAATTCTTTCACAAAGTGGAAATAAAAAACTAGGAACCCTGTCTGACTTCAGGCTCCACAGGGGAAGCTCCCATTTGTTGGGAGTTTCTGCAAGCAGGGGCTCTACCTGCACAAAGCTGACGTGACCAAGCAGGCAGTATGTGGTGATGTCCAAAAATAACCCTTAGGAGGCTGGAAATCAGTGCTCAGCCGAAGGGAAGAGCAGCAGCAGTTCAAGGATTTTGTTGGGCTATACGATATCTGCAGTAAACCTGTGCTACAACATGGACCATGCAGCATCCCTTCTCCCCTGATTTCCAAAAAACGAGGAATTGGTAACAGCCTGCAGCCAACATGTAAATTAAGGCAAGTGTCAGACACATAGATGGACAATCATAGAATCACAGAATGACTTGGGTTGGAAGGGACCTTAAAGATCATCTAACTCCAACCCCACTGACACAGAAAAGGATGCCACCCACGAGGTCAGGTTAGCCAAAGCCCCATCCAGCCTGGCCTTGAACACCTCCAGGGATGGGGCATCCACAGCTTCTCTGGGCAAAATAATAATTATATTTAAACTCTTTGAGAGGAATGATCACTTGAAAATAAAAATTGAAAAGCAATCACCAGAGAAACATCTGAATCTAAGTATAGTAATTTGATCATTTCTTTCCCGAAACCTCTGGGACAAGCTCTGCTTCTTGAAGAAAACCTGTCATTTTTCTCTTCCTAAATAGCTGGCCATTACAATCTTGGACATGCCACTAAAGTCCAGATGTAAAATCTTTAAATGAAAATGTTGCCATTGTCAGGCATCAGAAACCTTCCTTGCTGTTACTCCCAGCAAATGGAAGATCTGGTGAGACTGAAACTTACAGGGCAATAGTGCAAATCCTGCGCAGAAGCTTTATAGTATCGGTGTGCACCACAATTCTGTTTTACAGAGAGAAACTTTTGCTAATCCTCTGCAGTCAGAGCAGGAAGGCACAGGCTGCTCTGCACGGACACCTCCACTACAAGGTATCTGCTGGGGAGCCTCTCAGCGCCTGCTTAGCCCTCACCAATCTAACTTCTCCAAACGAAATGATCTTTGGCACGTGCGAGTAAATTGCGGCAGCACAGACATATCTGGACAGTAATTAATCACTTAGAATGCTCAATGTGTTTGGATATAAAATTAAGAAAGTAGGGTTGTTAAAAAATGACAGATTTAAGCACCATCTGGGCTCTGTGGTCACAGTGGCGCGAATTCCAAAGGAAGGCTTAACAGTGCATGATCCGAGAATCCCATCTGTCTCAGCTGAAACGAAACAAATAAATAAATAAACCCGCATCCTCATTTACAAGGTTTTCCCAAGTTTCCCAATTTAAAAATCGACTTGCCACGGGAAAGCATACGTAATTAAATGTGCTACATCTTCAAAACACTTCTTGCGTCTTTCTTTCGGTTACATAAATTATTTCTGCACTATGCTCCTATGGAAAAAAAAATAATAAATGTATATAGATACATCTATATAGATAGAACACCTTGAGATGGCATTTCCTAGTAAGAGTGTGCATTCATGAAATACAGTGTTAGTATAGAATAGATGTGATACGACTCCGCACCTGCCTGGTCTGATTTGGGGAAGTCCAAACCCCTTTCTGGCACCCACAGTCTCCTTCAGTTCCTTCCCCAAACCACCACTCACCTGCGCCAGGGATGAAGGTCAGTCTCCTTGTGTTTGCACAGACCTCCACCCAGACACCTCACTTTGCCTCCCTCTGAGGTCAGAAGTCTGTCATAAAAAAAGTCACCTGCAACTAGTTAACCCTCAGGATATCTTCCGTAACACTTGTTTGGCACAGAATAGGTGAATAAATAAATCTTCCAAGATGAACGCCAAGTGGCATATGAACACAACTAAGGCCTCAGAAAAGGTCAGCCAAGTGAGTGTTGAGTTTAGGGGGGAACCTCAGGAATACTCCGGCCAAGTCCCCAGATCTCCCGCAGCCCAACCACGCCTCAGGTGGGCAGCAGGTTTGAGCACCCTGGTTGTGCAGAGGATGCCTGAAATGACCTCATGCCCCTTCAAGACGGTGCTTTCTGGGTCAAAGTGCCTTGTTTTGCTCTATGAGAAAGATGGATTTTCCATCCTCAGACACTTCTGCCCTCAGCATGTTAGTAAAAAACCCTCGCTCTGTGTGCAGCTCACCCAAAGGGGCAGAAGACCACAGCTCAGCTCCTGTCCAAGTCCCCTGCTCTCCCATCCTGCCCCAAAGCCATGCACTTGCTTCTCCTGCAGGTGAAGGCAATGGAAAGACTTCAATACATGCAACTATCACACTGCATCGTACCACAGTTTCTTTTGTGCTTCTGCTGAGGCCTAACACTGTGAAGATTTTTTGCAGTATCTTGATTTTACCTTCAGGAGACTTCTTTGCATTCACAGTATCAAACCTGTGTGTACATTTTATCTGTGTTCATAATATTTATATAATCTCTCACTTAAAATTGCTTTTAAACCGGTGTCTCCAAGCCTGCCTATATTCACCTTTTTTAAATCCTGTGTAGTTTGAGGGGCTCTCCCTTCAGAAAAGTCATGTAGCTCTTGCACATATTATTGAGAGCTCACCGAGAAGATGCATTTGATGAGCATCCACATAGCTCCACATACAAAACTGCCATTGGCTAAAGTAAGTGGACTGTGCTGTTTTCCATGAAATATAAATCTTACACAGGATTCTCCTTACATAGTATAAATGATAAGGGAAAAAAAGGGGGGAAAAGGTGATTATTCTTAAAGATTCTTTCAGTAGGGGTTTAGCAGGGATGTGGACTCTGTGTAATGATGGCAATCACAGTAGAGGTGCAGGAACCTGGAAAACTCACGTGTTAGAGCGAGTGTGTACAACATCAAACCACCTTCGGGCCAGATGCTGGCCTGGGAAGGTCTCAGCACCTCCAATGGTTGGGCTCTGGGGCCATGCAAAGCAAAGCTAGTGAGGACTGCCTACCGCTCTGCCCTCCTTATGGATGTATTTCCACCAACAAAAATATATTTTCTTAGCAAGAGCTACACCTATTTATGAAATCCGTAGCGATTAGGCTAAAGATCTCTTCATTCTCTCAGCAGATGTTGCATAAAAATGAACGCGCTTCCCCACACCGGGCATTTCATTTTTTATCTATAAATAAAACAGCACCTAGTTAACAATTTTTCTTTGTTCCTCACTTTCATGGACTTTAAAGTAAGATGAAAATATCTCTTTTTATGCATAGGATTTCTCAGTGGTGTAAAAACTCTGCACTGTAAAAATAGGCACAAAGCTTTTAAAACAAGCTGAATTGCGGAAAATTACTGGATAGCCTATTAAGCACAACATTTTCACAACACAGTAAAATGAGCTGTACTATAACTAACACACCGTTGATCCCTCTATAATTTAGTCTTTATCAACCTGCTTCTTTCATTATTAAGAAATGCAGACTAGATATTGAGTTTATAGTTGTAAAACCGGCACAGGTTTCCCTTCAAGAGGGCTTTTGTATCTGTTGGGTGAGAAAATAATATTTTCAACCTAATCCTACTCACTGCAGACCTTCTTCAGGACGTGATCCTTAGAAAGGTGAAATGTTTCCAACTTCTGTCACTGCAGTAAGGGCAAGCAGTGCTCAGCGGTCACCAGAAGGAAGCCAAATGGCCTACAGGCCTCCTTGATTAGCCTGCACTTCTTTTTTTTTTTTTTTAATTATTTTATTATGCATTTGGAATATTATCTTCTAGGTTTTCAGAATAGCTGTGTAAACTGAAGTTTAAAAACAATAACTAGTGGTTATTGAGACGTATTTCTGAAGACTAATGAAACACGGGAACTAAGTCTACAGATGACCCCGAATGCAAATGAGTGGAAGATGAGAACAAATGTCAGTGAATAAAAAAGTGCAGTGGAACGAAAGCTGTTCAGCAAGCAGCAAAAGCTGCCCATTTCTGAGCGCTGGGGGAGGCAGGTGGGTCTCCTCCAGCAGGTAGGTCCCCAGTGGGTGGGTCTCTTCCAACAGGTGGGTCTCCTCCAGCAGGTGGTGCCCCCCATCAGGTGCTTTTGGGGCACCCTGTTCCCCCCAGTTTCTGCTGCTGGCAGGGCACAGCCAGAGCAGGGTGGGATGCTGCAGTGGTGGGAAGCTCCCAGGGGCTCCCACATGTCTGAGAGATGCTGAAGGCATGCGGGAGGCAGCTTTGGGCACCGCAGGCGCTGCCCTTTCATCCACGTGCTCCTGCCTCCCACCCCACAAACACCTTCCTGCACGCCTTGCGGCATCACTCAGTTTCACTCAATATCTACCCCAATTTCACGGCACTGGCGGCAGGTAAAAATGAGCTTCCCGAATGCAGCACTGCTACCGATCGCATCAATGCCCAGGAAGAATTTGTTTTGTGCTTTCCCTGTGTGTCACCTCAACAAATCCGATGCGGTGGCTTGAGCACCGGCTACGAAAGGGACTCACTCCTTTCGCCATCCTTGGCTTGCCACTGTTTTGCAGTCCTTGGGCAAACTGCAGCCTGCCTGCGACTTGCAGTTTTTTGACTTACAAACGGGGATGAAATGCCTGCCTGCCTTGTGGTGTTATGCAGCTCTGGGAGGAATTGTAAATACTTTGAGACTGTCGGATGAAAGGAGTAAAAACACAATTAGCATAGCTAAAGCAAAGCACATAAACGTTTTTCTTATGGGGAATGCTTCCCATTTCACATAAATTTTATATGCAAATTAACCCAGGGTTACTCTAGCCACATGAAAAAAATCAGACCTCATTAAATGTTCCTTTTACATTTAACACTGAGATGTGATGGGTGACGTTTCTAAAGATTTCAGCAAGGCTGCAAGAAGTGAACTTGGGAGACGAGAACATGAAATAAAAGCCTTCCCTTTGCACGGGACCCCATTACGGTGAAATCGCATTAAAGAGCAGCACGTGCTGGTGCTCACTTCCCCTCTCAGGGGCAAATAATTTTGGAGATACCAAAACCTGGCTGCAGTGATCTGGCTGACGGTAGCTGTGTAAAATTCACCACGACGTCGTTCCGGAGGCGAACCTTCCCAGAAGCAGCGCGGCCACCGGCGGGACGAAGATGAAGAGAAACCTGACCAGAAATACATCTTAAGTAAACAAAAGCTTTTGTGGTGGCACTGAAAGGCCCATAAAAGTAAACTACAACATAGGAAAAGCCTTTTAAACCGCCAAAACAGCGAGGCAGAGGTCAGGGAGCCCGGCAGGTCAGCGGAGCCCTTCTTGCCGCTTTGGGGTCGCCCTCCCCTCGGGCCGGCCGGCCAGCCCGCCACAGCGGCCCCGCACAAACGCCCGGGCTGCCCTTCTGCCTCGACAAAACTTTGGTTTGCTGATTGGGCCCGAAACAAAAGAAAGACAGCGGGACACGATTTATAAGGGGGCAGGGTAGGCTGACATGCTATTGTGCTCCCGAGGTATCCACAAGCTGTTAATTCCATTTTAACATTGTTAATAAGACTGTTAACACATCTGACTTTGTTTCCAGACTTTGAAAACATCAACAAACTATTAAAAAAAAACAAAAAACAAACAAACAAAAAAAAACACAACAAGAACACAAATCCACAGCCACACGGCAGAAGCAAAACACGATCGAGTCAAACGGCATCCTACACCTTCGCGCTACGCCTCTGCCTGCTCGGAGCTGGCACCCAGGAGAGGCACGGACAGAGCGGCTGACCGACGGACGGACGGACGGACGCCTGCTGAATTCCTCACCCGGCACTGTCTGGAGAATGACATTTTCCAGGTTCAACCTGAAAGTGCTCGTTTCCAGCCCTGCCCGCCGCTTTTAGGAGGAAGCGGAGTGCAGCCGCCCCCCCGCCGCACACCTCTCCCTCTTGCCCGCTCGCCCCCGTGCACACGCACCGGCAAATGTGCAGATTTAATCAGTGAGGAATGTTTTAAATGAATAATTGGGTCTGACAGATTTATTGCAGTTAATTTCGCAATAGAATGGAAAAATGTTTGGATCCCAGCCTTTAAAGTATTAGGAAAACAATTAATCCATCACATAACGGAAATTCCTGTATTACACCCTCACGTCCAATTAAATAATGTCAAGTAATTTTACATGGTAAAATACTGAAAATTGAAGCTCAAAACGTTGGGGGAATATGCTTTAATTCTTCAGGAACCTCTAAAAAAATTACATCAAATTAAAATCAGATGCTTTGAGAAAAGCTCTTTTGCCTTGTTTTGTGTTAAGGAGGAGGGTTAGTAGAAAAAAAAAGAAAAAAAAAAAGCAATGACAAAAACTAGCTTCACTCCAAAACCTCGATTTCCCTTCTTCTCTCCAGCCTTCACATCCCGACCATCATCTTAGCAAGGCTATCCCAAAGAGAATCAAAAGTGCTACGATGAAGTGTGCAACTTCAGGAAATATTTCACGCTAGATAGCAAGTCCGTGTATTTTTCACCAGGCAGAGGCTCTCATCCCGGAGTACTTACTCAGGCACAATTGTCAGAGGCTTCAAGCCGTGTTTTGCTTGAATAACGTCCTGTAGGATCAAGTCCACAGTTTATGAACAAATGACAGCAAACTTCTGAGACTGAAAGTAATCACGATTCGTTTGTCTTTGTTTACAGCCAAAAGCTGCTAATGCTGTAAAATTGCTTAATGTCACACTCCATCTCCTTTTTATTAAAGGTAAGTTAAGAAAGCCTGCAAGTCAAATAACTTTTCCAGAATAACAAAAACACCAACTTACAAATGTACTGCCTTGCCCCTGAAATTTGAGACTTGGCAAATTCATCCAGTTCAGATGTGGGACAAAAGGTTCCCGAAGCGTGTTACAGTACAGCCCCGCGCACGCTACCAAATATTTCTGCTCTTTCTAAAACAGCGCGGGTTGGGAGTACAGTCTGCAGTTTAATGACCGAACTGAAAGCAGCGGCGAAATTTTACCATTGCAAAGAGTTAAGAGGAGCACACTCAGCTATTTTTGCTGCTGACAGTCCTGCAGGAGGGAAGGTGGAGAGTTCAGAGACAAAAAGGGATCTGAGCACGTGTCCATGCAGCAAAGAAGTTACAGGTTCCAAAAAAGGAGTAAATACAAAACAGTGCGAAACATCACCGTGGCAATGGCAAAACCCACAAACTTAAACCTCAGGTTGTGTGGAAGGGCAATTAATATTGCAGTGCCTTACTCACACCTTCATTATAGCACCATAGTCAGCACTGGACATACGAGAATGGGGACTGCTGTACTAATTGCAGGCAGTGCACGAGAAAAGTGGAATATGTGGCTAGCACTGCTCAGTTTGTTTTTCCAACTACAACACCATGCTTATTTTGCTGCTTTCTTACAATCTTACACTCTGGATACACACATCACAACCCGACTATTTCTGTTGCCATAACAACATCATAAATTTGGTCTTCGATGTCCTTTTTTAATAAAATCATTTTGGAACTGCGGCGCTTTCAAAGCTGGTACAGTTCCTCCATTTAGGCAGCTCACACCTTTCACAAGGACCCTATTTGTTTCTGTTTCCCTAAAAATCTCACAATTTGAAAACGGCGTGTCCCCCCCCACGCTCCTTCTTGGCATTGGAAATAGGCCTGTTGCTATAAACAGCTTTTTCCTGAGGATTTTGGAGAGGATTTTAAAGAAACAGGCAACCTAAAGCAGCCAGTGGACCACCTCCTAAGGCTTGCGAAAAGGAGCACAGCGCTGTGCGTGCAGCCCCCTGTGTGAAGGACGGCAAAGTTTGCTCCACGTATTCACTTGCAAAGCATCTGGGAGCAGCCGGCGTGCTTGAGGATGTTCCAAATTAAACGCAACCAAAAACTAGATGCTACCTAGCTGTCTGCAGCCGCTCTGGAGAGCCTCGTCCCTGACGAGCGGCTCGTGCAGCAATACGCGGTGGCTGCACGTCGGCATCTCTGCTATTTCTGTTTCCAGTGTGCTTTCTCAGATCATCTCACCATCACTGGAAAAGAAAAAAAAAAAAAAAAAAAAAAAAAGCAGTATCTGGCTCTTTACCATTAAATAAATTGGATTCGCCCCACAAACAGCAAAACAATGGACAACAGGATGTGACTAACGAATGCCGAGGGAAGAGTCAAGCCGCACTCCCTTTGCATATGCAGTGAAACAGAAGTCATTGGGTGTTTTTTTTTGTTGTTGTTGTTGTTTTTGTTTTTTTTTTCCTATTTAACATATCTGTGCATTTCAATAAGTTCAGAGAAACAATGAGTGGCTTTCAAAAGTTGCAAATTACTGCGAATACATCGCAAAAGGACAAAACGGGGACGGACAGCCCATAACATTGGAAGATGTAGAAAAGTATTTATCTTTTTTTTTTTTTTTTTTTTTTTCTTAAGGAAAAGATGGGTGAGAAATCACGACCCTAGGGGGCAAATGGTCCTGAGTGGGGAAGGCACCGAGCTGGTGACCCACTCAGGAAACTTCTCAAGAGAAGTGGTTGAAGTGTGTGTTTTTAGAGTGTGTTTTTAAAGTGTGTCTTTAAAGAAAATAAATCCACTCATAGCCAGGGACGTAATCCTGCCGTGGATGTTCACTGATGAGACTCGGCCAAACGCCATCCAGCCAAATGTAAATATCTATTTCTTCACGGCGGACACCACGAAGACGCCTATGTGCATACAATGATAGTGAAAACGGGGAAAAGAAGAAGAAAAAAATAAAACAAAAATCCTGCTTAATCCTGCTTTTTCCCTTTTACCGGCGGCATTTCGATCGCGAGGGGATCGCCGCCCTCGCCCCACGGCGCCAGTCCGGGGGCTTCTCCTCCCGCCGCATGGAAAAAAAAACACAACACAACCAAGCCAAACCCACCGAACCCAACCCAAAAGAACCCAAACCCACCCCAAATAAACCCGCTGTCCCCTCCCCGCGGCGAGGAGCCCCTGCAGCCCGCTCCCGTGCTCGACGCCCCCAGGCCCCGCCGAGCCCAGCGGCGGGCGGCAGCGACACCCGCCGGCGGGCAGGGACAGGCAGGGGACAGGCAGGGGGACAGGCAGGTACAGGCAAGGGTTTTGGGGCCAGCAGAGGCTTTGGGGCCGTCAGGGTGCGGGATGGGGCCTGTAGGGAGGCCGTGGTCCCCTCAGGCTCTGGGTCTCGTCCGTCACCCCGTTCCCTGCTGGTGGTGGCTGCCGTGAGGCAACGTCCCGCGTGAGGGAGGGCTGCAAGACGCTGTCCCTCTGGACCGGGGCTGTTATTAATATTTCAACGCTCTGCGTTGTGTTTTTTTTTCTCCCTTCCTTTTTTTTTTTTTTTTTTTTTTTTTTTGTCAGCCCGCTAATGAAGCTGTTGCTGCTGCTGGGGAAACGAGGAGGCGATGCGCGGCGAGGGAGGGTGCGCGCACCGGTAACTCCCTTCCCAATTTGTTTTCCCCCGAAGAAAACGGGAAAATATTCCTGGCGGAGAAATTGGGGAGCAGCTTTCCCCGTCCGTGCCCTCACCCCATGGGTTCCTGAGGCTGCTCAGCCCCGGGCCAGCCCGCAGCACCTTCTAGCACCTTCTGTCAGAGGATTTCAAAGGGCTGCACGAGCTCTAATTAATTACCCGTGCTCCACACGCGTGCAAACGGAGATGCGGGGATCCATTTTACAGATGGAGACCTGCTTGTACAAGGGGGCCGGGCAAGACACCCCCACCGGCGGGTGAGCCAGGAATTAAAAAATATTAATTTTCTGACTCTGGGTTCCCATGCTTTAAATACAAAACCCATCGATCACTTCCCCGTTCCATCATACCGACAGAGGCGGGCTGATCACGAAATTAATTCCCTATCGCCTCACATTGAGCCCAGAGACACGTACACCCACACAAAGGCACGTAACACGGTGCTCTCCTCGCATTCACGTGCATACCTGTTGGTACAGTCTCCTATCCCCAGATGCTTTACAGAGTCAAAACAAGACAAAGAAAGAATTAAACAACAGTAGAGAGGGAAACTAATTTGAAAAATATGGGCAGGCTCAGAGCTGCTCGACCGAGCCTTTGAACAGATGAAGAGCCAGTTTGGTAGACAGAAAGAAGAGGGATGTCCCTGGAGTTAGGAACTACAAAGGAGGAGGCTCCGGCATCAATGCAGGCCAGAGTGCAGGAGGCAGAGACGGGAGACAAATATTTATGTGAGAGCAGGGATCACGGCGATGGATGGGGACCAGATTTTCCAGGGCAACTGAAGATACAGACAGGCACCTGGCAGGATCTTCAGGAGCAAGATAGGTACCTAAATCCCTCCAATTTCAGTGGATGCTGGGATGTCTAACTTGCTTATGCTCTTTTGAAAATCCAATTAAGTGCCAGCTGCATGTTTAGGAACCTAAACACATTTGAAAATTTATTGTAAGGCTCCAGAACAAATAAATTTGAAGAGCAAAGCACTGTCATGCCAATGTCAGGAATTACAAAACGGAGTGCGGTTCCTTCCCTGCCCAAAAAGGAGTTGGTTACCCTGTGACGTTCAAAGAAACAATTTTGCATTTGCCTTCTGAGGTTTGCACATTGAGCCCTCCTTGTTTCCATCTCTTCTCCTTGTCTTTCGTAATAAAACAGTTCATGTAAAAAGTAAGTCCACAGCAGGACTCCTGACCCACCTGAGCGAGTCACTGTGCTGCCGGCGGACGGGTAGGTGCTGGAGCACGACACGAGCCAGCGGAGCTGTCTGGAGACGCTGCTGGGACGGCGATGGATGTGTGGCTGCATACGCTGGGAGGCAGGGGACAGCAGGCAGACACCTGGGAGCTGGTCTGCCATCCTGCTCAGGTGCTAAGCGATGTGGCCAGAGGCACCAGACAGCGGCCTCTTGCTTTCCAGCGGTGCTTTGGGACAACTTGGGAAAGACAGCGTCTTGTTATGAAATAGCTGTGTATTACACACACACCACTAAGAGTTACGTTAGAGAGCACTAATGACAGGGATTATTTTTTTCTCTGAATTGTCTGTTTTTTAAGGTTATTCTGCCAGCGTGGATTTGCCTGTACATTTTGATGCTTTCATTCATGTTTCTTAGAAAACTGTTAAAATAGGACTGCTGACGGAGTGCCAGACTTTCCCAGGAGTTCACTTTAAATATGTAGGTAGCAGATGTCTCTTGATCACTGATGAACTTTAAAGCCCACAGAATAAAATCTCAACAAACAACAGTGTAAAGAGAGCAAGCTTCTGAAAGGCTCTTCAGAAAATAGTATTTCTAAAGAATTTTAACGCTAACAGCTAAACTGACACAGCAAAACCATTGTGTTTCGCCAGTTTTGTTTTGCTATATACAGCTGTGTTTTCACAGATGCAAAACCATGTGTCTTCAGCAAAAGGTCTACTCTTCCCTTCAGATGTGAATGAAGATCAAAGGTTCAAACACAGAAATACAAGATCCTTTTCCCTTTGGAACATGTTTTTATTTTTTTCAGTGGCTCTAAACCAGAATTTCCATCTGTTGTCCTTATGCAACGTACAGGTTAACCTTAGCAGTAGGGTCTGCGATGCCGTTATCTCAGCTGAGAAGTGCGGAGATGAATCACCCTTGCATGTATGCTCTGAACATCTCACCAAGAAGCAAAAACGGAGCTGCATCAGACAACAAGCCGTCATTTCACGGAGACGAGGGCTGAAACAGACCCGTTTCTTCCTTCCTTTACAGCACAAAACACACGTTTCCTGAATGGTATGTGGCCACTGCCACGCTGCAAATTCACTCCCATTCTCCACTCCCATTCTCTGCTGTAACAAACTGGTGTAATTCCTTTGGAGTAAATGGCTCTGGTTCAATTTACAGCATGCTTAGGCCGGCAGCTTTTAGACAGCGTTCTTTTACATTTTGTCTCCCTGTTTCTCTCCTCATCAGGCAGACAGCAGACAGTCCGTGCATTCATGTTTTCACAGCTGGCTGCAAAAGTGCAGGTATCGTGGTGGAGGTAGCTGGTCACTGCTAGTTATACAACCGCGACCTGTGGGTGACTCGCCCGTGTTTCAAAGCTCTTTAAAAAAGCAAAGTAACCGAGGTGGCTATACCAAATGCCACCCGCCTCGTGTGCCTGGCAGAAGACCCACCGTGCCCGAGAGGGCCAAAGCAGGGGCAGGGCGAGGAGTTGGGCAGGACGCCGACCACATGGAGGGTCAGGAGCCCGGTAGGGCCCGCCGCGCAGGCCGGGCCGGGTTGACTAGGCGGCCGAGGGGCGGGTTGACCAGGCGGCCGGGGCCGCGTTGACAGGGCCACCCCGCGCCCTGCCTGCTCCGCCGGGGCAGCGCTGCCACCTGGCGGCCGGCACGGAGCCGGGCCCGCAGGGCAAGGGCCTGGCAAGGCGAGGCCTCGTCCTCCTGCAGGCCGCCCCGCATCTGCACTGCAGGCGTTATGGAGCCGCGCTCATGCCCCACAAGGCTTCGGATGCGGCTTGCGGGGTGTTACACGGGCTGCGGGGGCAGCTGCAAGCCCCCAAAGCTGCTCCGCTAACTGCAGGCTCCTTGAGGCAAACACACGGCGATGCTGCTGCTGGAGGAGCCGGCGGTGTCACGGAAGAATAGTGCCCCGGTTTGGGAGCTCTTCCGCTGGATAAAGTCTCCAGTGGGCATCGTTGGATTTAATTTCTACTTCTAATTGAAAAATAACCAACAGTTAACAGGCTAGCTTTGCCGAAGATAATTGCCGAGAACAGCTTTTGTCAAGTTCAGCCTCTCCTCTATTCTTCTCCTGCCTAAGTCCCTCTAAATGTGCAGGGCAAAGAGCGGAGAGAGGAAGAGAGCATGTGCTGGAGGATCAGATACACACCTGTGTTTTTGCAATGTTCAAGATTTTATACACCCTTTAAAAAGATTTTTTTAAAAAATCATCATTTAGCACCATTTGCCAATTCACTTAAAATCCTTGCAAGCCTAGCAGAAAAGAGATTGCAAAAATATAATCTTTCCTTGCTCCATACAGCTTCAGTTTCCATTGCTTTTGCTCCTTAGAGAAACAGCATAAGCGGGCAACACCAGCAATTGCACAGGGCACGGTTCAGCACCGTGTTCTCACACGACCTCTGCAAACCAGCAAGACGCAAGCCTTCGTTCTGCAGCTACAGAATGTCGCCGTGACTTACTGCTGCTGCTCACGAGCAACCACAAAGAGCACTGTGAAGATGGCACTCACTAGAGCTGGTTGATTTTCTGTATTAAAGAGTGAATAAACAAATCACAGTCAAAGCTTTGACATTTCATTATTCCAGTCAAAATTGGAAGGCGGGGAATATGACATAGCCTGGTCTACGGTTTTCATTTTACTGTCCCTGCAAAAGCAAAAAGAAAGGAGGAAGAGAAAGTGAGGAATGGAAGCAAAACAAAATAAAACATTGTTCATTTGTCTTTACACGAGAAATATCAAGTGTGAAAAAGTATTGTTTTCCAAAACTCTGGATATTTGCCTTTACATCTTGCAACCAGCTCTGTATTAACCTGAGCAGAAGCTTAGTAGAGATGTAGTCCATCAAGCAGTGGAGGAATTTACTCTTCACAGAGAAGATAAAAATATAAAAAAAATTAAAAGAACACAACACTTTTACTAAAATGATTAGGCATCTGTTGCCATTGACTGAGTACCAGTGTGGGAAGAAAGCTTTTGTAGTTTAGCGAGGGAGCACAGGAACATGAAATGCCTTCTAGGGAGCTGCGCTGAGCAGCAGCCGTGACGCCTGTGCCAGCAGGACACGCGCTGCTCCCAGTGATTTCAGGCTGCAGGCAGATGTCCTCTTCTGAAGGCAACCTGTGCTGGTACCAACCTGGGGTGCTGGGGATCACCCAGCAGCCAGATGCAATCGTCTCCGCAGCCCTGCCGGTGGGAAGGGGTTGCACGAGTGCCCCCAGCCCTGTTCCAGGCAAATTGAGCCCCATTAGCGCCTATCGAGCTTCTCGAAGGCAGGCCTCTAGGAGCAATCGCCTCTCCTGGAGCGGCAGTGAGACGGGAGCAGTGCCACTGTCAACCAGCACAGCTGGTTCCAAAATGCACATCTACGACCTTCCTCCAGCTACCCACAAGAGCTAGAGCACAGAGCCGTTTCGGGACGGCACTTCCAGCTAGCAGGCGGGAGCCACGCATCGCGGCCCCGTGCCATGCTTCTGCATTGCCCAACCACGGTTTTGTGCACTTCCTCTGTAATTAGAATTCAGCCGTGAATTCCCTTCCCTTGCACTGATTAATTTTCATTTCAGAACCAATTAGTGAAGGCTAAACTTTAGGGCTCGTCCAAGGGAAACTGTTGCGCAGCCTAGCACCAGAAGAAATGACTCCACTTATTCTATTTCAAACAGAAAGCTTTAATGCCTCTTTGTTGTGCGAGCAACCCCGATCAGAGAAGTGACAACTCATCTTCACAACGACAATAATGTGCGCGCCCACTAGCTGAACACAAGGTTGTAATGTAACATGATTAAACAGCATTTTTTTTTTTTTTTTTTTTTTTTTTGCCGTAGAAAGATGTAAACAATTGCTAGAATCATGAGACCTGAGTTTTTTTGCAATTGCAGATTTCCTCTGTGCTAATTTGTTAGTCCAACACTTCTGGTGTTCCAATAGCAGGGGGTCTGCATTAGCAACGTTGGTCTTTTTGTTAACAAAACCCTCAAACCTTCACATTTGGTTCGATCTGCACCCGAGCACCGGAGGGGGATGCCTGCGTTCCAGGTCTGCTTCAGGCTGAAGTCCTGGGAGCGTTCAGTAGTAAGAGGTGATTTCAGAGAACAAGGCTCTCCTCCAGACTAAAACTACCAGGGCCTTTAAGGATGTGCCTCTTGACATTTCTTTAAACTTAGCGGAGAAGACCGTGAGACTTTTGTATTATGTCTCTGCCATGCTCATTGAAGTCACCCAAATTTAGCCAAGTTCAAAAACTCTGCAAAGCTGCAGTGCAACATAGGCAGGGAAGATTTGTTTCATCTACGATGGCACTAATCTAGATGTTTTGCCGTGCTGCTCCCCCTCACAGCCCTTGTTCAGACCAGGCCATGCAGCATCCCAGCCCCTCGAGGGAGCTACAGGGGGGTTTCTTGTGTGTTCCCGCAAACACTCCCCCAAAACAGAGGGTAATGAGAAGCCCTTGGGGGATAATGGGGCTGGAACAAGGCAGTGAGGACAGGACAAAGCTGTTCTCCCATCTCTTCCGCTGTGAGGACAAGGCTCCCGCCTGCTGCAGCGACCCAGAAGATGCCGGTAGCGCCACGCACTACCCAAATGCTTCCAAATGCCCCAAAATGCTTCCAAAAGCCCCAAATGCTTTTGGAAGTATGAGCTTAACTATGTGACTGTAATAAAGGGCTACAAGCTCTGAATCTCAAGCACTTTCCTGAAACCCGAAGTAAGGTTCCTAAGTCTAAGCAAAGCCTGTGATTTAAGGCATGATATTTTTGCAGTATTACTCCTGGTCCGGGCTTAGCTGGCTCCCTGCATCTCCCAAGTATTTCCAGCTTTCCTCGAGTGGAGCTGCAGCCCCGATGCTCTGTGGGACTCTAGGAATTTATATTTGGCACAGAATTAAAATTACTTGGACATACAAAAGTAAAAGAGTGCAGGTGAAAATGACTTGTGTGCTCAAAGCTTCTGTTTTGGTTTGGTTTGGGTTTTGGTGGTGCTGTTTTTTTCCCCACATAAAAGCCGTAAGTGAAATAAATGGTATTATTATTCCTTATACTGTTCAACTCCCTAGCACTTCTAATAATAGCAGAGGAAGCCTATTTATCTAACCTAGCGTTGTTTTTCTGCTCTGATGGCCAGGTGCCTCACAGTTGAGTGCCGAAGCACAGATCTCTACTTCTTTGACCGTAAGCTGACAACTGAGCACCCGCATTTATGGGACATTCGTGATCCTCAGCTCGCTATGCCTCAGCTCCCTGTTCGTAAAACAGCAGCAATACCAGCCCTTTTCATCGTGAGGGCTTTCTGAAGATAAATTAATTAATGTTTGTTAAGCATTCAGATATTTATAGCAATAAGTGCCATAGAAAAGCTCATGAGGAAATTAACAATTCTGTCTTCACAGCAGGGTTTCAATAGTGTGCAGTAAATAAGGCCTAGGGCTACACATTGAAAAATTAGGAGAAAACAAAATATTGAATAACTGCTCATTAACTCAGCATCGTCCATCCTGTTCAGTAGCTGAGGCAGGGGTCCTGTGAAAAAAACTGCGTATGAGCCTGAAATTAAAGACGATGCCCTCATGTGAACACGTAAAGGGGCTGAACTTGGATTGCATCAGCTATCTTAATTCTGACACTTCCTAACCTGGGCATTTTGGCCTTAGTAAGGCTGCTTAGTAAGCAGCTGCCTGTCTGTGCAGTCTCCCATTATGAGAAAAGAATTATAAGAATGCAGCGTGGATGGAGATCTATAGGCTGAATGAATGTCGTTATCATAAAAGAAAACAAAGTTAATCATCAAAATAAATTAATTAAAAGAGAACTGGAGCCAAATTTTGCTCCAGTTCTTTACAGGGTAAGAAAATACCAGTGGATCTACATTAATAATATGCAATAATATGCAACTAATGGGAATTTTCAGGGGAAGAGGGGTCAAAGAGTGTATTTACCCACTTAAACGAGATGCAGTCATCAACACACGACAATACAGCCTTCAGCTCCATTGCTCTCTCCATCACAGCGTTTGGATGTGCAAGCTGGAAATCCAGTGCCTTGGGAACCACAAGGTGTTAAACTCGGTTTTAAACAAACACCCAGAGTACTCGGAGCTTAACGATTCCTCATCTGCAAAATTTCATGGAGAAGGAGAGTGGAATATCAAGGATGTGTTAGGAGCAGGGCAGGAGCATTTCGAGCCTTGGTGAGCATGGGAGGATGGCACGAAAGGGGCCGCCTGGCAGCACCCCTCCAGCAGCCTTCCTCAGAGAGGGCAACTCATGGGGAGACCCAGCAGCAAAGCTCCCTGCCTGCCAGCACAGACAGGCAGAGCCAAGCCTTTTGGGTGACCGTAGCAGCATCCAAAGTGGCCGTAGATTAATATGTGACACCTTCATAGTTAAAATAAAAAAAGAAGCATTTTTAAATAAATCAAGTATATAGCCTAAAAAAAAAAAAAAAAGAAATACAGCTACAAAAGTAATGTGTATTCAACTACTCGCAAAGTCCTGTATACTTTTCACCCAAAATTTAATATCATGATCATCTATTTTTAAAAAATTAAAAGGGATGGTTTAGGGGGAAAAAAAAATAAAATAAAAATCCATCAAAATGTTAGGCGCTGAGTTGCCTAAAAAAAGACTAGGGTAGATCACAACTCGTCTTGATACAAGAAAACAAACTCTAAAAATAAAGTTTGTAGTAACAAAGATATGAAAAGAAGGGACAACAGGAAACTTTTTCATTTCTCAGCCACCGAGGATCTGAATTCATTAATGGAGGTTTTATATTTTTAGTGTCTACTTCTTCCTTCCACTACAAAACAAAAGCAAATGGTGGTGGAACCAGAAGATACTTGGCATGACTATAAAATGTTGGATCTGCCTGAAACATGCACTTATTCTTTGAAGGGTAGCTTTCTAGCTTGAATAAATAAACCCGAGGGGAAAAATCTTGAGGCTATTTTAAAACTGTGCAGCAACATCCACGCTCGGACAACAAACAACACATCCACAACAGACGACAACATTTTCCTGGTGGGGAGGTTTTCACGGTGAGAAGTTTCTCTAGAGATTATTTACCGTACTAATTTAAGGTCCTGTTTTGTGGTTCTTCCTCCTCCTCAAAGAAAAATAGAAATCCCATTGACTTCAGAGCAAGCACATGGGTTGCTAATGATGAGCCGGCCGGGATGCAGATTCAAACGATACACTTTTTCCATCCATTGTGCTCCTATTAAACTACCTCTGCAGAATTACACTAATTGCGGACTTAATAAAATGCCTACTTTCAATTAATTAGCTCATATTCCTCGTTTCAGATTAGCCCTTAAAAATAATTAGGTATTAAATTCGAGACCACAAGCACCAGATTCAGAAGCCGGGCTGGAGCACGCGCTTCCTTGTGTACGCTGGCAGGCGCACGCTGGCTGCATGCGCAGTGCTGCCGTCCATGGCTTTTCAGGGGATTATTATTTTGGTGGTGTTGTCAGTAGGTTTTTTGTGGTGCGACCACAGGCTTAGCAGCCGTAACTGGGCTTTGAAAGCGAAGGGGAAGATCCCGGGGCAGCTGGAGGCAATGGGAATTCTGCATTGCCTTCAGCCAGCCCACGGTTTCCCTCCAAGGCTTTTTGCTTTACGCGGCTCCTGGTGGCACCAGCCACAGTTCACGACCACCAGACCGTCACAAAAGCCAAGACAGCGAAAACCATGTTCGAGATTTGTTCAACCAGGCTGCAGCCTTAACTGGTGTGACCGGCCAGCTTTTCTCTGCCCTTGCGCCCATTTGTAAGCTCGGCTCCGTGCTTTACAAACCCGCACCTGGAAGCCAGCGCTTGCAGCCGGCTGCTGGGACCGCGAAGCACGACTTTCAGAGGCACAGTCAGCACCGGCACACCACTGTCTGGAGCTGGTGGCGAACTGGCAGGAGTGTCACATAAAATGCTGCGAAGAGTACGGCGTGCAAGGGGAAAACTTGACTTAGGTTGCTTTGCGACACATGCACACGCGTGCGCGCACGCAGACACAGCCTGCTCTGCACTCAGAAAATGGACAGACTGAGGAGCATCTGTGCTGGGGGGGGCCGTGGAACAAATAAGTAATTGCTGTTTTTACTAAGTAAAGCAGAAAATTACAGCATATCAACAGCCAAGCCTGTTTGTTGCCTGGGAAGAACCATTTGTGTTCCAGTTCGGGCTTTTTACTCATTTGAAGTCAGTGCCTCCAAAGCACATTAAAAGCATTTTAATCGTTGTTATGAGTTTATGTCCTCGTATAGATTTAAAGTCTATAAACATTACAGGGGGGGCAAAATAAATAAATCCAAGCAAATTTTCCGTATTTTCAACAGCGAAATCTGGAGGAAGGAGCAGCTTTAAATCATCACCTTAGAAAACGTGTAATTCTTTTCAGAGAGCCCATCCTGTATTAAAAATCCGTCTTAGTCTACCAGAAAAGCGTGTGGCTATATGCATGTTTTCCTAGCTACATTCAGCTCTCTTCAAAAAGACATCCTCCAGAATAGCACTCTTTAGGGACAGTGTTTCAGGGTTGACAAGAACATTAAACCATATTATAATTATCTCTTCAATGAAAACACGGCTTTGTAGTGGAGGCAATGCACCGTTCTCAAGGCGAGTGTTATTAGGCTGGATGTGTTTTCTTGGAAGGAGATTCATGGAAAGAAAAAAGCTTTATAATTTACTGCAAGGAAAAAAAACACAGAGTACATGTCATGCATAGCAAAAGGGATTTTACAAAGAAGCTACTAAGTTGAGTGCCTCACTTATCTTCGAGAATGCTTGTCCATAGTAAGCGTGGGGATCGGTTTAACACAAGCTACAATATACATATAACATACATTCAATTTGCTGTGACCATTCAGAGGGATAACTGCAAAAAATTGTCTTTAAAGTACGGGAAACATAATGCAATCGCCTCCTATGCCATAAATGAGTCCTGTCTCATTCTTTCAGAGGTCACCACTGAACAGCACGCATTCTTATTGCACTACAGATAATAAAATCTTTTTCTTAACACGAACACAAAGATTTCCTAACCCTTTTTTCCACATTTTATATATACCATTATACTATTTTCTATGACGTTATTTATACTATTTTCTCAGTTGAATCTGCAAATTAGAGCGCACCAGTACTGAAACGGTGAGCAAAGTTGCAAACTCCACCAAGAAAATCCTAACACCTTCTTAAACGACCATATTTAACAGGCATATGTATACACACATTTTTCACACGTGCACATTTGATTTCTTCTTTTAAAAAAACGGTATTACGGATTTACAACAATACTTGTGCAACACCCTGCATTATTTTAAAATAGGAATTTTCTCCTTGCTTGCAAAAATGAGGCTGCAACTTTTTTCTTTATGTTAGGAAATAGATGAACATTTCTGATCTGAATCTTAAAAAGGAGTGAAATGCAGGAAAGAAACAAATGATGTTAGCCAACAGTTTAGGAACACTCTGGACGTGGCAAACGCTGACAATATTATGAAAAACACAGCGTGCTAATGGAGAACTGCAAAGCTGTGGCATTTCAGTTGTGCGCATGCAAGCACAGGCGCACGCAGGCGTAATCACAAAAGACAACAGCCCCAATAAACAGCTACCAAAAATATACCCCGTTGGCCTAATACTAGACACAACAGCTTGAGCATTCTTATAAAAAAAAAAAAAAAGTCAGAAACTCACCAAATCCTGGTTTTAAAAGCAATGATAGGTATCCAGAGAGAGCACATTCTGAACAGTCAATTACTTTCACATTTTGTCCCAGGACTTTAAAAGTTAAAGGCATAGTTCTGCCAATTGTGAGATGCCCCATCCAGCACAGACCACCCACAACTACTGATTTTCCATCTGGTGAACAAAACAGACATCTCCCTAATTATTTTTAAAAAGGTTTTTTTTCCTAACATACTTCCTTTATTTGTCTGTGACCTGGAACTTAATGGAAAACCTGGTAGATGCCAACCTCATTTCTTGTAATGAAGCATCTTATTTTCCCTACTTTAAGCATGCTTATTTAGAGGCTGTTTAATAGAAACTTATTGCCGAAGCTGATCTTTGATAGGACCTAAATTGCAAAATAGTTTGAAATTAGAACAACTTTATATCTAACCCTAAATAGTCTACTTAAACATTAACCATTCGAAGTTCTTCCCTTAAACCAGTATATTAAAACAGAATGCAACTGGGTTTACAGTCTCTTACGCTGGGTTCCCATATTGCCAGTGTCAAAATTTATGCCTTTTTTCAGCAATATGGTTGCCATTGCCAGCACCACACTTATAAATGCCAACTGTAATTAAAATCTGGCACCTTATACAAGCATTAAGCTCGCTTAAAGATTTGAAAAAAAAAAAAAAATCTTTATTTTAAAATATTCCTTGCAGTGTATGCAGGCGTTAAAAAAAAAAAAAAAAAAAAAAAAAAAGTTCTCTGCTCTCATGGTGAAAGACGAGGGAGGCAGACGACCACAGAGGGGAACGGAGGCCAGGCTGCACCCTGAGCATTTTCGTATTGATTGTGGTATTGAGGCAAGTGCCTGTCACTGGGCTTCTTCCTTCTTATGTGGCCTTTGCCCCGACATCGCTGTGCCTCCAGCAGTGGGCAGAGGCTCCCCGCTAGGAAAACCTTCTGCTGCGTACCCCAGCAGGGGAGGAGTGACCGGGGGGACGCTGAGGACATGCAGGAAGACATGGAGTTGTCTTGGGGAAGGACTGTGGGGTCAAAGGGGGAATGGGGAGGACTGAAAATTTCATTTTCCCCACTTCCCCGAGTCCACATCTCTGGCTGAATGTCCGGACCCTTATGTCAAGCATGCACTTACGTTCAATTTCAGTCATAGGTACCTCAGTTATCGATGATTTGCAGCAGGATGAACCCTTTTAGGCCCTTATTTCAAGATGACGAGTTAAACCACCAAGCAGGAAAGCTTGAGTTAAATAATTAATTTGAATCTTGTTTTCCCGTTTATACATTTTAGTTATTTTCTTGAAGAAAGGTTAATTCTCAGTTTGTAGCCACCAAAGTATGTTGCTTTGTAACTAAATATAGCTTTTACACTAAATTTGGCACTTCTTATTGCTAGCCAGAAGGACAGAGTAGCTCTACTGATATCTATTTAAGCTTTTCTATACCTCATTATACATTTTTTCAGATTTTGTTTTTGTTGTTTGTTAGAAAATCATGGATGGCATGATTCCTATTTACTAGCTGATCCCTTTGTGCCCACGTATGATTTACGTTTGAATGTACACTGGAATGCAGCTTAACGTGTAGAGACAAGGTTTATCAGTTGCATTGCACTGTTGTAAACAGGTTAGCCTTAATGAGGAAAAATATATATTGTGCTTTGATTTTGCAGTTGAGCTATTAAAATAATTCAGCGTTAGCTGGAATTAGCACCAATCTAGCAATTGGTCATAACATCCTTCCATACTGTAGTATTACAAAATCTAATCCTCTCATAATTACCTTTTATTCACAGATTGGTAGAGAAGAACAAGCTTTTCTGCTTCTTTCAACTCCCAGTTGGTCAAGTTTGAATGAATTAATCATTTAATTGAGCTAATTGAATATACCGAAGAAAATATTCTCTTGGTACTTGCCCAAGAGACAACGGATCCCAAAAACCACCTCAGTACTTCAAACATCTCAAGTATCCAGAGTTTAGGCAGTGACCTTTGGCAATTCAATGGCCTGACTTGCAACTTGGGAGCAAGAATGTACCATTTTCACTTTGATTTTTTTTTTTTTTAATTATTTAAGCAGATTATCATAAGCTTATGGCACCATTTTAATAGATACAGTGTTAAGAAGAATAATTTCAAAAACTGTTTTTGTTATTTATTTCTTGATCGTTAGGTTTCACCCATCTCGTTGACTCCAGGCTCAGCTCTTTGCTTATCATTTAGTTCCAGATATTTTAATGGAGAAAAGTGCCAGCATCACCCCTACTACCAGTAGAAAGCTGCAAAAACTCATCTCAAGTATTTCATATAAAACTGCCAGAAAATACATATTTTTATCAGTTGTGGAACTGGCAGAAAGTGGTCTGAAACAGCAACTGGCACTGTAGTTTTAAAAACCTTTGACGTCCTTCTCTTCTGACCTAACCTTCCTTCATGGCTGTAGAGTGAAGATGCTTCCCATGCTTTGCAATGGATACATCAGGAAGGTGGTGAATGTTTCAGCCCCTGAAGCCCAGGCCTCCAAACATCTTCGAGGCCTACACTACCACAGAGGCCCACACTGTTGCTAGCCTTCCCCAGAAGTTTGCATTTGGTTTGAAACTATTTAATTTTGCCATTAGTATTCCTTAATGAATAAGTGATTAAACCCCACAGCTGCCCCAAGAAATGCAGCCTATATGGTAGTGTGTTTGTTTTCTGGTTTATCTTGTTCAGAAGCATCAGTGCTGAGCTCCTGCAGGACGATCACCAGCTAATAGCATGCGTGTTATCAGCCACAATACTGACCTTAAAGACAAGTTGACTTTATTGAACTCTTTACCATTTCAGACATACTCAAGGGGAGTCTTTCTTGCCTGTGTAAATACAACAGTAACTTCAATTTTGGTTTTGGAATTCAAAATCTGGAAATGCCAAGTCACTCTCCCCACTCCTAGCATGCCTTTGTGCAAGCACTGTTTTTTTTCCTTTCTCTTTGATTTTTAGTATGTGGAACAGGCTTTTTTATCCATTCCAAATGTTTTAAATCACTCAATCTGGACAAGCTTTTCTCTGTTTTAAGATTCCATATCAAAATGAAGAAATTAGGAATTTCCGCACCATGTTTTGATACGTAATTTTCATTTCTTTCCAGCAGTCCTGTGAATATGGGTTATCATGAAGGATCTCCAGGAGCAGGAGCTCCAGGCTTGAGAACATTCAGATGGGAAGGAAGAAGCACTATGTATGCTCCTACGTATTTGTCAGAAGAAGTAAAATATGTGGGTGGAAAGGAATGCCTTTAATTTTTAGCTCTAGAAAGCTCTACAGTGTCAAAAGCTCTGTGCAGGGTTTTGTACTTTCAGACAGACGCGATCCATTGCAACCAAACTTCTAGAGAGCTGAATAGTTTATGTGGACTCTGTCTTGGTGGGAAGAAAGGAAGTCTTCCTCTGAAAATGAGTTTCTTCCTCTTTCAGTATGGAGATGGGGGAGGAACACCAATTCCAGTGGTTACTTTTCAGAGGAGAGCCACAGCCTTCACCTTGTGACGGGCACCGTTTAGTACCCCTGTGCTCCCAAGCAGAACTTGATGTGCTACAGAAGTGAGGAAAATAATTAGTGTAAACTGGCGAGCTGACAACAGAAAAGGCAAATTCTCATTGATGCTGAAACATCTTGATGTACTTAGGGCATGACATAAGTAAACAAACACATAGGATGAGAGGGGTTCTCAGATTAAACGAGTACCGCGGGTGAGAAAATGCAGTTAACCAGCAGCAAAAAACAAAGAGGAGGGGGAAAAAAAGCAAGAGCTGAGACCAACACGCTGCTGCAACACAGAGAAAGAGATGGTTGGAGATTTTTGCCATCAGTCTGACTTTTGCAGAGTGGTGACTGGCACCACCAAAATTTGGCTGACCAGCTTCTAAATGGCCCGTAAATGTGCCTGCACAACAGCCCCGATGGGATGATGGATATAGAAGTGGGCGAAAGAGCTTAAGGGAAGAGTCCTGAAAGAGATGATTATCCCCCTGAAGATGAGGTTTGCTGATCCAACACCATTAGCTTTCAGAAGAATTACAAGAAACAACTGCAGAAGTCCCTTGAAAAGACAAAACTGTACTCCTAGGAAAGGACCAACTCTGGAGGGAAACACAGAATGACGCTGACCAGGCTCAATTAGATGCAGTGCCCTTACTTCATCTTGGGATAACGTGTCCTGCAAGAGGCCACCACAGGAGATGATTCCTGTAGTACTAGAAACAGCAGAGCCACAAAACACAAGAAAACAAAACCTCTCGTCATAAATGTCATTGTATATTTTCACTATTTATGGGTACGATGAGATGTATCTACCTCAGCAATAAGTCAAAGCATGGCACAGAAGGAACAAGCGGTTATGGAAAATCTTGCCACATGGCCTCTTCAGGATGAAACCTCCAGTGAAGCACTGGGAAAGCCCAGCACCTTGGGTCCTGGAAAGATCTGGTTGATGAGGCAGAGAGTTCACAATCCAATACATGTAAAGTGTGATGCCATGTGTCTTTTCCTGTCAGTTAAGCTGGAGTAAGATTTACTTCATGTTCTGAAGTCTGTTGGAGAGAGGAGCTCCAGGTCACCAGCCCATACTCTGGGCTTCCTATTTCATTTGATTGTTGCAGGTAAGCAGCAACTGCGATTTCTTACCATTCAACAGATGTTTGCTGGTCACTGAAATCACCAAAAAGGTCAAAAACCTCAATGTGCTTACAAATTAAACTGCCTTCTTATACCCTTGTCTGGTTGAGACAGGGTTATGTGGAAAAACACTGAATTTCCATCGTCGCTGTAGCAGCTGTGCCACGAGCAGAAGACATCAGTCTTCGGGGTGCCCATCTGCAGCCTTTTACAAGCCCTAAAAACCTCACACTGTACATAAGCTTTAGAAAAAACGAAGATGAATTATATGTTTTACTTTGCCCAATGTCTGTTTGAGATATATTCTACTTCTAACACCACTTTAAAGCTGCATATATGAGCTTATTCCTCTTCTCTCGACACAGCACACCTAGAATGATTAGAATCTGAATACACCTTATTATGTTCCGTCATTTCCCTATTTATCTGAAATGATGTGTTCCTCTAGCAAGGAGAAATGCCAACATGTCAGAACCTTCCTGCCCAAGCAAAATACAAGGTATTACATCACATTATATCATAAACTTTGGGAACTAGTGTCTTCCTTTCAGGAAAACAAATGCACGTCGCCCTCCACCGTTAAAGGGAGCACATGGGTTCCAACTGGCTGCTATTAAACTTCACATCTTAAAACCTGCAAGCAGACATGTGGTAGAAGCTGAATTACACGGTACTTCTGGACTCGCTGTGTGTACTCCAGGAGGACGGGCTGAAAACGCAGTCTCAACAGTTCGACTTTGAAACGAAAGAAAACTAACAAAAGACAAAAAGGGGGCACCATTGTGAGAGTGAGTTTTTTGCCCGCTGTATTTCATTTCTCTGTGTTTAACGACCTGTCTATAGTTAAGAGCACTGAGACCAGCCAAGAATATAAGTGCATCATATTAGTGAGATAAATCTCGGGACACAAACCAACACGAGCCTTTCCTTTATGTTCCGAGCAATAAAGCTGCAGCGGGGTGAGGAGGGAGCAGGCAGCAAAGTGAGGGGGTGAGAAGGGAACCGGCCATTAACTTATCAATTCCAGGCCTTGGCTTTCTAATTGACAACCTCAGGGCTACTTTCATCACTTGTCGACTTCAAACCCACACTCAATTTTTCCTTTAGATAATGATGCAACTGTAGCATAACGGTGTTTCTGACATATTGCAGCATGTAGCACTAGGAAGATTTCCTCGGTAGCTTAGTTTAACAGGAAAGGAAAAAAAAAACAACACAAGAACAACTGGTAAATGTTTTTCACATCTATCAACTTCTCAAGGAATCGGTAAGAAGACAGATTTTATACTTCCAGTAGCTGAAGTGAGCATTTTGTATTGGCTCAACCCAAAGTGCCTCAGAGCGCTTCAGTGTGTTATAGATTCAACGAGAAATAAGCTGATGCTTAATACAATAAACCCACAAAGTGTTTGTATTTAAAGCCTGAATAAAAAAGAACCCACAAAAACTAGAAATACGCTACGGATCAGAGAGCTTAAATTAAAAATACCACAAAAATTATACCACCGTCGAAACGCCACCTAGAAATATGTTTTTCTCAAAGAAAATACAGAATTAACAGCGTTGCAGGAGTGCTCTTACAGGCACGTCCTTACAGACAGCTGGAAAACCCTGACTTGAGTCCTCCTGCAGGAATCAAAGCGGTCCGCTGAAGGCAGCCAGTCCCTTTGTGAAGGGTAAGGGCCGATCCTAAGTAGGTTTATCATATTTTGATGACAAAGAAAAAAAACAAACAACTAAATTTTGTCAAGTAACAGCATGTCCACAGCCAACAAAGCCCCTGGCTCTAACATAAACAGCCACATAACTGCCTTTTAATAGTGGATATAAAGGTTTGAGTCCTGCAATCAACTCTGCAAAGGCCCCGGGGTCATACTAAATTCCGCGCAGTATCTGGGGCCCCGAGCACGTCAATCGAGGCAACAAAAGCAGCGTAAGAAAACAGAATAATACAAACACACCTCCAAATATCAGCTGCTTCTCGGGATCCTAAAAACTAGGTACGGAGGGGTGGCAGCTCGGACACGATGCCATATCGCCCCTTGCTGCTGAAAGTAACACACACAAACACGTAGATGCCGAATGTGTGCCGATTAGCAAAACAAAGGTGCTGCCGGCAGACGTGACGTGACACGCAGTCAGCTCTTGTCTTCGTTGGAATTTAGGTTCTGATTGTGCAAATTGGCACCCACATAATTGCAGTCAAGGAACTTTAATGAGGCCGTGAGTAGTTCAGCTTGCATTGGCTGGAGGAGAAGCGTTCAGCCCCAGCAATTTAGGGTTATAGATATGGATGGCTAGTTCCATAGCATAGCACTTGGCAAGTTTTTAGCCTTGACCCTAACTGAGCGAACGACAAAACGAACCGACCAAAGTCCTCCGCCACCACAACCGACATCCCCAGGCATTAATTGCTCTGCTTTTGTCACACACACTTGAAGCATACCAGGGCAGCACATGGGGAAAACACAGCCTGTTGTGAGGACCAAGATTGGGCTTCATGGTTCCCTTGGGCTGCCGTGCTCGCGCCTCTCGGGGTTTCTAGATCCATACGACGTGTTCTTCATCCTGCACGAGGCATTCGTTGCCTCTTGGGCACTGGAGCGATTCATTTCGTGCAGATTTGATGTGCTGGTGTTATCAGCCACTTTGCTGAAGACCTCCTTGCGTTCCAAGTGTTGGGCACGCTGCCGCCGCTGCTCCTCGGATGATAAGGAGGTGAGAGCTCTTCCTACAAAGTGCCTGGCCCACATCATGGGCAAAGTTGACCGCCCTACAAAGTTGCAAAATATTATTAAAAAGTCAAGGGAAACATATTTTATGGCCAAATTAGCAGCTCAGCAAAGGGTTGGCTGTAGTGGGAATGCCAGTAAGCCCAAGAGCTGGGCACAACAACTGATGGGGTTTTTACTACAATCCTTCCCCATTATATTTGGGGGCAAAAGACGTACGAACCCAACAAGTCTGAAAATTCAGGTACCAACTCTTAGAGGCAGGTGTTTTTCAGTTTTTTAAAGCCAATACCAACCACCTTTGCAATTTTGACACTACAGCCAGCAGTACTAACGGGTTACCTTTCAGAGTGTGGAGTATAAGTTTTACAAGCCTGTTTTGCCTTCCCGCAGGCGCTTTGAGCTTATAAATGGCACCTTTCAGTGTCCTGAATTATGAAGGGCAGCTAGTCCTGAATTCTCCTGTCGCTTAATGATCTCACATAAAATGAGGTCCACAAAACTTTTATTACCACTGCAGTTCAAATTCGCAGGTGAAGAACCACCAGGGAAAGGATGCGGACGTGTCTCTTGCTGTTGCTCCCCTAATTTTCCAGGTGCAGGAAGGCTCCCCTCTCAGCCTTCAGCAGTCAGTTAACTCTCAAAGCGTAGCCTGACCGAAATAAAAAGCCTCGAGTCTGTTACCCCAAAAAGCACCGGAGAATATGAGGGGAAGGCACTCGAGAGTGAGACACACACTAGCATCAAGTTTAGGTTAAAGACATGGATGTAAAAACTAATCTGCCCCTCCAAAAACTATTTAAGCATTTACTTACGACCTTTTGCTTTCCACATAGTTTTATTCACTCGTTGCCATTTAGTGTATCTGACACTCAAGAACTGTAATGATATTTAATTAAAACTTGAATTGGTTCCTCCCCTGTTCTCGAATTAACACCCGACGTTTGGAAAACACGCTGGACCTCAGCAGTCAGACTGAAAATTCAAAAGAAAGCCTTTCCAAAAAAATAAAGGACTTTGTTTGCTACAAATTACTTCTGCATTTGTATAAAGATTTAACGATTCATGGCATGCCAAATTCAGTGCTAATGAGTTTTGGGTTGTGTTTTTCATTTTTGTTTGAATTTTTTTTTCTCCTGCTAAAAACAATTACTGGAGGCCATTCAAATGCCACTGCATAAACCAGGAAACCTAGTAAAACTGTAGGTAAAATTGGCATTTTGTTTCAAGCGTGGCTCAGGAGTCCAATTCGCTTGTTGGCGAGCTGCATCTTTCAAACAGCTCTGGCATCTCCTCCAAAAAAGAAGCAGGGTAAGATGCTTTTCAAAGAACACATCCGCAACACTCTTTAATTAGAAGCAAAAATTAAAGAGCGAAACCTCACCATTTAATTCCAGCATCCCAAGGATGAAGGAT
Organism: Netta rufina; assembly: GCF_964035555.1. Classification (NCBI taxonomy): domain Eukaryota; kingdom Metazoa; phylum Chordata; class Aves; order Anseriformes; family Anatidae; genus Netta; species Netta rufina. Next base: position 55,790,087 of record NC_140123.1, on the reverse strand, counting down.
CTTAGCCCTTCTGCCTCCCTCTCCACTTCCCAGCGAAGAGTAGATAAATTAGCAGAAACGTAAGCTCTTCACTCTCAGTACCTCTTCAGAGAATAGACGTGCCCATGGGAGCTTAAAGGCCTTCCTGGAGAGCGTTATTAATCTTGCTCCCACCAGTGTTAGTATTTTTAAAGCCTATTACAACACTATCTAGTCAGACCAGCGCAAGCCTTGCTTTTTCGTGACCTGGTTTCAAGAAACAAAAAGTCAGTGGAAATTATACCCGATTGCGTTTCATCGTTCAGCATACAGACCCCTGTCCACCTGCGGTAGGAAATATATATCTGAGATGGGCATTCCCCACCAAACGGTGCCATCCACCACACGCTGGTGCTTCGGTCTAGCGGAGGTGCCGTCTTTAGCTGGCTTTGTTCAGCCCCTGTCTCTCTGCCCATGGGCCTAATCACCCCTTCAGAAACCTCCAAATAATTCAAACCTGATTTGGCACTGGGTGTACCATTCCTGCCCGGCTGCGGAGGAGCTGTTCCCTGTTGACACCACTGCAAGTGAAGCCACAATCAATCCCTTTGACTTCGGCCTTCCAAGTAACACATGCACTACTCCAAAGGCTTTCCGATGACTTTTTAAGTGAAAACATCCAGGATGCTGTGGGTTTGAACACATCAGCATAGCTATTTCCTAGCAGCTGATAAGACGGACGTTAATTATTATCGCCAGGAAATAGAAGGCTTTCTGTGATGAGCCAGTCTTGTTATTCATATATAGTCAATATTTCGTCTCCTTTCTCTGAATAGCATTCACCAACTTAAAAAAAAAATCAAAATAAATACAAAAAATAACACAGAAAACCCACCCCCACCCAACAGGGTGAGCAAACGGGAGATATTCACGCTACCCAACCCCGCTCTCCAGTTCACCCCCAAAATCCCGTTGACAATTTCAAGAGCGGGGAGCGAAACCCCTTTATTGCCGAGCCCGCAGCAGATAAAGCAGTAATTGTAGTTATACAGTATTGGAAGTGTAGCTACAACATAGCGTGACAGCTTGTTAGTGTTGAAAATATATAAGCTCTTTGTAATTGTGCCTTTGGAATGCCATCTGTCTTGAATTAACATCCACCTGGGATCATGTTTCGATGACCAATATGGACAGATTACTGGAACTTTAAAACCTCGCTTTCTTTGTAATTGACATTTAAACTGTTTGAAGTTTCTCATTAAGTCCTTTTTTACAAATTAGGTGCAGATGTATAAAGCTCAACGTACAGTACTAAGGGAAATTAGGTCACCTGAAAGCTCAATAATAAAATGTATCTATTAACTGTTTAAACGCAGCGAGTACATTAAAATTTAGAGATCAGCTTTATGCTCCAAATTCTTCAAAGTTGCATCATTTCCCTTTCATCGCTGCACAGCCCCTCATGCCAACCATTTTTAATTAAAATGGCAGAGCAGAAAGCGGGTCGGACAGCAGGTCAACCCGGGCCCGCGAAACGGGGAAGGCAAGGCCGGCAGCCCCAGCGGTGCCCGTTTCTCGGGGACAGGTGAATCCTATTGACACCAGGGAGCCTTAAAGGGCACCGGGAGAGGCGAGGGGCGATGGGGTGCGTATGGCCAAAGGCCTGTTAGACCCTCTCCTAGCCAGAGGTCTCTCGGGATTAATCAGGAGGCAGCCTACATGAAATGCACAGCTGGAAACCCTCCTGGCACCACAACCAGCGTGTCCTTTCCTGATGTCATGCCAAGTGGCGTAACCTAGCTCGGCCCCGCTCCTCAGGATGGAGATGTGAGGGAAGAAACCTTCTTCTTCTAAAAGCTGCTAAGCAAGGTGAGTACGCTGTGAACCAGACCCTTTATGCGTGCTTAGGCTAACTGATTTCCCCTCAGGCGTACTGTCCTCAGTAACACTAGCTATTACAAGGGTTTTAAGAGCTGTTCTTCTTGCGACCCTGCTCTGGGAAGCTACCAGAGCTCTCTGCAAAGGAAGCGTGAGCTTTCAGCTGGCTACGTTGCTGCTGCTCCCAACGAGCAGCCAAGCAACTTTCCTGTGACGCCGGCCGTGTACCTGCATGAGGTGGGCAAGCGTGTTGTGAGCGGTGCCAGAACAGCCCAGATCCCCGGTCCCTCATAAACAGGGTCTTTCTCCATGCTCAGCTGCACTTCTGTTCGAGGGGGGGATTCAGAGAGAAGCGATGTGCGTTTTTAAAAGGAAGCAAAATGAAACCTGCCTGTTTGCAAGCAGACTGCAACAGCTGGGAGAGAACAAACCAACCAACGCGTTACAGCCAGGTGTCGTCCTCCAGGAGGGGACAGCACAACTGGCTTGGAAAGGAGAACAAGACAGAGGAGTAACTCGTTTGCCACTCACACCTAAGGAGAGAGACAAAGAAGTGTCCCTGCAACTCATTCCGTTTTGCTCAGACGCTTCATGACTGATGGCTTCCGTCTCACCAACACATCCCAAAGGCAGGTAGAGGGCCAGGCAGGACCTCTGCGGGCTGCGCTCGCTTTGCACCGCCTCGTTGGGGTGCCAGTGGCGATTAGCTGGATATGCTTGGCTTTGCACCCTGCTTCTCATTAGCATTAATTAGCCAGCATCATACCTCTGCTGCTGCCAGGACGAGAACTGGCTCAGGCAGTAGTTTCACAGCCCTTAATGCTGGATAAGGAATTGCCAAGGTACACACCGGGTGTTCCCGTCAGCACCGTGTCTTTCTGCCACCTCAAGCCTTGATGTTAGAGAGCTCCATCGGGTCTGTCCCCAGGCAGAGGATCACAACGCCAGGGACTCAATTAGTGGTGTTGGAGGCGTCCCTCCCCTCCCCGATGTGAGCCACGATCGGGTTCTGCCCAAGCAGCAACAAGACAAGGCCGCTTTAGGTGAACCAAAGTGCCCTTGAGGTAAAGCAGATGCTGTGGATGTTTCCCAACAACTCTGCCTGACAAAGTGTTTTTACCACTAGAAAGTCATGCTTTCAAATAAAATTCACCTCAAGGCCATCCTCCTGAAAGACACACTTAAAAACGTGTAGAACATGAAGTGATTTTTTTTTTGGATAAAGGTTCAGGAGAGAAATCCCTCGCAGACTTAACACTTTATTGATATTCTTGGTTATAGCTCTACACACGCACAGTGCCACCAGCTGCCGGTAAGGGCCCTGACTCATGTCTTTCCATTTAAATGTTGCAACAAAGAATAAAATTATTTCACGAGTAACAAAGGGGAACCCTTTAATTTGCTACAACAATTTCAGCTCCCATTGCATTAGCACCCTCCAGTGTCCGATCCATGAAAAGCATCATCACTGCTAATCTGCCAGGGAGCCACAAACTCGTCTTGCGAAGCCCAGGATGAAGCAGCAGCAGGCTCCTGGGAGGGAAGGTGAGAAGACACTCCCAGTGCTGGAAATACTTTTTATTCCGAGGGTACACATGGTAGGTGATCAATGTACAACCCCAAAGTGATGTGGGCTTATTCCTAATGCTGCATTATCTCCATGTAGGTGTTCAGTAAGCCTCACCACTCCACAGAGATCCATCATGCCCACTTCAGTGACACAGCGACTCAAGCCGCGCTCCACGAGTGGCACTCCTGAGGCTTCTGTGTTCGTAACAGCCGTGCTCATGCCCGCACCCTCGTATGACATGCCGCACGTGTCCACGCAGGATACTCCACGCTCTGTGGCACTCCACCAAGACGTGAGCTCAGCAATGCCGCTTTCACTTGACCTCGCACAGGCACATGAACATAATTCTGCCTCAAATATGCCACGTAAAGAAATGCATGTAAAAACACCTCTGGTACGCAGGTGAAGGATGCAGTCGGGTAGCTGAGGGCAACCAGGTGATCGTGCTTACATGTGCAGTGCTCTTCTTCCACATCACAAGTATCAAGCACAGAGAGAACCCTTCACACGGGCCTGTGGTGAAGGAAGTTTTCATAGTCGATGCTTTACTGCAACACTGTCTGTAGAAGCACATTGAACGTCTTTAGGAAAAAGAGAACAGCTGCATTTTTTATTCCAAAACAGCTGGAAGGAGTTTTTATTGAAGTTTTCCCCAAGAAGAAATGGATCTTTCCAGGGCAGGCAAGCCCAACAGGCTCTGAAACATCATGGGTGAGCAAAGCCAGATCACACCAGGGTTTCATCTCCCTGACAGAGGCAGAAACTCTCCGACCGCATCCTCAGGCAACTCAGGCTGGTGGCTTCGCAGGGATGGTGACATCCTCGTGAAGGGAGGGAGGTGGCAGCTGGACAGGCAGCTGCACCACACCAGAGGTACCTGCTGCGGCGAGGGCCCTGGCCTGACGGTGTGGCAACAAGTGCAGCAGGACGCATGTGGCAGGGCCTGGGCCGTGATTTTATGGGCTAAGGCACGGCACAGCCCAGCCCTATTGCCCCTGAACTCCTCAGGAGGAGCAGCAGCAGCAGTGCGGGCTGCACCTCATGAGGCACACACCGCTCGCAGCCTGAACCTGCAGCCTGCCCGGCCGGTCAGCCCACAGCTCGGCCCATCTCCCACCCCCTGCCCTGGGCAGGGACACCTCCCCCCAGCCCAGGCTGCCCACAGCCCCATCCAGCCTGGCCTTGAGCACCTCCAGGGATGGGGCACCCACAGCTTCTCTGGGCAGCCTGTGCCAGGGCCTCACCGCCCTCACGGCCCCCCCGCCCCCTGCCCCTGCCCCTGCCCCGGCCCCGCCTCACTCACAGCCGCCGCCGCAGCGCCCGCCTCGCCGCAACCGCCGCAACCGCCGCAACCGCCGCCATCGCCGCCTCGCCCCGCCCCGCCGCCGCCCATTGGCCGCCCGCCGCCGCCGCGCCGCGCCGATTGGTCGGCGGGAGGGGAGGGTGGGAAGGAGGGGGCGTGTCCAGCGCCACGTGGGGGCGGGGGGGGACGCCCCCCACGTGGCGGGGACGGAGGGGCGGGGCGGGGGGCGGGCGGCACGGAGGGGGCGGGGCGCGCTGTGCGGCCGTTACTGGCCGTTAGTGGCCGTTAGTGGCCGTTGGAGGGGCGCCTCCGGCTGCTCCCGCCCCTCAGCGACCGGGGCAGTGACTGGGAGCAGGAGGGGGCTGAGCGGTGCTGAGCTTATTGGCTCAGCCAGTCAGTCACACGGTCAGTCAGTCGGTCACAGTCACCCCGTCAGTCTGTCAGTCAGTCAGTCTGTCAGTCAGTCACCCGGTCACCCAGTTGGTCATCTAGTCAGTCAGTCACTCCGTTTCCCAATCAGTCAGTCAGTCACCCAGTCTGTCACACAGTCAGTCAGTCGGTCAGTCAGTCACCCAGTCAATAAATCAGTCTGTCAGACTGTCACCCAGTCAGTCACCCAGTATGTCACCCAGTCAGTCAGTCAGTACAGTCAGTCATCGGTCAGTCACACAGTCATTTAGTCAGTTACCCAGTCTGTCACCCAGTCAGTCAGTCACACAGACACCCAGTACAGTAGGTCAGTCAGTCAGTCACCCAGTCAGTCACCCAGTCAGTCATTTAGTCAGTCACCCAATCTGTCACCCAGTCACACAGCCAGTCAGTCACACAGTCACCCAATATGTCACCCAGTACAGTAGGTCAGTCAGTCAGTCACCCAGTCAGTCTGTCACCCAGTCAGTCACCCAGTAGGTCACCCAGTCCCCCAGCCCGTCCCCCAGCCCACGGAGCAGCCTTTTTATTTTCCAGCATCATTCAGTTTCGCCATCCAGCTTGGTTCTCTCCCTGCCACCCAAATTACTTTATTTTTATTCTTTTTTTTTCATCTGTGCAGAGATTTTCCCACCTGGCTTAACACCACCTTGCTGGGGAAGCAGCGCCAGCAAGCGTGAATTTCCCCTCCCAGCCAAACGCAACGCGCTGTCTTCAAGGGCTGTGCTGAAGCATGAAAGCGACCTGCGCTCGGCTCCCACCCCTCTGTCACCTCCCGAGCTAGTCGGGGGTGACACCACTGGGACCTGGCACCAGGTGACAACAGCGAAGCATTTCTGGTGCCACGTGGGTTTGGCATAAACCAGCGTCAGAAGGCCTGGAGAAGCCTGGCCTGCTCATTCGAGAGCCTACCCACACCGACATCCTCCCGAGTTAGGCGTCCATGGGGATGTGGGCCGGACAGAAGCAGTACCCCTGGGGGCAAGCTTGGGAAAGATCCTGGGGCTGTAAGTATGTGAAGAGTACGTGAAGAAAAGTGTCCTTGAGTGCAGCTGAGGCTGGTGGTCAACATTCGCATCTTCTGACAAAAATAAATAATCTTTGATTGGAGCCTGTGCGGAGTCCAAGTAGAAAAAGACTGCATGAAGGCTGCTCCCTGCCTGCGTGGCTGGCTGGGACCTGTCCCCTCTTGGGGCCACAGCACCCGTGGATCCAAAATGTGTACGGGCACTGGCAGCTGGGGATCATCTTGCCATAGGGTACGTCTGTGCTCGTCACCATTTTGAAAGGCTGAGGGATGAAGAAGCTCTGGGAGATGCGAGGGATGGAATTGGTGCGTGACACCAACAGAGGGAAGGGGAAAGTTAAGAAAGGGAGAAGCATCTGGAAAGAAAGAAAGGCCAGTAGTTAAGGGGAAGCTGCAGGGAGGTGAAGCTACTAGAGCAGGCCCAGCGATAAGTCAAAGAAAACGCTAGATAAAAGCTGTCGAGGTATATTCAGAAAAGCCCAATGTTTTCATGCTGGGAAGCGGCACACACCCTATGTGCTTCGTGCACTATCTGGAGAAACTGGGGGGAAGGGAAGGAGAAACAAGTGGAAAACAGCTCGTAGGAGTTTGCGTGGGGAAGATGTGCTTGCCTTGCAAGAAGTGACGTGGTTTCAGCACCCATTTCCTTTTTCCTTCCTTGCACATCCCCGTGCTCTAGGACACGAGGAGGGAAGTGCGATGTGTGTATAGATGAGGAGGGGGACAAGAAAGCAGACTCTCCTTTTTAACGTTGTTATTTTGACACATTTCAAACCTCAAAACCTTCTGTGTATCTCGCAGCGGATTATATGTAAATGCCTGTTGGTATTTATATGCCCCACGGCTTTATTTCGAAGTCCATTTAATAGCGTTTTCACCTTGAAGGAGGTTCATTAAACTTGCTTTGCTGCAGTTTGCCATCCAGGAGATAATCTGCAGGCTGTTGACACCCTAATGCTATGATGGCTCGTATGCCATTAAAATGGCTCAGAAGTGCCCGTCTATAGATCCTCAGCGCAATACATTGTGGCAGCGTACAGTATAGACCCCTTAATCCATAGACTATTATTAAAATAGTGGATTAAGGAGGTGGTTGGGATCAGACCCTGCTGTATATGTAACAAAACAGTTGAGCTGAGATTAGTATTTATTACTGGACGGAAAAATTGATTGAAGGATGCGTAGACGCTGATAATATCACAGCCTGGGAGACACTGATGGATTTGATTGTTTTTTTGCCATACGAGTCCTTGTTAAGACCTGAGAATAAAATGTTCGCTTTTAGTGAAAATGTAAAAATTGAATAACAGGAGTAAATCTATTATTTATTAACATATTTTTACTTCATGCTAATATAAAATGTGTTGCTTAGATGCCTTAAAACACATCGTGTGAGAACGTGCACAGAAAGGGCATTCAGTTTCTTGTGAAGTAGTAACTTCAAAAACATTTTCTGAAGAGTTCACACGATGTTATGTGAATCACCATCAACTTCATCTAACCCAAAGCGAACTGGAAAGCATGTATTTTTCCGTGCAATTTTCTCCTGTCAGCAGTCTTTCCGAATTTGTCAGAAGGGGAAGTTTTACCCAGCCATGTGTTAAAGTTTAACCGACTACGACGGTCGCAGTGCTACAGACCTATCTGTAACGCAACAGAAGGCTGTCAACAAGCCTTTTCAGTGACATCTCCACATTAGGATGGCAAGCAGATGATTTGAGGATTACCAGGCTGCTGGACAGGTCAGCTGGGATCTTCAAAATCTCTTCTATAAAGGACCAAATCTGCAGCCAGAAGCTGTTTACTGGGGGAAGGGGGAGGGAAACGGGGTGGGTTTAAAAGGCAGAGCCCCTTGGTTTTGTTTACGTGTCTGCCACGGATCATTGTCTTTAAAGCTCCCTCTGCATAATGGAGAGCTGAACTCTGGCTGACACTTGTTTCAAGTGAACCACTAGGAAAAGTTAAATTTCAGTAGTCAAGTGTCGAGATGAAAAAAAACGTCTATAAAACATATGGTATTCACTGGCTGGTAGGTAGAACAGCACATTTTTTTTCTTCTGAGGTGGAAAGCATTAGCACCAAATTTCAGTTCTACTGAGTATCAGATTTAAAAAATTTGTTTCTAATTCCTGTTTTAGGATTTTTTTCAACATCCTGTTGTTGATGGTTCAGGTCCCTATTATACATAACAGCACAGTTTGGATATTTCTAAAGGCATGTGAAGACACTTCCACACCAAGCAAATAAGACTCTGTCTACAATTGTGCCTGTGCTGGAGATTTCTCCTCCACGGACAACTCAGTCATATCTGTTAGTTTTCAGGTCCAGTTCCTGCATCTTTGCAGCCCTTGGACATACGAGGAGATGGTTTGTAAGAAGCTTATGAAACCCCACGCAGAAGGGCACAGTGACTGGAGCTGGCACAAGGCATCACTTTGGGAGCAAGCACGAGTTGCACGTAAGGAAGACACAACGATAGTTGTGCCCAGAGGGGAACTGAAAGCCTTCGTGTTCCAGAAGGTGGCACCTGAAGCCACGTGGATGAAAGGACAGACCTTCGGCAGCCTTTCAGGGCAGCTCAGAGAGCAGCACTACTGCAGTCGTGTTTAAAGAACCAGGGAATCAGCCCTGGGAAACTGGAGGGGAAAATACCAGGAAAAAGCTGGTGTGCTTTGCTGAACCAACTTCCCCACGCTGCTCTCTGTGAGACAACGTTCGAGGAGCATCCAATGTTTACCTAACCCGAAACTGAAAGGTCTGTACAATGTAGCTGTTACTTCTCGTTAATTGTATTGAAGCCCTTTATAATTTAGCCCTGTGGTACTAGCAGTTTGGATTAATTTACTGCTAGTTTCAGAAGTTACACTCCACTTTGTCATCATAAAAGAAAGAAACACTCCCAGAAGGCTTAGAGAAGTTCAATCGAGCCTACCCGCAATTCTCAGACTTTCCATACTTTTTCACCATTCTGAGTCCTAACGTAAAAGGCTGCAGTAATTCATGCTTTCACGGCAAAAGGGAAAAACAAACAACAAAAAAAATCCACAAACAAACAAACAAACAAAAAAACCACAACATACACAACCCAAAGACCTGGAAATAGAGCTTTCCCTGATTTTTACTAAGATTTTCTCAGCCAGCAAATTTGCCAGGATCAAGAAGGTAGGAATACACATTGTGAGTATAGTTCATACCCTGAATATAATCTCTGAAACTTCACTGAGATGCTGTTGGCTTCCGTCATGTCAGAAAGCAGCGTATTTTAAAATAAATCAGATTTTTAGAGGTCATGAAATATCGAAAGGCTAACATCTCACTCTCATAAGGTCATTGTCTCATTTATTACATTGTCTCATTTATAAATTTATTATTTATTAAGAGAGGAAAAAGATTTGGCAAGTGTGATAAGATTTCGTGAACAGTTTTGGTGTGAAGGGAATCTGTTCACTGCAATTTGGGCTATTTTGGGTTGTTATCCAAGGATGGAAAAACATCCTACCTTAGAGCCCAGCCGTGGTGTGACCTGTGACTTAAATGCAAGTAGAGGAATGCTAGCAGGTGCAGAAACACGCCAGCTAGCCATCCTCCCATACCTCAGGGCTTCTTTACAGTGAAAACAGAGTTGTACTTTAACTAAAACAACGCAGAGACTCAGTTTCAGGTGGGTTCATGCCTCTAAATGACCTACTGCTAGCTGAGAACCTTCTGAGTTGCCCAGTGACTTGAGAAAAAGGATCACAGAATTGACCCCGTAGCTCTCCAGGGAAAATCAGCTGGTTTAAGCACGAGATCCTGGCTAACCCGGTATGTTTGAACTGCAGTGAGCTTGGGATGGCCTCGCAAACGTTTCAGTCTGCAGATCCACCAGGAAAATAACCTCTGAGATGCCATCCTTGGGAGTGCTGCTCCACAGCCTGCTGGTAACCTCCTCACAGCCAGAGCGGGAAGAGGATGCAGATTTCACCTTCCAGGTAAAGCGTTGGTTTTACCAACATGACAAATGGTTAAACATTCTCAAAGGGAGAATATTTACCAACTGGACTAAAAAAAAAAAAAAAAACAAAACAAAAAAAAAAAAACCAACAAAAAAAACAAAACACTGGATCACTGATCCATATTTCTGTCTGTGCTAAGACTCCAGCTACCAACATTCATTACACTTGCAGATTAAGCCCACAGACCAGTAACGCTTGACAAAAATACTTCTGACAAGGAGGTGTAATTCATTGTTTAAAATCACTGAAATGTGTTTTATAACTGTTAGTCCCTGGCATTCATCCTAGTGGCAGCTATTGCTGCCTATCCAGCTGCTGCCGAAGCCAGAGCGCCCACTGCAAACACAGAAAGGCTGAACGTAAGACACAAACACGTTTGTCAAATGTTTGATACAGCAAAATATCACTCAAAAGTTCCCTTTATACGTCACATTAGCCTGAAGTCCTATTTATATTTTTAGTTTCACTTTCCTAATTTCAATCCATTCAAGCAACTCTGCCTCAAACATTGTTTGTTTGTTTTTTTTTTTTCCTTTGAAAACTCACTGCCATATGGAGGAAACATTAAAATTATTGGATCCAAAGTAAAAACAAAAGCAGCTTAGTGTTAGTGCAAGAGGCTTAAATCGAGACAATTAAACCTAAGTTAAACTGAAAGTAAAAATTACAAATAATTTTGGCCAGCAGATAGACGTACACCACGCATCACGTGGCGAGCCATTCTCATCGATAGGGGCAGCAAGCACTCCTCAAAAAATCGGATAATCTGGAGAGCCACCCAAACAGGCTTCAGGAGAAACACCCAGCAGCAGCGTTTTTGGGCAGAGGCTGCCGTCCAGCGTCACCAGGGGGGTGTGCGCTGCTGCGCAGCCAGCGTGGCTTGCTTTGACTGCCACTTCGTGAAGGAGGGCATGCGGTGCAGTCAGCACGGACAGGGCTCTGGGTGATCCTTCAGCAGCACAACTTTCAATTTTTATTTATTTTTTAAATATATTTTCTAAAATTTTAACGCGGGTTTGTATTTAAAATAAAGTGAGTGAAGGCCGCTATGACGGCTACCCACATGAATCACAGCTGATGACACAAAAATTATAGTTCAGCCCCTGAACCAAAAACAGTGTCTCTACCTGGTAGGAGCATCAAGCCTGCTGTGGGGGAGTCCCTGAGTTTGAGTTTTAGTGGTGGTGGGGACGGTGAGAGCAGGAAGACAGGCACTGAAAGAGAAAGGGATCTCGAAAACCGGAGACATTATCAGATCACAGGCTCACAGAACAGCAGAGCTTGGCGAGGCCAAGGGGAAGCTTTCTGGCTCCCCACTGTCTGCTAGGATCCGTAATTCAAGGCAGCAATTGCTGTGTAACAGCACGCCTGCAACTGGAGGTGCTGCAGGGTCAGCTCTGCACTGGAAGGTGGCCTTGCCCAAATTGGGTTACGGCAGCAGTTTTCCTTTTCTTCTTATACTCTGCCCTGGTTTTGATCCCATTAACAAGAACAAGCTTCTTTAGTATCAGTTTCTGCATCGTGGCTCTTTGAAAACACCCAATTCCTTGATATTCCTAATATTTACCAACATCTTTCAATGAATTCTTTGCACCAAAATGATTTTAAATACAATTAAAGCTTTGTATTACCTTACACTTCCAATTTTTTTCCAATTTTTTTCCCAATTCTTTTTCTTTCCTTCCAGCCAGCTCAGACTTTCTGTTAGAGCTTGACTTCTGTAAATTAAGCTCTTCTGTAAGCTTTCTAAGAGCACATTTATTTGTTCTTCCCCAACTACCTTTCAGTGCCATGAATTCCTGCAACCAACCCAGTTGTGCCACAGCCCTCTTTGTATTTACTCAGGCTGCGAGATGCAAAGTTGACCAGGAGTTGACGAGGGAATATTTTTCTTTGCTATCACCTACTTGCAGCCTTTTAACTCTGCTGTTTTTAGTGCAATTTCCATTTTCTATTTCTCCCCTTTCCCTTTGGCAGTGTTTTCAAAGAGGAGTCCAGGGCTACAATTTCTACAATTTTCCCTCCCTAGCGATGGTCACACAGCCACGGTCGATGTCTGTCTGTAGGGGCTTCCGCTGGATATTTGTCTGAATGTAGAGCACTGGGACTCGCCTTTCACGCACAGAAGTATATTTCTGCATCAAATTACACAGTCAGTGGTTTACACAGGAGGAGTGCTGGTTAAAAAACAAACAAGCAAAAAACCACTTAAGTAGGAGGTATGGAAATGCCCAGGAAATGGCTTTCTGTCCAACAAAACTCTGAGATTCAAGTTCTACCCTATTCTGCACAGGAACTGTCTCTGAAAACCTCACTCTGCAAAGCCGTTTCAAAGACAGAAAGAAAGACACGTTAACCCCCAAATAATCCGGTGGTCAAGAAAATCTCTGGGGATTTAGGCTCACATTCCTAATCTGCCTAAATTTGTCTGTTCATCTTGCTCTCTTCAGAAATTCTGTTCTGGACGGAAGAAAACTCCTCCACCAAAAAAAATCCCTGCTTGAAACTGGTAGCAGTCTGACAGAAAAGCACTTGCCATCACGTGTATCTCAGCCCCGCTGCTGTCACTGCAGCCTGGGGACAGCAGGAAAAGGGTGACAGAAAACCTCCCTTTTTCTCTGCTGCCTTGCTAGCTTTGCTGCAGCGAGCAGAGACAAGCGGCTTCCAGCGGAAGAGTCTTTAGGACTCCTTGTGAGAACCTGCAGGAAAAAGAAGTAGAAAAACGTAGGAAACAGGTCTGACCTTTTGGGCACTACAGGCAGGAGCGGAGTGTGTCCCACCTCATAGCACGCCAGTGATGGGCAAGCTTCTCTCTCGCTTTGATGCTTCGGCTACAGCAGGGGTAGAGGCTGGGCTGTGCAAGTGCCTTGGGAGGACACCACATCTGCTTCCTCCCTCCCATCAGCTGCTCTGTGGTTGTAAGTACCTCAATTCCATGGTTAATTTCGAACGAATCAAAAGACAGTCATTGAAAGAGGAAAAATAGTGAAAATGTTTTCTCTAACATTTTTTTTTTTTTTCCAAAACTGGAGGAAATTAGATCATCCTGACCTGATTCTGTATGATCGGAGAAAGTGGAAAAAAAGAAAGTGAACCAGAGCGAACTTTTTGCCAGCAGCAGCAAAACTACTCATGCTGAACTGTTCAAAAACGATGACTTGACACTACTGAAAGCATGAAGCCAGGAAACGGCAATCAACCGGCCTCACAGCTGGTAACACCTGTGCGGGACCCCCCTCTGAAGCATCCCCTTTTTAGCGGGCTTAGAAGAATTGCTTGAAGATATCAAAGGTGTATCAGGGTGAGGAGGCCTCATCCTCACCCAGAAGTGCCCGGAAAGGTGCATGAGACATCTTCAGACACCTTATTTGAATGCTTACTGTTATTGCTCTTTATCCTTTCATCCAACAACTTGGAATTAGCATGCATAACTAAACGCATTGCAGCAAGGATAAGCCCCTATCATCCCCTTAACTCTGCTCCTACGCTGGAAAGTTGATGCGTGCAGCAGCCAGCAGGTGCTGCTAAAATACCTCGGAGGGAAGGGAGCTGAAGCTGCGTTTTCACGGGCAGCGCAGGAACCCGGTGAAGCTGCAGGAGCGCGCTGTCATCCAAACACGACGGGGCGCATTCGTAATCCCCTGGCACGTTTGATTTACGGGCAGTTCATGACTCCCATCGCGCCAACAGCGAGCTCCAGATGTTTCAGATAACGGGAAGGAAAACCTGTGGTGGCAGCTACGCGATAATCAACCGATAAAATTACGTTCTCCTGTAGACCCTGCAGATTTATGCTTTCAGTGCTGGAAAACCGAAGTGTCATGCACCTGGGTACACACATGTACCCGAAGACAACACACAAGGTAATTGGAAAAGAGTATTTCAAGAGTCGGCTTTACGTAGCTACGTAGCTGAGCAGTGCTACTAACCAGCCGGTGTAAGAAGAAACAGCAGGGCACTGAGAATAAAGGTGAAATTGGAGGTGAATTTTAGGAAACTATTGGGGTGAAGACTAGAACGCTTCTACACAAGTAACGTATCCTGTAGGAAAATACTTAGGGTTGGAAATAAAAGCAAAAGCCACTTTTGGAGGAGCAGTAACCAAAAGGTAACCTACTCCTTACCTGTAAAACTCAAGATACCGGCTAACAACAATTAGTTGAGCTCCAACACTCACTTTTCCTGAAGGAGATGCGGGAACCACCTATGACAGGCCTACAGTACCCACTGACAGCATTTTTCAAGCACACAGAGAACCTCCAGGGCCTCCCTTCTACCTCAATATCCAACAACCAGACAGCTCATCTGCCTCTAATCCCACATAGGCTAAGCTTTCTCCTCTATCCACAACTATTAATGTACATCTGTGCAAAACCATTGCTCTTCCCAAGTCCCGAAGGGGCAGTAAGGGGCATCACAGGAACATGGAAATGCACCTACAGCTCCCACAATGCTGCCTGCATGCCTCCTCTCTGTGCTGGTTGCTACATCTGCATCACACGTTCTGGGCAGTTTTATTTTCAAACACAAAAGCACCGTGCTATTTGCAAGAGCTAATTAGGGTAATCACTGCTCTTTGCTTTCATGGGAAGGACAGAGAGATGAAACACAGGGAAGCCTGGTTTGGAGCAACCCTGAGCAAAGCTGCTAAGTGGGAGAAAGGAAGAAGAAAACAGGAGACAGCAGCAGTGGCCACAGCCTTTCCCCTCACTGCCTTTTACCTGAACATGGCACAAAGGCTGCTAGCACGTTGCCCATGACTAGCTCACGCTCAACCAGTAGTTGTGGTTAGCCCATTTCAAAACCAGACTTGGACAATTACCTTAGGACTGAATTTGGCAATGATGACCAGTTTGTTCAAACTCCGAAGAACCAGCTTTTGAATAATTTACCAACCACCAAAAAATTGACACTGATCTGAAGCATTATTCTCTTTTCAAATTTTCAAAATTTTCAAATTTGCTGACTTCATGCAGCTCAGCAGTTTGCTCCTACCTCCTAATCTTCTTATTCATTCACATTTTCTTAGATATCTGTGCCATGAATGCACTTTCAGAAAGTGTTGGATAATAGAGAAGTGTTTTGGAAGAGGCTAGTATTTTTCAATGTTTAGAAAAAGCCCAGACCTCCCAAAAGATGTAAGGTACAGATACAGTGCCCAGCAGAATATATCGGTGCCCTAACATGCAGCAGAAGCCTGAATACTACAAGAACTTGTAACAAGGCACAGATGGATTTCAAGGGAGGTGACAACTTTAGAAAAGCCCTTCTGTTAAATCTTCCTGGACCTTCTCAACTACTGCACCTGAAACCCAACCATTCCAAGTCCCACACCAGCTACAATGATGAAAAGGCAAGGCTGCTTGGAAAAACTTGTTTGCAGCAGGTTTACATTCCAGAAGATAATGAAACACTATAGTCCATTTAAAGCTAAAAATTAGATACTTTAGAATCTGCCATGATTTGTCAACTAGTTTTGAGGGAAACAAAGGGAAAAATACCAATCAGTTTCAAACCCATTTACGTATCATAATGGCTACGTCTTACTTCTAGCGATCTGACTCTTAAACAGCAGTTGGAAGTCTCAAAAACCTGTTTTCTTACAACCACACTGAAACTCTTGAGCAATGAGTGTGTGTAGGGAGGGAGGGGCACGAAAACAATTCTGAATTCTGTCCACAGCTGGGGATGGGCAGAACATGAGAGAAGCGTGGTTCATCCAGGAGGGGTTGTGGAGCACAATAATTGAGGAAACATTACCTGAAGTACTTACATGCCAACTTCCAGGAGGTTAATAATGACAAGTTACCTTAACCAAAGATATTTTTATTGGGTTCAGTATCCAATCATCATTAGGTTAAGGTCTTTTAGAAAAGCAAACCGGTAAGGATGAAGAAAGCAACCTTATGAATGACAAGTGATACACGATGATTAATTTTAAATGAAATTGTATAAGGCTTGTGAAAAAATGCCAAAAGCCAAATTATGTTTTGAATCTAAATTACTGAACGAAGTACGAATAAAATACTCCATTTTCAAAAAAATGCAAATATAGGTTTAATGATAGTCACCTGAAATTGACATTAGTCTCTTAATATAAGGCAAAAATAGTAATTTGCTTTTATTTTTTTAACCTACATCAAGTACAATCGGCAATAGTTGCCATATAGAATATGCATCATCAAGACCCCTTGAAAGCACGACCAGCAGAGGATGCTGACTCGTGCATTAAGATCTTCTCAACATATTGACAATACCACAGCAGTCTCTGGACTGGGTGAAGTACCTGGGTCAAGGACCGAATTAATGCTGCAGAGGATTTTGGCAATGTGTGTGTATAGTTTTGTCCTCATGTGCCACAATCACATTGTAGCGTTCTAGCCACGTAACACAAATAACATGTCTTGCAGACCTAAAGTTGTGTCAATTTACATAAAACTGCAGAAAATGCCATAAAATACTCTATGCAATCTTTAAGCATCCCTCTTCAATATAATTGTATTTACAGATTTTTATGAATTTATAATAGGTAATGACCCACTGAAGACATTTTTACAATATTTATTAGATTATGAATTTATAAATTCAAGGACTCAGAGGCACATAGTTTAAAAGGCCAAGAACACTGAAACTAATGAAGTCACAGAAATCAGAATATTTATGGACATAATACCAGTAAAAAATAAAAATCACATCCAAACTAAAAGCAACACTTCTTAAGAGTCATCCTTCAAAGTTAGCATAATAAAAAGTTCTCATTTCCCTCAAAGAAAAATAATTCATCCCACCTACCAAGCTAGAAAATCCTATTTACAGTTGTACTTTGATCAGAAGTATCATTAAGTTGTGTAATACAGCCACTTCTACTCTGCCATTAGAATTTAACATTTCTTTTGAAGTATAGTTGTATTTACAAATGCATAAATATTGTAACTCTGATCTTCGTTAAGATCTGAATGAAAACAGGTTGTTAAGTCACAATACAAACGTGTTAGTGGAAAAAAGTGTTTGGGGTAGCTGCATATTCAGTATCATTCTCAAAAGAATAGGAAGCCAATACTTCTGATAAAGCTCAAGTTCATCGACTAGACCAGGTCTTTAAGTTACGTTAATGAAGATTAAACCTCTTCTGTGTTAATTCTTTACATTGGTTTCTTCAGTCAACTTTCACCACACTGTAGATTTTGGTTACAAACCAAAAGCAGGCAAAGAATCCAATTGTCCCTAGAAAACAAAAACAAAAAATGAGGATACATTTTAGGAAACCTTACACAACAGATGATTTTTTATCGACAGTTTATGAATCAGGACTTATACGCAATCTACTATCTGTAGTCTTCAGTACATCTATCAGATAAAGCGACAGACAGAACCTGGTCTTTATAGGCATCAACTACTATAATAAAGTATTTAATTTTCACGATCAGAAATGTATAATCTAAAAGACTCATTTTAGGTTGATTTTGGGTTGTGTCATTTCTCTTCCTACTTATTTGTTCTTTGTTGTTGCTCTCATTACTCCCCAGTCCAACCTCTGCATATTGCTCCATTTCACCCTTCTTCAGTGACTAATCACACTTTACCTGAAATCAGACTAAACCTGATCTGCTTAGCTGGTTGGAATAGCGTTGTTATATTTAATAAACCAACTAGACTGACAGCATCAAAAGAAGTTCACATATCTTAGGTGTATTTTAAGGTCTTGGAGAATTAGAGCACTACATTTATTTCTGCATAAATGAAGTTAATAAAAATTTCAGAACATGGAGCAGTTCCTAGGCAAGTTGTACTTTCTATTGGAAACACGTTACATACCTTAAAAACTTTGTGAAATACATTTTCACTGCCTAATGTATAAGCGAACCTGAACTGAAATTTACTGACCATTTCCCTGATAATTTTAGCTGAAGGAAAACTCCCTTTGAAGCTCCAACCGACAGAAGCTTTTTAAAAAAATACTTTTTTTGAATGCAGAATAAGTAATGCAGTTGGGCTTCGTTCATCTAACTGTATTGCTTCAAAATGTAGCCTCAGTCAGAATGATACTGGACTTAAAAGCAGCTCAGAACAGCTGTTACAGGAACCTTCACTTCCCACAAAAACTAGGGCAGGAAAAAAGCATTGGAGATTACAAGAGGTAGTCAGGCAAAAATCAGATAAAGCCATCTTCCAAAAAATCACCTCTATTTAAGATTTGCTAAGAGGCACAACCCAAGTTGTGTACTAACTTATTCAGCAAACCGGCTTGTAAGGAACCACGAATGATATCACAGTGATTTTTTTTTTTCCCTTTCACGCTCGCTAAACTACTGATGTTTAACTGACTCATTTACTATGATACGTAGTTGTGGTCCCAGCTGTGAATCAAAGATTTGTCATGTAGCTCCCGGTATTTTGCCTGCTGAGTCTGATCAATGACCTGGAATGCAGGATGGAAGCAAGTGCCTGAAGCATGTGTTACACTGACATAGCAGCAGGGCACCATCAAAACCCTTCCTGATACTGACGATTTTTAACAGATGAGTAAGCAGCAGCAGAATAGATTTGATACAACAATTATGATTTTCTCTTTTTAGCTTCTTTATCATCCTGACACAGGAAGTCAGTTGCCTTTAGGAGCAGTTTTTGCTAAATTGCTAGTATGGCCTTTCGTTTAAGAACCTGGAGAAGAACTGCCTACCCCTTTAACCTGCCTCTAACGCTTGCTATAAAACCTTATCTCAAGGCATATCAATGAATCTCAGAGAACTGAAAATATCCACCTTTGAACGCAATTAACACGCCACGCTAAATGGACAAAAATATTTTATATGTTAAGAAATAGGGCTCTTCCTTCAAATTATGGGGTAATCCGCTCTTAATCTCATGGGAGGTCGATAAAAAAAAATCATTAAGCATACAACGCTTCAGAGTTCTAACCCTATGGTTAACTTCACATACTCTCCCCCAACTTCAATACAAAAATCGAAGATTTCTAAGCGCTTAAACATACACAATATAGAAGTTTAGCTTGAGTTAGAAATCGTGACCTGCATCTCCACTGTCCCAATTACATACATATTGCTACTACAGGAATCATCTGAAGAGGTCGGAGAGCAAACCGCCTCTTCTTTGCATCCTTGTGAGCCTAGCCTGAAAAGGATTCCCCAAATTGACCGGCAGGCACTGCGCAGCCCATTGTTGAGAGTCAATTGAAAGTGAACGTGTGAGCAAAGGAAAAGGGAGCACACTGGACACATCTTAAAGCCTCTAGAAGATGTCATGCGACACGACCGGCTTGACAGAACAAGTGCAGGGAAACATGGAAATTACACATGTAGAAAAAATTACAGGTGCAGGAAAGCAGCTAAACTTAAACCAAGCCTCAGCACAGGAAATTCCCCTATTTTGTATGCACACACTCCACAATTACTGCACGCATCCAAAGTAGAGTAGACTGAACAAAGCACTCAGGGTAAATGCAATTCTCGTTTCAGCCCGAGCTGCTCACTATTATGGCAGACATACTGAGTATCTGCTAGAAAAGCTAGTGAAAAGGAATAACTGGTCTTACCCTTACATAAAGCCTGCTTATTTTTTCATGCTGCTTTGTGTTTGCATCACATTTAAAATCATCTACATAGAATAAAATCATTTAGGTCAGAAAAAACCTTCCAGATCGTCAGGTTCAACCATCAACCTGAGCTGCTGAGTCCCAGCGCTGAGCCACATCCCTTGGTGTCACATCCACACGTCTCTTAAATACATCCAGGGATGGGGACGCTACCAAATCCCTGGGCTGCCACTTCCACAATAGTTGAGGTGCAGCCTCACCAGTACTGCATACAAGGGGCAATCATTTCTCTAGTCCTGCTGGCCACTCCATTTCTGATGCGGGCCAGGAGCATCAGCATACAGCAGTACATATTTGTTCCTAATTGAACAACCTTACAGTCTTAAATTTTAAACACCAATAAGACTTTTAGAAAACCCAGGTCAGAAATAAAGGTTAAGAGAAAGTCAGAGCAAGAAATCAGAGTGAGAAAGGAAGGCAGAATCTCTGATCTATGTGATCAAAATAGCTTGCTGATCAACACACAAAACAAATAAAACTAGAGATGATGTGCAATTTGCAAAATTTATGCAAGCAAGGCCAAAATATGTTAGTCTAGCTTTTTAAAAAAGATGGATGGATGTAAAACCACATTTGGAACACAGCTGTTCAAAAGGGTTCTGGGTTTTATAATGTTGCATTCCCTACTTTTTAACAAGCAATTACCCAAAAAACACGTAATTTGTTCCCTTTTCATTATCAACGTTCAGTTGACTAGAAACTGCTTCAGTATTTCCTAAGTTGAAGTAGCAAGGTCTCTGAGATTCCTATTTGGTTACTCATAAAATTAGCATTATTCACAAGTGCCAGTTCTCTTTTCCTACTGGACTTCTTTTTCCTTCTCCTCTGTGCTATGTGGAACTGAACAGTCTACTTACAATTACAGTGAGATCTGTATCAAAAGCTCTGAAGGCAAGCCAACTGTGTTCCGAGAGGCCTCAAAACACAGCCTTTATAGCTATATATATAAATCCATATCAAAGCCTTTGGAATCATTAGAGTTCATAAATGTGGAGCTTGAAATCATTTAAAGCATAGCTCAGTTCAAAAATCTCAAAAATATTGTTCTGTAGGGTATGCTGGAACAGCATTCAGTATTTTAAAGTGCTTTCAGGAATTGTCAGGTGCCACCTTTTTGGATGACCTTGGAAGGAGACTTCTTGCATCCTCCAACCCCAAACAAGGGATAAGCCTACCTGACTGAAGATTCCCTTTTAGGACTGAAGATGACAAAGGGAAGATTTTGTCACCTCAGCTGACATACTGAAGAGGAAATTGAAGCACAACACTTCAGAAAGGTGCTTTTCCGGAAACTCACAGTAAAGACAGGGTTCTAATAAAAATGTATCAAAAAAATGGTTGAGATCTCCTTCCACTGCCATTTCTTAAATGCAGGGGAAAAAAGGTAAAAAGTTACAGAAGAGAGCAAATAGAAAAAAAATGTATTGTCAATCTTCATTCCTCTTTCTTCCTTCCTCCTACTCCACAAAAGCTGCATTTCTCACTTAAGTGCCACTGCAGCTTCAAACTCGATGTGTTTGAAGTGCTTCTCCAAAGACTTTAAAAAGTCAAAGTTTAATCACATAACTAACATAGAAATGAAAACTGGAGAAATATCTATCAACTTTAAAGCTTTCATAGTTCAAAATCTAAATGTAGGCCACACCTCAACTTAGCAGTCCAGTTTTGCCTCAATCTTATTTCATCTTTCATTAGAATTTGTGATGACAGAGTTGGAGAATGAAACAAAACTAGCTCAGCAAAAATCAAAGACTATATATAAATTTGATTCTGTATCAAGATAAGTTTTGCTAAGGTTTCTCCTACACAATGCTAAAGGCAGACTCAACATTTAAAGTCAAGGTTCAATATACTTACCTGTGAAGAGGAAGAAGATCAAAACCATAATCATGGTATAACCAAAATACAAAATGGTGCTTGCTGTTCCTGTGATTTGCAGTTTTGAGAAAAAATAATGTATTGCATATATTAGGAAGTAAACTGCAGTGAAACCACTCGTGAGAAATGAACGCCACTGCCAGTGATAGTCCTAGAAGTGGTGGGGAGAAGAAAAAAGTGAGTAATATTTCACATGCCTCTAGTACACTGACCCTGTTACTGAATGCAAAGCTACAAGTGAACTTGATTCTATTATCACTTTATCCAAAAGTGAGCAGTTTTTAATCTACAGAAAATACTACATTTAAAATCAACACTGCTTTTACTACATTCTGGTTGGGCACATGCAAAAACACTTTGATTAAGGAAAGTTAATGGATGGATGGATCTTCAGAGTACAGGAAGTTAGCCTCTGATGATATATCTGACTTAATGGTACTCAGTGCAGGGTTCTATTTATTTATTTTCAAGCTTTCCCCAAAGTAGCTTGCTTCACTTTCTGAAGTTGTGGTTTAAGGACATTTAGTAACTGTATTTATGCTGAATTCTGTAATACTTATTTCCAGATTACAAAAACCTTCAATTTTTTGTAGCATCCTTAAGGCAGTTTTAAGTATGAATACTGACAAATACTTCTTACCTCTGCACATAGATGGAAGTAACAGAGCAATATTGTGGCCTCAGAACATGTAATAACCAAAATAATGAATACCAGAAACAGGAAGCCAAACATGTAATACATCTGGTGAGACCTATAAAAGAGTTTTCAAAAAACAATAAAAAATTTGTAATCTACTCCGTGCTAATATTATTTCTTCCTATGCAGTAATACCACCTTCATCTTACGTTTTCCCTTTCTTATCAAGGTACTTAGTTGCGTGGCCCTACACAATTGACTAATTTGCTTTCTAGCTGAAGAACAAGAGCCATCAGCTCAGCCTGAAAACAGTGAGAAAGCAAGTCCAAAGCATCCTCCTGGTGTTTGGCATTTTAGGGAAAGAACTCACTGGACGTAATGAGTGAAATTACAATTCCAGTGAAGTCAAATTGACCTCTTCCGCTGACTTCAGCGGAACTTGGATTTCACCTCACATCTCAATCAAAGGGGCAGAGCTGCAAAATAACTAGAAATGTCAAATGCTTTAGCTGTGTGTGCTGGGTAGAGGCACCTGTGCAAGGTTCAGAAGCAGTTTAAAGATAGCCAATAACTAAATTGTGCCAGAAGGAAGACTAACTCCTCACAGCTATAAGCTCACTGCAAAATTCACTTACCCTGGACTAGTTCTTGGTGCTTTATTTTTAACATTTAATAGATTTACTCACTGATGCCTTTCGAATTTTGTGACACCTTTTCTCCCAGGAGTAATAATGCTTTCTACCCAAGAAAAATAAAAAAAGCACCCCACA
Organism: Netta rufina; assembly: GCF_964035555.1. Lineage (NCBI taxonomy): Eukaryota > Metazoa > Chordata > Aves > Anseriformes > Anatidae > Netta > Netta rufina. Next base: position 55,767,029 of record NC_140123.1, on the reverse strand, counting down.
CCCTCAAGTCAATTTTAATATGCTTACTCCTCTCGAGTTATACGCCATACATCAGCTTCAAGCCACTTTCACATCAAGCCAGGGGAAAAGCATGAGAAACCTAGCTGTCTGAATACTGCAGGTCAGCTGTAATCTGCTAAGCATATCACAGCACCTTCTCTATGTCCGTCAAAAAACACAGGCACTGAACATCTTCTAAACCACAAAGTGCTAAAAATAAGTTAACATTTAATTTTTATTGAAACAGTATTCTGGTAAGTCTGTATGCCTCAAAATCAGTCAACACCTCTTGAAGAAAAGAAGCTTTCACAGAGAAATTACAACCTTTGGTGACTGAGAAGGTTCACGTAGGTTGTAGTTAACTTACCAAATACTGTTCAGAATGAAGAACAGCTGTATAAAGATACACCCAAAAGGCAGAATCCCTCCCATGATAATTCCAGGTAATGGTTTTGTATAGAATGACTGCTCAGGAATCTGACGAGGAATTTGATTCGTGCGAACGGGGTGTTCAATAGCCTTCAAATGAAAATACGAGATTGCTGAATAAGTAACAAGTCAAACCACAGCACCACCTTTTTGCTTGCTTCTGAAATGACTGCTGGCGGAAGTTTTTTTTTTTATTTTGAGTATGCACAGCCCCAACTACCACTACGTTTGCATTTTCTACCAGTCTAGCAAACAACATTTGCAAGGCAAAACAGCTAAAAGGCTTCTTACAGAGAACACTGCAACAGATGTTTTGGACTTCCCTTTTTATGATTTTCTGTGACCTGTGACATAGCTGGAGATCATTTCTCACTTTTCAACTTGGGAGCGGTGGCAGTGCCGACTCCTGGTTTCTCCTCCTGAAAATCTCTGTATGATGCTATTCAGGATTTGCTCCAAGAATCACATTAGGGTAAACTTACAAGCTAAGAGAATTCAATCTAGCAATTAAGTCTTAATTTAAGCTACTTGCATAAGTCAACATGGCAGGAAGAAAAAAAACCTGAAGGCAGACAGATGCACACTTTGCCATCTTTCCCTTTTCTTAAAGAGTACCATCAAAAGCATCAACAATTTTAGCTCAGTACTTGCTTTCTTGTTTTTATTTTAACAGACTTGTGACCCATTTCACGTTGCCTTACAGCTCATCAAATCCTCCTTTGTTCAAGGAACTGTCTCCGTACATGTACAATGCAGTTGTTTGTTTTTCCCCTGATAACCAGGTTAAAATTCCAGAGAAAAACAACACTGATTGTGGTTAAGAAAAACAGGCTAACTATAACTGACTTAAAAAGCCTCCTAGCATACTTAAATATTCTCTGAAGAACGACTGTAGTTCTCTGAGAACTACAGAGAGATGGAATTCTGGCTTCCTGCATAGGAAAAAACCCCACAGACATGGCTGAACTTTAAGATCTGCATGTTTGTGTGGCACAGCAAGCCACTTTTTAAGCAAAAAGGGAACCACCCATTTCAATGTTTAAAGTACCCTCATCTAAGTAAGAGAATTATTCAGTTGAGGAGGAAATCCAAATTAATTCAGTTAGTGTCTGCCAAGAAGTGATAATCATTTACAGAACTCTTAGATGAACAGAATTTCACAAGTCTAGCAACTTGATCAGAAAATATCCTTCTGAAGTCTCAGCGTTGACTGGGGACAGGAACAAAAAAAACACAGGGGAAAAAACCAAACCCACACAAGTTGCTTTTCTTTATGCTTGGCTGGGTCAACAAAATTTTCTGGTAATGAAAGAAATACTAATTAAAATCAAGAATGCACAGATCGTTTTATCTGGAGCAGTTGTTCACGATCAGTTACAATGATCACTCTAATCACTGCAGAGAAACACTCACCAGCTGAATATCAAAGTCTTGGAATCAGATTAAGTACATAACAGTTCTAAAGCAACGGACCAGAACTGGAGCTAACAATACCAACTAACTTAGGTTCTACCTTAGTTATATTAAAAAATAAAAATAAAAAAAATCACTGTATAGTCTATATGTACATCAAGAAAAACACTTACATTTTTCTTAAAGCCAAAATAGGCACCAATAAATGTCAATGGTACAGATATGCAAAACCAGAGCGCCAGAATAGCAACCAGAGTACCAAACGGAATAGCTGCTGAAGAGCCTTCTCCCCAGAGAATGAGGTTCATGATAAAGAAATCTGCAAATACAATTCTGAAAAATACATAACACACTTAAGGCACAGAAATACTCCTTAATATTTGCAGACATCAACAAAACAATAGCACCGTATTATGATTTTAGTGTAAATCTCTTAAAACTAGGAGACAAAAAGAAACAAAATGCAGAGGTCAAGCTAGCAATTCTTTCATGATCTAGAGGGACTGAACTCCAGCAGGAGCTGACGTTCCAACTAAGCGGTTTCAAATATATGCTTGTCTTAACTACACTTCAGGGTAAGACTGCTTGCTGTGCTTAAGTAGAAAAATTTAACACAGTGGTTATACAGTATATGACACTGTATAAGACCAACTACAGTGTGGTCAGGAAGATAGCCTACAGAGTAAAAGATAACAATGCCTGTCTAAAACTTAGTAGTATTACATTGCTCTTTTTTAAAATCAACCTTTTCACATGGTGAGAGTAAATAAAAAGCTGACGTTAAAAAAAATTAAGTATGATATGCCATTAATACAGTCATCTTTGTCAAATGTGCCTTGATATTGTTAAAACCTTCTGGAACAAAAGGGACAACATAATAAGATTTGCTTCTACAGCTGAAGCTTGAAAATTAGTTATGCATGTCACAGAAGCAATTTAATTCTTTTAATCGTGGTTATATTCTCAACTTACCCAGGACAAAGGAATGATGTCAGCAGGACATTTGTTTTCCATTTCTCACCTCCAAATGCTGTATTAAAACATTTGACAGTCATCAAAACATGCATTAAGCTCACAACTATTAATTTTCCAGTCCATTTAGATGTTATTTAACTTACAAGTACTCAAATAATGTGTTATCATGCTCAAATTTCAAATACTAAACTAAATCTTTACTAATAATAAAACTAAATTCCCTCATCTTACTTCTTAATCACAGAGCTTCAAAGCAAAGAAAACACTTAGACCAATGACAGGAGAAGTATCCAAGTAAATAAACTGGGCCTCTGAGCACTTTATCATAAAAGGAAGAAACAGATTTGCAGTATGTTTAAGTCTTTAAAAAAAATGTTCTTAATCATTTCAGGCTTAAGTTTTCTAGCTTTTGACTGCAGGTTTTATTAGAAAAAAAGTGAAAAGCAAGCTTTTTTTTTTTCTTGAAATAATTCTCATCTAAGAATCTTAAAAGAAAGTTAGGACTAATGCTTACAGGAAGCAGCGATGTTCTCTTAAGTCTTAACAGCATTAAGCACTGGTGATACCAGAAGACCAAGGACAGCTTTATTAAAAATCCTTGTGAGCTTGTAGTACACTGATAAAAATTCTAGTCAGAGTACTTTAAAATGAAAACATCCCACTGGAATTCAGTGAAGCTGACAATTTCATCTGAGCAGTGCCACAATGACACGCTTTTTTATTTCAGGAATCAGAAATGATTATAGCTAGAATGATTTTAATTAAGTTTCTATTTCTTCCTAAAATCTTGGTAGAACACGGCACTGGTAATTAATATTAACCAGTTATTTTCAGCTCAGGCTCCACTTTTTAAATGCAACGTTGAAAAAGTTTAAAACCAGATATCTATTTCAGCTGCATTTTTGCTTTACATGTCTTTCAGCATTTTATTTACATACTGTAAGGAAAAACATTTGTGTTGACATGCTCTATACAGGGCCAGAGAGTACGGCCCTCTGTACAGGCCACCATCTGTTGTAACAAGAGCATGTCTGGAGTAGTCACTTAATGTCTTAGTAGCTAAACTAAATAGTCAAGCTTCACCTAACCTCACACTAAATATAATAGGAGATAGAGCTATTGTTAACAACATCCTCAAAAAGAAACAGGACTCAGTTCACCATTAACGGACTTCAAAATATCCTTCAAAATACAAAATACCCAGCATGATATAAAGAATACCACTACTTTCAACAATGTTTTTGGTCTTAAAGTCTCCTCCCAATTAAGTCTAATTGGCTTGAAGAGAAGTTCACTACTACATCCCTACCACTGTTGAACAAGTTCCCTACAAAAACGAAAACCCTTTCCTCAGTGGTTGTTCACGCATGAGAATTGTAAAAGCACCAGAAAAAGTAAAGAGCTCCAATGCCTGCTGCCAGATTCAAATTCAGATATAAATTCTCTCTAGCACTATATGTTCAGTACTAAAATAGTCCAGAAGTTCCAGCTTGCTCAGTCATGAACAGTCTTGTACTTTGAGTAAGGTAATTAAGACAAGATACAGAATGGCATGTAAAGCCTAAAATAAACCAGTGGGTACAGGAACAATCTATTTAAGGTTAGTGGGCAGGCCCTGAAATGATAGCTAGCTAAAATGAGTTGAAGAAAACTGTATCAACCACCTACTGTCAGGTGCCCTACACCACTGGGTTGCCACAGCTACAGAATCCCTAATAATTCATCCCCACCTCCAGACCAATAAACACCCTTCTCCCAGAAATGGCACTAACTAAACAGAGGTGGCACAAAATCTAAGGCATGCAAGAACAGAGGTTCACCATTTGGAAAAAACAAGTGTTACAACATTCTGTATGCATTTCCTGTTAAAAGTACATTTCTCCATCTTCCCTGAAGGAAATTACAAACCATAGCATAAAACAAGCAAAAAAATCAGTTCTGTGATGATAATTTACTTTAATGAACTTCAGCCCTGTCATTTTAAATAACTTTTACTTACATTTGTAGAATCTGGCAGCAACGTAACCTGCTGGAGTTCCAAGCAGCACCCACAAAACTACAGCACAGGTCATAAGAGCTCCCCGGTTAGCAGGTGACAAAAATCCCAGGCAAGCAAAAACTACAAAGCAGAGATGCACAATTTCAGAAATTAATTACACATTTGACTTAAAGCCAGTATAACACTCAGTGTACATGGACTTTAAGATAAAAAGTTGTATAACCACTATCAGCTCGGCAATTTTTAATCTTTGACTTTTAAGATTTCTAGACAAAACCATACTGTTATTTTAATAGTAACATGTAACCAGCAGTGAAAAGCTCTCTACTAAGCTAATTCCCCCCAACTTTATTACTTACACAGTGTAACGAAAGTCATTATTAAGATCTGTGTGCCAGAGCCAAGAAAAACAGATAACAGCATTCCTTTTCTTGGGGGCCTGAAAATATCACCATGAACCAGCTTCCAGCCAAATTCTTCCTGAGCATCCTCCTGTTAAGGAAACACACCTATTTTAAGATGCTAGATTGCTAAAAAACACTACAAAAGACAGTTATAAAAATACTTTTAGCTGAAAACAACACATATTCCAAATGCATTTTAGGATGCACATTTCGGACTTACGGTGGAATCCATCTGATTGTATCTTGCAATGTCTTTATGCAGTGTCCTCAGCATAATCATAGCTACCATTCCAGACAGAAAAAGGACAATCACCAAGGAATTCATAATGCTGCATTGGTTGAAAAATAACAGTAAGTCACTATTCAAATTGCAACATAAAAACAGTTCATTAGAGTACAATTGAAGACAGACTTTCTTCTCACCTAAACCACTGGATGTGAGTGTGAGGCATGGATTCCAAAATATAATCCCATCTTGATGCCCACCTTATATTTTTTTCTTCCTTAAAGAAAAAGCACATCAGTTTTAGACCCAACCAGCACCCAACTAAAATTTAAAGTTGATTATCATACAAAGCAATCTTAAATATCATGATCAATTAAAAAAAATAAATGTTGCATAGATCAGAATATTTCAAAGTATTCTTTATTTTATTTTTTTCCCAGAGTAAAGATGAAAAAAATAGTGCCAATCAACCTGAAAATTACTATTAAATAAACCATAAACAGCAGTGTCAACAAATAAAGATGGCCGGCTGTTTTTCTGACAGGATGTTATTTCAATATTTTATAACATACAAGGGCAAAAGCACTTTCCAGTACATTTTTTTTCCAGACAACATAGACAGACATGGAAAGAGTGATTCTTTTCAAAACCACATGTATCTTTTACGGGGTTTGTGAGGAAGTATTGAAAATTGTAAGACTTATGCTTAGGTGCCACGACATTACCAAAATTCTAGTTCAAATAGATTCTAAAATACAAGTTGACTATTCTGAAATAATTTTAGCTGTCCAGCTTTGAAACTCTTATTATTAATACAAGTTTATCTTAATAGGTAACTACCACAAAAAAATTTACCACTCACTTGAAAAGAAACTGAGTACGTGTAAGCAATTTGGACTTCTCCATGTGCCTTATTACTTATATCCATAGGAACTCCTGAACAGTCAGGGTTGTCTGGATGAGTATGCTTGTAACTGTGGGAAGAAAAACCACAGGAAGAGCGCTGCTTCACTAACAACACTGTTAAAGACAGCATTCATTCATCTTACACACGTATCGGTTTCATACACAACTTTTCTCTTACTTAGCATAAGAACAATGATATATATTGCATATTAATGCCTCATAACTGTCAGTTCATAAGGAATGTGTCACAAGCAGAGAACGTTCTGACATCTGAACTTTTTAAAACAAACATTGCCTCTTCTGAAAAGGTAACTACAGAATAATACACTCTCTAAAACAGAATACCATTCGTTAAGGAAGTGTGAATACTGCCAAGAACCTCCAAAACACAAAAAGTTGCAACAGAATTGCTGACTTCTGCCAAATAGTTAGGTATCAGGAAAAAGTGCTTTCGTCATGAAGCTGGACCAACAATGCAACGAGCTCGGTTATATCAAGATGACAAGATGGTAAGAAATAATAATAAAAACAGGCATCAGTTGTGGAAAGGCCAGAGAACAACTGACTAGTATACTTGAGAAAACATCGCATTCAAATCCCAACTGCTGAGGACATCAAATGTTGCACTCTAATTACTCCTGCCTCAGGCACTGAAGGCTTATTCTTTCACAAGACAGAACATTCTCCAGTAGGGAAGGGAAAGCTGCTTTACTTAACGCACACTATTTCCAGCTTTCGTTTTATCTTTTTCCATCCAAATAGGAAATTGTGCACAAAGACCTATGGAACTCAGAACGAGATGACATTAGACTTCATCTATCAACAGGAAAGCTAACCCACACATCACATACCTGAAAGCATTTCTGACTAGCAACACAACTCCAAAACAAAGCAACTATCTTGGGACGGACCACTGTTTGAGGACAGCTTAGTTCTGAATACTAACCTTTTTGGTTCAAGTTTAGCAGCAACAAGTCTTGCTCCCAGAGCTTCATTTTCCACAACGTGGTAATATATTTTTATGTCAACATGATTGAAGATATAAAAAGTATCTTTTTCATGAAATTCTGACTGGAATGATTAAAAACATCAGTAAGAAATATGAAAGCTTTATGCAGAAACTTTCAAAAAGAAGTTTTAGATTGCATTCAGATTTCTTGTTATGAAATTCTTTTACAAGATGACTACACAATTCTGGGAAAACAGACAGAAAAATTAATGCTAAGAACTGCATTTTAAGAATAGAACTTCACTTTGGATGACTGAGGAACAGAGGATGTTACATTTTATTCAACTGAAGTAGCAAACTGAATAGAGAGCTGTGCAACAACTTTCATAACCAGAAGTGTTTCATAAACAAACAGCTATTTTAAAACAGCGTGCATTTTCCATAGATTAACCCAAACCTTCTAAGACAAACAATGCACATAATTGCTGTCTGTAACAGAACCGTTTCCATGTTTGAAAAATGTGCAAAGATGCACTGCAAGCTGCAGCCAAAAAGCTCTGAACAGACATTGCAGGTGATGGGACATCTCAGTTTGAAAACTAGCCCGTTAAACAAGCTGTTAAATCAAAAGCCTTACATCTACTGAAGCTCAGCTAGCACTTCTCCAAGGTTCTGTCCCCACCCCTTTCCACAAAAGGCCCTAACTAAAAGGCTGGTTTTACAGGTAGCGTTCTTCTACAGTCCTTCCATTACTCCCTCCTTCAGAGACTATTTTCCTTTTTACTAAAAACAAATGTTTAAACAAGGTGAAAAAATATTGCCAGATTACTTTTTAGATCATAATTGTGTTTCAAGAAATATATTTATAGAAAGTATTTGAAAACAATTCATTAAGCAGGAAAGGAAACAAAAACAGAAACTGCCAGGAACTCTCATCTTTGGTAAGTTCCATGAAGTGGCAGATAAAACCAAAAACCTGTTTCAGGTTCTCAGTTACCTCTCCATGGAAGAGGTCTGGGGTAATCTGAAGACAGCCTAGATTTCCTAAAGCATTCTTATTTCCATAATGCTTACATTCAGCATTTAGCTGAACCTCTACCACTAATCCAAAAGATCTGTCTCTCCCAAGAGAGGCTTAATTCACTCACGATTCTTGCATTCTGCCTTCTTTTATTAGCCCACGTGGTTTTGGCGAAAATGCTCCTTCAAGAAGTATTAATTTCCACTCACCATAGAAATAGGGCACAGAAGAAATGCCAGTTTTTAAATTAGCAAAGAGAGGATACTGAAAAAACAAACTGATGAACATACGTTAATAACACAGGCATCTTTTGGACGGCCATCCTCTGTAATGTAACAGCCAATGGGAAAACCAGGATTGCAGAACCGCTGGCCATCTTCAACATCATAGCACCAGGTCACAGGCATGTTGTCCACAATCCTGGAAATTATACAGTGACATTTCACAATATTTTAATGTGCACAGCATAATGCAAATAAAACCAGATTCATCTAACTTTGCAATATTCATTATCAGAAGACTAACGATAAGAATAACATTTCTTCCAGATTTTAAGCCACAGAATCTGGAATCATTGAGTTTCTTCAAGACAGAACACACATGCAAAATGTGCTCACACACTATTAATTCTCCATCTTTATCATTACTCTTCAATTACAAAACACATTTTTATTTAGACTGTTTAAAGTTTTATTTTGCATTAAAGTATAAGTTTTGGGGTTCTGTTACATATGAATTTCTGACCACTGACCTCAATTGCTGTTCCCCGAGAGCATGTAATATTTAAACTAGATGGTTTACAGAAGCAAAGAATTGTAAGCCACCACACCACTGTGTGGTGCACTGTTTATCTGCTGCATTTATCATTACCTCTTAAGATTTACACTCACATTATCTAAAAGTCCTGAGCCCAGTAGGTTTACAGTGCAGTTTCAATGGAAAGCTTGTAGAACTCCAAACCTCCACGAGGACTTGCAGAAATTCATGGAATAGTTTGGGTTGAAAGAAGCCTTAAAGATCTCCTAGTTCCAACCCCCATGCCATGGGCAGGGACACCTTCGTAGGAGAGGTGCTCCAGCCCTCTGATCGTCCTTGTGTCCCTTCTCTGGGCTTGTTCTAATAAGTCCATGCCCTTCTTATGGTGGTGGCCCCGGAGCTGAATGCAGTGCTCCTTATCCATGGAACAGTCCATCCATCAAATCCACGTCTCTCCAATTTAGAGACAAGGATGTTGCATGGGACCATTACACAATAAATTGTGAGACAGTAAGATACAAATACAATCCAACATGCTACGAATAATACAAATATATAAAAGCAAAGAATTCTTCTAACCAGAGAAAGACACTCATCACGCTTACATCTCCCTTTGTAGAAAATAAAATAGTAAAAATGTGTTTGTTATGAAGTGTTTTAACTAGCTGAAAGATAAACCCAAAAAGAAAATCAGAGAAGATTTAAAATTCAACAGCTGCCCTTACAGCATCATTAATTCCTCCAAGATATGTTTTTACAGGCCTATGAGCAAATGATGCACATGAAGGCATGGGACAACAGCTTTTTGTGCATTGCTAAACCAAAAAATGACATCCCACTGAAACTTAACACTACAAGTTTTTGTAAACTCTATCAAGCTGCTATTCTTTACAATTAAATATCTCACCATTACAACCACTAGGCTACCCATGTTAACAAATACCTGAGAAAGCCTCATAGGTACTTCTTAATACCTAATAAACCACAGAATTATTACTTCAGGCAACAACAAAGACCTACTTAAGGAACTACTTAACACAAAGAAGTCTCATCTCTACCGTTAGCCAACATACAGAAATAAGTAGCAATACTGACTCATATTGACCCAATGGAAAAAAGTTAAGAAAAGCCCTTCCAAAAACACAATTTGAAGGTTCTCAGACTCCAGTCTCTCGCAGAGCTATAAACAGCAGCAGCGACAACCAAATCTGACTTCACCATGCTACTACAGGGCACAATAAAGATGCTGATGAGGAGCTATTCCAGACGCAGATTCATTACATTTGGTTCTTATTTGGACCCTTACTTTCACAGTGTATGTCAGAGGTGGTTCTTGGTTTTGCTAGTACCTTCATTTCATAAATCAAAAACCAGGTAAAGCATTAACCTATGGCAAACAACTTTGGTTGGGATAAAGGTTTTCCCTTGCATCTTCTGCAAAGACATACTAAGCTGCCTTCAAGCTGCAGTGCTGGAACAAATTGATAATTTAAGAAGCAAATCATTTTTCACAGTTAATCTTCAAATTTAAAATGACGTGAAGAGATTATACACGAGGAGCAAATATGCTCTACAACAGTTCTTACACGTCTCTCAAGAACATCTGGTGATGAACACTGTCAGCCAAGACATCACTCGAGCTGTTGAGTCCAATTCAGCATGTCAATTACTAATCTTATTAAGCGGCCTTTAAAACCTTAGAAGTACTTTGCACCAGCTGTGTTCCCCAGGAATTTTATGACACACAGAAGCCAAGTTATAAAACCTCTACTAAATCCTCACTTATGCTACCTTGCCAATCCCCATACATCATAACCCTATACCACACTCCTGGACTGTGCCACCATTCATCACAAAATCCAGCCACTTCCACTCTGCAGAGCTGTGGTTGGGGGGAGGGGAATATCATTACCATAACAGACATAAACAGGGATTCTTCATGCCGCTGGTTCTGAAGTTCTAGGGCAGAGACCTAGCACTTCTTCCTTTTATTTTTTGCAATTAAAAGAACCAAGAATCTAAGAACACAGAGTACTCCAAATTTAAAGGCAAGTTTTCCCACTAAAAATGGAACTACATCTTGTTTGAATCAAATCAGCTAGCGTGTTTACATAGACCTTTTAGCCCGTACCACTACGTATATTTGTAAACCAATGTAATCAGCGGGGGAAGAAAACATTCTAAAATAATTTTGTGTGATTAGCTTTTACAGTTTTGTTAAAAAAAAAAAAAAAAAAAAAGTTTCAAAGAGTGAAAGGGTCACAGCCCTGGGAAATATTTCGTTTACATGAATTTTCATTTATACACTACAACATACACAAACTTTAAAGGTTAAGCCTTAGGCCACACCAACATACATCAGTGACATTCAAAGTGATGCAAATATTATAAGCACATGCAATATTTAAAAAGAATATAACCAAATGACACATCTTTGAAGCTTCACTGATTTCAGCACTAGACATATACACTCCAAATCAATGCAGAAGTAGCTGCACCTTTCAGAGCTTTTATTTACTCCCTGGTTCACTCACGTAAACACACTGGTATTATCTGCAAACCACTCACACCTAATCTATCAACTTCCAACTTCGATAATTTTCAACAAGTTTCCAAAAAGATTTAATTCAGTGAGCCATCATCTATCCCTCAACATGCCCACCTCAGCTTCCAATAACAGCAGGAAAAGCACTCACTGCCTAGCCAGTGTGGGGGCTGTATTAAACATGAAGAAACTGATTGTGGAGTTAGAGAAACATTTAATGATGGAGGCAACATTCAACATCCCACCTGCGTTTTTACTAATATAGCCAGAATGTTTTCATCTAACGTCTGGGCAATGTTAGGTACGTTCATGTACTACTTCCAAAGACTTGACAAAGGTAACAATTCTGACAATTTAATGCTTAAGTTGTTCCTTCTGCACTGGTACCCAAATGCTGCTCTTAGCACAGAACACCACTATACAAGTCCAGATAGCATGGATGGATGTTCCTAACATCAAGGCAGAAGCTGCAGATGAATGTTTCCCAGCTCTTGGATACCAGCGCAGAGCACAGGTAAATCCTGACTGGAAAAGAGCACCAGATTCATCATACACCATGAATGCCCTGCCCCACCCCGTAACACCCATTAGAAAAGAACCTCAACATCCAAGCAGGAACAGAGCCCCAGTGTGTTCCAAGGTAACACAGATCGTATAAAAACATTTGTTACAGAGGGACTGAGGGAACAGAAAAGGACCAAGTGTTTGTGTGTTCCTCGATTTTATCAGATCAACTTAACTGGCCACCATTCATTTGCATATCCTATAAGAAAGACACACTTTGCCTAAAAAACTTCCTCAGAACTGTTAATCCCATCTCCTGGACACAACACTCCAAGGAGAGTGCAAAGCTCTCGAGGAGAACAAGGGCAACATAGCAACAGAATGGAGGCCTCTCAAGAATTTTCTCAAACTCAGGCAGGATTAATTTCTGCATCTACAGGTACAAAGAAATAGCAGTATTTTACAGTAAGGAGACAGGCAGCACAAAAATCACACAGTCCGTTTGGGAACAGATTTGTTTCCACGAGATAAGCATTCTTTCCTGGTGCTTGCTCTCTTCAAGCAAAAAAGAAACTGATATGAAGGAAACAAACAAAATAACTTTGGCAAAAACAGAAGGGTAACGGGTTAAGTACAAACACCTACTGTTGAATCTGCATTAATATGCAATTACAAAGCAATAAACTAAATTAATTATCACCTACACAGACTAACCCATTTATGAATCGATATCAACTTACCAATGATGTTGATAATTCAGTAGCATACTTTTTTTCAAAAAGTCTAATTTCTGCTTATCTTCTGGCTTTCTGGTATCATATGTCTTTGTACAAACAGGTTTGCATGTCTCCTTCTTGTTGAATGTGAACTAAGAAAATTAAATACGTGTCAGCAAACGGATTATTAAAACGGTTGTGTAATTTCAGAATGTAACCAGTTTTCCCACATACATTTATAATTGCCTACACTAACATAAATAAAAACCACATTATCAAGACAACATACATTAGCATTCCAGAGGAGGGTTTCATATTGGCATGTACAAGATCAGAGGAGGGTTTTACAGAAGTACATTGTTAGATCCCTGCACTAAAAGTTACTTGTTATCAAATAAAATCTTTTTTTTTTCCTGCAACAGTTCAGCAGCCAAATCATTTGACCTTGCAGCAGCCACACTGTCCCAGGCAGATTCAATGGAGACCTTTCCCTCCTGCAACATGTGCTGGAGGAAGTGAGTTTCAGACAAACTATCGCCACTGCTGAGTCCTCTGCTACACAGCTGCAAAACATGCAGACCTCCACAACACATCTGGCCAAAGCAAATTGATCATGAATTTGCTTCATGATGCGAAGCATAAAGCTACAGTTTGGTTAAACTGACATATTTCATTATGTGGAATTTCAGATTTTGAAGTTCTTTGAGAACTTTGAGCCCTCACGAAGGGGATCTTCAAGTTTCTGATCTCCTCTGGTTACATTAGAACATAAGCATTACTAAACCCCCTTGTCAGAGAACAAACCCTGTAAGGAGACGGCTCTATCCTCTCTCCAAACAACACTTGACCAAGGTTTTCAGAGGGACGCTTCTTTCCTTCTGCTTGACAGAAATCAAACCTGAGTTAGAAAAAAAGATGAGGAAATAAAGTATTTGCAGATGCAAATGTTAAAGACCATACAGTGCCCCCAAATCAACACACTCATCGCAAGGAACTATACAGTTTTCCTTCCAGACAGCAGTTTCTTAATTGAATATACAAAGTGTAAAAACCACAGGCCCCTTTGGGGCATGGGGGATTGTTACAGGGCAGGACAACAAAACAATCACATCTCTGCATCAGCTATTTCAGAACTCTGTTTGTATGAACAGGGTAACACACAAAAGTTTCCTTGAGTTACAATTTTCCAATCTATCCAGGAATTTTAGCCAGGAATTAAGTCTTCACAGAGAGTTTCATGATAGTCGTGAAAGAAAAGCACACAAGCCAGATTCTTAGGGAAAAAAAAGAAAAAAGAAAAAAGAAGTAGACAGCTGCTTTATGGTAAGTGCCATTAAATAAGCAGGTCATTACATTCATCAAACCTTTTGATAGCTCATCCTCCAACTTTTTTTCCAATCTGATTGCAAATATACCACGTTTGTGTTCATTAAATCACAGATATAACCAGTGCTTGATCTCTTCAATGCTAACAATCAAAGTATTTTCCAAAGCAACAACTTTACATAGTTGTACCAGGCACTGACATGTTTTGTGCCCTCCTATGCCGTGTACAAGAAAGCATTTAACAGCTCATTAAGACAATTGATGGTATGGTCACACCTCGTTACCACTTCATTCGTTTGGCTATAGGCTACTACAGACAGCAGCAATACTTTGATCTATAAAGTGACAACTAATGCAGAAGAGTAAATAAGGATGCAAATAAGTACATAACGTTAAGTTACTCTAAGCAGCGATTTTCGACCTACATGAGGGCCTAGGAACCCATGCACTACTTCTAGAGAACCTGCAAAGAAAACTGGGTAAAAGCAAGAAAAAAAAACAAACACATTTATCCCCTTGTTGGAAATTCTAGAAAAGAAAAACAAAAATGGACATTCCTCACTGGGAAACTACCATATCAAGACACTAATAACACTTGAATTTGAAATAAATTTATCTTGCTGGAAGAACTGACACCTAAATTGGTCTAAAGAGCATAATATACTTACGCAGTATATTCATAGGGAAGGACAGACTCTACGGAGTCAAGCCTGTTCACAAACAGCTCGATGCCAGACTGCAAGAACCAAGATAACCAGTGGTTACATTTCAACAGTTCTGCCATACATACACAGATATCTGTGTTTATACACGACTTGTAAAAGTAAGGTAAACAAAAGCCTCCAGCTGAACACGTAAGATTTGTGTAACTGTACGTCTTGAGATACCGAATCTTGTATAACGAATAATATCTGCTGAGACTGTAAGTTAAACTACCTAAGCATCAAAAAAAAAAAACAACAACCATATGACAAAAACACTGTGAGGCTAACCTAAGAATTCAAATTACGAGACAGAAAGTTGATCACAGGTGCCAGTGTTTTAGTTTAGCATAGTACACTCAAGCTGTATTAGCCATCATCATAACCTCAGTGTAATAAAAGGACATGGACAGAAGTACGGGTGAGATCAGTACTTCCCAGTATGCAGAGTGGTGCACAATTTTCTTTATGTAGCAACTGAAAACTCAACTAGGGGGATTTAAACAACGTATCCAAATTGATGCACTCTCTCAAGTCTAAAAAGAAGTTCTTTCCAAAGAGAAAGCAAAGATATCCACATCTGCCTTCTCATAAAAGATTATCAGTAACTCCAACAAATGTTGAGCAAGAACCTGAAATTCAGTCTGCTGTGGTTTCAGACTACCGTTTGTTAGTCTGAAAGGGAGCAAGACCCCGCTCTTCCAACAGCGAGCCATCTCTTTCCTCACCTAAATCAACAGGAGAGCTTTTCCTCCTTATGAAACGTCACCCACATCTAGCCCAAACAAGACATTTTGGAGAAATAACGTGAAATTGACCACGTCTCTGTAGCTCAGACACTTCAGTCAGGTACGCTGCACCTGTCCACACACAAATCAGGAAGCAGTTCCAGGAGAGGTAGGAAGCTCAGAGCTGTTACGTTGACTCACTAAGTAAACACATGTTACTGCTCCTCTTTTCTCTAAGCCATGCCGACGTGCTGCTGACGGTCTCTTATCGTACCTCTGTAAGCTGCTGCAACTCACTAACGCTGCAGAAAACTAGCCTGGCAAAAAGCTGGATAGCCTCCTGCCACATTAATAAGCTCACACAAGGATTTAACAAGAAACACAACCAGAGCAATGCAGAGGAAAACACCACATTACACTGAGAAAGACAGAAATGAAATTTCACTTCCAGCAGCAAGGAATTAGACTGCCTCTGCTGCTCACAGAACCATGGCTTTAGATTGCCTACTTGAAATTGCCAGAGAAAATGTACTTGAATGCTACAATTTTCCATAAGAAGTTGTATTGGTTTTAAATGGAAAGGTTTTCATAGCAGACAGGCTGCATCCTCTGTGAGCAGAGGCCAGCAGCTGCCCCATGGCAGAGCCAGCTCCAGATGGCTCCAAGGGGAAACGCCGCTGGCCAGGAGCAGGTGGATGTGGCCTGGAGGAGGCTGCGGCCCATGGAGAGCCCCCGCAGGAGAAGGACCATTTGCAAGTCTGGTCTGGGGACCTAAATCCTCAAGTAGGGGAGAATGTCGTGTTATTACTGAAATGACAATCCTAAGAACTCAGCTAAAGCATGGAAAAAATAAGGCCACTCAAGGAAGCTTAATTTCACCCACTTATAGGAATATTATGCTATAGCAACGATCCAATCGCTTATTATCTTATCCTCACCAACCAAGCATTGGACTAAATGGAGAGAATTAGATTTGAGGAGCGATTTACACTTATCTGCATGCCTATGCCTCGCTCAGTGCATAAATTGTCAGGCACGAGGCTGAGGAATAACAAGAGGTGGCTTATCCCAAACACCTTCACAATAACACGCCTGGTGAGGTTATCCTAAAACACCCAGACACAAACACGTCTGAGAGAGACCATCGCATAAATCACAGAGTCACAGCATTTCTAGGTTGGCAGAGACCTCAAGATCACCGAGTCCAACCTCTGACCTAACGCTAGCAGTCCCCACTGAACCACGTCCCTAAGCTCCACATCTAAACGCCTCAGGTTTGCACACCCCCCCCTTTTCCCCCCCGCTCACCTTGCACTCCGCCGTCTCCCTGTCGGCCTCGCAGAAGTTGACGGGCGCCAGGCCCGGCAGGTAGAAGGCGGCGGCCAGGGGCGGCGGCGGCAGCGCGGCGGCCGACAGCGCCACGGCGACGAGGAGCGGCCGCAGGGCCATGGTGGGGCGGCCGTTGGGGACGGTTGGGGGGGGTGAGGCGGCCGTTAGGGGCCGTTAGGGGCCGGGGGGGGCGCGAGGCGGGGCGGGTCCCGCGGCACCAACGGGCGGCGGCGGCGGCTCCTCCAGCGTCGCCCCCCGCCCTCCGCGGCCGCCGGCTTCCGGCTTCCTCGCGCCCGCGACACGTCACCCCCACAGCGCCCCGCGGCTTCCGGGTAGCAGGCGGCCCCGCCCCCACCACCGTTGCCATGGCAACGCCAGGCCCGGGGCGGTGCTTCCGCCTGCCTTGGGCACTGGGGGGGGCACAGGGTGTCCCTTAGCTCAATTCTGTTCATTTTATTTTATTTTATTTTATTTTATTTTATTTTATTTTATTTTATTTTATTTTATTTTATTTTATTTTATTTTATTTTATTTTATTTTGTTTTGTTTTATTTTGTTTTATTTTATTTTATTTTATTTTATTTCTTTTTCTTCCTTTTTTATTTTATTTTTTATTTTTTATGTTATTCTTATTTTAATTTTTTATTTATGTTTCATTTTTATTTTTTTAAAATTCTTATTTTGCTTCTCGATTTTATCTTGATTTTATTTTATTTATCTTGATTTTTATTTTATTTTTTTTTTTATTTTGATTTAATTTTAATATAATCGTTATTTTTATTATTTTAATATAATTGTTATAATTGTTATTTTTCATTTCATTATTTTATTATTATTTATTTATATTTTATTTATATATTTTATATGTTATATTTATTTATATTTTATTTATTTATTTTTATTTTTATTATCTTTATCTTTATTTTATTTTTATTTTTTATTTTTATTTTAAATTTTAAATTTTAATTTTATTTTTTTTTGCAGTGGGTGAACCAGTTTCCCAACTGAAAGTGGGAAGCGGTGCTGGGGGCTGTGGGGTGCACAGGAGCCGTGCCTCCTTCCCACCCCAGTGCCCCTGCCTGCCTTTGTGTGGGACAAGCCACCAAAAATGCACAAGAAACACGCACAGAAACCCTATAGGAGGGGCAGGCATAGAAACACACACGGTCTGTATGCCCCCAAAACCGAGAGAAACACACACAGAAACCCTACAGAAGGGGCAGGCGTAGAAACACACAGCCTGTTTGCCCCTGAAGAAAAACAAGTGAAATACACGCAGTCTGTATGCCCCCTACAGAAGGGGCAGGTATAGAAACACACAGTCTGTTTGCCCCCAAAAACAAACAAGTGAAACACACACAGTCTGTGCCCCCTATAGCGGGCACATAGGCTATTTATACAAAACTATTATAGATATGCTTTGATAACAGAGAAGGGATCTGGCTCAGATCCCTGTTTGACCTTTCCTGCCGTCCTGCAGCGCTCCGCTAGTTTGGGTTATTTGTGCAGCTCTGGAAACCCCAATCAATGGCCTCTAGGGAAAAGCTTGCATTTGTAAATGTTGGGGTGTTTCTGCTCACTTCCTTGATTCTCAGGGTATATTTGAGCTCCTATTTCTTGAGGGGCTTGAGGGGAGGGGAGGATATCCCTGTGGTTTGCAACCCAGCCTTAGTCCTTAGGATTGCATGGACTGTAAGGGATTGTAAGGGATTGCAGTAGGGAAGGGACAGGGCTGTCTGAAGGGTGGCCTGATCTGCACTCTGCCATGAGATCCAAGGGTGCCTGGGGCAGCCATAAAGGATGGACACCCGGCAGGATGGTCCAGCAGGGGGGTGACTTCACCCAGCACCTACCATACTTAGCTGAGCACTTAGACCACATAATATAATCCTTAGGTAGGGCTGTTTTAATGTATTTATATATTTTTTCTACATTACATAAGACATTCATATCTTCATATAAATATATGTTAATGTATAACATAAATACTACATATTAGATACTTAAAATTTAAGTTGTTCATCCATCTTTCTCATTCCAAAGTCTAATTCCTACTTGTTTCATCCCGTAGATATCCTAAGAGCACAATTATAAGATCAAGGCTTGTGACAAGCACAGCTGGAGAAGAAATCCCAGTTCGCTCTTTTTATTTAAAATTACTCATGGTTAGGGTAATCAGGTTGTAAATGACCCGGGTTCAGTTTCTTTTCTGCCACAAGGGAGTTCAAACATATCTCCCATTTCCCAGGTTAATATTCCAAGCAAATTACTTTTGTGGGCCTAATTCCATTCCTTTGCATGAGAGAATATTTAAAAGCCTTTGCCCATTTAATCCTCATCTTCCCTGAGAACGCTCCAAACGCTACACGATGAGTAGGAGTCATGGTGTGCCTTGTGATCTGTGTAAATCCCTTGTCTTGCTTTGCCTTCATGACTACAAAACCTGCTGATTCAGAGGAGTTTTAGCAGGTGCTCTGCCTGCCACTTTGTCCCAAGAACATTGAGGTGTATATGATGCTGTATTCTGTGATGCTCCCTCTTTACAGGCTCAAAGGCGGCATGTAAAAACAGTTTGGAGGCTGCATAATTCACTCACTATGGTGGCACTTTTGGAGCAGCTATAACCAGCAGATTATAACCCAAGAATGGCCATGGTCAGTGAGATCCAATATTGGCCTGGGCGCAACCTGCCTTCACAAATTTAATGACAACTCTGGTGGGAATTTGGTTGAGAATTTCACTTCTTGTATTCCCTTGCTGCAGGTTTTGCAGCCATAGGAAACAAAGCATTGGGTGTGTTTATAGTACCAGAAGAACAAGTATCACAGGTTTTATCAGCAGAAATTCCAACATTATGCAAGACACCGGAAACATGACTGTTTCAGAGATTAGTGAATCGACAGAAGCTAAAGCAAAAGAACAGCCTGTGGCTTTTTTTTACTGAGAATTTATTCTGATAAGAAAACACGAAGAAAAGCATGCAGGGTTGTCACAAACTGCTGGCAAAATGTGTCACTCACTGAAAAATATTATCCCTTTTTTATCAGAAACTCTTCAGAATAACCCTTGTCATTGTTGTGGTTGTTCTCAACTTTTGCTGCTAATGTTTGGGCTGGGAGAATTGCCTCCTTTCAGGGCTTCACAACTCCTAGAGTTTAGTTGATAATTTTGGAAACAAACTTTTAAAAGGCTTTTTTATGCTACTTGTTAGTGGCTTATGCATTCTCCCACTATATTCCTTCCTTTGCTTGAGGGTGCTGAAACCTGCTTTTCTCACAGTAGTGCCTTAGATGCCAAGCTGTAGGGAGGCTATTCCCCTTTGTGTGGAACAGGTAAATATTACTTGCTGGGGGGAGTGCGAGCACACAGTTAAGGATTACTCTCCTGCGTAGTGTTCAGGGCACTAACTGGAAGTAACATACATTTTAGTGCTAATAATCGTTTTAACATTAAAAACAAACAAACAAACAAACAAACAAAACAACAACAACAACAACAACAACAACAAAACCACCTTAATATAGCATAGGCAAACAATAATTTCAGCGGAAACCCAAATCGACCTTCCTGCAGATGATCTCCCCTATACAGAAATACATGGCATGTAGGAAGTGTGTTGTAAATGAATGCTCTATTTATTTATTTATTTGTTTATTTTTCTCTTGATAGAATCTGCTCCAGTAATTTCATGATGAATTTCATTTTGGGGAAAAATGTCATGCTGATAAGTAGCCCGTAGACTGGTAGTGTGGTCTTTTTCCAGAACTGAGAGGTATGTGTGAGGACCTCATCAGATAGAGGCAGAAACTGATTAAAAGTTTTCCAGGCGAGCAGGACTAGGCAGGTGATCGTCCCCTTGTACTTTGCTCTGGTGAGGCCGCACCTTGAGTGCTGTGTTCAGCTTTGGGCTCCTCACTACGAGAAGGACATTGAGGCCCTGGAGTGTGTCCAGAGAAGGGCTACGAAGCTGATGAAGGGCACATGTCCTATGAGGAGTGGCTGAGGGAACTGGGGTTGTTTAGTCTGGGGAAGAGGAGGCTCAGGGGAGACCTCATTGCTCTCTGCAGCTACCTGAAAGGAAGGTGTGGGGAGCTGGGGGTCGGCCTCTTCTCACAGATAACTAGTGATGGGACTAGAGGGAACGGCCTCAGGTTGTGGCAGGGGAGGTTCAGGTTGGCAATGAGGAGCCATTTCTGCTCAGAAAGAGCAGTCAGGCACTGGGACAGGTTGCCCAGGGAGGTGGTGGAGTCACCGTCCCTGGGGGTGTTCAAGGAGAGGTTGGACGTGGTGCTTGGGGACATGGTCAGTGGGTGACACTGGTAGCATGATGGCTGGACCAGATGAGCTTGTAGGGCTTTTCCAACCCTTATGATTCTGTGATTCCATAATGACCACTGGTAACCATTTGCTCCCTGCTCCCAGCAGGTGTATTAACTGTGCCTGAGCACTTCATGGAGATAAAACAGGTCAGGGATTACAGTTTGTGAAGGCTGATGCTACCTTGCCTTGAGGAGATCTGAGCAGTACAGTACTGCTGAACATAAGGTACTTCTGCAAGTGATCGGAGGCCAGTTTTTAGGGAGCTCTGATCCCAGCGATGGAGGGGGCTGTGTGCCTCCTCGATAAGATGGCAGCAGAGCAGGATTACAGCAGAAGGGGAAGATGAGCACATTGAGTGCCTTTGTCCTTCTGTAGATCTAAAACTTCCTTGCCAACAGGGACATGTCATTGACCACGTTACCTATGGGACTGGCGGGAGTGGAGGCATGGCGTGCGCTTCCCTCAGCCCGTGGTGCCGTGGTGCTGCATGGCAGCAATGCCAGCAAGGTGCCAGGGCAGAGGTCCTGCTGGCTTTGTGCCCTCTTTCCTGAGGCACAGTTCTCTTGCGGGTAGATGTGGCTCAGGATCATTGCAACAGCTGCGCTGCAACCTGCAAATACACCGCGGGGCACGGTGGCATGTGACGTGTGCCTCTCCTCCAGGTCAAAGCATGGCAGCTGTTCCAGGAAGAGCCTATCCTCTTGAACAGGAGCCAATTCACCTCCTAAGCAAACAGTGCAGTATTTGGACTAACCACACAGCACGCAGAAACTTAGCTGGTTGTGCCATCGCCGTGCTTGCCTGGTTTTATTACTTGCACATCTGCTCGTTGCTTTTTTTATTATTATTATTTTTTGAATCTTTTCTCAGGAATTATCTTCAGTACCTGCTGTCACTTTATGAACAGCCTCAAGTTAACATTTGACACAGTTCCATTCGGGCTTTTGGTACACTACCAAGATACCTATGTGCTTTTTCACACTATTTCAGACGGTGCTAGAAACGTGCAAGAAGTCCGATAGCTGACTCACGAAATTAAAAGGGAGTGACTGAATGACATAAAGAGAGATCTGCCAGGTGAAGACTAATACTAAACCTACAAGGAAAATGCTGGAAAGATTATACAGCTGTCACTGTGTATACAAGGCTAAATTGAGCTTAAATTGACCACTTAGCCTAGGCAATAGGGCAGAGCCTTCAGAGAGGGAAGTGTGCGAAGGGAGAAGTGGCGATGCCTCTCAGCAAACATCAAACGGGCTCCTCTAGGAGGAAGAGTGGGCACGTGGCACCAGCTAGCACAGACCAAGCAGTAATGGCCTTGGGAGAAGCTGAATTTATGACCATTTTCAGCAGTTGCTATAGGTAAGGTTTCTGTGGGGTCCCTGGTGAGTTTTAAACCAGCACAAGAGAAAGCGTGGGAGGATTGCTGCCTGCCTGGCCCACGTCTGCCATGTTGGGAGCAGGCCTGGTTCGGGCCGCACCAATTAGTCTGCTCAGCCCTCGGGGCGTAATCATGCAATCGTTGCTACCATTAGTACCAATTACAGGAATTAGAAAGAAACAAACCTTTATATTAGGAAAAAGTGGAATATGTTTGTGGATAAAACAAAGGAGAGAGCTTTCTTTTTTTCATAGCTCTATGACCCCCAAATCAATTCAGCTCGTTACTCGTTCAGCAGTCACCATGGTTAGTAATTAGTAGCATCACTGTAGTTCCAAGCGTAAATGGCACTCTTGGTGGTCACTGTTTTTAGAGAGCTTTCAGATCAAGCTAATCTGGGTACTGACCCATTCTAGATGCATCCTGGAATAGACTTAAATCAGTCAGTAGAGCAAGTTTAGTTCTGTCCAGAGGGTATCTATAAGCTGGCCAAAGAATATGAATATCTATCTATCTATCTATCTATCTATCTATATTTTGTCCTGAACAGTCTTTACTTGGATCTTAGATAAGAGTTAAAGTAGAGTTTAAAATAATAATAATAATAATAATAATAATAAAAGCTGAAATATATGTGTATATATATATATTAATAATATATATTAAACCGATTCTATTCTGTAAGTGGAAACACACAGATAACTGGCACCATTTGGTTACTACCAGTTAATCTGTGGTCAAATTTCTCAAGTATTCTTGCCCAATATCCTGTGGCAACTCATGCAGAAATCTGCACTCATGGACAAAGATTTCCCCAAGTCTAATTCCTTATGGTGAATTTTGTGCTATTGTAAGACAAATAACGTTTATGAAATTCAGATTATGAGGAGCCTTCTGGAATGATGCTGTAAAAGCTGTAGAGCCAATTTGGGATGTGGCTGGTGGAAATCTAGACAAGATCTGTGAAGGAATTGAGGCAGTTAAATACTTTTGAGGCTTCCATTTTTCCATGGATTTAAATTGGGAATTATGTGCCAAATTAGGAGCAAAGCATTCAGATGTACTGAGCATGCATTATGTTTCTTAGGTCTTGATTTCAGTCCTTAAATTTTGTAAGAAATAATATTTATGATAACATTTCTCCCAGCTAGTTCATTTCTCCCTACTATAGGGATTGCTCTACCAGATGTCTGACACTGTCCAGTCTTCAGTCTCCGATCAAGCTCCATAGGAAGTGCTGCTTAGAAAGGGAGTTTCTCAGGAATCCCTTCACTTCTGGAATTTTGTGCCCTGCAGTATGAGATAACTTACCCGTGTTAGCAATGTGATCTAATTGCAACCGTGACTGTTTACCATAAAGGATTAAGCCTTCCTTGATTTCAAAATACTTTGATGTCGGGTATGAAATGTTGTATCTTAGCTTGATAAATACATTATGAATCGTTTGAAAAAAATATGATTATTTATTTTAAATATGGAGATTTTAATTTTCATCCCCTGCTTCCAGTATTGGAAACAGGAGATGTCAGAGTGCAGTTTCCCTGCTCTGCATTGCCATGTTTCTCTCATGACTACTTACACTAGCCAATCTGAGGGAAAAATCTCAGCCCCAGTGCCAATCAAGCTCACAGACCCCACTTCTGGGAAATATTCCCATCAA
Source organism: Netta rufina (assembly GCF_964035555.1). Taxonomy (NCBI): domain Eukaryota; kingdom Metazoa; phylum Chordata; class Aves; order Anseriformes; family Anatidae; genus Netta; species Netta rufina. Next base: position 55,742,741 of record NC_140123.1, on the reverse strand, counting down.
AATAAAGAAAATCCCAAGCTGGTGAAAAGCTGTTCTCTAATATGCTGGCTTTTCAAGCATCAGAGGAAGTGGGATTGTGCAAAGTGATGCCTGAGCATCTTGTGTTGCCCCTACTTACCCCTTGGGACCTAACCTGTGCTGAAATAGCACTTTGGGAGCCACCAGCTAAACTGATGCATAGGTTGTCTTAAATTACACCAGGCATCAGGCTGACACCCTCATCAGATGCTACAGAAACAGCTGCAAGTCATCTTTGTCCCATCAAAGTGCTCTGTGGCACTCTTGTAGCACCCAGAGAGGCTGTAGGACCGTGGGCGTCCTCCTCAGGATGACGATGGGAGGTGGCCTGCAGAGGGCTATGGCACGTGGCTGGTTCGTGCCTCTTGCTCTGGGGTGAGAACAACCAGGGCCCGGCAGGAAATGGGTGAAAAGATTGCGAAAGGAGGAGGTATCAGCTGGTGATTTGTGCTGGAAGGTGGCAAGCGAGTAACCTTGCCCCATTTTATGGCGGTGCTTCACCTGCAAGTGCCCGCTGTGAGTGAAATTGCCTGGGCTGGTGCTGCACTTTATCAATTTCACTCTCAGCAGGCTCCGCAGGTGAAGCATTTCATTGCGGGGGTCGGACTCTGCTCTCCCCTTGGCAGCCTGAAACGGAAAGTGGGGAAAGGAAAGAAGGCAATAAATAGCCGGAGAAAAGCAAAAGCGGGGCAGAGAGCGGCAAGAAGCAGAACGCGCGTTAAATGGTAGCGGCGATTCAGTGAGCCTCGCCCCCTAGTTCTGGGGGAACCCGACACCTGAAAGAGCTTTACTTGGCTGCTTTAAACTTTACACTTGGAAATAAAAGCAATAAAAGAGCTTTATGGCTTGAAGTGAAAATAAAGGTGAATGTTATATTGCCGTGTTTTAAATACCGTGTAAGATGTTGTTGGTAAAACTAGAAGATAATTCTTTCAGTATTCACCCTAACAGACAAATACGGTCCCTGTTTCTGAGAGAAATCCAAAAAATAATAATAATAAAAAAATCCTGTTTTTCTAAATTCTGCATTTTGGAATTTATATGCCTTGATTATTATTATTTTTTTTTAGATTGTTGTAGCCCTTTCTTAAGAAAACCTGTGTGTGACTTTCAGTGTTGGCTGGTTCCACTTCCCTTGCCTTCAGGGAGAAGTTCAGCATCCAAGATCAGAACCAAGCAAAATTGGTAACCACATCTGAACATTTGACTTCTGGTAACCGGGGAAATAGTCCCCGGACAGGGACGTCAGTGCAGCGTTGAAGTTCACAGACAAGTCTGTTTCCAGTCAGTTACATCCTACAGCTTACAGGAACGAGGGACAGCTCAGAGCTGAAGCCTTTGAGCTGGCTTCCAGCTCCTACGGGAGCTTTCTGCTTGGAGCTCATTGCAGAGCTGCAAGCCCAGCGCTTCAGCTGCAGTGAGCTGATTCCCTGAACCAGATCCCGGCACGCAGCAGATTTGCACTCTGTGGCTTGGGGAAGTGATGCACGTCACCTCCTGCAGGATCCATCTGACAGCATCGGAAATTCTGTCCTAATTATGTGTCCGGGGGGCAACTGCACCATGCAGCCTGTTCCTGAAGTTCTGGGGTTTAAGAGCGGCTTTTTGTTTCAGTGCCTGCCCGGTGGCAGGAGGCTGTACCTGCCTGCTTTAGCTTTGCTGCTGGCTAAGGTGGGAAAAGTGGCTGAAAGGAAGGCGACCTGGGTGGAAACGATCACAAATCAGCACAGCTCTCGAGCTTCAGGAGAGACGGGAGTGGAAGCAATGGAATAATGAACTTAAAACAGAAGACTTCAACCCACTCAAAGAATTGGTAAATGCAGTCTTGTGGAAAGGAATTTTAATGGGAAAGGGCACCCTGGAGGACTGTTGGTTCCTAAAAGGTTCCTAAAAGAGGCGCTGAAGATCCGATGAAGAACTGCGGTGATGCAGGAGACTCACAGCGAGGACGAGGACGGGGAAGAGACTGCTTCGGCCACAAAAGAAGGTCTTTAATGACCTGCCGATAAAAAAAGATGGTGCAAAAGGTGGCTTCGTTTTTTGCAGGCTGGCAACACAAGTAAAGCTTTAAGGCAGTCCCACGTGATGCCCTTATGGGCACATTGGGGAAACGCGTTCTTCATTAAACTGCTGTGAGGTCGGAAAGAGGAAGCAAGGGATCGGGCAAGCGTGTGGAAGACAGAAGAGGAAGAAAGAGGGGTGGAGAGGGAGGACAGCACGAAACAGAGTACCTTTTTTTTTTACTCTGAGAATATCAAAATGGTCCAAAATTAAAATAAATAAATAAATAAAAATGCAATTGCTCCAACAAAGAAGTTCTTTTGCTTTCTAAAGGGCATCTGAGTACCGAAATTTGAAGGATGAAAAAAATCACGAGGTGCAATGTTATAACGGGTAGACTGTAGGGACTCTGCAATATGTAGTTTTGTCAGCTCCCACCCACAGACTGGTTTAATAACGTTATTTGCCCTCGTTTGCAGCCAAAGCTCTTTCATAGGTGCCGCCGCTGCCCTTTGCAAAGCTGGGAGTGCTGAGATGACTCAGGGGAAGGGGAGCACCAGGAGTGGGTGGTCTTCCTATTCGCTTTTGTGTAAGATCTCCTTTCGGAACTTGGCGCAGGCATTATTTCACATGCTTTTAATATTTTTATCAATACGTCCCAATCGGTAACAAAATGGAGGTTACTCTAAAATTTACTTAAAATAACAATCCATGGGATTAGGACGTCAAAAATTGATGTGAAACATCAGCCAGGGGAGTTATCATCTCCGTTATTGTTTGTAACAAATATGTTATAAATCAGAGGAATCTGGAAATTTCAGATTACATCCTGATTCATATCTTCCATACCCACCAAAGCCAGTAAGGTTATGTGAATTACAGATAAACACAACATTGCTGCTTCGGTTTAAGACTGGTGGGAGGACGGTTGCTCAGATGTGAAAATATCAGTGCGTGTAATTTACATAGGGAAGAGACACAAATGCTCAGAAAGTTTGGGCGAAAAGATAAAGGTGTTCTCAGTGACCTTTTCTCTGGAAATCGCGGTACACTGCACACACACCATCAGCGTGCAGACGTGTAGGAGCTGAAAATAGCGGCTGTCGAGAAAAGAATCTCACTTGAGGTGTTAGTTTGCTAACAAGGCAAAACTCAGCCATGAGATTCTTACCATGAAAATCATCTGTAAACACTCCCACGTGGCGGGTGGGCCTGTAATGCTTGCTTTGGACTGCTCAGGAAGAGATCTTTTTGTTTTCCATGTTTAGATTTGAACATGAAGAAATACGGTGCAGTGCCACCATGACGAAGAAAGGTAGCACAACCCCAAATCTGCCAGGGCCAAGATTCTCACAAGTCAGCTTTTTTTTGCAGATGAAGCGGTCTCCTACTAGGGTGGCTTTGCAATGTGCAGAATACTTGAATTAAAAATAGAATTAAAACAGTAGAAAATTTAAGTGTGGAAGGGGTGGTTATTATTCTGACATTATACAATGCTGGCGCCTGCCGTGCTGTACTCAGAGATACCCAAACTGGATACGTATGGATACTGTATGGTATATTTGAGAATGCTTTTTCATCATGGATGAGTATTTTATACAGTTCCCTCTTCATGTAGATGAATGGGTGTAGAAGGGTAGTCTGGTAGGCTGACAGTGCACCCAGTCTGTGGGTTCACGTGGACCATAGTGCCTCTGAGTGCTGTGTTTGTGACTGGAGCACACTGTATGCTCCAGGAGCTTTGCAAGCCAAAAGAAGAGCAACCCCTTGTAGCTTGGCCTGCCAAGATTTGGGAATCTGGAAGCGATTACAGACAATCCACAGATGAGTCCGCTAGTGCCTCAGCACCTCTGATGCGGTGGGAAAGACTTAATAAAGGACATCTGTATGTTTGTGGGATCAGGCTGAATGAAAAATGAGTACGCAACCCATGCATTCATTGCTCTGAGTTGTGTGATAAATTTGGGTTGTAGCAAGTCCTGTATCTTGTGCTGGTGGCTGCCATTGTGTTGATTGTTTGCAGCTTCTCTCAGATTTCATCTGTGCTAGCAAAGTAGAACAGTACGTAAATTGTTAAGTTTTATGGAAAGAAATAAGATTACAGAATCACAGAAATGTTGTTTGGAAGGGACCCTGGAGATGACCCCACTCAAAGCAGGACTATCACAGAATGGTTTGGGTTGGAAGGGGCCTTAAAGCCCACCCAGCTCCAGCCCCCTGCCATGGGCAGGGACACCTCCCACCAGCCCAGGCTGCCCAAAGCCCCATCCAGCCTGGCCTTGAGCACCTCCAGGGATGGGGCACCCACAGCTTCTCTGGGCAGCCTGTGCCAGGGCCTCACCACCCTCACAGTGAAGAATTTCTTCCTTATATCATAAATCTCCCCTCTTTTAGTTCACAGCCATTCCCCCTTTTTCTATCCCTACACTCCCTGACAAAGGGTCCCTCCCCAGCTTTCCTGTAGCCTCCTTTGTGTACTGTAAGGCCACTATAAGGTCTCCCCAGAGCCTCCTCTTCTCCAGGCTGAACAACCCCAATGGGACTTTACCCAAGGACCTCCAAGGAAGGAGCCTCTGTCACCTCCCTGGGGCACCAGGTGGAGAAGGTTTCCCTAGTGTACAGCCTGACCCTCCCCACCCACCATGTGTGGCTGTTGCCCCTTGTTCCGTCCTCTGGCACCACCAAGAAGAGCGTGGCTCTGTCAGCTTTGATCAGGCTTGAATCCCCACGCCTGTATCTCTTGACAGTACGTGCCTTGATCTCCCAGGGACACCAGAAATCTCTATCCTTCTCCCTTGATTCCCCACACCCACCTTTGTTTTTCACAAGCCTCACGTATCCATCTTCCTCCATTTCTCTTCTATCCACACGTTCTTCCCTGAATGGCGCTCTCTTTATGCACCGCTGCTGGCAAGCCAGCCCTGGCCCTCTCCCTGTCACTAACACGGAGCATTAGGGCTGGAAGTTTCAGGAAAAAGCAGCTCCCGTGGGTGGAGAAACACCAACGAGAGGGCATGGCCATGGCCTACTGCCCTCTCCGCTGCTCTTTGCTACCGCACTGAGCCAAATAACGAAGCATTTGTTCCTGACAGCAGATGGGGAGGAATTGGCAAGGAGCCCGGATTTGTATATCTTAATCTCTGTCTACTCAGCTGTAAGGAAAGAGAATTTATCTCAAAAGAACATCATTCATTCGACTTTGCCACCAAATATTTGCTCACTGATAGCTTTTTTTTTTTTTTTTTTTTTCTCACACCGTTCTCCTAAGGGAACAAATGGAGTGTTATATTTCCAGCTACAGAGAAAAAAAAATTATCTGGGGGCAAATTATCTGAGTATGGAGGTAAGGCCATTCACTGAAAGGCAGATTACTTCTGATCAGGGTGTCATGCCCTGTACAAGCTTTTATGTCTCTATAAAATGTTGTGCTGCTTCATGTATTGTAATAGAAGGGAAGCCAGGCATTCGAGGCATAGGAAGTGTGGTCTCGGGTTTGCTCCGAGGAAGCCACGCTGAGGTGGATGAGCTGAGGAGTTCCTGGGTAGATTACAAACTCACATGGGAGGCTGCTCCTCTGACGAGTCCTGGAGACTGTCCTGGACTTTCATTGCACTGGAAAGCCTGTTTTGTTATGGACGGGCAATAAATGAAATCAGTAATAAGCTGGCAAGCAATGTTGTATTTCAACATGTGAGAGATAACAACCACATTCCTGTATGTAGAGTATGACAACAAACCTTTAAACACCCATTACCTTGTTATTTTTAATCCTTTTAAGCTTCGTGCAGCACCGTGTAAGAGCAAATGTGCATTTAATTTTTCTCCCTTGTCCGCCTTTTTCAGCCGCTGTGTAACTGGGAAGAGGGTTGGACAGGGGAAACTCCTGCAGAAGTTTGGATGGGATATAGGCTAAAATCCCCACCGTGAAGCCGTGCTCCTTCCCTCCTTGGTGCTTGCCCACTCTTTTGAATAAATTGCTGAGTGAGGGAGGGACTGCTGACTGGGGACCAGTGGGACCCATCCTGGGCAATGACTGAGTGACTCCTGCTAAAGGGGCCGGGCTTTAAAGTCCTGAGTTTACCCACATCTGCCAGCGCTTGTCGGGGCTATATTTAGACTACAGCCTTAGTGAGTAAAAGACACATCAGGAAATAGCAGCTAGTGCTGTGTGCCGTGCCTCAGGCTACCCCAAAACCACAGTTTTCCCACTCCCATGCCGCCCCGAGCAGAGCAGCCGCACACGTCTGCACCATGCCACCGGGCCAGAGGCTGCAAACCCGCTCAGGACCCGGTGCTGCCGAGGAGGGCTGCCACGCTCTCCCCAGCTGTCTGCTGATAAGCTTTGGTGCTTTGCAATTCCCCTTTCCAATTACTGGCCCCGCTCCCTGCGCCGGCCGGGCCTGCCGCGTGCTGCTGGCTCCACAGCTACCTGGGGGCTCTCGGATGGAGGAGTGGAGGCGATGGGAGGCACGGGGTGCAGAGCGGGGAGGTGTCCAGGTGCTCTCACCTCACGGATGTCTTCTGCAGAAGCCCTTGGAGTCGTCCTCATGGCTGGGGATTGAGTGACCTCGCTGAACGACGCAAACACGGCCCTTCTGTGGGCCCCCTGTTGGAGAAGTCCTCGTAGCTGGCAGGAGGGTGACGCACGGGAGCGCCCGGGTGAGGGGTGTTGTGGTGTGACCCCCGTCACTGGAGGCCAAATGGCAGAAACAACCTTCTGAAGCGGCTTGGGTATGACTGACCCATTTGGGTACCCTTAGGTTCCTACGGGCAACCCCCCAAGCTTCATTTTACAACAACACAACCAAAACTCAATACCAAACCCATGATTCCGGCTATGGTGGGCTCGATGCTTCCCCTTACCATAGGCACATCCCATTTTTGATAACATCCCCCTAAAATTATTCACAGCCCCAATAACAGCCCCTCTGGTGTCCCAGCCATCCAGCAGCCACCCTGCAGCCACCGGTGGGCTGCTGCCTCACCTCGCTGCTGCACCGCATCCCCTGGTGGAAACCCCAGCTTGTTTCCCCCTTCCTTAAATTCCCTCTTCCCAGGGGCTGGGCTCCTGACCCAGGCTGGTACCGAGGTTTTATTGGTGTGAGGCTGGAGTCAGGCTCAGGCTGCCACTGCAGGGAACACGCTCCGCAATTAGCTTGGAAAAGAGGTCTCCAGGGGGACAAAGGGTTTCTCACCAGGAGAAAGAGCTCTCTATTAAAGTGTCAGCTCAGAAGCAAACCTTATCTGAGTTGAGAACAAAGAGGCTGCAGGCTGGGTTACAATTTTTAATATTTTAAAGAGCTGCTGTTTTGAAAATGCTTTATTTATTTATTTATTTATTTATTTTTATTTTTCTCCTAAAAGCATCAGAATGAATGTGTGTGAATTGCGACGATCTAGCCTCAGCCTTAAAAGAAAAGAGGCAACAAGCATGGCTCGGCAACTATCCTGAGACCCCTGTGGAAAGCAATAATCTTGAAAAAGCCAGTGCAAGCTATGTTTTCAATTTATAAATTAAATGTATTTAAAATTTATGAACTTTGACTGCATGAGTAACTACTTCATTAGACTTTAAGGCTGCATGTTTCCTTGGCTTTTTTCATGGTAAAGTAAAACACATTTCTAATAAACATGGAAAGAGATTCCAAGATAGAGTCACTACTTTTATGTAAAGGACCCTCCAGACTCATTAAAAAAGTTTACCACCTAAATAAAGCAAGCACGTTGTAATTCTTGAACCCATAAAATTGGTAATATATACATAATATTAGCCTTTTCTTGCATGTACACCGCTTGATATCGATGAACGACATATAGTAAGGGTTTTACTGTAAGGAAACTAGCATGTAAAACCGTGTTTTGGTACGTCCTAGGCTGTAACGTGAACTTGAGAAACAAGAGAACGTAAGGCGGGCGCTGCTCGAATTTACTCAGCGAGTACGGCTAATTGTATGCACGGCCTTGGGGAGAGCACTGCGGTGCTTTGACACCCAAGCTCCAGCTGTAACTGGAGCTGCCCTGCTTCTCCTACAAGTCCTATCGGACATGTAGACCCCCTTCCACAGCCAGGGGACGTGGGTGTGAAACCCACCGGTGGGGCCGTGGGTGGTGGCATGGTGGTGAGCACCGTGCATGGGCCTGCAGGACGAGGCTGAGGCCCAGGGAGCTTTCCCTGTACTTTCACCGTGTACTTTTCCCTTCCCTGGCACTGGTATGCCCACAGCTGGAGTACAATGTCCTCTTTTGGGACTCCACTTCAAGGGGGATGAGGAGAACTGGAGGGGTCCATGGCCTGAGGCCTGGTGTCTTAAAACCTCCAGTGTCTGACTTGCACATGGCTGGGCCTTGTGATGGTCACGGCCCAAGCTACCAGGACATCACAAGGCAGCGTAAGAGCAGTAACCCCCCAAACCCTTACACACGTTGTGGGCAAAGGCATAGGAGAATCTACATGAGGCTGAAGGTTGCACCTTCATGTTCAAACCTTTATCTTTTCCTTGGAAATCATTTGTTTTTTCTCTCTGAGTCCAGGAGTAGCCAATACCAGCCATCTTCTGGCAACAAAACCTAGTTTTGTGACAGCCTGAACTCATTTGGATCCCAATGACGGAGCTCTTCAGTAAGGTGCATCTTTTTTTTGGGGGGGTAGAAGTTATCCACACACTGTAGTAAGACACCAAACCCATTTCTGAAGAACAACTCTCTTGAGTTTACCACCTTTCCCTTCCTTTTCCAGCCCTTTCTTCCCTAAATCCCTGCTCCAGCTCACACTGCTTCCTCCGGACACCCACTGGACTCCCAGACCCCCCTCAGCGCCCACCTCAGGGCTAGAAGAGCTCCTGGCCTGCCCTCAGCCAGAACCAAATTCATCATTGGCTTGACCACACGGCACTTTTAGCTTGGATGAAACAAAAATTCCAGGGGCAAGTGGGCTGTCGTGGCTGTGACTGCCTCCATGCTGCTGTATGGCGTGGTACACGAGACACTTCACCTCGTTTTCAAGCCTTGTGGTGACAAATCCCTCTTCCTTTTCTTCTTCAGACCTCACCTCTACTTCAGAGCGGTCAGAGTGAGCCAGACTGTGTGCAGGAACTTTTACTCTGCCCTAGCAAAGCTGTCTGTTGGAGGATAATCCCTACCTTGGTTTTTACACAAAGTCTTGTTTGTATGATTTGCAGCTGGAGCTAAATTTGCATTCTGTTCTTCTGCCTCGGGATTAGTGGCACAAGAATCACAGGATTTGCCTTCTCCAGCAGAAACTCTCCTCTGCACAAACCCTTTCCTCAGACAAGTGTCCCCAGCCTTCCCACAGCCCTGGGGCTGACACAGCCAGTCCTGTCCCAGCCTCCCAGCTCCTGGCCTTTGGGGCCACTTTGGGGCCATTGGGGTGCTCCAAATACCACGGGAAATCTCACTTCACGGGTTCTTGCCTGACAACAAGCCACGCAAACCACCCAAAAGAGAACTTTTCCCAAGCCAACTCTCTCACATTTGCAAAAAGGACGGGGTTGCTGAGCAAACAGACCTGCTCCATCTCCGAGTTCTGTAATACGGACACCATATGGGCCACCAAGCTGGTACCCGCTCCCCAGAGCTTTTGTTTGTGTATATTGCAAGCTCCTTAAAAAAAAATAAAAATAACGAAAGCCCCCAGTGAGTTCACTAAGTGAAACAAGCAGGTAAGGTAGTGCTGCATATGGTGCTAGTAAAACTGTAATAGTGAGAGTTGGCAAGAGCCAAGCGGCCTTTGTATTAATTCTCTGGAGCTTCAGGTATAGCCTGATGTAATTACTGGCCCTACTTTGTAGCATTTTAAGAGAAAAGTGTGTGTTTTAAAAAGTTATATTTCCAAATAAAACAGTCAGGTCTGAAGCAAAGTGCCTGATTCTGGTTCCTCTGAAGTCAATAGCAAAACTCCCGTTGACTTAAATCAGAGCAGGATTATGTCCCAAATCTCAGATATAACAGCAAACAGAGCTGCACTCTTTTTAAATTCACTTACCAGGCTACCAGATTGTAACCAATATTGCTCTCTGATTCACTTTTTTCCGTACTTTTTTCTCCGGAAGGTCCCAGCTCCACTGTTCGGGTCTCCATAGACAATGCTACTGCTTAAATTTGTTTCTCACATGAAGACACCTGCTTTGCAGACACGAAGTGTAGGTGGGTGAATCCAGAAATCGAGTTTCACTGTACAAATACAATGGTTTCATTCAAGAAACGTTCATCTTGTACTTCTGGATTTCAAAGCAGTCTATCAAAATGTCATCTATTTCATTTTCCTGGGTACTGTAGCTACAGAAGCCCTGAATGCTGAAGCCATTTACATCTCTGTGAGTAGAAGAATTCAGGGTGGTTGGAGGATTACTAGGAGGAGCTTGTGTTTCTTTCTGATGATGTATTTTTGCAATTGATTAAGGTGTTTACTCTGCTAACTTCCCTGTTAAGGGGAAGTCAGTGATACGTAAAACCCACCTCTAATTGTTTGAATGCTTTCCACATTGTTTGTAAACTCTTATCAAAAGTCACCTGAGGCTGTAATATATCTAACCAGCAGCTCCTTTCCAACATGCAGCTGATAATATCACTAAAGCCTAACCATTTAATCACCAATTTAAATAAGAATATGTATCTGATTGCTTGTATTTCTTGGGTTTGCTATCTAATGGATAAAGATAGTGCTCATGGGAACTATTTTTTTCCCCCTTGGATGTCTGAAATCATCTCACCATACCTATTTTCTTTAACAATTTTGTCCTCTTAAAGTTTCTTGAAAGTGGATGAAAAGTCTCAGAAATTCTTTCTGGGTAGAAATGTGTCTTCTAGATTGCCACTTGTGCCTGAATAACAAGGACAAGAAGCTGTGCTGTCTTTTTGTCTTTTCCTGGCTTCGATCTTGCCACGCTGGTTGTCAACAGAGCAGCCAGAAGCGATGCAGAGCTGAAACGCATCAAGACCCTTGCGCTGCATGAACATTGGCTTTTGAATTGCTCCCCAGACCTCACTGTGTGCCAAGCAGCACGTGGAAAAGCCCTGCCGTGGCCACCTGGTGCCAGAAGCAGCCTTGTATCAGCTTGCAGTTCACCTTCTCGTATGGTTCCTAAGAGCAAGGCACTTTCCATCGCCTGGGCTCGCCCCATTATTTCACCTCAGGTGTTTATGGTCTCTAATCAGCACCTACCTCCCCGTACTGGGGTCTGTCCTATACCTGCAGTGGGTTTTTCATTCGGGCTTCTCCTGGCCTGCTTTCAATCACGCTGGTCACGTGCCTCCAGAGGCAGATGGAAAGCAGATTTTATTAAATTGGCATGAAACGCAGTAAAGCTGCACTGACTTTTTGATAACTTCAGTCCTGCGGTTCGCAGCGTTTATTATCAAGGTTTTCCCATCGGTTCTCCACAGCCGCTGTAGGAGATCTCCCCACGAGTGCAAGGAGGGGAATAACGTGCCTCCCAGCTCCTACAGCCCCGTGTGGGGCAGGGGGCACCAGTGGGAACCAGCCCTATGCTGGATTGCAAGGGCAAGATTGAGGAGCAAGAGGGACTGCTGTGTTCACACCCAGCTGGGAAGAGGGGCACACGGACAGGCTCTGGATCTGGAGCTGCATCTCTCTCTGCTTCGTGTTCCCCACCTGCCAAGAGGAAAGGCATCAGTGTTTTCTCTGGCTGTGAGCCTTGGGCTTTCAGGCGCTGCACGGGCTTCCTCCTCATGGCACCTTTCCCCCTGCCTTCTGCCCGTGCCCACGCCTGTGTAACGAGGACCATCCCTGCCCATAAATCCACCTGCACCTTTTTACTTACCAGGAAGCGATGTTCACTCCCTCGGTGACTAACGCTCGGCGAGGTGAAGAGTGAGGAGTGCAGGCACTCGCACCACGCTCTCGGTGCCCACAAGTACGCACACAAGTAGAGAGCTGATTAAATATTTAATGAGGGAATATTGTAAGAAGATAGGACAGGCTGTGGTGGTCAGCCAGACAAGCACAGCAACCTGCCACGTTTCACACACAATCAGCCCTTTTATGCCCTTTTTTACCTACCTCACCCCTGTCGTGGTTCCGCTCGAGTGGGCAGCCGAGCTCCACCACAGCCGCTCTCTCACTCCCCCTCCTCAAAGAGGAATGGGGAGAAAATATGTGAAAAGGGCTCAAGGATTGAGATAAGGACGAGAAAATCACGCAATAATTATTGTAACGGGCAAAACAGACTCGGCATAAGGAGATAGTAAGATTTATTGCCTACAACTAACAAGCAAGAGAAGTGAGAAAACAAAGGAAAAAAAAACAAAAGCACCTTCCCCCCATCCACCCTCTTCCACCTCCTCCCCCCGAGCGGCGCAGGGGAACGGGGAATGGGGGTTATGGTCAGTCTACAGCACTTCTTCTCTGCCGCTCCTTCTCGGTCACTCTCGTCCCCTGTGCTGTGGGGTCCCACCCACGGGATGCAGTCCTTGATGAACTGATCCGGCGTGGGCTTCCCACAGGCAGCAGCTCTTCCAGAACTGCTCCAGATATGGGTCCGTACCACGGGGTCCATCCCTCAGGAGAAAACTGCTCCAACCTGGCTCCCCTACGGGCAGCAGCTCCTGCCAGATCACCTGCTCCTGCGTGGGCTCCTCTCCACGGGCTACAGGTCCGGCCCAGAATCTGCTCCGGCAGGGGTCTTCCACAGGCGGCAGCCTCCATCGGTGCAGGGCCACCTGCTCCACCGTGGTCTCCTCCACGGGCTGCAGCGTGGAACCCTGCTCCACCGTGGTACTCCATGGGCTGCAGGGGGACATCCTGCTTCACCATGGTCCTCACCACAGGCCGCAGGGGACTTCTGCTCCGGCGCCTGGAGCACCTCTCCCCCTCCTTCTACACTGACCTTGGCGCAAGGCTGTTCCTCGCTCCTCTCACTCTCCCGGCTGCTGTGTGGCGCAGCGTTTTTTCCCTGTCTTAAATATGCTCTCACAGAGGCGAAAAACAACATCGCTTATTGGCTCGGATCTGGAAAACAATGGGGCCCTTCCCAAACATGGGGCAGCTTCTAGATCTTTCTCACAGAAACCACCCCTATGGCTCCCTGCTACCAAAACCTTGCCACGTAAACCCACTACACCCCCTTGTTCCTCCTGCTCCTCCTTCCCCCCGCACACCCCATGGGTTTGCAGGGCTCTGCAGTTTATTTTTCACCCTCCCTGTCCAGGTCCCCCAGTTGATAATCTTACCAGCTGCGAGGTTCGTCCTTCCTGGAAGTGGCTCCTGGAGCTCGTTAGCTCACCAATTAGCGTGGCTGGGACGTCATTGCCTGGTCATTGCCTCGTGGCTTAGAAGTCCTCCACCAGACAACCCTGCAGGAACAAACATTCCCACATTCATGTTCCTAAATCAGCGTGACTGACCAGGCTTGGTTCCCATCACCTCCTCCCTTTCCTCCGATCCCATATTGCCTTGAAAGGGGCCCTTGACCCCTTAAGGCAGCAGGCGCCCCTCTTCTACCCACCCCTACAGCCGACGAGGTGCCTGCGGCCTCCTGTATGGACCCAGGGCTGCGGGAGGCGCCGGCGTGGAAAGCGAGAGTGGGTTTGCTCGAGGTCGGCGGTGATCGCCGCCGGTGTTTCCGCCAGCTAAATAAGGAGCCAGCCACGAAAAAAAAAACAAATCCTGCTCTTGGTTTCACCGCTGCGATCGGGGGCGTCTCATCTGGTTTCTAAGGGGAGCGATGGCTGGGTGAAAGGGCTGTGAATAATTTCGCTCTAGCAGTTCGTGGAGACGCGTGACAGTCCGAGGTTTGAGATCGTGCGAGCTAGCCCAGGGCTCGGTCTCAGTTTTGCTTTGAGGTAACCCAGATATTCAAAGCGAAACCTGGCTAAAACCACGCTGGGGACTTACTTTTGAATTTCACCCTACCCAGAGACATTTGAGGCATGCAAATGAGAGCCCTCCATCCCCCAAGAGGCTGAGGCCTGAACTTGAGGGCAAGTGAAAGCATCAGACGGGGGAGGCTGGGGAAGCCCTGGGGGGAAGACAAATTACCCTCTGATTGCAGCCACTCCCCTCGGGCACCCCAACTCCTGCATGAGGACGGGCAGAGGTTGGGAAGCGGTGAGGGGCTTTTGCTTTTAAAGCATTTATCCAGGTAGGTGGAACCAGATTGTATCACCACGTTTAATTACTAGACAAATGACGAGATGGTGCCTCAAGATCTCCACAGAGCAAGTCAAGAGCACAGACCCCTGATTTTCCCCCTCTCGCAGCAATTTCATCCCCGGGAACCCCTCCCGGAGCTGTTTTCCAAGGCAGGGAATTTGTGCAGGCTCCATCTGCGGTGGCTCCAGCTCTGGCCCTGCATCCCAGCCGGGTAAGTTGTTGAAAGGATGACCTCTAGTGGCACCGGGGAAGCTGCTCTGCCCAGCCGGCTGCTCCCCTCCCAGCCTGACACCCCCAAAACTGGGGGAATTGGGGCTCGACAGCACCTCTGGTAGAGTGAAGGGGAGAAATGTTGCGGCGAGGTGGGCACCCGCATCTCCCTCTGTGCCCTCGCCATGCTGCAGGTGTGTTCAGGAGGAGGAAGAGGAGGAAGAGGAGGAAGAGGAGGAGGAGGAGGAAGAGGAGGCTGCTTCCTCCTTCTCCTGCACTTCTTCCTGCTGCCTTCCAGCACCCTGCTGTCCCTCTCACACGAGGGCAGAGCCAAGCCCCTCAGCCAACAGGGGCTGATGTTCTCCATCTCCTCAGCCTTTCTGGGCCTTGTCCAAGGTCCTTTGGTTTGAGCGAGGTGAGGAGGTGCACGCTCGGGATGCGGCTCGGTCGGGAAGGCTGAAAAAGGGCCGAAAAGGGGATTTGTGGGGCCATCCCCCTGCGGCACATTGCCCGTGGTGTGACAGCAAGCGTGGTCCCTGCCTGGGGATGTTCATTTCTGAATTTAATCCTTGGTACTGTTTGCTCAGCAGACCTTGCTGAGGGACCGCAGTGCGGTCTCTCTCTTTTACCTCAGACTGATTTCTGAAGAACAACTGGGTCATCCCAGTGGAAGTACCCTTCCCGTGTTCAGCTTGGTAGCTTTTTAGCGACTTTCTCCTTTCACAGCCTTGTCTGAGTGTACACAAGCTTCTAGACCCAGCCAGCAGCGTGCAGTCCACCCCCAGACGCTCTGTACCTAGAAGATTAGGATGAAGATGTTCACATCTCAATCAAGACTAAAATGTGTTTCTGAACATAAAATCACCATCACCCCCATCCCTATCCCACTCTACACCCTGTTACAAATGCTAATCCCACTGTCAACACACATCGCACCAGAAAAAAAAGTATTCATGTTTTTTAATTCATACATCAGGTGTGCAAAACAAGGGAGTTGAGAACAACTCTCTGCAAAATAAAAAACATGAAACTGGGAAAATTTGGGGCACAGGAATTCAACCCAGCGGCGTGCAGCCACCCGATGAGCATCCACCCATCCCTGCGGGTCTGGCGCTGGTCTCTGACAACGTGCATGGAGCCCAGCAGCGAAATGTGGCCACAAAATGGTGAAACATGGCCAGATCACAGGAGCCGGGGACAAATTTCAGCCGCAGGGGTCCGCAGGGTCTGCCCAGCCCTGGGGGAGGGCGGTGGGACCCACAGGCGTCCCGCCCTGCTGGCAGTGCCCGGGGTGTCCCGGAGGACACACATCTTTTGCTCCCTGTCACGAGCAGGAGTAGAAACCCAGGTTTTTCATCGAGGCATTCAGCCTGACAGCCACGGCCAGGCCATTAATATGTGAACCCGGTGTGGGTGGGGAGACGGCGCGCATCCTTATCTGCGCCTTCCGAAGAGCAAGGCTCGCTGCTGAAATGACACAGCCCTCACTTCTAGTAAATACTAATTTTGCCCTTCTTAGGAGCTGCTGCTTGAATCAGATTAGGAGGATGACTCTGTTGTCACAGCCTGACTGAGCGTAGTTTTTTTTGTGTGTGTGTTTTTAAGAAGGGCAATATAGTAAGTATCAAGGCCACGGCAAAGAGGTGATTTCATGTGAAATTCTGTGTTTAGTAATCAATGGTCAAGGCCAGCCAAAGCGATCTGGTGACTGTCATGGTGGAGAGATGGGAAACTACTGCCTCCCTCAAACTTCCCTCGGCTGTAGACAAAAATAAAATAAAATAAAATAAAATGCCATCCTTCATTTCTCGTCCTTTTAAAACCACTCGGCGTTATTCCCACTTTCCGTGACTCAGCCTGACGCCGCCCACCCAAGCAACCCCACCAGCAGACCCGAGGCACTCAGGGTGAGCCTAAGCATCCAGGGACAGGAGAGCAAAACCCTCGAAGACGCTGCATGACAAGGGCTGGGGATTGCACCAAAGAACTGGAGAGACCCTATAAAAGCGCAGGATGCTTTTTTTTTTTTTTGAGGACGGGGACCTGTTCCTTGCACTTGAATGCTGTTTCAATGCAATCGCGATTTTAAAAAGCCCCAAGGCCGGGCTTTGATCGGGGTTTTGGAGAACAAAACGCTCCCCTCCGACCAAACATCTCAAAATTTACGCATTTCAACAGCTCACGGCTGCGCTGGTTGCTGCAGACAACTAAGGCTGGCAGGCAGCCAGGCCAAAAGAAAAGAAGAAAAGAAGAAACAAAGAAAAAAAGAAGCTAACTTCCACAACATGCTAAGCCACACGGTACTTTGTCACAGGCAAAATATTCAGCAAATAGCAATCACAAAAGCGAATTCACGATTTTAAGAACCTCTGAAAATTTCCAGCGTGGCTCACGGGGCAGGGTCCCTCCTCGAGCCTTCCGGCCGCGCGGTGCTGAGCCGCCAAACCCCGGCTGGCAGGGCAGTCAGATCCCTACCTGCGAGGTGCAAATCACTCGGTATCTCCTTCAGCATCTCGTGACAGAGCCGCGGCCTGTGCGGATGCCGTGGGAGGCACATCCCCACCCCTAAAACCCTGCACCGAGGTTTCTGGCATTCCCACCTGCACAAAGCCTCGCCAGAGGGTTTGAGCAAGCCCTTGGCCTGAATACGCCAGTGGTGAGTGTACCCCAGGAGGCAAAATTTCCACTAGGAAGAAAAAAATTGGCCACCAAACTCCTGGGAGCACAGAGAGGAGACCAGCTGCAGCTTGGACTCGGGAGACAAGCATCAAGAAGAAAAGGCACATAACAAAATGCATTGGAAAAATGTTGAGCCAACAAGCCCAGAAAAGTGTGGTCCTTCAAGGTGGTAGGGTTTAGGATCTGTCTGTCTGGTCTTTCAAGAAAGCCCTAAAAAGAAAAAAAATGCCAACTGGAAAAGAAATCCTGATGGATATATGGAGATGGATAAATCTGGATATAAGCCAGGCGTTTAAAGCATCACCAAAAATCAGTCTGATGAAATGTACAGGTTTTAAATCGCTGTAGTTTACGTGGGGCATTTTCTTGAGCTGATGTGCAGAGCCACGAGACAGCCCTTACTGAAAGGAAGAGACAGAAGTTGTGCTGGAGGTTCAGCAAAGCACATCACCCACCTGAAGCGGTCTTCAGGTCTAAAGCCCGGTCAGAAAAGTGAGCTGGAGAGAGATGCAGGACCCACACAGGGTTTGGTGCCATTTTATCGGGGTAGGACCATCACGTCATTTCTCCATGCAAGGGGAGAGTGCCAGAACGTCTCCCTTCCCTACCCCAGTGACCTTCAGCCTTTTGAGGTTATGCAGTAGTGCAGGTAAGAAGGACAACCTTGCAAAACCCTCAGGCCCATGAGAAGCAACAGCCAATTAACCCTGCAGCCTTGAACAAAGTGTTACTTGCATGAAAACGGTCCTCCACGGGGAAACTGCAAAGCAAAGCTGAGGACGCGCCCGGAGATGTTGCTCTCAACTTATTGTTCAGCTCCCAAGGTGTTTCTTTGTTCCCACTTTCCCAAATTCTTGTGAAACCCTCTGCTACTTGGAGATCTCAGCATCACAGGATGGCTGAGGCTGGAAGGCACCTCTGGATGCCACCTGGTCCAACCCCTGCTCCAGCAGGGCCTCCCACACAGCTGCACGGGAGCACTGCGTGCACGTGCAGGAGCAGCCTCTGGCTCTCTGCGAAGTTACAGCCCCCCAGCACTTTCTGTGCCGTGACAGCTTTTGCCCAGCAGGTACTGTTTGGGTTGGAGCTGTTGTGGAAACACTGCCTCAGGGGCGAATGCTGCTGGAAAATTCCACCTGACAACAGATGAGCAGTTTCTGCGATTAAAATTCACCAGAAACATTCTGTTTTCGCAGATGAAAACAATAAGGGCTGTGGGTGTCCCCATCTGCAGGGGGCACAGAGAGCAGCAGCAGCACGAAGGAGCCACGTTAAGGCTGCACTGGGCGTCTTGCAAATGAGGAGAGGGCTGGAGCACACCAGTCACAAAACATGGCATCCCATTGAAATCAACTGTAGTGGGAGCTCATGGTGACCCAGGCTGAATCGAGGTGTCTTTTTGGCACCTCCTATGCCACAAATTCTCAGCTCAGCACCTCCTGCATGCCCGCTGCTCCTGCCCGGGCCGCGGCTGCACGTTACGAGCAGCGTGTGCGGCCCCGAGGTAACAAAAACAGATAAAAATAGGACCTCTGTTCTCCAAACCTGCCTTCTGATTGCCTTTTTTTTTTTTTTCTTTTAACAAGTGTTTAAACATTGTTTTTAACCACAGAAATCAGATACTCAGACAACTTTCATCTCATTCCTGCAGAATCAAAATGGAGCTTCTCGCGGGGCGGCGGGGCGCCGGTGATGCTCGCGCTCAGCAGAGGAAGTCGCCTCGTAACGCGAATTTCCCGGGTGTTTCTCCTGCCAGGGTGCCTGGCCCTGCATGGCCAGGCACTGCCCCAGCCCCTGCAGCATCCCCCTGCAGCTGGGTGGCCCAAACCATCACCACCTGGAAGCCCCGCAGGCCCCGCAGCCCACCCAGACCCGCGCTTGCCCCTTGGTCCTGACCATGAAGGCCTCAGAGCTGCATGGGTCTTCGTGGCCAGGGTCAGGGCAAGCCCCCATCTCCTGAGACATCACCCCCAGACCAAACCAGGGCATTGCATTCAGAAACAGATTTCAACCGTGCCATTACTCAGTGTTTTTCCCGACGCAGATGTCGGGCCAGATTAAGTTTCTAGTGCTCCAAAGCTCTGGTAATGACTTTCTTGAGATTTTGGTCACCAACTGGCAAGAATCTCAGCACAGGTTTTGCTCTTTCTGCACCTTTTTCAGTCACCTTGAGCTGAAGCCTCCCCAGCATCATCCTCCCCCCATAGCTGCTACTATCAATGGGCAAGAAAAGTTGACATTGAAGCCAGTTGTCCTCCTAATTTTGGTTCCGCTCCCCCGCCAGGTGAACAGCAGAGGTGTGGAAAATCCCTGCCTGTCGTCTTGAAACCGAAAGCACCTGGATCGGAGATTTTGTGTCTGCACCCGAGGCTTCCTGAAAATGTTTTGCACCTGAAGACAGAAACAGCAGCTGAAGCCAGAGGGGGGGAGGAAGCCAGGAGAGGCGATGAGGCAATGGAAAGAGAGCACAGAAGCTTCCTGCCGCCCCTGGCGCGGAGGGGATGCTGCCACCGCCGCCTCACGGCGCCCAGCTCCATCGCACCTGAGGCACCCCACCGGGGCTTGGGCAGCAGCCCAGAGCTGGGGCTGGAGACCACGCTTGGAGCAAGCCTGGTGCCAGCACGTGCGAGGCTCCTGGAGACCCTTCGCAAGCTCTCCCCACCGATCCTGTGAGCCCTGGGTCTGGGGGAGCGAGACCCATCGGCCTGCAGGACGGCAGGGGAAGGCGGCCATCGCAGGGCCTGTGGCAGCGGGGCAGCAGGACGTGGCCTGTCCTGATAGTGGTGCCTCCTCCTAGGCCAGCATGGGGGATGTGGTGTGAAGAGGCCATGACTGAGAGCCAAATTTGAGGGGATCCTTCAGACCAGCTCCAAGGGGCTGAAGGGTGGTGGTGGGTGTGATGGCGGCCTGAAGGACCAGCCCCAGAGGAGCCACGGGTGGGGTTTTCTTCTGGACGATGCAAAGCCTGCGTGAAAAGGCCTGCAGAAGCCAAAAGGGGCTGCGGGGAGTCCTGGAAATACCTGGGCCAGCTGCTGGCATCCAGGGCTTCGCAGGAAAGGGTGGGGAGGGTTTGCAGGTCCCTGCTTTTGGGTGGGGACAAGAGGAGTGCGGCAGGAGCAGCCCTGCGCCCAAGGGAGGGTCCCGGCCCGCGGCGGGGCCGTGCAGCGGGTGGAGCTGGGCTGCACGCCCGTAGCGCAGCAGCACCTGCTGCACGCAGGGCAGGAGCGTGTTTTGCACAGAAGAAGAACCCACTTCCTTTCTTCTGCCTTGCAAAACTAAAAAAAAATAATAAAATAAAATCGGGCAGAGAGCACGTTGCTTCCCACCCCCTCCTTATTTCCAAGCTGTTCCCAGAGGCGGCTGGCACCCGGACCCGTGGGCTCCTCCATGTCCCGCTGGGGCTGGCGCTGCCTCATGGGGCTCGTCCCTCCTCTGGCCTCCACGGCCCTACAGAGGCACTTCGGCCTCTATTTGGGGTTGAGACCCCCAGAGCCCCTCTACGTGGCCCTCCCTGGCAGTGTGGTGCCTTCCCGTGCCCACAGCGATGGGACGGGATACAACAGGGCCTTGGGGTGATGCTTTTGGGTTTTACATGTGAAACCCTCCTGCCATGAGCATCAGGGAGGGAGGGAGCGAGGCCAGGAGCCTCCCAGGATAACGCAACCCCTCACCCGCCCTCCGTGCTGAAGCGACCCCCGCCTGGGTGTGAGCGGAGGGTGCCTGAGCCTTCACCTCATTTTGGCAAAGCGTGAGGTGAAGGACGGTCCCGAACCCACTCCCGGCGGTGTGCTCAGGATCAGGCCTTTCGCAGGGATAACCCCGTGCCGTGGCACGTCCTCCGTGCTCCGTCGTCACCGAGCAGCTCGAGAACATCTGAGCCCGGCACAAGTTTGGGTGGCTTAGCGATGAGCATCCGTGTGCGTAGAAAATCCCCATCTCACGAGGGAATATCTTCTGTAATTCACTCAGCAGCTATTGTCCCACCAGCAGACCTCTCCCCCCAGGCCGTGCAAACCCCTGAGCACCAGAAGCGTCTCCGTGAACAGATGATTGTGAGCAAATTTTCATTATTAGTCTCGCAGTCGTAGAAGTCGATGCCAATATCATCCAGTGTGTAATCTCTGTACGGATGACTCACTGCACACGGGTACACAGATTAGTGCTGAGCTTAATGCCGCGATGCTCTGAACGATTATAAATGTTATGCAATTAAAGAATTGGCTGAGCTTCGCGAGCATAAAGGGAAGTTTAAGCTTAGCTTAACTGTAATCTTAGCCTTGACATTTCTTAGCCTCAGTGTTTTCCAGTACTGCCCTAAAGGTCCCCTGCTGGGAATTTCCTAGCTTCACTGGGAGTTTTTGGAAGGAGAAAAAAAATAAATAATAATAATAAAAAAAAAGAAAACAAGTGAGGTCATCACCACCAAGAAGAAAAAAACCCCAACCACCGAGCAGAGTCTGAAATCCTCCTGGGATCTGAAAGCCCCCCCAGCGGCCTCCAGGACACAGAGGCTGTGGGGAAGGCTGCCCTGCTGTGGGGGCTGCGGGGCAGGCTGAGCTTCTGCAAATGTTTTGGGAAGTGCCAAAAGCTCAAGGAAAGCACTCAGCCCTGCTGCAGGACACAAACCGCCTGACCCCACGGAGAATGGTTTGCACCCAGCGGGCTCTCCATCCCTCCTCGGATGGAGGTTTAATGGCACGTGGGGTGTGATAGGTGTGATAAGTGTTGTCCTGGACTTTTGGGAAAAGGTGAAGCGGCCCCATCAGGCTGCCCGGGCGAGGGGCTGAGCCCCAGGGTCGGAGCTGTTGGCTTTAATCTGGTGCATTTTGCATTCTGGTAGAAGTTGTCAGAGTAAAACCCAAAGTCGGCTGCGATGGCAGGAGCGATTGCTGCGCAGGTACAGTCATTTGTCTTCCCCGGCGCTGCCACTACTGAGAATAACCCCACGGCTGACAAATGCCTCTCACACACCGAGAAAAGAAAAAGAAAAAAAAAAAAAGCCCAGCGAGAACACACGATTTTACTAAACCTAAGAGAAAAAAAAAAAAAAAAAAAGCCCAAAACTCCCGGTGCTTTTATAACGTGAGCCAGTACCCAGAGGCGCGCAGACACAGCCAGGAGCAGGGCGCTGGAGGGTCCTGCACTGGGGTGGGAGGAAGAGGAGGAAGGAGAGGAGGAGGAGGAGGAGAAAGGAGAAGAGGAGGAGGAAAAGGAAGGCAACCGCGAGGTGGGTGTGTGTCCGTGCGTCTGTCACAGCGCCTGTGTGCACCTCGGCTGCTGGGTGCTGCGGGACCGCAGAGCGGGGAGCAGCAGCGGGACACAGCCACAGCCACAGCCTGCGGTGAGGGGAGGCTGCCCGGGATGGACAGATGGACAGGATGGGATGGGGATGGACAGGGATGGACAGGGCAGGGTGGGGATGGACAGGATGAGGATGAGGATGGGATGGATGGGATGGGATGGGATGGATGGGATGGGGATGGACGGGATGGGGATGGATGGAGGGTGCTGGATGGGACAGGGCAGGCACAGACCCCACGTCCCAAAGCACGTCGAGGAGCAGAGCACACAGATTTGGTAGAGGGACATGTCCCACTCCTCTCTTTGCACAGGCAGGGGGCATCACCAGCACAGGGATTTTTCCTTTCTTTTTTTTTTTTTTTTTTTTAATTTGTTTCTGCCCTCCAGACCCCTCTCTGCCCCAGCCCCGCCTCTGTCTGGGCATTTTTTCATTGAATGCCCCCATTCCCCCCGCAGCGATGAATAAATTATGCCACCGCCACGAGACGAGTTTGGGACCTTGTTTGTGTGACACGCAATTCTCTCTCCCCCTCTCCCTCCCACCCTTCCCCCTCCACATCCTTTCTGCTATTGCTTGGATGTGCAAAAAAACAACAAAAAACAAAGAAATTAAAAAAAAAAAAAAAAAAAAATAAGAGGAGCTGGTGACGAGAAGCAGAACGAAGACAATGAGTCACAGCCTTTGTTTCGCCCCGAAATCACCAGGGCTGCGTTTTTCCAAATGACTGGGGCTGAGCGCTGCTGGGGGGCGGCAGGGAGCGGAGGGGACGGGCCCCCGGCTTCCTGGTAAGGGGCAGCCCGGGGCTGTGGGTTTCACCTCTCTTCTCCTCCCAGGGGAGGAGGAACTGGCTGGCAATGGCTGCTGTGGAGGCCGCCTTCCCCCCTGCCAACCTCACCCCCGTCAACCAGAGCGGCTGCGACGTGCACAACCACCAGGTCTCGGCCAAAGTCACCTTCTCGCTCTTCTACACCGCCCTGCTGGTGTTCGGCGCCTGCGGGAACATCCTGGCCCTCTGCATCACCTTCCAGCGCAGGAAGAAGAAGCTCAACTCCACCGACCTCTACCTGGTCAACCTGGCCCTGTCGGACGCCCTCTTCACGCTGGCGCTGCCGGGCAGGATCGCCTACTACGTGCTGGAGTTCAACTGGCCCTTCGGGGACTGGTTCTGCCGGGCCACCGCCTTCGTCTTCTACATGAACACCTACGTGGGCATCTACTTCATGACCTGCGTCAGCGTGGACCGCTACATCGCCGTGGTGCGCAGCAGGCACCCCGGCAGGCTGCGGAGGATGAGCCGCGCCAGGGCCGTCTGCGTCCTCATCTGGTTCCTGGTGTTCCTGCAGACGGCGCCGCTGCTGCTGCGGCCCATGACGCGGCGGATGGGGGACAGGCTGACCTGCATGGAGTACTTCAACTTCGAGGAGGTCCCCAAGCTGCCCTACCTGCTGCTGGCCGCCTGCGTGCTCGGCTTCTTCCTGCCCGTGGGCATCATCCTGGTGTGCTACGTGCGGATCAACCTCAAGCTCTGCCAGACCGCCAAGGAGAACCCGCTGACGGTCAAGAACGGCCACCACCGCCGGGCCTTCACCGTCATCCTGGTGGTGCTGCTGGCCGTCCTGCTCTGCTTCAGCCCCTACCACCTCAACATCGTCCAGTTCATGGTCAGGAAGATCCTCTACCAGCCGTCCTGCCGCGAGCAGCAAGCCTTCAAGATGTCCCTGCAGGTCACCGTGGCCTTCATGAACCTCAACTGCTGCATTGACCCCATCATCTACTTCTTCGCCTTCCGGGGCTACAAGCGGAGGCTGCTGCGCATCTTCAGGAACAGCGGCTCCATGGCCACCTCCTCCACCGCCAAGACCCCCTCCGAGAGCAACAGCAACAGCCAGCCCCAGGGCTCCAGCTCCGTCTAGAGGCACGGCCCCTCCTTTTCCCTCCGGCCGGCAGCGTACGGACCGTGCCCCGCAGCAGGACCCGCCCTGGCCGAGCCCCACCAGCTCTGTGGGGCCACCGACCCCACCTGTGGCTGCTGGCCTGGAGCAGAAGGGCCCCGTTCCCACCTCCGCCCCAGAGCACGCAGCCCGTGGTGGCCACGGGCAACGCGCCCGTCCCTGCTTTTCTGCATCCCGCTGTGGTGGATGTGCTCTGGGGAGGGGGTGTAGGGTCCCTCGCAGCGCCCTCCAGGAAACCTTCACCCCCGTGCTCCCCGCAGCCTGACAGGAATGGGGGAACGGGGCCTGGAGGTGGCCTCACGGGGCCTTCCCTTGGACCTGAGGGCCCTGCAGGCTGGCCCAGATGGGTGCATGAAGTAGCTGAGGTTGGGAAGCGTCTCCAGAGGGACCTTCCTGGTCACCTGGGCCCTACTCAGAGCAGGTGGGACTGCAGGGCTGGCCTGAAGGGAGCCTGTGCCTGTAGGGCACGCCACAATGGCCGAGGAAGAGCTGGCGTGCAGTAATCGAGGAGTGTCAGTGGTCTGAACGCTGCCAGGGAGCCTGGTGAGGGCCACCAGTCCAGCAGCCTGCTTGGAGCACCACCACCTCGAGCACCAGGCCTGTGGTGCTAGACATCATCCCTGTCACCGGGGACAGACTTCTGAGGACACCAGGCTGGGGACAGCAGGACACAGACGGGACGGGGAGGGAAGGGAGATGGAAAAAGGAGATGTTTGATGGAGAAAGGAGAGGTGTTTGATGCCCCGTGTCGCCTGAACATGCTCTCCAACCCGTGCGTGCTCCCCAGCTGCTGGTGCAGGAGTGTGAGCAGGGGGCATTTCCCCAAAACCGTGTGCTCATTGAAGAGAAACGGGCGCAGCAGCGCTCATTCTCCACTCTTCATTCATCCCCCGACCCGAACTCCTCGCAGGATGGCCCCCGGAGCCCTGCACGTTTCCTGCGGCTCCGCCTCACGAGCGGCCTCGATGAGAACATCTCTCATCCCTCCCCTTATCAGCTCCTATCGCTAACTGCACCGCTGCCGCCGCTGCTGCTCCCTTCCTGACGTTCTCCCCGCTGCACAGGCGGCTGCAGCCAGCGCCGCGCCGCTGCCATCAGATGTGGGATTCCTGCAGAGGAGCGCGAGCAGACACCCGTGCAGGGGCCAGATAACATCTGGGGAGCGGCGACCGCAGCTGGCGGGCAGGGAGCTGTTGTCGCTGCGGGGACGGGGACACCGCGGCCGCGCCCCGGCAGCGCATCCTCTGCAACGCTGGGGCTCGCCGAAAGAGGGAGAGCCGAGACCTCGTGCAGGGCGAGCGGTGTTAATATTTCTGTGTTCATAATTCTGAAGTCACCTGGAGCTGCTCCTGCTCATCGCAAGCCGTGCCAGAGTCTGCTTGATGTAATAAATGCGGTGGTTGGGAAGGCTGGGGCAGCTGGGCAGCCTTCATCAGCCTCACGGATGGTTTTCCAAGCACAGTTCCTGCTGCGCCGTCTCGATCCAGCCCAGGCTGCAGCCTTGTGACCTGGAGAGAGAGGGGAAAGCTGCTGGGTTTATCCCGGGGCAGGGAGCACACTCATTTTGCGGTCGCATGGCAGAGGCGGATCTGCGTGGAGCCGTGCAGCCGGCAGGCCTACGTGATGCAAAGTGAAATTCCCTTCGTGTGCTGTGAGCCTGGCGGTTCAAAATCCCTCGTGAGTCAAAATCCTCGCTGTGCCTCCTGGTGTGCCGCCCCGCCGCCCCCTGTCTCTGCAGGCCTCTCCTTCCTCCCCGCTGCGCTCCACGCTCTGTGCTTCTGAACCCATTGCTGAGCCCTCTCCTTCCCCTCAGCTCCACCTCTCCTTCGCTGAGCTCAGAAGCCCTTTACAGTCTCTGCTTCTCTCTGTTAAAGGCCAAATCCTGCCTTCAGCTCAGCCACGATCCCCGAATTCTCCCCCCACTTCCGAAGCACCAATATTCCTGCTTTCTCCAACGCCGCCACTCAGGCTTGGCTACAGCCTCCTGCAAACAAGCCCAAGCCCCAAAAACTTCCAGTTTCCACTTGGAGAGTCCTTTGCAATCACACGCCAGCTGCTGGACGGCCACCTTGTGGAGATTGCCACCACCTGCACCCCTTCTCCAGGTCACCGCCGTCTGCTTCGTGCCCTGTGCTTGCACTGGAAGCTCTCGGTAGCGCGTGACCTCTTTGAATGTCCATGAAAGGCTGCGTGTGCTTCCCCAAAGCATCCTTTTGTAGGGCTGGAGGAGCGTAATCCTCCTGAAGGTTAAAGCAAGCACAGCATGCTCTGCATAAGCACGTTTACGTGGATAATAAAACAGGCTCATGCGTCTGCACATAAACACATACGGCGTTTGCGTGTTCGTGTGGCCCTCCTGGTAAAACAGGATTTATACTCAGTCCTATAAAATGCTTATTTCTGTGGCTGCCCAGTGAAAGAAAGCTAATTTCATTTAGGTTTTCCTTGTGGAAGAACACGTACAAGAGATTAAACACACCCATGTACGGAAGCAAGAAGCAGTTCAGATGAATGCTGCGCATTTATTTACCTTCAGTTTATTTACCTACAACAGCCCAGCTGTGGTCCTGAGTGCTTCCAAACGTGGATGCCCTCGCGACTGCGCACACACTCCACATGCCCGTGGTGAAGGAGCTGGGTCCCAATCCTTGCACACCGGCTTCTGATTTTCTTGAACGAACACTTAGCTGCAGTTCCATTAGTCAAAGCGATAAATAAACGGTTTCTCTCTCTCTCTCTGTATATATAATCCATCCATCCACCCACACGTATATATGCATACACCCATACTCAGAAAAGCCACAATTTGTGCCATATGTCCAGTTCCCTGCTGTATGTTTTGCTTGCTTGGTTCTTAGTTTCAGCCAAAAGTAACGAGACCTCTTCGGCAGGCGTTCACAAGGGCAGGAGCTATGGCTAGGACGGGGAGGTACAAGGCCCACTCGCTCAGGTGAGGAGTACCCTTAGTGACCTTTAGCACTCATTTGGGGACAGGAAAATGCGTTAGGTGCAGAGCCCAATCGCTCTGCATCTTAGCAAAACGTTCAGGCTTGAGAAGCTGGCAGCTTATCACGCACGTTTCCACAAAGACAAAGCTCCCCGTGGGCGTATCTCAAAGTATCACAACCATCTAGGAAAGTCCCCGGTAAACGATTCCGATGTTGTCTCAGCAGATAACATTCCCAGCCCGTCAGAGAAATCAGAAAAGCAGCTGCTGTTACTTCAAAACACCACCTCGTGGCTTTACTGAAGTCAGCCCGAGTCTCCTACGGGCTTAAAATTCTCTCCGCAGAAGTGTTGTGCGTCCTCTCGCTGCCTACACACAGGTTTGTGTCACACATCAACAAGGAACGAGGCGTTTCAAGTCGTCCTGGACGCAGCACCGTGTCAGCTGGAAGGAGCACACTCCTCACACCCACAGAAATGGTCCACCAAAGGTTCACAAGCAAGTGGAAATCGACTTCTTCTCCAGCTCTAGTGCACGAGGCTTTTTCTGCATTCTCCTACGAAACGGGAACTCTGCTCAACTGCATCGGACCCCTCCTTTTACCACTTCTATTTTTTTTTTTCTCTTTGGAAATCACAACCCTGGAAGTATTTTGAACACAATCTGCTCTCGCAGATATCGAGGGGGGTTTTCAGCCGACATCACCGAGACCTGAGTTGTGCTCCTCACGTCTGACCACGCTCTGGGAATCGCTCAGCAAAAAGGGGCTTTCCGCACAACATGTGGATACCCTCCGTACAGGTCAGGGGGGGAGAGGATTTAGACTTGGAGAACATCCACCACCGTGTCCTGGATGCCTCTTTACATAGTTTAAAGTCGCAAGGGAGAAAGGCAATGTCTGAAAGGGCACGCGTCCTGTTGAACTTACCCTGGGATGCACCTGAATTTCCTGCAGACAAAATTTCCCTTCCGAAGCCTTTATTGCTTCTTATAAGAAACACTTGTGGAGGAAGAATCTGTATGTTTCAACATTAAAACATGTATTTGTTTAAAAATACTTAATGGATTTCCCTATCCAGATCATTGTAGGTTTCTCTAGCAGGTATTCTTACATTTAACCTTTTTAAGGCAGCCAGGTTCAAGATAATCTGGGTAGAGAGATGTGCCCAGGCTACACACGAAAAGTGCCACTCAGCTTCACAAAACCGAACTCTTCCACTTAAAAAGCAAACCCCGCCTAAAAAACATGTCACGGCAGCAAGGCCAGCCCTGAAGTGGGTTCATCAAAGCCCTGGAAAACACACAGTAACTCCAAAAAACTTCTCAATTCCCCCACTGGAAAGTACTGAAAGATATGTAAATGACTTGGACGTAACTACAGAAAAATGCCACGCACGTACAGATGAATAAACTTGATGCCATTTCTGTATAAGCACTTGGCTGCCCAAAGGACTTTTTTCAGTTTTATCAGTCAGTTACAAAAATAAGAAAGGTATCTCCCTCTCTATAAATCTCGTCCTGTGGTTTCCCGTTGTATTTTCCAGGCCGAGTATGACCGCAGAGACCTGTGCTTTGGCACACACACGTTCATGTGGATTTCCGAAACGCTCTTCTCTCTCCTCTGTTCTTTCACCTCATTCCCGAACAGTACCACTCCTGCCTGGTTTTATGGAGGTGTTCACCTCTCTCCAGCCCACCTCCCGAAACTCCTCAGCTGCTCATACCGAGCATACGTCTGAGAGTCCAGCCAAGTACATTTAATTATGAATTTAAACTTCAAAATCAGCGTTGTACTACCTTGGCGTTACGTCCTGTCAGCTCCTGTGCTGCTCTGAACCACCCTTAAGGTTGGTATTCCTCTCTGTGACCAAGAGTAGCTGCTCGAGAGAGCGAGGATTCACCCACATCTTCAAAAGCAGAAAACTAAAACTATATAGAAAAGATAGTTTTTTATATTTTCCCTTTGAGACAGCATGTAGCCAGCTCAAAACATGAAACTGGCACAGAGGAGACTGAGCACACATCCATCGTTACAGAAGTTTGTCTGAATTAGACGTAGAAGCCGTTCAAATCATTCCAGTTCTGACCTCGTTGTACCACTCAATCCACTTTTATTGCTTCCAGTGAGTGTCCTCATGCCCTGTGTCTGAGCAGCAACTTTCTCAGTTGGTAAAATTTCAATTTACAGTGGTCGCTGACCACAGCTTGCAATACGCACACGAACGTCCTCATATCCTACCTGTGCATCATGTGCTGAATGACAACTTTTATTTAAAAAGGAATTCAGGAAATAAAATATTACAGGCGTTAATAAACCTTTCTGAAGAATGACAAATAGTCCCAAAACCCCTTCCTGAACTGAAAACGAAGTGATCTTCAAACATCTTATTATTGTAGTCAAAAAACAAGTACTGTAAAATAACAGGTAAGCTAGAGAAATTAGACTGGTAAATGAAGAAAATACAATTTTTCTCGACAGGTAGTAAATCTAGTTGTGGTGGTTGCTGGAGCCTCCTTCCCTAGTCATTAAGTCTGACAACATGTCTAACAATGATTTACAAGAGAAAAAAAAAAACCACCTACTCCATTTAAAAAATAAATTTAGGTGATATCCAGTAATAAGGAGAAACTAAAGTTATTTCGAAAAGGATAAGCAGGACAGAAACCACCAATTGATTTGAAGGCTTGGGAACATTTCACATCATTCATGAACATTGCTTTCAACCAGCGGTCACGCAGAGCCAGCCTCTTCTTCCTGACGCTGCTTGCAGGGACGACCTTCGTCAGTCTGTCCAGCAGGTGGCTTTGATCCTCTTTCAGACGCGTACAAACCCCACGAGGAGAGTTCCTTCGCACAGAAAACCATCAGTGCTGCAGTAGAAAATTAGTGGCTACATTTAAGTCATTATTTGAAGCCCTCAAAGCTTCCAGAGCATCTCCCCTGGAAAAGCCCATTTCCATAAGTCGTGCGACCTGTAAGAGAAATGACATCAAACCACTGAAAAAACAGAGTTTTGTTCATACTGCGTGTGCATTAGCTTTGTGACAGTGTCAGGGATCACCTTTTCCCTCTAATCAGTCTGTTCCTACAGAATAAGCAAGCACAGGTACACGACACCACAAAGACACATCTGGGACAGCACGCTTGAAGATACTGTCAGAGAAAGAGATGGCTGCTTTGTGATAGTTTATTAAAAAAAACAACCTTTTGCTGAAAATGTATTTTCCTAGCTGGTCTAGTTTTGAGAGAAGGGTGAAATGGAAAGGAAGCCTTGCTGCCTGGCTGGCACTGCTTGTATTTTGGTACCATCTCAGGGCTCACTGCTCTGGAGAAGCACAGGCCCTCGAGAACCCAACGCTGACCAAAATGTGGGATTTTGCAGCACCTGGGAAAACCTGCCTGTACATACTTTGCTGTACTTTCCTTGAAAAAACATCCCACTTCTCCAAAGGTCATAAAAAACAATGCATAATATCCAACAGCACATTCACTCTCAGTGGTTTGTACAATGAACCTGAACGCTATCCCTACAGCAGAGGCAATGCAATACTTAAATTGGTTTGGTAAAATTCATGGAAGGATTCTAAATATTTCCAAAACTGCACAAATCAATGACATCTGATGGAAGAATTACCTGGACATGGGCATATTAAGGGAGTGATTTGGGTAATCAGGAACCAATTGATCAACCTTTTCTGCAGTATCACGAACAGACACCTAACATTTTTGGTTTGTGCTAAGGGATACTCCAAATATTAAATGGGAAAAAAACGTGCATATAATCAAATTTAATCTAGGATTAAGTTTCAATTTAAACTGCATTAAAAACCTACAGTTCTCCACTAGGGATAACCGAAAGTCGCTACGTAACTGATTCCTTTTTATACTTAATCACCCATAGAGGGGAAAAAGAGGCTGGGGTGCAGCGTGCAGAGCTAACCACGGCCGCTGGCAGCACGAAGCAGCCTCCCTCCTGCCCTGTTATCACGCTGGCCTGCGAGCAGACACCACAGCTCCCGAAAGTGGAAGCTGCGGGCTGTGAGCTGCTCCTCCACGGGCAGGCTTGCACGGAGGGAGCGGGAGCATGGCCGAGGCCCTTCGTGTCTCGGGAGGAGCCTTCCTGGGGCACACCAGCACTTCACACACCAGCGGAAAGGTGCAACTGGAGGCAACCTCCCCGTCCTCCAACACAGCCCCAGAACATTCAGTATTTTTCATCTTTTCTGCCTTGGTGGCTTGTTGAGTTGCTAGGAAATGTTTGAAAACTGTTACCTTGGCTGTCAAAATATCAAGCATGGTGCCTGTTTGGTGCGTTTCGCCCCTTCTCCCCTTCACTCCCCAGCGTCAGTTTCTCACCTTCTTGCAGAGAGAGGCACAAGCTGTTACTTTCGACTTCTCTGCGATACCAAACTGGATTTCAGAGCCGCTACCTTGCTAACGCTTCCTATCTCAGATGTTTCACCTAAGGCCATGGGCTTTATGAGAAAGAGGCCAAGCGATGGAAATAAAAGCTAACCACAGAAATGCACCTCAGAAAGAAAAAAAAAAAAAAAAAAAAAAGCTAGTGGCCACGAATTCTAACTTTAACTTTCAATAAGTGGCGGATGGAGCTGCAACGTTCCCATTTACAGAAATATCCAGCGAGCACGACGAGGGATAAATTTTAACAACAAAAAGCTGTTTTTGTCTGAGCGTATTTTAATCACAGGAACTGAATCCAGCTCCAGGAAGCTGAGCTGCACACTGGTAACGGTAATTTAAGGTACTAAAAAACCCACAAGACAGGCAGAGATTTTTTGTACCAAAAGTGTTGCCTACGCTTGCAAATTTGAACCTGGGGAACAGACACCAACCTTGCACTGCTGCCACTCTGAGACAATTAATTTACGGAGCAATCCTGAGAAACCAGAGGTGCCTGGATTTCGTTTTGCCTTGCAGGGCACAGCGTTTCGAATGAGAGCAGCCAGGTGATCTCTCTGACTTCGATGCATTAGAAAATGCAAGCGTATATTGAAGTGCTTTCATGAATCTGAGCCTGGGTCAGTTTTGGGGTCAGAAGCCCCCAAACTTTTTTTTTGTTGTGTTGCCTGGTTCATTTTTTTTTTCCCCTCCTTTTCTGATGTAGTCACCAATGAAGTTAACTTTGAACATAACCCAGCACTGAACCAAAACTGGAATTGGGTCATAGCAACGATTTCTCTTTGGAGCAATCTCATTCTAAAATAACTGGAAACAACAGCATGGCACTAGCAAGTGTTGATTTATCTCCTTAAAATGGGAAAAAGGGAGAGAAAAACTCACTCTTGAAACCTAATCTTGTTCAGGAACAGCAGAGATGTTAGACTATGAAAAGGCCAATGCTGTTAACCGCAGATGGGCTAAAAACTGGAGAAGTTGATCACACACAATAAATCCTGAACAGAGAAACAAGCCTAATGTTCAGTTCTTCAGCTTCCTAGTAAATCATCCTCTCTTCTGAGAAAACAAAACTGAGCCAATCCAAACCACACACCAAACCAAACCAAACCTATTGACAAAAGCCTAAATTTCCACTAGGCAGAACACACACACAACTCCTCTCTCAACCAGATCGTGTACGGAAACATCAAAGTTTTACACCAAACTTGTGCTGCAGTCCACAGGTAGCATAACCTTTTTTATTTCCAAACAGCTCCATGACTGAATTGGAAAATTAAGCTGGAGACCTCAGTGAAGGAAAAAGCTGTATGCCTACAGGGAAAATGGTGAAATCTACTTGTCATTCTTCCTTTTTTTTGGAACACGTATTTTATCAGATTTGGGTACTCCCCACTAGTGAAACTGTCTAATCTTTAAATACAAAATACAGAAAGATGCTCATAAAAGCAGAAATTCCCAAGTTGATTTGCAACTGTAGTTTGTACCGTGACTGTTACCTTAGATTCTGGTTTGTGCTGCTGTAGAGAACGATTCAGAAATTGTGTCAACAGACAATACAAAATCAGAGATGATCCCTGACCATTTCTTAATAAAATAATATATAAAAAAATTACCTGCTCTTCAGAAACCTCGGTAGGTGGAGGTGTGTCTTGATCAGACGGACGATGATCTTGATAATTCGCATTCTGTCTGTGACGTAGAGGAGGAAACAGTCTATTCCAGTTAATCATCCCACCCTGAAACCAGACACTGCCGTCAGTCTCTCTGCAAAGAACTAGACCCTTTTAAACAAGAAGATCATACGCCTCATGTAATTCAAAAGGCAAACATCTGCATAAAATGCTTATTTCAAACAAGAAGGGTTGCTGTAGTCTGTCGTGAAGCCAGCATTGGGCTGGTTACTGCTTTACTAGCTGCTGGAAGTAGTCACTGTAAACTCAGGAAGAGTGCTAATAAAAGGAGGAAAGGATTGTCTGATTTCTTGCTCATAATTCATGTTTCGCATCCATCACGAACAATTTGGTGTACTACAGCAATGGGTTTCTGAGGCCGAAGACCCTGCTCTCTCTGCCAAGAGGGATTTGCCTGGCAAGAGATGCAACAGAGGGTCCTGCGAGTGCCTTGCACGGGAAAAGGAGTGAAAGAAGGAAGTAGGGGGAAAGCAAAAATGCGTTTCATTGCTTCCACAAAACCACGTCAGGAAACTCAGAACACATGCTGCTGATCACACGCCCAGCTCGCAGGCTACCTGTGACAGACTTTCCATGCCAGGGATGACTTCTGTGACATCAATACTACTGCTAGAGACTCTCGGTCTTCCCTAACTTCAGTGTATCAAACCCCACTGCAAAATCTGGCCGTACTGCAGCGCCCAAACATTTTGTAACCACACGGTACTCCCACAGATGCACAGCAGTAGCGTAAGTACGGCGTCAATCACAGAACCGAAACTTTCTTTGAGCGGCCAAGCTTAAAGCCCTGTAACAGCAAGAGGTTTGGAACACGAAGCACAAGCGTTATCAGTGCCCAGGAGTATTCCACCTTCCTTTCATGACCTTAAACAAACACCTCTGAAGGGATTTCCTATCACAGCAGGACCTGCGAGTGGGGAAGAGCAGCCAACCCCATCCCGCGCTGTTCTCTGCGATGCAGCTGGTGTTGTGCTCTCCCTCCTCGCCGGCTCCCTCTGTTACTATGGAGAAGATCCCCCTCCCTTTCTGTATATATAGGACACGGGCTTCCTTCCTCTAGTTGCTCTATTTTAGTTCTGTACTGTCGTTTCTCAGAAGACCTTCCTCTTAAGAGAGTTTTTTTTTCTTTTCTCCTCGCAGCTAGGGCTCTTCCTGCCTTTATGTACTCCTAGAGCATTAAATGCTCTCTGCTCCATCAGATCAGCAGCAGCAGCAGCAAAACCTGACCCCAGACAAAAAAAAAAAAAAAAAAAAATCATTTATTTAGGGTTCCTGCCCTTTCCTTTGCTTTCTTCCGTTCTCTCCCAAGGAGACCCAGCCAGCCCAGACACCACAGGGGGCAGTGCAATAGCACGCTTGACGAAGCATCTGGGGACTCGTTAGATCTGACCCACTCGCTTGCAAAATGTTCCAGTCCCTCATGTTATAGCACTTTTTTCCCTGTGAAGATGCGAGATAGCTAGGAGTCATAACCAGTCGTCAATCCAGTTTCCACTCGTAGTGATTTGGTGATTAAAAAAATTGTTACCCACCTACATTTCTACTTTGTACACCGTGTAACACATCTGCTTAACCATCACGAGCTTTTATCTTGAAGGATTTCATGCCTTGCGTTAGCCAAGCAGCCCCAGTAAAAAGGAGAATTATTTTGTAGTTTAAGCCCGGAGAGGGATCTCAGACCTACTACTGACACTGATGCACTGCTTCTCCGTGGTATTGGAAAATCACATGTCCTGTACTTCCCCATCTATAATTTCCCCTAGCTCAGAGTTATGTTGTGTTTTAATTCATTAATTCTGAATTTCTGGAAGCCCACTAAGCTCTACAGTTGAGCAAGAACAATGAACTCAGGCTGCTTTGCTTGTGTTTCTTCTTTTTTGAAAGACCAGAAGGGGAGAAAATAATGCTTCCAGGGGTGATTCAAGCAAAACTGCCGAATTGAAAAAAGCCAGCAGGACCATGGCTTTTTTTTTTTTTTTTTTGTAGCACCAGAATTCACAGAGAATAATGCATATGAAATGTAAAATCTACAGTAAATGTATTAATTTATCAGTATGTTGGTGTATCTGAAGACTGAAATAAATGTACCTTTCCAGCTGTGCTCTCAGCTGCCTGTTCCAGTTGGGTTTTGCATCCGCCCTGCCCCGTGCTGTTGACATGTAACAAAGAGGCCTGGCTGCCTCTTTCTCCTAAATTTACATTTTAAATCAGTGTGCATGAAATGCACTGCCTGCAGTACAAAACCCAGACTCCCTAATACGGTAACTGCTTAGTTTTGAAGGTTTATAATGGAAAACTTGATAAGCTGCAGATACGGGCTGACGCACTACGAACGGTTCCGCACAAAGCCTGCGACCCCTTTCCCAGAGGTAGCAGACAGACAGACAGACCAACACGGCTGTGGAAACATCCTTTCCAGCTGTCCTCGGAATATTTCAATTACCTTTGGAAATGGTGACAAACATAACCCAACAGCTCTTGCCTATACTAACGACTTGAGAATATCCAAAATACAAGTAGTGAAGGCTGAAAGTCTTAATGTTTTGTGACCACCGATGTTCAGGATTAATTCCAGCTTACTCTGGATGGTCTACTTCTCAACCGAGTATTCACAGAGGGCATCTAAGCCATATGCGTTAAGATTCTTGATCCTTAACTGCAGGGAAATTGTTTCCCTTCATAGGCTTGCTTCTAATTAAATGACAGGCTTGTACAACGTAAAAGAGCAGAGATCTGGGGAACTGCAGCAGGAGTTGGTACCATGGCCAAGAGTAAAGAGAAGAAGACCTTAGGAAGCACTGCTACTGTCTCAGATCCACAGAAAGTAGAGATCAAGGCTGTGGATTTCCAGTGTGGATGGTGACTTTCAGATAATCTTAACTATCACAACATAAAGACAGTAAGAACTGTGATTTTTAATTTGACCCAAAGTGAGCATCCAAAAATCCCTTAAATTAACTAAAGCTCTCAAATTCCAGTTAAAAATATGCAGATTTCCAGATCAATACTCTACCTTGCCTTACAGAAGTTACTCTTCAGCCCTCCCCTTCACAATTTTGTGATGAGTTCTGCACTTTGTGACCACACTAAGCCACTTATTCTGAGAACCGTCAGGAAGATTTCACACGGCGATAACCAATGTGATAAATTCATTTGAGCAACGCTTCTAAATCACCTGAGAGTCCCTGCTGGAGATCAGCAAACTTGAAAAAAAGCAGGAAAAGGGCTAATAATTAAGCAGTGAGGGTGATCGAGGGCCCAGGATGTCAGCTCCTTTCCTGAGCTTCATGACAAGTGTCTGTCAGTCTGATCCATTTAAGGAAAGGCAGGCAGTTCTGTGATTCTGGTTTGTCTGTTTACTATGAGAATAATTAGGTTTAATACTAAATAGTTGAGTGTTTGGTATTCAGCCCAGGTGATGACACGCCAGCAGAGAGGCCATGCCAGACGAGCAGCACAGGCCCAGTGACAGCAGCCACGGTCAGCCAGGAGTCTGGCCTGCCATGAGGCGGGTCTAAGATCAATCCTACAAGTCCCACCAGTGGGGTCAGGACCCGTCGGGGGTAGATGTGGCTTGGCACAGGCGTATCCGCGCAGCAGCTCGGCAAAGGCCAAGGGGAAGGCCCTGCCTTCAGAGGCAACTCCCAGCCGAGGTGGGCGAGGCCCCAACAAGGCTTCTCACAGACGTTTCCAACCACAGCTCTTTCTCACAAGTCTGCCCCAGGGTCAGGAGCTGTCCCATGTCAGAGCTGGCCCTCAGCCCAGGCAGATGCAACCCCCTGGGGAGCCTGTCGGTGTGCTCGGGGTCACGCTGTGGTGATACGCCACCTCCTGCCCCCATCCAGGCTGACAGGAACCGCTCATCACGCTACCCACACGCAGGTAAGGTTTCTTCTTGCGGTCTGCTTTCCTAGTCCGAATCTTCTACGTCTGATTTTGTCAGATTCAAAATAGCAAAAATTATTTATTTACTTATTTATTGCATATTTAACTTTCCCTTTGTCTCATTTGTTCTGCAGGATGAGAGGCTCGCGGAGGCCTCTTCTCATCCCATGGCGTTGAAGCAGCATCAGGCTTACTGCCATCACGAGGCAGGAGGCTCCCGTCAGCTCGCACACACGCTGCAGGCCCTGCAGTGGGATGCTGTGAAGAATTTCTAGTCTCGTTGTCAATCATCAAGCTCAGTTTCACAACATTAATCAGAAACTGTGTTTCAGAAGTCCTGACGTCTGCTCCTCTACTAGAGAGAGACAACCACTGAAGAAATCACTCCACAAACCATCATTCATACAAGCATGTTGTACAAGGTGGTGACTGGGCCCTCATTTCTGCCTGCAACAAAATCTTCCTTGCATCATCAGGAAAAACTCTGGACAAAAACATGCTCCAACAGTTAGCTGAAGAGAAGGAAGTTGGACACACTTAAGGAAAATCCTGTAAGCCTTTCCCGCACCCTTCCTCCTAAGGTTTTATTTTTTAACTAAAGAAAATTGCAGCTTCTTTTGATGTTAGCAGTACGAAGAATGAGTGAATTGGTTGATGGCAAATTCGTTGTTACTGTCTGACTGGAGACAAACTCACCAAGGAGCCCATTTTATCAATTTCTGATAAATCCCTACTAGAAGGAGATGAGGAAAACACTGATGATGTTGGGACTTCTGTTACAGAACAATGACAAATCAGTCACGAGCTTCAGATGACCAAAGGATGAGATTTAGGACAGGACTCGATTAAGGGAATGCAAAAACGGCAGCTCTCCCCCCCAGAAAATGTTATAAGGAAATACCATATCGATGAATTATTCTTGGATAGCCGCCACTGCTTTACGTATTGACGTTATGCCTTGTTAGGTCACATCCTTGATTTTTTTTTTTAGTGGTGCCTGGGACAATGCTGTTTACAAGAAAGGAGGATACTCCTTTCCTTGTAAAGGAAAATATATTCATACCAGCCTACGAACTTGCAGAAAGCCGAGTTGCACCATTTTTTTCACGTGATCTCCTTTCTCTCTTAGGAGAGGCAGCTCTCCCCATTTCCCATATATGTACCTGCCATGGTATACTCTGTAAAATACTTCCTAGCCAAAACTTGACAAATAAAAATGTATTGTGGACAACTAACAAGCATCCACTGAAGTAGCTACCACGTGCGTCTACTTCAATTAGATTTATTTTACCAGAATTGAAAGAAAATGCTTTATAAAAGTCCTCTTGAAAGTGATGCATGTGGTTAAGATATTTTGATAACGTTATCTCATGTATATGGTTAATGCCAACTCGCCATCTGTTTGCACAAACAGGAAACACCTCCTGATATCTGTCCTGTTCACCTTTTCTTAACACAACAACCACAGCGAAAGAAAAAAAAAAAAAAAAGGAAATTGCTTTGCATTTCATCTTTTAAAGTAACATTTTTAGAGTTTGCTGCTCTGCATAGGCGCCATTACTTGGCATTTGGTATAAATGTTATCTTCTTACATACAAAATTTCTTTAAAAATATATATATAATGTACTGAAAACAAAAAAAACCCTCTCATTTGCTTTTCAGATGACTCCGAAGTATGCGTACCAATAAAATAAAGAAAGAAAAAGTGTGGTTGTGAATGACACACTGAGATCTGCTGCCTCGGTATCTGGACGTTGTGTAAGACAGATTGGTGGCAGAAGTGACATTTCCAGTGGGCTTTGCCTAGCCCATCTCTTTTTCTGAGGTCAACACTCTTCTGGGGGATTATTTCATCTGCAACTTCTTTTTTTTAAAAGCTTTAATAACCTCTTTTTTAGAAAGGGGGTAGAAATGTAACCGTGTGAGTGCTGTGAGCATCACCCATAACGATGGGATGAATTTTTCACCAAGGAAAGTAGTCTAGCAGTTTCTAAACATATTTCACTTTTCTCTGGGAATCTATGCTACAGACAAGTCTCTCCAGCCAAGAGGCTCTGTCTCCAGCTCTTATTTGCTGCATCCTGAACTTTGATGTCTGCATTCTCCCACAGGAGCTCGTGTGTCACAGAAGTTCACAAATCCACATGTGGGCTTTTCTGAAGCCTGATCAGCTATTTCCTTTGAAATCTAGGAGGAACACCTTAATCTGGCCCCTGAAGCTGCCTGAGAAACAATGGCAGGGACTTCAGCACAGGCACCACGTGCTGTAGCTGTAGGAGCAGAAGCCAGAAACACCAAGTGGCAGCCACATCTGCAGCTTGGGCGGCAAGGTGGGAACGGCTGCTGCTGCGTTCAGGGGAGGTGTAAGAGAGTTTTGAACGCTTCCTAGGGTGCTCATGCACGCACAGGCGCTTGGCCTTGCAGACTGCTTGCCCTACACGACAGGAAGGGGTGCCGTTATATGACTCAGACACACAACTGGCTGGCAGCAAGTGAAAAGCTGCGGAGGTGCTCCCAAAACCCGCCGGGCAGCGCAAAACACTGAAAGGGGCAAGACTGCTCTGTGGTCAGCCCGTTACAGTGAGGTTAAATACCTGCTCTGCACCAAGCTGTGCATCACCGCAGCATTCACTTTTCAGTAGTGCTGTGGTGCAGCAGGTCAGCTGCAAAGTGTTGGATCGCTGCGGCAAGAAGAAAGAAAGAAACTTCATATCCACCAGAAACTGAAAGCTGGCGTTTTTGAGACCTGTTCATTTTGAGACTCGTTCATCCAGCATCAGGGAAGTGTTGAGCTGGATTCTCAGACTTTGTCTGCACTATGAAATGGGAATTTAAATCTTTTATAAGCAGGAGAGACAAGGCTTCAGCCACTTTTTTCAAAGCACTTCCATTTGCAGACTCTCTGGCTTCACTCTTGCTTGCTCGTGTCAGCTGCTCTTCATACAAACTGGTCACGGCTACACCAGCTGTCAGTCATCATCACCACCCGAATTTTACAGGGATGGAAGGACTTGGAGCTGCTCTTACGTTGAGCATTCAATACCTGCTGAGTGAGGTCACCAGGGTGTATGGGTTCAGTGTGCCACACAAATGCTGAAGGTGGGTCCACCAGCACGAACACCAAGTCTGGACTTAGGGAAACAAGCTGTTACTCCATTTCGGACACTTTACACAAAGCAGAGGCAGTTCTAATCCTTCCTACAAGGCCCTCTGGATGCTCACTGGTGACATGTGAAGCATGATGATTAGATAGAAAATCTCTCATACACTTCCTGTGCACAAGCCTTTTCAAACATGAATACGTAGAGGTCAAAACAAAAGTGAGAAATCAGAGTTTCAAAATTGTTTTGATTTGAGAAGCTGAGCTAACAAACGCTGGGCACAAAGAAAACTCAAAACCAAATTCTCCAATATACTTAGCAGAAGCAAATACTCCAGTACATAACGGGCCAGTCTGTGATCACGCAGGGGAAAAAAAAATAATTATAATCCCTTTTGGGGGATCGAAGATTGAGGTTCTGTCTTAGGCTGCAAATAGGATGGGCTTCCATTTGTTGACAACACAAAATCAACGTTCAAGGTGGCACATCGGCAATACTGCTTGGCAAAACCTACACGTTTACTGTGCCTCTGAGGCTTCAGCAAACAGTAGGAAACACGGGCCTGCAGTTTCTACATGCTGCTATCAGAGTTCCCATCAGAAAACCTGAACACTGACAAGGGTCACGTACTAGCTGAAAGACATGCCTCTTCTCTATTACATGAGATGAAAACTGATGCTAGGAAGAAGAAATGGTTTCCAAACAAGACTCTCAGTGCAGATGAAGGATAACAGAAAAAGCTTTAGAATCTCAGCCCCCAAACTGGACGCCTTTTGACCCATGTTTGAAAATACAGATGAAAGGACAGTAACAACTAAAAAGAAACTTCTGGCATAGATCAGACAGTAGAGAATTAAATGCTCTTGAAATGCTTGGGGAGATTCGGATGCCAGGAGCTTTTTATAAGGGACTACCTCAAATAAATTGTCAAGAGCACGAGTATAGAACAACAAATAGGAGAAGAAACATAATCTATTTCTCAAAAATTATTTGCTTTGAAGTAAGACACTATATTTCCTTAGGAAGTTGTCCAGCCATTGCTTCTGTAGGGAAATCGATTACAAATATTACATCAAATTTAGCCGGTATCTAAAGGCTACAGCTCAAACGATGAGTCAGACAGAAAGAGAATTGTATAATTCCAGTCTAAGAAAAAATGATAGTTCAGTGTGTGAGCAGGTGGGCTACTGAGGACTAGGAGTCTCAGACAGTGACACAGCCTTGTGACTGTGACAGCTGGCTGTTACTGACATATATTCAGATTATTCTAGAAGAACTATAGTTGCTGATTTCCATGAAAGAAGATAGAAAAAGAAAGTGGGTCTGTAGAGGAAGTAGTCATAAACTCGTTACCTGGATAAGCACCCAGGAAATTCAACATTTTTAATGATTTCACATCTAGAATCCAGAAACAAGTTACCCATAAATAAAAAAAGGCTATTTAGAAATACCCAAATAGTAGTGGGTTATCAACTGCTGCAACAGTTGCAACTCAATAATGAGTTAAATGCTCAGTTAAATTTAGCCACGCTGATTATTGCTGCAGCATACACGCTTCATTCATGGGCTGGAATAAACCCATAAATCACCAACTAGTTAAGAAAATTGTTTAAAACATGATGTCAACTCTGTAGGCACATATCTCTGGGACCTGAACTCAAGTAACATTTTCATCCTATGGGTACCCTACCTATAGTTGCCTTTGAAGTTTATGAAAACGTTGTAAAAGACAGTTTGTATTGAATTATGTCACAAAATCCCAGAGGAGTTATAGGTAACACAGAGTAGTTGGAACAAAAACCTAATTAGAGAAAGAGACTTTGCATACCACTGGGCTGAAAATCTCACCCATTTATTCAGGTAAACTGGTCTGGTGGATTCCTTCCTGAGAGTGATACTTACATCTGTGGGTCACTATGAGCAAGCTCTTTCCATCCAAAATTTCGGCTGTGAGAGTGAGAATTTACAGGGACTTACCTGGCAGTGTGCAAAGGTCACAGAATGTCTCGTGAGGTTTCTTGAAACATTTTGGTACTCAAACCTCTGAAGTTATTTGAGAAGACTTGGCCATAAGGGTATTTCTCAGCACCAGTGTGAAAACTAAAGGATACGGCCAGATCTGGTTCTTAGACTTCTCTGAGAAGGCAGAAATCGACTGCCTGTGAGCACATTTACTGAGGGATTCTGAGTAAGGACAACACCCTGAGGAGTAATTCTTGTCCTAGGAGTCTTTGCTCTGTTAAATTCTGTTTTCCAAGGATGGAAGCTGACCACTTAAAATAACCAGGAGGTAAATCAGCAGTACAGCCTCACAGTCCTTAGTTCACAGAATAAGAAAGTGGCACGTTTCTCAGGATACGTAACAATAAAGACACTCAATGCATCTCCCCACAGATCATCCCTCCAGTGTCCCAGGAGGAAGACATCTAGAGAAGGAACAATTAGGGGAAGCCACATTGTTAGAGAAGAAGTCTGGTCTTTGCAAGCAGAAGAAGCTCACATAGAGATGCCTTGTGATATGCATCAAAGGGCTCTCTGGTCTCACTAGAAACTAACAGCAGTTGGAACTGAGAAACAAAAAGGAGGAAAAAGAACAAAAAAAAAAGCTTAAAAGCGAAGGAAGGGGCAGAAAAGATTTTCATATATGGCTGTAGGCTTATCACACAGCCTGGAGCACCCTGGGGAAGCTCTTCTTTTGAGCCAAGAAAGTTAAGAGAAACCAAGAAGCAGGCAACGCAGCGTGTTTAACATGCTCAGCATGAACGAAGGAGCAAACGTCCTATGGATACAGAGAGCATTTTTTCAAGGTGAAGGGGCTGGGGTTCATTCCTCCCACCCTCCCCACACGCAGAATGGGCGCAGGGGTGAGCACTCAAAGAAGTGGCACGTAATTGCCAGCAGAAGGTGCTGAGCACTTTGTATCCCATACATACCCACCTGCCTTTAGCCCCAGCAGTGCTGCCAGTAGCACCTAGGCACGGGCTCCTCCCTCATCTATTTGCAGCCTGGTTATCTGCCAGCCTCCCCCCGAGGTTCTCAGTGGGAAGTGAAAGTCAAGTTGACTCCCTGCGAGCACAGATGCAGCAATTTCTTCCCCTTTCCCACCAGGCCTTTCAACTGGCTTACAGAAAGATAAACTTCAGAAAAAAGGCTGGGAAATGAAACAGACGAAGAAATAGAAAAGTCGGGAGACTTACAGGATTGTCTGACGCTTGCTTGTGTCTTGTGAAGCAGTTCGAACATACGAAACTATGGAAACACCTAATACCTGCTGTTTATTACATTATAGTTCAAATCCTTATTACAGTATTGGAAGGATAAAATAGTGCCAAAGACTTTGACTACATCCTGGCCTGAGCGAGGGAAAGGTGAGCGGTTTCTACCACTTCAAGATGTATCTGATGCATCTTCTACCCCTTCGAGATGCAAATGATGAGCGATGGGTACGACATGATGGGTGAGAACTGCCTCCACAGCAAAGAGGAGTGGTGCAAAGAGGCAAACACGAAGTATGGGAAATGATGGGGATAAAGGGGAAGAGACGAAAACGGGGGAGGAACGTGACATAGAGGGAAATGAAAACATGAAAATGATAGGAAGGAAAGATAGCAGGTTCACAGGAAAAAAAGGAAAACGAGGATAAATTATTTAAACAAGAAAAGAGAACTGAGAAAAGAGTGGGAAAGCAAAGAATTAAAAAACTAAAGTTTAAAAAGCAGTAACAAAATAGCAAGCTGGTATTTTTAAGGGTATCAAAACACACGGCACGTGTTTTATTTCACTGCCTCAAAAGGTGGATGGAGGTAACGTTCAGTAATTCTCCGTTTGTGACAAACTCATCATCTCTCAGGATTATCCGTGGAAAGAAAAAAAAAAAAGAACAGAAAGTTTTCAACCTGCTCAAGCCCATCTGGGTAAGGACTGTATCCATAGCAACTAGAAAGCAAGAGAAAA
This sequence comes from Netta rufina, assembly GCF_964035555.1. Classification (NCBI taxonomy): domain Eukaryota; kingdom Metazoa; phylum Chordata; class Aves; order Anseriformes; family Anatidae; genus Netta; species Netta rufina. The sequence continues at coordinate 55,698,450 of NC_140123.1, read as the reverse complement.
ATCAGTCATCGTGTAACCACACTCCCCTGAGAAACTAGCAACGTAAGATAAATTTTCAGTTTCTAACAACAGACACAGCACCGCTGCACACTTCTGGGCTAAACAAAATGAGGGACATCAAGCAATGAAGCCAGTGGTTTATGGTCAGGTTCTGTCACTCACTCAACCTGCTCCTCGAAGTGAAGCGTGCTGGCAGCCCAGCAGTCACACACACGTCTCTGCTTTTTTTTGTTTTGTTTTGTTTTGTTTTGTTTTTCCATTGTTTTCTTTGCCTTTTTTATTTTTAAGCTTTTCCTCTTTTTGTCTTGACTTGTCAGGCTCACGTTCTTCAGAACTTCTTCTAAAGACCTGTAGAGTAAGCTTTGGACAAAAAGTGCCTATTTAAGGGCCCTCTTTAAGACCAGAAGAGAGTTTGCCACGCTCTGCAGGTCAACACAGCACTTCTAAAACCGCACATCATGTTCTTGTGTTCTTCCACGTGCTATTGATGTGCAGGGAAGCTGATTTATCTCTTCTCAAACAGATAAACTGAAAGAGTAAAGGAAAGGAAGGAATGTACAGTGGAAAGTTTAAGTCCTTTTCTTTTGCCAAACAACATGGAAAGCAGGAGAGAAAATGTTAATTTATCTCACCTATGTGATACTACCCATGGACAGCATATTGAGATGCCAAAATACGCACAACATTGTCCTAAAATATAATCCAAAGCTGCATTTGATAACCTGACCAATATACTTTACAGCTTGCGTTATTTAACTCCTGAAGAAACTGATCTGCATTCTTTACCAGCCTCACTCTCATGGGTAAAATTATCCTTTAAATCTCATCTGTACCGGGATCTGCTCAACTCCACTGCCTTCAAATTACACCTTCCCAAGCCTCTAAGGACAAAAGAAGTGTGCAAGTACAACTATCTGGAAAATTATTCTCAAGTTTTCAACTGTTTTTGATTTTTTGAATATTATTTTGAGGCTGAAGTTAACCCGTTTTTCATTTTTTACCACTACAGTTCAACGGTTGAGAATGACACTTTTAATGATTTAGTTGATACCCAGTAAATTCTACGAGTCATAAGCCTGGTAAAAGCCTTCTTAACACATTTTTTTTCTGATGAACCTTTCTGAAGTGTTCACACATTGAATCCATTGCTTTCTGCTCACTAGTTTCACCGTCGAGCACTACTGGAAAACTGAAAGCTACGCTAAAGTTAAAGGCCAGTCATGAAGGTAACTTGAAAGAGTTTCAGCAGATTGTTAAGCTGAAGCAAGTCACTGCTGTTCAAAAGTTTTTCATTTATTTTATTTAAACCCCTCCACCTTTTGCAAAATCTCTGAAGTCAAGTCTGAGAAGACGTTTTGCTACCTTTGCTGTTCATAACCCAAGGAAATGTGAAGGAAATGTTATCAACTCAAAAAACATTTGCCATTTTGATCTTATCTACTAGTTTTCGCAATTAAATTGTATTACAAAGGCTGTCTTTAACAACTGGTAATTTCTTCCTCTTCTTATTTGAAGAAACTTAGCCGCCATCGTCACAGCAGCTTGTGGCCCAACAGACACTTTCAGTGCGTTTCCTAATACAAGAGTGATATTCAAGAATTGAATAATTTCTAGCTCGGTTCTTCTGTTAAAACCGATTAATGTTCTAGTGTGAACAGAGAGAAGTAGGTGAGAATCTTTCCACCTCAGAAACAATTTGAGCACATTTACGTGTTAAGAAATTAAAGAAAACAGAATTCGCGGGACTGGAAACAAAGATTCATACTCCAGTTGTTGGCCAAAGATAAAGCTTTATGCCGACACGTCTCTAATTCTGTCAACGTATTAATGGTAACATGGCTGCACCTACTGGCACTACGTTACCACAAACATAATGAGGACTTTTTAGCTGCATTTTGGGCAGAAGAAACTAAATTAAGACCTCAAAGTGTTAGGCTGTAATAAAATTAGGAGCAATGTATGCTCACAATAGAGCAATGCAAGGTGCACATTGTCTGCTAGGCTTGATAAGAGTAGTAAGGTATAGGAAAAAGTGAACTGAGACACTCTCAGCTCTGTCTTGCTGCCCTACAACACAAAGTATGCGAACATCTGTGTTTTTTGCCTTGACTAAAACAGAAAATAAAAAGGCTCTGCTATTCTATTAAGTAAGGAAATAAAACGAGAGCATTAACTGCTGCAAAGAGAAAGTCCCTGTGGTTGACCTCTGTCAGATAGCTAGAGAATTCAATTTCTGAACTTTCTTACAGACGCAGGCTTTATCCCAAGTACACTTGCAATTAAAGAAGCTATGTAGACAATTTTCAGTCCCTCTGAACAGGATGCTAACAATACAAACACTCAGCACAGTCAGAAGTGTTATGATTTCCTAGCTTTCAACAATGGCTCTTCCTAAAGACCACAGAAGAGCAAGCACTTTACCATTCAGCATCATTTTTCATTTCAGCATTGCAGAATGCCAGAAGTACTGATATCTTTGCAGGATTGCCTGACGTTTGCTTCCATCCTGTGAAGCAGTTTTAACATACAAAACTATGTAAGCACCTAAATGACCATCAGCAGTAGGACAGAGTATGAAAGACCAATTGAGAAGAATATATCAAAAAGGAATCAACAAAATGTAGGACCTGAAAATGAATGTTTCCCGTTATGTAAACTTAAAATAACCCTTACAGAGTGTGTGTGTAACAATACCTGCTGCTGCCTTTGCCGCCTCATTTGGGCAACCTGAGACATCATGATCTGCCGATCCAGGAGCTCCATCCTCTGCTGCCTCTGGATGTCGACTGTGGCTCCCATCCCCACTCGAATCTCACTCGTTGGTTCCGCAGATGAGAAGATTGGTTCAAGAGTCCAGGAAAATAGCTTTGCTACCCAGCTGGGTACACAAAGAATCCGATGAACCTTTAGTATACTGCTATTGTAGCAAATCCCAGAAATCTAAAAGCAAAAATTGAAAGTTAAAAAATAAAGCCTTTAAACACAGCGAGTTTTCTTTGAATTTAGCTGCAGAGATAGCAGATGGTCCTTCTATTTTTTAAAGAACATTTTATTGTATTCCCCTAGAGACCTCAGTCTAGAGTCAAGAACAGGGGATTTCTTTCCCTCCAACTTCCTCACCACTACAGACTATATTACCTTCTAAAATCTGTGCACTGCATTGCCTGTGACTCAGAAAGTTGGTTGGGGTTTTTTGTTTGTTTCAGAATTGGAACCATAACTAACCGACCATTTCAAAAAATTTCAAATAAAATTTTGATTTCTAGTAAAGGCAGCGGTCAGGATGTGCTGCATGCTGACTTGAGTAGATTAAGGTTGCCCTCGAGGAGGCTGAAGCATTGCAAATGTTCCTAAGCAAAAATCACCCCTCCTTATGGCTTCTGCTCCCACCCCCAAGTTTCACCTTCTAACAGAGACAAAAGCAAAACAGCTGATTTAAAGTTAAATCCAAGAGTATACACAGACACGTGCCAACCTAACTTCTAGGAGAAAGAAAAAAGAAAAGAACAGTTAATTAAAAAATGACATTGAAGAAAGACAGTCTTTGTGGTGCTCTCTTCCTGCTTGTAAGAAAAAAAAACCAACACATTCCCTGTGTTCATACTTATGTGTGCCTTGGGACTTGATTTCATTCTATATTCAGAAGGAGCAACTGAAATCCATGTGTCCCAGGCTGATCTACAGGCATCACCTGAGCACCATTTTTAACCCCATCATGAAGCTCCTGAGCTGGAAGTGGTGCAGCATCGAGGCCAAACTTCTTGTACAAACTGTCACTCTGCTTTATGCCACGTTTCGGTATTTGTGACTATTTATCAGCTGCTACACCACAAGAATTATGCTATGACAGCAGAGTGAAACGAACAGGAAGAGATACGAACCCCAAAAAATGCGTAAATGAGACAGACCCAATTAATGCAATTACTTTAAAAGCAATGTAGAACCTCTAAATCTGGGTTATTCTTTTCTTTTTTTTTTTTTTTCTTTTTTTTTTTTCTGAGGATATGTACTTTTATCTCACTGATACTTGTATAAACATACAGAAGCTGCGTATACAAAAGGTGATGGTTTAGGAAAAGGTAATATTCTTTGAGATGGGAATATTTTTCAGATTACTTACAAGGTTATTGCTAATTATCCACTGAGATGGTAACTTTTAGAGCAATACATTAGAGCTCCGCTTTGGGAAACGCTCGCTTTCTTTTTATTCTATCATCTTTTATGACTGGTCTTGGCGTTGGATATAGCACCAAAACCAGGCGACAGTTCTAAAATGGGAAAGAACAAGCTTAGGCTATCCTTAACCCCTTATCTTCTTGTGTGGAAGGCGGTAAATGGGATGGGATAAGAGGAAGGCCACCGCCTCCGGCATCTCGGTGAAGGTTGCCTTCAACAAAAATGTTCTGTATTTGAAGAAATGTCCTGACAGGACTTCAGGAATGACAGGGCACTGGAACAAAAGCTTCTTGATGACCTCAGTATTTCTTTCCTCAGCTCTAGTGAAAATGTTCCAGAGGACTGTAAGCCCATGACCAAATCTTGCGCATGTCAACTGGAAACTGAGACAGAAGTATACTCACCAAAGAGTAAGTAAGTGGAGCAGTATTTGTATCATTTCTGTCATTTAGCTACTCTTGGCACGTCGTACTTTATGTACCTACCCAGCAAGCAGGTCCCTCAGAAGCTAACCACCTGGTCCCAAGAGAGGTAGTACATAGAGGCTCCTCACTTGAGAAAACCCACACTACCAGGAAAGTTACTTTTTGGGGAGTAAGAATTACTGAACCTGGCTGCAAATACTGTGTATAATTTAATCTCAGAGAAAGAGAGCTGCCACGCAAAATACTTTGTCCAACATCACACCAGCATTCCCTCACCTCTGCCAGGTGTCCCTCCCAGCTACTGATCTCTGCCCGCTCTTATCACCTCCAGCCCTTAGCTCAGGCCTGATGTTTTCAGGGCACAGTAAATCTTCAAAGAGTTCAGAAAGTCAAGAACAAAACAAAGCGAGTGGTGATAGGAAAATCTGTATCTCCCTGAAGGTATGACAAATCTTGACACGTGTCTGAACACGTTAACCACAAACAGAATTATTCTCGTATCAAACTCAAAACAGCAAATAGGATAGCAGCAGCAGTGCCAGTACTTCGGGACTTGTTTGTCTCAGAAAGGGAAATGTACTGCAAACAGCAGCCAGCAGTGGTACCAGTAAAAGCCTTCTTGTATTTCCCTAAGCAGAGTCATCCGAGAGCATTTAATCAGAAGAAAAGGCTTTAAAAGGCTAAAGTTTTGGGGCACCTCTAAAATGGAGAAAGGCCAAACTGCAGCATTAAGCCTGCAAGCCACGCACACATCCTTTCCCAGCTTTACTGAGCTCACTGTCTCCAGCCCATGCACCTGCTGTAGAGGGCTGTCCTCTCGCCCTTTGCTGCTCCCCAGCAGCACGCTAACCTCTTGGCCCCTCCTTGAACTTAGACAGAAACTCGTTGTGTAACCCAAACGTGAACTTAGAAAGTCAACAAGTCCAACAATATAGTGTTCAGGGTAAAATCTGAGATAAAAAGCACCTGGTGGAGGAACAAGGCTAATCTGCTTATCTGCATATCTGCTACAAATAGCTGCCAAGAAACGTACTGCGGGCCAATACTTCTGCAGAGCAATCACGTGAGACTGCAGTTCTTCGTAAGTATAAACAGGAGGACGGGCTCAGCTGTGAGAAGCACTACGTGAACGCTGTCGAAATCTACCACATCACCTTCGGACTTGCTGTGATTTCAATGTCACTCCCTTCCTCTCTCCCTGGATGCACTATTCCAGTTGTAAAGGTATCAGGCAGAAGTATGAGAAACTTCAAACTCTGTGCTCGGTGTTAACAGATTTTCAAGAAGTTTCATCTAGTGAGGAAGAGTTGTCTATTTGCATATTTCCAATAAACCTGAAGAAGAGACTCTTATAGTTAAAATAGGTCTTATGATTCAGTCTGGTTTAGTGTCATATACCCATCTTAATGTCAAATATTTCCAAAGAACTTCCTCTTTAGCTGGTTCACATGCAGAACTTGTTATGTGTCACTTTAAAAAGAAAGAAGTTTTGACGAAGTACACTTCTTACGCCATTTTTTTGGTCACGGATGTAGTGAGCTTCTAGTGTTTAAGGCCTAGATAAGCCAACTTTGTTTATTCAGAGAATATAAGAAGACCTCATTATATGCTAACTTGAACACTGCAAATGAGGTGAAAGGGCTACTTCCCACAAATAGGTGAGATTCAGAGTGTTTTAGGCTCTAAAAACTCACCAAGGAAAGATACCACAGTTAACTTCACGTTGTTAAAATGGATAATTTTTGGCTGGCAACATGAATCACATCTAAATTGTTTTCTGGTAGTCCTACCATCATAACCTACAATCTCATCCACCATATATCAAGCAAAATCTAAGCAGGGGAAATGGACAAGTTGGAATATGTCTGGTGCACTGCAGGAAAAAAAAAAAGAGTGCTTACATTTTCTGTTTCTTAACATCATGGCTTTCTACTGGTCCTTCACACAAAATTTCCTAACCTCTTCCCAACCCTGTCAGAAAAGCCAACTTCCCCTCCCCTTCCCTCATGTCACTCCAAAGTTGTACACTTTTAAGAAAAAGGAAGTAGCCGTGGTTTCTCCTTTTTGTTAGGTAGACCAGATACAGAAGCTCTCCAATATTTTACATGACAAAGAGACACATGCTCCACTACTCACTGAGATATTTTATATCTTTTATTTGATTAACACTAAAAAAGAAAATCAAAGACGCAGCAGGCAGACCGATGTCAAAAGTTATGTTGAAAATTATTTTGCCTAATGGTGAGAACTTGACAGAACCTAACGTCAGCAAATGCTAAATTACTTTGGTCTGAGAAATTTAAATAAATTCATTATATGTATTCAAGATTTTTTTTTTTTCAGGTAACAACAAAAAAAAAGGCAAATAACAGTATTCTCAAGGTGAAGTGACATTTTCACACCTATTTTATCTGCTTTATCCTTAAGATGTTCCTAATTCTATCCAACTAGACTAAAACACAGAGTTAAAGTTTGTGTCGAGATTCTGTATTTACCTTGGTCAAAGAAACACAACATTTATCAAACCAAGACAGAGCGTGTGAAAACTGCCCAGCAATAAAACCACTGCATGTGTATTTTCAGCTTGCAGTTATAACCTGCAATATAACTGTAACGTGGTGGATTATTTTGTTTGAGGTTTCTTTGGGAAGTAGTCATTAAGAGTATAAACAACCCTTTGCGATAGCTTGACAGAAAAAAAGCTCTAATAATATACTCTTTTTCACAGAATCACATTTCCTTCCCAGTTGACTTGGGGCTTATATATTTCCTAAAGACCTCGATTTTTTTTTTCTCTTCATTGTCCATCAACACTATCTTCATTGACCAAGTGATGAGATCTCAGTCGTCGTGATGAGACCTCAGTCATTCTTTGTGTGTGTGCAGGCGTAGATGTACTGCCATTTCAGCACAGTGTATCTATCCTGAGCTTGCATTTGTGACCTATGGGTAGGCTCCACTGGGTCAATGGTAGAGTTCTGCAGGCAATAGTCATGATAGCGTTAACCAAATCTCTTTACCTACAAGATCACAATTGGATTTATCTGCCTCAGTGTAGACATCTACAGTTTAAAAGCCTACATACGAGCTAGTAGTTTAGAGTTGGTTTCATAGTCAACAAAGAGCACTAGGCATTGCTGAGATGTGACTCATTCTACGGCAGAAGTCTTCAAGGTACACACAGCTGAATTACTCTCACAGACTCCCTCTCTGAACAACGAACCAGTAGATGCTTCTAGGACACATCTCATTGTAAGCTAACTGCAGTATTGTAGTCATAACGATGTAAATGGAGAGGCTAAGAATGGTTGGTAGAAGCAATATGCCTCTTACTGAACCAGCTGGCAAAACTGACAAAGCAGGCCAGATTTTGGACACACTAACTTTTCTGCAGATCTGAGAGAGAAATTGAAAACTTCAAAGTGAAATACAAACCAAAAGCTAAAACACATGTTTCTACGGGATCTCAGAAGTCACGGGTATAAAAGGCACAGAATCTTATGAGATATCATTAGCTTCTCCCCTCCTTTCTCGCTATTTTCTCCTTTCTTCCAGAACTGGAAATATCTGCATCCCCCTCTTCCACAAACAAATATGACCTCACTTCCACAATAAGATCCCCTGTATGCCAGATGAATCAATTATTTTTCTTCTCAGATACTTAAACTGACACAGGAGTAAATGTTTTCAGCTTGGCCTTTAAATGCAGCTGTCCAGACACGCACAAGGTGTCTAAGCTCCCATGACAAAGGAGGTAAGTCAATACAGTGAACAGATCGTGGAGACATGCATCTCAAGGCCAGCCACCTACAGTCACTCAACTGAACATTGACTGACCACCTCTCACATGCAGACACCTCATGTTAGTTTTGTGTGGGATTCAGCACATCTCCTAGCTTAGATATGGATATTTATACCTGTCTTAAATTTAGGACAGACAAAAAGACAAAAATTCTTCCTCATTTCCTAATCTCTGTTTCTCTACTGCTTTTCCATTTCTTATTTCAGGTTATGGACTTCTCAACCTACGTGCTGAGCTTCCTGAACTGAATTGCCAGCAGGTCAAAGGAAGTGATTTTTCTCTCTCTTCACAGCTCTGGTAAGGCTGCATCTGGAACACTGTGCCCAGTTCTGCACTCCTCAGTACAAGGAAGATATGGACTGGCTGGAGGAAGTCCAGTGCAAGATGGATCAGGATGACGATTAGGGAACTGGAGCATCATTCTCATGTGGAGAGGCTGATATTGCTGGGCCAGTCTGTCTTGGAGAAGACTCAGGGAATTTTATCAATATAGACAAAAACTTGAAGATAAAAAACTTATTTTTTAATCAACAAGAAGGTTACAATATACTTATGAAACTATCTGTAATTTGGAAAATAGATACAAAAGGGGATGTCCTTAGAAGTCTCTCTGAAGGACACTCCCCTTTTATGTCAATTTTTCAAAACAGAAATGCACTGTGAAGTAGTCTATTGCCAGGTATTTGGATAAAAAACTCATAACAAAAATAGCAATAAAAGTATTTTTCAAGTACTATTACTGTTCCCATGAATTTACTGTATTTTACTTTACATGATATCAATATTCAAAACAGTAATGGATCATTTAGCTATTTCTTAACATTGCTTCACATTTCATACTTCTAATATGCTTTGCCCTCACCGTAGCCTTTCATAATTCAAAACTTAGAAGAATGAATTAAAGCCGTGATTTCATTTATGATAAATATTTAACTTTTATCTACCCTGAACTCAAATTCAAATATTGTTTGAATATAAATCAATAGCATAAAAACAGTTAGTGCATGGCTTTCATATTTTTACAATTATCCAAGCTCAATCCTATTAGATTGACTCTTTTTTGTTACCAAAGCACTACTACGAGGCATGTTACTAGATAACATGCTCCCTGGCCTCTCGGCCTGCAGTCTGTACGTATTCCCAGGGCTGCCCCATTCCAGGTGTGGCATCTGGCACTTGCTCTTGTTAACTCCATTCAGTTGGTGATGCCCAGCTCTCCGATTTCTCAAGGCCTCTCTGCAAGGCCTCTCTACCCTTGGGGGACTCAACAGCTCCTCCTAATTTAGTGTTGTCTGCAAACTTAGTCTATAGAGTCCTGCATCCTGATCATTTATGAAAGCATTAAAGAGAACTGGCCCTAAAATGGAGCCCTACAGACTCCCACTAGTACGTGGCTGCCACCCCGATGTAACCCCATTTACTATAATCCTTTGTGTCTGTTTGTTCAGGCTCAAATTTTTCACCCGTCACGTTATGTATTTGCCTAGCTCTATGCTGGACACTGTCCAGAAGGATACTGCGAGAAACGGTGTCAAAAGCTTTGCTGAAATCCAAAAACACCGTATAAACTGCCTTCCTTGGTCAACTAGATGAGTAACCTTGTCATAAAAGGAAATCAAGTTCCTTAAAAAGGACTTGGAACAGGATGCCCAGGGAAGTAGCTGAGTCAATATCCTTGGAGGTATTCAAAAGACGTGTAGATGTGGTGCTTGGAGACATGGTCTAGACATGGACTTGGCAGTGCTAGGTTGAAGGTTGGCCTTGAGGATCTTAGGGGACTTTTTCAACCTAAATGATTCTATGACTTTTCACTCATGAACCCACGTCGGCTATGACCAATGACTGTGTTGTCTTTCGAGTGTTTTTCACAAACTCCCACAATAATCTTCTCCATGACTCTACCAGGCACTGCAGAGAGACTGACAGGCCTGGAATTACCAGGGTCTTCTTTCTTACCCTTCTTGAAAACTGGTACAAACTTTTTCCAGCTTCCAGTCAAGTGGGACCTCTCCAGATTCCCAAGACCGTTGAGGCAGGTTTATCTTAGTCACCATTTATAATTACACAGTTCCAAGGAATTCAAGGAAGACCATACTCTGACATACTTTCACACCGATTACAGATCTATGTGAGACTATATGTGAAATACTTGACTGGAGGGTGTAGAAGGTTATATGGCAAGATATGAATTTTGGAGGTAACTGCTCACTACATCATCAGACTGTTCAAAGATGCTGTTCAAGAAATTTGGCTTATATTTAACACTAGTTTTAAGTACGTAGAAAGGATGGTATTTTAAGTGTGAATACTACACTGAGGGGCAACAGAAAACTTCCTGAAATCCCTTCTAAACATTTTTTAAAACAATAAACAGTTCAGTGAGGCTTGTTGAAAACCACTTAAAAATGTGGAAGACGAGGAGGAGGAAGAAGAAAATCAATGATTCTTAGGTCTGGTCAGATCCTAATTGCATAATATTACTTATAAGGCAAGGACTAAAAAAATCGAAGTCCAGTTTAAAAGTTTGCCCAGTCCAATCACGTCTTATCCTACAAAGGCCAATCTATCATTGACAGGAATTCACTATAGAAAAACGCCCAAGCTGAATGACTAACAAACAGAAAGGATGAATAAAGTTTGTAACAACCAGAATTGAAAACGATCCCAAGCGCACTCCTGAGCATTTAACAAGGGATGTCTGTAGTCTGTGTAAAACCAGGTTAGCAAATTCAAAACTTACACCTAAAACATCCAATAATCAGAATTAAAGTTAAAACTAAACATTCAACAATATCTGAAATATTGATTCTCTACAGTTTTCCGATATCTAAAGTATGAAAAAGCTTTTCATACAGCGTGAGAAAAGTAAATGAGAGTGTGGTACAGAAACAATTCAGAAGGCTGTTCTATTCTGGCTGAGTAAAATCTGCAAAGATTTTTTTTTAGAAACTTCAGAATTTGTGAGGTTAACACTAGTTAAATTTCCGAAGCTTTGAGCTGAACTCTACATAAATTCAAAGCAGCTCCCAGAAGACCGAGGGGGTATTCCACATTTTGAACTTTATGCAGTGCACATCACCTTACAAACAAATAAACAAATGACTGTAGGTAAGAAGAAAGAGGCAATAACACTACAATTACAGAACTGGCCTGGAAGGTATTTTTCCCTATGAAATACAGCCCTACCAACACAGTTAGCTGAAACCTTGGCACGTGATCTGTACGGTGACAATGTTATGTGAATGGCTGTAGGGAACTACGTGCCCCAGTGGTCGTATCTCATAAGATGGTAGCAGCCTGAATTTCCTTCTTGAAGCAGAAATACTGTAGGTTATAATTGAGTGAGCCTTGATATGCCTCTCAAAGTTCACTCCTGCAAGAGTATTTCAATGAGAAGTCTAAGATAAGAACCCAAGAGCTTTTTTTTTTTTAAAGGATAAAAGAGGGAGTCAAAGTTGGTGACCTACAAAGATAGATCTTACGGCAGACAGACACACCACAGCTTTTGTATTCTGGTAAGAGAACATGTGATGTTTAAAATTCCCTGTCTCCAGACACATTACATCAGTGCCTACCCATACTGCCATACATATGTGCAAACACATACGCACACAGAAGCGTTTTTGTACGTGATGAATCCCTCAAAACCACCAAAACCATGAACTCATGGAGTTCCTTTATACCCTGAGATTTTTCAGAAGTCTAAAAGCATTAACAAGGATGAACACAGAAATTTCTCTCAAGTGCCTCGTCCTGTAACTGAAAAGCCAGGTCTCATTTAGTCTAAGAGTGTTCATTGTGTGTTAACATATGCCATGCGACAATTTCAATAGACCTACAATGGGGACATCCTGAAGAGAAAGTGGGAAACTGAAAACAATACAGAAATCGTGCCGTCCATTTTAATACTCCAGATAAGCAGAAGTGCAGCAAAAGCTGAATTGCAGAACAGCATTGCGTACAGTCATATGAGTGGCTAAGTGATCTCTAGATCTAAAAATACAGTGCAGCCTACAATAGGCATTGAACTAGTGACTATGCATCACACCTAGCCGACTTGGTACTCATATATTTGCTAAATGTGTGCTACAAATGCATGAAAATTTGATTCAACAAAGATATAGGACGTTAGACAATGAAAACAGCAGTAACAATTCACAAAGTATGTAGTTTGTCGGAATGACTTAACATTGACTTGGCAACCCATGCAGTTCTGTAACTGTACACATACATACGTTATCAAGTGTCTACACCTGTAGTGTTAAGAGGTGGCCCTATAATTTTTCATAATTTTCTTCAGACTACTTAATGTACTGTGAAACTTTATTCCTTTTTCCATTTTCTCAAAAGACACCAAATTGTCATTTCTAACAAAGAAGAAAATGAGTCTGCCTATTCACAGAAGCGTGATAGACACGCTGTGCAAAAATGACTGAAATTCATGTTGGACTTGATGTTCTTGAATGTCTTTTCCAACCGAAACGATTCTATGATTCTATGAACTATTTTGCAAATTGTAGCATGCATTACAAGAATGGCAGAATGCAGATATCTGTTCATTGCAGGAAAAAAAAAAAAAAAGAGACGGAAAAAAGCCTGAGGATGACTTAATTCATCCTGACTGAAGCAATGCGAAACATTAAATATCTTTTTTAAGCTTTCCTGTGACACACGGAAAGCTCAGTTTATTCCCATGGACTTATACCTATGCAAAACAGATTGTCAACCTGCAATTAAAAATCATTTATGAAGAAGGAAGCTGCACTATACACCTGAATAAAACTGTACATTAAAAGGGAATTAAAATAAGAACTGACATGAAAAATAATACTAGAACATTTTTTTCAAAGACTGCATAACCAAGTAAACATACAGTTCCTACCACCAGGAAAAGGGGGGGGGGTTAAAATGCCTTTCCTTTCCTTTTCCTTTCATTTCCTTTCCTTTCCTTCCCTCCCTGATGAACACCTGTTCAAAAGGAAGGGCTATTAAAAGAGCCAGAAGAGTAACAGGAAGGCTAGAGCGTTTGGAGGAAGTCACAGATCCTTAGTTAGGTTCAGAGGCTTGGGATGGTCTCCAGGAAAGAAACCCTGGTTTGTTAAATACTCTGTTTTCATCTATATTTATGGTAAGACCAAACTGCTGAGCAGACTGCACTGTTTACTGCTCTGTCACTTGTGTTATTTTTCCTGCCAGCTCATGGTATATTTGGAACATCCAGTGGAAATGGTAAGAGACCAACACACTGAATTATAGCAGCAATATGTAATGTAGCCACAGGCATTTCACTCCAAGTTTGCCTAAATTCAGATTACCAGGTTCTAATAGCAAGGACAGAATTTAAGTTTTTCATGAGTCTCAATATAACGATGAGCTAATTTGGAAGAGGCGGCACTTTCACTGTTTGAAAAGCAGACAGTATTTTGAGCCAATAAATCACAGTTAGAGCTCTTAATTTCTAAGTCTGCAAAATTTTTAAAGCAGTTTATCAGTATCTAACAATCTGGGAGAGGTAGTACAATCTTTTTTAGCACTACATCCCCTAGCACTGAGAACAGTGTCGGCAAGAAAGAAAACAGACCACACTGACGTTATCTAAATGATACGAAGAAAGTGATTTCACAACTTTGCTGTCCCTATCACAGTGTGAAACAGCTATCCTACACGTGTCCTAGGAGAACAGCAAAACATGAAATCCTCACGGCAAAAAGTTAGAAGCTGTGTTCTGGAATAAACGCTTGAGGCTTGCTAAAAAAGGATGAACAACTGGGTGAATAGAGTATATAATAAAAGCAAATGGTATTGCAGTTGGTATTTTTACAATTTCCACAATAGCTTCATTTATAGCTGTAGCACCAAAGCTATGTCCATGGCAGTAAATTTAATTTTAGGGGTCATATAACTTTGGGAACCAGTAAATATTACCCAGCTCATTTTTCTGTACGTCAGTTTACCACCAGCCAGTCAGGGCTTTACATCTTTGGAAGTTAAAAGACAAAAACTTTCTACTTGCTGTTACAATGAAAAACATTACTCAGTAATTTCGGCTCTCCGAGTTCAGAGATACTGCACTGATTGTATACGCAACAAAGTGTTTTAAGCAACACAAATTTTAAAACAGGAAGACTTACCAATCCACTTAAGGCTAAAATCCAGATGTAGGAACCAGAGGTTAAGAGCTGGAAGGTAAGAGCAGCAATTTAAAATGTACATGGCTGTTGTTGTCTGAGCTCATATGTAGCAACATTGTATAGGCTATATACTTATCATGACAATAGAAAAAGTCACAAATTTATTTCTGTGAAAATTCAGTTTAAATGAACAAATATACATTCCAGAAGCAGCAGAAGTGGAAAAAAAAAACAAAACACAACACACGGGGATCCAACAATTTTGCTTCTTCTACAGAACAATACATTTTATTTTCATATAGCATACTAAGTATAACAGGATGTCAGTTATAGGCTCCACAGAAAAACAAGTCTGAAAGACAGACAGAAGCAAAGGAAATGACTCAGCAGCAGCAGGAGAAGAGTTCCAAGTGGGGCAGTGCAAGTGAAGCTCTTAGACATGTAGCCACAGAGAGACTAAGCACGAGCATCGAAATGAAAGAAATGAAGTTCTCAGCGAGTGGCATATTTGCAGACACGAAATCAAAGAAACCAGTTGGAGTGATTTAAAAAAAAAAATCTAGATACACCAACAGGGTTTCCCATCTCTTCTAGTAAACTGTATGTGACTCATCACCTGGAGAAGGTTATTATTAGCTGGGAAAATGGGCTAAAAATTAGGCTGATACTGGTTACTAAAATAGCTCCGCGAGATGCAGCCTGAATGATGAAAACACCTTCACTCTAGGCTCTGACTGTGGAAAGACTGACTTGAGATAAGGGTAGAGTTTACAAATGAGGGAAAGGCAAATGAATTACCCTCAGCCTCTGTGTGACGGCAGCGCCTGTTCTGCACGCAGGAGGGAAAGACCCCGTGAGATGCAGTGATTATTAACAGCAGCGATCTGTATCTGATCTTGTACGTATGAAAGCAAGAGGCAAGGGACATGAAGGAAAAGAGCTCAGACAGTTATCACCGGTTTCACTAGGACTAGAACAATAATCAGTATTGCTGATTTGGGGAGAGAGGAAACAGGGTTGCTGAAGGATCACGAAAAAAGGGTGCTGGAGCAGAAATCGAAGGAATCCAAATGCTGAACAGCAACATGAATGAATGAAATGTTCAAGAGGAGCAGGAGCCACTGTTCTGAAACTGACCACTCATTCTAAAATACTCTGTACCACATCGCATAATGAGGGTGCTTTCCACTGCTAGTTTTAGAGCTATATTTGAGTCTCTGGAATATATAAAAATGAGTACGATTTCTCATAAGCTCACACATCTCCTGTCATTTCTAGGCTGTCGTGTTTTTTCTTAAAAAAAGAAAACTGTTTCTGTACCAGTTACCTCTGTTTTTCCATTCACAGTTAACATAATACTACTTGAGAGTGCTGTGCTCTACATGACATTATTTTAAGTAACCTGTCACATGGATAGAAATTAACAAATTTATATAAAAGTGTAATTCAGCCAAATCCTTGGTTATTTACTGACAGTCTTACCACAGAAAAATACTGCATTCTATAGCTTTGTCTGAGCTCTAACAGACAAGTGGAAAATAAAAAAAAACAAGAATACAAGCAAATTAGAAAGGTAAAAGATACATATGTATTTGCAACAGGTCCAGGCTCATTTTTTTAAGCACTCCCATCCCAAATTTACAGCGTTTGTATTTTATATTCCCCTATGCATGACATTCAAGAAAGAAGACAATGGAAGAAAATACAACATGCTCAACTCTTCAGCATGTAGAAAGGCATACTAGAAACACAGTTTTCAATATTTTAGTTCATGGGGAAGTCACTAGCTAAACATATGTGGAATCACACATGCAGAAGCACCAAAATCATGCAAAAGTACTAACTGCTACATTATTAAGTCTCTAAAAGATGAACAAGCAAGTACATACCATACCTGTAAACCCAGTATATAGACCAATGTCTTGTTTGTGATAGAAAAGTGTCCTAGTACTTGTGTCACCTGCACTCTTGGAATGGAGCAATAAAACGGGACAAACAGAGCAAACACGGGACCCAAGCTGCAAAAAGAAAGATACAGATGGTTAATAAGAATGATACTAGTAATATCAGTATATAACAATAAAAGGTTATTAATCCTGTCTATGTAGTCAAAACATAGTATTGCCTTGCAAAAAAAAAAGGTCTTCCTAGCAAATCAAATTTGATGACTTCTGGCATTCGGGATAATAGATTTAATAGATTCACTAGCAAATATTCAACTACAACTGGTGAATATCCTTGCTAAGAAGAAACAGGTGACAGAAAGTATCTTATTTCCAAGTGTTTAGGATCGGAGGCAGCAGAGAAGGCAACGTATTTACTCTAACAGCCAACTGTTTCTATAAAATACAGCCCACAAAAAGAACTCTTCCGCACCAGAACAAAACACCTTTTATCCAGACAGAAAGATTATCCATCTCCCCAAAGGTCATGGAAATAACTTCACTTACGAAGCTAAGCTCCTATTATTCACCCAGGTTTAAGGTGTGACAGGATTAGACTGTAGTATTTAACCTTTTTTTACCAGGAGAGACCCCAGTAGAACCAACTCCAAAGGCATGGCTTGGGAGTGATTCTGGAAGAAAATACTTCCTAGGGTGGAGACGGTGGGAAAAAGGCCACTTCAGACAGACAGGAAAGGAAGATGCTTTCAGATTCCAGTGAGGGGACTGGCACACCTGTACATAAGCCATTATCACCACAGAGTTTAGCCTTCTGCTGTACTCCGACCCCTCTCCAGCCCAAAGCACTGTTGGCACAGATTTGCCGGTGAACTGCTCTGCTAACTACTCAGCCACTCCTGAAGAAAAAAATCACATCAAGTCGAGTTCCTCCAGCTCCCCTGCCACTTGAACAACCCTTGCAATGTCAAAATAATAATTTTTGCACCTGGTGCATCTTGCCAGTGCGTGGCAGGGGCCACGGCTGCAGGTAGCACCCAGGCATCGAGCTCCGGCCCACAGCTGGGGTGAGGATGTCTGCGAAGCGCACACCTGCCCCAGCTGGCTCCTCACTTCTTCTTCTGACAGACGTGGGATGTTCCAAAGGATAATTTTACACCACTTACCAGCTTATTGAAAGTTTCAAGACTTACGGTTTCTGCAGGCCTTTATGGGAAAGGGATCTTATCATTCGCAATGCGATTTCTGCACACGGCATGAACCAGGACCTAACTAACTTGAAGCGCTCACCCAAAAATACCTTTCCCTTCTAGAGCAGCTACTGATAGAGGTAATGCTACGTGAAACAGTGGTCTGAATATTAAAATTTTCATTTCCTGAATAACTGCCAAATACAACACCCACAGCTATGAAGAAAACCTGATGATTAAGTACACAGTTCACATATTTTTACTCTTAATGGACAGTGGCTTACGACGCTTCATTATCATGTTGACTGTTATATTTGACGTTCAGCTTGCTGAAAACCTCCCTCTCTGAGGGCTTAAATATTGCTTAGTTGAAGGACATGAAAACATTTTTAGTATCATCTGCTTCAGACAGGGTCAGGTGCATGTAAATGCACAGAGAACAACTCAGGAACTAGTGCAAAATGTTCAATTTCACACACGATCTCCCCTACATAAACAGAAAACACCTGTATAACACAGCATTTTCTTAAAATAAACTGAAATTATTGAAGTTGTAGGAGTAGGTAAGCACAGCTACGCGACTGCCCCACACAAAAATAATTCGTCATCAGACTTGCTTCCACTGTAAACAATATTCACTGATGCAAACCATGTTTTATAAGTGAAGAGAGAAGGAAAACAAAGAAAAGAGATTGATCTTTTCCCCTCTTGGAAAAGTTATTATAAATGATTTCTGTCTACAGAATGTGATTCTTTCTATCCATACCAAGTGACCTGAGGGAGTACCACAACTGTGGCACGCTTTTCAGGTTTTATTCCTCCTGTGATAAGTAGTGACTCAGACACAGAGATTTTGCATGCAAGAGTGCACTCAATCATAGGTTGGGAAATTACAAAAAGGAACTTCCCATGACTTTAAGCGTGTTTTACAAAGAGATTACAGCATGTTAAAAGGTGCCCTCAGTGTTAATATTCACCATTAACATCAAGAGAAAACACAGAAGGCACCATCCCAGATCGGGGTAGGGATCCGCGTAATTTTATGTCCAGCGTCTGGCACTGCTCAGAGCCTGACAACCTAGAGGAGCTTGAGGAAATGTAGTAATAGATTTTGTTCTTAAAACTTTAAGTTAGTAGACACCACAGGCAGACTTATGTCTCCAAAGACATAAAATGTTATCTTTATGGAAAAAGCTCACATCTACTATAAATAGGTATTGGACAAATACCCATTCAGGTATCGCACAGGGTACAGAGAGAGATGTCCAATATTGCTGTTACGTTGTTCTCGTTATCACTGAAATGGCACGGTGGTCACGGCGGGTTCCTGATAACTGGAAAAATGCAAATGCCACCACCCTCTTCAAGGAGGGCAAGAAGATAATTCAGGTAGCCTCACCTCAGTCCCTTGTAAAGCTAAAGAACAAATCTCTTAGAAGCCAATTCCAGGCCTATAAAGGGCAAGGTGACTGCTAAGCCAGTATTGGTTTTCCAAGGACAATCCATGTCTGGTCAATCTGATTGCTTTCTGTTGTGAGGTTGAGAGGTTGGAGAAACGGGCTGACAGGAACCTTATGGAGTTCAAGAGAAACAACTGTGAAGTCTTCCACCAGGGCTGGAATAACCCTCTGCAACAGTATAACCTGGCTAGAAAACAGATTTGCAGAAAAGAAGCTGGAGAATCCTTCTTAGTCAGCAGTTCCCCCTTTGCAGGGATGGCCTTTGGCTGTATTAGCAAGCACGTAGTCACCAGACCAAGATAAGTTCAGTACTTTTGAGCCTGAACCTGAACCACTGTGTCCACTGTTGGGCTCTGTGTCCACTTTTTGGGCACTACAAGAAAGGCATTGATATACTGGAACAATCCAGCTGAGGAAAACAAACATCCAGTACTGCACCATGTTGCCCAGAGCTGGAATCTCCATCCACAGAGATACTCAAGACTCAACTGGACACAGCCCTTTGTAACCTGTTCTAGTTGGACATGCTTTGACCATGGAGTTGAACTAAATGGCTCCCAGAGGTCCTGTCAAGCCTAAACAACTCCATTATCCTGAAAATAACCAAAGTGTTGTTTCTGAAACGCTTAAGCACTAGACAGATTTCTGTTCCTGCATTTGACTGGGCAGATATAAACATCTATTCATGATATATTTGGTTTACATGGCAAGATTTTGGAACATAGGGGCTGCAGGGATGGCTTTTGTGAAAAGAGATCAAGAGTTGCACCCATGTCAAAAAGAGCCAGTTCTAGTCAGCTCCAAAACAGACCTTTGGTTGGAAAGCTGAGCCAATGACCTACAACGGTTGCACCTCTGTGATAATATATGTTTAAAAGGCTAAAAAACACCTTGCAGTAGCTGTGAGTCAGACAAGTGAGAAAATATGAGAGAAGCAGCCCTGCAGTCCCCAGGTGAGTGCAGCAGGAGGGCAGGAGGTGCTCCAGGCAGGCAGCAGCAGTTCCCCTGCGGCCTGTGGAGAGGCCCCTGGTGGAGCAGGCTGTCCCCCTGCAGCCCATGGGTCTCACATGGAGCAGATCTCCACACTGCAGCCCCCCCATGGGTGGAGGAGCCCCCGGTGGAGCAGGTGGATGTGGCCTGGAGGAGGCTGCGGCCCACGGAGAGCCCCCGCAGGAGCAGGCCCTGGGCTGGAGCTGCAGCCCGTGGAGAGGAGCCCACGCAGGAGCAGGGGGTCTGGGGGGAGCTGCCGCCCACCCGTGGGGGACCCGTGCTGGAGCAGTTTGCTCCTGGGGGATGGATGGACCCCGTGGGACGGAGCTGTGTGGGAGCCGTGCTTGGAGAGCTGCTGCCTGTGAAGGAGTGGCTGAGACGAAGCGTCAGGGACTGACCGCAGCCCCCATTCCTTGTTCCCCTGTGCTGCTCGGGGGGAGTAGGTGGAAGAGTCAGGAGTGATGTTGAGAGTGGGAAGAAAGGGACTGAGGGGAAGGTACTTTTAGTTTTGCTTTTATTTCTCAGTACCCTAGAATAATTTTAATCGGTAATAATTTAATCTTTCCCAAGCTGAGTCCGTTTCACCTGTGATGGTAAATGGTGAGCAATCTTGCTGTCCTCATCTCAATCCGCTACATTTTCCATTTTATTTTCCCCACTGTCCTGCTGAAGAACTGGGCAGAGAGAGAAAGAGCAGCATGGTGGGCACCTGGTGACCAGCCAAGGTTGACTCACCTCACACGCACTGTAAATTGAAGGACTAGTTTTATTGAAGGACTACTTCAATCCTCTCTGTTTCGTCACTTTCTTTTCCTCCTCTCCTTGCCTTTCTCCCCATGCCTCAGCCCTCTGTTCCTTATGCTGACAGGACCATCAGGAACAAGGTGGTGCATACCCTGCCAAGTGCCGTGACTGGCTCCTGCCAGACACTTGAGATGCTCACGTGCAAAGAAGGGACGCAGACACATATGCTGACTAAACTCAGTTTATGCCTGCCTCATGTTTAGGAAGTGAATTTTAGTCATGGTGGTGAGAAAATAACATTTTCAAACAAAACAAAAAACTTTGAAACCCGAAAGATTAAATTCTGGAGTCTGAACACTTTGTATGGACACCACGTCCATCTCAAAGGCCTGCTGTAACAGCAGGCCCTAGGACGACTATGGTCTCATTTTGAACAGCATGCTAGATTTCAACAACTTGGTAGAGAAACAATCTCTAACAAACTTTGTGTTCTGAAACTTAGGAAGAGACGGGCAGCTAACTAAACGTTACTTCTGCAAAAATATCTGCTGCTGTCAATGGAAGTTCTGTGGGATTAAAATTTGCAGAAATACCCGGTTATTTTATTCAGAATGACTCACTACATTTGCTAACTGCGGTGCTGTTATTTCTCTTTACTTCACATAATTTAAGCTCTTTGTAAAAACATCAGCCCGACAAATTCACCACCACGTATTTTTGTGGGGCTGCAAATATCAGTTACAAAAGTGTGCTTTATCAGTAACTCAAGTTACCACGTTTATTCAGCACTCTGCATTTCTACAGGCTGTCCAGATACTGCCAAATGATGCGTAAGGTGGCAGCCTTTATTCTGAAAATGTTAAGCAGCCTCAAAAAACATTCCTTAAAAGCAGGTAACTCCCTGGAATATGACAGCTGTGATCCTCTAACTGATGGAGGCCAGGACTACAAGCAACCATCTGTTGTACCCAACCTTTTTGCTAGACGTGAGCAGGACGCCCCAGTGCCTGAAGCTTCTTCACACCAGCAGAAACAGTAGGGTATGTTACCCAGTACTCCTGTATGTAAAAAAGATTAATATACAAAAAAAAAAAAAAAAAAAGAAAACAACTAACAAGACAACCAAGTCACAACCCTTGGCGAATGTACATCTTGAGGAGAAAAGACAGTTTTCTCCTTTCCATGGACATGTTAACAGATTCACTACAACTTTGGGTTCACTAAAACATGCGACCAACCAACAGATCAGTTTACAGTCCCTTTGTGAAGATAAAAGTCAGACATCTACTGCTCCTACAAAAAAGCTTTAATTTTTAATGCCAAAACTATCTAACAATTTATTCCATAAACTGCTCAGTTCCATTTTAGACCAGTGTCACTTTCTTTTCCCTCCCTTCCCATCAGCAAGATAACCCAGAACCTTCCTTTTCTGCAGGCTAGAAGCTTTCTTCCAATTTTGCTTGCAATTTGTTTACCACTAACAAGATGCTAACATTGTTCTTTAGCTCCTTCTACAAAGATCAGTTCATCATCATCGCCTCTCAACCTTTGTTTTGCAAAGCCTAAGATAACATCTGCTACTCTTTCACAGAAATGTTCTCTGTTGTCCTGTTCAGCTATCTGCTGGCTGACCTAGGGTACGTGATCACTTCTATACCAGCAGCCTGCTACAATACGCAACATAAAGCTTCTTCAGTGAGGTATTCTCAATAGACAGCCTTCTTGAAAGCAATTTTTGCAGACTACCAAAGACTTATACAGCTTATAGCACCACAAGGATAAAGAAAAAAAAAGTCACGATCCTTGTCTATTCTTTAATACGTGGGTAGCACACTGCCATTCCTGTGAAGGCCCAAACCAACCATTTTGGGGGTGATACTGATGAAAGAGATAGGTATAGCCATGGCTCACCAAACCCTGCACCCTAATCAAGAATAACATCACAGCAACAACCACCGTCCTTAATAACGTCAAAGATGTGTTACCCAGCTCGGTACCTGTGCTTACCCACTGACAGCAGCAGCTTTGCATCAGCTATTTGCAGCAAGCGGTCCAAGTGACTGACGGTGACAGCTTACCAGGTAGCTCTGCTTTCGTGACTGACAGCATTACCTAAAGTCGGAGTGCAGCAAGGAAGAGGAGCTTGCACCTTTCCAAAAGGCAGGGTCTCCCTGAGAATCTCACCTTGGACTAAGTCTGGGACAGAGCTTGAAGGGAGGCAGAAGGCACGTGGAGGCATGGGAATACACTGAAGGGGTTCGGATGGGTATTTTGCTGAGGAAGAACAGTTGAACAGCTATATTGAAAATTTTAAGTGTCACAAGTTCATCAGTCTTGGGTGCTTAGCAACATCTCATTTCTCCAGTTTAACCTAACACAATTTATTTGGCCTCTGGAGAGCAGACAGTAAGACCGTGACTCACTGAGGAGTCATCACTTGCTGTTCCTCAAATTCAAGTCACTTGAAAAATAACATTTGTCCACAAAAGGGCTGGGTTCAGCCAGACATTAGTTCAAGACACCTGAGCTCTCTCCAAGACTTAAAAAAAAAAAAAAAAAAAAAAAAAAAAAAAAAAAAAGAGTTAGTTCTGGAAGGAAGGGAAGTTTTACAGATAAGAAACTGAACTGGGACTCAGGCTGTCTGGATTCATTTTCTGGTTGACCCATAAAAACCCTGCATAAATTTCAGAAGTCACTTCTTACCTGGCGTAGTAGCTCTCTACATCTAGAATTGTAAGGCTAAATTCAATCCCTTTTATGAACTGCTCAAATACAGTAGGGACTAAGCAAGCAGACAGAAAAATAAATTATCATTGGCATCATAACACGGTGGTCAAAATATTAACTGCACTGCTTTGATGTAACCATCTCTGAAAGTCACAAATTAGTTTACTAATTTACATGTTACGCTCCTTGCATGCCAAAAGCAAAACAGTAGAAGTCTGCATCCCAAAGGTAAACACAAACAAATCACCCTTTTTGACACACGTCCCTTTTTGGGGTTTAAATCTTCAAATTCTGGGACGGGCAGATGCTGGAGAAACAGCAGCAGTGTGAGACAACAACCAAACAGCTAGAAAGAGAAACGGTGGAGAGGAATGCAATCTGTATCATTCAGATCAAGCAGTTAACATCCTGTGAGGCTGGGCTGGATGGGTGGCTGATGTACCAGTGTAGCTCCAAGGGTACAATCTAGTAGTGCATATTAGTCAAAGAAAAGTAGTATTTTATCAGATCGGAGCAGGAAAAGCATTTTGGTATTATTTTCATAACGCTACAGCTATTCTGAAATGATCGTTTCCTTTAATATGAAGTTGTGATATTAATGTCAGCCCCTGAGCCCAGACTACAACTGCCTTTGTATCTAGAAATTTCTCATTTCGACCACATATTTTTGCTGCTGGCCAGGGAACCACACTGCAGTATGACTCTGTGTACAGATGAAGCAAGTTCCCTCTGTAATTTCCCTTTGAAAAGTAAAGTCTCATTGCTTCATTTATAGAAATTTTATTCTCTGACGAAGCTAAATAATTTTCAAATAATTTGAAAACAATAGAGAAAAGC
This sequence comes from Netta rufina, assembly GCF_964035555.1. Lineage (NCBI taxonomy): Eukaryota > Metazoa > Chordata > Aves > Anseriformes > Anatidae > Netta > Netta rufina. Next base: position 55,674,067 of record NC_140123.1, on the reverse strand, counting down.
TTTACAATAAGCCAAGTTAAGTTTTCTCACAGACTTTCTGAGCGTGGTGTTGGAGGACAGATGCCCACAACAACTGCGGAGCAGGGAATTTTACACCGGGCACTTCAGCTCCCTGCCACCTGAGGAGCACCACGCCGTGCCCACAGACAATCACGGTGTGGTGCCCCCTACGAGCTCCAAGCAAGCACGGGAGTAACTGGTAAGGCTCCGTTTCATTCCCCTACAGCGAGGATATTTCCTGTGAGATGAGATATGTTCAGTGAAGCTGAACTGTCACAAACCCTGCATTTACTTCAGGCTTCCTGACGAGGCAGACGAGGTCCTGTCGCCACACACTCCAGCGTGGCAGTGTCACCAGCTCGCCCTGTGAGCAGCGCCCGAGCTGTCCCCAAAAGCATCCCACCTCTGCATACGTTGGACCCGCCAAGACTGGTATGGTCACGCCTACTTGCTCATTTTTGAGAATCAGGCCACTAAAATGAGGCCACTTGCAAGATAAACTGCCTGTCGCAGGCATGAGCAATCAGTATGAATTTGTGGGGAAAATCCCACGTACCGCTCAGCCACCGCCTCTGACAGCAAATGGCAGGGCTTTCCAGCTATCTCTGATCTCCATAACCTTTGCAGCAAACACGGTTTCACTGTCAGATCAAGGCTCCTTACCCAGAAACAAGGCTGCTGCAGGTGCCTACAGCTTACCCCACGATCTGACATCCCATCCCTTTCCCATTCCCACCTATACCTACTGATATCATTTTAGCAGAACCCGATGCATGTTTTAAGAGCTGTTCATTCATTTTAACATGCATGCCACGTGAGTGTCTTACTACAATTAGTACCCTTGCTCAAAACGCAATAAGCTTACCAAGTCACACATCCCCACTGCTCTCTAGCACCAGCCGGGCTCCTCAGCTCCCTCACAAACTTTCACAGGGCGTTTCTGCAAAGCCTCATCATTACGGTCCTAAAACACTGCTGGGAAGGCACAGGGGCTGTCGAGATGGCTGTTTTTACACAGCATATCAGCGTGCCCCACGCCTGAGGTTTTCTCCTGCTGTCTCAGATCTGATCAGTAAGAAGTGATTTTAAAGCCTGTACCCATCATACGACTCTGTGCTCCGAAATAAGCTTTAGTGTTGTGGGTTATTGATTTTCCTTTTATTTTTTTTTTTAATGCAGACGTAATATAAACAACGTTCTTCACTCAGGATTTTTTGGTTCGTCAACAATTCGTCAAGAAAACCTCTGGGTAAAGTCCCTCTATGAAAGTCAAAGTCAGTAAGGCGTTGCTTGTGGCGGGGGGGAGGCGTTTTCTAATTACTCTCTTTGAACAGACTAATTGCAAAAGAATTAAAAATAGATGCTTTCACATCCCATAAAACTGTAGGCAGCAAATCAGGACCAGCATACAAACAAGGTTTTTTTTTAAGCACATGAAAAAAAAAAAAAGTCTACCCCTCCCACTAAAGAGGCTCACGTAATCAGTCTTGAAAACAATGTGCAAGGGTAAACTTTCACAGTCAAGCCATCCTGCTAATGCCCTTAGCTGCTCAGAGGATCTAAGAAGCCACGGATATGTAAGTACAGACAAGAAATAACTTTTTTCGTTTTTCACTGAACAGCAAACAACTCCAGAAAGATGATTTCTTTATTGCCTTATTATGAATATGTTCATGTAGTAGGAGAGACAAGGCTTGTAGAATAAATTCTGTAACATTTTACACTGCCATATTAATATGCTACTTGTTATTTCTTATGTAAATGCCAGATGATCCACAACATCAGCAAGTTATTTCAAATGTTTTCTTATAAAACTGATTTCTTATAATAACATTTCTAATAATTTTGACAATCAGAAAATGTTTGATACCGCATTATCTTAGCTTTTTTCAGTCATTCACAAAGTAATTTAAATGATACTAACGCAACATAACTACTGTTCAAGTATTAAGTGAAACACTGCAGTTCTTTAGTCATTCACTGAACCTTGCAAAATACTTTAATACTAGGAGAAAGCCTTAAAACAAATCTGTCCTATGGCAGTGAATGCACAGCCTGCTCATTCATACGCGCTACTTGTCTTTATTCTCTGCTCAAGAGCTCTCAGTCATTCTTCTCCTGTCTGAATAGTGCAGCAGAATATTTTAGAAATCCTAAATTTTACGAGCTAATTCCTCTCTCACCTTCTGACACATGTTTCTTTCCAAGTGTTTAGAAGGCATTCTTTTCCTGAACTGCAATCACCAACTAGATTTCTCCCTATTACTGATCTTCATGCCACAAAGACAAAGGAATATTACAAGTGATCCAATTTTTATACACCCTCCTATTAAACAGGATATATTTTTATGTAATATTGGCAAAACAAGGTGGACTGCTCAACAGGCAGCGACTCAACTATTATTTATAATAAAACACAGAGGTGGCATGCATGCCCCTAAGCACAGCATGTCTGCCTAGCATTTCCATGGCTCCTCCTGAACAGAGACAAGGGGACTGAAGACTTACCAGGCAATTAGTCTTTAACACCTCAAATCCCATCTCTTTCTCCTCAGAGACTGAGGAGTATGTACACATGCAACAAATAATAAATTTAAACTAAAGTCATGAAGTTTTAATCCCTAAAATTAAGACTATACCTGCATAGGTTCCATATCATCTGGGCAGAAAAAAAAAAAAGGTGTACATTTTTTCTAGTTCCTATGATACGAATTCCTTGTATTTATTTTTTTTTTGACCTTTCTTTCCTTCTACTTGCAGAAATGTACTTGTGGCTCAGGTTTTTCTTTTGCTTATTTGCTATTTTTTAGGCTCTCTCTTTATTACATCAAATAGACTTAAGCAAGTAAACTGAAGGGAGGTTAATTTTCTCAGCCTGAGCTCTTCACATTAACACGCATCTTTGGAAAATATGATTTAGGTTGGATAATTCTCACACTTTCATAGCAGGGATCACACTGGGAAAGACAGATCCAACAGATAAGAGCTAGACACATGCATGTCTTCCACTTTTCCTTTAACTAATTATGCAGCATTTCAACCCAACTTTATTTCCACTTCACTTACTTTACCGTAACTTCTATTATTTTGGGACACAAAAAGTAATTATCATGCAACTTTGTGAAAGAGTAGTAGATAAAAGCTGAACAATAAAGATCCCATACAGTCTGCATCCGTAAATTCTGTTAGAAACGTTTAAAGAATATTTTAATTCTTCATAGCCATCATTAAGAGAATTTAATTGGTGCAATGCACACTTTGGATTCTCAAATTTGGGCTTATACTACGGAAGAGTAAAAGCACTAGACTGGAAACCATCTCACCAAAATTAGCCATGGGTGGTGACCTGTGGATTCAATCATCAGGCTTACGCGTTGCAATTTTGGACACAAAACTCAACAGCTCTGAAAACTGTAAATTAACGTAATGCACTACAAGAACGTGAGGGTTACAGCATTAGAAAGAAACAGGAAGCTTCAGGACACGCCTGTCTCTTGCCTCAGCTTTTATTAACCACGTGTAGTTCCCAAGCTGGTAATGCATGTCTAGGTATGTGCAGCTTTCTTAGGTATATCAGCCTTCCCATTTTAACAAAGCTTTCTACAATGCAACTTAGCAGGCACGCTTCTTAATGAACGTAACTTAGCTGAAGCAAACCCTTTTCTCAAGGGTTTGCTTCACAAAACCGACACTGCAGTGAAGACCACGTGTATGTTAAGTTAGAGTTTCAGCCAGTAAATCTTACTGGTCAAAAGTAATACATTAGGTTACAATATGCAGTTAAAGCATTTTATATATTCTCTCTCTTGCTAAAAACAAACAAAAACCAGATGGTGTTCCTATACCAAAAGTAGGAGATGATAACAGGAGGAAAACTCACTTAGTTTAGAGAGAGACAGCTTTGTAGCACTGCTTGCACATCATTTCACAGAATGGCTGAGGTTGGCAGGGACCTCTGCAGAACCCCCCTGCCAAGCAGGATCACCTAGAGCACACTGCACAGGATGGCAGCCAGGAGGGTTGTGAGTATCTCCAGGGAAGGAGACCCCACAACCTCTCTGGGCAGCCTGTGCCAGTGCTCTGTCAGCCTCACCGTGCAGAATTGCCCTCTCATAATGAGAATGAACCTCCTGTGCTTCAGTCTGTGCCCGCTGCCTCTCGTCCTCTCGCTGGGCGCAGCTGAAGAGACCGGCTCCATCTTCTTAACACCCTCCCCTTAGATATTCATACACAAATCTATAATTTAAATTTACAATTTAAAGCACGTAATCTAAGTTTTTAACGCTACAGTTGCCGGCTCATAGCTTAGGTTTATGCCCTTTAATAGTTGAATACATGCAACACTGGTACCCTACGTGTACAGGCCATCGTACAGACACAGCTCGAAGAACCCGGGCTTTGGATGACGTACATCCAGACTCGAGCCATTCCCATTCATCAAACACCCTTCACTGTGGGAAGTCTACCCTGAGCTGGGCTCTTGTGTACTGTGCTTTGTTTTACAGATGTAAAACAAATAACTAACGCCAGTCAAACGTTTTCACAGAAAACCAATCTCCTAAAAGAACTTAATTTCCTTCTCCAGCTGACAAAGGCACCTGCACAGATTTAACACACTCCAGATTTTATAAGCAGCTTGACCTGGTAGTGTGATTTTTTTCTGAGTAGATATTATGGCTGTAAAACATCAAGCAACCACAGAGAACGGATTAAAAGCCAGCTAGCTAACAAATCTCATCAAGTAATTGGCCATCGAAAAAAACATTGCTGGGTGGGTGTATGTCAACATATTTCATCGATGACCAGAAAGCAAATACAGTGCTAAAAAACTTGGAAGTGGCAAGTGACAGAACAGGAAGGCACAAGGCACACTGGTTGTAAGCCTGGGCATAATATTAATGTGAAACTCTCCCAGGCAGAGGCAGAGGACCGTGGCCATGCCCACGGACTGGAGTTACCCTAGGACAGACATAGTGAATTGGGGAAGGACTCCCCAGTTCTAACCCACAGGGCAGAAAAAGCAGGGGCACAGTGCTGAGGACACCTGGAACCCCATCTCCTGTAGTGGATTGAACTGGATTTGGAGCAGAAGTCCCAGATTATTTTGCCTTACGGTGAGACATCTGAGAGGCTCACCTTGAATTGCCAAAACACCGAGGCTGTATAAACACCTCTGCGGGCAGACAGGGGCTATTTGCTCAAGCAGGCTTTATTCTAAGAGGAAAGGCTCGACAAAAACAGCATCTGCAAATTGATTTGGGAGTAAAATAAGAGACACCCACGTTTTTGACAGGGAGGTTGACTAAACAATGCTCCAATACAAAGGGCTAATTCTCTCTCTCCAGATCCCCAAGTCAAGACCAAATACCCTTGTGGAAAACATGCTGTGAATCAGGACAGCGGAATCCACACACAAACAGCTAAAACACTAACATGACCTGGATTACATGGGAGATCACATTAAATTAGTAAGTGGTCTCTCTGCACTAGAGCTGGATCAGTGTCATCGAGGACTGCATGTCTGCAGCCTCAGAAAAAACTAAAAACCTACATAACCTTCTTTACAATATCATATAAAGACAGGAAAGTTAAAAACTTTATGCCTTAGATTTTCTTATGTACCTCTGCCCAAAACTGTGGCAATATTTTCTAAAATATTTTCTAAAATATTTTCTAAAATTATTAAATTGGTAAATTACCGATTTTTTTTTCCCCTCCAAATATATACTTCAAAATAATATCATAAATAAACCCCGTAAGACACTGGAGAGGGGTGTTTAATCTGTCAACAGAGAAGAGCAAATGCTCTGGCAGCGACTCCAAAGGTGAGCTTCAGTGGTGTGTCTGCATTCATGACAGTGCACAGCCATGTCCTCGTAAGGTTGTAGGGCACACAGCTCACTAAAATCAGTAAGAAGTCACTGCCCTGCTCAGCTGGTCCGAGGTTTGCAGCAGTAGGGAGGAAACCTTCTCCACTTTTGCTCTAGGAATGCAAAAAATGCAGGCAGTACCCAAGTTAGGGCTGCTGCTGTTTTTTTCAGATACACTTTGTGGAGTGTGACATACGCTGTGTATGTATAATAGACTGATTGCTAAGGCTTGCTGCCAAGTAATAAATAGCAACCTGACACAAGGAATACAACTCAAGAACTATCTTGTTTTACTTAATAGTCTAGACACCTTTCAGGAAGAAATTACCATTTTAAAAGCAGCCTGGTTCAAGATTGACAAGAAAAGCTGAAATGCCTGCTGAGGTGAAATGGAGTTCATCCAACAACGAGAGCTCAGATGTACCAAGAAGTTACCATAGGTCAGCTGATGTGCATTAAATTGTGATATGGCAGCGACTTTATCATCTGTTTGAGCCCCAAGGCAGATAGAGTATCTCAACTGGTTTTAAAAATATGAACTATATTCAGGAAATGTAGCAGCTAGACATCACAGTGACTGCTTGAAAATGCCCCCACGTTAACTACATACAAACTGAACACCAGTACTCATCTCCAGTATTGTAAAACGTGCGCCCTACTTCAGCAGGCAAAGTATTTTGGGGATAGCAGAGGATCAGAGGGAATCCCTGCCCAGGGCTGACTCCCACAGCAAGCCGAGGAGCCTGCTGACATCCTCTTCCAAGGAGCAATGACGTGTGCGCTGACCTGGAAGTGCACCAGCCGTGGTTCTCTGGCTTTCTTCTCATCTGTTTGTGGCCAGTCTGTCTCACTGTGCGACTAGGGAACTTCCTTAGGAACCAGGAACGTACCTGAGCTTGCCTTGTGTTGAGTGGGGAAGGATGGGAAAAGGGGAAGAGCTGCTCGAGTGAGCCACCCCCTACGTATGGCCGTGCTAGCACCATGGATAGGCACCAGCTCTCTCCTGGCTGGACTCCTTTTCAATATAATATTTCAATATTATTTATGAACAAAAACTATCACATTACAGCAAACAGGAAATAAAACTATGCCATGAATATGCTATAGGTAGTCACTGCTGTAGAGTTGCTTATCATAAATCTTAGATATTTTTTCTTTGCTATGTTTAAGAAATGATTTTACCTAGATCTCAAGGAAGACATGGGTAGAAGACAGATGTCATGCTGGGAGTCTGAACGAGTAATCAGAAACACACAAATAAGAGAGACAGAACAAACCACACGACATTTTCTGCAAAAAGCAGCCTGTTACACACTTAAGTAAAATGAACCATGCTACATGCTTCTACATGGAAGACACACTCTGAGACATCCCAGACATTCCTAAATCTGTACAACAGCTACAGAGCTGATTTCTACCAATTCAATTCCTGTATTCAAGCCACAGTGCTCCCAGATCAGATTTAACTCCCAACCCCAAATGCAGTCTCCACATCTCTTGACACATGCTACGTGCTTCCCTGGTATCTTAAGAATCAGAACACTGCACATTTATCAGTCGGAAATCACTCACCTGTTTTTTCCTACAGCCTCTACAAGACTTGATATAGCTAGTGTATAGACTTGGTATATTATTTGGATGCTAAATTTCTTCCTTAATCACATGTAATATAACTTACTCATGTATCTTAATACATGGAGTCTACAGTTACACAAAAATCAGGAATTTGAGATCCATCATCCATTATCTGCAGCTTTAGGGTTTACAGGGAACCTTACATACCCCTGCTAACTTAGGCAGAAGTCTGATCAAACTGGGTTATAATACGTGCTGCAGGTAAATTAACTGTGAACAACCTGAAATAAATCTCATCAAAACATGAAAGAAGATACTAACCTTTCAGTGCTTCCACAAGTAAATAAAAAGGCAATTAATACTTTATAAAAGGTATAGCTTAAAACATGTTAAAAGGAGAAGTGTTTTCTAGAAAGACTTCTTTAAGGTACAGCAGGTTGTAGTTGTTTGCAAATATTGTGCATTGAAAGGCAGATCCTCAGAAATAACCTAGATGCTTTAATTAAAGATATCAGATGGATGTAAGAATCAGTTTACAACAGCTTTTATCTCCAGATATTCTGCATTAAAGCAGAAGCAATCTTGTTTTGACTGCTACTTTAATCCATATAAGTGCAGACACACAGGCTGACAGTTTGTATGAGTCATCCAGATGGCAAAGATGTCTGATAACAAAACTGGTACTAATATTTAATATCTGCAGAAATACCGACACGTTACAGTCATACAGACACAAGCGGTCTGAAGATTTTCAAAAGGACCAGTTAGAGTGATTGCTGAGAGCATCCAAGACTGTACATAAGATTATTTTATATATATATATAACTGCACAAATAGAGCATTGTATAATTCTGAAGCGATGGTGCTTGCAGCAGTGATGTTGAAAGACTTTCGCAAGAATATTCTCCCGGTGATCACCTTCTTACATCAGCGTGTGAACACATACACAGTGTGCCTGGTTGGCTATTGGAAGCTTTCCTACAGGTCTTCTGGAGGGCACAGGGAATAAAATCACCTCACTTCTTTTCACATGCAGTCTCTCCAGCAAGAACTGGCAGATACAACCACACTTCACAGTCAAAGGAGTGGGAAGCGTGTGGTGGTTTTACTCAGCCAGGCAGCTGAGCTCTACCACAACTGCTCTCCCACTCTCCCTCCTCAAAGGGAAAGGAGGAGAAAAAAAAGATGATGAAAAGGGCTCAAGGGGTGAGATAAGAACAAGGAGATCACTCAACAATTATCGTCATGGACAAAACACACTCAGCATAGGGAGATTAATGTAATTTATGACCTATTACTAACAAGCTAGAGAGAGGAGAAACAAAAAAGCAAAACTACAAACACCTTTCTCCCTAATCACCCTCTCCTGCCTCCTCCCTCCAAACAGTGCAGGGGAATGGGGGCTGTGGTCAGGCCCTGACGCTTCATCTCTGCTGCTCCTTTATGGCCACTCCCTGCCCCTGGGCTGCCCACAGGCAGCAGCTCCTCAAGAACTGCTCCAGATATGGGCCTGTACCACGGGGTCCATCCATCCATCCCCCAGGAGCAAACTGCTCCAGCACGGGTCCCCCACGGGTGGGCAGCAGCTCCCCCCAGACCCCCTGCTCCTGCGTGGGCTCCTCTCCACGGGCTGCAGCTCCGGCCCGGGGCCTGCTCCTGCGGGGGCTCTCCATGGGCCGCAGCCTCCTCCAGGCCACATCCACCTGCTCCACTGGGGGCTCCTCCACCCATGGGGGGGCTGCAGCGTGGAGATCTGCTCCGTGTGGGACCCATGGGCTGCAGGGGGACAGCCTGCTCTGACCTGCCATGGGGCAGCTGCTGGGCTCTGCTCACAGAGGCCACCCCTGCAGCCCCCCACTACCAAAACCTTGCCACATAAACCAACCGCAACATGTCTTTTATATATGAACTCACAGTGATCAGATACCCAAGCAACGGTTTCAGTGAGGAACAGCTAAGAAGGAAAACCATAAACATGACAGATACTTTAAGGATGGTACTAATCAACAACAGAGTTCTCCCTGTGATTTGTGAGCTAAATTCTTCAGACTTTAGGTAATGCTTTGCAGAACAGCTGCTGAAGGAGTAACATTAGATGCCCCATCCTTCCTGCCATTTATGCTTACGCTGTGCAACTGTGAGGTATAACACAACCGAAAATATTCTGCACTGGAGGCAACACAAACAGGACAGGATCCTTTCTGTTTCTAAATTCTGCTAACTCATTTTTTTTATTGGAAGTCCCCCAAGTCACTGCCACTTTGCATTTCTTCCGTGCCATTTTCGACCATTCAGGTTAAACAATTTCCAAAATGCACTAAATCAGGACACGTGAAATACTTTACCTGCGATTTATCTCTTTTGCAGCATGATTAGTAAGAGACTGAAGTAGTAGCCTTATCCACTGATGTATATAAACAATATTTGAATTAGACTGCAAAAGCCAATTCTTCGCACTAGCATTAAACAGGCTGAATTATTATGCCAGTATGATAAGCAGGAATGCTGAAAAAAAATATTTCTCCAAACAAGTTAAACCATCACAAAGTGAATCCTTAGAAATAAAAACTACCTAAAAATTAACAGCGACACATTTCAAAGATTTTGTCTGCTTGACTGACCCTTGGGGACTTCATATGCTCTTTTATCACGTGGTATCTTCAGGCTCCCTTTTCCTCTCAGATTGCTGTGAACAGCCACCCACCTCCTGCCCATCTGCCTGTAAGCTTCGCTTTCTAAGTATATGGCATCCCTGGTGCATTACTTTGCCCGTTGTCTCTTTTTTTTTCAGGAGAGAAGGCATGGGGATGGAAATAGAAAAGCCAGACAGAGCCATCTGTTTGTTTGTTTGTTTTTGGAAAGAGGCTTGAAAGTCTTTCACCACAATGAAGTTTCATTTCAGTTTTTTAGTATCTTGCTTTTTGCAATGCGGGTTGACCGTTGTTTTGCAGAAGGAGTTTATCTACACATATTACAAAATGTCCCCTTGTGTTTTTTCACGTTAGGTCTACTGAGCTTCCTGCAAAAACAGCGGTTGCAGAAATGGACACTTCCACCACTTCTCAGACCAACAGCTCTACCTGTGACTTATACGAACACAAAGATACAGCCAGGATACTCCTGTCCGTCTTCTACAGCCTCATCTTGATTTTCGGAGTGCTTGGAAACACAATCGCCCTCACGGTCATTTTCAAAAACAGAAAGAAGATCAATTCTACTACTCTCTACTCAACAAACCTCGTCTTATCAGACCTGCTGTTTTGTATCGCCTTGCCCACGAGGATAGCCTACTACGCCCTGGGTTTCCACTGGCCTTTTGGAGAAGCTTTATGTCGAATAACTGCTCTCTTGTTTTACATCAACACTTACGCAGGTGTAAACTTCATGACGTTTCTGAGCATCGACAGGTTTTTTGCTGTCGTCCACCCCTTCCGATACAAGATCAGAAGGATTAAATATGCCAAGGGTATTTGTGTGTTTATCTGGTTTCTTGTATTCAGCCAGACTTTCCCGTTACTTATACAACCCATGACACAGGAAGAAAATGAAAGGACTACATGCATGGAATATCCAAACTTTGAAAAAATAGCCCATCTACCATTTATACTTCTCGCTGCCTGTTTAGTAGGGTACCTTATTCCCCTTGGAATTATACTCTTTTGTTACTCTCAAATTAGCTGCAAGCTTTTTCAAACAGCCAAGGAAAATCCACTGACTGAAAAATCAGGGATAAACAAAAAAGCCATCAACACCATCGTATTTGTAATTATAGTGTTTGTCATCTGCTTTACCCCTTACCACGTTGCAATCATACAGCACATGATTAAGAAGCTTCAGCACCAACCCGAGTGCAGCGAAGAGCAAATTTTCCAGAAGTCGCTCCATTATACTGTGTTTCTGATGAATTTTAATTGCTGCCTAGACCCTTTCATCTATTTCTTCGCCTGCAAAGGATACAAAAGAACTGTACTGAAAATACTGAGGCGACAAGTGAGCGTATCGATTTCGAGCGCCGTCAGGTCCCACCACGAAGAAAGCTCACGGGACGTGGGAGAAACACAAATGATGGTACTTGCAAAATCCGCCAATGGGAAGTTACCTGAAAAATAAAGTCTGGAGTGCACTGCGGTGAAGCAGGCTTACAAACCCTGGGTTCACATCAAAATCTCTGTGTTCCCTGTACAGCAGCTTAAGGAATACTCCGTCTCTCAGACCGTCAGGAAATCAAGGAATGGTGTTAGACTGAGAAAGAATGATCATAGGACAGCAGGAAAACTCGAAGCTACGATTTCCTAGCTCCGTCCTTTTGACTGATCTCATTACTTTTTCCAGGAAACGCACACCATTGTGAATGTCCAAATTCCACACTGCACATACGTACTCCTGGATGTTATTAAATCGAGCAAAGACTTGAGTCAGCTTAACTGTATGTCTGAGAAGGGATCAAACCCAAAATAGATCAAACCATTTAGAGTGACTACAACTAGCACGTCTGAAAATTGCAAGGCTCCTAGCTGAGCTCCAATTTCTGCAATGGTTTTGTTATCTCCGCCACACAAGCAAAGGAATCAAACTTCCAGATAAAACAGACAACTTCTGTACAGTCTGACTATCTCTAGTGCTTAGTTTATAGTCCCTTGGAGGTAAAACTGTATTTTGTAGTACCTGGAGCATGTATGTCTTAATGGAAAATCCACAGAGATACTATTGTCAAATATAATAGATGAAAAATTAATGAACTCTTTGGTTCTTCCCAATATTAAATATCTCCCATATGTTAAATCCCTCATCTTTTCAAGGTGTATTATCTCTCAAACCCTTTTCCTGAAGGAAAACTTTTCTTTCCGGTGTGTATTACAGAGTTTCAAAGTTGTATATTAATTATTTATAAGTACACATAAAATAAGTTGATGTTAGAGACTAAAATATGAAAACTACAGTGGTTTGGTTAAAAGAACGTTGCTACACGGTTCTTCAAAACTTCTGCTGAAGCCAGACACGGACACAAGGCAACCTGTTAACCTGAGCTCAATAAATGGTAACAGCAGGAAGGGCTGGGAAAGGACGAGCTTTCCCACCAAGCCCTCACAGAGCACATCCGGAATCCATTTGGGCACACTGAAATGGTGCCAGAGGAAAGACCAAATGAGTTAAACACGTCCTCCTGGAGCTGGCTGACTACCAAGATACATCCAGGATGCAGGTTTTGGGTTCCTGCTGTCGTGCCCTTCCGTAACGGGACAGTTTCCTTCCCTGCATTATTCCTGGCCCACACGTCTTTTCTTTTGTCTGCTGTCTTATTAATATACCAACACAACCTGGTAATTGCGCCATGTGATGAAAAAGGAAAGCTAAAAAATGCCCGATAATTACCGGTAAAAGCTATGCCAGATGTCAGAATAAATGATATTTATTGCAGCTGTATCTCTCCAGCATTGAGATTGTACTGGAAAGTCATCAGAGCACGTTACGATTGTCATCTCTGAAATTCCTTCCTTAGGTGTTGACCTCCACCTACCTGCAAACATGGAAGGGTCAAATCTGAACAGCAGCATGGAAACGTTATTAGTAATTACTTTATAATGGGAGAGAAAGTGCAAAAGACACTGTATTTCAGGCCACTTACACTGTCAAAATTGAGTTTCTAGTTACAAAAGACACTATGCAGCCACAGGAAAGTGGAGCAAGAAAATTTGTTTTCAACAGAAGTTCTGCTTAATTCTGTATGCTCTAGCAGCTCTGTTCTTGTCGGCTTTTTTAATGAACTATTGGAAAATATTATTTAAGAATTTGTTGCTATAGGAGCAAATAAATGATAACCTGATAAAACCACAGGAAGACCGGTCATGGTTGCCTAGAAGTTGTAGAAATAAAATATGTGTATTATTACCATCACACCATTACAAACTCTTTTCAGTCTATTAATGTTTTGTCTTTTGTTGGTTTTTTTTTTTTTTTTTTTTTTTTTACTTTTGGTCTGCATTTCATCTGTGATTATAAAACTTTAAAGGCAAGAAGTTATTTTTTAACTATTTGTATGTAACTCAACTATGTATCACAGCACCCCATAATGCAAGTATTTATTCACTTTTACGTGGAAATGAAGGTCTCTGCTGAAAATCTTGAGTTTCCCTGTCCCTGTTTCCTCACGTTAGTCATTGTGTTATTTTCAAGTCCAGACTTGGAGAACGTTGATGTGAATTTGAAAACAAACAGCTAACTTCAAATCAAAATACTGCTTTTGCTGAAGTGCTTTGTTCCGGTTAGCTACCAGTTTGAAAAAAAAAAAAAAGCTTTTTTCTCCTTATTTTACTATTTCTCACACACTGAACAAAACAATAAAATAAAGATCTTTAAAAGCCATGATAAGCTCAGCTTCCTGAGCAGTCCTGAAGACAAAGACAGTGACGATTTATGGCTGGGGCAGCTGATGCCACTGCTTCCCCTCGCTGCTTGCCAGCACTCGCAGCTCGTGCAAGCTCCTATCAGCGAGGAGACTCTTTCAAGAGTGCTTATCTGAAACTGCCAAAAGTAGTGGTGGTGGTTTCAGCTGGCCCGGGACACGGCTTTAAAATAGCTTAGAGAGCATCTGTCTTAGCTCTTCTCCCAGTTGTGCTGTGGGGCTGGTAGCCATCACCAGGGAGGTGGTAAGAAGCTGCTGCATGGGAGCAAGGGAGGACGGTAATACCAGAAACATAGAGCTCTTCCCAAATCAGTTTTCTTCAGGATGCTCAGTTTTCTTCATGATGACCCATCATTGCTGAAAACTTGTGATGACCTTTTCCGTGTGACAGGCTGGGCCGTACAGATCTGGATCTCGCTCACCCTTTTCAGAGATAAAGCAGGCAGCTGACAAGTAGGTTGGTGTGGCTCACTCGTTACGAGGACCTGACTGGAGTTCTACGGACAAAGAGGGGCTGGTCTCTGTTTGGAGGGTGACGTCCAGTCAGGATATTAAAAACTGCTCATGACAAAATGATAGAATACCTTTCATCTCAAGACTGAGGAGTGCACGGCTAGGGCTGCTGCTGAGAAGACTTCGATGAGACCATGTGAAAGGCCACGTTTCCTTAATTCCAGTAGATAAGCAAGGGTAAATAGAGGAGCTCATGATGGGGAAAACAACTTGAAAGAAATCACCGTTTCACAAGCCTCTTCACTAAGTTAGACCAGGTGGAGTCCTCTTTGCTATTTCTTATGGGAGAGAGATGATTTCCTGGGACATCTAAAATTCAGGCAGTGAAGGGAAAACATTTTAGATCCAGGTGAAGATCAGCAGTCCTAACAGAAAGCAGGGGAGCATTCTGGGTTTCCAAACAGAGAGATTCATTAAGTTGTGAAACCAAACCCACCGAAGCCAAGCAAAGCCTTTCTTTTTGGAGTATTCAAAGCTCCTGGAAAGCTGACAGAAGAGACATAGATATCTTCAGATGGGTACTGCTTCCTTGTAGGACTCGGATGATCTCACATTTGTTGATATACAACACGGTAATAGTATGGTCTGTAAATATCTAGGACCATATTGAAAAAGTAGGGGGAAAAAGGGGCAGGGTGTTTTCCTTTCCACGGTGTCCACTGCTCAGGGGCTGGCTGGATATCAGTCTGCTGGGAGGAGGTGGTGAGCAACTGCTTGTGCATTGCACGTGTTTTTCTTTCTCACCTGTTAAACTGTCTTCATCTCCACCCATGAGTTTTCTCGCTTTTACTCCTCCTATTCTCTTCTCCATCCAGCCAGGGAGGAAGGAGTGAGCAAGCAGAAGAGTGGGTGTTGAGCTGCTGGCTACTATCAGCCCATCGCACAGGTCTACCTGGAAGCTCTGCCCCAAGACATTAATCTATAAACCATACTCTCTGTCCAGAGACCAGTTCACGTGCTCACTAACCAAGCAGGGACACAGCTGAAGTTATTCCCTACGTTCACACTCCTTTCAATCACCCTTTGTACCAACTCATGGATTTGGTCATGAATCTGGGGAAAAACTGCCTCAAGCAAAGAGAGTCATGAATTGAGACAGAGTTTAACAGATGAAGGGGAGGGAGTGGGGGAAGTGAAAAAGTGATTCAAAACTGGTAGCTCACCATCACCTGCCCAGAATTAACATCTGGTTTGTGAACAAAATGGAGCTAAACCTGCAAACCCCTCACCCTGAGTCTGGCAGAAGAGGTGCACAGTGCAGAGCAGGAGCCTCCTCACGGGTAGGCGATGACCAACTTCCACGTATGCAAAAAGCTTAATGGGAGCACGGCTGTGGTGCTGAGAGAAAAGGCCTCTGGCTGCTGGAGAGTCTGTGTGAGTTTCAGGCATTGCGGGGGGACCATTTATGTGCATACTCACCTTAAAGCCTGATGAAATCAGGACTCTCTCAAGTGGGAAGGCCTGCACACTTAGCTCAATGCCTACTGTCATGAAGGGCTTTTGTTGTTGTTGTTTGGAGTGGGAAGGACTTACAGGAGCATAGCAGAGCCTGCATGAAACTGCAGAGGGTCCAAGTGTTTCTCCTACTGTAAGAGTAGTCCAGGACACAGGTAATAAAAAGTGGCCCTGAATTGTTGAAAAGGGTTGAAAATTTCATCTGTAGGGCTGCCAGTGACACCCTGTCATAAGGGGAGATCCCTGGGAGGTGGGCCTGAGGTATCTCCACTGCTGAAACCTCTCTCATGTTTTATTTGGTAGGGATTGTGACAGAGCACATAGAAATAAAAACGAGGAATGATGGTGGGGGTCAAAGGTACAAAGGGGTCAAACTGCCTCTGCCTAAGCCTGACAAAGCTGTACAGACATCGACTGTTGCACACTGAAGAAGCACACATGGCCAAGTGAAGGTCCATCACATGAAAAACCATGCAACAGGCATGCATGTTCAGCACAAGAACGTTAACTTTGTTAAATTACCTTTCCTTTAGCTAAGAAGGCAAAGCTAAGGACTACTTCTGCAAATGCTCAGACAGGTTCTCCCAGCCACCCTGGGCTAGAGGATATAGAAACCTCAGTGGAAGTCTGGAGATAATGAACACAACCTCCTGTGGCTTACAGCCCCAGCAGAAGAGAACAGGTATTGCCTGAGGTGCCACTGCTTCTCTCTCCAACCTCCACGCCTGTGGTACAGAGCAGAACCCAAGACAAAGCTCAACAGTTTGTATCTTAGCAGCGTATTTCTGTGCTGTTTTGATACGCAGGAGGTGAATGGATGCCAAATCACCTGATTCTTGGTACCCTCTTGGTGAAGCAGTAGCCTGCAGGCTGAGGCAATGCTACAAAGTGAACAGAAGTCGAGATGCAACCGCTCTCTGAAGAAAAAACGAGGAATTGCTGTTTGTGTAGTAAATGCTCACAGTTCCTCTTTCTTCTCCCCGCACCCAAACCCTTCCCCCCCTAGCCCAAATACTGTCTTGGCTTCCTGCAAGGTCTGACTTTGGCCTTCCTGAGGTAGATGCCTGATCTTTGCATACAACAATCCGCAATCCATCAGTGCGTCTGGTCCCATTTTCAACCCAGACAAAATGTTAATTAACACCTGTAGCCCCTTGCAGCAAGAGGCTCCACAATTTAACTCCACCTGGTGTCTCGAGCCATTTCCTTTCGTTTGTGACACCTGCGAGTTTCATTTGAAGTCCCCTGCTTGCTGTGCTGGAAACGATTGAACACGTTGGCTCCTGATTTACCCTGTCCACATCGCACACCATTTCACAGACATGCATCAAATCCCCTTCCTTTGTGTCATCTAAGCTCTTCTCCTGTGAGCAGGCAGCTCAAAGCTGTTGATCATGCCATCCAAATTACAGAGAGAAGGAAAAAAAGGCAAGCACACAGAAAGAAGGCAAACTCAGCTGTGTCAGGGCTGGGTGGCAGAAGGGAGCAGGGTCTCTACGTAGGCACAGGGAGATCGGCAGTGTGCTGACCCACTTTACCTAACGCAGCAGCACACAGGTGAGTTTCAGTACTGGGACCCTGCCTCATGACTGCCAAGTTAGGATCACGTTGCTTAAAGGCATTAAATGAAGAAAAATAAGTGAAAAAATAAAGAAAAATCACCTGGCTTGACACAGTCCTGACTAAATTTCTACTCCCAAGGTTGGACAAGACGATCTCCTGAGAGCCCTTCCAGTCTGCATCCTTCTATGGCTGTAACAGATTTGGTCAAAACTTTGATTAAGTCAGAGAAGATTTGATTAAGTCAGAGAAGAAAGCAGCATGAAGCTCACTGGCCTTGTGGTAAAACTAGCAAACAATGTAACATAAAAATTTGTCTACTATTGTACTCTAAGCTTTTATGCTGTTTCTGGCTTTCTTTTGTAATACAAAAAGGTCAAGACATGGCCTAGATTTCTTTCCCAAAAGCTACATTCATTTATTTTTTTTCTCAGTGCAAAAATAAGAGTTTCTCCTCTTCCTCTTTTCTTTTCCTCAGTTGTGACAGATGTTGTGGAAAGGGCTAAATTAAAAAAGCAAGCTTTGCACCTGTTCTGAAGGCACCAACATTTGTGGTTATCCCGTCCTCTCCAGAAAAACATACAGACTCTTATAGCATGCACAGGGAGAATTATGTTCCTCCCTCTAATAAAGCTAGACATAGCAGTTTCATCCTTCCTGTGGCATGTAACTTTCGAGGGAAGTTGTGGTTAGTAAGCAGAAGGCACTCTGATGCAGCCTACTTTAAATATAGAGATGCTGAAAATTGATTATTCTCAACGTGCCAGCCTACAAATCAGCCAGATAATGCTTTAGCAGCAGCTGCTGCTACTAAGCAGTTAAGAACCCGATGAAACCTCCACACTGCAATTTCTAACTATGGGAAGCTAGAGTAATTCTGCCTAGATGTGACAGTAACAGATCGCCGTGTCCAGTTGGACAGGAAGAGATGAGGCAGACCGGCCAGCTGCACGCACGAGGCATTTTTAACAGAAAGAGATGGAAATGAAAACTCCTGACAATTTATTAGGCTGCAGAGGCAACTGTAGGACAAGTGTGTTTTGTTTTGTTTTGTTGTCCTAAAATAAAAGAAAAAGGAAAAAAGAAATACAGTGGAAGCTATTTGAAATAACCAAAATGCTCATCAAAATCTTGTTCCTTCACTCAGCTCAGCACAAGCCAACTATTTTAAGTGTGTCCAGGCTAGCTAATAAGAGAAATACATAGCAGTGTTAATTATGTATGGTAAGAGGGATAGAGGGCAAAGTTTCAGGTTCATAATAATCTAGATAAACTAGAGGGTGTTGCCACTATTTGTTTTTTCTGCTGTATTAAGACACTATCACTCTAACTCCACAAGAGCTTTAAGTTGTAAATCCACTTAAAGCCTGAAGTGATGGGTTTGTTTTAGCAATATTTTCTGGTAAAACAAAGAGAAAGCCTACTTTCTGCCTTTCCATCTATAAGCATTTTTATAAGCCTTTGTTTTTTGTTCTTATAAAGCTGTGTTTTTTTTAAAGTGCTTCTCTGTTGTTACGTTTGCACACCAAGGAGATGGTGCTTAGGGCCATGGTAAAGTGGTGGACGTGGTAGTTAGGTGGTGGATGGTGGACTTGAAGATCTTAAGGATCTTTTCCAACCTAAACGACTCTGTGTTTCTGTATCTCCGATACCTGACATCTCATGATCTCTCCTCGTGGCTTTGTTCTAGAGAAAAAACAAGGTGAATTATCAGACAGGATATCTAGCAAGAGATCCATAAGAACGCAATACATTGTATGTCACTAACAAAAACACGGCCTAGAAGAAAGTATCTCAGTTCTGTGGAGAAAAACAACAACAAGCCATCTGAGTGTGCTGGTATAATTGATGATGTTAGCATTAATTGCATTAAATGAAGGATCTTTCATCTCTAACTCCTCCTCAACCCACAAGCTAGAGAGGAAGCTTCGATACCACCACTGGCAAGCTGAACTTGTGACCACAAATGCCAGGAATGGCTGCAAAGTGAGCGGCTTTCAATTCTGGGCACAACCAGGCCATCTCTTCCCCCTCCTGCCTTGCTTTTCTGCTGCAGTGTTGCGGCCATGCAGCTGGTACCCTCATCAAGCCCTTGGCTGTGAGCAATCTCTGCTACAAGAGCACCACGAGAGCTGCCCGTATGCAAACCTTCGCTGCTAGACAGACCAAGACACAGACAACCACAGACGGAATGCCTGAGGTCAGGGAAATGTCTCCTGGTGTCCAGACTGATTTCACTGCCTCGATAAAAGGCCTCTGTGCACTGTCTCCAGTCTTCTGCTGCATGCCTAAGCTGATTTTGGAAAAACTGATTCCCCTGGCTACATCCTAGTGAAGTGGTTGCTGCTGAGGAGGAGGCACTTACCGTGCAGCTCTGCATCGCCACTCAAGCAGCCGAGCACCACCACCATCATCGTATATTCCTTTGCAATGCTGCTGCTTGCAAATCGCTACTGAAATTAAATTACTAACGATTAGAATATTTTTGGAACAAGTATCAGTAAAGAGTTAGCACCATCATGTATTTTGCACTGGCACAGGCTGTCCAGAGAAGCTGTGGGTGCCCCATCCCTGGAGGTGCTCAAGGCCAGGCTGGATGGGGCTTTGGGCAGCCTGGGCTGGTGGGAGGTGTCCCTGCCCATGGCAGGGGGTTGGAGCTGGATCATCTTTAAGGTCCCTTCCAACCCAAATTGTTTTGTGATCCTATGATTTTAAATACAGATGAGGCCTCTTCACCACATTGCCTATGTTATATATAGGAGGGGAATTTATATTTAAAATTTTAATCAGTCTTCCAAGACAGAGCAACTCTTACTAGCTACTTTATATCCTCTGTCAAAATAGATATGACTAGCAGGACAAAATGATGGACTTGAGCCCTAAAGTTACTTCTCAGAAATCTGATTGTAATGCTCTTTCACAATGTGCCACTTTCTAGTGACAAACAAAAAACAGGAAATAGCGTGCCTCAGTGGCCACAGACACGCTTGGTGGAAGAAGTTTTCGCCACTGTCTCTTCACAGTTTTGTCCAACTTTGTCAGTATCTCAAAAAAAAAAAAAAAAAAAAAAAAAGAAAAAGGTCTACGTAAATAAGAACTATGATTTATGCTCCATCCAACCCAACTTCTCATAACGCGACCACCCCACGCAGAGGACGATGACAGCAAGGAGGGGGTGGGGAGAAATACCGGGATGTATCAGCAAGATGCACCCAAAAAGTACAGGTTCAGGTCTTAAGTGACCTTTGCTTGGAACAGCAGCACTTCTCTGGTCTGTAAGGTACCAGAAAATGAGCCTTGAATCAAATTGCAGAAGTAACTTTTATAAAGAATTAGTGTTTTATAAAGGATTAGTGAACCACACAACCACTCACCCAGTGGCTGCCTCACACAGATAACCACGACTTAATCTGGGTGTACCCAATTAATAGTGTAATCAATCAATGTATGTGTACTGAATGCATATTTAGTCAATGTATGTGTAGTCGATGAATATTTAATCCTAAATATGGTGTACAATTGTAAGTGTATTGTCCCATCACATGAAACACCATACCCCATTTGTTCTAGGGCCGTAGCTTTATCAATGAGGTAAGAATAACGGAGCACTTTGTCCAAGAGAGCGTGACAAGGCAAGCCCTCACTCAAGGCTTCATTGCTGTCGCTGACGGATGAATCTGTGCCGTGAGAAAGACCCCGTGGAAATGTTTGTGAGCTGAGAGCTGGTGAAACTCACCACAGACAGGATCTGCGCCACGTGCTGTGCCCTCACAGGTCAGCCTCAGGCTTTATCAGCTCGAGGTTCCCAGCATCAGAAGAGACGACAGCTCGCTATCAGCTTTTCTGGGCTAGTAGTAAACAGTTATCTGCCTCGTTAGTGTCTGTGCCTTTCTTATAAGGAGCCAGAAAGCACCAGCCTCAGTGCACAACCACCCTGTATTGCGTTTATTGCTTTTCCAACTGCAACACCAGGAGGACAAGAGACGAGTTGCAAAGTGGAACTTGGTAGAATCAAAGTGGACAGAGGAGGTTCAGGTTGGCAATGAGGAGCCATTTCTGCTCAGAAGGAGCAGTCAGGCACTGGGACGGGTTGCCCAGGGAGGTGGTGGAGTCACCGTCCCTGGGGGTGCTCAAGGAGAGGCTGGACGTGGTGCTTGGGGACGTGGCTCAGTGGGTGACACTGGTGGTAGGGGGATGGTTGGAGCAGGTGATCTTGGAGGGCTTTCCCAACCCTAATGGTTCTGTGATTCTGATTCTATGATAAGGCTTTGCAGAGGAGAACACAGAAAAAAACACAAGCAAATCAGTGGTCATGGAGAATGTACCAGTGAGCTATCCAAAAATTTGTAACAGAGATTGAAGCAGTGCTACCTCTCAGAGAAACTGGGAGGAAGCAGTGCTTGTAAGAAAACAAAAAAAATATATAAAAACAGGCAGGAGTGAGGGTTATCAACTGAGTGCTCAAAATCCTATTGAAAAGCACAAGGTTTCCACTCTTACTATGTACCTCCCTTCTAGAGAAGCTGGCTATGTGGAGAAACAATTTCTGACTAAATTTTTAAATTAATGTAGTGTTTAAAAAGTATATAGTCGCAGACTGAAATAGTGTCTGTTTTTAATTCACTAAGTTTTATATAACAGATAATAATCATCAATTTATCCTTCCTCTTCTCTCAATCTCACGTTAAAAAGTTGGAAGGGTTGGTACGAAGCGACCCTCTGCAGCTGCAGCCTTCCCCCAAGAGGCAAAATAAAACCAAACCAAACTGCTTTACCATTCCTGTTTCCTCACACATCAGAAGAATGAAGGGAATTGCTGCACCCAAACACATCCCTCCCTGATCTGCTTCCCCAATGGTGGCAGACAGGTGCTAAACCATTGAGAGATGCGAGCAGCCTCACAGCAACCTGCCCTGTGTATTTCCTCACATTCCCAGCTGCAGCACAGAGATAGGTCCAACATCTCAGCTGGCACAGCTTTGTACAGGGCAGAGATTTGGGCTGATAAGGGCTTTTTGGTCTCTCCTCACAGATATTAAACACAGGGCTTGTTGGATAGGTTGTAGCGTTTTGCCACCCTCCTCCGGCCGAGGTTACAGCCTCTATAGCACCCATGCTTTAACCACAAGCATCCTAGCAGTCACCCCTGAACCCTGGGGTACAGTCATGGAGGGAGAAATCCCTCTTCTGCCTTCCAGCCTCATGTTCCCATTGCTTTCCATGCCCTGGTGCTGCCATTCAGCCACCCAGAAGCGGGAAGGCTCAAAAAATTCAGCCTGTGCAAAAGGATCCCTACAAAAATTGAGAAATACGCGTTTTTCTGTGCTTTTCTTTTACCATTATCTCCCTATAACCGCTGCCTGTAGGAAGTCAGATGACTTGGGCTGCAAGTGGTAGATAGGAGAGCACAGGCTGAGGCTACGGGCTTGCTCGGTGAGCGGCGGCGTACACGTGAAGCAGCTCCCCCGTGCATGAAAACTGCACCTTCAGCAGGTGCAGCAAAGCCACAAGTGTTTTCTTGCCCATTCCTTTAAAAGGCTCTGGTAGAGGGGTGGAGAATAAAGATAGGGAAATGGTATTTTGAACACACACCACTTTTTCCACTAGCCAAACGCAAGTCACAGCCCTCAGTTCAGAGTCTGCGTGGCTCAAGTTCCCTTCCGCTGATAACCTATCACTTTGCATTTATAGCTATATAAATTTTAAACCATTACTCTGTCCCTTCTGCCCCATGTATTAAGGTCTTCACAGTTCTCCTGAGACTGTAAATATGCTAGGTCTCATTTTCTGATCCTGTCCCATGACCCCAATTTCTTTTCACTGTTACTACTTATTATTTACTGAGCAGAAATTCCTTTGGTGGAGGTGATTGGCACAGATTGCAGACCCAAAATCTTTGGGGGGATGTGATAAATCACTCATAGTCTGGAAGCACATAACTTAAGCACTTAAGGTCGAAGATTTTTAGCTTAAGAACACCAGCACAGTGGATTCCTTTTTAAGCTAAAACACTTAAAAAAAGCAAGGTGACCGTCTTTTCCTGTCGCTGGTTGAACACAGTGTGGAAGGAGTGATGCACATCTTGTCTTTCCCATTTGCCCACCTCACACTTCCAGCACAAAGAAGGGGCTGTGAAACAGATGCGAAGATGGATGGACAGAGACTTGCTGTAGTCCTTCCTTTCCTTTGAATGAATATTTGCATGAACATCACTGGGATTAGTGCTAACACTCACCTCTCTTCACCGCAGCCCAAAGAAGTTACTTGAAGGAGGAACACGGACTTCCCAGCATAAGAGAGCAGGGGGCACAAACTGGCCCCCAGGAGGCTCCCCCTGAGCCCCAGACAGCTCTTCTGTGCTGTGCGGGTGTGGGAGCCCTGGCACAGGCTGCCCTGAGAGGCTGTGGGGTCTCCTCCTTGGAGAGCTTCAGAAGCCACCTGGACATGGCCCTGGGCAGCCTGCTCGGGGTGGCCCTGCTGGAGCAGGCGTTGGACCAGGTGGCCTCCAGAGGTGCCTTCCAGCCTCAGCCTGAGTGGACAACTTCTCATTTACGATAGACAGCTAGTTCAAGAGGCCCTTGAGCAGCATACAACCTTAGAAGTGCAACCTTATACTGGGAACGGTCAGACTGGTAATGGGGATCGGCTTTTATCTCTGCATCTAATGTATACATTTATGACATACCTTAATAGGATAGGACATCTTTCACACCTTGTGTTGGTCCCTGGCTTTAGCTCATCTTTGCTTTTTTGCCCCAACAACAACTCTGTAAATATTCCAAGGCCCAAGGCAGGAAACCATTTAGCTTGTTCATGACAAAACAGAAACGAAATAGAAAAGCTGCAGCAAAGAAGTGATTTCTTTGCAAAAATACTTCCCCATTAAGACCACCAAGCAACCTTTTTTCCCTTTTTTTTTTCCAACTACAGGCCAAGGTGACTGCAGCAAAGTGATGACTAAACAAAACGGGTACATTCAGTAAGCATAAAATAAAAGCAAAGAGGAAACTTCAAAACAAAGCCATACCAAAACTGTTATTTATACATAGTCTGCAAAGTCCTTTAACTCTGAAAAAAAAAAAAAAGCACATTCTAATTTCTTAATACTGTAGTGAAGCAACCACAGTAGTTTTCTTACTGTACCTATATGCACTGCCTTGTCTCGTGCCTATTTGTTTGTAAAGACCCGACCACGTACCTGTGCCTTCTCAGAAAACCACTGAACTCAGTGACTCAACTTTTGTCCATTTCCTTGGCAAACCATAGAGATTTTCTTTGTAGTATTTGCGACTGCAAGGCCTCCTTTGTGAAGTTACTCATCTCCTTCTGTCCTAAGACAACAATCGTATACTCAATTTTACAACACCCAACAGACACGGTATCTCCTCATACAAATAACAACTCCAACTGAGTATTTATCCTTCCTTCTTCCTTTTTTCCCCCTACCCCAATCAAAAACCAATTATCCTACAGATCTGAGGAGAGGGAAGAAGATTCATAGACCACCATTAGCACGATGGCAGTTCATTCCTTGATGGTGAGGGATATTCTGCCTGCTTTATTACAGGATACCACATCCCTAAAAAAACAGCTTCAGCAATCAATCCATGCTCGCAGCAGAACTTCTATGAATATCATACAACCGATATTTTTAGGATGTATTGACTGCTTCAAGACTGTTTTCCTTCAGATCAGGTAACCTGGGGCACTACCATTAGTGAGTCGTGTCACAAACAATAGCCCAAATCATCATTTGTTCAGAACTGTTTGGCACAGACGTCTACAATTAGCTGCAGGATTTCCTTCTGAATCCCAGGGGGTCTGCCACTTTCCTGTCTTCCTTTGCTGGGGTTGAACATGAGGAACAAACAAGGTGCTGCAGCTTCCTGAAAGAGGAAGGGGTAAAAAAAAAAAAAAAAAAAAAAAAGACCCACCTCCCAAAAACCAAACCAACCAATAAAAATAAGAAAAAAAAAAAATCCATTCCAGTAAGGACAGAAAGAAGAGATTGTTTTCTTAGAGCTGACCATCCCCAAGCAGACTATAAATAACCTTCAAGGGTCAATTATCCAGCTAAAAAGGAGGCCTTCTACTCCCACCAGCAAGAAACAAAGCTTCATGCATTTTCATGAAATAATTTAAACCTTCAGAACACAAACACCCACTCCTCCAAACAACAGAAGTGCTGCAGTAAGAAAGTTGTTGCTGTTGCATCCAATTTTGATAGAGACACAGCAGACAAACAAAGTAAAACCAAGCCAGGGGGTTGCTGGCTTTAAAAGAAGGAGATTGTTTCATTTTTTAATATTTATCCTTATGTTATATCGTATCTCGAGAATAATGACAGATATGGTTCAATTTCTTCTTCCTCCACTAGGTGTCTTCTGATTCTCCACTTCTCCAGGGTAACTTCAGACAATGCCCGGTAAGGACATACTCACCAATTCATTCTCAGAATTGTATTTTTTTTGTCCAAAAAAAATAAATGCAAGGAGACCTGTTGCAGGATGCAAAATATAACTCGTTGAATACCATCCGAATTTGCAGTTCCACAGCTACAGGAATGATCTAAGCTGATATACCACGAAGTAATTCCCTTCCACGGGAGGGTCAAAATGGTTTTCAATCTTTATAAGTGGTTTTCCTGTACAATTGGCAGAGTACTGGGGGTGTATAAAAGAATTACTGATACCTGTTTTTTTGGCTGTTCTACAGATCTGCTGCTACACGAGCTGAAGATCCATAGATGGCAGCATTGATGCAGTAATTAAACTTCACCACACCATCGGCCAAAATGCATTTCACATAACTTGTTTCTTACTGGAGGCTAAACCCCATTTCCAAATGCCAGAGATCTCAGCACCTGGCAGCGTAAGAAACAGGCCATGAGCTGCCTGGCAGTAAAGAAAAGCCAGGTTTGAGATCACTACCAGAAGGTAGCGTGCCAAGTGCTCACACGGTAATTATGAAGCTTTAAACCCTTTCATATTGGAAATAAACTCCATCATCAGACAGCAATGAGCACCGTGAGCTATGGGCAGCTGCTGTATTTCTTATGGTTACCTACACATGCTGTCAAAGCAGAAAGAAGGCGGCACACGGAGTTGTCCCCCACCCCTCGGCCTTTACTGCCCTTCCTTCCTCCACTGCACCTCGTCCAGAGCAGGTTACCCAGGGCTGTGTCCAGGTGGCTTCTGAAGCTCTCCAAGGAGACCCCACAGCCTCTCAGGGCAACCTGTGCCAGGGCTCCCATACCTGCACAGCACAGCAGTGCTCCTGGGGCTCAGGGGGAGCCTCCTGGGGGCCAGTTTGTGCCCCCTGCCTCTGGTCCTGGCACTGGGCTCCCTTGAGCTCAGAACCGGGCACAACTCAGGATCTCCTGCTTAACAATTTACCAGATGTTCTAGGACAAAAATAAAATGCATCACACCCAGTGTGATTTGGACGTATAGGATTAAAGTATTCAGAAAACGTTAGCTACACAAGTCCAGGCTTAGCTTTACTGGCTCTTCCTCTCGTAATGCCATCTGTAACAGCACAGAAACTGAATGCTTACATTACTGAATTTCAAACCCGTGTCCTGCCTTATTCTGCTAGGCTTCTTGTTGGGATAAATCTCGTTAGTTCCAGAGCCTTACTGAGAGAGATTTGTAGTTGTAGAGCTAGTAAGAAAGTACCGAGTCCTCTGACAGGACCTGGCTCTGAACATACCCATAGATGTTGTCCAAGCCTAAAGCTTAAATGCATTTAAATGAGCAGCAAAGAATGGCACACTGGTCATCAGCCCTCACCGTGTATTTGTGTAGCACACCTGCACTGGTATTTTTCACACAGTATTAACACAAAACAAACCGATATGACAGAAGGGCAGGTCTGCAAGCCAGGTGCAATGTCAGTCATTTCTTGGACATCACCTGCTAGCACCAGCTCTGCTGTCCTCCTTTGCCAGCTCCCAGCATCAGTTGGATCTGTCCCAGCGCTCAGGTCCTGCTCTGAGCACGTTCACACTCACCTCTTCCTCCGTTTCCCTCCAAGAACAGCGCTGCACAACCCTGCTTCATGCAGCCCCACTGCTACATGGCAGGAATTGGGCTGCTTTGCCTCGTCTGGGCCATCAGCACCAGCCCCTTCACCCTCTGCAACACCTCTCACGTCAGCTCCAGCCCACCCACAGCAGCACGCCAAGCTCCACAACCTCGATGCGTTACCGTGCTCCTTAATCTCTGCCAGAGACAGGTGGCACTGACGGAGGAAGACAGAAGTGCTGGCAGACTGTCACTTCACGACAGCGAGCTACCTGCCAGGGCTGGGCAATGCCTTACGGAGCGAGGTGTCCTTGCATTGAAAGGACAGGGCTCACCCTAATTCAAATAACTCATGCAGCTCACTCTGACTTCAGGTACTTTGGGTTAAATGCTTCACTGACATGCTAAACCATACGTAGCACTTATAAATCATTCAATTTATGATTGTGCGTACCCAGGGTAGGAACTGAGCAGAGGCTGTCCGAGTTCCTGAACTCCGGAGGAGTCAAAATGATTTTCCCTGCTTCTGCACCAGCCTCCATAAAAAATCCGAGCACAAGCAGCTCTCCACAAACAAATTTCTCTTGAAGCATTAACTCTACGCCTGGGAGGCATAGCAAGTCTCAAAACAGGATTCCTACGCACCTCAGACTTTTAAGAGCAGTTTAAGAGTAAAAACATCACACCCCATATACTTAATCCGGAAAGAAAAATTGAAAATGGTCTTCGAGACAGTGCTGAACTAACCTACTGCAGAGCTCCTGACAATACACACAGATTTTCCGAAAAGCTGAATATTCAGGCAGATTTTAAATAACTACAAAGTATCTGTCATGAGAAATCTGTAAAATTTGGAAAGGAAAAAAAAATGGTTACTACTGGAACAGAGAATTAGTGGAAAGCAGAACACAAAGAAAACACTTTAAGAAACTTGCCAACAGCAACGTGAATTCATGGACAAGCTTGGAGCTGCTTTGGTATTTGTCATGAGGTAATATGTGACTACATACGTGGTGAGATTGCTGCTGTGCAACAAACTGCTGTCTCTAGTCTACTACACTATCAGACAGCTAAGAGATGCAATTTTCCTTTCAGTAGGTTTTGGAAGCACTGCTTCTTTCACAGGTTGGCACTGCTGAACAGAGGGACTGCAGGTCTGATGCACTGTGTACTTTTAGGGTATTTAGTGACACGGGATGTATCCTGGTTCTTTGAGAAAAGGAGAAGAAAAGAAAAAATCAAAAACCTTAGGAGAAATATGGAGAGACGATTTCATTATTGATATTTTTAAAGGAAAAATCAGGAACTCCTTCCTCAAATCATACCAAATTCCAGCTAAATACAGATGAAAAAGCAATATCTGACAGTAACCAGATGATGTCAGGCAGAGCTAACCAGGCTGCAGCCCTCTTCAGCTCTGTTTCCCATCCCATCAGCAACGCTGCACGCAGTATTTACTCACTCACAAGTTGCTGAATGAAGGAGGAGGGATAGCTACGGCACGAACCAGCCTCAAAGTCACACGTATATGGCAAATCTGGAAACAACTGCAACAAATGCACGCATTTAGTGCCACTACAACTTTTAAGCAGTGGTCTATTCCTAACCTTCACCATACTACACAATATGGGAATTAAAAGCGAGGCACAACTTCATCAAGGTAGAGAGCGGCAATCCAAAATTGCATTTGTGAGCTCACCCACAACGTCAAGCTGGGAAGTGAACAAACTGGCACACAGGACAGAGCTTCTTCCTGTACCACTGGCTGTGCAAGAAGCTTCAGTTCTTTCTTTTCTGTGGGTCCAAAGGGTGCAAAGTTCAGAAGGAAAAGGTGAAGAGAAGCTTAATCCCGCTCTTCACACCGAGCTGAAAAAGAGAGGATTTTTTGTGCTCCTTCACCTGCAGAACTTTTCCGTATCAGATGGATAAAGCTTACTTACATGGGAAGTGGACAGGCAACACACGCACTGCTATACCATGAGTAAAGCACCAAGAAAGAAAAAGCAAGCACTACGTCGCTCCTGTAAAAGCAACAGGATGAAGACAATGCCTGCAGCTTTGCACTTTCACATCTTTCCAAGTGATGAAGCTGATTTCTTTTAACGCTTATAACCTGTTGGTGAAGTCAGGGTGGCAGACCACATGTGCACCCCACCTTATCCTCAGATATGAAGCACGTTGGCTTGGCTTTGAAATACTGAGAAGTAGCTTTAAGACAAAATAATGCAATGAAAACCACCTTTTCTCCCCAAACTTCAGAACAAAACAAAACAAAAAAAAACAATCCTGGATGGAACCGAGCGTTTAGTTCAGTAAAAACAGGAGCAGTGGAAGTACTCACCCTGCTGAGGGAAACCAGTGCCAGACACTCATCTCTAGCTGACAAACCAGCACAGAATGAGCAGAAAACACAAACAGCAGCACAGCAGCAGGTGCTTCCTACAACAGCCACCAAGGCACCAGGGGAACGTAACGCAGCAGAGGGGCCAGCTACCTCTCTCAAACCACAGTCAGTGCAACTCTTCACTCGGGTGTTCCTGTCCCAGTGCTTACTCCTTCGCAGCTGCAGCCACCCTGAGCCAGGTGGCTGTGCCTGCTGCTCCTCTGCAGGCTGTGGAAAGCCCGAGGGGAAAGCTGAGGGAAGTTCACATGCTATGGGCCATCAGCCAGATGGCTGAGGTGCCACTAATCTCAACGTGGCTGTTGTATGGAAACCGCCGAGTTACATCCAGGTGCCTTCATAAGGCACTGCCTCCACTGCAGGGAGCTCAGAAGTCAGAATTGAGCCACGCTCTTCAGACAAAATTAGGCACAGCTATAAAATGTCCTCCTTTCAGCCCTCCCCCAAGAAAAGAGGGACTTCACTGCATACAGTTTTTCCATTCCCAGCCTCAACATCTGGCTAGTTTGATCCAAACCTGGAATTAATTTGGTACTCACTCTTTATCTCTGGGGGCTGCTGTCTTACCATTTGCTTGCTCACGTACACTCCTGGTGCAGCTCAGGTTGAAAGGACATCAGGAGTTTTGTAGATTAGTTATCAAAAAATAAAATGCTCTCGTCTGCAAGAGTTTAAAAGCCTAGCTATTTTCTTTCAGAAGCTACACGCTCTTTTTTAAACCTTTTAAAAATATCCGTGTCACTGAATTTCAATGAACTTTCACTAAACTTGCAAACAGTATGAGTGACTCACCCTTCTGGAGCATGCTCCACAGTTGTTATGCTAACGGTAAAGCCACTTAACAGTTTTCAACACTGGTTAGACCTTCAGATGTTCTCTGTAAAATACAGCTTTTTAAGATACTCCTTTAGCCTAAAATACCAAGCGATCCTGAACTATTTATATTTCTATAGGATGGACTAGGCAGGATTGCCCAGCCAAACACTCATTGAGAGGTCTTTGAAATGAACAAACGAACACAAAAATAAAGTTTGGTACAGAATCACAGAACCATTAGGGTTGGGAGAGACCTCCAAGATCACCTGCTCCAACCATCCCCCTCCCACCAATGTCACCCACTAAGCCATGTCCCCAAGCACCACGTCCAACCTCTCCTTGAACACCCCCAGGGACGGTGACTCCACCACCTCCCTGGGCAACCCGTCCCAGTGCCTGACTGCTCCTTCTGAGCAGAAATGTCTCCTCATTGCCAACCTGAACCTCCCCTGGAGCAACTTGAGGCCATTCTCTCCAGTCCTATCACTCGTTATCTGGGAAATAAGGCCGACCCCCAGCTCCCCACACTTCCTTTCAGGTAGCTGCAGAGAGCAATGAGGTCTCCCCTGAGCCTCCTCTTCTCCAGACCAAACGCCCCCAGTGCCCTCAGCCGCTCCTCACAGGCCTTGTGCTCCAGGCCCTTCAGCAGCTCCGTAGCCCTTCTCTGGACACGCTCCAGGGCCTCGATGTCCTTCTGGTAGTGAGGGGCCCAAAGCTGAACACAGCACTCGAGGTGCGGCCTCACCCGAGTTCACCTGAAAAGTAAAGTATCAGTTCACCTGAAAAGTAAAGTCCAAATGTTTAAAGATATCACTAACCTACACACTGAAAACTATACCAAATCCCACCCCGTGGCTAGTTCAGCTATCACAATGATCCATGCACTACCACAAACCCATCCAACAGAGATAAGCTACGTGATTCCAGGACAGAGGGTATTTTTCCCAAAAGTTACTTTTAGCACTGGGTGAGGATCATCTGCCTACATCCCTCTTACAGTCAGCGAAGAGGACGGCCCCACAAACAAACCTGACTCTGGCTACCTCTGAGCTGCTGGACTTGGTTACTTCTGGCACCACGTGCACATGCTAGAAAATTCTTGACTGCACGTCAGGGGGAAACTGAAACATCGCTGCCCCCTTTCTCAACACACATCTCTTTTCACTTCATCTGCGGGGGAAAACAGAGGCAGCCAGAGGTAACGAGCTCAGCATAGCGTGCTGCCATGTCCTGAAGACTAAGAGACTTGCTGCTACTGAGCACTCTACAAAAACTCTGGAGTATCTCCTTCTCTGAATGGTTTTTTGAAAGGTTGGGTCTTTTTTTGAGAGGACAGAGAGAAAACACAGGGAATCAGCCCTCCTTAGCTGTTAGCCATTGTGAATATTCCCATCCCGTCACCAATGTCTATTGTAGTGACACAGTTTAATGATCTTACTCCATTTTAGTAACAACTAAAAAACCTCTTCATACGACATTTTTCTGCAAAGCTGTTAAACAGGCATGTTCACATTTCAGAGAGCAAATAAAATACAGAAACACTGCTGTTCTGTTGGTAACACATGGTCAGTACAGATACAAACCAAGCTATGTATTCAAGTGAATCAAACTTCTCATTTCAACAGTAGGGAGTTGCTGTCACTTTCAGGCTGACTGCTGTTCAAGGCAATAAAAATAAAATGGGGATTTCCACAAAGCAGACGGCAGTCTGCAGAGAATACTTTAACGCTGTGCTTATTCGAAATTTTTACATAACCAAGATGTATATTCTTGCAGTTGCCTTTGTGTACAAGCATCAACCCCCAAAATGCTTGCATTATACCACAAATAATAAACAATTTTAAAAGGATATATAGTGCAAAAGTCTAACCTGACTACACTGGAAATGTTATAAAAGGCACCAGAACTATTAGTTCACACATACTGCAAGTTCATACATATGTATGTGAAATATTCACAAGCAACATTTATGCATGA
The DNA here is from genome assembly GCF_964035555.1 of Netta rufina. Taxonomy (NCBI): domain Eukaryota; kingdom Metazoa; phylum Chordata; class Aves; order Anseriformes; family Anatidae; genus Netta; species Netta rufina. The sequence goes on along the minus strand of NC_140123.1, from coordinate 55,641,472 downwards.
CCAATAAAAAAAGCTCTGAACTGGCTGGACTGCGTCACTGCTTCCTGCCTGCAAAGAGCTATTTTAGCATAGTGAAGCTGAGCACAGAAGAGGAAGTCCAAACCTTCTACAGATTCGGGGCTATGAGACGAGCATCGCTGAAGAAACTCTGTAGTGCACAAAAGGTAAGTAACAAACCATTATGTTGTACCAGCAAAGTGACTCGGATGTTTCTGTATGGGGCTAAGGTAGACTCCTTTCTTCAGAGGCTGAACACAGGCACATATTGTAGGACTAACGAATAGAAATGTAAGTCGTTAATGCACTTAACACCTCTGAATTATCAGCAGAATTCTATAAATAACATTTAAAGCAAAACGAATGCATTTGCAGAAACAGTCCCTTAAGCGCTGTTGTTCAGGATTTTTACAATAGATTTAAAAATCTTTAATGAAAACAAATATTTTTATTTACCGGTAATATACTTATTTACGCTTTTAGTTATTAAACATAGTCATTTATTAAACTATAATCTTGTTGCTTGATCTCTCTGTGATTCCCTGGAGGCCATATCCTCCTCATGGAAATGTGTGAAAGTGTAAGGGATACACAGAGAAAATAAAAGGGGATGGGAGGTTTGGACAAAGAGGTACACGGACAATCCTTTAAACAGAATCACTGTTCCCTCACTTGTAGCAAAAATCTAGAGGAAAAAGAATTAATTCTGATTTTGTCCTGAAAGTTTGTGTTCTTGTACGTAGCACCCATACGGGCTTTACAATTCGTGTTAGTCATTAAGGACCTCAGCCATAATTGAGAAACTAGAGCAGGTTGAGAAATTGAGAAACCGTACGGACAAACGTCAGGTCAGTCATTCAAAACTACCACAGACACCTGGACACCAGTGATTCCAGGGACTTCAGCAAGTGCTTTTATCAATAGAAGTGTTCCCATTATGAAATCTAACATCTAGAGCAGAACTGTCCAGCCACAGGCACCTGAAGATCTGTTTGGGCAGATCTGTGAAGACATCAACCTGCAATCCATGCAAACAAGTACTAATAGAGGAAAAAAAACCCACAAAACTGACTAGTTGCATTTGTGTGTATAATTGCAGATAGCTAAGTATTCAACTTTCTTTTTCCAACATCATTGTTTCTTATCTACATGCTTATTTATATATTCTTAAAAAGTTCATTTTGGATAAAAACATTAAGCCAATGCTGACATGCATTTAAACCCACAATGTCTGGAAACACTGACTTCAACAACTAAACCAAATCATAAGACCTTGCTGTTAGAATATGTCCATTCTTTGATGCATCTCAAAATTGGCACAACCTTGAAATAACCTGCAAATAAGCCACAGGTTTTCCTGTTACAAGCTTGAGTCAGATTCAGCTTCCCCTCTTCCCATCAACATCAACCTGCAGGTCATTTCAGGAGCAGGACCTGACTAAGAACGACTACAGTCGCTGCAGGTCCAAAGAGGAGAAGAGCAAAACCAAAACCCACGTTACTTATTAACACTCATCTATAAAGAGTCAATTCTTCTACTTATCCTAATATTAGTGCTCAGTTTACCTGCTAAGTCTGTCAGGATCTTGATATAGGTAATAATACGCTATGTCATAAACAACTATTAGCAAGAGAAATCACAAGGAGAAAAAGAGGATTCTGAGGATTTGCTGTTGTTGTTGTTTTTAAGTTTATGAGGACTTTAACTGTACATATTTAAGATTTTTTTCACATTAAACATTAGCACATGTTTACTATATGCCGTCACACAGCCTTGCTGAAATAGCCGGGGCCATGCTGTTTTGAAATGAGGTTTCTCAAGCATTTCCAACGATGCCAAACTCTTAAAATGCATTTTTAAGAGTTTAAATGGATTTTTTTCTAGCAATATGTGGACAATTTTAAGTAACAGTAATAAAAGTGGGACAGTATGATCGATAATATTTCAACAGAGCTACCAGCATGTGCTATATCCCAAGCAGATGCTGGTTCAAGCCATTATAGAAGTTCCTATAGCACTGTGTAAGGTACCTGGTAGGCACTGCAATGAAAGCACAGAACACAGGAGGTGTAACAGTGAGCTTCTGTTTTAATGCATTCTCCACTCTGGGGGGTGAAGCTCACAGGAACCATGCATCATTCTTCTCTTGAGAAAGCTGTGGTGCCCACATGCTGCTGTAGGAGTTACGTAGCTGTTTGTCACAGGTAGGAAGGTCGGACAAACAACAAACTCACTCTTTCCTTCTCCTCTTCACAAAGTTGCCACAGGGTTGGGTAAAGGGTCAAACAGGACAAACCCTCCCATGCAAATTCACAGAATGGTGATAAAACCGAGAGACAGGAAAGTGGAGGAAGGGTGGGTTAACAAAAAGCACCCATGCAACCACCAAGTACGTTCTGGCATCCTCAAATAGCTCCAGAGTAAACCAGAGGACAAGCTCTTTCTGCCCTCAGAAGCTGAGCTTGCACAATGACAGATTTCAAACTCCTGGCTGAAGGAAGCAACGCTGCTGCCTCTGGGGCAGCTGGCGAATACCTACCTCAGCAAACAACTCTTCCCAAAAAGTGCTGCTCACACAGGCGCTGGTTGGAGTTTGTGCTGCTTCCCATCTTTTTATTTTGTTTTAAATGGGAAGGCTATAAACCCATTCATCTCGTCCGTATGTCAGATGGCTCACTCCGAAGCCCTGGGATTAAATACTTTATTCAAACCTACAGAGCTATTGAGATAGCTTTCCAATGGCTTTTATGAGCAACAGCATGCACCTATTCTTTTGGGATCTAAGTAGTTCCTACACAAATAAAATGCAAAGCAAATACTTCATTTTGCATATCCAAATGTCACTACATGCCACGCTCCCTTATTTCTTTCCGTAACTAGTCATTAATTTTTCAACAGGGACAACTTGAAAAAAAACAGTCTCTTTAGAAAATAGCTCTCTTACTTCAGTCACAGCTGTTTCTATCTAATTATCAGCTACTGAAGCACATTCAAAATAGTTGGGCAATCCTGACTTTCTCATTCCTCTGAAGGAATTCAGCATATTTCATTAAAACTAGCTTATCCACACTATTCCTCACAAGCCTGGCAGTACACAAACTTTCTTCATGGCATGGTATGGATCTGTAGTCATTGTTAAACCCCATCCTACGAAAATCCCCCTTTGTTTTTAAAGACAGTTTCCGCTTGTCTGAGAATAATTTTTCCTCCTCGATCTATTTTCAGGGTTCTTATGGGGTGCAACAACTGTTCCTGAATTCAGTTACAACATGATGCCTGGAGATCACCACCCTGAAGAATACAGGATTGCATCACTGGTCTTCTACAGCTTTATATTCACAGTGGGACTGTTAGTGAACGCCACCGCACTATGGGTTTTCAGCTGCACTACCAAGAAGAGAACGACGATAACTGTATATATGATCAACGTGGCGCTGCTTGACATGATTTTTATATTTTCCTTGCCTTTTCGGATAGTCTACCATGGGAAAGAAACATGGCCTTTTGGAGACACATTCTGTCGGCTCATCAGCGCTTTGACTGTGTTTTACCCAGCCATTGCTCTGTGGTTGCTTGCTTTTATAAGCGTTGACAGATTCATGGCTATTGTCCAGCCCAAGCACGTCAAGGAACTGAAAAACACAAAAAAAGCTCTGCTGGCTTGCACTGGCATCTGGATAATGACCCTTGCAACAACTTCCCCACTGCTGTTTCTACATTCTGATCCAGACAAAGCCTCGAATTCGACCACCTGCCTGAAAATGCTCGATATCATCCATTTGAGGGAAATAAATATGTTGAACTTTTCCCGACTGATATTTTTCTTTCTGATTCCCTTGGTCATCATGATGGGGTGTTACCTCGTCATTATTTACAACTTTATCCGTGGCAAGACTTCCAAACTGAAGCCTAAGGCCAAGGAGAGATCCATACGAATCATAGTTACTCTGATTGCTCAAGTACTCGTCTGCTTTGTGCCCTTCCACATTTGCTTTGCCTTCATGATGCTGCAGAACGAAGACACAACTTACAACCCCTGGGCAGCCTTCACCACCTTCCTCATGAATCTCAGTACCTGCTTGGACGTTATACTGTACTATATCGTTTCCAAACAGTTCCAGGCTAGAGTCATCAGTGTGATCCTGTATCGCAACTACCTTCGAAGCGTGCGCAGGAAGAGCTTTCGAACTGCAAGTGTAAGGTCACTCAGTAATGTGAACAGCGAAATGATATAAAGAGAGGAAAACTGGAGGAGTTTTGTAGCGTGAACAAGCGATTCTTTTCTCAAATTCTAGCATTTTGGCTACGCTGAAAAATGTTCTGTAGCCAGAAATAAGAGATGTTTGTTGCACTGTATGAGAGACGTAGAATTATAACAGCGCCTCTTCATATTTGCTCAACAGCTTCTGTAAACCTGAAATGAATTAAAACCTAGTAGCTGTGTGAAACTGTCCACCACTTCTGTCATCTCAGAAAACTGTGAATATTGCCAGACAACAAAAAGTGACTATTAATGTAATAAAACACAGACAACACTGAAAACCTGTGATGCAATGTATCATATATCGTTATATTTGCACAGCCTAACAATCACAAAACAGTTGCATATCCCACACGCCTAAAATCAGCTTCATTCTGTCAAGATCAGTACATCAGTATGATTAAAAGAGGATGAACATGGAGGAAACATTTCTTTCACCTAAAATTTTCTTTGACACAGATTTCTGCTAACTGACAGCAGCTCTGGCAGTCACAGATAAAAGCACGGTAGTTGAACTGTTCATTAGCTCCCCGTGGGTGTGATGTGCACATTAATTACACTCTGCTCTTGCACAAAGTATCTTTTTACACGGATGAAAACACTGACTTTGACTAGACATACTAGTAGCTTACGTTCCGGCTAAAAACCATCAAAGTAGCAAACATGGTGAGTAACTGCAGCACTAGTCAAGCTTTAGACTCCCTTTGAATACTCACATACTACAAGAAATGTATTTTTCTAACACCAACCACATGTTTTTTCTTCCTCATTAAATCAGCCTTTAGCTACTGTCAAGAGTCACACTAAAAAAGTAAAGATCAGAAAACCTTGTATAGTGTTCGGTATTAAAAATCTTGCCCCATGAGCTTTTATTGCTACCTCAGAGTATGCAATACATGGGAACTCAAGTCTTATGAGGCAGGCTCATCTTGCTTATCAGAAACTTAACCACAAAGGCTCTGCAAGCTCTACGGTTCTACCATAGCACATACACCTCCTATTATTAACTGCAGAAATGTCAAATATAGGTTACACAAAACTCAACCACTAAGCACCTTAAAGCTTTAAGAACTTCACATGCAAACAGTAAATGAAATCATGTGCTCCAGCATTCAGGTTTTTGAAACACACATATGAAATACCTGTATGAAGTGCATATAATTGTATATGCAGTTAAAAATTAACATAAATATATGAATTAGAGTTATCTTTTTATTTAAGAAAGAAATCAGCACCAAACTGATTTCAGTTTTCAGGTTTCCTGAACAGAACAAAAGTAACTATGGCAATAATTTGTGCGTTGTAAGCCACTTTCCGATCATGCTGACAGTAGATCTGGGCCTAACAGAATGGATACATCATCAAGTGTTTTGAACAAGTTAACCACAACTGCAAAACAAATGTTGGAAAATGTTTGTGGTATAACTGGTACAAAAGAGGACTACATTTAGGTTACACAAGGAAAGTTTTTTAATTAAAATGTGCACCCAATATTCCCTTAAAACCATGCCTCAAATAACCAGCTCATTAGGAGTTACTTACAAACCAGAAGGCAAGCTGCTGATGGTGATGCCAAATACATACTGAGCAATTTCTACCAGGAGAAGATCAAACAAAGCTGAGAGCATCCAAGCACCCAGTAAAAAGGACTGGAAAGAAGAAGTTTGAATTGAATCAATTCAACTGTTTAAAAATAAGAATTTAATATATCTCTTAATAAATAAGAAAAGAACTATATTAGTTCAATCAAGACAAACAATTTTTAGCATAGCATATGTTCAGATCTAAATGTTTAGGTACTGAAGAATAAAAAAAAGTTTGGTTCCAAAATCAAATTCTATGGGTCTGACAACTTGCAACTGATACAGATACAAACTTAGAATGAACCACTGATCATAACACATTACAAATATAAATTTTGACTTAAGGAAACCCAATTCACTTTAAAACCTCTTAGCATATACGTCCATTCAGAATATTAATAATAAAAATTGCAATATTAATCCAATACGACAAGATTCTGAACAGTGCAGAAAACAATTTCTGTTAAAACAAAACAAAACAAAACTGGAACTTACCGAAAATTTTCTGCTGCCGTATCTTCTTTCAAAAATTCTGAAGTTGTAAATGAGCAGACTGCTGCAGAATGTGTCTTTCAGATCAAGACATATTGCTCTCCCACATACAAGTCTCCAAATCTAGAAGGTTAAACATTGCCATGTTAAGTCTCTCTGTCCTCGCAGAAGTCTTTAGAGAGTTTGTGCTCAGAGTGAATATACATGTAATACTGAAGTCAAAATAACAGAAATGTAGTGCAGCACGTAAGAAGGAAAATAAGGGACTTGAACATTACAGAGTTCAGGAAGTCTTTTCAAAAATAAAATGTTTTCAAGGAAGAGGTCTACCTGCTAAAACAAACCTGCAATTTTAATCAACTCAAATTTTCATGTCCCTACTTCACATTTGCAAATAAAAAAGAAAATAACACGTAAATTGCAGAGTTATAGAAAAAAATATTTTTGAAGTGAGCTCCAGAGACCATCTAATCCAGTGTTCTGCCCTCAGTAGGTCTAATTAGATCAGCTTGCTTGAGGCCACATCCAGTCAAGTCCTGACCATCTTCAAAGATGGAGGGTCCTCAACCTCTCTTGGCAACCTGTTGTAGTTCTTGGTCATCCTCATGGTTAAGAAAAAAAATAAACCAAATCCTTTTATCTAGGCAAGATTTCCCATGTTCCAACTTGTGTCTGTTACCTCTTGCTCTACAGCAGTGCACCTCCAAGTCGAATCCAGCTCCAGCTTCTCAAGCAGCTACTTGTAAGACAGCAATAAGGTGTCTCCTCTCTGCCTTCTTCTCTCAAGATCTGGGCACAGCCAGTTCTCTCAGTCTCTCCTTCTATGTCACATACTCCAACGCTGTCTTGGTGGACACACTCCAGTTTCATAGAAACACAGAGCAGCAGAGGTGGGAAAGGACATTCCTGTAAGTCAAGTGCTGTAATACCCGGTTCTACCTCATGCTCACAACCCCAAAACAAAGGACAACACTCCAGATATGGTCTCACAAGGGCTGATTAGAAGGGAAGGATGGCTCCACTTGACCTCCTTGTGATGGCCTTCCTACGGCAGCCCACGATGCTGTCAGCCCTTCTAGCCACAGCGCTGCATTTGCTGTCTCGTGTTCATCTTGGTCTCCACTGAGACTCTCAGGGACCTCTCTGTAAAACTACTTTCCAGCTGCTCAACCTTGCAGCTTGTTCTTTATGTGCCTGAAAACGATTTCTAAGAGGATTTGCTTCATCACCTTCCCAGGGAATTTGGTAGTTCCTTTGGTAGGTTACAGGTAGAACCTGTAGTTCCCCAAATTTATTTTCTTGCCTTTCCTGAAGACAGGAATAACACCTGCTTTTCTTCAGCCCCCAGGAACCTTCCCTGATCACAATGACCTGTCAAAGATAGTCCAGAGTAGCCTCACAATGACATGAGCCAACTCCTCCAAAACCTGTGGATGTACTACACCACCAGGTCCCATGGACTTGCATATGTGCAATTAGTTTAATTGTTCTCTAGCCTGATCCTCCTCCAGTGAGTTTTAGTCCTTCTTGCTCTAGACTTTCACGCTGGTCTCAGAGGCTTGGAATTGGTCAGGTGAACTCCACCTCTTCCAAGTAATCCTCAGAGACAGTGCCACAAACACAGGGACCAAGGTAAGGACAAATGGCCTGATGTTACCTGGATCCTCCTTCCTGAAGATGATTTTCTCCAGTCATCAGGCACCCCCACCGATTGCCATGAACTTCCCCAGATGCTAGAAAAAGGTTTTGCAATTACATTTCCAGCTCCTCTGGCAGCCTCAGAGACATCCCATCAGCTTGTAAGAATACAGGTTGGGTAAGTGACCCCTAACTCTTTCTCTCTATGATGGATACCCCTTTGCTCCCACAGACTCTGCTAGGAGGCTTAGAGGCCTTGGAGGCCAGAGGACAAAACATACCAGCAGAAACCATTAAATACATCAGCCTGAATATCTCTTTGAGTACCTCAGCCTCATGCCATAATGGGGACTGGGCTGACAGTCTCCTTAGGCCTTCCTTTTGCTGCAGATGTGCGTCCAGAAACCATCCTTGTTGAGCTTCATCTTCCTTGCTGGTTTCCAGTGCAGGTTTGGCTCTCCTAACTCCCGTTCCTAAGTCACAGCCTGGTAGGCATTCTCCACTCAAGGCCTTTAACCCTCAACCAATACTTCTGCTCCTAATTTCCCTAGTATATTAACGGACTGAACAAGAAGAAAGAGGTGGGACCTCACAGTTCTAGTCATCCCATGTCAAGATGGCCAGCATTAAAACCTAGCCAGAAGCTCTCCTAAACACCAAACTGGCAGGGCCGTACCCCTCCAGCTGAACATTTCACGACACACTAACTGACCTGCCCTCTCACAGACCTCCAGGCTTCTAAGTGTAATCGCTCTTTACTTCAGCTAGCCTAAAAAATACCTCACCCTAACGTAACTTCATTTCACACACAGCTTCTTCACTGCTCCGGAGGGTCTCCGTTATGAAGATAAAGATCTTCTAGTTTTCAACAGTGCATCATGCTTCGCCTTCCAAACCAAAAGCGCTCTCAAACTGCAGGCTTTACTTCCTATGCTCTGCACCAGCTTTAACAGGTGTTAATATCTGATATGCTGAATTATGAATATTAGCAGCAGGTAGGAGCTTAGTGGTATTTTCTCCCTGATCTTGGAGATGCACAGACACAATTACACATTAGATAGCCTACTACGACAATAAATCAAACAGTTATTTTGGGAAAGAAAAAACAACACACTATAAATTCCCCAAAGCATCACAATAAAAATATCATAGCTTCAAAAGATACTCACAAAAGTTTACCCTTTAAGACACAATACAGATGGTTTCTTTGAATAAGACACAGCTACTAATCTTTTTCAGCAGCTCAGACAAATGGAAAGAGAAGACTTCTGAAGACAAATGTCAAAAAACAAACTCCAAACCACAAAATTTCCTTTTAAAACACTTTATCTAGTCACTTCTATATGCTACAACTGACATAACATCAATTAAGGATTCCAATTAAGGTATCAAAGATCCCTTAATTAAGCTCAGAACAAAGTCTTACAAGGTGTAATGCCCAAAGGATAAGGTTTCCCAGTTTGAACTGGGAATAAGCTACAAACACCCAATAATGCAGTTAACCAAATCAGCAGGTTACTTTGGAGCGTGACAAATTCTCCGACGTGGGATTCCCGAATGAGAAGCAGCAGTTCTCCTCAACAGGAAAATTTTAGTTTCCCATAACTTACTGTAGCAGAAGTTACAGTGTGAAAGTTATGGCCTCTGATGCTAAAATAAATGGTGTATTATCCAGAGCAGCTGAATACAATATCCTCAAAAACTAAGCAGAAGAAGATATTGTCATTCATACCAAAACTCTTATATTACTACAGAGGTTAAGTCACGCTTGGTTCACAGCAAGCTTCCCAACTGGCAGTGGCTGGAAGGAGAGACGACAGAAAAACAAGCATTTCGCAGACAAAAGCGAGAAGTGAAAGGCCATGTTGATGGTTTCAGATCAGTTTTTCTCACTTCAACCAAAAGTAGGTAATGGCCTGTTACACGCAGTGGCCTACTGGGGTGACATAATAACAGCTAAGAGAGAGCTGCTCTGCAACAGTAAACACAGATAAAGAACCAGAGGAGAAATAGACTGGGGAAAATGGCACAGAAGAGAGTATTTTGCAGTCTCCTTCCACACAAAATTAACCGACCCTTACCTGAAAATCCTCTTTTATAGCTTGTAGGTTGTATGCAAAGAACTTCTGGTAATGTTGGAAGAGCAGAGTCAACAGGATTGAGATGGCACTTGGGACTAATAACAGGCTCTTTGACAAAGGTGCTTTATCTTAAAGGCAGAAAACAAACAAAAAGGAGCCATTTTAGAGAAAAATCTCTGACATTTGGACAAGCGATTGGAAAACAGTAGTGCATTGCTTCATTTTTTATCTGATCAACTTCCCTTGTAAATAGATATTCAGCCATTCATCCTCAGCTGTTGGCATAGTGGCTGCAACAAAACAGCAAGGAAGATGGTAAGAGCCACCAAAGGCAAGATTTTAATCACGGCACAATCCTGCTGCCATCAAGAATCGGGTTATTGCTATGTAATTTAAGCATGATCCTCATCCAAGCACTAACTGGTGACTTCAGGAACTGCTGCAGGTGTCATATCGGGAGGGCAGCAAACCTGGCTGATTTTTTGTAATGCAAGAAAATTATCCGTCCTTCAATTTAGTCTCTTTCTTTGCATTTTCTTGCTCTCAGAAATAAGGTCTATAGTTGTTAGATGTCCTTTATTATTTATTTTTTTCCAATTTTTAATTTGTCTGATTTAGTTTAATGCTTAAAAAAATGAAAGTGTGAAGCCATCAGAGTACTGAAAACACCACGGGGAAACAAGCTGGAGCTGCCTCCAGCTGTGAAAGTTACTGTGCACACAACACATTCACTTGAAAACCAATGCTCTGTTGGTTAACTTAACTTAGTTAATACTTCTTCACGTGAAAAGGTCAGCTTTTTAACCTGGATACAACAGGTATTTGAAAGCAACCCCTTTAGAAAACAGTGGTAGACATTTCTGAACCAAAGTTTGATCAAACTTGGTGTTTTACTATTAAATATATCCACATTATTTCACGAGTTTAAGTATTGTTTACAACAACTCATTAATCCTATCAAAATTTTCACAAAATGATCAAGTTAAAAAAAACCAAACCCACATGTTAGGCAAATCATAGGATTTCCTTCCAGGACTTAGTATTTCTGTATAGCTTTTATGCTTGCATTTAGATTTCACTGCAATTTCTGTATCATTCGATCACTGTTACATTGCAGTTAATACACATCACAATACTTTATCACATCAAATTCATTCCCAGTTTAATTCTGCTCAAACACCACCACCAGGACCCAACCCCAAAGCGCAAACACGTTTCGGATACAGTCCTCCTTTTAGCTGCCAGCTCAGACACTTTAAACCTTGTTACAGCAGAGAGGTATTTATTTTTTTAAGCACGTCACCAAGTGAAAAGCCACAGAAGCAACCGAGCCATTAATGTGACAGTCACCCACAGGGAACATCACATGGGTAACGGAAACTTCTACTCTCAGGCTTCTCAAAATGTCAGCGTGGTTGACGGGTTTATTCTTGTCCATTGACATGAAGAACGATAAACACTCTCGGATACACGGCGCAGCTCCTGAAATGTTTTGTTTCCAGGTGTTTCAGGGTGAGAGGCAGTGGTTTGCTTTGCCACTCAGGAGCACTCAGATCCCTATGCTAATACAAGTGCACGCAAGTAGAAAAAAAACACAGTGCCTCCATGCCATGGAAAGGATGCACAACAAAAGGATAAACTCATTTTGACCCCAAAGAGTTAAAATGCATCAAGTGTTATCTTCAAAGACCTTGGAATATGTTTCCAGTCCCAAAGCACCTCTTCAGTGACGATTTGCCCAAGCAACAGGCAACCACAGCACTGCTGCTGCAACATGAGTCCTGAGATCTTGTCTAAGGGAACGACCTAGAAAAGCACCCTCCTGTACTCTGTTGGTTTTCCTCCGTTCAGCTGTCACTCAGATATTCATCTATTGTACTCCAAGATCTGGCCAAGAAGCTCCAAGAAGCTTCACTTGCCTGAAGAGAGACTTCAAAATGGTTGGAGTTTTCAAGGACTCTTGCCTGTTTCTTTTCCCTCCAGACGCAAGCTTGCTAGCACATCAAAACAGAAATACCATTAAGAGCATAAACACTTCCTTTGAATGCATGGAAACCTTGCTCAGCCTTTATTGTAATGGTTGCTGAAACCCACCATTAACTACTCATATCTGAAAATAACTTTTCTCAGTCTTTCCTAGACACCGTGTGCTTTCGTGAGAGTGGAGCAATCGTACCAGATCAGAGGAGCAAAGCTTGTCTTTACCGTAACCACACACTGGGGGCAAATCAGAGCACGCTATGGAGGGAGGACAAGAAGAGACACTAACACTTGTAACACTGTTTGAGGAATGTGGGAGATGCCATAAGAGCGCACAGCAGCTGTAAGGATGGGACTTCACCACGTGATGAGTTCTCAGAGTTTGGTTAATCCACTTTTTTTCCAGTTCTTCAACCTTTGGGGAAAAAAAAAAAAAGCAATACCAGAGGACCCTGCAAAAACCCTGATGTTACTGCTGCCTGGAAGTGTAACATGACTGAATGAAACATTTTTCTGGGTCAGGAGAGCAACTCTTGCGCCTGGTCTAGACCCAGAGCACAGACACAGGAAGGGGATGCTGCGTTCAGCCTGTCGCTTCACACCGTGCTCTGGTGGCTCATCATTGCGGTGCCTGCAAGCCAGCACAGCAAGAAGTGTGGCTGCAGGGATGAGTTTTCATCCAAAGCTTATAAACTTAATGCAGAGGTTGTGGGGTGAGTCATGTTACTACATACACTTAAGAGGACACAAGAAAGCTAGCCTATACTCTTAGTCAAGGCATAAAGGTCCCCAAGACCAAAGGATTTCAGTCTTGCAGAGGAAGCACATTTGGCAGGAAGAAAGTCCATAAAGAAACCAACTGTGATCGTGTTGAAACCTATTATGACAAATCTATTATGACAAGATGCAGGTAAGCCTGTAATCAAACCAGTTACCTACACATCTGCTGCTAAGTAGCTGCTGGCTGTATCCTAGGTCACAAACTACAGCAGCTAAGAAAAGAAAAGAAAAGAAAAAAAAAAAAAGAAAACCGTGGTTTTTAAAAGGAACATTTGAAAAAAAATAGAAAGTGAAACAGGTTGAAGTTAACCAAAACATTCATCTAGCCGAGCAGCCTCCTCTTCCTCCCACCCGCGGCGCCGATTACCATACTACTATTAGCACACACGCCGTCGGAAACGTCAGGTATGGCTGCACCACAACGCTGCGGAGATCCCCAGGCGAGCCCGACACGAGCTGGCCGTGCAGCAGCAGCACCACAGCCACATCTTTGCGGCGTGCAGCAGCTGGCTCGCTGATCTCGTGTGGCTGCACTGTTCCCAGGGCTGGAGCCAGCGTTTTGAACCACGGCGCGCTGCAGCAGGCTGATGTCCAAGCCCATTTGTTTTCCCAGATGGTATTGTACTGCCTGATGTTGTCGTGCACACGAGCCTGATACGTTCAACAGGTAGGCTGCCCAGGGAAGTGGTGGAGTCACCATCCCTGGAGGTCTTTAAAAGACGTTTAGATGTAGAGCTTAGGGATATGGTTTAGTGGGGACTGCTAGCGTTAGGTCAGAGGTTGGACTGGGTGATCTTGGAGGTCTCTTCCAACCTGGATGATGCTGTGACACATCCTTCCTTCAGCCGTACCACAGAGCACCATCTGCTGTCCCACATGCCTGCTCACAGCACCCTTCAGTCCCGCAGGTTACGCAAGCAGAGGAGCAGCTCCTGCCTCGGGGACACTCGGCACACCACCAGCATTGCGCCACGAGGGTCAGAGAGGTAAAAGCACACATTGCGTTATTTTCTTCCCAGGGCGTGCCAGTTCCTTCAGTATTTCAGATAGCCAGAGCAGCTTCCCCTACCGAGGGCAAATAGTCCTTGTCCCTTTAAATGGTGCTCTCTCGTTTCCTGATTCCCACCTCTCGTAGCTGTAGCACGCACCAGTTCTGTCTATTTTTACACCTCCTCAACCAAAATCGTGTGTGTAGGTGTCAGCGGCTCCCAGCACAGTCATCTGCTGTACCTGGTACTGCCTGTTAGCAATTCGGCAAAGCAGCCCCAGTAAGGACCTACTCGTCTGAGCTGGCTCACCTGTGTCCAGAGCTGGCCCACCTGCTTGCAGGAAGGGTTTACTTTTATAGGTCTCCTGTGCCATTTTTCAAGAACCCCTCTATTTACACACGTGACTTTAAAGGGCAGTGAACTAGGCTCTAAAACACTAGAGAGACACTTCAAAAAAGACCTCATCGTAACCACACTGCTCCAAATCACAAGACGTTTCCTTAGAAAGCGCATGGACGGGGTCAAGGACTTCGCCACACAGCTCCAGTTGCTCAAGCGTTATTATGAGAAAGTCTCATTTCGTCACAAGTGGGCAAGCTTGAAAGTGAATCCGAATCTGTGACGAAGCACTTGCATGCTCTGAATGCTCTCTGGATGCTGATGCCACCGTTCACCTCCCTGAACTCTGGAGCCAGGACGTGAGAGGATCTTTTCTGCACTGCCACTGACCAGAGCGTAGCATCTGCCAGCACCCATACATAGTACAGAGACCATCCTCACTCATCTCAAGGCAAGGAATAGAGAAATAGTCTGCAAAACATTGTTTGCTCAGCACAGCAGCGGTACTTCAGCAGAAATAAAATTTGGCCACCAACGATGAGAAGATCCATGTAACTGAAAGAACTATTTTCTCTAACCATAGCTAGATCTAGATATGATTTTTAGGACAGCTTTAACAACTGACTCTAAATAATGCAACAACGGCCTTACCCTGAATGAAGAACAAAACAACCAGGACATCTATAGCGTGTAGATGGACTCCAGAAAAGCTTAGCTGAGCTAAAACTGCTCTGTCCATTGGCAGATTGTTAATACTGACTTATTGTTAAGTCAATGGTGGCCTGTTCAGGCCACCTTATGATGCAAAATCAAAGAGCATTCAGACGAAGTGAGCCTGGCAGCATTGGTCTAGAAATCTGGAAATGCAGCTGCTCGGTAGCCTGCACATGCAGATACACAGCTGAATTCCTTTTACTGGTGAAATCGAGATACTGAAAATACTCCAGTTTTTGATTCACTCACTAGCACTCGAGGTCTTGTCCGTGCATGCAGCCAAAAGATTTGCACCCAGAAACGTTAAAAACTGATAAAAGGGAGCTCCGCTGCCTTCCTCATCCGTTTCCTACAACGAGTGCACCGCTCAGCAGCATCGGTCCACCAAAGTTCAGCCGTCTCTTCCGCCACATTTTGTCACATAACAAAAGCCAGAACCATCTATAAGACGATCCCACAGCCCACCCGACCCCACGTCCCCTCCCTTACGCCTCCCCTGCAAGAAACGCCGGGCAGCCCGGCCACAGCCCGGCCACAGCCCGGCCTCATCCCGGCCCGGCCCCCCTGTGTGTGCCGGTACTCACACAGCCCGTTGGAGCCGGTGCTGGAGAACATGGCGGCGGCTCGGCTCGGCTCGGCTCGGCACTGCCCGGCACAGCCCAGCCCGGCCCGGCCCGGCCCCGCGGCGCCCCGCAGGCCGGGCAGAGCCCCCGGAGCCGCGGCCGGCCCCGGGACTCGCGGCTAAGGCGGCCGCCAGGGGACAAACGCCGCCGACACACAGCGGCCGGCGCCCCCTGTCGGGACCGCCGGGAGGGAGAGGAGGAGGATGGGGGGGGGGGGGGAGCAGCGTGTGGGCAGCGTGTGCATGGCCGGAGGAGGGCGCTGGGGTGGGTTTGGGGTGCCCCTCATGGCAGGGACACCTCCCACCGGCCCAGGCTGCCCACAGCACCATCCTGCCTGGCCGTGAGCACCTCCAGGGGTGGGGCACCCACAGCTTCTCTGGGCAGCCTGTGCCAGGGCCTCACCGCCCTCAGAGACGAATCACAGAACCATTAGGGTTAGAAAAGCCCTCCAAGATCACCTGGTCCAACCATCCCTCTACCACCAGTGTCACCCACTAAACCATGTCCCCAAGCACCACGTCCCACCTCTCCTTGAACGCCCCCAGGGATGGTGACTCCACCACCTCCCTGGGCAACCCGTCCCAGTGCCTGACTGCTCCTTCTGAGCAGAAATGTCTCCTCATTGCCAGCCTGAACCTCCCCTGGAGCAACTCGAGGCCACTCCTCTGGTCCTGTCACTAGTTACCTGTGAGCAGAGGCCGACCCCCAGCTCCCCACACTTCCTATCAGGCAGCTGCTGAGAGCAATGAGGTCTCCCCTGAGCCTCCTCTTCCCCAGACCAAACACCCCCAGTTCCCTCAGCCGCTCCTCACAGGCCTTGTGCTCCAGGCCCTTCACCAGCTTCATAGCCCTGCTCTGGACATGCCCCAGGGCCTCAGTGTCCTTGGGCCCAATTAAAAGAAGTGTAAAGAATTTTCTCCTTATATTTAATCTAAAACTACCCTCTTTTAGTTTAAAGCCATTCCTCCTTGTCCTATCCCTACACTCCCTGACAAAGAGTCCCTCCCCAGCTTTCCTGTAGCCCCCTGTAGGTACTGGGAGGCCTCTATAAGGTCTCCACAGAGCCTCCTCTTCTCCAGGCTGAACAATCTCAACTCCCTCCATCTGTCTTTGTAGGAGAGGTGCTCTAGCCCTCTGAGCATCCTCGTGGTCCTCCTGTGGACTCGCTCCAACAAGCCCATGTCCTTCCTGTACTGCCAGCCCCAGAGCTTCACCCCCTTTATACATCTTCCATTTTGTGAAAGGAGAATGTACAGTAACCAAACCAGGCCGAATACACTATTGTAATCAAGCTGCAGCACAGAAGCAGGCAGATTCACAAGGTGTGTGTGTAGGGCAGACCACAAGCTGCATCTCGGCATGCCTCGAGGCTGCAGAAGAAGGCCACCCTGTTTGCATGGGGCTTGAGGGGCAGCTACTCATCGCTGGTCTCGCCAGAGTGCACAGCCAGCACTCAGGCATTGCAGGTAGAGCTATACAGATGTAAAACACGTTAGTCCAGGTATGTAGTATGTAATTACTGTCATCTTTCTAAAGATGATTTAAAATTGAAATCTGTAATTACTTGGAGAACGCCTGACTCCTTACCCTTTGGAAAATTATGCAACCTGAGGGGAGAACTGGCTCACCCCAGCTTTGGGAGTCCACAAGGTAAGAGTCTACACAGGAGCCATGTGTACATGCTCATTAGAGCTAATAGAGGTGTAGTCCATACATTCAGTGGAGACTAGAGAGCTTTTCAGATGAGGTCTATTTTGGGATGAAAAGAATTGCTCCCTAGAGTCCAGCAACTCTTGAACAGATGGCCTCTGGCTGTACTGGTATGTTAGAAACCTAGCTCGTACATAGGTATCAACATTTAAGATAGGGTGAGCCAAAATCCACCTCTGATTTCATTCAGATTTGGTATAATATGGCTGAAATTATCGGGGCACTAAATTTCACAGACATTTTCAAGTCCATGTAGAAGTCAGAGTTTACTGAAATAAATCATACTAGGCACTCGAGAGGTGATGATGCTCTGCTCTGCTTGAGTCACAGATGCGAGTGTCAGGAAGAAACAGGATGAAGTTTGTGCACTCAGCAGAACTGAGAGCCTGAAAGTCCCATCTAGCACACTCAGCCGTGAGCCTCAGCTTCAAAGATTTCCCGTGATTTATGTTCCCACAAGGTAATCACATTAGAGAGATTCTTCTCTGCAGTGTTCAGCACCAGTATGAGATGGAAGTCAGAACCACTGAGCATCCAAGAGACTCAAGCATGTATTTTGCTGAGTAAGGATGCATTTGGGCAAATACTTAATTGCTATTTTGAAAGCAGCTCTTTGGACTTGTTATCATTGACAAATACAACAAAACTGAATGAGTGGCAGTAGCTGGCAAGCTTCTCCAAACAACATCCTAAAATACATATATGCAGATTTGTCAATACTGCTGGGATATTGGAAGCTGGCTCTGGATTTATTTGCCACTATTTTATGTAAGCCTGCAAACATGTTACTGAATCTATGAAATATCCAAAGGTCTAACATCTAATATTCCTGTTTCAAAGAAGATTTATTAAGTCAGTTTGTCTCAGATTAGATCAGATGAGATACACTGTGTGTTTTTGAGAAAACTACATACCCAGTGCTAATTAGACTTTCACATTCTGATTGAACAGTAAAGGAAATGTAGTTTTTGCCTTCAGACACAGCGGCAACCAGAGACTTCATTAAAGGAGAGAGCAATTTACAGTGCCAGCAATTTACAGTGCCAGCTGATAGCTTGTCATAAGAATTATGAAAATGATTTGCATTATTTAAACGTAAAGTGTTGTCCACTCTGGAGTTAAATGAAATCGTCCATCTTCATGTTTGCCTTGGAACATATCCCAGAATAGGAAAGCTAGCACTTATCTGCTAATCTACTTAGAACAAGCTTAGAAGGCTTTGACACTGCTCAAATGTCAGCTTAAATATCTGCATTTGTTTATTACATCTAGTTAGTGGGGTCAGTTAGGTGTGTTCAAAAGAAACTTATTTAAATTTCCTACTCAAAGAAAAAAATAAAATCCCAACAGACTGGAATTTATATATCTAACTGTTTTCTAATGTGATTAGCTTGCCTTTTTTTTTTTTTTTCCCCTCTGAACTTGCAGTGTTTTTGAACCAACTCTTAATTACTAATTAATCTCTGAGAGTCAGATGCTCCCCTGCCATAAAGAATGAAGGATAGCGGCAGGGCAGAACAGGATGGAAATGTAACACCTCACTCAGGAATTTGCTGTCTTGACTCAGTGCTATCAGGACTCTGCGGGTTCACGGGTGATGGTCTGTGTGTCTCCCTGATGTCTGTAGTTTTCTGTGGCATTCATAGTAGCACTTGCAGCTATTACAATTACCAGAACTATTAACAGATACCTGGAGATACATGTAAACTAGTGTTAACCTTAATGATTTCAATAACTTCTTACAGTTTCCAACCCTTGTCTTCAGCCACAGAAGAATGTAAAGGAGAAAGCTGTGCACCATCCATCCCCTGTAAGGGAGACTTGTATGGCAGCACAGCTTGCTGATAGCAGCTTGCATGAGAAGAGGAGGAAAGGCAGAAGGTAGAGAGATTCACTGTGCTGAAATCAGACTGATTGGTCCTGTGCCTTTCCAGGATTAGAGAATTTCTCTCCCTCAGAAGTGAATAATGCTTTGTAGTGCAGCAGATCTGCTGTTCTCTTAAACTGTACAGGGTTCATCATATTACACTGTTGTTTGTTTGTTTGTTTGTTTTATGATAGGTAGAAGATACAGAACATTTTCTAGATGAGTTCTTTCCATGTACAGCTGGTAGGCTTAGAATTAGCGTGAGGAGACTGAGAGTGGCTAGAAAAGGAACTTTTAGGTATCTCTTGAGGGGTGTGCAAAGTAAAGGAAAGAAAGCCAGTGGAAAAAAATGGCAAGAATATTATTTTTTCTCTGATATTGTCAATTGATTTTGCGTCACACTATTACAAAAATTTAGAGTGCTCAAACATTTTCTACTTTTTATGGACTTAGCTTTTTCAGTGAGATGATTTGCAAAACTCCAAACACAGGGTTAAAACTGAGCTCCATATCAGTGTCTAGTTATAGTAATATGTGTGTAACTGTTGCTTCAGTAACTCAAACACAATTCAAACGTCACCATCTTGTTTTTCAGCCAGAACCCCAGAATGGGAGGCAGTCACAGTACAGAGCATTGATGGGACTGGCTTACTTGGAGCAGAGACAAGTCACCAGCTGGTGGCCACCAGCAGCCACAGCTTCCTGCTCCTTGCATTGCTCACCTCCATCTGCAGCCAGGGCCTTTTCATGTCTCCTTCATTGCTAGGTCCCGCTCAGCCTTAACCACCTTAACCACCAATTATCCCAATTTTGTCCCAGCAAATGGCCAGGAATGTGCTGCATCTGCTCCCTTCTAGATTTACGCCATGCCCTCTAAACGTGGGTGAGACAACAGTGGTGCAGTACAACCTGCAGGGATGCATGCAGGAAGCACAGGAAAAATAGTTTGAGAACAAGTGCTTAATTGGACTTGTGGATGCAGCCTTGCTTTCTTCCTCACATTTTATCTTTGTGGGCTGAACATAACACACGGGCAGTTTTACACCAAGTCTTAACCATCACTTTTAGTTTAGTAGCTGGTCATGCGATTCCTAAGCACTGAAACGTCACGCACACAGATATTGGCATCTCTGTGTTAAGGGGCAGCACCAAGCGTCTGATCAGAGAGCTTTGTCTTTGAACACTAGTAAAACACTCCCTCAAATATGTCATCCTTACAGCCTCTGTCACAGGAACCAGGCTTCTTATTTCAAAGAAGGCTGCGATCCTGTGAAAAAAACAAGAGCATATGGTAGCATAACCAGGAACCAGATCCCAATGCAAACATCTTAGAAAAAAATAGGCAAATTGATTTTGGTGTTTCTTAATTTTTGACTTTGATCTCAGCTTTTCTTTAATATTCCATGTTAGTGTTTTACTTGACTTAGGTGAGACTTAATTCTTGCGAGTATGGGAAATACACTCGTCCAACTGCCCTTGGCTGAGCAGCTGCCACTGGATTTTAGCTCATTCAGCTGAAGGGCATTAATTTACCACACGGAAAACTGGGAAAGATCAGTAAGCATCAATGAAATGATGAGATTTAAGCGTAGTGCAGAGGAGACCCAATTAAGGAATTTATTAGAAGAGCAAAATATCACATACAGCGCTCTATAGCATAAATCATATTATGTATAGCAGCCTGTACCCTTTCATGCACACTAGAGACCATGCACTAGTCATCTCTTTCAGATTGAATTTATGTCAAATGTTAGCTTTGTGATCTGGAGTACATGCTAAATTACCCAAGACAACTAACTCTCGGTGATAGCAAAAAATAGAAGCCTTCAAAATGCAGAAAACAACTTACATTGCTGCCTGCTGGTGTGGCTGTGTTGAAATTGACTGTTAGGAAAATTAGATTAAAAAAAAAAATACCAGGCTATTTAATGGATCTTTTTTTTCCTCCCTGATACCTATCGATATTTCCCAGACACCTTCCTCCTCTTGCTCCACATCCACATGCACTTATCATGTTCTGTGTATCTCCCCACGGTGTAAAGGTTGTTAAACTCCCACGTTTACGCTCAGAGCCAAATCTGTGTTTGAGGGAATACGTGGCCACCCACGTCACGATGTTATCAGGCTGGTAGCATAACTCTGCTAATGGATTCAAAGGGACAATAAAGCCTTAAGGAATTCTCCCCAGTATCATTACTTTGTCTGTATTTATTTCAACTGGCACATGAGGTCTTTTTTCCCCCAGCTGCAATTACCCATAGCAAAGGATGTTTGTGGTCATGTAATTCCACTGACATACAGTGATCCCTTTAGAAGAGCTCGTTCAAAGTTAAAGGATGTTCACCCCAGAAATGTACTTGCATGATACTTACAGTAGAAGTCAGTATGCCTCCAGGAAACAGACATTCCTGATTTTTTTTTTTTTTTTCTCTAAAAATGTTAACAATGGACAAGTTTGTTGGAAAAAAAAAATCTGTATCGTATGATAGTATAAAATTTTGCCCAGCTAGAGCCTTTAAATTGCAATCAGTCAGATAATAATAATAATAATAATAATAATAATAATAATAATAAACTTATCTTCTTGAAAGATGAACTGTTGTAAGAAAAATCAGTGTATTGATAAATCCAATTTAAATTCAGCAAAATTATTAGAACCACAAGAAATACGGCTTATTACAATTATTCTTGCTGCTGTGTTATATACTTGTTCCAACGAGGGCTGTTTTCTGCCTCCTGCTGCTAACCCCATCGTGCCAGTGAGATGTCTAACACAGGATTACCTCGGCTCTAACCCCAAATATAGGAGCAATTGAATGCAAAATCCAGACCAAGCTGGGGTGTCACCACAGAGCTCTGTTCGTGAGGCCGCTTGCAGCAGACATCACCAGCTGGGGCCAAGCAATCTTTCCTGGCGTGACGGTGATTTCCTTGGCCTGCATTCAGCTACACTGCCATTTTGGGCTTTTTCTCTTCCAGCTGAGGCCTCTCCCCACACCACGAGGGGGAGATGATGCTATTTTGCAGTTACCAGGCGCGCACGCAGACAAAAATTCAAGGCGGTTTTACACTAAGCCACCAGGAAAGAATTCAGCGGGACGTTAAACCGGAGAAACAAGTGCTGAAATTTCAAGCCGTCATAATCTTGGAAGTAAAACCCCAAACGTCTGGGTAATGAAGCTTCCCAGACATGTTTGTGTGCTGCCTGAAGCCTTGCCCGAAGAGCCTTGATTTCACGTCTCGGCTCCCGGCCGGGGCCCAGAGGAGTGACTCAGAGATGCTCGCTCGTCAGCACCAAAAGGAAACGAGACGACAGTCGGAAATTGATAGGGGGAGGAGGAATTAAAAGGCCTTGCCTGTAAGGGAGCACAAAACCCAACATTCATCTTCGCTGCGATGACACACATCTGTTGTGGATCTTGCAGCAGGAGGGACAGCAGCCCGAGGAAGAGGGACAGAGCCTGAGCAAGGGCTCACCTGCTGGGACACTGATCCGACAGCTGCTCGACCGCTTGCACTAGTGCATTTTTTGCACCATAATCAAGCTAGGAAGTCATCATCGGATACCAAATCAGCTCATATTAACACTCAAGTTTATTGTCTTGCTTTGTCCCTGCTGCAAACTTTGATAGCAAGCTTCTCTTGGAGAAGAAAAATAAAACTGCCAAGGCAATAAACTCATTGGTACATATACAATATGCATTTGCTGCAACATTTATTCAGTCAGAAGATGTCTGGCCCATGATTATATACATCAGTTAGTATGTATTTACAAATCATGTCATATAGGTGACAAAAATATATATATATTAGTACAAATACTGGTTTAATTCAAGAATGCCAGACAAAACACTTACTCGATTAATTTTATATGTGAGAGCATATTGAAAGGAAAGTGCTTTCAGTCCTTTTCCTATGTCTTTGATTCCAAACTTCAACACAGCTTAGTCCTTCCACAATCACATGGTTGGGGGCTCAATAACTAATGATTTGAACCCGTTATCCAGTCAGTGTGAGTGAGCACCTGTGTGTGTATGCAGGAAAAGCAGCCTGTGGGCTCAACTCAGCATCAGTGCTCTTGCTGGCAACATGTAGATCTGTGGGCAAAAATTAAGCCTTGGCTTCCTAGGCTGCCCTTTGATGTCATACAAAACCCAGTGCTTACTTGTAGGTAAACTGCTTCCACCTCTGAGGGTCACAGCATAGAAAGATAAACAGTATGTCCAGGAAAAGCACCAATTTGGAGCAATTCCCCCGGGAATTTGGGGCTTAATACTCAAGAACCTGCATTTTACGCAACACTTAGGATGTGTGAGTAAATTACACTGTAAAATGGGGGGGGAAATGCAGCAAAAAACGTATCTGGTACATTTTATAGCCTGAGTCAAAGAATTCAACAGAGGGGGTGCCATTGGTCCCAGTGGAGTTTGGAGATGAATGGTGCACTTTGAACTTTAAAACTGCGGCGAGTGCAAGGCTGAGCCGAGGCAGATGGAAAGTGCTTGTTATAGCTGGGATGATTCACGGCACAGATGGGCTCTGCAGCATTTTGGGTTTGTTTTGAAACAGGAGCGGGAGGACGCATAGTTAACATGGAGTGGGAGGCTGTGTTTGTTGTGCGTGTGGGGCAATGGCACGGAAGAAGATATTAAATGGAGAGGGGGAAAAAAAAAGAAGAGAGAGAGAAGGGAGTGGTCATAAGAGAAGGCTGAGTGGAATGCGAGGAATTAGCACGGGGTGGAGCAAGAGATGAGGGGAAAAACAGAGGCACAGTTGGAGTTACACAACTTGTCAGGTCTTAAATGTGCTACTGACGGAGGAAGAGCCCATAAAAAGCTCCGGGGACGAGACACGGCAAAGGTGGTTGGCAAAAATGATAACAGCAGTGGGCTCGAGCCCAGGTGGTGTGTGCACAGCGGAACGATGTCTAAAAGAAAAAAAAAAATTAAAATAGAGGAAATTAGGTTAAAAAAAATAGTGAAAGAAGAGCTGGTGAATTATCCTGAAGAACTCCAGATTCCTTGTGTCCTTAGATTCTTCTTCTGTAAGTTCAGGCAAGTTTTTTCTGATCTGTGTTACCTAGCCAGGCTGTCCTGTGTCACGAGTACCCTTGTGCTCCACACAGGTTATGAAGATGTACCTCTGAAAATCCTGGTGTTACAGGACCTGCCGAGTTTGTGTGTGTGTGTGTGTGGGCAACACGTGCCCGAAGCCTCCAATTATATGCAGCTAAGTAGCTTTTCTTGGGGCGTGCTTGTCAATAAATATGGTGTGTGTGCACGTACATCACTGCAACCCTCCCAGCCCGTGTTTGGTGACTCACAGTCCCTGAGCTAAACCAAGGAGGTGTTTGGAGGTCATGGCACTGCTCTGGCAACAAGAAGAAAGAGTTTTAGGAAATAAATTTGTCTGTTATTGGTGCTTGCGTTGTAGCAAGTGCTTAGTGGACATCTGGACTGATCATCAAGCGGCTGTTCCGTCGGAATCAGAAGTAATGACACGTGCAGATAAGGCACATCAGCAGCTTCAGCCTGATGGGATGAGCCCCTACCTGACACCAGCAGCAAATGGGAAGAGATCTAATTGTGCTGCTAGAACAAATTCTAATATAATGCAAAACTCATTTGTGTAGGCTTTGAACTGGAACTTGGTGACTCATCAGTGTTTTGGCGATTGCTAACAGCAACGCGAGAGAAGTAGCAAAGTTCTTTGCAAATAAAGGCTAATGCTTTCTAAACACACATAGGATACAACCTCTCTCCTGCCTTCTCTGAAAGAAGCTCCAGGAAGAAAATCGATAAGTGGATCGTTTGATTCAAATGAAATCGTGCAACCACCTCGGGTAAGAATTCAGGGTGAGGCCTGAGAAACTCCTTACCGAGATGGAAAATCATAAAGCAGCGTCTTTCATCACATATTGTATTTCCTCATTTTGCCTTGCTGATATAGTAACAGCCGAGATGATCTTCTCAGCCACAGGCATAATTAATAAGGCATTGGCCTGGGTTCAAGATAAGAGTGTTTTAGACCTTTCAGAAGAGAACTGAGATCCAAACGGATAGCAGATCACTCGCTGCTGAATGAAGACCTTCAAGAATTTAATTAGAGTGTGGGAAAATCTGAAAGCTTTTCGCGGTGGACAGAGATAAAGGTGGAAGCGCAGTATCCTTTCAAACCCAGCAGGAAAATCAGTGTGTGAGAAACCAGCTGACAATGCTACCAAAACCCAGGTACCGACATTGCCTTGGCAGCAATGATGGCCCCTCTGCCAGCATCCTCTCTGATTTCCCATGGACCCTAGCAATGAAGGACATTTGAATATATTTACAAATAACAATTTAATCAAGAAAAAAATATATATATATTTGAAAGGGACTCCAGATTTTGACCTATTTGAGGGGATGACTCAACACCAGCTGTTCTTGTCTCCTACAAAGGTTTATTGACAACTGACCCTTTTCCCTTAAATCAGAGTGTACAAATGAGCACTCAGACTTTTATTCATGGCATGACAAAAATACAAAGCAGTGTATCTGTTAAATCATTTCTATGCCCAGGAAGACTTGCTGACAGACGAACTGCTTTCACAACCAAAGTGTTTTCTGACCCAGCAGGGATTATTTTGTCTCTTCCTTGCCATGACAGTGCTCGTGATTCAGTTGATTCCTTCTGCATATTCCTGCTTCCCAGGCACGAGGGACCTGCCTGCTGCGTTGGATCTGCCACAATTTCTTTGCCCAAATATTTAGTCTTTCAATCAGTCACACTGCTTTATGGCAAGAGAGGAGCCTAATTAAATGATGTGGGTTCATGAGGCTGTAAATGGAGGTGTGGCCTCGTGTGCTGTGTGACAAAAGCGCCAGGGGCAAATGCCTCATCCATCCTCCTTCTATGTCAGGTGGCCTTTCCTCAGGCTCAGCTCTGTGGAGAAACCCTTGTGCAATAGGAATGAGGCACAATTAGAGTTTAATAACAGTTTTATACCTGCCCTCCGCATGGACTTTCCTATTTTGCAAGAGAAGCTGCCTGGAGGTTTAGCATAATCTAACACGGAATAATTTTTGCACACAAAACATCAGCAAGAGTGTCCACGCTATCATTTGGTGAGCAGCAACTTTAATCAGTGGTTAGTTCAGGCCTTTCCTTCATGAAAACATGTTTGGTGAAATTCTTCATAATTCATTTTCATCAGCCAGCGATGTTTAGATCTTTCAGACACTTAACGTCAACCCTAATTATAATGATAATGGATGCTGGAAACAGTGGATGACCAGTCTCAGAGGAATTATAATCTCAATAGACCACTCATAAAAAGAGAAGGATTTACACAAGGGAAGCAGTATGCTCAAGAGTGACTGAATCAGGACTCTGTCTTGCTTGCGATGTCTGCTTTAGGAAGGATTTTGAGGTGTTGGCATTTACAGGAGTTATGTAAAGAAGAAAAGCTGAGGAGTCTGAAGACACGGATGCTAGCCAGCCACGAGCGACAAAAAGAAACCAAAGGGCACCTGGGTATCTCTGCTTGGATCCCAAGAACATGCTCAGAACAAGCTTTACAGGCAACGGCAGTAAAAAGAGTGCAAATGAGAATCAAATTCTCTCTCTCTCTCGCTGGGAACCTGTCCAGGTGACTAAGGGGGCTAAAGCGCTTCCTCACCAGCATGCCCTTAGGCAGCATCAGCTCCGCACCTCTCTCTGAGATGCCATGAGGCTCATCCACTTCATCCCATTCACATGCAGACCCAAACAACGCCCGACCTGCAAAGGCAGAGCTCAGAACATGCTACTTCTGTGCGTCGGGTCAACAGTTCAGGTGACTACCAGAATTTCCCCTTGCCTGTAAACCACACGGCCAGGTTATGTGCTGACTCGGCTTCTTTTCTTTTCAGTTTCAGCTTTGTGTAGAGAGGTACTTTGAAATTATGCAAATGTACAGGTTTGATTCTCCTTTCACATTCATGTTTCACATTCATGTGAACTCCGATTCAGATTCAAATTTACATTATAAATATATATATATACACACACACACGTATTTTGCTCATCATGACTTAGAGCCCTGGAGCATGGAATTACGTGTCTGCAGTACATGTGCAAACAGGCTGGCAGCAGGGGTTGTTTCAGCACCCGCCTTTGCTCATTCTGCCTCGGAACTGGAGAGGCTGCAAGATGAAATATTAGCCTAGTTGTACTGCAGTGTCCTGTAATTTTATTAAGAGACTGAATATCTTTTGTGGTCTCCTTTTAAACCTAAGGACTGAAATCCTGAGATTTCCTGAGACTCTCTGCTTTGATTTTTTCCCAAGGAAAAGTTTTGAGGCCGTGACACTGCGAAGAAGATGTGAGAAGTGTGATGCAAGTTTGCCGCAGAGATTCAGAAAGAAAACACCAAAAATCATAAAAGGTACTTCAGGAATGTCCATAAGCCAGTCCTATTATCTGGGGAGGCTGACTCACAGAGTTTTCAGAACTGGAATTAGCCGTGTTGTGCAGGGCTACCCTCTGCCCTACTTCACCTATGCAACCACCCGTACCAATAAAACAATTATACAGCATTATTATTCTTATTTAGTAGTGTGCTCTGCCCACTGGTCCAGACCAGCAACACAAATGATAGAGCAGTGATCCTACTGTGTTTTCTTGAACTTTTTGCCCAGGCCTCCTGGCGATCTTAAAACACAGCTGTTCTGTGGAGATCAGAAGAGGTCAGAGGCAGCAGATGAAAAAGTGATTAATTTGAAAAACGTCTTGTACACTTTCACAGTAGTCGAAACCATACAGAAACTCTGCGTTCAGACTTCATGTGCGCGTCTTTAGATAATCTGAGGAATATTAGCTAGCCATTGTCTTGGTGCACACAGCTGACGTCCCTACTGCTATCTGCCCCTTTTCCAACAGAGGCAGAGAGACAACATCTCTTCAGAAACATGGGCAATTTGGGTTGGACAAACTGTCAAAAGGATGAGGCATTTAAAAAAATAATAATAATAATTTAAAAAAAAAAATAAAAAAATAAAAATCAAACCCAAATAATGAAATATTGCATGACTAGCATGGAGGGTAGAATTGCAAAATGACACAGAAATGAAATAGTGAAACAAATCTAAGTTTCACAGTTATAATAATATTTCATACAGATCTTTAGATGGATTAAGTCGACCTAGCTTCATCCATTCATTCCCTTGAACCAAAATGAAGTTTTTGCAGTTGAGGATCTGGCTTCTTCTTCCTCCACAACCGGGCACAGATACAGCTTCCTCTTAACACTTTATGCAGAGGCATCTCATTTACAAATTGTGAGAGCTTATGTCAATGTGTTGAAGTTCATTTTGTTTAAGCATGCAGTTCTCTTGCCTGAACACAAACAATATATGCAGCAGCTATAATTTTCTTGTGACTAATTTGACCTCATAGTTGTGGGCGATCAAATGCTTTGCCATTTTTGGTCTGCAAAGAGCTACTCCTTTAATTATATTATAACTGAGATAACTGAGCTTTTTTTTTTTTTTTTTTTTTTTTTGGTCTAGCCTTGTGAAAGGGTTGGTTAACACCTTTCTTGGAGTAGACTTCATGAACATGTAAAGGAAAAAATTCTCAGATTTTTTTTTTTTTTGTAAAGCAAAGCTAATTAATGCATGAAGTACAGCAGAGTTAAGTAGTAGAATCACAGCTTGTAAATAAAGATAAGAAAATTATAAGAGGTGTGACTGATATATATGTAATTACCTGCTTAGGTGGCAGGAGGTGGCCTGGTCTGGAAGAACCAGAACGGATTTGGGAGGCAGGAAATCCTGTGTTGTAATCCTCATTCCACCCATGAGTTGTGTTACTGCAGGCAAATTACCCTACCTCTTCTTCACTCAATGAGAGTCACGTAAGGATTTATTAGTGGAATTGACAAATTACCTGAAACACGTAAAGTGTGATTTAGGCACTTATGGATATTACAAGGAACAGGTATAGAATCACAGAATCATAGAATCATCAAGGTTGGAAAAGACCTTCAAGATCATCAAGTCCAACCATCACTCCGACCTACCGAGTCCCACCACTAAACCACGTCCCTTAGTGCTGCATCCACACGTCTCTTAAATACCTCCAGGGATGGGAACTCCACCATCTCCCCGGGCAGCCTGTTCCAATGCCTAACCACTCTCTCTGTGAAGAAATTCATGCTAATATCCAACCTAATCCTCCCCTGGCGCAACTTGAGGCTCCAAGGGAAAAGTGACAGGAACTTCACGTCCTGTCACTTGTCACCTGAGGAAAGAGACTGAGTCTGAAATTAAAATTTTGTTACAGCATTTTCCATATTCTGTTCATAAGTGAGTGGCACAGGTGAGGAAACAGGGACTCATGACTGTTCTTTGAAAGTTAAAGGAATCTGATTTTTGTTTCTTTAGAGTAAGGGATTGCAAAACAGATTGCAAGAAGGGAATTATCACAGTAAGATGCACGACCCTGACGAGAGTGCTGCCAAAGGGCTGCTGATAGCATAGAATCAGGACTTTATGTATCTTCCAGATAGGAATAAGAGAATCAGTGTCAACTCTCAAGACAAACAAACAAAAAGTCTCAAAAAATAAAAAATAATCAACTGTTAATGACCAATTAATACGATGCTATAAATTCATGTTAATCCAGAATTTTACTCAAAAGCAATGTTTGTTAAAAGGATCTAAACTCCTGCTTATAACATCTCATCCCTGCTATATACAGAGAAAAAAAGCCTGAAAGATGGGGAAATCCAAGAGGAAGCAAACAGGAGGCTGAGTCATCACTGAGACCGTGCAGTCAGAGGGTAGATGTAAAATCCTGAAAAGCACACATCATCAGCTTTATCGAGCTTTGCTTCAACCAGATTCATTTAGATGGCAGAGGACAATTCCAGTAAATCCCCCCAGCGTTCCTCAGTGTTCAGACCACCCGTGTGTGAGGTGTGTTACAAGCACAGCCGGAACATCTGTGTGTTTCCCAGGTGTTACATGATGACTGACTGCTTGATATTGTCTCATTTGATAACATACAAGCTATACATCTGGAGCTATTTACCCACCTAGCATCTGAACAAATCACTTTTCTAACCTGCCACAGGTTAGCAGGGGTCTGGTGAGAGGATTCCTGCATGAGATCCTTCCAGGCTATGGCCACCGATGCACTGAGTCTTAGGGTACAGAAAGAGGGGCAAACCCTTTCCAGGTTGCTCCTAGGACTGCCTGAAAATCCTTTCTCTTTTCAGTGCATTTAGTTCAAAGATGAGTCTTACCTCCACCGAATTAAATTAATTAATTTAGGTCAAGCCACCTCACATGCATGCTGGCCCAAGTCTCTGCATCTTTTATAACCTCTATACCTCCATAGCATCCATCCACAAAGAAGCCTTGAATTTCCTGTTGGGGTGGATAACTGCACCCTTTCAAGGATGAGGACCTGAAATAGGTTGACCTCTTTCACACTTTTCTGTTCTGAGTCACTGCTGAGCAAACAAACACTGTCATGAACAGAAACTGAAAAATACGAAAAGAAACTAAGGAAATGGCAGGATGTAAGGAAAGAGCAGGACAGTGGAGAAGTATTTTGCTCCTCTAATGCTAAAAATCCCTGGAAACATAGAAAAGTTCTCGACATTTGGCTGTGAAAAGAAATCAGAGAGGTTTCACTGCAAAAGACAAGCCACTAAAAGATATTTTGCTAGTTACAAAATTAATTTTGCCTGGGTAGTTGGAACATAATGACTACAACAATACTACAACTACAGCGAAATGGAAAACAGCCAGGTCGTAGTTTTGTTTCTGGCACGGAGCCGAAGCATTTAATACCTTTGATATTGTTTCATGAAACCAGGCAGATGAATTATGGAAGAGTTTTACAAAATGTGAAAAGGTAAAAGTAAATTGAAACATATAAGAAAGAAATTTTCATTAGGAGGTAGATAAAGAGCGTGAAGTGCTGGAGAAGGTTGACTGATGTGGGGCTGAGTAGCCAGTTTTATGGGTTTTAGCAATTGACTTGAAAGAGCCAAGCCTGGTTGGATCCAGAACATAAGATTCAGAGCTGGAAAGTTGGAGGACTTGGGTTAAATGTTAAGAAAACAACCAGAATTTGTGAAACAAAGGAAGTTACCTAGCCCAGCTGGAACTGGAGTAGGAAGGACAATAGTCTAGCTCAGAGGCCAAGGCAGAGATTTCAGAGCTCTCCAATAGAAAAGCCCAGAAGCAGAAAGACAAGCGTGGATCAAATTTCAAATCCTTTAAAAAACAAAAAATTAAGGAGCTATACACAGGGTAACAAACAACAGGAGCCGACACAATGTCTGGCATCTGAATGGTGGTGTAAGATCTGAAAAGGATTACATCACTCGGGCAGGGTTTGCCAGCAGTAGCAGGTTGTGCACAGCAGGCTGGGAGGGAATGACAGCAGCCCCACCAGCTCTGAGGAATTCTTTGTAAGAGAACAGGCTCCAGCACAACGGGGGAATGAATGACCCAGGGAAACAATGAGGGAAAGAAGGAAGCATTGTTCTGAGAAGACACGGAGTGCCTGCTCTCAGGTGTGCAGGCCAACGCGATGCCACAGGCAGTGAATGGCATTGGTATATGCTCAAATCTACAGCAGTAAAAGGTTGGCAAAAGGAAAATCTGCTCTCACTCTGGCTTGGCTGATTGCCAGCAAAGGAGGTGAACTTCCTCAAGGCCTCATGTGGCAGAGGATGAGGCAGGACCAGGGGAGGGCTGGAGGGAAGCTGAAGGAGGGCCGCAAGCACTGAAGCGTGTCAGGCAGGAGCGTGTCTTCTGATTTTCGCCCTTCACCCTACGTCCAGGTGAACTGTCAGTCCAGCTAGGTGAAGGGAAATGTTCGGTCACTCCAGTAAGACTCTGGTCACAGATTCCTAGAGAGAAATATCTAATGCTACCAGCTGCATCGGCCTTGGTGAGTTAACACATCCGCAAAGCTGGGGGTGGGCGAGAGGACTGGCATCTCGGGGCTGAATCCAAAAATAGTAACGCTACAGGATTACCTCTGGAGAGGGGAATGCAGAAAAACCTGCCATCAGAAAGGTGCCTTTCTAAAGGATTGTGAGGCTGCAGAAACAGCAACCTCAGTTTGAGAACAACCAGCCAGGGCTGAGGCCACGGTATGCTTATTTTTTTTATGCACCTCTGGCACTGCTCTACACAAGATGTGGATTTTTCTGATATTTCCCTGGCAGCTGGCTAATTTCGGGGACTGTCAGTAAGCAACCTCTGCACGTAAATGTATAAACTGTATGCAACCCATATCTCCAACACTACATTCACCCCGACCCATACAGTCACCGCAGCTAGATGACTGTGGTCACACAGGATGGCTCTCCATCCCACTGCACTCCCTGACTCGATCCCAATGAGTGTTGTGTAAACTATCTAAATTTGCAACAAAGGAGAGCAGAAGCCCTCCCTGCACTGCCTTGAGCCTCCAAAATCTTTATGACATTCTTGAGTATAAAGCTTGGCTCACAGTATATTCACAGGGGTGAAAATTAAGAGGTGTTCATCCCATTTTGGAACTTTTAGTTTCTAGTGGAAGCCAAGGTTTGTCCTTGGGAAAGTATCTGGGGGGCTGTGAACATAAAACAGATGCCACTCAGGTCAGACCTATGCAACATGTTTCCTTTGCCTCGTTTTGGACTTTTCTTTCTGGGCCAGAGGTATGTTACTAGAGGAGTCAGCTCTTAAGTTCAACGTCTTTCTGGTAACCTTCACATCCCCTTGGAGGATAAAGAAGATTCAGGGTCTCATGGTAGGTTTTGAGTACGCAGTATTTCATGGAGACGGTCAGTCCTGCTTAACCCCATCTCCAGCTGTCATGAAGTTCCATGAAAAATCCATCCCTTCCACATTTTGTCTTAGTTTCCCAAACTTTGGTTCACCCCAGAAAAGGAAGTCTTCACATAAACGCTCTTCACTTTGGTCTTCAGCTGAGACAAAAAAAAAAAAAATCATCCAAGGATATGCCAGTACTATTCCTATAATAAGAGAAGGGGAAACTTTTGGAGGTTATCCATGATAACCCACCCACTTACCAGGCATTACTCCTCGGCACAGCCTTTCATGTCAGAAGGCAGTGTTTGGGAACATCTTGCAGGCATGACGTAGGCTATCTGTTGCTCTGCTATAAGCCATCAGATAGATCGTGCGCTACCACTGGGAACAGAAGGTTTCTGAAAATGTTTCTTAACGGAGGAAAAAGTAATGGTAGCGTTTTGAGAAGCGACACCCACACAAGTTGCCAGTCCTCGTTTCTTTCCTCGTGCCATATGTTCCTGCAGGTATGGGATCCTTCACTAGGTGATGGTTCAGCCTGCCCTGTGTACTCCTATGTTCGGGGGGGGAGTGAGAGCCTCAGCTGACAACACCTCAGCTGTTACCTGCAACAAAACAACTTGTCCCACGAAGCCCTGGCTAAACTCATGCACTCTCAAATATGATAACAAAGAATTTCAAACACGGTTATTTTCATTTCTGTGACGTGTCCTTGGACTCTGTTGGATCGGCTGCTGACAGAGTCAAGGACCTGACAGGAGCCTGGTTGTGGGCTTTCTGGCTTTTTTTTTTCCGTCTCTTTTTACTATTTTAGTCACCTAATGGTGTCTGAGCTGCAAACCAAAGCAGATGTGATTATCTCAGCTGTCACCGGGACGGAAGTGGCGTTGTAAATAGATAGGATCCAGAGCACATAGTACTTTAAAGATCCAATTGCAACACTTTGATATACAAACAGTGACAAATAGGAAACCACTGCAGTCTTTCAAGCATCAATGCAAAGCTTTCACAGGGACTATTGCCATTGTCAGCTATTTCATTCATACCTCTGAGTACCACAGAGAGCCTGCTGCAAAAGCTCCTTCTGAAAGCTGCGTGCTCAGCTTTAATGAGAAAAGGAAATGGTAGGCAGAAAATAAAGTAATTGAACTGCCACAGTTATGGCAACCCTGACATTCGATGGCAGCCCTAACAGCCGCTGAGTCAATGAGAACTGAGAAGTATATTATGGGTGCTGCAGGCTTTAAAAGGGAGAATGTTATTGAGAAGGGCAAGGTTAGAAAAACAACGCTTAAACTAGAATTAGAGGGATAAGCAAAGACTCAGCTTGAAAGAAATTGTGTTCACACAATTAAGCATGTACTTAACTGGAATTTTTACATGACTTAGCTTACACTTAAACAGTTTTCCAATACCAGCACTAGTTATTCTCATCACAGCAGGTGTTCTCTCAAATTCTGTGTTAACTACAGCATCCACTGTAGTTAAACCAATCTTTCCATGGAAAACAGCTCCTTTTACAAAATCCATCTACAAAATCCAGAACAACAACAACAAAAAACACATATTTTTGCCTATTATGTGTTTCTAGGTGACTGATAACTACAGCACATCATCTATAGGTAAAATACTACTTGAACGGTTAATTAATTTTACATTTCCAGATATATTTATTGTTAAGTCAACCCTGATTCTGCTAGTAATTCCAATAACCTAACTTTATATCTTTTTACAATTATTACTGTATTTTCCAGTACATTTTACTATATTTACTGTATTTTTAATCTCAAGAGGACTTTTCAGGGAGCGAGGTACTCCCTGACAACGCATAAGAACTGACAACACTTTTAAGGTAGACTTTAATAGCAATCAAATCACTGAATTTCCTAGATTTCTTTGAATATTGTATGATGATTGTACGATGTTTGATTTATTCATGTAATAACGTTTAGCAGGTTATTTTTATACATGATGCCCCACACTGTAGGCTTAACTCCTGCTAAGTCTTTGATGTATTTACTAGAAATAGGGATAAATCATTTTATTACAACTCCATTGAGAGCTAATCTGCAACAATCTTGAGCTGTATTATATAAACACCTAAGTTTCATTTTAAAAATTGAAAAATTTAAATGTGTAACATACTTCGGAGCCTAACATTACTTAACTAACTGTGTAAAATGTGTTAAAAATCCCCAGAATTCTATTAATGCAAATACTAAAATATTATTATAGGTAATTTTCCTTCCTTTTTTTTAAAAAAAAATAAAAAATAATTTATTTTAAGTAAATGAAACATGGACATCTGATCTAGGGAATCCCAAACAAAGACTACTGAGTACGAAACAGAAAAAGGTCTATTTTATTCTGCATGTCTGAATTAAAAGTATAATGAAAGATGTTGGGGAACTACAGGCCTGTCAACCTGACCTCAGTGCCAGGAAAGGTGATGGAAGAGGTCATCTTGAAGTCCTGCCTGACCAACCTCATCTTCTTTTATGACTGGGTGACCTACCTGGTGGATGAGGGAAAGGCTGTTGACGTACTCTACCTAGACTTCAGCAAGGCCTTTGACACAGTCTCCCACAGGAGGACTGTAGGGAGGCTCAGGGGAGACCTCATTGCTCTCTGCAGCTACCTGAAAGGAAGGTGGGGAGCTGGGGGTCGGCCTCTTCTCACAGGTAACCAGTGATAGGACTGGAGGGAATGGCCTCAAGGTGCAACAGGGGAGGTTCAGGTTGGCAATGAGGAGACATTTCTGCTCAGAAAGAGCAGTCAGGCACTGGGACGGGTTGCCCAGGGAGGTGGTGGAGTCACCGTCCCTGGGGGTGCTCAAGGAGAGGTTGGACGTGGTGCTTGGTGTGCCTGGGTTAGTGGGTGACACTGGTGGTAGAGAGATGGTTGGACCAGGTGATTTTGGAGGGCTTTCCCAACCCTAATGATTCTATGATTCTCTATCCCAAAGTGCCAAAGGAAATTACTAATTGAGGAAAGTTCAAGTCAGAATCCTGTTTGTCTTGCAAGAGTCATGGATTGCATACGTTGCAAGGACCTGATTGACATGGCTATACTGGCTAGCAGAGCTATTCTGTGATAAGAGGACAGCTTCACCTCCATGACCAACTAAACTTCAACCTTTTGGCAATAGCTAAGAGAACCGCAAAATGAAACACAGATGCTTTTGCATTGTGGAGACACAACTGTTGAAAACTCACTGAAAGATTAAAAGCCACCTTGATTTTGAAGATTTCTAAGATTAATTTTGATTGTGTGGTGCAAACACATCCGATTGGTATCGTTGCTGAAGTTCCAGTGTTATACTTTTACCCTCCCTCGGTCTGCAACTTGAGAGAGAAGCAGGACAAAGGCAGAGAGGAAAGCTGGGTATCTAAAATATAGATACCTGTATCTTCTGGCTGCACTGTGCTTCCTTTAGTGCTGATGGTCATTAAGAGACCCCTCCAGGAAGCAACCACCTCATGCTAAGGCTGAAGTACACCAAACGATCTGCCCTCTTGCTGCTGCCCCTTGTCCCTGGGGGTACAACTTAGTAGGGGTACACCTTGGGGTACATGTGGCAGTCACATACAACACCCAAGGCTGCTGCAAAGTTGTGGCCTGCCAAGGCTGCAGAGATACATCTCCAGGACTCAGCGTAAACAAACAACTGGATGCGTCATCTAACATAGCACCACCCAGCTACTGCCAAAGCCAAAATGGTCTCTGATTGTACTGACATTGTACAGTGTTTGAAGGGGCATGCAGTGGCCACGGAGGCTGGCAATGGCATGCCAGCACTGCAGCTTGCATGGAGAGCTGGTGGGTATGACACGTGTTGTTATAGGGCAGCACCAGCAGCGGTGCCTACCCCTGTCTTGAGGGAGCCGACTGCTATGTTTCAGCAAGTCCTCTGGCTGGTGGAACAAAATATTATTAAATATTCCTATTTTTTTTTTTACTGCTTGATGAATTTGCTCCTTTTTAAGCTCACATTTCCGAGTACTATGACCATTTACTTCACTTCACTGTATCTCTATGAAACCCAGTGCAATACGCTTTTTAAAAATGGACTAAATTCAGATTTTAAGTTCACTTTAGCAGCAAGTAGAATGTTTGGCTTGCAAAGCTTGCCTTTCAGTAGGCTGAATGTGTTTCCGTGCTAGGAGTTTCCAGGAAACTATTAGGTTACAATTACAAGAAGTAAAAACTGCCGCAGCAGAATTGTTAACTGGAAGTCAGAATTTCCTTTACACCATTCCTTTTATGCCTAGTCCTAACTGGCTATCACTTAGTGGGCTGGCTTAAATACTGTTTCTTTTCTTTTTTTTTTGATACATTGTTTTGGCATGTATGTGATTTTTTTCTTCTTCTTCCTGATCCTAAACTCCAGTTTTTTGTTCTCTGGTCTGTTTCTTTTACCTAATGCTGGATTATCTACTTAGAGCAGTGTTCCCTAAATCTTTCCAGGTTATCAGGCTCTCTTCTTTACATTTATTAGTGATATGCCCAATCTTTAAAACAGGTTACAGACAGTTTTTTATATTAATTTCCGGCTGGCTAATTACATGGTCAATAATCCAAGAAGGAAAGTCTATAATAAGTACAATAAAAACAGTGCTTGCTCTAAGGAACAAAGTTGAAGCAGACTTTGCAAACTAAAGGAAGAGAAGGAAAGAACATGATGGGTGGATTCAATTGGAAGAAATACATGTTGGTGTTTTTTTTTTTTCCTTTTATATTTTTTCCCCTAAAATAATAATGTAGACAATGAGAAACTATGAATGAAGATAACTAGAGCACAATGCAAAATCTGAAGAAAGAAATGGAAGCATGATTTAAGAAGGCTCGGAAAATAACGACTATAGGAGTGATACTGCACAACATATGGTATCCCAAACAGATCTGTACTCCATAAACTCAGATGACCCCTGTTCTTAAAAATTAGGATGCGAGCAGATGACCCTGAGAAAGTGAGAAAGTGAGAAAGCACACAACTGGAATGCTGGCTGAGCCAGCAACAGAGACAGCGAACAGTTTGTTTGATCCTATCTGGCAGTTATTTGAACATAGATCTGAAAGCTGATAAGGACCAAAGACCTATTTGTCACCGCCCTACACGTTACAAAGTTCTTTGCAAAATAAATGCAAGGTTTGTTTAAAGCCAGAGCATTTGCATTTAGTGGGATTTTACTCCCTGTTATCATAGGATTGAGCAATCGCACTGGAAAATGGAAGCGAAACTTGCATCACAAGAAATGACACAGAAAGCTTTATATGTTTGCTTATACATATTTTATATGTACAATACAAAAATGATGTACATGTTTACACAGTTGTTTGTATAACAAACATAAGGTTTACAGACAATTTGTCACTGCTGTAGCCCCTGGAATGCGTCAGTAAATCTGTGGCCCCGAATCTCCTTACAGCTGCTTGTATATTTGGAGTATAAGCCATGGTAGCTTCTGGAGGATTTATCAGTTTAGCAGACAGCTGTGACTGTGTTTAGGAGAGAACCTAAGGACAAAGTTCTCTAAAATAAAACTGTGCTTGGCTATTCCGTCTTCCGACAGATGAGATTTTTCTACGAAGAGCAAAGACTCTAAGTGGAAGAGACAGGACCTCCTGGAATGATCACCCCCACCCCATACCATTTCATGTCCCACAGGATGTGAGGGCTTCTTTCTTTGAATTTTTCTGGTCTAATGTAAAAAAAATAAAAAATACAATGGATGGATGAATGGATAGAATACATATTATTAGAAAAAATTCAAAACATTTCAGCAAACACACTTTTAACACACTTTTTTTCCATGGGAAAAGAACCTTGTTAGTCACATTGTTGAGCAAGCTTCTCGAAGGCTCTTGGATGTTACAGTTGCTACAGATAACCCAACGCAAGGTGTAGCTTTCCAGCTATAGCTTGTGAACAGACAAAAACTTCCTTTTTTTTTTTTTTTTTTTTTTTTAACAGCTTATTTTGTTTGCAGATGCAATTAAAATTGGGTTTGTTAAATGTAAGTAAGGACTGTTTGGTAGGCTTTGGAAGAGACAAGAGTGAAATCTAAGAGATATAAATACTCTAGCAAGCAAGAACAGGTCTGAATGCAAGCTTCATTTCCTTTTGTGACAGTATATATATATTTAAAACAATATAAATACACGCTAAACAGCACATCTGGAAAACCTAGGAAATCAAGTCTAAAATTACATTTTTCCTTTGGCTATGCAAAGGATGTTTGACAAATACTCGTGGACTTCCATTTGTCGTGTTTCATAGGAAAAACAAGCAACAGACAGTAGGCATCTTGAGCTGGTCTGCATCAATTCATGTGCAGGGCTCCTCTGACAAGACCACTGTGCTTAACAGCTGAGCAAATTCTAACTGCGCTTCTATGAAATGTGTGTTTTGTCATAACACTCACTGGTCACATTTGAGAGGTTTTAAATAATCATGTGAATAAACATTTTGATTAGGAGATGTTGGCTTTACATAGTGTTGCGTCCAGTTATAAATGCAAAAGCCTGCTGCATAGTCCAGGACTGGTCATGAAATGTTTACTTTATTTCTTGGAAACATGTCTGACTTTAGTTCTGTATTATTCATAATAACTCCAGCGTTCTGTTTTACAATTTTCTTATTTACACCACATCCACAAATTCACTCTTGCAGCTGTTCCTCATGTGATTATTTCTAGTAGTTTCATTGTGGTAACCCATGTGAATGAGGCTTATTGTTGTGGTATACCATCATAGTCTGCAAATATGCAAAAATTATAAAGGGACAGGAAACTTTCAAATCCTTTAAAAGATTTCTTTTGTTTCTGGGTATGTATTCTTTTCGGGGTTTGCATTTTGTTGGTTTTTATTTTTTAGATTATCCTGCAGCTATTTAAGAAGAGCTTAAAAAAGTTTAACATCTGCTTCCACTGAATTGCTTTAAGTCAACTGAAGGACAGCAAATAGTTCAGATAACTGTCAGAGCTTTAGCCTGTATAAATTAGATTTTATGCAGCTAAGAAAAATTAAAAAAAATATTGTATAGATTGTTTTATCATTGTTTCATTTATGACAGTATAACTGTTATGATTATCTTACATGACAGCCAGATGAATTGGCAAGGAAGAAAGCATAGCTGCCATTGCAAGTCTATTATTTTGCCGTATATTTATACTGGGGTAACAAGTTCCTAAATACAGTACCACAACAGATAATGGACAAGTATGAGCTATATAAAAAAATCTGTTCTCCTCTTGTTCTTGTGAACAGCACATAGTGAAAACTGATCCCTTTTGCCAGCAAAGATCTCTGCTGCATCAGTTATTCTGCCATGGAGATAAGAGCTGTGAG
The DNA here is from genome assembly GCF_964035555.1 of Netta rufina. Taxonomy (NCBI): domain Eukaryota; kingdom Metazoa; phylum Chordata; class Aves; order Anseriformes; family Anatidae; genus Netta; species Netta rufina. Next base: position 55,601,265 of record NC_140123.1, on the reverse strand, counting down.
CTTTTGGATTCGCATACGCTATAAACAATCACTGCTTGAACATTTCAGCTGAATACAGCTCACTTCATATGACTTATTTCTCAGCTCTTGCCTCGGAATTGCATATAAACTGGCCTTGAAACGAGGAACATTTATCCAAATTATAAGTGTATCAAGAAGTTACCTACTCAGCGTGAAAGAAATGGAAGCTATGCCAAATTAAGTGAATGGACAGCCAAGTCTATAATGGAGGATTTGTAGTCCTAAAGACTATGAGTTACAGTGCCTGCAGGAGACCTTGTCAGTACCTTCATGCGTTAGGTGGATACCAGCCATCTTCTCACACTGTTCTTAAAGTGGGTGAAGAGTCATCAACATTAGCACTGCAAGAAATACATTACTGGTTTGTGTAGTAAGGAGGTAGTCTTGCAATAATGAGTGTTGTACTTGAATCCTGAAAAAGTAGCAGATTTTTTCTGCTGTTTCAATGGAAACATCTCTGATAACATCAAGAAAGACTCCTCTGAGTAGGGAGAGATGAGGGGCAGGCACTGAGCTCTGCTCTCTGGGGACAGCGACAGGACCCGAGAGAACGGCATGGAGCTAGGACAGGGGAGGGTCAGGCTGGGGGTTAGGGAAAGGGTCTGCACCCAGAGGGTGGTCGGGCACTGGGACAGGCTCCCCAGGGCAGCGGTCACAGCACTGAGCCTGCTGGAGTTCAAGAAGCGTTTGGACAACGCTCTCAGATCCATGGGCTGATTTTTGGGTGGCCCTGTGCACAGCCAGGAGCTGGACTCAATGATCCTGTTAGGTTCCTAACAACTTGCAATATTTGATGATTCTATGACTATAGATAAGAAATCAAGGAATTGGCATATAGTCTGTTTTAGCTGGAAATCTCCACCACTACTGAGCAGGAATCATCTTCTAAAGGCTACAACAATGCTTACGCCAATAATAACAGAAAGATGTGTCCCTTGGTATCCACTTAAGCTGCTGGTGGTGGTCAGGATGTGATGTGAGGCCTCACTTAAAAGTGTGCAGTAGTTCAGACAGCAGTTCAATGAAAGCTATGAAAATAAATAAAAAATGAAAATTGCACAAGTTAAACTCTAAGTCATTTAAAAACCTGAGTAAATTAAATTGATACAAAACCCATTGCATCCATTTTTTACTTTTGTAAAATGTAGCCTCCATTACCTCAGTTTAACCCAAACCATTTAAATCAGTTCAGACAAATGTACGCAATCTAAAACAAATTCAAAGTACCTCCTTGGAAGTGCATCCATTTCTTACAGGCTTACAATCACGTTTGTTGTACACAGTCCTAAATAGATGAAAACTAAGTGGAATTCTGCTTCCTTTACATGACTAACTCCCCAGAAGATGTTAGTAACATTCATTGGTAAGATCTTACTTTCCGATTATCCCCGAAGCCTGAATTAAACTGATTACTGAAAGAAGAGTCATAATTGTCTTATGAGTCAGTGGAAAAAAAAAAAAAAAAAAAAAAAAAAAGGAAATGAATGATTCTGTATCCTACTGAACTTGCCCAGGAGTTTATTTACACAGAACTATAATTACCCCAGTTGGAAGTTAGCCAGGGCATGAGAGTTAGCACCAGTTCTGGTTGAGTTCGTGATCTCGAGGAACATGGGCCTGGCAAAGAGCTGGGTCAGGACCCTGACCCTCAGAAGAGCGAACTTCCAGCTGTTTGAAAACCTAGTGGATGAGATCCCCTGGGACACTCCTTAGGGACAGAGGAACTGATCAGAGCTGGCGACTCTTTAAGGACATTTTTCTTAGAGTGCAAGAGCTCCCCATCCCCGTGTGTAAGAAAGAAAGCAAGGAGAATGGGATGGCTGAGCAAGGACCTGCTGGTCAAACTGGGGCGCAAGAAGGAAATGCACAGGCAGTGGCAGCAGGGACACGTGGCCTAGGAAGAGCACAGGGATGCAGTCCGGATGTGCAGGGACAGGATCAGGAAAGCCAAGGCACAGCTGGAACTGAGCTTGGCAAGGGGTGCAAAGAATAACAGGAAGGGATTGTATAGGTACAATGGCCTGAAGAGAAAGGCCAAGGAGAGTGAACCCCGTCTGATGGATGAAAAGGGTGAACTGGTAAGGACAGACATGGAGAAGGCTGAGGTACTCAGCAACTTCTCTGCCTCCTTCTTCACTGACATATTTGAAAAGTCCTGGCAGTCAGGCAAAGTCCCTGGTGACTGCAAAAAGGGAAACACCACTCCCCTTTTTAAAAAGGGTAGAAAAGAAAACCATTGGAGCTATAGACTGGTGAGCCTCACCTCTGTGCCTGGCAAGATTACAGAAAAGATCCTCCTGGAAGCAATGCCAAGGCACATGCAGGACAAGGAGGTGATCTGAGACAGCCAGCATGGCTTCACCAATGGCAAATTGTGCCTGACCAATCTGGTGGCCTATGATGGAGTGACTGCATCAGTTGACAAGGTAAGACTGACTGATATAATCTACCTGGACTTCTGTAAGACCTTTGACATGGTCCCACATGACATCCTGATCTCCAAGTGGGAGAGAGACAGGTTTGAAGGGTGGACCATAACTTATCCAATGGATAAGGAGTTGGCTTGAAGGTCGCACCCAGAGAGAGGTGGTCAATGGCTCCATGTTCAGGTGGAGGCCAGTGATGAGTGGTGTCCCTCAGGGGTCTGTCCTGGGACTGGTGCTCCTTATCAATGACATAGGCAGTGGGATCGAGGGCACCCTATGCAAGTTTGCAGATGACACCAAGCTGAGTGGTACAGTCTATACAGCAGAAGGAAGGGATCCATCCAACGGGATGTGGACAAGCTTGAAAAGTGGTCCCATGTGAACTTAGTGAGGTTCAGTGCAAGGTCCTGCACCCGGGTTGGGGCAATCCCAGCCCTGAGCACAGCCTGGGAGAAGACCTCACCGGGAGCAGCCCTGCGGAGAAGGACGTGGGGGTGCTGGTGGCCAAACAGCTCGCCACCAGCAGCAGTGTGTGCCTGCAGCCCAGCAGGCCGACTGCGTCCTGGGCTGCACCCCCAGAGGGGTGGCCAGCAGGGAGGGAGGGGATTGTGCCCCTCTGCTCTGCTCTGCTCTGCTCTGCCCTGGGGAGGCCACACCTGGAGGGCTGCGTCCAGGCCTGGGGGCACAGCACAAGGAGGGCGTGGGGCTGTCAGAGCGGGGCCAGGGGAGGGCCACGAAGGTGGTCAGAGGGCTGGAGCACCTCTCCTGTGGAGAAAGGCTGAGGGAGCTGGGGATGTTCCCATAAGAAGACTGGGGAGAGTTTACTGCAGCCTTTTAGTACTTCACAAGGCTTACAGAAAAGATGGAGAGCAACTTTTTAGTCAGGCAGATAATGATAGAGGTCAAGGGGAAACACAACTAAAAGTGGGAAGATTTAGATTAGATGTTAGGAGGAAATTCTTTACTCTGAAGGTGGTGAGGGACTGGAACAGGTTGCCCCATCCCTGGAGGTGCTCAAAGCCAGGCTGGATGGGGCTTTGGGCAACCTGGTCTGGTGGGAGGTGTCCCTGCCCACAGCTGGGGAGTTGGAACTGAGTGATCTTTAAAGTCCCTTCCAACCCAAACCATTGTGTGATTGATGCTATGATTCTGCTTTTAAGAAAAAGAGGCTATATTTATGCAGTGAATCAATGCAGAGAAAGATGTAGTTGTTTATATTAATCCTTCAATACTGCCACTGAACATTAAAAATATAATCGGAAAAATGAGCTTTTAAAACTGCATCTGAATGGGTTGAAACCCTGCAATGCATTTACTTCATTCTTCCTCAAGTTCCTATTGGCAGGACTGCAATAATTTAGTTTAAAACACCAATTTCTATTGAAATGGATAGCATCATTCCATGAAGCAGGTCATTCATATCATTTTAGGAACAGAAACGTGCTGCCAACACATCACTGAGAAACTTCCATTAATTCTTCCTGGCCTTCATGGCATGGTATACCCAGTTTTCCCGGTAAGGGATAACAGAATATTTTTGCTTTTCTGTTTTGCAACAGAGGCATCTCCCCCACATACGTGCTCTTTCTTGCTAATATAATCAAAGGAAACAACATCAAAGGCCGTTACAATGCATCTGCTCACTGGAAATACAAATTTCCTCTTACCCTAAACAGCTGGTTCAGGTATTTGAAATTAAGATGAATTAAAGACTTTGTAGACCTGGGGACACCATCTGATTAAAAAATGATGCATTCTTAAGAGTGGCTATTTTGGTTTCATGGGGTATATCAGTACTGCATAATCAAAGTAATTTCTAAATGGATGTGTTTGTACATTTCTGTATACAAACTTCAGTATGCTGCTATATTCAGCTAAAAATAAATAAATAAATAAATAAAAAAGAACTAAACGTTGTTATTCAGAACTATTTGTATGAGCTGCTTGCATAGCATTTGGGAAGGACAGATTAGCTGTATCTGGAAGAAAGTCAGTCTTAGCCAGATGCAGAAAAACCACTCCATTATGCCTTTTGGGCACTGGGAGAATATTAAAAAGAAGCTCAAATGAACCTACTTCAGCACATCGTTGAATGGGTTACTATGTTTGAAGATGTTAAGAAAGCCATCCATCAGCAGTATTGTTTCACTTTAATTTTACGAGTATACAGAACTAGTAGCTCATTTTAAATCAAAATGCTGAAAAACACTATCAAAGTGTAGCTTTTCATGCTTCTGCCTTTTAGAGCACAGAAAGGAATGCATTTTAAGAGCCAGCTTTTAGTTGCTGATTATCTGTAAAACGCCCAGAGTGTCTGTGTATCTAATGTTTAGTGAGTACTCCCTTACCTCCTCTATTCTTTTCGCACTTTGCCCACATCATTTGTTATGATTTTGTGGCCATTAGCTTGTCAGCTCTTTTCTTTTCTTAATTGAATGGATTTGAAGACCAGAAAGGCCATTATGATCTTCTAGCACGATCTCCATGGCAGTATAAGCCAAGAAATTTTATAAAGAGAACTTTGCTTTGAGTCCATAATTTGAGGAATGACTAAGAGCCCAGGATTTAGAAAAGATGCTGAATCTTAATTTAGAATTTGGGAGACAGAGTGGGGTGGGTCTTTAGTCATATTATACCAAACAACTCTTCTTGCAGCTAAAAGAAAAAGGATCTTACGCTTATGCCAAATTAGTATAATTTCACCTGCCAGTTACTGGTTCTCACTGTCATTTCATCTGACAGATTAAAAAGCCTTTTAATATTCAAAAATCTTCTTGCCTTGCAAATCCTAGCACACTATGATCTAGCTTTTGTGTAAGCTAAACAGATGCTTCTTCAGTCTCTCACTGCCAGGCAGATTTTCTTGGCTTTTCCAATTTGTCAATTATTTGTGCTGGAATGTGGTACCACTAGTTCAGAAATAGCTCTATGAATGCCATATATAACAGCGTTACTACTGTTTCATCATATTCCTCTGCTTCTATATTTCCAGCTTTGTACCATAAGCACAAATCTTTTTGAGCTGTTCATAACCACACTACAATATCTTTATAATTTGACCTAAAATATTCTTTGTACTTAGATGCCTTTCCACTCATTTGCATTAAAATAAACAGTTTAGTAAGGCCATTTTCCCTCAAAAAAGCAGGCTGTGCTTCAAAAGTAACATCTCCCAATACATATTTACTGCTCTATCCATGTTATTACATTTACGAACATCTAGTAGGGATTATTTTAAGTTTTCTTTAAATAAGCTAACATTGACTGACTGATTCATTACAACCAATGAATGATTGGAATGAGGACTGTAACAAAATCGAAGCCTTTTGTTAAACTGGTCTCCATACAATGATGATTTTCAAGATATAATTACTTTTGAGATCTACTGGCTATTTTTTTTTTTTTTAATTCAGATGAATAATTGTTGCAGATTTTTTATTTTTAATACTTCTATAATTTTATAATGTCTTCATGGCTGTTCAAAATCTATACAGTTACTTTGCTAGGCAAAATGCTGACCCCAGTAAGCAATAGGCCTAAATTCCAGTAAATCCAGTTCAACAATTAGACACTCAACAATTCTTTAATTCTTACATGTGATTCCTATGCTTGACTTTCCATGATTTTGCCAAAGATTCCCATCATGTGACTTTAGCTCTAATAACCTCTTGCTTTACATTTCTATTGGGCACAAAATCAGTTTCTTGCTTCCTTTTCTGGATCTAACAGATAGGTTGATTTTCAGTTTGAATGACTCAGAATCCTGGAGCCAATACTTGTAAAATTATTGGACATGACTTAATTGGTCCTGAAAGTTTAATTTTTTTTACCTTTATCTGTTGCTATTTAGCATTCTTCCTAGGTAATGATTGAATAAGAGATGTGCAATTAGATCCATAAAGCATTACTACATTACCCAGCTTTCTATTAAGCAAAGAAAATAAATGCTTTTGTAAATTAACATTGCTACTGAAAATTGTAATATTTCAAAGCAGTAGGGAAAGTATGCCACTGTTAGGATTTTTTCTTTCTGACACTTAACAAAAATATTTCCTTTGTCCATTTGGTAATGAGCCAACACTTCATTCATGTATTTAGCTTCTAATATTCACTCTCATTGCTTCCCAAATGCTAACTTATAACTTCTCTTTGTGAGTTTCACATCTTTCTGTGTGCTTTAAACATATTTTAATTGTTGCTTTCATTTTCTTTATACATATTTTAATCGTTGCTTTCATTTTCTATCTTCAACTAAATGCATTCAGCTGAAAAAAAAAATGAAACAAAAAACAAAACAAAACAAAACCCCACAACTTTGATGACTGTGGTAATGTCATATTTTGGGTATCCTGTGTGGTGTTCCTAAATAATCTACCATATTTGATTTATTTTTCCCATCTATCCCCACTTATACAGGTATCATTCAGAGTTTTCTTCAGATTTGGAAAACTGACCCTTTTCTAGCAAAGCTGCACAATATGTATAGGAAATATACACTAAAAAGTAGTGGTTGAATTGTGCCATTTTATATCTAAGCAGCCATGAATTCAGTAATGAGTCATCTTTCTTGTCAGAATTGGGGCTAACATATGAGTGCTTTGACAAGAACATATTTTATTTTAGAAAATGGTCATCTATTATTTAGACAAAATCTCAGGCATGTTTACTTGTGGAACTTTGAAATCTAGACATATCCCAGAGATTGAGGCAAAAAATAAAACCCGACGATCCTAAGATAGCTCATTCTAGTTACTCCAGCTAAATGTTTACATAGCTGCTCATCCAGTTCTGCGTTCAGATAATCTGTCTCAGCAGTATCCAATTTTCTGATTTATCAGCTTAAACATTGACTCATAAACCTAACAGGTCTTGGATTTGTGCAGTCAGGCACTCGAAGACAATTAAGAAGGTATCTTTAATGTGCCTGACTAGTCTCCTTCTGTGTGCTTTGTGTGTTAAAGGTGTAAACATTATTAGGGACACTCGAGTTGTGGCAGACACCCTACTGAAAAATCAGAGCTCATGTATTTGAATAAATGAGTCTTAGATACAGGTCTGCGAAGAAACCATGGAAAGACCCTTCACTGACAAAAAACTCCCTCTATGGAAGCTGTGTGGTTGTGTACTTGGACTTGTTATCTTCCATCTTTCTGAAGGAATTGCCTCAGTTGTTTGAAGCCTTATTATCGTTGTGGATGTATCTGTGAAGCATCCAGAAGAGCAGGCCCTTTCTGCGGCAGCCATTTCTTCAGCACGTAGCAGCGGATTGCCCAGGGAGGTGGTGGAGTCACCGTCCCTGGCGGTGTTCAAGGAGAGGTTGGACGTGGTGCCTGGGGACATGGCTTAGTGGGTGACACTGGTGGTAGGGGGATGGTTGGATCAGATGGTCTTGTAGGGCTTTTCCAACCCTAATGGTTGGATGATTGGATACAACCACGCCATTAGTTTTTTTTTGCCACCTGAAGTCCTCCCCTACCTCATCTACTCCATTCACTCTTGTTTTTTCTGTTAGTAGTAGGCTATTTAGTTTAACCTAGAAATGAATTGTACAGTATATTAGAATATCACAATATAAGGGCGTGCTGGGCTTAGTGGCGTCCAACCCTCCATGCACTGAAATGTTTTATTGGGGCGCTTGGTGCATGCTCTGGCCAGCCTCTCATGAAGGACTCAGCAGTTTAGAAGGGCTTTTTCTGAAGAGTTTTTCGAAGTTTTTCATTTATTTATTTATTGTAGGTGGGGGGGTTTTGATTTTTTTTTTTTTGTATTTTTTTTTTCGAATGTTTTTTTTATTGTTGTTATTTTTGGTAGGGTTTTTCCCATTTTTTTTTTTTTTGGTAGGGTTTTTTTCCGAAGTTTTTTTTTTTTTCAGGGTTTTTTTTCGAAGGGTATTTCCCAGCTCTGAGCAGCTAAGCGGGGCAGCTTATAAGTGGGATATATATATATATATATATGGTTTAGTGGAGGAGTGCTTAGTGTTAGGTCAGAGGTTGGGCTGGGAGATCTTGGAGGTCTCTTGCAACCTAGATGATTCTGTGACACACACAGATATATATATGATGTATATGTATATATATGATGTATATAAGCACTTTTTGGGATAACGCAGCGGATCAGGTCAGTATCACGACGGCTCCGCCCTGCCAGGCCCGGCCCCGCTGCGGCCGTTGCGCAGCTCGGGGCAGCCCGGTAGGGGCGGGGCCCCTCGGGCGAGCAAGCGGGCGGCGACTTCCGCCTGCCGCTAGCCCCGCCCCTTTCTCCGCGCTGAGCCAATGAGGGCGGCGAGCGGCGGCCGGGCAGGTAGCGGCGCGCCCAATGGGCGAGCGGCTGGGGGAACAGGTGGGGGCGGGGCTTCGGCGGGCGGAGAGGGCAGAGCGAGGAGGAGGAGGAGGAGGAGGGGCGGGGCGTGACGAGGCGGAGGGGGCGGGGCTACCTGACAGGAGCCCGCGGCGGGGCTCGCGCCGCCAACGGCCGCCCGCAGCCAACGGCCGCCGCCAACGGCCGGGCCCTGAGGGGAGCGGGGCCGGCACCGGGAGCGGCTCCGGGAGCGGCTCCGGCTCCGTCACGGGCACCGGCAGCGGCAGCGGCCGCAGCCATGGCGCTGGCGGCGCCGGAGACTCGGAAGTTCACGCGGGCGCTGAGCAAGCCGGGCACGGCGGCCGAGCTGCGGCAGAGCGTGTCCGAGGTGGTGCGCGGCTCCGTGCTGCTGGTGAGTGCCGGCGGTGGGTGGCCCCTCAGCGGGGTGTGGGCTCAGCCCGCGGCTGAGGGGACGCCTCGGAAGCGGGGGGATCCTCCCAATGCTCATGCAGGGCATCAGCATGCAGCCTGGGTCCCCGCAGGAGCGCTTTAACACCTTATTCCTTCCTGCGTTGCCCGTGCTGGTTGTGCTTCCCCGCCCGCAGTCTCCCCGTTCACGATTTCGCTGCGTTAATTCGGCTTCTGGCGGTGAATCAGCCCCGAGGTGTCTGAGGCAGCCGGGACCAGCCCGGAGAGGTGCGGATTCTTGGCCCGGCCGCGCTCAGGTGACGACATCTTAAACAGCCTGGGCAAGGTTTTCCTCAGAGCTTCCCTCCTGCCGTGGGGCTTGGTTATCCCCGAGGGGGATCTTTCAGGAAGCTCTTAGCCCTGTGGGAGCACAGAGATTCCGGCGCTGGGCTTCCCAACAGTGGAAGCTGCTCCGGGTTGTTTGCTTTTCGCTCCTGTTAATGCTAAGCGTGGCCTTCTCCAACTTTTCTTGTACCGCCTGGGAGAGCACATAGTTTGTTGTGTCACAGCTACGTGTGAGAGTAGTAAATGCTGTAGCTGTAACTCAAAGGCATGACTTTCTTTAATCAACTGGTAGCTCTAAAGTGAAATTACCCTTTATTTGACTGTGGTTTGAGGAACATATAATACAAGTTCTCAGATGAATAGCTCGGGGTCCACCTGCGTAATGACAGCTTTCCACGAGACACCAGCACAAGTACGTGCAGCAAGCATCTAGTACACATTAATGCTTCTCCAGGGATGAAGTTTCTTCCTGGAAAGAGTGGGAGACTTAGGGATTGTCATGATGCAGGTAATTTCTTTTTTTCTGTAGTAATCAGCAATCCTTGTCCCCAGCCCCCAACACATCCCCATTCATTGGAAGTATTTTCCTCAGTGCACTTATAAGTGGTGTCATTGAGATGAGGTGGAAACTCTTTTACTGATTCTTTAATTCATTCATGTTGATCAAATGCATGCGGTGGTGTTATTCATTAATATCCGAGGTATTTTTGCCCCAACAGCACGTTCTGCAGAATTCTAAGGAGGTGAAAGAAGTGATGGTGTTACGTGGAGTACTGGCTCAATGTTGTCCTGTAGAAGGCCCTTCCTCACTCTTTTCGAAAGCAAAAATAATGACTTGGGGTCAGGGCAGGTTAGCGATCCTGTTCTGTTAGCTTGCTGCACAGAGCAGAGTCCTCATCTCTCTCCTGTATGGTTTTGTGCTGGAGCTGGAGCTCACCTTCCCGTGCCAGCAATATTTTGCCCCTGCTGTTACGTCCTTCCTACTATCACAAGTACTGTTTACTTTATCACTGAACTCCTCTGTTCCTCCTCGCACGCTGTTTAAATCATGTAATAAAAGTCTAGTGATGCCAGATGTTCCTCCCTTTACGAGTTCACTTTTTCCTCCTTTAAATTTGCTGTAACTTTTCATCGAGCATTGTGACATTTGGAATGAAATTGTATTACTACTATTTTTTTAAGAGGAGGAGTTTAGGTGGGATACTATTTTTCTTTGCTCTAAAAGAATTTTATAAAGTATTTACTTCTCTCTTTGGCAAGTTGGCTGGCTCCTGAGCTGTTGAATTCTCTGGGCTCTGTTACCAGAAAAGTTTCTTGCGCTGTTACAGTGAACACAGCATTCCTACCACAATATTAAAGTAGTTGTAGTATTGCTCTGTATTGCTTGCTGTGAAGAAGACAATTTTTTTTCCCCCCAAGCTGCCTCTAAAAGCTCTTTGATAGGGCACTGCCCTCCCCCTGGATTTTTTTTTTTTTGGACTGGGTTGTCAACAAAATGCCTTGCTTATAACGTTGTTCAGCACTGGTAACTGATGTGATCTTACTGTCAGCACTTGTTCATCGCTGAAGCTTTCCAATACTGACAAAACGCTGAACCTATTTTCCATTGACTGGGCTTGCTGTCTAGAATCAGGAGGTAGGAAAGAATGAATTCAGGCTAGCACTTCTTGCTAGATAATCTGTCCAGATGTGTGCAGCCACAGAGTGCTTCTGACTCCCCTGCAGCAGAATCTGCTGAGAAGGGATGCAAAATCATCCATGCAGCAGGAGACAGGAGTGAACTGCTAATACCTATAAGCTTCTATATATTTTCTAACCTTTATTTTAGCTGCTGTTTAACAGTTCCATATGTTTGTGCCTTAAACAATACAGCCAGTCTTGCACTATTCAAAAAAAAGAGCATCTCTCGTGTCTAAATGAGGCTTATTAGGCAGTGTTTCTGAAACATGCTTATCGTCTCTTCTGAGTAAACGTGCCTAGCATCATACTCATGAAAGGGGATTAAAAATAGCACGTCGGTAGGACAGCGTGCCATATCTGAAATTTTCAGATTGCTCTTAATCGGAGCTAAAAATAAGAGATTTTCAGGCAAGTGATAGACTAAATAGCTTGGTTGAAGAGTTAGCAGGTGTGGCTAGCCAAGCTAACTTTGACTGCAGAACTAAGCGAGCTATCTTGTCAACTTTTAGGAGCTCATGCACTCGTGCCGTTCGATTTAGTTTGCAGGACCAACAGGTACAGCTGGCAGAGCTGAAAACATTATTTGGCAACCAGTTTCTCAGTGCAGGATATGGCACATCAGGTATATCTTCATGGTTTGCATTCAGGTTTTGCTTTTTTCTGCATGGCAGTAGCATCCTTGCTGAATTTGGTTTTCTTGTGCGTTGTCATTATTTTGTCTTCAGACTAGCCATGTGACTTAATGCTGGTTCCTCTGGCCTCACAAATACCTCTGTCTGGAGAGGAAGACTGCGGGGATAGCAAGTCTGCCTCTTAAACCAGAAATCTTAGCAAGATTCAATGCAATTTCAGCGTTATGTGCAACTGGAAGCGACATGTTTAAAACGTGGTGGATTAACCAAAACACGTCCTATACGGATCAGTAGGACCAGAGGGGTGGCATGTGGTGTCTTGTTCAATGATGTGGTAATGATGAATTATCTCAGTGACAAAATGATGTGTTCTACCCCATGCTAAATTAAGCTTACGCTTAAGGATGGATAAATAAGAAATTAAAAGAATGTCGACCCAAATTGGCTGCTCTTTTGCCTAGTTGTCAATAAAATGCCCTTATTGTGTATGCAGATAACTAAAAGGTTTACATATCCCGAATAACTTCGCAAAAGTTGTTTCCCCTATATAAAAATCAATGTTGCACAGAAGAAGTGGGAGATATGGGAGAACAGTAAGAAATCTGTATGATTCCCAGATTACCCTTTGAAGTTCTCCTTTTTGATTTGGATGTACAAAACAGGTTTGAAGGCTGAAGTTGTCACATCTCAGTACGTGTTGGGGCTTTATATGTGACTTCAGGTACCTGGTAGAGTTCTAAAAGCCTTGCAGAAATTCGGCTTTTCAGATGTTGCAGAAAGCCAGTATATCACAGAGACAGTGCTTGGATCTCCTGACAAATCCTTGATGGCTGATCAAACTCGCTGGTAACCTTATTTTTTTTTTCCTGTTATTGTTGTTTGATTTAGGAGACTTGTTCTTGATTAGAACACGCAAAGTCTGTCTTTGCAGTCCAGGTCTTTGCTCTATTATTACTGTGTTTTTGATGTGTTTTTCCAATAATGCAGTTACTGGGAGGATTATGCAATATTCATTTTGGTTTGGTATTTTTTTTTTTGATTTGTGCATCCTTATGTATATTCTGTGCACAGAGAGGGCTCGTGTGCTTTTCTGCAAAGTGTCTTCTCTGTACATGGTATTTGGAACCTCATTAAAGGTGAGATTTCAGCTGCTGTGTTAGTATAGAAAGAAATTGTTGGTGGCTTGCTTTAGGAGAGTGGGAACTGACAAAGTGGTGCGTAATGCTGGAGGGAGGCTGGGCATGGGGACTGGGATCTGCTAGAGCTGATGGGTACAGAAAAGATGGAAAAGTGGCTAAAGCTTGAGCTTTCTGTGAATGGGATGGAAAATGAAGTACGTAAAGGATCTGGAAGAAGCAAATTGTTATGAATGGGTGAGTGAAAGCAGAGAGATGTGAACTGATACTAAAGGTGTTGAAGGAAAAACGGTGGCTGCCAGTAAGCGTCATCCTATCTCACGTCAAGGTGAGCCATCCATCTCACCTCGGAGGAGCTCGATGCAAACGGTAGAGCTCATTCAGCTACTCTCTGAACTGTTGAACCTTCTCTTTACTTGGGGGGAAAAACGCGATGCTCAGCCCTGAAGAGGTTGTTTTAGTTTATGGTATGCACCGCTAACACGCTGCCAATTTTTATTTCCTTCGGGAAAGGTATGATCTTTGTGATAAACGTGCTAATTTTACTTTAGCAAAGTGCATGTGGAAACCTTTTCGATTGGATACAAAACACGCGTAAGGAAACTGTTGTTTCTGGCAGGCCTGGTGCTGCTGAGAAGACTTACTGAGTATGATAGACATTTTTGTGGTTGAGAAGATTCAGAGGCTGGACTATAGCACTAACATTTCTATTAATAAATACCTTTAAACTTGCTTAAATCTTAAATGTCAGTGAATTTCTTCAGAACGAGAACACGAGGGGGGAAGGTTTAGGACTGCTGATTTTTTGTGTTAACGAGAATTTATTTAACCCCAAAAGTGGCACAGGATCATTCTTGTTAGCTACATCTCATTTCTTTATTCATTGTTAGAGCTTTTCCCAGCCTGCTAAAGATAATTATGTTTAAAATAGAGGATTAAATGCTTTAAAGCTAGTTGTTCTAGTGCAGCAAATACCACGTAGAGCGTGATGCTGGATTGGGCTTGAAATCTATGGTGGCAACAGCTCTCATGCAGCGCAGAATACCACAGCATAACTTCTCATCCTCCTACTCGTGCCCTTTCAAACCCAAGCAAGATCACATATTTGTATCTCGATAAAAGCAGAACTCATCACACCTGAAATTAACCCTGAGAATTTTACTACTCTGATTATTTTCTCCCCATATTAAACATCTTATGCAATAAACTGAAAACAGTATATCCAGCTTCAAGTCGTCTGTTTGCTTCTGCTGCGTTGTGCTCTTAGGTCAATGTTTCAAAAAGGTCTGTAATTACTGGTTTTGAAAACTAGACCTTTATTATCAACTGGGGTGGTGGTGGTGGTGGTTGTATGGGTGTTGCTGTTCAAGTGACATTGAGCAAGAGTGGCAATTTGATTGAGTGGCCACTTGCCCCTGAGCAGCGTGTGCCTGAGATTAGATAACCATCACGTATATGCATGTATGTGCATGCTTAATGATTTGAAAATCTGACCTTTTAACCAGGTTTGTGTTTCTGAGGTAGCTTCAAGACAGCAAAACTTATGCATGTTTGCTTTAAAAATAGCCAGGAAAAGATTCTGGTGACTCACTGAAGCAACTAAGGGGAGCTGAGTTTTCCAGATAACAGGAAGTTTGATCGCATCCTTCTGAGAAATGTATTGCTTTCCTTTATGTAACTGAGGGGCAACTTGGTGCTGGTGGCTCCTTACGGAGATGACAAAAGGGTGTAACATTATCATCTCTGGAGTCCAACAAACTCTTTTTTAGACCTGAAATCCGTGGTGGACTTTGAAGAACTTATCTAATGCACTGACTTTTAAAAATACTCTATATTAAAAATGTGCCTAAATCTTTCTCCCCTAGCTCGCATTTAGTTTTGGTTTTGAGGTTGAATTATATCAAGTACTCCACTTGATGTAGATACTGAAGGCCAAGCTTCGTTTGGAAGAAGCTAAAGATAAATTCATTCTTCCCTGCTCTCCTCTCCTTAGATTGCCTGAGTCCATCAAAAGCATTAATTATGCAAGGCATAAAAGGCATAAAGCTGCCTAAGTAATCCAGGTATTACCTTGCTCTTCTCATTGAAAGATTTTTGAAATAACTTATGCCTAAAAAGGCATAAAGGCATCTTATAGAAGGATAAGAAGATACTCCAATCATTCTGAGTATGTAAACTTATTTCAGACCTTAACGTAGAGGATAGATGGGTTTCTGCAGGAAGGCTTGCATTCTGTCTTACTCTAGAAGCACTGATGTAACTTCGATGATTAAATTCAAGGTATGGTGAAAAAATGGTAGGTAAGTGTTGCATTGTGAGAATACTGTAGGGTTTTTTTCCTCTAAAGATTCTTAAAGTTCTTTTTGTGATAATGAAAGTGAACATATATTAATGCAAAATAGAGACTTCCTGATTTAAAAAAAAAAAAGTCTTACGGGCCACAAAAACAGTTTAGTTCATTTTATGAACAAGACTGTAGTACTAAACGAGGACCAGAATTTCATTGGCACAATGGACTTTGCTTCGGACAAAGGTATATGAGACGTCCAAAGGTTGTCAGAAAGTTGAGCGGGAACTCTGAAGGGAATTTTTATGAAGGAAATTGTTTTGGAGCACAAACATTTGGTCAGAAAAATCCAACATCTGTAGCTGAGGTAGTCTGCAGCACTCCTGTTATTACTGGTTGAACAAAATAGCAGCATTGGTGCAGAAACATTAAGAAAAGAAAAATCCTTATCTGACTGCAGGGGTAGGGAATGGGACTCTTGCTTGGTATAAGGCTGAGTTACTGCATCTGTTGGGGCACTTTGTCATCTTCTCATCTGACTGATGATTCAGGTATGAGAAGAGGAACGGGGAATTCAGATACTATCTTCTGCGTTCTGCTGGCTCCAGAGATTGCTGCCTGACTTGGAGACTCTGGCAGTTCAAATGGGAAAAACTAGAAAGAAACAATCCAGTAGCTTTGAAAACTCTGGCTGGATCTGGTTCCTCAGACTGGTGAAGCTAATGTGGCTCAGCATGAGCGGGTTGGACCAGATGACTTCCAGAGTCCAGCCTCAACTGTTCTGTTGTTCTGTGACCTTAATCTGTGAATCTGTGCTTTATTTAAGGTAGTGGTGTCAGCCTGGGGCTACTGGTGGGTATCCAGAGCAAAGGGAAAGCAGCAAGAAAGATATCTCCAGGGTTGTGGCGGGGAGGGATGCCATTCTTCTCTCACTCTTCTGTATACTTGTTCTGTAAGATAGTAGATTACTTTGTTCTTAAAAAGCAGCCTTAGCCCCGTGTCCCAAGGAAGGAAGCAGATTGCAGACTGATTCAGCCTGGATACCACGGACGCCACCACGTACTCCAGGCTTTAACTGGATTTCTACTTTGAAGCTGCTGGGCTCAGGCCAAGCTCTGCTTTGGGGCCCTCTCTGAAGAAAAAGGTGCTGTTACAGGACTAACTGGAATTTCTGTCTACTCAGCACCTGAAGGAAAGGATGTCAGGTATTATAAGAGGGAAATTTTGTTTTTCAGCCTCTTGAATACTGTTGTGTCAAAAACCTTGACGGTTTGGGATCCTTCTACTGTCTTGAGACAGCAAGGAGGGAAAAATAAGTCATTTGGGCATCATCTGAAAAATCTGATTCACAGGATTTCCATGGAGACATTAAATGTAAAGAAGGTCTTGTTATGTGCGATATTGTCAATAATGGTAGGTCTGGAAGAGATGCCAACTTTGTAATACTGAGAAAATTAAGAAAAAAATCATTGAGGTTGACTTTTTCTCCAGACAGTTTTGGTAGTACTCTTGGAAAGTTTCTTATTTTTTTTTTTCCTAGAAGTATCACCATAAGAAAAATAAAAATTAGGGGACACTAAACCAACAAAACTGTTCTCTTTCGAAAATGATACCCCACTCTTCTAAAGTTGTGTTAATTTTTAGGGGTGAGTTTGTGCATGGACAATGAAATCAGGTACTCCCTTTTGAAGTTTCTTCTGCTAAGAAACATAGTTATTCATGCAGTGGGATTTAGAATGACCTCACTTAAAAAACCTTCAAGATTTATGTTTAATTGCTACAAAGCTGAGAAGGAGTAATGCTGAGCTGGAGCTGCTAAGCAGGAAAGGCTGTAGTATAGAGCCATTGTGTAAATAAACAATCCTTAGCTGCTGCTTTGTGTCCTACTGGATGCTTTTTGATACTGAGCTGTAGCTACTGACTTCAAGGAGATAGCATGGCGACAGATACTGATCTGGGTTTGGAAATTTGAGGCACAGGCTACAGTGTTTTTTTACTGCTTCCAGGTACTCCTTGGATGGGAAGGAGTTATTGGGCGAATTCAGAGATAAGGGAGCCGTTTATATTTTTACTGCTGTAGAGTTAATCCCCACACAAAGAGTGACTACACGTTATACTCAGAATGGGTAATGCTGTCATAATTTTAAGCAGAGAAAGCATTTAGATTTGTTTGCATCAGTGCAGAATGTAACTTGCAATTGGTGTGTAATTATAAGTGAAATGTAGTTGATTTCAGGGGTCCAGAATTCAGCGCCTCTAAGTTGGTAGAAATTAATTTGGTTTCAGCTTGCACATCCAGAGCCTGTACTCGGATGCCTGTGTTTTGACATTGGTAAAAGAGAGATGATCTCGGTGCCTTCATCTGCTGAAGAGAGTACTGGAACACTCAAGAATAAGAACAACACAAGTGCCACAGAAAGAGTTGGATATTTTCAGTGGGAGAGGAAAAGGGTAGTAAGATAGCTCTTGGTTTCATTTTAACAGGTTTGTTGCCTTTAGGAATGTTCCAGGAGGCTCCCTCTTACTGTTTGCTAGTCCAAGGGAGACCTTAAATTCATGTTGGACCTCAAGCTTCAGGCAGTCTAAAAAGAGTATTCAGGTTAATGAGGAAACGACACACATCGTAGTTATTTGAAGGATGCTATTCTAGTTTCCTTCAGGAATTGTCCTGGGAGACTTGCTTGCCAGGCTTGTTATCACCTTGGAGTTATTTGCCTGGGATTGTGGATGGCCTCAGATGGTCCAATAAGGTTGGATATGAATTTCTTGCTATAGCATATAGCATGATCCAAAAGGTTTTTTCTCAGGTGAAATGCAAGGTTTCTAATGGGAGGGAGGGGAAAGTTGCTGTAGACTCTCCTGTGGTAGAGTTCAAGGGATAAATAGCAAACACTTCCAGCAAAATACTTTGGCAGTTCTTGATCTGCTGGAGGGAAAGTTGGAACTTGTTCCCAAACAAACTAGTAACAAAGCAAAGGAGGAAAACCTGAATCTGAGTAACCTCCGTAAAGGGATTAAAAGTGTAAGAGGGGATAAGAGATCTGAAGTATTTGATATTCTTCCCAACCTATGGTTGCTCAAAAACGGGGCTGGAACTATTTTTTCTAGCCTACTGTACTGTTGACTGTCATTTATTTTGGCATGGTTTCATTGGTGTTTCTGAAATTAACTTCTTGTAATTAGTGACTTACTCTATTGCTCTCTAATAATAATACATTTGTATTGTGGCTACCATCTCACTTATTTGAAGAGCCCAGATTGAAAGTGTCAACTTCAGAAGGCTGAAAGGTAACCACTAGATGGAGTCCTGTGAGCATATTTCAATACCAGAAGTGCTGTGTTAAAGCTTGAAATACGAAATGGTTAAAAGGAGGTGTTTTGTGTCTCATGCTTAACCATGACAGTTCCTTTTCTGGGTTTAGTTTGGCTTGGACAAGGTCCTAAAGTTTTTGGGGTATCTTTGGTATGTCTGCCTCAGGGAAGACTTGAGTTAAGCTTGACTTCAGGATGAATGCTTTCCTGGCAGTTCCCAGTGCTCACCTATGGATGGAAATGTATTTTTACACAGGTGGAATGGGCTTGTGAGAAGACCGACCTTTCTGCAGCTCCCCGCGCTGTGACTGCAAAGTGTTAGCTGTGGTATTTAGCATTTGGTACCGAGTGGGGCTGTAAATTTGTGTGCAGCTCTCCATCAGCACATACATGATATTAGGTATGCAAGATTATAATCGCTGAAATGGCATCCCTTGGGTTGCGTCATATTTAAGCCTCCTTCCCACTTAACGAAATGTGCAAGAGACGTGATAGATACAAACATTCCCCTGGCTGTAGGTTAGCTTATTGTGTCATTAGCCACCTCCGACAGCTTCCTTGACTGGATGTGACAGAACCAGTGTTCCAATTTTCACAAGCATTGTTTTTGACTTTTTGACATCCTGCACAGATGGTAAACTGCTTCTGGTCTTCAGCCTGGCGCTATAGTTAGTGTTTCTGATGTTACAGTAGTTCTTTTTTCATTTCTATTTGATGCAAATCTCTTCTTAGGGCCTTGCTGAGTGTGCAGATCCTCATCCCATGTAATTTTGGAATCCAAACGTGCCGTTGTCAAGATTCCTTCTGCAGTGATCATAGCAGCTTTCGTCTGAAGGACAGAATTCTCTTGGATCTTTCCTCTTTCTGTGGTCAGTGTGTGGCTACCTGATGCAGGGCCACAGAATCATGCAAGGGTATAGGTTGAAAGGAAAATCTCAAAGTCACCTGGTCCAACCCTCCTGCTCAAAGCAGGTCTGGCTGTTCAGACTATGCCAATCTAGTTCTAATATCCGCAGAGATGGAGACTTTTTGATTCCAGTATTTAGCCACCCTTGTGTTTAAAAGTAAATAAAATTATCATATGTAAATGGAATATTTCATGTGTTACCTCTTGTCCTGTGGCTGGACCTTCAAGACAAGTCTGTCTCTGTCCTCTTTCAACCTTCCTGTTAGGTAGCTGTTGACAGCAATAAGAGCTCCCTTTGGCCTTCACTTCAGGTCTCATAACTTTTCTCATGCTTTATGCTGCAGCCCCTAAACCATCACGATGGTCCCCAGCTGGACTCAGTGCAGTACGTCAGTATCTTTCTTGTATGAGAAGCCTGCTTAGCATGCTCAACTTGTCCACCAGGATGTCATCCTCGTCAGGTCTGCCCAGTTTGGCTGCAAGGATGCTTTGGGAGACTGTCAGAGGCCTTGTTTCACCTGCATTCTTCAATATCCACTGTGATGTCCGTGTGCGTGAGCCAGCCATCACAGAAGGCAAACAGGTTGGGCAGGCACGATATGCCTGTGGTAAATCCATGTTGTCTACTTGCAGCTGCCTTCTTGTCCTTTGTATGGCTGGACGTGGCTTCTTGCAGTGTTTGCTTCGTAATTTTCCCAGAGACTGGGGTGAGTCTGAACGCCCTGTAATTCCCTGAATACCCCTTCTTCCCAATCTTGAAAGTGTGTATGAGGGTCACCAAAAATAATCCATGCCCAACAAGATGCTCTGCACTAGTTTTGAAAAGTCAGGCGCTGAAGACTTTTATTCTAACTTAAGCGTAAAACTCAGTTGTGGCCAGAAAGCATTTTTGGCTTGATTCCTTCTTTCTGAAGAAGCGTGAGCTCTTGAAGAGCATTAACTGACAGAGCTCTTCTATGAAATTTGCAGCAGGCAGTCATAGCAGAAGCAGTCCTTGCAACAGGAACCAGAACCTGAATTTTCTTTTCTAGAAGCATTCCTGGTAAGGGGGAGCTGTTGTATATTCATTTCTTTCCCCTCTTCCAGTGATGCTGGATCTCAGCTCTTTCCTGCAGCATAGCTCTATCAGACAAAAGCAAGTACGCTGACCTGGGTATGCCATCACCTGGTTGTTAGGGCACTCAGAAGAGTGATATGTGATGTTGGGTTTAATCTTTCGGGGCTGAAGCAGCTGTAGGCCCACGTCTCTAGCATTCTGAGTTGAAACATAGCTGCCAGATGGGAGGTAGTGCTCCACCTACAGATACTGTCATGTTTTGTGAAGAGCTGAGTTCAGTCAGTATGTGTTAAGATCTCTTTGGAACCAGATGTTTGCTCCTGTCAAGACGACATCAGTTTGGGTATGTTAAATGTCAAGGACAACTTTGTAGGTAAAAAAAAATTAACTACCTACTTCTAATGTTTTAAGGGTTATTAGGCATTTACTGTGATAAGAGGAGGACTGGTGGTTAGACCCTTAAAGCAACTGAGTAGCTGCTGTTAAGCAGTTCCCAACAACTTTCTGGAGGATGACTAGAGCTGCTCCTTTATTACCTGTCCATGTCTTAGAAAGACTTCCAAAAGAACCACCTTGCAGCTAACAGCAACTAATTCATCTTCTGGCTGTCAGGAATCTCACAGTGCAGTCAGGACAGCTTCGATATACTATATAGCAAGGAGAAGCCATGCAATATGGCTTGGGAGTGTAATATTTGCAATGTATGTTAACTTAAATAACTCTTTTGGAAATTTCATGAAGAGCTTTTTTTTTCACAAGCAAAGAGAAGTAGCACTAGCAGTGCCTCCTGTCAACAACCTTTCTTTCTTCCTGTCCACCCCTCCGAAGGGAAAAATACCCTTTCATAACCCAGGCTCAGCTACAGATCATATGAGCAGCAAGCTAGACACTGAAAACTATGTATTATCCGGTCTTTTTTTTTTCTTTTTTTTTTTTTTTTTTTCAACCACTGAATTAAGATTTTTACCTACCTTAAGCTTGCCCTTTAGCTCTCTTCAGTTGGTAGAGAAGGGTTCTGTCAGAGCTTTACAAAAACTTTTCCAGCCTCCCATTTCACTTTGAGATGTAATTCCATAGTGGGTAGTATTCCAGTTGTCACATTTCTGTCTGGATGTTCGCTGCTTTTTGTGCTCAGTACAATTGCAGGAATTTCCTTAGCAAAGCTGGAAGCCTCCACTTTGCACCAAATTCATATCTTAAGAAAAAGTCAGCTTGTTGGCAGTCTGCTTTATGTTGCATACTATTCAGATTTCTCATGGTATTAATATTTAAGCACATGGTCAAGCTCCTTCTTCCTTTGGGTTCTTCCCACCCTTCATGACCCCATATTTATCTCCTTTTCAAGCTCAATTTGGAAACCTTTTCATTGCTTGTCATTGTTACTACCACTGTATTGATTCAAGTTTCAATTGTCTTTCCTAAAATAACTATAGGAACATGATGCTACATTCATTCAAGATGTAGTCAAAATTAAATTTGCTCTTAATCAGTTTTGAATTAGAACACCTCCCGAGGCCACTTCCAGCCTGAGTTATTCTATGGTTCTATCATCTGTTTATCTTTCCAAATGAAGTCTTTTTGTTTTCCTGTTTTTCCACATCCTACCTGGTGCTTTAAAAGTGAGGTCATTTTCTAGGTATTTGAAGGAACTACCTAAGGCACGGTAAATTGCTGTAAACAGACTTTTCTCGTATTCTCTTAAGGCACAAGCTGTTTTTTCTACCATCTTCTAGTAACATTTCCAAATATGAAGTCTCTGAAACTTCGTAGAGCAACCACCTCAACAGTGCTTTCTTCTAGTTATCTGTCAAGCTCTGATACCATGTTTGGGTTCTGAACTTTGTCAGGTCTCTGTAATCCTACATTTCAGCTGGAATGCAGTGGGCTTCTGCAGTAGAAACAGTTAGCTTCACAGAAGGCACCCCCAGAAATACCCTGCTAATTCCCACAACTCTTTTCTCCCACGTTTGCAAGCAGGTCTTTGTCCAAACTTTATGAATGGAGCCCGGCATTTCCATCACTGCTTCGGTTCTTGGCTTTGAAGAGGGTGGGGTAGGTACAGAGACAGAAGAAGGTACAGGGACATCCCTACGCAAGGTTCTTGCTTACACATGAAGCATCATTGTCTTCAGAGTAAAATTTAAGGTATTTCTTAACAAAACTGCCTTAACACGGTTTGCATTTCTTACAACATGTGGAACATGCTGACTGCTGCCCTTGAGAATATGGGACTGGAAGGAACTACTTGGATCACTGTCAAGTATTGATTTTTTTCCCCTCTTTTTAATCAATGTGTCTGCATATTATTTTACTGTATTTAACTTAGAAATATACTACTGAGATGCATTAGCTAGCCAAATGTTAGGGAAAAGTGCTAATAAATCTTGCATATTTTTTCTGAATCACTCATTGTAGCATCCAAGTATCTCCTCAAGTTAATTTGTATGGGGGCAAATCTGCATCATTTATCTCTTCCCATCCCTGCCTTCATGCATCCCTGAAGTCCTTTTAATTAAGGGCTTTTTTAAATTTTTTTTACCTGCATTGCAACAAATTTGAGTTCCTAAATTCAGTGTTTCATCCAGTTTTATAATTCGTTAAGTAAATACCTCTTAGTGCTTTCTGTGGTGGATCAGTTTAGCAGGAATATAAAGCTAAGCTGTGATCTCTGACAGTGATTGATAATGTCATGTTTGGGGCAATTAGTTTTTACAAATCCCTTGCCTTTTAAATCAAGGTGTTTCTCCAAAAGATGATTAAAAACAATCAGAAAACACAGTTTCTCAGTGTCAATTATAGAAGTTTACATACTTGTGTGACAGATACCAGTACAGTAGATCTTACTATCCTGTAGCGATAAAATCAATCAATGTGGATGTGATTCACTGTACAACTAAGAAATGTATGGGGGAGAAAAAAGAGCTGTGGTTTTTAGTTTTTTTAAGGGAGTACATCATCAGTTCTGGAACTCATTTTTCCAAGTGGTTACTTTTTGTCTGTAAGGGAGAAGGGAAGAAGTGCAGACAGTTGTCAGCTTCCAGCTCTCTCGTGGTTTGCCTGAGCTGATAACAGCATGCTGATAACATAAACAGTTGATTGAAGTAGATTTATGCAACGTGTTTTTTTTTTTTTTTTTTTTTTTTCCATGGCAGCATAATTTACTAAATTTCCCCTTGTTTTGAGCTGTTGCTTTTGGATTTTTTTGCTTTAAGCACTAAAAAGCACATATAGGTCAAGCAAAGAAATGTTTGCTAGTACGAACTCCGTGCTAGGCATTCTGGGAGAGTGCTTTCTTGCAGCAGATGAGGATTCTTTGTGGCTGGCAGCAGAAACTGCAGCAGTATCTTTGCAGTTTCCTTTCATCTTCGATTATGTTCTGAGGATCTTTGAAACACGGGAGCTGTTTCCCAGACCCTCTGGAATACCTTTTCATCTCTCTTGTGGAGTACGGCACATGCTGAAAGCCTCTTATCTTCTACAGCTGAGGTATCCCTTGCTTTTCATCGCCCTCTGATTTTTGTCTTCTGCGGCTGGATTTTTGGCAGTGTTTGGCTTAAACAAATAGGATTACATTTCAGTAGCTGATGGTTTCTAGTTGAGGAACATACTAAATGTCGGACGTAATGAAGACTGTACAAAGAAAAATTTCTGTGAAGCACAGGAAAATCATTCGAGCCGAGCAAGGGAAGAAGACGTCCTGCAAATGCAATCAGGGCTGCTAGAAATGCAAAATTGGACAGATTTGGAATGGGTTGCACTACAAGCGTGGTTCTCTTTAAAGGCATCCGGACAGTTTTTGAGAGAAACTGTGGCTATATTTGCAAACTGCAAGGGGAAAACAATGCCCTTGAATATACAGCATTCAGCCTGCCAAATGAAGATTCAGGAATATTGGTTCATTCATCCCTGGTAAATATCAACTTGCTTCATTAATATTTTTACCTGCTAATTAAAATCTAAACCAGAATCAGGATACCTTGTTTATTTAAATTGTTTATTTAGTATCTGCTGTGTGTGGACTGGCTATACCTTGCCTTGCTACTGTAGCATGTTAGTGCATGTATGTGACATGTAAAGCATGTATGCACGGAGCTGTAATGTCAGAGCTTAGGCTTCGTGGTTATTATATCACTTAGATTTGTATTAATAGCTCTAAAGGATTTGCAGTCCATAAACAAGCTTGTTACAGAAGATTGTCTGCTGTTAGATCTCTTTAAGGTGCTCTTGGAATGTATTTGGCACTTCAAATGAAGTACAGATGATTACGTTATTTGGGAAAACTGAGGAATGCATTGTTGGGAAAACACTAACCCAGGATTTAAGTTTTTTTTTCAGATGGATCTGAATACTTTGTTTTTTCTTCCAGAAAGTATTCTGATTCCATTTGAGTTACCGAAATAGATGCAGGAGCATTCTAGAAGGAAAAAAATGGTTAAAGCAAGCAGTAACAGTTTCCTGAAGCTGTTTTGCTCACAGAGGCTTTTTTAGGTGTTGCTTGATGCAAAGAAAACAGGTTTGAGTGAGCCTGTCTTCTTGTATCCCCCAGGTTAATGATGCATATGTGCGTCATGGATTGCATTTAGGCTTGAGGGGGTGGAATTGCGATAGCTAATGTGCACCACTTGCTTCAGAGCTGGGTGAATTAAGGATTTACATATTTATATTAAGTAATTTGGGGTTACTTGTTAGTTGCTTTGTCATGGACGAGATAGTTGGAACGAGAGGGGTGTGGTACATTGAAATATCTGGACGGATTTTGACAAGGGTGTAGTGCCTGCTGGCATGCCCCTGCTGTGCAACTGCAGTTCTGGAAAAGGAAAGCCTTCAGGAATTTCACAAAGCTCTGTTGCCTTTATGCTGGTCAGGTCTTTTCTTGCTGAATACAAATATGAGGAAAACATATGTGGATGTAGCTATCTGTGTGCCTACACACACCAGGAAATTTGCAGGAAAGAATACATGTATAGAATACATACATGTGCGGATATACGTGTGCATGCATACATACACATTACTAAGTTTCCAGGAAAGCATCTGAACTTGCAGTATGCATGTTACATTTTGTGGTAGTATTGCATTTTATAAATTCTTAATATTGGTTGCTATTAAAAGTAAAATGGCTTCCTCTAGGTATTAGAAACCTTTTTACACTGTGAAACATCTTAAAGTCAGCCTCGTACAGATGCTTATTAGACTTTGGTTAAACTCTAGACCCTGAACACTTAATAACTTCTACAGTCCTTTGATTTTAAGACCCAGAGTCTTTACTGGCCTTACATGATGCAAATAGATGAGCGAATAGAGAAATATTAAATATATATTACTGTAACTCAGAGGTTGGAGTGAAAATTATTTGAATTATATAACTTCATCTTTGTTTCATGTGGTATTTTTCCAGGAATAAGTCCTGTTTAATTTAGGTCTACGGAATAGGATTGCAAACTGGCAAGATCAAGCACAAAATATATTTAGACTTCCATCTGCAACTCAAGAGACAGATCTGTCGATTTGGCTTTTTTTCTACTCTGAAAATTCTGAATGCTTTTGATTAACAATACTGTGTATGTATTTATTTATATTTTCCTGTATGGCTTTGTCACCCTGGTTTAACTGAAAGTACTGGATCAAGATATTTTTCTACCTGGAATAAATACTTGAAGGCTAGTACTGAAAATTATTACAATAGAGGGGGGTCAGAATGACTTCTTGCTCATTGTACTGGACAACTATTTTTTGCCCTATAAGGGCAAAAATTCGAGCTTACAAGAGGGAAACTGGCACTTCACTGACAGGTCACCAGCTGGCACTGGCTGTGGCTTCTGGGGACTTTGAGGCTGGTGAACAGTTGCTACTGATCTACCCCTTAAGGGTGGAAAGCAGGATTCTCTGAAGTGGGGGAAGGATACTGCAATCGTGGCATTAGTGACAAGTTACTTTATGTTCATAAGCTCTAAATGCTTGTTTTCTTTTTTTTTTTTTTCCCTCTGCTGTTTGCTATTAAAAGCTAATTTCGCTGGTTCTTCCTCCTCTAAAGAGTGGTTTTCAGGAATAGAAATGGCCTCACTTCTCTCTAAGAAGCCATGCAAGGAGGTGAAGACAACAGGAATCCTCCTCCTCAAAGAGAACTTGGATGCCCAAGACAAAAAGAGAGCGGCAGTGCACGTCACCTTCCTGGCTTTTCTTTTATTTTGGTTGTTGCGACAGATGTGTGTGTGGGTGTATTGCTTCACCTATTTATTTGTTTGTCTGTGCTGTAGCATGTATTCTAGCTGCAGTTTCTGAACTCTGCCTCTTTGGCTGTTGCTGCTGAGGTATTTAGCTATTTTGGATCAAATATCTCCTGATTCACAGCTGTTGTCAAAACACCAGTGAATTTCAGGGAGTTCTTTAATAGAACACATTTGTTCTTCTGCAAAACCAGTGTTGAAAACCTGTGAAAAGTTCCTGTGAACAGAAAGCACTCAGGAAGTATTTCTCCCAGGAGGAAAAAACTCCTGTTCCGCGAACAAATAAGGAGGCAGCAGTAGTTGACTCAGCATACACTGTATGGTTTTGTTTTTCCTATTTAACCTATAATCCAGAGGTCAGGAGGCTCTATCTGAACTCTTACTAAATTGAATTAATGTTTTCTCTTAAGCATGTCTGCTCTTTTGATTGCTTGAAGGAAATCAAAGATGAAATGAGGGCTGGGTGAGAATGTCCTTCTCAGGAAAGTAATTTATTTCTATTAATTTGATGTTATTCAAACCTGCAATGTAAATACTGTATCTTTGGTATAGGAACGTTTTTAGCTTGTTATATACACTTTAACTTGTTCTATAATACAGGGTTTATGGGATTTCTTAGGCTCTCCAGGTTCATTTAGGGATAAATCAATATTGTAATGAACGATATAGTTTAAAATGTTGTTAAAAATTGCATCAAAATTAGCAGAAATAAGTTTTCTTCAGATGTCCTCTTGGGGTATATTTATTTGGGTAAATATTGAGAAAACATTCTAATTTTGCGTACTTTTACAGTGAGATGAGGGGTATAAGACTTCCAAGGAGCAGCTGAGGGAGCTGGGGCTCTTTAGTCTGGAAAAGAGGAGGCTGAGGGGAGACTTCATCACTCTCTACAACTACCGAAAAGAAGGTTGTCAGTCTTTTTCAGGTGACAAGTGCTAGAACACAAGGAGAGGGCCTCAAATTGCACCAGGGGAGGTTTAGAGTGGATATTTGGAAGAATTTCTTCTCGGGGTGATCTGCATTGGAATGGGCTGTCCGGAGAGATGGAGGAGTCCCCATCCCTGGAGGTATTTAAGAGATGAGGGGATGTGGCACTAAGGACATGCTTTAGTGATGGTACGCGGTAGGTCAGGTTGAGGGCTGGATTTGATGATCTAGAAGGTCTTTTCCAACCTAAATGATTCTGTGGTAATCAATTAAAAAATAAAATAAACACCAACAAAAACAAGAACTGTGATTCTATACGGTTTCAAAATGCTAGTGTGTATGTTTGAAGTAATTTAGTTTTGATTTTCCTATTTTTTAAAATTCTGTTCTCAGCTTGATATTACGTGTTACTTCTGTTGTGTTGAAGTATTTTCAGGTTAGACTTTTTTTTCCCATGACCTTTATTCTTACATTCAGATTGAATTTTATTTGTAATCATAGTATAACCAACAAATACCTAGGAGCAAAATGTTACTGTACTGTTTAGGGACTGAACTGCTGTTGCACATAGTGGACGAAGATGGAGAATAAGCAAGGGAGAATGGTAGTGTGGTGACTAGAAAACCAACAAGATTTAAAAAGTCAACAACTTAGCAAAACTTGGACTTCTTCAGTGCTTGAAGAGGCTAGTTGGCTGTACTAGCAGTGCCGGTGGAGGATATAGATGATTCTGAAGACAGATTGAGCTGAAGAAGAGTGACTTTTTTATATATTTTTCTGAAAAGTAAAATAAAAGAAGTTGTTGTGTTTTTTGTTTTTTGTTTTGTTTTTTTTTTTTTACACCAAGATGCGGAAAATATCCTTAATTTGAATAACTGATATTTAATTTGTGCTTACAAAATTTCCAAGAAATGCAGGGCATTTTGAAATAGTGTGAATCCAACTTTTAATAGGATAGATTTAGATATCTGCTGGAAACAGAACTACCAACCTTGTGTTTTAGTAACTGCAGTTTCTTGGTCCATGTAACCTGTTGACTTTTACATCAATGTCACTATTAGCGTTATCGAATTTTTGTGCGACTGCTCGTTCTGTGCTACTCATGAGTCATTTGGTTTTTAATAAACTGAGACAGCTTTGAGATATACCAAAGTCCGCACAGCAGAAGATTAATGACAGCACAGAGCCGTATCATTCTGGAAACGACTCCACAGTAGCCGGTTGCAAATATTTTGACTTCAGAATAATATTAAATGAAGTAAATTTGATTTAAAAAAAAAAAAAAAAAAACTTTCTTGATTTAATGTATGATGTCCTTAAAGTCCAATAGAAACGAAGTAGAAATTTAGGAAGGGGAAGGATCTAGGAAGTCAGACTGCTGAGTAAGTGCAATGTTTTTTTAATGTGCTTAAACAAACAGCTCATGCAGCAATTCTCTAATGGTGGGCAGGTAATTCGTGTGGCTTACTCTTAGATCACTCTCATAACTTGCTTGAACTTGCAACTGTATGAAAAGTGGCTTTTATCCATCAGCAACCAGAGCATTAGATCTCATTAGACCTCTTAATATGGATGGAGCTGACAGGTCCAAGTACAGTATCCAGTTGTTCCATAGCTTTTCTTGTGTCACTTGGATGAGAGCATTTTCCATCTCCCTTCATCTTTCTGCTTTGGGTAATAAAAACCTGGTATCTGTGAGAGTTGACTAGTAGTTTTGGCTAAATCTCCTGATGGTTCTTGTAGAATTTTTAACTTTTCTTTAGATTTTCTTTTTGAAGAATAGTTGAATCCCCATCTCTAGTATCTCTCTACCCGCTCAGCAAGGGAAATTGGAGTACAAATTCACCAAGCACATCATTCCTGGAACAAATTAACGTCTTTCAGTTTATAGGCAAACCAACGTGCACTCTTACTGCTGCCCAAGTGCGTAGGTGAATTAGCAGTTGCCTGAAGGATCAAATAGCTCCAGGAAAAAGCCTTTGTAAGACTGATAACTATGCAGTGGGGAGACCGCTACATACCTTGGGCTTGCTTGGCGCAGAGCCGCTTCTGTTCAAGAGATGTTCTGACTTGAGGCTTTGACTCACTTCGGTTTGGTGTCTGTGCTGTCCCATTAGTTTCTGATAATTGCAAGCTACTGTCCAGGTAGGAAAAGAGCCATTTTCAGCCAGATACTGTTCTCACTCTCTGCCTGCTTGTACATGCCTTGTTATATGGAGATATTTCAAAGCAATAAGTTAAATCCCATAGCAGTGTTGCAGTTTTAACCTTGAAGTCTCCTATCCTGCCTAAATTTTACTTTTTTTCTTCTTCTTTCCTGTGGGGCCACAAGGAACAGTCAGGTTTTCCCTGAAAACAGGATTTCTACTTAGATGGTATGAAGTGAAACAGTCACCAGTGAGTCAGGCAAGTGCACCTGAAGTTGATGCTTCATAGATTACAGTATGCAAAAGTATGACACGAACAAGACTTTTAATCAACGCTGTCTGCTTATGATAGAGATGTTCTTAGAGACATTCATATCGTAGAGAATGTGAAAAATAAAATATGAAGTATAGAATGTGAAGGTCAAAGGCAGCCTTGGCTGCAGAGACTGTGAAATGGTGGGGTTCGAGATCCTTAGGGCAGCAAGGAGGGTGGAGAGCAAGCTCACCAGTCGGGATTTCAGGAGATTTTGGTCTCTCCATTGATCTGCTTGGTAGAGTACTGTGGGGTAAAGCCTTGGAGGGAAGAGGGCTCAAGAAGGCCAGTTAATTCAGTGATCACCTTCCAAGTGATGCATCCCAACAGAGGAAGTGCCTGAGCAGCCAGGGACCAAGTTAGGAAAACTAAAGCCCAGATGTGATTGAATCTGGCCACGGATGTTGGGAGCAACAAGAAAGGCAAGTAAGTAGGTCAGTGATAAAAAGAGGATTAGGGGAAATGTTGGCCCTCTGCTGAAGGAGACCTGGTTACCTGGAATATGGAGAAAGGTGAGATTCTTCTTGCAAAGAACTTCTTTTCCTACTTCTTTTCCTTAGCCTTCACCAGCAAGAGCTCTAGCTGCATAGCTCAAGCCCCAGAAGGCAAAGGCAGGAACTGGGAGAACGAAGAACTTCTTGCTGTAGGAGAGGATCTGATTTGAGATCACCTAAGGAACATGGAGGTGCACAAGTCCATGGGACCTGATGAGATGCATCAGAGGGAACTGGCGGATGCAGTTGCTGAGCCAATGCCCATGATATTTGAGATGTGGCAGTCTGGTGGAGTTCCCACTGACTGGAGGAGGGGAAACATGACCCCCGTTTTTAAAAAGAGAGAAAAGGGAGACCTGGGGAACTACAGGCTGCTCAGTCTCACCTCTGTGCCTTGTAGGCTTAAGGAGCAGATCCTCCTGGAAACTGCTAAGGCACATGGACAATAAGGAGGTGATTGGTGGCAGCTAACATGGCCTCCCTTGACCTGCTGGCACACTTCTTTTGATGCAGCCCAGGACACGGTTGGCTTTCTGGGCTGCAAGTGCACATTCCCTGCTTATGCTCAGTTTTTTTTTTTGTCCACCGATACCTACAGATCCTCCTCCTCAGGGCTGCTCTCAGTCCACTCAACACCCAGCCTGGATTCATGCACTCATGAATTCATGGGACTGCTCCAGCCCAGGTGCGGGACCTTGCTCGTGGCCTTGACCTTCACGAAGTTGGAACTAGATGATCCTTAGGGCCCTTTCCAACCCACACTGCCTGTTACTCTGTTCACTCAGAAGGAATGAGTCTTCTGAACTGATTTTTTTGTTTTTGGTGACCTTTTCTCGTTCATCTGAATGCAATGTGCTCAGCAAGGAACTGCCAGGTGACCTGCATGCTGTATTCCATTTGCTATCAGCTAGCTGAGCTGTTCTCTTGAACTTCTGAAGGTATTTTCCCAGAGCAAGCACCTATCTGTTGGTCACTTAAGAAACTTGGCAGCTTTCACATACATCTAGCTGCAAGACCGAATCTTCCACTGACACATGAAATGTTCTGCCTTTAATACAGCTGCAAGGCAGGGTGCCAAGTGGGGGAGAGCAGTGCTAGAGTATCTCTTACTGATACAGATGAGAGCCAGAGGTATTGGCTTTTAATAGTGCTTGTCATTCCGCTTAAGTGGGCCCATATTTTCCTATGAACTGATGTCTTGAAAAGAAAAAAACAAAAAACCTGCAGGAAAACAAAGCATAAAACCCCTCCAGCAGCCCATCCTTCTTCCCAGTTTTGAAGGTTATCTGTTAAGAGATGCTTTAAGCTGCAGGGGAATTTCAAGTGCCCTACACGGGTGGAGGATATATAAGGAGTTCCAGTAAATGATGTCAAATTCTTCTATTTTCACATGTACAGGATATCCAAAGTAAAGCTAAAGCAGGATTAATTCTCCCCCTTTTCCCCTTGGCCCTCTGTTGCTACAAGTTAAGCAACAGTTAATTCCCTAGAACAGGTAACAGAGACAAGTTTGATGCCTGGTAGGTATTGTGAGTGCAGATACTGGCCGCTCACCAGAGATAATTAGAACTGGAATCAGGTCCCTTCCAAATGGGTTGTTCCATGTTGAGCTTAGAGATCTTGGTGCAGGTTGTACATGGGACTTGGAACAAAAGAGATACTCAGGTTTCACTCCTTTCCTCCATCCAAGTTCAGAGGAAATTCTCACGTGCTGCACATTTTCTTCATTGCTGACTCTTCATCTTGTGGTATTGTACGTTAGGAAGTCAGCTCTTGGTGGGAAAAGTGATTGAAGGAATAAACGGTGTATGTGGGGGCTTGGCTTTGGTGCAGCAAGTCTGCTGGATGAAACGCTGAGATATGCTGGGAATACTGAGAACTTTCACCCACGTCATGTTGTAAGTACATAGGTAATTCCTCAAGGGAACATGAGGCAAGAAGGGGGCCAAATATTTGGCAAATGGAAGTAATAACCATGAAAATTTCTTCAAGCCACTCTGTTTTTAAAGAGATGAAATGTATGGTTTCCATAATGATCTGAGTTATTTTTCAGGTAGGTCTCCACTTAGCTACTAATTTCCTGCAATTTTGGGAGTCATGCTGGAAATGCAGATAAATAAATTTTACACAGCAAGTGTTTGTTTTTTTTTTTTTCCCCCACTTAAGTTGTTTTCCTGGAATCTGTTGATCCTTGCTTAGGTAGGTGACTGTCTCATAAAAATGAGTTATTGTATTTCATGAGTTGCAGTTCCACGATTTGAACAACAGGTCATGTAGCGAGGTGATAAATTTTGTGTCTGAAAATCCTGTTTTTAATCTTTTACTTTTGAATCGTAAGTTGGTTTGAGCGATTTTTTTGATATAGCTCAGTTAAAATGTAACCTTCTTTTGACTGTGGTGGCTAGGTAAGCAGTATCTCATCTTTATGGCTTGGTTTTTCTTTTTTTTTGTGTGTATATGTGTTTATTAAATCACTGAGGCAATCATGAAGTCCTCAGGAGGAAGTAAGTGTTGGAAACACATCTATTTTAGCAATTAGGGTCTGTTTCATGCAGGATGTAGCTCTGTAGGTACTGCTTTGTACTTGCATGTGTTAAGTAAAGCAACCTCCTCTGATAGCGTATGTGTTAGTGAAATACAGGCTAGAGATTACATCAACCATTTGGTAGAAAAAAAAAAAAGGTTATCTTTAAACTGATGCTATAAAAATGTTGGCCTCTTGGCTTTCTTCTTCTCCTTCCTCCTATTTTAAGAATAGGAAGAATGATGGGCAAAGAGAATCATGCTTAAACTGAATTCAAGTAACTCAGCTCCATTCCAGAGGAGTACCTGAACAGAACAAAACAATTGTTGCAGCTCAAAAGTAGAAGTCATTGTTAAATCAACCAGAAGAGAAACTGCTCAAAGTGTATTATATTTTTAACTCTTTCTCAGCGAGCGTTCACAAGTGCTATGTGCACAGTGAGGCTGTGCATTGCTGGTTTCAGTTAAGTATAATTGCAGCCCATCTCAATGAAACAAATTCCTGTTTGGCAGCTGCATCCTCAAGTAATGGTATAATTTAGTCTAAGCTGTTGTGCGCTTCCGTTTTCTGAAAACAAAAGGAGCTGGTGCAAAATAAAAGCCAAGTGTAGCTGCATGTTCTTGAACTATTGTCTACCTTGACTTGCACAGGAAGATCTGTTTTTGTAAATTTGACTGAACTGCTGGTTTCCTTCTCTTAACTCTTAATGAAGCTTCATAAAGTGGTGTTTTCTAGGGCATCTACGTGTTAGAAAGGCTGCTTGAAAAGTAAATGCATTGAACTCGATTGTTTTTCCTAGAGAGAAAGACAGGAGCACAGTGAGTCATTATTATCTTGATTAAGAGTAGGTTCATTTTATTGTTTCTTTCTCTTCACTCATTGCAAATGGACTTGCACAGTGGATGGGATGGGCAAAGTGTTGGTCAGATGCAGTTTCACAATTGCAATAAGCCAACAAAAAGGTTATCTGAGCAGGCGTGAAAGCAGGGAGACTCCCAGTGGAGAAGGGAAAGAGAAAGGAATATTAACATCTGAAGTTAGGCATCAAGGGTAAGAAACCTGCTCCTGAAGATGTCATCTTAAAAATACTAGCCAAAAAAGTGGGTATTTGAGCTTCTCCACAACTCAATCTGGTTTCTTCAGATTACGGTGAATTTCTCTCTATAAGAGGATGAGAAAAATTGATGTCAAGTCAGATTGACCATGTCTGTTAGACTGAAGTCAGATAACTAGTGGTGCAAAGAAGTGGAGCAGAGGTGAGAAGGGAATTAAGGTGGTGGCTTAGTTTCCAAAGCTGTCTGGTTGGTCCAGTGGACAGGGAGTCTGAATTAGGGTCCTGCTTCACTTGGAAATTGAATTTTCTCTCAGTTGTCTTTTTGACAGGGAAATATAGCCACCAAGGTCTGCATTTGGAGGTCATACGTAATTCATCAATGTTAAAAAAGAGGTAAAGAGAAAAACCAAAATACCTCTCTCAAAACCTGAAGAAAGCTGTTCATAGCACATTTTTTTTTCAGGAGGAATTTAGCATGCAGTCATACGTTAAAAGTAGTAGTTGAGGGAGCTAGTGGAACCTTCAAAACTACCAAAATCATCAACTCAGTTGCATACCAATTTGCTTTGTGCTACACTAAAGGGTTGTACAATGATGATCCTGATTTAAAAATGTTGCCTCTTTGTGAGTGCGTATCTGCTGAATGGTGTCTCAGAGCAGTGGTAAAGTTTGAGACCTCACTGGTTTACAAAAGCAGGATTGAAGCGTGGCTTGAGTTTGTATTCCAGGAAAGATCAGGGATGGAAGATACTCACTGATAAGGGCTTGAATTCTTGAACTGGGGGGCCAGGAGATGCTTCTGAAAAGTCTTCATGAGACAGGGAAGACCCCTAGCCCAGTGTCTTGCATTGTCAAAAAATAAAATAATCACGTGGAAGCCAAAGCCAGCAAGTGATGGCTGGCAGTTCCTCATGGCCGGAGAGCTGAGGAAGTTGTAGGGAGCTTGGGGTTGGCCTTTTCTTGCAGATAACCAGTGACAGGACTAGAGGGAATGGCCTCAAGTTATGCCAGGGGAAGTTCAGGTTGGCAACGAGGAGACATTTCTGCTCAGAAAGAGCACTGGGAGAGATTGTTGCTTTGTCTTCTCAGTGTTTTCTTGGAGGGTGCTTGGTCACAGACGGGTAGGAGATGCTGGAGGGTCCCACAGAGGGAGGAATGAACCGGCAGAGGTAGAGAGTGTGACTTGAGCAAGTAGAGAGACTGAGGGAGACTGGTAGTTCACCTGAAGAACTGAGCACTTGAAAATTGAAGGTGTAAAGAGGAGGTTGTACCCTTCTTATTTTTGAGTTTGTGTCTTTAGAAGTTAGCTTTTACTGAAAGACAACTTGATGTTAATGTAAATTCATAAAATGGATTTAGCACAAAGATAAAAAAGAGCATTTCTCCCCCTCTCCTTCCAACTGATTAAAAAAATAAATTAAAAAGTTCAGTTTATCTGTTTGAGGCATTGGTCTGAGAGAAAGTACTTGATTAGTGAACAAGATTAGTACCTGAGTGATATCAATGTAAAAAATAAAAAGATCTTCTAAAGTACATATAAACAAATCCTTCTGAAGCACAGAAGATGTTTATATATCAAAACCTGACTAATTTTTATGATAACAATATTTCAAAATACCAAATCTTTTATAAGAGCTGTAAAAACTTGGCTGTTTTACGTGGTCATCTTAGAAACCCACATTCTCTTCTGTTTGATTCATAACCTTAAGGCATCGCAGTGGATCCACCTTTTCTTTTTTTTCCCCTCCTCTGGAGGAATACAACACGCTTAGGGGCTGGCCTTTGTCTGTCATGCATTCCCACCATGACAGATTTAGCAAACTGCAGCTGAGAAGTTAGACTAGTTTGTACTTTCTGCTGCTTGTGCTGGGAAAAAGCTATTGTTTTCACTGGATCCCTGGCATGTTAATTATTTTGATGCCAAAACCCATACAGTTTTGCAGTTCTTTGTATTTTCAATCAAAGAATGCAGGCAAGAACGATCAGAAGTCCTAAAAAAGACCTTGTTATAGAGTCTCCGCAGCAGCGCAAGGATGCAGGTGCTTGTGAAGCAGAAGGGGACAGTCCTGCTGTAGTAGTGATGGTAAGAATCATTTAAACAAGCTCTCTCTTCTCTCTAGTAACTCCGGTTCTGCCTGAAACTGCTTAATTTGATGCTAACGAGAAGCTCCAGCTCGCTTGCTTAGGTATATTTCAGATTTGGTTTTGGTTCTTTGTCTGTTCTCAGCCTTTTAAATTAATAAATTAATTTTGGCAGCCTTGGTTTACTAAGTCTTTAGTTCCCTCCAAGTGTGACTTTGGAATTTAGTTTTCATACCAGCTGCTTTGCAATGTCTGTCGTGTCCAGGGTAGTCTCATGAAGGGCGAAGACTTTACGCTTCAAAATCCATTCCAGCACCTGTATGTTTTTTTTAACTGCTCCGTGTACCTTTCAGTTCAAATGTATTTAAACTGTCTAAAGACTGCATGTAATGGTTAAATTTTACTTAGATTTTCAAAGAACAATCTAAATTCAGGTGTACTTATGTCAAAGGGTCTATCTTTCAATGTCTTCAATGCATGTTGTTCTGGGATTTAAAGTTTCACGCTACTTTCCAGTGTGGGGAAAGGCGATGTTCCTGTATGTGAGGGAGGTGATCAAATAAAATCATTTTTTTTCCTGTTGCTACACACTAGTTCTGTTGGAGTGGCAATAGGACAGCAAGAGAACATAATCAGCAAGCTGTAATGAATCCACCAACTCGCCGCAGCTAGGACAATAAACCTTTTCAAGTAACAGAGGAGGGTTGTTAAACACGTATCAGTAGAAGGAGCTACATAAATCATCCCCGTTTCATTTAGCAATATCTCATCCTTAATTGCCGAGTAAAAGGAGGAAGGTCTCCTCTTCTTTGTCCGGCTGTGGTTGAAGTTAGCGGGGGCTGTGATCCTCACGCAGTGCCTCCCCCAGCCCCACTGGAATTCCTTGCTATGCATTTAAGACTCAAACAAAAAAAAAATTGGCGTACGTACTAATACACATCTGGGGCTTTATGGGAATTGTTGCTGTACATAACTGGGAGCTTACATGTGTGTTAGCGAGACAGATTTTTCTCTTTCTTTACATTGTTGTCTTTAGTTTCGCTCTGTTCAGAGCAATTGTTAGTGAAACATGTTTTTTTCTCTATGGGTGTGTTCTCATTTCTGGTCCAGATTTTCATCAGTACAATATGAGCTAATCTTGTGTGTGCTTTCCTGCCTCTGGAATGTTTAACTTTATTTAGAACTGTTTTTATTCCCCCATGAATACTCTTGAGAGGATATTTAGTGTTTCTGCAGATACTTACAGTACTGCAGTCGATCACTATGTGCTTTAAGCGGGGGGGGGGGGGGAGTATAAAAGGTCGCTGCATTTACTTATAACCATTTATGAAGTATGTCCTTTTAATTTTCTAGGAACTACTAGGTTTTAATATTCAGGGGTTGATACACCACCAGTGTTTCCCCTCCTGTTTGATATTTTTAGATAAAGTGGTTGCGTTTACAACAGAGGTCAATATTTTAAGGGAGAACATTTAGGTCCCACATAGGTGTCACAAAAATGTCCTTGCCTTCCTTTCAGTTGCTAATCTTGTCTTAATCTGTTACGTATATAGACAAGGGTATATATGGCATATAATTAGAGAATGCAGGATGTCCATTTTTGCTTTTTTTGGAGGAAAACTAGATGAAACAGTGCAAGGAGACTTTGCAGTGTGTGAACTGCTAGACAGAAAGCAAAAAGTAGGGCTGTGTGTTTCATTCAACATGTGTTCGGGTCCATTTTGGTTGCATTGGGCTGGGATGGTGCACTAGATTTTTACTTCCATAGTATTTTTGTGCTCGCATGGAGGTGTAGTAAAGTAACAAGTAAGGCCGATACCTTGCTAGCTGGTTTTGCAAAACATAAACAGCAGAATTTCAAGTTTCTAAGCCAGAAAACAATAGAATTGTACTAGATCACTTTTTGAGACTCCCTTTTGGAACAGGGCTTCTGGTTTACTCTAGGAATACTTTGTGTTGGCTGCAGCCTAAAACATTCTTTCAGGTGTAGCTGCATTTCTCTTGTTTGGGTGATCATGATGTGATTTACATAACACAATTGTTTTGAGTAGTCTTTATAATGGTTGGACAGAATCAGCTGTTTTTTTTTTTTTTTTTTGCAATACGTATCCAAGTCTAGTAAACGCAGTTTACAAAGAGTCTGCCAGAATACTTAGGAAACGAAATATTTAGGGCTATGAGCACTATGTGATATTGAAACTATGCTGTTTGATTGAGTGCTGTGCCTGAATTAAATTATTCTGCTTATAGTAGGATGCTAAAGAGAATAAATTTTGCATAATCGTTGTTAAAGTCAGAGAAGATCGCCATGTTTGTTTTTTTTTGTTTGTTTGATCATCTGCATAAAACAGGCTGTCAAATTTCCCAAGTGAATTCCTGTTTGAAATAAAGTCTAACTCTCTAAATCAAGGTTAGTGGTTCACCTCCTTTATTTTTGTTACTGTAGGGAGGAAAAAAAAATCCAAGTGGTGGTTCACCTCAACAGAGCTTTCAGGGGGCTAACTGCTTTTTTGATAAAGACACAGATACTTGTCTGAATTGTCTCGTTTCAACATTGAGCCATAGTGTGCTTGCTACTTGGAAACTGTGGTGTTAAAAGTTTTATTTTCATTTCCCTGTATCATGTTAGTCCCCTTGACAAGCCACTTGGTAGGTCAAACTTCTGTAACAGAAGTAAACTGTGTTCATAAAATCTTCTAAACTTAATAAATAAATAAATAAATAAATAAATGGATTATTTTCCATGTTGAGAAATGGAGAATAACTTTTAAGAGATGGGAGCAAAGTAAAACTGAAGTACTTAAAAATATTAAAATGCATACTCCTGGGCAACCTGCTGTAGGTGTCCCAGCTTGAGCAGGGGGTTGGAGCCTCCAAAGTCCCTTCCACCCTCAGCCATCCTGTGATCCTGTAGGTATCATTCTGCTGTCTTGCATAATTTTCGACACCAAGATGAGTTAAGTTGGGCTTCTATGAGAAGTATGTAGAAACCAGAAGTCTGACAGATTTTAACCCAGTCTTATTCCCTGGTTAGGTGGTGCCCTGAAGCCTCCCTTGGGATGAACGGCTCTGGTGGTGGCTGTTGTGCAGGTCACCAAATTAGCACACGTGCTGTCCAGTTGCACTCTGGTAGTTGTTTGAAGTTAGCAGCTGCTTTCAAACCAGATGATGTCTCTGGGAGGCTGGAGCGTCCAGAGGGCATCTTTCTGCTTGGAAATAGATGTGAAGCATAAAAGTGAGTTCTTCTGTCTAATAGAGCACTGCCCACGCCTGTTCCTGTTGTCAGAAGCTTCTGTGCTGGTGGGAGAACTTACCAGGATGCAGCATGCTTGCTTTGTGGCCGAACATAAAGCAAATTGCAGAAGAGGCTAGAAATCAAATAACTGGAACTACATCAGTGTTAGAAACCTGATGTAAATACTGGCAATTCAGAAGGCCTTGACAAAATGTTTGAGCTCTGAAAAGCGTTCTTGTGTTTAAATGGATCTTGATTGTCAGCTAAGTACTTCTTGTAAATAAAAGCACAATGCTTTGTAATTTAGGCTGTGTTCATTGAGTGTTGGAACTTCTTTCTGGTACAGCCCCCTTAAGTCTTGGGTAAACAATAGAACAAGATTTTTTCAGGCTTTCTGGTTAAACTGAAAAAATAGAAACATAATTCCTGTTCTTTAAAGAAACACGGTACAAAAAAAAGCCTGGATAACCATTTACTCCTTGCGTGGGTGATTCTTTCTAGCCCTGGTCTGTTTATGTAAGCATGAGAACCGGTGACTTAAAGAATGCATTTCATTTTTTCAGGTCCCAGAGGCATAAAAACTTTGAATTTGTCAATGAAAACATATTGTTTCTTAACTATACGCATAGTGGTAATGCGGTCTTCACATAAAGCCACAGAAGCTTATTCCCTCCCACTGCCCTGAAGTTCAAGGCACAAAATCAACCATACGTAAGAAAGGGGATAATGTGTGATACGATATTTAAGAACAAGCTCTGAGATAAAATGTATTGGAAAAGTTAGGCTTAAAGTTGATAAATCTGAGTAATTTATTATCTCTCTTTATGGGGACTTGTTAATAAGCTTGGGCAGGAGTATATGCTAAATATGGTTTTATAATTATGTTTCATGGCATGAGGCTAACTAATCCCTGCTTATGAAAAACTTGATCATCCCTTCTTTTGTAGGAAGGTGAGTGGTTGAGTTTTGTAGGAAGGTGATCTTAATGCTCCTGCTTTTTATCTGATCTCTTTTGACACTACTTGTCCCAATACATAAATGACATTCTAGCAGATCTAACCAGTTACCATGTGGGCGTCAGGACTGCTGTTCTCAAATGCTTCTCGTTTCTGATGAATTTCCTTGCCTATAACACGCTGCCAAAATCTAAGTGGTACAGCAGGTACTTCCTCTGTTTTGCTTTCCTACGAACACGGCAGTGGCTAGGTCAACTGCTGAGCTCCATGAAACCCCGTGCTCTTAGCATTTTCTTAGATGACTAAGATAAAAATATCATTTCTTCAAATTCATAGGAAAAATTAGGTCTTGTCTGAGAGATTGGCTTTTGTACCTGTAAGCTTGGTTACGCAGTCTTGACCAAGCTGAGTTTTATCTGTGTCAGCCGCTTCATAAATCATATTCAATAACACTGTGTGTACATAGTGCTTTCTTTTTTAAAATATATATTACATGCAATAATACACCGGAAAAATCTTTTTTTCTGAAAAAGAGCTTGAGAGAGAATCTGCTTCCTTGTGATGTTGTAGGGCTGGCTAAATGCCAAGGCAGTGTGCTGTTTATTGTTTTCTTTTTCATATCTGGTTTAAACTGATAAAACATCCTCTTCCTTTTGAATCTGACAAGTGACAAAGAAAGAATTGGGTAACGCTTGGGAAAAAGGAGGAGAAGGAAAATCTTCAAGAGTCCTTACAGAAAGGATATTGCTGTAAATTGGGTACTTCACTGATTAAATAAGAAGATGGTGTGGCTCTCTGGTCCTGTTAGCTATACCTGTGTCCCACAGAGTTAGGGGAGAGATGCATGTTCAGGGCATCAGCTCCAGAGAGCTTTGGATTCTTCGAAGCTTCTAGTAAAGCAGAAACTTAGCTTTGCTCACATTATGCTTACATGTAGTAAACATGACTAAAACCAACTTGCTTTTAAGGATTTTTATCAGCTTTAGGATGTGGTGGACCTGTTTTGTGTCTATAGTGTATAGTCAGGAATTTGCAACAAACTGGATGTCTTTAGGAGCTGAAGTATGTGCTTTTGGTTTTTGAATCAGCATGCTACACAAGTGATTGTGTGTGTGTGTACATGAAATAATTTTAGTTGTTTTTAAAAGTAATCAGAATCAAGAGAGGAAAAGGATAAAATGAGCCAGAGCTAGCTTTCTTCATCTTCCCCTATCACCTTCCCAAGAGCGTGAGCAGGAACGTGGATGTGGTTTCTCAGCACCAGGGAGAAAAAGCAAGAGAAGCTGATCACGTGCAGCTCCACATGAAAATCCATTGCCGAGCTGAGGTGACAAGCTTTCCCTTGCTGTCAACTGGATTTGATGCCATGATCCGTTTGCTTGCGAGTTCAGATAGTACATGTAGATGACCTGATATGGTGAACTTTGTGATGGTATTGGCCATGGTTGGTTCTTCTTTCCTTTACAAAAGCCTCTCAACTTGCATTTTAAGAATATTAAAATATTTGTCTTGAGTTACCTTTTTGTTTTTTTAAGGATACTTTTAAAATTGTGACTTGCACTGAAACGAAGTACCAGAATTCAAACTGCCCCTTCAGCAGCATTTAGTTAGGACAGAGTTTTATGCACTGGTTTGATGTGAAGCTGCCCCGCTTCTGAAATGGTTCCAGCAGCTCCTGCCCGCTGGCACCAGCGGTCATGCCGCCAGCTGAGCAGCCTTCCGCAGAGCCAGTCTGCCCGAGAGCTGGCTGCTTGGGAAGAGCCCTCTAAAGCCAGCTCGGCTCCTGATTTGGCTCAAAAATGTGACTTCAGTTGGCTGGTACCAGTGTGAGAAGCCTCAGGAATGTGCCACGAGAGAGAGGGTCATTTTGGTGGCAGCCCTCCTTTCGATTAATTGAAGCCAGTTGTGAATCCAAAGCTTCAGCTAACCAAAAAGATTTACCATATACATGGCTAAAGTGCTCTTTTATCCCCTATACGTTGCTTGGACCCTATTTAATTTGGATTATTTACTTTTGCTTCTCCTAAAGGCTGGTCAGCCTGGAAGAGATGCTCAGCCTGCCAATGCAGCATATTAAGTATCATTTTTCATGAGAAACTCTTCAGAAGGAGCAGTAACATTGCCAAAACCGACATGGCCACAGCACTCTAGCAGCATCTAAACCTTTTAATAGTGCGCTGAGCTCAGGCTCAGTGACTGACAGGCGGGCACCTTGCTTGCCTGGGCAGGTGGAGACCTCGTACCCTCACTGGAAGTGGGAGACAAGTGAGCAGAGGGTGTCTTGGCTTCTGAATGCTGGTGTTTCGTGTACTTCATTTGAATTTGAAAGCTTCTTCACGCTCTGAAACTTGTCACGATACTTAGAAGATAGTAATATGTCACATCAAAAGCCCTGAAAACAAAGTCTTTGTCCTGAATACAGTTCATTTTGTAAAGAAATCCCAGTTTCAAGATAATGTAATATTTCTGAGACATACAAAAATGTTTCAGTTCAGTTTTTTAGTTTGCTCTGCTTTTCATTGCCTAGATATAGATAAAGCTTTACTAGCAGCTGTTACTGTATAGTTTTCCTGTATTTTTTTATCATGTAATACAAAATTATTTATTTTTTACAAACTAATTTATATTCTCAAGTATTTAAAGTTGTTATAAGTTTACCTACTGACAATAAAAAGGCCTGGATTTCTGCCCTTTCTGCTTTTCAATTTCCTCAAAACGGGCAAAATTTGGAGTCATTGGAGAAAGAAAAAATGTGACAAAAGTCTCTGTTGCTTGAGGATTCGTGTTCAAAAAAATAAAGGTTTTGGCATTCTTCATCGCTCTATAAATCTCTTTTGCTATGTGCCCAGTGAACAGGATGCTTGGTGAGGTGAATGAAGGTTTTTCACTGGTTGTGCACAGCCAGCTCTAACGCTCTGTTGTGTAGTGCTTTAAACATTGAATAGCGCGTAGTATCTGAAGAAAGCTACACATTCAGTTAAGGGGAAGAAAAATGGCCTATGGGAATTCTGAAAAAAATAGAGAGAAGCAGGAATGTGAATTAGCCTATCCTTATTGCAGGTTTTTCCTGAATTAAAACAAAGCTCAAAGCTAAGACTGTGTTTTAATCCCTGCTGAACCCAGATCAGAGCTCTCTGGGCAGCATTAAGCAAAGGTAATTACTAAAGAGGTTAGCAGGTTTTTTTTTCCTGTTTATGCTGTAAATATATAAATGTTTGTTCTGATAAGCTCTGCCTTAGTGTGTTTTG
The DNA here is from genome assembly GCF_964035555.1 of Netta rufina. Taxonomy (NCBI): domain Eukaryota; kingdom Metazoa; phylum Chordata; class Aves; order Anseriformes; family Anatidae; genus Netta; species Netta rufina. The sequence continues at coordinate 55,557,550 of NC_140123.1, read as the reverse complement.
TGAAATAGTTTTGTTTCTTCTTTCTGATGCAAATAGTGTGCTTGTCTGCGTAAATATCAGTTGTGCTTATCCATACAGTATATGGCATACCATAATATGGCGTGACTTGAAGTTTACGTTTCCAATATTGTCATTTTTTGGTGAAGATGAAATCTCATTCTGCCAACATTTTAAAGAGTTACTTCTTAGAGTGGCCAACAGATACATTTTTTTCCTCAGTATACCTGAATTTCTTTCTTTTCTCTCTTCTCTTCTAGGCAAAACCAAAGCTCATAGAACCAATAGACTACGAAAATGTCATCGTTCAGAGGAAAACACAGATTTTGAATGATGCCTTACGTGAAATGCTACTGTTCCCTTATGATGACTTTCAGGTAATTTAATAACTGCCTCTCCCTTTCCCCCCCCTCCCTTTTTTAAAACCAGATTTTTAGCAGTAGTTTTTAAATAATAAAGGAATGACACTCATAACTCTCTCTAGCTTAAATAAATAAAATTGTCATTAGTCCCTTTACATTGCTCAATCTATTCTGTCAGGCTACAGTAGAAGAAATATCACAGCTTCTTCATCTGTGCAGATTATAAAGTCTACTTCTGCAACCCAGCAATTTTACTGCCATTTGAAGTAGGTGATCAGTCATTTTTAGATATTTTCACCCCTTTCAGGAGCAGGAAATCATGTGATGTCTGTTCAAAAAAAAAAAGGATCTGCTTTTTGTCATGTTTTCATTTTTAAATTGACTTTTTGTTTTCCTCTTTAGCAGTAAAGGGCATGCATGAATCTTAGAATCTGTTCAAATGAAAGCTGTGATTCTCAGCTGTATGTCACTAGACAAAACTGGATTTTAGCAAAATACCCCTTGCATAAAGGGCTCTGACTTAAGACAGACTGAAATGAAATTTGTGCTCATCTTGATATATTTCTGCAGAACTCCTGTATTTACCTAAATACATAGCGTATTTGAATACTCTTTTTTTGTGTCTCGTTCTAGATCCAGTTAGAGTAGCCACAAACATCTTTGAGACTGTAACTGGTGTAAAATAGTAAGGAACGTCTCTCACGCATGCCTGCAGTCAGTGTCTACCTGTTTTTAAAATTATGCAGGCATCTAAATTAACTACTTCTAGAGACTGTGTTACAGTTGAATACCTTAGAGTTGTTTTCTAAAATCCGACCTGAATAGCTGAGTATTTTATTCAGCCAAGTAGTTGAAGCTAAGCTTGTGGTTGTCATGGTGAAAGTTTGTGATGAGTTGGTGTATTTCTACACAAGGGCATATAAAGTTCCATAAATTACACAGACTTTTTAAGTGATTCTGTAGCCTATGAAACTATTTGCCTGAGTGCAGCTGGACTCTGCTTTTAATATAGTCTGTGTACTTCATTATTACTCGTGCTTTACTTGTAGCCTGCCTATTCAGAGATAAAAATGTTGTTTTTAGCAAACTATAGGTATTCAGAGAATTGCTTGGCCTTCATGTATCCTCAACCACGTGTGTAAGTTTGGACTGTAAGTAAGACTTATTATGAAAGGAAATTGTACTGTCTGTGAACATTTTGAATACTAGTATATCTACTAGACCACTCATGATGATGCCCTATAACCAGGTGTTGGTTTGGGAAATGAAAAGTGGAAGTAGGCTGGAGCCCCTTCTGCAGTGTGGCTCTCCATTGTAGCAGATCAAGAGGAATCGATAACATTTCTGCTAAGCATGCTCTCATATAGTTGACTAGAGAGCTCAATTACCAGGGGTCATTCTGGTAACCAACTCCTAATTACCAATAGAGATGAAAGAAGCCTATCAAGAACGCTCAAACAAAATGCCTGAGGATAATCTGTGGGATGTCTGAAGAGTTTAAGGGCTGTTTCAACTGGCCTATTCTGCAATTCTTAACTTCAGGCTTGTATGATTGAAGCTTGCCTGTGGTCCTCAATCTGCTCCTTTAAAGGGCGTGACCGAATTTTATTCACAAACTAATGTCTCTCATTATGCTTCTGTTTGGGTCCTGTGGTCAGGTATTTATCAGGGCTGTCACTGAAATGTGTATTACATAGAATAATTTCTTTTAGGTAAAATTACCTAAAATGATGCCTAAAGTCAGATTTCTTGTTTCTTTATCCCTCAGAAGTATAATAATCTGAACACATCTTCTAGGTTTCCCCTATAAAGTTTTTGGCAGTCTCGTTTTGCACTTGTTACATATGAAGACTGGTTTATACTGTCAGATTTTATTATTTTTCTGTCAAATATTTCCTCCTAAGACGTGCTGACTCAAACTGTTTCTCTGAACATTTTTATTGCACATTTGACTCTCCGATAATAGTCTGAGCAATCTAGGCTGTTTTCAACAATACGTGATGAATTTAAATCCATCAGTCGATATATTAAGGAATTACTGTCAGAGCAGAAACTTCTTATATGCTTATTTGTGCTTTAGCAATTTACACCTTTTAACCCTGTGCAGGTTACCATAATCATATTTACACTTTTGAAACCTTTAATCTTGTTATGGTTGCCAATATAATAGTAATCATTGAACTGAAGGCATGTTTCCTGCATTTGCCATTCTACTTCAACTATTTTCTACTTCCTCTTTCCTGACTCGTTGCTGTTACACAATGCATGGGCAGCTCTTGGTAAGCCTCAACTCAAATGCCTGATGTTGCCCTCGCCCCCATAAGACGAATTCAATACAATGAGTTACAGTATTTAGAACTGCCTCAATGTGTGTTTTGAACAGCTTATAGGTGGAAGCTCCTACCATTGTTTAAAAACCTGTTCAAGCCATTTCCTCTTACAACATTCTGATCTTATTTTTGCAAAGTTTTTTCCTCGTGCTTAGGTTAAACTGATTACAATCTAATAACCACTTGCCTAAAAAGGAAGCCAAGCCCTAATAATTTCTGAGACACTGAGTAAGGTTGTTTTGTTACCAGCATTGCCCTAAAACTAGCGCTTAAAAAGGCACAGAAAATCTCTCCTAATACTCTGCAGCAGCTGGATACCACTTCTGCAGCTTTTAGTAGAGTACAGAAGTCATGTTTCCTGGAGGTGGATTGATAACACCGTTGAATTTGTGTTAAAGTGGAGATTATTGGGGGAGAAATTAGAGACAAGTGTTCATGCTTAATTTGGATAGCATTTGTTCAGGTAATGCTTTTAGTTAACCAAAATATAATTTAATAGACATGTTTTCCATACAGTTCGTAACAACAACTTGCCCTTTAACTGCTGCTAGGATTTCATAACAAATAATTATTGGATAAAATATTTTTATACCTTTTTCTCTTTTTTTTGGTTGCTAGCTACAGGTTTCAAATGTGTTTGGTATATGTGCAACTTATGTTAACTTATGTTAACTATGTTCACGTTGCTATTTTGATTCTTATTGCCAATTTATTAAGTAGTTACCTTATTGTTAGTTCTCCTCAAGTAAATTACAGAATAGTTTTCTACCTATCAGTTATCTGGGCATTATAACAGAGTAGACCTGCCTTGATTCTAGCAGCTTCTAGTTGCATTGTCTTTGAGTTTTGGTTAAGAGTTTTCCTGCCACGTTGTAAGACTCGCTTAATATCTAGTTCTGAATTCATTGCCAATACCACATTCAGTTTTTGAACTCTTACCACATCAGAGATGTTAGGTAGTAAAGGAGATCTGATGAGAACTTCAAGTCTGTATTGGAAACCAGAAAGCTTGCATAGTGGCAGGCTTCTTTGGACCATGTATTGCTTGCTCTTCTGTCTTTCTCCCAGTGAAAGTTATTCCCCTAGTGAAGAAGAAAAAAGGGGATGGGGGTGGTGAAACCAAAACCAGTAATTCACCTGTTTGTGTTCAGCTGTGACTGTTCTCCAAACACAGATAGAAATAGCTCTTACCTCCCCCCCAGCTACTCAGCTACTGCCAAAGAAATATGTGAGCACGGATGGAGCAGAAAATGCTCTGCTCTGGGAAAACTGACAAAGGTTCAAAGATTGGTCTTCAGCCAACTGATCTAGTTACATGAAACTTTCCAGTATTACACTTAAATGCATTTGTCATCATCCTAAATTTGGTTGGTTGAGGTTATGAATCCTGTTTTTTCGTTCCTATTTTACATACATACATATTTGTGTGTGTGTATGTGAATATGTATATGGTAGCAGCTCATTTACTTTTCAGAAAAGTGATTTTTTTTTTTTGTCTTGCTTTATGTTGATCTTTCTATTCAAATTAGGATTGTAATTTTTTAAAAAACTTTTTGAGTTTCTACATTTCCCTAGTGTTATCATATTCAAACACCAGCAAGCTTTGCTTTTCCTCTGGTTTCTAAAAGACCTCTTCATCAGCAACTTTCTCTCCACATATTGTGTCATTTTTAACTTACCATTTCAAGATCGTTCCAGTTGCTTTTCACAAGCTCAAGTTCTGAGTTTTCTGCATTGGAATCCCCAATCAGGTTTCTCCCTAACTTGTTCTGATCAACCTTGTGGTACCTTTGTGCTTTGCACACTGTTAATTTCTAGCTACTTTTTGTTTAATTTTCACTGTGGCCTCCATATAATGTGTTTGTTGTATTAAGGTGATAGAGCAACTTCTCCCCCTCCTTGGAAATTTGGCTATTAATCTTACTAACCTCAGTTGCAGTGCTGTCTGTCAGTTAGTCACTCTTCTAGATACTTGCCTCCCAGCAAGAGTCTATTGCAGGTCCATTGGGTACTCTTGTATTGAATTTTGTGCCTTTTCATGGCTTATTATGTTAATCCAAGTCACTTGCATTTCACTAAATTAGTAAATAATGAAATGGTTTCTTGACTAAGTAGCATTAGCTTAAAGTAGACTACCTCCAGGAATCACATTGACAGCTCAATAATTATGGATTTGGTGATGCTTAACTGCATGGTAGGTAAATAATTAAAAGAAACCTTAACCCAAAACTGTTACTAGTGATTACTTTGCAATAAGACACCTTATACCTAAACATTTTTGTTTCAAAATACACACCTTCTGAGTACAATCTCCATTCTTTCAGTAAAGATTTATCTCAATACAGAATAAGTTTACTTGCAGGAAGTCCAACATGGGTACATTCCTACTCAATGATGGCATTACAAAGTCATTGTTATTTTTGAAGGCGTTTTGGAGCCTAGTTTAGCTGTTGTTTCACCTTTGTTCCCTTTGGGTTTGAGTCATGTGGATTTAGAACACTTTCACGTAGAGCTCTTGACTTTTAGTTAATACGAGTTAAGTAGCTCTGGAAATAGGTATCGTGCCACCTTTACAGAAAAAGAAGTAAGCCTAGGATTCTAATGGAAGGCATGTCTTGAGTAGAAGGAACAAGCAAAAAAAAGTTATCATATTTAAGTAGAGTCTGCATTTTAGAGAGAGCACAAACTGGTCAAAACATAATTATTTTTGAAGTGTTCAAAGAAATTTCACTAACTTTTCTTTTAAAATCTGTTCTATGTTTTTCCTTGAGTCCTTAGCTAAGTAGCCTAAATGCAGAGTTCAATTTACCTTAGAAATTACTATAGCACTTGACATTCCCCATGCAAGTCTCTTCTGACACCTAATAGCTCTAAGGGCATGATCCAAGAGGCAGCATGCCATCTTTTCAATTGACTTTCTTTTAAAATGGTTTCTGTCACTACTTCTTGAGGATTTGCCTTCATAAACATTATCCAAAGTGTATGGGAATGTGTGGGTAAGTGACTGTTGAGTTGTTATCCTGTAATCTTTTTCCCATTTCTCCTGCATTTTGCATAGCCCTTATTTTGCCAGCAAGATGCAGTATGCTATTGATATCCTCCATTGCATTCTCTCTACTTTGCAGCTTTTATACTTTGCAGTATAAAAGTGATATGTCAGCAGTGATACTTTGTGCTTTTTCGGTTTGCTCTAGCTGCTGAGGCTTACATAGAATGGCAATACTGTCACTAGGCAGCCTGTCCAATTTACAGAGAAGAGAACTTTATCAGCTAGCCTCAAGTACTTATCCACCTCCAAAGTGGAGAGAAGAATATGTAACAACTATGTTAAAAACACAGGAGGAAGAAGGATAAAAGCTAAGGGATAACAAAAAAATAGGGCTCTCGGGCATGTCTGGTTGGCCTCCAGATGGGCCAAATGGACTTGAAGAATGTTGTGTTGGCTGGCTTCTGTCCCACCTACATCTACCTACATGATGAAATACCTGCACGTGGGACCTGTTGTCCAGCGTAGAATTGCTCACAAACAGATCATAAGATACCTGGAGTACCAGAGAAAGCTGGTAATTTAAGACCTGCCTTATTTTTTGCTACAGAAACATAGGTGTTGACACCTTATTCCTCAGAATGCAGTGATTAATCTTGAGAGCTACTTCTTTGTGTGTGATTTATTTAATATATATATATATATATGTATATATAAACCTCATTCAAGATATGAAAATACTTTGTATATGAAAAATCCACTTACACTTCTCATCTTGATAAAATTGAAGACTGAATTCTGTTGACTTACACTTTGTAACAATGACTTCTGTATAAACTGTGGCCTGGAAAAAGGGTCATGGTTGCTGCATGTTATGTTCATTGTAAATGCTTAAGGACACATTATGTTAAAGACACCCTGCTACAAAATCCTTGGTTGTCTTTTGGCAGGTCTTTAGTGCCACCTGAAAACATCTTTTGTCTTAGAGAACATCTTGCTATTTCCCATAAAGAATGGGGAAAGAGGACTAAAATGACTCAGCAAATCACATGCCAGATTTTAATATTAGTAAAAGTGTAATTTTTTAGCCTATGTGTCAGAAACACAGCTAAACTGTCAAGAACATGAAAACACCTTCTAGCCTGAGATACACAATATGGAGAATCTAATTTCAAATGGGTTATGTGTTCCTGAATCCAAAGTAATGCTCTAGCTCACTAGCGGATAGTTGTACAGCATTTCATTTGTACAAAACAGTTCTACCAATGGATTTGTGAGGGAAAATTTGTAGTCCTTCCTGGTTTTTCTTCTGGATTGTACTATATACATGGTTGTATCTGAAAGCGTTGTCCTGTTGCTTTAGTAGTGATTTTTAGGAGTTTGCTCTAAATAAAGATATCTTCACTTGGTGCATTTCCTGGCTCTCTGATGAATTATTGCAGCCGCAGGATGACTTGACAAAGAGGCAGCATGCATGATGTCAATTAATAACATGGGTTAATTTGACAAACTAAACATTGCCTGCCATTCCTCCCCCCAGCCCCACTTTGGACATTCAGTCTCTCTTCCATATTTTTAAAAGATGCATAACATTTCTACATCTTAGATTTGTTTCAATTCAGTGAACAAGCCTGAAAATGACTTGAGATTGAGGGCCATATATCTATCCCCATGTTTTTGGCCTGATTTCAAATGTGTGTGAGGGGGGGAAAGCCTATGCATTCATGCCATGATGGTGAGATTTTTACCTTTATTATTTTTTTTTTAACATTTTTCTCAGCATCACTGGTGTATTTTAAGAGAAACAGCAGGTTGATCTTCTGACTGCCAGCAAATTGAGCTTTATCTGCAAACTCCTATTACAGATGATGGATGATCAAAATCACTTTTTAACCTAATACTGAAAAACCAAAGGAATCACACTTGGGTATAGTTAGGGAGTTCATGATTATTTAATATGATGAACACCTGCTAATGTAAAACCAGAGTAAGATTTTGTATTTGATTCCAAAATAAAGGAATAAAATTGAGCCTGGCTTTATTTTCCAATGTCAGTGAAAACAAATATTTTAAAGTTTATGTGGCTTTAAAAAGCATGTTTTCTTAATAAGGAACATGTTTCTATAATTTGGAACACTTAATTCTTAAATGCTTGAATGCTGTTACTATATGCAGAAATATCTTCTTGCAGTTTTTTTTTTTTTTAACTCTGTTTTATGATTTATTTGATCCATGAGGTGTTTTTTATAATTTTTGTTGTTATTTTGTGGTGTTTTGCTTTTAATACCTCCTTACCTCTCACATTTAAACAATTAACACTGTCACTTCTCAAGTCACTTTTCAACAGAGTTCTGGACTAGACGAATGACTTGACCACGAGAACAGGAGAAGTTTTCCTCCTTCAAAACTTTACTGTACTTGAATATTCTAACCTCAGAAGCCTCCCCCAGCTAATGGGGTGGGCCTTTGTAACAACAATCCCCTTATAGATCAGTCTCTCAACAGGGACAAGTTAAGATAATGTACTGCCACGTCTCCTTCCTTTTTGACCATCTGTATGTGGAGGTTTTTCTTGTCACACTCTTCTCTGGTCATTCCTGGTGTTGCAGTGTGTGGAGCGTAGGTAGCAAGCGAGTGATCACACCCCCTTCCAGGCCCAGGTTGTGGAAAGGCTTTGTCCATCTCTGACCTAGTCTGACATTTTTTTTCTAACACTTTCCACATGGTACAAAGTCATTTCTGTTGTGCAGTTCCAGAAGATTCTGTGAGGTTTTTATCTTTCATATAGGAGTTGAAAGTGCCTAAGGCTTGCTTTGGTATTGGTCTTAGGAGCAGCAATTCACAGTCACAGTGAGATTTCCTGCAGTCTGTCAGCCTTCCTTTGCTTCTCTCAACTTTGGCATGGAATGGGAGCGAGTTCTTACTTAGTAAGCATCCTTTGGTAGACAGGAGGATATCCAGGGATCAAGGCCATCTTTCTCACCTTCAGCTGAACAATACAAGTCTCATGTTTTTGCCCCCTGAAATCTGCAATTGAACTGTTCTTCTTGTTTTGGTATGAATTGTTGCTTTTCTGGAGTAATAGTATTCATATGTAGCAACAGCACCACTCTAATGTCTGCATTCAAAATAGTGAAGTTATGCTGTCAAGGGGGAATTATTTTTACTACTATTTTCTTGGCAATGGTAGCAAAATAGAGGAAAACACTTTTTTTTTTTTTTTTTTTTCAATGGCATCTAATTCTTCCTGATTCCAATGTTGTCATCTTAATCTGGCTGAAAAGAATTCTTCTGAGAGAATAAAGCTGCTCATGTGTGAATGAAAGCAAATTGTCATTAGTGTCTGTTCTCCAGTACTGTATTCACAGGATGTTTTCTGCTGAGCTTCTGTCCCAGATATAGTGATATAACTGAGTGTTGCCATATTTTATCATCTTTAAATTGAGGGTTTCATTATTTTTTTTCTGTTGTTTATCAGACAGCATTGCTGAAACGTCAGAGTCGATACATTCATTCAACGGTTCCTGAAAATGCGGAGAAAGAAGCTCAAAGCTTATTTGTAACGGAGGTAATGTTGGAATTTTATATGGCTGTGTGTAATAGCAGGGTTATAACTGAAGTGTATTTATTCTGCTTTATTTATTAAGAAACAAATAAAACCCTGAAAAATTACAAAATATTGCAACCTGGTTCTCAATGCTTTGCTTTGAGATGTAGTTATGTTTAGTTTTCTCAAGGGAAAGAAAATTTCTAGGGAAAACTAGTATTTTTTTTTCCTTCAGTGGCTGGAAAGGAAGAATTAGTGGATAGCTGTGAATGATACTGTTTGTGGAACTGATTTTGAGGATGCTTCTCTCTCCACCTCCTCTTACCCTTCATGCTTTTGGCTTTCCCAGATGAATATGGGTGATTTACATACATAGTATCGATAGCAATAGTGAATCTCAATGAATCAGTGTGGCTATTTTTTCTGTTAACGTGTTTTGTCCTAGTCATTCTTAGTTTGCTCATAATAATCTTGTAGTTTTCTGGAACAGAAGTATTCATAACATTAACACTTGTAGAGGTCAAAACTCATCCTCTCTGCTCGATTTCTATGCTACGTGTAGAAGAAACATTCTCAAACTTAGTGTCTCTTAACTGCTTTCTTGTGTTGACATCCCCTTGGTTCTGCCTGTGATACCACATTATCTTTAGTGTCTTGTTTAAGCCTTTAAGATTAAAAGGTTTAATTTTTTTTTTGCCTTTATCTGCTGTTTTTTAACCGATATACTTCAAGGTGATGTTTTAACATCTGAAGCAAGTAAGTGTCTGTTGTAATATCAGGAAAACTAACGGAGCTTCAAATAGCTGAATCTATCTTAAACCTTGAAGTGATTTCTCCACAGTGATTGATAGATAGCCTTAATACCTAACCTAAACAACTCGAAGATAAATTTGGAGGTGGTAGACAAGGAGGGAGCAATGATGTAGGTAATTCAAGAAGTTCAATGAGTTTCTGCAGAAACAATTGCTTGGCAAATATTAACTTTGTACTTTGAAATATAAAGACAAGAATATAAAGAAAAGTATTCTTGAAGTATTAAATGCTGTGTATGTGTGCACATAAGTCTATTTCTGTAAAACAGAAAATGTTTTACCACAGGACTTCTGACAACAGATCTTGTCAGTTTTATGTTACTTCAGTCAAAGCCAAGATAAATCAGTACTTTTATGTTGTAGCAATATGGGTGGAGTAAAATGGTATTTCCTGTGTTCTAGTCCAGGGCTATTGCTTTTCAACAGCTGCAAGCATAACTGCACTTAAATGTGTGCTTTATGCTAGAGAGCATGCTAAGCAAACTAAGGCTAGAAGCCTAAATGTAAAATGTAATATTCTGTTTTAATAATGCATGTGTATTTTAATGCTGAAGTTTTTAGAAGTTCGGTCACATTTCCAGCTGCAGTGAAATGCTGCTTTAACTTTTCAGACAACTGAGGATGGTGAATCCAGATGCCGAATACACTCACCATTTTCTGCTTTTGTATGATACACATCTATATGATAACGTCCTATCGAAACATCACGTGTTACGAAAAGCTTTATGGCACTGAACAGTATCACAAAAGAAGGGAGGTGTACAGAATTTTTGGAGATCAATGTGTAATCAGAGTAGTTCATAACAGCTGTATCTGAGGAGGATTTTGGTGTGTGCATCTAGTGAATGCTGTTTTTACAGTTAATTCTCTTCCAATTAATGCTGATATTTGGTTTCCATTGAAATAGTGCATCAAAACCTACAATTCAGACTGGCACGTTGTTAACTATAGATACGAAGATTACTCAGCAGAATTTCGACAGCTTCCAAAGTATGTATGTTATCCACTGGTATAATGCAAGGAACTTTTATAGCAATGTATTTACCACAGAAATGTATTAATTCATGCAATATGTGCTTTGAAATATGCTGTATCACTGTTTAGTAGTAGAGATGATGATTTCTAGGGTGGAACTGATACGGAACTTGAAGGGATAAGGTCTTGTTAACCATTTTCTGGGAAGATACCTTAGGAACGTTGCCTTACTCATAGGGAGGCTGAAGCATGAATTTGTATCGTGGACGATTTAAAATAAATGTCAGAACTAAAACGGTAATGTTTTGATGAAACTTAAATGGTGATATCTTTGTTTTTGTAGCTTCAAAGGCAGCTTTTAGAGCTCTCTTTAGAAGCTTAGGAAATAGAACCTAACAGACAAATATTTATACAATACTAACTGAGAAAGGTGGATGCAGTTATTTCCGAGTGTTGTACGAATATGCTGTATACCCAAACAAGCACTCAGTGTTTATCTAGGTTTATCTGGAAATCTGAGTAAAAAGGTGAACATGGCTTTTCTGGAATCACGTTTGTTTGTTTTTTTTTCCCATCTTGAAAGTTGCATTTAATGAAGTACAGTTTAAAATGGATTAGCTCTTTTTAAAGTGCGTATGCTCCTCCTGGTTACAGACATGCAATACAGCACCAACTCCTGTTTTTTAGGTGCAATGAACTTCGATGTTACGTGCATCGTTCTGAGAAATTCCTGGAGAAAAGTATAATTGCAGATGAAATATACCTTCATCAATAATAATAATGATAATAAAATTCTGACATTGATAACATTAGGTTCTCAGTACATAATTAATCAAATTTGGTTTTGCTATAGCATGGATGTTTGGTATTCATTTTTATGTTTGTATTGGTAGTTGATAACAGCTTTAGAATTTGTTGGAACAAGTTTTGTTTAAAATTCATGTGAAGAATGAGACTTGATTTCCCTAAGACATACTATTCCCATTGGTGAAAAGCTTTGCTGTATTTATGGCACGTAATACAGATGTGTCTCCTACATAATCTTCTACAGTCTTCTGTAGTCTTCTACACTTCTTTCTTCACATTCTGGAAGGCACTGTAGTTTTCTGATAGAGGTGGGGAAGGAGAATCAGAAGGAGGAGCTTACACTGTTTGTCTTTGATTTGTCAATTTAAAAGCAACATTTTAGAAGCAACTTAAAAAAACAAACAAAAACCCAACATTGCTTCTGCTGCCATATGTTATGTCCTTCCTAAGTCTAGATAACCATTTGCATTGCAGTTTGTTATGGGTATCAGTTATTGCACCTAAGATATTAGGAGTGCAGTGAACAAGAAGGTATTTGGTTCTCTTCAGTTAGTCAAAAGGACAGTGACAAGCAGAACAATAGAAGGACCGTGACCAGATACACAAATGAGCAAAATTACTGGATGAGAGAGATTTCATGAAAAGTATGTTTTCAGCCAGTTATTCTTGTACTTTTCCCTCCTCAGCTAGATAAAAAACATCTTTCTTTTTGCAATATGAAATATGTAACCAATCATGAAATATCTAGTATTTTATAAGCCTTTTCTTCCCTAGCAAAGGGACAAAACCGGAGAAGCTTCCAGTGCATTTATATGAAGTGGATGAAGAAGCAGATAAAGATGAGGTGAGATAACAAATTAATTCCTTGCTTTCTCCTGCTCTCAGTAAAGAATGTTTGCAGAAAGGAGAGGTTAAAGTTGGGTTAAGTGTTGATGTGACAACTGATGATTAAACAGTCTGATTTGGAGGGTAAAAAAAGCAAAACAAAACAAAAAAGCAACTTGTACCTACCACCTTTGAAATAGCGTTGTATTCCTTAGATCTGTCATATGAGTAAAGCAAGTGTTGACAGATGCTGAAACTGAAGAATTTTTTAACAGTGCTGAAGAACAAGCTTTGAAATGTCATAAGGTCTATCTGATTTTATACTGTTTCCTTGTAGATGGCCATGTTTAGAGAAATATTTTATGTAGTTTAAGTTGCAAAGCTGAGTAAAATCATAAGTGAATCTGTTCCAACATGAAAGTACACACACTTAAGAACACATGGCAGTATAGTGTACAGTTAAAATTAGAGGTAGCATATGAATTAAAATTTGATATAAATTTGAATGTAGGATGACTCCAGAAAATCTGAAAAAGTGAAAATAAAGTTTGCTAAAACTCTTAATTGCTTTCCTTTTTTTGTCACTGGCCTAGGGAAACCAGTCAAATATGGTCTCAAGCAATTTTCAATGATGTCTTGAATGTCAAAGACTTTTTTTCAATAACTGCTTCTGTTATTTGTGTTATTGAGTTTTTACCACGCCCTGTGCAAACACAAAGTTGTTAAAAGCCAGTACTTTCTTTCCGTATGAGTACTTGAACTCTTACATCACAGAAAATAAATAAATAAAATGCTTTTTGTAGCTTTGCCCATAACAATTACTTTGTTTATAAATTCCTTGTATTCAGAACTGCTGTGTATGAAATAAAAGTAGTTCCTTTATAAGTTTTCCCAGATTAAATGTGGGGAAAAAAGTAGTCCAAGGAGCGTGTCTGAATAAGTAAATCTCTGAACAGTCTCAGGATGCCATTTTTTTCCAACGTTGCTATTAATGTGCACTGTAATATTTGGACAGACAAGTAATTTCATGTAATGTATGCAAATTTTTCTATTTGTATGGTGAAAATAGTTATGTTTTCTGTTATACTGAAAATTAAAAGACTTGTCATTATTTAATGTGATAATATTTCTGACAACAGAATTGTTTTACAAAACAGTGAGTTAAACGTGGAAAAAAATAATGGAGATAGAATTGACTGTGATTGTTATTGGGAAAAATGCTTATGGCTACAGTTAGTTAAACACTGCAATAATATAGCTTGGCTATTGCCAGGTGGTAAGCTTTTTTCTTTTACTAGGAAATGTGAGTGGAAGAGACTTCCTATTTCATTCTGTCCAATTTCCTGTTACAGCAGGCAGTAACGTCATCTCTTCCAGAGCTACAGTCACTGAAGAAGAGTTCTGCTACTCTTTGCTGAGGAACTGAACATATAAACAGAAGAAAAAAAAAAACACACCACATGTTAGGAAGAGGAGGGAGCTTAATGGGAATAGGATGGGGATGGGGGAAACAAATTGTTTCCTCAAGGGAAGAATACCCTGCTTGTTAAAAACTGTCGAATTGTTTCGTATGTTTTAATCTAATCTAAAAAAGTGAAGAGGCTTTTCTTTCAAATACTAGCATCTTTGTTTGCCAAAAAACATATGTGCAGATCTTATATAAAAAGGTGTTTTTTGTGCGTTTTTTTAAGAAGATTTATTAAGAGAATGATAAAAACCAAAAAGCTCCAAGTGATTAAACTTGAAGGAAAAACACACAAAGATTAAACTAAATCTCGCAGTATTAAAAAGGGGAGAACTACCTTTCCAAAAGTAATTCGTGCTATCAGGCCATCAAGTTGATATTCATAAATGGAATTTTTAAGTCAGCCAGGGGTGGAGGTTCAAGATCAGGAGCTGTTTTTATTGAAACAGTTGCTGTAGGAATAAATTTTGGAGCACAGTTTGTGGGAAAGATAATTTTTTTTTTTTCTAAAAGCGAAGCATAATGTGCAGCAGCAATAATAATAAAAAAGGAAATTAACTTACCGGTTGGAAACAGGAAGTATGTTTTCAGTGTAAAAGTTGTGTGTTAATGGCTATGGACTTTGTGTTCCTTTGTATTAACAGATGGTAGGCTGGATAAATTCAATAGCTTTTTGGCTCTGTAGGCAAGGATTCTGTCTGATGGCAATGGTGTAACTAGAGAGGCTCAAATGATGCTCAGTTTTAGTGTTAGAAAGTATCATGCAATTTGGTAGAGGCTATGAATTGCAAGGTCTTAACAGAGATAAATCTAAGCTTTTGTTAATACATGTAATGAAGGAATTCTTGTCATATCTATGGTCCTGTCTGTGGTTTATGGAACCACAGAAAAAATGTAGTTTCATAATTACATAACTTCTTGCCCAGAACCAACTTCTGCCAATAACTCATCACCAACCCATCACCTTGGACTTGTAAGGGTGGTTTTAAAACCATCCTTTCTTTAGGGATAACTCTTAACCAGTGTAGGTAGAGAATCATAGTTCGAAACCCACCGTCTGGAGTTGTCATCTTTATATGGTACAAGAAAAATTACCTAGGTAATGGAGACCAGAGTGTGTGTGGGGGTAATGACTTTCCAATTGGAAACACGCAGACTGCACTGCTTGGATAGTGAGACTCATGGGGGCATATGAAAATTTGCTATTTTGGTTCTTTGCTTCTAGGGCATCTGTCAAGTGTTCTGAAAGTTGGTGACCGTGTCAGCCTTGCTTTACCTCATTTTCTTGCAAGCTGACTAGAATATTTGAAGGAACAGATTGACACAAATTTTGCCTTCTGTTTGCAGTTTTTTTTTTTGAAGTTCTCATATGCATATGAATATGCAAGCTAGACAGAATAAATAAGCTGTAAATAAATTAGCTAGGGACTTCTTACAGAATGTTCCTTGATTTAATTCCAGAAACTAATTAATATTATTCAAAATTTGGTTCAGCTGTTGAACTAATGACTGTCACCCATATGTAATTACTTTCTGTTGTATTTTGTCTTCATAACTGAGAAAAGGAATTAGGAAAAGTAGATGAGGCAGTTGAGGGAAGTTTTGTGTGTGTGGTTTTTTTTCCAACTAGATGGCTAATTTTGAAGATTTGGATGATTAATTGTCAAGAGTATTTCTCTTTTACATGGTTGAAATGCTTTCTCTAAGTCTACTTAATGTTTTTGTTGTGTCAGAATGGGTTACCTCAACTGAAAAAAATGGTAAAGTTATATGCTACTGCTGTTAATGATTGCATTAATAGGTGATTTAATATTTATTACGTGGAAGTTGTAGATCTGTCATTTTGATCAGTTTTAATAGTGGGGTACTGCTTTTTAGTAGGTGTTAACATGCTATGAGGTTGGATGTAGTTTCCAAATTCCATGGACTGGTATATGGAAGTGGTATACAGGCAGTGTCATGTAGGATACATGCACTGAATCTGCTGTGGGTTTTTTTTGTTGTTTTTTTTTTTTTTTTTTTAACTTGCCATTACTGCTGAGTTTGGTCTTACTTGCCTTAGAAAGTTTTGATTCTGACATAAGAACAGATCCATTTCAAGACAGTTTTCTTTAAATTCTTAAAGTAATGTCTTAGAGGTAATACATATAAAACAAAAAGGGTTGAGAAATCTTGATTGAAGTTTTGGATAAGCACGAGTTTATCCAAATCTGATAATAGAAATCAGTAAAAATTAGTGCACGGGGAGACTAGAATGTAAATAAATAAATAAACACTCTGAGTTTTCTGTCTTCCCTTCCCAGAGAATTTAGAATTTATCTTGTCTAATGTTCAGCTCTCTAAATATTTAATATTTAGCCATCTAATTGGATCAATATTTAATATTTAGCCATCTAATTGGATCATCCTGCTGGTGATGGAGAAAGCCTCTCTTACTGGCCAAGTTGTATTAAATTAAATGAGGTTAATCTCACATCCTTGGTCCTAGCTGAAATATTTGCTATATAATTTCACAGTATTTGCTATATAATTTAATAGAACATAATTATCATTATATTATGAGCGTTACTATTCCATCTTTAAAAATGACTTCTGAAATACGCAAATATATGTAATGGTTTTAGTCTGTGATGATAAACTTTACTTTTTTTCCACCTCCCTGCCTTCATCTCCAGGACGCAGCATCTCTTGGATCTCAGAAGGGTGGAATAACAAAACAAGGATGGCTGTACAAAGGCAACATGAATAGCGCAATCAGTGTGACCATGAGAGTAAGTTTATGAATGGCCTATGCATGGTGAAAAATGAACACCAACGTTGAAATCTCATCGTGTTTTTGAGGAAGTCCATTTGCATGTGCTTTTCTTCCAACAAAAAGAGCATGAGGTGGAAGAGAGATGCTTGTATATCATTTATAGCTGTCAAATCTTTCTTGCCCTTCACAGTACCTATTAAAAAAAAAAAAAAAAAAAGCAGTAAAAATCCATTATGTGAGAGAAGAGCAGTGTTTTAAAGCACTTCTCAGCCAGACCCTTTTGTTAATAGTAGGAAAGGGGCTACTAATACACGTCTTTAGTTTTATTACATCTTCAATTAGAAATAAGTTTAGACTGATTTTGTTGGGTATCATATTTGAATATTTTATACATAATGTTGTAAAGTCTGTTGAAAATACCTTCTTGTGGATCAAAAATACTTTCAGATAATACAATACAATTGTATTGCAGACTTTTCAGTTATTTTTTTCCAAAAAAAAAATCTTTTTAACTTACTGATTTCAATCTTGTTTTCTAATGATACCCCTTAGGTTATGTGTAAATAAAAGCTTTTTTCTCTAGCTGACTCTAAATAGTTCTGGGTCAACATACTAATGTTGAAATTCTTTTTCTTTACTTCTTTCTTTTCACTAGTCATTTAAAAGAAGATTTTTCCACCTAATCCAACTTGGTGATGGATCCTATAATCTCAATTTCTACAAAGATGAAAAAATATCAAAAGAACCCAAAGGATCAATATTTCTAGATTCCTGCATGGGAGTGGTTCAGGTAATTATAATTATATTGCTTGCTTTTCAGTTAATTTTGTATTTTATAGCAAATGGATTAAAAGAAATAATACAGGTAACCTTTGTCAGACATAGATAAGAATCTGTTATGCAGAGGAACAACTACATACGGTGAGTCTTGCAGAAATAGTGAACTAGATTCTGAATTGAAGGAGGCTGAATTCGAAACATTTATCTGAAAAGAACAGAAATTACTAGTTGATGTCAAGTATTAATGTTAAGGGCAAAATTTTAAGGCAAAAACAAAAAATAAATTATGGCAAAGTAATGACTGCATAAAATTAGAGTTAAGTTCAATTACATTTTGTTCTTACATGGGCTGTAAAATGTTTTGCATAGCTTCTTGTGTGGGATTTTTGTTGTGGGAATTGTATTAAATTCAGTCACCCTTCCAGATGCTTTCATTTGACCTTTACAATATTACTTTCATGTGCTCTTCATTTTTAAAACAGTTAAGGGCTTTGGTAAAATGTTTGTCAGTAGCAAGTGCCAAAGAAAAGAGTGTTTTCTGTTGTGATTCTGTTACGTATTTACAGTACAGCATGTAACTGTTTTGTTAGGCACAGTATACCTGGAAAAAAACCTTGGGTTTTAGGGCTTTGTTAACTTTGATAGAAATAGGCAAAGTTTAGTAAAAATGTATTTTTTAAATAATATATAATGTCTTAGTGTAAAGTTCTTTAAAGATTTATGCAGAGATACAACAGCTTTACAGAGGATTATTTTTTTCTAAATATTGTAATGTTTTGGGAAATCTTGTAAATTTCTTCATATTGCAAGTTGCATATTGAGATTTACACAAATTGTTTTGCTTTAGGGGTGCAATTTTGGCCAATTCCACTGCAACTAATTTGATTCATGTTTTTTTAAAACAATCAAACAACAACAATAACAAAAAGGTTCATAAACACATTTGTGGTCTTTGTTTTCCTAATCTTATATCTTTCCTTCTGCTCTTCTGGTACAACTTCCTCTGCTTTGGTGCCTTTCTCTCTCATAACATCAATTACCCATCTCAAGGCTGTTCTTGTTTCAAACAAACAAAAGGCTCTTTTTGTTTCTCATCCAGGTGATGGCTAGTTTCTAGTTATCAGCCTGTGGCTCTGTTATAGACTATTGAGGGCGATGCTATATTCATTTATGTGATCAGAAAGCATTGATATTTCCAAGAGTTACAAATAGAAAGGCCCGTCAGCAAAGGGAAGTGCAACCACAATAGGTGCACTTCACCAAAGGGAAATGTAAAGTCCTGCACCTGGGGAAGAACAACCGCAGGCACTAGTACGTCGTGCTGGGGATCACCCAGCTGGAAAGCAGCTCTGCAGAAAAAAACATGGGGTCCTGCTGGACACCAGGTTGAGCATGAGCAAGTAATGTGTCCTTGATGCAAAAAAAAAAAAAAAAAAAAAAAAAAAAAAAGGTTGTCCAGAGAGATGGAGGAGTCCCCATCCCTGGAGGTATTTAAGAGACATGGAGATGTGGCACTAAGGGACATGCTTTAGTGATGGTATGCAGTAGGTCAGGTTGATGATTGGTCTTGATGATCTGGAAGATCTTTTCCAACCTAAATGAATGATTCTAAATGTATTGGTATCCTGGGCCACACTAGGCAAAGTATTTTCAGCAGTTCAAGGGAGGTGATGCTTCCCCTCTACTCAGCACTGGTGAGGAGTGTTATGCATGTTATGTTCTCCTCTACTCTGCACTGGTGACCTGGAGTATTATGTCTAGTGTCAACTCATGCGGAAAAAAAAAAAGTGGTCTTTACACAACAAAAATTGAAATTCCATTTAATAGAAGAGGAAAATAAATAATAAAAAAAAAAAAGTCCCACCACTGCATTTTACAGTTGTCTGACTTGGAATGCATGGAAGTAGTTGTTCTTTTAAGGTGAACATAATTCTAAGCTGCTGTTCTCAGGAACCAAACTATTTGTTTCAGAGTAAGTTGTTTTTTTTGGTTTGTTTGTTTGTTTTTTGTGAGGGAGGATTAGTTCCAACTGCTTTCTTATAACATTTCTCATTTGTGTTTTAAGTTCATTTAGTACATAGACTATTTGCTCTTTAAATGCAGAGGGTGCACAGAACAGAAAAATGCTGGCTTCATGAACAGATTTTAAAGATAAAGCAGTTGGAATAAACTCCTTCACCAGCCTTTCTGTAAGGGGCAATGCCGAGTATGTGCGACAGTATTTTGGGGTGAAGGGTGTTTCTTGTAGTCTTGGGGTATGTTAAGACTTCTCCGCATAAAAAAAAGTCCAGCCACATAATGTATGCAGCCATATAAATACATAGCTTAATCACTAACTCACTCATCTGTGAAAGCAGACAAGTGGTAAGATGCACCACCTATGTCAAGGATTTCAGCTGTGAAAGTTAAGGGTTACAGTAAGGAAGTAAATGACAAATCTTAAGAACTGACTTTAATTGGTAAGGCTGCCTTAGATCTGGAGACCACATGTTTCTTTATATCTTTAACAGAAACTTACATTTGGTAGGAAGCTGAATGCTTTGGCAAGCAGTAGTTAATTCTGTTAATTGAAACATCTGAAGTATGGTGAAAACCAGAATGTAATTTGACATCAAATTTAACTTAAAACCACCATCAAGGCTGTCTTGTTGTTTGTTTTAATGTTTAACTAATGAGTTTGTCAGAGTTTTTTTAGTTAATGTGACAATAATGCAGAATTTTCATTTGTTGGCATTTGAGACTTCTGAATTCATTCTCAGGAATGTGAGTCAAGCCAGGTAGTACTTGTGAGGCCTTGACTTAAATCGTAGAAAAAAGGTGACATTAATGGTTGATGAACAAAGGAGAAATGCTTGATTCCCAACTTCTAGTGTATTTAAATCTTGTAATATCGGTGTATTCAGAGTTGAGACTATTTATGACAACTTCTGGTATAAAAATGCAGCATGCAAAAGATTCTCGCTCAAATGTTGTTTCGTGCTCTTTTATCACTAGATCTTTGTTAATTTCACTTCCAGGTGATCTGGATACATGAAGACTTTCTACTTGTAATGTCGTATTCATTGTCACATTTAGATTTTTTTTAAATCTTGACGAGCAAAATGATGGGAGGGATGGGAAAATGGGCTAATATTTTTTATACTTCCACTTGGTGAAGTGGTACGCATAACTTCAGAAGGTCAAATATCAGAGAGGAAAAAGGATTATAATAATACACTTGTTCCAAGTGTGTGCCTTTGAAATATTTGAAGTACAAAAGTGTTATATGAATAGCATCATTAGATTTATGAGTAGACAAGATGTAAAAATGTCAAAAAAATCTTTTATTTTATTATAGAACAATAAAGTCAGACGTTTTGCATTTGAGCTCAAGATGCAAGACAAGAGTAGTTACCTTTTAGCTGCAGACAGTGAAATTGAGATGGAAGAATGGATCAACACTCTGAACAAAATCCTTCAGCTTAACTTCGAGGCTGCAATGCAAGAAAAGAGAAATGGAGAATCTCATGAAGGTAAGAAGGGTTTCCAGCTATGCTGGTACACTTACTTGACAATGTCAATATGTGTGCATTCAGAAATAAAGGCTTTATATTTTGTATGTTTTTATAAAGGCTTTATATTGTTGTTAAAATTTATTTTCCTTTGGTCATTCTGGGTCTTCTCATTGTCTGTTGAGCTGATGAGAGTTATGCCCTTTGGGCAGCATTACAGAATAAAGGAACTGTTCAGAAGTCTAGATAATAGAACCCACAATGAAAAATCGTGACCAAGGTAGTTCAAGAAAAAGAGAAGATCAAGGAGGGACTTATTTTTAAAAATGCATAAAATATGTTGAAAATGGAATAACCTGTTCTGTGTCCACTGTAGATAGAACAACAGGACATTGTGATAGTAATGAGGTATTTAAATTTACACATGACTTTCTTGACCACAGGTATATATATTTTTTTTGCTTCTTTGCTATTGGAACCCTTTAAGTATAGGTAAGGCAGACATCTGAAAGCAATGTGATGCAAGTACAGTTGATAGGTGGGTGACAAAAGGAGAGTCTGTATGTCATCTTCTGCAATTTTTGTCCTGAGAGTGGATGGGGAAGAAAACTGGTATCAGACTAAGGACATGCCTATCCAGAAGAACCTGGAAGAGGTTATAGGTCCCTGTGCTTCTAAATATCACTATATACCAAAAAGTATCATTACAGTTTAAAATTAGATAGGTTTGTTTTTGGTGAAGATAGTCAGAACTTAACATGATACGTCTGCAACAAAAGCAAATCAGAAAAAGAGAAGCCTGCAGCTTTGTGAAGGACATTTTAGTCATCAGTGGTCCCCAACTGACCTTAGAACCAAAAGATGGTTCTTAAAGCTAACTGAATGGCTGATTTGTAACTCCAGTAGCCATTGGAGAGTAGACCTGGAAACCTGAACAAACAGAGGGAACATGTTTTGAGTTCAAGTTAAAATGCATAATGGAAAGACTAATGTACATTTTGTACGTTGAACATCTTCTCCAGTGCAGGTATCAAAACTGGTATTAAAGCTGATAGCTATTTTCTAGGTAAGATTAGGAATAAGTGCTACTTTTAAGAGTTGGACTTGATGATCCTTAAGGGTCCCTTCCAACTCAGGATATTCTATGATTCTATGATTTACATCTTTACAAAGTGAAATTATAGAGTTGACCACAACCTGTTTGTTGGTTGTTATTTTTGAGGGGATGTGAATTACAAACAAACTAATCAGAAATATCTTTGCTACAGAAATTTGTAAGTAGTTATTTGATTTTTTTTTTTTTTTTAATTGCAGATGATGAACAAAGCAAAATGGAAAGCTCATCAAGTAGCTTTGATAACTACTATCCTGAAATTGCCAAGGTAATATATGTTATGAATGACTACTCAGGATATAGAGTCCTAAACATAATACTTAGTTGTGTGGACTTTCAGTAAAGTTAAGGTGTTGGCTTTCAGCTTCCAGTCAGTCTGTGGTACTTTAAAAGCTTGGAAGCTCTTGTCGATAGTCGTGGTTATTGAGCTTGCTCATTTTCTGCTTTTGGAAGCAACCTGGCTGATGTCTTAAAGATCTTAAAGATGTAAAGCACATGTACATGTCTCAGAGCAGCAAGTTTTATTTCATTAGTTTGTATTTTACATATGTTGTTTTACTGCATACAGGTGTTAACTACTTCAGTAGAAGTAATTTAGTTATACTCAAGTTTTATCTTTACGGTTAAAACTGTAGAGAAGCTTAATAGCAATGATGATGTATTTGTGCTTGTAAGGAGGTGGCAAATTCATGGATATTTATTGCATTGACGTAGTTCTTGCATTTCAGTTTTGTTTTTGTAGAAATGTGGTTAGAGTCCTGAGTTGCCTGTGTCTTTGAGATGGAAATCTGTAGACCTTTCCATTATTGCTTGCCCACAAAGAACAGCAGATAGATTGTTCAGCTGATGTTTTATTTGAATATGAACTGTAATACTCAATTTTTTGCATAGTGAAAACACCAAGTAAGTAAAACAAAATAGAAATAGAAGAAGATTGAGTAGAAATACATAGAAAACAAATGTAACTGTACTCCAGCCAATTTGCAGACTTGATTTCAGTTAAAATAGTGACTTGTGTGTTGTAAGTTTTGTGAGTTCTCTAGGGGAGAAGTTTTTGCTGAATTACCAAAGGACTGGAGCTGGTAACCTTCTTCTATTGAAGTAGCAGAATCATGACTCCTTACTATTTCTTGTGTGATACAGCCTGCAGTCTTGACGCTTTACTCCTTGACCATGCTTTAGAATTCTCCCCTCTTGTTTTCAGAGGGTCTGCCTGACCTAGTCACTACTCCTGAAGGAGTACAGCTTATAAACTGAGAGCAGGCAGTAAAACAAATGCTATTTATTAGCTAACACATCAGAAGATTCACTATACACTAACAGGACTTTAGCACCCAAACTGGCTGCCTGACATTTCTTTCTGTAACCTATTTGTAATCAACTTGGCTCGTACACACAAAAACGTATTATGCTAACTCCAGCTACAGCTGCATTTGGAAATGAATTGGGATTGTGGTGCATACAATCAAGTTTTCCTTGGAAGAGCTGTAAGCACCAAACAGCATAGTAACGTGAGGCCACGGAAAAGGTATTTCCAAAACAAATATAAAGTTAGATGTCTTTATTGTATGTAAGATTTTTCTTTCTTCGTAGTTGGAGCTATCAGAATACTTACATCCCACATGACCTTTGGAGTGGACTTTTATTCAGGGCTGTGGCACCCGTGTGCCATTTTTGTACTACAAATGCCGCTTCCTGTTTCCGTAACCTTTTGATAGGAAGCACT
This sequence comes from Netta rufina, assembly GCF_964035555.1. Taxonomy (NCBI): domain Eukaryota; kingdom Metazoa; phylum Chordata; class Aves; order Anseriformes; family Anatidae; genus Netta; species Netta rufina. The sequence goes on along the minus strand of NC_140123.1, from coordinate 55,533,578 downwards.
GCAACTCTGTAGGCTAGATATTTTCCTAGCATGTTATTTTCCTCAGCTCTTTAAGCACTGACTCTTTTTCTTCTGTGGATACAACCTATTTAAATTTGTTTCTTTCCAAATAAGATGTTTGGTTTTCCCATTCAAGTTCATCTTTACTGTTTGCTCTAATGCATTTTTCTAGCCTTTTTTTACCCAGAGAAGAACAGGAAAAATTCTCCCCATTTGCATTAGTACATTACTTGTGCTTTGATTTGATTATTTTATATAAAAGTTGTTTATTTTTGAAGATTTTTGTTCTCTGTTCTTTCTTGCATTGTCTTTTCAGCTGTTATTTGTTGTTTGGTTTTGTTTTTCCCAGTGGAAGACTTCTAAGGCATTGAGCCTTCTTTTAGATGAGTTTATAGTTACTCTTTTATTTTTTTCTTGGTTCTGGGAGGAGATTTTCACAATAGATGAATTTATAATCTTACGAGGAAAGAGAAATCCCTTCAGGGGTGACATTAGAGCCACCTGACAATAAGGGAAAAAGTGGCTTCCCAGGAAAAGTTTAACCCTTGTGAGTACACCTGAGCCTTCCTTTTTCCAGTCAACAGCTGTTAATTTATAAGATTAAATAAAATGGGTTTGTGCACTTCAATGTACAGATGCGCACACATAGCTGAATCTGTCTGTTCTGCTGAATCTGTCTCTGTACCAAGTGTGAATGTAGTTTTTTTAAAATCTTCATTTAAAAAAAAAAATAAATATATTAATTAGACCTCTGGCTTAAATAACGATGTGACTATCATAATCAGTGTGGCCAAGTACCTGCTTAATAATTGCATGTCCCAGTGCTTCTTGTGGTAGGAAAGCATTATCCCAGTAACACTGAGGAAATGGAATTCCAGAGTCCCTGCCAGGCTGTAGGGAGGGTTGCTGACTATACATTTTCAGTTCTTGACTTCTGCCCAACTCCCCAGCAATCTGCCTGTCAAAAAATGTGTATTTTTGTCTTGTCTTCAGTGCATAAAACACAGATCTAAAACCATTCAATACATCTGGGCTGAAGTAATTTCTGGCTTGCTTGTATGAGTAGGTCTTCCTCTTCAGGTCTTGCTGCTGACCATTCCCTTTCCAAAACATGCAAAGGAACTTCTTGTCATCTTACACTTCCTCACAGTTTAGTCATGTGCATCTCAATTATGCTAGCTGCTGAACAAGTGAAGCCTGCCAACACTCTGCTGGTTTTGAGTGTCTTGGTCATGTCTTCCACAGCAACTGCTGTCTTTTCTCCTGTGCAGTAAAGATCATAGTAAATGAAATCAATTAAACCATCCATGCTCAAAATCAAACCTCAAAAGTTCCTCTTCTGTTATGCATCCTTTAAGTTATTTCTATTATTAGCCTAAAATAGAGTTCTGAGCTACTAGAGCTGGTGACATCTTTAGAGTTTAAAACCTCTAACAAAGCAGATGTGGGCAGGAGACCACTTCCTGCTGATGGTCAGTGATCAACATTTTGGGTCGGTAACATCTTCTAGCCAGTACAGGCTGACCCAAAAATAGACTCCCACCTCAAATGAAATACTCTATATCCCTGTTTAGCTATACTTTGAGAATGGCAACTATACTACATTGCTAGTTTTGGCTCAGGGATGTGTCCATTTCTCGTCTCCCTTGACTCAAAAAATCATACAATATTCTTTCAAGGTTTTATGGAAAAATAACCTATGTATACCAGCAATTTTCACATTCCATTTGTGCTACTTTAGTTTTCTCTTACTGTTAAAGGTAGGTATCCACAAATACTGAGCAGGATCAGTGTACTACCTCCAAGCTCTGAGAAGTAACTTTTCAGTGTGGTAGTTTTGTCTCTTGGACAGCTTTCTTTTTTCCCTCCATCTACCCGCAGAAAAACCACTTCATTGGCAGTAGAGCTCAAGAACAGGAATAAAACAAAACAACAAAAATATTTGATTGTGTTTCTTAACTTAGCTAACCTGTTGCTTCCAGAGCAGCATTATGGTCTCACTATCACTCTGAGTTTCAACCTACGTTCATACCATTCATGCTTCTTTGTGGTGTGGTTTTTTGTTTTGTTTGTTTTTCAATAAAATAATGTGAAAGTTATCTATTGTTTAAGGAGTCAGCATGGTATATGAGCTACACTGGGGTATACTTTCCTTTAGTTTGGAAGGCCACATGTTGCTGATGTGTTTTTTATTTATCTGTTTTTAATGTTTTGGAGACTGGAAAATCCAGTCTTCAAAAAAGCAAAGGAAAATATTTTTTTCTTTTTGCTTGGACATGATGGAGCAATTTAAATGAAGCAGTTGCAAAGTTCAGGGAGAGAAGAGTGCATGAATTAAAAATATTTAAAGCTTTGAACAGGAAAAAAGAATGAGATTGAAAACCACTTTCTTTGTATCACACTATTAAATGACTGTTTTTCTTATTTTGGACAGAGTACCAGAGAAGCAGAAATAAAGATCAAAAGTGAAAGCAGAGTTAAACTTTTTGCCTTGGATCCAGATGCACAGGTTAGACTTTTTAAAAGGAAATAACACTCTTCCTTGTACGTTGATCCTTTGGGTATGAAAAATAACATACTTAATTTTCCTTTTCTTTTTCTCTTTTTAAAGAAACTTGACTTTTCTGGTATTGAACCAGACGTGAAGCCATTTGAAGAGAAGTTTGGAAAAAAAATTCTTGTGAAGTGTAATGATTTATCTTTCAATTTGCAAAGCTGTGTTGCTGAAAATGAAGAAGGACCAACAACAAATGTAAGTCATTCACCTTATTATTTTCTGTTAATACTGTAACGGATGTCTCAATATTTTGCTGACAGTGTTCCTAATAGCAAAAGTCTTTGCTATGATTGAGAAACATTGTTCATGAGTGTTTATGGGTGTTCCTACTCTTTTAAATTGAAATGAGAGCCTAAATGCTATAAGAAGTACCTTTGTAACAAACCTTGTGTTGTAGAAATTGAAAAAAGAAATTTTTTGAAAAAAGAAATTTTTTGAAATTTTTCTTGTACTGTCTTCTATACAATGTCAGTAATATCTAGAATTGTGGTCCTTTATTTATAAATATGATATTCATCTTCCTGTCATACATGTTTTTACAATAATATAGATGATAACAATGACATTTCATTATTTTTTTAAATGTCTAGGTAGAACCTTTCTTTGTCACATTATCACTATTTGATATTAAAAACAACCGGAAGATTTCTGCAGATTTCCATGTTGATTTGAACCACACATCAGTAAGGCACATGCTATCCAATGCACCTCAACCAATGATGAATGGCAGTGGTGATGGTTCACACAGAATTCAAGACATTTATGAAACGATGTTACAATATCCAAAGCAGGTAAGATTTAGTGAAATGTGGCTTGTATTTTGAATAGGGCAGTTTTCCATCATGCTTTTTGTTATGTGATGTAAAAAGTGCGTGCATTTTCATTTTATATTTATCTTGTGTTTTATTTTTAGGGAATATTTTCAGTCACATGTCCTCATCCTGACATTTTCCTTGTGGCCAGAATAGAAAAAGTATTACAGGGAAGTATTACGCATTGCGCTGAACCATACATGAAAAGTTCAGATTCTTCAAAGGTACGTTATCCTCTTTTGTGGCACTGAAAAAATAGTGAGGCAGGACAGGTTGATTTGGAGTTAAAAAATATCGATCAAAAACGTGGTTCTTTTATAAGGTATTCCAGTGACAATGATTTGGTTTAGTAAGTTCTAGTTATTAGTAGTAACTGTTGTTATTGAAATTTTATCAGTAAAGTCCAGTATATAATTAAAAAAAATTATTTAGCTCTTTGTAATCATGACAATCTATAATTTTTAATGGCTTTAAACTGATGAAAGAATGCTAATCTTCGATGTGAAAGTTGAGTCAGGAACTAACTGTATATCTCTATTAGTTAATGGATCCCATTTACTATATAATTGTTATTGTCTTTTTCTTTAGCTTAGTTTTCAGTGACTATTGTTTACTGTAACTTCCTTATCTATATTCTTACTGATTTCCTTCAGAACCACCAATATCATTAAGTGTAGATTTTTACATTTGACATGCTCTGTAGGTTTGAAGGAACTCTGTATCACCTTTGGAAATAAACCACTGAAACATGAATTTTTTAGAAGTCTAGGATAATGTAACATTTTAATGTTAGGGTTTTTTTTGTTTTTTTTTTTTTTTGAAACTTAGCTAACAAGAAACTTGTTCAGTTGCTGTTTCTTGTCTGTCAGTGAAGCAACAGTGTTTTAATTTTGTTGGCTTAGAGCAGTGTTTAAATAGTCCGATGAGGGTAATAGAGATTTTGTAAGCAATGTCAGGTGTTCTTGATATTCCTCCTGCTTTCAGCTAGTCAAAGGGACGAAGGAAGGGTTAACACTCAGTCTCTGCAGAGGAACAGCGTTCTCTTCTACTGATTTAGTTCTGGCTAAGTTAAATGCAAAAAACTGTATTTTTCGCTTGGTCTTAATATAGAGCAGGCTACTGATTTGCTTTTCCAGGAATGGCTGAGATTTTTTTACAGCTATCATTAGAAAGCAACAGCTCTGCATTTTGAGAGCCTGTTTTTGAAGTGCATGCTGACTGTTACTGAGTTAAAGCAAAATTGAACTGAATAACTGCTTTTTGGTGGTCTTGGGCCTGTGCCACACAGGAAAGTTAGTTAAGCCCAAGTGTTCCAAAATTTGATGCTGAATGCTATGTTGACCTGTGTTACAGTAACAGCCAAATAAGAACATTCATTGTTATATTAACTTATGCTGCCCGTTTCTGGTTTTCATTTGCTCGTAACTTTACACAATTGAATCCTTAGTTTGAATTTTTGTCTATTCTTGTTCTTTGGGATTACACTGAATTAGCTGGAAACAAAAGCAGAACAGTACTGACCAGCTATGTAGGCCTCCCCTTATGTCAGTGCAATAAGCAAGTTCCAGTTCCCTGCAGAATTGCTGCTCTGGTCAAGGAGAAGGAAAAAATGGAAGAAAAAAATTACATAGATCACTTGTTCTACCATTAAACACTGATATTGGGGAATAATGATAATTATTGATCAAGAGTTTGTGCTTTTAAATGTAATTTCTCATCTTTTTACAAGAAAAGATAATAGAGAGTTGGCTTAAAGGGCACACCAATAGAAACAGCTCTTAATGTCAACAGCATAGATCGGGGATAGTATTCAAGCAGGTTTACTCTGGGTTTTTCTGCCTCTAGAAAATACTTTTCACTGTGTTAGGTACACACAGAAAGCTGACTTCTGGAAAAGAGAAACCTACTGCTCTGTCAGGAGGTTCTGCCATAGGTGAAGTGGTTCAGCACTGTGTTGAACATTTCAAAATAGTGGGTTTCTAGCTCTGCTTGTTGGTTCAATATAATGGAAGTATTTGTTCATATTTCATAGTTTACAAAACCAAAACCTGAAAATTCTAATGAGAACAATTTGTCCCATCTCATTCTCTTTTCTGATGGTTAAGTTATCAGTTGTTGAATATTTACATTTTAAAGAAGGCAGAAATCAGATGACTTGTTAGCAATTCTTTTTTTTTTTTTTCTTGCTTAATTAAATGTGTTATCAGGAGGTGTGGATGGGTTTGTTTTCACTTGTGAAATGTTGCGAGATCAGCAGGCCTTGCTTAACCTGAAATGAATTGTTAAGAGGTATTAATTTAATTTATATCTGTGTCAGTGTGTGGGTTTTTCTTGTATGGTGGAGTTCTGTTGTTTATAAAACTTGACAATTTCTTATGTCCCTTGAAGGCTGCACAGAAAGTTTTGAAGAACGCTAAGCAGGCATGCCAGAGACTAGGTCAATATAGAATGCCTTTTGCCTGGGCAGCAAGGTAAGGACAAATCTTGCCAATATGTAGTTTTTCCTCAATTTTCTTTAACATTGGCCAGAGGAGCTATGGATGCCCCACCCCTGGAGGTGTTCAAGACCAAGATGGACAAGGCCCTGAGCAACCCGATCTAGTGGGTGACATCTCTGCCTATAGCAGGAGGGTTGGAACTGGGTGATCTTTAAGGTCCCCTTCAACTCACCCTATTATTCTGTGATTATCTTCTGCATCTTATTTTGTTTAAATCTCAATGCGCTATTTAAATTATTGTTTTGCTTTGAATTAAAGATTTCTGAAAAGCAAACGTAGACTTAAGCTTTGTAGTAAGAAACAAGTTAAAAATTCGTCACATCATTGTTCAATCTCTTGAATATTGACAACTGTTTTCCATTGCCAAGATTTTTAATTTTACTAAGAATTAAATAGCTCTCTTTTGTTTGTTACCCTGAGCTATTTATATGTTAAAACTCCCCTACAATGAAAGGAATATTAAATGCTCCATATGAAGGATAGTGCAGTATGTTCTACTTTGTAGTAAAGAAGTTTCTTGAAGATAATTGCAACACTTGTATTAACTCATCTGAAAGCAAGACTTTGACTTTCAGGACATTGTTTAAAGATGCCTCGGGAACACTGGACAAAAATGCAAGATTTTCACCTCTTTTCAGACAAGACAGTAATAAGCTTTCAAATGAAGACATGCTGAAATTGTTAGCAGATTTCCGCAAGTAAGTTTAATTTTCCTCACTCTATCCTGAAAATTAAACAATAATCTTTTCTCTTATTAGATGCTCCAGTTGAAGAGCATCTTCTGATGTATATATTTATGTTTTCACTTCAAATACAAAAATTGTACAGACATTCAGTGCATTCACACAACCTACAGATCTCTCCTTTGCAGCATTTGAGGGCTTTGAGCAGGACTGAAGTATTATGCTATGTATAACCGTCATATACTCAAGTACCTCTACGTTAGGTGTTACGCCTGCATGATGCACTGTTCTGGCCCTCACAGGAAGCAAAGTATGAGCAAGTATCACATGCACTGACCTTGGAAAGAGGACGCTAGGTCTCAGGGGAGGGGGCTTCAAGTCAGTATCCACTCCACCTTCCTTGGGAGTGCATCTGGCTTAGAATGCCTCAACAACAGTATACCAATCATACTTTTTTACAAACTGTTCCTAAAGATCGCATCATTTTTTGTGCAAGGCTTAAGAATCTCTTATTGACTGATGATCATATTAAATAACTAAAATATTTAGATTTACTGAGAATTTTTTCCTGCTTTGCAAAGGCATTTCCATTTCTGTTATTTTATATTAATGTTTGCTAAGCACAGATCTTAAAAGGCTTTTGATATAGCTTCTTTATTTTATTGTTACTTACCAAATCTGTTTAGGCAGTGAGGTTTGTAACAGGTATTTTAATTCAATTTTATATAGCTCCTCAAAGTTTTGTTGACGTTTACATAGCATTGAAATTGCTGTGTACAGCTACTCCTTGCTATAAACAATATTATTGAATCTGAACTTAATATAGTAAATTAGTCTACCACATCACTTTACTTTGTGAATTAAGGAAATGCTTTTGGTTATTCCAGTACCTTATTTGTGGGTTTGTGTATGGTATTTCACAGGAATTTTAGTAAGAAAGAGATTGTAATGTCTAAGGCTTAGCTATTGGAATCAGAATCCAGACTTCAACCACAATACAGTGCAGGATAGTATTTTTGGAAAATACTGCAGCTGTTTCCTTTGCAATAATTAATAATAATTAAAAAAAAAAAAGGTACTCTACTGATATTTTAACATGGAAAATGCCCCTGCTTCAAATCATATTTTGGATTATCTACATGGATGGAAACATCTAAGAAATGTTACTGTAGTCTTGTTAAGACTAAATATTGTTGTTACTCTAGGAAAAGAACAACACAGAAAAAAAATACTGAGAGAAAGACGCATTTTGTTAACTTACTGATTTCGCTTCCTCTTTGGTCTTCCCCCAGGTTTATCCTATTAATATCAATGCTCATTGATGGCCATTTAAGTTTAAGGCCATTTAAGTTTAAGTTTAAGGCCCTCTTTGCCAATTATATTGAGTTACTACAAGGCAAAGAAAATCTGTATTTTTAAAAGGCTTTCACTTCAATATAAAGAAAGGGAATCAAAGTGCTTTTTCTTACTTATTTTCACATTCGTGAATAAAGCCTTAGTTCTCTTTTAAATTCTTAAAAAGAAAAGAGGAAAAAAAAATAATAAAGTCATCCACCCCCAAACCACCTTTCCTCTCATACTCCTATTTCAGGATGTTATTTTTGCCTCTGTTTCCTATTCTCTTTCCCACCTCTTCCCCCCTCTATTTTTTTTTTTTTCTGGCATTCTGATAGCTTTGCATTTAGCCTGACTTTGAGGTTTTTGGTTTTGTTTTTTCTTCCACTAGGCCTGAAAAGATGGCCAAGCTTCCTGTTATTTTAGGAAATCTGGATGTTACAATTGATAATGTGTCACCAGATTTTCCAAGTAAGTATTAATAAACACTGTTAAATGGACATTCAGTTGTTTTCTCTTCAGCTTTATATTGATTTTTAATATATTTTCAGATTATGTTAATTCATCATACATTCCTATGAAACAGTTTGAAAATAGTACCAAGACACTAGTAACACTTGAAATAGAGGAATTTGTTCCCTGTATACCAAGACACACTCAGCCTTTCACCATTTACAACAATCATCTTTATGTTTATCCAAAGCACTTGAAATATGACAGTCAAAAGACTTTTGCAAAGGTGAGTATAGGCAAACAATACATTCTTTTTCCAATGTACTGATACTGTTTACATACTATATTTCTGTGATGTTCCTTCCAATTAAGTGTTTTTGTTTTTGAATGCTGCTTTAGGCTAGAAATATTGCAGTATGCATTGAGTTCAAGGATTCTGATGAAGAGGATTCTTTGCCTTTAAAGGTTAGTCTTTGCTTTTCATGACTGCTTAAAGAAAACTGTGACCAGTTCGCTAATCAGGACACTAATACTTGATTGATTTTATCTAGCTCGAGGTGGTAGCTTTCTATCCTTCTTTTGCATTTGATATAGAAGTAACTTCTAGATGATTTGCTTGTTTTTGAAATAAAAGATTACTAAGAGCATTTTCTTTCCTTATATCAACAAAAATTCCAGTATTAAACCTGTTGCAAACAAGGGTGCCTTGTGCCTACTCTAACTTTTAAGCAGTAAAAACAATAAATCTTTAGACCAACTACAGAACCAAGTCTGTATTTGTTCCTGAGCTATCACAGTATATAGGAAGTGCCTGAAAGAAATGAAGTTGAAAAATATATAGGAGTTCTGAGGTGAAACCACAGTGTCAACTCTACTGCACAGCAGGCAGACTACAGGTGATGTAATCTGTCTGTGCAAAGAAACCAAGAGTTAAAGGCAAGACCTTACAGGTTCCAGTAATAATCAGAATATCATGGCAACATGCAGACAACTTCTAGAGACCTTGCAGTAATCTCTTTATTCACTTTCCTTAGAAATTCTTTTTCAAAGGGCATGTCAGTTTTTCAACCAAGTTGGGGTGCTTCAATGTTTCATCTTGTCAGCTTCTCTGTAGCAATTTGATTTGCTGTTTTGTACAATGCATTCATCTAAATTCCGCAGTTGAAAGGAGGTCAATAGCTTACTCATCAATTCTAGTTTTTAATCACTGCTGATATCCACATTAAGTTTGTGGTTTTTTGTTTTGTTTTGTTTTGTTTTTTAAGATCAACACTTTTGACATACAAAAGTTGCATTACAAAATGTCCATTGTTACTGAAATATGTAACACAACTTAAAATATTTCAAATTCTTGGTGAAACTTTTACCTAAGAGTGAAAAAGAATCTGTTGTCGTTTCTGTTTTTTCCCTCTTTTCTACTGTTAGTGTATCTATGGTAGACCAGGCGGACCAGTATTTACTAGAAGTGCATTTGCTGCTGTTTTGCATCACCACCAAAATCCGGAGTTCTATGATGAGGTAAGCTACATTTCTGAGGTGATTTTTACTGTGTTAAGTATTAACTACATTTCAAAAATACTAGCAAAAATTTTAGGATTGTGAAGGTCTTGCTAACGGTGTCAGTTAAATCAGACCCTCCTTTTCACTGTAATTAAATATTTTTGAAAGTTTTGTAAGTGTAATTCTCGAATCTTGCTTCAAATAACAAACTCGAACTGCTTTTAAGTCAGACTGTTCAACCAGTATGGCATGTCACTGTTCTGACTGAAGTCTTCTACAAAGGTTGTGTTTCTTTGCTTTTCAGATTAAAATAGAATTGCCCACTCAGTTACATGAAAAGCACCATTTGTTATTCACCTTCTACCATGTCAGCTGTGACAATTCAAGCAAAGGGAGTACAAAGAAGAAAGATGTTGTTGAAACACAAGGTGTGTCTGCTAGTGGTTTGCTTTCAGTAACTACCTGGGAGATCTTATGAAGTATGCTTAGCTGATAAACTATGATTTTGTTGCCTTGATCCATATGATGCTTTATATTACAGTGACAGAAAGATTTCATTAAGTATTTCTTGTTTTAAATGTTTTAGGATGCCTACAACATGTATATATTTTCAAACTCATAAGAATTTACTTGCCTTTTCAATTCTTTCTAAGTGTGTGAGTTTGAATCATTTGACCCTTACATTAATATTTTCTGGTTTATGAATTACATATTGGAAGACTGGAAGACTTCTGTAAGCATTTATATAAAGATTCATGACATATTTGAAATTACTTTCCTTTCATGTTTCATAGTTGGCTATTCTTGGCTTCCACTAATAAAAGATGGAAGAGTGGTGACAAATGAGCAACACATTCCAGTGTCAGCAAATCTTCCACCAGGCTATCTTAGTTATCAAGAAGTGGGGGTTGGAAAGGTATGGTATATAAAATTGTTCTAATCTTTCAAAAAAAAAAATAGAGAGAGAAGAATTAATTGTAATTCCCCAGCCCGATAAGATCAAGTCACTTGTTTTTATATGTGAAATGGAGTTCTTTGTAAAAGTTATGCATCTGACTTAAAAGAAAGAAATTAACTCCAACACAAGCTGGAGGCAAAGTTCATGACTAAATTCTGACTTTCAAAAGAATATGAATCAACCTACCCTAATGTAGTTTTTCCTGTAAGCTGTTGATTATGTGTTTCTGTTATTATTTAGCTGATGTATTTAGAAAATGTTTGTTTCATTTTGTAGCAATAATTGAAGTTAGTAATTTTTAAGTGTTTTAAAGTATTTTCAGTTTATGAAGATATGCAAATAATCTGAAGTCCTTTACTAAATTCTTTTTAGCATTTCATGCTGTCTCCTTTCAGTAAGTCCTTTATTCCTGAAAAAGTCTTATTCTCACATCTTGATTTTTGTGATCTTTATACTTCACTAGTAAAATTTATGGTTGTATTTTTCAAAGCAGAAAGCTTGCAAAATTAATAGTAATAAAAACAATACCAAGGAGGATACAAAATGTGAAATGTGGCAGGGGATTTGACTAAAGGAATGAAATGCAGAGAGAAAATTGACTCATTTTGGAGGAAGAGGCCTAAAATCAGCAGCAAGAGGTGTTGGTCTCCTCCTATTCCACCACTTTTTCTTTTTTAAACTCTACTGTAAGCTTTCCAGCCATTGACATCTTTACATCTTTCATCTTTTCATATTGTAGGTATATTTTTTTTATGCCTCTGCTGTCCATCTCTGCTCACCTCCATGGGTAGGAGGTTAGGACCAAGACTAGTTGTAGATCTAAGGGTAAAGTCTTTCCATAACTGATTGTCAGGGGAGAAAGCTGAGCCTTCCCATCCCATTTGCAAAGAACTGAGAATGGGAAGGAAGTACTGGCTAATACCTATCGGTGACTCATGTTAAGATTTACACTGTGTCAGTACCTACAGAAATTCTTCAGTTATTTTTTTCAGAAAAGCAGTATGTGTTTCTCTGTAGCCAAACATTTCTTTGCACAATTTTAGGGGAAATAAGAAATCTGTGACTTCAAAGAAAAGTCATTTTGTTAGTAAGTAAGGAAACTACAGTGGGACTTTAAAAATAAATGTCATAAATGCTTTAGGTAATATTGCCTGCATAATTTTCCTTTTTTATTTTATGACTTTATTCATTGTACACATTTCTTCTTCTGTTTAGAAAAAAGTGTTGTTTGTGGTACTATAAAGAAAGCACTGTCTTATTCTAGTATACTGCTACATTATTTTACTTTTCCTCTGCATGTGTGCGTTCAGCATTCTGGTCCTGAAATTAAATGGGTAGATGGAGGCAAACAGCTGTTAAAAATATCCACTCATCTGGTGTCAACTGTGTATACGCAGGTGAGTTAAAAAATAAATGTAATAAGAGTAAGTTTTAGGAATAATGTATGTTTCTGATATGGATATACAATATCTGGGGAAGCTTCTACTACCCAATCTGCTACTATCTTACTGTTTTTTGTCTCTTGGATGTTCTGCATGGTTTCTGTCTTTCACATCAGCTGTGAAAAGCAGCAGATTTTAGAGCAAAGCTATTCAAAATGTGAGACTTTTGTCTAATATTTTCATCCATTCCATTCTGAAACTTCCATTTAGATAAGAGATTGTAGTCATCTGAAAGCTATTTAGTGGCATGTCTGCAAAGCAAGGAGTCCTATTATAGCTGCTCATAAAATACACAGTATGATAAGTTGGGATAACTAACATGAATTATTCTATTTTCCACATGTCAATTAGTTTGAAGCAAATATAGATGAAGTTTTGCATAACGGGTGTTCAAAAGTACTGGAAATTTCTTAGGTGGGTTTAAAAAAGTGTTACATGGAGACAAAATTAGCCTTCAGAGTAGCACACTTACATTCAACTTTCAAAAATAATTTTTATAGACATATATGGATTTTATGTATAAACATTATAATGTGTTATGTTTTAGATAGTCATGTTAGATAATGTTTAATTTTTTTTTTGTCTTTGACAGGACCAGCATTTGCATAATTTTTTTCAGTACTGTCAGAAAACGGAATCTGGAGCACGTGCACTAGGAACTGATCTAGTAAAATATCTCAAGGTATAAAATGTCAGTGAATAACAAATTATAATTTTTTATATCTTTGTGAAACCTAGGAGCTTCAGACATTGTCTAGGTCTCATTTACGTAATATACAATATAAAACAAGAAGATGTTTCTTGCCCTAGATAAACTTAAAATTACAATGTAAGATGAAACCTTAAGGGAGTAATGAGTTAGTATTGGTTAGCACTATGGCTGATAATTTCAGAACACCAATGGCCTGTTGTGTCAAATTAATCACATCAAACTGCACATGGGAATGATGAGGAATTGATGACCTATTTTCTAAAATTTTGCTCAGATGGTCATCAGGTTCGTGTCTACAGTTGTCTTTCAGGACTAGATCAATAGAGTGTATGGTTTCCATAGCAATTTTATATTAACAAAATAGGCCATGTTTTTAATGTGGAACCCAAAATTCAGTCATCCATTAAGGTATCACAAGTAACTCCAGATTTTCTTAGGCACAACAAAATTAATTACTGTATTTGTCTTCATCGTCAGTTCATAAAACTGGACTGTCTGTCCATGACGCTTACATAAGGATTTAACTATTGAATGTGGCACGCTTCTGAACTGAATATGCTTTGTGATTTTGGTTACGTCAAAAACGTGGTTCTGGTCTATCTTCCCTGCCCTAAAACTTCCGTAATATATTTGGATAGCTTATTCCTCACTTTACTTAAATTTATATTAATTCGATGTTAGCAAAATCTTTAGGTTCAGTGACAAGAATATGTCTTGCCAAAATCCCTGGGTCAGCATAATGCAACCACAGTTTGTTTAAAACTCTTTATTTGTCGTCAAATACCAGAAGACTCTTAACTGCGCAGTATGAGCATGTTCCACACCACTAAATTACATATCGTATTGACTTTATCTCGCTTCAAGGTACCAGAAAACAAATGCTATCTTCTGTGGCACATAACGAGTTACTACTATTCTTGGTTTCAGTAGGCCAAACTCCTGTTTAGCTAGGCCTCCCGGAAGCCCATATAGTCTTTACTTCTCTTGCATATGGACATCTTGATGTCTGTGTGCAACCTAATGTGTGCAAATATTTATGTTGGAAACTCTTCTCAGTTGCCTTCTGTGCAGTTGTATTTTGGGTACTTAACACCAAATAACGCAAGCAGCCTATATTTTTGGAAAAATACTTGCAGCAATTTTTGCAGTTTTAGAACTTGTGATTTCAGTGCCCTTATTTCAAGGGAGTGACAACATTACTGCTTTCTTTCAGAGCCTTCATGCTATGGAAGGCCATGTGATGATAGCTTTCCTGCCAACTGTTCTCAATCAGTTGTTTAGAGTTCTCACTAGGGCAACCCAAGAGGAAGTTGCAGTCAATGTGACAAGGTAAAGGTTTTCAAGTTCTTCACAGAGTTTAAATGATGGCTGGGTTATGACATAAATGTGTAACTGAATAACACTTGCAATTGCAATCATAGGTTTCTTTGTAGACTTGCTTAGTTTTGGTTTCTGACTTCTGTCTAGGGTTATCATCCATATTGTTGCACAGTGTCATGAAGAAGGCTTGGATAGCTACTTGAGATCTTACGTCAAGGTAGGCACAATTAAATAAAATAACTCCAGTTAAAAGTAAATTAACTCTTTAAAAAAAAATAAAATATATATATAAATAGAGTTGTATCAGTTTGATTTCAACTGTTTCTTATTATGTCATGGTTTCCTATTATGTTCTGTTTTTCCTCCCTAAGTATGCTTATAAAGCTGAACCCTATGTTGCTTCTGAATATAAGACAGTACATGAAGAATTGACAAAGTCCATGACAACAATTCTAAAGCCATCTGCTGATTTTCTTACAAGCAACAAGCTACTTAAGGTATATATTGAACTATGCTTTTACTGTATGGTCTTATCTGGTCATAATTTAAGTATAGGAATTAATTGTATTGAAATTATTACTCAATGCCTACAGTGATTTCACAGAATATTTTCTTTTCTCTGCAGTATTCCTGGTTCTTCTTTGAAGTTCTGATAAAATCAATGGCTCAGTATTTGATAGAAAACTCTAAAGTGAAGGTATGTCAACTTGTGGAAAAAAAAAAGTTACTCTAATGGCAATTTGTGCAGTCTCTTCCTTCTCCAATTGTATAATTTTATTAAAAAAAAAAAAAAAACTTTTAACAATTTCTTTTGTAAGGAAAGGAGGGAAAGAGCAAAGCAGGAGAAAGCAATTGAGATACTAGAATTGAGATATTAGAAAGATCTACAGAGCTTGGTTTAAAATCATTCTAAAAGGATAGAAACCCCTTAAAATCCATATAGTAGAGCAGCCTGTGTAAATCATTAGACCTTTCAGTAAGTATAGTATTTATCATAGTATCATTCAGGTTGGAAAAGACCTTTGAGATCATCCAGTCAAACCTTTAACCTAGTACTAAAGCCCACCACTAAACCATGCTACTAAGTTCTAGATATACACATTTCTTGAAAACCTCCAGGGATGGTGACTCAACCACTTCCCTGGGCAGCCTATTTCAGTGCTGCACAACCCATTCAGTAATTAAGTTTTCCCTAATATCCAATTGAAACTTCCCCTGACACAACTTGAGGCTGTTTCCCCTTGTCTTATCACTTGCAATTAGGCTCTTCTTCCAAGCACCTACCTCTTCACAGCCTCCTTTAAGGCAATTGTAGAGCATGATAAAGTCTTCCCTGAGCCTCCTTTTTTTCTCTGGGCTAAACAACCCCAGTTCCCTCAGCCACTCCTTGTCATATTTTTCTTCACCAGCTTCATTGCCCTTCTTTGGACACTCTCTAGCACCTCGATGTCTTTCTTGTACTGAGGGGCCCAAAGCTGAACACAGCACTCCAGGTGCGGCCTCACCAGAGCAGAGTACAGGGGAACGATGATCTCCCTGGTCCTGCTGGCCACACTATTTCGATACAAGCCAGGGTGCTGTTTGCCGCCTTGGCCACTGGAGCACACTGCTGGCTCATATTTCACCTGCTATCATCCAATACCCCAAGGTCCCTTTTCTGCCAAACAGCTTTCCTGCCACTCTTCCCTCAGCCTCCAGCATTGCCTGGTGTTGTTGTGCCCCAAGCCCAGAACCTGGCACTTAGTCTTGTTTAACCTCATGCAGTTGGCCTTGGCCCATTGATCCAACCTATCCAGACCCCTATGCAGAGCCCTCTTACCCTCAAGAAGATTAATGCTTGTGCCTAAGTTGGTGTTGTCTGCAAACTTACTGAGGGGGCTCTTGATGTCCTCATCTAGATAAAGATATTAAAGAAAACTGATCCCTGGGAGACACTACTAGTAACCAGTCTGGATTTAACTCCATTCAGTACAACTCTTTGGGCCCAGCCACCCAGCCAGTTTTTAACCCAATGAAGCATGTACCCATCCAGGCCTTAAGCAGCCGCCTTCTTCAGGAGAATGTTGTGGGAAATGGTGTCAAAAGCCTTACTGAAATCTACGTAGACCACATCCACAGCCATCTTTTGGCATGCGGGGATGGCCTGCTCCTGCACCTTTAAAATTTCCTTCTTGAAGAGCGTCCAGCCTTCCTGAACACCTTTGCCCTTCAGGACTGCCTCTCAAGAGACTCTGCCAACCAGTCTCCTCAACAGGCCAAAGTCTGCCCTCTAGAAGTTCAGGGTGGCAGCTCTGCTAACTCCACTCCTTACTTTTCTGAGAATCAGACGATTAATTTGTGATTGCTGTGCAGCAGACAGCCTATAACCTTTGCATCACCCACAAGTCCTCCTCTATTTACAAGCAAATGGTCCACTGGGGCACCATCCCTAGTTGACTCACTCACCAGCTGTGTCAGGAAGTTATCTTACGCTCTAGAAGCCTCCTAGGCTGTTACCTCTCCACTCTGTTGAATTTCCAGCAGATAGATGAAAAAAAGAATAAGGACTAGTGATTGTGAGACTTCTCCAGCTGTTTGCAGGATATTTCATCTGCCTCTTTGGCCTAGTTAGGTGGTCTATAAGACGTTGTTTTATAGACAATGTCTATAGTTTATGTTTTATAAGGTTGTTTGATGATAGCGGCTGTCATAACCCTCCTGCTGTAGAATGGCTTCCAGTTCCTCCTGTTTGTTGCCCATACTACGTGCATTGGTGTAGATGCACTTCAGTTGGGCTAGTGATCCTGCCCCCTTTTTGGGGGGATAAGCCCTAATTCCTGTATGACCATTCCCGTGCACTTCTGTGATTTCTAATCCGTCAATGTCCCTTGTGCCTGTGGTGCTGCATGGCTCTCCATCCCCTACATCAGCAGGGATGGCAGACCAATAGACCTTGCTAGCATGCCATTCTTCAAACATCATCATACGGACTTCTTTCTGTTCTTCACTGGTATTTTGCAGTTTCAGTGGTACCTGTTCAAATAGTTTAGGAAAAGACAGGAGGATCTATAAATGTAAATTTCCTTTATTGATTTGATATTCCTTGAGGAAGGAGTTTGTGCCTTTGTTCGCTCCGTGAATGGAGTATTTCTTGTTTTACCACACTGTATTTTGTGGTTTTGTCTATTATAATTAAATTAATTGCATTAGTTAATAAATTAAGTGGAAATGAACATATAATCTGATAAAGCAGAAAACATTGATTTTTATTTAAAGTTGAAATTTTCCAGAGATTTCTGGAACTGAATTAAAATCGTATCATTTAAAAATGATATTGGAAGAAGAAAAAAAAAAGGAATTTTCGTTGTTTCAGTATGTACCTGACAGTCCTAGCAGTGCTTTTTATTTTACAGTATTTAACTTTTTTTTAAAAATTGCATCTTCTTAAATTGCATAATGTGGTATAGCTGGGCAAGTTTCTTAAAACATGGTATGTGTGATACTTGTATGGCTTGAGGATGTTTGCTGGATTCGGTTAGGTGATGTTCTGCAAAATAATGTTGTTTTGGCTTGGCTGAACAGAGTTTATCTAATTTTTCCTGACTTAACAAACCTACAAAACTTTGCACAAGTATGGAAAAAGTATTTATGTTAAATAAATAAATAAATAATAAAACAACTTCAAATAAACCGCTGACTTGCCATCATGCAAACCCATTTCCTTAATTTAATAATAACTTTCTTACGCTAGTGATTACATTTTTAAATTGGGATCAGATGGTGGATAAAATAAGCACAGTAGAACATAATCTTTTTAAAAGCAGGAGTCTGTGTAAAACAAACAAACAAACAAAAATGAAATTCACTTTTCAGAATGACTCAGCCATTGTCCATGATTTTAGTTTTCTCTCCCTTAATCTGCATCTCCTGCACAGTATGGTATACTGCCACTGATGAGCATTCACATTACTAAAAGTGTTTTTTTTGTTTTGTTTTGTTGTTTTTTTAAATTGTTGTTATCCATGTGGAGGAAGGAAATAATTATACTGACTCATTATCTCGAAGCTAGTGAACCTGTACTGACCCATGTAACCCCAATAACAAATCTAACAAATTAAATATGCAGAGCACATGCATCTGAGGAAGACACTCAATTTTAACAAGATTTTCATTTGACAGGAAAAAAAAGTTGGTAAAGAAAGAGTGTCAGCTGTAGATGACTGAGAAAGATTTGATTACCTTGTATCAGTGTGATTTTAAATAAAACAGAGCAAATACTGTTAATGAAAGAACTCTAACTTTTCAAAGAAGCTTCTCACGGCTAGTTTCATTTTATTTATGATTTCAAGTTGCCAAAAAGAAGTAGACAGACCACAAAAATGTGACCTAAATACTGATGGCACTTCTAACTTAAGATTCCCATCCTATTTCAGAAGATAAGGAAGCGTAGTGACGTTTTTCATTGATTTAGTAGGTTTTATAACCCTAAATCTTTCTAAAATGGTAACAGCTCATGCAGAGATTTTTTTTATGAAACATTGAAACTACCAAAATGTTGCCACATTTCTTATGAGAACTTACAGGTATTGTTATAGAAGTGTGTAGTAATCATACTTAAATAAAAACAAACAAACTGAACTTGATACTGGAAAATACCCTTCTAGTTTCTGTTTGTCCCACTCTTCCCTGTACCAGTTTATTCTAGCGCTTCATTTAGGTTCAGATTGTTTCACTTCTGTGTGTTAGGTATACTTCTTATATAGGAACCTCATTCATTTCAGGTTAACACTTTATTTGTTTTTAATAGCATCTTTAAAAGCAACCCTCAAATATGAGCTGTTCAAATTGTACAATGGAAATAAGTTCTGCTAACACGTGCTTTTAGATTCGAGTTCTTTGCTGTGTACTGCCGTTCTTGCTTGTTTGTCTCCTGCAATACTATGATATAAATTCTATGGCTAAAGAAAACTACTGAACTGAACTTCTATTGCAGATTTTCATTGTTTCCTTCATACATGATGTTAAAAAACATTTTCGCTTTTAGAACTAACCTCATTGTCATCTTTTCTGTCACATGAAAGAAAAAGCAGAACTTCTCTCAAATATTTTGCTTGCTTTTTTCTGTCTTGTTGGGTAAACTAGTAAAGATGCATTCAGATATTTTCTTCTTAGGAGTTCTGATAAAATTCTGCAGTTGTAGGTACAGCAAAATTATTTCTATAGCATGATTTTTATGGTATTTTACAAATATTTAATTACTGTCAAAAAAATACTGAGTATATTTTAGGGCACTGACTGACATACCTTATGTCATTAATAAATACTGTTGATATTTATATGGGTATCTCTTCCGACCTTAATTTTTAGAAACCTAATTTTTCTTAAGATAGATCTAAAGTCTTTGGAGCACAGCTCAAATGAGAGCAAACTGTATAATCATTGATTTCTGTAGTGCCCTGAAAATGACTTGTTCTGCCTAGGAATGTTGCATTCAATTTAGTTCAAAAAGGTATACAAATGACAAAGTATTCAAAGCACTTGGATATTTTGATCTTACAGTTTTCAGAAAGAAAAGCAATGACAGTTAAAATGGTTTTTGTCAAAGCTAGCTTCTCCTTTAACCTCACCCCACAAGTCATTAAGTCCCTACAGACAAAAGACAATTTATTATAGACTGTAAGATACAGAAAAATAAAAGAGACTCTGTAACGGCAATAAGTTGAAGAGAACTTACAGACCAATACTGGTCGGGATGTATGAAATAATTGATGAAGATAATAATATAGATGGTGAGTAGAAACAGGTAAATCATGAATGTAGAGGAAATCTGTTAAGCTAAGTGACGAAGAACTTAATGGCAAAGGAAAATATTTCTGATGAGTGGAAACTTAAAACGTGGAGAGTAAAGAAAGTGAGAAAGAAAGAAAAAAACCATGGATGAGACTTGAAAAAAGACTCGGGAAAATCTTTAAATAAAATGCTATTTTAAACTACTATGAGAATTTGAAAACCTCTTAATGCTTTGTCTCCCTTCCATGGCGAGTTATCTATATCTTATGTAAAATAAGTTTTCGTATATTTTAGTGCTATAAACCATATTAAATATGTATCTGAATTTGTGCTGCTAGCTCTTGCGAAACCAGAGATTTTCCGCTTCCTTTCATCATGCGGTTGAGACGGTTGTTAATATGCTAATGCCACACATCACTCAGAAGTACAGAGACAATCCAGAGGCTTCAAAAAATGCCAACCACAGCCTTGCTGCCTTTATAAAAGTAAGTACGCAAGTGACAGGCTCTGTGGTTACTTTTGCAGTAATGCTGTTTCTTCATGAATTTTAAAGAATTTTAAAGCTGACCCATATAAAACTGAACATGCATAATGCTTTCAAAGTATAATTCTATGTCCAAGTTAAAATGCATTGAAATACAATTCGTCTTCTGTGATCAAAAATACATATTTTCAGAGGTTTGATTTTTAATGAATTTACATTTTATCGAAATTTTTATTTTTTCTTGTCTTCCCCTCCCCTTCAATATGATCTAGTTATCTTTTAATCCCAGAAAGATTTCATGCTTTCAGTAATATTTTATTTATAACAGTTGTAACATAACAGTTGTTTTATTTGCAGTTTCCATTCTGGATTATAAGAGGAAATTTGGTATGCATATGTATAGGTATATTTAAATTGCTTGTTTTACTGTTTATGTTCAAACTGACTGAAATATCAATGTGTTTGGAAAATAAACAAGTACTGAGCACTGAAGCAATACTAAATCAATTCCATCTTGTTTGTTTGTTTTTCCCCCAGAGGTGTTTTACTTTTATGGACAGAGGTTTTGTTTTCAAGCAAATCAATAACTACATCAGCTGCTTTGCACCAGGAGATCCAAAGGTACTCTGTTTTTAAACAAATTAGTTTTAAGGATTTGCTTCTTGTTGATGCACGTGGATAGAGTCCTTCAGACTTGTTTCTAGTTACACTCAAGCATGTGACTTAGAAGCATGTACACTGTGTCTAGATCATTTTTTTCCCATAAAATCACTTTTTCATATTTTGATTCCTGTCTCCAGGTGCAACTTCACAACCATAGAGCATGTATATTGAGAAAATGAAGAGGGGTTGGCAACACTAAGCACTGAATTTACTGTAGAGGAAAGAGCTTGTACCAGTAATCCAGAGAATCTCTTCTGAGAGTTCAGACTGTTCTTATAGCTTATTATAGCTTATTATTTATGGATGCATGTCCAAATCACTGTTCCCATTGTCCAAAATTATTAGAATTATATCCAGCTGTCAAGTATGAATTGTGTTAAAAGTATTTTTTGCTGACATACAGAACATTGACAGGACTATATCCTTCACACTGCAAAACTGAGAGAAATCACCCTTGTGTGTAAGAAAGCTGTTTTTAATGTTACTCAAATTGCTGCATCAGTTGTTTAATTTATACTTTTAAATTACTTTTGCAGACTCTTTTTGAATTCAAATTTGAATTTCTCCGTGTAGTCTGTAATCATGAGCACTACATACCTTTGAATCTACCAATGCCGTTTGGAAAAGGCAGAGTTCAGAGATACCAAGGTAAATTCTTCTACAGTCTGTGGTGTATTTCTCAGGTGTCACCTTTTTCTTGTTAAACAAATAAGCTGTGTAAATTCAGGTCTATGATGTGTAAGAAACCTCAATGTTATTAAATGGAAATGTCAAGTTTTGATCTCTGTAAACTCAAAGGAGTAGCTTAGGTAGCAGAGTAATCCATGCAAAGTACCTAGTTATTGAAACATATGGTAAACTGTCTTTGACTCTTGCCTTCCTTTTCTTGCTATGAAAGTTTGCTTCTTCGTTTTGATTTTGAGTTAGACTGCCACAGCTAGTGAATTAAAAGCTGCAGCATCCCTTTAGGCGGGTGCGCAGCGTGAGGCCTGATGTATTTTTTTCACAGAATCATTCAGGTGTGAAGGGATTTCAGTAGGTCTGTAGTCTACCTTCCTGCTCATGTCACCTCAGGCCTTTCATTCTGCAGACTGAATGAGCTTGGTTCCCTCAGTTTGTCCTGGCAAGGCATGGGCTCTCCAGCCTTATATCTGCTTTGACAGCACTCCACTGAGCTCAGTCAAGTTAACTTATCTTTCTCATACTAGAAGGCACAAATACTCCACATGGCATTACAGATAGGTCTAATAAATGTCAATAGAGGGGAATAACCACTTCCCTTGATGTACTGCTGTTGGTACATGTTGGTCTGTATGCTGTTAGCCTTCATTATTGCCAGGATGCCCTGCTGATTCCTATTTAACTTGCTGTCCACCAGGACATTGCTTTCAGCAGAGCTGCTCCCAAGCCAGTCGTTCGATATCTTGTATCATCACAGGGAGTTCATCCATCCCAGGTGCAAAATTTTACATTTCTCCCTGTTGAGTCAAGTTCCTTTAGCCCATCTAGAGTTTTCTGAAATGCAGCCCTGCCCCCAAGCATACGAACTGTACCCTTCAGTTTTTTTTGCCATCCACAAACCTGAGGAGGGCGAACTCCATCTCCTCTTTCAGGTTGTGGATGAAGTAGTTTTAAATAGGATAGGGCCTGGAAAACTCCTGTTGTAGCTGGTCTCCAAGTAAAGTGCAAACCATTAAACACCAACCTTTGAGTCCAATGATCCACGTAGCTCTTTGGCATGTTTAGGTGTCTACTCACACAGACTGTAATGTCCCAGGCTAGATGCAATGATGCTGTACCCACTTGCAATGATCCCCGTACACACAGATCTAGTAAGTTTTTTATAAAAGACAGGTTTAGGTGTCATGCAACACCTAAAACATCAGTGTGTTTATCAGTGTTATTCTCATCCTAAGTCCAAAACACAGAACCATAACAGCTACTAGGAATAAAATTATCCTGGTTTAAGCTGGGATATATGGTTTACCCTGCACAAATCTATCCTGGATGTTTCTGGTCATACTCTTCTCCTTTGCTTGTCAAAAAATAGCTTCTAAGAGGACTCACTCCATGAATTTACCAGGGACCAATGTGAGTCCTGTAATTCCTTTTTTTTTTTTTTTTTTTTGGGTGTGTGTTACATCTGCTTCTCTTCAGTCATTGCAAGACTCTGATTAAGGGAGCCCCCTGATCTCCATGGCTTAACAAAGGTGATAGGGAGTGGTCTTCTAATGATACTACCGAACTCTCTCAGCATCTCATCTGGTACCATGGATTTGCATGGGTCTCTTAGGAGATCCCTGACATGATTCTCATCCACTACTGATAATTCCCTTTCTTGAACCTAATCCCTAGACTCATAAGGCCTGGGAACCATGGCAGTGAAGGCAACAAAAATACCTCAGTCTTACCCAACTCCACTTCCTTTAAATCACCATCTCCATCCAGCAAATGTCCTGTGTTTTCCTTGTTCAGCCATTTAGTGCTGCTATAGTGGTAGAAACTGTTCTTGTTGCCATTGAAGTCCATGTCATGGATGACATTTTTACACAGATCTAATATATCAACAGTTTAAGGTTTATTATTAATTCCTTTGAGGTAAACTGCAAAATAGATTTTTTTTTTATGATTTTTTTCTTTAGTAGTACTTAATCATCAGTTAATCATTAGCCTATTTAACACAACAGTTGAGTAGTATTTGCTGCAATCAAAACAGTGACTTAGTTAAAGATTTGTAAATGGCAAGGTTCACACAGAAGACTTAAGGCGAAGTATTAGTTTCTCTACAGCAAGAGATTCAGGATTTCTATGCACTAAGGGATGAGGGATGCCCGTAGAACAAGATACTGGAAATTACTACACTCAGTTGTGTGCTCAAAAACTTCTCCTCTTTTGGTGAATTACTCACCCTCCTCTGCGTCGGCATATTCAGCGGACGATCACTGAACCTCGAGGAGTCTTGCCCTGAGAGGTATCCCACCACAGGGAGATCCTAGGTCACAGCCCGCTCTGGTTCTGGAGAGCTCAGAAGGGCTCTTTGCTTAGGACTGGTATTTATAGGACTGTCAGATGGTTAGCTGTAGTCAGTGTTTTTCCATCCTGGCCACAATTCAGGTTGGGTAATTCTTGTGTTGCCAACCAACCATACAATCTATTACCTTCCAGATCGTGTGGTTCTGGTATCCAGGTAGCAGGAACTGCAGGTACAGTTAAGGAGTGCCTAACTGTCCCAACTAACTGCACTTGTAACAATGCCAAGAACATAACATTAGTTTATCTTGAGATCACAGAGTGGCCTGGCGAGGGGGGATCCCACACCACTGCAGTCTGGTACCAGTTTCAGCTGTAGACAAGTTTTGGCTTTCCTGGCACTATCCCTTTGTAGGTGACCGTTCCTCCTTTGTACCTTGTTCTTGCTTCCATCTCACGGATTGCTTTCCAAGCATTGAACTGTACCAAACAACCTGAAGCAGAAACGAGGAAAGTGCTTTTACAGATAACAAGCAAACCTGAATATATTTTATTTTTGTGGATTTTTTTCTGAAATATTGGCTTAGTAAATTTGAGTATAGCGAGTTAAAGCTTTTGTCAAGGGGATAGAACAAGATTTGGGAGTAAGAGCTAGAAAACTGCATAGAGCTTGTGCTTGTCTTTGACTTTTTCCTTTTATTCCTCAAAGAATAGCAGAAATAGAAAAAATAGTGTTTCTGATTACACAGTAAAGAACAGTGTAAAATCCTGCTCGCTGGTGAACTAGGAGTTTGGCCAGGAAAGAAGACCTTTATTGGAAATGTTTCTGGCCCTGTTTTGGTGTCACAAGTAGGAGATCTCAGTTGACAAGAGAGCAAGTTTGTACCATTGTATCTCTGCTTCTTTCTGATGTCATGCATTCCTGTAGTGCGAGGGCTTCAAAAAATGAAAGTGCTTTCAGATTAGTATCTGTCTTTTACTGTTCTATTGAGCAATGAAAGCGAATGTGAGAAATTCTTAAAAAGCTTCTCTGTTGATATTTTAAAAATATATACATTCTAATAAGTGAGATTTTAAAGCTAAAGTTTCTCTTAAATTATTGTGTATCTACTACATAAATTAAGTGGATTATTTTTAGTACATAAAATACTCCTAAAGGGGAGCAGTTTGACTTTGTGTCAGATGTGTGTTTCTGTGTGTGTCTATATAATATACGTATCTCTATATGTGGCTTAGCATAGATTTATAGTTACTAAGAGATATGAAATATGTTGTGAGATAAAATCTTATTGTAATGGTTAAAGTACAGATGTTAAAATGTTCTTTAATCCCATTTCTAGTGCAATTAACACTGAATATGTAAACGTTTCTCAAATATATAGTAACTTTTTTTTTTGCTACATCTGATTAAATTACTTTATTACAATGTACTTCTAATTTATGTGGATTTCAGTTATTTTGTTTACATATCTTTGTCCTTTTGTGTGCTGATAAAATGAGACGAAATTGTTTAAATTGGGCATGTGTGATGCAAATACAGTCTCTTCATTACACTTATTATCCATTGCAAATTTTGAGGATTATTTTCTTAGAAATGATGAATTAACTAAGATCAGTTGTTAGCAGGCTTTACAGTCTATGTTTGTAATAGACACGTGGAAGATAATGAAGAAGGAACTTAAAACTGCGGCACAAAAATCTAAAACTTGTAAAACCCATGTTTTGCTTGCAATCCTTCAAGTTTACTAACCTGGGACTGAACTACAGACCAAAACCTAAAACTTCTTTCTGCCATACAACTAAATTTCTGAAATATAGGATGTGCATAACCTTTATGCACCACATGCCATTTCAGTGCATAAATATAGATTTGAAAGTTGAATATGAAGCTATAAGGTACGATCCATGTCAATTTTATTAGGAAGACTTTTTGAATATTGGACAGTATTTTTAAAATATGTGATTTAAAAATATGTATTTTCAAATATTTATATTTTTCCAGCTTCTGTTGATTGAATATGCATTACTGTTTAATAATTGCATAATTATGCATTAATGTGACATACATACATACATATACGAATATTTATGATTATATTTATGAATGTTTGAATATGAATATGTATGACTGCCAATAACCTTGGAAATACTTCTGTTCAGCCTTATGTTAATTGATAAATTAGTTTAAATAATGCCATTTCTAACATAGACCTTCTTTACCTGCAGACCTTCACCTGGACTATTCACTAACGGATGAGTTCTGTAAGAATCACTTCTTAGTGGGACTGCTTCTAAGGGAGGTGGGAAATGCATTACAGGAGTTCCGAGAAGTACGGCAGATTGCTATTAGTGTGCTCAAGAATTTGATGATAAAGCATTCTTTTGATGACAGATATGCTTCCAGGGTAAGTGTATTTCTATGTTAGTAGCACAAAATAATATTGTGTGCACACATGTAAGAGTGTTCTTTCACAAAAATTTATTAATTTGCAGCCATACTATTTCTACTCAGGTTGTGTCTGTGATGAAAATAGTTATGACAATTGTATCAAATTCAGTATGTAAACCTGATTTATTTATTTATTTATTTATTTTTACCAAATAAGAACACAATGTACCTTTTTTTAGCATAATTTACATGTGTTTGTTAAATTTTTGGTACAGTGTAACTTAACTATTGTGCTTATATTCTTTACAAACTGTTTTTAAAGCTCTTATTTTCATTAAACATTAGCTGTTACTATTAGGGAGCTGTCCTTCTGACATCTATTATTAATGAAGTGAGTATCAGAAAGCTACAAGTCACAACAGTAAATTTTGAGTGATGTTTTTCCTGGACTTCTTGTTTTAAAACATGGATTCATCTGTGCTGTGAAGAAGCCGTTAAATATTAAGATCCCACTATGAATTTATCAAGCTAATGTAAAGTTAATTTACTTTGCTAGTTCTAGCTGAAATCACATTAATTTAGATTTTTTTCTACATTATATTGAAACAGTAAAGAAAATTTGTTGACCTTCTTTGAGTTATAATGAAGTAGTGGTGACCATGGCTTTTGGCACTTAGGAACTTAGGAATTTGGTCTCTGTCATAACAAACATTTGTTAAATGCTTCTTTTTTTGCAATTAAGGAATAGTGTTAAAAATAATCTTTGATTACAAATCAAATCTGTAATTTGATAATGAACTCTACAACTCAATTTAGAGCCATCAAGCAAGAATAGCCACAATGTACTTGCCACTCTTTGGACTGCTTATAGAAAATGTTCAGCGGATCAATGTTAAAGATGTGTCTCCATTTCCTGTTAATCCTTCAAGCAATGTGAGTGACCGTTTCGAGCTGGTATTCTGAATTATTTTTTATCATAATTTATTGGTAATGAGTATATAAAACATCACATGTTTCTGATACAGATTTTAAGTTTCAGAATTCTGTGAGTTTGTTGGGTTGCTTTATACTGTATTAAAAGCTTGGTTACCTTTCATGGTTCTGGCTGCTGTTTCTCTGGTCCAGCTAAGGTTTATACCTAAAAAGAAGGTGCAGGAACATTACAGTTAGAGCAGAAAACAAACGAAACAAACACCATACAGCAACAACAAAAGAAAAACAACAGTTGTTTTGGCAATTTCATTGCCTTCCTTTTATATCTATTATTTTGATAAACTTATTGTAGGATAAGACTAATTAAATCATGGTATCTTTTCTTACTCAGAAATTACACTTCTTCTCAGTTTCCCTGACAATCTGTATAAACAGTTTGCCTCTACTCTTGTAGGGGTACTGGAGACACTTGTACGTACTTCATGCTCATGTAAGAGAATACTCCCCCAACATCTAACGCAGATAATTAGTTGTTTGATAAAGTCATGACGGATTCATTAGCTGCTGTGCTGTTCAGCAGAAAAACTGGATGTTGGTGGTAGATGGAGGTGTGGTTGGTGTTGTTTTTTTTTGTAACTCCAGTTTTCCAGTTCAGTCGAATACTGACATATACAGACCAGAAATAAATTTAGTTAATTCTCTAGAAATTAGAGTTTTTAGCCTTAAAGAAAAATGCTTTCGGAACAGCTGTAGTATAAGAGGATTAGAGGAGAACGAATTCAAAGGGAATTTATGAAGGAGTATATTGATATAGTAGTCTCATACAGTAATTGAATCAAGATTTAATGATTAAACAAATCTGTTTTTTTTCCATATTTTGCTGTGTTCCATTTGATGATTAAGAAAGGAACTCACAGTACCCTTCTAACAGGAATGTTTGGAAGTTTGAAGTAAAGGTAGTCTGGGTGTTTGGACAATATCTGTATTACATTGTTTAAAACAGTACGGAATATTCATATTTTCAATTTTTGCTGAGGTATTTTAACTTTGAGGCTATCTCAGACTTGTTCAAAAGCCTAAACGTCTCATTCTATGCTTTTGAGCATAGCCAATAGCAATTAAATAAGAAAGAAATATATAGCAAATTTTGCACTAGAAGGTAAAATACGTATTACTAACTAAACCCATTTTGGAAAACAATCACGTTTTCTTTTTTTTTTTTTTTTCCAACCAGAGTGCAAAGGATGATGCACTTAATTTGCCAACTGCTAATCAACTAGTAACACCACAAAAATCAGTAAACACATTGGATAACAACCTTCCTAAAGATCTCTTTGGTGTTATCTCTGGCATTGGTAAGTGCTTAAAAACAGAAACATATTTTTCTTTTGTTACTAAAAGTAATCGTTCTGTGTGTAGATTTGGCTGCTTTTTGATTCTGTATTTGGTTGTCACTTGTACAGAACTGTAATGCAATCAGCTATTCTGTTAGATCCAGAATTCAGAATGCAAATGAGATCTTTCTTTGGGGATTTTTGTTTTGTTTTGTTTTTCTATTTGAAAGTAAACCTATTTCCTGGAGAGAGCTGTTCCCCCCTCCCTCCCATCAAAGTTGATAGTTGTTGTCTTGTTGCAGAGAAATAGGAGGCAAGAATAGCGTTAGTCACGGCAAGAGCACCGTAATCCATGGATGTGTAAATGATAAAATGATGTTTTTACATATGAGTGTGCATGTATTTCTACATAAATCTGCAAGTGTGTGTAGATATGTACATACGCTACTGAAAATATAGAATAAGCTCATCTTCATTAAAAGTATGTAGAATCATAGAATATATGAGTTGGAAATGACCCATAAGGTTCATCAAGACCAACCCTGGGTCCCCAAAGGATCACCCAGAAAATCAGACCATGTGTCTGAGGGCATTGTCCAAATGCTTCTTGAACTCTGACAGGCTTGATGCCGTGACCACTTCCATGGGGAGCCTGTTCCAGTGTTTGACCACCCTCTTAGTGAAGAACCTTTTCCTGATATCCAGTCTGAATCTCCCCTGTTGCAGCTTCAAGACATTCCCTCAGGTCCTAAACGTAACTGTTTAAATGTATGTTTGCCTTCTTAAGAAATACATGCATATATGGTGGGTTTAGAAGTCTGACTATGGAATGACTTTTTTAGTATATGTATCATCTGAGATTTTTATATTGTTTTGTTTTGTTTAGCTTCCCCGTACACCACATCAACTCCAAATATTAATTGTGTGAGGAATGCTGACTCAAGAGGCTCTCTTATAAGTACAGACTCAGGAAACAGTCTTCCTGAAAGACACAGTGACAAAAGCAATTCCCTTGACAAGGTAAAAAGACAAACACAAAAACAAGCGCACACACCTCCAAACATAAAAACAACAACAACAAAAAAGCCACAGAAGCGTATTGCTAAAATTTCAAGTTAACTTTGGTAATCTCTACTAGGGTTTCTAGAATGACTGCAGAGCAGTATTTTACTTTTTTTTTCTTTTTTTTTTTTTTTTCCCAGAACAGGTGTCATGAGCTCTTCTAGCATTGCATTTATTAAGCTGTTTTGCAGAAAATGCAATCAGATTTTTCAATTTAGCAAGTGGTTGTAGTTTCATTTTGCTAGGTAAATGCAGTAGGTGAAGTGTATTAAATTTTGCTTGAGAGAACTGAATTCTGGTTTGGAGAACTTCTTTGATTTTTGTGGAGATCTTCACTCTATTCTACACACAGTACACATAGCATTTTAAATTGAATCTTTTAAAATCAATTGCCATGCATTCTTTAGGTAACTTCTCTTATGTTTAACTCTTCTAAATCATTGCACATTCAACTTGTTACAAAGTAGGAATTTTGGCTGCAGTAGCTATGAATTATTCAGTCATGTCTTTCTAGAGCTTGTATTGATGCTGATCACTTTCATTTTCTTAGATCTTGTTGTGCATGACACAACATGTTAACTTTTTCCCCTTGACTCTGACATGCCTTCGTGTGGCAGAGAGAGAAGCTTCTCAGAAGGCACTCTGCTCATGCTATGCGTCCTAATGGAGAAGAAGAAGAAAATTCTCACCCTGCAAAGAAATACCGTGTTACTATGGATTTTTCACTTCTGACAATTCCAGTTTTACCAGAGAAAATTATGCATGCTGCTTTCCCTCTTCAGTTACACGAAGTATTTCTTTTTTTTGTGCTTGGTATATTTAAGCTTCTGAGTGAAGTGTGTGATCAACAGTTTTGCCACTTCTTTGCAACAGTTGAATCTGAAGGCAAATCTGTGCAAAGCCACCATATAAAATACCATTAAATGGCAAACCTGTGATAGTTCATGTACATGATTTGATTATACCAGAAATATTCAATCAGCTTAAATATCAGCAGAGTTTGAGTTTTATAATACTTAATACAAATAGGACTAAAAAGTTTTTTTGACAGTGACCAAGTAAATAAATATCTTGGACATATGCTGTTGCTAAATGGCAATTCTGTCATCTATTACTTAGTTTTCTTATTGTTAATTGCTAATGTGTAGTGTTTTTACTAAGCAAAAGAGCTTTCAAAGGAGTCACCATCCTTTGAAAATTATACTCTGGTCTGACAATTTAGGTAGTACAAGATTTATGTTTTGCATGCTGTTAATATTTTCCCTAAATAATACTTAATGCTGGCTTCTTATTTATTGCTTTTCAAACTCAAACTCTTTCTAGTAGACTAGTTGTTCACTACACGTATCTTCATTTTTTTCTGATTGATATCATTACTGAAGAGCCATGGTTTTGTTCTAATTTTGTTTCAGAACAGCCTGCAGAGCAATGCTTGTGGAAACATGATTTGCTAAAGTATAGCTATTTTTATTTTAACATGTACATATTTCATATGCTAGTGAGATTATTTAAAAAAATAAATGAGTAGCTGTAGGCCTAGTTTTATCCATGTACATTTTCAACTGTTTCAGGGGGAGTTTTATCTCTGAACAACATCAAAAAATCTAGGAAATTCAAATTCAGTTTCCAATCTTCTATCTTTTGATTGCCTGCTCTATTTCAATATCTATAGAGCTGTATAGTAGCACTTTCTCATTTACCAGAGATACTTCAAAGATTAACAGTTTATGAGGTCTTTAGAATTTGCAGTAATCAGGTTTGTGTAGGTGTCCATTTCCTCCTAAATTACAATATTAAATATAGTTTCACATGCCACTGCATATCCATTCAATGACTAGATTATAACAGACTGCACAGATCTGTTCTAGGACAGTGATTCTGTCCTTTTTTGGAATATGCTGAAGGGTTTAGTAGTCATTTGATGCGTGTACTGTGAGAAGGGTTGTTCTACCCTTGGAGTATCAACAGTTCTTGCTTTGTTTGTGAAACCAAGTGCTTTTATCTCTTAAGACTGTTTTTATTTTCATTTTTGTTTTACTAATTTTGATATAAATGATTTTCTCCTAAACTGGTATATGTGTCCTTAAAAAATAATGAGGCCAAGATGATTAAACTTCTTTGTAGAAACTGTTGCACAGATCAATTATACTAGTATGTTAACTTTCTGGAAAACTGGCTAAACGCCTGGTTCATCTTCCATTGGGATAAGTGGCCTCATATTGTAAGTGAGGGTTAGGCACTAAAAAGGGCATAATATAACCTTTAAGCAAACGTTTATATAGCATATCTGTAAAAGCTTCAGACTTAGGATTTTATAATGCTTGATTGTGTGGAAATGATTCTTTTACAAACAAGATACTGCCTAAAGCTCTGTTTCTATATTCTCACAGTTTTATTTTTTCTTTTTAGTAGCTCTTTCTGTGATACCTATTTTGAAAGTCATTGTTTTCCTTTTTTTTTTGGACAGATTTTTTTCAATGTTGAATATTGCTGATTAACTAGGTTTTGAAGCTGGAAGTTTTCTTGAGGCAAGGGCAAGTTACTTATCAGTAGCTGGTCTTTCAGAATACATGTAATTCCCATACAAAAATCCCCTGGGATTCTTCCATCTTTAAATAGAAGTAATTTAGTGGAGGCTCTGCCTACAGTTCAACATAATCTCTTCAAAAGCAAAGAGGCATATACATGTATGTACAGTAGCATGTATTTTTAAAGTAAACCAAAAAAAAAAAAAGGGCATGCCTGATTTCTACAATGTGGTATCTATCTATAATTAACTTGACTTAAAGTCAGTCAGGTAACTTTTCCTCTTACTTGTCTTTCTGGGGGAAAAAATATACAGAGAAGGAAAATAAAACCAAAGGTAAAGAGGTTTAATTTTGTATACTTTGTGTGTGCAATGTGTGTTTTAGTGACCTGTCTCTACATAAAACATTTTTGTCTTCATTCTGAGATCCTTTTTCTGTTGCAGGAATTAATAAAGCAATTCAAAACATTTTAGTTCATTATCAGTTTAAGAACTTTTCAGACAAAATATGTCTGTTTTCTCTTCAGAACCAACAGAGCAGCACTTTAGGAAGTTCTGTTGTTCGATATGACAAACTTGACCAAGCAGAAATCAAGAGTCTGCTCATGTGTTTTCTTCATATCTTAAGAAGTATGTCAGAAGGTAGGTAACGCCACCTATTTTTCATAAGTCTGAGATGATGCCTTAGATTTATGCACGTGACTTAAATACCCTTTAAAAATCAGCGGAATTTTTTAGGCAGAGGCATCATGTTGTGCTTTGTTTTACCAAATGTGTGGTTGATCAACCTTGAAGCTCACTGAAGGCTTGTAGCTGTTAAATATTCATTATTCCTGAAAAGTGTTAAGCTACAAGACTTGGTAAGCAAGTGTATGCTTGTGTTTGATAGTAGATTTGGCAAATGGAAGCCAAAAACACTTAATTGGTCAAAGAGTTTAGGGCTAGATGAGTTCTCCCTTCTGCAGAACTTCCTGTATGACAAGAGAACCAAATAATCTGATCACAGTGTATGTTTCAATTTCTGGAGTGGAAGCATTAGTGCTTGCATTCTCCAGGGATGTTTGGGATAGTAAACACTGAAATTTCTGAAAGAATTGTGCTATCCTGGAGGAGGAGGATCTGTAGCCATAGAAATACTGCATGAATGGCAAATCTTTAACATTAAAATCATGCCTATCCTTTATTTATATATATATATATATAAAATACATATATATATATAAAAAATATATATATAATATTTTTTATATTTATATATATATATGGGGGGGAGAATTGTTGTCCATTTTGTTTTTAAAAAAAAAGAATAAAATGTCAGTAGTAATTGTGTGCCTGTTTTATGTTAATTTCTAAAAATCAAGCTTATATACTGCTATTTGAACTCTCATTTATTACGCCATTAAATCAAGAATGAGAATTGAAAGGTTAATAAGTACTTAATATCTAGTCACACTGTTAGATTTTCATGTAATTACATAGATATTTTATGTTTTTCAACTAAAAATAATAATAAAAAATACCCTTTTTCACTAATTTATACTTTGAAATAATATATTAAAATGATTCATAATTTCTGGGAAGCTCAAAGTCTTTTTATTTGTTTTGTGGTTGTGATTCTTCTGGAAAAGAGCAAGTGTCAAATAATCTTTGTCACGCATCTTTGTAATAACTTTGAACTCATTAGCTAATTTTGAACATTTTTGGCAAGAATGGCACTTGGCACTTTGCCAAAATTTTGGCACTTGGCTATGCAACTACAAACTTCTTAAAAAATGCATAGCCATTTTTTAAAAATCTGTGTGTGTAACTTTGATTTGCTGACTAATCTATGGCTACCATAGTAACCCAAACAAAGCTGAAAAAAATGTAAATTACAAAGGAAGAAATCATAACTTTTAATTAAAAAAAAAAAAAAAAAAGTTGAGGCCAATCTATAAAGAAGCAGATTATAGGAATAATAGCCCAACATTTTCTTAAGTCGTATTTTTTTTGGAACTCTGTAGTCACCATTGACTACACAATTATCGCTCTCTAAAATATGAAAATATATGGGAATATTATGGATTCATTAAAAGCATATTGCAGAAATTCACAGAATTTACAAGCTTCAAGGAAAACTTCAAATAGTAATCATCATTTGTAACCCCACAAGCCATTTTTAGATTCTGTAAATCCTCATTATTTGAAAGCTTAGAGCTTCTATTTAATACTTTTTTGTGCTTACTGACTTTGTCTTGCTTATATTTTTCATTTTCCTAGATGCATTGTTTACATATTGGAACAAGGCTACAAAATCTGAACTAATGGACTTTTTCACTATTACAGAGTAAGATTGTTGTTGATTTTATCATAAAATCATACATTTCACAATGCGTTAAAGTCTTGAGTGTGAATATAAATGTATGCATGTTACACTTTCTTTCTTTGAAAAGGAATGCCTTTTCAGTCCTGGTTTATAAATCCTTGATTTGGTGTGCATAATTGCACGTCTGTCTGATTCCATAATAGTTCTGGAGTTAGGCTATACAGAAGTGATCTCAGGAAGTTCCTAAATAGGGCATAGTATTCACAATATCATTGTGCTCATATAAAATGATCAGAGGCTCTCTTGCTGACCTGACTGAATTGTTTCATTTCAGAAACAAAGTGAATGTGAACTGTCCTCTTAGCCTTCCTCTTGAGTCTTCCAGTATACTGTGAACAAAAAGATGTATGATGAATTCATTATTTGTTATCAACTGCTACACTGCAGCCCTATCCATATTTAGTATTATTTGTTCATGAGAATTAACTGATACATAAACAGAAAGCAAGGAAGGTGCTGTCTGCTTGAAGTGGGACAACACAGAAGTCTTTCTGCATGCTTGGTTTCACTGAAGTGAGTTTCCATAGTCCAGGCCCAGTCATTGTAATGTCAGTAGCTAATTGTGTTATGGAATGTGATACTCAAAGTTTATTTTAGAAATATATATCAGACAGTATTTTAATTCATCCATTGAATACATTTGGTATTATATTGATTGTACCAGAAACAGAACAGAGCAAGTAAATGAGCATATGTAGTAGATTGAAGCAAGAGGTGGAAACTGTGTCAAATCGGTGAACAGTATTGTGCCCTTAGTGGTCTCTTATTTAAGGGCTGGATAGGATTGGTTTGTAATTAAATCAGTAATCTCAAATTACCAATTAGCAGAGGAGATTTCTATCACAATAGCAGTTTAAGTAATACAAAATAAAATTCCCATGTTAGAATCATTTAGGTTGGAGAAGGCCTTCAGGATCATGAGGTCCAAAGTGCCACATCCACACATCTCTTAAATGTCTCTGGGGATGGGGACTCCAGCACCTCCCTGGGCAGCCTATTCCAACGCTGACCACACTCTACATGAAGAAATTCTTCCTGATACCTAATATAATCCTCCTTTGGCACAACTTGAGGCAGTTTCCTCACATCCTATCACTTGGCACCTGAGAAGAGCCCTACACCTTCCTTGCTGAAACCTTCTTTCAGATAGTTGTACAGAAAGATAAGCCTGGCAAATTAGGTTATACTCTCAACCTTGTCATGATCTGAACCAGTAGTATTTTGATACTTAAAAGTACACGTTTAAGTGTAGATTTTTTTTTAATGTCAAAAAATGTCTTTTAGGATATGTCTTTATCTTCGTATTATTGTAAAAGAAGATTCCCTTTAGAAAATAGTTTTGTCAGAAACCCTGTTGCTGATGTCCTGGAATCTAGAGGCCTTAAAAAATGGGGAATAAATAAATAAAATAAAAATAAAACAACAATGAAATAACCTGTCACCAAGGAAATTTAGGCTGGACGTCATACATTTTGATTTTTTCACCTTATTTTGAACCCTTATTCACATTTTTCAAAATATGCATATATCCATATGTATGTAATACCTGGTTATCGTTTTTTTCTCTGTTCTTTACATGTTACATTGCTGTTCATTTGTAAATTACCTGTAACTGTGAACATCATTTCACGTAATGGGATCTTGTTTGTTATAATTGACACTAAACATCACTTCCCTATAAATATTAAAAGTCTATACAAGATGAATCCAGACAAGGTGGACCCAAACTGGAGCACAAGATGTTCTGTGTAAACATCAGGAAGCACTTCCTTACCCTGTGGGTGCTGGTACAAATTGCCCAGAGTGGCTGTGGAGTCTCCTCCTTTGGAGATCTTCAAAAGCTGCCTGGACGTGGTCCTGGGCAACCTGCTCTGGGTGGCCCAGTTTGAGCAAGGGGTTTAATCAGATGGCCTCCAGAGGTCCAACCTCAGCCATTCTGTTATTCTATGAAGCACTCAACTCAGTGTTTGTTTTTCTTATGTGCTCTGTTTTTTCACAGTTTGCTCTTCTAGCTTGGCACTGTTAGACTCCCACTAGGTGTTTTGATGCAGATAACTTGAGATAGGTGTGCTTGAGGCAGCCTTACGCATCTTTGATGTTAATCCCAATTTGACCACAACAACAACCATCCATAATTGATTTCAAAGCAGCTGTGTCTGCTTTGAACATTTGAACATTTGTCTTGGCTTGAGGTTTGGAAAGGAATTTCAGGAGTGGGAGAAACTAATTTTTATGACATAAGAGTTTGAAGTTAAATGAAAATAATAGTTAAATAATTCCAATGTGCATATAAATTTATAACATATTGTTTTAAGTGTTTCTCTGACATTTTGTGTTCTCTGCAGAGTGTGCTTACATCAGTTCCAGTACATGGGAAAACGATACATAGCCAGGTACTGTGTGGAATTTTAATTTAGCTGGCTTGTCCACTAAGAATAATAGTGTGTACGCTAGTGTGTGCATTAGGAATAATAATGTGTACACTAGTGTGTGGGAGTAGGAAAGTTATTGTAAAATGATACATAATTTTGAAGTAACTGGTTAATATTAATAATTCTGTATCCTCTCTGAAAGTCTGGTATCTGTTTCAGAACATTGTGTGTTGTGTTTATAATAAACTACTTTGACGTTTACTTGCCCTTCATACTATCTTTTTACAGCTGTTTTTTTTTTCATTGAAATAATGTCTTTGGAGAAGTCTTATTATTTATTTTAATGTTTTATTTATTCACTTGGCCATAAAACCATGTCAATTAAAATGGTTTAGAGTAATACGTAGTGATTTTACCGAAAGGTGAGTGGTGGACATTCCAGTTCTGTTTTTCAGTTCAATGTCCAAAGTACTGCTAGATACCTGTGTGCTCCCATGGATGTCTATTTAGGAGAAAATCTCAGAAACATGTACTAAATTATTTGAATATCTTTGCATTAATGTGTTTTTAATGCAAAATACTTTATTAATAGAGTAAAATATAGCAATCCATTTAGACTTCACACTGTGATTGACATGGTGGCGCTTATAATTAAATTTATGGCATTGAAATACTGGCCCTTTTTGAACTTGGTGAGAAAGTTGTTGCTGACATTGGATGGTAATGTATTCTAAGATGTTAGCTTTTTAGGTTTTAATTTAGATATAATAGTATGTGAATCTGCTTCTACAAACAACAAACATGATTACCTGGCTGGATTTTTTTCAGAAAAAGATCTGTGTTCACACACCTTAAAAAATAATCAAAAAATATATAAATCAGTGGCTTTCTTAATGTTTTGATTGTAACCTTTGTGCTTTAATGTACTTCAAACTCTGTGGATTTACAGGAGTCTGTAAAGTTTAGCCCTCTTGTGAAAAATGCTTTAAACTAATTCTTTTGACTGGTTTTTAGAGAAGACTACTGCGCTTCCTTTTTGTTTACTGATTGCTTAGTCTGTGTACTGCATGTTTTGCTAAAAAGATTTAAGCTGTAGAATTGTCTTGTGTTCTGCAGGGGTATTGAATTTCTACAGTTACTGTAGCTTTCTAGTCTTTCACATTGTTGTTACGCTAAAGTATATCACAATCAATGCACGTACTCTTAAAAGACGCCAAATGACACCGAATGAATGGGAACAGGGAGTCAATTATTCAAGCACTGGTTTTCATTTTTCATCAGCTCTGGTGGTGGTACACAATAGGAAGTTAGCCTGTACTGATTGCTAACACAGATTACTTTTCTGTTTTCTTCACTTGATTGCTGCAAGTTTAACAAAGTATATGGCTCTTCTCCCTTCCTGCTTGGGTAAGATGTCCATGATAATACCTCAGCTAATTTCTGCTTCCCTGTTGCATGTATGCCTCCTAATTTTACCACTGTGTGTCCTTCTAACCCTTTCCTAAATTTTTTACAATCAAAATAGAGGATTTGTTTTGGGGTTCTGAATATTTTCAGAATCTTCATATTCTCAAATATTTGTTCACAAGAGCTCTGAAGTAAATTTAACATTTCCAGAGTGACTGCTTGTGCACTTTTGCTGTTGTGCTTTGAGGATTTTAGGAAAAAGTTTGCTATGATGCTTTTTTTAAGCTACCTATTTTTGTTTTATAAGTAAAACATTAAATAGGTCGCATTGTGATTCCTCCTAGAAAACTTCTTGTGCTGTAGCTGCTTAACTAACACTTCCTATCTTGCTGCAGGTTGACATGTCTAACTTTTGCTTCTATCCCATTTCACCCATCTTGCAGGAACCAGGAGGGGTTGGGATCCATAGTTCATGATCGAAAATCTCAGACATTGCCTGTTTCCCGTAACAGAACAGGAATGATGCATGCCAGATTGCAGCAGCTGAGCAGCCTGGATAACTCTCTCACTTTTAACCACAGTAAGTCTCATGACATGGTAACATTCATCATCCTCAACCAGTACCACAACACCAGAGACAGGTCCCAGAGCCACACCAGTGCTTTTCAATAACTTTTATTGTTCTAGGTCAAACGAATAACTGGAATCAGTCGATGGTCTGTTCCCTCCTTTATGATAAAACAATCACTGCTAGCTGATGCCATAACATGGAGCATGGTTAACTACAGTATATTTCAAAATTGTACTTTTTTTTCTTTTCAATTACAGGCACATCTACTTTGTGCTGCACATAGTTACAGAATTTACTTCATTAAGCTTTATTTTTTCTTCTATTTGTTTCTTTAGGCTTCATTTTTTTCCATCTTGATCTTATAGATGTTTAATCTAAAAGTAAAAATTTGCACTTTGACCATATCTCCATGTTTTGACATCTCCTAAAGAGAAATAAGCTTCTTAGAGTTTCTACGGAGAATGTGAAGCCCGTGATTTAGTTTGTCTGGAAGTAAAAAAGCGTCCAATAATGAAGTGATTTTTCTGTTTTCAGTGTGAGAAAGATATCAAGTGTTCTTGGAATTTCTGTAGACAATGGTAAGACTTAATCAGGTTGAAGTCAGCTTCTATAAGACTGCTGTATTGAAATCTGCTTATGTCCTATCTTTTTAAATATGCTGCTCTTAAATTGCAAGTACGTAAAGTATTCTGAAGCACCATTTTGCAATCTTCAGCTTCAAAAGCAATGAAACTGGTTGACTAACCCAGTAAAATGCAACACTGGGACTGAAAAGAATTGTGTGCAGTAAAGCAGTTTTTGACTTAACTGTATGTTACTAAACTCATTTATTTCCTAAAGCATATCTAACTGCCCTCTACGGATACTTAAAACCTTTTAGCTCATTATCTGTAATATAAAGCAACAGTTAACTTAATTGCATAAGACTTACCATGCAGTCTAGTGGAAAACTAAAAGTAAAAACCAACAAAAACAACCTTCTGTTTATAAATACATTCTCGTATTTTTTTTTAATATAAAAAAAATGCAATTCTTTGAATTAAACATTGCAGAAAACTATATAGTTGTGCAATTTTTTTTCATGGAAGCAGTCTGCTGGTGATGTATCAGCAGATACTGCTGCAGTAAATTTTTACATGTTTTTTGATACACAAAAGAAAGCTTTTACACTGTGCAACTATATATTCAGCATGGTGAAGTACTCTGTAGAGAGACTGATTTAAAAATAAATAAATAACTCTCTGGGAAATGTCTGCTTCTGGGCAGACATTCTGATTTTTAAGGACAGTGAGCTGAAAGATTTTAATTAATGCATGCTTATATAAAAATGAGCTTTGTTCTTCTATGATAATTCCTTCAAATTACACAAAGAAGTTTCATTCACCTGACTTTGAGTAATGTGATAATAGTGTTTTTAATGTTGGAAATTTAATAAACATTAGGATATTACAATTTGTATTGGCCGTGGTTTTGTAAGGTGAAAACATGCTGCTATAGAAACCATGTGAAATTGATTTTTATAACTTTGGTCTTGTTGTCTGACTTCTAGTTTTGTGTACTTGGCACTGACTTTATGCTGTATCTAGGGTAGTCTTAAGAACTTTACTAGATCTTTTATATATTCTGTATGGGTACTATGTGACAGAATGTATCTGGTGAAAATAGTTCCTATCTTGGTAAAGGATCATGATTTTAGAAACAAGTAAAGTTGTCTATAAATGTAACTTCTAAACCTAGTTTATCTGTTCTTTTCTAATTGATTAACAGCAGAAAAGAACTGATATCATGGTATAAATATTTCAGACCTCTGAGGAATTTCAGTATAGCTTTGTGCCTAGATGTGAAAGAAATTAAGTTTTTCATTGAAATTTCAGAAGTATTCCAGTATAAACAAAGAAGTTGTATCTATATGTGTATCATTGGGGCTGGAGGAGAGAGGGAAGCTCAGTATGGCAGAAGTGACACACAAATGTACACAGAGATAAACCCTGATTCTATAATAGCAGCACATGATCATCATCAAGTTCATAGTCATTAAAGATTACTCAATTTTTAGTGTTTGTAGTTGGTTTTAAATACATGTTCATACGCATGTCCGTGCAGATGTCCATATCATATGTAGTAAGTCAGTCGTTTAGCTAAGCCCAGCTGAGTGTTACTTTGTTTGCATACTGCCCAAAATTTCCCTCTAGTAATAGTGCAGTGTAATCAAACAGACTGATTTCTTTATTCTAAATTATTTATGAGAAAAAAAAAATAAATGTTTGAAATCTGTCCATTGGTTACAGTTTTTACTTAGAACTGTAGAATATCCTGAGCTGGAAGGAACCCACAAGGATCATTGAGTCCCACTCCTGGATCTGCACAGGACCCTCCAGAAATCAAACCATATGCCTTGAGAGCATTGTGCTGCTTGAACTCCAGCAGGCTCGGTGCTGTGACCACTGCTCTGGGCAGCCTGTCCCAGTGCCTGATCACCCTCTGGGTGCAGACCCTTTCCCTAACCCCCAGCCTGACCCTCCCCTGTCCCAGCTCCATGCCGTTCCCTCGGGTCCTGTCGCTGTCCCCAGAGAGCAGAGCTCAGCGCCTGCCCCTCCGCTCCCCTCCTGAGGGAGCTGCAGGCCGCCATGAGGCCTCCCCTGTCTCCTCTTCTCCAGGCCGAACAAACCAAGTGACTTCAGCTGCTCCTTATACAGCTTCCTCTTTAGACACTTCATCTTTGTAGCCCTCCTTTGGATAGATTTATGTCTTATATTGTGGCACCCAAAACTGCACACGATACCCAAGGTGGAGTCATACAAGCTCAGAGCAAGCCCAACTAGCTTCAACTAGCTAAGTGCCTGATGCACCTCAGGATATGTACTTTTAGTCCTTTTGGCTGCCAGGGCACACTGGCTCACGTCAACAACAAAATGAACCAGAACCCCCAGATCCCTTTCCATGGGGCTGCTTTCCAGCCTCTCTTTCCCAGTCTGCATGTTTAGCCAGGGTTGCCTTGTCCCAGGTGCAGAATCCAGCACTTGCTCTTGATGAACCTCATGCAGCTGGCAATTGTCCAGCACTCTAAACGGTTAAGATCTCTCTGCAAGGCCTCTCTGCCCTTGAGGGAGTCAATAGCTCCTTGTAATTTAGTATCATCTGCGAACTTAGTATGTGCTTGAGTCCTGCATCCAGGTATTTTATAATAACTTTGAAGAAAACTGGCT
Organism: Netta rufina; assembly: GCF_964035555.1. NCBI lineage: Eukaryota > Metazoa > Chordata > Aves > Anseriformes > Anatidae > Netta > Netta rufina. Next base: position 55,491,256 of record NC_140123.1, on the reverse strand, counting down.
GTAAAATGGAGCCTAGTGGAACCCCTACTAGTGACTGGCTGCCAGCCTGGTGTAACCCCTTTTACTGTAAACCTTTGAGCCCAACTTGTCAGCCAATTGTTCACACATTTTATGGTGCATTTGTCTAGCTGCACGTGGGACACTTTGTCCAGAACGACATCATGAAAGACAATGTTGAAAGCTTTCCTAGAGTAAAATAAGAAAAATCACATATATTGGTTTACCATGGCCAGCTAGATGGGTAACCTTGTCATAAATTTCCTTAAACAGGACTTTTCTTTTGTGAACCCATGTTGGCTATGACCAATGACTGTGTTATCTTTCAAGTGTTTTTCAATAATTCCCAGGCTAATTTTCTCTGTAGTTTTACCAGGCGCTGAAGTGAGATTGACAGGCCTGTAATTACCAGAGTCATCTTTCTTACCCTTCCTGAAAATTGGAACCAAATTGGAACGTAGGATTTAAAATAACTTTGAATCTCGAAGAGCAAACAAATTATCTCTTTAAAGAATATTTCTCCTGTCCTCAGTGCAGTTTTCAAAATAGTGATCATCTCTTCATGTCTTCAACATTATGGAAGCAACAAGATTTCTGGTCACGCAAAGGTGACTGCTATGAAAAGGCATCTTGCTTTGAATTTCTTGAAGGATAAGAATGTACTTACTAACAGGAAAATGTTGGCAAATGGCTATTGTGCTAAAACTTGCTTCCAAATACTGGTTGTTCCTTTCTGTCATTACAGAGGTAATTGGGTTGAAGCCATAAAGTAAATACATGGGAAAAGAAAGAGGTGGAGGCAAAGAGAATGTAGATAGGACAGAAATGTATACTTCTGAACAGAGAGTGTGTATAAATCCACAGAAACTAGTGGTTATTCTGGCTTTCTTTCAATGTTTAGGAAAGCTATAAAGCAGGAAAAAAATGCTAGTGGAAATACTACAGATCTTTTTTTTTTTTTTTTTTTTTTAATTACTCTTCATTTCATTTTGTATTCTCGTTTTGAGTTTTTGCTTCATAATTTCATTCTTAAAAACGGATGCAGGTTTCAAAACATGACTTTTCCTTTTAACCTACATATTGCAGTAAGTCTGCTTAGTGTGATTAGGTCTGCTTAGTCTGAATAAGAGAAGAGAAAAAAATAAATCTGTATACAGGTATGCATGCATACTTCAGCTAGGGAAGCAAGAGGGTACAGAAAGAAATGGACGGGTGTCAGCATAAAATAATGTCATTTCTTCTCTTCCTTTCTTAGTCTCAACAAGTTCACATCATGCTTCTCATTGATTTAGTGATGCTAAGTTGGCTGTAAATCTAATACATCAATGTGGTCCAGGCCAAATTTGTGTAAAGCAAGCAGAACTCATTTGCAATCTAGTTCTGAAAGATCAATATTAGGGAACATAAACAACATATTTTAAGCAGTGCTGAAGCATGATATATTTTTTAAATTATTTGTGTGCAATACAGAATTAAAAACAAAAGCATTTTTTGTTTAAATATGGAGTTATTGCATGGTATTGCTACAGAGCAGAATGACTTCAGTCATTCAGTCTTAAACTGCATATAAGTGCATGACTGTATTCCTTCAACTCTTCGTGTTTTGTATTTTTATAATGATTGACTTTGAGATCATTATAACATCACTAAATTGCCAATACATATTTTCATCTGTAACCCCATGCTACCATAGTATTTATTTTAGGAATATATGTATGTGTATATATATATACATTAAGTATATATATTTATATAAATATACACCTGTATATGCATACATATATGAAACATCAGACACTTTAATGTTTTCATTGCTATTTAATGCTTCTGTTGCTGATATTCATACTTCATGTATTTTTATAATCTTCTGCAAATTATGCTAGAATAATTATGTGCATATTTGACAAATACTTAAAGGCATATGAAATATTTTTCTGTATGAGTATTAACTCGTCAGGCTTTTTACTTGTTAATCTTCTAGTTCAGCAAGTCTTTTGGAAATATAAAACATTTAAATAAGTATACTAAGCACTTACACTTCATTTGAAATTTCTGTAGGCTATGGCCATTCAGATGCAGATGTTCTTCACCAGTCTTTACTTGAAGCAAATATTGCCACCGAAGTTTGCCTTACAATTCTGGATACTCTGTCATTATTCACGATGGCTTTTAAGGTTTGTTCTTGACTTGATGTTAACATTTCCTATAATTGTATTTCAGAACAAATATTTTTAAATTGTTTTTTAAAATTTTATTTTAAATACTGCTACATAGTGCTATTTGTTGTATTTCATCGTTGTGTCATGTGACAGCTAAAAATGTGTCACTGCAAGATGCTTTGGCTTCAGCTATATGTGTACAGAGATTCCTTACTGATCAACAATATTCTGTTAGGATGAGAAAGTAGCTTTTCTAACTTTCTAAATATTTCTAGAAATCTTAGTGTTTACTGAATGAGTGGTAAAATGGTCTGTTCTATGTCAAGACCATAATGGATATTTGGATACACTCAAACTTTTATATTGAACTTAGCCTCTTATTATACAAAGTCACTCATTAACAAATAGCAATTACAGGTAAGAGGATCAGGAGCTGCTGTTCAATGAACTACACTGAAGTACATGTAATACCAATCTGCTTCTTGTGGGAATAATCAGCATATTACATAGAAGGCCAGACAACTTTTTCTATTTAGTGTCATCTTTCTCTAGTAAGGCTCATATCTCTGTTACTATTACAACAGGGAAATCACAAATTATGTCTGTTTCTTGGTAGACTTTTAACTGATTCTGTGTGAATTCCTACTGCTTGAGGGTGTTTTAGTGAACTACCTACCTCTGATGCTGGGACATCTGAAGAAAAGATGTTATGTCAATTTCCTCATAAGATAGGAATTTGTTAGAAAACATTTAAATGTTTTGCTATAAATCTGCAAGTAGTAAGCCTAGCATTGTTTAGGACTTGCAGTTAGCTGTATAGGTTTGGGTCATCTGGATTCTGTTTCAGGACATACTTTTTTTTCCCCAATGACTAAGTATATTGATTGGCTTATATCCAACCATTTATGTCCAGCTTCCTCTAAAATACAACCCTGCCTGTATCTTCCTTGCATAGCGTTGGGGATTTTTGGTCTCCTGAAAGCATTTATATGTATTCATCCGCAAAGTTTGAGAGCACACTGAGTTTTTTCTAGTCTGTTAGTCATGTTATCAGACTGGTTCTCAGCATGGCTTTTATTGTAGGATCACCTCCTTTGTTCTTATAATATTGGACACCCAAAATGCCAAGGACTATCCCTTAGGAAGGCATTTGTTGATGATTGAGAAACCAAGAGTAACCATGTGTATTGCGTGCCTTAGAATGAGCTTTTCAACGTTGAGACAGATAAGACCCTGAAAACTAATACTTTCATTTTAAGAGCCCTGTAGTAGGAGGTACTGCTATGGGAAAATTCTACTATTTGAGCTGCTGAAGCCAAGTGTAACCAAAGTGAGTTAATTCTTTGCATGTGCCTCTTAAAGCTGTTAACTAATGTAACTAACAACTGTTTAAAAAAAAAAAAAAAAACACACACAAAAAAAACCCAAACACATTGTGTTCTATAAGTCTATTCAGAAGTCAATGCTTTCTTTGTAAACAGGATTAGTGAAATGTTAGAAACATCAAATTAAAGCTCAGATATGATTGTCTTATTAAACATCTCAGAATACTATATGATTTTTTTTATTACTTTCCTGGATGATTTGTGTATGTTCTTAAAATGTAAATGTACAATACAAAAATCCTAAGTTCTCTCTTTTAATTTAAAGAATCAACTGCTGACTGATCATGGGCATAATCCACTGATGAAAAAAGTATTTGATGTGTACCTCTGCTTCCTTCAAAAGAATCAGTCTGAAACAGCATTGAAAAACGTCTTCATTGCTTTAAGGGCACTTATTTTTAAGGTAAGAAGTTTTAAGTAATTAATCTTCATGTATTTATCCAGTTCTTTAGCTAACAATATACTATCAAGAAGCTTAAGAATTAAAAACTCCAAATTTAAATTAGTAAATGAGGACAGACATAATCCCAAAAACATGAAATTATTATTCTTTGAATTGCTGTAAAAATCATTTTGTTTAAACTATTAGAGCTGGTTTTTTCCATTGTTTAAAAATACTAATATATTTTTCTTGATATGCTTATTTTGTCAAGAACTAGAGTTTGTGTTAATGAATAACTTATTTTTCTTCCTTTTCTTCAGTTTCCTTCTACGTTTTATGAAGGTAGAGCTGATATGTGTTCTGCCCTGTGCTATGAGATTCTGAAATACTGTAATTCAAAATTGAGCTCCATTCGGACTGAAGCTTCACAGTTACTGTATTTCTTAATGAGAAATAATTTTGATTACACAGGGAAGAAATCTTTTGTTAGGACACATCTGCAAGTAAGTATAATTTCTTTATTTTTCTTTATTTGTGTTTTTAAATGTCATGTGGCCTGTACGTGTAGGTGTACAGTTGCATGTTAGTGTGCAAAGTCCTGTCACATAAAGACATAAAAGAAATCACTTGTTATTCAAGCAAGGCTGGTGCTATTCCAAGAAAATGAAGATGGAAGTAGAAGTATGTTCAGTACAAGGCAATAATTCAAAACAATTCAATGGCCTTGTGTTTTGTAGAAAATAATTATTACTTGTGAATAGCAAATGTTGTGGTACTTAGATGTTATTTTGATTAAGTAGCATAGCATGTTGTGTCTGAGGAAGAAATGAATGAAGCAACAAGCACCTATAAGTCCTAAAACCTAGAAATGTTATTTTAATAAAACAGAATTACATGGAAATAAAATGATTTTGATGAAGCAGGGAACAATAGTTTACTACTTTCATGACCTTTAGTGAGTTTATCTAGCAGTCAGTCTGTAGACCAGAGGATGTTTGTGCATGAAATTTATACAAGCCTGTTTTTTCTTTCCCTTGTTACATACAAATAATTTTGGGGGAAACAAAAAGTCTATCAAATACCATTTAACTTCAAGAAATTATCTTTCAATTAAAAAGAACAAACCTTCCTATGTAATTGCTTCAAAGGTACATTGCAAGGGTATTTCATTAAATATACACTAACTAGACTTCTGTTTGTGTCAAGGTTATTATTTCAGTAAGCCAGTTGATTGCTGATGTTGTTGGAATTGGAGGAACCAGATTTCAGCAGTCCCTTTCCATCATCAATAATTGTGCCAATCACGACAGAATTATTAAGGTTTGGTTTTATTCTTCTTTCTATGCTATAGAAAGGCTGCTTTAAAACTTTCTCAGTGTCTTTCACAATTACATTTCAACTTCTTCTATGATGCAAATAATAAAAGTTAACCTAACTTTCCATGTTTTAGCACACCACATTCCCTTCTGATGTTAAGGATTTAACAAAACGGATTCGTACAGTACTAATGGCTACAGCTCAGATGAAGGAGCATGAGAACGATCCAGAAATGCTTGTAGACCTCCAATACAGCTTGGCGAAGTCTTACGCTAGTACACCTGAACTAAGGAAGACATGGTTAGACAGCATGGCAAGGATCCATGTTAAAAACGGGGATCTTTCAGAGGTAAGAGAAGGTTGGACTGTTTTTAGCTTCTTAGTAAGATTAATTCTCTTGACATCAAAAGTACTGTAATTGTTAGTGTGAAAGGATTATTATCCTGTATGGATTTTAATTAATTTTGAATTGTTAGTAGATTAACTTCAATGGCTGATAAGATTTTGTGCTACACAAATACATCTGTAAGTCATTATTGATTATTAATGTAAGGCATATGTTTAAATAATACAGCTGATTTGCTACTAAATCAGGAAAGCTTAATATAAACCATGAAAGAATCAGACTATCTACTTAAACATATCCTTCTGTTATCAGTTAACTAAACACTTAGTTAAACCCTGAATTCCTTTCCAGTTGATTTAAGAATTATCTTGATTCTCTTCCAGAGTGCTTACTAAAAAAAAAAAAAACCTTCCAATGTTCTTAAAATTGATGAATAACAATTTTGTTGCTAGAAAAAAGAAAGCTCTCCGTTTTCAGTAGGCTGTTAAAAGATTTAATTACAGCAATGGGGAGAGGTGGAAGAGGGGATTTTTGTCTTGATTCGTTTATTGGATCAGCATAGAGAATTAATATCATCTCTTTCTGGAAGTTTATTCAATCTGAATTTCATAAATATGTCTATTACCCTTATCATCATGTAAGCAAGTAAATACCTCCAAGAAATAATATCTTACTCATGTTTTAGTACTGTACTTTTTATTCTGTATGGTAACAATGCATAAGACACATACACTACTGTTAATAGTTTGTATTTTGATGGAAATGTCTCCAGCTCAGAACTTTCAGAAGGAAAGTTCTTTTTAAAAACAGACCTAAAAAAGGACTATTTTTTCATTAAAAACACAAAATCCTTGCCCATACAACTAGATGAGAACCTCTGTAAATCAGAGGTCCAGTAAGTCCAGCCCCATACAAAGTATGAATTAAATAGAATTCCTGACACTTTTCTCCTTTAGCTCCAGTACCTGAAATTCTACAGCCTCCATATGTAAAAAAATTTGCTGCTAGGCTTTGATATTTTTAAAGAAAAATCTTGAATCTTTGTATTTTCTGTACAAAAAAGTGATCAGTGACAACTTTAAAAAAAAAAAAAAAAAAAAAAAGACTCAGGCTAGGACTTTTCTTGTATATCTCATTTTCATTAGATCCATTGTAATTGTAGCTTATAAGTGTTTCTGTTTTAGGCAGCAATGTGCTATGTCCATGTAGCAGCACTGGTTGCAGAATATCTCACACGGAAAGGTATGATTTTGAAATCTTACTTAAATGTGGGTTGTTGGTCTTTTTTTTTGTCCATATAATTGCATTATAGTTTAGCAATAGTTTGCCTGGGGAAGTCATAGGCATTTCAGTGTTCATCAAGGAAAAAAATCTGACTTAAGTGGATAGCATACCTACAACAACATACTTGCACAATTAAGGGTCATCATTTCAGATGAAGATAAAATATTTTTTTAGGAAAGTAATAAATAAAAATTAAATAATAATTTTACGCTATAGTTGCTAATAGCTGATCAGACCCTTTCTAAGCAACCTTATCAGTGAATATTTGTGTTCATTGAGTAATACATGTATCTCACTGTATATATGGAAGCCTGGCATTGCCAGAGAAGTCAAAAAAAAATTTACAAATCTTTAGATGCTAAGTGATATTAGTGCTCAGAGCACTTCACTTGTCTTCGTAATCTGTGCTAGCAGCTGTCCATATATGAAAAAAAAAAAAAAAAAAAGGAAAAAAAGGTGACTATTGAGATAGATTTCTGCAAGTTTCTTCTAGAGATTTTTCTTAATAAAGTCTATATGCTATTTTTTCAAACCACAGACTAAGAACACAAGTCTTCTGATCCTATAGGTGGAAGGCAGGCTAGAAAACTATTAGAACTGATTATGATATTAAGCTTTTTTTTTTTTTTTTTTAAGCATATGAATTCATGACCAGAACTTTTTAGCCTTGTCTTTGCTTGAACTGCCATCTGAAGTTATAGGTCTACAGGATGTCTTTTCTTTCTCCGTTACTTTTTTGCCTCTTGCAGGATACTTTTTCAGTGCTATAGGCAATCCCTTCCGCCCCTAACGATCTCAGAAGCTTTCTGTGACCAAATCTGAGACTGAGTTGTTTAAGTTATTACACTTTCTTGCAAGCCTAATAACAACGAACTGATACCTAGTGATAATATGTATATAGTTGTGGTTCCCTTGGGTAACTTGCTATTTTTGTTTCCCGTCATATGCAAGTTACTTCCTGTTAGTAATATAGACAGTCAAACCTCATTCTTGCATGAACAATTTAATGAAATACTGTAAAAGTGACCTTGATTAATGTAGACTTGGGGTGGGATAGGTTGGGTACAGATTTAAGATAAAGTAGAAAGATTCAGACACTACATATTTTTGTAGGCAAGAGTTTAGGTATTAATGTTGGAGATTTTGTTTGTTAGTTTTGGTTTGGTTTTTAATCCTGTTTATACTTAAGGAATAAGGTGGGCTCTGCTCTTTTAATCATGCAGTGGGAGTCTGTTATTTTTATTTTTTTTATTATTAACTTGGTGGTAAGTATATTTAAATAACTCTTCTGCATTATCCAGCATCACAAAATGGCCAAGTGTTATTCTGGTGGTGGAATGCATTTTGATGGCATTGAGGTAAATTTGTCTGTTTTTCTTTTTCAATGATAGGGATGTTTAGGCAAGGTTGTACTGCTTTCAGAGTAATCACACCTAATATAGACGAAGAAGCTTCAATGATGGAGGATGTTGGAATGCAAGATGTTCACTTCAATGAAGTAAGCAAACATAACTGTGTTAGAATTGGTGCACATTAAAGTGCTGTTTATTTTTTCGAGTTCAGTTTCAGTCCTGAGGCTGACTGCTATGACCTATGCTATCATTGTTTTCCTAGCCACTATTCTTATTATAATACAGAAATAAAACAAAAAATTCTATGAGCTGTCCAGGCTTTAGAGAATTTGCTATATATGTATATTTTACGTAAAGCACCAGCATACAAATTGTGATGACTACACAATATATTTGCCAGTACAGAGCGAGGGACAGACCACTAGTTGCAGTAGCTGTGTTAGAAAAATCCCTGGTGCATAAACATAATTGTAGCAACACATTTTTGTGTATGTTTTAATTTGTTTATGGTGAAAGCGTGTGACAAAATGCAAAATTGACTGCAATCTGAGTCTATACTAACAGATTTAGGAGGAATAGATGAAAGCTTTAGTGGTTTTAAGCCTAGGGCTAGAGCTAGGGTACGTGTTTTATTCCCACATTCTGGTACTAATTTGTTCTATAGTTTTAAGACAAAATTTGTAGCCTTCCCTTTTTTCTGTGAAGGCAGGAGTTGGAATTACTTGAAATGAGAGTGCCTTTTGTTTCCAAAGACACCCAATAGCAGACTGCGTTTTTTATTATTATTTGTAGCCTATATTCTTTAAAACACTGATTCTCCTCATCCAGCATGAATGTAGCATGTTACTCACAGAAAAATGTAAACTGTTTTAAGTGAACTAGGAGTTGGATTTTTACTGACCTACAGTGGATGGAAACTTTTGTTGGAAACTCTTGTCAGCGCCTACCTGATAAATCATTTGACAGAGAGGATCTTCTGTATTTTTTTAACCGGAATGTCTTTATTCTTCTTCTGATTAGTCACTCACTGTAAAAAGAATATGCTGCATTTTCTGAGTCATTGAACCCTACCCAGATTTATTTCCATCTCTCAGTATTTCCATGGAGCAACAGTAAGCCAAGTGTGAAATTATAAGCCAATGGATCCTGCAAAGGGTTCAAACCTCGCAGAGTTCATTTTCCCTGTATGCAACCCTTTATAAACAGAAGTTCTTCAAAAACGATATTCCAGTTGCTTCATGAACAGGAACATATTCATATGTAGAGTGCTACCTCAGTATGGCCTTATGAAAGGGAATCTGTGGTAGTCTAAGAAAAAGAAATAGAACAGTAGGGTAGATAAATGGTATAATAAACATATCTTTCAAGCTGTACTTTACTGCTACTCAGCTAAATGATCCTCTACTGTGAATTTTTCCTATGAGTCACGTTACTTGGGATTTCCCTGGATGCTAGGCATGTCAGAATTAAATCTCAAAACCAGTGATTGACACAATGGGGAGTGAGGGAGGGCTCTTCCATGTTTCTAAAAGGAGCAAAGTGTCTTTTATATTCTCTGTTATATAAAGTCTTCCTAAGTCAGCGAAATTTGTCTTAAGAGTCTATGTAGTTTCCTGGTTTTTAAAATCATTTTTTTCAAATTCTCAATTCTCATTTTAAAAGAATTATCTTCTAGGCAAGGATTACCCTGACTCGTTTCCTAAATTAGTCATTAAAAAAAAAACACTAAAAAAAAAAAAACATTAAAAAAAAACATTTTTAACAAAGTTACTATGTGTATTTCATTAACAGTTATTTAGCCAGAGAGTCTGTTCAGCAGCACAGGTCAGATTCTCCTTGTAGAACTAAAATCTTATGGGTGTCACAAGTTGCAAAGCAAAAGCCTGGAAGCTGTTATCCTTTCCCTGCTAGACTTTATTGTAAACAGCTCATCCGTGAGGGTTTTGAGCTATGGCTAGTAGACCAGTGTCTGGTGCCAGATTCCATGCAGATTAAAACTCGGAAAAAGTTGATTCGGGTTTGTTGTTTGTTTTCCAAAATAAAAATTTGCCAAAATACAGCTCCACCACAAATATTAACTCAATATCCACCTTCTTACTTTTTTTTTCTGATCTCTTGTTAGCTCTGCCTGTCCATGAGATAAATCATTCTAACTTCAGATTGGTAAATGAGAGCTTCACAGTACATGTTATATAGAGGAGACAATTTAATACCCTTCAGCCTTTCTCTGTAGGAAAACTAACTCAGATTCTCAGATGAAGAAAATCATCCTGTCATCCTCGTGCTCTTGCTGTGCAATAAAAAATATAGCACAGCCCAAAACAAGAAGGGTGATTTTTATTCTTATAAATCGGAATCCATAAACTCCAAAATGTGTCAAATAAATTTGTAGTGCAGTATTTCTCCAGGGCAGGTGTTTCTCCAGCCAGTGAATGCTTTCAGATTGTATCACTTACACATCCTAAGATGCATAACCTTATCTTGGACAAGGTTTATTTTATTTTACCTTTTCCCCAGTGATTTGGTAGCTTAAGAGGAATGGCAATTAAGCTTTCATTCACCTGTATGCACCATACTAGAATCTTGGGTGAAATCATCTATCATTTGTCTTGCTTTTTCTCATTCTGGATGGTTTCTCAGAATCGAAGATAGTTATGCAGGCGTCTGTCAAGTGCCAGCTATTTATCAAGCTGTAGGTTCCAGTACAAAGAGAGACAGTCCAGGTTTACACTAGTGAATGTCTTGGGGAGCATCCTGGGATTTGAAACACAGGAGGCTCCTTCTGAGCCCCAGGCAGCACTGCTGTGCGGGTGTGGGAGCCCTGGCACAGGTTGCCCTGAGAGGCTGTGGGGTCTCCTCCTTGGAGATCTTCAGAAGCCACCTGGACATGGTCCTGGGGAAAATGCTCTGGGTGGCCCTGTTGGAGCAGGGGTTGGACCAGATGGCCTCCAGAGGTCGCTTCCAGCCTCAGCCATCCTGTGATTCTCTGAATGACTTTAAGCATATAAGCAATAACTTGTGTAATAAAGACATTTTTAGATTTATGAGGTATTCTATCCTTTTTATCCTTGAGTCCTTGAGATTTTATCCTTTACCTTTTTATCCTTGAGTCCTAGGTGAGTAAACAGGGCATTTAAAGACATATCTTCATTTTACAAGAATCTCATTAAATGGTTGGCATGGTAGGGTTATAAATTACTCCTCGGTTATATAGTAAGAGAGTAAGACTTAACCCTCTATATTAACAGTACAATAAGAGATGATAACCATTGAAAAATGCCTTGGGGAAAGCTAAAAAACATTTTCAGTAAAAAGAGGACAGACAATAATTGCTTCAGAAACCTCAGAGCTGTAGGAAATATTACCCCCTTCTCCCATATCATAGGAGTATTTGCCTACAGGTAATAGAAATTATATAGAAAAAATCTGTCAGACTATCTGAACATCCTGGCATTTTTGTATTTGCCTTCTAAAAAAAACAAATTTCTAAGATCTTGAGCAAAATCTTTATCATCTTTTTAATGTACTGAGAATACTTTTAGTTGTGTAAAGTTAGTGAGTGGAAATACTCCTTGCAGTAATACCCTGTAACAAAGCACTGCCTGGTACTTTGTTGAGTGGCTGGTTAGGTAGAACTTTCAGATTTTTTTTTCCCTTCTAATCATGTTATGGGTTATAAACAGATGATTAAAGAATTTTTCTAGAAGAATGAGTATTTTCAGGATTATTTTAAGGAATATTTGTTGAGGGACCCCAACATCCCAGTTAGAGGGACCTCAAAATCAAGGTGGTAGAAACCTCTTGAAGTTCAGCAAAGACAAGAACAAAGTCTTGCACCTGGGGAAAAAATATCCAATGTGTCAGTAAAGGCTGGGGATGGACTGGCTGGGTGGCAGCTCTGCAAAAAGACTTGGGAGTTCTGGTATACAAGAGGATGGACAGGACTCACCAGCATAGCGTTGTGACAACAAAGACCAGTTGCACACTGGGTTATATTAGAAAGAGTCAACAAGTGGAGGGAATTACATTTTCACCCTTCTACGTGGCATTTGGGATGCCCCACCTCTTATCTCGTGCCCAGTGCTGCCCACCTCCAAGCTGAGAGAGAGAGAGATCAATGAACTGGAAAAAGTCCAACTCCTAAGGTGGCTGAGGGAAGAGCCAGACTCTTGTAAGAGATGAACAATGAAAGAGGAAGAGGCAGTCTCACATGTTGTAAGGGGAATTCTCACTGGATGTATGGAAATAAACTATTCCCATGAGGATGGATAAGCACAGAGAGGTTACCCAGAAACAGTGTTTTTCCCTCCTCCTGTCGGCTTTCCCATATGCAGTTTTGCTCTTTCTATTTTTTCCTCTGTGCAAATTAAATTTTGCTGCATTTGGATGCCCTCTTGTGTCTGACTTAAGACTCTAGTAGTCATAAAACTTTGTGGACATCCCTTGTGGTCCAGCAGTGCCATGGGTCTTTTGGTTCTCACCACATGGTTGCTGAGGATGGAGATACTGGGGAGTCTGTACAGCCCCGTGATGACTGGGGGAAGCGAAATTTTTAGGGACTATTGAAGCACATGGAAAAGGGTAGCATTTTTCAGTCTTTTTTTTTTTTTCCCCTCAAAATTAAAGTTGGCTTTTCTAAACGATGTATTTGTTATGTCTCAGCCCTCTGCTGAATGGAGGAAGGAAATAGTATTGCATCCCTTCTAAGACTAAGTTATTTCTGGCTTCTGGCTTGACCACTGTGGTGCAGAAGTGGTACTAGAAGATGTCTTTCTGTCTCACACTTGGGTCCTACTGGAGGTTGTTGGATCCCCAAGCACACTTGAAGAGGACTGAGATATTCTTTAGGGTATATGGATGGGGGTGGAGATCTTCGGTGGCTCTTCCACACTCAAGTCATATGACAGCTTTATCATAGAAGCTTTAAGTTGTTCCATGATATCTATAACGTTGTGTGTAACACTTGAGTTAATAGAGTTAGACATATGATTTTGAATTTATGAGAAGTAGAGTAAAGTAGTAACACAATCTTAGTTTTCTTAGTTATACTTATTAAAGTAAAAGTTGTTCATGGAACATGAAGAATTATGGCAAACTGAATGAAGGAGCTTCATAATTATGGTATGATTGCTCATATGCAGAACATATTCTTCCATCCTAACGCACAAGCAAGCATAGTTTTTATTTAACCTTAAATAACTGTCTTTTTGCTACCAGGGTATTGGGACCAACCCAACAAAGCCAAGCTGGTTTCTTGTTTGTGACTGAGAAATCCTGAAGGGTCAAAACAGCTTCTCTAACTGTTTTAGTATGTCCTTCTGGTTCAAATACACAAAATTAACTGGTATACCTTAACAAATACTTCTGAGTGTGGATTTTGGTATTAGAGTTTTTTGTTTTGTTTTACTGATGATGCAATTTATTGATAGTTGAAAAAATGTTCTTTGTGCAAAAAAATAAACAAAAACAACAAGGAAACAGCACTTTCAAAAAAACGTATATAGTAAGACAAGTTTGGGTCTTCACACAGGTGTCATTTGTATACTTAAAAGGTCAGGAGTATCTAAAAGAAAAATGCTGTTTATGGTAAATACAAAGAGTACATGTATACATTCACATACATTCAGACCATTCTGCTTTTTCTTTCCTCTTAGCTTTTTTTTTTTTTTTTGATTGCCATAATAATTCTATTTTAGAGAGCATGGTTTTGAGGCAAGATCTTCCTTTTTTCCTTAGGAAGAATTTTGGTATAACTGCTTACCAGGCTTGTAATGAGCACCAAATTGTTTTTCTTTTTCAAATGTGTGTACAAATCTAGGATGTGCTGATGGAATTGTTGGAGCAATGTGCTGATGGACTCTGGAAGGCAGAACGCTATGAACTGATTGCTGACATATATAAACTGATAATTCCCATTTATGAAAAACGGAGAGATTTTGAGGTACTAAATTCATTATAAGTAAATTTGAGCAAGGAAAAATTCCTGATTTTTTTTTTGTTTTTAGTTTAACTGCATGACACATTACATATCACAGAACTAGATAATTAAAGTAGTAACTGAAATATAAGTGTGTTGAAATAATTAATTCTAAATATTTTAAATGCTTTTATTTCAAATAAATATAATTTATTAAAACTTAATCTTGCATATTGTCATTCTGATACAGGTGTTAAACATGGTAATATGTTTAAAAAATAGTCTTTTTTTTTTTTTTTTTGAACACTTAAATAGTGTTCAAAAAATAGTCTTTTTAGTTGTTTTTAAGTACAGGAACATCATCCATAGTTGTTTTAAGATACGAATGCATTATGTTATTCTGTTACCCCATAATTTTATTTTATTTTTAGAGGCTTGCTCATTTATATGATACTCTTCATCGAGCATACAGTAAAGTAACAGAAGTTATGCATACAGGAAAGAGACTGCTGGGAACTTATTTCAGGGTAGCATTCTTTGGACAGGTGAGTATTATTTACCTACCATTACTGCAGTATGCAATAAGAAAAATCTTGGTTTATTTTACAAGGTGCACTCTCATCATTCGTGCTGATACCATGACAAAAAGCACGAGAAATATGTTCTTTAAGAAATAATTAAATACTGTCAATAACTTAATTTAAAACATTTATCAATTCCAACACAATTCTTCCTTATTTTCCTCAGTAAATTTTTTGCCTTTTTTTCTTTTTCTTCTTTTATTTACTACCTTAAGGCAGCGGTAAGTTTTCTATGATGTCAGTTCCTAGCAATGTATTGACTTAATGTCTGTAGCGCTGCAGTGTGGTTTGCAAGGCTGCTTCTTAGATTGGTATGCATTAAGAGCCACTGCGATTGAAAAAAATAACATTAAGTTCCATTCAGAGAACAAATCACTCTTGTCTATACGTCATTATTGCATGCTTCAAACAAGAGTTGTGGCTGCGTATTGGACAGTTTCACATCCTCTAATTTGTGTTTACACGGCATATGTATCAGTATGGTCTCACGCGGTATCAAGTAATACATTTTCTACATGCATAGCCCAGTTGTTAATTGTTCAGCTGAGCATGGGGAATTGTAAAATACTCTGAGCAATATAACTTTATATGTATTCTGTTGTCTTTTATAACTTTATAGCAATACCAGTTTACAGACAGTGAAACAGATGTTGAGGTAATTACAGTAATTGCTTACAAAGCAAACAATGCAGTAAAAACTACTGCATTTCACCGTAGTTTGATGTGGGTATTTTTGTCAAACTAGCCTGTGTTTACACACGATATGTTGTGCTTTCCTATTTTCTGTTTCATTTTATGACAAAAATATTTATTTTTTGATTTCAAACATGAACTCAGACATGGTTTTTTGTTTTAAATCAATCAACTGTTTCACTTTCCATGTACTACAAATTGCATTCAGTTATGGTTTTAAAACAAATGCTATATGTAATAAAAATGAAGAAGTATATGCCAAAAGAGTACAACACAAAATTAAGATGATTACGTAAATTAAATTTCAAACCAATCAATTTTCAAGTTTTGAAAACATTGTCAAAGTATTCACTCGTGAATCAGGTAGTCCTACTGGGCAACGAGATCTGTTTTGGCAAGTGAAACAGTACCAAAATTTCACTTTTTAAGATAAAAGTAAAGAAAATACTTTTTTTTTTTTTTTTTTTTTTTTTATCTCAAAGGCTTGGCACATCATAACATTACAACAAAAAATTCAACTTTGTGTGTTTCCATTATCTTTCATTCAGTTTGTAGTAGATAGTTATATCTTTCTGTTTTTTTCTTTCTTTCTGTTTTTGTTTTGTTTGTTTTTATTTTCTTCAGAAGCCTCTTTTTACTGAGGCTTAATTTGTTTATTTACATTTGCTTGAATCCTGATGTTAAATGTTTCTTTTTCAACCATAAATATTATGTTAATCAAAATCATTGTTCAATGTTGGTTATTATTTTTTCCCAAGATTTTGATTATTTATTTTTTTACAGGGATTCTTTGAGGATGAAGATGGAAAGGAATATATCTATAAAGAGCCTAAACTCACTCCTCTTTCAGAAATTTCTCAGAGGCTTCAGAAACTCTACTCTGACAAATTTGGATCTGAAAATGTCAAAATGATTCAGGATTCTGGCAAAGTATGTTTTCATTCTCTCTTAAGAATTCCAATATACAACTTCCTTCCACTAATCAATTTGAAATAACATGGGACCACTTTCCTTTATTCGTTTAATATCCAAACACGTATCTAAAAAATCTGCTGGTTGAAGGGTATGGGAGAGTTATCATCTTCTGTTAAACTTACACTTAAGGATAGCCAAAAAGCTAAATGCTACATTTTTGTAGTATTTACAATTAGTAGTATTAACTAATACTACACTTTTGCCAGTGTAGGATTAGACTGCAGGTCTCCCAGGATATTTATCCATAATCATGCTTACTTGGGACACGCTACTAGCAAAAAAATCTGCTTTAAAGGTGCGTCTCCTGCCTACCCCCACATTACTCCACCGTCACCAAAGCCTGATCAAATATTTTTCTGAGATAAAATTTGCCATTTATATCTTTAGAATAGTATAATTCAGTTAATTGGGAGGGACCTTCAGAGCTGATCAAATCCAACTGCAATTTTGACCTCTCGTAGTCCCCTCTTGATGCTTTTAATCACAGAATCACAGAATCACAGAATTTCTAGGTTGGAAGAGACCTCAAGGTCATCGAGTCCAACCTCCAACCTAACGCTAACAGCCCTCCACTAAACCATATCCCTAAGCTCTACATCTAAACGTCTTTTGAAGACTTCCAGGGATGGTGACTCCACCACTTCCCTGGGCAGCCTGTTCCAATGTCTAACAACCCTTTCAGTGAAGAAGTTCTTCCTAACATCTAACCTAAAACTCCCCTGGCTCAACTTAAGCCCATTCCCCCTCGTCCTATCACCAGGCACGTGGGAGAACAGGCCAACCCCCACCTCGCTACAGCCTCCCTTGAGGTACCTATAGAGAGCGATAAGGTCACCCCTGAGCCTCCTCTTCTCCAGGCTGAACAAGCCCAGCTCCCTCAGCCGCTCCTCGTAGGACTTGTTCTCCAGGCCCCTCACCAGCTTCGTCGCCCTTCTCTGCACCCGCTCAAGCACCTCGATGTCCTTCTTGTAGCGAGGGGCCCAAAACTGAACACAGTACTCGAGGTGCGGCCTCACCAGAGCTGAGTACAGGGGGACGATCACCTCCCTAGCCCTGCTGGTCACACTGTTCCTGATACAAGCCAGGATGCCGTTGGCCTTCTTGGCCACCTGAGCACACTGCTGGCTCATATTCAGCTGACTATCCACCATCACTCCCAGGTCCTTCTCTGCCTGGCAGCTCTCCAACCATTCCTCTCCCAGTCTGTAGCTCTGCTTGGGGTTATTGCGCCCCAGGTGCAGGACCCGGCACTTGGCCTTGTTGAACTTCATGCAGTTGACCTCAGCCCATCGGTGCAGCCTATCCAGATCCTCCTGCAGAGCTTTCCTACCCTCAAGCAGATCGACACACGCACCTAACTTGGTGTCATCTGCGAACTTACTGAGGGTGCACTCCATGCCCTCGTCCAGATCATCGATGAAGATATTAAAGAGGACCGGCCCCAGCACCGAGCCCTGGGGGACGCCACTAGTGACTGGCCTCCAACTGGACTTGGCTCCATTCACCACGACTCTTTGGGCCCGGCTATCCAGCCAGTTTCTAACCCAGCGAAGCGTGCGCCAGTCCAAGCCAAGAGCAGCCAGTTTCTTGAGGAGAATGCTGTGGGAGACGGTGTCAAAAGCCTTGCTGAAGTCAAGGTAGACCACATCCACAGCCTTTCCCTCATCCACCCAGCGCGTCACTCTGTCATAGAAGGAGATCAGGTTCGTCAGGCATGACCTGCCTTTCATAAAGCCATGCTGACTGGGCCTGATCGCCTGCTTCCCCTGCAATTGCTGCATGATGACTCTCAGGAGGATCTGCTCCATGAGCTTTCCTGGCACTGAGGTCAAACTGACAGGCCTGTAGTTTCCCGGGTCTGCCCTCCGGCCCTTCTTGTAGATGGGCGTCACGTTTGCTAGCCGCCAGTCGATTGGAACCTCCCCTGATAGCCAGGACTGTTGATAAATGATGGAAAGTGGCTTGGCCAGCTCCTCTGCCAGTTCCCTCAGTACCCTTGGGTGGATCCCATCCGGCCCCATCGACTTGTGCACATCTAAGTGCCGTAGCAGGTCACCAACCAGTTCTTCATGGATAATGAGGGCCACATCCTGCTCCCCATCGCCTTCCACCAGCTCAGGGTACTGAGTATCCAGAGAACATCCGGTATTGCCGCTAAAGACTGAGGCAAAGAAGGCATTGAGCACCTCCGCCTTTTCCTCATCTCTTGTAACTAAGTTTCCCCCCACATCCAGTAAAGGATGGAGATTCTCCTTAGTCCTCCTTTTTGTGTTGATGTATTTATAGAAACGTTTTTTGTTATCTTTAACGGCAGTAGCCAGATTGAGCTCCAGATGAGCTTTGGCCTTCCTAATTTTGTCCCTGCACAGCCTCGCTACTTCTTTAAAGTCCTCCTTAGTGGCCTGCCCACTTTTCCAAAGCTTATAAACCCTCTTTTTCCTCCTAAGATCAAGCCACAATTCTCTGTTGAGCCAGGCCGGTCTTCTTCCCCGCCAGCTCGTCTTTGGGCACGTGGGGACAGACCGTTCCTGCGCCATTAAGACTTCCCTCTTGAAGAGCGCCCAGCCTTCCTGGACCCCTCTGCCCTTCAGAACCACCTCCCAAGGGACTCCACCAACCAGTGTCCTGAGCAGCTCAAAGTCAGCCCTTCGAAAGTCCAATACAGCGGTTTTACTGGTCCCCTTCCTGGCCTCGCCAAGAATAGTGAACTCCACCATTGCGTGGTCACTCTGCCCAAGACAGCTCCCGACGATCACGTCCTCCACCAGTCCTTCTCTGTTTGTGAAGAGAAGGTCTAGCGGGGCACCACCCCTGGTAGGTTCACTAACCAGCTGCGTCAGGAAGCTATCTTCCACGCTCTCCAGAAACCTCCTAGACTGCTTTCTCAGGGCTGTGTTGTGCTTCCAGGATATGTCAGGGAAGTTGAAGACCCCCACGAGTACAAGAGCTGATGATTTTGCAACCTCTGTCAGCTGCCTGTAGAATTCCTCATCCGTCTCCTCATCCTGGTTCGGCGGTCTATAGCAGACCCCGACCAGGACACTAGCCTTGTTGTCCCTGCCGATCCTAACCCAAAGGGACTCGACCTTGTCATTCCCAACCTCGAGTTCTACAACCTCGAAAGACTCTCTAATATAGAGAGCCACACCACCACCCCTTCTATGCTTCCTGTCCCTTCTATAGAGCTTATAGCCAGGCATTGCAGCACTCCAGTCATGAGACTGGTCCCACCACGTCTCCGTGATGGCAACCAAGTCGTAGCCTGCCTGCCGCACGATGGCTTCCAGCTCCTCCTGTTTGTTACCCATGCTGCGTGCATTGGCGTAGATGCACTTCAGCTGGCCCATAGCCTTATCCTCCAGCCTTGCCATTGTTCCCCCTGGCACAGCCCCAGCAATCCTAGCCTCAGCCCCATCCCCCTTCCTACCTAGTTTAAAGCCCTCTCAATGAGCCCTGCCAGTTCCTGGCCCAGGATCCTTTTTCCCCTAAAAGATAGGGACCCGTCTGCGGCCATCAGGTAGGCCGCAGACGGGTCCTTTAAGGTAAGGTTTGCCATCACGATAGCTGAAGCCATTGAACAAAAGAGCATTGTAGTACCCATAGGCTGAGAAGATCTCATACTGCACAAGATGCCTCTGCATTCCTTTCATTTCATTCCTTAACCAATTCAAGCTTTTACGCTTTACATTGATTTTCTCATAATATCCTCTATTCTGTTCCTTGATTCTACAAGCTCACAAAGTGCTGTGCTTCTCCACCTGAAAGTGCAGCAGTGGTGGGCTTTTCTGTACTCTTATCTCAAACTGGAACTTTAAAAGGAGAGAAGAACATATGCAGGAGTTTAATGTGTTGGAAGACAAGAGAGTTATATTGTACTCCATTTTTCACAGTTCTTCCTGTGTACTCTAAATAAAGGCTTTAAATATATATTTTATTTCTGCGACTTCTCTTGAAATCCAGTATTCACTGTTAAGTTTGGAGAAAACTGCTTTATTTTTTTATTGTAGTTTTGAATGTAGAAAATAATGGTAGTGGTGTGTGGTTTTTTTCTTCTGTATACTACCTTAAGGCGGCAGTAAGTTTTCTTAAATGTCATTCCTTAGCAGTAAGTTTTCTTTAATGTTAATTCTTAGCAATGTATTGACTTAATGTCTGTAGTGCTGCAGTGTGGTTTGCCAGAGAAGTCCCACGAGAGCATTAGTATTTGCTAAGCTTGCAGTAATTCACAGATTAAGAGACCAAATTTAATTTCCGAAATTTGTGTAACTACAGTTATATCTACTTTATTCACAATGTAGCTATTTGGTGTTTTTTCTTCCACATTTTTCAGGTAAATCCAAAGGATTTAGATTCAAAATATGCATATATTCAAGTTACGCATGTAGTTCCATACTTTGAAGAAAAAGAGTTGCAGGAAAGAAAAACAGATTTTGAAAGGACTCATAACATTCGCCGCTTTATGTTTGAGATGCCTTTTACTCAAGCTGGTAAAAGACAAGGAGGAGTAGAAGAACAGTGTAAACGACGGACTGTTTTGACAGGTACTCATTGGACTGAAATTTCCTTTAAGAGAAAACTGTTCTTTTACATATATATATATACATACATACACACACACACATATATATATACTTATTTCTTGATACTAGGCTTTTCTGTATGTTTTATGCTTTTCCTGAAAAAATCCTTTAGAGGATTTCACATGACTTTTGGGAGATTACAAGAACTGCAAAGTAGTCAAGAACATAGTTGAGAATGATTGGGAAACAATCTTTTAAAATGAGTATGTACTTGAAAATAATACCCAAAAATATTGTATGCAAGGATGCTTGTAAATCACCATCTGAGAATACATAGATAGTTGTATGGTTTCTTAATGCTGAAGTATTAGGAAAAGAGTAAAATCTCATATTTCACTATGTTCTTACTACTCTTCATTTATAGCTATCAGTGAAAATGTTTTCCGCATTTGCAGTCAAAACTAGGCTTTCATACTGGTTTCTTCAAGGGATAATCCTCTTTTTTTTTTTTGGTCTTTTTTCTTTGACCTTCAAGAGCTATGAACCTGCTGGCTACTTTTCCTTGTTCTTAGAAAAAGACTGTTTTGTCTCTGAAAGTGTGAGCTTGTATATCACTGTCTTAATGTAGTGGTAAATGGAACTTACATTAGTTAATAATATCAGCTGTCCATAGCTAATACTTGAGAGGAAATAGAAAGTACAACCTTGCCTGTTCTTAGTTCTTTTACTCTTTAAGATATGTGTATGATAAGCAATTCTTTTTAAACTTCTATGAATTAAGATTGTATGGTTTATTTCTTGGTTATTGTTAGTAGTAGTATAGTAGTACCAACAATCTTTATTTGCTTTAATATATATAAAGCTATGCGTACTTAACATTTTCAATATTTTGTTTCCCTGTACTCCTAGTAGGATTTCTTGTCATTTAATGTGTTAATAAATTGGCCAACAAATTATGTCAAAATGAGATTTTTCACATAAAATCCTATCGAAGTACACCTTATTCAAAAACATTTCTAACACTACATTAAACTCAATTCTGTCCGTAGCTATACATTGTTTCCCATATGTGAAGAAGCGCATTCCAGTCATGTACCAGCACCATACTGATTTAAACCCAATTGAAGTAGCCATCGATGAAATGAGTAAAAAAGTTGCAGAACTCAGGCAGCTTTGTGCTTCAGCTGAAGTAGATATGATCAAATTGCAGCTGAAGCTACAAGGAAGTGTCAGTGTTCAGGTAAGACCATATACTTTGCCGTTCAGCTATGTCGCTTCCTTCTGTCTCTGAAACAGTATATAAGCAGTATTTTGTTAATAGTTTTGATTCTGTATAGTCAAGAATGTTGTAAATTAGAAATATGCTTATTGTTTGCAGTTATTCCCAGAAGAGGAAAAGCAGTAAAAGTATTTTCTGTAAATACTGATGATTTGACAGTTATGTGAAAGGACTAAGATGACACCTTTGGAAACTATGGTGGTCTGAAACTAGAATAAAGTAGTGACTTCCCAGCCAAGCATAAATTAACATATTTCACCTAGGCATAGGCCTGCTCACATTAGGTTCAACAGGGTCATTGTTGTTTTATATTTTGATAAGGCAGCTAAGGAGGTGAAGGGGGAGGACAAAATACAGGAAGAAGATAATAGGAGAAAATCTAAATGTGCAACATTTTGTTTTGCTTAAGGCACACAAGAACTGAATGTAGTAGAAAGAAACCATCAGACCCACCAAACCATGGTACACACAGTGTATACTGTAGCAAATACAAATCAATATGATAAGGATCTTAAGCATGCAGTGATAAAAGTGCTGCTCCGTTGTTTTTAACTGATTCAAAACAAAGGAGCAGCAAACACAGTCATCTCAAATGAACTGTTTCCATGTTGGAAAAAAAAGGGAAAAAAAATAAATGAATTTAAAAAAAAAAAAGTTTCAGAATCAGGTAGTTGTCAAGGGAGGGGCTCTTATTGTTACCGTAAAATGATATAGGGATGAGTCAGACATTGCTCAATCCCCTTCTTAGGTAGCTGCCATAATAGCACAATTACGTTTTTACTAATTTAGAATTGCAGAGTTTTTAGCTTGTTTTCTGTGGATAAGCAGACCAGTGCATTTCAATAAATAAGCTGTAGTAGATTCAGCTTATTTCCCACCTTATGGAATAAGGACGTGTTTGGTTTTTATGTGCAGGGGGAAAGGGAGGGCATTTATTTATTTATTTATGTGAAATCAGTGTGTTCTCCTAAGAAATTTAAATCAGGCATTCACCTGTGGCATCTGTTATTGCTAAGACAGTATATCAGAGAACTGACTTCATTTTGTAATTCTTATTCTTTCTTAGGTTAATGCTGGTCCACTAGCATATGCAAGAGCTTTCTTAGATGACACAAACACCAAAAGATATCCAGATAATAAAGTGAAGCTCCTAAAGGAAGTTTTTAGGTACTGTTTGTTGTTTGTGTTTTTTTTTTTAATAAATAAATGATATAAGAATTCAGTGAAGGATTTTTTTTAATACTTTTAAAGTTTAGTCTAGCATTTTTAATTATTCTTTTGGATTTTGTATTCCTTCTTGAGATCTTTCTTATTTTATCTAAATCAGGCAATTTGTTGAAGCTTGTGGGCATGCTCTCGGTATAAATGAGCGACTTATAAAGGAAGATCAGTTGGAATATCAGGAAGAAATGAAGGCCAACTACAGAGAAATGGCGAAAGAGCTTTCTGAAATAATGCATGAACAAGTATGTCCTGAAATTAATTTATATATACCACTATTGAGAACATAGCTATAATGTAAACCCAGTAGGAAAAGTGTACATTATGCTTTACATCAGAAGATTGCGTTGGTTTTATTTCTATTGGAGTTTAAGCATACCATGGAATTTTGGAACTTCTCTCTTTTCTGTGTGTGAATTTTCTGCAGGTGCTTTCTTGCTCTTCAGGATTAAGAAAATTAATCTTGTTGGCACTAGCCTGTTTTTCATAGGAGAGTAAGATTACAGTAAAGATAAAAACAAATTTAATGACACAAATACATGTGTCACTTATACTTAATGCATCTACAGGTATCTTCATTCAGTGATCCGGAAAGTTCATTTTAATCTATACTTCCTGATAACTGTAGGGTAATTTAATCTGCAAGCTTAACCCTTTCTATTGAGATTAGAAGATGTAAGCATTTACTTTTGCAAGAAAGAGTTAAGCCATCTTGCAAGAGGTATTTCTACACATTTTCTTGATGGAACCAACTACAGACAAGCTGGAGATATGAGAAAAGGAAAAATGAGATTAAGGACCTTGCATTTAGAATCTGTGGTAGAAATGCCTCCTGACTTCAGAGGCAAGGATATTATCTCTAGGAGTATGGGAAAGGTCAAAGATTCATGGTTAATGCCTACTGCCTTTAAGTTTTTATTCATCACACTCATCACTTCAGGTTCTGTTCCTTTAATGCACTGTTATTTGTATAATCTTTTCCTAGAGCCACAGAGTGGCTTACCCTCAAGACTTGTATTTCTGGCCCACAAGAAATACCTGTGTTTTCTTAAATATTTTAGCTTACTAATACGTATTTCTATGAGATTTCCTTAAATGTTTGGCCATAACAGCATCTTTCCTTAGACTTAGGAACCAGTGCATGCCTGTCTGGATAAACAGCTGGTGCAAAGAGGAGCTCCGTTTCCTTCATCTTTACAAATAAAATAGGCTTTAGTCTGAGATGTGAAAAATCAAGACCTACCTGAGGCATTCAGTCCATTTGACATTTAAATGATCTATTAATCTTCCAGCATTTCTCAGGTTTACATCCTTAAGACATAGAACAACTTTACCCACTTACTATTTTTTGACATCTCCAAATTAGTTTATTATGATCCAAGAAATACTTGCTGAAAAAGCTAACCTATGTAGCAGGTTATCCATATGCTTTTCTAAGAAGATATTTTTTTTACCCAAAAAGGAAAATGTAAAAGTATATAATGATGCTTTGAACACAAGAAGTAAAAATAAGAAAATAAATTTGAACTCAGTGCAAGGTGTGTATGTTTAAAAAATTCTCATGTGTGAGTTTCCAAAGACTGAGGATAAGAAAAAGCATTTAATGCCTGAAACCTTAGGAGTAAATCAGATTGGCTAAGAGTAAGCAGAGACAAGGGGCAAACAACTGACACTGTAAGACAGTGTGAATAGAATATGAAAGTACATCACTGTAGTAATATGTACTACTGGTCTTCTACTGTGTTTGTTTATACAAATGTAATTAGTTGTAAATAATTAAAACATGCTATGTAAAAAATGATTAAAAAAAAAAAGATTCATCACACCTTGAAGTCATAGAATCATGAAGGCCTTCGCTGAAATCTATAAAAATGTCATAATCTATAAAAAATATAGTGTATTTGGAGAGAAAGGAAAAAAAATCTAATGTTTTGCTCTGTTATTGGAAGAAAAAAAAATATTAGCTCTCTTATAATTGTGTGGTGTTTAAACAATTGCAAAAATGTTGTTATGAAAATGTAGAAAATCTTAATGGACTTTTCTTTTTTTTCCCTCTGCTGCTTGCAAATACGATCAGATGGGATGGTAATTAATTTTCTTTACTTTTGCTCTCAGTTTGTCTAATCTTTATATGATTCCTTTTAGCCAAGGATGAATCTTTATTTTCATCATAAAAAGCATACCTTATTCAGAACAAGTTTGCTCTTTCTCCTCTTATTCTTTCTATAGGTGAGAAGGTGCTCTTAGCTGTCCCTGCTTGAGCCAGGGAAGTTGGTCAAGGGGGGTTCCAACTCAACCAGTCTGTGATTGTGTCATACAGCTGAGAGGAGTACTTTGACTAATCTCTTGCAAGTCTGTAGTCATTAACTCAGAAAATGCTGTCTCATGTATAATGAGCACAAAATTTGTAGTATTTTGAAAGAACAGAATCTAGTTGTACTGACGGTGATAGAAAAGCTGTCTTAGTGCCAAAGCCACATGCCTAGAAATATGAGATACAGCACACAATTGATATTTCTAAATGTGGCGTCAGTAAATATTTGGCTGTTAAGAATGAAGATTTTTTGGTGACTATCAAAAGCTGTGTTTTTATAGCTGTTTTATAAATGCTCACGTCCTTTTGGAACACTTTGGTAAATGCACGTTTTCCATTTTCAGATTACTCCAGTTGAAGAAAAGGCCAACGTTATGCCCAATTCAATACACATTTTCAACGCCATAAGTGGAACTCCAACAAGCACAACAGTTCATGGGATGCCCAGTTCTTCTTCAGTTGCATGATTGTTTTGTAAAGTACGGTGTTTGGTTTTGGGGGGTTGGGGGCTTTTTTTTGTGTTTTGTTTTTGTTTTTTAAGTATGTGGATTTGCTTCATTGTGTGCAAACTCAGGATGATTTTGAAGCTAAATGTTGGGCACGTACAAACTGCATAATTTGTATGAAAGTCTGAGCACACTTAGATATCAAGGTAGACAGTGATAAGCAAATAGCAATTACTGGTAATAGTTTTTTAGAGTAAGTAAAGGAGGCGCACATATATTTTTTAATCTTGCTGGTAACATTTAAAATATTCACAGTGTCATCGCAGATGTGCGTATTGGGAAATTATAATGTTGAAGTAAATTTCTCTTTTTCGTTAGGAAGTATTATTAAAACGAATTGCACATTACAAAAAGTGTTGTGGGATGTAATTTTGCAGATATGTAACATTCAGGTGTTCTTTTTGTGTATGGCACATAGAGATTGATTTCAAGTACAAGAACTATTTTGGGACTAGACAGAGACACTAGTTTTTTGGGTTTAATGGAACTGACAATAGTAGTTTTTGTACCATTTGGCAAATTGTTGTGCTTTATTTTATACCTTGTTGCATTTTGGAAGTACGTGAGCTTGGATCTTACTAAACAACTAAATACAACCAAAGGTCTGTATTAATGAACACGGAGTTATTCTAAAATATCAATAGTATAGTAAACTGTTATGTACATATTGTTTGTTAATACAGTCCATGCAGTCTGTACATAAATGTATTACATTTCTAAACATTTTTTAATATTCATACCAGCTCTTATCATGCTTTCAGTTTATTGTGAAAATTTGCTCATTCCAACTATATGCAGACTTTACAGTCCATTTATTCCTGTATATAAATAAGTGCAATATAAAGATGTATACAGTCTTTGCTATGTTAGGTTTATATGCATTTATTAAAAGAAAAAAAAAACTTTTTTGCCAAAGCAATGAAGTATGTAATTGGTGATCATGGTTACTGTGGTAAATGGTGGTATAATTTAAAGCTTTTTCCATATTCTTATTCTTTTAAGACATTAATTTAGTAATTTTATATTTGGGGAAAATAAAGGTTTTTAATTTTATTTAACTGGAAGCACTGTCCTGCTGTAATTAAACATTCTGTACTACATCTATATTAAAAGGAAAAAAGTAGTTACTTTTCTCACTGTGTGCTCTGGTTTTTATTTTAGATTTGTCCCTGAGACTGGGAAAGGATGAAAGCTTGATCTAAAAAAAAAAAAAAGTTTTTTTTTTTTTTTAGCTTAAGTATGAGATTAGACGAAGAAGAATTAGTGTGTTTTTCATATTTCTTGAGAACAGAGGGATTGTAGGCTGTTAGTTAAGACATGAGTTTTGAATCCGTTGTGTTTGACCCAAGTAATATGTTGTAACTAAAGGTTGTTACTCACTGTTACAGTTAATATTAAGAAGACTTCAAAACTCTTCATCAGGTGACAATAGGATTTTTTTTTCCCATGTGATTTAAGGTTTACTGTCATTTTCTCTAGAATAGCATGAAATTCTTATGTTAGCATTCAACATGAAAGACTTTTCCAAACAGTTCATCCTGGCACTGGATAATTCTGTTTTTTCCAGTTATGTTTAATTTCCATTTAATATTTTAAGAATTAGTGTAAGATTTAACCAGCTTTACACCAACGTAACTTTCAAATTAATGAAAGCGAGTGGTCAGATGCTTTTCAAGCGTGTGAGGGGGGGAAAAAAAGATGCTTCTCAGTCTGGAAGTTATCTAGCGTTGTACGAGCAGATGCTGATAACTGCTGAGTAAGTATGTTCAAGTCATCTTGTCATCAAGTCATCAAACACATCTAGTGTTTGAAAAAATGGAATTTGAAGCCCAGAAGAAATCTGAACAGAAATTGGCTGCATCCTTTTGCACTAGTCAATGTGCTGAGCACTACATCTACTGATGGAGCTGAAACTTCTGACAGGGCTATTAAGTGACAAGTCATTTTTTTCAATTGCATGAGTTGTAAATGGACTAGATAAGAAGTTCTCAAGGACATACAGATAACTGCAAGGAAATGACCTTAGTTAAGCAAAACTGTTCAGTTTGTTGCTCATTCCACAACTCTTGGGAATCTCTGAACATTGCTTAGTGAGAGACAAGTACAGAGCCATCTTTGATTTAGCGAAGCGTTAGTAGCCACCTTAAACATAATAATAACAAGGTACATAAGGGGACAAACGCCTTTTATCATTTGTCTATTAAAGTGGAAGAGCTGCCAACATAACTGCTTCACCTGTGACAAAAAAGAAAATTTCTCTTCATCCATTAGCTGTAGAGGGATGTTTGTTTTTGTTTGTTTGTTTGTTTGTTTGTTTGTTTTTTCCTTCAGATTGCTTAAAACTTTTGTCACCAGTGATGGAACCTTGTTCTGTGAGCTGATTTGAAACAGATGAATATCTTCTCATCACAGCATACTAGTAGACTGTAAAAAATACATAATAAAGCCTTGAAATAATCTATTTAAATGTGCCTAGAGTGATGGTGTAACTTGTTTTTGTTGTTGTTTGTTTGCTTGGTTTTGTGTTTGTTTTAAAACCCACTTATTTGCTCAAGAAAGACAAAATGGGGGAGGTAACAACCTACACTAAAATGCAGTATCTGTTTTGGGGACACTGGTGACTCAAAACCATAGGAACAGGAAAGGAAATGAAGCAATGTGCTGGCTGATAAAGCACGACATAACAATATGTTGGCAAAAATCTATTGTTAAAGCTCAGAACTGGATCGATAACTTGCTATGCACACTGCAAGGGGGCGGAGAGGGGAGAAGATCTTTCGTTTTGAGAGGCTTGCTTGAAGTGTCGTACAGCCAATGGTATAATACACCTGTTCAGCGGCTTTTAGAAAACCATTATATCGTTAAACACATCCATTTTGGATTATAGTTTATTATACGTGTAATTAAATAATTACTGGGTTTTGGTGCATGTCTAGAAACCTATGATCAGGACTTGACAATATGTTACCAACTGGCAGTGATTACCCTAAAATTAAATTTATGCTTCTCTCTCTCTCAAAAAAAAAAAAAAAAATTAAATAAATTTATGCAAATAATTTTTTTAAATGACTGGGTGAACTTGACAGTAGTGATAAAAGATTAGCATTTAAAATATAGATATTTAAGTGGAAAGCAGAAATACAAATTAAAGTACAGAAAATTGCTGAGGAACGTAGGGTGTTTGTTAGAAAAATCTATCTTGCACAGCTGAAGATACCAAGGCGTTTGGCTGAAATACTGGCTAGTGATGATGTGGTCTCATTCCTAGGCAGATGGTTAAAGGTCGGATTATTTAGTGTGGAGACATGCTCAAAAAGCTTCAATTTTATCTTTAGAAACAGTAAAAAAAAATAATAATAAAAAAAAAAATCACATGAAGATGATGAAATGTAGTTCCCTTGTAATACAAAAGGAATTTTATTTTCATTATATTATATATTATTTTCATCATATTCAGTATCTACAGGCCTAAAAATTGAACCCAAGTGTAGTAAGAGTCGGCCAAAAGATTCTGGCCTGCTAATGTTCCTTTAAAACAGGTCGTGGTGTATGGAAAGTGAAGAATTTTGCTCACGTTGTGTTGAGCAAATTCCAGACCCCAAAGAAAGGGAAGGTGGTGTTTATTTTGAAGAAAACTAATTTTGGTCACGGAGGGTTACTCTTGCAGATTTCACCCGGTCCTGTTCTCAAGCCCGTGTCCTCCTGAGCTGCGCCAGGCTGGCTGAGGAGCCCCGCAGAAGACTAAAAACGCTGACTGCTGAGCGACTGCCGAGTCATCCGGGTCCTTCCTTGGCAGTGAAAACCTTCTCCAGTCAGGTGCTTATCCCCTTCAGCTATTACAGCGTGATCTTCCACCTTCATCCTGCTTACCTCACCCCACATAAAGCCGAGGGGAGGCTGCTCGCTGGTGCCCGTGTTTCCTCATTTGCCTATCTTTATGGCCACAGCCTTTCCTCCTGCTGGGGCAGCAGGAAGCTGACTGGCACAGGGGGTGGGCTGTAACCTCCCTGCCATCCTCCTGTTATCTGCGGCCTTCTGCTGACAAATCACCAAGCCGTAGCGCTATCGGAGCCCAGGCCTTCTGCTCTTGATGCAGGCAGCACATTCCACAGTGTTTACCAGCCTGATTGCTCTTAATCATGTCCTTGGTTATCAATACATGCTGTTCCTTCAACCCTTGCTACCTCTCCTGCTCCTGTGTTGGTTTCAATGAAATATGCACGGAAATGTCAACCTCCCTGGTTCTGCTACAGCTCCCTACAGCACCGCCTGAGGGCCTGATATCAGTGGGCCTTTATAATCTATGGGTGTCCAGGTGTCGAAGTGCAGTCTGGCAAATGTTTTCAGAGACCGCTGCTGTGAAAGGATTTAAAGGTTGTTCCAAACATGCAGATTGCCATAAGCAAACTCTTCATGTAATTCTGTGGCGAAGAGGGCTGATGCACCAAGTGGATATAAACAGAGTGTATTGGGGTGGGCTTACCTGCCACACACCACTTCTGAAAACAATATGAAAACATCATCTACAGTGGATGGTGTGAGGCTTTTTCAGTCTGGCTAAGGAGGGTGGATGCTGAAGCCAAGCAAATTCAGATTAGAAAAACAGATAAAGATTTAATCCTCCTTCAACCACTGCATTGAATGCTACTGATGGTGCTCAGTTCCAAAGATCTCGATGTCTTCTGTCAGATGTTATTTACAGTAAGGAGATGTGATTTACTTTATTGCTTCCCTAGTCAGCTACCTAGCTCGGGCATTCACTCAGCTTCAATGGTATCTTTTAGGTCTAAATTTAGCTGAAGTTAAACTTTGAAGAGTAGGGTGAAATCACTGGTGGTTCTTTAGCTGATGGTGGTTGCTATTATAATAGCTATGAAATTGAGCTAGTTAACAACATTCCGGAAAAACAGATGCATGCAGTCTCTAACAGTTTTAACAACAATTTTAGGAAGTGGCCGTGGTGTTGACTGGGTCTTTATTCAGGACAGAGCGTTGTTATTACCAGAAGGCTTGTGTTCAGCCACCAGATGTTCAGCCAGTTATTAGTCACGGCAGAGGCTTGCACTGCAAGCGCTAGTGAAGCAGTTGACAAGCAATTATATGCTAACATTTCTTGTGCTTGAAAAGATTACTCTAAATGCTTGTAAAGGAAGAAGCGCCTGTGATGCTGGTTCCTTTTGTCTGTCTTCACCTTTCAGGTCACAGTGGGAAAGTTACTTTCAGCTCAATTTCGGATGGTATATATCAATTTCTACAAGACAGTAAACCACTTGGTGCACGCAGCATGAAATTTGGATTTTGACTAATCTTGTGAAAAGAAACAAGGTGCTGGGTTGAAATTCTTAGAACCTGAAATTCCCAAATCCAGTTTCATATACAAGTGTCTTCTGTTCTAATTTGCCATTTTAAACTGTTATAGTTTCTTTTAGTCATTTTATGGTGCACTGGGAATAGCTACAAGCTCAACCTTCTTCCACTAACTTAACTTTCCTGTTCCTTGGCTGGCAGCTCAAGTTGCAGATATTTGACGAGGGCTCTCACAAAAATGACATCATTTAAATCACTAAGCATATGAAAATACTCTCCATATACTTTGTTGTTGTGCTCTTTAAATGTAAGAGTCATTTATTTAGCCATTGTCCTCCTGGAGCTCATGAGTTTTTCTGTGGGGCTTTTTTTTTTTTCTTTTACAGAAGTGCAAGTCACTTACATATGATAAAATTACATTGGAGTTACTGCTCAAACAGTTAAATATCAGATATAAAGCATTTCAGACCAACCTCTGTTTCAACCCCCTTTCCTTAATCTATTTTTTTTTTGTGTATGTGTATTTTAGTTAATTTTGATTCCTTTCAATTTAGGCATTAATACACATCATCCTGACTATATGCTTAGCTATTTAAACACTATGCATAAACTAAGACATGAACAGACTCCGATTTCATCCCAATACAAAATGCAGCCATGCCTGTTAGCAGCATGTGGCAATAGTTTCATAATGTGCGACTTCTGCGTTGCGTAACAGCAGAAGTTAAAAATACATGTTCGGTCATGAGAAGGAAAAAAGCTAAGTCAGGTGCAGCATATCCCTTCTGCCAGGGCTGACCTTTCAACCTTGCTCATGTGCTGATTAGTTTTCAGCCACTGTGTTGAGATACTTCTTGATACTCGGTTCTGCCCATCTCCACCTTGGCTTCCCTTAGATAAAGCCTTAAGGGCCTTCTCCTCACCAGCCCACCTGCAAGGTCCAGTCTCTGAGCACTCCTCTTTTGCAGTTCTCCATTTTCTTCAGGTCTCGTGGCCTTTTTCTGGTCAAAACATAGTTGTCTTCCCTGCAGGTAAGCCATGTAGCCAAAGTCTTTGCTATATTCAGCTCCTCTTCGACGGTGCATGTCAGAAGCACTCAGGCTCAGAAAATAGTCACGGTCAGTGCTGGACAGAACATCTTGACCTCTGTCACCATGACATGGTTCAGCTCATCACGTTTAAGGCGAGCCAGACACAAACATTTCAAACATACCTGTGCATATGTACTACAATGCTGTCCTAAATCTCTTTTCAGTCCTTGCTTACCAGGGTCATCATGTTGCAGCTAGGGTTTGCTAGAACCTGCTCCAGAGATTTGTCTTCTGTTAGTGACACCACGTAACAAGGTGGCTGTCATTCAGGAGCTCTGGCAGAGCAGTGTGTGTCTCTGTACAAATTTTCTGAATATACTAGATTATTTTTTTTTTCCTGTATTAAGCAATGTTTGCCCTACGAAAAACCTGTGGCATGATCTGAGTGCAAGACACCTTCCCTGGAAGGCTTTGCAGGGCTCCGGGGTTACCGCTTTGTGTATTTCAAGTCTCGGTTATGTACTCAGCGTCAGCTGTTACCAAGTGAGCCATAAAGGAAAGTTCAGTCTGAACACTAGAAAAAATACAGAAGAGCTATAGCCAAGAGGCTTTATGAGGAGTTCGTGTTACCTGATAACAGAGAGAAAAGGAAGCTACTTTAGATTTAGCTTGCATGAAGGAGCATGCAAAACAAATAGGAACAGCAAATTGTCTCCAGGAACTAAATATAGGTGCAAGGGGATGATACCTTGTCCTTTGGCCACGTTTTCTGATCCACTTTCAGAAAGCATTCTCAAAAAGAGAGTAAGATTGGGCTCTTTCTACAGGAGGATGAACGTATCCATGGATGCCTCTCATTAGGACGTGCCAAGAAGTATTGGAGAGGTTGTAACATAGGAAAACAAGAATAAACAGGCAACCTGATTTTGTCAGAAAGGAGGTCACTAAGTACAGGCCTGCTCTATATACCCAGCATTATGGCACTGATATTCCTGTCTCTCAAGGTGAGGATGCAGCTACACGTTTCTGTTTGGTGGGACAGACTCTCTTCTTTCCTTAAGCAAAAGAAGCCAGGTGCTACAGTAACAGTGGCGGGACTTGGAAAAGAAAGCATTTCTGATCAGAATTACATTTGTAAAAATTAAGGTAAGGATGTACTAGAAATTGGTATTGACAAAGGGCTGCTTTCCAATAACAGCATACAAGTTAAACTCATAAATCTTACTTGAAAATAAGTAAGCTTAATTCTAGTATTGTCAGAGAAAAGCAGGCTCTGTGTGAGTACTTGCTTCATCTGAGGCGACTGCAGTTTTGGAGGGCTTAGTCTGAATTTACTTCTGACACACACAAAATGATCCTCAACCACTCCAAGTGATCTGTGTAGCTTATGCTACGTTTGTTCGCTGGAAGAGCCTGTAATTGATGTGCTCGGGTGTCTCAGAGCCTTTCCATAACAACTATCCTTTCCATTTTAAGGCTACTTATTTTTAGAGCTTTGGTCAATAACTAGCTCGGAGTGTTTTAAAGAGCTTTGCTCACGACCAGATATAATTGCTTGTTTATGTAAGAAAGCACTACGGGGCAGGCTAATCTGTTCCACGGCAGTTTCCAAACAAATAAAAACCAGAACAATTTATTCTGCTTGTATGCCTTTTCCCAGCTTTTTCTTTGCTTTACAACAAAAATTGTTGAAAAATTTTGGGGTGGGCAATGTTGTTTTGCATTGGTTTTGCGTCACGAGGTAGATTGTTTCCATTATAGAAAATATCTCTTGTATGTAGAGTGTATCGATTGTATAGCTTTAGCAATTTGAAACCTGTTAAAATACTTTTATGTAGCCTGTGTGTGAGATCACAAGAATTACACCAGCTCATTCTGCAACTCTTATTTGTAAAAAATTTGCGGTAGAGAGGCAATGACAAACTCTGTGAAGTCAACAATGAAAAGAGCAGTGAAAAACAAGTTTTGATCAATCCGTGTACAAGGTGAGTTACAACCTTTTGGGGGACGGTGTATTATCTTTGAACAATTTCCTTTTTCATATAGCTGGCTGCAGATGTTTGAATAACTTCCAAAGTCTCCCAAAGCTTCAGTTACATCTTCAAATGCGTTTTTTAGCACTGGATAATCAGAATTCTCAAAATGGGGCATCTGTACCAACAATAAACATTATGTACAGCTTCCACGGTTATATTTGTTTACGCTTGATTTAATGGGGCACGGTGACCTGTTTTTGCTACTTTCTGGTCTAATGTCTTCCGCCGCTAGACAACAAGTGAATTCAGAGTGGCAGGACTTGATTTGTAATTTGTCTGTGTGTATATGTGCCTTCTGGCTTCCTGCTTCTCTCTCTAGTTCCTCTCAGAAGAATGCCTCCTGTTTCTTGGAAAAAATCATTATCTTGTGGGAGGCAGTGAGTAACCCAGCAACGTATGGTGCTGATATGCAGGACTGGGTTATTTACATGCTGCAGTTTCAGTTTATGAAACATTGCGTGTAAATATATTATGTAATTTTATGTTGTTTATGCATTGTTATACTTTAACCTTATCTTCGTATTGAAAGTATTTTACTCAGAAGCCTTTGCAAGAAGCCAAAAGCTTTTGCTGGTCATTTTTTCTTCAGAATAATGCCTTCCCTTAAGGGGAATGAAAATGGGTTGAGCTATTAGCAGGAAGTGTAAACAAATCCACATAATTGCAAATCCTGGGCTTTCCAACCATAAGAAATAAAGGGACATCCCTATTTTAAAAGCTGAGAGAACAAAGTAATTAAATTGTACTGTGCTGCTTCCTGGAAAGCAGTTGCTCAAGACAGTGAAAAAATTAAAAAAATAAGAATATAACCGCAGAGGTCAGTAGCAACATATTATTTTCTCATTTGGACAAGTAGTTAAGAAGATAAGGAGGTCAGCTAGAGAAGGTTTGAGGTGCTCCTGGAGAAGACCAAAGAGGAGAAAAGAGGTGAGGAAGCCCTCAGAGATACCACAGAGATGATGTTGTAGGTGCTTCACCAGCAAAGCCATACTGTCCAGTGCTGTCTCAGTACTTCTTCTGCCCCAAACCAAGGGCAGTTTCACAGTCATGACCGAGTCGGGGTCCAGGGGAGGGCCTGAGGGTGAAAAAGTGTGAGAGGGACAGGTGGAAAGCTTTTGGAGGCTAGGAGATGCTCCTCAACAAAGGCAATGGAGAGACTTTGAGGTGGGTGCTCACAGCTGATGAAGCACTTGGGCGATCTCAAATGAATGTTGCTGAGGTTGCAGGTAGGACAGAAAACCTTCTGTCTTTATAAGTGCCTCATTGCCTGCCTATCTGGGGGACTGGGAGCAAGGTATGGGTGTTCCTGCCCCTCTCCTTAAACCCAGCACGGTCTCAGCATGGGACTCCCACCATGAAACTCTCTTCCAGCCCTTCCTTCCCTCACATCGTCCTTCCACCCAACCTCTCCTCCCACTGGCCCCTCCAAAAAAAGCGGGCTGCATGTAGAGGGAAATAGTCCAGTGGAGCCTTGGGCCTTTGAGCAAAACTGACCAAGATTTCTCAAAGGAAATATGAAGAATGACTTAAGAGTGACTTCACAAGAATGTGGTGAGATAAATGAATCCACTGAAATTCATTTACATATTAAATTCTGTCAGATACTGCTAATATAATGGAGATAATGCATCTCCAGAAAAATGATATACTCTTTTTCTATTGCCCCGACTCAAAATATGTAAGTTCCACTGTGGATGTTGATGTCATATTTAGTCGCATATGTTTTTGCATGGCAGCACTATCTCTCCCACCCCAAAACTCATGTACAATGTCAGGATGTTTTCCCTTGGAAATGTGATCATCTAATTTTATAAGATTTATTTGAAGGAGAAAAAAAAATCTTTAGCAATCAAATAAACAGTTATCTCCAAAACCCTGAGACAAAGTACACCAGTTCCTAAATACTGGGTCAGTTTAAGTCAAGTCTTTCGCATGTGCTTGTGTCAAAACACAGATTGGTCAAGAGATGACACTTATCCTTGCACTCTCCTGTCAACACCATTGTTCATTTTGTAGGACTGGTTACATAAGGTTACAAGACAATTCAGCCAGCCCTTGCAGCTATTGCACTGCTGAGACTCCAGTGAGCTGTCCTTAAGAAAAAAAACAAAGGACAGTTTGCTTAAAAACATGCTGAAGACGAAACTTTAGAAGACATGATGCAATGGAAACCTAAAATGTTCTCTCAAAGCTGTCAGGTCTCACAACATGAATATGAAGTTTCAGAAGAAAATATCCTTGTGGAAGTACAAAACAAACAAACAAACAAAAACACCAAGTATTGAAGAGGTGGTTCAGAGGTTTCAGTATGCTTTGTATTCTTCAAGCGTGCATTGTCCTTGGTGACACACCACACAGTGAAAGGCTTGAGTTGGAGCTGAGTGCCAGGTATTTACACCTTTGTTTGTCTTTTTTTTTTTCTTTAAATACACTAAGGTGTTTCAAAGATACGTGTTTCTCTCTAGTAGAAAGGAACACATCAAGGCTTTGAGCCGGGACCTCTGCTCTGCCCTACTTCCCTCACCGGCTGACCTTAATACCTCTGCTCGCAGTCCTGTTTGCACGCCCCACATTCCTGCTGGGAGTGCCGCGGCTGGCACAGCGGGCTCTGCTGTCCTCGGCAGGGGTTGCCCA
Source organism: Netta rufina (assembly GCF_964035555.1). Taxonomy (NCBI): domain Eukaryota; kingdom Metazoa; phylum Chordata; class Aves; order Anseriformes; family Anatidae; genus Netta; species Netta rufina. The sequence continues at coordinate 55,454,020 of NC_140123.1, read as the reverse complement.
AGGTCTGGCAGGAGCTCAGCGGCCGTGCTGGGGGCACTGCACACATTTCTGTGCTCCCGGGCTCTGCCCCGGGACCTCGCTCACCCGCCGCTCATCAATGAGACAGAAGCCAAGGGGGCTGGCTCTGCAGAGAGGACAATGTTATCAAAGAGCAAACAGGGCGGAAATAAAACACTCTTAACGATGAGCTGTTAACGTCAAGCTGTGTTTTCAAAAAAATGAAAAAACGCTTTTTGGCAGGAGTGATTTTACGATGTAGCGTGTACCATTAACTTATTAGGTCTACATCTGCCCTGCTAAATGTCCGTTGCCAGAGACACTGCTAATGAGCCATGGGATTTTAGCCTCTGTGCGGGGTAGCTGCAGGTAAATGAAGTTTACTTTAGTTGCTTTGTTTATATAAAGTTCTGGGCTCTGGTGCCCGCTTCCCTGCTTCCCCCTCCGCCCTGCGCCCACGCGTTAGCGTGTTCCCTGACGTGCAGGGGAAGCCAAGCCCCGCGGAGACAAGCTCTTCTCCTTCTCCTGCAGGGAGAAGATGATCTCGGACCAGACGACTTGGAGGTCTTCTCCAACCCGAGTGGTTCCATGGTTCTGGGAGAAACCCCGGCCCCGTGCTGCCCAGCTGGGCTGGCGGCCTGCTGCGGCCTAGCACGGCATGCCCCGGGGCACCACAACAAACTCCTGAATTAACAAGTCCGTACACTTCAGGGCCAAAATCTGTATTAACTGGGCATCTCAGATATGTGGAAACAAGTGTCCTTTATTCTGCTGGTCCCACTTATTTTTGCATTCAGTTGCTGTTCTGCTGCAGTGCCCTCCGGGCCGGGTCTCCTCCATGCCTCCAACCAAGCGTTTGCTGTGCCAGCTCGCCCTGCCTTCAGGAAACCCAGCGGGACACGGTGCTGTGGGAAAGGTCACGGCAAGCTAATGGCATTTTCTTCATCACCTGAGCATTGGTGGCTTTAGGACACCTAAGTTACATCCAGAAGGGCAGGGCCTCTGAGAAAGGCTATGTAAGCACTGGCTGATTGCTAACCACTTTTTTCCTTAAATTCCCTATCTGGGAGGTAGCGATAAACAGCTCCTGGGAGGAGTAATTACTGGCAAGTGACTCGTGTTTGGCTGCTACCATCCTGAAAGCCAAATAAATTGTGGATATAGAAGGAAATCCATTAGTCTCTCTTCATACCAGAACTCATGCACTACCTGAATCAGTTTTCAGCTCTCTGTGCAACAGTAGCTACCCCATGATAAGCTGCACATGCTTGCAATTTCTTTGTGCTTATTATTATTTTTCCAATTTGAAATAGAGTCAAAAACATCTGCCAAGATTTTTTTTAAATGCACATTCTCTAAACAAATATTAATTTGCCTTATTTTTCTTCATTCTCAGTTCAGGTTGTCAGTCATTAAACGATCAATAGTTGTTATCAACTATTCCATTTTATGGAAGCCACCTCACCAGCTTCTCTGATGTGGTAGCACACTTCCTACTGGTGAGGCACAAGAAGACAAACTTCCCCAAAACCTTTAACTGAGCTCTATTTTGTGGCACTTAATTAATGACAGAGTGAGATAACCATCAATTAAAATACCCACCTGTATAGCCAAGCAGTTTGTGCTAGGCCACATTCTTGGAATAACTCGTAGTTTTAACCTGCACGGTTTGCAGAAGTCACATACCGTACCTCCTAATCACCTACTGTGGCCTGTACTTAACTGTTCGAAGCGATGTCACCTGAGTTTTCTGCTATATCCTCAAATGCACTGTGCCTCCTCCAAGTTCAGAGCTCTGTGGAAGACAACATAGTCACACCTTCGCCTTTTTGTGCTGGGCATCTGCTTTTAGCAGTCCTGCTGTCCTCGTGGCTCTCCTGAAGTGAGCCTGGGTAGGAAGCTCAGGTCCCCTGAGCACAGATTTTGCTGCTCGCACAGGGATGGTGACAAAACTGCCCCACAGAGCTCACCTTCATTGCCCCAGCTTACTGAATGCAGAGCCCAATCCACTCCTGAAGCACCTGTGAAGCAATTGTGTGGGCCTTTATCTCTGTGGGGAGAATCAAAATGCTTGTGCTCATCAGGGTGAATTCTTTTGCTCTTATTTTTAGAACATTTGTGTAGTGCTTTTTTTTAATGTTTGGTTTAAGGGAGACCTTGAATACTGGGAGATATGGGGAGCGGAAGCCAGTGTGACCCAAGTAGCCCCTTTATCTCGAATTGCTAGGAAAACACGTGGTCTCCCTTAATCTCTGCCCCACGCTCATTCATCTCTTTCTACAAAGAAACATCAGAGGACATTCGTTTGTTTCCAGAGTGTACATGGGCATGTAGGACATGCTTGGTAATTCCCCAAAATTCCTCCTCACCAGCACCGTTTATACGAGAGGAAGAGGCCAAATCTGCTGTTGAGGGAATAAACCACTTCTTCAATTTGGTGTTTTAACAGATCAGAAACAGTGGTGGCATTTCAGTCATTTCTGCACGGGAGGGGGCTGTCAGTGACACCGGTGCTGCCCTGTGCCCTTCGGACCACGCAGCAGAGCATCCACGGCTTCTGATCTGCGTTGGATGTGGCCAGGGGACTGCTCCTGTCCTGGGGAGGGCTTCTGCAGCCAGACATCTGCTTCTCGCAGGGGTACGTGCTGGGCATCTGGCTACCACCACAGGCTCATTCTTCACCTGAAGAATTTATTCATAAATGTTAAAAGCAGGGGGAACTGATCGGAGGGGAGAGCTGATTGCCCCGTGTAAACATAGCTGAGGAAATCCAGGCTGCACTGTAGCTGTCCATCACAGGCCAGGGCAGCCTTCTTTAGAGCCTGCAGATACTCCACGTTGCAACACATCGCAGTGCCTGTTGCATTTGCACCCGAGAAGCAATCACCCTGTCCAGCAGCCCGGTAATTACTACGTGCACGCAGCAGGAGAGGCCACCCGACCCACTGCACAAAACACAGCCCGGTGTCGCTCAACATCAACACCAGCAGGCATCAAACAAGGCTTTTAGGCTTCCGGCAGACATTTAATTTTGGCACAGCCGACTAATATTTCTCCCTTTCCGTGCTCTGGGCGCTTCCAAGCCTCAGCGCTGCAGTTTTCCCAACCCACTCCTGAAGCGGGCCGCGCGCGTGGCTGCCCCTTCGCGCCCTGAGCCCCCCACCCGAGTGGCTCACGTACGCAGCCAACAACTTGGTGTGAAAAGCGAGCAACAAGAGGACAAACAAACAAACAAATAGACAAATAGATAAATGAGTAAATAAAAGGAAAACCGCAGACACGCAAATAAACAAACGAAGCCAACCCTGGCCCTAAGCACCTCAGAGGAACGATGCCTGATGGAAGGGGGGGACTGTGGCCGCGGGTCGTGTCCTGTCGTATCCTATCGGGTCGTGTCCTGTCGTGTCGTGTCCTATCGTCTCCTGTCGTGTCGTGTCGCATCGTGTCGCCACCCCCGGCGGCTCCGGGGCCACCCGCCCCTCCCCGCCACCTGCGCTGCTGCTGCTGCTGCTGCGGGCGGTGCCGGGGCGGGGGCCCCGTCGAGCCGCCCTTAAATGCCGGCCGCCCCCGCTGCCTTCCCTCTGTCCCGTCCCGTCTGTTTGTCCGTCTGTCCGTCTGTCTGTCCGCCCGTCGGTCGCCCCGCGGCCGCCAGCAGCGTGCCGGCACCATGGGTAGGTGCTGAGGAAGGGGGGGACGGGCAGTGGGACCCCCCAGCCCCGACGGGGTTTGGAAGAGGGGAGGAGGTCTCCAGCGGGGTCTCGCAGCGCCTTTGGCTGCTCAGGGTCCTGGATAACAACAACGGGAATTGGGATTTCTGGCGGTGCTCCTGCACTTCAGTCCTTGGGGGTGCTGGGGGCTGCCCCAAAAGGGGGCTCGCTGCGAGCAAAACCCCGGCGTTTTGCTGGAAATGGTGCAAAGTGCAGGATGCTCGCTGCCTGGGGAGGGCTGTCCAGACAGCTTCCCGTGTTGAAATGTTGGCCATCTTACATGATTTGTGTATATATTGTATCCTATTTAAATAGATAATGGTGTATTATAAAAATAATGGGGTGTGTGTATGTGTGTGCGTATATATAGTGGTGTGTGTATATACAGTGGTGTGTATATGTATACATATATATGCATATATATATATGTAAGGGTGTATATAATATAAGATGGTCAGTGCTGACCCTTCCTGTAAAAGAAAAATAAAGGTGTAAAGTCAAATTGGTTGACCAATAAGTGTCTGAAACACCGAAGTCAGTCAATGCTCTCTGGAAGATGTCTCTGCCAGGTTTCATGCTGGGGTAATAATCTTACCCTCTAGCAACAACAAAAAAGCTAACAACCAACTAGAAGTTCCATCGTTATTATTGCTATCAGTAGTAGTATTGTTATTATTGTTGTTGTTATTTTCCCCAAGGCTCAGCTAACAGATAGGCGTGAGCCGCTCAGGCAGATGTTCCCTGTGTGTTACAAGAAGTTTGCAGGATGGTGCACATGCTCTGGAAATGACAAAAAGCAGAAATAGTCAAGGAGTTATGAAGATAATCTCTGTTGCTATAATGCTTAGTTATCATCCCATATATCTGCTCACATGAGTTGTGTAGGGGACATTGCCAACAGCTTTAATGACCTGGATATTTGCATGTGCCCTGGCACTGGTATGTGAGCACCTTCTGGATGCTACTCGATTTTTAGGAAGATATATTCTTCAATTATCTTCATGATACGTCCTGTCTTTACAACGAAGATGGCTGTCCACTTCTTTCCACTGAAGGCAAGAATCGATTTGTTCTAACAGTTTTCAAAAGGAACCTAATTACATTGTGTGCCAAACACCATAGATGTTGCTGTCAGCTCTTCTCCTCTGTTTTGAACTATGGACTAAATGCTAGCAAACACATTTTTCTTATAGGGATCTATTATAAGCACACTTCGTTTGCAGGCAGGGATTTCAAAGTTCACGTCTTGTACTTGGTCTTATCTTAACGATAATGAACTTGTCCATGTGGTGCTGTAGGAAATGCTGACATCCACTCCGTGGGCACCGTGTTTATCTGCAGCGCTGCGAGCCCAGCCGAGCGTGCCCTGAAGGACAGAGCTTGCAGGGGCTGCAAGGCGCTGTCTGCAGCTGCAGTGCTGCTCACCACCGTGCTGTGGTGCTTTGCATCATCGGCCCCTTTGATTTTTTTCCCTGGCAGCATATATGAGTCCATGCTTAGCCTGAGAAACAAAGGGAAATCAATTTTTTTCTAATAACCTCTTTGCACTGTAAGAACCCTCCCTCTGACTGAAAATTTACTCATCCCGAGCGTGTGTGTGGTTACTGAACAATACCATGTTTGCTTTTCATGGTTGTTTGTTTTAAGCTGAGTTTTTCCCATTGTTTTTTGCTTTGGAGAAGCCTTACTCAGTTTCCATTAACTTGTGTTCTTTCCCCTCCCCACAGGTGCAAAAAGTAAGGACTCAAAACCGGTGAGTACTGCTTTCTCTTATGCCGTAGTAGCAAGTTGCTATACTCCTTCTCTAGATTACTTTGGGTAACTTTAGCTGTGTGAAAAAAAAAATAATAAAAATAAAAATCTTGTAAACATGAGATAAAAATATTTTACCTATAAAGTAATGCGTTACTGGCCAACACAAACAGGAGATAGCCTGGCAGCTCCCCACATCCCAGCTAGACGTTGGTGTGCTCACCACCCTGATAAGATGTCTGAAGAGCCTTTGTTGGCTGGACAGGCATCAGCTGGGAGCAGAAGGGTCCCCAGGGCTCATCCTTGGTGCTGCTGAGCTGTCAGCATCTGCTGACTCTCCTCTGGGCCTTGTTTACCTCGTGGTGTTAGCATTCTTCCTTGTGAATCTTTGAACTGTTAATGACACCTGTCTCAGCAGTCCTATATCTGTCTGCAGCTTTGCTTTCCTTATCTCGCAAGGCTTTACCCTGCAGACTTTCCCTGCAGCTTTCCCACAGCTTCCTCAGCAGCTGAAGGCAAGGGTGTGCAGCTGGGTGGTGCCGGGCCTGTACCTGGGATGCAGTGGGGTTGCCACCTCTTCTGTGGGGCAGATAGAGCTTTCTGGACAATGGGGATGGCAACAGCAAGTGTGCCAGCAGGTGTGTGTGCAAGCACACGTACAATGCAGCAGGGGCTTTCTTTCATTTTCAGACAGCTGATACATGCACTTTCATTTATTCTAAAGCACCAGAGTAATAGGGATCCAAAGATCTGCTTTACTTGGCTTTTTGACTCCAAGTTCAGATGGCTTTTGGTTTCCCAAGTCCTTGTAAGGCTGTATTGCTCCTAGCTGAAGAAGTTTCCACTTGGATAATATTAAAAAAAAAAAAAAAAATTTCTCAGAGCTTAAATTACAGATACAAATGGCTTTCATTTCCTTGTGCAGAAAATATTGTAGTGTGTATTTCTAAAAAATGAGACAAGACTGATCTTTATGGTCTAGGTGAGTCACTGAAGTGGATGCAAATTGGCATAGCTTTAAGGACAAAGTCTTGAGTTTTAGTAGAAATCTGATTTTTGCAACTTGCTGAATTAAACCCTGAGGAAATAAGCTATGGAGGATTATATCAACTTGTATTTCCAGTGTTTTTATAGAAATGGTATCGTATGTTCAGCCGCTAAGAAAAGAAGGTGATCAGAAATTAAATGACCAGTCCTACCACTTAGGCTAAATTTGCAGCCGATGGGTGCTTTTCCCACTCTGTCACAATGGCAAGAGCAGTGTCACAAATTGTATTAGGGCTATCGTGGAGATGCCTATCACAGCAGCTGAAGGATCAGGAAGTCTGGCAGTTAGTGCCATAGATTAGGAGCAAAGTCAGTTTTATTGACAAGAAATGGGGGATTCTTCATCTAGCGGAGAACATGCAAGAACAGGGAGCTTTCCTTGTGTGTGTTTGAAGGAAATGTTTAAATGTTCATCCCAGCTGGAGGTATTTAACAGTACTGCCAGGCTTCTAACTCCCTTGTGCTGCTGGGGTTTGGGCTGTTCGGTTTCTCTTCTAAAAGTGTTGTGTTTTTTTTTCCTTGTGTTTGGTTACCAGTCAAAATTACTGCAAGTGCTAAATGCTTAAGATTTCAGATGCGTGAAGCACAAAGCTTGCAGGTCCAAGCTCAGAGGTCCAATATAGCCTTGCTAAGGATGCCATGCGAAGGGCAGATGAGAAGCGTGTAGAGCTCTGGGGAAAGGGAGGGGAGGTGGGAATTGATCTGGATTCAGGTTCCCATGCCGCCTCCTGACGCCTGGGTATCCAGCAGCTCCCACAGGGGCCGTATGGATCTCAGTCGAGCAGCAGGTCACAGCACACCGTGTCAGCTCGTGCTGCACAGCCCCGAGCTCACGCTGTCTGTCTCTTGTCTCCAGCCTGGCTGCTTTGGCTACCCCTCGAGCATCTTCTTCATCGTCATCAATGAGTTCTGCGAGCGGTTCTCCTACTATGGCATGCGAGGTACGTCCCACGCCCTGGGTCTCCCTGAGCCTACTGCTCCCCGGCCCTGATGCTGGTTTGTAACCTGCTATTTTGTTCTCCCTACAGCTGTGCTCGTTCTGTATTTCAAATACTTCCTGCGCTGGGATGACAACTTTTCCACGGCCATCTACCACACCTTCGTTGCTCTGTGCTACTTGACGCCCATCCTGGGAGCACTCATAGCAGACTCCTGGCTGGGAAAGTTTAAGTGAGTGCTTACTGCCCACCCCAAAAAAAACTCAAGGATTTTGTTCTCTAATTATATATCTCTAAGTATTCTCTAATTTCAGTATTGACTTAACATCTCGGTGGGCGGTTTTACTGAACTGCAGCTTTTTAAGAGGACAAACTCTGTTTTTGCATGCATGCAGTCACTCTGAAGTCATGCTGAAGTCGTGCACCGAAGTGTAGCAAAATTGCCTCTAACAACATGACCTGGCTCTCCTTTACTGGTGTCATGATTCTAATAGTGTTTACTTCGCCAGAAAAAGCCCAGTAAAGATTTTTATTGAAGGTTATGAGTCAGGAATGCTTGTTGTCTTGTCAAAGGTCTCCCAGAGATTAGAGATGAGGCAGGCTGCGTTGTCTTCAGCCCCTGCCAGCTGCACTCTTTGTAGCTGGCCTGAATGAGAAGAAGAGGAAAAAAAAAATGAACAAAAAGAAACACAAACTCTATTTTGTCTTGTTTTACCAAGATGGAGCTTTGCAGACCTTGCATCCCTTCCCTGCTGGTAACTGTGTGCACTGGTGGCACAGCTGCCAGCCCCCTCGCAGGAGCTCAGTAGGACTGCTCAGAGCTTAGCACTGGGACTTCAGCTCAGCAAGAAAACACATGCATTTGAAAAATGATCTAATTGCTTGCTGGTTTTAATATGCAGGTACCTTAAAACACCATAGGGTGCAGTGAGGAAGGCTGAAATAATGCTTGTGTAAATATCTGTGATGACAAGAGCCAGAGGAGGTTACCCAAACTTTGTTAAACACTCACAGGAGAGCCTCAGTCTATGTGCTTTGTGCAGCATGTGCCAAGGAGCATGCTGAGGTCTGCTCCAGATGGCGTTAGATGTGAAGTTTTTGGGGAAAACAGAGCAGAAACTATAAAAATTACTTTTTTTTTTTTTTTTTTCCTCTAATTGAGTAATGTATATGCAGGGCCAATCATGCAAGTACTCCCTTCACAGCATGCCTCACAAATAAAAACCACAAGTTTCTCCCTGGTCAGCTCAGGTTCCTTTTCCATCGGAAACTTTTTCCCAAGTTGTTAAGCCAAGCAACTACAGAAACCACAAGGAAGTGCTATTTTAAAAAGTTATTTTTTTTTTAAACAACAAAAAAAAAGTGGTAGTAAGTACCACTACATAGCACATTTAACTTCACTGTTGCCCCACTTTGTATAGATTTATACCTTGATAAAGTGAAGAGCATTTATCAAAATTAGGTGAATCCTGTTTTAAAGTGAGAAGAACTTGGTCAATGGGATGGGTGATGCTTCCTCTGCTGCTCTTGTGTCATGGTGCTCCAAGCTTGCTGTGAGGGTCTCCTGCCTTCATCAAACACATTTGGGTTGGCCTAGGTCCCTTCATTCTCATGGGCTGCTCTGCACTTGGGACTGCTGCTTCTGCAGTCAGTTTTGAAATAACCTAGCATCACTGCATCTTATTTCTCCTGCTTATCCTCCAAGCAAATTTGGGTCTGTGCCTGCTGAATGGAGTCCCAGCCACAAAAGCAGTTGAACACGAGCTATAGTCAAACAGTGACGTTCTCACAAAGTTCAGATGGAGAATGTTCTTCCACACAAGAAAGAAGAATTGGTCATCTTGCCTTGCTTAGTTAAACAGGGCTTTATAAAATAATTCTGTTAAACAAAATAATTGTAGAAATACTATTGGGACAGAGGTATGCGGAAAGATTTTTTTCCAGCAGCTTGTGGTAAGCTGAGTCCATAACTTGTCATATCTGTTAGTTAATTTTAGTTAGTTTAATTTAACAAGACTTTGTTAAACGTCTTCAGAATAAGCAAAAGTCTGCAATAATTATGTGTATGTATGCACTCATAATTGTCAATGTATATAAAAATTTATCTCCTCTCTTTATAACAGGACCATTGTCTCCCTGTCCATTGTCTACACGATTGGGCAGGCAGTCATGGCTGTCAGCTCCATCAATGACCTGACAGACCACAACAGAGATGGCACTCCGGATAGCATTGCGACGCACATGTGAGTTGCCTTGTACACATTTTCTCCATGATGGTGGGGGGACAATTTAAGCCTTAAACTTACGCTACTTGCATTTCAACTGTCTTGCAATCAGCCTTGTATGCATGCTGTAACTAAGACAGCAGAGAGATTTCTTTTTTTTCATTTTTTTCTACTCTGTCCTAGCGCCCTGTCCATGACTGGCTTGATTCTCATTGCACTGGGCACTGGTGGCATCAAGCCTTGTGTGTCGGCGTTTGGTGGAGATCAGTTTGAAGATCATCAGGTAAGAATATATTTCAGATTTTTAGTCATGTACATGTTCATATTAATGCCTGGCTATTATAGTAATCTGATGTATGTATTTAGACAAGTACCTTATTTTAGAGCTTCCTGAATACCTGAAGAACAAGGTAGATAACTATTTGTCTTGAACTGTGCAGAGTTTCTGATGGTGCAGTCTAAGATGATCAACATGGCTCTGGCAAACCCTTTCTAAAACCGTCTTCGTTCTTACTGTAGGAAAAACAAAGAAGTAGATTCTTCTCTCTCTTTTATTTGGCCATTAATGCTGGAAGTCTCATATCCACTGTAATCACCCCAATTCTCAGAGGTAAGTCCAGTCGTTTATTCATAAAATAGTTGAATAAAGGATGAGCGTTGGATTGCAGTCATTTAGGCTTAAATGAACAGGTAAATCAGTCTTCGTATTGTCTTCTATGTCATCCAATTTCTTATGGATGAGCAAAAAAAAAGTTTCAGATCTGAATTACCTTCAGATCTAGTACTTCTGAAGGGATACAATATAGTGAGCAGCATGATTCTGAACGAAAAGCAGACCAATTCACTGATCCATATGCATAGAGATTTTCATTGCGAGCTTATGCAGATGGGGTAGGGATGTGCTTGGCATGAGTTTGAGGAAGGCTGTTTTTCTCCAAAGCAAGAAAATAGAACGCAAGCTCCGGAATAATCCTAAAGCACTGGGCTGAAATCCTGGCTCTTGGATTCTTTGACAGCAGCTGAGTGGAACAGACTTCGCAGAGCATTTTAGGTGCTTGCTTAATGCAAATTCTATTCTCTCCCAAAATGGAAGGAGATGTGCAGATGGTACAACATGCAGCTTGCTTCCATGCTCATACAGGGTGAAGAACACCTTGGAAAACTGGCAAAAGCAGCTGAGGAAAGTGATACCATTACTTTCTGTGACAGCTTAACTAAAAAGATAATATATAACTCAAATCAACACATTAATTAGCTGCAAGCTATCTTTTTTCTAATGAATCTATTCGGTTCTTTCATAGAGGTATGGTGAAAATTGTTACTTTTAGTCTTTTGTTACTTTTCCCTGTTAGTTGGCTACATCCAACTAACAGGGAAAAGTCCCCAACTAACTTGGGGACTGCTAGCATTAGGTCAGAGGTTGGACTCGATGATCTTGAGGTCTCTTCCAACCTAGAAATTCTGTGATTCTGTGATTCTGTGATCCACACTCAAAGCATCATTTCAGCATGTGTGCGTGAAGCTTATGAAAAATAATCACCAACTACTGACCAGGGGTGTGTTTGTGTGTGCATATTTTTCACAAGTTACACTTGTTAGGTTACTTATCTTCACTTATGAACTTGTCCCAAAGCCTTTATAATCTAGGTCCTTTCTCCCCAAGAACGTGAATTTGGCCATTTTAATGTGATCCTTCTTTCCCCCATGTAAAACTAAACGTAAATCTCCTATGAGGAGAGGCTGAGAGAGCTGGGACTGCTCAGCCTGGAGGAGAGGAGGCTCAGGGGGATCTCAACAATGTATATGAATACCTGAAGGGAGGTTGCAAAAAACAGGGAGCCAGGGTCTTTTCAGTTTTGCTCAGTGACAGGACAAGAGGCAGTGGGCACAAACTGGCCCCCAGGAGGCTCCCTCTGAGCACCAGGCAGCACTTGTGTGGGTGTGGGAGCACTGGCACAGGCTGCCCAGAGAGGCTGTGGGGTCTCCTCCTTGGAGACCTTCAGAAGCCACCAGGACAAGGTTGACTCTGAAAGTGAGGACTATCCTAAAGAGTCAACAATGAATGCAATGAATAGAAACCCTATGTGAAACATTGGCAGCTGCCCCTGGGGCTTGTATCTAACACTGCGTTGTGTTTCAGCTCAACAGTGTGGCATTCACAGCAAGCAGCAGTGCTACCCACTGGCGTTTGGAGTTCCCGCTGCCCTCATGGCTGTTTCATTGAGTAAGTTGAACTGTTTGCATCTTGCTGCTTCAGTTGTAGGTATGGTTAGGTGATAATGATTTCCAAATAATAAGAAAGTGGTTGAAATCTCCAGATATCAATCTCTGATAAGAAAATTGTCATGCAATATACTGTCTATATTGCTTAGCCTTCTGGGCTGTAGAAGTAAATGATCTTTTGAATGAAGGATGAGACCTTAAGGAAAATGTGGTTTTCAGAAATTACTCATAGCTCAGCACGGTGAACTATGCAAGGTAACTGTCCTTGCACTTGTGAAATACCATCCTGGTGTGCCAGTATTTATCAAGCTCTTTTCATTTTTACTAGCTGTACCACAGATTAGTCCCTGAGCCTTTTGGCTGCAGTACAAAGACCAAGAACCTGGTGCCTGTAGAGGCAACTTTTGGAGGTTTTGTCTTTTTTGTTTGTTTTGTTTTTGTTTCTCTCATGATGGAGTGGCTGCTGTATGCCATGGTATCCCTCTCCATGAGGGACCTGACCAGGAGCCTACCCAGCTATTGGTGCCCCCGTCTTATCAGTGCACCCAGCCCAGGGCGATGGCAGCTTCGGGTGTTTGCCCATTGCCTTGCCCAGCACGTGGGAGGGTGAGGCCAGGGAACGTGTCCGTGGGAGCTGTGAGTGCTGGCAAGTGCTGTAGTTCAGGTGAAACCTCACATGTCCCTGCGTGATGTAAGATACAGTGCCCTTGGCTCATGAAAAGCAGTCATTAAGCTTTTAATCAGATGCATCAAGGCCAAAGAGAAGGTCCAGAGTGGTTCTTGATTTGGCTATAACTCATGTCCCACTGGGGATGGCCACTTACCCCAGGAGTTTTAGGATTTAGTCCCGTGTCATAAATCATAGTAATCTTCTGATACTAATTTGATTTCTTTTACCACATAGTAGCATGGCAATAGTCACATTCATTGCTCCTTAAAAATTTTACTTTCAGCCTGATGCAATTGCTTAATTGTTAAGGTTTTAAAACTTTTTTTTTTTTTTTGGCCACTGTTTTCAGTTAATCACAAATTGCTTTCTGTTTGCTTACTGTAGTTGTGTTCGTGATTGGAAGCGGAATGTACAAAAAAGTTCAACCTCAAGGCAATATAATGGTTCAAGTTTGCAAATGCATTGGAGTAAGTAGTGCTTGTGCTCCCAGAAAGCCTGACAGGAATTTTCAAAGCGGCTCAGTTCACTTGCCTAGAGCAGAAATCTATATATTACGAGGAAAACCTATGAAGTTTTCAACTCTTCTTTCCAGAACACTTTTTACTGGTACCTCCAGATTTAGACTGCCTTTTTTATTTATCTGTCTCTGTTTATATCTGAATTTACACACACAGAAGACAAAGCAAGATGTTAATCACGTGTAAAAGCTTATCCCAACCTCAGGGAATCCTCCTCTTGCTCATTCATGTACTTTTCTGTAGCCCTGTAGGAAGACAGGCAAGCATGCAATGACTTGAGTCAAGAACAGAGGTGCTGGGATATCTTGTCAGCAAAAATGTATTGCTTAGGAAAATAAGGCCTTGTTTACAATGCAGTGTATTAAGGAGGTCAGGGGATTATATATCAATATAGTATATACTGATATACAAATAGTATAATAAATACTGATATATAAGCAAGCCTGCAAGGAAGGGAGCTAAATCTGCGTTGAGTAGCACTGCACATCCCACACTTGGCAGTGTCTCAACTCTGAGATCAGGGGACTTTTCATTTATGAGCTTCTTCATTCCCCACGCAGCTCTGCTAGCTTGTTACAGCCCAGACCTTGCTCGTCCTGTAAGCACTGCCGAAAACAAATCTCTCTATGTGACTTCTACTGTCACTTAGAGTGCTTCCCCTAGAGCCCAGCCCAGCTCAGCCATGCATGTTATGAAAGTTTGTGGATTCCTTCAGGACTGTATTTGCGTATGTTAAGTATGAAGGAATTTCTACAAGATACAGTTTTTTTATAGTGAAATGTGCTCTCGTAGCCATTCAGCTCTGAAGAGCTGTGCAGATGACATTCTTGATTGCTATATGTATTAGCCTTAAGTAGGCAGGCCTTCAAGACCTAACAGCCACCCACATTTAGAGCTGCTCAGAGTAGCTCTGAGCTGTTTGGTTTACCTAGTCCCAGGTGCACACTTCACTGTATAGGTGGTTTCATGCCTTACCTTCATTATTCCTGCAGATGCTTAGAGGAGGTAGCAGAGGTCTCCTTTACGTATGAAACAGCTGATAGTCTTAGAAATGTTTGAAACGTCATTAAACAAAGTTTTAATGGTCTCTCCCCAGTTTGCCATCAAAAACAGGTTCCGGCATCGCAGCAAGGAGTATCCCAAGAGAGAGCACTGGCTAGACTGGGCGAGCGAGAAGTACAGTGTAAGTACTGTATGAGCACTCCTGTGCCTCGGCATCCCCTGGCCCTCAGCTCCTATGCTGTCTGCTCTGATCCGTTGCTTTGAGTGCTAGGTAAATAGTTTTGGGCCTCACAGCCACGCAGAAGTTGATGGCCTTGTGTCCCATGGTCCCCCGACCATGTCCCGTGCTCCCTGGTCTCCTGTCCACCTTGCCCTGCTCTCAATGGCAGCGCAAACCTTAGCCTCTTCCCTTTATTTTACTTTTGCCTATGTGTATTTTGCACGTGTGAAGTGCATTCCTCAGTTCCCCATCCTTTGAATTCCTCCTACGCAGTGCTGCTAAAACCTACTGGGAAAATGGAGCAGTGAGGAGCTAAACCTGCTGCTGCCGTTGCAGTGTGGGCCTGGCAAGAAGCTTTTCTGCTATCAGTGTCACCTTTAACCAGCAGCCCTCCCCACACCCAAAAGCAGACCTTGTGCTTTTTAACAGAAGTCAGCAGAAGCACCCACAGCATCCAAAGTTCAGGCTGTGGGTAAACACTGCACGAGAGGTCTCATGTCTCCACCTGCTGCTGTGCGGTGAACAGCAGGGGAATTGTCTGAGGTTTTTTCACTAATTCCTTTTTTTATCATTCTCCTTCACTGCAGAAACGGCTGATTACTCAGACTAAGATGGTGCTGAAGGTGCTGTTCCTTTACATCCCACTCCCCATGTTCTGGGCACTTTTCGACCAGCAGGTAAAGCAGAAATGGTTTGGCTTTGCAGTTACAGCTGTGCCATGTCGCTACGCATTGTGGAGTCACTGCACCTAGGAAAGTGCCTGTGTGAGGGTGAAAAGCACTTCTCTGCAGATTCCTTACCCTGATTGTAATGCACTGTGCTTATTCTGAGTCAACGTTCACACAGTGTCCTGTGGTCCAAGAGCAGCCAGCTGAAATCCAATTTATCTGGGCATTCCCAGTGACTCTGAGCTCAGCCTCTCCAAATCTTGTGTAGGACAGTGCTGAGACAGGAATCTAAAGCTTTCTTGGCTCCAACTCCTCTTCGCTGTCAGTCGAGGTGCACTGCAGGGTCCTACTGTAAGTGCTCTGGAGATCCAGGGAGGAGATGAGCTGGGTGCCAGCCTGCTTAATCAGAGTGATTAGTTTGTCACACATACTCACACCTTTAAGCCTCACACCTTTAAGCATAAGCTCGTCGTTGTCTTGGATGGAGTGCTCATGACCCATGAAAGCAGGTTTTCATAGCTTCAGGTATTGAAGTATGAATTTAGGAGGGTATCTGAGGGAACTGGTGCCTGAAAGCTTTATCTAAGGCAGAGCACATTAAGTTTGGCCCAGCCTGGCTGCATCATGCATTTTTACCGGTGAGCTGTAACTGTGAGTGTGCCCTGCTGCGATCAGGCAGACACCTTTCCAAACACTTTACTTAAAACAATTCAAGAGGAACTTCAGGAGGCTGATTAACTGTGGGATTTAATTCTCTCTTCTTCTGTCAAGGGCTCAAGATGGACACTGCAAGCCACCACGATGGATGGGAACTTTGTAGGTTACTTTTTCTTTTTGCCTTTTTCCCCTAACATTTACTTTTCCTATCAGTTTGGTTTGTTGTCATAACACTAAATCCTATTTATCTTTTTTTCTTTTCCACCAGGGAGCTATTCAGATTCAGCCAGACCAAATGCAGGTATAGTAATCTTCTGTCTGACAATCCTAAGTACTTCCCAAAGATGATATCTGTATATTATTGCCCTTCATAAAAAGGACTTTGAAAATACTTACCTTTTTCCCTTATTATGTTCATCTTTAACAGACTGTTAATCCGATCCTGATTGTTATAATGGTGCCAGTTGTGGATGCTGTGATTTACCCTTTAATCAAGAAATGCAAGATCAATTTTACGTAAGTTGATGTGTTTACCTGACTTCAGCAGAGGCTCATTTTAGTGGTTTCTTTAAGCTGCTCTTCTGGCCCTAAACAAAAGCAAGCTTCCAGCTAAGGAAAAAATAATGCTGTATTCAAAGTGGGGTTAATATTTAAAATAATAATAATAATAGAAGGACTTTACAAACGGGGCATGAAGGCATCACAGCCTAGAGGAGAAGAATCTAATAGCACAGTGCCAATGTGATTTTTCTTCAAGCTAAGGGCAAAATCTTCTGATCGCAGGAGAGAGGCTGTCTACTGCTAGTGTTTTCTGCTAATCTTACTTTTCCATGAAGAATTGAAAAAATAGGGGTGGTGGGTGGTGCTGGGCTGGAAATACTTCTGTTCATTTGTGGGCACTCTGAATCAGACAATTGTTGCCATAAATAAAATATCTACCTTAAATTTACCCTTAGCACTTAACTGGATGTCAGTAGATGTCTCCCAATTCAATATATTTCCCTGATTTTTCCATTCATTATTTCAATTTACACATAGCAATATGGATAAAAGTTGCTATCCTTTTGCAGAAGATGTAACTTTTTGTCTGTTCATTGTTTCTAAGATACCAGCTGTACTGGATTTTTTTTTCTTTCTGTAGATCTGATTTTCCCAACTCAAATACGGAAACCTAACAACAGTTTCGTGTAGATGATGGTTAACTCTAGGAATGAGCCCAGTAGATGCAGAGTAACAGGTTAAGATGCTGCAGGAAACTTAATTTCCCAGTAGTGTAACTCTGAACTAACACTAAGAGGTACTCGGTGTAGCTGAATACTTCATCTAACATCAGCCCTTTGGACAGTGACAATATCCTATCTGTAGTCATTTTGGTTTCCTGTTTCAGAAGGGAAAACTTCACACTGCAAGTTTTGAATTAATATTTGTCTTAATTTGCATATATCTTTTGTTGCTGTACCAGGCCTCTGAGGAAGATCACTGTTGGCATGTTCCTTGCTGGACTGGCTTTCATTGCTGCTGCCCTTGTGCAACTGCAAATAGACGTAAGTTCAGCCTCGTGCAAGTACTGAATACTTTGTTGTTCATGCAGAACAGTCTGTTTAAGGTGAAAATGAGCCAAATATGATGCATAAAATAGTTGTAACTTAGGAACCAAGCATGTGATCACAGAAGTAGAGGGAGGAAAAATATAAAGTATATTGCAATGCAGTGTGATTAGCATAATAAAGCTACCTATGAACACCATACTGCCAAACATCTCATCTGCCATTATCATAAATCATGCATTAAAGGCAACCTCAGGTCTTTAAACTGAGATTAAAAGCTGAAAAGCAGAGTTTTTCCCTATCAGGGAGCTGCTTTTCATCTCTGATCTCTTCTGACATCTAAACTGGAGGTGAAGCGTGACAGGCCACAGTGTTATCATACCATCAGTAAAAATGATTCCTGTTTAAGGCAGGACTCATCACACCTGGCTTTGCTTGCTTCAGAGGGAGGTGTCATGCCTGAAAGATGTAGGTTTTTCCATGTAGCTGGGGAGTCTGACACTTCTGGGCAGTTGCCATCCAGAGCTGTCCGCCTGTCTTCACGTGATATTGAGATAAGATGCTCAGCTCTTAAAAAGCTTGAGTTAGGAATGAGGAGCTCCCTCCTTGATGTCTGAGTTCAGCAGTGAAACAAGCCTTATACTCACCTCTGTCTCCAAGCTGAGAGTAAAAGGTTTGGCCTTCAGTGGGGAGGGCCAGAGCATGTACATAGACATAACATAGGTATGTACCTGCACTGGGCAGAAGCGTGGCCAGAGCTGGCAAATTCCTCGACTGCTGCACAGGAACTTTTTGCAGAAGGGAAGATTTGGACCTTTTTTGTTGTGTGGTTGTACCTAAAGAGAATGAAAAAGACAAGTAGAGGAAGGTCAAGGCAGAATTGCAATACATACATACAGCTCCCGCAGCTCTTGAGGCTCTGCAGGAGCAGAAGGTACTTACTGTTACATTTGATGGAAGATGGAGTCTCCAGAAGTTGCTCAGTTTCTTTGGACTCTCACACTACACGGTGCCTGTACCTGCTTCTGGCCAGTTCAGCAGCACCAGTGATGGGAAAAAGAGTCAGAACACTGTACAAAGAAGTTCAGAAACCTAGACTCCCATAGGATGTGGGAGAAAACAGCTCCCTGACCTGCAGAGTGGCCTTGATAGCAAGACAGCTTGTGAGACTAGCAAATAAAACAGTTATTAAAATTGCATCCCTACAACTGATAACCACAGATCATCAGGTAAATGGCAGTCTTCGTCACGAGATAAATAAGAGTGCAGTAGTGATAGTACCTTTCTCATGTGACTTAAGATAGAGCACTGATTCCACTTCTTTCTATCCTACAGAAAACCCTTCCAGTTTTCCCTGCAGCTGGGCAGTCCCAAATCAAAATAATAAATCTAGGTGCTGATAACGCAAGAGTAACATTTTCGCCTCAGAACGTGGATGTGACCGTAGAACCTCTGCATGGGGTAAGTAAGGGGAGATGGGGAACATCAAGTCACAAAGCTGAATGGAGCAAGTCAAAGTCGTTCTTAACTAATGGCTCAAAATTGATTCTTTTCTAGTTTTTTTCCTCTATTCATTTTAAGCATTTCTTCCTCTTGTGGAATAAATTGTTACTGAAAGCATACAGGGAATAAAGAAATAGTAACTATTTCAATATCCTAAGGAGAATGAGTTAATATGCTAGTAATATACTTAGTAATGGCTTTCAGTTAATTGAAAACTTCACTCTTGCTTAAAAAGGTGCCATTTCTTAACAGTAAGAACAGCCCTGACTTTAAAAAAAAAAAAAAAAAAAAAAGAAACCATCCATCCATGTCTAGGAAGTCAGTGCGCTTACTGTAAGAGATCACTTGTGTGAACAAGGAGATTTTTGTGTGGCTACATCATTCAAGCTTTAGACCTTGCTGTCAAAGAACCTTTTCAGGTTCCTTTACAGCAGAGTTTTGATTGTTAACTCTACTGACAGCAAAATGCAGTGGAGCTGATGGACCTTTTAAATAATGGATGCAAGGAAGTCTTAGCAGCACAAGTATATTCTCTGGTAGCCTGCTGCCCTGTTTCCATATGTGAAGTCCATATAACCATGACAAACACCTGAATACGAAGCGTGTGAAATGTTCTACTCCCTACGGTGGATGTCTTATAATCAAGATGTTTTGGATTGAATTCTATACACCTATAACATATCAACATGTTTATTAAAGAATATTTGCTTTCCATATTTTATGCTTCTGAAATGTAGCTAGAATATCTAAAATGCATATGCTAGTAATAGTTGTTTCTGTTATGCTGAAACCCAAAAGGTGTGGTTTGGATTAGCATTTTGTAGGAGGAGGGGCCATTTGGAAAATGCTATGTTCTAGTTCATGCTATTGCTGTCTTTATTGCTAAACATAATTTGGCTTGGTGGTGGCAAACCTGATTTAGCTGGATAAAGCAATACACAGGAAAATGTAACAGCTCTTCCGTAATGCTTGTAGGAAGTTTGTAGTACCTTAACATTTGTGTAAAGGAAGAAAATAGTCATAAATATCGATCAAACAAAATTAGTGTCTGACATAGAAAACTACAAAAATGGAAGTGAGGAGATGCTCGTGATCTCTGTTACTTCAGAAGTAAACTTACGACCCACTGAATCGAGCATTTCCTCAAAGGTGTAGGCAAACGCAGTTGCGTGGAAATTCACAGCAATTTGTCTTCTTTGTAGACGGACTACAGGATGTTTGAGACTTCCCAGTTGCAATATGTAGTGGTAGCCTCTGGAAGTAACAATGCAACTCTAAATGCCACCAGCACAGGCGGAGATCGGTACACTCTCACGGTTAAAAATACCGCGTCAGGCATTGCCGCTCAGTGGGTAAGTCTGCCTAAATCCTAAGAAATTTGTTAATGTCGTAGCAACTATCTACATGGAGTGTGGGAAGCTCAGAGGACAAGCTCTGGGGAGCCTCTCTTTTGTTTTGTTTTCCCTCTCCCCCTCTCTGCTGCCTGAGGGAAAACTGCACCAGTGAGACTGAGCTGTAGAGAGCAGGGCAGGCAGGATGCTGGGACAAAATAACCCTACAAAGCAAACAAAAAGACACTTGGCCAACTTAACTTGACGGTTTCAAAGAGGCTTAAATGTGTGGCCTTATAGCATTTTCTGGTAGAGATGTATCCTAGTAGTAACCTAGAGGTAAGGTCTGGAGTCTGACCCTGAAGCCTCTATTGGCTTTTGCTTGTATGTAATAGGGCACATTTAAGCTGTTCACTGATGCTTACTAAGCCTCTTGATAATGGTCTCTTCCACCAGCTGTTTGACAATGTCACATCAAAACCAGAAGAAGGAAAGAATCTTATCAGGTAAATTTTGTTTTGCTCCTCCGCTTTGCAGTGATGCGACTGCCCCTTCAATCTACTTCTTGGGCGGACTCTTCTTGCTCAATGTCACTTTCTGTACTGTAGGAGCTCTCCACTTGCTGTACCCCTCACTCAGATGCTTAGGGGGTGTAGGAACTTCCAGAACACAATTCATCCGAGCTATCTTGCGTATCTACTTTGGGTATAATTTAGCTAAATCTTGGCAGTGAGTGTTTCACTCTACTGTCTAGACTTTTGTTGTTGTTGTTGACAACAAGCACAGATATAGATGTCCACCTCCTTTTTAATCTCAGGTAAGAAGAGTCCTACCACTTGTCCATTTTTCTTCCACGTCTTCCCTTTGCAGATGCATTTGTTACTGACTGTAGTAAATGCTTGCTTCTGACATTTTCCTAAGCAGTGGGACGATGTTGGATCTAGCTCGCTTCTTGCATTAGCCATGATTAGCCCGATTTACAGATCTTTCAAAAGTGTTAATTTTCAAAAGTGAAAGGGGAAGGCTTAATACTCATGGTGATGCTAATATATAAACTAAAACCTGTATTCTTTGGAACGCTAAGCAAAGTATTCATCACTTTTTATTTTAAAGATTCATAAACAATTTGCCTGGGACAGTCAATGTCACTATGGGTGATGCGGATTTTGGAAAACTGACACCTCTCTCTGCCACTGATTACGGTGTTTTTTCAGGAGGCAGGTAAGCACTTCCTGCACCTTAATCTAACCACTTAAAGAAATAGATGTACTTGTCCTCGAAAAAGGACATAGAAGCTTTTTATATACTACACACAATTGTCTATAGCCATGGACTGAACTGTGGTCTTTTCTTTCTACAGAACAGATAAGATTGTGGTTTCTACAAGTGGAACTAACTGTACAGCTACTTCAAACTCACTTGGATTTGGCGGTGCATATACAATTATAATTAATGAGGTGAGGTGCTGTTGGATGGACAAGAGTTCTTTTCATTTTAATATTCTTTAATTAAAAAACACTCGAACAATTATTTCTCTTGCCTTTAATTATACGTATGGTAGAATTCTCATATGTTAAACTGTCTGAACATAAACACTTCATTAACAAAGGTAATGATGAGCATGATAATGATACAATGCAATAATTCATGTTCATCACTAATGGCTTTAAATTCTTAGCCTTAGTAAGGATTTGCATGGATTCTGCTGTAAAATAATTACCACTTTACAACTTGCTGTGTGGTACTTCATATATAATATTTTTACTCTCCCAGAACTGTGTGTACGTATATGCAATTACATAAATGATGTAGAACTGTTTAGGTTGCCCTCAGTGTACAGACTCGTTATTGCTGTTCCTAATGTGTCATTTTAATTTTCAGTGTTCTGGAAACGTTGCTACATTAAACTACAGTCAAGATATTCCACCCAATACAGTTCACATGGCTTGGCAGATCCCTCAGTATTTTATTCTAACATGTGGAGAAGTAGTCTTCTCTGTAACTGGGCTGGAGTTTTCATACTCACAGGTAGGTTTTGCCGCCTAGAGCCCTCACTGCGTTAAGAGTCATGAGTTAAGTCCTTACCCTGGTACAAATCAAAATCTTCTGTGACCTTTTGTTATTAAGAGGTGGTTCCCTCGTCGTACAAACAAAGCAGAGGTATCTTTAGAGTCCCCTAGAAGAACTGTAGGCAGGTGCAGAATGGGCTTGTTTCACTAAGCATTCAGTGTTCTCCGTGGAGCTATTTTGAATTATATCACATGAAGATTTGATCACCAGTCCTCAAATCACCCGACATGTGACGTTCCATTGAAAATAAATAGAACTGTATTGCTGCTGTAAAAGCAAACTAGAGACTTCTCAATTATAAAATGAGCCAGTACCTTATCTTCAAGGTTGCACTGGCTTAATTATTTTTTTTTCCCACGCAGCGTTTAGCAGCAGTTTAATTATACACTATGAATTGCCCTGTCTTCTGACTTTGGTTTGTATTACTAGCTGTGTGTTTCTTCCCTTAATTCTAAGTCTATACGCTGCAGTGATGGGAACATAAGTTGTGGCTTGCTTGCCCGTGATGCGCTCAGTTTCTTCATTTGGTGTGTATCATGTGAGACTGAGCCAAATGCAAAATGTGCCTGCTCCTTGGTGCGTACAACATAGATGTTACAGCCACTATTAGAAAGCTCTTGTTCCTTAAAGCTTTCCTTGGATCTGTTTAGTTCTGTTTAGGGAACCAGTGCTTGTTATAAAGTAAAGAATGCTGTAAACATCAGCAAGTGCTAGCGGTGTTTGACCAAAAATTACGTGCCTTGTCTCTGTAGGCCCCGTCTAACATGAAGTCAGTGCTGCAGGCTGGATGGCTGCTGACGGTGGCTGTCGGTAACATAATTGTCCTTATTGTGGCTGGAGCATCCAAACTCAGTCAGCAGGTAAGCGCACAGACAATTGGTGTACTACTGTATTATGCTGTTAAAAATCAGCTCTAATACAGGGGGGAGTCACGGCCGATAACCCTCAGTCATAACTTTTGAATATCAGCTATTACAGTGGAGTTGTATTTTCAACTGGAATACACGAGGCTAAAGTCTTAGGTAGAAGAGTTTACCAGTCAGCTGTAGAGATAGTCTCACTCTCCACCCAGGTCAATAGAAACTTTACCCCTGCCAGCCTCGTTGAAAATGAGACTGCCTTACCCTCTTGCCATCTGGCCAAAAGGAGGGGCTGAATTTCTTCTTCAATCTTTTTGGTCCATTCCCACACTTCCAGAAGAAGGATACTATGAAACTTTTCAGCATGCACAAGACTTACTCTTTTTGCTTTTCAATGAAGACAGAACAGTTGAAAGGGTCTCAATTTAGAGCTGCTTTATTATCTGTTATACACATCTAATACTTACTCCTTTAAGTCATACTCTACTGGTTCTGTGTGCTCAGTTCCACATTTGGAATTAACTTAATTCCTTGCAAACAGGAAGATGGTACAATTCTTTGGAGGAATGACTATTGATGACTTAATTATACATTTGTGTTTTGTTTTGTTTTGTTTTGTTTTTTACAGTGGGCAGAGTATGTGCTGTTTGCTGCCTTGCTGTTTGCAGTTTGCATTATTTTTTCTGTCATGGCTTATTTTTATACCTATATTGATCCAAATGAGATTGAAGCCCAACTTGATGAAGAAGAAAAACAAGTCAAAAAGGATCCATACTTACAAGAAAAAGAAGAAAAAGAAGCCGAAGCTGTCTCTCAGATGTAGAAGGTGTATTCAAGAGAACTTGTAAATCATGGTGTCCCATTAACTGTCCATGCAGTAAGAGGAATCAGGGTATTGCTAACAGCACTGGATAATATGCCTCATGGGAGATGTTAAGAAAAAACTGTTCTGACTTTAAATGCAGCCTCTTGAATCAAGAGGAAAAGATAAATCTCTTGTACAGAACACGGTATCCTGAAGAAACTCCCGCAGAATTTGCACTCTTAAAATGTACCTCAAGCTCAAATACCATAGCATTAAAATGTTGAAATTGCACTTGGCACTATTAGACCCTGTGAAGAGGTGTATTTTTGTACTACATTTCAATTTTATATCTCAAAAGAAACAAGTATTGCCAAGAAATAGTAATTGAAGCCAAGCTGTCTGCATGACCCGTCTACCCTCATTGTTACTTGAAAGCAGCAGGTCACACGTGCCTTAAATTCTTTTATATGTCCTTAAGGACTGTGGGAGCAAAGCTCCTGGATTTCTCAGGTTAAAACATGGCTTGGACATGCACTCTGGTGTTCTTTGTATGCCTGTTAACTACCCATTTGACTCCCGGTATGTTCTTAATTAAATGTATTAATGAGGTGTCCACTGAGGTAAACAGACAATGGCAAATGATATTTGGAATAACAGCAATAAAACTTGTAACAAAATATTGGAAGTGGGGTAAGAGTACTAATGTTTATTTTTGTATGCTGCTGTCTAGACTGCTGGGGTGCTAGGATGATCTTTCATGTATCTTATAAGATAAGATTAAATTAATCAAGTTAAAAGTCGATAATTCTAACTTCAGTCCTTGTAGCTAGACAGCAATGTGGTTCTTTATTTCAAACAAAAATACTTTAAAAAAAAAAAAATAGCAATCAAAATTTGCACCCCTGTCTGATCAGGTAGATACAGCCGATGTCCCAGGGAGCTTAACAGCTGGGTGGATGGGTATGGAAGAGAGGGAGCAGAGGAAGAAGAGCAAAGTTGTAGCTGTGTTTTTCAAGGAGAATCTGTGCACTTACTCGGATTTGTTCAAATCAGAGATGCATTTTAAAAGGTTTGTGCGAATGAAGGTTTTTGGATGAAAGGTGGGTTGTTGGCAGTGCAGGAGCAGGCACAGTTCTTCCCTGAATAGCCTTCACCGTTACTTCCTCAAGCAGCAGCAGGACCAGACGTCGCCAAACCACTTGTGCTTTAGTGAAGGGTCATTTGTCTTTCCTTGCAACGCTGAAATGGCCATGAGACCTTCTGAGACAGTCCTACGGAAACTTCTCTGGTGAAAGTGGCCCTGCCTTGTGTAACAACATTGCTGCATTTTGGAGGTGAGGAGGAAATAAAACCTGAAGCTGAAGAAGCTGTGTAGCTAAATAAAAAAATAATGAAAATGATGCAAGAGCCAGGAGGGAAACAGAGCAAGGCACTTCTGCAGTGCTTGCTCTCTATCTGCTGTTGCAACCCCTCCTTTGACCTGCATCTGCTGTTAGTGGCAAATAAAACCCTCATGAGATTAAGATGACATCTCAGCTGTCTGTTCGTGTGAAAATCTGTTTGTCTTCCTCCTGTGAGATTCAGCTGATGGCAGTGCTTGTCGCTTTCTGATTTTCTTTCCATCATAGCCCATAAAGGCTTTTTTTACTCCAAATTGAACATCCATTCCTTACAGTTTGGGAAATTATTCAATTCTGATAAACTTTTTATTTTTTATTTTCTTAAAATCAGTGCTCCTGGAGCCGTGCTGTGCTTCCCTGGTATTAAAAATTGGAAATGTCTTCTCCTTAGATGGCAGTCCTATGTCCTAAAGGTCTTTATCTTACAAAGAAATACATTCCAAGTAAAGGTTAATTCAATTGGCACCGCTGCTTCGGGCTGGTACTTCACTTCAGCGGGGTGCCTGAGATCAGTTCTGTAGCCACCTAACCGAATTAATGACACCGAATGTGTTTTTAAGCTGCAATCTGTTCCCAAGCACGGGCAGGCGGGGGCTGGCACCGCTGCATGGGTTTACCAACATCAGAGCCGTGCTGGCAAGGCCTGGGTCAGCGCTGAATCAGCGGAGGGGCTGCATGTGAGCATGGAAATGAGCATGGGGGGGACAGCATAATGCACACCTACATTTACACCTGGATTTTTGCTGCCCTACAGGGAGCATGGGGCTAAAGGTGATGTATTTTCCACCCCAGCAAGGCCCAAGGGGCTGCTGCAGACCACCTTGTCCCCTAGTGTGGGACCAGACCATGGTCACTGACCATGGCATCATTGTCTGAGCTACAGAAACCCAGGATAGGTTTCAGCTCTTTTGGGGGAAGAGGTGGCCAGCACTTAGACCAGACCAGAGCCACCTCCAGCCTGCCCTGGGGCACCTTTCTGAGCCAGAAGGTTTCATTTTGTCATTTTTTTTCCTTTTTTTTTTTTTTTTTTTTTTTCAACAAAGCTGCATGTTGTGATCACGGCTCTAGGTAGTACTAAAAGAAATAAAATACACAATCATTTCCTATTTTTATTTACCATTTATCACAGACTCCTTGCACAAATTTCCCTGATTTAAAGCAAATCCCCCCCTCTCGCCGGCACCGACTCGTCATTTCCAGCCACCAGATGGCAGAAAACTACACGAAGGAGACTGAAAAAGATGCGGTGGCACTGGGTCTGAGACAGCGAAGACCCTCTTGTGTCGTTTCATAATGATTTTCCACACCTAATTACCCCAAACTCCAAGTTATCCTATATAGAGAACAGCTAGTGCATGCATCACCATTGCTTTTGAAGACTCTGGGGCTGCTGCGTGTTTAGGAAAATAAAACTGCCCTGACTGATTTAGTCAAGTGATGGCCCCTGGCAGCACTGTTGGAAGTCTTATTTACAGTCTTCTTAAAACTTTTAAAACCCTGTTAGAACAGCCCAAATCCTATGTTGCATTGTATGAAGAGACTTTGATATTGATGGAGAGTAAAGAAGAATAAAGCTGCCCATGCTGCAACACCCAACGCTCTTACTCTAAAAGATGATAAAAATCACTGGGATTAAACCACCTGAGGTGAAACCCTGCCCTGAGAAGCAAAGCCCCAGGCAGCTGTGGGGAGGCGCAGCCATTTTGTGACAGAGAAATGTCAGTCGGGCAAAGGGAAGTTTGCTCCTGTGGGAGCAGCGGGCTCATCCCAGGAAAAAATACCACCTCACATAAAATACAGGTGTGTATAAGACACTCCACCAACAGACTGCAGATTGTTTTTATGTGGATTCAAAGCTTGGGTTGAATCTACACTTGGTCCTGACAGACTAGGGATGCACTGATGTCAGGTTCCTGCCTCTCTGGAGACGTCCCATGCTGGTGATCTGTTGTACAACTTCTCAGCCCAGCCCCTTTCTTTAACAAGAAAGTCACTGTCACTGCATTTTGGGGGGGACCCAATGCTCTCTGATGGCAGCCTGGTGTGGCCATGCTAGGTAGTTGGGTAGAGTCACTGGGTGCCAGCTCCTGAGGCACTTCCAGCCAGATCTCCAGGCTGGGCCAAGGACCCGTGTGCTGCACCCTGATCCCTCTCCCCAGAGCTCCTTCTCCCTGCTCTGTCCTCCACAGGGGAAGCTGCAGCTCAGGATCGCTGTGGGCAAATTTTCAGCTCGGATTAAGTTAATATGAAACAGTGCCAGTGCAGGAGGAGATGCTCACGGGGAGGAGCAGCCTTTCAGCAGTTAAAGCCCAGAACGATGCTGCACCCACATGGATTTCAGGGATGTCTGCAGTTTAATTTTAAAGGTGAATTGAAGTGCTTTAAAATGATCTCCACAGAAGTTTGTTAAACCCCAAAGTCATTAAATACAAACACTTTAGGTATATAAAAATCACAGGAACACTTTGAAAGTGCTTCATTCTTTGTTTTACTTGCAGAACATGGTTACATGGTTTTGTGTTTCTTCTGGAGGAATGACTTAGAAATATACAGGAAAGTCTTGAGCTCTAATAAAAAACAGGTTACAAATTTTTATTTACTTTCATAAACACAAACAAATGCAAGCACAGAGCTTCATTACAATGCAAGCCCAGCTTGCTCTGTGAGAAAATTGTGGAAATAAGTCACTGGCTACAACCCTTATGCAAGTGAGAAAGGAGGAAGACGTGCCATGAGGAGCTGATGTACTGCCTAGAAAGAGCAGAAATCGAAAGCCTAGTCTGTCTTCAGAAGATACAGAGTCAGTACAGGTCATTTGTGGCAGCAGAGTCTGGGGCTAATTTGTCTGTTTCTCACCTGAGCCTCATCAGGAAACAAATGCAGACATTTGGGCCCCCTGCTGGTCTCTCTGACCCTTTCTACTTACAGCTCCGGTGCTGAGGCAAATCCCTCAGCTATCAGGGACAGCAGGATGGGCAGTCAGTGCTGCTCTAGCCTACAGGCCCTTAAATTTACTTCAGAGCAGGGAAGAACACCAGTGCTGTTGTGGTGCAGCAAAACCTGCTCTTCTTTGCAAGTAAAGCACCGGGTACCCCCTCTCTCAGCGGGAAGAAGAGCAATACCCCCACAAAGCCTTCCCTCTTTACAAAGATAGCAGGGAAACTGAGCCAGCGACTGCGGAAGCCAAAGGAGCGCAAGGCTTTGGGATCCTGCCAAAGGCCTGGTGCAAGTGGGAGGCTGCGGCAGATTTTTGTGAATGAAAGGAGGTCTGCAGGAGGAGGTGGGAGATTGCTGGAGCTTGTCAGAGCACCGGGAGCGCTGCAGGAGCTTACCGGGTAGCTACTTTTAGAAGGCCGTGGGATGGGAGCGATGGGGAGGGCTCAAGGCACATGCACAGGCCCTGCGTTTTTGTGGGTCCCTGCTGCAAGCTGAGATGGTGGATTTTGTGGGATCAAAGAGCCGGAGCCACCACCTGACTCCACACAGGACATCCTGGATGCAGTATGGCTTTATAGCCCATCTGAGCCCACTGCGGGCCACCAGCGATGGGGTGAGCAGGCTTCCTTCTGTCCCTCATCATGGTGTCCCTGCTGTGGGACGCATTGGCTTGGCTCAGTGCTGCGACGGGAGGCTTGCCCAGCCAGCTGTGGATGTATTTCCCGTGGGATCAGCGAATTGATCCAAATCACCATGCAGGCATGTGATTGCTAAGGCATGGAAGGGAGCCAGGGCTGGGAAAAAAGGAAGAGCAGGATCAGCACTTTGGCAGCAGACTGCAGTTAAACTGGATTAAGCATAACATGAAACCAGACCCTAAAAAAAAACCATCCCGCTGTAATGATTTTCTTTTGTTACTGACACCCTAGACTGACAACTGAAACTTGCAGGAATCCATGTATTTCTGTGCTGAGTGGATGATTACAATACATTTCTGCCCACACAAGACATTACAAGTAGCTAGTGGTATACCGTGAGATTATTTAATAAAGGGCTAAATTTTGGCAATTCCTGAATGTAAATATTGCCATTGATTGCAAGACCACCACTTATCAGTTACTAGTGAGACACAGTACAACTTCTTCAGGGACGTCAGTAGCCTGCAAGCAAACATTTTAGATCTGTGATGAAATGAACCATCTAGGGACAGAGTTATAGTTTAGAGCATCTCACCACGATTACAAGGTCACCCTTACTGCATCCATTTAGCCCGGAGATTCTGCTAGTCTGTTGTGTACACAGGCATTAATCTGAGATAAGAACTGATGTCTCCATTACCAAATGTGAAATACGAGAGGCAGATACAGAAGGTATGCCTTCTGTTTGTGTATGCTTGGCTTCTGTGACAAGGGGGTAAGAGAAAAGTTTATAAAAAGCAAGATTTAATGAAATGATGCTCTTTGGGGACAGAGGCACCGTGCAGTATAATCAATCTCGGGTTTCTTAATGAGCTCTAGTTCCCTATGTAATTTTAATTGCCTGTCTGGAATACTAAGATACTTTCAGGCACTTATATTCTGCTCATTATTAATAAAGGGCGTGCAACACTCAGGATGCTTCTTCCATTTCCTGCCTCGTCCCTGCTTGTCCATTATGATTCTCAGGACTACAAGAAAGTCAGTTTCCTCCTATTCATAAGAATCTCAAAAACCTGCAATTTTATATGAAAGATATGAAGTATACCACCACAGGAAGCCAAATATTTGATAGCAGCACGTTTTAGACAAATTTAGCAAATTATTGTTTTTTTCTTTGGGGAACATAAAAAGTTATTAAACTTTTTTTTTTTTTTTTTTTTTTCCTCAAATCAATGCTTATGAGTCTTAAAGATGAAGGCCATTTTTAAACATAAATCTGTAACAGACAAAATCATTTTCTGACGAGATGGATTGTTGTCCCATAGCTTAAATGCACATCCATGTAGAGTTGCAGAAGGCTGATCTGTGTGTTTCTGAAGCCACGTAGCTTGCCCTGCTGCCATAAATACATGGCACAGGACTGCTTTTGGCACGTCATCAGAGAGGAAGAAAGGCTCTGTCATGAGCTTTGTGGACGGGATCCTCTTTCCACTAAAAATTGAAACCTTTGTGGCACAAACACAACTGGCGGCAGGGAAAATGTCGGTCCTGGACAACACATCTCTGTAAATATTTGGGGAGAGGAAGAGGAGAGACCTCGGAAAATTAATGAATTAAAAATACTGAAGTCTTAGTTTGACCTCTGTTACAACTTTCAGCCAAGCTGCCCCCACTCGCAGCCGAGGAGATCCCCTTGCAACCAGGCCTAATGACATGGATGGGACACGAGCCCCCCCGCCGCCTCCACTTTGTGAACTGTAGGTAAATAAACCTTCACTATGCAAATATCTTTAATTTTTTAAACTTTTCATTTATTTTTCGAATAAATGGTAATGTGCCAATTCAGCTATAGTTAAGACACCAACTGAATAATATGGAGTGTAATCCTGTCCTCACCCAAGTCAAAACACCAGATTTTTATTTCTTCTGATCCAGAGAAATACTGTTCCTGATGTCCATGTGAAAATCACATGAGAAGGGATGGGACCCATCTGGCTGTATGGGTAGGCTATTTGATTATTTTGCTGTCCAGACACAGCAAGTGGTGCTTAAAGCTTTTCTTTCTTTGATTTCATTACTGGGGCTCTCCAGAGTCCTGTTACTTTTTTTCTCTTCTAGTAGACTGACTTATCAAAAGTTAAAGCTCTCTTTAATTTGTCGCAGTGAAGACTACAGATTTCCATTTGGGAAGTAAGGAACAAGTGACTTCTAACATGTTACTGTCATAGGAACAAATCTTCCATGAATTTGTAACATTTTAAAATGAAAATATTTTTGTTTTTGGTCCCTCCTGCATTTTGTGGCAGTGAGTCCCACTGTTCATTTGTGTTGCTACCTTCATTTCTCTATTTTAAAGTTTCCTTTGGATAGTTCTTGTTATGAGAAAAAGTGTACAGTCACCCCTTAGTCATTTTCTCCAGGTCATTTATGAAGTTATAGAACGCTACCGCCCCCAAGAAAAGTCTCTTTCCTAGTCCAAAGAGACATAATATATTTAATTTCTCCATGTGGAGAAGTTTTTATGACTCTTTGATCACATTTTTTTCCATTTCTGTTTTCCACCAGACAGTGTTGTTTTGGAAATAGAAGATACAGAACGGTCTGTAGGAGCAGTATGGATTTATAAGGTGGGATAACAATACTGTCTCCGTTATTCTTTATTCCTTTCCTAGTAACTCCTAATATAGGTTGTTTTTTTTTTTCCTTTTGACTATTTTGAAATCAGTGACAGCTGAGATTTCCTTCTCAATCGCTAGGAACTACAGTATGTAAATGTAAATTGTTTTCCTGCATTCTTTCCCCCTGTATATTTTCAATGCTGAACTCCCATCTGCTGGCGTGTCACTCAGCAGCCAGTCGCTCTGAGATTCTTCCCCAACTCCTCACACTTTGTTTTAGTTTTTACCTCATGATTCTTGGCAATGTCAGACTGTTTTGCCATTTCTCTCTAGTCTCCTTTCTAGATCATTCACGGATACGCCGAGCAAGACTGGTCCCAGATGGATTCCTGTGGCAGTGTACCGGCAATGCCCTCCGCTGTGAAATGCTTTTATTTCTTCTTTCCTACCTGTTATCAGCTACAGATCCACGTGAGGATTTCCCATTTAATCCCAGGATCACTTAAGGTCTTTCAGGTCCATTTGTGAAGAACCTTGCTAAAGCTGCTTTGCATTATTTGATGCAGACAGGTGACATCCATTTAGAATGTAAGCGTTCACACTGGAACCTTACTGACAAGCTATCGAGAATTTCATTTTAAGTAGATAGTCCATCGGGCTATTAGCATAGTAATTAAAAAACATAAATAAATCTCTAGGAATCTGGTATACACAATTAAGAGGAGAAATTACATTTTTATATTGGTTGTTACAAGAGTTTACCAAGAAATTGATCAGTCGAGGAAATGTAGCAAAAGAAAACAGGAAAGCCAGAAGATGGTAGATAAAGATAATAAGGAAAACAAAACAAAACATCAGCAAGCCTAGCAGAGAACAGCATGGTGCTATGATTTGGTTAATTGCTCAGCCCTCACGTCAAGGATGGCAGGATACCCCTGCTGCCATACAGGGTGCCCAAAGGCAACCCCATCTGTTTGGGAGCCGCTGTGATCCTGCAGCCATTCACTTGTGCCTCCTTCTTAGTCACCGCTACATTTCCCGTGTGCAGTATTTTGTAGACAAATAGTCCAGCTGGTATAACCCACAGCGCTTTTTCTGTGGTGTTTTTCTTTCAAAATAGGAATAGTTACCTATTTATGGTACACTATGAATTTTAAAAGAGCTCCGTTTTGGGTACATCTTTATTTTTGGAAAATATCAATGGTCTTACATCTCTCATTTGAAAAGAAATTTTGGTCTTGGTCAGAAAGGTAAAAGGACAATGTTTTTTCTTCATAGGTAGTTTATAAAAAGAAGTTCACAGTCACTGCCAGTGCAGTGATGCAATTATATTCTTCTCTTATAACGTTCATCTTCTGTAACCAGCGAAGCAGAAATTCTTTGCATATTCAAAGCGTTGCTTCAAGTTGAAAGCAAACTGGGTGTTGAGAAGTCAACACATAAATTGATTGAATCTTTGCACATTGAAAACATCTGGCTTCAAAAACAGACAACAGAGAACCACTTTATTAATAAGAATTGTTTATTTTTGAAGTCTCTGTCATTGTATTGGAATGGCAGGCTGTCACAACATGCTATCATTCTATAATTAATAAAGATTTCCGCAACAGCAGCCCTTCTTCGGAGTGGAATACACAAAAACATTTTTTTCTCAGGTAGGGTTGAGAAAAGGAGTGAAAAAATGCAAGGCTTCTGTTTCTTAGTCTGTAATGAAGGAGCTTAAGTTTAAAGTGAAAGACCAGCATTTACAAACTATCAACAAACAGAAACGTGATCGTTGTTTTAAGATTACATTCAAAATATTTTGGCTAAAATTTCTCCAAGCCCAGAGCGTACTGGGAACATAAAATGCACTATGTGATGCGTAAACTGGCAGAAATTGGACATTCCTCATACTCCACTGGAATTTAACATGGTCCAGTATCTGGTTTATGATGTAGAATTTGTATTTTGAATCTGCTCCATTGATTCCAACAAGCAAAATCACTCACAGAGCTTACTCCCCTCGCTCAAACAATCTCTTTTTCAGGCACAGTCTTGCTGAACATGTAATACAGAACTGCATAACCTTGAGATAAAGTAAATCCGTGATTTTTACTAGGTGATGGCATGCAAGCAAGCAAGAAAAAGGCCTCACAGTGGCCCTGGGCTAGGAGCTTACATAGGGAAAGTTACTTCAGAGCAGCCTGCACATGGTAACTTTCTGTGCTTATGAGCCTTGAGCTAGAGAATCTACAAAATGAAAGTAGAGAGGGAATTAGCAAGGTAAAACATAAACAACTCTAGCAACTTAAGGTTGTGTTCCTTAGGAAACTATGAAAATTATTTAAGTCCCAAAGAGAATACTAATGGATAGAAAATAATAGCTCTATACCTTTCAAAATACAAAACATAAAGCTTAGTTTTATACCCTTCATCTTTTCATTCTGCATTGAATGTGCTCAGACAGAAAAAGTAAGGCAGCTGATAAAATTGGTGTTGTGATAACTATACAGAAAAGATCAAATCAAAACTGTACCTGGCAATTTCTCAATGAGGATTTTTAACACTCTGTGATGTAGCTCAATGGTATTCATGGGAGAAAGAAAAAAAGTTCACCTTTATCTCAACTAGATTTCTTCCTAGCAAGCTAAAAAAATTTACTGCAAACAGTGCAGCAAACATGGAGATAGTAAAGCTCTACTTAAAAAAAAAGATTTCAAAAATGCCTTAAGGTGGAGACCAATGTAGTAGAAAAATTTCATAAAAATTCTTCTGACATAGTTGATTTTGACTGAGGCAGAACTCATATGAAAGCTTTTATATTTCTTACAACATTACATACTAGTAAACAGTAAAAGCACTCTTATATTTTCTGAAGCTAAAAAAGGCATACTTTAAAAGCCATGCCAGCATTAAGGAAACCAGCAAGTCCTCCAAGAACAACTAATAAAAAATATCCAGTAGTTCAAGTTTCCACACAACTCCTATCCATCATCCTTTCCATTTTGCACTGTACTCAAGAGCTGGTATGTGTAGTCTTGTTTCAAAGGGGAACAGTCGGTGTGTAGGTACATACAGGTGCCTGTACGAGGCTATTAACTAATTTTATTCAGACTTGGTTGAGGGGTGCAAATCAGTTATGTTTCTGTAAGTTTCAGGAAAATAGGATTGTGCAGCGTTAGCTCAGCCTGTCAAGACAACAAGGAATATCTTAGCTACAAGAAAAAGCTTTGAAGGGAGTTTATGTCTAACCCAAAGAGATCTTTTTATATTTTAAAGCTTTTTCCTGCAGTTGAGAGATTTGTATGGACTCTTCTCTGGTGGATTAGTACTTTATGCTGAGGTGGTTTCCTTTAGCTTGGCTGACAGGACTGTGAACCACCGTCCCACTGCCTGACAGGTACTTGTGGAGCTACCTAGGTGTTTGTGGGGGAGAAGGAGGGGACCTTTCCTGTTGGAAAGCGTGTGGAGGAGCAGACAAACCTCAGCCTCAGTAGGCCAAGGGCAGGGAGTGTTGTATGGCCAAGTTCTTCAAGGTTTCACCCAGGCCCAGGATTTCTCTGGTGCGGGGGAGACCCGCACTCCCGCCCCGCTTCTTCCCCCCTTCGCCAGCGCTGCCCAAACACCCAGGCTGTCGTTTTGGCTCGCTGCTTTTGCAAGAAGCCCTGACAGGAAGTCAAGTGCTTCCTGAAGCCGAGCTCTGGCGTTGCCGTGACCTTTATAAAGCCTCCTCCCGGAGGGGAGGCAGGGGGAGCCGGCACAGCCTGGGGTTTCGGCCCCATCAATCCATCCCTCCATCCATCGCCTCAGCCCGGCTCCCTTCGTTCACAGCGGGCTGGCTCCCAGCTCGCTCCACCTGCTCGGCCCCCCCAGACGGGGCTGGGAGGGGAGAAGCGGGGCTTTTAGTTGCCGGAAACAACGAATAAAATTTAAAAATTTATTTTTATATATATATATATATAAATCCTAAAAGATCCCAAACCCCGCATAGCCACAGCCCAGGTGCGGCGCTACGGGGCTGGCGGGGGGAGCCTCGCCCAGCCCCGGGGGCGATGCAAGCCCGGGCGGTGCGTGAGGGGGGAGGAAGAGGAGGAGGAGGAGAAGAAGGAGGAGGAGAAGGAGAAGGAGGAGAAAGAGGAGGAGGAGGGTCAATGGGAGGAGGGATGAGGAAGCCGCTGTTGCATCCGTGACGGGCGCCTGAGGAGCCGGCGCTTGGGACAGCCCCTTTGCTGCTGGCTCGGGGGGAGGGAGAGGAGGAGGAGGAGGAGGAGGAGGAAGAAAAAGGAGGAAGGAGGAGGAGTGTGCGAGCGCGGCCATGAGCTCAGCCCCGGCCCCCGGCGCCGCCTGAGGAGCCCCGGCCCCCTCCCCGAGGCCTCCGCCGCCGCCATGGCCCACTCGCCGGTGCAGGCGGGCCTGCCGGGCATGCAGGTGAAGGGCGGGCGGGGGCCGAAATGGCGGCGTGTGGGGTGTGTGTGGGGTCTGTGGGGTGTGTGTGTGGGGTGTAGGGTCGCGACACCGCCGGGAACAAGGCGTGCTGTGCCGCCAGCGAGGTCTGTGCACACTGGGTCCCTCCCTTCGAAGCCGCCGCTTTGCTGGGAGCACGCAGGGGGATGCGTCTCGTTGCCTTTTTTTCCCTCTTTTTCCAAAAAAATCCCCCCCCTCCAGCCAGTTAGTAGTGCTCCCCGGTGTTTCAGTCCGCGAGGCTCGGCTTTCCAGCCCCCTGATGCCAACAGAGGGGAAAGCAGGGCCCGAAAATGTTGACCTTCAGCCCATGCTGCAGTGGTCATCTGTAGGACTGGCTGGGTGGTGGTGGTGCTGGGTGGGTGGATGGATGGCTGGGGGCCGTGCATGGCCCTCAGGGCCCGACCTGACGGAGTTGGCTGGGTTTGTGCAGCAGCGAGATATATATATACGTCTACGTGTATATATTTAAACAACCAGTGTGGTTTTCTGGCGGTTGAGCTGCTTGCAAAACGCAAGCTGCTGGCAGAAAAGCCATAAGGGCATCAGTGCCTGCGTGCTCTTCTGAGCGTTCCCACATCGTGCTAGGTGCTCGCCTGCCCCGATCTCCAAAAGGAAAACTTAGGAGTGGGAGGTAAAGGTGTTTGGCATCCTGGACCGAAAGGTTTTGTGCTTCGTTTGGTGTAAGTATTGGTTTACTTGGGGTTGCGTGCTATTTTTTTTTTTTTTTTGCAAAGCAGATTCTGCCTCGTGAATCTCAGGTCTTTGCATAACCCGAGGGTTTGAATTTAAGATGTTATATTCGTAGGCATGGCCTGAGTTGTATGCTCAGGCTGGCACTGGATGCCAAACCGAGGATGTAGGCCCTCGCCCTGAACCGATTGCTCTGCCGCTCGGTAGGTACTGCTGCGGAGTGCTCGAGTTCACCTTCCAAATGCGAGCCCCTTGCTGATTGCTGAGACACACGGAAGTAATGTTTTCTTCCTTTACGAAGGGCTGGATTAATGTTCCATTTTCTGGTACTTATTTTGAAACAGAACCTGTATTTTAGGCTGAGAAAAGACAGATCTGGAGTGGCTGGGAAGTAAGAGAATGAGTTACTCCAGCAACATGCATGTACTGCCCATGTGTGGCATTTCATAATTGAAGGACCCATGCTTTTATTATTATTGCCTAGTTTAATTTGTTATTTAGTTTGTAATACCATGAGCTCTACTAAATCTGTAAGGCTGTCAGGATTTTTTTGTTAGTACACTTGGGGTTTTGCTGCAACCTCTTTATTTAGGACAGTTATTATTCTCATGAATTTTAATGTATTATTATTAGAGTTTCTTGACTGTTTGGGAACTTCACTGTGTCCTTTTCATGCCGTTGTTAAAGACCTAACAAAGATAGGTAGAAGCCTAAAATCCATGAGCAATGCGAAAGCTGCTTGCTAATTTTCTGCCCCCACTTCAAGATGCCTAGATCCATTTCCATTCTGTCAGAGTATACTGCAATCTTATAGTGGTCTCTTTTTAGCACACGATTCTTTTTGGCTCTATTTGCAGATAAATGTTCAAATATTAAGGTACATACTATGCGTGGCAGCTGCTTAAATAAGACAAAGTTTATGGTTTGTGGCTTCGGTAGGAGAGGAATAGAGCTCGGTTCTCCGAGGTATAATTAAATTGTCCAAATCATGGGACTGTGTTTTCTCTTTCTGTAGTGTGATCCTTTCTCCCCACCTACCAGCTTCTGCAACAAATGGTGTAAACAATGTCAGTGAGAAAGTTAGGCAGCTTTCTCTCGTGTCCTTTGCTGTGGCTTGTCCAATAGACCAATCTGTATCCTACTGTGAACAAGAGGAACTTCCTGACCCCAGAAACTCACGTGCAGGGGTAGCGCTTTGTTACGCCGTTTGGTGTGAGCAGAGGAGTGTGTAAGCAGAGCAGAGGAACGCAGGATTAATGTATTTCTCTCTGAACAACATATCTGATTGATGGTTGAAGAGTGATGCATGAAAAGCGAGTGGGTAGAGAGTAAGCCAAAGGAATGAGAAGCTGTGGAGGAAATGTGGGATGGTGCTGGAAGGCTGTCAAATCCAAGATTCACTGTCTGCTGCGACGCGGGCATGTTCTAACCAGAATAGAAACAGAGCTGGGTTTTGACCTAATTTTCAATGTGTGCAAATAAGTTTGGACTCGATGCTTGTACTGCCCTTAGTTTAAGGGCTCTGTGTTGATAGGCGCTTGAGTGTGTGGCACGCAGGGGCATCACCACTAAACTGTCAGAAAGTCGTCTTCATCCTCTCTGCTTTACGCAGCTGACTTAAGAAAAATGCCTGCTTGTCTGTACCGTGTGATATTTTCGCATGGCTGGCTCAGAAAAAGTGCGTGTGACCTGTAAAAGGGACTTTCAGACCAGACCGGCCTGCGCTTCAAGGCTGTGGTAAGCTTCTGGAGTTTCTTTCTGAAACCATCTAAAATAATAAAATACCGTGTTCGTAAATCAGTGGTATGGGTGCTTGGTGGGCTGTAATGCACTTTGAAGCCTGTTAGGAGTGCCTTGAACCAGAAAGCTGAGGATATGTAGGCTTGCAGAGAGAAGCTCAAGGGCTGAAGCTGCAGAACACGGTGCTGCAGTACATCAAGCTGTCAGATATCTGGCAGCCAGCAGTTTTAATGTAATCTTTAGCAATAAAATGCTAAAATTAATAGTTATTAAACCTCTTTCTCCTCTCTTCCCACACTTAAAAAGGTTTTGGGGTTAAGCTATGTCTGATTTGTTGCTGTTTTCCTTTGTTTCTGAAGTTTGAGAACTAGAAAAGCAGTTTTTTTTTTTTTTTTTTTTTTTTTTTTTTTAACCTCATCTCTTTGTGTAACTCTGACTGTGTGAAGTTCCTTTAAAATGAACCATCCATTATGGTTTTAACAAGAAGAATACTTTTGGGAACTCTTGCTGAGGAAAGATGAGTGGCTCCATCAACGTCAGATCCTGGAGAAGTGAGAGAAGCCCATAGGTGGTGTGTGCCTTTTGGGCACTGTGCTGTGTTCAGCCAGTCCAGTGCAGCAGCTGGAGTGGCTCTAGGTGTGATACTTGTCTGTGCTTCTGCAATACAGGTGGGAAAGAGTTTCACATGAATAAGAGCTCCAAATTAATCTACATGACATAATGGACATGGATACTGATGAACTGCAGAATTACCGATAAGAAATAATTATTTTGTGTCACCTTTCCTATTTCAGTTTCTTAAAGGAAAAAAAAAACAGCCAAAACAAAAAACTTTTTTTTTTTTCCCTGAAATGCCCTGAACTTTTTTTTTTTCCCAGAAAAAACATTTTGTGAGAAGATTTGTTTGTATTTCTAGGTGTGCCCGTATGCCACATTCATAAAATTCCGAATATGCTTTTAAAATTGCATCATCTTGAAGCCACAGCCTCTTGTGTATGATGCAACTTTTCTTTATCTTCCTCCCTTTCAGGTTTTTGGTAATAATAAAAGTGCTTAGTATCCCATAAAAAAAAAAAGTCATTTTTCATTCTCAGTACAAGAACTGCTGGTTCTTTATCCAAAATCTAAAATAAAATAAAATCACACCACCTTGCTGCAAGAAACCCTAGTTAAAACTTTAACTAGATTTCGGTAAGAACTTGACAAATGAATAGAAATGAAGGGCTGCTAAGTGTAAAGGCACCACTTCTGACTCAGTGAGTGTCTGAACTGTGAATTTGCGGGAGACTGGAAGAGTGTTTTGGAAAATGCTGATGTTTACTTGTGTGTTCTTGCACTTATCCCAGGATGTTCTCTCTCAGCTGCTGCAGGAGAAAGTGTTGGGGCCTCCAGGATGCTGTGTTCTGATCCAGCATGGCTCTCCTTGTGCTCTGACACATCGTGCACATTACTGTCTTCCCTATTATAATTCATTCTCCTTTTACAATAAACTGTTGTAGCTGTCTTGTGTGTGAGCTCTGTGTTTGGTAACCACAAAGCGTTGGGCTTTGAAGGCTCTGAAAAGGCTGTGCAGCCTCCGCTGCCTTGTGTCTGCAGCATGTGTATGGGAGATTACTTTTCCCCAATTTCAATTTTTTGAAGGGTTGTGCTCACTGCTCTTGTTTAAGTGATAGTTTGATAGAGTAACCTGCAGCAGTTCATTATTTGAAAGATCCTTGGACCATTGTGGTCACGGCTAACCTGTTGTAAAATACCCAGGGGACAGATGTCTGGGATTCAGTGGTGTATTTTAAGCTTGGTCCTTCAGCACGAGGACAGAAGGGTTTTCATTTTTGCAGGAACAGAGTTGGTGTCCTCTGGCTTTTTAGGTCAAATGCTGCATCAAGGCTATGCAGCAGTTGTCTGGAGTTTTTCTAGACAAGTCAACTCTTACCAACAGTGGAACTATTATACTGAGAAGACGTGTAGCAGCTTCTAGTGAATGTGTGCCTGCTGAGCTCTCTTCTCCGACACCCCCAAAATCTTGCCATTAAGCATAAGTGGAGGAGTGAGAGTTGGTTTCCTTTTGACATGCTGTGGATGACTTCTTGGGGAAGCTTCCTAGGAAGTCATCGTTGCAGGGTGAAACTTCAGTTCGGGTTTTATTAAACCACGGTACAGTTAACATGACAGCAGGTGAACTTAGATTTTCTCATTTTCTACAGTTCTTTGATCTTCTCTTCTTGTGGCCTTCGGGTCTGAGGTACTTGATGCAGTCAGCCCCAAAAGTGACAGATTCCCTCACAAAGAGCTGAAGGACTGAGGAAGATGGCTCCTGCAATAAGGATT
The DNA here is from genome assembly GCF_964035555.1 of Netta rufina. NCBI lineage: Eukaryota > Metazoa > Chordata > Aves > Anseriformes > Anatidae > Netta > Netta rufina. Next base: position 55,413,483 of record NC_140123.1, on the reverse strand, counting down.
GACAAGAGTGAATCCTTACTTGCCTGGGTCTGTTACCTTGCTTCAGCCCTTCTGTGGTTTTGGAGGGATCCATTTTAGATGGGATTTCCAGATATCTATTTAATTTTAAATTTTTATTTAAAGGCAGGGTGGGGTGTTTATACAGAGGTAGAGGAAGTAAGGAGAGGTGCTCTCATTTCCAAAGGCCGAGCTTACAAAATCTGGTTTCGCATCTCTGCTCTGGTATCAGTCACATCCACGATGGCCCGATGTCCTTATCAGTTACCACATTCACCCTTTTATCCTCTTAGTGTCTCAACACCAGTGTCAGCAGCCTCTGAACAGGAAAAGCACATTCCCATCGGGTGGCCTTCCAGAACAAGTAAATAGCTCCAGCACGGGTCCCCCACAGGCGGCAGCTCCCCCCAGCCCCCTGCTCCTGCGTGGGCTCCTCTCCATGGGCCGCAGCCTCCTCCAGGCCACATCCACCTGCTCCACCGGGGGCTCCTCCACCCATGGGGGGGCTGCAGCGTGGAGATCTGCTCCGTGTGGGACCCATGGGCTGCAGGGGGACAGCCTGCTCCACCAGGGGCCTCTCCACAGGCCGCAGGGGAACTGCTGCTGCCTGCCTGGAGCACCTCTCCCCCTCCTTCTTTACTGCCCTTGGTGCCTGCAAGAATGTTCCTCACTCCTCTCACTCTCCCAGCTGCTGTGTGGCGCAGCGTTTTTTTTCCCTGTCTTAAATCTGCTCTCACAGAGGCACAAACAACATCACTTACTGGCTCAGCTCTGGTCAGCAGTGGGGCCCTTACCTACCATGGGGCAGCTTCTAGATCCTTCTCACAGAAACCACCCCTATGGCCCCCTGCCACCAAAACCTTGCCACGTAAACCCACTACAACAGGGAAACACCACTTCATTTACTGAATTTGGGGTGTGGAGTGAGAAATTTTATCAAGAGTATTTTTCTTCACGTAAAAGGAAATGATTTTGTGGCTTGATACTCCATGACCAGTCCCAGAACAATTTTCTGCTTGGGTTTCTTAATTCATTATTAGAAACTTACATTTTGGTTTTGACTGTAAAAGTCAAAATTTCATTTTGACAAAATTAGGCACTCCTTTAAGCTGATATTTTTGGGTTGTATGCGTGATTGAGCTTTGCATCGTGATTGGCACAGGGTGACGATGGTGTTCCTAAGTTAACTGTTACCCACTAAAACCTATTTATTTTTTTCCTACCATGTCCCTCCCTGCCGTGTCTCCTGAAATCAAACTCTTGTATATCTTCAGGATGTCTAGTTGCAGAGTCAGACAAATGTAGTTTTCTTCTGAAGAGGTGTTTTGGATAGACAATATATATATATTTTTCTGTGATTTCTTTCATAAGCCAACAAATCCTTTGTTTATTGGAGGTATTTGTGTGTGGATCATTGCCTCTTGGTGGACAAGAGCAGATCTGAGAGTAATAAATCTTTGGGTTGCAGAGGCTTCAGGCTGTTGTGTGTGTTCATTCTGTATTAATATAATGCTATAGAAAGTCAGACTTGAATCAGGAATATTCTGGGAGTGCTTGTACTCGTATTCTCTTTCAAGTTGTGTTATTAGGCACCTATTAAGAGACATTTGGGGTGTCTTGTCAGATGATAGAATAGGTGCATGTCTCCCCTTAAATTATGGGATTACTGTAGATCCTAAAACTCATTCTTTCTTCTTTTTCTCAATTAGTATTAATGCAACATAAGTTTCCAAGCTTGTATTACTGAGATTTATTCAGCCGTGGGTCACAATGCTGGGAATTTCCACCCGAGCCACCACTTTCTGGCATGAAACAATAGCAGGGCCTGCGAGGCGTGATGCTCGCAGTGTCTGTGGGTGATTGATCTGAGCAAGTGCAGACAAGGGAGAGGCATCGTTACAAAGCTCTTCTTCGAGGCTCTTCCTTAGCTGTCTTTCACTCGGTGTCTAAAAGGCGTTCTGGATGTCAGCGCTGTGTCTGCTGGTGCTATCTGCTGTTTTCATTGCGTGCTGAAGGCACGGGGAGATTTCTTCAGCTGCAGCAATCTACTTTTAAATAGCGTGATGGATGGGAGGGAGGAGTACAGCTTCTGAAAGCTCCTAGCTATGGTATTAAAATGCTATGTTATTAAAAATGCAGAACGAGCTTGAGAAACTAGTTAAATTAGAATTCATGTTTATTTAAAATGTATTCTTTTTGAATGCTTGTAAAAAAAAAAAAAAAAAAAAAAACAGGTTATGATTAGGCAACGGTTAATTTTGGCATTGAACTCCTAAGGATGTACATTAAGTTGCTTTCTGAATGAAGGATATCATGACATTAAGGCATGACTTCTTTTCAGGGGACACTGAACCCAGAAGATGATACTAGTTCACTGGGAATTTGGAAGCATGTTTTGGAGATCCATCTTATTGATAAAGAACTAAAAGTTTCGTATTCCGAATCCCAGATAAACGCAGTTTCCTTGAAAGTAGGTGGAAAGGGGGTTGCACAGGGGATGAAGAATACTGTTATGATAGGCAACTCCTCCCCTAACCCTGCTTAAAACCTCTTCCAGTCTCATTAGAAAACAGTTTATAAGGGAGTTGAACTGGGGAACAGCCGTGAGTATTAGTAAGGCCACTGTGATGTGTTTGTCTTCATTTCTGTTCAACAACCCAAGTGTTTGAGAGGTGCAAGGTTTTAGAGCACCCCTGCCCCCCACCCTTTGGTTATAACCCACTGAAGTTTCATGGCAGAGTTTATGGCATCCTGCCTCTGTCTTATTGCAGTTTCCCACCAACTACAGGAAATGATCTTGTGTATTGTATCAGCTATTCATATATATGATATGTGTGTATATACCATGGAAAGCAAAAAGTTAGCAGCTTCTGAGAAAGGTAAAATGCTGTGTAGCAAAATTCAAGGCCTCTCTTTCCTGTAAGTAGTTGTTCCTGATACTGTGAAACCATTTAAGCATGCAATTTTGTTTTGTTGTGGATTTTTTCCCTTTATTTCTATTTTTATTTTAATATATAAATATTTTTGTGTATTTTTAGCTCGTCTTTGAAGTTCTGACTTGGATGTGAATAATTTAACAGTGTTACCAGCTGAATGGGGTCCAGTTGTAGGCCCAGTGGTCCAGTGTTTTGGCTTCGATGGTCTTTAGGAATAGATGTCTAAGAAAAAAAGTGTAAGAACGGAGTAACTTGCAGTACTTCCATGGCATACTTCCACAATTTTACTGCTCAAAGATTTCCAGAGCCAGAAGTGATTATGTGGATGGATTTCTTTATGTTCATTTTTATTTTATTCCATTAGTTTCTCCAGTCCTTAACGATTTTGTAGGGTTCATTGTCTGCAACACTCCATTACAGTGCGTATCCAGGTTTCTCTGCACATGTGTGAGCAAGGTTCAAACCATGTTATCTTTATCTCCCAGCGTGGAAGCAGACAGTAGTAATCACCAGCAGTCACAAACCAGTTGACCATGGAGTATTTCATATTCACCAGAAATCTCTAAACCTGGTTAGGTGATGGTATTTTGGGCTTGATAGGGAGAGAGGATTGGACTGATTAATTGGAAATTTGGTAAAATTAAAAGCATAGGAAAGAGGTGTTGAAAGGCAATTGTCTGCTATAAAAGCAGGCATTGAGAAAGCAGAGATCTGCAAGTGGAATCAGTTACCCAGATAATTGGAGAACTCGAACATGGGGATGGCTTGGAGTTATTGCAGGTTAAAGAAAAAAGTATATAATAATAACTGAATGAATAAGCTTTCGTAAAAGGAGATGAGAAATAAGAACTGGGATGCGATGTGGAAAAGGACTCCTGTTAAAGCTATGGCTTGGGTCAGAATGGTTATGAATAAAGTTAGACGGGTATACTTGATCTAACTAACTTGAATTTCAGTAACATTTTTTGTTGAGCTACAGGGGTGGTAGAATTAGAGATACATCTTACAATGCAGCTGGTTTTATGTATGTAGCGCTGGCTTTGAGGAGAGAACTGGACAGGTGATGGCAGGGGATGATGCTGCTGATTACCAAGGTTGTTCTTGACTGTTGGTGATGGAGATGTGGCCTTGGCAATGAAGAAACAAAAAAAAGGGGGGAAAAATTAGGCTAGTATTGAAGATCTGTGTGACCTTCAGGATTTGAATTGCTGAACAAACCAGCATGAAGTGCAGGGTGTCAGAAGTGTGAATTACTCCAAAGACCCTCTGCAAGAGGCTGGGTGCTCGTGAGTTGGAAATGCAGGGGGCCGGGGAGAGGCGAGTTTGAGCCAGGAGGCCAGGCTGAACAAATCTGATCTCGGAGTATTTTGGGACTCTCTTTATTCGGTAGGAGTGGGCGATGCTGATCAGTGAGCAGAGTGCCCGGAAGAGTTCACCTTAAGTGCAAGATATTTTTCTGGCTAATTAAGGTCAGAAGTAATGAATCTGACGTGGAGCAAGTACAGAGAGGTTACTGTAATTACGGTGAGAACGACGACGCTGCTTGTGATGAGAAATGAAGGGCTTTCTTCTGCGTGGTTAAACAAGCCAGAGGCTGAGAAGGGGTGGTTGTGGTCGGTGTGAGAAGTGTGAGAAGCCATGCGAACAGAAACCAAACCACCACTAACCATGCTTGTAATATTAGTAGGAAAATGCCATAAGCTCAGCGAAAGCCTGCGAAGAGTCAGCAGGAGAGTAGTGACAAAACCTATGGAAAGCATTTTTCTCTATATTCAGTCGCATAGAGAGAATATTTATAAAGCCATTTGAATATTTTGGCTCTGTTGGAAGTCTCTGCAGAAACAAAACAAAAGTTGTCAAGAATCCTTTCCAGATGTTATCTCGGAAAAATGAATGGGAATTGGCCGCTCGTGTAATTGCAAATTCAAGCAGCTCATTATGTATCTGGAGGCCTGATCTGGCCATTTCTGAAATAGAGCAGATCATTAAGGAGAGCCCGACTGGTAGTTTTCCATAAACGTAGGCTGCCAGCAGCTTAAGGCTCTCGCTTCAAACACCTAGTCTCCTGGGAAGAAAATTTGGACCTTCTCACACGGCAAGAGAGCTTCTTTTTGAACAGCTCCTACCTCCTGGGGCTCCGAACAAAGTTCAGGAATGGTAACTTTTAAAACTAAAAAACACGTTTACAAAAGCTCTGATTTTTGGAAGGTATGTACATACTCTTTCCTATTTATATATACTTATTTATATACGTTCCTTCCTATATATATATTTATTACTACATATATATAGTAATAAATGTTTTCACAAGGAGCTTGGAGAAGGATCTTACTGTAATACAATACTGTTTACATGGTATTAATACCAGATATTATCAAACCATTCATTTTCCAAGATGACCATAAGATTTTGATCATAAAAAGCTCAGACAGGACCAGTTCTTCCCAACTCCTCACAACTTCCAAACGCACTGCCTGAAGAAATGAGTGGCTTTATCTCTGAACTCAGACACAACTATCTGGTCCTCAAAACACCTAATTGAGCTGTGAAACTTGTGTGGCTCATAGCTTCGGGCAAACTAAAACGTCTTCTGGGTGATCTGCCTCTTGGGGCTGCAAGGTTTCATGATGTAACCTTTGAGATAGGAGAGCAGAAATAGAAGTATAGGTGGGAGATGCTTGATAAGCTCAACTTAATTGTTGAAGAGAAAGTGTTGGCTCAGCACTTGTCTGTAGGCATTTAGAGATTTATGCTAAGTTACCCATTTATGCTTTTGCAGAGTTTGTCTAAGTAGTATAAATTGTTCAGCTTAATGCTTATTTAGACATGACTGTGTTTGTCTGGTAAGAGCCTTTTCCTATACCAATAATACATTTCCACTTTGGTTAACACGAACCTCATCCTTTTAAGAACAACAGCAAGCCTTTTCAGGTGGCTCTTTCTTAAGGGGAAGAGTCTAAGTAATGCCACTCGATTTTCCTGCACATCATGACTGTTCCCTTCAGGTATGATTTATCCAGTGTATTTGTAACCTGAGTATTTTTAGTAGCTGTAGGGACTCCTTGCTGGTAGATGAAGAAGGCACACGGTGGAACTCAGCATCGGTGCAGTAGAAGTGCAAAGCTGGAGAGCAGCTGTAGCTAACTATACTTGATCGTGGAGAAAAACCAGCTGTGGCAGAACGGTTCACACAGGTCTTGAGTTCTTTTTTGGGGTGACGTGCTTAGGTAGGTGCTGGTAGTCCTCACACAACTCGCTTCGAGGTAGAATGTGTGTTAGGAGTGAATGAGTTCATTCAGCTGAGAGAAGAATAAAGTAAATCCTGCTCCAGGAAAAACTTGGGGTCAAGAATAAGGAGTCAAGAACAAGGATTCTTGGGGTCAAGAATAAGGAGGAATTATGGCAGCTCGTGCACGTGATCCTTAGTAGGAGAAAGTTGAAGAGAATTGCTTGCCACAACAACCAAGGAAATAGCCGGTGCATCAAAGAGTGGGAACAGAATCCTTACAGGATGAAATGTGTGAAAATCTCAGAGGAATAGGTCCCTGCATCCTGGGAAGGAAGCAGTTTAAAGAGGAAGGGACAGCAGAAAGGATTACTTTCATTGGTAATGATATTTGACCGACCTTAGTTTTAATAGAAACCAAATCTTTGGAAGGCTCTTTCGTTCTCAGTGTAGCTTATTGCCCAAGAAAAAGAAATTGAGATGATACCATTTTCTCATGCCAGATAGGGTAAATCCCTGTCACAGGGACTGTGATAAATTTGTACTTTATACACAGGGAAGCATAAATATTGCAATATGTGCATATAAAGGGTGTAGAAAGAACACATTAATTATGGAGATGGAAAAAAAAAGAGTACCTGGATAAATTGGAACATGTAGAATTTTTAAAGTGCTTGCTGCCTTTAAAAAGTCATCACGTTTCATTTTAGTGTTACAAATGCTTAGTAACTTTTCTCTTATTTTTTAACAGACTCTGAAGGCAGATCCGGAAGAACTGTTTACAAAACTGGAGAAAATTGGTAAGGGCTCTTTTGGTGAAGTTTTCAAAGGAATTGACAATCGGACTCAGAAAGTGGTTGCTATAAAAATTATTGATCTAGAAGAAGCAGAAGACGAAATAGAAGACATCCAACAAGAGATCACAGTGCTGAGTCAATGTGACAGTCCATATGTAACTAAATATTACGGATCCTATTTAAAGGTAAGATGCTCACAGTTGATGGTGGTTTGATTTTACCAGTAATTCTTTTCCAAGTTCTCCAATCGTGCCTATTTTCAAGGGCAAGGTTTCAAGCAGACCTTAGCTGAAGAAAAATCTATTTTTGTTCTTTCAATTTTAAAGAAAGAATGTGTTACTATATTTTTGGACAGAATTTAATGGGAAAAAAAGCATGTCTTGCCACTTCTGTACAAAAGGAATTCATTTAAATGATGACATCAATTTGCTGAGCTCTTTCTAAGTAATATGTGTAGATTTTCCTAATATTAGGAAAATGCAACTCTTTAAACATTGGTTACGTTCAGAAAACTATTACCTAAGTCTGTATTTGAATAGTCAAAACATGGAAAACAATGCAGGGTCAGCTGTTCTGCAAAACTTGATTTTTTTTTTTTTATCAAGGTCTGCTGAGTAGCAAAGTATAGGTTGCTTTTCTAAGGAGGCTGAACCAGCCTTGATTTGAATGCTCTATAAGTCAAAAAAAAAAAAAAAAAGTTAATCTACTAACTCATTAGCAAACAGCCCATTAGCCATAATTTAAGCTAATAGAAGGGTTTTCCATTAACTGCTTTTAGGATCTGCTTCCCTTCCATCCTCCCTGAGATTTTCCTGAGAACTTTAGATTTCAGGATTTCAGGGTTCAATTTTGAGTGTGCCAAATAGGTGATTTTTTTTTTTCCTTTTTATTTTTTTTTTCTTTCTTTCTGGTGGGGGGTGTTTTTAATTGGCTGGATAGAATGGTTTGTTACCTCTAGCAGGTAGGGAAAATATCTGGAAGCTTTTGGTGCTACTTTATTTCTGTGGTCAGACTTTGTGTCCCCCATCTGGGCAGCTCTTTTTAACAGCTGACAAGCTGGTTAAGAGACTGCTCTTGAAAGGGTTTGAAATTGAGTAGGCAGAAAATACTTCTAAATTAAATTTCAGTCTGCTTTTGTGGAAACATTCTACTTCATCAGCAAAGATGTGAAGGTTCTGGAAGTGGGATCCCTTTTTATCTCTGGATTTCTGAGATTACCAGTTGGTTTGCAAGGACAAAGGACTGTTTATCTGAATCCAGGAGATGCCTAACTGAAGGGGCAGACGGTTTGTCCTTTCGTCCTTGTGCTCTGAACCTGTTTGCTTGGACAGTTTATCACGGAAGGCATTGTAAATGGTTTCAGGCCCGATAACCTGTCACCAGTACTGTACTTAAGTTATGTATAATTCAGGTCTCGGAGGCATCATGTTGTGGTTTAACCCTGGTAGGCAGCTGAGCACCACGCAGCTGCTTGCTCCCTTCCCACCAGTGGTGTGGGGAGGAGAATCAGAAAGGTAAGGGTGTGAGAACTTGTGTATTAAGATAAAGAGAGTTGAACAGCTAAGGCAAGCAAAACCAAACAAGGAATTTGTTCACTACCTATCGACAGGCAGGTGCTCAGCCACTTCCAGGAAAGCTCATCATGCATAATGGTTCCATGAAAAGACTCCAAACGTCCCCCCTTCCTCCTCCTTTACCCCAGATTTATTGCTGAGTGTGATGCCACACGGTATGGGACATCCCTCTGGGCAGCCTGGGCCAGCTGTCCTGGCTGTGTCCCCTCCCAGCTCCTGGTGTATCCCCAGCCTCCTCGCTGGCAGGGCAGTGTGAGAAGCAGAAGAGTCCTTGGCTCTGTGCAAGCACTGCTCTGCCACAACTAAAACATCACTGTGTTATCACCACTGTTTTCATCATAACACCGTACAAGCTACTAGGGAAAAAAAAAATCTATCCTAACAAAACCAGAACACATCAGGAGGCACGATTGACTATAGTAAATTAAATGTATTTTTCATCATAGCTTTCATTACTTTTTTGAAACTTATCAGTCCAGGTTTAGTAGTGAAGCGTGTCTTGTAAGAAAGGCAGAGATTGGATTGATTTATTTATTTCCATCTGGACTGTATTCCTGCTTCAAATCTTTTCCTTCTACAGGAGAAACAGCAAGATCTTTTAGAATGCAAGACAAATGGTTTGAAGTTTGATGGGAATGCTACTTAGTAGTTTTCACAAAGCACAGTGGCAGTGTGGTAAAGAGAATCCAGTGTCCAGTTTTGAACTGAGCGAATGTCAAAATTTTGTGAAGACAGAAAAAGCAATAGTGTCCTTTCTGTTTTCAGTGCAGTAGTCTGAATTTTCCAACTTGATGTGTAGTTCCCCAAGATGCTGCACTAACACTGGCTGTATGAGATTCAGTTACTTCTGAAAGAAAGCATAGCTCTTTCTAAATGTCCTGCTGGTAACCCGTGTTCACTACTTCAGTTCATTGTGAATTTATATTGTTTTGCAAGACACTTTGTGCTACAGAACTTTTGGTCTTCAAAATAAAAAAAACACCTTTATTTCTGCTGTCAAAAATTAACGTGGTGTTCTGGTGATGCCGATGTGATGAAATCTTGTGAAGGAAACGTTATGCAGTTGCATTAGCTGTTGGAAATAAGAGTCAGATCTATTATTGGGTAGCAGTGATGTGTCATCACTAATATAGATGTGCTTAAGAAAGAACATATTAATGTTTAAGTGAATTGGTTAATAGTCTTGGCTGGGAATCCAGGTTTATTTGCTTCAAAACTCTGTTGCCTGTGCAAGCTGAGATTGCCATATTTAAGGAAAGGTCTGACCATCATTTAATTCTGTCAATATCTACGAGATTTAAACACTAATTACAAGAAAGAGATCAGGTTTTTCCTCACAGAATGATATTAATGAAGTGATCAAGCAGGAAAACGTAAGATCTTAGGGTATGTTGCCTGCCACTGCAGCAATTATTATTCTTTAAAGCCTGTGCTGGGTGAGGAGAACTGGCCCTGTGTCTGGTGGATGGATCATGGGCAGAAAGAGGAGCTTTTTTGTAGAGAAATGTTAAATTGATTTTCTGTGAATTACATTTGACAGGCAAATAATGATTCCAATAACAATTATGCTCTATCTTTCTCTCTCTCTCTCCCTCTCATTTTCTTTATTCTTCATGCTCCAGATCAGCCTTTGTTTCCTTGGGTTTCTTACACATCCTTTTGTGAGCTGAAGAGGTGTCTTTTATTATGTAATAACTTCTTTTTTTTCCCCTCAAGTATTCCCATGTCAATTGTTAAGTAGGAATAAGTAGCTTTTATGAGAACTTTCTGGTATTTATATTGTTATAACCAGTTTGAAGGCGTCAGAAAAGAAGTATTTCTGTCCCATCTGGGACTCTGCAGACCCGATGATGAATATTTCATGTCCCTTTGTAGGGAAAGCTTGTGGAGCTGCAGAAGACCTGTTCTGACATCTTCTTAAAATCTGTCAAACATTTTAAAGGTATTCTTTATTTTCATTAAGGGTGGTTAACGTGATGGTAATACCACGAAAACTTATATTTTTGAAGGTTCTCCAGGTAGCTGGAATGTTTAGGTAGTTTTTCTTTCATTTATAAACATCTGAATCATATTTCTTTGAGAAATTCTTCTTGTACTGCTCTTCGTTCTCTGTTATTCAATGCCTGCTTCAGTTCAGCTACGTGATTATACAAGCTAGTGTGTTAAGGGAGCTGTTGCTTGAAATTTTAGAAGGCTTGTATAATATTGCTGTGCGTGCCTGAGGCCTCTTACTGGTGTCGTGATGTTCGTGAGAATAGCTCGTCAAGCTTTTGGTGTCTCCAGAACAACACAGATGTGGAAGTACAACTAAAAATGGGTGGTATCTCTAATGAGTTAATGACAGTTGCTGCGTCCTAGAAATACTTGTTTCTAAAAGTGGTTTTTAGCTATGCTTTTCAGAGCAGTGTGATGGACCTTGCGAAATTTTCTTACTTTTTTTTTTTTAATAATATATATTTTGAGTTCATCTTTTCAGGAACATATTTACTTTATAGCATTTTTTTTATATCCAGAGAATAAGCCATATCTATATGTGTGAAGTATTAACTTTAACATGGAAAGTGAGACTTAAAAAACAGCTTTCTGCTTGCATGGAACAGGTCTTCTTTCTCTCTAGGTTTTTTGGTTGGAGGTTTGTGTGTAATTGCTGAGTTTGTTTAAACAAAGCTATAAGCAGTAACGAAGTGGGTTGTGAATATAAATTAATTTGAGGAACGGCTCCTTGTCAGAAACCCCAAAGTCTTTATATAAAACAGAAATGCAAGTACGAAGGGCACACTTCAAAATATGGTAGGCTCATGTTCCCACTCTATTAGCACAAAGGGTTTTTGTCTGTTACAGGAGGTCATAAATAACTAGATGGTTGCTCTTGGAGCATATCACAGCAACATGGTTTATATGGGTGCATATATCTAAAGGGACTGACTCCATATCTGCCACGGTGCGTTAAAAAACCTGTACCAGTGCTCCTTTATGAAGTAGGCCTAATGAAGTGGGCAATGACTCCATTCTCTCTGCTGTGGGGGCCATATCTGTTCTTTAATCTCTTCCAAATGAAAGGTTCATCTGCTCTGCCTGTGATCTGATTAAATGCTCCATGCAGAGGAATATAGCTCGTTTTAGATTCTTACAAAGCTGATTTATGAAACCTGGCTGGGTCTGTCGCCTTCTTTAGATTTTAGGTAACAGCATCCACTGCTTCCTTTGTCATGGAGTAAGGATTCTCTGCATTTCTTGTCAATCTTGTTTTTAAATTATCTAAAGTTATTTTCCATCTCTTCTGAGTTTTGCTGTACTATATCCTTTTAACAGTGTTGCTGTGCCATTTATTCCAAAACTTCTTTCTCTGTAGGAGCCAGTCAGCTCTGCTTTCTGCATCTCCCTCTGCTTCACCAGCTTTTCAAGAGCTTAGATTTGTTTCTAAAGTTGTTCCTCTTGTCCTGTTCAGTCCAAGCTGTTTGGAATCTGTTTTAATTCCAAGATGGAGATGCCTTTCTGAATTTTTTTCTTCAGCTGTGTTAGTAACATTAATCATTGTTTTATTGTAACTTCATAATATTTTCGTATTTATTTTTTCTTGGATTACTACTTAGAAATGTATTAGTTTCTGTTATTTTGTCCTTATATGATTGAAGAATAGTTTTGGATAATCTTGGCCCCCTTTTTTTTTTTTTTTTCCATATATGTGTGTTACTCAAAGCCAAGCTTAATACATGGATAAAAACTGAGATGTACATGTTCATGTATGTATACGTACATATATAATGTGTGTGTATATATATATGTAGTCTTTAAGTCCCTGTCATAGACTTTTCTACAGATGAATGTAATGATAGAGCAAATGATCACTAAGTAGTTTCAGCATTCAATATAGACAGATACTAGTGATAGAAAACCAATATTTACCCAGTTCTATAATGTATTTAGAAAAAAATAAATCTCTAAGGTCATGTTTTTTCATCTTTCAGATGTATTTTTCTGGCACCCTTTGTAGCTTTGGAGATGCCCTCTTTTGAACTGCTTAAACTGGATCCAGTGAGACCCAGACTTCTGGTTTATTTCCTGCTTCTTTTTACCTGGAAGGCTTTGCATTCTGTAAAACTACTTAAGAATGATTAAAAAAGAAATCTGTAAAAAGAACTGACAGTGGTAAGAGTCTTAAAGGCTAGCTGCTGATGATTTTTCTTTTACTTTATACCTGCACCAGTAGTTACTTCTATGTCTTGTTATACTACAATTACAGCTCTAAGTCAAACTGTCATTCATACATACGGCAAGAAAACAGAAAATAGCTGCTGGTTAACTTTTATGAATGACACAGTATAGCCTTGAAAATGTGCCACTTCTATGAAGTTTGGTTAACTGGGCTCTGTAGAACAACACGCTCAGGTAAATGAAGTCTAGGAGCATATATTTTTTGAAAAGCAGTGATTCTGAAAGTAAGGTATAGTTTATTTTAGACAGTCAGATGAACGTGAGGTCCGTAAGTAACGCTGTAGCTAAGCCAAAATAAATCACGTATTGGCTAGGGCCTTGGTGGAGATGGCATCAGTGATACCTGAAATAACAATGTCCAGTTCACTGCGGGGCTGGAATGCATTCAATGGAGAGCTTCAGGAACAGTTTGAGGTCTGGAAAGCCCATATTCCAGGGACAGGCTGAAGTTCAGCCTTGATTTTTATCCAAGAGAAGGTTGGGAAATGGCTTATCTGGACATATGGAAACTTATGCTTGTTGAAGTGCTGATGGGTCAGTGCTTTCTAACCTGTTGTACCAAAATAGGACAGGATGCCGTGGGTGAATGGCCAAGCTAAGAGAATTACATCTAGAAATGATGTGTACTTTTTTAAAGGGAAGATAAAAGCTTGCATACCTCAGTAAACTCAAGGGTGTTAGAGTGCATATGTTGAATATTCTTGCCACTGCTATTTACATAGTGTAATGTTGAATGCAAGTGTTTATATGTGACTTTAACATGTTTTATGTCAGCATCCTTTTGCTTTACAGCTTTAACTGGCTTGCTTTAACATTTATGAGGATTTTTGAACTGATGTGACCCTAAGTGAGTGTGTTAGGAACAAAATGAGGCACGACTCCACGTGAGGCAGTTCGTGTACAGGTATTCTTGCTTTCCTTCCAAAGCCCCTCATAAACCCCCTGGTTCTCTCCTGGCAGAGGAGTTGGACAGGTGTCTGTCCTCGCTTGTCCACTGTAAATGAGAAAATGCCATCTGCCTGGACAGCCCTGATGGAGGTAGAAGGGAGTTTCTGGAACAGTTCTGCTAGGCTTTCAGGTCTGGGTGGAGTACCTATTTAAAGAAGATGTTGAAAGCTTCCATTAACACAGCCCATAACAGCCATAAATAAGACAAAAGCAAGAGTCTATGAAAGAACCTGTACATTCTGTTTCTAGCATGGGTGGTTTTATGCCGAGGCCCTGTTCACACTGAAAATAGTTTGCTCCTTTCAAATTTCAGAGACGATTACCTTGCAAGTCTGAACCTTAGTTGCCTATAGTCTTTACTACTTGAGTGTTTGCCTGTAGCCTTTTCTTGTGCTCTTTAAAGAGAAAGGAGTTCCTCATTTGCATTGTCTTTATTCAAAGATATTATTTCTATTTGCGACTCAATTTTTTTGTTCCACTACTTTCAGTGGTCCAAGAGATTCTTATTTCTGGAATCTAATGTAGATATTATTTTTTTCTGAATCTGTGAAAAAATCTATCTAATACATAGTGACTTCAAGAATTTTTCCTGTTTATCAGTGTAATCGTTTCTGAACTGCTACACTTCTATGGGTAAATAATTCTTACTGTACTGGCCTATTGAGATTGGGAGGCATCACTAGTATATCTGAAGGCAAACTGAGAATTTGTAATAACCGTATTTCATGTTGTCCAGCAGCTAGGTACTTAACCATGTTGTTTTAAATCAAATTTTAGAAAGCTCAATGTAAAATACTGTCTCTTGGAAGTCGTATGTGTCATGCTTGTTGTGATAACCCTTGAAAGCTCCATAATTTCACGTTTTGATACCTGTTTTTAGGCTGATCTCACAGCTGGTTGCTGCTGAAATAAGCAGCAACAGCATCTCATTCCCATCCTGCTTCCAGGTTTCACCCCTTCCAAAATCACCTCTTACGGATTAGCCAGACAGGTGGTGTGGGTTCAAGGCAAAAAAAGGTGGAGGGGGTGAGCCCAGAAATTGGGAGGCTAAGGGAGAGAGGGATCACTTTTTTTTGGTAACAAGCTTTGTTGCTTGTTGAAGCTGTAACAGGAAGCCTCATATTTAGCTTGGCCATGCAGATCAGGATGACTTAGCAGGGTTTTTTAACAGCGTATAACATTGCTTGACATATGTCCTTTTGTGGTGTGTGGTAACTGCTGGCCTGTGAGATATCTGAAAAGGGAATGTCAGTATGGCATCTAGGTGCAAGCTTTGTTTGTCTGCTGCTGCAAGGGGAAATCCAGCTCTGCCTTGTGACTCGCCGCTTCCTCGCCCTAGCACCAGCACCTTTTTGCACTTTGAGTGAAGAGGTTCAGCTCAGTGAGTAGGCAAAACTAATTTTTATTTTATTTTTTTTAAAGTAGGGGGTAGTGGAGGAGATTGTGCGCTGTTTTGTGGACACACACTGCCACTTCGTTATTTATGAAACCTTTTTAATCAGCCAGCAGTAATGCTGGTGTGTGTATTGCCCAAAGAGGTCTCCTGGAGGATGACCACCAATCTATATTGATCTTACGTTCTTGGGTGCTTCTAGGATGTTTGCCATGTTGATTATAAACTTCTCTCCACCATAATCTTGTCTCATAATAGTTACTATGTTTGTGTCATATCTCCAGTGTTAACATTAGGCAGTTTTTATTGCTCAGTAAATTTTCTTTTCCTTCAATATCTTTGGGCATTTGTACAGTTCTTCAGGCCAAATGAAGCTTAGGTCTTCATGTGGTTTGAATGGAGGTGGTTGTGTAAAAGGAAAAATGTCATGTTCTTCCCATGTGTAAAGGAATAACATCATGGCACCTTACGGAACAAGTTAAAAAGCATATTAAAATGCTTGAATGTATAGCTTTCAGAAACTGTTATTTGAAAAGTAGCTTAGAAACTCAGAAATAGTGAACTTCTAAAGGAAAGTCCCACAGTGAATAAATAGGTTTGTGCTGTGTTAGTTCTGATGAAAAGAACTGTGATGTTTCAGGAACCATTGTTTTCAACTAAGCTCTTAAGGTTTGTTTCTCTATTTTTTCCCCACTTTTTTCACCATACTAAGAAATTCTTAAGCTACTACGTAACCACAGTTGGGGGAAAAAAAGGTCATTTGGAGATTCTGAGGCTTTTTCCTGCTCTGCTTTCTTTAACAGCTCCTTGGAACAGCAATTTGTACGAAGGAAATGCAAACACAGGGAGGAAGGCAAAATGGAAATGAGGGGTGTGAATAGAGGGTGGTTTTAACAGTAATTAGATGCCAAAGGAAGTGGTGTTTGAGAGGGAAAGTGGAAATTACATGTTTTACAGGGATTGGAGGAATGAGCTTGGCAGAAGCCTGGGTTGAAGATCCCAGCCAATTTTAGGGCTGATAAATACGGCTTCATCAGTAGCTAAGGGTTTAGAAAAAGGATTGGCCTATGAATATTCTGTAAAAGGAGCAGTGGGGTTCAGTGATAATGTGAATGCATCAGTGAAAAGGAAAAGAGAAATAAAGACTTAGAGGCTGCAGAGCAGGGATGCAAAAGATCTGGGGAGCTGTAGACACAAGTGGTAGAAAGGATTAAACTGATGGGTGGATTGATATTTCTACAAAGGAGAAGAAAACTTGAGTTGGACCTTTCCTTTGGAATTTAATTTGACGTAGTGGTAAGCAGGAACAGATGGAAGCATTAGAAAAATTGTTTTCTGGACAATGGAGGTGAAGGGGTTCCTGTGTGCCTTATTTTTTCTCTTGGAAGTTTGTTTCTGGTCCAGAGCAGGTGGTAATTTGTAAGAGCTGAGTGTAACTGATAGCAGCTATTGCAGTGAAATAGGTCTAAGGTACTTACGTGCTAATAAGGTGGCATTTTGGTGGATTTTTTTTAGCTAATTCCTTTTTATTCATTGGATGCAAAGAAGTTGACTTGATAGTTTTGCTTTTGTTATAATGCAGTTTGCCTGGAGGAATGAATTCTGCAAGCTAACGTTGACATACTTTTGCTTTCAATTTCTCATTTTGGGATTTTGTCGAGTATTAATAATCATTTGGTGGTCTTCTCTCTAAAATGCAGCTCTGTATAGATTATGATTTGATTATGGATCACTCACTCATTGATCTTTGGGAATAGATCTGCCACAGATTGGAGTTATTTCTTTCCCACTAAGTATGGACTGGGTAGGCATGGTTATGAAGTAGTTTTTTGCCTGGTGGACAGGGAGGAAGGGAATGTCTATTGTCAGCCATGCTAGGGGATAAAAAAGCTTAACTGTTAAAAGTGTAATGGGTGTAAGCAACATGTTTTTTCACCTACCACCTCCACTTTTGAAGAGGTAAGAGGGAAACTGGCTATAGATAAGTGCAAAATGGAAGAGTATGGACTCCTGTACACTTAGTGTTCATAGAACCACAGAATGGTCTGGGTTGGAAGGGACCTTAAAGATGACCCAGCTCCAACCCCCTGCCATGGGCAGGGACACCTCCCACCAGCCCAGGCTGCCCACAGCCCCATCCAGCCTGGCCTTGAGCACCTCCAGGGATGGGGCACCCACAGCTTCTCTGGGCAGCCTGTGCCAGGGCCTCACTGCCCTCACAGTGAAGAACTTCTTTCAGGTATCTAACCTAAATGTACCTTCTTTTAGTTTAAAACCATTTCTCCTTGTTGTATCACTACCTTTCTGTGTAAAAAGTCACCCTCTGTCTTTTTTATAAGCCCCCATTAAGTCTGCGGTGACATCTCCCCAGAGCCTGCACTACTCCAGGCTGAACATCCCCAGCTCCCTCAGCCTGTCTCCACAGGAGAGGTGCTCCAGCCCTCTGACCACCTTTGTGGCCCTCCCCTGGCCCCGCTCTGACAGCCCCACGCCCTCCTTGTGCTGTGCTCCCAGGCCTGGACGCAGCCCTCCAGGTGTGGCCTCCCCAGGGCAGAGCAGAGCAGAGCAGAGCAGAGGGGCACAATCCCCTCCCTCCCTGCTGGCCACCCCTCTGGGGGTGCAGCCCAGGACGCAGTCGGCCTGCTGGGCTGCAGGCACACACTGCTGCTGGTGGCGAGCTGTTTGGCCACCAGCACCCCCACGTCCTTCTCCGCAGGGCTGCTCCCAGTGAGTTCCTCTCCCAGGCTGTGCAGTGTTCTGTAGAAGTGGTTACCCACTGCTTTAGAAAGTGAAATGCGAGCAGTTCTCTACTTGTGTAAGTTTTTCGTGCTTATTAGCTAGGAACCGGTTTTGCAGCCGCCACAAGAATTATGCGTCTATTTGCTTTTACTACAGCACAGTTTGGGTTTGGTGTGAGCTAAGGTTGCCCATCAGCTTGGGGCTTTGGGGAATCATGTGCTTAGTATGACAAGCCCAGGCTTGTGACAGCTGGGCTGTAAGGATGCTGCTCTGTGACGGAAGGGCATGTCCCCAGGAAACACGCCAAGGAGCCTGAGAATATGGACACTGTTAGGGATGACTCAGGCGAAGGGAAACACGGAGCTCGTGGCTCTAGTATGTTGGGATGCTAACACAAGTCTGCTAACTCTAAATGTTGTGCAAAAGGGATCTTTTATCAGTGCGACAGAACTTTCATTGTTGTTTTTTTCTTTTGTTTTTTTCCTCTAGCAAGTGGCTCTGCAAGCTCTGTTAGACTAGCACACAGCAAAAAGAATGCATTTCGGGATCAGTTGTATACTGCCATGGTATCTGCAAGAGGTCATGATTGAAGAGGGACTGCTGCGTTAGGTTGTAGGATGCATTGACCATTCCTCATGTCTAGAAATGACAATTCTCTTTTCCTTGGGATCTGAACAAGGCAGGAATTCCAGTGTGTTGGAAAATGATTCCAAAAGCAAATAGCATTTTTTTTTATACAATTATACATACATAATACTGTCCCCTGAGGGTGCTGTTCTGCTTAGTCTGAAAAATCACATTGCCTGTGTTTTTCGTGGAGTACACAGTGTCCAACAATTCTTCTTTCTCCTTAGTCTCTGTTCTGCGTTGGCTACCTGGCAGATGCGTTTATTTATTTTTTCCTTTGTGGTTGAACGTTAGATGGCTGACAAACCTTGATTAAAGGACATAAATGCGCCACATGCAAAACCACAATGATTTCTTTGATTGCAGGGACCTTTTGGCCAGCTTGCATAAGGACTTGTGTTTAGAAGAGAACCTTTGGGCTCACCTGTATCTCCCTCCCCTCAAAGGGATGGCAGCCCGAGGACAGCTAGCATTCATCCTGACGCCAAGAGACTTCAAAGGAGGTAAGCGCCTCAGAAATGCTCCCCAGACAAAATACGCTCATCAGCCCTGCACCCCAGCGTGGTAATAATCTTCAGTACAGCATTACCATCTCCTAAAGGTTTTTGTTCATGACTCCTTCATGAAAATCTTTTTGAGAACTCCCTGAGGCCTCATCAGCTGGTTGCAGAGCCCCATTAAGATTTGTGAAGATACGCATCTCTGTCAGTAACCCTTGTCCATTTGTGCCCTCAGTGTAAGGCAAAAAGATACTTTATACTTCCTGGGTTTGTATTCGGATGTATGCTCCCCTCCATCCCTTGTGTTGTCTTCCATACTTTGGATGAGATTCAAAACTTGAGCTTTTCTCAATGCACGATCCTTAAAGATAAAGTTGGGGGGAGGAGGGGAGAAGAAAACCACATGCTTGCTCCACATAGTTTTAAAATACTTTTTTTCTTTTAATGGATCTCCAAATAATTAATTTTATACCCAGATATTTCCACCTAATTCTTCATGTGTTTAGACTTCTAGAGAGCTTTACCTGAGGAAAGTTCCACAGAAACAAAATGCTGCATTTCATTCTCCTGTGAAATAGATCTTTTGGATTTTTTTTTTCCTGTCAGAGATGCCACCTAAACATAGCACAGCTGTCTTTCTTTATATCTTTTATATCTGTATACACTTCTAAATGCCTGTAGAATTATTATGGTAGGGAGATGAATTGGAAATGAACAGTTGTTTATCTTGAAATCAGAACTGTAAACACAGTAATCCCATGTTAGCTGTTAGCTTTTTTATTTATTTTTTATAAAAGCAAACTTTTCAGGGGTGACTTCTGCTCCCCGCCCCATTAGATCATCCATAGGGAAGCTGAGCTATAGGTCTTGCTTTTCTTGTTCTTATTCCAGTAAACATTATCTGAAACCCACTAACCCTCTAGCAATGTGGCTGAAAACATGAGGAGGAACTTTCTTGCCAATTTTTTTTTTCTTATGAGAATATTTGTGAGTAGAGTAGACTGTTCGTAAAAGTGAATTATGTATTTGCTGAGCAGATTTTGTCTAGGGGTGTGGATTTGGAAAGTGTAGTTGACAGACCTTTTAAGATGTATCTGTTCCTAATGTCCTATATGACTGCAGGTATCCTGTGCAACAATTTTTGTCTTGTTTTTTCTTTTATGATTTGGGAATATTTTTTTAGCTGATAGCCTGACTTCTTTAAGCCTGGGGAAGAGCTTTCTGACTATGTAGAGGACTTCTAATATTTGCCACCTAGTTGGCTTTCTTACTGGGCTGTCCTGTATAAATACAAGGGTTTGTAGGTTGTACCTTAAATATGTTAAGGTCATCCTATAAAATAAGAACCCATCTAATTCTTTTCCAGAGATATATACGTGTAGATTTACCTATGGATTTTATGAACAACTTGCAGCTGCTCCAGGCTTAAAATGTTTATATGTCCTGGTAAAATTGATAGATTAAACTAGCTCATTTTCTGTTTATGTTCAACAATTGTTTGCTGGTTTTTCTTTCCTTTTTTTTTTTTTTTTTTTTTTTTTTCCCAAATGCTGAGATTTTCTGTTGCAATAATCAGCATTCATAGTTTCATTACAAAATTCATTTGTAATCTTCTACATTTCAAATGTAAATATAGTGGTCAACTGTAGGATTTTTTTTTTCTTAGTATGTAGTCTTTCCACAATGTGTTATTTCTATGCCCCTTCTGGTATTCAAAGAGGCAAAATATTCAAGTGTATATATATGTATATATATTTAAATCAAATTAAATGAATGAAACTTTCACAACTGCTTTGTTTTTCCTTTTTTTTTTTTTTTTTTTTTCCCTTCTGGGAGTTATTCTAGCACTTTTTTTTTCTCAGCAAGTTACTACTGAAAGTGCAGAAAAGAGCAGTACCACACTGAAGCTAGTGTAAATCTTATCAAGTTCATTTTGTTCCTGTAAGACAAGCTAAACAGAATCACAAATATATATTTTATTAAGGGGTTACCCTCTTCTGGGAGTGGATGAGAAGGAAACAAAGGCATTTTTTTATTTTCTTAATTTGAGTAACTTTCTAGAATCAGTGGAAGATTTTTTATTTTTATTTTTTTAGGGTTAAGAATTGCTACACTGCTTTCTAGCTTGTTGGTGGATATTGATTATAATAAAACAAGAGACCTAGCTATATGTGGGAGGCGTTAAGTTATTTGGAGGCTCTGAAATTCATGAAATACTTAAATGCCTTTCTAAGGCAAATCTAGTTATTCCTTTGTCAATTTTTTTACTGGAGAAAACTGATGTTCAGAGCAATTTTTTTTTCTTCTCTCTTTGGAGCCTGTCAATTGGTAATAGTCATTCATGTAAGAAGAAAAATGAACTTTATCTGTGGTCTTCAGTAGTATACCAGATTATCTACTTCAGCATGACTAGATTTTTGCTTCTGCTTTCTTGCTGAATAAGTATCTTGATCTGTACTTTATGACATCTGCCTTTGCTCTTCTTACACTTCAAAACCCCAAAGCGGGGGGATACCAATTTTAAGGATGGCAATTCACTGCGCCTGTTTGGTGTTTCAGTTGCTGTTCAGTTTCTTCACCTTTCTGAGAGCACTGGACAGTCCTTGAAGACACTATTCTAAGGCATGGACCATTTGTTGTGACAGGATGGGGAGGAGAAAAAGGGAGGGAGAGGACAATTTATGCAGAGAGTATCTTTGTGTGACTTTATATGGAGTATCTGGTATAGAGTATCTATCTGTGACTTTAGCCTTGTTCTCTCGTGAAATAGTGTCTTTTGTTCTTCAGAGCCAACCATTTTTTTTCCATGTCATGTGATTTTCAGGTTCTTCAGCTATCAGCATCTTTATGTAATATAGATGGTGTTTTTTTCTTTTTTTTTAATGGAATCTGATGTCGTAAACAAATAACATCCCTCTTGATAAAATGATGTATCAATCTATACAAGCTTATATTGTGGTAGGTGGAAATAGATGGAGGAACATTAGCAGATGAATAATTTGTCAAGGGAAATTCTAGTGAAGGATTAATGAATGGTGAAACTCAATAAACTTGTTAGGAGGCTCTGGAATGATAGGGGAATTCCTTGTTCCTTATAATAAGGCTGGAGAGCTTTTTGCTTATCAGATACGCGAGAAAAACAGCACTACTTACTGAGATTGTGCTTAAGAACAAACTATAGTGTGTTAGAAAGGTGATGTGAATAGGCGATGAAAGATTTTTATCTGGTTTTGTCCCCTGTGAAGATAGTTCCAAACGCTTGTAAGAACATTATAGCCCTTCCTGATAGCTGTTGTACAGCTGCAGGAGCTAGATATGTAGTGGTAGAATCGATTTGCTCATTTGCAGGGGGGAGAGCTTGATTATTTGTTACTTAAGGTTAACAGAATTGTGTGGCTGAGATGTTCACCTTTTGGGGAAGCTGCAGTGTAAATAACTTGTGATCAGTGAATTCTATCCTCTGTCACATCCCTTTCATCTGTCAAAGAAGTTATTAAATGACACTGAGCGATCTTAACTGGCATGTGGAAGTGCTGTGTGAAGTTTAACAGTGCATTCCTTACCTTCTCTGTCCAAGGATTGTGTTCTGGAAAGAATGGCATGCAAGCAAATGGTGCACTTCGCATCGTTAACATATGGTAACACTGGATCTAGTTCTGGTTAGGTTTAAATTGAACCAATAATATATCAAGGTAATATTTATTACTAACCTAGATATGACAGGAATTGAGGCCCTGAGGTGGAGTATTTGTTGCCAAAAACATGCATTTGCTGAATATTGTTGATACCTTTATGTGTGTGCTGATAAAGAACTCACTTTCTGACAATCGATACTTGTTCTAGCACTCATCTGTGGATCTAGAAAGTGAAGAGTCAGCTAACAACTGGAAAGGTTGCAAATCCTGATGAGTTTCAAGGACCAATGGTGGTATTTCATGTTATAGGTGCCTTCTCTCTAACAGTTTAGAATCATTATTTTCCTGTATATATATTCCTTTTTTTCTAGAAGTTGTAAGCTCTTGGGGAAAGACATGTAAAATATTTTGGAGGTCTTGATACTTCTTGATAGATGTTTTCAGATTTGAGAAGATGGCAACGTTTATTGTTGCTTGTGAAATGGTGTTAGCTTGTCTAAGAGAAGCAAGTGTCACAATTAGGTAAATACCATTTCCTGTTGGTGTCTCAAAGCATCATTCATAGCATCCTATTTTTTTTTTTCTGATTGATTGCTACCTTATCTCTGAATATAAACTCACAGATGTCCATTTGAGTTAACAAGGTAATGAGGACTTGAATGCCAGGTTCTGCCTATTCTTCATCCTGTGTAACGAGGCAGGGACTGCTGCTGTGACCTGATGTTCCAAGGGGATGGTGAATGAATAAAAAGATGCCTGAAGTTAAACTTGATGATTGTGAGCAAATAGGATGCATTTGTTTGGTTAATCATCTCTTCCTCTTTTCATGAAGGGTGTTGGAGTGCCAGGTGTTTTCAGTTTCACCTTAGACAGGTGGTTTTTGTACTTCTGTTTGGTTGCACAGCTTGTTTTGGGGCTGGACCTTTGCTGGGGGGCAGTGAGAGAGCATCTTTGGCATTGTGATTGTGCCACCTGGTGGTATAGTTTAGCATTGGTTTCAGATGCATGGTTAAAAACACATGTGAAGTATCTGTAAAATCCTTCTTCCTTTCCAAAACAAAGTATCATACATCACGTTGTGTGATTTGTAACTAGTTTGTATTTTCCAGATTAACTGAGGTTCTGATCAGGGTGTTTGGATACCCTCTGTCTTTGGGTTAGTAGAAAAACCTACAGTATCAAACGATAGTAAAGCTTTTAGTGTATAGATGAACTTAATCTAGCTCATATTTTGATTAGCAGATCTGTTGTGTTATTTCAGTCAAATATGTAACTTCTAGTTTGTGATTCCTTCTGCCTTGTAATGATTGACATGTTAAAATGTTTGCAAATACAGATTCTGAGTGGGATTTGCCAATCATGTGTCTCTGAACCAAACCAAGCCTTCAGTAAAAGGATTTCACGTTTGTTTATTAAGTACCTTTTATTCTGCTGCTAATTATGCACCATGAATTTAAGGTGGGAAATATTCTTACAATAGGTGGGAGGATTTTGTTTCACTTAAAAACAGGCGGGCTCATGGTTGTGCAACTGTTTTCAAAGTGCATTAATTGACTTCCTCGTTCTAAGACTTCTGGCTAAATTCTGAAGCGCTGCACAGGTCAGCTGGTGCTTCAAGTTCTTCTGGTCCTTCTTGTTCATGACGCTGTATTATCTTATTCTCTGCAACCCCTCTGTCTCTCAGGAAAGGTGATTTAGATAACATCTAAATCCCCCCAGCCCCCTGCTCCTGCGTGGGCTCCTCTCCACGGGCTGCAGCTCCGGCCCGGGGCCTGCTCCTGCGGGGGCTCTCCATGGGCCGCAGCCTCCTCCAGGCCACATCCACCTGCTCCACCGGGGGCTCCTCCACCCATGGGGGGGCTGCAGCGTGGAGATCTGCTCCATGTGGGACCCATGGGCTGCAGGGGGACAGCCTGCTCCACCAGGGGCCTCTCCACAGGCTGCAGGGGAACTGCTGCTGCCTGCCTGGAGCACCTCCTGCCCTCCTGCTGCACTCACCTGGGGGCTGCAGGGCTGCTTCTCACTCCTCGCTCTCCCGGCTGCTGTTGTGCATGAGTTTTTTCCCTTCCTTTAAACTGCTTTCCCAGAGGCACAATGAACGTCACTGGCTCAGCTCTGGCCAGCAGTGGGTCCCTTTTGGAGCCACCTGGAGCTGGCTCTGACCTGCCATGGGGCAGCTGCTGGGCTCTGCTCACAGCGGCCACCCCTGCAGCCCCACTCTACCAAAACCTTGCCACATAAACCCAGTACGTAGGTGAATCTCTCCTGTTTAATATCATACCGCAAAGAAACACGTGTGTACATTCTTCCTGCTAAATACATAAACAAATACACAAACAAATCTCTGAGGCTAGTCTTCTCCATGTTTGTTGAAATGTTTTGTTAGCTTCATAATGACTTGTAAAGAAACATTTTAATCTTGATTACTTATTTCTGTATATTTCTTCTACACTCTGATTTCTGTTGTGCTTTGGAGACTGTAGGGGATATTTTTTTGTTGGATAGCTGGGGGGAGTGGGTGGCCTTTGATTTTGCATATTAAGAGAAGTTCTTTACTTGCTGCAACTGCACTTATCTTACAACTGTTTTCATGGTATATAAGTGAATAAATGGTGAATACTTCATCAGAAATAAAGCTGCTATTGTAAGGCTTTTGTGTGGTTTTAGAGTTAAAATCAGAAGTCCAACTGTAAGAAGAGCATCCTAGTTTGGAAAGGGTTCAGAGAAGCTCTGCATTTGTGAGAGAGCTTTTAGATTCCAAAGCTGTTCCTTTGCCCAATTTCATGGCACCAGAGAAAAAACCTCTTGTTCCTACGTTGAAAAAGGAAATGTACCGTTTGCCTTCAATTAATGCGCTCATCTAGAGAAATACTAATCCTAAATTTGGCTTGATGACTCACCATGGCTCCACTGTGCTTGGAAGAAAAATCAATGCTATGTTGGGACTGATGCTTAAGAAGACAATAGGTCTTGCTTTGGATCTTAAAATTGAACACTTAATGGTCCTAGTCTGAGTATGTAAGTGTAGCTTCTTTTTGCAAATGCAAGTGATTTTGTGTAAATACGTAATTATTAATCTAGGCTATGGAAGATTTAATGATTTTGGTGCTTCCTTTGAAAGGAAAAATGAGGGATAAGTGCTGAACAAAGAAAGAAGTACAGGCAAGAAAAATAATTTCAACATCCTTAAAAAGGAAAGTGACAGTAAGTTAGGGATTGTGAAGCATGCCAGAGATGCTTGTAAAGGAAGGGCAAGAGGAGGGAGGTTTGTTACTCTGGTGATGCCAAAGTGAGTTGACAGTGGTGCTCTACTTGCGTTTTGCTGTTGTTGCGTGGCATAAAATAAGTGTATACAGGTTACTGGCTCTAAAAGTAAAATATGTATCAAGCAATTCATTAAATTGCATTACCAAAAGCACTTTTTTTTTTCTTTTTTTCTTAAGCAGTGTGCAGATTTTAACTAAGAAAGCCAAAGACTTCCAGTAGGGGTTAGTTGAAGGTGATGGTACGATTCACTACAACAGTAGTTACCTCTGTACAGGTATTTTGCATGAATGTTGAAAACTTTAAATAAACACAAGCCTTGAAGTTGAGCAGCATTTCTGTGGCAAGGGGAAGGATGAACTGTGGACCTTGAAGATTGCTTTTAAGCTCAGGCTACAAATATAAAGGTGCCATAACTGTAATAGATAGCTGCTGCTTAGCTTCACATTAGGATATCTATTGATAGTTACGTGTCCTAACAGCATTTCCACACTTTACTGAATTTTAGATTTGTTTTAAAACCTTCGTATTCCTGAGTTTACTGGATTCATGGTTACTACATTGTAAATTCAGACATATGACCCTAAGCAGTTGATGATGAAAGCTTTAGGAGAAAAGGGTGAGCAAACTAGGGAAAAAAGTGAAAAGATAAGTGAGGATTTAAAAAAAAAAAAAAGTCTGACTTCTGTAATTTATTATTGTGTAATTTTATATTACACAGTTGTGTATCTACACAATTGAAATTATATTCTCTAATTATTATTTTTAGTTATTTTATGCCACTTCTGGATTTCTAATTTGCAACTTATTTTAAATAACTATTTTCAAAGTTTTCTTTCAATTCTGAGGCTGGAAAATTCAATATCTAGTTCTGTGAGAATTTCTCTTTGGGGAAATAGTTACATCTTAATTAAAATTATTTCTCTAAATCCACATGGTAATTGAGATAGTAGAAAAAGGAAGACGCATCTCTTTTTTTTTTTTCTTTTTTTTTTTTTAATTTTCATTTTGTTTTTTTTTTTGAGAGTGGATCAAGGGGTTCATTTGCCCTGCCTTTTTCTTTTCCATCCAGGCAGTTGCATTGGAATAACAGGTAGAGAGTGATACAGCTGACATGTTTGTGCTTGAATTATTATTTGCAGACACATAAAATTGGAATACTCAGGACATTTCATGCTGCTTTAAAAAACAGATTTTCAGATGGAAGCAGGTGAGGTTTTTTATATGTAGAAATATATAAAATATATATGATAATTTTGATTGAGCTGAGGAAGTTTTCTGAATGTGAAGTAACTTAGAGTAAGGCACCTCTCAGAAGCATGCTTGTTCTGGAACTGTTAGAACCCAGAACATTTAAGGCAAAATCTGAGAAACTCTTAACAGCAAAGTATGTATTTCAGAATTGTTAAGGGACCCTTTCAAGATAGGGAGTGATTCTTGGAATGTCTGTTGTGTCTGCAAAAAATAAGCATTATCCAAATGCTATATCTAAATAAGATAAATTGTATTTTAAATATTTTTTTTCCTAAAAAAAATGTTTTGGTTCTTTTAAAGTTTTTTAACAAGATTGAATGTTTGTCAAATACCATTGACTCCTGAAGAACAAGTATCTAAATTTAATGGGATCTCTGTGTTTAAAAATAGTGGGTGATGAAGGAACTAATCCAAGATCGATCTTAACAATGGTACAGTTTGTGAATCTGGAGATAGGTGGGGAGGGCTGTGTGCTGTTACCTACAGGAGGTGCATTACTGTAGGGTGGATGGATTTGATGCTTCTCTTAGCGTATCTGAGAATAAAATATTGCAAACAGCAGAGAGAAGTGACTAGGTCCAGTCTCTTTTACAGTGTATGGCATATTTTTTATTAAACACTCCTGTAATATGTATCAAACTTTTCCTTGAGAATATAGTAGCTCGATTTTCTTCTTCAGCTTTTATTTTACTATCTAAAGCTAACAAATTGCAGTAGTTATCTTGAATAATTCTTTATCTTACTAGTTTGCTTCATCTTTCTTGAACATAGTTGTCCAAAATTCTACACCCTATATTAGATACATGGACAATAGAGGAGACAATTTACCTGTATTCTTCTTTAGGTCAGAGACAAATAAGTTGTGGGTTACCTTTCAAGAAGCTGAAACAATGCAGTGATGTGAAGAATAAATTAAATGAAATTCAACCTAGACAGGAGTCAAGTTATGCAAGAAAATATTTGCAGTATCTGTATGAACAAAGATAATCAATAAAATCAAGACATTTTATACTAATGAAAGGAAATCTACTATATATGATGTATTTGGTATTTTGAATGTCTGTAATCAGAATTTTCAAATGTATGAGTTTATACTCCTCCACTTTCCTGTCTCTTTCATGTCTCAGCAAATACTTTTCAGAATATACTCATGAGGGTGATAAGAACAAGTAGGTGGGTGGCTCCTGCATGTTAATAGATAAGTGAACTCAGAGCTTCAGAGCAATTGTCCAGTCTTGGTTCTAGTCTTTTTTGTTTCCCAGTTCTGAAGCTTTGACCATTGAATTAAACACTGAAGATGCTCTTCATATTTTCAGCATAAAGGCAAGAGTTGTCCTGCTACACGACTGTTTGGCAGGAATTGAAGAGAAAATTCTTCTTGCCTGGTTACAATCCGTATTATAATAGCATTAGTATCAGGGCACAAAGGAGGTACCATAAAATGAACTTGAGTTTGATGTTTAAGAGTATGCATCAGTTATTTAGAAGCAATCAGCTTCTAATGTCTGCCCTCTTACCTATTGGTAAATGTGAAGTAGCTTTTCTCCTGTTGATTTTGATGAACAGATTTTTTTTTTATTTTTTTTTTGAGCACAGATAGTTGTGTAAATAGCTTGTGGCAGACTAAATGAATTCCACATCAGATGGGACTAAAAGTAATACCACATTGTAAAGAATAATCCAAAGGTGTTTTGGAGGAACAGCTAAACATTTATAGTAATTTAAAGCAGTAGATTCTTCAGCAAAAAGAATGGAATGATTCCCATTATAACTTAGTGATAACTGATTGTTTTAAAACTTAGTGTGTTTTCTGTTGTTTTTTGTTTTGCAGGATACAAAGTTATGGATAATAATGGAATATCTGGGTGGAGGCTCTGCACTTGATCTAGTAAGTAAACTTTATATGATTTTTGTTACCTTACCTCACATACTTAATTGTCCTCTGCTATAATTCTGGAAACAGTAGTGGTATCATTTGTCTGTGATACTCTTTTTTGTAATAATAGCAGAAAATTATGGTCTTACAAGTGAAATTATTACTTTCTAAGTTGGAAGGTAGCATAACCAGATGCCTTAAACAAAACATTTTGTTTTAATTTGGATATTCCAGTAAAGGAGAAAAAAATGCTTCTCAATGCCAGGAAAATATTATTTTCCATGAGGCATGACTGATTATTTATAGAGATGGTAGGGAGCTAAGCAACCTAATATTGGAAGCAGGATATAAACATTTTTGAATGCTGATCTTCAGTCAACCAGAGAACACTAAAGGCTGAAAACGGTATTTTCTGTTTCGTAATTCTCCTAACACAATTCTCCCTGGTTGTGTTAAGAAAGAAGAGAGAAAAAAAGTACAGCCTTATAAATTGCAAACTTAGTGAACCGTATCCATTCCATTTCTCTTCCATCAAAGAGTGCTGCAAGGAGATCTGCTTGACAAAGAATGGTTATAGAGGTAGTTCAATATGTTTGAAAGATGAGATTAATTGCACCAGATAAATTGACAAAATAATTGCCCAATTTTGAATCATAATTCAAAAGGTTCAATGTAGATTGCATTTTCCTGGCCTGGATGCTGGCAATTCATTTCAGCCATCTAAAAAATAAAAAATCACATACAGTATTGTATTTATTGTGGATTTAAAAAATAGTATTATAAAAATGAGAATACGTGTTTTGAGTACGTGCAAATTATCATACCAACTGAGACTGACTGTCTGCAGCACAGTTTGTTGTTCTCACCTGGGGCGACTAATAAATGCTTGAAGAAAGAGTGAAAGTATAAATGCCTGTGTGGCAGTCTGCTGCTGACATCCTGAAGATGAGAGGAGAGGCTGGTAAATGCAGACTTCTGGCAGTTGAGCTGCTGTGCTTCAGTTGGATTACCTTTTTGAACCCATTTATTCCTTTAGTTCCCATATCCTCTAAGTTCCCATATCCTCTAAGAAGGAATTCTGTGCTTATGTAGAAATAGATAATGTTCCTAATAAAGATATATTGGGAAAAAAGTATATTTGTTGTTCTGATAGTTTTGTCCTGAAAAAAGGACAAGTGAGAAAGCAAAAAGAAAAGCAACTAGGAACTGTTTGGGTGTACTTCTATAACTTAATACGTCAAAAAGGTGTGTAAGAGTGGGAAGAAAACAAATGTTCTCAAATATTCCTTATGTATCTTTTTTTTTTTTTTTTAAATCACATTCATTCACTTGTGTGATAACAGAGAATATACAGATAACATACCAATATACAGAACGTATTTGTTCTGTAAGTTGTTGCCTAGAATAGTACAAAGTCTTTGGTCACGTCTTGAAATGTCATTGAAAGGATTTTGCTACAGAACTGAAGAGCTGAAATCATCGTCCAAGTGTTTGTACATTAAGCATCTTGTGTGCTTCATCCATGTTGAATTCATGTCCTGCTGCTTGTTTCCCTAGCTCTAAGCATACACATCATGGTCCCCAGCTGGAATCCAGTATGAGAATTGGCACTCTTTATTTTGCTTCTACACAAAGCAAGGCTGCATGGGGACCTCAAATTCTGTGGTTGAAGCGTATGCATGACTTACTAGCCTGGTGTCTCCTGTGCTTGAATACCTAGAGGCTATTTTCGAAGTCACACCTTGCGAGAGAAAGTGCACTTAAAGCAATTACAAATACATAGGCTCTCACTTTTAATAGGCTTGTGGTGAAGGTACAGGCACCAGTAGTCCAAGTCACAGCCTGTTTTCCCATCTTTGTGCTCATTTGGGTGAGCTAACATCTGACAGAGGAGTTCCCACTGTTAGATGTAATGTGCCATGGTAGCCAAGTCTTGAGCTGGTATTTGCAGCCTAGCCAAAGCAAAGCCCTGAGAATGTCTTTGTGGGCTTCAGGGAGTGGCAGCATCACGTATGTGCCTATTTATTGCTCTCATAAGAACAGAATGTTAGTTTTACTGAGATTATATCAATGCTGAGATGAACCATTTATGAGGATGTTTTCAAAGCTAGAGTAAAGAAAAAAAAAAAAGGTCGAAAGCAAGGCTACAAAGATAAAAACAAATAATACATTGTCAGGATCACCTGAAATCCTACCTTTTATCCTGCTTACTAGGTGAGGATTTCTGATGGATGTAGTATGCTATTTTTATCTGATACGTTTTTCAGTGGCTGTTCTTTTGGGGTAGCCTAAAATACAGGAGTAGAATCTTAGGATATCCTGAGCTGGAAGGGACCCACAAGTATCACCGAGTCCAACTCCTGGCTCCACACAGCAGCACCCAAAAATCAGACCATGTGTCTGAGAGTGTTGTCCAAATGCTTCTCAAACTCTGCAGGCTTGGTGCCATGACCACTGCCCTGGGGAGCCTGACCCAGTGCCCAACCACCCTGCACCAGAACTGTTCTCTGAGTTTGTGTTTCTCTCAAAATGCCCTTACTGGTTAGGAAGCCTGTTTTAGGCAGTGACCTTTTCTCTATCACTTTCAAGTTAGTGGCACACTCAGTTTCAGAATTTATCTCAGAAGCAGAGAGCTGTGAGATATCCTCCCCCTGCTGTCTCTTCTCGGAATGAAATTACTCAGAATTGTTCATTCTAATGACTTACAGACTTACACCTTCAGTTTTATGTGGAAGAAAGATAACTTCTTAAATATGCGGAGCTTTGTCAGCCTAGAGTTTTGGGTTGTGTTTTGGGGAACTTCACACAATCTCATCTAACATATAGTAATGCTGGATGAGATGGCTGATGTGGCACCTTAAATACCTTGGTTTCCTTCTCAGAGTTTGAGATTTGGGTCCATATAGACTTGCACATCTAAATTCAGTGTAATCTTAAGAAGAAGTTGATAACATAGATGATTTTCAAAGACTGCATATGACTTGACCACAAATCAATAACGTGATAACTTGAAATTGTGTCTTTATGGAACATTTAAAAACTTTTAGAAGCATTTTAGATAACTTAAATATTTGTTTTTCACAAGACAACTTAGTTTAGAACTATGTATTTTCTTGAGGGTGTTGTGGATTGTGTCTCATGTTACAAAGTTAGCAAACGAGAAGTTTTGAGGTGTGGTAGAAGGATTTCTTTCATGCTCACAGTTCCATTTCTGGTATCTCCATTTCTCCTTTTATACACACACACACACGTAAATTCTTCTTTTGTCTCCTAGCTAGAACCTGGCTCACTTGATGAAACCCAGATTGCCACAATACTGAGGGAGATACTCAAAGGACTTGATTACTTACATTCAGAAAAGAAAATCCACAGAGATATTAAAGGTAAATTGTTTGTATTTGTATCATGATAGTTGAAACTAAGAGATGTGATTTTGCAAGAGTCTTAATTTATACTGCATGAGCTCCTCTAACACTATTTCCTCGTCCTTATTCTAGCGGCTAATGTATTGCTATCTGAACAAGGAGAAGTAAAACTGGCAGATTTTGGAGTAGCAGGACAACTAACAGATACACAAATAAAGAGGAATACCTTTGTGGGAACGCCATTTTGGATGGCACCCGAAGTCATAAAGCAGTCTGCATATGATTCAAAGGTAAAAGACATTGGACTTCATATTTCATTTTTTGTGGAGGAAGGTCATTAACAGTAGGTTATAAATACGTGAGGGGAAAAAAATGAAGTGTTTGTGCACACATAAACGTATATTAACTTGATTTTTATACATAAACATACATGCTCCATCTGTGACTGAAAGTCTGGCAGAAGAACATTACTGATTTATATGGCTTTAACACATTTTTCTTGAACTGAGACTCAGAAGGAAGCAGAAATAATAACTCTCAGTTGCTAACACAAAGAACCTTCTTCACAGGTGACATTTTTCTTTCATAACCAAGAAAAAGCTTTCCTACTAGAGGAAATGTACTCACAATTATACTCAGAATTGAGGAGAACTTATCTTAATAACAGCATTATCAGCTAAGTTGAACTCAGAGCTCATTTACATACATAATCCTCTGCATTCAGTGTGAGATGGTGGTTCTGTAACATGGGCTAACAAGGCATCATTTCATAAATTCGATGGTATGCTAATTAACTTAGATATTTTCCATATTGACTTACAATATTAAGTAACTCCGCTTTTAATAATAGAATAAATACTGTCTGAACAAGGAAGGAGGAGCCCGTTTTTAGTAGTGCTATGTAGCTGTCAGCCTGTAGTCCTGTATGAGTTGGTCAGAGAGAACCAAGGATATCAACTGAGCATACACAGTGGATTAGAGGGTCACTTAATAAGGAGGATAGTAGTGATAATTGAATTCTTTACTCTACCCAGTACCTGGAAATGGATCTTGAAAACCAAAACTTGAATGTACTTAATTGATATCTTGTCCTTGTTTGGAACAGAGATTTTTGGTAGCTCCCTGCTACCAAAACCTTGTCACGTAAACCCAATGTGCTATTTCACCAGAACATAAAGTTTTAGGATGCGTTACTTTGGGCAGATTTGACAACAGGGTTTGGAGCAAGAGAGACTAAATTTCCTGGAAGGAATAGTTCATTTTGATGATAAAAATGTGTGAAAGAAATATATCTACCCTAAAACAACAGTCTGCATGTTGTGACATCCAGGAGAATGTGAATCCAACTCATCACTGAAATTAAATGGTACCAGATCTAGCACTGATCTCTGCAGTGTCATTTGACTTGCCCCTCTAACTTGGCAGAAAGCCTTTGGATTGGCATTTTGTATGAGTATGACTTTAGAGAGGTTTCATGTACAGCAGGCTTTCTTGGCCTACAAGACATGCCTTTCAGGAGGTTTACAAAGCAGATCTGGTAGAAAAACACTTTCCATGTTTCAGAAGCTGCTTGGACCAAGTACTTAACTGGTTAAAATCTTGGGGTGAAAAAATTGATTAATGTTGTTCTAGACTGTGTTTCACTAGTCTGTGAAAAGAATGATACATGAGGCAGTGTTAAACCCCAGGAAAATTATATTCTAATTTATTCAATTTCTTATAGTTGTACTGGCTGATACTGAAGAAAAATGCATGTTATAACATCTTTTATCCCAGCATTGTGTCCCGCCTCATACTTAAATAGTAAATTTGAATATAGGAGGTAAAGTGCTAGTTTATAACAACCCTACCATTATTTCTAAAAGATTTAAAAAGATTTGTTAGTAACAACTGATTTTGAATGTTGAATAAGTTTTCAAACTCTTACTAGAACTGCGTTATGATTGAGAGTAAAAACAGCTGATGAACTCTTTTATTTTATGTGGTTAACCACATAATCTGACTGTTAGCAAGAACAATTTACATATAAAATGATTTACAGTAAAGATTTAAAATCTACGTTGGCTAGCAACATTGTTTCCTCTTTCTCCAACTTAATCTTAAAATGATTATTTTTTACAGGCAGATATCTGGTCATTAGGCATAACGGCTATAGAACTTGCAAAAGGAGAACCACCTCATTCAGAATTACATCCGATGAAGGTTTTGTTCCTCATTCCTAAGAACAATCCACCAACGTTGGAAGGAAACTTCAGTAAATCCCTCAAAGAATTTGTTGAGGCCTGCTTGAACAAGGACCCAAGCTTTGTGAGTTTCACTTGTGCTTCAGTATGTCATAAAGAACTTGACTGGTTTACATGAATTCTCTGTGGAAAAAAACATTTACAGGAGTTTAAAGGGGGAATCTTTATTAGTGACTTACAGGGAAAGACTAACTGAAAGTTGCAACTTGCCCTTTTAAAGTTCAGTTACTTCTTCCTTTACTGATAACAACAGTATTTATTTACCACTCTGTTTTTTAAGAAATGAATGAACTGTAAGCTTACTTCATGCAGAAGTTACTCTTTCAAAATGGACAAAGCATTTTGAGATGCACAGGCAGAGTAGGACAGGTAAGGAAATAGCCCACCCACAGATAAACTTGATCAGATTTTATCAAAAGAGTTATACATACATTTATATATATATATATGTGTATGTATGTATATATATTACAGATAGGATTCAGAATAAAATTGAAACCTGAGAAATCCTTGAACAAATAATTACAGTTTTTTAAGGAGGCAAATGTATTTTTGCTTTGCCTAGCCTTAATGCAGAAACTGGTTTAAAAGGGAGAGATTTTCTTGTGAATATTTGTTTTTATATATGAGGTTTAAGAGCTAGGTTAGTAAAGCGCTGTGCAAACTCTTCAGAAAGCTTTGAAGTGAAGGCAACAATCCTAATAACCGTAGGGATGTTGGGGAAACTCTGCTGTGAGTGATAACCCCAGGCTCCACTACATTTGAATGTCAAAGGAAATTAATTTAGTATATTGTTTTGGCACTTCTGTAAAGTTCTATCATAAGTCTCTACATAAGAAGGAGTGTAATTCAGCTTTTATGGAGTGGAGCAGCATATTCACCAGCATCTTAATTTTTATTTGTAGATACTGTATGTCTTTGTAAATACTTATTTACATCAAGATTGGTCTGGTTTTCTTATTATTTTTTTTTTACAGTGAGTTGCTTTAACACTTTCAAATAAAACCTTTTTTTTTTTTTAGAGACCTACTGCAAAGGAACTCTTAAAACACAAATTTATTTTACGAAATGCAAAGAAAACTTCCTACCTGACTGAACTTATTGATAGGCACAAGAGGTGGAAATCTGAACAAAGTCACGATGACTCCAGCTCTGACGACTCAGATACGTAAGTCTGACAAATTTATAAAATATTCTTTGTAAATAAAGAGACAAGTAGTTATTTCTAGCACATATATTCCTATGTTTTGTTATTCATTTACAGCTTTTCACATTAGCAGCCTTGGTAAGCTAATGAAATCTTAATTTCAGTGTTGTAAGGGATTTTATGCAAAGAACTTAACCACTGACAATAATTGTCCTGGCCCATTCTTCACTAGCTTCTCTTTTATGTAGGGTCTAAGGTTTTTTCTAGATGTTAGGCTGGCTGTGCTCCTGTCCTGTGAGCAAAAGTTAGGCCTCACCCTGCACAACTAGCTAGCAGTGTACATTTGTACTGTGCTGTGTGTGCATGTGGCCCTGTAAGGAGAGGAGTTGTCTCCTTGGTGGCAGGTTGCCCTTCATTTTGGCTACCTGCAGTAAGCAAGCAGAAGCATATCCTTCTGTGTAAGAGAGGGTTAATGGTATAATGCTCCTACGATAATGGGGATTTGGAACTGAAATGGTTGCTGAATGCTTATGAGACAATTTAGCATAGTATCTCAGCCTGTTTTCCCCTCTACTTCCACAGCAGCCCTCGTATTAGATGTGATAAAAGGGTGAATTGATTTGGCGTGCTGATCCAATGGAGCGCTAACTTCCCAAATAGATCAGCTCACTAGAGCTAATGGAAAGCAGATCTGCCTCTTTCCCTGACAGACAGTTTGATGTGACTTCAGGCAGAGATGCTGAAGGATTTTCTTACGCTGATCATATGTTTTTTGGCTTGGTAGGGCGCTATAAATACTTTTAATATGGTATCCACAAGATGCTATTCTAATGGGTGGTTTTCTTGCAGATCACTCTTAATTCACAGCTCATAAAGAAATGAGCTTAGAGAAGGAGATCTATTACAGTGTGAAGTGAAATGTAACACTGTGACAGGTTTTTCTCAGCATAAATATTTTTATTCTTTCAAATTCTCAGGAGTTAAAGGAAAAAAAATAGTTTACTATGACATCCACAAAAAATGTGGCAAAAGATTTATTTATGTCAATATAATATGCTAAATCCATGCTGTGTCCCTAGTTTTTTTAGCTGAATATTTTGAATCAGGAAGAAATTTGTCAGTTCGTCCCCAGCCTCAATAAACAAGGCATCATAGACTGGTTTGGGTTGGAAGGGACCCTAAAGATCACCCAGTTCCAGCACCCTGCCATGTGCAGGGATGCCACCTACTTGACCAGCTTGCCCAAAGCCCCATCCAGCCTGGCCTTGAGCACCTCCGGGGATGGGGCACCCACAGCTTCTCTGGGCAGCCTGTGCCAGGACCTCACTACTCTCTGTCCTCTTATCTCCAGGCTGAACATCCCCAGCTCTCTCAGCCTTTCTCCACAGGAGAGGTGCTCCAGCCCTCTGAGTATCTTTGTGGACCCTCTGCAGGACTGCTCTCAGTGAATTCTCCTCCCAGGCAGTGCTCAGGTCTGGGATTGTCCTGACCCAGGTGCAGCACCTTGATCTTGGCCTTGTTGAACCTCCTGAGGTTCACGTGGGCCCACTTCTCAAGCTTGCCCAGGTCCCTTTGGATGGATCCCTTCCTTCTACTGTATCAGCTGTACCACTGAGCTTGCTGTCATCTGCACACTTGCTGAGGGTGCACTCAATCTCATCATCTATGTCACTGATAAAGGTATTAAATGGCACCAGTGCCAAGACAGACCCCTGGGGGACACCACTTGTCACCAGCCTCCACCTGGACATAGAGCCGTTGACCACCACTCTCTGGGTGCAGCCACCCAGTCAATTCCTTATCCTGAATAGTACACCCTTCAAATCCATATCTCTCCCATCTGGAGATCAGGATGTCATGTGGGAGTTCTGCAAAGGTATTCTATGCTAGTGTCTTAATCATTTTCCTAGGGGAAAAAACAGTGGATTATTTCTTCTGTTTTTTTTTCCCCGAATTCTGTTCCCTAGTTGAGATACTATGCTAAAGCCAATTTTCAGATAGAAATAATCATCTTGTTGTTAGAAATAATCATCTTGCTTCATGTTGTTTGTTTATGTAACTTGGGAGTTTATTTTCAATCTTTTAATGTCTCTATTTCTTCTTGAAGTTAATTTAGCATTTAGTGAAGTATCTTAGTTTTATTTTCTCAAAAAAAAAATCCTTTAATTTCTCGAGAAGATAAGTTGTATTACTTTTCACAGTTGTCTTTATATTCATTGGCTTGCACAATAGAATCCTGATTTTGGTCTTGAATGGAAGTTATATGTGGAAGGAACATGAACAATAATCCTTTTTTTCTTTTTTTTTTTTTCTTTTCTTCTTCTTTCCTCACAGTGAACCAGATGGCCAGGCTTCAGGTGGGAGTGATTCAGGAGAGTGGATCTTTACAATAAGAGAAAAAGACCCCAAGAATCTAGAGAATGGAGCAGCCCAGCCTTTGGAGTTCCAAAGAAATAAGGTGCTCAAAGTTTTGATTGAATTGTAAAAGGAGATAATTGGTGCCTTAATAATTTAGTGGGGTGATTTAGGATTTTTCACAAGTCTACTTTTTTATAACTCTGAAAGCATTTAAATTGTAAAACTTTTTGTAAATATCAGCATGCATATGATTTGGTGAATGCTTGGTAGGACTTTTTTTTCTTCGTAATTTTGAGTTTGCATATATTTGAGTGCCAGAGCCTTAAACTTCAGTTCAGCCTCTATTCTCCGCGGTGCTTTGGAATAAAGCACCGTGGTGCAAGATGATTTACATACTCGTATATACATAGAAACACATTTTTCATGAAGCGTGGCATGTTGGAACTATTTTTTCCTCACTGATTAGAAACAGAATGCAGTGAAGATGTTTCTTTTCAGAAATTAAATTGTTCCAAATTTTGTTTTCTTCTAAGGAAAAGGACATCCCAAAGAGGCCTCTATCCCAATGCCTGTCTACAGTTATATCCCCTTTATTTGCAGAGGTAAGTTACTGCTTCAAAGCTTAAGCAATTCTAGGATTTATATCTCTGAAAAAGAAATGATGAAAGGGTTTCTACAAAGGTTTCTGCATCCCATTTAGAACTTACTGTGTCAGTTTTACCTGTAGCCTTTGCTCTCCTGTGGGTCAGTGAGGATCTTAGTTTAGCTTCCAACAGTGGTACTTAAACGTTGTAGCAACACCACCCATACTAAAGCAAACTAACAGCTGAAAACAATGAATATGAAAAATTGAAAGGCAAGTAAATATTTGGATTAGAGCATTCCTATTTATTTATTTTCTATTTTGACACTGCTTTATCTCTTTATTATTTTATACATAGTTTTATCTGTTACAAAATTTAAGCCCTTCACTGTGCCAATATTTGGCTGCAGCCCAGCCCAGCAAGAATTTAACTTTCGAATTTCAGATTGAAAACTATAATTTGTTTCCATTCTGAATTTTCTATTGTTTTATATTTGTTTTTCCAAATACTAAGATAAATCAAAAGCATATGAAGGGGAAGATATTTATTTATGTGTGATTATTTACAAATGTTGATAGAACTCTATCTTAAAAACAAACAAAACAAACAAAAAAACCCTGCCCTCTCACCCTATCTTTGCAATTAAAGATTTTATTTAAATAATGCTTTCAACCATTGTAACCATTACAGAAATAAAATTGTTCTAGTGAAAATGTTGTCTTAACTTTGTTATAATGAATGAAACCATGATTCAGAAAGTTGTTTTGCATGCTGCTCGGGAAGGATAGTCCTGACTTTCCCATCTCCCAAATATTTCTCTCATTGCTCCGCATCTCCTTTAGGTTTTCGTCTTCCCTCACCCCTATCAAGAGTTGTGTGGGTCTTACATCCACTCTTTTCCTCAGTCCATCCTCCGTTTTTATCCTTTCTTTATTTTCACTTTCTCTCCACCATGCCCTTTCCTACACGTCTTCTGGAGATCTCTGCTCTGGGTTTTTCCTTCCCGTGGTATTGCTGACTAGTTGCTCTCTTATTCTTTGCCCTTTCTTGCTTGCCATTCCATTTATTGCTGCTTTCTGTCCCCAGAAACATTTTTCACTGTGTTTTGTAAGACTGCTATCTACTTCCATGTCCTCAGTGTATAGAAGCTACAGTAAAGTTCTTCCTCAAACACTGGTTCGTGCGGTGGGAGAAGTCTTAGTCTCATGTCTGCTGTTGGTTCATGCTTCAGGCTCCCATTTCATGCAGCTACTGGTGGAGAGCCACAACTTTTCCCAAACTGCTCCGGAATTTCACTGCAGGGTTTCCTTCTCCTGAAGGGCATGGCAATTCTCTGCCCTCTGGAAAAAGCAGTGTGCTACATTTCAGGGTTCCATTTGTTACCATGGAACTCCTCCAAAAAGAACGAAACTAGATATTTTTGTCGTCATGGTGTCTTCAAAACTTTCGACATAGAAGACAGTAGATGTAAAAAGCAGCAGCTGTCTTTCAGTAATCTTACAGGGGAAGGTTGTGCTCAGCATCCTGTTTTTTTAGTTGGACTCTGATACAACTTAATCAGGAGCTGTGGTGCCCTCATCTTTTCCTGTTGTCCCAGCCATGTGCTTTAAGACCTCCAGACCTGTGTTGTTTTCAGAAGGGAGTCCTTACATCTTTCCTAGAAGCCATCACTAAACGTGGAACCAGAACCATCACTGTTTCCTGTGTTTTCCCTCGCAAGATTCAGGTTCCTCTTAAGTAAGAGCTTTTCCTCAGTGCTGATGGCACCTCCTGAGCTGTAGCTGCTGACGGCTGTTGAAAATTGACTTCAGAAAATCCTGAAAGGCCACTTTAATGCTTGGGAAGATGTCTCTTCTCCCTGGACACCTCTGAAGTACTTCACTGCTACTTTGCTCCCTCTGGAATGTCTTGTGTTAATACCACACTCCAAAAGATGTCCTGATACACCAGTTCTGCTTTCTGCTGCTTACTGGGGATCGTGCTTATTCCATGTAACAAAACCCTCTGCTTTACTTGACCAGGACCAAAAGTGTTTGCATGCACAAATTACATCCCAGAAAGTGGTGCAGCCTTTCCGTGTGTTGACACTAAGCTTTCTTCATTACTGGTGTGCACATCTGTGCAGGCACATGTGTAATTTTTTTTTTTAATGCAGACCAGCGATAGCTCCAGCGTTCACAGGGATCTCTTAAACCCATTGAAGAGTTTCTAGAGAAATTGTTCCACTGTTCTTCAGTTCTGTATAAACAACTCAGATGCCCTTTGGTCCAAAGCACTTATATGCACAGCCAGCCTCCTGCTGGAGTATTTTTTTTTTTACCATTTTTTTTTTCCCTTCTAAGGAATAATGTTGATTTAAGGGGATGCTGCAAAGCACCTCTTGACAACTGCTGTAGTAATAAATGTGGAGAGACACTTATAAGTGCAGACATCCAGCCTGTTGGGGAAAGCCCAGTCCCTGAAAGATGACCATGCCTTCTTTCACCCTTACTGCTAGTAAAATGACGCCTTCTTCTAAGGAAGCCCAGACCCTGATAAGATTTATGAAAACTCTTTAGGGATTTCCAAGAAATTACTTCACCAGTCATGCTCTGCACGTTATACCAGCTCCTGCATAAGCTGAGCACTGAGACCTTCCCTCTCAAACCCCCAGTTCCTGTCTGGTTGTGGGATCTTTTGTTTCAGGGCGAAGATGAGAGCACTCAGGATTTTCTGTTGCACATGTTGACAGTGAAAGCATTTTCTAACAGAGCTCACACAAATGCGCTCTCGGTGTCTGAGTGCAACCCATAGCTGTATAAGATGTGTACAAAAGTGCACGTGTGAGCAACACATCTTGACACCAAGCAGCTCCAGCCAAACAGTGCATGTTTTGTGGGGTGGTGTCATGAATTTTGAATGAAAAGGATATATGAATGATTGAAATCTTGTGAGGATGAATGACACCCAAATAACTACTGCACAGATTAACTTCAGGAAGGTCTTCAGGATGTGAGGGTGTATAATGAAAGAAATCTTGACACTGTGAACACTAGCAGTCACTTTCTACCAGGATTTTGCATTATGTTGTTTATGGAAATACTATGAATGTATTATTAATGTGTCACTTCCTTTTTTTCTTTCAGTTGAAAGAGAAAAGTGAAGTGTGTGGTGGTAACACAGATTCCATAGAAGAACTGCGAAAGGCGATTTATTTAGCTGAAGAGGCTTCTCCAGGCATTGCAGATAACATGGTGTCACACCTTGTGCAGAGGCTTCAGAGGTAATGAAATAATTCACTAAAGATTACAGAAAACGGCAGATGTTACTCTACAAGCATGTGACTAGTGCTAAATGGAAAGAGTGGATTTCTTTTTTTTTAATAAAGGAAAACACACTTTTGTGCTTACAGTTGTTTCCTTTGTCAAAACAAAAACCCAAAGCAAAGCGAAAAAACAAACAACCCAACTTCAGCTGAAAATGATCCTGTGGAGATAGGCTTTCACTGGGCACTTCATTTGTGGATGCCAGAGATAATTTTACTTGTACTTGTCATGACAGCAACAGTTACTGTTTTTGTCTTAGGAGATACCTGCTTTGCTTTTTTTTTTTTTTTTTTTTG
This sequence comes from Netta rufina, assembly GCF_964035555.1. Lineage (NCBI taxonomy): Eukaryota > Metazoa > Chordata > Aves > Anseriformes > Anatidae > Netta > Netta rufina. Next base: position 55,371,204 of record NC_140123.1, on the reverse strand, counting down.
ATTTTGTCATGGCTCTGCTTCTTTGGCCTTTTTGCTGTTTTTCTCAGCCATAATACCTTATTGCAACAGTCAGAGCAGACGCTCCCTTTTCTTTGCAGGAGTGAAAGAAACATTCATGAGGAATGTCTGTTTATGGGTCATGCATTGGTGAAGTTTCTCTTACACTAGGGATGGCATTGAGCTTGTACATCAACATGCTAGCACTCCTTCCGTAAAGGAATGAATGGCAGGATCCACCTTAAAAATGAATTTGAACTGTTCCACAGCCTGACGAGTATTTTTGGAACTAGTCAGCTTCTTAAAAGACGGTTTCTTCTTATTTGAAAGCTGCAAAACATATGCACTGTTGCATCATTTAATCATTTATTGTATCCAATTGCAATGGGCAAAATCCTCTCTCCATTTGATAGTGAATTATTGAAAAATGACTCTCTTCAACAATGTGTTTCTGTTGATATACTCACTCCTCCTATGATTGGTTAGACCTGTACTTCCCAAGTTTGGGTAGATGGGTTTGTTGGGACTCTCAGAAGATCTGCCCAATGAATTGAATCCATTTACCTTCCCCATTCAGTTCTGATCTTTTATATTCCATAAAGTTGATTGGAAGTTTAATATGATTAAAATGCTTATTTTTCGTTACATGGTTTAAGAACCTGGTTAGACTAAGAAATACAAGCTTTCTGCCCCAGTGATATTTCGGAACAATTAGGAATGAGTAGGGAAGTTGGAATCACTAAATTTTGCCCATAGCCTACAGAATTTTTGCATCATTGTATACTTCTTGATAACACACTTGAACACAGGTTGTTTTTCCTGCTAGAAGAGCAATAATGTTGTAATTAAACATATTTTATGTGTTACTCAGATCTATGGCTTTTTTCCTTAAAGTTTGACAGTACTGCTGGATGTCATTTTGGAAGGAAAAAGGCTGGGACTTTGACAGCACGTAACAGGATAATAACTTTTAGTTGCTGCTTGTTATATCTTGCTGCTTTGAAAGTCAGGACAATAATGATTTCTTTTCCTCTTCAGATACTCACTAGCTGGAGGAAGTACTTCATCCTACTGAAGTACTCTTTCTGACTTTTCTAAGACAACGGAGATCCAATGGTGTCTGCAGTGAAGAAGCGCGTCCTGAAGTCGTTCGCCCCTCAGTCACCAGAATGTCCTTTGGCGGAAGGATGTTCCTAAACGTGCAAGAGTGAAAATGAAGTCTCTCAGATGGAGGCAGTCTTTTTCAGCTCCTTAAAGCTATAGTTTTTTTAATGACAATGCACATATTCCAGGGAGGTGTCTTTTTGTAAAATTTGCAATGTATATTTAGGTTTGTGATAGAGAAATTGAAGATATTGAGAAACCTCAGGTATCTTGCTTTAAGAATTCCACTGGGAGATGGTGTGTGTTTGTTGGAGTTGTGTACAGATATGTATATAATGTCTTTTTTTTAAATGAGAGCCTTTCAACGTGCATAAGGAATCACTGTGTACAAAATGGTAAAGTGCTTCTGTAGATAATGTTAGTGGGGTAAATATTTGACAGGCCATAACTGAGTATTGCCTTGCCTTTATTACATGTAAATCTTGAATTACGTGATAAGTGAGTCTTGGATTGATTTTTTTTGTATGTGAAGGATTTGCCATTGAAAGATAGTTAATCCTGTACAATGGAACCTTCTATTCGTACCTCAGCAAAGACACAGTTTTATTCTGTTTCTCCAGTACTTCTTCCTTTTTATCTATATTCAGAGTGTGACTTTCTGATTATGGTACTACTTCTGGTTGCTTTAAATTGAATACACCTTGTCTCTCAAAGCTTTAAATTTAAATTATTCTGTTTTGTTTTTTTTTTCTTTTTCTTCCTATAGAATGAGCTCTTTCATGTCTTCAGTTTTAAATGGTGCCAATGCAAATTCTGAACCATATGTATTGTTCAATTTTAGTAATAGATACTTGTGAAGCTTGTAGTGAAAATTCAGATAAAATCTCTTTTCCACCTAAACACACTCGAATGCTCACACAAATAAATTTTTTTTTGCATTTATTCTGAAAACTCATTAAGATGTTGGCTCTAAGACAGTGGCAAATGTTTCTTCATTACGCCTATTTTTGTCATTAAAATTAATGTCTTGCAGCGTAAGAGAAAAATGATCCATGTATTCAGTGTTTCGTCTTGCTGCCTAAATCTGTGCATCCTTTTACTGAAAGTGATAGAAATCAGACAGAAGGACTGCAAAACTGAGCCAAGAGTGGTGTATGCTATGTCCTATTACTAACCCTAGAGAAAAAATAAAAGAAAAAAAGAAATTTTTTGAATTCTAAAATTCCAAGTATTCCTGTGACAGCTCCTGGATAGCTGACTTAAGCTTTTAAATTTCCTTGGAAATAGTAATATTATTCACAGGGCTGATTAGGTGGCTTTTTTTTCCCCCACAATATTACTTTAAGGTTTACCTTGGCGTGTTTCATCCAGGCTATGTGCAGGCGCTTATTCTTCTGGTACTTAAGAGACCATTTTTTAATTTAATGGAAATAAAATGATGATTTTAGGTTTTAAACAGTGAGGTACCTCATCTGTTTCAGTGTGTTTTTTTAAAAATAAAGACACAAGATTTTGAGCAAAGGATTAAAATAAGCATAGGCATATCTACCTGGCTTCGTATAAGAAGACTCTGTCTCTAATCATTCTGGATCTGATGAGGTTGTCGTGCAGGACTTCACAGCACCATGCTAGCCATTATTATATGAATATTTGTAGCCTTAATTATTAAGTAATTTAACAGTGTTAAAGACGCTGTTATGCTAACAGAGCTGTGAAACTCTGAGCAAGCTAAAAAAAATAGTTCACAGAAATGGGTATCTCATTCCTGTAGCCATATTCTTAGACACAACACATTTGCCAGCGTGGTTTTTCGTTATGGTTAAGCGAATTTAAGATAAATTGAACAATGCATACATTTGAGCAGTGTTTTGTAACTCCTCTTTGATCGGTATCGTTAAACATGTTTTCTGTGCTCTTAAACTTGAAGGCTAGGCTTACCCTCCAGGAAATGAAGTCAGCTCTGTTGTGAGACGTGCAGCTGAATACCGTGCAGTGGGAAATTCACCTTTTGACATCTCTGTGTCAGAACATTCAGCCATCTGATAAATACGTGCTGCTATAGCATGTGGAAAGAAATTGATGCGTTTGCATTCAAAACAGAAATAGAAAAATGGAAGCTGTCAGTGTAAGCACTTGAAATTAAAGTTAGCTTCCTTGGAGTTGCGTAGACCTCAGAGATTCAGCAGAGATGTTAAATGTATGGTGGTAGCTGGAATCTCAAGAATTTCTCAATCAGGAAATTGCATGAAGTCCTAAGGTACGTCATTTTTGACCAATCGTTTAAAAAGTAATGAATACATATATTTTTAAGTTACATATTTTGTTGCATTCCGGGATTGTGTGTTGAGGAAATACTTCTCTGTTTGAGTAGGTGGTGACAGAATTTGCTTGGTGGTTGTATCCTTTGGTTTGGGAGCTTGAAATAAGTAAGACACACAGCAAGGCTGATTAGCCAAAAGGCTGGGACATTCACAAAAAGACAAGACCTTGTTTATGGTAGAGATGTGTATTTTTATATGTAATATATAGATTATTTAAATATAGACTATCTTAAAGTGAGATTCACTGACAAAAAGTGTGCTGTATCTTGAATGTAAAATTACAATCATTTGCTATTGGAAAGTATTGATGCTTTACAAATGAGAACTGTATTGGTAACAGAAGAAGAGCTTCGTTTGAAAGAAGCGTGGCCTCGGTTTCTGACAGAAAAATAAGGGTATTGATATTTTTGAGAGGTTGTCTGATGCTGAAAACATTTGTTATAAAGTTGCGCCGACTTTTTTATTTTTAATTTTTGCAGGCGATGCATCGTCATTCAGTCTTGACTGTACTAAGCAACAGGTTAGCCCTATTTATGCAAACAGCGAAACCAGTAGAACTGCTTACTTGTCAGGGATTTCAAGGTTTAAGCGTTCAATAAACTCACTTTCTGTTTAAAGAGAAAATAAACCCAGTCATTTGCACTGAAGGCTTGCTTTTTGTAACGATCAGATGTGTAATCTATTTTTTTAACTTAATTTCCCTCGCAGTTGCACTTTGTAGTTGGTCACCGGTTTACTAAAGCACGAAGACGTGATCAGTGTAGTAGAGGATGCTTTCGGTAGATGACAGAGCAGTGCTTTCCTGAAGTGCCGTGGCTTCCTTGCCGCTCCAAACGTTTTGCATATGTGGGTAAGGCCGGCTGACCCCATGGCTCCGGGGTGGTTTTCCTGGGGCGTTTGCTTTCTCTGTAGGCGAGGGGTAAGGTAAGGGTATGCACTTGGCTGCAAAGAAGCTGGTGTCTTCGGAGTTCACCTCCTGGCCTGTCCACCCCAACTCCTTCATCTGCCTGTGCTTTTAATGTACGTGTGAAACGTCTGGCTTAGCTCTTACTCCTTACCGTGGCGTTAGGTGTTGTTTTTTTTTTTTTTAAAGATAACGATGCCAATTTGTAAAGGTTTCACGTTTTCCTTACTTTTAAGGAAACATTTTTTGCCTTCAAAACTATCACCGTTGGGAGATCATCAGAAGTGTTAATAAGCACAGGTATAATGCAAGGATGAGTACAATCACAATTATTTTTGTAAGTTGCTGGGGAGGAGCTTGAAGTATAGCACAAATCTGCAAGCTTGCTCTTTTTAACTATGTTTTGCAGATGTGCTAGTAATTGCACTGAGCGTATGCAGTAGACAACTCGTATGTAATGGTTTTCTGCCTTCTTTCTAAGCATGATTACAGAGGACAATTACAGTGTATATCTTGTTTTCTGTAACGTTGCTGCCTGTTTATAACCATGTACTTAACTTTTACTTTTGTCACTCGACACCAACGTAATAAAGCTCCTTGTAAACTACATGACCTAGAAATAAAGAAGGAAACGTTTAATGAAATCTCGCCATCTGAGTGGTCAGTTAAGATGAGATTCCGGGGTCCCTTCCCCGAAGGGGATGCTCCTGTGGGTTTCTAGGTCAGTTATTGTCCACGTGTCAGTACTGGTAAGCAGGAAGTTTGTAAATCAGCATTCAGTTTTCAATTGTAAGGATCTCAGAATTTGTACAAGAGAACTCTTGTTTCAGCTGGAACAACGCTTTCTGAGCAAGACTTGAATATATTTGGGGGAATTCAGTAAGTTTAACTCTCACAGATGGCCTACCCATGTGGGAAGTTCACTTCTCTTCTCGATAAAGTTATTTTTTTTTCTTTAATACACACATGCAAGTGATTGATAGTGTAATGTTTTGGTTTAATGTATGCAGTTTTCTATGACAGTTTGTCCTTGAGTATGGCAACGTGCCAATTCACAAATGGCAGTGATTGAAAACCTGCTTTTTATGTGGCATCCTAACAGCCTCGTGAAACTGATGAAGTGCTCGCATCACGTTGCATTACCTTAACCCCCAGTAGTGCATCTTTAATCACCCACATCACTGAATAACAATCTTTCTAACATTTGCACTCCTATAGTGCTATTCCATGACTATTTTCTGCTATTAAAAAAATGTGCGAGGGCCAAACTGCCCTTTTTTTTTTTTTTTCTCCCTCTATCAATTTTTTCTTGATAGGGAAGACCACATAATTAGTCCTGCATGGAAAGGAAAAAGGGTCAAAATTAGGCTTTTTGGGTTCTGCTTGTTTCTCTGTTTTAGACAGAACTTTGGGATGTTGCCCCAGTTTTGTTTCTAAAATGAGTGCTTCCTTGTGAGAGCTTCTCCCAGTCAGAGACTTTACCATGATGTCTGCAATCCCAATGCCTGTCTCTGCCTGCTAGCTTGTCTTTCAGTCTATTTATTACATTTTGACTGATTTTAGCTCAATTTGAGAACACGGATTGCGGTCTTAACAGTAATTAAGTAATTAATTAAAATTTTGTGAAAATAAGTAGGTCTGAGTGTCTCAGTGTGACTCATGTCTTAATGAAACAAACCACAGAGATGCTTAACCCCGTGGGGAAAAAAATCCACAGGAGTGCAGGCTTTGTGGATCCCACCGAGTCTGACAGTGAAGTTTGTGTTTCATTTTCATGCGCTCATTATTCAAAGCCAGGAGTTGATTATTCAAGGCAAATACTAACAAGTAACAAGCAGAGTGAGTCTCTTGGAGTGAACACTTTGAGTTTTTTCCACCCCGAGAGGATGGCATGGCTGGTTATGGGATGCTGACCTAGCATGAAGCTGGGAACCTGACGCCTCTCCAAGCCTTGCTGAGTGGATGGCAGCGCTACGATGTTGGTCAGGGCTAGCAGTAAGTGGTCGGCTGTCACAGCTTTCTGGTAAGCCATGGATTTATCTATTCACACACGAGAGTGGCCAGACTGTCACTTTTATTCTCTTACCATTATTTCAGTTTTGGGGTAACCTTAGGAATAAAGAACTGGAGAAATGCTGACAAATGTACTATTTAAAAAACAAAAGTTTGACTGGCTCCATTTAAAAAAAAATAAAATAAAAAGGAAAAAAGAAAAGAATCATACTATTAAAGGGAAAAAAAAAATGCCTTAGATGCTATAGAAAAAAATATTTTCCAGGCTTTCTTTGCATGAAAATGAATCGTAACTAGAAAAGCTGTTATCTGATTTCCTTCTTTTGAGAGCTCAGCAAAAACTGGCATTGATGACGAGTGTATCCCACAAGCCCCAGTGATCTAAAATAAAATTCAATTTTAGCTGAACTAAGGGCATGACCCTCCATATAATTTCCATTTTTTCAAAAAAGGGTGTTAGCACTGTTAGAGATAACAATTGTAAAGGACAGATGAAGGGACCCAGCAGTCATTTGAATTTGAAATTCTAGTGGTGTAGACCACAGGCTTTTGCAATAGATGAAATGTGTAGGTATCCTCTATTTCTTCCTCAAGTTCATTCCAGAAAAAAGCTGTCCTATATGTTAAAAAAAAAAAAGTAATGTATATTCAGTAGCCAGCAGTTGTCCTATTTATTTTGCCTCCCCTAAAAAAGAAAACAAGACTACACCAGAGGTGCTTAGCGTGGCTTGTTATAAAAGACCTGAGCTAGGTCCAACTGCCTGACCAAAAGGTAAAGCTTTCTCTCTAAGGGGAAATATCTACGGAAAAGAGCAACTGCAACCAGTTACCTGCCCAAGGGTTTGTACATTTATACATAGCTGAAGAAAATACGCTGTAATTTTTATTTTCCTTTGTCAGGGTGGCTCAGGTTTGGCCAGGGGGACTTCTACTTGTCGTAAGGAATTAGGAACCCGGCCTACTCCTTGAGATTTTACGTATGCACATTAAAATACATGCATGGATGTGTGTGTGTGTGCTGTATAAAGCACAGTCCTGAGTAACTTTTCGTGACCAACAACATCCTGCTGCTCACCAGGAGCTCTAATTTCACTGAGGTTTTCTTTGGGGAGGGGCAGAATAAAGAAGGCTTTATTTACTGTCTTCAAGCAGCAGTATGTGTGGTAGTACTGTGAGGTATTTTATTCCCTTTCGTTGTGAGCAAAGCCGTAAGCCACTTCATACAACGCAGATATTTAAGCAATTAACAGAGTGAATAGTGAGAAGAAGACAAGCTGGGGGCAGAATTGTCCCAGCTTCATTTCTCATAGTTATATTCTGTTACGTATATATTCAGCTATATTTTGGCCCCCCTGTCTAGCACTGCTTGCTCAAAGGCCCTTAGTGGGGAGAGGTGTTTCCAGCACGTTGAACTTCTGTGAATGCAAGTTCATGCCAGCCTCCTGATGAAGCGTTTCTTAAAGCGTTACGAAAAGCATCTACTCACAGCAGACTCTGTGATGATGCCCTTCCGAGTGGGCAAAAAATGACAGTGGATGCCGTGACAGCCAGCTGCACAAAATGGGCATTTCTGCTGCGGATTGGGCCCGTCCCTCTGCATACTGAGCACCAGGAGGGACAGAGCGGCTGAGGATCCAACAGCAAAACCAGGCATCACACCAGGATGTGCAGCAGGCATGGCGAAGGCTTGGGGGGTTCAGTAGCACACCCGGCTTACAGTGCTTTAGTCACAGCTAGTTACCAAAATGCTCCACCAATTAATTACAAAGAGCTGTGGTTCTTGTAGCATACAGGGTTTTTTGGTTTTGTTTTTCAAGTCTGTAAAACAAACAGCAGAATGTCACCACAGCCTTTAATTTCTTCTTGTACATACCATTCACAGTACATTAACAGCCCAAATAATATTGCACTGGATTATTTTTAAACTTTTTTTTTTTTTCCATCTTGCAAGTAGTATTCACTTTTCAAAGCCAACAGATGAACAATTTGGTCAACTTGCACCAAGAAAAATGGTTAGGTAGGAATCCTATAGTTTATTTATACCACATGGAGCTGTAACCCCAAAGGGAAATGAGAGTGAGCTGTAAACTCTTTCCTTGTTAAAGATAGAAAATTAGTAATTCCTTGTTGATTAAATGTAGAAAGACTGGAGAAAAAAAAATACAACAACATGAAATCTGAAAGTTACCTCATTCCTGTTAGACTGCTTACTGTATATATAATTATAGTCTATACTGTGAAAGTCCACCTACATTTAAAAATTCAGCAGTCTACAGATTAACATGGTAAAAAAAAAATAATATATTTTTATGTAAAGAAAAGAAATAGTGTTTGCCTCACAGGAGAAAGTTTTCAGATTGTGAAGTCATTTTTTTTTTTTTAGGTGCAATCTCTGAGGCAATAAAATGTCTTTTGGCATTTGGCACTCTAATAAGGACAATATTTTAATACTGGCACAAGCTAAAAACAGCACAGAATGACAAAATACAAGACATGAAACGAACCGCAGCCACTGGGAGGATGGTAAGCTATTTTCAACATACGGAAATCACAGTTCTGCTGAGGAACTGTGAGCTTCTGCAAAACCATACTTTTTGTTTTGTTTTTTTTCTTTTAACAAACGTAAGTTTTACTAAACTTGGAGGGAGAAATGTTTCAAACGTCCTCTAGAAAATCAGCAGCTGCTGGACAATCGACACGGCGGTTTGTTTAGCCGTCAATAGGCGTGAGGCTCTTTGTGACTCAGAGCTCGAGTGCGGGAGGCAGAGCTGGTGGCACTTCGGATCACTTCCATCCATCTGTCGGGGGCACGAGGAGACAAAAGCAAAATCATGGTAAATTCCTAAGGAGAGATTTCTTGAAAGGTTTTTCTCTGTGTAGTCATTGCCTGTGCTATTAGTCGTATAAAACCTTTATTTTTAGCGTATCTGGAAAACATCGTTGTACTTACTACTTTGCTCCCTATCCAAAGTCAAGAGGCTACAGATCCAAATGACTGCCAAATGTATATATGAAAGGAGGTTTAGAGAGGATGAATGGGGGAGAGGGGCCCCCAAAATACACTAACTTAATAGTTTAACTTGTTCTACAAGTGCAAAATTTCTTTTTTTTCCCCCTCTGGATCATCCAAGTGATGAGCAGTTGAAAACAACTGCTTGATTCTGATGCGAAAAAATGTGATTTAGCTGCAGTTACTGCTCCTTCCAGAACTGAGAAAGGGCTTTTGTGTTTTTTCCAATTCTACTAATTTATTTAATTACCTCTTCCCCACAATTTGCCTTATTTAAAGTTTTAGACTGACATGGCTAAAACTTAATTATGGGTTTCTTGACTATGAGAGGACATTAAGATCTTTGTTATGTTAATGCTTCATACAAAAGAGCTAAATTAATTCCCAGTATGAGTAAGCTCAAACCATAATTTAGGAAGAGCAGTGCTTGTTTCCCAGCTCTCCATCTAACTAGAATTCAGTGGAATGTGTAAAAATTATACACTGAAGTGGCAGAACACAGTAAGAAGAGCAGCTTCTGGGAAAAAGTTGGATTTCATTTCAGGTGTGAATTTTACAGCCAGTTGTACTAGACAGAGTGAAGTTGTTCCACACTCTACTAAAAAGTCCTGTGACCTGTTTACATGCTTCCTGATGTTTGATACACAGAGAGCTATGTACAGCCAGCCTGATTAATTTTGAATGTGCAATTCCTACATCTAATTCAAGTTTTGCAGTGATTATTACTATAGCTACCACGTGTGCTCAAAAACAACCACAGCACAGGTTCTAGCATTACCAGGTTTAACATTTATTTTAAAATTGTAAAGATTACTTTCTCTTACCGTGCTGAACTACATGCCTGTATTGCTAAATCAGTTTAGTAAATTTGGCACTTACTAACCTTGTTTGGAAAAAAAAATCATGTAATTTTACAAAATTCCGTCTCACAAAAGACTGACTTACCTTTCAAATGTGTATTCGCTTTCAGCCCTGAAGTAGTACACATGGGATTTGAAATGCAGCTTGAACACATAATCTTTGTGAATGTTTTCAGATTCGGAAGGAATGGTGAGTGAATATCCCAATAAAGGAAGGCTGGCTAAAGGATGATTGTCCTGAAAAGAAATGGTGAAAAATGCAGTGAGGTCAAATGTTAACAGGCGGGGAGAGCACATAAGTGAAATGGAAAATAAATATACACTCGTTTCAAGGCAGTTGTGTTTCTGAATTCACATGGAAAAAGTACCAGATTTATACAATGGCAACAATCTGAATTGTTTGGTAATGCCTGCCCATCTTTAGGGACCCTTATCATAAAAATCTTCAGCAAGCTGATCCTACCAGTATTTCCTGGTAAGAAATTTGTCTCAAGCCGCAGGCTTTCACTACTTTCAAGCTGACTTAAAGCAGCATCATCTGGCACCTGCAGAGCACCACATGTGTTCATCCCAGGCCTGCAAACACCCACTCCTTTAGAAATGTACTTGCCAGCCTACACCACTCACTGTTTAAGTGCTTTTGCTTAGTATGGAGTGTATGAACAAATGATTTCTCTAGCCTGCTTATGTGTAAAATATCCTTTTCTTTTTCTTTTATAATGCATAAAGCCTAGAATTGAGGATTTCTGTAATAACACAAGTGTAAGCTAGCTGTTGGAAGTGTCAGGAACCGAGTGCTCACACACAAGCTCATGCAGTGCGTTACCTGGTGCGATTTATAGAAGAACATACAGAAGTTGGTGAATACCACCCAGAGCTTCTGCCACCCGTTGCTGTTTTTGAATTTTCTTAGGAGATTTCCGGACAGCTGATTCTGAAACAGATCAAAAGTAGGCAAATAAACCAGTGAAGTGCACGGTGCAGAGGTGTACAAGCAGGTGGAAAGTAGCCAAGCCCCACATAAAGGATGTTTGCATTTCTGCTTAGCTTATTTAATTCCACCAATTTGGCTGTAAGCTCAGAACTAGAAATACCTGTCGTTCTTTAAGTGAGGTTTGTCTGCAGTTTAATGACTGTAAGAAAAAATCAGCTGCTTTTACCTCATCCTATGTGACCTTGCTGAATGTGAAAGCGGTTTGGTGAAATGGATGTATTTTTCTTCCACATTTTTCTACTATTAAACAGCAGTTAACTTAGTAATATGTTTTTGTTCATAGCTGGGTACTTCCAAAAACTTCAAACTGCTACACTTATGCATATATTTTTTAAATTAAGGTGGCTTTCAGTAAAATATTACCAAACATCAGTCAGTCTTGTTAGCCTAGTCTCTGTTCTTTTCAAATGATACTTAAAATAGAGCAATGAAAACAGAAAGTCTGACATGAATTTGTGATGTAAAGGAAAATCATGACGTACTTTGGAATTGCAGATAGAGATTGAGCTCTCAGTACCCAGTGAGTTAACGCGGTAACTTTTCAAAGATTTCAAAAGCAAGGACTATCAGCCTTGTTCTTAGCTGGATTTCAGATAATTTACAACAAGGAGAGGAATACAAGGCACAAGTATTTAGCGGCTGGCTGGAGAAAATAATCTTTTCACCCATCTACTGTAAAGTCCAGCATCACTGTACCTTGCAAATGATGGGGAGCTCTCAGTGAATTATTACTTCTCCTTCCTTGTTGAATATTAGGGCTAGCATCCGGATCAAAACAGCCATTCACATCATTCTCACTACGTAATGCAGGAGCTAATAATTTAGTTTGTAATGCTTAATATTCAAAGCCTGGTGGTCTTGATTTATCTACTACAAACTAAATATTCTCGCAAATATTGCTCTGTTTTCACCAGTCTTGGCTGTGCATTAAAGCCTTTGCTTTAGATAATCCCGTGCTCTGCTATGAGGACTGCTGACGCCGTGACCTAAGTTACAGGCATACTCCTTAATTTTCTGTTACCTCATTACTCTGGAGGATATCATAAAAGGACAGGCTTTGCATTCGGTACCAGCAGACATATGAAATGGAAACAGGCCGCTGATCACTGATCAGTCCAGCAGGTAGGGAAGTACAGTCACTGACAGAGAGAGGATCTTCTACCACAAGAAAGACAGAGAGGAGGGAGAGACACAAAGAAAATAAACGATAATGCTGAAGTGAAAGGCACCAACAGAATGACGTGAGCATGAGTGTGACCTGCCACACGTGAAGCAGCAGTGGAGCTGAAGATGTTGTCACAGAGTAACTCCAGGGTGTGTGTTTGGTCTTCACCACCATGTTTGCACACATTTGAGTCACAGGGAGGAACAAAAGTAAAGAACAATGAACCCTGATCTCTGGTAAAAAAAAGATTTGCCTAACTAAACATTTTACTCATTAGAATAAATCACCACTTTAAATTTACTTTATATCAATTTATAATAAGCCCTATGTGTTAGGGGAAAATATGAGAGCCGGTTCCACGCTGAGCTATTCCTCCTTTGCAGGATATAAAGGCATAAAAAGCAGGAAATGCACCCGCATGGGAGCAAAATGGGGCTCTCTACTTAGCATTTGCTAATGATTTTCTAAATTTTGACAATTTCCTTTGTCAAATTTCAATTTCTTCTGCTTAAAACCAGAGGCAAACTCTGAACACCATCTGTCCTGGCATCTCCCTCAGTTCTGAGTCGGGGCATCTTCTCCAGTGCAACAGAGAGCTGATATATTAGGGCTGCCTCCTGAGTGGATGTTGATAGTTTTGAGATTCCTTTTACCACTTTCACAAAACCCTCCACGTGATGAGGACTGCGATAAAGCATTCAGAGCTCCCTGTGGTGTCTCTCTGGTGAAGGAGGAACACCGAAGCAGACTTGCCACCTCACTTGGACCAAGCACTGAACTAGGTAGGAGTCTTTCATTTTAATCTTTGAAAAGCCAATGTCTAGCTCTTGTCTGCTAAGCGCAGAGTTAGGGAACGTGTTTCAGATTGGCTTAGCTGTGATCAGGGGGAAAAAAGACTTTTTATTTGGAGGTGGAAAATGCAAATAAAGAAAAAGCAGATGGGGCTGAGCAATGAGACAAGGTTCCAGAAAAGATGGCTAGGTAAAGAAAGTAAGTTAGTAATACACATAATCAAAACTGTCTGCAGCAGCTAAAGACAATATCCTTTCAGCTCGAGCAATGACTTAATGCCTCTGTCAATGAAAGCATTAAGACAGTTTGACCTGCTTCAAGTTTTCAAGAGCATCAGCACTTTGGGGACAGTTATTTCTGTAAGAATTACTGCTCTAACTGATTTCAAAAAGATGCACTGAGGGAGTGAAAAGTGTGTGCCTTGACTGAGGGCATCGTTTGAGGGTACGGGAGCCAGTTTCACATCACAGGTGTGCCTGGAACATCCCCGAGAGGAAAGAGCACTTATTGAGGAGGAGCAAAAAGGAAATTGTCATTCAAGAGCACATCTGGAGCTGCAGTTCAGATTGTTCTGAGGCAGATACCTCCACAGCAATACTAAAGTCGATCATTGAAACACTGGTATTTCTGTGCCAGCAGACGTGCACCGTAGTGTTGCCACGGTGTGGTGACTGACGTTCGAGTGAGGTGCGGGATGCACTGAGATCGTCCTCAGATTCCTGGTCTACAGTAGTTTCATCAGGAGACTCTATGAAATGCAGGGAAAAAGCATCTTTCTTCCTCTATGCAACAACATATATAATTGGAAAAATTAAACAAGTAAGTCTGTTCACAATCTCGTGAACTAGCTTCAAAACACACTTTTAGAGACAACTTTGTGCAGATGTTAAGCAGATTATTTTTTACGTGTTTCTGCAAGTGTTAGAGTCAAAGCCCACTACGCTTCATCGGTGCTTTTAATACCTTCCAAGGACAGGCACTGCCCAAGTCTCGTAAAATACTTCCTGAAATCATTATGCTTAAGTCACATCTCTATTCAGTGAAACTTTCTGCTAACATCAACAAAAACATTACAGTGGTACATACATAAATATATATATATAAATATATATAAATCAACTTCAAATGTATCAAATTGACTTGTGGCCAGCACGTATCTCCACTCTGCATAGAAGCAATCACCGACTACACTGACTAAAATTAACAAAACCTCCTCTCTAGCATTTACTTACTATTGTCAGGTGGGCTACTAGCCAGCAATTCTGGGGCAGGGCCACTGCTTTTCTCTGCCAGGTCTATTGCCATCTGAATGTCCTCAGTCCATTTGTCCATTTCAGAACGGGTACTAACAAGGAAAATTCAGGTTTTAATCGCTTTCATAAAGCTGAAAACAAACTCTAAGAAATAGTCCCAAGTTGAACTTGATTTTAATTTAAATGAACAAATACAGACATGAGATGCTAGCTTTTTTCAACATTAACTGTGTGTGTTGTCTCCATCAAATTACCTTGCTGCAACAATGATGGACTGCTGTTGACCTCGAAGTGTTAGACAATGAGGAACCCCCCATTCCTCTTCACTTTCTTCTATCTGAGAGAAAAGTCAACATGCAGTCAGACTGTAGGAAACAATCTTATTTCTTAAGATGAAACAGTGAACTGGACAAGCTTTTGCCATTAGGGAAAAGAAAAGCGAGATGGTCAGAAACAACTTTTTGAGCTAGAAAAAACTGGTAGCCTGAAAGGTGAAAAAATATTAAATTGTGCAATAACCCTTTAAGCCAAAAGCATGGCTTTTTGTCAAAGAAAGGAAGACAATGGTATTTTTATATGGGAGTGCTTTGGACACTGCAGCATAGCACAATACTGCTGTGAACCAGTCGTGCCAAATGGACATCAATAATTGAGTAGATTCCTAGAAATGTTAGATAAAACTTGAAGCCTCACCAGTGCTGAGAGAAATTCAGTTACTGTGGTAGTGATCATCTAATTCAATATCAGGAAAATGGTATAAAATAGATATGAGAACATGAGAAGTTCCAATGAAAATAATGGGGAAAATGGAAGTTTTGAAACCACCAAGAACATTTGCTAAATCATGTAAGAAGAAGAACTATTACTGGCTATTGGGCCTGAATCGTCTATTTTCCAGAAGAATTGCAAAAGGGCGCAGAGTGACATATTGCTGCCTGCAGTTTCCCACTACCTTGGCTTTAAGATAAATAGATAGAAACACTAGGAAACATTTTTTCATAGGATTGAAATTGCCACTACTGATTACTTGCCTCAAACAGTGTTTCTATTAGCAAATGGTTATGAATCACTTTTAAGAATCATGGTTAAATTTATGGTCTGAAAATATAAAGAAAAAAAAACCCACAACAACAACTTATCTGAATCAGAGAACAACCCTTTGCTACTGCTCTCACTCCAGCAGAAACTGAGCAAGCAACAAAGATGGGACCTTAAATAACCATTTAAGCATGAATTCAACTTCTTGTTATACTTACTGTCATGCCATACAGTGGTAGATGCCCATGGACTTTAAACTGATTTGATGCTGTCAGGCCTCTACTTGTGTACAACAAAATATCATTAAACTGAAAAGCAAGAATAAGCATTGTTAGAATTATGTTGGCACACATAGAAAGATATCAGAATAGTAAATACAAGAAAACTATCCGGTACTGGCAGTCCTAATGCAAGAATCCAAAATACTGGCTTCCACAATATCTCTCGTATTATCCCTAATACCTCGTATTGTCATCTGTTACCATCCCTGCCTTCCTTCCCAGCTATTCTCTGGCATGTTCTCACAATTTTCTATTTGATACCTTCTATTATTCCAATATATTCTCATCCCATTATGATCTCTGGGTCAAAATTAACAAGCCACAGCAGTGAAACCAAGTAGGACCTTTCACAGTCTGGGGCAGTTTGAAGCAATGGAAGGAAGAGAAGCCTGTTTCATCAATACTTTATCCTGATTTGTGTGGAAAGGAAGCATGCCCCAAGACAGGTGTGTCCAACTCTACTCTTCGGGTGGTTATCTATTACTCCACGTATTTTGAAGGAAGCTGTGAGACCTGTTTCATATAGGTGACTAGGTTAGAAATGTCAAGGTGGAGTGACTATTTCTTGACATATAGAACTTCCTACATGTTTGACAACAACATGTCAAATGTCCACCTGCATTTGGTTGCATGCTGTAAAAATAATGGTCAATTTTCACTGACCACATGTCAAAAGATGTTCTCCTCAAACATGGCTGTTGCATCAAGAGAATCATACTCTGTGGAGGGAAACAACTCTCACCAGAGTGCTACAACTGAATAGCAATCATTCATGGAGTGATGTGGATTGGCCACTAGAGGGGGATTTAATTTTGCCAATAATTGCTCATGTGTTTGGAGTCACAGAACACTGATTCAGGCTTTTATCTCCAAGAAAGATTCTGGTCCTTGAGGGAGATGACAGACTTCTCCGAGAGTGCGAGTGACTGCCAAAAACTGAGATTGATTTAAGAGTCTTGTCTCAATTTTCAGCGTTTTATACAAGTATAATATCAAGGCATCATCTGGCAATGAGAATGGTGGTATGCAAGGAAATATGCACCATATCCATTAGGCTCCCTCTTTAGCACCTTTATAGCCATAATCTTACCAAGGTAAAACTAGCAGTTACATGTTGGGCTCATTTGGGAGAGTAAATGCTAAAGACCCCATAAAATCTATCACGCTTGCAAGCTTTTCTATACATCTTCACGTTTTGCACACAAGGGACCGAGTTTGAGTTTTCCTGTCTCTGACTCTTTATGTCCTGCCCTGTACCACCAGACTATAAAATCTGGGCACTCTGCTGGGCATCCCAGTCCCCCGGCATCAACAGCTGAGCTGCAGCAGGACTGGGGTCCTGGGAGCAAGTCAGCTTTCCAGGAAGAGAGGAGAAACCATCTGGTCAGCTCTTGTGGATTCCAGACTGAGTGAGATTGCTGCAACCTGAAAATGCTGCGAGTGATGGTGGGAGGAGATAATTTTTCCTAGTGAAATAGCTTCTAAATGTATCTCCAGGTAAAGGCAGACCCATCAACACGCTAGGCATGCCCGGGCTGAAACTGGATGGTTTGTGGAGAAACTTGTTTCTGTAATGTGTCCTGAGAGCATTATGTGGATTATCTTTTATATCACTCAGAGTTATTCTTTATCTTCTTTTCTGGACATGATCACTAACCCTGGTGCCACTTTTCATTTTGTAATGACTCTTCTAATACTTAAGACAATGTTGCTAGGAGGTATTATTTTATCATGGTATTCACGCTGTCATATAAAAATAAATAGTTTTATCTTTGTAAGCACTGACAAAGAGAACATTGGTTTTGGAAAGAAACATATATTCTTAACAAACAGCTAGGTGATGTATTTTGTTGATTTAACCAACTGTTTAAAAATACTTACTGTAATTCACAGTTCCAGTTTGCTTAATAGTTGGCTACAGTTACATGTCAACATATAAAGAAAAATCGCCTTCTCGCTTACCAGAAAGAACATTCGTTGCTGTAAACCTTTTCCGGACAATTTACTAAGACTGCCCAGTCTAATGAACTCCTGTAGGAAGCAAATACAAAATAAATATATGTCTTTTGCCAAAATGATTATGATTTTTTAGTATGCAAGAATAAATATGACTACTTGGTCATAAGACTGAATTGATTATCAGTCACCGAGATTTTTTATTATCTTTACTAAATATGTTAAAAATCTTTATAGGATATTTTCTTTCTATTCTTAACCATCTCTACCATCAACTGCTGGATAGTATTTCATTCATTTCAGGAAAATTCAGCTAGGCAAAATTTTCTGTACCTAACATTGATTCTTTCAGACAGCTAGCTACCTCTTTCATCAGTTTTGAATGAATATTCATACTACAAATGATGTAAATGCTAATGATAAGTGGGTCTGTACGTTACTTATTATATAGACACTGGTCAGCTTGTGTTGTGTGTATGGCATGTACAGCTCTTCACTGAGGTGAAAAATCAGCTGAACAAATCAACATCAGCAGCAGGAAAGGAGGGAAATTGGTCTGGCAGCGTGAGCTACCCTAGTACAGTCCATGTCAAATAATACAGTGCATTACTTGAGATGAAATTGTTTCAAAATGTTTAGGGATGTAATTATCGGAAGAGCATCACAACCAGAACTTTCAAACCACTGGGGTTTCCTGGATTTATTGTCATCTATAACATAACTCCACCGTACACATACCTGAACCCCATCAAAGCATAGTTTTTCAGTCACTCCCTCCAGCTTCTGCCAAGAGGTTTGTATTTATTTATTAGTCTTTTGAAGGTCATTCTGCTCATATTGTGCATGTAAAAGGCATATAAAGCATCAGAATCACCTGCAACTTAGCAATGAATTAGCTGTAGGAAGATTAATCTGGTCAGAGAGATACTTCAGTTGCCTTAGGGTTTCTGTGGTGTGTCCAGCCCCCTACCCACATTAAGTTAGGGTGGGAAAAATGCCTAGAGAAGGTTATTCCTTCTGTCACAGTGAGCTCACGGTACCAAAGGGGCCACTGGAAGCTGTGCTGGCACCACATAATATTAATCACAATTACTATTTATGTGGTACTGCCTTATGGTCAGTACTCCCAGGCCTAGCTCCAGCAGGGCAAGCACTGCCCAAACCCACAGCAGAGCCGCAGGCCATCGCCATCTGCAAGCAGAACCGACTGGGGGATGCTTTAATATCCAGTACGGGAACCAGGCTGGTGGCTGCAGAGACTGGGGCAACATGAAGACGATGGTTACCCAAAGCCACCACCATTAGGACAGCCGAACCACAGGCCTAGCACGAGAGGCCTCCTCGGAGGCTCCCCTCTCTGAGACGTGGCACTGGGCCACCTCTGGGTAACACACGGGCACCATCGGCACTGCTCAGCAGCATCTGCCTTCCTGGCTGAGTGGCCAAAGGGCTGGACAGCAGCAACGTCTTGGGCATCTGCCAGAGCGTGGCAGCCAAAACCTTTCCCCTTGGCAGGCAAATGGCCTCTGCCCCCGGTCTGCCGCCTTCTTGAACTTCCTAGGAGAGGAAGACAGCTCTGTCTTTAAATAGAATAGGGCAGCAGCAGCAGCAGCCAGTGACAGCGTTTAATTTCATGTGATGGAGGATGCACAGGCTGGGAAGCGTCCTGAGGGGCTTGCCAGGGACGTGCACGGTCTGTGGATCACTGGAAGGGAGCACGAGCCGCGGTGGCTGCTGGAGGGACAGGGAGGAGGTGAAGTGAGAGGGTGGGGGACTGCTGCAAACCGAGACATACCTGTGCTCAGCTCCACTTCAACCCCCTTATCTGAAATGTTTAAATCCTTAAACGAGCAAGAGCACGGAGAGGCCAGAAAGCTGCCTCTCTGCCAGGAGCCTGTGGTGGCTTGAGGCACGGACACGGCTCTGCAAGCAGACCCCGGGCTGGATGGCCAGGCTGCAGGGCACGTTCAAGCACTGCCATACTTGCAATCCAATCCAAAACTCATCTTTTATTCCTAGCTGTTTCCCAGAAACGTATGAGGGGCAGGAACAGTCTAGCAATACATTTTCTGTTGCCACAAGCAGTGCCTTTGTGTATTATGCACAGGAGTCAGGGAAGTAAGGAAGAAATCACTTCTACAAGGCAGCTCTCAAGCTTGCATGCACAGATTCGTGTACACGGAAGAGCAGAAAAGGTTACAAATTCTGCAGAGGGTCATTTATTCTGAAATAAGCCTGTGTTTTAAAAATGCATGGCAAGTAAGGAAGAGATGTCCTCATTCCCATAACATAATTAAAAGTATTTACTTAAGGCAACACTGTCTCAAAAAATACTGCCTAACATTACATGCAGACTAAAGAGACTGCTCGTCCCCAGGGCCACGAGTTTCAAAGCCAGACATCATGAGCAGGCTGAAGGTCCTCCAGCACAAATGTCTTGCTTTCCTTTAATCTGCTACACTCTAGCACCGAGGATTGAAAAAATAAAATAAGGGCAGAAAGAAATGAGGAAATGTGCAACCGCTCAAGCTCTGAATGCTGAGATAAATGTTACATTTTTACTGCCTCTTGTAATAGATACTTGGAATTGCCTACAACCATCCAAATCTATACATAAAATAAACCTAATAAAATCAGTAAAAAATAATAAGGATGATTGCTTCTTCCCATTTTAAAGGCTGCTGTTTTCTATGACATTATTATGTTTACATTTGATAGCTTTTTGTGAGAAAAAAAGGTTCATATGAGGAAAGGCAATTTCACAGATGCTCCAAAAAAAATACCAGATTTCCAAAATACACCTAATGCTTTGAAATGATATCAAAGCTTGGTCACAATTCTGTTACTTACCCTTCCTGGGATCACCAGATTGTCTATGCCTATCAAGTCTTTCTTGAGTTCGTGCAGCTTCTGGAAGTTCTCCATCTTTATCATATTGCCATGGAGCTGAGCCACCATTTCAGAAATCTCAGCCAAAGCAGCTAGATAAAAAAACCGTGACATGCTTATTATAAACTTACAAGGATGTTCAAAAAGAAAGACTTCTGTCTGCAGCAAGCAATTCACGGACATCGTCTTCTTTGCGACACTCTTTTCCTTCACAGAATAAACCTGCTCAGGCAGACTAAAACCCACACAAACTCTGAACATCATCTGACTAAGGATGGAGCATTGTCATGAAGAGACCATCAGTTTCTTGCTCTATTTTAGCTGCAGAAACATTGTAGGAATAGTCAAGTCAACTCATGGTAACAGTCAAAAGATTCTACTAAAGCATTTAACTCAGAGAATTGGGCTGAAAATCACTTTATCTTTTCTGGGGGACCAGCTCACAGCACTGCTCCCTGTGCCATCATGTACATGAGCACCGACCTGGATACACCCAAACAGACAGGCAGTCTCTGAATGGGCTGAACACACTCTTTGACTGATATTAGCACTGGAAAAGGAGTTACAGCCCTCTGCATTTAAAAAATAGAGCTAATGGCACAGTAACAGTGGTTCCTCCTTCCTGTATCATTGCTCAGAGCACAGTTTATCCACGTGTTAACAACAGACCTGTGTTCTCTGCTGCCTGTCACTTGGTGGGATTCAAATCCACATCTCCCCTTTTCTTGCTGCCTTTACACCCTGACCTTTAACTGAAATCTGCAAGCACCTTAGTAAAAGGAATCAACACATCACCCTCACCACAGAGCCTTGGCTAGAAGACATGAAGGCACCACTTGCTGTCCTCCTTGAGGTCTTTCAGGCAGCAGCTGCATTTGGGCAAACACCCGTGTCATGTAGCCCTGCAGTGTCACCGACCTCTCTGGCATTTCCTATCGCCACAGATCAAGTTGCCTCCTTATTTTGTGCACTGCCTCCTGCAGGTCTCATTGCAAGGAACTCAGTTCAGCCAACACCATAGAGCTTGGGGCAGCCATCCTGGGCACTGTCCCCTGCCCACTCCTTCTGTGGATCTGCCCTGAGTGCTAAGGGTATGGATAACATAGGTATCATTCAATTTAGACAGCTTACAATGGGGAGGAGGGAGGGTACATGGAAGGAGGAAAGCAAATCACTGAAAAGAAATAGCAAGCGGTGACCTCAGACCGCAGGAAGAAAAATTCTTCACATTTGGAAAAAAAAAATACAAAACCACACACATGTTGGCAGCTTTGAGTTCTTGAAACAAATCGTGGAAGTGGTAACAGAACAAACTGTATGTCTGGAAAAATAATACTCTCCTTAAGACATAACAACAGCCGCTGCACAGGGTCAGACCGAGGGTTCACCTGGGCCAGCGCTTTGTGTTCCCAGCAGATATCTAGGGAAAGCTGGCAAGCACAAGGCAAGCACATCTGGTGTGTCTCCTGTGTTCTCTCCCGACCTCCCAACTGTTTTCAGCTGAAGAGACTTCCTGAACTGCGTGCCATTTCTGCATATTTAATAACCCCCAGCAGCTTTCTCTTCCAAATGTTTGTCCAGAGCGTGCCATAATGTGTATGCAAGGACAACCTTAGTCATACCACTTCTGGTCTTCGGAGTGCTTGATTTTGCAACTCTTTGAATGTAGGCTTACTTTTTTTTTGGTTTTGTTTGCACATGCACCTCTAACACTCCCCAGCTCCAGGAACTGATGTCTTCTCCCTCACTTACCTCTCGAATCCCTGAAGTCTACGTGGGCTGGTGGGTAATGCTTGCAAAGCCTCTCCATTATCTGCTTGTAGTGCATGAGCCTGTGCAAAGGCCTGAGGAGAAAGGTATTGAGAGGCAAGTAGCAGACTTTCTGTAGCTCGAAGTCCCTGCAAAAGGTCTCCAGCTTGCGAGAGTTCTTGATCCCATTCTCCAGCTCCATTAAAATCTCATTGTGCTTCCACAGGTGAATTGTCAATTGCTTATAGGCACAGAGAAAGAACAAGCACATGGCAGAGCTATTAGCAAACACGGTGAGATGTGACTCATAAACATTCATCCCAAACCTGTACCAGTAAAAAATCCAGCTCTCACAGCAGTTGGGATTTTGCGATCAGAATCGCTGTGCAACACAGTGCCTCTGATATGCACTTGAAAAGAAGAAATGTCATCACTAATGAGATGCACACCCCCCCCGGACGCTGCTTTCACTGTAAGACGAAAGTACATGAGTGAACAAAGCTAAATCTCGCATCAGGGAGAAGTCCAAAGGCAAGGAGATGACATAAACATAGCTCGTGCAAGCTGGAGCAACAGGGAGAGAGTGGAATCCAGTGCCAGGAAACATAAATGGATTTTATAGGAGCATGAAGGCATTTAAGTGCCCCTGATCACTTAGGTGGTTTTGGAGAATTGAGATGTAGGCAACTGGACTTCTGGCTTCTGTTCCCCTGTTATTAATGAGAAGTTGCATCTCCTGGGAACCTGAACAGACACACAAATACAGGTGTCCAACAGACATGGCCATGTTGGAGTCCTCCATGCTCAGATTACATCCTCTCCTACTTAGTGCAGTCACTAAGATGATCCCACTGGCAGTGGGAGAGTTATGCACCAGCAAGGGAATGAGGTTTGCATGGAACATCTAACTTCACGTAGGTGCCAGCATCACAGGTCATCATGGGTCTCATCTAAAATAATTCAGCAGTATTTTACCAAACAATTAACGTAGGGGTTTTGTTTGTGTTTTGCAAAATGTGACCTGATTCTTCAGGATGCACAGAGCTTCTCTGAGCAGCTAAATAAGGTCTCCCAGTACCTGGCAAAATATTAACCAGCAACAAATCGAATGTGTATGTTGAATGGATTGCAGAAGACATTCTGGTTTAATCTAAAGCTTGTGATTTTTGACACATTTCCAATCAACTCCCTCTCCCTGTGATATGTGACATCTTCACCATAAACACGACTGCCCTGCAGCCTTCACTTCATCCCCAGGCTATGTATTCGTCCTACAGGCCTGCAGCTCTGGCAGCAGGCAAAGACACCGCAGACCCCCGGGACCAGTAGAGATGCTGCCCATTAATTGCTTGACTTCTCTCCTAAGTTAATTAAACAAGGAGGGTCAGTTTTCAGATCTCATGATAAAGATGTAGAGTTTTAACTAATTTTATTGTTTCCTAGGCAGTTCCTTAGGTCAAACTGGGTTTTGCCTCTTTCTTCTGTGTATCTGTTGTTATCAGCCGTGGTGATAGTGATTTGCTCATCGAAGCACCTGGAACAAAATCCTCTAATGGGAAAGGGAGAACAGCAAAGGTGAAAGCACACCAATGGGCCTAAGTTACAGTGAGGTTGTATACTGCCTTTGGGCTAGTGCCACAGGAGGACTTGGAGGCAGTGAAGGACAAAATTTAATGTTGCGAGGTACTGAGAGCAGGAGGACAATGTGTCAGAAGCTCACCAAGACTCCAGAAACTTTGTGTATCCCTTTAGAGGGGAGGAATGGGGGTAGAAAAGTCCCCCTGCATTTCTTCCAATGCATCTGAATTGTGTCTTGAGGGGAAAAAGCTGTTCCTGCTAATGCAGAAAGGGTAAAAATGCTTTATTGGTGACACAGCCACCTATGTACTGGGGACTGTGAATCAAGGCTTCTACACTCTCCTCTTCCCACTTGCTCTGTAATTGCTTCCATGCCACTTAACCTCTCTGCACATCCGTCTGTCCTTTCAGAAGATGAGCTCAATACCAACTACCATCTGAGGAGAGCCATAAAGTCCAAACCGCCCTGTCCTCCAGCCAAGGACTCAAGGCTGCTGCATGTACCAACGGAGGTCACCAGGGAAGGATTTATCCCGTAGTTTGGAGGTCCACATGCCGAATGTGTAGTGCTGTCCTTTGCCAGGCACTGATGGATAGGCTGGATGCACAGACACATTAATAAGGTGAGCTGTGTGCTATCTGTCCGTACTCTCAGAGTCTGCAGGACTCCCGTGCCTGCCTTCCACGCAGTTTGTTCTAGCTATCAGCAGTGCCTGGCCTCACAAATGCTGCTCCAGGCAGATTGAGAGCGGAGGCACAGCCCGCAGAAGGTTACGTTCCGATTTACTGCTCATACACCTATTTTTGCTTTCAGCCTTAAAGCTGAAAAGCAATTTAATTATTCATTCAAAAATCTTGCGTCTAACTTGGCACTGTAGCACACAAGTAGAAGTTCCCCAAATCAAATCAGGGTCCAGGTTCCAATCGCTGCTCCTGCAATATTTTAACGTTTTTACTTGCATGCACAAGTAGGCACGGTTGGCTTTTGAACGATCTCTTCGGAAATGACAATTCTGATGTTTTGTCTCTATTTGAAAGAATAAAGAACTGGAAGTGAAATGTTCCTGAGCTTTTCTGTGTAGTGTTCCTAAATTTGCAGAGGGGGTTGGGGAAAGGGGCTGTGCAACTTAATGTCGTCTTGCACTTCTGCAATCTCGGTGCTCACCCAGCACTTGGTATCTCATCAAAGGAAACCGGTGTAGCATAAGCTTTGATTAAAACTGGCGAAAACCAGCACAATGGGCCACATCACATAAAAACGAAAACGCAGGCTGATTCTAATCCATGTCAAAGCGTAATGGTTATAGGATCACTCCTACCTTCATGCTCTGGATGTTCTTCAGCATAACATCCCCGATTCTTTGGTAATCTCCTTTAATGTGAGCATTAGAGCGGCCTTCCCTGTCAGCAACAGAAACTTCAGTCAGGCAGCATAATCACTTACACAGAAAGGAACTCAACAGCTCATTTCTTTCACAACCCTAACCCCCGTGCTCCTGGGCTCGGGAGCGTGCGAGGCATCTTCCTGACAGACGCGTGACTCCCAGGGACGGCTGGCTCCTCACCCAGCCTGACAATAGCGAGGGCAGGCACTTCACAGAAGGATTAGACCTTTAAAGAAAATTGCCGGGGTTTTTAAACATGCTAGAGGAGGCTGGAAATGCCTGGAGAAAAAGACATCAAAATGCCGTTGCGATACATGGGCTGAGAGCAGGAGGACGATGCTGTGAGGAAACGAGAACTGCACCCCAGAACAGGAGGCTCCTGCTCTGAAAAGCTTTCGGCTTGTGTAAGGGACAGTGGGGGAAAAAATTAATCTGCCCAGCATCTGGGTTTGACTCATGACTGTTACATGCTGGCAGAGAACTGACTTCCAGTATGTCACTTTTGGTATGAAGACTGCAAACTGCTCCCCTCCCACCCAGCCAGCTGCACTTGGGTGGGTGCTCCCTTTGGGAGAAGCCCAACTTCTGATGAAAAAGATGTTTCTGCTTCTGAGCCCATGTGCGAGACAGGCAGGGATGTCACATGCTGGATGAGCCCAAACACATCATCTAGAGAACACTGGGGGAAAAAAATCATGAATGTGAGAACCTAACTGGTACAGATCTGTTCCAATTAAGTTCAATTTTCAAAAGAAAGTCAGTAGGGGGATGAGAGGAGAAGCACTGCTCCCCTCCCCTTTCCAACTGCTAATACTGCACCCAAGGTTCCTGCAGGGTGGCTTTTTTTCGAGCTGTCCTCAATTTTTTTTTTTAAATCCATTGCAATTCCCACATCTGCTTATTGGGAGGCAGATCTGCAGATAGAGCAATTGCAATTCGGACGAAGAAATGCACTACCTTGGAAGAGGACAGAAATATAAGCAACTTCTCCCTGAGCCCAAGAAGAACAGAACCTCTGCTTTGGGTTACTGCTGATGGATATATTGTTTTTCACTCATTTGCAGAAGTTCACTCTTTCAAGAAAATTCTGTGTGCAGCGAAGGAATAAATGGACAACCAGATGGTAAATCCCTGCCTTGCTCAGTAGCAGCAATTTAGCCAGAGAAGTCCCACACTCACCAAATCACAGAATGTGACTTGCAGCTGTTGTTAGGATATACTTTCCACTGGTGAGACCCGTGGAAAATACATCTATACATGTATTAAATCTCTACGTTATTACGTGAATAGACATATTCAGACATATTTTGTTTGGTAAAGACAGACATGGTTATGTTCATGCTGGATACCCTCTCTGCATCCTTTTCTAACTGGGAAATGCAGAGGGCACGGATCATGAGTGCTACATAGAAACATCCTCCACTTCATCCTTCCACAAAGGGCCTCAGCTGATAAACAAGGGATTGTTCCATGTTCATTTGAACAACATCCAGCGTCATAGGCTGCCTTTAATTATTTTCTATTGTGCTAAGTCTCTCAGGCACTCACACGGCTATTGAAGTAAGAAAAATACAGCTCTCTGTAAGACTTTTTATGATTTTCTGAAACCCAGGGCTACACTGGGGTAGGAAGTCGGGCTGTGTCAACGGTAGCTGCAATTAGCATTGCCTGTTTTGCCAAAGCACTACATTAAATAAATGCTGCCATAGTCAAAACTATGAAATATAAACCTAAGAAAGGGTCTATACTGCCAGGAACAACAGGGGTATGCACGTATGGGCATCACAAGGTTATAGTTTCTGAATTACCCGAGGACAAAAGCCCAGTTTCTCTCTCCACAAACCTTCTGCAGCCCCCCCCCGTGCTGCTCCTTCCCCCATGTCCTCTCCATCCAGCAGCTCCCCCCACCGGCCTTCCCTCCGAGAAGCTGTAAATAAAACTTCCCAGCCTCTAAGGCTCCACTCAAAGTGGCTCATCTCAAAGTGCCCCCGACCGAAACCCACTGACATTTGAAGTCCCAGGCAGTAGCGCCGCACTGGTGGGAAGCGAGCGAAAGCAGCTCTCCGCCCGTGCAGCCAGCAGGCAGCATCCCATCCCGAACGGCTCACGCTGAGCATTTGCACACAATCCCAGAAACGTCAAAGCCAGGCGAATCTGTGCTGCTGCCAGGAACGACGTGGTGTTCGGTAATTATCTCTACGAGAATTCGTGCTTTATGCGTTGTTCTCTGACTCCCTGGCATTGCCTCGGCCCCTTTTTTATGGCTTTCTGTTTGATTTAATCTAATGGACTTCAGCAGTTTGGTACCTTTCTGTTGCAGTGCCAAGATAAATAATAAGGGCATCATCGCAGGCTGTTATTTTTTAATAGAAAATTGCTTTTCTGATCTCAAGGCTACACATCAGTTGGCTGAAATACTCCTTGCCAAGCTCATACCCACCAGATAGCTACTCGAAGGCTGACCCCGAGCCTACTGAAGTCACAGCGAGTGCTCCCACTGACTCTGTGAACTTCAGCTAATATTTAGTGTGGTTGCTCGATGAACAGTCGGGTCCTTATTTCCTAAAAGTTGACCCCCTGGCCCCTCTTCAGCTCAGCCAGCACTGGCTGCTTGCACAGCATCTCACCACATTCCTGCACGGCATCAGGAACATTCCCCTTCATTAGCTTTTGCCCAAAGCCTTTTTTTTTTTTTAACAGTTTGTGGGTTTTTACATCTTGCTCAGCATCTTGCCAGGGAGACAAAGAGGGAGAGAAGGGGGATCCCCAAAAGCGACAGCCTCTCTCCAGCTGCTGGCTGAATCATAGCAGCCAGGCCAGCAGAGGTAACCCGTGCTGTAGGCAAATGAGTCCTGCTGGAAGAGGTAAAACCCGAAGAAAATCCAGAAATGTGATGGCCAGGCACCGCCCCTCACTCCAGCCATTCTCCCTGCTTTGGTTCTTTATTCCCACACAAATGCTGCCCCTTGTAACAGAGATGCTTTTCCCACTGGGGATGATGCACAGCTACATAGGCTGTGATGCACAGCAGAAGGGTGGAAAGCTGAAGCCAGGTGTGGGGCCAGGAGGGGAGGGGCAGGATGGCTTCACATCTTCCTCCTAAAACCTGTCTTGCACTCCACCCCAGCTCTCTGCCTTGACTCGGCAGCAATCCCTACACTACACTGCTTTTTTCCCCAGCTCCCCGACATGCAAATCCCAAATAAATAGGAAGAAAAGAACCTCCCCTGCCCAAAGAGCATCCAAACACACAGAGGATTAAAAAAGCCAAACACCCAACCCATTGGATGGTGTCTTACTACTTCAGGAGCCCAAAGCACAGAAGCAGAGATGAGAGCTCTCCCTGCGGGGTATGTTTTGAGTAACAACACTCAGCTTGCTGAGGGGGAAGAAGCTGCTCATTTGTTGTGCATCGATGGCTGAATCGTTCTTCTTACTTCTTGTCTTCATGGGTCACTGTTTGGACATGGTGTCTGTCTGCCAGTGACAAGTGACAGCTCAGGGAATAGATTCCCACAAATTTTCATCAAGAGCTGATTCTACAGAAAATGCAGAAGCTGTTTTCCCCAGACATTACGTGCCCTTGCTCCACTTAGAGTGGGGAGGTCTAATGCTACTGAAAATTAGGCTGAATATTGGAGATACTGTTCCATAATAAGCTCATTTCCCACTTGTCTACAAATAGTCCCTTCCTTTTTACCATAACACAAGTGTACAATTGCAAGCAAAGGGGAGGTGACCAACTTTTTATCTGATAAGAAACTCAGGAAGAACCTTATATAATACTAAAAAAGGCCACCAGAGCCCATGCAAGCAGCTATGTTGGATTTTCCAATTATGCAAGCTACTCAGTGCACATCAATGAAAAAAAAAAGGAAAGGATATCTTGGGTCAGCCCATACTATCCTCAGTCCTCCACAAATGCCAGTAGGAGGCACAAAGATCTGATGAGGATGGTGGTAAGGCAAAGGAGGGAAAGGTGTCTCAATGTAGATTTCTTTCCAGGTCAACATAAAAACATAAAATTGCAGCCCTTCAATTGCAGAAAAAAATAAATAAATAAAAAAAATCAGTTGCAGCAAATGATATTTGAGTGTGTGACCTTCTGTTACAGGCTTGGGAACAGCATCTCCCTCCTGGGTACTGCAGCTCATCTTTAAGCACTCAGATCCTTTAGACATTTTAAGAGCACTGCTAACCACAGTTGTAGTATTAAGCAATACCTTAAACATTCCCCACTGAAACTACCTTTTCCGTAAGACAAACATTTCGCAGGTGAAATACAAGAGTCCGTAAAAGCAAAACACCCTCTTCCTCTCCCACAGTGCTTATTAGGCAGTGCCTCTCAGCACCCTGCCCATTAGAGATGCTGCTGCAGTTGTCTTTCCAGGCAGTAAGTGTTGCAGGGATGCTGTTCAGAGCAGAAGACGTACTGCTGAAGCCACCAGAGCTACCCAGAGCCCCACCAAGCCTTAGGCAAGCTACCCCTGTTGTGGGAGAAACCCAATCCACATCAAATATGTGTCACAATGCTTTTAAGCAGGAAGAGATCAGAGCAAGAAACACCTCGGGATGGACACCTGTACTGAGAACACCATGACACTGTGGCTGAGAACAGAGAAGCTGTGGGTGCCCCATCCCTGGAGGTGCTCAAGGCCAGGCTGGATGGGGCTTTGGGCAGCCTGGGCTGGGGGGAGGTGTCCCTGCCCATGGCAGGGGGTAGAACTGGGTGATCTTTAAGGTCCCTTCCAACCCAAACCATTCTGTGATACCATGACTATGTGATTTCTCACCCTGCGGTGGCCCCTCCACAGAGGTGATCCCAGGCACATCCCTGCTGGGAGGGCCACTGAGATGACCCTAATTGAGATGACCCTAACAGGGCTCTGGGCATGACTAATCAGGGACTGGTGATTCCTTCCCCATCACTTCAAAGACATTTGGATGTAGCAGATCTCTAATCTCCAGATGTGCCCAAAAATGACTTCAGTAATACAAATTGTCTCCTTAAAATGGAGTTAAATGCACCGAGGCCTACTTAGAGTCACCAGGACTTTGTCTCAGGACTCCACATGGTGTGACTGTGAGATTTGTACCCCAAATACATACCTCCTGGCTGCACACCGTACAAAGACATTTCCAAACCTGTGCATCCCAGAGATGAGGAACCAGCTGAATCATCAGCACTCATGCATTTGAGAAGGCAGATAAGGATCACAGCTTTGTTTACACAAACATTTATCAGGCTGTTCTTCCTGACCACAAGTACTATTTCCCAAACAAAAAGTGGTTAATAAATCAGCATTTAGCTCATCTGCCTAACACCTCTCTGAGTGCTTTTTATTACAGGTTTTCAAGCCGGGCTCCCATGAATCCTGATTGAGCCTTCGCCTTTCATATGCTAAGATCTAAGAGCTTTCTTGCAAATTGCCAGGCACACATTTCGCAGCCACATCTGGCAGAGCCGAGCGGCAGCATCTTTCCTCAGAAGTGCCTTCGAACAGGGAGTCAAATTATTGGCTTCCCGGCGAGAAGATGAGTCTTGCCTACATTTCTTGAAAGTACGTAATGCTTTTTCTTCCCAGCACATGGATAAGGCCCAAAACACCGATTCGCACTTCCTAATAGGGCTTCCTGGGGTGGAAATGGCTATCCTGGTTTGCCCGGGCATTGCTCTCTGCAGTGCTTTAGTGATCGACCAAGGGGGGAAAATTTATGGCTCGCCATTTGCCTCCCCCTGTCAGAATTGTCAGAGATTTCTGTCAGAAAGCAGTGCGGAAACCTGAAATCCAAACACTTAAATGGGTGTGGAAAGATGAGCTCAATCTTTTGGCTGGAAAACATCGCTTGTGATCGCCCAAACGACCAGGCTATTAGACAGCTCACATAAATGCAGGAGCAGAGCCTGACTGACTTCTTGGCTTCAGCTGGCTGGATGCTAACGGAGCATGCCATGCTCTGGCTGCGCTGCCCACACCTCTCCCTCCTTACCAAAAAGTCTCTCAGGCCCCTGAAAAACAGGAGCCAGCTTGAAGACACTGGGATATTGCTCCCATATGGAGTAGCAAAAAGGGTTGGGAACTCCTGGCCTTGCACCCAGAGCCTTGCTGAGGGGCAACCTGGGTGAGGAGTCCTGGTACCCAGTACCAGAGTGCCTGATGCTCTCCTCCTGGCTCGTGCTAACAGGACAGGCTCACGTGCATCATTCTTTCCCACCTCAGATGGCTGCCTGCTCTTTTTCCCTCCTCTTCCTCCCTTGCCTGCCTGCCTCCATCCACCAAGGCCATCCTTCCTCTCCTTGAGGCACAGGGCCTCAGCAGGTCACTTGGTCCAGGAACATGGTCAGTGCCATCAACAGAGGGCTCAGCACAGCTGCGGCAACTGTTGGGATTCCTGGGATGCTTCACTGAGCTGGAAGCAGCACAGCACAGGGGTCAGGCTTCCCACACAGGTGGGAAACACCGGCCACAGCATGCTGTTGCTGATCTTGTGATGCCACACGGTAAAAGCGCTGCGAATCGGCTCAGTTTCACGGCCAGAACCTCTGGCTGTGAAAAATGCAGTAAATTCCAATTTCCTGCAGTTGGCTATTGGTGTCAGCATCAATTCCCATCTTGTTAAAAAACTTTCTCACTGAGATCTGCTGCTCTTAGGAAATGTAGTATGAAAAATGGGTGGGTTGTATGAAGAAACAAATCAGACCTGCCAGAATCTATAACTGGGTCAAAGGGTTTCCAGCCCTTCAGACGTTCGGTAGCAAACAATCTGCCTCCGAAGGCAGATTCAAACAGCTCAGAAGCCTTCAAGCAAGCCAGAAATGCTTTCAATAATGTTCACAATCTGAGCTTCTTTGAGCCAAGTACTAAAAGTTTATAGGTGTTTAAATAAATTAAAACCACAGAGTCATCACCAATGGTTACGAGTGGTCTTCCCCTTGCCTTGGTCCCTTCACAGCTCTTTTACAGAGCACCAGCTTCAGTTTGATCCAAGTCAGAGGAGGCAGGCTGAACTGCTATTTATTGCAGAGCTGATAAAATCCAGCATCCTACTCACCAGGGGAAAACAGATTGCTCATGGTGGATGGAGGCTTTTCCTCTCAGAGGAGCTCCCACAACACACCTGAGTAGCTAGGGGCCTTCAGTAGCCTGGTGAAGTCTCTATAACACATTCATCCAAAGGTCTTTTTTTTTCAAGGGAATGCAGAGCACGCTCGTGTCTCACCTTCATTCCCCACTACCTGGAAATCTAAAAGAGCTGACGCACAAAATTCAGATATAAATGAGTTGGCGTGAATCCTGACAGCCCCTGACTGCAGCAGTGCCATGGAGCTCGGTGGCAGCCAGGCTCACAAGGACCTACACACTTGCTCTAGTGGCTGGGCAGGGCTCTGGGCTGTGGTGGTGAAATGTGTCGAAGATCACTGCCTCAAAAATACCCAGGGCCAAAGACATTGGTGCAGTCACGACAGCACAGGCATTGAGATAACTGACCTTGACCATGCTGCTGAAGAAATTCCTTACCACATTGCCACCAGCTTGTTCTTCTACACACTGAGGGACAGTTTATTTTTGTCACTCACTGTTTAATTAAACACTAATCTCCATAGGATAGAGTTTATTGCTTGCAACTTATCTCAGCATCTGTGGCACCGTACAAAAAACCCAACACCTCCAAAGTAACACCTGCCAGCTAATCCACCTCCCTTCCAATTTCACATATTTAAATCTTCCAGAACTTTAAAAACAAACATTTGCTCTAGGTAAACCCACGCTGCTGGCTGCCAGCTGAGTCCAGGTCAGGAGCAGGAACGTGACTGCACTTCTGTCAAACGAATCAGAGCAGCTGATAGAGAATTCACGGCAGCTCTACACTGACTGTGGAAGGACATGCAAGAGCTGATCTGCCAAAGTCAGAGTGAGGTGCCCAGCTGGGACAAAGTTACCTCATCAGAATATTTTTGAATTGCAAAGTAACTTCACAGCAGATCGGCGCTTCGTGTTGTAGAAAAACTGCAGTTTTAATATGGTATTCGGAGTCTTAGAGTGAGGTTTCCTGCTCTGTGAAACCATAGCCTCTGGACAAGGAAAAGTTGGAAAACAAAAGGCTTACTCAGCTCTGAAAGAAGCTAACTGAAAAGGGGGAAAAAAAAAGCCTAAATGTTCATTAAGAGTTTCTTTTTCCAGTGACTCTAGCTGAGTTCCCCAGATCCCTCACTTCAGTGCCTGTGTTTGTGGACCTCACAGCAACTGAGGCTCCAAAGGGGGTGAGGAGTTCTGGCCCTTAAATGTACAAACTGGGAAGCACAAGGTTTTATTTACAGTCTTTGAACCTTTTATAGAGTTCAAAAGAAAAATAAATCTGTTCTGCATGGTTTGATTATCTCTAAAAGTCACCAGATTTGCCTTCCAAGGTCTCTTCTGAAAAAAAATGAATAAACTGGATTCACGTAGCATTAGCAATCATTCCTCATCTCCCCCTTAACAATGTTCCACTTCCTCAGTGATGGGGAGCAGTTGCAGTTCTGTATCTCAGCTCCTCACAGCACACTGGATACCACCAAGATCTCTCAAGTGACTGAAGAATGGCCCCACCTTGTCTGTGTCATTTACAGCTACAAAGCTAGCTGAAAACATTTCACTTAAGTCTGTAAAGCCATCTTCCAGTGTGAATCTTGGAAAGAAGCATTGTAAACTGAAAGGTAACCTGTCTCAGAGTAACAGGGGTCCTGTGAAATGCACTGTCCACTTCCAATTGCTGCTGTGGGCTCCCTTGGCCTGATGTGCACAAGCTCAGAGGTTGTGGTTACCACCAGGCACCCAGGAGTTTGGCAGCTTCCTCATGCTTTGTGTCACGGGCATAGGAAGGGAGATAACAGTCCTGTATTTCTGTTTCAGTATATACTCAGATACACAGGGCTCAGAGGAAGGTGAGATAGAGGACATTGGACTGGAAGCTCTCAGAAACTGCATGCTACCTTGGCAATGTGTGAAATGAGTGGGACAACTTCTGCTCCAAACGTTTGCCTATTGCTTACAAACCCACGTATCAAGGGTATCAATACAAGTTACAGGCAATCTGACTTGGTACCAATCTCTTTTCTGCATTACTCTTTCTAAAAGCGTGTTTTTCATCAAGCCCTTCTACAGGGAGCTGAATTCAAGTTAGGTACAGTCATTTCTAGCAGCTGTTTCGAAAAGCTGAGGTTTGTTCTCTACTCTCTCTACTCTCTAATCCCAGTAGCCTAGGGTTAGGCTGTTATTGCAGCATAATGCAATTTTGGAAAATATCACATCTGAGCAGGAAGTTGGCATCCACCTGTAATAACAGCAGCGACCAGAAGGGTATGGAGGGAATCTATTTCAGGGACAAAATTAGGAAGGCCAAAGCTCATCTGGAGCTCAATCTGGCTACTGCCGTTAAAGATAACAAAAAACGTTTCTATAAATACATCAACACAAAAAGGAGGACTAAGGAGAATCTCCATCCTTTACTGGATGCGGGGGGAAACTTAGTTACAAGAGATGAGGAAAAGGCGGAGGTGCTCAATGCCTTCTTTGCCTCAGTCTTTAGCGGCAATACCGGATGTTCTCTGGATACTCAGTACCCTGAGCTGGTGGAAGGCGATGGGGAGCAGGATGTGGCCCTCGTTATCCATGAAGAACTGGTTGGTGACCTGCTACGGCACTTAGATGTGCACAAGTCGATGGGGCCGGATGGGATCCACCCAAGGGTACTGAGGGAACTGGCAGAGGAGCTGGCCAAGCCACTTTCCATCATTTATCAACAGTCCTGGCTATCAGGGGAGGTTCCAATCGACTGGCGGCTAGCAAACGTGACGCCCATCTACAAGAAGGGCCGGAGGACAGACCCGGGAAACTACAGGCCTGTCAGTTTGACCTCAGTGCCAGGAAAGCTCATGGAGCAGATCCTCCTGAGAGTCATCATGCAGCAATTGCAGGGGAAGCAGGCGATCAGGCCCAGTCAGCATGGCTTTATGAAAGGCAGGTCATGCCTGACGAACCTGATCTCCTTCTATGACAGAGTGACGCGCTGGGTGGATGAGGGAAAGGCTGTGGATGTGGTCTACCTTGACTTCAGCAAGGCTTTTGACACCGTCTCCCACAGCATTCTCCTCAAGAAACTGGCTGCTCTTGGCTTGGACTGGCGCACGCTTCGCTGGGTTAGAAACTGGCTGGATAGCCGGGCCCAAAGAGTCGTGGTGAATGGAGCCAAGTCCAGTTGGAGGCCAGTCACTAGTGGCGTCCCCCAGGGCTCGGTGCTGGGGCCGGTCCTCTTTAATATCTTCATTGATGATCTGGACGAGGGCATCGAGTGCACCCTCAGTAAGTTCGCAGATGACACCAAGTTAGGTGCGTGTGTCGATCTGCTCGAGGGTAGGAAAGCTCTGCAGGAGGATCTGGATAGGCTGCACCGATGGGCTGAGGTCAACTGCATGAAGTTCAACAAGGCCAAGTGCCGGGTCCTGCACCTGGGGCGCAATAACCCCAAGCAGAGCTACAGGCTGGGAGAGGAATGGTTGGAGAGCTGCCAGGCAGAGAAGGACCTGGGAGTGATGGTGGATAGTCAGCTGAATATGAGCCAGCAGTGTGCTCAGGTGGCCAAGAAGGCCAACGGCATCCTGGCTTGTATCAGGAACAGCGTGACCAGCAGGGCGAGGGAGGTGATCGTCCCCCTGTACTCGGCTCTGGTGAGGCCGCACCTCGAGTACTGTGTTCAGTTTTGGGCCCCTCGCTACAAGAAGGACATCGAGGTGCTTGAGCGGGTGCAGAGAAGGGCGACGAAGCTGGTGAGGGGCCTGGAGAACAAGTCCTACGAGGAGCGGCTGAGGGAGCTGGGCTTGTTCAGCCTGGAGAAGAGGAGGCTCAGGGGTGACCTTATCGCTCTTTTTAGGTACCTCAAGGGAGGCTGTAGCGAGGTGGGGGTTGGCCTGTTCTCCCACGTGCCTGGTGACAGGACGAGGGGGAATGGGCTTAAGTTGAGCCAGGGGAGTTTTAGGTTAGATGTTAGGAAGAACTTCTTCACTGAAAGGGTTGTTAGACATTGGAACAGGCTGCCCAGGGAAGTGGTGGAGTCACCATCCCTGGAAGTCTTCAAAAGACGTTTAGATGTAGAGCTTAGGGATATGGTTTAGTGGAGGGCTGTTAGCGTTAGGTTGGAGGTTGGACTCGATGACCTTGAGGTCTCTTCCAACCTAGAAATTCTGTGATTCTGTGATTCTGTGATATTTCAACATGTGCCCTAGGAATCAGCACCCGTGAAGCTCACTAGATCAGACTGGTCTGCTAGAGAGCAGAACTTGGTCCTTTACAAACTATAAATCGTCCTTTTCTCACCAATTCACCCTTCACCCTCACCCCGACCACTGTTAATCCTACACCATGGGCAGAGAAACAATCACTATTCACAACATTTCAAGGAGGCTTCTTGAAGTACCTGCCATAAATATTCCTTACTGACAAGCAATTAACACCAGCAAGTAAGAATCCTGACTCAATTAAAACAGTGTCAGCTCAACGAAGAAAAGGAGATGCAGGCAGGGTTGCTGTGCAGCACATGCTTTGGAAGTAAGCTTACATAAAACATCAACCACAAAGTCCTGGCCAAGGATGTCAGCTCTGAGAGGCAGTTTCCAAGCCCACTAATTCTGGAACTGTGCAGGGTGGGTTTGGAAAGCACCCGTCTGCAGCGTGCTGTGTTCTCATTCAGGCACCTAGATCATCACAGCAAAAGATCTAAACTCACATGCTTTAGGACTCTGTTTTGCTTTTGTTTTGATTCATTGGTTGCACAGGTATTAAACTGATTAGCACCCATCAGGTCTGCCTGCAAGGACGCCCATTCACTGCTTTCACACCACTTTTCCATGGTCACTTTTATAACCAAGAAGGAAAAGCTAGGTTCTCAGGACTGACAACCCACCATAAAATGCCTACACAGAGCATGACAATCCAGTGCAGACAGGTGTAATCAGAGCAAGGACAAGGCTTCTGCGTGCTGCCTCTGCTCAGACATCACTGGTCAAATGCACCGAGTCTTGCCACGGCAGTTACTCAATTCACAGCTATTTCACAAAAATGCCATGTTTTACTGCCACTATTAAGCTAAGATAGAAACATTTTAGGGTCAATATCCTTTTCTAATACTCTGCCAATTTGTAGAGGGTGCTGTGCACCCTGAGTGTGTCATATATAGGCAGCTGGTCTCTGAAATTCCTCCCATACTACCTCTATTTGACAGAAACAGGATTTGGTCCTTTACCTCCCCCTCTTTATTACTCATAAGCCTTGCTTGCAGCATGTTTTTTCAGAAGAGCAGCCATATAGAAACACTGACATTTGGCAAAAGAAGGCTTCATCCGGTGTTACAATCTCATTTACGTGTGTCTGTACCTGACTGAGATATCTGAACAATAGAGCTTGTCAAGTAAACACGAACAAAGCATGATTCAATATCTGAAGTCCGTTAATAAATGACATCTGTGGCTTTCACAAATGAATCACAACAATCAAATCACAAAGAGTTAGCAAAAAGGGAGTGCAAAAATGTTAGACTTCATGAAAACAAAAACAAAAACCAATCTTACCACAGAGCAAGTCTCTGCTCA
This sequence comes from Netta rufina, assembly GCF_964035555.1. NCBI lineage: Eukaryota > Metazoa > Chordata > Aves > Anseriformes > Anatidae > Netta > Netta rufina. The sequence continues at coordinate 55,333,290 of NC_140123.1, read as the reverse complement.
ATTTCCTTGAGAAAACCAGTGTGAAATTTGTGCAAAGGTTCGAAGTTGGAGAAAATGAGATTTTTCAGTGTTTCGGGCATGCAATCCTCTTTACTCACGGCACTCTGAAACCACTACAAACAAAAAGAGAAGCAAAATTACCAAGTGGGTGGAATGCAGCAGGTATGACCATTTGCTTTCTTTAAGCCCTTGACCCAGAATGGAGCTGGTTAGCTGGCAGTAGCAAAATAACTCAGGCTACCCAATATTCCTGCATGCTCTGGTGCTCGTATCAGTGGTCAGGCCCTGAGCGGGTGAAAAAGGAACTCCCTTCCCCTTGGCCATCACTCACCAAACCTCAAAAATTCCCTTCAAGCCCAAACTGGATTTACAAACATTGTAGGTGCAAGGGTTATTTTCTCGAGAGAATACTTGAAAATGTTCCAGCAAGACCGCAAAACATGCTCTGCATTTTCTTTCGCTGAGTCCTGTCTGCAACCCCTTTGACAGGAGCTGGTACAGTAAACACTTGTGGCCACCCTGCTACTCGCAGATAGAGAAACCAAGCCTTTTGCCAGGTGAGCAAGGAAGAGAAGCCCATTGCACTCCCAAGATAAGACACGAGGAGCAGGGAACAGGAGGGTCAGCACCAGACACTGTTAAGAGTGCAACAGGCTCCTGATCAGTTTTGCTCTACGTTCTCTTTATTTTATTTGCACTGGGAGACATCAGGGTGATGTACAACCAGAGGACTATGGGGCTTGCCAAGGTGGCAGACTATTCTCTTCAACGTGGTAAGAGCACTCCCTCCTTGTAGCCCCAGGGGGTTCCAGCTACCTATGGTTGACTTCCAGCAGGCCCTAGAAGGCTGTTGGGACCATAGATAAGGTACAGCAGGCTTGACACTGCATCAGCTGGTGTTGTCCCACACCTAGGATAATCCCAAGCCTACCTCTCCCACACACTATTTCTGCACCGAGCAGAAGGTTGAAGAACTGCAGAGCTACCAATGCTCATACTTGATGCATGAAACTCTCTTTTTCAAGGACACTGGCTCCTTGTTCATTCCCAGTGGCCTCCAGCGCCAGAGATCTCTGGGGCACAGCTGATGGGTCTGATCATCAGCTTAGTTTTAGGCCTCTCTTCGAATTTGTCTGCTACAAGGATAAAGGGCTGGGTGGGAAGTGGGGTTAGGCCTAAGGCAGAAACTGGCAGGGAGCTGGGAAGAGCTGAAACATTCTGCTTCTGAAGCCACCGGGTGAAACGAACGCTGAAAACAGCACATGTGTTGTTAGGACTGCAGCAAGGATCTCTGTCCCACACAGCCTGGTCTCTTCCCTCATCAGCCTGGCATCTCCAGGAAGCCAGGAGCAGTAGGCAGTGAAGCCACAGCTATCTTCCAGCCTCCAATAACCATGCTGCTCCAGCCTACACTGGTTATGTCTAAGCTGGTGTCAGACCAACTGCATCTGCCAAGTGGGCTTCTGGAACAGAAGGGAAGCTGGGGAGAAATTATCTCCCTGGTTCCCTGCTGCTACCACCTCTTCTCTGCAGCATATCCTCCTTACCACAACGCTCCATGCAGGAGGTGGCAACGCACCCTCAATGCACAACCTCACAGAGGTTCACACGCTCTGCAATTAAATATCTGGGAGGTCTGGAACTGGCAGGACTGCTGACATACCATGAGAGGTTTTGGATCTAGTGGATCCTTTTCACATATGATTATTATTTAAGGCCACATCTCGCACGCGTTGCTCTTGGAAGTTAAACAAAACTGTTGTGTGTGCAAAGCAGGCACATAATTTGTTTTGGTGATTTTAACAATTACATGTTTATCAGATGCTACAAAATAATGAGTTATTTAACAGACAGTTTTACTTACTGAAAAGCCAGAATCATTCATAGAGGTGCAGTAGGTGCTCTGCAATACATCATGCTAAATGGAGGGCATTTAAGCCAGGAGAAAACATTACTATGCCTCCCTAGGGAGCTACTTCAGTTTTAAGAGAAATCACTGAAAACCCACAGGCATTTTTAGTAATTGCAACCACAAAGTATGAGAGCAAGAAAGAATAACTGAACTGTGTTCCAAGTTCCTCAACCTGAAAGGGTTTCACAGTGCATGTTCCTAACCACAGCACAAATCTCTCGTTTCTGCTTTTTTTCTGCTACTTCCTCCCTAGGGTTGTACTCCTGTGCCCAGCAGAGAATACCTACAGTGCAGCACATAGAAGTAGTGTGGAACGGCGGAGATGTTAAATGGAGCAGATGAAATCGTGCTGCTGACTAGAGCTTCACATGTTTCATGAGTAATGCTAAAGTAAACATACCGATGTGATGACTTCAAGGTCCTTCAGGTATGTTCGTTCTGTGGTCGCTACTTCTTTAGCAATGAAGTAAGCTTTCTCAGTTGGGAATCTCTGCAAATTGCAAACACATTAGGTTTTCGTCTGCTTTTATGGAGCTGCTTTCTGTAGGAAAAAAAAAGAACTGCAGACAACAATCACCAAGAGAGTTACAAACTAGTGACCCTTGCTTGTGGTTACTGTGACTCATGCTCGAATGTTCATAAGCCCTGAAGCCCTGAAAACAATTCTGCCTTGCCAACAGAAGAGAACAAACACTTTCAATGGGTTCTTGAGAGATTTCTTTCTGCCAAGGGGACTTCTTTAGCTTTGGGGTGCTGATGTTCTTTTCAGTTTATTCCACACCTCTGGAGCAGGACATATTCTGGAGTTCAGAAAGAAATTGTTCGCAAGCTAGGCAACTATTTGAATCAAGTTTGGAAAATCCTACAGAAATTAGTGTCTGATTATTACTGGTTTCATTGGCACGGTAAGAATCCACAGCAAAATACAAAAAATGAAATGTGGAAGATTTTCCCCACAGCCTAACAGTGGAAGAAATGAAGGATTTTAGGGTTTGCTGCAGATTTCAAATTCCAGAAAACAAACAAAAAAAAGCAATCCAAACCCTCCAGAGCTATCCAAGAGGCAAAAGTGGTTTTGAAGAGCTAAAGGAACCCAACTGGTTTTGTTCTGTGCTGCTTAGGAAGTAAAAAGGAAGAGCAAAACATCCACAAATCTTTTGCTCTTATGTTTCTTCCCTGAAGATCAACCATGTAGCAGATGCACCAGAAAGGGATGTGAGGAGAGATTGTGTGGGCATTTCTCAGTGTACGATCCCATGGGAACCATCAGCTACTGGTATAAGCTACAACAGTCACTGGCTGCTGTAACTTGGACTGACACAGAGAATTATGAGTCTATTAACAGCTTCTTGGCTTTTCTTCTCAAATTTATCTCTCGCATGTTTTCCTTATACTTGCTGCCACTTTCCACCAAAGCCAGCTGAGTTCCTACCTCCTTCCTCCTGAGATGCTCTCAGCACAGGAGAAAAAGCAGGCAACAGAAGCACAAGATCCCCCTCTCGCCCTGCAGTACAGGCAGACGAGCCAGCAGACACCCAGAGCACCCTGGCTCAGACAGAATCCTTTCTGTCTCTGATGACAGTTTTGGATGTGATGCTCCCTTATGGCTTTGCTGCAATGATGGGGCTGAGCCAAGCACTCCCAGCTGAGCACTGCAGGCTGTGGTTCAAAGAGAGCATTTTCCACTCCAACTGCTCCCAGTGGTGCTCCCAGCAGGGACAGAGTGCCGAGCCTGGGTCATATACTCCTACAAAGGCTCATCTTTTCTATCGGTCACCTGGAAATTCTCTCTCCAATAATACAATGGAGCCGACTGTTTTGTTACAACAAACTACTAAATGCTTCTCCTTAAAAACCAAGTCAGGTTTATAAGGAACCCTGTCAAAACAAGCTCAGAATTAAGGTTGCTGCTCAAAGGACTGGTCCAGATTCATCCCACCTTAGGGCCATGGAGCTACCTACATTCTCTATACTGCTTGAAGAGGAGATAATTCCCCAATTCCTGCACCTCTGTTCAAGAGGATGAATCCAGGCCACTGAGCCCTCAGCTACAGATGCTCTGTGGTTCTGGCCAGACCCACTCCAAGCCAGGAGTCTGGCCTCAGGAGCACATGGATGTTCTTGGAAGCACTCCGACTGACCACAGCAGACACCAAGTGACCCAACTCAAGTAATTTGTGTGAATCTATGATGAGAAAGCTGCAAGGGGTGTAGATATTTGTCACTTTGACAAATAGTGGTAGTCACAACACAGCAAAGAGAAGACAGCCAAGGCCAACTGCCTCTGCCTTACCTTTCTTCGGACCTCTTCCTCTTCCTCAGTCCTGATGCACGACGGGTCATTTAGTAAAGGGCTGATCAAGGGAGATGACTGCTTGGCATCAGGGCTCAAGTTTGGAGATAATGACATATTCACCACTGATGGTCCTCCTTGGGAATTGATGGAAAGCTCTGAAAGATGAGGGCTGCCAGTCAGAGAACCTGCTAAAAAAATGGTAAAAGAAATCAGTTAGGACAGGCTCTCCCTAAAAAAGTACCAAAAAGTTACAACCCCAAGAAGCAGCCTGTGAAATTACACTGCAAGACGCAGCCATCAGGGTCCTCAAACTAGTCCAAACAGACTTGGAAGTCAGAGGAGCTGCATCCACTTGCGTTAACCAAGGGACTGTAGTATTCTCTTAGCTGATGAAACTGGCTGAAATTAGTGTCTCTGTAAGGAAGGGGTCAGGGCATACGTGACTAAACTGGAAGATTTACAGCTAAGCGTTAAATTAATACAATTTTTTTTTTCACCCATGTCATCCACTCTATTAAAGATTATAAATACAGCAAGGGAGTCACCCTAGGAGTGCCATTCTTTCTAGCAAAGTGAAACTTCAAAGACTCGAATCAGTACTTCAGAGGGAGCTACAGGACACAAGTTAGAAGAAATTTATCTAGTGGAAGTCTAGAGAAAAAGAAACGACTTTCTACAGCAGTGTTGCTGCTAAGTAACACCAGGCAAATCTAACACAAAGGGAGGAAACTACTGGTTCCCCAATTGCTACACACAACACAAGTATGCATATTATACCTTGTAGGTCTTTCCATGCTCCTCTGATTCTTTGGGATGGAAATGCTTACATTACATTTACACAAGAAAAGCAATATTTTTAATGCACAAAGCACGACAACTTTAGATTAGCACAGATAAAAAGTCCCATTGAATTTTGGATGAAAAATATTAAAGAATTAGACAATTAATTACACTTCCATGGATTCATATACACTACATTAAATATTACTGAAATTAGCATTTTGTCTTTTTGGGAGGCAGCCAGACTGCTGACTGCACAAAGGAGAGAGTTTGCCAAAAAATGCCCACTGTCCCCTCCTCCAAACCTCCATAAATCTAAATTTGTTTTGGAAGATGGATCTTTCATGTGGAAGAACATTTACAGTCTGTATGCTTTTGGCATCATACCTTAATATCCAACAAAAAAACAAATAAACATGTGACAAGGTCTTGATTACTACAGCTAATAGGCTGTCTAGGATTAAAGGTAAAACATGTATCACATGGTCAAATACATTGTACTGTCATGGGTTTATATCCTCCCTAGATTATGATAGGTAAGTGTTTCTGCTACTACCACACAGCTGAGACACTCCAGTAAACAGAGGCACCAATAAATATAATTAGGCCAGTAGTTAAACCTATTTATTTTCTGGAAGAGCTTAGATTTATTGCTAGAACATGAATGTTTTCCAGTTCCAAACCAGTTCATGTTTATATTTCATTCCTTTGAAAAGAGAAATAAAAAAACAGTACAGTTATCAGTTTACGTAATCACGACAGTTCTGTAGCCTATTATAAATCAAAGTTCTGTATTAATACAGCTATCAAGAAAGGATTTACCAACAGTTTCGCACTAAATCAGTGTTCAGTGAAATCTGAGAGAATGCCACAGCTTGTTACACAAATGTCAATTTTATTGACACTAGCACACAACTGTATACAGTGTTTTCAAAAGAAATGGAATTCATCAGTGAGAAATCGTGAAACAGATTAATAGCAAGGTTGTAAGGTTAAAAGTTCTGCACTCTACATTACAAAAGACATAAGAAAAGTGATACCAGCTCAAACGTGGAAACAAAGAAATTCTGGCACTATGCCTGTCATACGACAGCAAATAAATGATTTGCACCTCTGTGAGAAGTTCACAGGCATTGTATGCTAGAAGTTAAATAGCACCTATCTGTGATAGATAGATATAGATAAATCAACATATCTACCTACCTAGTTATGATCCTAGATCTAACCTTGTATGTACTGGAATTTTTATCAGTACAACTTCAGGTTTTCAAACTATAAAATATCAAATGGACAATGAATTAAAAAAGACTTCCTAATCCACACTTGGAAGACATGACTTGGGAGAAGTATTATAAAAATATCCAGAAAAACTGTGCCTGGTGGCTCATGGCGTTGTGTATGCACCCACTGATTACAGACTTGCACGCCAATACATCACTGCCTTTTGCAGAGCTATTTCACAGCGAGTTGAAATGCTACATTTTAATTTTTGGTATTAACGTGGACATGAGCAGTGACCAAATCTAAACACCACCACCTACAAGCAAGAGGCTAGACCCCCATCCACCAGTATGCTGAACAACTCAAAATTAAAGATGGGTATAAGAAAGTGGCTTTACTGCAAAAGGGCCTCAAAATGCTGATACATTAGCACATTCTGGGGGCCTAACTGCAACCAGCACAGCCATAAAGACCACCACACTGAGTGTTGTTCAGGTAAAAGCGGGAAGCCAACTACCTCTGCTGTAAGAAAGTCAATAAATCACGAAGGAATGAAAACTGAAGGTCTTCACTCTACCGTCAGGACATGTGTCATGCTGATGGGTCAAGGCAATGATGTCAGGTGACTTTTTCATGGAGGTGAGAACCAAATAACCTACGTTAACCAAATGGGTTTTTCTTAGTGTCTCCTCTGACCTCCCACCACAAAAGAGTATGTTCATATAGGCTCTACTCATCAACTACATACTGCAGAATATAAACAGAAGAAGGAAGACCATCTTATTTACAAGCTACTGAAATTCCTCACATTTTACCCCAAAGAATTCCTTATTATTAGCAAATTATCAGCCTAGCAGCTGTCAGACACCAAGTGATATTGCATAGTGCATTGGAGGCTTAAAAGGTTTGCAGCTGCTAACATAGAGCTGTCTTTACTTTACTTCAAGTAATTTTTTTCAGATTCAGACTTGAACTGAGGGGGTCATCCGTTAGATATAATGGAGCTAGCCCTATACACCCAAACCACAAGATGGGTACAAAAGGATGTTTATCTAAGGATGGCTTGAGCACAAATAAAAATCTGCAGAACAACAATGGCATTTCACAAGGTCACAGAGCATGAAACTATGGGTTACCGTCCTAGTTTTGGAAGTGTCTCAGATCAGCCCCCAGCAGCATACCGGTTTCATGTGCTAAGCAAAATGAATTCAGTGGTTAAAATCAAATGCTTGTTGCAGCTTGGTGGTGGGAATACATGGGAGCACTGGCAAGCTGCAGGTGCCCAGCAGGAGAGGGACAGGTTGGGCTGGCCATGATCTATCCCACCAGCAGTATCTGCTTTGCTCTAGGCTTCCACCAAACCCAAATGTTAAGCCACAGGGACTGGTGCTGAGTTTGGTGCCTGCAGACACCTGGGCTGCCTGAGCCACGCTGCTTTAAAATATGCCCAGTACAGGCTGGGGGCAACGTCCATATTCATTACTTTTCACCTGATGAAGAAAATCCCTCCCAGAGGTCAATGCAAATCATAGGGGTGCTGAACTGTGTGCTGCCTCTTTCTTTGTTGACTGCATAGACAGCATAATATGACCTGAAATCCCTAGTCAGAGGCTTTAACCTAACAAAGCAGGGCTCTTCTCTTTGTGAGGAATATAAATGGGGTCCGATATATCCTGAAGATACTTGCTCCTCATTTATTCCCTTTTTCCTGAAACTTCTGAGTAACAAACTCATGCCATTTAGTGCTCTGCATCTACTTCAGATAAAACAATTCCCATCTCTACACGCCGTGTTTCAGCAGCAAGGAAGAGAACAGTAATGTGAAGCTATGTTCCTCCTCTGTGGAGTACCAAGAAGTGAAAATTACCCAATTATGGAAACATCAACCATTACTGAAAGTGACTGAAATTCTGCTGGAAAGCTTCATGTACAGCTACAGTCCTCACTCAAACTTATCTGTTAAGGGTTATATTCTCCTCAAGGTTTATAAGTTCATTGTTAGAAATTAAAATACATTAAGAGCCAGCAAAGTGCCTTTCTCAGTACCTGGGATGTTGCAGGGCTTCTGGCTTATTCTCTCAGACTTGCTCCACAGCTACTTAAGCCAGGGGATGTTTTGCCAAGTACTGCAGGCTTTTGACATCCAGATCCCATTTACTCTGCTTTAAGGGCAGCTGAGTGTTCTTTAAACTCCAGTCTGCTAGCTGAAACCCCAAGCTGTTGCCCCTCGTCCTTGCATTACTGAGCGTACTAATATGAAGGCTCTTCAATATGAAACTATCAGCCTGAGCTGCTGCTGCTTTAGCCACCGTAAATCTAGCTTCATTTTCCATACTCACAGTGGTTGCATACCTCTAACTTCTACCTAAAAGTTTTGGCCAGAGAAAGACACGATCCAAAATGGCATGGGGGAGGAGAGCTCCAGATGAAGTAGCAGGAGTTTTCCTATGTATTTTGTTGCTGACTAGAGTACCTCAGAGACTGGAGAAGAGTTTAAGGAGGGTGTCCATCTGTTCTCTTCCCTGCTGTGAACCAGGCATGGCCACACTGCTGAGCTAACAGAAGCAGGGGATGGGGATTCTCCTCTGCTCTCCTTCAGTGCAAGAATAACCCCCCACTGACTTCCACAAAGACTGGAGGGGGACCAGTTCATCAGGCTGCCATCCTCTTGCCCATTAAACAGGAAAAGCTGGAGTGCTGGATACAGTTTGTTAGGAATAAATATCTTGAGAAGTGGTTATACATCAATTAGAAATTCATGTACAAACATCCCTGAATGCAGTACTAAAGAATATGGGGAGGAACGGGAAGGAAAAACATCTCAGGAACAGATGTGATTTCACAAATAAGCAAGAACCCTGCCTGGCATGAAGGCGAACATGGCAGGGAGAAAGGTTTGCTCTGAATACACACCTTCAAAAGGTGTGCCCATAGCAAAAGTGGCACTGAGAGATTTGGGAGAATGGTGTACCTTCTCAATGAACCAATTTCCTCAGATTTAGGACACGGCATTTGCCAGCAAATGGACAGAACAATTAAACCAGTGACAGTTTTACAGCAAAATACCAGTTAGAATGAGTAAAAGCCTTCAATACAGGTAAAAGTAAATTAAAAAATAAAAAAAAAAAATTAATTCCATGCATACACAGTTAAATGGCTTGACATGCTTATATTCTCATTAAGCTTGGTGTAGGTTTAGTAGCCAGCAACCTCTCCAGTTGGTAAAGGTCCATGCTTTATTGGTATACTGCAGTATTAGACAGTGGTGAGTGTGAAATCAGACAGTAGCTGCTGGTAGCTTACATCGGGGCATGCTTGAGTCTTTAGGACAAAGAGTAAAATTTGCAGCCTGGGAAGGAAATGGGGTGAGCGGGCATCAGACTTTGTCTGGCCTTGATCTTTCCAGAGAGAAACAGAGCGACCTCTAGAAGGGTTCCCTACTGAACCCAGGGTTAGGGTTAATTTATTTTTGTTTGTCTTTAAATCAGGTGGACATGGTGCTACAGCAGAACTGAAACCATTGTGGGTACATGCAGCCCCCATGGAAGCTCATGCCAGAGATACTGTCCGTTTCCACAAGACATCTTCCCAAGACTGCAGTGATCCTGCTTACAGGCTACAGCAGGCGGACTCGGTCCCTGCTGGGTGCAGCCTTCATTAGGAAATGAAGGGCAATGCAGTCATGCTCAATGGAGCTGAAATGCCCTGGAAAAAAGACCTTCTTCCCCCCTCCCTCCGCTCTTCTGCTCCTCAACGTGCTGTGGTTTCTTAGCTCGTAACCCACAGCCTGGGGGCAGAGGGGTTGTTTCCTCCAGATCTGAGATGAGGAGAGCTCTATGAGACAGGATCACTGTAATAAGAGGAATTAGGTACTCCCAATACAAATAGGTATTTCTGCAGTAAAAAAGGACATCGAGACAGCGCTCCAAACAATGCAAGGAACAGAAGATACACCATGCTTTGAGGATAAAGACAGAACATTGAAAAGGCTTTTTCTCCCAGAGAGGTACATGCTGACAAAACAGTGCATACAATGAAACAAAAAATGTTTCTCTTTGAACGGCGTTAAACAAATGACAAAAATGAGAATGAAGTCCCCAGCATTTTCGATTTTGAAAAAATTAATTTGGACTCCTGAGACTTGCCAAAAAAATCTATGCATGTGCACACACAGAAATCAAGAAAGGGCCGGATAGGTGAAACACAGCCAAGCTTATGAACTTTTGTTAGTGGGTTCAGGTGAGTTTCTTAGCAGGAAAGGGGAAAAATAAGGAATTCAGCTACTCAGAGGTTTCAAGTGCCTCACAGAAAAGCAACAGGCATGAGCACTAACGTCCACTGAGCTAAACAGAAACCTACCTCTGATCTTGCTGTAAACCATCAAAGGCAACAGGACAACTGTTTTCTTCTTAAAACAAGATTTGCAACATCTTAAAGAAAGCTTCTAATCTAATTTTAACAAGCTGGAAAGCTCTTGAATCAGAAAGCATTCATATTTCCTTCAACCTCCCATGTTCAGTCGGTGACAGCTGTATCATTACTGGCTTTAGAGCTAATTTTTATCAGTACGATCTGTGGATTTTTATGGTTCTCAGGGGCCAAAACTGTACAAAAAATCTTCCATAAAATTACACCTTAAAACTCTAATAATTCCATAGCAAACTAAATATTTACCATCATGTCATGCAAATTTATGATCCTAAGGTCTTTACCTCCTTTACTGTAATAACAACAACATTATTTACACTCCTACTTGTGGAAAACACGCCTGTGAATACTCAGCTCAGCCAGACACACAGGCTTTCCAAATTTCCTAACGTTTAAAAGAAAGTGCTCACTGCATTTTATAAGAAACAGGAAACAAGCATATTGCTTATCCTACATTTGTGGACCACAGAAGTAGAACAGAATACAAAATACTCTAAGGAACTGCTACATGCCACCCAAACTCGGCTTCTTAAACAAATTATGCCTTTGATTTTTAAGCAAAGTTTCGTACTTTAAAATATCAACGGCACTGCACAGCCTGACTGTAGGGAAGAACACAGAAGATGGTTTTGTTCAGGATCCACATGTTGCACAAGAGCTGTTTCCCTTATAAATAAGTAAATACCATGCACACCCTTGTCTAGGCATAACTCAGCAACTTGACAGATTACTGAAATAGAATAAGAAAGACTGTGTTCATTTTAATTTCCTGGAATTTATGTTTCCTTCCTTTCCAGAACCTGACAGCACTGGCAAGAATTTTCCCTAGTGCAGCTTGACTGAAGCAAGTCAGCTGCCACCCACATTCGAGAAAACTTAACTCAACGGTGTCATCTTTGGGACCTCCAGATGGTAACACCGTGCATCAGCCACTTGCAGTCAGAAACCCCCAAATCATCATCATCAAGTAGGAGACACCAACAAGCAGTTGGTATTTGACAAATGGAGTGGTCTCCTACCACTCGTCTTTGACAGCAGCTAACAAAGGAAAGGGGTATTTATTAAGAATTTTTCCCGAATATTCAAGTTCTCTCTTATGCTTAGGGTCTTTCTTAGCTGGTACGGAGAACAGGAGTGACCCCCTAAATGGAGAGGAAAGATAAGGGCTAAAAAGCACAGAAGCTGCCTTAAGAAACTACATCATTCAGAGAGATGTATGTTATTGGAAAACTAAAGAGGGCTTTGGCTTCCTCCACTTTACACATGCCTGAACACAGAACCTCCTTCCTTCATACTCACTGCCCCTTCCAGCTGGTGAACAAGGCCTACAAGGTCTTTGGTCTACATCCTCGTCCACAAAGGTAAGTGACACCCAGCTGCAACTACTTCACGCGCGCGTGGAAGTTGGGAAGAACTCAGATTGTTAATTTGCTCCTCGTCATTAGACGTTAGATTGCTGCAATTAAAATTTCATTCTAAAGTCACCTCTGACAGCAGTCTAATGCCTCATTATGACAAATGAGACTAGTTAAACAAACATGGCATTTGACACGATTTATAGGCCAGACATCCTTACTTGTGTTGAAGAACTGTTCCAGAAATAGCCACGCTTCATGCTAATTGCATATAAATCATACTGATGAGATCTGAATCACTGGTTTTCAATACTCAAAATCAGGTCTCTTCCGTCCCTTCAACCACCTGACACAATTCCCACTCTCTGAGCAGGACCTTAAGAAACTACTGGGGCTTTAAACTCTGGAAAAGACTGGAAAACATGGTATTCCAAAGGGAACTGTAAATAAACAAGGCTAGACATTTTTAGTGCATGCAAAATATTCCCTATTCTTCTCCTTGCCTTTGTCTTCTCATCCCTGAAATCCCCCGGAAGAAATTCCTAGTTGAGTATGGAGGCTCTGCATGTTGGTGTGTTTATCATGGGGCAGAAGAAGAGATAATTTGAAACATCTCTGCTTCTAAGTGAAGAAAAGAAGGAGCCATAAACAGGTTTTAGATCTGTCTACCCCGTTTTCCAGTTGGCTTTCTCCAGTCTCCACCAAGTAATTGCATGTACAGATAGAGAGGCCAGACAGGAACTTCTGGCATGAAAGCAACTGCTTCAGAAGGAATACAGCTGCTTCAGCTCATAAAAGCTGCTCCACAAACATCTGTGCAAACAGAAACCAGTCACACAAATATTCAGGGGGAGAAAACGGGTCCTGAAGCAGTCTGGTCTAATGATATGAGCCCTGTTTAGGGAACTCATTCACAAAAGATTATTTTTTACCCTTCACTGGGTTCTAATGATTATGTTCAGCATTGCCGAGGCTGCTGGAGAAAATCCTGTCTCATTTTGCCTGCCCTTTAGACTTAACCTGGTAGATTGATTTCATATTTCAAATTAGCAACATGCAACTCCTTCATTATGACCATTCATCTACTTCTTAGCTGATCTCAGCTCCATATAACTCATGTAATGTACATGCAAATACAGCAAACTTAAAAATGTTCAGTTACGCAGCATTTTTCATAGATGGAAAATTCTCTTACAGCATTTCTTTGATGCAATTTGCATTTAGCATGCACTACGATGGTTAATGGGATGGTACTTGTTAGGCAGGCCTATGAGGGATGGGTGATTTGAGACAATGCTAGTACCAGGCATAAATCATCCTCAGAGAACACCCTTCTCTCTCATGCATAAGGAATATTTTCACTATGGGAATGTAGACTTAAACCCAAAACAGTACAGTCTGGGCTACTCAGATATCAATTATTCAAAACTATACCTGCAATATCCCAGGCAGAGCCTGGCTCCCACATCAATTTGCCACTGTTACATTTTCCGGGATCTAAACAAATTTATTTCTGGATTTTATATCCCAGGTCACTGAGGTAAGCCAGATCCCAGAAAGGCAGATAGGAAAAGAAACTCCAGGAGTTCCCAAGAGGACACAGGATGTTTGAGCTGCTGGTGGGGTGCAGATAACCTACAACTGTCTGACATGATTTTTCTCATTCATTGTAGCAGAAGGCTGAATGTGGTCAAGTACTTGGAAGAGCATGTAAAGAATCAGGGTGCCATGTATCCATAGACTAAATTGCTAGCTACCTCTGCATGTTATTTTGGGACATCCCCCTATGCTGCTTTCGCAACTAGACTCCATATTCATCCAAATATGTGGACATAGTTGGTTCAGCAGTTCTGGACAGGCTAACCAAAGGCTTCCTCCATATCCTTTAGAAGGACAGGGGATGGGTAGCTTGGGACTACTCATTCAGAGTAGATGCAGTTCCTAGATCTTGCTGATTCAGCTCCCTCATTTGTAGCAACTGCCTAAGGATATCTGGATACTTATGAGTGTGGGATTTAAAAGTTAATTCTTTTGAATAAGAAATTTACAATGGTTAATCAACAGTACCAGTAGCAGCACTCCAAAATCTACTGGAATTGACGGGAGAATTAAATCTTTTGCTTGGCCTACAAATACCTCTTTTAGAATTGAGACACAGGTGTGCTGAGACCACTGCCACTGACCAGGGTATGCATATTTACCAGTGCCTGCAAGGATTAACCTGAACTGATAGGCTCCTCTTCTGATGTGTGTTTTGTGAACTAGAACAAGAGTTCCCCCATCTCATCTGCAGTCTTGCCCCAAAGGCTTCTGTTCTTTACTCTAAGGTCCTTCTGCCTTTGTCCCACGGAAACAAACTCCCAGATGCATTCTGAGGAACCTGATCCTATGTGAAAACGTCAATTTGAAACTTTTCTCTTGCTTACCATTCTTGGCAACCACCCAAGATATGAACCACATGTCTGGGAGAAGAATTTGGCCCACAGACTGTTTTTAATTAAATGCTTGTCTAATGATATTAAACTGAACTTCAGTGACATAAGAATGCTGCAAAATGCTTAATCCTAAATTAAATTATTTCCTACGTAATTTACAAACTTTATTCCTTCAAACTGGAAAAATTCCACATGTCAAAATGACAAACTCTTAAACATCGAAAATTGAAAAAATGCCAGATGACAGTAAATAGTTGCAGAAAAATCCTCATGATTCATTTTTGAGGATAGTATTGAAAAGGAAAAAATAAAAAGCTGTTGAGATACTTTATCAGCAACTAAGCTATCTCTAGCTACTAGCAGATTTAAATTTACAAAAATTATAAATCCATTACCTTTGTAGGCATGTGAGAGAAGAAAAGCAGGCCAGAAAACAGTATTTGAAAGGACGCAAAAAAGTAAACATCTGTTATAAAATTTGATATTCACTTAAATCCAAACATTATGAAATCTATTCACGTTTCAGTGAAGTACCAGAAACAAGATCGCAAATCCTTTTGTTGAAAACCCATTGCTTGAGCTCTAACTTCACTGGCTAACAAAGCAATTAATGCATGTGTCCAGATTGCTATTACTTTACTGTATCATACAACTGCTGGTTCTTTTGCTGTACATGCAGCAAAAAAATCAACAGGAGACTCATGCACATGCTCTCCATGCTCACACTATGTGTTAATGAAGGCTTCGGCTATCTACATATCTCCTTAAATATTGCAAAGTTCAAGGCAATTATTTTACAGCTATCCTAAATCCAAAACACCTTCTTTTAGAATAATATACAAGCAAGCTTTCCCGTAATTATCAGGCTCCCTGTTTCTAGAGTCATGCTTTTAACTACAGGAATAAAGAACCGTGTTCCTTGTCACCAAAATATCACTGTCTAAAGAGATGCTTTAAAACAATTCCTGGTCAAAAATGAGGTATCTAATCTTTAAAAACGACCATACTAAAGTAGATGAGCAGATTAAAAGTTACATTTACACAGATATATTTTACTGCAAAAAAGTAAAGCAAGACAAGCCTAAACTACCGTAGGTATCTTTTTAAATATCCTTCACTCAGATTCAACTCTATTAAAATGTGCATAGACCAAGGCATTAGAAAAATTAAAAAGACTTTGTATTTTATTATTTTCTTAAAAATGATCTCGAAAATGGTATACTGTCTAGATTTACAAAGTCCTGCAACTTGTTCATCAGTACTTATGTGGGTGGGTCCACCACTGCTGCATTCACGTACAGCATGACGTGGATTGCTGCGAGTGACCTGCAGTTCTGTTATCGCTGTTCATCACCTAACACGCTCAACTTTAATTCCCTTCCCCCACAAGAACAATATATAAAAGTTAAAAGTAAGGCCAGTGTTAAAGAGCACATCTTGCCTCCCAGCTCTAATAACTGCAGGATACTTTCCATACAGGAGACCTTTCCTTTGCTTTTTTTTCTTTTAATTAACTCAGAGAAACTAGAATCAGATTTTTTTTTTAGAATACAGCCTTAATTCTCAGTACTTTTAGCTTGTGAAAAGAAGTTTACTTAGAATTATCCCCCCTGTCTTTTTGCACATGTGCCAAAACCTTGCCACTCTACGTACACTAGTGAAAACAATCAGCCTGGACCACAGCTAGGCCCATCATTCTTTGTGTCAGGGAATGAAAAATTTATGAGGTGGCACTATTAAAAAGAATAGCCTATGACAGATTAATTGGATCCTGTACAGATTGTACAGATAAAGACTTTTCAAGATCAAAGCAAAAAAAAATTAATTAAAAAAAAAAATCAAACAGCCACCATCTCCAACCACCCCACCAAAAATCACCCACAACAGAACTTTGATGTCTCTGTGAATAATACCACTGAAAGAATGAGGGGAAAAAAGACAAAACAACTCTCCTTCAATTAATCTTTATCCCACACTGATAAAGGGTAGAAAGGATTGCCTTGCAAATAATACTCATACCACTCATAATTAGAGCTGTTGTAATCTATTTTTTTTTCTACTTGAATTTTGTCTTTCATCTTGTTCTCCTTCTTGTTTAAGGAGGAGTTTGGACTTTCAAAATCTCCATCACCAAATCAGACTGTGAAAATAGCAATTTGTTTTTTATTCACTGAATAAAGAGCCAATAGAGTCATTGTTCCTGCACAGATGACTAATTTGTATCATCAACTCATCAGTCGAGATTATAAAATGGGTTATGAAGATGAGTAGACTAAACACATTCTTGCTATGAAAAGATTTGCCACCGTTTTTCGAGATTTCAACAATCCTTGGTCTTGAATACCAAGATGCCTGCATTTGGCTGTAAGTTTATTTTTTTTTCCCCTAACTCTATTGAGGCACTCGTAATTAGATCTCCTTATACAGGAGAGGAAAAAAAAAAAAAGTACTCGACATACAAAAGAGCACAATGTACCTAAGCAATATCATTTTTGTTTGTTTTGTCAACGTAACTAGTCAAGTGTCAAAGAAGCTACAATATATACCTAAAATACGACTTCATACAGGTTGAGTGTATGAAGTCTTACAAAGGTACCTAAATCAGTAATGATTTTCCTCTCCTCCTGCCTTTCAGAGCAGACAAATTACTGTTAAGATTCACTGAAACTTATCCTTACTGTATTCCCTTTCCTCTGGCTGGTTTGTATAGAGGTAACGTTTGAAATAGCCCATGCTCTGAGTTTATTACCAGCCACTCTTCACGAGCCCCACGGTATTCACTGGTCTCGTATGCCTTGCTGCCTAGCAGCTGAAGACCTGCACACCATCTTCATCACTGAGGCCAACAGAAACGTCCTCCTCCACCTCCTCATCAAGCTGAAGGCTGCCAAAGGAGTATTTGTTTCTGGGCATGGGAGAGGAACTCAGCACAATGGGATTTCCGAACACCAGGGGGTGAGTGAAGGGGTTAATGATCTCGGAGTCAGAATCACTAGATTCTGTCCCACTGCTGGTGGAGCCCTCCATCACCTGGATGGCAGCCATGTGGTCCATCACACCACTGGCATGCAGCGACTGCATGGCTGGGCTCTGCTTTGACTGTCCCCCCGCTGGCATACCGTTGGCCATCATTTTGCCTTCTGGAGAAGACATCTTAGCCACCCCGCCTCCTTTACAACGTCTCTCTGATCTGTATTCCTGCCCAGGGGTTGAGGATATCTGGCTCAGGATAAATGGGTCTGTAGCTGACTTGTTGCAGAGATTTAGGATCTTCTGTGCATGAGGCCGCTGCGAACCTGGAGAGTACCTGCTATACCCGTGGCAGCTACTGGCATGGCTGTCCTCCTCCCCAGTTCTTGCCCTGCAGTCATGCCCATTTTCTGAGACATAACCCTGAGAGCCTGTTCTGCTCAGGCTCATGTTAGGGCTTGATCCTTTGCTACTGGGAGGCAACGGAGTGGCCAGTGGGCTACGGCTCCCTGGCCCTCTAAACATTTCATCAACCAGTGAGCTGTGCCTTGGCATCCTGGGGCTTCCCCCAGAGTAGAAGGAGAGATTAGGTGGGTTGTCATCAAGGTACTCTTCAGAGAGATACTGGGAAGACTTTATAGAGGCTGAGGAATCCCTATAGCTACTCCTATTAAGATTTTCACCTCTATAGTGAATATAGGCACCACTGGTCAAATCACCCTCATAATTGTCATTTGTTTGGGAATATGACCGGGTTATTTGTCCTCTGAGGAGATCATACTCGCTATCTACGTCACTGCAGTCAATGAAAGGAATGGAGGTGCTGCTGCCATGAGCAGCCCTGGAAGCTGGACCTGTGCTTGGTTGCTGTGACTGAGGTCTGTTCTGCTGAATCCTGTCCTTAGAGGCCTCCTCTTCTTCCTCCACAGTTGACACCACTGCTCCGTCCACCTTTCTGCCTTCTTTGGGGCTCTTCTTCAAGGAAGGGCTCTTGTGCTGTCCATTGTCTTCCGTTGAAGCTTTCAGTTCCTTTCCTTGCCGGCAGCTCTGCACTGCTGCAGCATCATTGTCATCTCCATAGGCAAAGCTAGAGCTCTGGAAAGATAAAGAAGGATGGCAAAGGGTAGAGAAAGGGAAGAGGTTTGGGAGGGAAGGGGTAAGGAGGGAAGGGAGCCAGAGGGAAAGGGTTATGTGTAATTATGCACCACAATTTTGCAATACATCTTGCAGCAACACAGGAATCTCTTGAATGCAGAAGAGGTAACCCAAGATTCAAAATGAATTAGAAAAAAAAAAAAAAAAAAAAAAAAGAGGTCTCTGATCCTGAAGAACAGATGATGGGGGAAAATACGTAAGCTGAGCAAGGGAAGAGAAGGGAGAAAAAATGCAGCAATATGTAAAAAGGGGGATTTGAGGTGTTTCCACACCCTACACCAGCCACTACGAACATCAACCTGTTCACACTACTCTGAGAAGCTGGAGGGACAGAAAAGATTAACACTTAAGACAAATTCTGCACAGCCTAATTCCATATACTGAAAATGCTTTAAGGTACATGTGTGGGCTTTTGGAGACCATGCATTCAACTCCTGGAGCACACCTGCCACTGGTTTGGGGGCTGGCTTTTCTGCCAACAGAAATATGCCAGTATCTGAGCAATAGTTATGCTCCATCTACCTGAGCTTGTCTTAGCAATATTAAAATGCTAAAAGGTATTTGGCGTGGGCTGAATTTATAGCAGAATTCTCTGAATTTCTTGGGTTTTCAGGAATGAAAGGGTCCGTGAATATCAAAAGGAAGCAATGCAAGGAATGTAAAGTGCAAGTAACATTCTTGAATATATTAACTTAGTAGCTTGCACCTGGCATTTACCTGCTCTACCTCATGTAAAGTTATGCGCTAAAAGGTTCATCTCCACAAACACAGATGAATTCAGAGAAGCATTGGTAGGTGGGAGGTAATAACCCCAGTAATCTACTCAGAGAAATGGAGCTCCTCTGGGGATTGTCCTGGCAATTGCTCCATGGTTGTGTGTGTCTGGGGACACCCTTACTAGAGGGATCCGAATTATAGAAGTATTTTCCACTAGTGGACTTTCATCCTGATCAGCCAGGGTGGAACATGATGAGGCTGCTGGTATTACCTGTGTTTCTGTGAGTGTTGTTTTCCGTTTGTTTTCACCTATATGGCTGGCTGCATGTATGTGTGTGCATGCATACATATATATATATATAATAATAATATATACATATATGTATCTGGTATATGTATGTTTGTTTGGGTGCCTATTGTAAATACATGCTCAGCCTTACTACTAGCTGGACCTGGGAACTTGCAGCTTTGCCTCTATTGGGCTACCGGATTTGTAAACTCCTAACACATAACTACTATTAACATCAGACAAACACATTTGGTATCTACCAGAGATAAAAAAGGCTTAAAAGGTCAAAGCTGCATTTTCTCTGAGGAAATAATTCATCTCATCCCTTGTTAATACAACAAAATATTTTGTCATTGGCAGCCCAGACTCCTCAGTGAAGGAAAAGAATTAAACTTTTCTCAAGTGCAATCACCAGCAACAACCTGAGAACCCAGCAGTAACACTGTGGGCTGCAGTTTTTCAGGTGCTCATTAGTACAGCTCAGACAAGCTCACCATTTATGCTTGTCTTGGTGTCTGGAAACAACTCTGTTCCACAGTGGAAATTAACGTATTCCATTTGAAGAACCTGAACACCTGGGGCTCCTGAGCTTCCACTTAAGTGGCAACTGAGCAGAAATGTATGTTCCTAGAGTTTCAAAACACCTATCTGTGGTGTGTAATGTAACAAGAAATATTTAAAAGGCACGATGAAGGGTTTCGTCAACATCACTGACTTGTTTTGGCACCTCTGTATGCTGTTCTGAAGGCTGTGTTGTCAGACTCCTGATGGAACGAATCTTGCTGTGCTTCCTGGAGATAAAAGGAAAATCACAGTAAGAAGCCATTTCAGTTTTCCCACAAAGAAGAATCAAGACACATGCCTCCTTGAAAACAAAAAACTTTGAATAGTGGCTTTCATAAGAGTTTGCTCCAAAACAGATGCTCCTTTCTGTAATGTTTAAACATGCTACGTGTTGGAAACATACCACTGTAAGAAAAGGGAGAGGCACTGAAGCAGAAGTGGTCTATCACTAGAACATGAGTCATTAGCTCATCAGCAATAAACTGTTGTCATGGTCTTTGTGGCATTTTGGCCATGAATTTTAGCTCACCACAAGCAAGACGAGTTAAGTTCTCCCTTGAGGTTGGCTATACCTATTCCTGTTACCTTCTCTTTTATTCTCAGGTGAATATGTTTACTTAAAATCCATTCATATCCCTTTCTGCTAACATATATTAACCAAATCCCACTGAAGAGGGTGCAAATCAATATGAGAGGAATTTACCTGCAATGGAAGGGTTTTCACTGCTGAAAAACAAATTGAAGACTATTGATTTTAAATAAACTATAGGTTATGCAAACTTCTGCCAAAATGCTCAGGACCAAGGGGATATTATACAAATGACAAGCTGTCAAACCAGCAAAGAAGGAATTTTTTACTTGTACTGGCACTAAGCTCTTAGAATATAACTACCTGGAAGCCACTACTTTTCTTTAAGTTTTATATATATATGTATTTGAGTAGCTCATTTATTTTCCTCTCACCTTTCAAACTGTACTTTTTTGTGCCCTCCTTCTTTAACATAGTCAAGTACTTGCTTCTGAGTCCGTCCACTGGAAGAAAACCACAGTTAAAATTACTAATCTGAGATAATGAATTTGTCACATTTAATAAAATATACTACCTGGTCATCATAAACATGTATGTGGTTAGCACAGGATGTCACAACAACCAGAAAATTATTTGTCACTCTCAACAGAAACTTGTGTAAGATCATAAGAAAGGAGACCTGGTCATATACACACAGATTGTTACCTTTTTGCATGTTACCTTTTTTTTTTTTTTTTGCTGTGGAGGTACTTTACGATGTGATTTCAGATCTGATTAAATTCAGTTCTGTGCCCTTTACAGAGTACAACATTACTGGGAAGTCACCACAACAGAAAACAAAGTAAGGGTTAAGTTTTACTCTCATGAATAACAAACATTACTGAATCCTTTCAAGAGTTAAACACCATCCTTTCCTCCTACCTGCAACCAAGATGAAAGCTTCTGAAATGTATTTCATAGCTCAGTTGCATCAACTAAACATATTTTCTGCAGAGATTTAGGCTGGAACTCACACTTTCCCCTTCTGCTACATGCCATAAAAACATAGTGAGAAAGCCCAGCACTTCCTATTGTGCAAGGATATAAACTCCACAGGGAACTGAGAGCAGTAAAGGAAACGTCCACCTCAAGAATGTTCAATAGAGGAAAGAAAACCTTCCTATTCATTACAGGCTTTCAACTAAATTACTGAAAGGTCTGAAAAAAGTAACCATGTGTATGCAGCACAGATCACTGTAAATGCAGGATGTGGGCAAAACCTGTTCTCCAAACCAGGAGGTAGTAGAATGCATCTGCATTTCTCTATTTATTCTGGCAGAAGCTTAAAAAATTAATAGCTTGTTTACGTTAATATAGGTCTTTCTATCTTAATTAATTTACTCTGACAGCAGGAAACAAAGTGGGAAGAGAGAATGGCCATATCTACCATGTATTTGTGCAAGGCAGCTATGGTGTACTGACAGTTTATCTCAGCAAAGAAGGGGTTTCTGGTTGCTCAGTTTATATCAGCTTCCCAAAGAAGCTGGCACATTAGCCTCTCTTCTAGAAGCAGAGGGTCTGAAGAGTTACTAGCTGGTGTTACTTCAGACACATTTTTTTAGTGTAAAACCAGCTGGAACCAACAGATCTCGTATCTTACCTCCAGAAAGCTATGTTATAACAGCTACTATGAAATTAATACAGCCTTTTTTTCCCAGTGTTCTCTGCACTATTCTGGCTGAGAAGGTGCAATGGAAAACATAAAGGAACAAGTAACTTCAAGAAGGGAAGCTGAAAGTGATAGGTTTAATCCTAGATCATTATGGAAGTGACTTTGAAATGGGGAGGCAACGAAGCTGGAAAGAAGAAAGGAGGTCTCACCTGAACCTAAATGATGAACCTCTAGAAAAAAGAACAGGCTTGGGCTTTGGTTTAGGTTCTTCAAACAGCCTGAAAAAGGCATGATGCTCCACACAGATCTTCCAGAAAGACTTGCAAAAATCTCGACTGGCCATAAGGAATTCCAGGGTGTCCTGGAACGAACTCTGAAAGTTGAGAGAGCATTTGCAATATGAGCAAGCAAGCAAAACACGTTACAGAGACACGTTACTTACTGGTGAAGCTGGTGCTATATTACAAAAAGGGATTTTTCACGACTCATTGGCTTTCAGGCTTAACAGGCTCTATCCTTCCTTTTTTGAGACATCACTGACCTGCCTGGCAATATCACAGCTATTGCTTAAACCTCCTTTTCCTGACAACTATGACAGAGATAAAGCAGGGCTCTTAACAGTAATGTGAATACTATAACTTAAGAACCCCGATATAATGCCAGAGGCACAGTCAGAAGAAGACTCTGACGTTCAGTTTACATTTCCTTAGCTGGGATTGCTCACCTGAGATGCCAGTTTGATGCTTGCAGTAACACACCAGCAACGAACAAAAGCAATTAATTTAAAAATTATCTTGAGGTGATAAAAACTTGTTTGATCTGCAAGTAGAAATTTATCAAACAACCTTTTGTCGGCTTCATACATTCCTGACAAGAACTTACATTCACATCAGGTCGTAGTTTGATAAGGAAACGTTTCCTCTTGAAGCTCAGCTTTCGAACCTTAGCCCAGTTGAAGGCATTGATCTTGGTGTGACCCTGCAGAGGACAAAGCCAGAAGAGTTAGAGCATTACAGACCTGAAGGGAGAAATCAAAACCACTACAGAAAGTTTGCCATACATTAATCATCTATCACTTCACTTGCAGTTATGGTATTTCTTATCTTTCCTCCTTTGGTAGTGCAAACACCCACAGACATTCTTAACCATAAGCATTTGTTGGTGTGACTGAAGGCAGGAAGTTATGGTTAAATTCCTGCATATTTATAGGACTAGGTCCACTGACTAGATGTGAAAGTATATAATCCAGTATCATTGTGCAGAACAGGGTAGCCTATTTTGCCCTTTCATAGGGAGCAATAAAAATAAAAGGGAACTAAATAAATTACCTGTTTCTGAAAGTCAGAAAACACTTTTTTCAAAAAAATACACAACAAAAGCTAACTGTAAGCCTGAGAGAATTTTTCTCCTGAATACTAGTAATTCCCAGACACTGCATTATTAGCCCTATGCTCCAGAATCACAGAATGGTCTAGGTTAGAAAGGACCTTTAAGATCACCTAGATCAAAGCACCCTGCCATGGGCAGGGACACCTCCCACCAGAGCAGGTTGCCCAAAGCCCCATCCAGCCTGGCCTTGAACAATTACCCCTTGTCCTTTCACTACATGCCCTTGTAAAAAGTTTCTCTCCACCTTTCTTATAAGCCTCGTTGAAGTACTAGAAGGCTGCAACAAGATCTCCCCACAGCCTGCTCTTCTCCAGGCTGAACAACCCCAGCTCCCTCAGCCTCTCTTTGTAGGTGAGGAGTCTCTACGTTAGAATTGGAGGCATTGTTTTAAAATATTCATTACACCAGTTTGTTCAGCAAAGACTTCAAGACATGTATGCCTACAGCACAGCGCAGACGTTTCAAAGAACAGCGACTAGAGGATAGCTAAATGCAGAAACCCATGTTGATTTGGGCACCGTCACCAGACAAACGTAGGAGTAGTGACAGTGTGATGATTTCCGCTAAGTCAATCTGCTGTCTAAGAATCTGATAACTAACCTCCCTTACAATATTCAGCAGCACCAACACTGATTTCTAAATAAACGTCAGGTTTTAAAGTAAGTCTGTGCGCCTACTGCTTTTGCCATTTGTGAGGGAGCCTTTATTTTGATTTTATACTGATGTTGTTCTAATGAGGTCTTTACATTTCGATTTCTCTCAGCCATATCCATGATAAACAGATGAGCTTAAGGCTCACACCCTATGAACTGCCTGAACGAAGCCCTAAGCTGAAGTGCCAGGCTCCAACTGCTAGGTCAGAGACCGACCTCAGCTTCCTTCTCAGCTCTCAGTCTTGGAGCTAGATCCAGCAGAGTTTCCCAGCTCTTCTGAAAGTTCAGCAAAACCCTCTTTGAAAGTCTCAAAGACTTTACGACAAGAGGAGACAACTGAGTTTTAGAGCTGTACAAATCAGGCCTCGGGCCTTCAGCCCGAGGAAGGATCCCAGCTGTCTGCTGGGACCCAGCGAGGCCCACGCTGCTTTGTGTGGATATGTTCCTTCAGCTCCTCAATTTGTAAAGCTTTGCAACTCATTAATTCAACTGATGAAAATACTGTGGGGGAGCAGGGAAGGGCCTGAACATACAATTATTTGAATTGTGGGCATTTCTAACAATATCCTCATGTTCTCATGCTTAAAGCTATGCTCTGGTTTTGTAGCCATACTTGGTTTTGTAGCCATACTGCCAACCCATTTAGGGTTTTTACTTTTTTTTTTTTTTTTAGATCTTGGAGCATTTGGGTTAGACATTTCTGGGTCCATTTGTTGCTTTTTTTTTTTTTTTTTTTTTTTTAAACAAGAGGACTTATAATTATTTTTCAAGGTTGGAAACACTGTACTACTTTAACTGATGTCAATCTGTCAAAATGAGTAGTCTTTTCTGATGCTTATAACAATGGACATTTTAAAGAACTGTTCACTTACTGCTTTTAACACAGTATAGAACGAGGCATTTAGGATGCTAGTAGACATAAGCTCATCTGAAGTGAAAGCAGTTTACACCAGCTGACTATCTGTACGTCCCCAACTGTAAAAGCCCAATTTGTTATTAACCTAAAGGGAACTGGAGAACAAAAATTCAATAAAATTGTTAATGATGGTTCATGAACATGTACTAGGCTCAACAGGGCAGGAGAGGAGAGGAAAGAAATCTAAGGAAAACTACTTTGGGTCTTTTAGTGAAAGAGGCAGAATTCATGCACTTAGCAAAGGCAGAATGGCCAAGAATATTGTAAAAACTTTGAAAAAAAAAAAAAAAAGAAGAAAAAATAACACCACAGAAAGCTTGTATGTACTTCCACCATCCTTCTCCTTGTGCTCCATCTGTTTTATTTGTCACTGCTTCACAACCATTTAGTATACACCATGCCTGCAAGACCTGCCTGCTCCTTTAAACAGGAGGTGTCAGCATGACCAACTTGCATATTGTGAGCTGTGGATCAGTTTGCATTTTGAACAGCATATCGTGGTTGAAGATCAAGTTCTAGCCTGTGTGTGTAGACAAAGTAAAAGTCCCTGGAAGTTAAGGACCTAGTGAAGCTATAATAGGTTTAAGGTTATTGTTAGAAAAAAATTGGAAATTCCTGATTTTTCTTGGTTTAGATCTTGAATTCTTTTTGCTATAAGAGATTTCTCTGCTTTATAAAGTGCATTGTCAAAAGCCTAGCAGCTCTAACCTGAAACACCAGAATGCCTGTGTTGGCTACAGCCAGGTTGATTTTTGTCCCTTCCCTGTCCTTGGCTGGATGCAAGCGTATTCCATACATCTCCAGCCGACGGGCAATCTCCAAAAGCTGGAAGTCAGACTCTGCTGGTGTCTGTCCCCTTGAGAAACAAAACAGAAAAGACACACAGATTCTTCACACCTTTTAATAGAGATCAACAGGTCCTCCAGAGAACAAAGAGACATTTTATCACAGAGACTGAAACCTGTCAGGGGTATTACATCTCTATGTTCTTTCTACCTCCACAGACTTTTTATCAGCTAGAACAATTTCATCTTAGTACAGACCAATACAAAAAAAGTCCATAGATTTTACAGTCTAGAAATTTTCTATTAGAAATTATGATAACTCCAATTCTGAGACACCTGAAACACTTGGATTTAGAGCCATTAACAGAAGTCACTCTTACTCTATTATTTTTTCCACTGAAACAACATTTCCTAAATAAATAAATAAATAAAGTCTGTAGGGATGTTGGTCATTGTAAAAGTGAATGTAATACCAAAATGAATGTAAAACAGAGGACATGAGTATCTTAACATAAATGTTGGGAACCCATAAGCACTAAATTCCTCAAAACTAAATAGTGCAAAAGTTCTGATTATTACTGCAGTAGAGCTCCCTAGCACTCATATCCAGCTCCAGTTAGTTCAAACTGAAACTGTTCCAGTCTTGAAGTGTTTTCAAGTTTCAATAGCACAAAAACACCTCCACTTTTGTATGTCTTATTCTTTATTCTTTTCTAACTCTATTTTTTTTCCAGCCCTTGGGACACCAAGCATTGTCACCTTGAATGCTGTTCCTCCAAATCCCTAATTCTGCAAGCACTTTGTGCTTTTCCTAAAACTGTCATTAAACCTCTTCTTCATCCATCTCTAAATACAGCATGGAAAGTTGAAAAGACAACATTCGATGTCCTTGAAATCAAAAAGTCTACTGTCACAAGTGTCTGACTGATCAGTCATCATTTGCAATCATACCTGCATGCACAAAATCATCAGTGAAGCATTTTGGATGAAATAGACTGTAAAATAATGACATGCTTGAGTGAATATCAAAATCAATTGCTCTTTAAACATCTTGTTATGATGATGGGATAAAGGCGGCTGTAACCTTCAGGAAATTCACAGTCTCGGACGTTTTTTGAGAAGTAACCTTTGAGAAATCCAGAAGCTCAAATCTCTTTTGTACTTACAATCTAGCATGTATTTACAGTTAGAATTACATTAAAAGAAAAGAAGGCTGATAGTAATTAAAAAAGTCTTACATGTGATTACGGTGAAATTCCATGATTTTGTCTTCTAGTGCTTCTTGCTGAGGTATATACTTGTTCTTCGCTAAGTGTTCACGATCTATGTTTTCATCAAAATCCCCAATCTCAGCTGTGGAAAATTTTAAGAAAAGTCTATTAAAACACTCAATTAAATCTGAGTTATTCAGGCTGGGAAGAGGGCAGAGAAGCAAACACAGGTTGCTGTAAGCCATGCCATGGTTTCATGGCTCAGACTCCCACTATTTTATCTTCCAGGCATTCCTCCCGTCTCATCTGTGTGAGTACCTGAGATGTGAGAAACAGCCCAAGGACTCCTCCAATCCACCACAACCACGTAAGTAGATGTTGGATGTCAACTGAACAAATGAAGCCATCACAGTGCTGCCTTGACTTGCGTGCAGGATAAAATGGGATGACAGGGAGAACAGCATTAACCCAGCAGAACCCACCCTGGTGGTGCTCAGGTGTCTTTTCACAGAGCAGCCAAGTACAAGTTTCTCCCCGTGCCCATGCCCCATGCTGTAATCTTTGGGGGGAAATCTAAAGAGAATGTTTTATTTACGTGTTTGAATGAATGCATAAATTCAGCGGGTTACGAAACATTTGTCTTCCACTAATTTTGCAGCAGTTTGAGACACATTCTGTCTCCCTCCTCCTCAAAGTTGCTCCCATCTGCTGCAGTTATTCAATAATGTGTGTGCAACAGTATGTCACACCCACCTTCCACTTTGCAGCCCATTCAGTGAGCTTTCCTTTTTTTTTCAGGGGGTAGGGGGCCAGGCAATCTGTGTGTGGGTGCCAGATTACTATCTTGTTGCCTGCTATTCTTGGAATGCTTCTTAAAAATCTTGCTATTAGGCTTTTCACAGAGTGAGGTAGCAGCCGCTGCCTGCAGACCTGCCGGTGTAATACAAACGAAGCTACAACGAAGGCTGCTACCTTAATAATGTTGGTGAAATTAAAACGCAGCTCCCTCAAATTAAATCCAGGCTGCAGTCAGACGTATCGTTCTGTGGCTAACGCAGGATATCACAGACCCAAGCTCAGATCCTTGCCTCATCCTCACCTCAGTTCTGCCCATGTAAATGACCTCTTAAACCAGTTCTGTCCAAAATGAGTTGGCTTAGATAAAAGAAAAGTTTAAGAAGATGCTTAAAACACTGCAGCTGATTTCCAACAAAAGTTTGCCTGTTAGCAGTTATACCTGCAAATGTGGAGGGGGGAGCAATAAACTCATGTAGGACAAGGAAGATGAGGACCAAAGCATCTGTGAATGACAGAGCAGTAACCTTTCAACCCAAATAGGCTGCAGAGGTCAGAGGTGGGGAAGAGATGGTAACTGAGATTGTTTTATTTCAATCCCCTTCCTCATCCCATCTGCTCCTTGAGACAAGTGGCTACAGACACACCACAGAGAATTTGAGAACTCTCTTTTGTAAAAACGTCCCTCTCATCCCCATCTCTGAAACAGCTCTATTCCAATTTTACTTGCCTCCAGTGACTCAAATCTTTGGGGAACATTTTTAACCCTCACTCAAAAAATGCAGGTTTCTCCTCTTTACTAAGGACATAAGCCTGCCTAGATTTGCAACCCCTCAAATGGCATGGATCTAGGCTCGTTCAAATGCAGTTCACACCTTGTAGATTTCTGCACGTAGATGTACTTACACCACCTTCCGTAGGGGTTTCTTTGGAGCCAAGTGTACGTACAACTTATTTCACCACTACACGATTTCTATAATGTTCTCCGCATTTGTCAACTGCAAATCCATTATCAAAATTGTCCTCTGGGCTTTCTAATTGCTTCTGAATTTGTTCTCTCTGACCTCGTACTCAGCATCTTTTCCTTCATCTCTCCCCAGATCTCCTTCTCCAGCTGAAATTTCTCTCCAGTAGCACTCCCTCTAGAAAAATAGGGAGCTGTATTTTGAACATTATCAGCCTTGCATATGTCTTCTTTAAAATCTTCCTGTGTGTTTTAGCCAAAGATTGATTCCCACTGATGCTCCCATTTTCTTATCTTGCAAGTGCTTTACACCACTCTCTGTATTGTCTGCATTAGAACTTCTGATGTGTCTCATGCTTTATATTCCAGCTTTTTCCCTTTAATCAGTCCGTCCTACAGATTACACATTTGCTGTATCAAAGTGTCCTCTCACTTCTGACACTTTCTACAATGCTTTTAAGGTGTTTTTAAACACAATGTTTCAAATATAAATCTCATTCTGTAATATACATGCTAATTTAACGGAAACCTATTTGCTGTCATATTAGATTTCATAAAAAAATAACAGGCTATAACATTGGCATAAGCCTGTATACGTAAAATAAAGGTGCTTGGAATCAGATATCCCCCATGGAAACTGCCAGGAGGCACACATTGATAAGACACACAATACCTCATCTCCTACATTCTCAGTCCTTCCACTTTCATATCATTACTCTTATCAGCTGCCAAGTTTTATTTTTGTTGCAGACAAATATGTAGTATTTTTTAGCTCCTAAATAATAAGCCAGAGAGAAAATAAATACAAAAGACAGCCATGTGGGTAAGACACAGCTACAGACTCATATCAAAGCAAATTTTCATAGAAAAATGTTCATGAGACACAAAATGGATGAATAAATGAGACAGCCACAAAGTTCAGGCTCAGGTTT
This sequence comes from Netta rufina, assembly GCF_964035555.1. Taxonomy (NCBI): domain Eukaryota; kingdom Metazoa; phylum Chordata; class Aves; order Anseriformes; family Anatidae; genus Netta; species Netta rufina. The sequence goes on along the minus strand of NC_140123.1, from coordinate 55,303,343 downwards.
TTATCAAACATTGTCACACAAAAATGGGGTAGGTAAAAAACATCAAAAAAAGTCTAAGTTGCAGTCAGGAGATGGTGAGGGGAGCAACACCACAGGGGCACCGTGAGGCACCACATCCCTCTGCCCAAAGCATCAGGTCAGATTCTGTAGGTACTGTCTCACTTCTACATATGAATCTTTTGCCTCTCTCCTTCTGACAAGAGGGAAAAATTTGTTGTTTTTTTTTTTCAGTACAGAAGTATCTTTCCTTACGCTCCAGAAGGAGAGTACTACCTGATTCCTAAAATCACAGTTCAGAAATCAATCTGCACATCAAGCTCACAGGTAAAAGGGACAAAGAACTAAAACTATTTCAAGAGCACCGTGATCATTTCCAAGAATTGAGGAAAATTACTTGATTCAACAGCATAATGCATCTCAGCAGCACAAGAGCAATGGTGGTAATTTGATGCTTTTGTACACTTTAAAATTAAGGATTCTTGTATGCCTGCGTGGCCATGTTGGGGAGAATGGCCAAGTGTATGATGGAGGAATTTTGAAAAACACTCTGTAAAACTTAAATTTGACTATGCAAGGATGGGAAAGGGAAAGAGAAGGCTTGTAAAAGTGAAAGGACATCCTGTGATTTTATCCTTTTAGGCTGTTGCTTTAGGAAAACAAGCTAGTAGTTGCACTCAGCAGCTGAGGCACCAGAACAGTAAAGAATTTAACTGAGTAATCAATAAGACTTAAGACATGAACTAAGATCTAAGTAGAAGTCGTACAGACAGTAACACATACAGATCAGGAGAGTTCAAAAGAGGATGATCATAAAGCAGTATCGCTATGACAGACACGTGTATTAGGGTATCCTCTCCCCAACATCTTTCATAGGTGCACAGACATCTAGTAGGAAGACCCGCCCTCCTAGAATGCAGTGTAAGAAGGGATACTCAATTTCCCCAAAATGATCAAGACATTTTGTCCTTGAGACGAGAGGAAGTTAGAATTAGCTTAACCAAGGAAAGAACTACAGCTGGTGTACTGGACACCATAACAGGCAAAACTAAGACACAAAAAACTTGGTAGCTAAGGATTACATATATATATATATATTTAAGGCTGCTGCAAAAATACTCAGTTTTCAAATGGTTTGAGGAATACAAAATTTCATAGAGGCTGCTGTACAGCCCTTTATTGCTCCTAAACCACTCTGGGCAGTGATGACCATGGCAAAAAGAAAACCATGCAATACCTGCCTTTCCAACAGCACTTGATGAGAAACTAACCTAACACTCAGACTATGACAAAGGATCATGAAATTTATTCATCACTAAAGAACTTCCAAACGCCTTTGTTGACTGCAATTTCAACAAAACAGTATTTCACTGGAAATATGCAATACTGAATTGTACAATGACCATTCAAAACAATAGTTTATTACGACCATCACACACGCTATTAAGTGTTTTTTCCTACTCTTACTCACAATAAAGTCTTGAAATGGAAAACATACACTGCCTTTCAAATGATTTTGAAGCTAGAAGAAGCTTCAATATGGCGAACTAAGTTAATGCATGAGTCTACAGACCAGTCAAATTGGTATACTTTGCAATTAAAAAGAAAAGCTTAAAATCTACTCCCCTCTCCCCCCCCAGTTTCCTTGTGCCTTAGTAGGACTTAGGACTGTGCCTTAGGCTGGCATTCTAAGCATGTTTATTTACTACATTCTCTAGACAGCACACAGATCTCCAGGAATTTGAATGCTCTGCTGACATGGTACAAGGCTAAATATAAATAATGATGCAGGAATTCAGGAGAATTCATCTTGTTTGTTATTGCCTGCAAAGTTTGCTTTTAAAAGGATTCAAGGCAGACCATCAAACTTGTGCTTTAAAAATGCAAATCTGGTGTCCAGGAGCTTGATTTTATTTATGAGAGTAATTTTTCTGTATTTTAATGCTATTATACAGAAATATAATAAATTATCCATATGGCTTAAGCCTGTCTCCCACCAGCTGCTAGCAGGTAATGCAGCAAAACACGCCCAACCAATTTATCCTGTTTATCATCCTGGAAAAGAAGAAAGAAGCAAACTTACACTGTACTATGTGTGAGATTAAGAGGGCAGTGCTGGTATCATTACACGTTAGCCTTCCCTGTGCCAGGTCCTGCTTCACTTGCAATGCAAATAGGTACCTGCAAAACAAACACGAACAAAGAGTTACACGAAGCAGGAGGGAAAGATGGAAAAGTATCCATTTTTTTCAACAGGTTCCTTTCACTTTTTGGCATCTACAGAAGCGATCTGAATTTCCTAAGTTTAGAGGCTAAATAAAATGTAACAGGTACTGTATTACAGTCATTAGTCTTACATGGTTGCTGCTAAGCAGAACCATGGTATCTCTCTTTCTCACTCCTTTTCTCTCTATTTTAACCAGATCAATGAGATCTGGAAGTGGCAATGGAAGTAAATGTGACAGCTATTACGTGCTCAGCAACTATACCGCAAGCAGCAGAAGATAATGGGCCTGCTTGTAACTATGAAGAAACACCAGATAAACCAGTGATTTAGAGTTATCACTAAGTTCTTGTAGAACAGAAGGGGAACTTTAAAGTTTCCACCTTGGCTCTCACCTGGAAATGAGAAGCAAGATCATCATTGTACTACTCTAGCTAGCTCTGATACTTTGCAGCCCCGTTACCTGTAGCACCACCAGCCGTATTTAACATATTTGCTTCCAAACAAGCCACGTAGGGCAATTCAACAGCCTATGTGTGTGGACATCACAGGTCCACAACACTATTTCAACATTTACATTTCTTCTAGCTTCTACAGGACTTAAAATATCTCAGTTCCACTCCATAACAAATGTTTCTCTAGAAAAAAATGACCTAATAGTGAGCATTTCCCCTATACTTGGTATGTAACCCAAATTAGACAGGCACCTTACTTAACAAGCCTTCCAATGACCACAGTTCCTCTGGGGAGGAATTCCTACTAGGATCTCAACAGTTTTTACTAATTACTGTATTTAATTTTTTTTACTAATTTCCTGTATTTTAATATATTCAGTGAGAAGCTCTAATTTGAAGAGTGAGTTTCTGAATGAGATGTAGGTAAATTAAATGAAAAATGCAAACTGAGTTGAGAGAATGGAAGCTAACATACACAGTACATGAAATAATATAGCAGATCTAAATAACATCCTTTTGAAACCTCCAGACACCTGCCTTACCACATAAAATTCACCCCAGTTGAAGAATAAAGCACAATAATGTTATATTCTCTGCTCTCCAAGTGATGAAGCAGTTCCCTGTGGAAATTCTTTCACATCTTACACACTGCTGTGTACATACATTCAAGGGCCCTAGCACACACATTTAAAATCTAACTAAAAAAGTCATTAAGATTCAGAGACACGTCTCCAGGCACAGGAAGAAATCCCCAAAAATCAATTTACAGTGCACATTCTAAGCAGCTGATATGCAGAATATCTACTCAGAAGCAGAATGCTTAATTACTAACATAGCAATGTGAATTTTCATTCATTCCTTTATTTTTACTCAGTCTTTCAAGAAAATATTCCTTCTTCCTACTTTTCCATTTTTCTCTGCCCAAGCCAGTAAGGCTTTGGAATCATTTTTTTTTCCCCCATTGCATTGCTCTATTACCAAACCAAGACAGAGATAAACACAGAACACCACAAAGGTGGACTTGTTCTTTACAAAGCAGGTTATGGAGATACAAAAGCTCCTTGTAAAAGATGACATCACCTTAAGGGAAGATTAAAAGTAAAAACTAAGAATTAAAATACTGAATCAGAACAGAAAAAAATGTAATTACAAAAATACTAACCGTAGACCTGATAAAGAGTTGACAAGTTTCAGTGATAAAATACTGTAATGAAATGGAGTGTTTTGACTAAAAAGAAAGGCTTTGCTAATGAGGAAAAACCTTACTAGGTCCCTCATATGTGTATTGACTTACGATCCATCTCTCTCCATGCCAACACAGCATGAAATTTAGAGCTCAAATCAAGTTTCTAAAGAGCCTGAAAATAAACACATCCTTAAAGAATTGTATCTTTAAGAAATACATGTCTATCCTTGTCTACTTGCCTCTTCCTCTTCATTTTATTCCCTCTCTTTTCCATTTCTGCATCTCTGAAGTCCCAGTTCCAGCCACTGGCTACATAAATAGGGTCCCCCAGCTGCCTCAACTTGGCAAATCCTGCAGGACAACTCTGTCCCAAACATGAGTGCAGAGTCACATGTGTCCCTCAGTATAGAGAAGTGCCCCAGGGCACTCAATGGTGGGGAAATAACATCAAGTTAATTCGGAGAGGGAGCCATTGATCCCATCATCTCACCCTATGATCTCAGATCCCATGTTCTCCCCTCTGCCCACCAGCAATTTAACAGAAAAATAGTACAGTCACACAACTACTAACCTTGTCAATTCCTCCTGCAGCTGAGCATGGTCAGGTGGGAAGAATTTTACCACAAATTTTACAACAACATGCTTCGGTCCTAGGGGAAACATCAAAGGAGGTTAGTGATACGTTTGTAACATGCCAGCCAAATTTTATGACACAGAATGATGCACAAGGGATATGTGGAATCTGCAGCGCATACATATACACACTAATCTCCCATCCTTTGTCAGTATTTTTGACGCTCTTCAGGTTATTTAGAAATGACGAAATAAAACTTATACAATAAAACAATAAACACAATGAAACAGAGCAATGAATAAGCACAATAAAATAGAACAGACACTTGGTGGAGGGCTACTCTGCCAAAACCAAGTCTGGTTTTAGTAATTGTATCAGTTGATCCAATAACATATACTAAGTGTGTCTATTACCCTTGATTCAGAACAGGAGGGAGCTAAATACAGACTGGTTTTCAACTCCAGCAGCAAATTACTCTTTCTGTGCTAACAGCAGCACATTTGTTTTGACTCTTACAAATAGAGTAAGTCACAAACTGGGTCCAGTGACAAAAGGAGCAACGCATCTCTCGTGAGAGGGAGGGTTTCCAGAGAATATACCAATACTAACCTGACCAGAAAGGCACCTAGTGGTAAAGCTCAGGAAATGAAGACTTTTACTGATATTTGACAGGGAAACAGAATCACCAAAACCTTTCTTGTTCACTTCTCTTCCCAAAGCTGATGGCTATGTACAATTTCCTTTTCTCTCCCACTGCAACGTTCCCTGACTTCCCTAGCCCAGCCATTTTCTCCTCTGGGGCTAAGACATTTCCAAGTGCTGCAGCAGTGCCCTGTTAGCTGTCACAAATTTGCCTGCTCCTTCCCATTAGTAACTTCTTTCAGTTCTTTTTCTTTTATCCTGATTACGGTATCTCAGGAACGTGTGCTCCCTCAAATCCTTCTTTATTGCATCCTTTTTTCTCTGCAAAACTGTTCATTACCTCAGTGCTCCTAGTGCCTGACTAAACCTTCTCAATCTGCCGCTGGCTCAGCCCTGTCAATATAAAAGGCAAAACCAGAGGCGTTCGATGTCTGTGTGCTTTGTAGAACTTGCTGCTGGGACACAATTTCACAGCAAGCACCGTATGTCTCTCAAGGTCAGAACAGAAATAAGAAATAATCCAAACAAAAATCAGAAAAGGACGTTGAGAAGATAAAGGTACCAACTGACAGAGTACTTACTTACTTGGCTGCTCTTGAACCAACATAATAAATGTCAGTAAGGAAGTACTTACTTCTAATCTGTTTCATAACAGGCTTCAAAAGATCAAGCCACACCTGAAAACAAAAAGAAGGTGATGTTATAAACTCTAAACAAATGCATTTTTCATTGCATTAGATTTTAGATTTGCTTTTACTTATCTGTTTTTTTTCAGTGTGGGTTTTCTCCCCAGAACTCTTGAAGATGCTCAGGAAAGAGAACTGTCAATGAGTTGCTGCTGGGGCATAGCTTTCGCAACAGTACAAATTCAGGGAGTTGGGAACACTGACATTTTCCCTTTACTTGTCTCAGATACCAACAGTCGCAGCATGTTTGGTCAGCAGCCCTTCATTTTGTGGAGAAGTGAAAGAAGAAGCTGAGAAAAAGACAGTCCTGTGCTGTCCCTGTGGTCCTCACTCAAATTAACTTTCTACAGATCTGGGATTTCTGCTTTCTACAGATCTGGGAAGCTCAGGCCAATGCTTTCTTAATTGGGTGCAGTGCAACTTCGGCAAATAGTTTATTTTCATCTGTTTTTTTAGCAGCCTGCTTTTTCTGGACATCGCATGCGTCTTTCCTTTGGATTTCAAAAGAGAAGGAATGGATTGAAATGGCGTGTTCAAAGCCTAAAAGCCAACTCTGTAGTCTCAATCAAAAGGGCCTGGACGTATCACCTATCCACCTGAGGCAGCCTGCAGAAAGCCCGGGGAGAATCACACACAAGATAAAAGCCAAATGACACGCAGGAACCGGGGAAGTGTGACAGCTCGCCGAATTCAGCTGATAACCGTGCCCGAGATTTGTGTTTTGTTATCGCACTGAATTGCAGGGAGCCCCTTCCTTAGAGACTTCTGGAAGCTGCGGAGGAACTTCCTACAGCCCTCACAAAGGTTAAAGCCATTAAAAAACAAATCAACCAAGTCTTCCTCCAGGGAAAAAATCTATATTTAAATGAATACACCTTTGACCTTGAATAATTTTAGGTTGCGGAGAGACTGAAACACGCTCAAAATACCCATTTTAGAAAATCACCTGAGAAGCCAGACAGAAGCAGGCCTGCCTGGCTGCTGTAGCTGTGCCAATGCTGTTTGCTATTTTCCTAATCACCATAGGAGTGCTTGCAATTAGCAAAGAGCTCACATTCCTACCCTGTTACACTCCCTAATGTTTCTCAATGGAATTCTTTTTATGTTTCGCAGCCTGTGAAAGTCTCTTTCTCTGGAAAGGCTCAAGAAGCTTGGTTATCCAAGAATAGGAAAACAGTGTTTATCACCTGTTAAACTCGTTCTGACACTTTTTGGCATTTCGGTAACTTAAACTGTTTTGTTTCAGAAAGTTGGCATGGACGTAAGCTGCATGAAGGTCAGGATCTTTGCCAAGCGTAGCGGAGAAAAAAAAAATCCTGAATATGAAACAGGCAATTTACAAGAACATGGGAGTCATATTTTTGATCCCAAAAAAATGTCTCCCAGAGGAAGTTTATGATAAAGCATGAGCACTGCAAGTACATCATTCCTTTCTCCGCTTTCCCAATCACCCTACAAGCAAGTCACAGAATCCTTTATCAGGCTGGAAGGTGGGGCAAGATGAAGACCTCATCAGCGCCACCGAACCCAGGCAATCAAAACTTACACATCATGCGGCTCCCACCCTGTAGCTATGCACAGTCAGTCTGAGCTTGATTTATAAACTGGAAAAATACTGTGAGGATGCACTTAGGATTCCTGCTTTTCATTTTCTCTGCATCTACCAAGGCTAGATTCTTCATTTCTTAAACAAAATTGGGCATTCCATGATAGTGACTGGATTTCTGCAGCTGGAGAACTGGGGCAGACATCAAGTGTGATGAAACTTTGTAAAACCCCAGATTTGGCAACAATGCCTCATTTCCCCTTGTCCTGGGGTGAAGTGCAGCCCTCACACCCTGTGTTCACCTCCCATGCACATCTTCTCTGCTACATACATAGCAAACGAACACATCCAGCTGCCAGGCATCATGGCATACAACTGGCAATGTGTGAAGCATGAAGTCTGGAGCCCTGCATGTTGAAACAAACACAGCTGAACTGCGAATACATGGCTTCGTGTACATATGATCACATCTAAACAAATATGCTCTGAATATTTATTTTTCTTTTTACATTCTGTTCTACACCGGACGAGTGATTAATTCTCTTCAGATGATATGAATATAAAATATGCATGTGTGTTTTCTTTCTTAGATATGAAACTAAACACAATTTTTTATTTGCACAATGCTTGAATTCTACGTTATGGCCCTTACAAGGCTCAAAAAGGTTTAAATCCCACAGGAACATTTACATCAACTACATCACAGAAACTGGTAATTATGACTTAAATGTAAATACTGCTCTCACCCCGAATGCTGCTCCATACCAAAACAATGATTCATAATCAAATCTCTTGCTTTAAGAGCTTCTGTGAGCTGTTTTTAAAATGGATAGCATAGCATAGCATAGCATAGGATAGGATAGGATAGGATAGGATAGGATAGGATAGGATAGGATAGGATAGGATAGGATAGTTCAGTTGGAAGGGACCTATAAAGACCATGAAGTCCGACTGCTTGACCAATTCATGGCTAACCAGAAGTGAAAACAAATTATTAAGGGCATTATCCAGATGTCTCCTGAATACTGACAGGCAGGGGGCATCAACCACCCCACTAGGAAGCTTGTCCCTGTGTTTGAGCACCCTCATGGTAAAGAAATTTTTCCTTTGTCTAGTGTGAACCTCCCCTTTGTGCTGTTCCTGCGTGTCCTGTCATAGGTTACTAATGAGACCAGAGACCAGCACCTCCTTCTCAGCTTCTCCTCCTTGGGAAGGTGCAGAGATCATTGGTGTCACCTCTCAGCCTTCCCTGTTCCAGACAAGCCCACCCAAGTGTCCTCACATCTCCTCACAGGACATGCCTTCCAGTGCTTTTACCAGCTTTGTTGCACTCCTCTGGATGCTTGCAAGGACCTCAGCATCCTTTTTATGTTGCAGAGCCCATGCTGAAGACATTACTTCCACCATATTTCACTATTTTGGGGGCACAGCTGACGAGGGGTGAGCTAGATCTAGGGATCTCCCCCTTTTTCAGAAACAGAGACTGGATAAACTGGCAGACACACAGATCCGTGCTGTCAGATGCTTGGCTAATACTTCATTTTGCAAGGGTAGGGGCTGGATGAGTTACCACGCTTGATGTATGGAAGTATTGCCATGCATGTCAAACCGGGAACAGCCTTGGGGTTTTCTTTCAACCTTCCTCTTCATCACAGAGCCCCAGATCCCCCACTGAGATCATCTGGATGTATTTCCAGCCTGCCACTGCAAGGGCCTCAGGCACTGGCAGCACCTCAATCTCTCCTGTGTTCTGCCTCGAGCAAATAAACCATTTTGTTTTCACAAGACTGCAAACTGTTAGTTTACTTCAGGTCTCTGAGCAAAACACAGAGGGTCATCTATTTGAAACTTAATGACCTGTGAAGTAGGGAAGGTCAATCAAATGACCTTCTCTATTTTCTAGAAAACTAAAAAGCAACTGTATACACACACTAGAAGTTAGGATTTGTTTCAGCTTTATATACATACATCAGAAATGTCAGCTTGTCACCACTAACATGGATGCTCTGTTGTAGTAGCACTGTAGAGTTGCACTGTTTTGAAGGGTCACATTAAGCTCTCAAGTTACCTACAGCATTAGCCAAGGATATTTGGCAGAATATGAAACTTTTTAGGAAGTTGTGTTTCATGCAAATCCAGGAGCAAACCGGATCATTTTTAAAGATCGATGTCCATTTTTCAAAATTTCCTCTTTAATTATAGTTAGCCAAAAGCTTTATGACCTGTAGCATTCAGTTAGAGTGCCTATGTTAGCCTGCACTAAGGCATGACAACAGATTACTGCAGCAGCAGATAAATCCTTTTTGGCTTTTGGTTAAGAAATATTGCTTCTTAAAGTAATTTTATATAGAGACAGATACAGATATTTTTTTTTCTAATTGCCCAAAGTCACCTCCTTTAGGTCAGCCAGGCTACATGTGCAGAACTCACTGAACAGGCAGCAAATCCAGTATACACCAGCACGTACAGGTCAAACAACCCAGACACCTGGCCCACATACCAGGAGGTCACACACGAAGTCTGAAGGGAAACAAACCTCAGAACAAAAGCCATCGTAGTCTGGGAAGTCATTCGACTTTGGCTTTTCTCTGCTACTGTTCCCACCCTGGAAGTATTAGTGCAATATCTGAATGCTGTCGGCACCTGCACTCAGAGTCCAAAGTGTGAGGACCAGCACACCTGCCGTGCTACATGGCTCCCCAGACAGGACTTTCAACAGTTTACTTATATATTTATCCTCTCCCCACCCCCCCTCTTTTTTATTAACCTCGTTATATTTTATCTAATCATCTTCCTGTCCCAAGATGTTTTTCATGGAACTGTGTCACAGTCGTCGTTAACTTCTCTGTCTGCAGACTCCATGCTCCAGATTATGCATGACTGTAAAATCAGAGCTGAGACTCTGCAGCAGACCAGCCTCTGGCTTCTCTACTGCAACTGATAAAGACGAAATGCCGTCCAACTCCTGTCTGAATTGGCTGCTATTTTCAACACAGATGAAACCTGACAGGACTAATCAGATTTTAAAAACATTGCTTCAACTTCAGCAGGCAAGAACTGTACTGTTGTTTTTTTTTTTAAGTCTTATTTTTTTTCTTTTGAAATTCAGCGTTAAACACACCTTGTAAGTAAGGAGCAGGAAGAGAGAATACAGTGTGTATGCAGATGAAAACCAGGTGAAAATTAACATACCATCATCTTTTTATGATCTGGAAATTCAAGACCAAAATAGTCGCCTTCAACAAGGTTCAGGTGGTTGCAAACAGCATCGTGCAAAACTTTCCCTGGAGCTCTTTGCTGTAAGAAGAAAACAAAGCCTAGGGTTAAGTGCTGCAGATTAACAAAGATGCTTTTAATTAGTGGCAGAAAAATTACTATGCTAAGAAGTTGTCCAGAAAACAGCACTGCCAATACAGCTTACAAAATCAGTGGTTATTTCAACCATACCCACAGGGCAGCTGAAAGTAATTACTCTAATTTTAAAGCTATGGAAAATATCCACCCATCCCTGGATGGCAGCTAAGAATGAACCTTTAGAGCGTTTTTGGTTTGAGAGAAAAATACCATGAATTAGAAAATTGGTATGAAGCACCAAGGCTGGTCAAGGCTCCTCTGTGTTACTCTCGCAAGAGTTAATGAGTAAATCAGAGGAGTCAAGAGCAAGCATTTCCTTCTCCACTATAAAAGTCTTCTCACTACAAAGACCAGATGTTCTAGCCCAATATTAGCTCCCAGAGCTGCAGTTTTGCTGATTGTAAGGATTCTTCTCATCAGCACATCAGTTAAATCCACACCTGCAGCAAATACGGCAAATTACAGCTCACCAGCAATTCTTTGGCAGAAAACCCACACTTTTTCAGTGAAAAAGGCCAATCACTGAAATCAAATATTTTTGTTCTTTGCAGAAATGCACCTATTTTAACTCAAGAGTCCCTGAAAAAGAGATCTCCGCTCACTTGAGAATAAATAATAGCCCACTAAATGGCACAAACTCCACCAGCACAAGAGACCCGTGTTCCTAATTACACCCCAACTGAGTGCCCTTGCACTCAACCCACAGACTCGCCCTTTCCCTTTCTGCCCAGTAAATAATTATTAGAGCAAAATGAAACAGCAGAAACACAGTGAACGAAAGAAAACCATGTGAGGCAGGCTGTTGGGTTGGTGAGCCGAGTCAGGAAGGGCAAACCTGAGCTCAGGTCCCTGCATCTCCTGGCCATGCCCTTAACCAACAGGCTTACTGCATAGGAGTTGTGAGAGGGAAATAGGCGGTAGCGAGGCTTGAGCAATAGAAAGGATGCCCTTTTTCTGCTGCAGGACGCAGTGACCTGATACATCAAGGCTGGCTGGTTTTGAGAGCGAAGTTGGAAGGGGAAAGCCAAATTCACCTCCTAGGAACTTGCTGAGCAGGTTTGTGCCCCGGGTACACACATTGCCTCTAACAGACCTATTGCTCCATGAACTGTTTGTTCGTGTTACCCACAGCAAACGCTGGCCTTACGAATGCTGCCGGAAAACAGACGGAGAACAATCAGAGAGCAGCACTCATTTTTCAAGCATTCATCAAAACCAACCTCGCTGTAACTGCAACAGTTCATCCCCAAATGCCGAACGAGGACAGAGAAGGAGAGAGAAAAAAAAGGAATCTGATGCAACACCATGTAAAACAAAACTTAAGTGTGAATATATTTGAATGGGCTCACTTCGTGTTCTCCAGCTTGGTTACACTGCAAACATCTGTGATGACCAACACCCAGCCTGCGCCAGCCCCTGCGCCCCGTGTCTCCTAACCGAGTTTCCCACGTTTTCCACTCCATCTCCTGCTGTACATAGGCACGCCCAAACATACATCATCTTTCAGTGAAAGGGCTTCCCAGTAAGTGCATTTTGTTAGAGGCAAGAGAATATTATTAAAAAGATGCTCAACCTAGTGTAATAACTCTAGTAGCTCGCTGCACTGAAAATACACTGATGGAGAAACTTCAGGCAAATGCCCCTGCTGCTAGAGAGCAGAAGGCCATTTTTAAGAGCCTTCCTCACTGAAAGAGTCAGATGGTATCTGGCACAGCCCAAACTGCATTGTTCCTCCCAGGAGAACAGGTGCCTCCAGGAACAGGCAGGTATAGGACCAACCACCAGGAGAAGATGCAGAGCCCACCTGCGCTACCCCACCGCATAAGGTTAGCTGAGGAGAGCTGGCCCGTCTGATCTCAGACCACGAGTAAAAGCAGCTGATTAAAACCTGCTGGGTGTTTTCTGAAAGTTTTTTTTTGTTTTGTTTTGTTTTTGTTTTGTTTTTTTTTTACTTATATGCATCTAGACAACAGAACGGCAGTCTTGTAGCATTTATGTCACTCGGCATTTTCTCTGAAGTGTGTCTCAGTAACATGAAATGCTTCTTACTCGAGTATTTGTAAATAAGATTATCATTCTAAACTCATCTTAGCTTTGATCAGTCCAAGTCAGAATAAAATCTGGCAGTTTATTCGAGGGGAAACACTGTGCATATAAAACGCGCTGAGATTTAGAGCCTGGTGACGCTCCTGGTCTTGCAGGACCAGAAGGAGAAGTACGACATCCAAAAATGCAGCAACTCCCTGGTCTTACAGAGATGTTGATTCAGGGCAGTTCCATGACATCCCTACTAAAAAATTTAAACACGATAAATTAAAATCTCAGTCTGCTGGGTGAGGAACCAAAACAGCAGGCACTGGAGGCGCAGGAAACCCCAGCTGACAGAGGAAGCATTCAGGGTCGAGTGTGCCACACCAGGGGCAGCATCAGCAGCCAGCAGTTGTGTCTGACTTCAGCGTGCTTACAAGGCCTATGGGACAGCACAAGTCTTCTCCAGAACGTGGGAGGCATTTTCCAACCAGCAAGACGCCTGCCTCAGGCACTGAGCACAAAGGCAAAGCTTCATCAGCTCCCGTCCCATGGCTCTGTGGATGCACCTGCATCTCACAAGCTGCAGTTTGGCCACTTTCCATGCTCCACGCTGGTGTGGGCCTCATCCATGAGGCCCCAGGAGCTCCCTACAGCTCATAGAAGAAGGGCCTTCTCCAGCCATGGCGCAAAAGCACAGGCTTCTTCTCAGTAGGCCTTCTCTTCCCATCATGAAAGCCTCACATGCTGAGGAGAGGGAAGGCTCAGAAGGTCATAGATGTGGCCAAACACTGAGGGCAGGGGGAAAGGGAGCCAAAAGAACTATCTCCTAAGCCTCATTGAGTAAGAGCTCCCACCAGGGAGGGAAAGAGCTGACCTGAAGGTGAAGGTCAAGAGGAGGACAAGGCATGCAAGTGGGATGTTGACATGGAAGCCGCTGTGATGAAGGCTGGTGGCAAGACCATAAAGATAAGACCATTAGCTATTGTGGATGCCCCCCAGCTGGAAGGTGGGGAGGGAAACAAAGCAGGGAAGCTGCTGCTGCAGGTGGCAGTCCCCTGCTCCTATTTTTGTTGACAGCCAGATTCACGTTTAATCATAGAATCACAGAATCATCTAGGTTGGCAAAGACCTTCAAGATCATCAGATACAACCATCAACCTGACTGACCAAGTCCCATCGCTAACCCATGTCCCTTAGTGCCACATCCACGTGTCTCTTAAATACCTCCAGGGATGGGGACCCCACCATTCCCCAGGCAGCCCATTCCAATGCTGGACCACCCTCTCAGAGAAGAAATTCCTCTTAATATTCAGTCTAATCCTCCCCTGGCACAACGTGGGGGCTGTTAATCAGTGAAGAAAGACCGCAGCTCCTGAGGGCAATGCCTCCCATCCCAAAACACCCATCCACATACATTGGCAGTGAACTTTTCCTAGGCGATACAGCTGTGCTCTTTTACTCTTGATGACAAGTAGCCCAGACACCTGTTTTACAGAGTTTGGTTAAGACGAGGTGAATCCCAGCCATGCTGACAGCAGGGAATTGCTGCTATTCTCTTGAGGTGGTATTTAGCTACACCAAAATCACACTCTAATTTTATTACACTGAAAAGAAGCTCGCTGATTTCAAGCTACACATCCTTATTGCTTAATACTTTTTGAACTGGCCTTTCATTTAGCTCTGTAAAATTACATTTTAAAAGTCACTTTACATTTTCAGGGAACGTCAGGCCACTAACTTCTAAATTATGAATAATGTGCATCACATTTAGCTGCAAGCTATGAAGGTACCCAAAGCAGTAAGCCTTACACATTGTGCATTCAGTATTTGCTGTCTGCTCATTATTTCAATCTTATTCAATTTCTCCTCCTTCTCCTCCCACTAAAATCCAAAACAGTAAGTTGCTTATGATCTTCCAGTGGTGAATATTTTAATAGATTTAACAATTCTTTAATGTTCTAGTGATCTCCAATCTTTTTTTTTAAAAAAAGTCTGCATACTGGCTTAGACCATTCTTTGGCACAGTCTGCAATACAGATTTTTTTTTTTTTTTAAAGGAAATTCACAGCAATATTTGGAAGACTTCCAAGACTTGAAAATAAGGGGGTTTGGACATATTCTTCTCACCCCCCTGCCAATTCATTTAGCAACTATTTCGCTAACCATCTACCAAATCAATGTGTCAGCTTATGACCAAAAGGTGATTTTAATATTTTTAATCTGTCTTGCCCACCTTCATCTGAAGTTTTTTTGTTTGTTTTTACATTACTGAGCAGTAACACCAGGTTAAAAAACAAATAAACAGCTTCTTTGGAACATCTGAAACATACCATCAGTACTTTGGTCAAAGTAAGAGCTTCATGTGGAAGCATAGTGTTTGCTTCTCTTCTTCAAAACTGCTGCAAATGGACCAGAAAAAGAAGTTTTTTGTTTTGTTTCTGCTCTTGCTAGTGCATTTGTAACACCTGATAAGGAGAGAAAATAAATCCTTTACATTTATTCACACCTGCCACAATATAAAGGGAGACATTTCTTCCCCTAATGAATGTCCCTGTCACATTTTGAGTGCATGAAACTGAAATGAGTCAACCTGGTCAAGATAAATATGTTAGAAATACTTAAATACTACATTGTACAACACTTAAACACAAAGTTTAAAAACTATTTGTTCTTTCAGTAGAAATTGCCCCCCAAAAAATGTATTTCAGTTTAGTGTGATTCCCAAATTATTTTATACTTCCGTTTAACAACTGAATTAAAATGATAGTGAAAACTTCCCCCAGTATTTTCGTATTTCTGCCATCATACAGTCACAATCAATACTAAAAATAACAACCCCACATTCCTAACAGCATGAATTTTCTCAGTTATTTGAAGTTGTTAAAAATTATGTATGTATCTTCAGCTCTAAAAGGATGAAAAACCAACAAGTGTTCACGATAAGCAAATAGCATAAAAATAACCTCAAAGATGAGACCAAGCAACAGGGTTCTTAAACAAATAACCCTGACAAAAAATGTATACATCAAAGTAGGCTGGAAAACTGCTCACAGGAGAACAGTGCTGCTAGCATCTGAAGAGAAATTTCATATTTCATCCAGTTCTACTTTCTGCCATAAAATGAAGTGCATATTTCATATTTAACAAAAGTCTATTGCTCAAAAGGTGGGTTAAAAGCAGTAAGGACCGATCTGGGTGTTGCTGCTCGGGACCTAACACTGCCAAGACACTTGGAGATGCCCTGCCCTCTTTCTCCTCTCCTCGCTTTCAAAGTGTAGGTGTTAATCCTATAGGAAGGATTAGACAGCTGTAAAAATAGCTTCAGACCATAAAGATAGCTCTTACACCTGGGCATACTAGTTTTTGCTCTACTGTCCAGCTTAGGCTGGGAAGTCCAGAAGAAGTGGGGTTCACCACCCTCTGTATACCAGGACCATGTAACAGCCTGTTGCTGCTGGCACACAAGAACTGGGATTTTAAAAAATCATTGCAATCTGTCACATTTTTCATACCAAAAGCCAGCATATCAGGGTCCCAGGGCATACAGTCACGTACTGGCAGAGAAGAAAGTCATACCCTGAAACGGAGCAGCCAGGCACTCTGGTCACTACATCGAAGCAAGCAGACCCTCACTCTGCACCTACAGCCACAAGGTATCAACCCCCTTTGGAGGGATGATGTGAAAGGGGTATGTTTTCATGATAACCTAAAGGCACCTCATTGCTTTTTAGGATATTTTCCATCATAGCATAGTGCAAGGCTCCACTCCTGGCATGTATCCCGCATGTTTTTGCACAGACTGCGTGCTGACCCTCAAAGGCAGGACTGAAGCCAAATGGAGTAACAAAATAAGTCTCTTATACAGCTTTAAAAAGGCAATTGATCATCTGCCGTGTACGTACAATAAGACTATTTAGTGTTCCCTTCTTGTTAGACTTCAGTGGACTGCTTTCCTACTTTATGCTCTCCACATAAGCTGTGTTCCCTTTCATACCAGTGCCTGCCTTTCATAGTCACTGATGTACGGTTTTATCCTTTGCTTGATTTTGTTGGTGGTGACAGGCTTTTAAACAGTACGACTGTAGAACATGGTGCTTTTTACTTCAGGTTTGTTTTACTTCAAATACCCGTCCTTAAAAAAAAAGAAAATGCAGCTGCAAAGTTAACTCTTTTTTCCCTCACCTATCAGCTACGACAAACAAAATGATTTGAAAAATGACTATTTTAGGTATGTGTTTACTCACTGAAAACCAACACAGTGAGCAATTATGGAGGCAAAAATACAAAGAGAAAGAACTTAATAACCATTGCATTCACTTGCATTTGTAGCACCTTCTTCAAAGAAACATGTAATTTTCTACAGTTGAATGTGCAGAGATTTGTAACTGTAGTCACACTCTTTTATTTCTGACTATGATAAACTGGCTTGTGCCGAGATATTTTCTAAAAAAGGCAAAAGCAGAAGGATTGTGCTGACTAGACTTTAAGCTCTCTTCTGATTCCCAAAATCAACTTTACCACAAATAGCCAACTGTAAAATTCAGGTGAACACTAAACACTTAACAGGAGAAGAAATTAAATATTACGTCTGCTTCTAAATAATTCTCTTTAATAGTTAAATAGAGTGGAAGGAAAAAGAAAAAAGATGATTTAGCAAAGCTGATGTAAAGTTGCATGATGAAACTATTTTCAGTTGTTCCTGATTAAGCCTCTTCTTGCAGCAGAGCCAGACCAACACAAAATTCAGCTACAGTAAATCCTCAAGTAACCACAGACCTCCATAATTATGGTACAGTAATGCTGCTGGGATCGGAGACTCTGCTTGGCCTCTTTTTACTTGGCTTGTAAAATGATGGTTTTATAACTTAATGGGCAAATACATGCCACACTGCATTATATATGCCGGTTCTTTGTGCAAGTGAGGAGATAAAAACCAAGAAGAGATGGGCTGGGCAGCTTCTGAAGCAAGCCTTGGGTATCACAGGCTAACCTGTCAGCTCCAAGTATAATGATCCAGCCATCTTAACGCTTTGCAGCTCTTACCAATGCAAATTGATGTTAATAGT
Organism: Netta rufina; assembly: GCF_964035555.1. Taxonomy (NCBI): domain Eukaryota; kingdom Metazoa; phylum Chordata; class Aves; order Anseriformes; family Anatidae; genus Netta; species Netta rufina. The sequence goes on along the minus strand of NC_140123.1, from coordinate 55,285,582 downwards.
CGTTTTATTTCTCTTTATTACTCTACTTTCTACCTGATGAGGAGTTTGTTACTGCAGAGCCAGCAACAACCACCTCAAAACTAGTGGAGCCCTTTGTGAAGAAGAGGCTGGGGAAGAACGAGGCAGATCTGCAGCCCGGGGAATTTTCTCATCTGGTCACTCAAGGGACAAAATCCCACACCACGATTTATTTCGTAGGTCCATCCCACTGTCACCAATGCCAAAGGAATCTGAACTTCTCATCAGCTACACACCACTAACCCTGCAGACCTGGAACTAGTCATCCTTTGGTCACTGCAATCTAAGTACACATCTGTTTATCCTGAAATGATAATCATGGTGAAAAGCATTAACAAAACACGTCATGAGCTGTTTCCCTGTTCTCTAGTTCCTTCAACTGCATTATAGCATTTTAACTGACTGACATCTAGCCCTCAGTTAGGAATTACACCTGCCTTTAACTTTTATGTACTGACTTAGAAAAACTACACTGGACACGCATGTACCTAAGAATCACTGTTATCAGCTTAAAAGGGATGTTCTGATCTCCTCTGCTAACAAATTCAGCTGAAAAACTTAATTTGTGTCTGGCTAAAGACCCTCCACGTAATTCTACTGATGGAGACAATGCATGTCTTTGCTTAAAATGTGAATGCTGTTTCCAGTAACCCCCTCAAAACCCAGCCCAAACACCACACTGCAATAACAGGTCTACCTGAGCTAATTAGTTCTGAAAATCCCCAAGCCTTGTTTCTTGTACTACAGCCATAATTGGTAGCTGTCTAAAGATAGGTGTAAAATATTTGTGGGGAGTCAGTAACAGTTTAAAGCTGCCCAATTTCTCACCCCAACCATCCAAGTCCTGGAGACTTCCAGTGGGAGACTCTTGCCAGAGCCACAGTCACTAAAACTAAATTACTTTCCTGCAACATCATTTCAAAGGCACACTGTGGACATGAAAAATTGAGACATTAAAAGAACAATGAAAAAACTTACTAGAAATATGTCAGCTAACTCCCTAAATTAGCTGCTGCCGATGCTGAGTCATCTCTGCCTAATTTTCCTAGCAAAGCTGAGAAGTGGTTTGTGGCTGTGCTTTATCCCGCTAGCAAGGCAAACATCCACTGCTGGAAGAGACTATTTTCCTTTCTGAAGAGTGCCATCAGCATGATGAACTCCAGCTTCAGGGCTTTGACACCAAATGGGGATGACTTGCAAGAACCACAGCCGGCCCGTCACGCATTTCAGACCTTGGAGTGAGTTTTGGGGCAGCTGCATGAAGCAGTGCCTTCCTTACCACCTGAAACAAGCTGCACGTAAGAAAAATGAAGGGCAACAATCCCTCCAGCTGGGTAGGTGGTGTCCCCAGCACGAGCTCTGCCCGCAGGGTTATGCCCCACAGCCGTCAGCAGCACAGGGATGCCTGCAGCCTGGCCACGGCGCGTGCGCTGCGGCTGCCGGCCTCAGAAAACACACCGCAGGCTTTGTTTTCAGAGGACTTGATGTGAAGCTGCTGCAGCCTCATTTTTCAGCAAGTTTTCTTTATGGAAAGCTGTTTTTCCCAAAGCTGAGGCTCTGGGAGAAAGTATATACCTGTCAAATAAATGTTGATATTGCTTTCCCTCCCTGCGAGCAAAAAAGTGAATGAATTTAACCCTCGGCCTCGGTGCTGTTTAGCAGCACACTGTGCTCCTTGTTTCTTCCGAAGAGCTGAAACCGAGGTTCAGAACACTCATTAAAAATACCTTGGATTGAATTTCATAGGCCACAACTTTTGAAAAGGAATATAATGGTACCATTCAGTGCGCTCGGTGTAATTCCGCAGTGTAGCAGCCAGCAAGTAATTGGGGATGGAAACCCCAATCTCGGTGACACCCCCCTCCCCCTGGCTTGCCTCCTGCTTTTCCACTCCTCTATGTTTCAAGGTAAAAAACATCTAATTACCTTCTCAGGTTTTCTTTCATTTTTCTTTTTCTTTTTAAACATGAATTAGTGTTTTGAGAGGAAAATAAAAGCATTCTGTTGTTCAGGCCACTTTCTTTTCTGGTCTGTTTTCTTTGCCTCTTCGTTTTTCCTCACCTTGTTTAGCTACGAACAAACACTTTACTGAAATAAAGGAATGGGCAATTCTAACGTCATCAAACTAGACAAGCAAAACCCTTCCATGCAGACCCGAAGCATGAGAATATACAGAGTTATGCCTACGTTGGGGTTACTAACTACAAAACCAGATTGAGATGCACAGTGGTTATTTATTATTTTTACTTGAATGCATTTTATTTTAGCCATGATTCTAACAAAGCCCTTTGATAAGATGGTTTTAAATGTAAGAAGTCTTAGGCCCCCCACAAAAAAAAAAAAAGACACAAAATATGAAATCCTAAATCTGAAGCAAAATCAAATGCAATAGCCAAAAGCTTCTCGTAATCTTTCTTCGGTCCTGCATGGCTCTCAACATGACCTCTAATTAAACTGAGCAAGCCCTGGCATCACCCAGTTGTACATATTTTCCTTTTTGCTTTACTGGGGGAAGGATGGTACAATTTAACAATAGGATGCAGAATTTTTCAGGACCAGATTGTGAGCTTGACAGTACAACCTTTGATTAAGCCTTCAGGCTATGGCTGCTGCTAGCTCTAATGCATTCACCCTAGCTCTTGCCCCCAGCCAGCCTGCTGCTCCAGCTGGATCTCATGTCCCGACAGCTACAACACGAGGCAGAGTGAGGAGGATTAACTTTGCATTAAATTTAAGCAATTGAGAGTTTCTTTAGGATCTGCTTGGTCCTGTTTTGCACGTAGATTGGCTACGGAAAAGCTTGGCTGTAGCATCCTGTGATTACTCCAGATTAGATGTGGAGTAATACTGTACTTCATGCATGAACCCAAACCAGAGACAGTCCCGGCTTCATTCCTAATGAATGAACCTCATAGCCACAAAATATTTTTGTGAAAGCTCTAAGTGCAAAATATAAGCCTCAAAAGCTATCTCACCTTTTAGTACCTGAAAGGCAGAAATTTTGGGTTGTCTTTTACCACTCAAGTTCCCCATTTGCAGGAGTTTCTTGTTTGGTCATTCAAGGTCTGACACCAACCAGACTGCCTCAAACAGCTTGGTGGATGATAAGAAGCATAAGAGGAATGAAAAAGGAGTGGAATTGGGGCGGTGGGTGGTACAGTAATGCTTCTTCTACCAGCAGATTTCAGAGGCACCTGATACAGTCAAGCTGCACTTGCAAAGAAGGGTACAAAATACCCACCTCCCTTTTTAATACATCTACATAATTCTTCAGAAAGATCCTCAGGAGCTTCTCTGCTGGTTCTTTGCTGCCTGTCTGCAACTTGCAGTTTCTCCTGACACCGCAGAGGCTTTGAAAAATCCAGCCATGAGTCAGCCCAGCTTTCTGGAAGATGAAACTGCCTCTGGATGGCCAAAGCCTGATGACTGGTTATGCTAGCCAATGGCACGGAACTGCAGCAGCCATGGGGGAGCACGAGCTGAGATGAATTTTCATCGGATTTCCCACCCCTTCTTCTGCGTGTGTGTGTGTGTGGGCCCTGCAGAGTTACCTGTGCCTGCAGCTAACGTGAGAGGTGAACAACTCACGTGGTGCTCCTGCTTCACCGCTCCATTACCCGTACAAAATGTCCAAGCTCGGAGATTCCTAAGATATCTGCTTTCTGTCACTCAGATAGAGGCCTCGAATATCAAAGGCGAGTAACACCACGTTATTATCACAAGGGCATTAACACAGTCTCTGAAACAGCTTTTATGGCCTCTATTTTGTTTTAACGTGCTATCCTGTTTTCTGTTACGCTCTGCTTAAAAACACATGTCGGACAGGCCTAGATATTGCGATCTGGGCTCTGGGCAGAGCATTTAAAATAAATCTTTGGGCACAGCAGATTTATAAAGGAGCAACCGAGCTGCTTTTAAGGCCAGAGTACGGCGGTGCAGTGTTAGGTACCGCCCCGGTATGGATGAGCTTTATCAGGAACAACAGGCTTGGTGGGAAACAAGCATCCTCTGTTCGGGGTACGTCAAAGAGAAGTCTTTGGGGATGTGCTATCAGAAGTCAAACAGCAGGCTGGCACAATACCACTATTTTGAAGACGTTTTCAGTCCCAGGTTGAGTTCCTCCAGAAACAGAGTTTTAATTCATTTGGCCCTAAGGGGAATGCGTGTAACTGGGAAAGGTTTTGATCCTATCTAATCCGTGATTTTTTTTTTCCCTTAGTGACGAAAACAATCCCTTAAAGATGCCACGCATCTCATTTTAATTCCGTATTTACTAACATGTTTATTCATTGTTAATATTCATGTAATTTCCAGATTCCTAGGCTGTGCGACAGTGAGACTTTTATTTACAGCACAACAACCTAATTGGATGCTACAAGTGATTATTTCGGGGATGCCATTAGAGTACAGCAATTAAGACTGTCACAGAATTGTTATCTGCCAGGGTTTGTCAGAAACAAACTTCTCCATCCTCTGATTTTTATTTTAAGGGTAAATCTAGATTAACCCCACCTAACTCTAAGCACTTAATTGAGGTGCGTAAGGGGGAAAAGTAATTTTCTTAGGCTCCTATCTAATCAACAGTAGGGAAAAAAGGAGCTTCCAGGCTACGCATCAGTCAACCCAAAAATCTGAATCATCTGGGAGGTGGTCTCGCTTCCTCCAGTTTCACAATCAAGAGTAACTACAGCTGATACATACGTCTAACTAAAGGACAATTTTCCATGGAATGTATTCTTTACAGTTTTTCAGTTGAAAAAGAAAAAAAAAAAAAAGAATGGAGAAACCCCTAAAACATAAAGAGGTTCGGGTCTAGTTAAAACAGAACTCCTACAAGAAGCTGAAGAGATGTTTCAGAAAGTTGCCAAGATAAAAGCAGATTTTTCCCATTCCTTCCTTAGCTGGGCGCTGAGACCTCCTCAGCAGAAAGCAGAGGGAGATGAAACTCAGCACATCCTTCATCCTTGCCTATTTAGAAAGTGTGTAGGTCATCCATGTTCTCCCCAACCCTCAAGTGAAGTTCTGGGTCAGCACACACACACACTTTGGTCATTTCCACTGAAACACTATCTCACTGCCAACTTCGGAAATTATCTTTCTTCAGCACAATTTACTTAGAGAAGCCAGGCTACCCTATCAGACTCAGGATAAATTGCCATAGGGAAAGAATTTCGGCACACAGAAGAGACCACAATGGCATTGAGCTGCGATATTTCTACGATACTTGCGTACTTTTAGGTGTCCTTTTACTCGTTTCTAATCAAAATGTCTCCTAATGCTTGACAAAGAACATCACAAGACTAAACCAGAGAGAGCCATAACTCTGCCTGGCACGAAGGAGCCACTGTTATCAGCTCTTGCTTTGTTAGACTGTAAATATTTAGTAAATTGGGGGCTAAAATTACTCGGTGCTGAACAGCTTGAGATACCTTTTCTACTCCCACACATCGCACAAGGTCTTGGCCAGAGGAATGGCATCGGCTTCGCCTCCTGGGTAATTCATTCCAACCAACATATCACAACTGTAAGCTGGCTGCAACCTATTAAAGCCAGGAAAAGATGAGTTATGATCATCATGGTCAGCATCTTTTCCTTCACAGGGCATGCACTCCTTGAGCACAACGTAGCGTGATCCCCCGGCACTGCAACAGGGTGTTCTTTATCTCCAGTTACATGCTGATCAGTTGAGATGCAGATGCTATTTAATAGGACTTATATTTTCCCCCATGACCCCTCAGAGCCTCATTTGGGTTGAGATTCACTCCCCTTTTTTTTAGCTACAATTAAGCATCCAGTTGCACTGGACTTCCTCTGCAGCAGCAGGGTACTTTCAGAGGAAAACTCAGGCCAGCCAAAACTGAGCAGACAAACTTGGTCTTCATCTCACTGCTACTTTATTTCCCCCCTGGACTGCACTATCTGTAACCTGGTAGTATGCTTACTTCTTGTTATCATTAACATTCATGAGGTATTTTGTCTACTATGCTGCTAGGAACCAGATAAGTGCCTACACCAAAGATATTATGCATAGCTGACATCATCAGCATATTTTAAACTGTCTCCTGAAACTGAATTAATAAAATGGCTGGGCTACTAAAGACAAACATTTCCCAATAAAAAATGTAGTTCATACCCATTAAGCTGCTCTCACCACCAGCTATTTCAGGATATCCTGATGTTAAATCAAATACCTGAGGAAGGGCTTACGTGTATTTTCGAGGGATGCTGAATAGATTTGGATGTGCATCCTTGCCAAGAGATTTATTATTAGGGTTAGCCTTACACCGAGTGATTTTAAGAGCTTGAAAGATCAAAAGATCTGCTGAGGTCACCTCTCTGACATCACATGTGGATCCAATACTCACGAATTCCACAGACCACATGCTTGCTGATGTGCAAAAAGCCATTCATCTTGAAAGCAGTGCAGACGTGAACTTGCCCCATCAACTGTGCCTCCTCCACAAAAGCATGACAGGCTCTCTTCTGCTCCCAGTAATTACTCTTAAAACTCATTTTTCTCCTCACCACTGCTGCCAGCAGTGACTCCAAATGTTCCTGCATATAGTTTTACTTATGGCAGCAAGCGCGTTAAAAGCAATGGATCTCTCTTTGGGTGAACTGTGGGCTGGGGATTTGGCTCACGCAGAGAGCTCCCCAAGCTGTGCTGGTGGCCAAGAAGGGAATTCAATTCACCTCTCTTACTCCACTGCCACTTGAGGGAGCCTTTCCCATGACCCCGAAATCATGTTCAAACAACTAAATTTGGGTGAGATTGATCTTGCTCTGGAAGATTTTATGCTCTGGCACACTTTTTGCTTGTGATTTTTCCAGGACGAGATAGGACGCATGTGACTTGAGGGGCGAATGGAAAAAGACAGATTCTCACTAAGCTATCTGTTTGTTTTCATAGAAGATCCTGAGTTGGAAGGAACCCACAAGGATCCTCGAGTCCAGCTCCTGGGTCTGCACAGGACCTCTTGCTTTAAGCAGGATAATGGTCTTGAAAGGGCTTATGAGAACAAAAGCAGACAAAGCAGAACAAAAGAAGGTAGCTTTGACAACATATAACTATAACAAATAGGACAGGCCCAAAAACTGAGCTAGGGCACAGGCTATGAGCAAAGCCCCTTATTTTCTAAATGTGTTGCACACTTACAAATCAGGACTACAAGCAAAATGTAGGTACCACGGTTAAGCATTGTGAAAATAATTGTTTTTGTTTGGTATCATCTTGTGGCCTATACCATAAAGAAGCTCCAGTAAGTTTGTTAGATATAACACCAACACCGAGCAGTTTCCTACTAAACATCTAAAGCACTCATGAAAGGAAACCCTACACTCAACAACCCGATGTTCGGCAGCACCACCCTGACCAAAAGGGCTTCTGTCTTCTTTCAGACTTCAAGTGATGGCTCTGCAGAGGCACTCACAGTCCAGTCCAAGCCTACTGAACGAGGATCAGACTTCGACGTGGCAGAAGTATCCTGTCGGGTGCTGAGTGCCCACCCCACTGCTGCGGGCACGTGGTGCTGCTCTTCAGGCACGGAGCAGCTTGCAAGGCCAGCCGGCTCGAATGGCTCACGGTATTTCCCAGCGTACGTGGCCCCACGGGCAAAATTTTGCTAGCAGAAAAATTGTTCAGCAATGGTCTTCAAGAACAATGAAGAATCTCAGCTGTGAAACATGATGATAATAGTGCTTTATGTGCAGGCTGCTGCTTAATGCCTGAAAATAGATGCCAAACAATGGAAGAACATGCCTGTCTAATAGCCACGCTTTTCTAGCTACGAAGAACTGGTATTATCAATTAAAAGAAACACTTAACTAACTGATATAGTGGGTCTCTCATTCCAGTATGTCCACAGTGATGGATCAGTAAGCATTCTGGGAAAATACAGTTTCTAGATACCATTAGAAAGCTATATATTTATAATAACTATGTAGAAAAAATATATATGCATGGCTTTTTCCTTCACCTCTTCAGAGTAACAGACTGAAAAATACCCACGGCGTACACAATGCATGCAGTTATACGAGGGGCGATTTATAGCCATGTTTTAATGATTGTGTTTGCCACAGGCAAAAATCTGCTTACTGTTATTTCAAGCAATAGTGTACTTTACTAAACAGCCTGTCCTGTGTTAAAAAAAAAAAAGGGAAAAAAAGAAAAGAAAAACCACCAACCTTTTATGTTGCAGTTAAGTGGTTTGTGAGATCTGTTCTTGTGTATTATGTACAAAATGTTTTGTGCAGTCACTATTAGCAAAATATCCTCTACAGGGATGGGAGGGCCCTCTAAAGTCCTCACAATAGGTTGGAAATGCCACACTGTGAATCATGATTCCCAACATCAAAGAGGCCCAAACACCGTAAATAAACAGATAAATACATAAAGCAAACAAACAAGGCTTTCCTTTCTCCGTTAGGAATGTCTGAAGCTGCTTAAAGCTGACAACAAAATTCAGCTATCCCAATCCTACAGCACTATGTCTGTTAGCCAAGCTGTACCTCTTACCCCCAGATATTCTTAGAAATATAAGAGTATCAGCCCAGTAATGTGGTAACAGAATTGCACACAAGGATACCACGAACCATACTTCAGAAGGAGAAGTATCACTCACTAAGCTATCAACAGGTGTCACAGACAAGAGGCTTGATGCTGCAGGTAGATCTCCCGATGCAATACTCTGTGCAGACACGATAGGCTATTATTTCTGCTGGCTTTTACCTGGAAACGATGCACACGATTCACAGAGAATCACAAGCCACTCCTCCAGCACTAAGCATTACATTTTCGAAGTGTCAATTGCCTAGACAAGGATTATTAGAAAATTTCCAACAAAATGTTGTGCTCCAACTCACCTTTCAATGCTTACTGTTCTATTTATCTGACGAGTTTTACTACTCATTGAAAAAAAAAAATCAACCACTACATATTTTGGTCCTTACAACCATGCATCAGAAACCTCCACAACATCTCGAGAGCATCCCAGTGTCTGAATTACTTTGTGAGTACTCTTTTCAGCAAGCAGTGGGTCACAGACTCAGCAGCAGGCTCTGCCCATACTGAAACTGCCATTCACTGTTTCTTTTCCTCTTCTCTTTTATCCTTGCGATGATCGTGCTGCTCACCACATGGCTGGTTTTTAAACACGCAGTTTACGGTCACTGAAGGCACGAGGTCACTTTGTCCATACCTGTGATGCTAATCAACGCTAATTGCCAGAACAGCTGCTGGAAGAGCAGCTAATGCTCCTCTAGCACACCACCAACCTTAGAGGGAAAAGAGTTTCTGGTGCTTCATGGTTGAACCTGAGGTTGCCTAGTATTGTCACCTCAAAAATCTGAGTGTCTGAAACAATAAAAATAAGCAACTTAGAGTAGACTCCCCAAGAGGTGAACAGAAGCCCAACCTGGGGCTCTGACAGGGAACACAAACCAATTTACTGTGATCAGTTTCTGAGCTCCTTTCACGTCTTCCATCTCACAAGAAGGCGAAGGCTAAGAGCAGACCCTGCCACAATAAGCCTCTTAACTAACTCCAGGCACACAGACTTGTGCAGGTGATAGATTTCTTCAGGGGCTGCTGGGTTGTAAGGGGAAGGGCAAGGAGGGGGCAGCTTGCCATCCTTCCCGACTGGGGCTGGCAAGCCTCAACAGCAGAAGCACCAGAAACTCTTTTCCCTATAAGGTTTAGTGACTCACAGACGTGCCAAAGGAGTGTGAAAGTGATGGTATTCCTCTGATGAAGGTGGAGGGGAGAGAAGGAAGCGTAAACACCTTTCAGAGAAGACCTGTGATGAACAAGAGCAGAGAGTTGTATCCCAAGCAAACTGTATTTGAGGTGGGAGGGAATCAGCAAAAGAAAAACAAGCATGCGCAATGTATTTTCATGTCATTAGTGCTTAGCTTGCCACTTTATCTACAAAGTAGTAGATATGTCTTTTCCCAAAAAGGACGCTGATGCCTAAAAATAAACTAAAAATAAAGCCTTTATGCCTTCTGGAACAAAATTTCCAGACTGTTCTCATCCCCCACACGCAATTCAAAACAGAAGGAATCTCCCCCAAAAGTAAAACAAATCCTTAAGATAAATAATTCAAAACACAGTATGCAGTATGACCAATGTATCCCAAGCAAACTTGTTTTTTTGTAAGGGTATTGGTATTGTTCCACAGATATAGGTGAAATCCAGCATGTCTGATCACATACTGCAGCTCCTGCATGTAGTGATAATTACCCAGACTCTAGCAACAAAAAGCAAACAAGCCATACCAACCAGCAAAAAAAATGCCCCTCTTTTATTAAGTCCAAGAGTTTTGTAAAACTCAGCAAATCGATTCCAGAAAAAACAGTACCGTGAACCATAATGCAATTAACTTAGATACAGCCCAAATATTCCAGGCTGGTGAGCATGGAGTAACATTCATGTATATGATTAATTATTTGCAGAGAAAAGTAGAAGGGCCAAAGCCCAACTGGAACTCCGTTTGGCTAGTGCAGTAAAAGACAATTAAAAAAAAATACTTTTATAAGTACATCAACAGAAAAAAGAGGAGAATCTTCATTTTTTGTTGGATGTGAGGGGAAACAGAGTGAGGAAAAATGCAGAAAAGGCTGAGGTACTTAATGCATTTTTTGCCTTGCTTTTTATTAGCAAGGCCAATTGTTCTTAGGGTGCCTGGCCTGTGGAGTTGGAAGCTCCTATAATCCAACAGGAAACTGTAAGTGACCTTCTCCATGTTTTGAATGTTCGTAAGCCTACAGGGCTGGATGGAATTCATCCAAGAGAACTGAAAGAGCTGGTGGAAGTGCTCACCAAGCCACTTCCAATAATTTACCACCAGTCCTGGCTAAATGGGGAGGTCCCAGTTGACTGGAGGTGAGCAGAAGTGACTCTAATCTACAAGAAGGATAGGAAGGTGGATCCAGGGAACTAAAGGCCTATCAGTCTGACCTCATACTGCCATTAAATCACCTTAGATATGAACTTCTACTTCATATTTAGGATCAATTGTTAATCAACAGCAGATGTATACTTCTGATTACCTGCTTCTTAGGGGCAGTGCAACGTTATCTAGACACTGATACTTTTGCTGTCACCGAATGAGTCAACATTTGAGCATTACATTCAAATCCACAAAATCCCTAAAATTTGCTCACATCAAAGATGCTCCTACTACCAGGAATGTGTATTCTTAATAACACTTGGTAGGTAAGCAGGTAACCAAATGGAGCGTAGGAGCTCGAGTGAAAAAAAGAAGCCTTGTAGGCAAACCTGTACCTATGAGGATAGGCAAAAATGGCCCAAACTCGGCAGAGTTAAATGGTGAATATTAAAAAAAGTAGGAATTTGTAGACCTATGGGCAGAAAAAAAGATGGGTTACCATGCCCTGGGGATGGTTTACAAGCTTAAGATAGCTGGAGACTATACCTATTAAGTTGAATCCTTCTCCTGTCTTTCAATGATGATGATGGTATTGATCACACCTGAGCAAAGGTAGGTGTCAGGAAAGACACCTCTTTATTTCTGCTGAAGCAGAAACAAAAGTCAAGGGATGTTATAGACTCACATAGCTAAGGCACGGTGTTAATACAAGAATAAATGGGTTTTAACCCGGTTATGAATATGTTCACACTAGAAATTAGAAGAAGTTTTATAACTGGTTGACTAGTGAGGCTTTGGAAAAGTTTTCCATAGGGAAATACAGGGCAGTAAAAATAAATATATTTAAGCTGGAGTCAGAATAAATTTTGGATGGGATTATATAACATGACTGCTTGCTATAAGAAAAGGCTGTGCTCAGTAACCCAAAATACTAAGTCCCATCCTACATGTATATTCCCAAAGACAACATTTGGGAGTATTTGGGGAACCTTTGGGAACCAAGCAATGCCAATTCATGATTTTGTCACAAGGAGGGACTTTTTCCTCTTTAAGCTCCCACTGCTGAGGCTGGGGGAAGAACCTGTTTTAAATTTAAAGATTGAATGAATAAAGTGTTAGCCTGGGGATTGGGGAAAAACACTTTTAAAATATGAACTCTGCAAGCTCAAAAACCAGAAGGCAAATAAAAAGAGCAAAACATCTGTTACTTCTTAAAATCTCATGGTTTCTAAGCCACTGGGGGCAAAGGGAGGCTGATTCATGATTTCTGAATGCTTAGGTTGACAATTGAAAGGAGCAGAATAAAGTGTGAAGGAGTCCAAAACGCAGCATACAAAAGCGCCAGAATGCCTAAAAATGGAAGAGGGCAGATGCCTAATTTAAACACTCAACTTTCAAATGAGGCTTCTTGAACTTCTTTGTTGCTGCTGCTGCTGCTTCTGAGCAGCAAGCAGCTATGAGCTTCGACCACAACCCTCTGGTTGCTCATGATCTCTCTCTCTGTTATGTCATCCTGGCCGCAGTGTTTTTTTGTTTTTCAGCTGCTTTGCGGTCTTCTCCCTTGGTTTTGTCCTGATTTATTGCTGGCCACGTTCCTCCTCCTCTGTAAGCTGTCTGCTTCTGAGCAAAATTCAATGGATTTATTAAGAAAAAACCTGTAAAATTACACTTATGTATAGACTCATTCCTGTTATTAATGGATTCATAAAACTTTAGCTAATTTAATGCACTTCTAAGGTTCAGGACTGCTTCTTCATCTCAGTTTTAACGAGACAACTTAGTTCTCAAACAGTATCCTCTAACAATCATTTTTGCATATCTACACTCAAATGGTAGCAATGCACTACAGTTACATTAGAAATACTTCGTTGTTACAATTCAAAAATTAATTGCTATTAGTTATTCCCAACAGACTCCTGCGAGCTATTGTTCAACCTCCAAAGCAGTATCCAATACAAGGATTTGGTAGTGGTAATGAGGACAATTCAGATTTCTCATTTGTTTTTTGAGATGTGGGCAGACCCAAGTTTCAAGCTCCAGTGGGGGTCCCTGGAGAACTCCTTCCCCTACCTGCTGTGCTGCCTGCAGTACTTCTGCAGCTGCTTTGGCTCTTTGGTCTCATCCCTTCGCACTTTCCTGGTACGTTTCCATCTTTGCTCTGCCTTTTTGTACTGTCTGCTGCCTTTGACCTGACACATCAGAGAAGCAGGAATCTGCTCAGGGGTTACAGCTTCAGGACTTGGTAAGGCCTTACCATCACCTTGACACCCTGAACAAACTGCAGCTACAGGAAAAAAACAAAAGAAAAGAAACCAAAAGTCTGCACTCTACCACACTAACAGTTGTAAACCCTGGATTATTTACAGAGCTGAACTGCTTTGACAGGTGATTAGACTCCTGAAGGGACAATCCAAACCTCTCACTCTCTTGTGGCAAACTGTATTTTGTTTAGGATTTCATACCATACAAGTGACATAACCATAGGATTTTGCGCACATTTGATGAATTTGAAGGCATTTTGGACTCATGTGACAGTGGGTAAGTAACCCATTACTACCCCATGAGAATGGTTGTTGAAATAAAAAGAGCACAAAGGGTGCTGCACCAAGCATGGGAAGCCCTCTGACATGCTATGAAAAGAAATGTTTGGGAAAGTATTTCAGGCAGCTTTGATAAATTTAAACAGGGGGCACTGGAAAATTCCTTTAAAATCAGGCTACAAAAAAGGTAATGCTTCTGGGTGTCAGTAATAAAAAGATAAGCTGCTGTGTTATGCTTGTTTTCTTTTTTAAAAACGCCAAGTCACACCCAAACTTTTTGACCTTCACCCCATCTTATGGGCAAGATGAGCCAGGAGGTAACAAATATCAGCTTCTAAACCCCTTCACACATACAGCCCTCCTGGGCATACGCACAGGCTTTGGTTTTCTCCGTCCCAACACCAAGCACACTTCATATCAAATTCAGGTTTAATGAGACAACACAGCCACGACCTCTGAAGCAGCGATGAGAGCTCAGGCTTGCAACTGAAGCATCTTCACTGGGAAGGTACAAAGCCAAGCGCCCCTCAGCCTGCTCTCCTTCAGGCCACAAAAACACCAATGAAACTCTCCTGGCTCTTTCTGCTGGCTGGGTTCAGGGTCCCCACTCAGAGAAAGAAATGCCACTTACCTAAGGCACTCTGCTTTTGCTGGTCAGCGTGGCAGGTGGCTAACTCCAAATGTTAACCCCTTTCCAAGCGCCTAGCTCAGCAGAGCAAAGCCAAAGCCTCTCCACGAATCTGTAACGCAGAGCTGTCACCTGGAGAACCAGCAATAAACCGCGATGCATCCCCACACAGCAATATTTATGAAGTTGTTTTCACCCTCCGGCTCCCCCCTGTATTTCAGAGGATAATTATGAAAGCAGAAAACAAGACTATTTTTAAAATACTTGTTAGTTGCTATTTGCTGCTTACTGCCTGCATACAAGTGGAAGAAGGCCATTAGGAGAGCACTCTGAGCCATCAGTTCCCCCACAGCACTGTGACTGCTCTAACAGAATTGCTGCTTTGCACCTTGGAAGCAGCTGCTGCTCTTGAATTTGCATGAAAAAGGTTTAATATTTTAGTGGTAAAAAAAAAATAATAATTGTCCTGTGAGTAACAGTTTCGTATTACCCCAAGGGCCATGATTTTGTTTAGAAATTACTCCGAAATAACTTTTCTGTAACATAAACTCTCTTACTTGAGCACATCTCTGCAACAGCATCAGCTTGTTTTGCCTGCAACCCAGAAGATGAGAATTCAAATCCATTTCCACATATTTTAAGCACGGTTTCTGTACACACGGCTGGAAGAAAATTGCACAAGCATAATCCTTCCTGTCCTCTTTCCAAGCTGAAAAGCAAACGGTAATATAGCTAGCAGAAGAAAAATCTGTTGCCATCTTCAAGAAGTCCTTAATCTATAATTAATGTCAACAACCTTTAAAGTCTCTAACTCTTGCATCTCACATTCATATTTTAAAGGTACAATAGTTCTGCGTTCTGCCGGGTATGGATAGTTGAAAAATTAATGGAACAGCCCTACATTCAGCAGGCAGCAATATGAATAGCAGTGTTTTGCATAGGTTTGCTTCGCTTTTCCTTTAAAATTAGAGAAATGGTTTAGCACCGTTTGCCGAAGTTACAATCTCCAACCCGTTAGTTTTACTTTGTTTTCTTATTTATGCCCATAATAATTAGCCTGAATGTGTTCCTCAACCCACCACGGGCATTGGGTGGATGCTGTGAATGAATTTTTCTCCATTAAACCTAATACTCAGCAACGCATTGATATGCCATGAATTTTTAATACGTACAATGATTTTCTGAGTCATGCCCACTCAGTGTAAAAAGATGTAACCATGTTTAAAAAGTAGCCAGTTAAATGCATTTCAAGAAATATTTAAATTCACCACTGGCAGCATTTTCTGTAACTAGTTCCTACAGCTCATGAAGCCTTTACTTTGGTACTCATTCTTTCTCCATCTCATTGTCTTCCTCCCAAACTCTGTTTTCTTGGAATTATGTTTTATATGTAAAATCTTTGCAAGCAGCCCAAACCAAAAGTTATTCCATAAAATAATCATTTTAACCCCACTTTAATATGTGTGCTTCTAATGAAAGCACTCAGATTTATTCCCCATGCTTGCAGGACTCGAAGTCCATACAGTGCTGTCCAATCACTGAGCCCAGGACTCCTCTGCCATGAACAAAGAGGGAGCCCTACACCATCAGGGATGCTCAAATCCCAGTAAAATACAGCTTCCTCACTTCCACACATAGAAGGAAAGCACTGTATTCCTGTAGAAGAAGTGTCAGCATCGTTGTAGCATTTGTTTTTGAACCAACAGCTACTGGAAAAATCAAAAGGATATGGCCAGCAGTAGGAAGATCTTTTGACTTTACAATAAATCAACAAAAATTTGGAGGTGGCAACTCTAGGTAGGCACTGCTACTGGCAACAGATGGAAAGAGTCAAGTGTTAGCGTTTCAATTTGGGTTCAATTGGGATGCAGTGATGCTTGTAAGCAAAAGCAGAATCGGCTGGTATAATGATACACGCTGCAAAGACTCCAAATGCTCTTATGTTTATGGGATAATTTGTCTCAAGTAGCCAGTGCTTGAAAAATGTCCTACGTGCTATAGGAGAAATAGGTGGTGCCACCTATAGTTGGGTTGGTCAAGCACCTTCTATCATTAAACACGGTTTTGAGTTATTTTTGCTAGGTCATGTTCCGCCCCAAGCTGATTTTCTTAGGAAATTTTCAGCCACAACAGTTCAGTCAAACCACTAAAAATGAAAAAAGGGAAACATCCGCTGTTTCCTCATTTTAAGTACTCTTGCAAGTACTTCTTTGCAAAGGTTCAGTTGATATCATGCTACTTGAAAGGGCTTAAAATCCAGACATGGAATAGCCTGAAGACAAAACTACTCCAGGAAGAAGTATAATGGTTTCAGAAAGTCTAATTTATGGCATAACTCATCTGTCTCAGTGTCCAGAACACGGCTGCAGCCTTAATCCTACAATGCACATATGTTTGAAGGCTCAATTTAGCAAAGGGAAGGTTCTTTCAGACTTTTTCATCCAATTATGTAAGATTATTTAAGAAAAAAATCTTTGTGAAAGCTCCATCCCTGTGAACCAGAGCGCTTCACAACAGAGGAGTTAACACACAGACACCCTTTCCCTTCGGAAAACATCCAAAAGAATGACTGAAAGCCTAAAACACTGAACAGAGCAAAAACGATTACCGTATCATCACTTTCCCTCTGACTCCAATACCGTCTTCTGGAAGGACTTAATGATTTTGGTTTCTTACAGTCTGAAACTAATGTATGAGTTAGCTCCGTGACTGCAGAAACTGCTGCAGCATCAGATGGTTTGGCAGGAGAAAGGAGCACGTCCTGAAATTATTTTGAAGCTGTCATTTGCATATGCCCAGGCAAGCATGAGAAATCAAACTGAGATATTGTTCAAAATCCCCCAGGAGATCCCCACATTTCAGACTCTCTCTTCCTGCAACGACACTGCTGTATCCCATTAAAAGTCATTTCAATCACAGGGAAGCTTGCATTAGCAATTCCCCGAAGGGTCTGCAGTTGGTTGGTGTCTCATCTCTGGAATACCCGGGGGAGCTGTGCGGGGATGGCAGGCATCTGAATGTCCCCTCACCTGCAGCTACTGGAGCTCCTGGTGTTTGACAGTCACCCTGAAATCGCCCCTAATACCAGAAAAGGGTTAGAGATGGAAATTTCCTTACAGGACCTCAGCACAAAGAGCAGAGTAACAATAGTTTCTTTAGCAGTACTCAACAAAAGACCAAATTTGATTTTACCTGCCTGCAGATCCGAGCCAAGAGGTTTTACCTGTGCCTGTCTCCCAGGTCTGAAGGTGCAAGCCATGCCAGTCGGCTTGCCCAAAGTCCTGAGGTTTGACTACACTGGGAGGAAGGACATTTTATAAAATCAGCCTTTGTAGGGGTTCACCTTCACTCAAACCTTCCCAAACCTCCAGCTCCTCAGATGGATAGCAAGAACATTAATTAGGATGCTCTTTTCCTGATAGATTGCATCCTGCCCTCAGCCAGCGTGTGGAAACGATAGCTAAGTAAGAAGAAACGATCTGTCAGGAGGAAAAACACTCCTTTCCCTTTGGCAGGATGATGTTCAAATCTGAAGGTGAAGCCTTCTCCTTTGCTGAAATAGATCTCAAACGCTGGCACTTGACAACCACACTCTATCAGAGCAAACGAAGAGCATTCATGCCCGTGCTGGTGGCAGCACCTCTGAGGAGCACAGAATCATCTAGGTTGGAAGAGGCCTCCAAGATCACCCAGTCCAACCTCTGACCTAACATTAACCAGTCCTCCACTAACCCATACCACCAAGCTCTACATCTAAACGTCTTTCAAAGACCTCCAGGGATGGTGACTCCACCACACCTGGCTTTGGGGCCACCAGTGGTCCCATGCTTCTGTTCCAGGCCACCCTGGTGCAGTCAAGTGGATTTAGTGGACGTGGGCACTGCTCGCAACGAGCAAGCTTTCTGGAAATGAGGTCCTTTTAAACATGTTACACCAATTTGTTTATGCCCAACCTTCCAAAAATATACAATAATAATAGAAAAAGAAATGTGCAAAATCTTCATCAACACAAAGTCAGCTGACACAAGCTACAAATTGCCAGTGAATCGGAGGACTGCGACTTCTTTTACTATTGTACAGCAGCCACCAGCAGCCCAGTATTTGTTTGCAGTTCTATTAATTCATCAAGAAAGCTACAGCACACAAAAAACAAAATTCCTGTGTCGAGCAGCTTTGTCCTCCCTACTCTACTATTACAGGAGGAGGGAAACGCTGGCACGGAGCCACATTTTATAATTCTTTGGGCACCGAGCCCTTAAATTTGCACGAGCCAGCTTTGTGATGTTGAGATCTGCCACCAATGAAGCAACACTCCCAGCTGTGTCTTGCTCTTCTGACCTCGCGGGATCCCCCGTGGATGTGCTGGGGGGGAAATTCTTCACACTTGATCATTATGGGGTTGTTTTCTTTTCTCTTTTAAGCATTAGGAGGAACCCATCATGAGAAGGGCAGAATCAGGCATGAGACACATCATATATTCATCTTTATCAATGTCAGATTAATCTAAGTGCTAAATTTAACATAATGAATGAGATGAACTTACTCCTCACTCAGCTGTCAAGAAAAAACAACAACTTACTGTTAAATATCTCGCTAAAATGTCTGAAGATCACTTCGATGGGGTGCAAAGAAGCTAATATGCCATGTTAGGCAAGCAGAAATGAAGAAGATTGACTACAACCATTTCTGAGTCTGGAGCATGCTAGATTTTTCTTCCCCCTAAAAGTACTCAGCTAAACTAAAACGTAGGAAATATTTAACATAAATATTGTGAATGGTGCATTGGGAATGTTGAAATCTCGCCTTCCTTTTCTGTAAAGTCACTCCTTGTAACCTACCCCCTAAAAAGTAAAATAATTATGATGCATTGAATACAAAATTCAGACATGCCCAGATTAACCAGTTTCTAATTCGTGCTTTTTGGGAGAAGATAAAATGCATCCAAATGCACAATTTGTTTTAGGAGTGCACTGCCAAACATCCCTGTGGTCGACACCCAGGTTCTCCCCTTCGTATCTTGCCATCTGGTTTCACCACAGCTCAGCCTTCATCCCCGTTCCCTGACGGAGAGTGGGATGCCAGGCACAAACACTAGGAAATTCTCTTTTATTGCAGTTCAAACCGGCTTGAGATTGTTTACAGAACTGTTTTGAAACCCGCACAAATAACAGCCAGATTAAAGGACGAATGAAGGCGTAATTTAAAGAGAGCATTTTCAGCAAATCTGGATTTATACGTTTCACGACTTCAGGCAGACACGGCTCTCCCAGGTAAGCTCCAGGGACAAAACGAAAAGTACGTGTCTTACACCTGCAGGAAACACTTTCTCTCCCCGTGCTTTGATCAGGCTGTCGGCCTCCCTTGCAGCCTAGCAACTACTGCTTTTTCCCCCTGCCTTCACCGAGCCGTTCGGGGACCCGTGCCAGGCCCAGTGGCACTTCCCCAGCCCAGGGCAGCTACTCCCATTCTCCAGCTCGCATTGCTCTGGGCTGACCAGGAAAGCCGGCGTAATCTCTGCCGGGGCACCCCCTGCTCCTGGCAGCCACCTCATTCGCTTTTTTCCTCCTTACTTTTCCCAGAAAACCCACACCCAGGCAAATGGGAACACACACGGAGTAGCCGCACCGCTTGCAAAACACCAGGGCAGCTAATAAAATGGGGGGAAATCACATTTAGCCACCAACCAAGGGAGTAAGAGAGGAAAGAAGTCAAGCCTTTCCTCCTCAATTAAAGGAATCCCAACCGGGAGCCCCTCTGGTGAGCCCTCACCCACTCTGACATCTGTCAAAATGTTTAACATGTCCTGGTGATTCTCCTAGACCTGGGAACCTGGAGCCATGTGTCCAACACGTTGATATTTCATTCAAGAAAATAATAGATACCAGTGTTCAGAGCTTCATGTGGCAGGTTAAAAGCCAGATCCACATGCAATCTAAAACTCTCCCAAAAAGAGAGAGAAAAGGAGAATGACTTTTCTTTTTTCTTTCATGTTTTAAAACTTTATTTTCTGATGTTTGAGTATGCCAATATCCTTAAGCAGACTGCAGGGACTGTATCTCGTGCTGCCTATGACCTGCAAATACCTTCTCAGTGGCTTCTTTCCTCCTGCGCTCAGTCACCCCGTGTTCCCCACAGGCTCTCCAAAGAAGCTTCTCTTTCCATGCCTGCTCTTACTCCAAACTTGCCTTCTGAAAGGGTGACATGCTGAGCTCTTCCTACACTAACCCTACCCTCCACCAAGTGATTTTCATCGTCTTCATCTGTAAACAGACGCCTCCCTATGCCACTTTGGGAAGTACCTTACATTTTGAAAAAGGGAACAGGGACTTATCACGTGGTGAAGCAGAGGATGATTGCTTCCCCAGCCCTTCAAAACACCGGTTGAATCTAGATGTTTTCACACATTCCCAGATTGCTGTTCCCCATAAAACAGGAGTCAGGTGCAGGTCAGCAGACTGGGGAAAGTCCCACAGGAAGGGAGATTATTGGTTATCCTCTATTAACTGCACCAGCCCCGAAACTTTACAACGTGATTCAATCTGACTTGAGTTTCTAGATTAAAAAAAGTCTGATTGTTTCCTCTAGCACTTGACTGATATTTACACACAGGCAGAGTGCGATGACGCCTCCTCACTAGGCTCAAACTTTGATCAACCCTATCAAATGCAGCTCCTGCCTGCATTTTATATTTATATTTCTACTGCAGCCATTTTATTAATCTTTGGATTTCACATAGGAATTAGAAAATTTAAGTAGTGGACACACGCTGTAGGTTATCACATATAATACTCCATGTAAAACTCCTGCATAACACAACACTGTGAATCTCCATCATCTGTAATGGCAAAGTTCCTGCACTAACTCACTGAGAACACGCTGATTTGGATCCAATAAGGAAAAGAAGTTAAATAGCCAGGCCAAAGAAAAACTGGGAAACCTAAACAACACATCATAAAACAAACAATTACCGAGTCGAACAGCCACTGCCAAGAAAAGGCTGGGAGAGTAGGGTGGCAGGATTTTTTTATTTTTTTTTTTTAATGGGGAAAGAAAAAAAAAAACTGCTTAGAAAACTGACACCTACATGCGAACGCTGCTTCAAAGCTTTTAGCACAATCTCCCAGGGCAGAACAATAGAGGCTCTGTACTCAGAAGCAGCTCAATCTGTTCCAGTCAGGAAGCGGGTGCCCTCGCTTTTTACAGCAAGTGCATTTCTCCCCGATGCTGGAGTCCGGGAAATCTGGCTCCAGCTCTTGAAAATTCATCGTCTTCAAAGCAGGACAATGCGCAGCAAGGAGGTACTCCTGTGACGGCTGCCGCAGCTACATGCCTGATGCTTTTAGCAACGTCTGCCTACGCTGGTCTTGCTCCGTTTCCGCAGTTCTCAGGCTGGAAAAGAGGCAGGGCTGCAGCCAGAGATAAGGTTGCATTGCAAAGCACCCCTTGTTCCTTCTACCTCTGAGCAAGCAGAAGGGTAATTGTGTGCAACAGGTTCTCTTTATCTTGCTAAGAAGGAGGAAAGCACGGATTTAGCATGAGAGCTGTCTACCCATTATAAAAAAAATCATCCGTCTGCTGTCAGGCCTACTAAAAAAAAAATCTTAAATGAGGCCAGTTACAGAGGGTTGGCTGATTCTGTTGAGGGAGCTGCACTGTGTTATAGCTGCAGCAGGATCTAAGATGCTGCTCTCCACAGGTAACCCCAAAGAGGCCTGACCTAAATAAGAGTTTATCAGATGCCCCAGGATCGGCATTGATCCACTCAGGGCTTGAAACACCACTCCGGCTCTGGGCTCATCTCAGCAACAGAAGATAAAAATATCAAACGCTCTTCTGCGAAAGCCAGCCTCTCTCAACCAGGAACAGAAGGAGAGCAGGGATAACAGCTCTGGCAAGGAGCTGAAAGCATTTCTTGGGGTGAGGCAGGTGGGCTGCCATGGCTCCTGCCCCTTCGTGTGGCACGACCAGAGAGGGATAGAGATATATGTAAATAGGTGGATTTGTTTGTTTGTTTTTTAAGATACCTGGTGACCTCCTCCGGTATGAAAGAGCAGTGTAATATCCTTCCATTCCTCCAAGAGGATTGTGGAAAAACAAAGCTGTACACCCAAGCTGTTTATATTACTTGTAGCAGTAGCACACAGCCATCCTGTTTGCTTAGGATCTCCAAATCTCTGAGCGCTGTGCTTGAAGTACCACAAAATATCAGAAATGCAGCTTTCTCTAAATAAACTTGTGCAAGGCTTTTCCCCCAGTGTAGCACGGATAATCTCAGTGCTGTAAAAGAGACAACTTCCAGGATCCTTTCTGCACTGCAGCGTAACGAGACCTGATGATAAAAATACACGTTCAGAAGATTTTTATGCTGTTTTCTCACTGCTGTGCAAGTAGAAGAACTGTAACAGTTATTTCAGAAGGGTCCGTGACTTGCATGTCAACAAGGAACAAACTTGCTGACGGGACAAAAACATCACCAAAATCCTTCCTCCCAAACCTAAAACCCTTAGGGGAATGAAAGATGCATGGCAAGTCAGTTGTTCTAGACAGATACTTCTACATGTCGCAGCGTGAGTGGAGATTACGGTGTGATGCTGTCTACAGTAAGTGCTCCATAAGGGATGTAAGCTTTGACTATTACTCATGGGAAATGTAGATGATACAAAACCAAAGCAAAAACAACAACAAAACCTACAGAAATGTTTTTTGGCATAAATATTTTTAATTGACTTCTTTTTCAAAAATCTTCAAATCTTATTTTAGTGTAAAGACAGTTAATATTCCCTGAATTTGTCGCTGAATTCAAAACATTTGTTTTAAATGCTCCTGACTTGCAGTCCTGCTAGTCACTCTTCCTTGGGAAGCTCCTTGCCTCCATACTTTGAGAAAGAGCAACCAGCAGGAAGAAACTCAGTTATAACCATACTGAAAACAAAACAAAACAAAAAACAGGTGAAGCTTTCTGGCAAATGCCCCTGGCTTTTCAGAACAACAAAGTGAAGAACCTTCTTGCTGTTAGGATACCTGCCACAGCAGAAATTTCCATAAAGTTACTGACCTGCCAGAACAAATGTCATAAAACTACATTAAGGCCCATCCTGGAGTCAAAAGGATTTCCAAAAGTGCTTACAAGGGCAGCCAATCCACAGTTTAGGGGCAGGCTCTGATCAGCAGCATGCTGGAACTTTTGATTTGGTATCTCACAACCCTGGCCCTGCTCAGGGCTTAATGGCACAAGGAGCACGTTCATGGGAGAACAACTCACAGCCCTGTTAATCAACGCAGGTGCCCACTCCGAACTCCACCTTGAACACGCTGCCTTTCCATGGAATGGAAAGCTGAGTGAATTCCCTTCAACTTCACTCGTCCGCTGTGACTTTCACCATCAGTGACTGCAATCAGCCATCCATAATAGCTGGGGGCAGGAGAGAGAACCAGAGACGTGTCCTTATGTCTCACAGGGTAAGGAGAGTGTGGGGATTTTCCAAGCATCCAGAAACCGGAGAAGAGCAATCGAAAACTTCTGGCCATCTACTCTTCCGATGGGTATCTGCACATATGCACAGGGTGCATTACCACTTCAAACGATAATAAAGAGTTACTGGATCTAGATGACCTTCACTTCTGAGCACAGCGGTGCTCTCGTCACCAGAGGCATCTCAAACGATGCCGTCCGAGCTCGGCTCTGCTTCTTGAACTATTCACCCAGGCAGGATCAGCTACCAGATAAACATCAGAGAGATGCTTATCACGGGGACTCGGCTGCTTCACTGCTTTGATGGAAAATCAGTTCTCTGAAAATGCCAACAGGGCAGGAAGCAAAAACTCCTTCTCCCACTGAATTTGGAAGTACCGTATCATTGGCAAACAGCAGCCCTCTGCCAAAGGCTGATCTCTCCTATTTAGGCAGCCCAGAAGCCTTTATAGGCTCCTGTTTGCTCCTCAATAACAGAAAAAAGGCTCCCAATCAGAGAATATTTCATAATGAAGTGATGTGCCATTCCCAAGATCTGTGTTCCACCTTCAGCTGCAAAATAGAGGCTGTAAGGCTTAAGTGAAAGAAATGTAAATAAGTAAGAACAGAAGCGATACAAAAACACCTGAGACACAGCGCAGTTTTTACGTTAGGGATCCCTATTCCTTGTCCAGTATGGCCAGTAATAATTATAATACCCTTTTTTTAAAAAAAAATGGGATTTATCAAAGCACTTAGTCCTTCGATGAACAAAGTTCACTCACTAAGCCATACTGACTGAGAAAAATAACAAGCAGCTTAAGAGAACATGAACTTGCAATTTCTAGTAATGTTTGCCGAAGCTGACATGGGGAAGCCTTTTTGTAGGGCAGCTGACATAGGGCAGTGTTAAACTTGGGTTTTAATTATGCAGAGCCACACTATTCTGAAGGAAGGCAAAACTCCAAGTGTCAGATAGCATCCGAGCTAAACTCCCCAACCTTATTTCCTAAAGAGGAGTCTAGAAGGGTCCGAGTAAAACATCCCCACCAAAACAGAACATAGAAATTTGGGTCTTATCCAAGAGATCAAAAGGAAGTATCCCAGTGTAAAACACGGTTTGCAGGCGGTCACAAAGGTATGTTTAAGTAATTACTTCTTCTGTGTAGTTTAAATACACAGAACAAGGACCTCTTATGAAAAAAGTGTTTCACAGTAACTATATACACAAACTCCTTTTCAAATTCTGAGTTGGAAGGTGAGCAGGTGGACAACTTCAAAATAGATGTGAAAGAGGTGTCAAAGTCTCCTCTTTCCTTAAAAACAAACAAAAGCAGCTGGAGTGATGGCAGAGAAAGAGGGAAAATATTAAAACAAGGTACACGGTGCTGGGAAAATGTTAAAAAAAAACACCTTTCTGTTAAGGCCAGGCCCTTTGCAGAGGGCAGTGCAGCTCCTCTCTTTTCTCACAACCATGTGAAGCACTTCTGCTATGATGAGAATGTTTTCCACATCCCATTCCTGTTCTCACAGGCTCTGGGCAGTTCGGCAAACACTTACCTGCTTCAGGTAAATAGAAAGTAAATCTGACAAGGGGGTTCATTCGCTTTTTGTTCCAACCAGCAGCACCGATCGCCAGTGGAGCGCTAAAATAGCTGGGCCGCCTCTGTTTAATTTTCTGTGTTCATTAGCAGCAGAGGTCATAGCAAGAAATCTTTCGATAATGATGTAAAAACACATGATCCAACCCATGCTGGGTGTAGTTTCATACACACTGATGAATAAAATCCATCCTCCCAGGGGAGGTCTCCCAAATGGAGGAGACCCTGGGCTCATGCAGAGAGCAGCGAGCTCATCCCTGCCGCTGGCACGAAAGGCAGGGAGGAATTAGGTTTTTGCCCAATCAATAGGGACTGCAATCCCTTAGCAGAGTGACCCCACTGATAATCGCCCTCTGCAAATGATGGGGGAGGGAAGAGAGGAAAAAAAGCAGAAGGGAACAAGAGTAGCTCTGGCAGGCTGTGGCACCAAATGCCACATCAGCTGCAAACTATCAGCAGCTGCCTCAAGAGGCACGGTCTGTGGGAGGGAAAAAGAGGTGTGTTTCTTTTTTATTTAGACCAGAGGACACACCTGGGGAGGGTGAGGGGCTCGTGAGCTGCCGGTCTCCACAGTGGCAGGGTGGCCAGGATGGTGGAGGACACACAGCTGTGTGGGAGGGCCCGGGGAGGCTGTGGCACCTCACAGACAAGGCCTCAGATCAGGAGCCAAAAAAAAAACCCTCCTACACAGTCTTTGTGCAGACAGAACCACTGCCAGCACGCTGTTTGGGGTTTAACCTAACCACACAGGGCGATATGGCAGGGTTACAGGCTGTCAAGAGGCAGCGAAGCCCAGCAAAGCTGTGTCTGGCCCTATAAAACAGACCCTACAGCTTCGGGAGGCCCGGGGCTGCAGCCACGCTAAAAATGCCAGCTATTTCGGGGCATGACTCGCTGCCAGCGGTGCCAGGAGCCGGGATCCTTTGCACTGCCAGTCCCCGGGGAGCGGGGTGCCAGTAGGTGCTGGCAGCCTTTCCTTTCCTCTCACAAGGTCAGGGCTGGCACCGAGCTGCTCTGCCTGTGGCCAGAAAGAAGGTGTTTTCACCGGGTCAGGCACAGCTCCACAGGGTTTGCAGAGGAGGAGGTATGTGGGGTGTGCAAGCGGACCCCAATGCTGCTATCATCAAACGCACGTCTCCTCCAGGCCAAAATATGTCTTGCAAATATAATCATCCAGCCTCCCAGCCATGAGGAAAATGCTTTCCAGCTTAAAGGGCTTATCAGCAGCGCTTACTGCTCCGACCTCTGGGACAAAGGCATAACCACGGGGCCGTGGTGCTGTGCAGCAGCAAAGTCGTTTGGGAACACTTTCAGGGAGTGCTGGAAGGAAGAAGGTCCTCACGAAACCCCTGTTAAACATCAACACGGGACAGGGAGGGTGCAGATTTTCTCATGCTGTGTTGGCATTAGTCCGGGGGGACCAGATGTGTGGGATGGAGGCACAGCATTTAGATGGTGCCTAAAACACACATACATATCAGATCTTGAATCTTCCACCGAGGCTGCAAATCAGAAGAGTGGTTTGCTTAATATTTTTAAACTCACCACAGCACTTTGGGATGGTAGCAGCATGAATCTTACTCCAGCTAACCCCCATTGATGAATAGACTCACACGTTATCATTAATCTGTGCAGCCATCATCAGGACTTTGGACAATTTTTAGCAGCAGAGAAATCCAGAAACTAATCTATGAGTTTTGATTCACACTGACATGCTTGCTTACAGCCCTACAACTTCCATTGTATTACTAAGGTGCAACTTTCTTCACCTGCTGGAAATTTACAGCCATGTCTTATTCTTTTATAGAGTAATCTTTAGACTTACTCTACGCACTCTTTGTGACTGAAAGGGACGTCGGCAGCTGAGCAAGCAGAAGATAAATCAGACCAACTGCACGAACTGTTCCACTGACTGAGCTCAAATGAAGGTCCTGTGTTCCACTTAAAACAACACAAGAGATGGTAAAAATCGCTTGTAAATGTGCAGCAGAGTAGAAACGATCTAAATGCCAACTGTGTCGGATCACCTGTACTACCACAGTTATTTTCTGCTGAACAGTGCTTGCACGATCAGCTCTGCTGTCGCAGATCACGCTCGCACTGCTCTGACAGTAACCACTCAAGGGCATGGAAATTCAGTAACACCTGGGAGGTTCTCCATGCTGTGTGAGACAACCCAATACACTTATTTATACAGACCCTAGGATTCCTCTTGGTTTCTCATAGCTGCAAAAATACCTTTGCAGATACTCAACCAAGCTTATACCAATGCAATACCATATTCTGGAGTCTGAGATAATTTCAATGCTTCTTTAAGCTTTGTTTGGGAGCTATACTATGGGATAATCAAAGCACCAGGTGATGTAGCTGCTGCTACACAGGCAGACCACTTGGTCAAAGAGGAACGAGTTGGGAGTTCCAGTTGGGACTCAGCATGCAAGGGAGAAGAAAGCCACAAATCCCGTAGGTCCCCCTCTTGCAACAATAAGGAAACAGCAGCTAGAGGGGAGTAGAGCTTCAAATTTATCAAAAACCTACAAGAAGAAAAGGAAGATGGCATTTCTCCATCATCTTCCAAATACATCGGCATCTAACACTACAAAGAAATAACTGAATTGCTGATTTACAGTACATTAGGTATGCATACTGTAACACTAGAGCTGCTTTGCCAAATAAATTTTATAGAAGGGTGGGGAGCCTTTGTGAATCATCAGATTATCTCATGGATGAGTTGGGTGCAAAATAAGCAGGTGTCTGACATGAAATATTGTGCTTTCGGGAAGTTCAGCAACGTGTTTGAAATGAAGACTTGCGCTTACAGCAACTTTAGTACTACTTTTAATGAATCAAGTAATTAGCAGCTCTATAAAAAGAAACATGCCCCTGAGCACTCAACATCAAAAGCACTGCATTCATTTCCAATTAAAAGGCCAAAAATTGCAAGATCATGTGTTGTCTCTGCTCCCATTTAGAGTCAATGGAAATTAATGGTGCACAACATCTTTCAGGGTCAGCTCCAAAGGAAGAAGCGTTCATCTGACTTACGTTACCACTTCATTTGGAAAGTACTCAAACCTTGGAAACGATGGAAGGAAAACCAACGACTTTATGATCATACAATACTGAATGCACGTGCAGAACTCCTCATTTTCAGGAAAGGTGTTCTATGAACATGAAGCCTCCTCCGTGTTTCCAACACCCTGATGTAAACTGCGAGTCTGTGTGGAAAGGAAGGGAAATCTTCAAAGCTCTTTAGAAACCACAAAGAATCTCTGCTGAAGGTCCTCTGGATCAGACAAATTATGTATGCTATTATTGATGCAGGTCCATTATTAATCCCATCTGCAAAATCCCATATGCTCATTTCTCTCAATGCTCTTCTTGCAGAGAGTGCCTAACTTGCCTAAGTCTGAAATATCCACTTTTACCACAATAGCCATAAAAAAAAGTCTAAGTCATGTATTTTTCATTTCTTAATAAGCTAAAAATCTACACCAGCAAGTTGAGGCTCTTCCAGCCTGTTCTCAATACATAATTTATATCTTACCTATTTAAACTGTGGTAAAAATCAGACTGCAAGGTCTTACGTGGCTTTATTTGTTCTGGGGCTGCTTGGCACTCTTTGCAAGACTTATAAAAGTTGGCAAAAATGCATGAGCGTTTTGTGTATCAACTTAGTTTGTAATGCTGTGGAATTACCGCTTCTTCACTGACCTTAGCAATTAGGTACAGAGAAAAACTTCACTAGCAAAGCAGCAATTCGGTCTCTGCACAAGCTCATGAGACTGCAAAAGGAAAGAGCCAGCATGGCGTAGGTCAGCAGGTTCTCCATTACACCTCCCCAGAACTGCAGGGAGGAACAAACCAAACAGCAGGAGTTTTATTTTAGGAGACTTTTTTTCTGACAATCAGGGTATGTTACCTACCCTAAAAGGAAAGGGTCTAGTGTTTCAAAGAGCCAATTTGCCAGAAAGGGAGCCCAGTAACACCTCAACTGTGAAAAGGGATTTGTCCTTCTTCCACTGTTAGGATTCTTCCCCTCCCTTCAAAGACCTCAGAGACGACAGAACAACTTTCTGCTTTTGCAGCCTGCCACTAAACTGCAAGGTTTGGATTCATGCCTTAGAGGCTCAGGACTGGCATAACTAAATCTTCACATTTATATTTAGCTGCAAAATGAAATTCGGTTGCAAACTCGGAATGTGAAATGACCTATGCAGCGTCCAGAATTCCCTTCACCTTTACACCAGCGGTTATTGTGGCATGGAGAACAGCAATGATCTAAAAAGCTTACGGAACAAGCCAGCGACACCAATAATTGCTGTTATTGACAGAACATTTGTCCCTTCTCCTCCATCGCCGTTTTCATGCCAAGCTAACTCGGCACTAATGCTGTGACGTCGCACTTCAGGTTGCCTGGCAGAGCTAATGGAAAAAAAAACTTATCTCCCATTGTGCAGACCTCAGTGATTCTTCTCTGCTTCTCATAAGAACATCTGGAAAGCAACACCAAGCAAGAGGATTGCTTGAGGGTAGAAGGGCATGAGAAGGGAAAAATCCTTCTGAATATTTGTTCTATATTTAAACGCCAGACCAAAGCTTACACTTGGAGTGAATGTCTCTCTGCTGTAGGAATGCACTCAACAAGGAGGTGCTAAGCTTTCCACAACATGCCCCTAAGCAATGGTTTTACTGCATGATGGCAAAAATGGAAAGCACAGTGCCTCTGTCTTCTGCTGCCATTATTGCACAGACAGAAAACAGAAAAGGGAAATCTAACAGTGCACTGGGGAAAAAAAATCTCAATTTTCAGTCTGGATAGTTCACCTGTTTCACACAAATACCTTCTGCAAAGAAAGGTCAAGAGGAGCAGGGAAGGCACAGCAAGACCAGAGCAACTCAAAGTTCCAGAGCAAGGTGTCTCACTTTATAATTCAAAATGCACAGAAAATTGGAGAAATATGAGAATAAATTGTCACTGGAGGCAATGAGAGCTACAGATATGTAATAAGTTTGGGAAATAAAACCCAGGAAATGCAGTTATATTCATGTTACTGATTAGGTTCATAAATCTTGGCAACTCTCTTTTAAAAGCAAACTGGCTTAATTTTCTTAGTGCCATCTGATCTCAACACAGCACTGACAAAAAGGGTATGCCCAAGATGAGTAGCTCATGTAGTTACAAACCTCATGGGGACTAGTCACCCCCATCTAAACTGAAGCATTGAAATCAAGTCATTGCCAAAAGGGTGCAGAGCATTTCAGTCTGAGCTGCCAATACCACACGTAACATCTGAGACTAGCAGTGGCCCATTAACATGAAAGATAGGAGACGCGAACGAAATGGCTGGGAACCACACTGACCCTTTAGGAGTCAACCAGCAAACTTATCGCTGCCGTTAATTGCCTTTTCATTTTCCCACGTGGCTGGAAGATAGCAACTTCAGTCACTGCAAACTGAAGACAAAGACAAGTCAGCGTGACACCTATGTGATAGCCCAGCTCACCAGAGTACCAAGAGATGTACCACTGGGGACACAGAGGTGTGGGTTGATGTAGTCTACTGAGGAGGATGAATCCTTCTGCAGATTACCCGGCTGCCAATGTCATAGTGCTACTGATATTTTTATGCCACGAAGAGTGAGAACAGCAGATTCTTCATTTTTCTTTTGCCTCTGAAATATTCCCGTGTCTCAAGTGGTGGCTAATCTGTAACACTGAGGTCAGAAGGTTTAGTGTTCAAAGTCAAAAGTAAAGGCAATGTTTGTAATATATACAACAGATAAAGGAGAAATTCCAGGATAAAGCTGAACCATTTCAAACACCACACTTCTTCTTTTACTATTTTTTATGCCAGCAAACAATTATGATAAAGATGTAGTTACATCTTACATACATTTTGGTTTGAAACTGAAAGAGGGTAGGTTTAGATCAGATATAAGGAACAAATTCTTCACTGTGAGGGTGGTGAGGCCCTGGCGCAGGCTGCCCAGAGAAGCTGTGGATGCCCCATCCCTGGAGGTGCTCAAGGCCAGGCTGGATGGGGCTGTGGGCAACCTGGGCTGGGGGGAGGTGTCCCTGCCCATGGCAGAGGGGTTGGAACGAGATGATCTTTAAGGTCCTTTCTAACCCAAACTACTCTGTGATTCTGTCCACTAATTATGGCCCATCATTAATTTAAAAATTCATTCTCTTCCTAATTTACAAGAATTTTACTCTTACTCAAACTCGTAATGTTGGATTATCTTTCAAATCAAAAAGCCCAGGTGCAATAATGTGCCCAGTGGCATCTACAGAGCCACTTGCTCACCACCATTTGTTGGAGTTAAGCTTGTCTGCTGTTATTGAAAATGGAAAGGGAAGAACATAGAAAAGAAGTCGATTTTGCAATTATTCTGGTCCAGGTGGAAAAGCTTTACTGGATACAAAGGTTGGGCCTCACGCTAAATTTTTGGGGCTTAGAGCAGTGTTCAGGAATTTGTTTTCAAACGAGCTCCACAAGTTTTCCCAGCTTGAAACATGAACTATCATGAAAGACACATCCTGCTGGCTTAGTGCACTTCTACAGTTGGTTGAATAAGCCCTTTCAGTGGTTATAAGATTGCGTTTTTCCAGTATATAAAAAGCTGGCTGCCAGGTTGCCTTTTCCCAATCTCTAGGTGCATTGCAC
Organism: Netta rufina; assembly: GCF_964035555.1. Classification (NCBI taxonomy): domain Eukaryota; kingdom Metazoa; phylum Chordata; class Aves; order Anseriformes; family Anatidae; genus Netta; species Netta rufina. Next base: position 55,253,785 of record NC_140123.1, on the reverse strand, counting down.
ACACAAATATTATTCCTCCTCTTATATCCAGTTATACTGGCAAATAAATTGGTGTTGATTATATTGTACAGAGCTTTTACAATGGCATCTGACCTCTGCTAGTGTGTTCTAGGTAAACCAGGTCTTTCAGAGCATTCCTAGGCAAGGTAGCATCGCTTTCTATTGTATTTGTTTTCACATTAAGCTACTTCTGTGCCAAATGCTGGACTATTAGAGGCGTCACTTTTCCTGGAGTAGCAGGGAGAGTTTTAATTAAAACCTGCCTTTCTACTCCTTACTCTCTTAATGTATATACTATTGTACTGCAAAATCTGGGAACGACGAATGCCGAAACCTTCTATTTACTTTCCATACATACCAAACAATCAAAGACAAGCTACAATTTCTATTCATGAGTTTTACTGCAATAACAGGAGGTAATTAATGAAGTTGGTCGGTCTTTGTCCATTCTTTAACAAGTCATGCCATTTACCAAGAATTGCCACAGAGAAAACTAAATTACCCTGTTTATTTCCATATTTAGTAGTACCAGTAAGTGGAATATATTGTGCCATTCATAATCTGGATTTCATGCAACCCAGAAGTTTACGGAAAGAACTCACCTATGATGAGAACATTAATTTGCATTAAGACCAGGCAAAAGTTCAACAAACACATCAGTTACTGAGTAATGAGTCAAAAAAAAAAAAAGAAGAATTCCTAAGATGCTGCCAGATTACGTGGTAGGAACTAAAGAAGCAATGCAAGATAGAGATATCTGTTATTGTATTAGAGTACAAGTTTTTCTCTAAAGTTAACTTCTTCGGATTCAGAGAAGCTTATGAATGATGGAAGTGAACATGCCCTGGAAATCCTCCTTGACCACAGCTTTAATAAACAGCATACCAGAGCAGAAGCATCATTCTCTGCTTCAGAGGTGTTTTCAGCTTGGACCTTTGCACAGGCAGCCTAAGATATTTACATCTCAGATACTGGAAGAAAGAACAAAAAAAATAACTGATTAAATGCTGCTGTTGTAAACTAACAGGGGAGATGCCAGTAAAATACATCCTTCTTCCTACCTCCTCTGATACAAAAATGTATCATCAATTGAATCTCGAGTGATTTGAGAACTATGTGAGTCAGAAAGAAATCTGGAAAGGCTGCACTAAAGCATTTGCTTGCCCTCACCCTTAGATTTAAGTGCACTTATTGCTTTACATGAATTTTTCTTTCATGAACAATCTGCACAGGCCTTAAGAGATTGCCACAGTACCAAAAAAAATTCATAGTGTGGTGTGATTTGACAGTATGCTGATATGCTCACTGTAGTGTGAGTAGGAGACAACAGTTTACCAAATTGTTTTCTGATGAAAAAAAAAAAATAAAAAAACTTGGCCACCAAGGAAGGTCTCCAAAACCAACAGCAGATTTCAGAGGGACATCACCATCTGCTTCCAGCCAGTATGGCCAACAGCGATTTGTATCGTTCTGCAAACTGTGCAAATTCGGTTACTTTTAAAGCATTCTGATTTTTTGTAGAAGTGCTGTATTTTGACTTAGTTTGCTCCTCCAGTTTATCTTCTCTTTAATGTTCAAAGTCTGACAAAAAAAGTGCTGTTAGAAAGGACCTGCACACATGGAAGAATGAACATGAGAAGATATACCACCAAGGAGGCTTCAGCTGCCAATACTCTTCAGCTGCCAAGCTTTTACCTTGGTACTTTCTTCTGTTTCTCCTCTGCATGGTGAGCAGATGGATTCACACTTCGGTATCTGGTGGTATCACAAATCATCGAATTTCAGCATGACTGAAGTCTTGGAAGCAAGAAACCAATTAATTATTTTAAGCTTGCAGAAGCCAGACAACCCAGAGGAGTTCTGCCAAGCAACGGTGGAAGAGAATTTACGGATATAATTGTGAACTCCTGCTAGACTGACACTGGCTGGAAAAGGTCTGCTTCATTTCCGAGTGACGGGAACAGGTTTCTAACAAGTACAACGAGAAATTGTGATGGATGGCTGGAATAACATCAGACTCCAGCTTCCTTCTGCAGGTGTCTCAAATCCTCTTTTCTATCTCTGATCTTGGTAATAGTAATCCCTGTGCAACGTCTCGTATAGGTCCACCTGCTGCTTGTACTTCAGCTGTACGCCAGCACTTTCTCTCCTTCACTGCAGTACAATGTTTCATCTAATACTTCGCTTCCTCTTTTACCACAACCCAAATGCCACTTCAAGCCTTGTCTGCTAGATGACTTCCTGTTTTCCATCAAAAGCTTTTTTTTTTTTTTCTCTGCCCTTTAGAATCACAGAATCATTAGGGTTGGAAAAGCCCTCTAAGCTGATCTGGTCCAAGCACACCCCTACCACCAATGTCACCCACTAAACCATTTCCCCAAGCACCACGTCCAACCTTTTCTTGAACACCCCCAGGGACAGTGACGCCACCACCTCCCTGGGCAACCCGTCCCAGTGCCTGACTGCTCTTTCTGAGCAGAAATGGCTCCTCATTTCCAGCCTGAACCTCCCCTGGCGCAACTTGAGGCCATTCCCTCTAGTCCTATCACTAGCTACCCATGAGAAGAGGCCAATCCCCAGTTCCCCACACCTTCCTTTCATGTAGAGAGCAATAAGGTCTCCCCTGAGCCTCCTCTTGCACCTCTTTTCTGAAATGTCTGCAGATTAACCAACTACCTTGCTCAATTTTGAGCACCAAAGCTGGCCACAACACTCCAGCTGCACTTCTCCAACGCCTCATACAGATGTAGCGCGGCCTGGCTGGGCCTGCCTGGCATCGTCCTGGTGATGGAGCACAGCAGGTGCCACGATGGAGGAACCACACCTGCAGCTTCTCTTCATCTGACCACCATCATCCCTAGTGCTGCACGGAAAGGCATCCCTCAGCAGGCTGCTGAGAAACGCTGGGCCCACCACCCCACGCTTTCTGTGCAGCAGGAGGGATGACCGACCAACTGCTAGGCAAAGCTGGAGATAAACCCGGTTTGATTATTTACAGGTTCCCAAACTCAGACTTGATAAGAGTCCCTAATGATTAACAGCTAGCTGCCGAGCAGAAAGGCGGCAGTCCTCAAGCTGTTACAGTCCTTGCCTCTACCCTGCCAATTTGCTAAGATCGAGGGCCTAAAATGCCCTTTTCAATCTTTTCCATAATTTCATTTCCGTTGGCTACCAGCTTACCCTGTACCAAAGCCTGGAAATACAAAAGGGTGCAAAGAAAAAGTGAGAGGACTGAGCAATGATTTTTGTACTAATTTCTAGTATCGGTAAGCAAGAATGCCTGTGGACTACTGCTCATACATTTCAAACCTTTTCTGTGGCAAAAGCTCTTCCTCAGATTGCTTCTCCATCTTCCCAACAGGTGAGTTAACTGGTACTCACAGCAAACATACTGCAGAGTAAAATTCACACGCAGCCAGGTGGCCTCACCATCTCACCTGGAGCTGCTTAATGGCACTGCTTCTCACCGGGAAGGCACCAAGGAGAGATTTCACTTTTAACATGTGCAGATTTCTTACCTGTCATCAAAACAGCTATTTCATAAAGCTACTCTTACAAGCTAAAGACCTCCTTCAAGTTTATGCAGTTTACACAGAGACAAGACACACGAGCATTAAGGGGATGAAAGAACAACTTCACTACTTATAGGTCATAACTGGTCTAATTTGCACAAAAAAAAAGTAATATTAAAGAGGTTTCTTTCCCCCCCCTGTATATTAGTAGCAAGTAACATGGGGTTGCTGCAACATTATTTTAAAATTTTTAAGGCTCTGCTGCCAAACCATTCCTCTCCTTAGCATTTCGGTCCAGGCAGACAGCCTAAAAACTCTTTGCCTGCTCTTTGCAATGAAAAGATTTCCCCGGAAGCTATTTAAAAGAGCCATTTGTCCCTGTGGACAACTGTCCCATAACTCTGTATGTCTCATCATGGTGCTTGCTGGCTCTACAAACTGTCCCCCGGACAAGAGGAGCGCAGCATTGACAGGGCTGTGGCACAGCGCCTGAAGAATGCTAGAACTGATGCCTTCTTTATGCGGAGAAATTGATGGGGATAGGTATTGAAAAATAAAACGACTTTGGAATAGCTCCATTCTCCCCGCAGACACGCTGGTCCGAAATAAAAGTCACTTTATTCTAAAAATAATTATTTCCCTCACAAAGCTCAGCGGTGAATCTGGCCTTGAAAGAGCTGGCTCTCTTTTCAGCACATAACACAAAGAGCCACAGAATATGAACTTCATGCAAATCACTTGTTCAAAGAAGTCTAAAAGGTTGCTTGCCTTGATAGTCATGTGGGAAAAAAATAAATAATTAAAAAGTCTGTTTTTTATCATGATGTTAACCTAGACCATAATTTATCTTTTTACAATTAATGAGCAACACAATCCCTTCAAGACTGATTTTGATGTGGTCAGTTTCTGACCAAGAGCTTTAAGTAGCCCCTTTCTAGTCCTTGTGGAAACACAAGCACGTGGGGTTGACGAATCCTCATGTGCTTCTCCTAGGATAGGTAGCTAGAGAACAGCTAAGAGAATTGAGCAAGTACTGGAAAAAAACAGTTAAGTAGAAGCAGTTTACTGGCAACAAATTGCTAAAACCCTTGAAAAAACAAATGAGTAAATTGTGGCTCCCTAAGCACAGTTCATTCCTTGAGACTCCTGTGAGGTTGCTCAGCAACTTCCCACAATCACTGGGGGTCAAGTCCTCAGGACATAATCTAGCCTATTGACTTTAATTCATCTACCTCTGGCACAAGGTACTGCCAAATGTGAGCAAGAAGTAAACAGAAGCAGTGCAAACTGGATAGTTCTCAGAAGATGCTGAGAGGAAAATTCAGTTTCCAAATGCGTTTTATCTTGTTTCTTCCAAATTGTTCTGATTTGCTCAATCCCAAATCTGTGTTCCATGGTCATTCTTTGAAAGAAATAATTTAGAAAAAAAAAATTATTTACATTTCATAGGAAATCGGGAACCAAAGTCCACTGATGCAGTAAGACATTTTTGAGTTGAATCCATTTTCCAACATTTGGACTCCTGCTACAGATACTATCTTAGAAAAACAATGCCCAATTTGATGAAGAATTCTTAATAAAAGCACTTTCCAGACTATAAAGCATAGTTGTTTATAACAAGCTTGACCAGTCATCCTTCTATCTTATGGACTCTTCTGAAACCCACGTAGCTAATATATTTTTGGGGAATTTCACTGGAAGTTGCAATCTGACTTCATTACAGATGACTCTCCAACCTTTTATGAGAACAGTGCTTATTTGACATGCATTTATACGCTTTTTTATGGAAGGACAGCTATAAATAGGAGGTGAGACCCCGAGATGGCATCAAGTTCCACAGAGCATTTGGCACTCAGCAATTCTGCTTACCACTCCTGGCAAAGTCCTGAAAATAATAGTTTTACTACCAAAGACAGAGATCAGACGGGTTGGAGGAAAAGACATGTCTTCAGAAAACATTTTTTTTCTAATCCACAAGAACAGTAGTATGGCTCTTAAGCCCAGGCTTATAAGGAATCTTAGTCCATCTACTGAAACCCAAATACTGTCGGCAGCTGGGATAGGGGGTGTTCCTGCTTAGAGAAACAACATTTAGACTCAATTATAAACCAATTATTTACAAATTCGTTTTCATATACTTACACAATTTTTGCTGGATTATCTTTCTTTGGGATGAAAACTGGGTTTGAAGTTATCTGAATATTAAAACCATTGATGAGAACAATGATCACAGGGAAAACAAACTCCCACATTACTACATTATATTAAGAGGTTCCAGCAGAAATGGTACATTAAACAAGTAGCTGTGAATTTAGGGTTTTTGACAGTTATAGGTCTGAAACCGATGGCCTGAAAGCTTGAACAGTCCTAGACCCTATCATTTTACACAGGCAAACATAACGAAGACACTCAACACAGTCCCATGGACCCGGCCACTGCACCACAGCCTGCTTATCGAGAAAAGCACACTGCTTTATGGTTGCACCTCACTCACTAAATGGCCTTCAGTTTCCTTGATGGTTCCAGAAAAAAAAAAAAAAAGAACAGCAAAAACCATAGAGAAAACTTTTGAGTATGAACTCATAGCACGACACAGAGACACACAGCTGAAAATGCACATACAACACCATTGTAAATGCACACATATTTCAGCATTAGCCCTCAGGGAAGAACCACAAACATGCAAAATACAAGCCATGAACCACAAATCAAGCGATGAAAGCAAGACTTTGTTTGTGCCATTACTAACACGCACATCTAAATACCTAAACTCTTTTCTTTGAGAGCCTGGCTTGTGGTTCGAAGTACATTCCTTTCAAAAAGTATCCCTGGTCTTTCTGTGAAGGCTAATGATAATTTTATCTCTTCTGAGCCTTGCAGTAATAAATGTTGACAGCCCCAGATGCCAGGTCCTTGGTGAGAGCATCTGTTTGTTTATTCAGGATTAAGTTAAACTACTTAGCCGCCATTACAGTAAATCCACCTCTCCTACAGACCTTCTGAAATGTACTGAAGAAAATAATGAAAACCACATACTGTTGGGAGATCAATCGCCTTCACAGGGCTGGGAAACCTTTTACAATTTATTCTTGAAGTTGGAGGGGTGAGGAATAGACTGCGCGAAACATCAAGTGCTGCTTGAGCCACCCCAAATCCCAGGGAAAAGAAAAGAAAAAGGTGGTGTGAGCTGCTCTTTGTCTTGATTTCATCACATCGCACCTTGATACTGCAGCAGACTTTCAAATGAGGGAGCGTAAAGCTTGATCTGCAGTCTTTGTCCAACACAGAATTGGTTTAGGTATCTAAATAATTATGTTCGGGTAGATGAAAAAAGAACTGTATGCTTTTTTTTTTTTTTTTTTCCTCGAGGCAATTCACAGCAGACCTTTCCCATCTTTCAATATTAGAAATGTAAAGACTTTGAGATTTAATTTCCTCTTTGTTAAGGGGAGTGAAGGAATGTTATGCTCTTGCTGACAGGAACACCATTTGAGACTCCAAATTAGCAGACCTGCAACACAGCTGCCATTGCTTCACACTGGCAAAATGTGCTCGTGGATCATATAAAGGTCTGAAGCTGTCAGTGCATCAACATGTAGTAAGACGATGGGATACATATTAAGCAGTCAAACAGCAGAGAACATAACTTGAAAGGGGGATTTTCAAGGCGTGCAGCACTGCGATCTGACCACTGACATTGGAGAAACATTGTCTGAAGACAGTGCCTACATTTTACCATTTAAAGCAGCTGTAGGATTGGCCTTTAATTACCGAAAGATGCTGCAAAAGCATGAGATGGCTCCTGCTCAGCAGGTTGTTTCTGCAGCACAAGCTGCAGCTGATGCGCCAGGGCTGGCAGAGCCCTGCTCTGCTGATGCCACTCTGCAAATGGTCCCTGAAATCCTCCTGGTCCCACATGACGGTCCCCAGGGCAGGGCAATGGGTGGGAAGGGAAATCGGAAGCGGGATGGGATGGGACGTCGGAACAGGGTGGGAAGGGACGCTGGAAGCAAAAGGAGGCTGAGGACAGGTCGCCAGGAGAGGCGCCAGGGTTGGGGCGGCCTACATGTGGCCTCTGCCACCCATGACGCCGAGCAGTAAAATGGCGTCAGTAAAAACACGGCCTACGGTGACATAAATTGACATGTTCTCAACAGGAATGAAGCTATTTTCCATGCTTTGTATCTTTATATACAGAGCATTTGATTTTTAAGGCGCAAAAGGCTGTGACAACACATGAAGCTTGAAGTAGATAGCGATCTCCGTCAACCAGGATGGCTGTTATCAGATTGGCGACGAAGGAGGCCATTGTTTGTGCTAAAATTACCTCACTGTCTCACAACACGCTTCCCCAAAGGACGCTGCGTCCCTCGGAGGAGAAACGCGGCCCCGACAGACATCCACTAATGCTCCAGCTTGCTCTGAGGGGCCAGGGGACAAAGATGGGGAGAAGCGAAGGCTGCACCACTACAGCTTTGGTTTCTCCTCAAAAGGCCGTATTTTCACTCAAAACTTGCTGCGAACTTCCCGGAGAGAGAGGAAGAACTATCAAACACTTGTGGATTTGTTTATGCACACAGAGCATAGGTTGACATCCTCTGATGTTGAAAAAAGGCAGCACTTTGCTTATCAACACAACATATGGCCTTGAAAGCCTGAAGTACCTGCAGCCCTTCTTCCAGCAGGCAAACAAGCAGCAGCGAGGCTGCCACCTGCTATTCTTCTGAATCCCACAGTACTAATCACTTGTCTACTCCATTGGAAACCCAAAGGACAGCAAAGCTGGTCAGCCATTCCTGCATGTAGAAGCTGATCCCTTTCACAGCCATCTCCTCCTGCAGCACCGTTCATGACTACTCCTGGAGGCTCCAAAAATCTGCCCTTTAGGTACTTGTCTCACAGGGAAATGTTTTTCAATGACACGTATCTTCCGTGACACTTTTACAGTCAGAATATCTTGATACAAACCTGTCATCACGGGTCTGGAGTAGCCAAGATATACTCAAGGTGTACAATTTCAGGCAATAAAAATAAATAAATAAACAAATAAAAGCTTAAACAACTTAGTTTTGGTAAGTTTGCCTTTGAAGGAAAACCACTGGAAATGATTTAGGACCTTCTGCATTTTTAAAACACACTTTAAAAAGTCTATGTTATCTTTGAAACAAACCTAACCTGACCTGAAAACAACTTCGCGAAGAACTTATGAGTCTCCAAGAATAAACTAAAAAACAGGTGCTACTTATCCCATGCTTTAATAGCTGGAAGCAACAGAAAATATGCCAGGGAGAGCCATCTCAAAACTTTCCTGCAATGCCAGCGTTGCCATGCCAAGGCTGAGAGCACACAGTGGGCAGTGTCAGAGGCAGGGTGAGGATCACAGAAGCAACAGGAAAAGCAAAATGGGATGGAAGGAACAGGATGAGAAGTAGAAACCTGGAAACCTGAGCTTGCTGCTGGAAGGGATGCTGCTACTGAGGGGATGTGAAGATGGGGTGTGTGAGTGCTGTCTGCAGGAATGGCAGCCACTGCTTTCACACCCTGATGACTGTAATCATCAGGAACAGAAGGATTCCAGGTGCGGGTGAAATTTACTACGTAAATCTTCTCCGCAGCAAAGTGCGTGTTCCTTATGCAGGGATCTTAAGCATGTGTTATGCCCTACAAGGAGGCAGAAAGGAGACAGAAATAGAGGGTCTTTTCTCACGGCAATGTATTAGATACGTGAGTATTTTCAGACAGAATCGCCATTATTCCTCCTCCCATAGACCAAACGACAAGGAAGACAGAAAGGTTTGCACTGAGGTTGTCACTCATTGCAGTCTCTTGTTAATGACTTGTTTTGGGTTGTGTCACAAGGCAGTATTTAAATACACTATTGAGCTCATGTTTTCTTTTGATGCACAGAACCCATGGCGTTTTGGCAACAGAAAACTGAATAAGGAATATTAATTAGTAGTTTATTGAAGATATGAGTGTCTTGCCATGTAGGAAGCGACTTGTTTAATAAGTGCAATCACAGTTTCTTCTAAAATAACAGATTTGATTAGCAGCAGACAGTAGTGATCATGGAAGTCACCGATTTCCTTTTAATTGGCTTTATTTGAGATTCCCACAGCATTCATTTCTCCACGCATGAAATGCAAGCATTTTTACTCATCAAGGTTTAATTTTGGTATCAATGATCTCTCTATTTACAGCAGCACAGCTTTGGTAATTAAGTCTCTTAAACTTCTCTTTGTTCTGCTACAGATGGAAAGGCAGTGAATGAGTTCTCATTTAAGATGTGTGGGGGAGGTGAGTAGCGGAGGAGAAAAGCCAAGTTTTTCCTGAAGGTTGCGGGGAAGATTAAACAGAAATGGATCGGTAAGAAGTCAGACATTGACTCAGAGTAATTGAAGGGAGCCTGAGCGGGGCTCCTGGCGCTGAAAGCACTGTGTGACAACAGCGAGCAGCCTCCAGAACCTCACTCTCTCCTACTGCCACCACGCACCGAAGAAGGAAAATGGTAACGGCTCCTCCATCAGGGCTTTGGAGATCTGGAAGTGAGAAATGTCCAAAAGAAGAGGTGAAGCTGCAAAGGGCACAGCCACCAGCCCCGCTGTCCCAGCGCCGAGGGGGCGAGCACAGGAGCACTGCATGGGGTTTGTGAGGTGAAGGGACCAGGGACCAGGTGGGGAGGGAAAAGCCACAGGATGCTTGCCAGCACCAGGAACAGGGATGAGGAATTGGGTTCCCATGGGATGGACACTGCTGCCCCTGCAGCCCTCAGCAAACTGCACCCCTTATTCCTCAATTTTGCACCAAAAGAAACTGGCGATGCATTTTTCTTCAATAAAGATCATTTGTATTTATTTCAGTGCTCATGGACAAGCTGCTCCACAGCTCCTGACATCAGAAGCCTCTGAATTTTGTTTCGCTACTAGTGTGGCTTGATTGCCATACATGCCTTACTACTTGCAGCCCACCTGCAGTTAACAAGATCTGTGATAGTAATACGTAACTATTTAAACATATAGTAAAATATGTCTTACATATTTAGTAAAACTCTGTAGATGAAATACGCTTCCCTCCTGTCAAAGGTAACATTTTTTAATAACTTATTTTAAATAATGCATTTTAAAAACGTGGTTCCCTGCATAAACAGAACATACCCATGGACAACGCCATTTCTAACTGTCCGAGATCTTTTCTCAGTTAGCAGCAACTGGAAGGACAAACTTTCCTGACTGTTAATGATGAGAAAAACTAACATACACTGTCCTGCCTCGAGACATCCACTCCTCCAGCTGGCCATAAACCAGCCGGAAATTCCAGATCAGAAGGCAATTATTTATATTTCTGTCTCCTTCCAACCCCTCTCCCTGCACCAACCTTAAATGTGCTTCTAAGTGGGAATTCATCCTGCCAGGAACACTTTAAACACTGCTGTATCTTTACACTAAGGCCAATGCCAGTTTTTGCTTCAGCAAGACTTAGGAGATTTTTGCCCATACCACTAGTAAATTTAATGTGAAACGAAATAATTGAGCTTGAAACAAAATAATTCTCTAGTTTTGGAATTTAATTATTTTTTTTTAAACCTATCATCACATTTAAACCAGAAGTCACATTCCTGCCTACTACAACCTGCTATTGCAAGTTTAATAAAAATTCTTTCAGGTTTAAAAATACATTTCGTTACTAAGCATCGAAAAGAAATTCACAAGCACAAGAAAATAACATTTTTACTTTAGGCTCTGGCTCAGTTCTCCTCCAAGAGAGAAGGATCTCACCAACAAGTATTCCCTATCACATTTTTCCCTCAAGTCTTTTCATGGATAAACATTAGCAAAACTCACAAAATCTACAGACTGGATCTTACATTTCTGGGGTGAAATAAGTGTTCTTTCTTGTATAATGGATTAAAAGATACTGGAAAAAAAATCTTCTCTTACTTTTTTTCTCTTGGTGATGGAGAACAATTTTTCATTTCATGCAGAAAACGTTTTCCCAAGTGATCCAACTTCAGATCAGAACTAAGTATCATCTTTTCATACAGAAAGGCTTCAGTATGCGCAGTAACATTTGAAACAAATTGTACTTATCCAACAGTGGGTATGGTTCAATGTAGGCTTAAAAAAGATTGATAATTGGGGCTTTAATATGAAAATACCTCTTCTCTCCTGGTGCCTTCATGAAAGAGAAGTATCTCCTAAGCCTGTAAACATTCAAATGTAATTAAACGATCTATACATAACATCAGGATGCTCTAAGTCACTGCTGTAATGCTTAACTATTGCAGCTGAATCCCTCGGGAGCTGTAACGCACAACGTGCAGACAACAAGAGAAGACTCTCATAAAGCGAGCAGTATATCTTACTTGCACTGAACAGGGCTCCCAGAGGAATCCTCGAGCAGAGAGAAGAAGCCACAGCTCAGCCATTAAGTGAATCTAAATAATCAAGAGCTACGATCTGAGGCGGAGATAAGGGGTGAGCCGTACCAGGCTGCTCTGAATGAACATTTTTCAAAGGATGGGCTACAGGGGATGGAGGTTCCCCCTCTGCTCGGCCCGGCAAAGCTGTGTGAATGTTTACAGTGCAAACAGACGTGGATGAATGATTTCCTGAGACCGTACGAGCAAGTTGGACAAGAAGGGGTCCATCAACAAGAGAACCTGCCCAGAGGACAGCAGGGGTCATTCCTGGCAGCAGCTGTAGGCAGCTGGGAGATGACTGACACGATGCAGGAACTAACAGAGACACAGACTTCAAAAAAAAAACCACCCTGGACCTGAAAAGGAAGCTCGTAAAAACACCAGGGAAAGAGCATAGCTCACAGCTACCCAGAGGCACCAGCCACTTCACGTAACAAATTATTTCTATTTAAAAAAAGCTTTTTTTTTTTTTTAATGATCTGAATCAAATGCACTTACAGAGTGCATTTATCTGGGACAATTCACCAACAGTGACAATGGTAATTTTGCTGTGTTTATACAAGCTTTCACCACAGCCCAGGAGCCATGACCAAATCTCTTCTGTCACGGAAGACGGCCTTGCTCTAATACATGCAGCAGTGTCACTGCAAATTTCACCCTTCCCCCTGAAGCCATCCATCCTTGGGGCCGCGATTCGTGCCTCCTTCCCTGTGTCTGCAGCTGGTAAACCTATTCAACCAACTCTACCTGCTAGAAAAATTATCATGGTAACCCAGACATCTTTGTCTGGGCACACCACTGCCATTCCCTTTTCTCCAGCGGGAAGCAACCCGGTCATTGTCTCAACCATGCTTCAAGGGACACTTAGAAAAGGTCCTCCTAGTTTTTCAAGACGGGATCTACAGTCTTAGAATAAACCAAAACCAGACCAAGAAGTAGGAATAATTTAAGGGAAAATGGATCAGATTTGCAATATATATGTCATTTGAAGATTAACTTTCGACAAACTGAAAAAGAGATTTAAACAGAGACAAAACGAGAGCCCTGCAGAGAGACTGCATTATGCATGTGAGTTTTGAATGGAATGGAGGAAAAGCTAACACGTGGATAAAAATAAGCTAAATGGTGAGAGCGTGACTAAAGAAAGTCTGCGGTGTTTGAGGAAAAAAAAAAAAAGTGGGGAGCAGGTAGGAGAACCTGCTTATTGCATTTTTTATGTTTTTTGTTCCAATCCCTGGAAAATAAGACATTTAGGCAAAGCAGATGCAGAAAGGAGATACTGATGTCTTGATCTTTCTCATCTACACTGCTAACATTCTGTTCTCCTAAAAACAAACACCGAAAACCATCACTTTAACACAAGCATTTAGGACAAGCAATTTTTTTCCCCCCGTTTTCAGGAATGAGTTGTAATGTCCTTAGAAACCTGGCCTTTAAATGGTCCCTGATTCCAAGCAATTTGCTCAGTTTTGTTGCCCTGCCTTTCAGTAAAATGTCACACACAAAAGGGAACATAATGCTGAGTAATCAGAGAGTTCAGGGTTGTTGTGTGCAATCCTTTCCTTTCCACCATGTCCTATGCCTTTCGATTTTACCTGTATGCTCTTCTTGACGTGCCACAGGCTACTTCCTCTTTCCGTGACTAGGTATAACGAGAGCAACTGCTGGAAGCCTATTACCTAATTATCTTGTTAGATCCCACAAGGACTGTGGGATATAACTTATAAGCAGATCACACACAGTTTGGCCTCTCAGACAGCTATTTCTGCCTCCCGTTTTCTAAAATGTGCCAGGTATTTAAGCGAATTGTCAGAAAAGCCTTTTCTTTGTCACTGTCATTACCTGGATTATTTTCAGCCAGAAGGAGCTTACTTTAGTATTAGTATTTAGTATCTTATTTAGTATTTTAGCAAGAGCTATAGGGTTGGAGCCTCTTGTCAGGCCAGGGCCAGGCTGCAGCCCTGTATCTCAGCTCACAGCTCTTCAGGTGTCAGTGGTGACTGACAGGTGGTCACTTGCTCTTGTCTTGAGCTTTGGTTATTGCTCTGATCCCTGAGATGCTGAATAAATCTGCATCGCCACCAAATTATTTCCCTGTGACTATTTTGAAAAGCATGTCTGAATTCGGTCCCTGAAGCACCGCCACTGAGATGCCAATGACACAGGCAGCAGGAATATGAACATCCATTTCAAAAGCTCCTGGTCCTTACCATATTTACCTGCTCTCCCCATTGCTTTGCCAACTCCATTTTGTGTTGCCATGCTGATCTTCTTTCAATCACTGAACTGGATGAAGCTGACCAACAACTTAAGGTAGTTTAAAGAAATAAATTCTATCACCTCTAAACTCTGGCAAAGCTCCAGGTCCTGGATTATTTTTTTTTTAAAGCAAATCCAAAAATTGTTTTAAAAACTCTGAACACATTGTATCAGCTTTTTTTTTATCTTTTCCATGTAACCTCACCCACTCCCCAGTGTAAGGGAATAAGCTTCAAACACTTAAAATGTATTCATTCAACCTTTGTATTTACGTTGCCGCTATTCTTAATTTTCAGAAATACCTGGAAACCCCTCGTGAAACATCCCGACGTGAAGTCTGAACCAAAGAGATCCCTGTTGCAGATCACAGCACAAGCGACTCTTTTGGACTGTACTCCTCATGAAACGGAGGCTGCTCCTAACTATTGTCCTATATATCAGCTAACCTATATTTCAATACAGCCTTTGTGTCCAGCTTGCTTGTCTGTAATATGTAATAGGCAAGCACGAAGAGAAGCACACAGCTGAGGGTTTGATCCAGTATGGCAAATCCTATCAACAGTCAAGCCATTTCAACGTCCTGCCTCTGATGTGGCTGTGCAGAGGACAGCGAAAGCTTCAGCCACCTCCCAGCCAGCTGTGATTTACCTGAGCCTGGGTTCTGGGAGAACACAGATTTCTTCTCAGCCTCCTTAACACCACTACTTTATGCCCTGGCTTATTTGGATTAAATTTTGATTTTTGATTAAAATTACCTTAGCACACAGAGCTATTGATAGGCTCAAAAACTAACTAGCTCTTAAAAAATCAGCAGAAGTATTTGATACCTTATCTTCTTCTACCAGCAAGTATTGCAATAGAAGAAATACAATTAGTTTCATCAGCTGAGCTTTCAGTTATCTGAAGGATTTTTTAAAGCCCAGAAGGGAGGGTAAAGATTTGAATAATGGCATTAAATGTAAGTAGGGGCTATTGATAGCTTTAAAACTTCTTCCTTATATTGCACTGCTCTGCTAAACGCTTTTACAGCTTCAGAGCAGAGACCAGTATGAAAGAACTGCAAAGGTGTAAGATATAGAAGATGTATTTGATACTGAAATGTAATTCAATTTTAGTGGTTTTGTTGTTTGTTTTTTTTTAGGTTTGAGTGCAGCTATGGCCTTCAAATAGAAATTTGAGGCCAAATTACATTTTAGGTGACTGTGTTGACAGAAGTTCAGTGCAATGGATTTGCTGCATATCAAATATTGGAAATACAGACAGCCCCATCATTTGTGAAGCAAAGCACTGATGAGACGCTTAGAGATTTAATTAATGAGGAAACACTGAGCTAAGACTGTTAAGCTTTCATACCTGTCATGCTTGTTTCTGCTCATTTTTGTGTTAACTGGTAATATTTACAGCCTATATAAATTGCTAACTTGACTTCACGTTTGGTGGCAAATGTACTACTGCTATCCGTATATATTTTGTTTCTCAACATGTATTTAAATATAATTTTCTGCCCGTGCACCTACAAGTCAGTACACACATCTATTGTCATTTGGACATAAGTGTATTTTTCCTCTTGTAATATTTAGCTGCCAAAAATGTGGCAAATGTTTTTTGTCAGTTCTTTATGTAATCAAGCAGCCCAGAAACTGTTAGCACTTCAGCATATTCAATTTGCCTTTAAAAGTAAAGTTGGTACACTGGGAATTTGATCAATGAACTCTCAAATAGGCATTTAAATGTAAGTTTCAGTTAGCTGAGCTTTCACAAGAAAACAGTGGAAGGAATTCTATTATTAACACAATATGGAACTTTTTAATACCTGGCGGTAAGAAAAATGCTTTGAAAAGGGCACAAAGCAAAAGCATTTAATAAAAGCCATCATTGTGGTGCAGAAGGACGTGACACAGGTGTGCAAGAACCAACAGTTCTCACATTTAACACTTTATCTGTTCATCCCCAGCCTTCCTTTTCCTCCACATGAATCCTCCTTTCCTGCTTGGCGTCCTCATTCCTTTAGCTGCATTTAGTATCTTCCAGAATTGCAGTGGGGCTGTACCTGAAAAAACTGTCAGTGACAAGTTTCATGGCAAGGCATGTTTGTTTTTTTTCTGGGCTTACAGACGTGAATGAGATAGAAATGAGATCTCAGCATACTCTATTTTTAAGACAGGAGAAAGAAGGCACAGAAACAATAAGAAATCAATCAATCAATCAATATTTTTCTATGCTTCTCCTTAGTCTGTCACAGCTGAGCTCTTCATCCATCCAAGCAATGAGGATCCTCAGCCCCTTCCCTCACCACGCAGCTGCCTGCCCTTCATCTCCGCTGCACCCTGCCAGCCTCCTGACTGCAGCAGAACGGGGGACCCACAGCACAGGGATGCAGAGATCGTTCACCCAGCAAATCAGGCTGTGCAGTGGCAGAACAAGCTCAGCAATCAAACCTGCAGCTTCCAGGCTCTTGGAGCCCACGCTCAGCAGTCCTCGAGTTTCGCCACCTGAGATCAGGCTCACAGCTTTGCTGGCACAACAGAATAGGTGGCGGCTCTAGGACCTGGCACATCAAAAACATAGCTCCCACTACACTGTCACTAGCAGAAATTAAATGGTTTTCCACAAGACGAGCTCCCAAATGACAGATCGTTACCGCAGACAGATCTGTATAGGAGATTGATTTGTTAATGCTTTATAGAATCTGAGTTTGTACTTCAGCTATACACAAAGGTCAGTCAGGATAAACAGGCCAAATGGGACTGCAGGAGTAAACAGTAAGATACAAGAATTACAAAAACTCCAAAGCGCTTGAAACCATACATGCTTCGAGTTTCACTAATGCATTTAAACGATACAACAGGGCAATGCAGAATCAACCACAGGTCAAAAAAACATGACCTCATTTTCTGCATTCCAGCTGACTACTGGGCGATCTCTAACTCCCCGTTACAAATTATCCAGCCCTTCTTCAAGTTTAATGGATTCACAAGCTGACTTAAGACTTATAAGCAGGGGGGGGTTGGTTTGGGTTCTGAAAATTGAAGACTTAATCAGCTTTAAAGAAGAGAAAGTGAAACCTAGCTTCGGTTTCTTGATTTTCTAGCTTGTTGTAAACAAAATCTGGTTTTGTTCCCTGAGAAAGGACTTCTGTAAAGTAACAGAAAATTTACCAAACCAGACTGAAACGCAGTGTGGCTACCTGTAAGGGAAAGGTCTCCACCAGCTTACCTCTAATTAGATATATGCATACAGGAGACAGAAAAACGCAGTGTGATATTTGGGTCTGGTGTCATGCTTTTTGTTTGTAATTCGTATAACTAGTAGGCACTGCAAAGCCCAAGAAAGACTTTCAGCGATTTAGAGCTGAACAGATTTTGCCAGTAACACAGCTTATGAAACAGACTATCGCAGCTGACAGGCATTTCCATGTAACTCAACTCCTATATTTTCTGATAAGCACAATTAGAGGCCATGTGATCGTTCTTAGTGCTAATCCTCCCTTTATAAGAGCATGTGAAACTCACTTGTTTTTCCACGACGAGGAAATGTTCTTCCTTTAACAAGGAATAGCTGAGGATCACCATCTAATTGTGGTGTAAACTGCATGATCAGTATTATTAAATCCAATCCCTTGGCATTAAAACACGACTCAACACTTGCACATCACATGAACTGTGCCTTTTCATCCTTCCACGATCTCCACAAGGACCACACCTTCCTTTTTCCAAACCTGCAGATTTTGAAAGCTTCATGGAGTCGAGCCTTTCCGTTTCTTTCAATTTGGGCCTTGCAGGTTACACACTCCACTTACTTCCTGAAACCAAGGGAGAAGCCTTAAAACGGTGTAACAGCTCTTTCCACTCCTTGGACCACACTGTTAATTTTCAGAGAATCAAGAGCAGACAGCCTAATTTACCCGAATCATAGCTATTGATTAACCTGACATTGAGCTTCTCAAAAAGTGTTTAAGTACAAAAGAAAATTAATGCAAATCAAACTTCTTCTGAAAAATTAAAATCTCGACATGAATACCCAATGCTTTAAGTTCAGTCATTCATATCAGAGAATTGCCTTCTGACAGTGAACTCTATTGGCACCATCTTTGCTAGGACACTTTTTTTTTTCCTCCCTAATTATCACGAGGTACGGTGTCTTTCAGAGCTGATTTCAGTGCTCAGCTCAGAGGTGTTTTCCACAACGATGTCAACATTCATACCCCAAATTCTGGATCTCACTCCTTCCCTTGTTCCCGATATCCCCAAGAGAAATGACATAATTACTCAGGGGCTAACGAGAACCAAAGCATCCTTCTTACCGCAGTAACACCTTGTCCACCATCTCATGCTCTCTCACTACCTGCTGAGTGAGGAGCAGCACGGGGCTGTGGTTCACCTTGTGGTTCAGTTACCTGCCAAGCCATGCACAGCACAACCGCTGAACTTGCCTTACACTTTTCCCCAAGTTTTTATTAATGAAACTTGCCAGAGCTTGGTATCATTGAGAACTCCTTCCCAGCTAACCAACCCGGGTTAGTTGATCGCTGGCTTCCAAGAGCTCACTGGAAGACAGATGGATAGATACAGCCACCCTATAAACTTCAGTTCCTCAGGAAACCAGGCTAAAAATAGCTGATCGCAAAAACACAGGGAACAACTTGAACTCAAATTAACATAAATACCAACTGGAATGCTAAAATGTGTTGGCTCTTAAAGTATTATCTAAAAAAAATGGGGTGTCAAAGGGTCAAAAACAGAACAGCATTGATGTATCCCAACAGGAGAGCATGACTTGACTTACAAGGTCCACAACCAGAACAGGTTACTGTCTAGGGTGACATCAGTGTGGATGAATAGGTAGGAGACAACAAATGACATGACTGAGCGGGGAAGCTTAGCATGCCCGCTGCTCATTAGCTTGTCAGGGGGTAAAGAAAACACCCAGGCTTCAATTCCCTTTAAACAACAGTGAGTGCTTTCTTGGTTATTATCACTTACTCCTTAGGTTTCCAGAAGATTTTAAAACTCCCTTCAGTCCAAAATGTTGGAACCTGTTGGCTTCAACCATGACCTTTTGGCCCAGAGCCTTCAAAGAGTTATGTGAATTTGTATTAAACCAAAACTTTTCACAGGCAAAGACAGAATCTCTGAGTTAATATTTGCAAAACGTGTTTTGTTTTGTTTTGCTTTGTTTTAATGACAGGGGATGAAGCCCAACACAGAACTGTTTGGGTTGGAAGGGACCTTAAAGATCATCCAAGTCCAACCCCCTGCCATGGGCAGGGACAGGAATTAGGACCTACTGCCTCCCAAACATCCTTATTTCATCTCCTCCACTAGAACAATTTCAGACAAAGTACTTCTAGAATCCACATGCCAACGTCTTCCCTCTTCTTCTTCTTTTTAATAAGTATAAATAGATAAAAAAGAATAAAATAGAGCAAGCCTGTGCAAAGTCCTTACAACCCCTTCTTCAGACACTTCAGGAATTTTGATGTTATTTCCCACCAAAAGAAAAATGATAGGCATTTTGGTTTAAATCTAACGAAATACCAATAATCCTAATTATCTACCACAACCAATAGGAAATTAGGAGCTTCGATACTTTTTTTCTATTTTAGTCATTCACATTCAGCCCTCAGACAACGCAATCCCAATATACACATAAGCATCCTGACCTAGGCTAGCTAAAAGATTGACAGACCCGGAATTTTCTGGATTGAAACAAACAGAGCTTAGTTCTGACTCAACAAACGCTGCGTTTCCCGACAATTTTTTTCTTGTCAACTTATCATCCAGAATTAATTTTCTCGGGTTGGACGGTGAAAATTGGATCAAAACGGCAACTTCAATGAGGGTGGAAAAAGGGGCAAGAAAAGCATGAAAGGAAATTCTGTCGCCTGCCGTACTTCCCCGTTAAAGTTAGGTCACAAGCAAAATTGCGGCGAGCTTGGTTTACAACAACTTGAGCAGAGGAAGCACTGTAGTGCCTTTGTACCTATTGAGAAATAACTGCAATAATGACACGAGCAATTGTGTCCCGGAGAACCATAAAACTGATTTCTTCCAAAGAGAGCAATTTACAAGAGAAGCGAGAACACGCTGACCATGAGAAAGGAAAAAAAAGTGACCTGGAACAGCATTTGGCACAGTTTAAACACAGAAAGCAGCAAAGAAATTGTATGACTTTGAAGATGACATTGAAGTAAACTGTACATTTTAGTCTAAATACTTACAACACGTGGGAAAATCTTCATTAAACTACAAGCCACAGAAACATATGTTTTGGTTTAGTTTCTGTTGCAGCGCACGAACATGAAAGACCACTGCCTGTATTTTCCCCAAGGAATTTTCTGGGGGAAAGGCACGCTGTTTATGACATTTCTGCTAACTCAGAAAATTGTAAGACAACGTAGGTTGGGTGGAAGCTCTGAAAATCGTCTGGTTCAGCTTCCCAAAGCAAGGCCGATTTCAATGTTAGATCATTTCGAAGTTTGGTAAGCATCCTCAGGGCCCTGCTCGGTTAAACCTTTGAATATCTCCTCCAAGCATAGAGATATCAAAGCCTCTCTGGGCAACCTCTTCTAGTGTTTGACCACCCTCACAGGAAAGGAGTTTTTCTTCTGCCACAGCGATGTATTGCTGGCCCACGTTCAACTTGTTGTCCACCGTGTCCTCCTGGGTCTTTCCTGCAAACTGCTTTCCAGACAGTCAGCCCCCAGCTCGTACAGGTGTGCAGGGTAATTCCTCCCAGGGCTACAAGTTCATTTTTGCTGAACTCCCTAAGAATTTTGTTTCTTCAGCCTGTCGAGGCCGATCCAAAAGGCAGCACAAACAACTGGTGTATTGACTGCTCCTCCCGATTCTGCACCATCATCAGACCTGTGGGTAGGTTCCACCCCATCGTCCACATCATTAAAAAGGATGTTAACCCATGTTGGTCCCAGTACTAAGCAGTGCCTTGCCTCCAGCTGAACTGTGTGCTGCTGATCTTAGAGCACGTTTGAGCACCAGCAGTTCAGTTAGGTTTCAGTCCTTTCCGTCCAGTTTGTTTCTTTGTTCCCTAACTCAATCCTCCTCCAGTACAGGTGTCTCTTCCTTGCCCCAGATCTTCCCACTGGTTTCAGGGACCTCATGGACTTCCCAAAAGCAAATCTTACCCCAGTAAAGAGTGAAGCAAAGAAGTCGCTGAGTAACTTGGTCTTCTCCATGTCTGTTGTGATGAAGTGTCCGTTCCCATTCAGCAGCAGGCCCATATTTTCTCTAGTCTCCCTTGTCCAGTGATTGTTTAAGGCAAAGTCTGTTCTGCAAAGGAACAAGGATTCCCTTCTCTCCGTTAATAATTTGGTTTTGGGGATTGTTTTTTGATGTTGTTGTTTTAAATGCTGCACAGAGCTGGAATATCTTCTTAGAGCACCCCTTCCCACCCTAACCTTTACCTGAGGCTGAGAGCAGTTGCCCTGAGAAGACTGAGACAGTTTTCTAGTGCCTGTAAATCTTGCCCAGCTAAGTCAAGAGCTCATGCTTTTGGGTCTGTGCTCTCGTATGGTTCTCCATCCATAAAAAAGGACGAATAACTACCTCCCACAGCAGTGAGATAACACAAGGACACATTAGCAAGTGCTTGTGAAGCAGCAGAGTCAACCCCTTCCTGAATCAGATGCCTCCATTCACAAGTTTCAAGGCCCCGTGCTCTACAGCACCGTGATGCTAGGAGCTTTCAAAGCAACACTTAACAGGCACAGCAAAGCATATTTCTCCTAGCCCACAAGTCAGAACCAGTACGTCAACATGACCAAAGAATAACAGAATAAAACGTGTTAGTTAAAAGCTGAGTGAAGCCTCCGTATCTACGTTATGTGTGTTGAGTGCCAGGCAGATGAACAAGAACGTGATTAAGATGACGCACAGCACCTCGTTACTTAAGTCATTTTCCGTGACTTCACAAACTATTCATTATCAAAAAAATTCAGAGACAAATCCAGGGTCAGGGAAACAGCCTCAGTGAAACGAACTGTGCGTGTTTCAGACAGCCTGGTGCAGTAACAAGTAAAATGGTGCAACAGGAAAAAAAATAGCATGAAACTTCGGTAATAGGTGGAGTGAACTTTTCATACCACCATAGATCATCACTCTGTGCAAGCAATGTGTTTTTTTGTTTGTTTTTTTTTTTTTTTTATGTAGAAGTTTATCTTCTTTGCTCTAGCTTGTATCACCCAGTAAAGGAATGATGGAACACCAAAACAACCAACAGGTCAGAACAGAACAGGACTGTGCTCTATGTGCCGAACAGATACTGGTATAAACTGTTCCTGTGCAACCACTGTCCAACCACTTCCCAAGCAGACACGACTCTGAATCTGGCAGCAGTAACCCGAACTGCTCCTCGCTCACCATGTTGGAAGAGAAAAGCCAGCCCAGTAACAACTTGCCCTTTCACAGGCAAGAGACAGAAGGGTGTCTCCGCATTAGAGAGCCATGGCAAGGTGGGGAAGGCAGCTAAGAAAGGTGGAGAATATTCACACGAATGATCTGTTTGCACTGCAAGTGGAGTTTTTCATGTTACAGCTGTCGTATATTCCTGCCAGGAAGGTCAGAGGAAGCGTAAAAGCTTGAAGAAGGAGGATTTTTAGGAACATAAGAACTACCATCACGATTTTGAAGTCCTTCCAACTGAAAGTTTAAACTCTTGGGTTTGGCAAATTTGAGAATACTTCTGCAATTGCTTTTTTTTTTTTTTTCTCCAAAGAAAGCTTGTAAGTTGAAAAGGCAACAACAAGCTCACATTTTTTTAATTATTGCGGTTTCCATTTTTCTTTTCCTGTTTCCTCCTGCGTGTGATTTCAACGTTTGAATGGTTTTGATGAATCTTCAGTCACAATCCCACAGCTGCTCGGTGAGTGGCTGTGCAGAAAGCTGCTGGCATCTGCCTGGCCAGATCAGCTGCTGAGCATGACCTGTGCTTAAACGATGCTCAGATGCATTCCTTTAGAGGGAAGTTCCTCAGGTGGTTAACACACACTTAATGGATAAAAACTTCTTGAGGTTTTCTTTTTTTCTCTTTCTTATTTTTGAGCAGTGCAAGCCAGCTGAACCTCTGGGAAAAAAAATCAAGAAAAATCAGGAAACTCAATCCTTCAAAAGGTAAGGCAAGGGAAAGTGATGAAAAGCTGTTCCACTGATGTGTCCACAGTAAGAGCTCATTACTTTCATCATATTACCCTGATAAACAAAAACTGATGGCTCGTGATTATTCTAAATTAATCTTTAGAGCTGTGTGTCCTGAACGTGTCCTGAAGTTCATACCAAAGTCAGAAGAAACATAAGGTGGCATGACTAATGTAACCGTGTACTCACCAGTTGGGTTTTTGTTTGTTTGCTTTGTTTTTGTTGTTATGCCTTTAAATAGGATCCTTCTGCTTTGCTAAGCCCATTGCACCTCTTGGGTTAACACAGCTGAGTTCTTGTACAAGGTTTAGAAGCTGCTGGTTAGCGAGCAGTTACACAAACACTCAAAAACCACGGACCGCAGCCTTGCAGTTTGCTCTGGATTGACGAGGTAAAAGTTTCCTTTCCTACAGCACTCGGCTGGCAGGCTGAGCAAACAAGAAATCCAATGTGCCATTGAGTCGCTGACGTTACCAATCTGGTGTTTAATACAGACGGCTCACTGAAAGGTTGGCAAGCCTCTGCACCAGGACTGCAGCAGCTTCGAGGGCTGCTCGTGGTGAAACCAGAGCTGCAAAGACAATGCAAAGGCTTGTGTGAGCTGTAACTGAATTCCTTTCTGCTCCATGGAGTATGAGATACTGAGCACTTGCTGGTATTTTCTGTAGAGAGCTTTGGCTCTGAGCTGAGTTTACAGTTCCCACTCCTGAAGGCCATTCAAACCCCACTCCACGTACCAAATAGTGGGTTCAGAGGACAAATCACTCTCAGTGGCCACTGAAATCCATTTCTTTATCAGCACCAGAAAGATAAAATGGCAAAGGAGCCGGGTTTCACTATGAAGCACTGCCCCTTCACACAGCTTCTGAGAGACAGCGTGGTGGAGTAACGCCGGTGACTATGAGTATGCAGTAACAGTTCCACCCACTTCCATGGAATAACTTATTTCTTTCACTTATGAGTTGGTAATCTAAATTTTATGACTTTTTTTTTTTTTTTTTTTTTTGGTTGATAAACTATAAAGCCTTGTAACATGTCAAAACAAGGCATAGCGGGGTGCAACATCTTGGTAGCTTGCTGTAGTAATGTTTTCCCCAGGCACTGGCTATGTTGGCTGGCTGAAGATCCCACATCTAACACGTGGCAGAAAAGAAACCTAAACAAATACTACCAAAAATACTTAATTAACATATTCAGATAGGTTTTCATGAGACAGGATAAAGTTTACACAGATATCTTGAGATGAAGATTATGCACACACTTAAGAGCCCTTTCTGATGACAAGCTGTGAGTGCTCCCTTTTAGTTTGTATTTTTAAAGCAAATCTCCTGGGAAATGACATTCTGGCCTTCAGGTGCTACAGTGAGTTCAGCTAATTAATAGGCTAAATTGATTTTTCTTCTTAAAGGACGCTTGATTTGATTGATTTGGAAGAAAAAAAAGTGACACCGCTGATAGCATTAGCAGCGTGAGATTTTAATTTTGGGGGAGAGACACAGCACAGCGGTGTGCTGGAAAGTGCAGAGCTGTTCTTACTGCCGTATTGAACGCTTTTTTACTGAGATGGCCCACCTGGTAAACATTTTTCAGAAGTTAGAAGCTCCTCTAAATCACAGTGGTAACACAGGAAAGGAGACCGACTCCAACACCACCACCACCAGGATTCAGAACTGCTTTGCTCATTTGTTGTTTCCTAGACAGGTGCATTGAAATGAAATGCAAAGATAATAGCTACAGAAAAAAATCAGAATATCTTTCTGCCTTGATATTTAGTTTGCCCATTAGAAACAAAATTAGACTTGGCTAATAAGATCTACACTGTTTATCTTTTAAGTGGTGTGCAAACAATTAATAATGCCTTTAACACAGAGCTGCCTAGGGTTGTTCATCAGTTGCACGAACACACATTTTTTCCCCAGCATGTTTTCCCTTACAAGTATCTGAATTGGCTAGAAAACAACAAGAATAAATAAATAAATAAACTTTTAAAGATACTGATTTTGCAGGTACCTATTAGAGTATATAAGTTTTTTTTTTTATACTTACAAAATTATATCTACAACTAAGTCTAGCAAACTACTGTGGGAGCCTTCCCGTGGCCCTTGCCCAAATACATATTTTATAAGCTGTGAGAAAACCCAAACTGACTTCTCAGAACAACCTAATTTCGCTCTGTGTGTGTTCTATATCATGCTGCATTTCCAAGCAGAGGCTTACCATGCCCTGCTTACACTCCCTCATGCATAAAATGTGAATATGGGAATGCCTAGTGGCGTTCCTGCAGAGACCAGACAATTCAAAGCGAAGCTCAGGAGTTACTGAGAACTTATTTATTTATTTAAACACTCACGTATGCACTCTGAGAAGTTGCTGCACTACGAAAGACAGCAGAAAGAGAAGATGGCTACAGAAGCACTTAAGACAGCGTATCACTTTACTGAGCTTGCTGTTCAACCACAAGTGATTTTGCAGCTTTGCAAGGGGAAGGATGGACGAGACACAAGCCAGGAGCTCCTCACCAACCCGCTGACTCTGAAGCAGCATGCCAGGACCACGGATTTCCTGGGAAAAGGGCCCATGGTCAGGCAACATTTTGCAGTAACCTCCATTTCCATCCCCAAACCCGCTTTCCAACCTATGTCTTTCTCCACACCTTCTGACTTACCTCCCACAGCTTTGGCCTCCTTACCTTTGGTCTGTCTCGGGTACCACAACTAATATAGCTTGTAGCCCTCCTTGCACCCAGGAGAGTACAAAGAGCAGCTTCACAATGCTCTTTTCAATCTGGCAGTTTCCAAGGCTGCTGTCAACAGCAGCTGCTTTACCCTGGTGGCAGAGTCCCGAGGAATGCCAAGGTTTGTGCCTCTCTGTTTCATGTTTTCTGTGGAAGGGGTGGCCATGGCCTGGTAGCTACCTTCTGTGTTCCCAGCAAGGGAGCTAACCCTCATCAAGCACAGGGAGATGCTCTTCGTGGAAAGAAGAGTGAGGGAGGCCAACCATCAAGACAAGAACTATTCACTGGGGCTTGGCCGCTCCTCAAAGCACCTGTAAACTGAATGTCAAAACAAATAATTTTATCTGTCAGCTGCATTTCTCTCCATTGCCACAACGCAGAGAGTTACTACAGAAATAGCGGTTATTCTTAATAAAGTTTCTTCAAAAGTACTTCCTCTGTTTAATGTTATTTTCTGTAGCATAGGAAAGCCCCACCACGGTTCCCAAACTGGAAATTACTTTAAAAAGAAATATACAGGAGTAGGGGCAATGAGTAACAGAGATATATATAATACATCTCTGCCGGTTTTCCTCTTTTTTTGCATGTGGACTCAAGATAGGAGAGAACATTCTGACGGAGACTGATGTGGGAAACCCTCAAACAGAGAGGCTGCCCCTCAGACACAGGGGATTACACAAATATTCCTCATGCATACATTAGTCACCAGATAAAAAGCTTTTGTAAAATCAATATACAGGAAGAGAAACCAAGAGAACGCTTTCTAAAACAGATATTTTCCCAATCCTCTAGCTATGCACGCCCTTATTACTGAAAATGCTGATCTGCATGTATTTAAATTCACTGCCTGCGTCGCCCTTTGCAAACAAACTCTGCAGTTATTTACTAACACTTCAGAAAGTTTTGATTCTAGGCATTTTGTCATCTTGAGAAAGGCAGGCTGTGTTTAAAGCCTGCTGCTAACAGCAATACATCATAAATAAATAGTGAATTCCAGTGGAAGTCCTCAAGAGGAAAGCAAGACTGGTTTCAATGCAACCTCTGGAAAAAAAAAGAGCCCGGTGTATCATCCAAAATCCCTGCTTAGGGATTTCTAACAGCGCTCAGTGTTAAAAAGCACATCAGCAAGGCCCAACCAAAGGCTATTTCTTGGACACTACTTCTTGTGGCAGAGAGACAGAGGTTTCAGGAGGCATAACAGCCCAATCCATGTCGCCACAGTTGCTGCTTGGTTTCCACGCTCCTCCAAGACCGACTGAATGTCATCACAGCCAACACCATGGGCACTGGGGTTAATGTGATACTGAAGAATTTACCAGCGGAGTTTTTATTTGCCTTTACAGTACTCAGCCTCTCCATTTCTCGCTATTAAATTCTCTCAAACCGCATGAAAACAAGGACTGAGATAAAAAGCCCTTCCATTTTTCGCTTTGATTAATCTTCGGTTTCAGTGAAATGGAGTAGAGGTGATAATCATTACAGATACAAGTTGCATGTTAAGCTAGCTTCCTCCTAAAAGGAGCAATCCCGAAGAAAATCAATCAGATAGTTTAAGTGCTTAATATCTAACAGGAGTAAAAATAAATCTTTTTGCTCTCTCTGCTCGCTGTAAAATGCAGCTCAAGACTAAGCCCATTTCTTCCTTGAGCCAGCAATTTTGAATATTCATGGGAGAAGAAAGACAGATAAAAAGCACAGCCCTGCTGAGTATGAATTTGCAGCTTAGTAACAGACCTTGCAGGTTACCTTCCAAATTCTCTTCTCTCTTTCAAAAGAGGTCATCTAAGAAGTTGCCTGGATATTTTGTGACTTTTTATTGTTGGCGAGATTGGACACCACAGGACAAAAAATCCCCACACGTTATTAGATTTTCATCTGCAGTGAAATTTTAAAATGCGTCAGGTCTGGAAATCGTAAATAGCGTGCCTTCCTTAGCATACTCGGGTTATTATACGTTGTATAATTATATTCCTTGATCCTTGTCATGCCTGAAATCATAGACATAAAGTGGAGAAATGCAAGCTGCGTTTCCAATGCTGTATTTCCCAACTGCATTTACTGAGTTTTCCCATCCTCCGGTTGCATTCTGCTAGCTTTTCACATAGAATTGATAATAAAAGACGTAACCACAACCACCTGGTTACATATTCAAATTAATTCAATCCAGATATAAATAGTCTCAACATAAAAACACGGGTCCACAAACTGCTGAGAATTCAGCATCTTAGCTCGCTGCTGGGATTAATTTCTTTTCAACAGACGGGTTGTCTGGAGAATACCCGTAATGCAGTAAATGAAAACATGTGTGTTACTGCCAGCAGTGAGAATTCATGACATTGTAACTGAGAGATAGTCCAAAAACAGAAACGTGGTGGGAAACCAATGGCTTGGCAGTCACTGGAACGGGGAACGAGGACGATAAAGCTAAAGATTCCTGTTTAAGGCCCTGTTTTCCTCTCGCTCGAAATCAACGTGGTTTCATCTGGAGCTTAATCTGTGGGATATTTCCAGATAGAAAAGCCTCAAGACCAGAAGATCCAGATTTTTGCCCAGCTGCAAAAAATGGGCCACGTCTGAATTACAGGGAAAAAAAAGACTCACCAGTCCCCTTAGTATACAGAAAAAGTATACACCTCGGTGGTTACAACACAAATATTTGTGTGCATTTTTTAAAACCACAGAAGCAGCCTGAGTATTTGATATCACCCTGTTCCACAGATGTCTCAAAATGATTGTATCAGAATTTTCTTCATACTTTTAATGGCAAACTACTCAGGTAGAAGGATACAGCACGCTTCAGGAACATTTAACTCTGAATAACTTGCCTGACAGAAGTTGACAACAGCTGCTAACTGTATCAAATTAGAGAGATAATTTGTCTTGTGATTGCAGTTTTGGTTCCCTTCCTTTGCAGGGCACGTAAGCACGCTCTTCGTTTCGTAAGTCTGTGCATGCACATTTTTGACAGTCGCAGCGCACCTGCCATTCAAGAATTTTCATCTGTAAATGCCATCAGGTACCAAAGTGGAGCAGAAGAATCCGACTACAGACTGAGAATGCAAAACAGCACATCGGCCGCTGATGCCAGCTATATTTCTGCTTGCATTCAGAACAGCAACTACCGACTGTTTTAGTAGTTCAAGGTTAATAGGTCAGTAATAATCAATGCAGTTAGCAACCCGGCATTTCTGACTTACTAAAACCATTACTGAGAGTGTTTGCAACAAAAAAATCTTTGAGCTGGGCAACTTCGGGTTCTTGGGATAGGATTTCTGTAGTGAAGAGGCACTTACATTCCTGCATAGCACTTTGTTCTTGCTAGCTGGGAAAAAGAGAAAGAAGCAAAAAAGCAGCATTGAAGGCACATTAAACAGAGTGGGTCTGAGTAAATGTTGTGAGTTTATTGAATAAAAGCATCCCAAACAAAGGGCACATGAGATAAACCCACGCTTAGTATGGATCTAGGGGGCAAAGTACTACCTGAGCCTAAATATGTATTTGTCAGATGGTTTTGCAGATTACGAAGCTCATCCCATGGGATTACAGTAGTGCTTCCAGATATCTTCAACTGTTAGAAATGAATGTAAACGCTTAAGCTTTTGCAAGGAACTGTGCTGAAATATCCATAATTTCTCATATTAAAGGAAATGGTTATTTTGTGATTACTGTACTGAGCTGAGCCCCAAGGAGCTACTAATAAAAAAAACCCGGTATAAAAATCTGTCACCATTTCAAATCATATCCATCAGTTTCTTTTCTTTTGCAAAGGGTGAACGCAAGTAATGAGAGAACAATTCCCTCTTCCCTGTATGGATTACAAACCTGAGAATTAAGCAGGAACTTTCTATCCCCATCCACAGCTGCTGTGTCTAGCATCACAAGCCAGCGTAGTTCAGGAGTTTTACGGTATGCTTCACTGCGAACTCAAAATGCAAATAACCATTTTCAACGCTCACACTTAAGTGTTGAAAAGCATTTTGTAAAAGTGATGTTTTATAACAGCATGAACAGTGAAAGCTGTGGCTCTTCAGCCATCTTCCAAGCAGTTTAAAAATGCAAAATCTCACGACAGTGTAAGTCCAATGACTTACACTGAGTCCTGTAACAAAATCTCCTTTCCTGGTCTGCTTTTGCTGTTGTGTTTTTTCTGCTTAATTGTTTGCTTGTTTTTGTAATGCCACATTCTCAAAAAAAAGATCACTGCTCAGAAATAAAAGCTGAAGGACACCAATAGGTGTGCAAGTCCATGAAGATTTCTGGTGGTAATTCTGCTTTGTTTCAAACACTGCGTGGCATTCAGCCACTTAGCTCTTCACAGGAGCTGGCTCAAGCGTCAAAGGTTCCTATCCAGCTGACGACAGCTACCTTTGAAGCCTTCCTGCTAAAAGATCCCGGTCTCCCAATTTACCTGTATCGTTATGTTCCACACGCAGCAGGAGCTCAAATGCAGTTTCATCTCTTAGCTCTCGGCTCGTAGGAGCGGGTTGTCAGCTCCTGAGAATTCACAGGCTGAGTAATAAAAGTAACCTCATGCATTCAGTGAGATTTCCTTTCCAGCACAACAGCCCCCGTGCCATGAAGTGCTGGTGCACACATGGGGCCCTGCAGAGCAATTGTTGCTACAGCCATCAATGATCTGGAAATTTGTAAATTCCTAAAAGCGTGCGGCTCCATCTCTCTGGAAGGAGCACATCATCACTACAGGAATCTTAAAACATACGAATACCTCTCTTGCAAAGCTCCTCCTCTAGGAATACTGCCTCTCCTCGTATTTCCATACATCTAACAGCAGGTTTTCCATTGACAGAACATTCACTTGGATTGCACGAAAAAGCCTGGGAGATGGTATAGGACAGCAGCTACACCCCCAGAGTAGGTCAGCTGTGTGAAGTCAGCCTTAGCTACACTGGATGAAAGAAAATGGATAAATGGATGTAATTAAATTAGAAAATGTTACATAAAGCAATTTTGCCACAGCTTTAAAGCAGAAGCATTGCCATTGCCAAGGATGCCATTCATAATGTTATTTTGCTTGTTAGCAATGTCTATAAATACCTGAATGGAGGGTGCAGTGAGGATGGAGCCAGGCTCTTTTTGGTGGTGCCTGGTCCTGGGACAAGAGGCAGGGGGCACAAACTGGCCCCCAGGAGGCTCCCCCTGAGCCCCAGGCAGCACTGCTGTGCTGTGTGGGTGTGGGAGCCCTGGCACAGGCTGCCCTGAGAGGCTGTGGGGTCTCCTCCTTGGAGACCTTCAGAAGCCACCTGGATATGGTCTGGTGGTCCTGCTGGAGCAGGGGTTGGATGGGATGGCCTCCAGAGGTGCCTTCCAGCCTCAGCCATCCTGTGATCCTGTAGTATTATACACTAGTGTGTACACGGTCTCTCACTCTCTTTAAATGGTGTATTTATATAGCACTACTGTTTGATTGCTATAAAATCTAGCTTTTTTTGCTCAGTGATCCGGAATTTGAAACAGATTACTACACTGCAGGAGAGAAATGAGATATTTTAATAATCACCAGGTTCGTTTTGCCTATTAAATGATTTTTTTAACCCAACTCACAGAGCTAGATTTGTTGTGCATGCCTATAGCAGAGCTAGCTTGCCCTCAGAAACAAGCAACCATTTTAGTTCCTGTACCCAGCGACCAGCGTTCCCTGAGGTTTGTGAATTCCTCCGCTCCCATGCAAAAAAAGGGACAAACCAGACCAAGATTTTCCCTCTGCTCCCGAGCTTTTCCCATGTGGCTAGCAAGAGTTTGAGACAAACTGACAAGGCATTCCTGCTTCGCTTCAAGTAGCTGCCCTGTTGTGAGAAAGTGCTGCTGCACAAAAGAACAGACGGAACCGGGATTCCAGCTTCATTTCCTTTTTCAGCTGGAGACACGAGGAGTCTGACAACACACACGGTTAAAAAAAAAAAACAACAGGAGAAAGATGTTTAAGTGCTCTCAGCGCTTGGATCAGATGTAAAAATAAGCAATTAAAGCTTCTTATTTTCTTCCTCCAAATGACGCCAGAGGTAATTTGTTTTTAATGTCAACCTCTCGCCTTCATCTATGGTTCCTAAATCAATGACAAATTCTTTAAAATGCTATTCTTACCACATATTGCATACAGATCATTCAGTATCAAAACAGCTGGCCAGATTTTGTAATAAAAAAATAAAATAAAATAAAATAAAAACTCTAGCTTTCATGCTTTATTGGAAGAAAAAGTGAAAAAATAGACACAGATTTCTGAAAACTGGATATGGGGTCGATATCCTGCTGGCCAGGACAGCAGGCTCTTCATGGTGTAGTACCTGCTTGTGAGAGAGCTGAACGCAAGTGTTTTGTTTTGAATATCCTCTCTGTTTTCCTACAGCTGGGGTTTCAACCCTTTCTTTGAAGTTAACATGAGATTAGCAGTGCTGTGGATTCTT
Organism: Netta rufina; assembly: GCF_964035555.1. Taxonomy (NCBI): domain Eukaryota; kingdom Metazoa; phylum Chordata; class Aves; order Anseriformes; family Anatidae; genus Netta; species Netta rufina. The sequence goes on along the minus strand of NC_140123.1, from coordinate 55,221,287 downwards.
CCTTCCCCCCTTTTTCACACGTACACGGCTTTGAAGCCTCAAGCACTTGCGAGTCTGAAAACAAGGGCCGAAATTCCTTCAACTTGCTAAGAGAAACCTGAGCTGTATTCTTTGCCTCCTTCCTAAGCAACTGAGAAAGCACCATAAATCCCCAGCCCGCCTCTCAACCTTTGCCCAGGGAGCTCTACCAGGAGCTGCAGCAGGTCTGCGAGCTGCAAAATGAATCTGCCAGCAAAGACGACACGGCGTGCTTGACACGGTCAGTCACTTTCAGCATCTCAGCGAGTAGCCACGTTGAGGTATTTCCACATTTTTAAGTGCTTCCATCGTGGCTGTGCTTGCTCCTAATTAAGGGCAAGGAAAAGCAGACTTCAGATGGACGCAGAAAAGGCTCCCCCACCTCTGTACGTATAAATATGTTCTGCTATTTTGAGGCAGGTTGGTTATTTGCATCTACCGCTGTCAGATGATCTTTAATCTTGTCAAGCAGACGAACAGCAGCTAAGGTGGCGCTAAAAACAGCACCAGTTACACCAACCTGTAATCTCAAACCAGTGCGGTAACCGGGTCATGCAGGGGTCAGAAATAATATTTTAATTAACACGTTTGATTCCCTGTCAGTGAGCAGACAGGTATCAGAGCTTACTTCAAGTCTGCTTGCCAGCTTGGAAAGGGAGAGTAAACTGAGAGCAGCATTCAAGTGTGTTGTTTGCTGTTTGTTTGTTTTTTTCCTTTTTTATTCCCAACTCTTCCCAATAAATCAATAAAAAAAAATAGGGAAAGCAATTCACAGCAGCATTTCCTGCCTTTTGAAAGATCAACACAGACCACACAGATATTTAGTCGTCTTCATAACTGGAGACCTGGGTTTTGGGCATGGAGGTTCGGTATGACGATGTATGCAAGTAACTGTATGGTGACTGAGCACTGCAACAGTTTGCCCGGATTAGTTGGGTTGGGTTTTAAGGCTTGGGTTTGCCTTGAAGGCTTGGGGTTGCCTTTTGAGGCACCTGGATGTAGCCCTGGGTGACCTGCTCCAGGTGGCCCTGCCTGAGCAGCAGGGTGTGACAAGATGACCTCCAGAGGATCCTTCCAACCTCAGCTATTCTGGGGTTCTGTAATTATCTGAACACATGATAACTGAAATGGTTGAAACTCCATGACGTGTTTCAAACACCTCTGGAGTACCCAAAACTCCATCATCAAAAGTCCATAGAGGCCTTAGCACTTATCTTTAATATCATCTTTATCTTCAGGACTTGTGATAAACGTGGGAGAAGGTCTGTTCCAAAACACAGCAGAGCTCACTGAACGGCATCTCCAAACACAGAACCCAGATCTGGTTTGTCTTCTGGGTCTAAGCCAGCAAGGTTTCTTCGTTACGTTACTGAAAACTTCTCCTGGACTGCCAACTTCACTGCTCATCGAGGAGCTTCGCTTATCAGTCAACGGAGCAACCACACAGCGGAGAAAAAATCCCTTAAAGCTGTTTTCACCTGCTTGCTGTTTCGAAACAGATGATGGACTGGATGGTATCTCATGTTGCTTCAAAATTTGGCATCGCGAAAGGGTGAACACTGTTCTAGCACTCCTTCGCCGGGCTTGCCCATTATCATGTGGATTTCTTTCTTCTCAATTATCGTTCTTGGTAGTCCACGCTGACATCTGGGCTTGAAGTATGCTCACCAGGGGAAGGAGGGATAGTAAAAGGGTATCCAAACTCTAGATCCCGTAGAAATGTCACGGCACCATTTTACAGAGCCAGACACCACCACGCTGCGTGCTGTCTCAAGCAAGGCAAATACTGGCATGGTTATTTGACTCACAACCTTTCAGCAAGCAGATTCTTACGCTATCCCAAAGCAGGGAGGCTTTTGGGGCGGTAATTACCCGTATTAAAGCCAGCCCTTCACCACCTTCCAGCTGGTGGCCTGGGCAGACTTGAAAAGCGTGCTTTCTCCTCTATTTTTCTGGTTAAGGGCCCACCTAGTTAAAATACTGCAGGAGTCTGCGCCTTCCCTCTCGCCCTGCAAGCTCGGCAGGCGCCCTGCCAGCTCCTCCTTTTCGGCTGCGAGGGAGAATAAGCACATCCTGCTGCAGCAGCCAGCTGGCTACCTTCTCCTGTCAGGGCCTTAATATACTTCCATAAAGCATTCAGCTGTTGCTGGATGCGAGACAGAGTGCTCCACAGTGCCTTCCTCCAACAGTCCTCTTTCTTTCCTAGCGCAGACCAAAGGGATGAAAGAACCATACGCAAAGGAGCAGGCACGAGGATACCAACACAGCCTTCATTCTCCGGGCAATCAGAAGTCACTTAATTCATCTTAACCTTCAAGCTCAACATTTTCTGTTCGGGACAAAGGCTCACGTGACAGAAGTTCATGCGAACTTGAGAAACTTTCATGCTACTTACAAACTTTTATTGACTCCCCTCAAACTTAGCTCCAGCTTGGCTCAATAAAAGCTTTCTTGTACCGAAGAGGAAAATGTTTCCACTCTCTTCAAATGAGCGCAAGAAAACCCAAACATTTCCAATTTTGTTTTAAATGTGAACATTCCCTTTCCATGTCTCTAGCTCAAACACTGCATCACTGAGAAACTGAAAATGAAAGAACAGAAGAATAAGCAGGACTGGCCTCACCAATGCTTTCTTGATCTTTTCCATGAATCACAAATCCAGTCAGGACTGGAATTCCTGTTGCCAAATCAGCAAGAAACTTATCTTTCTGGTAATTTGGTCATCTCAACCAGATGCTGGGAAACTCGCTCCAGCTGCTCTTGCCTCTCTTCTGTGCCCGTCTGGAGAAGGCAGCCTGTCCCGCAGGAGCCAGGCAGCCCTCTCCTTCCCAAGGGTCAGTGCTCACTGCAAGCAACACAGCACCACACACATGGCAGCTCTTTCCAGGGCAGCTGGCAGGAGGTTGAAGCAGGAGCAAGAGTCTAGAAAACAAAAAACTGAACCCCAAAATGGGCAAAAGGGGCTCAGAGAGACTTGGTTATTTTAGGTATTGTTACTGAATTTATTTTCCTCACTCCTGTCTCCTTTAAAAGATTTCAATAACATGCTGAAAACAAATTGCAAAGATCTTTCTTCTGATATCTACAATGAACCCACCAAAACTAAAAGCAGCCAACCACTCGCTTTCTGCCAGCACACAGAGCAGGGACAGAAGGGCACAGAAAGTTTTGCTATGGCTGCACATTCAACTTTATAGCTGTATAAACAACTGTGCCTTAGCAGTATCTTAGCTACAGCTCTTAGCTCCAATTAATCATATTAACGTAGCAGACTTGCAATTTGCAGTAATTTTTAAGAGCCACATCATTAACTCTCTGCTATGCGTAAGCATCTGACGGGAGGCAATTAAACACCGAGGAGGGAGGGATCCTGTCTCCAGCTCTGCCACTGACTCTGCTGCACAGTCACTGCTGGTTCGGAGAGCTGCTGCTTTATGTGACTGTGTCGTGCTGCGATGTTTAAGGCACGAATGCATCAGACCACCAGCGCGTCGAGTACTGGAAAAAAAAAAAGTAATAAATCTGGAAAGTTACGCTTGTGTACAAGTCCAGCACAGTTCTCCCTCCTCTTAATTTTGTTTCTTGTACATTTGCATCTTCAAAATGTACAAAATATACTTTCCCAGCTCTCCCCCCCGTTCTTCCATCACACTTTTGCATGCAGTCACCAAAGCAGATCTGGCCTGCCATTATCAGACCCATCTCCTTCACCCAGTGCTTTGCCATCTTGGACAACTCTCACTGTAACAGCCTAAAACACGTCTGGAGATCCACGTCTGGACTTCACATGCTAGAGCTGTGGTTTTCAGCCTCTGGCATCCACCACCTAAGGACCCAGCACACCGAAGCCCGTTTCCAGAAGTTCATTGATACAACATCACCTTCCACACGTGTGACCTTTCCAAAGGAAGTTGCAGCACCACTGCACAGCCTTTCAGGGCCTTCAAGCGTCCCCAGAGGAAAACAAAAGGTAATTGGTAACTTCTATCATTCTACGATTCTGCTCACCTGGTTAATCTCAATGCGAGGATCTGATGGCCAAAAAGGAATTGAATTACCTCTGAGTGGAGCTAAGATGTCTGTGGGAAAAGGGTGTAAGTTATTCATCTGCTGGAATAATTATAATTCACAGACAAATTAGCCAGGCATGCCCAAAATGAGCATCTCTTGTTAAAATAATTTTCTCATTTGAAATGAAAAATGTAAATGTTAACACGTAAGCCATCAACGGATGCAAAAGCATTAGATTGTGTTAAGTAATTTAATCCTTTTGTGCTACTTTAGTGTCAGGCTGACAAGCTCCATTTCATCCAAAATTTCAGTTTTTGAGTAATGAAGAGGCAGTGGCCAGTGAATTATTGAACTTCTTAGCTGCAGGAGGTAACTTGCAGTTTAACTCTCAGTAAAATATTACCATGATGGCTGAAACTCAAGTTCTTTTTTTTCTTCCCCTACAACATCCTACAAAATTCCCATTTTCAGCATGACACCACATTTCTGTTTGAAACCCTGCTGTATCTGCACAGGAAACAAATCACTTCAGCGAAACTAGGGCCAGCAGTGTTAACTGACCCCTCAAAGGATTGTTCCCCCAGCCCAGGAAAATGCTGAACTGTTTCCTCCCTAACCTTTAGCCACTTCTCCTGGCTAAGCTCTGTAGACGTGATCTTCCCTGTAACGAAACGTAGGCAGCACAGGTCTGAAACGCTCTGCAGAGAAGCGACCTTTCCACTGAAAGGCATATACCTCTTCAGAGTTGTTTATTTCGAGGAACAGATACAAAAAGAAATAACAGTGGCTAGACTCAGCTTGTGTTACATGAAGCAACAAGGTCACCCTCTCCTGATTCTGTTTCTCTAAAAGCAATCCCGCTTGATTTGATACACGAAGTCTGAAAACCTAGCTGTGGAATCCAGAAGGATTTCACAAGATTTTCAGGCGGTTTTTCTTGTTGACTTTTTAAAAGCAGCTGCACATATGAAGTCTCCCCTGATTCACAAAGCCTGCAGCTTGATGTTTCTACCTTGCTCTTCTTCAGACTGCCAAAACGATGAAGTTGAATACGTGGTGACACAACCAGCCTCTTTCCTTGAGTTTCCTTGAGTTCTTTTTCTTGAATTTTGTTTTTAGAAGCTTCCCTGGTCTTTGAAAGCACGCAGACACAAAGTAATTATTTGTCAAGAAGTAAAAAAATTAAAAAGAAAACCTGAAGGGTTTGGTGAACTCTAAACCAGAAGCAAGCTTATGACACATCTCATTTATACGATGAGCACTGCCTCATGGGAAGGGTTCGATGAGCTCTAGAAAAGAAGCAAGCTTATGAATTCTTGTTTAGAAAATGAACCTTATCTCATTTCTTTTATAGCCTTACATGCAAGTTTGCCACACAGAAACCCAAAGCTTTCTACCTCTGGGTGGCCAGTCGCAGAGTTAACAGTGATGCATCTTCAACTGTGAAGTCTGAACTTCAATTAAGTCCATCAAAGAAAAATAAAATGCTACAACACTCCTGAATCCTTCCATCTAGTGTTTCTGAGATGTTGTTGTATGGACCTTCAACAACCTGCTCACAGCTCTCCCTGCCTTCAGCTAAAGGGTTGGACCTTCCTCCAGAGGCCTGTCCTAACCTGGACGCTCTGAATGAGCATTCAGGGGCTTCAGGGAAAAGTATTTTCTTTTGCCAGTAACCAGGGTTTGTTCCTAGGTGCAAAGCTGTTTCTGAACTCCTCTGGAACGTCCAGGAGCAGACAGCACTGAGCTAGTTTTATTTCAGGTTGCAGCAAGAATCAGTGTGAATTTGATGCTAGGATTCACTGGGAAACCACTTGACAAGGTTCTTCTACAGCCCTGTAAGAAGACTTTTTATCTCAGGCTTCACAAATCGTTTTCTTTCACGTACATTTTACATGCATTTCCTTGCTTAATTCTGCTAAATCCCTTTTATTTCCATTCTGTTCCTCAAAATAGTGGTATCTGAAACTAATTCCAACAGGCAACACTCCCTGAGGAGCCCCTGGACCCTATAATCTCATAAACTAACCTAACTATTTCCAGATACTCCTGTCCACCCAAGACAACATACAGTGGCTGACATTTATCCATGTCAGTAATCAGGAAGGGAAGGTCTTCCACTAACTCAGTTATTCCAGATCCGGTATTAACTGATCTGTTAAAATGCACCGCTTGTGGAAGACCAGAAAGAGATCCCTGCAATGAAGAGATACACAGTTTGTCCATCTAGAAAAATACAAACAAAGCAATGCATGTTTCTACCTTCTAAGAAAAGACAAAACTAAAAAGATGAGATGAGATGGGGGTTAGACGACAGAAGGGAATAAAACTAAGCATCGTAACAGCTATGCAATGAGGCACTGAAATGTGAAAAGTCCTTTCAGAACAAAGATGTCCCCCTTTATGCATGAAGAGCAAGCTTCTGAATACCATGCAACACCTACACACAAATACCATCACCTAAATGGAGATTATTGCAGATAAATTCAGTGAGAACCATACACAGATATTGTGGGATGAGAACTGGGCCTACAAATACAAAAGCAAGGGAAACTGAAGACAAAAAGAAGAAAGGCCTCCAGGATCAATTGGAAAACCAGGTGACAAGGTAACAGCGAAAGAAGCGAGGAGAAAACCTGCCTGCTGCTGTGCACTGCAGGAATATTTGCATCTGCCAACAGGCCATCAGAAAGCAAACTGGCACCAAGTCATAACTCACCATTTGCTATTTATATTCTGGCAGCATTATGTTTGTGCAATTTCCATCCGTCAAAGCCTCCTTTTTGGGGGTGGGGATAAGAAAGGGAGATATTGTAATCTACTTCTGCTATTGCTGTTTGTATTTGCTGAGTTATCTCGTGCTTGATGTGTGCCTCATGCATCACTTTTCATTCAAAAATTGACGTATTTATCCAAGAGCAATTTTAACACACTAGCCTTATTCAAAGAGGTACAAAGACTTTGGCAGCCACTTCCAGCTGTGCATTTTATGTGATTTATGCATTGTCACGTAAAAGGCAACGTTTAATTGTGTGTGTGTACTGTAATCACAGCCCTGTCAGGGCACCCCGCTGGAGCAACGGAGACAAGCTTAGAGGTACTGCTAAGTCCTCTGAAGGCTTTTAAACCTGGGAGCTGGTGGAGCCCCTCTACAGATCTCCCCGATACAACAACAGAGAGATAATGCTTTAACGATTTCATCCTCATGTAATGAGGATGAAAAAGAATGAAGGTGGTTGAAAACCTACAAGGAGATATGCCCAGGACTCCAAAATCTTTCTGCTATCTCCTGTTAGTCTGCAGAGTATCAATAGCAAGAAATTCAACCAGCAGTTGCAAAGGAGCTGCGGAGAGACAAAGAGGACAAGGAGGATAAGCTGTAAAAGGTGTGTTTTAGTGTCCAGCAAGGAAGCACGAACATGCAAACCGATATGAAGTCACATTCTTATGTATTATAATGGTCAGAGCTCCTTGTTCTCTCTTCCACTTCTGCAGCTTTGTACTTCTGCAGCAGCTTCACTCAAATCTGAAGCGCTGCTAATACGCTCTGTTGTACTTACCCTGTCACCTACCTGATCGTGTAGCAAGCTGGTTGTTCCAGCTAAGCAGGGGAAATCAAAGCTTTTTCTGCAGGGCTAACCCCATGAGCTGCCTTGCCACAGGGCCAGAGAAGCATCCCTGCCAGGGCAGCAGGGGGGCTGCCAGTGCCACCTCCTCCAGCGGCTGCTAAGGCTGTGGCTCCATCAGCTCCATCACCCCAGAGAAGCAGGCAGGAAGAGAGGGCTTGTGGCAGATTTGAGGTTTAGGGAAAGAAAAAGCACAGATGACGACCCCCGATGAACATACCGAGATGAATCCCAATGCAAAAAGCAAATCCCAAGCTAAAAGGCAAAGCAAGACTGGATGCAGAGCGAGGAACCAACAGCAGACAAATAAACCTGGAGAGAGGCACTTCAACAGCTTGTGGTATCAGCAGGCAAAAATTGTTAACACACGGCCATATTCGACAGACAATGCACTGGAAGGGAAATGAATGGGCAATTTATACAATTTTGCCATTCTTTTATCCTGTACTGCTTAAGCCTTTGTTTACAGGGATAGCTTGCCATTCTCTTCAAAATAATGGAAGAAAGCAACTGCAAAAGGAGTCCGTGATAAAGGTTCCTCCATCTCTCAAGCAGATGAGAGAGTACGTTACAGGGAAATATGCTTTTACCTGAAATTTCAGTTCCTGAAATTCAGAGTGCTCTGAATGGCCATTCATCACGCTGTGTGATACAATCACATACCAGTGATGCTTCGCATCTGAGCCCAATTTCCCTGATCTCCTGCTCGAGCTTTAGTGCGGGAGCGTAAGCCAGGAGTGCGTAGAAATGCCTGAAGCCTGCCATGAGATTGTGCTCCTGCAAAGCAGCACACTTAGGCTGCAGTTCTTTAGCTGCAGACAACATGCTGTATTTAAACAATCACTCTCCAGGTAGAGGAGGAAGGCAGCTATTTTCTCCCAAACGCTTATCTTGCTCATCTCTTATGCCCCTCCGGAGCATATGGCCAGAAGCAAAGACAACTGCTTAAGGAAAATAACCTCAGCTTGACCACCCTGTGCTGGCAAAGAACAGGCTTAAGTAAATTAATCATGGCATGCGTGTGGACCACAGCACTAATGAGCTGCTCCTCCGAAGCATACTTTCCTTTGCGGCTTCCCTGTAACAATTAGGAGAGAGGAAAGCAGCAGGTTTAATTTGCTCCCCCCAGCATAGCTTGCCAGCTATGGGGTGCAGGGAAGACTCGACTCCCCGCCTCACGTGGATGGGGAGTAAAAGGAAACAAAGGAATTTGAGCAACAAGTTAGGTGCCTGGATGATAGATGAAGACTAAGCCGTGGCCCTGTGCTCCCCTTACAGGGATATACAAGCAGCTCCAGAGAGCAATTAATCTCATCCTAAAATACAAATCCGAGACGGGCATGATGAACAGCCTGCTGAAGGTACCACGTTTGCACCCTTAACTCCAAATGGAAGAGCGACTGGTTGAGCCTGACATCTAGTTTTAAAACCTCTGAAGCCAGAAGAGAGGACTCAGGGGGGAGGAAGGAAGCAGACAACAGGCCAGCTGCCCTCCTTCCTCTGACCCGAGTCAGAACATCCCTCCCATGCTCCTGAAGGAGGAAATGCAACGAATCTCCTCTTCTGTCACATTACCCACTCACCCACAGGCGTGCTCCTGGAGAAGAGGAAGGGTGACGATGATGAGCTGCTCCTGGCACAGCCGCCGCCTCCAAGCCGGGTGGCCCAGGGGAGCCGCCTGCAGCTGGGCTGGGAGCCCACGCTCCCCACGCAGAGCATCGCAGCAGCACCCCACAAACCAGCCCACAGGAACAGATGTGGGCTCTGCTTGGGAACAGATGTGCTGGGGACTGCTCCCGTGCTGCCTCCTGCGCCGGGCTGCCCGCGGCCCTGCGATGGAGCAAACACAGCACGGCCGAACCCGGGGGCAAAGGCATCAGAGAAGCCTTCCCTGACCACCCTGAGGTTAATTCATTCAAGGTAATTATATTCATTTCCCAGTTAACTCCAAACACATCAATCCAGCCTGAAAAGGCGCTGGATCTGCTGGCAATTAGGTTATATTCTCGCTCGTTCTGTCAATCCTACAGAATATTGTAACAAAACAAAAGCAAAACAAAGCAAAAAAAAAACAAAACGAAAAACAACCCAAACCCAGCCGTTTAAACAGCCTGCTGCCTTGGGTTACAGGATTTGGCTTTTGGATCATTTTCTCTCCCGTTTTGAAAAGCACATGAAATTATTAACAGCAGCAGCCAAAACTTCCAGCCTTTCCCCAAGGATGTTCCAATCGCCCGTCAGCGAAAATCAGGGGTTTTGGGTATCTGCTGATACTGGGTATCTGCTAATGTCCTTCTGCTGAGAAAAGTGTAGCTGATCGGTTTCAGAATTACAGAAAAAAAACACATGTTTTTCTTCTTCTAATTTCAGAAGATCCAGCGGGGCTGGTGTGACAATTAGGGAATATTTAAATGCTTGATATTCATTGGAAATGGTCTGACAGGGGTGGCCAAATAATTTCAGGCATGAGAAGAAAAGAAAGTCTCAGGCTGATGAATAACTGACATTTGACCTGCTGTTCATTTCCGAAGCTGGAAAAAAATGCAGTTCGGGTAGCAGTTGAAGCTGGCTAAGAAAGCATAAAACACTGCTTCATGTTTCTGCGCTGCCCTATTGTCTAATGGTCTTTTTTTTCTAAAAAAAAAAAAAAACCAACTGTCTTATTCTCTGAGAAACTTTAATGGCTATAATATGGGTATTGAGGAGAGGGGCAAATAGCTAGGACGAAGCAATTACCGTAGCCCATAAATGTTACAGAAAATAATTTAAGCGTTTCTCAAAGTGCAGATGAAATTTCAGATTTAATAGAAGAGCGCAACGCCTGTGCAAATTTCTAACAGCAAGGATTACGTGTGCTGTGGTAAGCAGAGAGGCTTTTAAATATTAAGCTTTTCCTGGCATACTTACAGTGGCCTGAAGTTGGCAGGGAGTACCCTTAATAGAAGGCATTTTCCCCACAAAGGAAGTAGGAACCTCCATTAGATGGCTGCACAAACAAAACCAACCAAACAGCCCACCCCAGAACATCAGTCTTAAAAAACACAGCCCAGGCAGGATGATGAGGTCCTTTTTTTAATGAAACTTCTGGGCATCAGGCACAGAACTTCCCTGCCAACGCACAGCATCTGAACTTGAGTAGAAGATAAATGCCTGTAGCCCGAGACCATTTGGGCTCTGTTCTCAGATATTCCAGAGACGAGGAAGTCTTTCTCTTCTGAGAGAAAAGCAAATTGAAATGAAATGTTTACAGCTGATGTTTACTAAGGATTATACCCTCGCTCTGCTTTCTATTAAAAGACTCCTGTCGCTTAAGAAACCAGGTGTTAATCCCTCAAAGCGAATGACATTTCCCAACCCTGCATATTTCACAAAGCTTGAACACTTCCAGAGGGAAAGAAGGTTTACACGAGACAGAAAACAGATGTTTAATAAACTGGGCTAATCTGACAGGCAAGCATGTTTTGGTCTTTCCAAAAGACGGCCACAAAAAGGCAGCAACTATTTTCTTCCAGACACAATAAAGATGACTTGGGTTTGTTTCTAATTAAAGAGACCATAGCCTAATTGAAAGAAGAATCCTTACCTCCTGCGTTATACTTTGATCTCAGCTTTGATGCTAATGGGAGAGAAGCAGCTCTGACTTTCCATTTAGTATCAGTAGTCTCATTCCAGTCCAATCAGCATCGTTCACCCCCAGACGCGGATATGATCAGTGACAGGCATCCTGTCAGTCATGGTTAAACCTGGTCTGAGTCAGAGTCATCACAGCAGCCTAACGTGAGAGTCAGCCAAGCCTTTGGCATTACCTGGGAAGGAACAGCACTGACTCTTCCCGCTTAGGAACAGCTTTCGAGCTGATTCTTTCTGTCATTGGAAGAACTATAAAAATAAACATCATATAAATTGCACAGTGCTATAAACATTAAGGGATTATTCCCCCAGAATGATCTCCGGTGAATGCAAGCCATCAGCTCTTTTTCCTGACCGTAGAAACTTACTTTCTTTTTGACTTAAACTGCTTTGAATCTACAGGAGAGACTGGATAAAAACTAACACATGAAATCCATTGGTTTTGCCATGTTTTTATACAATTAACCCCATTCTCTTCCAACTACCTGAAGCTCGTACACTCCAACCTCTCCTGTACAATACACGACTGGCACTGCTGTGTTATCTAAGTCATATGGTTGAAGTGTCAGCCTTTCAAAATGCTCCTGTTTATTATCATTATGTGTACAAATGGGAAGAAATATTCTTCCTCCCTCACATTAGTCATTTTTTGTTAAAGCTGTTGTTCTCTTACCTAGCAGAAAAGGACTGCATTTGCTGGTTCTATCACATAGCCATACCTCAACTGAACGTTAGCTGAAAGAGACTGATCTATTTTGGACCTCTGTGGTCTTCCTGTTCGCGTATCTCACTAATTTTTCAGCAAACGTAGCCAAACTGGAAGTTACACTCGGAAGAAAAAAGCAAGGAACAAAAATCAGTTACACATCTGCATGCAACCCTTCCATGCAGCCAACGCCACGGCCAACAGCTGTGCGTGCTGTTGGTATTACCTCTGAACTTGTGGCCTGATTTTCAGGCACTGACCACCTGTATTCAGCAACGAAATATTCTCTCACCAAAAGACAGAATGTAACAGTTTTCCTGCATACCCTTCCTTTCACAGTACTGTATTTGCAAAGCTTGATGGAAAGGCCTCCACTGAGGGCTTCTGTTTTGCATGTCTCCCACACAAAGTCTCTCCACTCTCTCCATACACTTTACGGGTGTTTTTGACAGCAAATATAATCTACAGACCCATATGAATCTATGTGGACCTCTTCCTTTTAATGCCAGAAGTTGGTCAGAACTTCTCCTTGGTGAAGAAGAAATGATACCAGAGTTACATCCCTTTTAACCAGCCCAAAGAGTGTGGGGGTGGAATGGAAGTAGGGCATCCTTTGCTGCTGCTCTGTTATAGACAGAGCAGACACAGAAATCTCAAAAAAAAAAAAAAAAAAAAAAAAGACAAGACAATAAAAATCTCCCACAGCCTAAGACCTTTTCCCAGTGTTAGCTAATGGGTAGGGCTGAACCTACATCAGAAGTTGTTCTAGGAGTAGCAAGGAAGGAGGACCAAGCAGCTGAATAGTCCCAATTATTTTCTTTCTTTCTCAGAAACGAGGAAGGAGTAGCACCAGTATCTGCTTCTATTTTTGCACAGAGCTCATGAGCAAACAGTAAAGTGATACAACTTACACTTTCTACCATCCTACAAGGTACAGAATGAGCAGCAATAAAAGCACTCAAAGTTTGGCCCGTTTGCTAATGCAGAAAAGAATGTCGAGAAAAAAATCCTAAAGCTGTGAGAAACACAATACCTTCCCAGTTTGCACTTGTATCATATTTTGAAGGGTTTTTTTCGTAATTGTGGCTGCCAGGAGCTAAAGTTTTGGAAAGAGTAGCTTCAGACCCTCAGTCATGCAAAAAGCTTTTACTTCTCCGCTGAAAAGCAAGCCCACAGATGTGCTTAGGCATATATGTTTAACATCTTCTGCCCACGGCCATACTTGCTGCTCCTAAAATATTTTGCTGAAATGGTGTCACTTACTTTCTTCTGTGTATACTGCACCAGCCTGGCTAAAACCAGCACACTTATAAACGGGAACATGGGTTTTCCAACATGCATAAACATCTCAATTTGCACTTATTAAACATTTTTTTTAATTCTGTCAGATTGGCCTAAAAATTTGATGCCTTTTAGAGGAGACCAAGAAATATGAGTATTGTTCCATTTGACTATGCATAACTTGAAGACAAAAGGCTTCAGAAATCTGCTCCAAAACACTTTATTATCAAAAAACACAGCAAATTTCACAAGACTTGATTTTAAAACCAATTGGACTCTCAATGCACCATTTTCGAAGAGTTTTAGGAGCTTTTAGCAGCTTTGAAATGAAAATATTATCTCTGGGATAGTAGAGACGTTTGTACTACACCTGATAAGCAGCACAAGTTTCATCAGAATCTGGTATTTTAAACTAGAATTGAAATTTTGGACAGTGATTCATACCCAAAGACTGTTAATTTTATTCTGTTCACTGTAGATACTTGATAGGCTTTCTGAAGGGCACAAAACCATGATGAGTTGCTACGTAGATACCTATTTCAACTTCATGACAATTCAGTTTACAAACACCAATCTAGAGAACTTTCTTCCTGCTTCAAGAAATCCTGGGACTGCACACACATTTCTAGTCAGGTCACAAACAGCAGCAGAGAGCAAACCAAAAAGCATGTGTGTGCACCCAAAACAAACAGAAAAACACGTTGTGAACAAGTGAAAATTATTTTTTATGTGCATTTTCATAATCATTTCAGCTTGAACACTGGGATAATATTTTACCAGTTGCCATAAGCAATTCGATACAGTACTACACAGTGAGTGAGATCAACATATCTCACTGGTTACCCCCCATTTCACAGAAGGGAAAATTGAGCCACTGAAGGCATGGAAGTTACCACGGTGACATAAAATGCATGTAACAAAGGATGAAATTCGAACTCAGGTTTCCGGTTTCCTATTCAAGGAACCTCAAGAAGTTTGAAAAATATACATTCCAGCACCCTTTCATAACAGTAACAGTGTTCAACAACCTCACGTGTTAATCACCTACGTGTGGCACATTAAAATTACTGACGGCTAGATAGAATAAAACATCATTGTTCTGTGTATCAAAACTCGTTCAAACTAATTCTTCTGATCACACACACACACACAAGCAGGAGTAACCGTTTGCTTACTTGGCAAGTGCAAACCTAGATTAATATCAGTGTGCACTGGTTGTACAGAGAAACTTTAGATGGGATTGCTTTGATTCTTCCCTTGCACTCAGTGCATGTGTGAGCACTTGGTGTCTTTAAGAGTGATCAACTGGTGAAAACTTTGATGATTTCAAGTTATCACTGTAAGGACCTGCCAGAGGGAGGAAAAATCATCTGTGTAGTGTTATGTTTATTAGATCAAGGGCAAAAGAGCACCACAGAAATATGTAAAATGTTCATAAAGCAGAGGAAACTACTGATGTAATATGTGATGGGGAAAAAACACCAAAAACTTTCATCTCCTTTCATCTCTTTTGAAGCTGTTCAAGCAGAAACTAATTCTATTGCACCATCATATATTTACCTTTGATATAACAGCCCTCTTCCCTGCAACATGAATTCATTAGCCACAGAACCACAGAGCTGAGATACAAAGAGGACTGGTTTTAAACCATGCATTTTTAGAAATGCCTCCACAATCCTTAGCCACCCCGATGCCCGCATCCTTACCGGAACATCAAAAGTTTCTTGCGTGTCATCCAGCATCTGAATCTTGATGGAGACAAGTTTTCCTGGAGGTGTCATAGGTGGTTTCTGTCCATGCTCCAAGGTACTGATCCCAGCGTTCTCCTGAGCTCCCAACCGGGATCCTGCTGTTGGTCTCTGCTCTGTTTCACCCATGTTTAGGGAAACACGTTTCTTATATCTGAAAAGGGAATCAAAGCAAAGGAGATTGTTATCATTAGTAAGTAAGAGTTGTAAGTATATATACCATAGTGCTCATGTGCAACAAGTGGTAAACTACCACATGATCCTTAACACAAAGTAATACTATGATGAACATACATATATATTTTATATCATATGAAGGCAGGAAAACGAGGCAAACTTTACAATTTATAAAATGCAGAGGCTAATCATCTGCTAGGATAAGGAAGATGGACGGGTCGCTGTACTGCACAGTGAAAAAAGAATCATCCTCCATTCCTCTTGATAAACAAAACATGACCACTATGGAAACAGACCATGACACAGCCCAGATCTCAATGAGTTATTGCTAATTTGATGTCCTTACAGATTAGGCTGTTTAGCAGCCAAACCCAGGACTCCCAGAGATGGCTGGAAGATGAGAAAAGCACGTGGGGCAACTCACCACCTGCCAGCCATCATCCCCTCCTGGTCTTATCAGCACTTTCTCCTTTGCTCCTTCCAACCTTCCCTGGTCCTTTTGCAGCTGCCACTGTGCTGAAGGCTCTGTGAAGCAGGAAAGCTGGAGGGGCGTAAGATGACCCCAATTAAATGGCCTCGATATTTGGTTTCCTTTGGGGACCAGATCTGCTGTAGGATGTGGAGCCTGACACAGTCCCACTGGTGGGTCAAGGACTGTGAGAACAGGCTGTAGGAAGTCCGGAAAAAGCCAGAATAACATCACTGGTAGGGAAAAGCAAGGCTTCCCAGCACAGGCAAACCTGGCTTCTCATGGAGCCCTGTAAGGAGCACGGGAACCCCAAGGCATGCTCCTTCCCCACCATGCTAAGGGAAGGCTCCACCGGTACCAGCTCGCCAGCACAGCTCCCTGAATAGGGGTGTCTTCTTCGTATCCATGGAAAGAAACCTCAGAAACTGGCTTGCTAATTTTGTTTCCACGCAGCTTTTGCTCTGCCTTACACAGCGTTTCCTGCTAAATAAATATCCTATCCCCAAAAAAGAGAGCAGAGCTACAACAGTGATTCAGTGTGATTTTTCATTAACTGGCACAGCTTTGAACCTTCTTTTTTAATTCAAGGATCATTAGTTTTACTTGTCAAGTGTTACACATCATACCAGAATTTTATTCCACTTTTTCCCCCCCCCCCCCCCACATCTGCCATTCTAGCTGGATTTCTGATGAAACCTGCTGCTCCTGTCTATTTGTCTTTCTCGGTAACTGCATTTCCATTCCCCGTGACTTTTATATGCTGATCAATGACCATTAAAAAAACATGTAGCACACGGAAAGAATGGAAATGTAACTTTCCAGCTGAACAGAGCTGTAAGAACAGCACTGCCAGTCACGGCCTGGCTTTTACTCTGAGGTTAAAATTATTGAGAAGCCTATGGGAAAAACAGAGAGCACAATACAGCCTATGTACTAGGGAAATGTCTCACCAGTTCTACCGTATACCATAAAGACCAGTGCCATGTAATAAGATACTATTAGGAGGGAATAAAAACAATCCTGAAGAGATGCTCGTGAAACCCAGCCAAGTGTAAGTCAAATACGAATGAGAGGCAAGTGTACTTCATAAATTTTCATCAATTGGCACCGTGATCTAAAACGTAAATGGGATCGATGCAATTGATTTTATTCGTTACAATTAATTAAATTAAAACCTTTTATGAGACAAGAAGTGTCAACAAGAAAACTGCAGTTGGAGGCGGGAATTCCAGGAAGAAAAGGGAGAGAGCTACACAGCAACACTCCAGGCCTCCTTGCAGAGAAACCTGATTTTCCTGGCATTTAAGTACAGAAAAATTTTTAAACCCTGGAAATACAACTGGACACTGGTCCATAGCCTTGTTAACTCAAAAACTGTTTTAAGAGCTCTCCTAAAGCCACCATATGCCACAGATAGCACCAGTACCAAAGAAAGGACCTCCACAATTGCTTTATTGTTACAGCAGTTTTGGGCTAGGTATGGACGAAGAGGAAAGCTGTTCTACTTATCAAATCCAAAATGTAGGAATCAATCCAGTGCAATTCAAGAGATAGCATTAAATATTCAACATAAGGAATTATTACGGAGCTCAAACCTTCCTGCAAATGTTCTTCTGACTAGATGATCCCGTGGCCACCACACACGTTCAGACAGGCCAATAAATTTGGTGAAATAAGGAAAAAGGACCCGAAGTTAGGAGCCAAAAGAAACATGGAGGAGAAGTACAAGCCAAACCACTCCACATACACAGCTGAGAGGTTTTTATTATTATTATTAACAGCTAGTAATATAGAAAGTCATGTAATATATATTGAACCGTTCAGTTACATACGCACATTTCACATTGGAAGCAAAGAGCTAAGAAGTATTGGCCACAATAATCACTTGTATCTGTCTGCTACTTGCAAATTAAAAGCAGACCTTTCCTTTTTCTTCTTTTCTCTCTCTCTCTAAACACCAGCATGCCACATTGGACATTATTTTTTGTACGTACGATGCTAGTCTCACTCACTATGGTGCTGTTGTAACATGGGCACAACGTATTTATTACGCCTTTACATAAAAGCAGCCTTAATAATTACAATTACCCACTCCAAAATAATGCAGCACGTCTGTCAAACTGCGTACTTTTCCACAAATCACTTCGATCGAGATGACCAAGAAGGTCACAGAATGTAACAGAACAGTAGTAAGCAAACATTAAGCAAACCTGAGGGGGGATTAGGATACCTAATGTCTGTCACAGTGAGGAGAAGGCTTAAGTTTAGACAGAGGGTGGAGAATTTTAAATACACTCTCACACTCCTCGGATCCTTTACTGAGCCAATGTACCTTGCTAATCCAAAGGAAAATAATTCAGTGTTTTGTGCTTTGCTGGGCTGGCAAATTAAATCCACTCTCGGTGCGCTGGCAAACCTAAGGCCAGGGTGAGCTAAGCCCAGCCAGTGTTTCTTGCAGGTGCTGGCAGGCCATCTCACATAACTCTACCTAAAACACCCGGAGGGCACCAACTACAAAAAGGTACAGATGCCATCAGATAAATTAGCAAGCGTGTTTTAGTCCAAACCACAGATTAACAATCCAGTTACGCAGATACTGCGTGGTCAGACGAAAATTTTAAGTTCTGTGCACACTCACGCAGTAGCTGGACGAAGGCCAAGATGGGGCTCAGCTTAATGTCATTGCGGGGCTCGGTGTTCAAAACTCTGCCTGAACAGGTGCATTTTATAGCATTTGAAAGGCTCAGGCCAAATAATGTTTCCACGTATTTTTCTTTGGCAGGAAGAAAAACCAATTAAACTGAGTTAGCAGCAGCCTAAAGGGACCTAGGAGTAGAAGCAACACCCTTCTTGTCTTGGTGGGGAGAACAAAAGGTTGCAACAAATTATGAAATACTGAAGAAATAAACGAAGAAATAAGCCAGCGTTTGAAACACAAGCAGAACTCCCATTGGAATATATGCTAATCTAATCCGTTAATTACTCTGCATTTCTGTGAGACGAGGAGGTTGGGCACTTGATGCACAAAGCTCCCGAAGCCTGAAGGCTCCTGTTGGTGGGGGAGCGTGTCACCAGGCGGGGAGGCCTTTCCCACTTCTGTTTTGTTTAAGCACACTTCTAAATCACACAAATGAAGGAAGCACACTATATATTATTCCCCTTTTAAATGTGGGGAAAGCAGGCCCTGTGGGAGGGCATGACTGGCCTTAAAGGCTACTGAGCAGGGCAGCGGCAAGGCCGGAGCTGCGGCCCGGGCCTCTCAGAAGCCGGCCCACTGTCCCCTATATCAGGCGGTAATGAGACGTCTGAAAGAAATTAATGTAGTCAATATAACACCAGATGAGACGACTCAAGCCGTCTCAAAGACTTATAAACTGTTAGTAAGAACTAAGAAGGCACCAGAGGCCTAGAAAAGAAGAAATTCGAAACAGACCCTCCAAGGCATAAGGAATGTGGAGCAGCAGAGAAAAAAAAAAAGGGCGATGCAGGCAGCATACCAGCAAGGGCTCGTAGGGCTCAGCTTGCTGTACAATTTTTGGAAAGCTTCAGCTGCAGAGAGGATGATATGGAAACACTCCTGTAAAGTATTCTTCCTCGGTTCCAAGCACCTTCATCTTGCAGAAAAACACAGAATTTGACCCCCAAAAAATCGTAATAATTAAGTTATGAGGAAAGACAGGATGATATGCACAGGTTGAATGTGGTGGGCTCAGTGAGAGAAGCTGGGGATAATCTGTGAGACTGATGATGCCACTGCTCTCAAAGGTCTGTCCAGCCCTGCACCAGACATGAAGGCCTCCACAGCAGAGGTAGCAGGACGTGTCTGCACCTCAGCTGCTCCACTGCAGAGGCCAATCTATCAACCAAAACAATTTTTCATACAATGCACTGGTTCTTCATATTCCTTTTCCCTCCCCTTGGAGAACAAAGTAGGCATAAATGTATGAGAAAACACGTGTAATGGATCTGTACTGTCTTCAGTAAGGGAAAATTCTACGCCCTCAGGAAAAGATTGCCAAAAAAAAAGCTACATTAATGTACCAGAATGACCATAAACATCAAATGGGAAAGCAAGTTTCTTGGATACGTGTTTTCAAAGGGATAATAATAAAATAACAAGCAAAGTGGAGCAGGAAGACAGAAATTGAATTTAGCCTGAAATGATGAGGAAGGGATGTGGGGCAAATACGTCTCAGGTTTTTGTATTTTGTGAAATGTTATCCCAATTAATCTTCATAATTCCACGGCAGACATACTAAGCAAATATAGTGTTAAAAAAATAAGCTATTAATCTAGGAAACATTATTCCCTCTTCAAAAACTACAATTTTGAACATTACGATGAATCAGTGCAAAATAAATACACCATCCTTGATTCTTACTCATGAAGAAATGAAAAGCAGCTGAGAGGGGTACATCAGGTGTACCACTGATGTAAGGTGACCCCCGAGTCAAAAACTGTGGCTTGAAAACTGGCTGAACAGCTGGGCCCAGAGGGCAGTGGTCAGCAGCACAAAGTCTAGTTGGAGGCTAGTAACGAGCTGTGGATCCCAAGGGTCAAAACCAGGTCCTATCCTGTTGAATATCTTCACTAATGGAGAGTCACCAGTCCTCACGTGGGACATCTGTGTTGGAATGCCTGGACACGACAGATTTATCCTTTTTAAAATACAGAACACGTTTGGAAGGAAGGAGAAGTCTGCAACAGAGAAGAGAGGATTTTTTCAAAAGCTTTAAAGTCACCATCATATTATGAGTCTTTGGCAGTTTCTCATGGGAGAATATCAAAAGATTTCCTGGAAAATCTTATCTTTAAAGTCCAATTTTCTTAAGGAACTACTGAAAACTACAAACAGCTGCCTCATTAACAAAATGTTCATGCTTCACATTATTCTGCACAGAACATCATACACACCTGAAATTACACAAAGACCCTGACAAAGAAATATGTACATTAGAAATCTGACTTATATCCAGAAATCTTTCATTAGGCTAATGGACCGGCATTTTTATGGAAGCAAAGAAACGTGATACCAAAAGCTTGTACTAGAAAAGCAGCTCAAGCTTGAAGGGCAGTAGCACAAGCACAGGTGCAGGGTAAGTTTGGTTGCTCAGCTTCTAAAGGAAAGGTTGTAAACAGAAGGTGGTTTCTGGATTCCTGTTCTGATTGCTGTCTGTTCCTGCTCACATCCACAATGCTCACATAGCAAAAAAAAAATAAATTAAAAAGCTGGTTCTCCTGTTCCATTGGACTATTTTCTGGGATTTAAAAAGAAAAAGAAAAAAAAAGAAAAACACATTCTAAATTGTTTCATGAAGTCAGAAGCAGGGAGGTTCTAGGTGAGGTATGGTACGGAAGATCAGCATTACAGGCTCATGTTTAGTCCCGTCTACATGCAGCAAAGAACAGGATGACAGACTTACAAAAATTTACAGCAATAAGAAAAGCCCTCAAATAAGGCAGAGTACCTGGAGTATCTGTAAGAGAATAAAATTCATCACCTGTCATGAAAATAAAGGCAGCCCACGAAGTTACCCATCTAGGGCAGACTCTGAAATCCCTACATCTCACTGTTTTGCTTGATAATACCAAATTAGCTAGAATATGAAACCACAGTCAAATTCCCAGACCACAATACAATGGCATAGAGCTGCTGGCAGGCCATGAGCTACTGCGTTACTAGTCCCAGAATTTGGCATTGCTTTTGTATCCTAGCTAGCTTGGTGTTACCAATAAGTGGACTGGACAGCACTACAAATTAGAGCACTTAGTCTGTCCATCTACGCGACTACACCATAGAAACTGGGTCGAGGAACACGGGAACTTTACAACAGGGACAAACGGCTTTACAAAAGCTCAAACTACTCAGCACACCAGTAATGTAGCCTGAAAACCAGAATAATGAATGTGTATGTATGTGCAGGACAACACGCAGCATTGAAAACACCTCTTGCAAGCCCGTCTGTACAGCACTCAGAGTACCCACGTTCATTACTACTCCTACCTCTAGAGCCATTCAGCTTCCAGCTCGAGCTCATTTATCTTCATTACATTCAGGTCCTCAAGCTGTTTGCAATTCTGTGGCGCTAGCAGCTGTCCCAGATTCCAGATCTTCTGCCAGATGTCAGCAAAGAGCAGCCCCATCCTGCACAAATCTGATGCACGCTATCTTTTTCCTCAACCACACACCTGTCAGTGGATCTATCAACAAGTGCAGTAATACATTTCTGTACGCTTTTGCAATTGTTGCTGAAAAATCTCATCCCTTAAGCATAAATACAGATTGCTCTGTGATTCAAGCCAGTCTAGTCTGCAAATAGTATTTAAAGGGAAGAAAAAAAAAAAAAAAAAAGGAGCTAGAATAATTTTTGATGACTGTCAACAACATTAACAAGGCAGTAAATAAACTGACTCCCTGTGCTCCACTTTCCAGACAACCTTGCATTAGAAAGTTCTTGCAGGCAAGAAGGTTTTTGGTTTTGTGTTTTTTTTTTCTTTTCCCCTGCATCTCACACAAGCAAAGCCATATACACATATGCATATACCTTAAGTGAAGCTCATCCTCCTAAAGGAACTCAGAAAACTCTTCATCCAAGTTCCTCTTGGGACTAGCTGAGACCATTCCCTAAGCACTAGGGACTTGCCTCCACTATTTATTCTTCACCACGTGCCCTTGTACCATTGATCGGTGCTGGAGTCAGGAATGCCAATATCCCATTCAAACCAAGACAGCCAATTCTGAAGCTTTTCTTCAGCTTTTACATCACCAACTCTGAGGCACTGTACAAACAGGTAATTCTGGCTATTCCTGGAAGGCAAATTAGCATCTCATCTGCTAAGCAATGGGAATGATCAGCTCCCACTGATGGTTAGTGACTCTCCCCCACCAGCTGTGCTTTCCCTTTGAAACCAGTGACTGAGCCTAAGCAAAACGGGGAGCTCCAGTCAGGCTCCTGGAGCCAGGAATCCCTTAACAGCCCAGCGGCAGGTATTGCTACACAAACGCTTGGTTTACTATTAGACAGGGTAAAATTTGAATGAAATATTGCCCTCTTGCTTTGCATTTGTTGTATGATTGCTTGTAAGTGGTTTATGGCTGACTTGTATGTGAGGTTCAACGCTGTATTTTTCTCTGAAAATACTTTCCTGACACTTTACTGTCCCAAACAGGCCACATCTTTGCTGCTTTACCCTCCGGGGGGATGATATTTCTTCTTTACTACGAAATTCACAATCTGCTTTCGGAGATGTTTCAGACAATACTTTGAATACTGTCCAAACCCTTCCTGCCGACATTTCGATTGCCTGCATAAGAAATGATGCTTCAGAGGAATTTGCAAGCTACTGATAACATCTACGTATGTTTGATTTCATGGACACCCCTTCTATTTTGCATAACTATTTGTGCTCATTCTACTACTAAAACCTATGAAAAAGTAAAACTTCAATATGCTTAACAAGTGACAAAATGCAATTTTAAAAAATTCGTTAAAAATAGGAGTAAAGACTGCAAGAAATACATGTAGAAGTCACCCAGCTAGTTCTTTCCTGATAACATAATGTGCTGTAGAAGTGACGAAGTACACGCTACCATTTCACGAAGACCTAAACCATTTTAAAGTTGAGGTACAGAAGCACTGCCGCGTGGGTAAAAAGCTATGGTAAAAAGCTTGTTGTGGACTAGGGAAAGGCTGTGGAAGCTTTACTGCCACGTGGCACATGCTAGGAACATACAAAAGAGAGCTTAAGAAAACCTCTCCTTATTTCGTGTTCCCAGCTAGAGGAGTTTCTGGATCAACAGGGGGTCACCATCAGAGCCCACAGTTTGTCAGCTGCAAATACAAGCGAAGTGGGTAAGAACTTAAAGCAGCCTGGTGGTTCAACAGCAATACTAATCCCTCCTGAAACCATTAAAAGCATTTTCCCAAACCCCTTCATGCCATCACTCTGCATAAATAAAGCTGTTGCACCAGCTGGAGTGCTCTGGGCTCACTCACCCATACAACACCTCATGCGAAAGCCAAGCCGAATGTGCTTATAGTAGAAGAAAGTAATCTGATTTCCTTCCAGATTTAACAGAATCCTGAAAGGGATCCAGCGACTCATACCCGGCCTTGAGTATAACGCAAACGTTTTCCCATGAAATAAAAACATGTCAAAAGAATAAGTAACACGCTACGGTAACACTACTGTGCAGCGGTTGGGGGAAAATCTCACGCACTGCTGTTTTTGAGAAATAAGCAGCTTGGGGGGCGTATTATTTCTCTGAACCAAACACAGATAGGCAGCAGAGGTGTTCTCAGTGGCTCCTCCAGACAGCTGTCAGGAGACGAAGCCCAACCTGGGCGTTCAGCAGCCCCTCGGAGGAACATCTCCTCCTTGCCTTACCACGCAGACACCGAGCTGAAGATGCCGTGGTCAGCATGCAGACACCTCGTTCCTTCTCCTACTGAGAAACAGACTGGTTACGATTTGTTGCGTTGATGGTATACAGCACAAGGACAGAGCAGAAGCTCGGGAGCTCACCACCATGCACAGCGCACTCCACAAAACCACCCCATGGCCCAGCAGCTCCAAACCGCAGAGGACAACGACGTTCAGCATCATGCACCCGGGGAAGACGCCTATCCAAACATGTAACGTTGAAGCCACAATGCTCTTGACTAGCTTCCTTTTTGCCCAGAGCTTGTGATCAGACTCCCACAAAATTATTATGCATACGCAGTCTATGGTCTTCCATCAGGAAAAACATAACTTTAGGTCTCAGTCGTGTGCTCAGTATACAAGCCGCTATAAAAACAGAAAAAAAAAATCCTGCAGGCTTTAAATATTTAAACATTTGTTCTTGAAAGAGCCTTTTTGTGTTTGTAGAACTGCTCAATATAATTGACTCTAGAATGATTTTATTTTTTTAATAATTCGTTCACCAGAAGCCTTCATTGTGCTTGACCAACAAAACACCGCGCATGGTAATGATGCAGCTCCCAGTAAGAAATGCTCGTGCCATCAGGAAAAATAAATTGCTTCATGTACTGCTGCTTGGAAAACAACTTAATAGACTCATTGGCATCCTGGTGGACATATAATGAACGGGCCAGGAGGCATGATTGTATAGCATCTAAATTGAAATATCCTATAGCGTTCAAAAGTGATGTCTTTATTTTTCCTTCAGAAATAATTGTCAAACTTATAGCCAAACTTTCAAACTTGCTCAGGTTTCTGTCTCATTTCTCTCTGTTTCTAACAGTATAACCACTAAAAGAGCCAAGGAGAAACTCCACCTGTGCTGAGTGGTGCAGTCTAGACGCTGTCTGTCCCTTTGTGTCTGTCGACAGCTCTCCTGATCTCTCAAGATGCAATCCCTCTCTGTCTTTAGATTACTGATAACACTGCATTTACTCCATGAACAGCTATCAGAGATACTATGAGGCAGAGATACCTGTGGCAGCAGTACATCTGTAAGTCCTCATTTATATTCAGCTAAAATATGAGTATTGTAGAAGCTTCATGGAGACAGACTAGGGTGTTTTTCATAGAAGACAGACCAAAAATGCCATTAGGTGATGTTATGTCTGTAAAATAAACTCAACTTCCCACCATAACTTACTTCGCAATGGAAGCTGGCGTAAGTTACTCCAAAGAACAGCACTGTTATTGCAAATTTTAGGATCTGGAGGGGAAGGGTGCACTTGTTCAAGCACACCATCGTACCTTTATCAGCAAACCTGCTTCAGTGCTGATTACATCCCTGTGGCTTCTGTTACGTTTTAAAACTAATTACTTACTTGCTTGGAGGTGTGAAGAGGCGTTATCTGTAGAATCTGCACTTTTTACCACCGAAGGGGCTAGTGGAAAGCATTAATTCTCTTGTTCTGGTCTCCTTGCAGCGTTTGCAAGCAGAGAAAGCAGAAATACTGTCAGAGCTGCCCATTGGCCTGCACTATCCTCCTTAAAACATTGTCAGAAGTAGCAGCCAAAAACAATCTTTGAGATCTGAATGTAACGGAGAGGCTTAAGAGTCAGATTTTTTTTTTTTTTTAATTAAGATATTACGATGTAGAAGTTGCCAGAGAAAGACGAAGCAGAAAGACAGACATTGCCAATAACACAGATCTTCAAAGCGAATGCTGCCTGACAGATTTTGACGGATCCTCCCCCTGAGTAAAAGCCTTCCAGTACCACCAGAGTGAAGCTCCCAGCATTGCAGGTCACACTGGTGCACCACGCGAGCAGGAAGACTGGGTGTTGGGTTGCTCTTCCCTGTGAAAGGAATATGTTCCCATATTCCTTTCTTGGCTCTTGCTTCTCAAGTAACTTTAGATTATGCTGAACACGGCAAGAAAGCTTTTATGCCCACATCCGATAGTAGCACGGAGCATACCCAGGACAGACAAAAACCTCTGAAGTGTGAATAACTAGGATCTCCCAAGAGCCTTTCCTTGCTGGGCATGCTTGAACTTCTTCACACGCTTCCCCGGTGACAACCAGACCATGCCCATCTCCACCAGAGGGGAGAGGAGCCTGTCACATCTTTGGGTTTTTGTGGTTGCCCCAGCTGGTGCAGGTACAAGCTCCGTGGGGAAACCTGGTCACTCACGCCAGATCCAGGAACAATTAGGAATTGTTTGGTTTGAAACACGCCATCAGACCGTACGTCCCTATTCTTGCACGCCCTTCACTGCACAGATTTCCCCTCCCTGACCCCACCAAAGACCACTCTGCCTCATTCACAGTACAGGATAGCACCAACAATTAAGGGGAAAGCGATCAGTATTTATTCTTCCCTCCCTGCTCCATCATTAAGGCTTATTAACTACCCGCACTCTGCTGTTAAGGCAGGATTTAACAAGTGAGTTTCTGCACTCTCTGTATAGCAGGCCGAGTTTTACTCTCAGTAAGTACTTCACTTTAACTTCACGATACCCTTGTGAGAGGGGAAGGAATGACATTAGCCATACCTCATAGATGGGGAATTACAGACAGAAAAGCCAGGTCCTCCAGATACGGAGATACTGACCCAGAGGGAGTCTGAAGGCTAAATCTGTTTATTGATCTAGGTCAGACAGACTGAAATCCAAAGTAAATCCACCAATTCTGTATTCCCAAACTGAGACTCTGAGGCCAAAATCATTCTCCAAGTATTTTCACATTCTGCAGCTTTCCTTAGATATTATTACAGATCCTTTTACCACAGGCTGCATTCAGGAGCATGAGGCTTTCTGAAAATTAGCTCCCAAATCTCAGGTTTTATCGAGAGTTTAATCATTTTCTGGGTGTTTAATTTACTTCCTAGCAACACAGGGACCTCTGTCAATAATTGAATCCAGTTCTGTAAAAGCTTTAGCCACCCTCCTATTCCAAACTGCAAAACGTGAAGTATTAAGACTTTGAAGACTTTTCTCACAGACGATGTAATACACACCACAGGGCATTGCTGTAGAGGAACTATCATAACCAAAAAACAAGACGGAGATTGTGGGAGGGAGAAAAACGCAACTAAAGAATTAAAGATTGTATCGGAAATCACAAAAAGGGAGAGTTACAGCTTTTAACTACGGCCTTTTGCTTTGCAACATTAATCGTGATCTTTAAACAGTATCTGATCTATAAGGAAGAGGCTGGAAGGGCTGGAGGGCACAGAAGTGGATGTAAAATACTGGTGTTTCAAACAAAAGTGTTGAATAGATGGGAGTGGAAAGAGGTGATCACTTACTGTGCCCTGACGCATTATGCAGGTTGCTTTATTTAACACCAACTCATGCATACAGTATTTCCAGGTGTTTAAATCACTACAGCAGAAGAAGGGAGGTCCACTGAAAAAAAAAATGTGAAAATGACAAACAGGTGTGGCAACTTTTCCTCTCTAGCATCAGACAGGATGAGAATGTCAAAGGGTCACTAACATGGCCTGGCCCTGTAACTTGGGCTGGGAAGCTTTGTATTTGATGGAAATCTCCACGTGCATCCTTTGAAATGATGGCAAACTCCTCTCTGCTCCAAGGAGAGAGGTGCAATTAATTCTTCAGGATAAGGCCCCTGCCTCTGTGGGGCTGTTTTCCTCCTGCCCTCCAGCTGCCCAAGTCAGGCCCATAAATACTGCAGAATACCACAGAAAGGTGCAGGAAAGCACAGACACGCCTTGAAGCTACTGACCACAATGCAGCAGGCAGGGAACAGAAAGACCTCACAGCAAAATATCAAATATTCAGCTCCCAGGAGGTAGCTGACCCTCTACCCCTACATACAGGCACTCTCCTGGAAGAGTTTTAACATCCTCTGCATAGTAAGTTGTCTCTGACACCTTTATACTGCCCAGTACTGGAGAAGAACCACTATCCAGTCCTATCTCACCTGAATCACCTTCTTATATGCATAAATTTTGTCCATTGGAATATATGGGAAAAGGAGTCACAGCCCTGATCAGTTCAGAAACATGGGAAAATTCAAAAGCATTTGCAACCTAGACATAATAGGCCTAAAGGTGAAGGAAATAGCAATGCTCTGCAGCCATTCACTAACATACTCACACCCTGACATCACATCAGCCCTAAACAGAGGCGTTTAGTCCCCACAGAGCAAGGTTAGGGCACCCTGACCACAAAAGCAGCAGCAGGAAGAATAGAAAGGCCCAGCACCAGTGGCAACACAAGCAAATCAATAAACTTACCGCCGCTCCTCTTGGGCGAAGTCAAAGCCTTGCTCAGGAAAAAGCAAAAACCGACAGCTCATTTGCCTTACAACCTGCTAAGGGATCACGCAGGACGTCCCCACTCTGTAATTCAACCCACAACGCTTTCCCCTCTGCCTCAAAACCCGTCAGGGAAAGCTCTAAGTTGATAAGGCTGCTGTGGGGCTATTTACTTGCTATTTACACCGTAAGAAGGCATGCAGTGAACCTCAGGAATTGCATGCTGTAGACAGGCCCCGTAGCACGGTATGTCCCCTCCTGGCTCGTGGCCCACGAGTTCAAGAGGAAGCAATGCAGGAAATCCACGGCATCGGTGTGATTCCAGTCCATGCCCTTCCTGTCTGGGGAGAGAGATCTAAAAGCATCTGGGCCTCCTGCTAACAGAAACAGTCAACACCTCTGTGGAAGAGGGGAAAAAATATATAATAATCAGCTCCCCAACCCAAAGATAAAAATAGTCCCAGCCGGCACACCTCAGAAGAGACCACACTGCGTGCCAACCTGCGTTTTGCCTTCATTTTTCCGCCACCAACAAACAAGAGCCAGCCCAAAGGCTGGTGGAGGGGGTGGATTAGGGCTGGTTTTGCTGTAGTTATCACCCTGGTCCTTCAGCTGGTGGCAGGATCCCAGCTGCAGGACAGCCACCATGCACCACAGTGGCCACCGGGCTGGAGCCATGCAGGCCACAGCGCCGGCACCAAAGGCACACCCCTGCCTATTTGCACCTCTCCCTTGCCAACGCAGCACTAATCCAAGCTGATCCATTTCCAGGGCGTCCCCAGGACGGTCCCTGAACAGACTGGACCCTGGTGCCATCTTACAGCGAGCTATAAAGCTGGCCAGAGCCCCCACTGCCCAGCACCAGAGGCAGCCGCAGGCGGTGACGGCCTTGGCGCGTGATGGCGGCCATAGCAAGTACCACAGCGAGCTCCCCTCGCTCAAACATGGCGTCAGACACATTTGCTTGACCTGCGAGCCACTGAATCCGAAACAGAAATACACAAACAAAAAAGGAAATTCCAATTAGTGAGAGAGCTGGGGGAGGGAGAGGAGGGAAGAGAATATTCTTTCCTGTGTCTATTTTTAGGCTATGTGAGGCTGCCTGAAACCATGGCAATGAACCTGCTACAAATCCCCTCAGCAGCTCCATGTTTTGTTCCTTATAGACAAGGATAAATGAGCGCGTACTACAGTTAATAGTCTAAATCAGGAGCAAACAAACTAGGTGAGAACACATCCATCAGCTACGGAAAGTGCCGGTGGAGTGGGGTAGGAGTAGCTGATCAAAGAGACCACGTGCTCAGTCTAAAATCTAGGAAGAAATCATGTGCTGCCCTAATAAACACCACTGGAGGTGACCAGCATCCAGAGCACAACCTCCCCAGCATCACCACCCACTTCTGTGTGTATTTGGGCACCAGTGGTTGCGCCCTCAGCACCCAAATTTGTTCTGAGGAAGCTTTTATACCTGCTGTACAGCTGCAGGCAACAGAATTGCCATCAAAGAAAAGAAAGATGCCAGGATCCACAGCTTCTTCACCGAGGGGACACTCCCTCAGCGCCCCCAAGACTAAGAGTAAAAACTTGGGTTTGTATCCCAATTGGTTTAAAAGGGGAAAATGCCACCTCCACACCAACCCCACCCCATGAGTTAAGTAAGGGTTACCCTCTGCTATTCAATGTTGTGTGAAGAACAAGAGCAACCATCTGGTAAAACTGTGGCTCAAAGATGTTTGATCCACCCGTATGTAATTTTTCTAGTGCTCCACATTAAAAAGAAGAGAAAGGGGAGAAAAAAAACAACCTTTGTTTATGTATACTTCCTTGGCTTTGCAAAACACAACACAAAAGTGGGGAAAAAACAGTTCTTTTGCCATTTAAAGTGAGACTAAAACCCATCCACTGAAAATGCAGAATTTCAACATCAACAATTTCAGAGAAAATTGTTGATGTTGAGAATTTTAGAGAAACACTTCAAAGCTAATAACCTCCATTCACACCCTTCACCTCAGCTGCTGAAATAACCCATTCCATATTCTGACGCGGTTGAAGGTATCACATTCATCCTATTTTTAATCCTTTGCCACATACACCAAATTGGCTGCCAGTCTCTGCTGCTTTGGAGGGCTGAAACATCCTGTAGAGCTCAGCTCTGCTTTCACAACAGCTCTGCTTGGTATGTGGAGGAGGAAGACAGAAAACATACCTATCTCAAGACAGTTAATTAGATACCCACTCTGTAAAGAGTGGCATCCCAAGTGTATTTTGATTCTACATGCTGCGAAGTTTTTTTTACATTTGGAAATATCAGGAAGAAGGGGGGAGGAACATCTGTAAGTTTGTAAAACTGCTACTCAGCAACACTAAAGGCAAAAAAAAACAAACACACTTAATGGCAAGAACACTAAAAACAGTAGAAAACAAGATTTTATTCCCTGCACGGGCCGCAGAGGACTGGTAGCTCTTTTGCTCAGCCTGGTTGCAGCACGCACATCACCCAAGCAGTATCAGCTTCCCAGCATTGCTAAGCAACACCGCTCCACATTACCTCGATTGATTCAAGGGAGGGAAGTTGATTCAGAAGCCATTGAAAAAGGGAAAAGCTTGATAAAAACGGCTGCGCAAATCTCACACACACGAGCCAGGATCCTGCACGGGCAGAGCAAAAAGCAATTAGAGGAAAACAGGGAGGGGAGGAGGCACAAACTGAAGCAGAATAAAAAATATCTGCACACAAAGAAAGAAGGGGGAAAAAGAAACAGGTAAGAGAGGGAGAAACAGTAGTGCTGCATCACGTCAGATATCCTTGGACTAGAACAATGAATCACGTCTTCCTTTCCAGGGTGAAAACAAGAAAAGCAACAGAATTCCCTTAGAGACATGAGCATAAGCCTGATTCACATCCAAAATAGGTACGGCACATGATTGAGGATTTTCAGTACAAATACCGAAGTTCAATCGCAAGGGTGAGGATGAAACTGAATTTCAAACTGCTTCCAAACCAAAAAGCACATTAACTCTTCTGAACAATAAACAGATCTCTCCCCTCACTCTGATCCTAAATTCTATGGGTCTTACACATTTGAATAGTTGCATTAAAATCTTGTTTGTTATGAACATAATCCGAACAGAAAAGTATGAATTAATATACTAAATAAGACCATTATCTATACAGAATTGTGGAAAAGCTCATCTATGTAAGTTTATTCTAATTGAAATTGAGATTTGTGATGAGCGATAAGGACTGGAAGCATTTACATTCAACTTCACCTTCCATGAAAATAATTCAAGCAATAGAAGCTGATACTTATCTACCTATAAATATTGCCAAGGCTGCTGGACCCCCTTAAGCCAGCATACATCAGGACTGAGGCAGAAAGGTGCTTCCACATGGTTGCATATTCTTGCAGCTCCTTGTTTCAAGCTCCCGTTTCACATTTAGGAAGCACCTGAGGCAGCGAGAAGGGAGAAGGAAGGTCTGCCCAAGCTGGGCCAAGTGATGATGGAGGCAAATTGACCACCACTGTCATGAAACTGATGAAAATGCCAGGTACATGCAGGAGCAAGAAGGCTGTACAAGAGCATTACAATGTCTAAAATACAGCATCTTTAAATGGGGCTTTAGAACCAACAGCAGGCTACCAGAATTAGATGCTATTCACCCAGGAATTTGAAAGGAACTTGAACATATAAATGCTGAACTACTGACCGTGTTGCCTAGCCTGTCTCTAAGATGCCCTTAATGGGAGACAGCGAAAAAGGTGAGGATGTGCTGCCAAACTCAATAAAAGGACTCCAAGGAATTACAGGCTAATAGCTACGGATTTACACCAATACTAAGAAAACTGACAGAAACTGTGAGAACAAAACTAGCAGGTATGCAAACACGTATGATATATTGATGAAGTGCCATCATGGCTGCTGTAATAGAAGCCATACCTCACAAACTTCCCATGATGTATATGGATAAGTGTGGTATGTATGATATAGTGGGCTTGGATCTCTAACAAACATTTGACAATGCCTCTCACCACAGGCTTTCAAAGAAATTGAACTGTCATGGGATAAGATGGAAGGCCCTTCTGCAAATTAGCAACTGGTTAGATGAGAAGAAACAGAGCACAAATAAGTGGCCAGTTTGCACAATGGACTTGCTTTTGCATTTGTGCTGCTCATCTATTCATTATTTGCACGGAAAATACAGCAAGCAGCAAGATGATAGTTTGATGGTGATTACAGAATCAGGAGAATTAACTGTGAAGGGCTGCAGATAGATTCATCATGTATTTATACACGTACAACACAAAGTAATAGCCATGCAGTGAGTGGAAACCCTGGAGGCACCACTGATTAATTAAGGTGAGGAACGACTCACTCATAGACCACAAAGCTCAGTGCTGGCTGGGGAGCAAAGACAGCATCAGGAGCAAGCAGGTTAGGGACACCCAGCACTGCAGGGAACACCACTGAGAGATGGCAGTCATGAAACCATGAATGGTATTACAGAGAAAACAAATAGGAAACCATGTCTCAGGGTACGTGAATTAGGCAGTATGAAATGAAGTTTAGCAGGCAATTTGTTTTTAAACAAGAGGAGAAGGAGGTACTTTCCCCCCACTACAATTATTTGCAGAACTCATTGTCACAGCATGTTGTGAAGGCAGAAATTTAAAACAGATTAGTGCGTGATTGATGAATTTAGAAAGGAAAGTCTGTCAAGAGCTCTTAAACAAAGGTGCAGACATGACTTTCGTGCTCTAAGTCCTTGAACTGGAGCCTGCCAAAAGCTGGGAGGGATTGCTGTCTTACTAAGACTTTCCCCCCAAGCATTACTACTGGCTGCTGGTAGAGATAGGATGCGGGGCTAAACCATATCTCTGGCTGGAATCATCGGGGCAAAATCTTATGTTCCAGGTCCAGGAATCTTCAGCAGATTGTGCAGCCCTGGGAAGCCCATTTTTTTCATGCCCATTTCCCCAGGTTGTGAGGAATCATCTACAAGCAGCACCTGCTGAAACCACAAGACAAAGGTTTGCTTCCTTTGGGTTAGCTGTGGCTAACCCAAAACTTCACCGACATTGAACAAGAAAATTAACTAACTTCTGTTTCATGTCCTGGCACCAAAAGCCTCATTAGAGCCAAGTTACACAAGATCTCCCGTCTCCCGCTTCAGTTGGCCCAGTTCAATTATGGTGCTGTGCTGGCAAATCTGAAAGCTGTTTGAGAAGCTGCACAGCCTTTGAAAAGCAGTAGCAGGAGGGGATGAGGAAGATGAAGGAGGAAGAAGAAACAGTCCACTCTTCTCCTGCAGGGACTTAGAAGCTGATCAGCACGGGAAGGCACTACAGACAGCATTAAAGCTTGTTCTGCCTTCATGTCCCATACCACTCATGCAGCTCTCCTCCTGAGAATCTCCTAAAATGGATGGCTGGCAAACTATGAACCTGGAAGATGACAACAGAAGGGCCTCTTTATGAGATTTATGAAGCACTAACAGATTTGTGCTGCCACTCATACGGTGAGATATAAGCCCACTTGCACAGCTTTACCTCCACATTACAAATACAACTGTATTTTGTGCCTAGCAGCTAACCCGACAGATTTCTCATCTGTTGTTAAAAACACACTTAAAGTGCCCTAAAGAAAGCATGTGAACTTCGGGTCTCATTCAGAAATACTCAGTGTGCTTCCAGGGAGAAATAAATTCCTGTTGCTCAGGATCACCCATTTTTGGCTCAAGAACGTAGAAAATACTAGCTGAGGTGTGCTTTTTCTCTTGGGAGAAACTGCAAGACCTGAAACACAGGGAAAATCCTCCCCCTGAAACACGCTGGGGATCAATCACAAAGAAACCTTCAGGAACCTTCGGCTCCTGCTGCTTCCTACCACAGGCTTACATGGGAGCAGATGCCCACATTTTCCTCTTCCTGAGCTGAAGACAACAGTAGCCCTAACTCTTAACATGATTTGAAGTACATCTGAGCAGCCTGTTAAACACCAAACACTGAGGTGCCTCATGCTGTTGTGTGAAGAGGCCAACCCTCCCTTGTCAGAGGGCAGCTCGGTTGTCTCAGCTCAGGGATTACCCCACAAATATCAATCCAGGCACCCAGATGACTTCTCCAGTGACTCTCCTCGACTTCAAAACAGCATCTAGTTATAGAGATAACTAGTCAAGTTATATTGCCAAAGGGCAACTCTTTCAGAGCACCAACACATGTAACTGCCGCCCTGCCTCTCATGCTAACACCACGTTACCACAACGCTCTGCCTCATCGACACATTTCTGCAAAACTGTAGAAGCATCTAGGACTACATCTCTAGTCTAGCTCTCGGTACCTCCTCTCTCTCTCTCTACATGTCTCTGAGTTATCACTAATTCTGAAACTAAGGAAATCGAGGCCCTGGAGTGTGTCCAGAGCAGGGCCATGGAGCTGGTGAAGGGCCTGGAGCACAAGGCCTGTGAGGAGCGGCTGAGGGAGCTGGGGGTGTTTGGTCTGGGGAAGAGGAGGCTCAGGGGAGACCTCATTGCTCTCAGTAATTAATGATAGGACTAGAGGGAATGGCCTCAAGTTGCTCCAGGGGAGGTTCAGGTTGGCAATGAGGAGACATTTCTGCTCAGAAGGAGCAGTCAGGCACTGGGACGGGTTGCCCAGGGAGGTGGTGGAGTCACCGTCCCTGGGGGTGTTCAAGGAGAGGTTGGACGTGGTGCTTGGGGACATGGTTTAGTGGGTGACATTGGTGGTAGGGGATGGTTGAACCAGGTGATCTTGGAGGGCTTTCCCAACCCTAACGATTCTATAATAAAGTAAAAGCACTGCTGCTTTGTTTCTGAACAGGCAAAATGAGGCATGTCCCCACAAACATTTCACTGGTACTATGCTGGAACTTCACAGTGCTAGAAGAGATCAGAATACGTGACTCCAGATCATTCAACAGCAGGTAATTTATTATTCCAGGGCCACTTTTAGCCAACCAGTCCAACTGGACAGAGACTGGCCATTAAATGTCGTGACCTGAACTTTCCTATAAACACCCAGAATCACGCTGTTTCAGCTATGGGATCCCCCACCAGGCACTTCCAATCCTAAACAGATTTAGGAAAAACAGACTTCATTAGTACGGTCATCTATTTATTCCAACTAGAAGATATTTGAAAGCCCTTACAAAATGAAGAACAGGCCAGTTTTTCCCTCGGGCCACTTAGCAGGTCAGTAGTTACCTTGTTCCATGCTCCTGTGCTTTCAACACTAACTCTTCCCCTTTTGTACTAAACATATATTCAAAATCAGCCTTAACAACTTCCTCTGCATTACAGACCTTTTGAAGTTAATGTCAAGATATATTTGTCTGTCCCGTTTTTTTTTTCAGCCCCTGAAATTCCTCTCATGTTTCCAATTTCAGCAGCTTATGATCCTGGTATTATTCAAACAAACCCTAGGAAGGAATGGAAATAATGCTGCATCAAGCTCCACGGCTCTCTGCAAGACCTCCTCACCAGCAGGAATCTCCACCATGGTCGTTCCCTTTGCCCAGACATATTCCTAAGATGTTTGGTGTTACGTACCATTGCCTGGAGAGTTTTTCTGGGGGTACTGACCCTCCTGCCCCGTTTGTTTCTATATACAGCCTCTAGATTTTGCTCCTCTGAACTGTTGGAGGTTCAACACAGAGTATCTACCAGGTGTCTCTGCAATCACCAAGCCTTTTCCCTATGCAGGTTCAATTAGCAAGTCAAGACACCGTAGCTAAGAATGCTTTCCAGGCAAATTTGCTAAACCATCTTGGTATCAATAACAGACCATTTACTGTCATAAAAGACAGGATTTTTAAATATTCTTCTATCTGCCTTTCAGGAATCACTCAGTCAGACAATAAAGCCCACCACCAGCAGTGCTGCAACCGCTGAGCACAAGCCTCTGTGTTTGGTCTGACAAGACCTTTGTTAAGGAAAAAAAAAAACTTTCAGAGACTATTGTTTCACCTAAACAAAAGGGTATTTAACTGCACTCCCATTTAACCCAGATGGGAAGCTACTGTCATGCCAGCCTTGTTGGGGAGGGGCTGTGACTAGCTATAAATCAAAGATGAATATTTTGAGAATCACTGCCACCAGAGTAACAATCCCTTCCAGACCCAACTGCACAAAGAGGAAGTGCTGAAATTTTCATACTGGTAACAGAAGTCAAAAGACATGGTTATACTAAGCTGCCCAACTTCACGGATCAAAGAGTACACCAGCAATATTTTACAAAGTCTCACTATTGTAAAATCAAGGCTTGGATGGAACCACAAAGGGAGAAGTTGGAGGAAGAAGGGAGAAGAAGGGGATGAGAAAAACACTGAAAAAAACTACCAAAAAAAAAATCTACTCTTCACATTGTCAAGAGTGTTCCTTTATCCTCCAGCTTCACTAAGACCTGAAGGAAAAACAGTCTGGGACTACAAAGAAAAATGGAGACTGAGCTCTTGCCCACTCTGAAAAGGAAAGTTCAGAAAAAGTTCACAGCCCTTTTCAATTTCTTTAAGTGTATATGAGATTGATTAAGCTTACTTCCAGACTTGCACTGTTGAAGGAGCCTCTCTAAAATCACAGGGCAGAGTAGACCTCGACTCCAAGCATCATTTGGTCAGAGTCACAGAAATCTTCCTAGTCTGCACAAAGGAAAATTGAGCTCAGAAGTGTGAATGGATCTGCTGCTGCTTATATAAATGGCATTTTGCTATAACATGTTTTTAAATAAACTGTCTGCTCCCTTCCTCAAAAAGTTGAGGTTATCACAGCAAGGAGACAAGTAAAAAATAAACATGCCCACAACAGCCTACGGTTTCCAGGAATTGTGCTTGTAGCTTACTTTACTCTCCCCACAACATGTGAAATGTCAGGAAACTCAAGTTCACATGTGTAGGGGGACAGAAATCTCACCTGAACACACAGTCAGTCTTGCACAAAGTAGTCTGTAGGGGAAAATGAGGTGAAAGTCTCAAAACCACACAAAAATGAGCACATCTAAGGCACGTCCAAAGTCCATACCTCTGATGAGATATCAAATTTTTTTTTCCTAATAGTCTAAGACTGTTTTTGAAGAATTTTTAATTATCTTTATGGTTTACGGTCCAAATGAAAGAAGGATAACACAGATGGTTTAAGTCATTACTGAAAAGTAAATGTATTAGTAAGCACAAAAACTTCCACCATGACTGCTTCCTCTAAGCTCCTTTCTAACAACTGATACATCCCACAAAGATTCATCTGCAATTATGGTCTTTACATTTACTTTAGTACCTCTTTTTTTCCCTAACCAGCCAGCTACACAGTATTTATACACATTTCCAAGTGTTACATAGTCATGTTTACATTTATTGCTTTTATACACTCTTTGTGTTATAAATTAGCAGTTGATTCATTTCTTTATACCGAGATGCTAATTTTACTTGGCTTTCAGCACACTGCACTTGGAAGGAACTAAATTTAAAACACTAAGATGCCCTAAAAGTCACCTTAAAAATGCATAGGAAAACAAAAAAATGCATATCTCAAACGTGGCTACTATTTAAAACAAAATGATTTATGATACAATGGAAAGATTAAGGTTTGGTGACCAGAATTAATTTTTCAATTCACTAATTGTCAAATTTACAAAAATATTGTGAAATTGTATTAGGTATGTAACAAACAGTAAGGCTGTGAGATACCTAATTTGCACGGTGCCTTCAGTCAGATGGCCGGAGTTCTTCACATACTTTAAGCATTAATGCACATAATCCTAATTTTCTCCCATCTGATTATCTTGTTCAAAGATTAAAAAAGGATAAAGGAAGAAGAAAGCTCTCCTGCTTTCTGAGCTCCCAAATGAATTCTCAATCCTGAGTTTATTCAGCATGAGAATATTCCCTCTGTGTCTGGTAGCCAAATTGAAATCAAATGCACAATGCAGAAGCTTTTCTGCCTCTCATAACATGAAAATACTTGCATTTCCGAAAATGCAAAAAACAGAGCTCTATCCAACGTAAAGACACTAAAAATGTATAGGGCATCTCCCTTTCAGCTGCCTTTTGTATTTTAAATGATTGCATGCACTGAAAAAGGTGCATTTTTGACCTGCTTCATTTGAGTCACTGATACAAAGCATTGTATTTAAGGGAAAATAACAGGTACAGGTAAGGCCTTTGGAGCAGTAATTATGGTTCAAATTTAACCTGCCAGTTTCATTTTTAACGTTTAAAAAACATATGTTTACACTGTTTTTTTTATCTACCCTATTGTCAACCTGCTTACCATCCACAGCTGTGCCTCCTCCCAAACACTGTACTAAATGCCGCAGCCATCTCACCTTGCTGATTTTAAATTAAGGTTTCCGAGGTGTTGCCTCCATACCGAAATATTTTGTTTTCTCGAAATCCTGGTAAAATACTCAAAAAGTGCTGCCAGCATTTGTGATCTGACTTCTCATGACAGTTTCAAGACAACTCGTCCAAGAAGTTGAAAATTTTCTCTTCCCTTTTTCCGGAGCTTTGACAACTCCTCGTTCCAGCTCTCTCTGCAGCTGTGCTGCCACAGCAGGGATGGCACAGGATGAGACCACAAATGAACATTGTGCATTGCAACCAGGAGATTCCCAACCCATCTATGCACAAATTGCCCATAAGAAAGCGGGAATGCTTCAGAAAGAGGGATGCTTCCCTACTGGTTTGGAAAGAAATGGTAATGGCTTCCACATTTCTTCTACATCTGGTTGTTGTTTACGGTTACAGAAGTGAAAATATGCCTCAATTTCTCTTTTTTTCAGCCCGCAGAGACCAAATTTCAAGTTGCAGTATGCAACTGGAACATCAGCTTTTCTGGTTTACGGTACAGATCCTCTTGGAAGAGAGAAGGTTATACAGGAGTAAAACAAAAGAGGTACGTGTTGGAAGACAGCCTGTTTACCTGGAGAGAATAAAAGGCTCACACCAGGAAGTATGTTGTCCTAATCATGCTAAAACAAACTCTAAATACGAACCAGTCTGTTTGTTTTCTAGCTTTGCAGTAGTTTTGATAAGCTCTACTTACTGTTAGAGATTACAGAAGCAGAACTCATTTTGATCAGTGACCGTACCACAGTACTGAACAGCCACCAACATGCTTAATCTTTGCAATACAGGAGTACAGGAAATAAAAAGAAAGAAAAAAAAGACCACATACAACACACATGCTGATGTCCAGCAAGCCCTAATCCTTCCCTTTTCCCAGTGAGATGTCCCCAGATCACCTCCAGCAGCCAGAGAAAACAGCACTATTCGCAGTCCGTGCAGCGCAGCGAGGTCAGCAGGAGCATCCTATGGGTACAGGACAAACTCCTCCCACCCTTCAGTTATCCACCATGTTGAAGGCCAAACTCCAGCGTTTTCCCATCCACTTTATCTCCTGGGTTTGCTCTGATGGATCCCGTGCTTCATCCCCACTTCCAAGCCTACGCAGTTCTCCCTGTACCATTGCATCAGAAAGCTCAGCGCCTAAGCAAATTACCCTTCTCTGCTCACTGAGTCAACTTTAAATAAAGCTGCTAGAAAAACCATCGAGGTTATTACTAAACAAAGCAGACGCAGTCATGACCCTGGCATTTTCACCCTTCTCGCAATAAAGTCTTGCAACTGCTGCTGTGAGTAGTTAGTCAGAGGTGGAGAATACGAACTATGCGCACAGTTTGGGAGACTGGTGGCTTGCTTCCCATCTGTCTGAAGTGCCTACGATGGGGAAACAGATAAACAACACGATCTATTTATGAAGTTGTTGGATCTTTTTGGTTAAGGAAAAGAACTGGGACTTCCTTACTTTCTTTTTAATAGAAGAAAATGTAATTTAAAAAAAAAAAAAAGGAAAGAAAGAAAAAAAAAAGTAGAGCCATGAATATTCATTCCATTTAAAGTCTTTTCCCCAAAGTTAGTAAATTCTGAGCAAGAAAGACCAGCAGAACAGCCAGATTCAGTACTGCTTTAAGGAAATAGTGTGTTATCACAGCCCTCAGCCCTACAAAGTGACTCCAACTTCCAGCACGTTCTGCAAAAACGAGATATATTTCAGGCAGCTTTCTTAATGGATTCATTCAGCGAGGAGCCTTCAGTTGCATTCATCTAATCAAAAAAAAAACATATCAAATGTAGTGGCTGTCTCTGTCAACAAGGAATACAGACATCCTGCCAAGCAGTGGAGAACCTGATAATGGATGCAAGGAATAGTGACACCTTCCGAAACTCCTGCAGCAAGATCAAGCTTGCTTGAAGGCTCTCAGAGGTATCCAAGTGAACTCCTTATTAAAAGCAGTTCTTTAAAAATAAGTTTGATGTTTTAAAGCTTTCATAGTCTTAACACGTTTCCAGCAATATCTGTGTTCCACTAACATTTTTTGGTATTTTATTCCCCTTTTTGTCTCTAGCATACCCAAGAAATTACAAGATATGCTTCTGCTATCAACCTCCAGCTCTGAAAACAGAGAGAAACTAACCAAAACAGGCCATCACGGATCTATGCCTTAATGAGGCAGATCAAATGACTAAACACATGGCGACAAAAGGGAACCTCGAGGTTATTCATCACAAACTGCTTCAGCTCGGCGTAAAGATAAGTAACTACATTTCAAGGTAAAATAATTAAAAATAAAAAAAAAGTATAGAGTGTTTTGTAGAGCAAGGAAAGTAGTAGTTCAAACTGAAATATTAACATTCAGAAGCAAAGAGACTGACAGACATCATGATTCAGGGCCCAGGTTACCCATGATCTGTCCCAAAAGCCAGTTAACAGAAAGCCAAACCACCGAAGAGCTCCCTCCCGCAGGTAACGCCGTGCCAGAGCAGCAAGGAAGGAGCCGTTTGCAGGATAATGAAGCACACGGGCATAAAAAGGATGTGGTCTGCAAGTTGAGTAGGAAGTTTAGAGATTTTAGGAAGAATTAGAGCGCTTTTACATAGGCCAATTTACCAGCAGGAAAAATCCCCAGCAGTAAGATCATAAACTACCCAGTACTTTCTTTTTTTTTTCTCCTCTTAATGGAAGCGGTGGTATTTATGACATCTGAAAGAAGCCTGAACAAAAACATCAGCCCTTATAGGGAGTACCCTTGAATAAGATTATGGATACACAAAAGACAATTTAGGACAACTGCCAAAATTCCTACAAACACTGGCTCTAGCCTGCAGTTACCTAAAACTGAAAATACAGCTAGGCAGGCAATGGAAATGAGAAACAGGAATCTCACTTTACAAATCACTGAACAAAAATTTAAGCCGATAACATCAGTGATAATTATCAGTCAGAATATAACGTCCTGTCCACCACAAAGTAAATGATCCATGGCTACTCCTCAAGGTTAAGTGACAGGAAAAAATATTGACTTGAAAATCTGTGATAAAAAAAAAATAAAACAAGGATGGATTTCTCTTTGTGGAAGAATGACTGATTAAAAAATAACCATAATCTGAGACAGTGACTTTCAAAAGAATCAGGCTATTGATAATTATTTCACAATCAGTGCATGCGTTCTTCCTTCTTAATCACAGTACAGAATAAGGTATATATAGCACTTACATGGCAATATAAAGCTTTTAAAGGCCATTTACACTTTTCATCTTGTGATGATCACCAAGAAAATCTTCAGTTGACTTTATGCTGCCACAGGGAGGAAGGGAAAAAGCTTCCAACACATCCATCAAGACAACTATCCAATCCCAAGCTTGCCATTGCCAGTTTACCCAAGTCATACCAATCGTATACAGGATCTATTGCAACATTTAAAGGCATCTTGCTAAAGAAATATATAAAAATAGTCTTATGTATATTAAAAAAAAAAAAACCACAAAACAGGTAAGTCTCCAAAGATTTGCATGCCTTACTTACTGTTCAGAAAGCTGGAAGAATAGCAGAAAAATAGTATTATTCAAAACCTGCATGCTTACACTTTTGTTGAGGATGTAAATCCTCAGCAGCTAACAAGTTCCAGGTCTCTGTATCAGCAACTGTTTTGGCTATAGGCTCACCAAAACTTTACAAAACGTAACCAGTGTGTCCTTCCATCTCATCGTCTCATCAGCGAAAAAGATTAATACAGACATTATGGATAAATACTGCAGAATGCGGTCACAGACGGTAAGTGAATTAAAAAAGGGGGGTTGGAAGCAAAAATGTGCATAGAATTCAAGGGGAAAAGCCAAGTAAATATTGTACAAATCATCAGTAGCACCAGGTTAGGGAAATACCAAATGGTTCTTACTAATTGAACACGTAATAAAATTAGAAATTGGAACCCACCTTTGTTAAAGGACTGATTTAGACTGCAAAGTGTTAGATTTATTTGCCCTTTATTTCATGAGGAAAAGAAGAAAGAAAATTAATTATCTTCTACACCAAGAGTATAGACATTAGTGAATTTTGAGTGGGGTAGAGATGGGGAAAATAAAGGGTAGGTGGAAGTAATGAGCAGGAGAAACGGGCTGCTGTTCTTCCCTCAAATATGAACTGATGGCATATTGGGTAAGAATAATCACCCCTCCACAGTTTCATGCATTTAAAAGCCAAGACTTTTGCTTGTGAACTGTCCCCATCGATTCTGATTCCCTGAAGGCAATGTTAGGAAGCGAGCTGCCCCCATGCTCCCAAACTTTGGCGAGAGCTGCAGGCACACAGCAAGCCACGGGCTGCTTCCAGAGGCCGTCCTGTCTCTTCCAGAAGACCACGGATGTTTTATCAGGATATCTGCTTCCCGTACTAACAACGGGCCTGTTTCATGCTTGCTGCCCTGCGACTTGAATATAAAAGCGGATCTCCCTTCTCTTGATGCTTCAGGACACCGAGGAGGGACAGGTCCGGCCGCACAGAGAGCAGCAGCCAGCCCTGGCCCCACGCCCGGCCGAGGAGCTGCTCCATCCAACCCACGCAGCGAGCATTAAAATTTCTTTTCCATTGAAACTTCTTTCCTATGAAGACTTCTTTCCCAGCCGAGGCACACGAGGCAGAGCCCTCCAAGCAAGCACCCTGCTCGCTGCTGTTCCTTGCAGCACAAGGAATTTGATTAAGCTTCCTCGACGGGAGAGAGCTAAATAAACACTGTAAATTAAACAAAACTATGCTGATGATCTCGGCGCAATTACTTCCAATTGATTTGAGTCTTTATTGTCCCCTCAAGCTTTTCGCTTCGCAGATGAAACAGGATCAGGCCGTACTGGAGGAATACCAAAGGAGGAGTTATGAAACTTTCCTTGAACACTTTGAAAAGCGACCAAACTAGCTTTTCTTCCTGACGAGATTCCAATTAAACTGAGCCTGGAAGTCTAATGAAAGACCAGGCTTTTCCAAGACTTGTCGCAGGCAAGCGCGCTAATGCTTAGAATAAATTCAGTCATCGGTTAGCGCACGCACACACACACACACACACACACACAAATTATAAATTGCTGCAGCGTATTTTATTTCACAAGAGTCGGGCCGTGCCAAAAGACTTCAGGAAACTTTTAGCCGGCTGATATCATATAATCCAACTCTCAGGCATTTCAGCCTCCTCCAAGCCGAGCCAAGCTGCCGCTGGATTGCAAAAGGCAGCACATGCACAACACGCGCAGCAGGGCTGCTGACTGCAGCTCGGTTAGTCCATGGGAAGAGAAAAGCGCTCCTGGGAACACCTCCGCAGAAAAATCCTGGAGGTTACCTGCAGCTTTTCAAATATCCTCTTAGGTCCTGTTATAAGTTACCAGGTTGGTTTTATAACTAATGTTCAGATAATAATTTCATTAGGCTCAACCTACTTGCGAGGGCCAGACCTATTATTCTGATTAATCTTCTCTTCCAGGTCTCCAAATCGCATTTTCCTTGCCAAGCTGGAACCCTTCTCAGAACTGCAATCCCTAAAAGGCACTTTGCTCCGAGGAGAGCCCAGACCAGTTGATGAAGCAAGGCTTTACAATTTCTAGAAGCGTTTTACGTTTTTCTGTAGACATTGCGTAGATGTGTAGCTACCCTTTTCCCTTCATGGCACACACCCAAACTTCAGTTCCAATCCTTTTAAGTGGAAGGAACTTTGCTTGGGTTGAGGGGACTTTTTATTTTGACAGAAACAGGCAGGGAAGTAGAACAGACACTCTTCCTCGGGATTTTTTCTACTGAGTCACGTTTATGCTAAAAACTCTGAGATTTCTCAAAGGACAGACATCATCTTATCCTGCAGCTAGAAATATCCTCAGTAACACAGATTTTTGCAGAGATTTCATGCCCTGAGAAGAAAGGGTAGACCCAGCTCTTGCTCTTATTTTTTTACACAACGCTGGAAGGGAAAACGTAGTTGTGCTATTTACATCCACCCATCCCCACTCCAACAACTCACCATTTACAGTTAACTGCTTCAGCTTTCATCGGGTTATTCTTTGCCCATAGAGTAGCTGTTCTGTTCTCATTGCATGGCCTAGCTGCTGTTTTACGTAAAGAACAACATAAAATGCAATTTTCAAACATTACCCTGGCTTTAATAAAAGGAAATCTGAAGGAAATTTCTCAAGTTTTATCTAGTGTCCCATGAAATTT
The DNA here is from genome assembly GCF_964035555.1 of Netta rufina. Classification (NCBI taxonomy): domain Eukaryota; kingdom Metazoa; phylum Chordata; class Aves; order Anseriformes; family Anatidae; genus Netta; species Netta rufina. The sequence goes on along the minus strand of NC_140123.1, from coordinate 55,176,387 downwards.
CACCAATGGATGTAAGAGTCAACGCAACCCTAACAAATACACGATTATGGACAACACTGCATTCAGTTTTAATCCTTTCAATTACATGTCTGAATTTCTTCAATATATAATCAGGATGGGGGTTTGTTCTTGTTGTTGGCGTTTTTTTTTTTCTTCTGTTTTTTAAAATCAGAGAAAAAACGAGAAGTCTATGGCTTGGTTCCAGAAAAGAAAATGCTTCTGACCTGCACGTTCTCAGTGTTTGTACAAACAGATACACACACACATCACTCCGTCACAGCGATGATCTAATTTTTCGGTCATACACTTGTCGTGTGCCGCTGTTAGTCCCTGGCTCTCCCCCATCATGTACTTTCTCTTCATTCGGGAAGACAGGAATGGCTTTCCTGGGCTTGGTTCTCTCAAGCAGAGAGCTACCATCAAGTGTCATTTGCTCGTCCATTGCTTCCAATGATCCTTGAAGCGTTATTACAGCTAGAAACCGCTCCAGTGATTCCTCTGGTGCCTTAAGCGTGCGCTCAGTGCACACAGCATCGAGGGAGAAATGCTCGTGTGCAAGGTATTGCCTGATCGACATTTTCTCAGTTCAGGCTCAGGACCTGCCCTTGGGGTGCTCTTCAGCAGATGGACAACCGGGGATGAGCTTCAGGTGGACACCCAGCTCTGGCTTTGGGGCTTTATGGGATAGCAGCACCCTGCTCGTGGTTAGGGGAGGCACTCCCTGGTGGCCAAAGGATCTTGTGCCTGGTGTCAGTGCGGCCACGGCTTTTGACACAAATTTCACTTTCTGAAGAGCCTGTTCAGCCTGGAGAAGAGAAGACTGAGAGGGGATCTCCTCAATGTGTATAAATACCCGAGGTGTGGGGGACAGAGGGATTTGGCCAACCTCTTTTCAGTGGTTTGTGGGGACAGGACAAGAGGCAATGGCCACAAAATGGAGCCCAGGAAGTTCTGCACCAACATGCAAAAGAACTTCTTCACAGTGAGGGTGACGGAGCACTGGGACAGGCTGGCCAGGGAGGTTGGGGGGTCTCCTCTGGAGATATTCAAGGCCCATCTGGACGCCTACCTGGGCAGCCTGCTCTGAGGAACCTGCTTTGACAGGGGGGTTGGACCCGACAATCTCTGGAGGTCCCTTCCAGCCCCTACACTTCTGTGATTCCCTTCCTCAGGCCTCTGCCCTACAAAAAGCCGCTGTCCTGAGCACATCCCTCCTGCCTCCTCCCGACACCATCCCACCGCTCACCACACAGCCGGTGGCATGAGGCATCGACACCGACATGACGCCTCAGCCGAGCCATGGGCTGGCCTCAGCCACAGCCACCGGCATCTCCCCTCATCCAGCGCTAATTAAGCTTCGGCTTAATTAAGCCTGGAGTTGCAGATAGAGATTAGTCAGAAACAAAGAGCCGGCATGGCCATCCAAGCCTCGATTGTAAATACCACGACGAAAACTGAGGGAGAAAAACCCGCGCCAGCAAGTCACCACCAGCAACTTCTCTTCTGCTTCACGTCCTCTCTTCCAAGTTCACTTCTGACTCGCTCGTTTTAGGCAAACCGACCCCATGTCCCTGGGACCACTCCATTTGGGACTCGTTTCGAAACTCAAATATTATTAGTAAACGCCGAGCTGTGTGCAGCATTTCGTTACAATGCCTTTTAAAACCTTTTTTACATTCAAATGGCGGAGCCGCTCGTCCTTCTCTCCACTGGAACACCGTCACACCATCTGCTTTCTCTTTGTTTTATGTATTTATTCGCTACCGAGGCACTTTTAGGATATTTTCAGCTAGCTTCAGGTTCAATATTTATTGACCGTGTATTTTAGGAATCCTCTCCTTTCTGTTCCCTTTATATTTCTCTTCATGGTTTCTAGTTCATTTTTCACAGCACCGACAATCGTGCTCAACATTTCAAAGGACACAGGGAAAAAAATGGTTCTGCAACTACACATTACACAATTTTACTTTACACATTACACCACTTAATTCAGCTAAGCTGTAAAAAATGGCTAATGAACACTGGTTACGACAGCACAATCATATAGTTAGTCTTTCGAGATGCACATGCCAATGCCTCTGTTTAAAAAAGAGGAAAAAAAAGCAAGAAAAATATTGGATATTTAATATATCAGAGGCAAACATTAATGTCTTACAACACTAAATGGAGATTTTCGGGAGGAATTTCCATGAAGACAAGACAGGAGCACAGGTCTTCAGATAAAGAGGCTGAAAATTACCTCCAAGGAGGCTATTCCTACATGTTGGCATGAAAAGTGCAGCTTCTATAATGCACTCGGGCAGCTTGGTACATAAAGTTTTACACACTTTTAAATCTCTAGAAGGTCCAGGAACCGAAACCTCCCTCCCTGTTTTCTCTTTAATATCTGTTCTGTTGTTAAGGGCCTGAATACTAACTGCTTGCTAGAAAATAGGAAACTCTCCTGAGGAAAAAATAAAAAGAAAAAGAAAAGCCCAAGCCAGTAACTTCTGCAGACTTTTCCTATTACAAGATCTTTACCTTCCCTTTTAGCCTTGATGTTTGAGAAAATAACCTCAGGCAGGACAAACTAAACAAATCATACTTTTCCTTAATCTGAAAAAGACACCGCTATTATACACCACAGCAAGAGCTGGCCGGAGCCTTCCCAGTTGTAATCACTGTTGCTGCAATCATAAGGCTGCAGAGAATTAGCAAAATAAAAACAAGGCGGACTCATTGCACTTTGATGGTACGCCACGAGCAGCAAACTCCGGGATAATTCAAAGCAGGCTGGAAGGGAAACGAGGGAGAGAAATGGAGGAGCAGAAGAGAAGCCAGCCTCTCCTCCACCCCCAAAGACGCCCCGTCCTCCCTCCCCACCAGCATCCAAAAGCAGGGTGGCCAGGGAAATGCTCCAAGCGTGCCAGATACCTGCTGTGTTCCCAGAGCCGCTGAGCAATGGGAAGCCCTGTTCCAAAGGAGAACAGACTGATATCCCCCCGCAGCCTCTCCTTCCTCTTAACTGAGGTTTATTTTTATTAACGTCGGGGAAAACGCGTACCTAGCGTGAAAGCCCGCTCAGAATTCCTGCCCCAATTTGTGCAGGACAGCCCCAAACCCACCTCAGAAGGGAAAAAGGCTGACACCAAAAACACGCTTGCCGTTTCAAATAATTTCACAGCAACCTTCCGCTCCCCTGAACTTCCAGGCCAGGGCAGACCTGCCGAACAGGAAGCCTCATTATTGCAGCATGTGCAACCCAGGCGATAGGGAGTTTCGCAGTAAAACTGATAAGGAGAGACATGAAGGACTAACGAGCAGGCTGCCCGCGCTCCTTCGCGGGGCGAGCAGAGGTCCCCGCAGAACACCTTGGGTATTGTTCAGCGGGGAGCCGGGGACTGGGACACGTCCAAAAATAACAGGCAGGGACGCATGGAAGAAATGAACACCACGTCTGAGGCTCGAGCGCTTAATCCAGGCACGGAAAAAAAATAAAATATATATATTTGAGGGAGAGTAACCGACAGGAAAAAAAAAAAAAGTGTGATGCTGAGCAGAAAGAGCCAATTAAATGTACACAGGTTACTGAGCAGCAGGACCCTCTTCGTGCTGTTGGATCGCCAGCCCCAGCGCCACATCTGCTGCTGGAATAAATTGACAAATCTCTTCGTGACCTGTGCCTGGGGTGCAGGTGACTGAAAATGAGGGTCCTTGATTGAGGAGACGCAGTCGGCAGCGTTACCAGCGATCAACCAACCGGTCCTGCAGTGATCAGGAGCCGAGGAGGCAGAAAGGCCAGCAGCGGCCAGCAGAAGCAGCAGCCCCTGGGAGGGAGAAGGAAGCACATGGGACTTGGTATTGTTTGCTGTTCCTGATAGGTTTTCCAGCTTACCAGTAAGTCATCTTTTGACCTAGAAAAAAAAAACGAAAAACACAAACCACGTGCTCTTCCCTGGCTGTATTTGGCACCAGACGATCCTGGTACCCTAGCAGCCCGTCCTTGGAGCAGCAATAGCATTTCCTCCACGGCCTGAACTCAGAGTTGTTGCTTCAGGTATTGATGTCTTGCTAGAATATCCCTGTTCAGAAAGTCACAGCTTCTCCTCAGACACAGTGAGGAGACGTATCTCCATCTCCATCTCCAGGATTTCTGTAATACCTTGGGTGGGATCCACAGAGATGTGCTGGGGTGTCCTGCAGGAGGGGGGAGAGGCCCCACAACATCTTTTCTCTTCTGTGCTGATGTACCCAACGAGGGAGAGAGCTTGGAAGTTAACTTTAAAGCAACTTAAAGAGTCTCCCAAGACGGCAGAATCACGTGCCAAATGGAGTGGAACAACCTCTTAACGCGCTTTCATCGTGGCAAATTCGGTCACCCTGCAAGCTCCAAAACGTCGCTTTGGCCCTGATGCAAAGCCAACGGAAAGAAACTGGGATTGAAATCATCAGGAACAGTACTACTCGTTTTAGAAATCTTGCACCAAGGGATAGCAGACTCTGGCTTCGGTGTTAGGGTGGGGAAGAAAGAAAAAAATCCATATCTATTTTTCAAGGCAAGCAGCAGAGCAAGGCAAGGCACCAGCAGCGAGGGAAGCAGCAGCACTGCCTCCTTCCTTTCAACAGGCTTCAGCATGACCCCTGCTTAATAACCTGGGGTACAAAACACAGTCTGCAAACACCATTAAGATACCATCCACCCCTTGCAAGAATTCCTCGTGACCAGTACCAAACGTGCATTGTACAGCACTCTTCTCCTGCGAAGCTCAGTATCCAAACGCCATGACTTCAATTTATGCTCTTTGCTCCACTTATAAAGCAACACCGAAGCAGATTTTACTGTACAGAACTCACCACCTCACATCCAAGGGCATGTTACAAAAAAATCACAATCCCCCCCCAGGATCAAGAGAAAGCAGTACTCCAGCACCTCCATGAATTTCCCCAACAGGTTTTATTTTATTTGAACAGCAGCTAACAGAGACCATTCTTTCTCCTTAAGCCCCTTTTTCAAACATCCAAACCCTCAAAATTATTCCCCCACAATGTCCAGATTAAAAGAAAAAAAAGGAATTTCGAACCCTGCGTATCAAGTCCCCCCAAAAGGCGGATCACATTTTCCCTTCTCACAACATTTAATCAACTCCGTCTCACCGCAGACAAGGCTAAAGAGCTCATAATGCTGCAATTGATTACAAACAAGATAGTGCCCGCATCTGAGGGAGCCTGACCTAATTGTCTGACTCATCTACATTTCTGCAGGCCAAATTTACTGACATTTTGCGCAAACCCAAAGCTGACTGAGCCCAGTGACCTTTTATACCCCTGTCATTAGTCTTCCGTGCCTCCCCAGCCAGAAAAGCGAGTCGCCCCTTTACTCTGCCTAAGTCAGCAGCCCGGCTGTAAACTGTAAACTAAACTTCACAGCCCGCTCGGCACCTACCCGTCAGCGAAGTACAAAAAGCACCAACCAAAAAAGCCCCACCATGTGAAACACCCAAGCTGCAACCTTTCAAGGTCATGAAATTAAGCCTGGAAAGGCCCCCGTAAGATAAACATGCCAGTTTCTAAAAGCAGCAGGAAAACAAGCAAGGCGACTTGGTGGGCAAACTCTAAAAACAGGATTTTTATCGTGCTTTCCTAAAAAAAGGACAATATAAAATAAGGACGTTGGCATAGACATGGACCATGAAAAAACAATGGGAGCATGGGGGGGAGGAACAGAACCCCAAAGCAGTAAGTTTAATCTCTTCCACTAACTTCACAGCACAGAATGAAAAAGACAAAGCCCATACCCTGATCGTGCACTAGAATATAACCAGGATTCGTAACACAGCAATTTAACTACCGAAAATATTCCCTGGAACTTCATTTAGGTGCATTATCAAGTTCTGCCCTTCGATCCTACAGCTGCAATAAAAACTTCCTGATTTTTTAATAGATGATGATGATGAGTGGATTGTATCGAAGTCCTGGATCCAGACCTCCACCACGGCCAGCAAGACACGGACCTGTGATTCCCCAAGAGAAGCAGCAGGGAGAACTGGGCGAGAGCACTGAGACATGCTTCAAATAAGGGGAAATTTAGGAAAGGGGGATGGACACAGAACACGCAGGCGCAGCTGGCAACCTGCAGGTGATTCTCCACCCCCTGGACTGCCAGCCCTGAAGTTTTTCTGCCCAGCCACTGGATTTCCACTTTAAGCACTGAAAACATGGACCACCCTTCCCCAGTTTTATCCTCTAGCAGAGTCCAGGCTGGGGGGTCACCACATTCGTCAACCTCTTTCAGAAATCCTAGCCCAAGAGCACGTCAGTGATTTAATGCAAAGATGCTTCAAGGCAAAAAAAAAAAAAAAAAGCAAGTTTTGTGCAACTCCATCACCAAAGATACAGAACACAAAAAACTGCCAGCACTGGCAGTCTCATCTTCATTAGCACTGAGGATTTTATGTTTTTTTTTTTAAATGAAATGCCAGCTTTCATCGTAGATGAATTTCTTAAGTGGAAGCTTGGATTTTTTCCTAAGTCAAATTAATCTAAAATCAGCGGGGAAAAAACTCTGAATAGTTCTATAACTTTAGAATTCTCCATTTGAATTTTAATGCAGAAATGAATCTCCAAGAGCGAGTCTTTTCCTTTTCTTTTTTTAAAACTGTCACATTTAAGCAGCATTTCCCCTTTGGTCATTCATCACCCACAATCTTCTTTCAAAAAGAAAAAAAAAAAACGGGTTGTAAGTACCAAGTTTTAAGACACTGATTGCACAATGACTAATGAACTGTGTCAACTTGAGGAAGAAAAAAAAAAAAGAGGGAAAAAAAAAGATTTCTGATTTGAAATCCAGCCATTAAGTAAAAGTCAGGCTTTGCTGTCCCACATTCGGTCTCTTACCAACTTTTGACATTTTGAAGCCGCGTGTCACGGCGTGTGAAGCCTGCTGCCCGCTCTCCTCGTGTACTTGCCTCAGCCAAGACAACAGAGCGCAGGAGGAAAAAAATGATTTAATTGCCCATCCTGAAGACTTTGCAAGAGGCAAGCAGAGCTTTCTAACCCCTTCCCACGAGGCCGGCAGCTGGCCCTGCTGCCAACAACCCCTTCCACGGCTAAATCTGAGCTTCGGTCTGCGGGGAAAAAAACGAACCAGGCGTCTGGGCAGACTTACCAGCATCGGAACTTGCAAGAATAGCAGTGGTGCGTTAGGTACAAACCCTCACCCTCGCTGTTTAGGGGAAAAGGAGGCTCTGGAGCTGAAGCACGGCCACCAGAGCGATGGATTAGCGAGGCAGGAGGCCACGGGGGATCCCGGCCCATGGACTGCCCGTCCCGGCGTGCACCCGCTGGCGGCCCTCGGAGCACACGTGCGGCGGGGCTAAGAGGATTCCCCGCTCCCAGAGAGCTGCTGAACGGCTCCAGCCCGAGCCAGACACCGCGGATCTCCAGCGGAGGGGAGGGAAAATAAAGAAATGGGAATAAAAAAATGGGGTCTTGATTCAGCAGAAGGTTTGGGGCTCTGCTCAGGCGGACCGCCGGAGAGTTGTATGGCTGCTGGCTCGACGCCAGTGTCAACCGCCCCGCTGTAAATACGGGCTGCAAGCGACACAAGGAGCAAGAGTCAAAGTGGGTGGGAGAGCGACGGCAGCAGGCACAGCACCCAGCGGGGACATCGTCCTGCCACCGCCGCCGAGGGGACCCCGCGCAGAGCCCCGCGCCGCCCGCTTCATTTCTGTCACGCCAGCAACTTCAATAAAATAAAAATAATCACTAAAACCACCCCGGCAGAGTTTGTGTGCTTTAAAATAAAACAGAGGAGCAGCAAAGACAAGGCCCACACCCCACCAGCTCCCACTCCGGACACGAACTCGCAACCCCCTCCCCCCCCGGGGGGACCCCCTCGGGGCGGGCGCGGCACCCACGGGTGCCCCCCTGGGCAGCCCGGGGGGGCGACCGAAAGCCCCCTCTGCCGCTCTAATGGGATTTAATGGGATTAAGCCGGGCTGAGCAGCGCCCTCGGGGCGCTGTCAGCGGCCGGGGAAGGGGCGGCGGGGCCGGGGGCGCCGCTCCCGGTGCCATTGTTCGCCCTTACCGTGTGCGGGGCGGGGGCTGCCGGGGCTCCTCGCTGAGGCTGCTGCGGGGGCAGTGGCGCTCGGCTCGCCGGAGGTCCGAGCCATTAAAAGCTCCGCGGGGAGGAGAAGGAGGAGAAGGCGGCGGGAGGAGGAGGAGGAGGAGGAGAAGGAGGAGAAGAAGGAGGGCAGCGGGGGGCTCGCAGGAGCAGGGGCGCCATGTCCGGCTGTGCAGGGGGAGCCCGGCTCTGCCGCCCGCCGGGGAGCGGAGCTGAAAGGGGGCGAGGCGGCGGGGGGCAGCCCCTGCTGCCGCCTGCAGCCCGGGGGGAGAGGGAAGGGGAAGGGAAGGGAAGGGCGGCCGCGCCTCCCCTAAGCCTGCCTCCGCCCGGAGGGGGAGCCGCCGGCGGCAGGAGGCGGCCGAGAGCCCCCTCCAGCGACCGCGGGAGGCGGCGGCGCCTCGCCATGGCCGCCCGCCCGCCCCGCCGCCGGCATGAGGGGAGCCGGGCAGGGCGTGAGGGGAGCCCGGCTGGGACCCCTCGGTTCTCCCCGGCCCTGAAAATCAAGAGAAATAAAGGCTGGGTGTGCCAAGGGGAACTCCAGGCGAGGGCTGGGGATGGGGACTGCGCCTCTTGCAGAGCCGCTGCGCATCCATTCCCTCAGAGAAGAAATAAAGCTGTGGCAAAGGAGCTCCCAAACACACCCAGGACCGACACAACCGGCTGCAGACAGCGGCTCTTAAAACACCACTGTCCGTTTCTTAAAGCATTAGGATGTGTCTCCCTTTTTGGCCTTTTCCTGCCTTTTACCCAGTATTTTTTTTTCCTGAAGACGACTTGAGGGTAGAGCACACAAATGGGTGATGCAGAGGAAACGCATCAGGCCTTAGAAGTTCCCTCACGGACTCAGGAGGGAGCAATAAACTAATTGTGCATTTATAAAGTTACTGTCCTGAGCACCCAGCAGCTGTGGGCCATTTGAGGAGCCCAACCGCCATCCCCTGATAGCATATTTTCATCGCTGCAGTAAAGAGAAAAGATACGTGAACACCATAAATATTGTCTCCTCCAAGCCTTGCCCTTGCCAAATCCCCCAAAGACAGATTCCTCTGCTGTCAACAGCAATGCCTCTATGCACAAACACCTCACGACAGATACCTTGGTGTATCTGTAAAAATACGCCGGCCAACCTCACAAGATCAAGAGATCTCCGTTTCTTAGGTCAGCCCCAAAACCTCAGCAAAGTACATGGGTTATTGGCTGAAAGGCTGGAAATTGTCCTTAGCTGTCAATACATGATAAGGCAGTAATTACTGTCATATTCCCCCAGACTTTTTCCCACACAAAACGCATGGTCTATCAATAGAAGACCAAGAGGAATGGCTACCTGCAATTCTAACAAATCCATGATTAAAAACACAGGCATAATTAATAATTTATTTTTTCCCCAAATACCTTGTCAGCAGCTTTAACCGCTAATGAAGGTGCTGTTGCAGTAAGAGCAGTACCACAAGGGTCAGCTGTAGTAGTATTTAGAATTTCCTGGTGCTTTTTTATGTAGGCTTCCAAATCACTGATGCCTCACTCACACCTAACAAAGAGTTGTTGTAGTCGACATCACATGGGTGAGGTCATCTTCAGTGCCTTCCAAGTCTGAGTGACCTTGAAGCTTTTCTCCATGCTAAACAGAAGTAGCAGGTTGCCCTGCTGCTACTGATCATTTACTGCTGAGCTCCAAAAAGCAACAGTAAAATATTATCTTGAATGGTAAGCTTACTGAGCCATCAAAGACACAAAACACTTTGGTCATTTCTCCAGGAGCCACAGACGAGCTTGTGTCTGGTTTATTTACTTGACTCTGTTCTTGAGTCTTCTGGAAATATCAAGCACAGCTAGTGACTGACATCTAAACAGACTTATTTACTGTTTTTCACGGTGTTTATCTAGTAGTCATCTCTCACCCAGCCATTCCCATTGATGCTCTCTACAATTCTAAGCAGAGTTGTTCTAAGCATCTGAAAAGGATTTCTCTCTTGTAAATTACACATGGCAGAAGCTCGTACTCTTCTGGTGTGACTGTGAAGAAAAGCATTCGTCATTGCTGTTAGGTTCCCGTAGTATACAAGGTCACTTTTTTTTTTCTCTGTTGCATGAGATACAGAATTTGTTGGGATGTTAAATAAAAAGGAGAATTTGAGAGAGAGACAGCATCCAGTTTCTTGAAAAAAAAAAAAAAAAAAAAAAAAAACCAGATGAATTTAGAAAAAAAATGGTTCTAGAAGAAAAGGCCATGTTTCTGAAATAAAACACGTAAGGTCTGTCTGCATCCACTGACACGGAGAGGAGAGGAGAGGAGAGGAGAGGAGAGGAGAGGAGAGGAGAGGAGAGGAGAGGAGAGGAGAGGAGAGGAGAGGAGAGGAGGGGAGGGGAGAGGAGGGGAGGGGAGGGGAGGGGAGGGGAGGGGAGGGGAGGGGAGGGGAGGGGAGGGGAGGGGAGGGGAGGGGAGGGGAGGGGAGGGGAGGGGAGGGGAGGGGAGGGGAGGGGAGGGGAGGGGAGGGGAGGGGAGGGGAGGGGAGAGGATTTCAGGTTGAGCAAAACTAAGCTGGCATCACTGTTCACTTCTGCCTTACCTGAGAAGGGAAGACGTGTTACAATGGTAACATCTTGAGACTGCCTCTTTGTGCCTTCTGCCTAATTCCCTGTTAGGAAAGAAATAGCAGCAGCTCCATTGGAATGCAAATACTGCTCCTTGGAAAGCTCTCACTTTTTTACAGCTCTTCTATGTTGGGATGTTTGACAGTTATTTTTTTCATTGAATTCTTCTCCTATTTGCTGTGAGGTTCTAGAGTGCATGTACATGCACAGGTAGTTATGGCAGAGTGCCTGGAAAGTCACATTTTTACCTGCCATAAGATAACTTGTTTGCCTGCTGGTGTACTTTGTCATACTAAATGGTACTCAAAACCCAAGTGCGTGGATTAAGTTATTTGGTCTGGTTTGCACTAACGTCAGACTATGGTTCTTCTGGCCCTAATCTGTGCCTGTTTTCTAAACTACTTCAAAAATGCATTTAGTTCCAATATTTTTTTCTGTTGTATTAAGGAGAGAGGCTGAGGTGCTGCCTTAGTAGAAATCTGGGTATTTCAGCTGCATCTTTTACCTAAGTATTTTTTTTTTATTTTTTCATAAAACATTCCACAGATGTTTTCCCTGGAGCCTGAAATTTTGTTTCAAAGACCCTTTCAGCAAATACTTTTGTGCTAGATTTATCAGTATGTTCCTGCGTAAGTGTGGTTTATGGCTCAATCTTGGAAACCTGCGGCATTTGATTAGTCAGTCTTCGGCCTTCTGTCACATATCTTAATGTTAGTGCTCATAACGTTAGCACGTATCTCTGCTAGTGAGTTAACTTGTGCTAACTCCTATGTCTTCGCTAATTTAGTTTCAAGAGCACAGCAGAATTCTCCATCCAGTTCTTTCAGTCTCATTTCACCATTATTTTTATTACACACTTCCTAGCATACACGCTTCCCCCCACTTCACTGGCTTTTGTTTGCGGTATATTTTTGCTGCAGTCCTCAGTTTAGATCATCATACCACTAGCTTTTCTGGTAAGGTTAGTAATGTTGAACTAACTAGCAAGTCTTCTTGCTTCTGCATCAGAACGCAACATCAAACTATAGCTGGAAGCAACGGTAATTAACAATTTTTATAATACTGTATAAGCCTAGCAGTCAAGCATGTCTTAACTTTGGGGGCCACTTAAGCACTTACAGCCGGTTAATTACCAGATTTTGTTTATTGCCTGCTCATATAAAACTATAAATTAAAAGAGAGCCTTTCAAGGATATATGCAAAACGTTCCCTAGTACTTCCGAATTTATACAGAGAGAGCTTTTGCATATCAAGCGCTTAGAACAAGCCCCCCTCTTTCTCAATAACACTTCAGTATTATTATACAACATCACTTCTGTCATGTGTTGTCATATTTACCTTGTATTGTTTTTGTCTGTTTCAGGGTGAATGCATTTTTTACGTTAGCTGCATATATGTGCCAAGATGATCACCGGTGAAATGGTTAACAGATGAATCGTCCCTGAAGCTTCAGAAAAAGTTCACTTGAAATTAATGAAAAATTTATGCTCCTCAAAACTACATGCGATTGCATCACTTATGCTTACCTCATGCGCACATACAAGGGGAAAAGAAAGGCTCTTTTTTTTTTTAAGAGACTCTGAGAATTCTGAAGCACTCATTACTGGATAAAAATGCCAAAGTACTGCAGTGTAAATTAAAACATTAATAATAAATTAAATTATTACCATTATCTGTAAAAGAATAACGTTTCAAACTGCCAACATGAGAACATTCGAGAAAATAGGAACCAAGGAAAAATACAGAGGTTTGTTAAAAAATAAAAATAGTTGAACATCCATTTGCTATTCACATTCAGGCTTCCCCTCCTAAAAACCATTTTCACCTTCTCTCCCAAAAGAAGGAAGAGCACTGTATATCAAGACAAAATACATATTCCTCCCATGCCAGTATTCCCATCGGAAACACTATACCTCCTCTGTCACGGTAAGGAGAGAGGAGTGATAATGGAAAGAGAAAATATTTGCAGATACGAAATGATTTTACATGTTGAGTACCAAATAAAAATAATACTGAGGAAGAGCTGGCTTCTTCATCAAGTGCCACTGAGCCTGCCACGCAAGATGCAGTGCTGGGCAGGAATCATAGCCCATGATCTCCCTGCTGAATGTGGCTTTCAGAAAACAACCACCCAACCCCATCAATCTTTCAGTACTTCTTCTGAGAGGAAAACCAAATCTGTTGTTTGAAATTTCAGGGGAGCGTGTCCCTAGCGTTCAGGGTTTGAGGTACAACTCCCTGCATTAGAGCTCATTTCCTTCCAGTGTTTTTTGTCGTTTTGGACAGAACAAACTTTATTAAAAGGTGTGTCTGCGCGTGATGGTTTCCAGAAGGACTCTACAACTAAATGCATTAAATGATTCCGAGACCATTTAACGCTGTGATGAAGAAGAACCATTTAAGTAGCTGGGCTGATACACGCAAATATCATTTTAAAACAGAGAAAACCATGCTGTTTCTACAGCCCCTCAGAATTTATGCCATGAGTAATCACAGCTGAGAAGAGTCCTCTTGCAAATACAAAGATCAGAATGGCTCAGAGCATTGTCAGATTTAACAGTTCCCATGAAAACAATAACTCTCTTGCTCTCCTCTTCCCCTTCCATCCCCCTGCTGGTATTTTTGCTGTGACTTTCTGCAGGATAATACAACTGGTGCCAAAATAAATCCTCCCTGGATAATCCCCACTTACAGGTGGTAGTGGGGGAACCTTATCTGATGCTCTGTCACGTCCAGGGTTTCTCCTGGGTCCTCTCTAACTTCCTATGGGAAGACAAACATTTGATTTCTACATCAGCTAGGTACAACAGGTGACTTAATTACCCTCTTATCAATCGCCATAGTCTTCTGCTTTCATTTTTAGAACATCTAAATCTGGCTGGAGGGAGCGACTGTAAAAGCTGTCAAGGCAAACATCGGTGCAGCATATGATTTCGCTATCTCTGAACGCAGGCCCTGAAATTAGCCAATTCCTCTAAATGTCAGACCAGCAGCCAGGTCTTCTGAGGGCGGTAATTTATTTGCTTCTCCTACGAGAAGCGTACCCGAGCAAAGAGAAACAAGACCATCATTTTTTATTTTTTTTTTTCGGTTGGGTTTAATATCGCTAATGAAATTCCTTCTTCAAAAGGAATCCTTGAAACTTTCCGTTCGGAAAATGAAAGGCCTTAAATAATTTATAGAAATAATATTTCACTGTGGAAAGTTCAGCAAGATCTGCATAATTTCCATTTAATAAAATCAAATAATCAAATGATTAGAGACTTGAAAAGCGTTTATTTCCCTGCTTTTTATCTCTTGTGCACTGCGTTTTTGTTTTTTTTTTTTCTCAGAAATAAAATTCCAGTGGATGAAAATAAAGCAACTGTTCAAAAAAGTGGAATTAAGACGGGAAAATATGAAGTACCGGTTTCATTTCACTGATGAGAAAAAACATTTTCAGTGGTAAAATCTACCTTCTGCTCTATTCTACTTTCAACTCGGGAAGGAAAAGTTTCCTAGAAGGGCAGGTAGATTAAGTCTCCGCTTTGTCTCCCATCACTTTGCTGATACGCAGAATTGTTTTTAATGTTTTTCCCCATAAATGTGTGTTCTCTGCTCTGTCACCGTCAAGGGTCCTACTTGACCTGTCCCGCATCTCTAGCAGCTTGGGCTCTTCCTGGGGGTTTTTAATGTGAGTGATGAATGCTGGAAGGTGGTCAGGGAAGGCTTTTGTGTATAAGTCCTTCAGTTTTTTGAGATGCAGGGTACAGGCCAAGGTGGGATGCATTTTTCCCATGCCCAACGTTTCCACTAATACAAACATTTGTAATTCATTACCACTGCTTCCATGTAGATCATTTTCCTAATATATTTAAGAGAAAAAAAATACCCAATATCTATTGCTACTAATTTTCTCTGATTCCTCAGTGGCCTGCATATCATATGTCTGCATCCCTATCAGTATGATGGTGCTCTGTAGTCTTTCAGTTTGCTGTATGGTTTTCCACTTTGCAGTTATTTATATATGAGATTCAGAGTTTGCACTGAAAATGAAAACCTGAAACCTACAGGTTCTGGTTTATCAGTAATCATTAGGATACACTCGTCCTCTAAAAACATCTTCATTTTCTGTGATCATTTGCTGTTTTCAGGAGAATTTAAAGGAAAAGAAAAAAGAATCTTATTTTTTAAATATTGGTTTTCAAAAGGAGCATGAGCTTAATACGTCACTGGATTGAACGCACTCTGCCGAAATAGGGCAGGCTTAACCAGAACAGCTCACAGGAAATGTTTTAATGTGCCGGGAGTTTTAATAATAGCCTGTACTAAATTTAACCAGTTCTTTATCCTAAAGATGCCTATCATCTCATGCTTTCAGATTCCCGAGTGCATTCCTCCCTTTGATATGTCTAATTGCCTCTCCACTGCCCGCTTGGCTTCTTCCCTCCGCAGTCGCTGACAGCGCTGGGTGCTGCACATCTGTGCTGTGCCATATCTCCCTCTGGCACCGGGGAGGAAATCTTAAGCCTTATTTCCTGCTGTAATTTCTCCTCCTCGAGAGGCAAGACCAGTAACAAAGGGGCTGCAGTTCTCATAAAACCGCACCGACACTAAAACAGTTTAATCTTCCACCAGAGGCAGGCAGAGAGCCTCGCTGCGTGCTTTACTTTCTGCTGCACTTTGATCCTTTCTGTGGGTTATTTACTAAAATTCAGCATTTCAGATTTGCCACCTTTGAATACCTTAAAAAGAAACCTCAACACGTTGGCTGCTCGAAAACGGTGCAGAGAAAAGCAGAAGTAGATTTTATTATGCTTTTATTTGATTGTCTATTTCTCCTTTGTCTCCTGTTTAGAATCCATGTACCACTCAGCACTGCTTGCCATGTCCTCGTCAGACCCCAGAGCAAACATCTACATGAATATTAGCACCGAGATATGTTTTATATGAGGTGATTCCTATTCTAGTTTCTCCCATAGGGCCTGGCCAAAGAGGAGTTCAGATCTCACACAGCCTGGTACAAACGCAGAAAAGAGCACCTGAGGTGTACAGAGATTCGGCGTTGTCATGTTGTTTTTTCTAGGCACACCCATCAGAAATGGTTTTCATATTTTAATCACCAAGTATTAAAACACCCTTCCTGTTGTTCTAGATATCCAACACTTGATTTGGGTACCATTGTCTCTTGTGTTAGGAGAACCAACAAATTGTTCCCTATGCACCCACCTCCCTACGTGCATAACCACGTGGATACACACCCTGTTTCCCTTGCAGTTGTCGCCTTTTCCAGTCCAAAGAGCCCAGACCTCTTCAGTTTCACCTCAGGTGGCTGCTCTACTCATGAATTAAACTCCTCACTTCTTTCTCAGTCTTTCTAATTTCATTGTCCCTCTTTTCAGGCACCAACATCAAGCCTACGTATGAAGCCAAGGCAGAGGTGAGCTTCCATCTGGAAGGGAAGAGGAGCTCTTACAAGGGGCACCAGCCTAATGCCGTTCAATGGTGCCCTTTTTCCAGCCAAAGCAATCATTCTCTTCCACCATAATGACGGTATTACCAGAGAAATTTAAGATTTGGGGGAAAGCTAATCATGATTCTCTTTTAAATGATCCAACAAGAGCGTGGTTGTGTTTGGAAGTTAGGGCTGGTAATTCACAGTAAGGGCAGGAGAAGATACTTAGGTGCCCAAGTCTCACAGTTTGCACACAAAGTCCAGGTGATTTGTTAAGAAATTGTTTTTTTAGAAGTTGTTTGAATTTTTAATACCCGTTTTGTAAGGAAAAACATTGGCAGCTGTGTTAAAGAAGAAGAAAAACAAACAACCCTAAAGCACACCAGCTGAAAACAGAGCATCTTTTCTGTAGGACTAGCAGGGGGCTCAGGCTCTATCGGACCAAACACCACGGATGAGATGGCTGAAACATGAGGCAAGACAAAAATCATCCACTGCTCTTATGTCAGGACGTATAAAACATTATTAAACATTATCTCAGGAAAAAGAAGTTACGGGGGCAGCCGCTGTATTCGATATTTAGGAAGGGTGAGAGTCCAGTTCCCAGCACCTTGCTGGTTTGGGGCAGGCTGTTTTATTTTTTTATTTTGTTTGTTTGTTTTTTCCCCAGGGTAACAACTATTATGTGAAATGATTTTAATAGCAATAAGGGCAAACAAGGAACTCCATCATCCTGGATTTCATATCTGTTTTCTTTCCAGTTACCCCTTTTTAACTTTCCACTTGAGATGCATTTTCTTATTACACTCTGCCGCCCCCAGCAACATCAGTAAGCTTCTGCTCACTTTGTGGACATTTTTGATGTTAATACAGAGCCCCAGGAGCTCACACAGAAGCCGCAGCTCCTCCTCACTTGCTCCCAGAGCCTGGCAGGCGACCTCAGCTGAAACTCATTTCCTCCTTGCCCTATGGATGAGAATAGGGGAAGATGTGGTTAAATCTCTACTGATTGAGGCCCCCCCCCCCCCCCCCCTTTCTCTCATTTTTTGTCTCTGTGGTTGCAAGGGGCAGTTCTTGAGACGAGCTACCTGCCCATCGCCAGCGAGCACAAGTTGCAGTTTATTTAACACCTGCCTGTAGGATGGTCCTGGCTGGAGACACCCTCCCCAAAAACCAGGGGCTATGAATTAGCACACTTGCCTTGTACCGGCACATGGCTCGCTAGTATTCAGTTGTATCATCTCCATCTACTGGCCAGAAGAAACTTTAGCTGGAGCACAGAAGTGGTGAAATACAACCACTGTACCCACACACTTCTTCAAGATAAATAATATGGCCTCATTTTAGCAGGTTTTAGGGTGGCTTTTTTTTTTCGCCCATGCAGGAATACCAACTCCTAACGAGGCAATTTTTGCCTGATATTTTTTTTCCCCCAAATAATTACGATTACAAATCTCCACCGTAAAAAATGTCTCTTGGCACTTTATTCTCAGCAGATATTAAAAACTGGTGATGCTGCACAATTTTACTCAAAGTAATTCCGGCAAGGTTAGCTTCCCCAGCTCAAAATACAATGCTATGATCACAGGTCTGAATACAAAACACGACTTTTATTCAAAGATATTTTTTTTTCCTGGAAAATTAATGTTAGCTTTATAAAATAATGTATGAACTGAATGTTAAATTTGTTAGTTAATTTACATCAATCCTATCACCTGAGCATAGGACCGTGCAATTATTAAAGAACAATGTTTTGTTAGCAGCATCTATTACACACACAAACGAAACAACTTCAGATATATTAAACAAACAGACCAAAATTTTCTGTAGCTTCTTAGCACACAAGCAGTCACACTTCCAGTGCAGAAATATGAAGTTGAAGAAGTTTCCCCCTCCTCTTTCCCCACACCCACTTGTGTGGACAAAATGGGAGACAAGCAAGGACCTTCTGCCTCACACTGACGAGGCAAACTCACAACTCCCCGCACTCACTGCTAGCTCAGGAATGCTTCAGCATTTACCCACAGGGAGTGCCTGCCAGCAAATATCCATCACACTTTTCTGGAAGACTCAGAAAAGGTTTATTGTAACAATCCCACATGCCATTTCAGCAACCAGTGCTGCTCTTCCGCTGCCTCAGAAGAGCTTTGAACCTCCTTTTGGTAGAAGGAGGCACTGCATCCTCCAAAAAACAACCCAAAACAATCCCCAAACCAACACAACCACAAATAAATAAATAAAACAAATTAAAAAATCCCAAACCCTTAAGGTATTTACTGCTGTTAAATTTTCATTATCTACTGCTAAATAAGCGAACCCCCACTACAAATACCTGTGTGCATCTAGTGTTAGCTTGAATTATTCTTAAAACAAAAGTGGTACCAAACTCAACCCCCCATCAATTTCAGGGGTTAGCAGCTACAGAAATTCCCCGGGCCTGAAGAAAGGTCACGGACAACCTCGAGTGAGAAAGCAAAACCACAGAAATCAAAACTGACTCGAACGTACTAGGCCTTACCTCCCATTCTTGTAAGCATGTGGAGAACCTTACGTTGCAGGTGTCCAGCACAATGACAGGAACAGGTCGGACAGAGGCTGTGGACGGTCCCCTCAGAGCAGACGTCGTCAGAAACCAAACACCCTCTCAGGTTTCTTCTCTATCAAGTAATCAATCAGCCAATTTTGCAAGCAAAATTTGAGAACACACAACAAAGACCAAACAGCTGGGCCTCAGGGGCTGTAAAGGCAAAAACACGTCCTAAAACTTGAGCAACAAACCTCAGCTTTTCTACTGGGGTAACCGTGATGTGACTGAGCTTAGCATTTTGTATGTAAAGGCATGAACGTACAGCTTTCACGTGTCCTGAAGAGGTCCCCCAGTTCCTCGTATCTCTTCTGCTTCAGAAGGTTCTGTGGAAACCTCTTCCTGATCCAAGAGCTTATGGCTTGCAGGGGTATCTTGAGTCTTTCCTCTTTCTTGTGAGGATGAATTCAGTAGTGGCAGAGAGGTATGAACTTGGTGTTGTACTGCTGCTGGTAGCCAGAGGCTAACATAAGCCAAAATCTAACTAAGCTGATGACAAATGGAGACCCCAATGGGGGTAGCTCACTCCTGGAAACAAGAGCGTCATCTAAAGCTCACATTTCAATGGGGATTAATTAGCAGATAATTTGTCAACGTGAAACATCCCAATAGCTTGTGAGAAGCAGGAGGGGGACTGTCCGACTTTTAGGGAGTCATTTATTTTTGATTGATTGATGGTAGGAGTAGGGAAAAAATAGATTCCAGAAAATCCAGCCACTGAGGCCAACTCAGTAGCCCTCAGACAGTCATCTCCTCTGGTACCAAGCATTTCCTTATGATGAAACAGGGCGTGATCTCAAGACATCTGTTTTCCTTCACTGAAGAGCTGCAGACAAGTACATACATATAAATTTTGTCACAGATACCTAGTATCAGGTGAGATCAATCCCACGACTGTTATCCAATATTTATGCCAGACCCTTGAGGTCTCAATGGATGATAAACTGTCCTGAGATGTTCTTTCTTGAAGCAATGCCAACATCTTCGTGATTAAAAAAAAACAGGATCTCTACCAAGCAGAAGCACAGACCCTATTTGCTGCTTCCTTGAAGTCAACAGATGCATTTTGTAGAATTTAAGAGATGTGTAACTACGCACAACTGCTAAGCTGACAAATAAATAAGAGTGAATAATTAAACAGCAAAAGCTAAGGTTGCTTCCCACAGATGCACAGTAAAATATTTCACAGTTGAAAAAAGTACTGGGTGGCAAACACTTGCCTTTATTACTACTCATACTACTCTCACTGGATTTGGAAGACAGCTTCTGTGAACAAGCTAGAGCTGCAAACGTATTTGTTTCACCTTCATAACAATAAAAATAATGAGAGCTTACACAGGGACTCACCTAAGCTTCCAGATGATCTGCTTCTAGGAACAAGGAACGCTTCCACTTGGGCATCTGGGTGGGTTTGGTTCCTCTTTGCTCTGCCAAAGCAGACTGCTGCTGTTGCACAGTGCTTGTTGTGCTTTCTCTTACCAAATGCAGTGGCTGAGTATTTTGATGAAGCACGATCTGAATCTCTACATGAGAAAGATGGTTGATATAAAATTACGCCCCTTCCGCTATTGATAATTGCAGTTAGATTCCATCAAGCCCTTCCTTAGAGTGACTTTTTATTTATTGATTGCAGATACAGCTGCTGTTGTACTACATATTGTTTGGGCAACAGCACTTCCCTGCTTGCAGAAGATAAAGAATGGTTGGTAGCTTAGGAAGTTTTGTATTCCTGTAAGCATCAACTAAGGGACTTGAAAAAAGTTAGAGATCTGGAGATTTTAAATTGGTTAAAAGTGAATTCAGAGTTTTTAAGGCTCAATGAGTTCAGAAAATGCTACAGAAGATTTGGATTACCCCGAACAAGTTCATTGGGGAGAGGCAAGATGAGCCCTCTGCACTTCAAGGAACTGAAGCAGTGCTCTTCTGTTTGGTAACGTTATTGTTAACAAGGCAGAAGCATCTGCACAAAGCCGCCCTGCACTGCCTCCGGCACACAGAGCAACCCCAGCTCCTGGTTCTATCTGTTCCCCCTTATCTGGGCTGCAAGGAAGATTGGAATTGTTCCATCAGGAGAGCAGCTCCAACGTTTCCACAGAGAGACATCACAGGAAGAGACAGACAATGCTGCTTCAGGGATAAAAGCACACGTACTACAATTCCTCCACCTACTGTTAGTCCAAAGAAAGGAAAAGAAAATTTCTAAGCCTGAAGCTTTGAGGAACCAGTGCAAGACAAAACATTTTTTTCCCTGCAGTTAAGTGAAATTCAAACAATAATACTTTAAACAGGAAAAATCAAGGGTATGAAATAAGCTGATTTTTGTAGTATCAGTGCTTGAGATAAGTAACCTGACTTGATAGTTATCTCACGATACCCAAGCCTTTTGAATTCATTTTCCAGACGTCTGAATGCTTGAACTTCGCAAATACAAGATTAAAAATATTTAACAAAGTGGGAACTGGACCAGTAGGTACTTTCTTGTGTTATTTCAGCTACCTCTAAACAAACTACCATGTCAATCCATATGGCTAAGACAGTTTTAAGTCACAGAAGTGTTTGGATATAACAATCTAGGATGGTTTTTGATACTCCTCATTCTGTGTTTTATTCAAACAACTTTCAGAGGCAAAACTAAGCTTACTCTAATGAATTTATTACATGTAGTTTTCTACATTTTCTTGTTATGAAGAAAACTTGTACTTTCTTTTAAAATATCTGTGTATTTTAAGGGACTGTCGAGATTGACTTGAAAAACGCTGCAGTAAAAAACTGAAGCTTATAAAGATCAGCACATATACTAACATCTTGAAGGTAATATAAGCACAAAAACTTCACACTGACTTTTGTTAGAAATCAGATACTCTATGTTTATTTTAGCTTCATGTTAGCTGGTAAGTGGTGTATTGCTCTTGGAGTACTAAAAAAAAAAACAACCCAAAATCCTGAAACAGTTTTTGATTCTTTCAGGTCAGGCTACCAATTCTATATCTGATTGCTTTAAATAAAATACATACTACTGTTATCACCGGGTTGCACATTTGCAGCTGGAACAACGCTACATTTTATAAGTTAGGAAATGCAATCGCATCTGAACATGATAAACATTAAGTCAAGATATGTAAGGTTACTGTCATAAAAGGAATGCAGTTAAGTTTCCATTCTACACACGTGGGTGAAAAATTTGTTAAAAAGTCAAGAAACAAAAAATGCATAAAATCTGTAATAGGCAACAATATACAAAGTTTCCAATATAAAATCATGACTTGTATAGTTTGTCACTTGCATCTTTTCACAAGAGGAAATTAAAAGAACCACACATCACTGGACTTCTACACAAGCTTCTTGTGTTTCAGTGTCATTTATTGAGGAGTGAATGAGATACTGTCAGACATGCCAAAGAGACTTCACATTCAAGGGCTGGAAGCTGAACAGCTTTCCTCATTGAGTCACTGTACAAGTTGTTTTTTGGGAATCTGAAAGTGCGATCAATGAGGTCTTCATGCTCGATGTTTGTGTCTTCGGTTTTTCATCTTTTGATCTACTAACTTGTTGGGCAGAAGGGCACTTTCTACCCTACAAAGACTCACACTCCAATTAATACAATTAACACTAGATGTAGAGAAATGTTTATCTGTTATAACGTACATCTACTGCTGAATACAAGGTCTTAAAGCTGTTTCTTAATTCATTATGTCTAATGAGAAAATTCAACTTGTTTCCCTTTCACCATCATATGGATGGCTAATACCGTTAGAAAAATACTCTTCAGTGCTATTGTAGGGTTTACAGGAAACTTCTTCAGTGTTGTGGGATAGAAACCGATTTAAACACCGTTCGGAAAGAATGCTTCTTCCTGCTGCCACTGCCTGTAGGTTGCAGAAGTATGGCCTACACGCACTACAGTTCTGTTTTACTCAAAAAAAAAGAAACAAAAGAAACCTAAACAATAGGGTAAACATTTATTTGGAGTTAGTTTTCTTGCAGATGATAATTAAGGCCCTTCAAGCAGAGTTCAGGAGCTCCTGTATGGCTGCCTGTTGATCTGCATTGAGCTGTGATATGCATTCTGTCCACAGTCCTCCAGATGTCTAGGGAAAAAAAGAAAGAAGTTGTGTTTACGAAGGCTGACAAGCTTCTAAAGCACACACGAAGCTTTCACATGCTTAGAAAGCTCAACATTCACTGGGCTTATCCCTGTAACATACACATATGCCAAAGGACAGAGTGAAATCTTTGGTTTTATACACAGGTTCAATTAGAGATGCTGTGACATGCTCAATAGAGGCAAGTTGTGGTTAAGTAGCACCAGGAGTAATTGATTTGAAACTCCTGGGAACTCCCTGCAACTACCTGGGTCAAATTACAAATTGACTCTTCATTCTAACCATTTGCTCTGCCTTGCACTCAAGTTAAAAGATCAATGTTCAGGCAAAACTGAATGGTTCTTAAATACGAGATTATCTTTTAGGTACTGGTGCATCAATAATGCCTTGAGAGAAACTGAGCAGTGTGATTATAGCATGACTGTGTGTGTATGTGTAAAATTCTGCTGCAGACGCACTGGATTACTGTTTAGTGAGAAGAACAGCAAATTGCCTCCCACAGAGAATGTATACACCATTTATCCAGGTAAATGTAAACCCACACGCTCCTTTGTCTTAGAATACCTCGTGTGCTACCAGAGTCCGCTGCTGAGAGGCTAAGCTTTTAAAGTCACCAGCAGTAGGGGCTGGTGCTAATGGTACCAGAAAATCCTGAAAACTAAAAAAGGTTTGAAAAAAAGGTTTGGGTTATCAAAAGCAGCTGAAACAACTTGCACCTTGGCTTAGAACAACAATAACAGGAAAGAAAATATTGCATGTGATTGGCTTTAGGTCAGCAGATTGTCCTTTGCAGTGATAGCAGTGATCTTTAAGTACAGTAAAATACAATAAAACAAGCTTTTAAAAATATGTTTGATATATTTTCAGCTATTATAAGTGCCCTGTTCTCACACATTTAGAAAAATAAAAGTGGATACTAATTCTTTTGTGTTCTGTGAAGACAAAGTCCTCATGATTTTTTTTTTTTATTTTTAGGTTTAGCTTGTTTTAAATAAGATTAGGCATTTTATACTCTCAGTGTACAGTGGAACACTGCAGAATTAAGTGTGCTCTTCCAGCACTCCTGAAATTTAAATTGATACTACACTGAAATATTTCTGGCATGAGAACACCTAAGCACGAGGAAAAAAGTTTGCATTTTAATTCCAACTATGACTGTAATGTTACTCATGTCAGGTGCTGGCAATGGAACAGCTTACTCAGATGACTGGAGAAGAAAATCTGCCTGCTGCTGCTTCGCAGATTCTAGGAGACTGTTAGCAACTATACAGCCTTCCAAATTCCTACCATGGTATAAACATTTACAGTGCTCTGCTGCAGTCAAATTATTGTGTGGAGAGATACAAGATAGGTAACAGTAAATAAACTACAATTCTTAAACAAAAAATTACCACCAAGAAAACCACCCATACCATGAGCTTTATGATTTGCTCCAAATCCCAGACACATTTGGTAGGCACACAACTTTGTATCATTAGGTGCTGCAACTGTCAAGCCAGCCCACCTGGTGGCACCTGGGCCTGGATCAGATCTGTCCCATTTGCACTATCACCTACAACACTGCAGAAAAGTGCAGTGTGAATACTGAGAACGATGACATCCTCATCGCCCAGTACCTGAGGTACTCCATGAAGTGCATTAAGTACAAATGAAGTGAGCTTTGAGGTGGTTCCCTGAACGCAGGGAAGCATGGAACAGAAGCCTGTAGTAATGCTGGATTAAAGAGGGCAGTGGTAAAATTACTTGTAGTTTGCACTCATTCTCTAACAAAGTTCCTAAGCCTCTGCTCTATTGGTAAGCCACCAGAGGATGCTGGGGACCCTTAAAGGAACCATGTGGCTGACCAAATTCTGCAGTAGAGTTCACTGATACACAGATAGGCAGATTCCTCTCCAGACTTCAATTTCTGACTCATAGAAGGAAATTAAAAGAAAAAAAAGCCAAAAGCCAAAAACCTAATACTGGCTAGCATCTTAACCATCTAGTTGCATATATCTTAAGCCTATTTTTTTTCCAATTAACAGGGACCTGAAAAGTTTAGACAAAAAGACAAGCTTTATTTCTTTTCCAAGTGTAAATGTTACCAAGTTTTATCAGTCACAGTTCTAGGAATGTCCAAGGATCTCCACAATCACTGCTTGAAGCATCATTCTCTCTCTAAGGGGACAAGGCTCTCAAAACTGATTTAATGGTTTGCTTAGATCCAAAAGCAGATCCTAAATGTTTTCTTAGGTGTGAAACAAGCAATTTTTTACCTGCACTTGGCGAACAACATTAGCCAATCGCTTGGTACAAGGATCTTCGTGTTTAATAGCTTCATGAATTTCACCATCCGCAATTATACTGAATATTCTGGGAAGGTTGGAGTTGTTGGGACCGAGGACAACCGGGTTGTTGCTGTTATGATCAAAATAGATATTACAAATAAATCAGTGCTTAACTAAAGAAGTTCGGTAAACATTTCAAATGTAGGTTGAGTCATTTTGAAATATCATATTCTTAAGCTGCTTGTTTACATTTCAGTTTCATTCAGCTTAGTAAGTAGGCATAGCTTTGTTGCCTGCAGACAGAATGTTCCCTCTCCTGTTAATGTTTAACCAGCTGATTCTTTAACCAGCCTACACTATCAGAAAGAAGTTCTGTACTTTATGGAGCTGTTGAGTTCCACGCAGATGGAACTGTAAGTAATGCGACAGAAATACCCTGCCTAAAAGGGCCTCTTTCTTTCCCTCTCAGTGCTGGAAGTGGGACGAGGTTGTATTACTGGTGTCAGGGAGCACCACTGACTTCAGCTCTGCCAGCACTCTCACTGACAGCACAAGTAAACAGTTCTGAACCCTCTCTCCCAGCCAAGTGCTGGAGTAGAGGACTGCTGGCAACCAGAGATCTGGGTGGAAAACATGTTCCACTTCCAGCCCTGCCACCTACCACTGCTAGAACACAGGGGCTGTGAATGCAGAAGTACGTAACAAGGCAGAGCCATCTGCACAGAGCTGGGGACAAGAGCAATGTGCTCATAGTAGAACTCTCAATTTCTGTACGTGTGTGCATACGTCAGTATTATGCTATCTCAATACAACTGAGGTATTATCAGTATAGAGCCTTCAGTTACCATCACCCATTTCCAGATACTACCTTAATAAAGCACCAACAGATACACAGTAATAGTTAACACAGCTTTCCTACAGTCTTTCCTATTTAGTGACTTACTTTCTACTTTTCCAGTAAGACATAATAATTAGCATCAGCCAATAGCTAGAACATGACTACTATATAATGATTCAGAAGCTGAAATTCCTGTACACAGTTACCAAGTGCAACTTGCACCTGCACCAGAAATCCCTGCCCTCCATCCCTGACCTGCAGGAGGAAGCACAAATCCAAAGAACAAGCTCTGGGACAAGATGTTTTGAACAGTAACTGAAATTACTACACACTTCAGGGAGACGCTCCATCATGAAATTATCTATTATTTCTCTACTTCACACTTTGTTGATACTCAATATCAAAAAGGTGCAAAGCTATTTTAAAAGGTTATGAAAACAAGACTGCAAGTGCATGCATGCTGTTCCTGAATAAAAACACCTGGGCAGTGCTGAGATACAAGCAGAGTATCAAGAGTTTGCCTGAAACTTTCATCAGAAGTTCCCAGCTGATATGCTCCCATCATGTACATATAAAGCTGCCAGGATTTTTTTCAAGACATGTTAGGATGAGAACAGCGACTGTTTATAGAACAGTAATAACACACTGGAAGGCTCGGTTACGACTTTGTAAATTATCTTCTCTAACGTGTTCATAGGTTAATCTGACAGTTTCTCAGTTTTAGAAAATGAATGCAAACAACCTGCAAACAAGCTTGTTTTCTGCTTAACGTCAAGAGTTCACCTTACCTCTCAATTAAGTCACACAGATAATTGAAAGTATGAACAGCTTCTTCTTTATCTTCATGAAGCGGAAGCCATGATAACCAGTGTGGCAGAACTTCTTCAACATTTACACAGTCTGGCTTGAATTTCATTATCTTTCCTACAGCTGAAATGCAGTTCTCTGTTGCGTTGACATTCTCTTTGGTTTTGGCATCTGGTGACTGAATGACTCTCACCAGCAAAGGAAGCGCTTCTAATTGTTAAACGAACAAAAGAATAAAATTTAATGCACAAATGCACAATCAAGTTATATTTCATCAACATCACAAATTCCACAAGATAACTGCATATATTACAAAAGGTGTATGAACTAGGTTGTAGTGTTGTTTTTTTTTGTCACCCAGGCACCAAAATCCAGCCGTCCCAATGCTCCACTACTGCCCTGTTACTCCGGTCATGCCAATGACCCACTGCTTTTAGGTTCTTCTCTTGCTTTGCTTTGCAAAAGCAAAAGAAGAAACCTTCAGTCTCTCAGCTGTACTTGCACAACCTACAAGACATTGTAATTTATGGTTAAAAGACAGATTAAACAGACATTTGTTATCTAACAGCTTTTATAAACATAGATGATGAAAAGCACTAGAACAGTGACATTCACTTTAATTTGGACTGCAGTGCATGTACACAGCGCCTGCCTGCTGTTCACCTATTGCATGTGCATACACACACACAAATATATGAACATACATTTTATGTCCCTATTCCCCCCCCCATCACTCCCAAAAAGAAGTGCACGAGGAAAAGCTCATAAAACTAATCTCATCTGGTGAATCCACCTGGCATGGTTTAGGTCGCAAAAATCAAACTTCACAGAAAAATACCCATTTTCTCACAAGGTTAATAACAATTTATTTAAAATAGTGGGTAACCACATACATACTTCTAATGAGCATTCACATCACATTTTTAGTTACTTCTGTCCATGCAGCCTTCAGAAGCACCCTAAAAGCAGGAAGGGCTGTCCCTGTGTTCTGCTAAAAATACAGTCCTAAACCTGTAAAATGCTAAACCAGCACAGAGAACAGGTTGTGGAATCGTGCAGAAGGCACGCTTCAAAATAACTCCAATTACTGAAGAGTGAGATCTCACACTACTTGATTTTCATCAGTAAGCTTTGCAGTTAAGTAATACACTGTGACACTTTGGTATACTGCCCTTACTGAATTTGATTTAAGAATCAAATTCTGGAGAAATATGATCAATCCTAGAGCTAGAAGGGGATACTCTTATGGGGTTGGTTATTACAGAACCACAGCAACATTGGTCAGTAGAACCTGTGTACTGAACACAGGATAACAGGACTTCTGTGGAACAAGCTCTGCTTTACAGAGAAGTCCGCAATGTCCAGACAAACTGAATCTGCATTTTACACCTCAGGCTATCATGACTACTGTAGCTAAAACTCATCTGCATTTCCCCACGCTGCTCTGTAGTAATGGATGAGTGTGTGTAGGTATGTGTCTTTGCAGCCCTAAGATTAGTAAGGCACCCAAATCAGCATCATCTTCTCCCTGCAATTTAGGAGACTTTTCTTTTCCTGTCTAAAAAACAGATCTATTCTCACATAGACTTTACAGTACATAATAAAAAAAAAAAGTCAAACCAAACAACCCCCCAAAACACCCCACCACCTTTTAACTATAAAAGAACATCTTCTATAATAGTTTTTTGTAAAGACTGTTTACGCTGTCATCTTACTCCACCAAAAGTCTTGAGGCCACTAATATGAAGAAACACACGTGTTTGATTAATGCAGTATTCAAACAAAGTAGCTGATTATATCCTTCTACCAACATAAGAATCACAGTGTGGCCCAGGTCGGAAGTGACATCTGAAGATCAGAGAATGAGACCCCACAAGCTCTCCGGGCTACCTGTTCCAGTGCTCTGTCACCCTCTCAGTGAAGTGCCCCCTCCTATTCAGCTGGAACCTCCTGTGCTTCAGTTTGTGGCCATTGCCTCTCATCCTGTCACTTGGCACAACTGAAAAGAGACCAGCTCCATCCTTTTGACACCCCCCCCTCAGGTATTTATACACATTGATGAGGCTTCCCCTCAGTCTTCTCTTTTCCAGGGTGAAGAGGCCCAGCTCTCTCAGCCTGTTCTCATACAACAGGTACTCCAGTCCTCTGATCATCTTTGTAGCCCTCCTCTGGACTCACTCCAGTAGCTCCATGTCCCTCTTGTACCGGGGAGCCCAGAACTGGACACAGTACTCCAGGTGTGGCCTCACCAGGGCTGAGTAAAGGGGGAGGATCACCTCCCTTGAGCTGCTGGCACTCTTCCAAACCACCCCAGGTTACCTTCTTGGCCACAAGGGCACATTGCTGACTCACGGCCAGCCTGCTGTCCACCAGGATTCCCAGGTCCCTCTCTGCAGAGCTGCTCTCCAGCAGGACACCCCCAGCCTGTACTGGTGCTTGGGGTCATTCCTCCCTAGGGGCAGGACCCTGCACTTGCCCTTGTTGAACTTCACAAGGTTAGAAGCAAGAAATAGGAGCAATGTTGACAGTCCCATAAATTATAACCTCGTAAACTTATTTCTTTTCCCCCTCAGCTACTTGATTTGTTGTAGTTTTCCACCCTTTAACCTTACTTATTTGTTCTTTACTAACTCTATTTTTAATCCTTTGTTTCACCATAAAGTAGCTCCTGCATTTACAAGTTCCAGAGATTCCTATCTTTTTTCATCTGAGTGTCAGAAATATCCAAATTGAAATTGGCTTTTTCTGAACTCTCAGTTTTTACATACTGCTGCAAAGTTGCAACAAAACAATACGCTAGCACCATATTTATAACCTAACTTCTTTACTGATTAATATAAGAGCTCACAAACATGATGTTTTCAGAGAAGACCGTAAAACCTACGGGGCAGATAGCTTTTCACACCATGGCTTTAGTTTAGTTTCTAATCACAGCACATCATCTATTAAAATAAATCACAAAGTTCTTTTATGTACAATTGTATCTAAAATACTTTTGAGATGCCTGCTAATAAGCTGTAAGCTGTAAAATAAAAAGGTTATTTTATCTCAACATCCAACTAAAGGTGAAGGCAGGTGTCTAGGCTTAGTCAGGACTTGTTTGTCCAAATACGAAGAAAAGGACCAAAGTTGTTAGAAGGTTTAAAGTTGGCCAAGGTAAAGTCTAATGAATGACAAGTAAAATGAGACTTCAACAGCTGAAAAAATACACCACCAAAAAAACCACCACCAAAACTCCAAAATGAGAACAGTTCTGACTTCAGTGAACGCACGTACCTGTGCAAAAAGGCCGATAGCTGTCCCCACCAAATTGTGCCATAACTCCAACACCGTAGGCAGCTGCTTGCCTAACCTCCGGGCTGTTATCACATATTGACTGTAGCATTGGCCTCAGGAAGTATTCAGCGTACTTGAAGGAAGAGGGGCTGCAGTGCTCCACGATGTCGTCAAAAATGCACAGCCCCCACTGCCTATCCGGCCATGGCCTCTGCGGACACTGCAGCAAAAACAGGTAATATTGAAGCCACCTTAAAATAAGTAGTTTTGTACATCCAATGATTCTATCAACAAAACAATCAGTGTTATAGTAACAGTGGTCTAGCATTTTTGTTAAATTCTTCCTGGATTAATATTAATTCTACAAACACATCAATTTCTATAGTGGTAGTTGCAACAGTATCGTAAACATAATAAAATCCAGGTCAACACTTGAGCTAATTAAAAGAATACTAGTTTATGCTAAATCCTTTACCTGTATTTCATGCTCCATTACCTATTCCGTTCTCAATTTTTCCCAATAGTCTGCCATGCTTTTTTTGTCTCCCTTCTTAAAATCCCTTTTAGACAGTATCAGACATTCCCAGGAAAATTAAACTTCTAAAAATAGTTGTGTCAAAGATCCTAGATCTTGCAACACAGAGATTATAACTATCATAGCAGGGCATTTTTTTTTAAAAAAAAAAGCATGGTGTGACTTCATATTAGACCTGGACTAAACCTTGAAATGCCTCAATTTTGTAAAACAACTGCTACATTCTATCTACCAAGTTCTGAGATGCCAGCATGGAATACCTACTACTGCACATTCAGGAGAAACAAACAAGTGACAAAAAAGACAGTAAAAAAGACAATTAGGTACTTACAATTAAGTTGACGATTAGTGGAAGTAGCCTTTCAAACCACGGTAACACCTTCTCTTTATAACTGCTGAATATTGAGTGCAAAATGTCGGATACTTTAGTCAAAATATAAACGTCACTGTCATCCTGATAGGAAAAGGATACAACTCACATTGAGACTAATGATCTTTAAAATACCAGAAAATCACATGAAGCCCTAAGGGCTCTAAACTAATAGAAGAAAGCTGTTTAATGATGTGGTTTTGTAAGGAGTCTTTTAAAATCCAGTATTTTGAACTCGTGCTTTAAGGTTAAAGTGCACTGCTATTTAACTTAAGAGCATCCAATCACCTAAGACTCGTAGGTTTCTCTCAGGGACAGAAAAGTTTTAAGACAAATGCTTCAGTGGATTCTCTTTACAGAAAAGGGAAGGCCCTTTTCCTCTTCTGGAGCTTACATATATTGGAAAAGCTTTTATTGAAAAGTAAACAGATTATTGCCTTTGTGCGAGAACGTGGCAAAAATATGAGGAGTATTTATCTTCTTTTATCCTTTAACTTCACTTTTCACCTTGCCTAATTAATGAATCAAACTGGTGAAGCACACATTCATTGCACAGATTCAGCTATCAACTCACATCATATTTGCAAGTGAGGACTGCAACCCTAGACATGCTTGTGCTGGGAAAACCATTTGACTTTGTTCTGTTGTACTCTGCATGGTTCCCTTAATCAGTTTATCCTTTCACGGGCAGGGAAAACAGAACACAGGTAGTTTCTGATCCCTAGTGAGAAACTACTAACTATTTCTCATGCAACAGGCAGCCTGCCACAACATGATATTTAAACTCTCACTGTTTAGCCAACTTCTGCATTGCCAAGGCATAATTTAAGCAGTAACTCTGGAACACATGCACAAATGAAAATAGAGAAAGAACTGCTGCAGCTCAGCACATCACGAGGTCCATCTGGCCTGGTATGGATTTAAAAAATTATTTATTTTACTAATAGCCAATAACAGATGCATAGGGATACAGATACATGTATGTTTGCATGATGTATGCCTCCTCCTACTCCACATCAAATCAAAAAAATAGCTATTGCCTAAGCCAGAGCTGTATCTGGATATTTGATTGACATTACTGTTTTAGTATCTATCTTTCCTGACTTCTGTCATCGTCTTTATGTACCCCTTAATATTTCTGCTGCCTTAAGGTAAGTGCTTACATACACATATTCTGGGACTAAAGATGTATATCCAAATGTTGCTCATTACTACGTGTTAATTCTGTCCATATGGCAAGTGACATTCTGGTCCTACGCCTACTTTCACAAAGCAACACAGACAAGTCCTCCTTGCAATCTTTTTTTAAAGATCAAATATGAATTAAAGTATTTTTAAAAATGCCTTGCAACTCTGCAAAGTATGGATACCGCTTCTCTGAAATGGTTCTGTTTGCTATCATTTTCTCTCCTTATCGCTATGGAGTGACAGTTAAGAAAAAAAGACTAAACACTACAAATAACAAAAGGAGAAAAAAATCAGTAAAGGCTTTTGATTCAAGACTTGAACTGGGGGCTTTTTGTTGGTTTTGATCCCAAGCAGTATGCAGTTGCCAGAATTCTACCCTTTTAAATGCAAGCCTAAAATTCCCAAAGGAAGAGGGCACAAGAAATGCATTATTTAAGAATGCATTTGCATACAGGTACCTAATTTGTTAGGGTATATTCTAGAGTTTGCAAACAGTGTAAATTCAGATAGTCAAGCTTCACAATCTAATTATGCATCACGTGGAAAAATTTTCTTAAATTTACTGAGTATCCTGTGTCTCATTATACACAGCGGTGACTTACTCTTTATTGATCTCTCCACACTAATGATAATTTAACAGAACTATTTTATCTTTTCTAGAGTCACCTCTACTTCAAACTAAAGTCAGCTCCGTATCTTAGCAGATAAATAATTTTGGTATTCTCTCCTAAGCAAACAATATGCCACCTGTTCATTCTGTCGTCCTCCTGTGATACTATTTTAAGGCTATCCCTTTTTCAGACAGGCTCCTGATCTCATGTGTCAGAGATCTAGCTCAAAGATTAAGAGCAACCTAGGTAATTAGGCACAAAGGAAAATAAGTCGGCAAGCATGGGCCTTGGATTCTCACAACAGCATTTGAGAGCAAACTACTTAAGAAAAAGTTATCTGAGAAGAATTGCTTGAGAGGATGAAGGAAGTGAGAAGCTAGATCCTGAAATTTTTCTTTCAGTATACTGGACAAGGAAACCTTTGGTGCTTTCTAACTCACACGCACAGCATGACCCATTTCTTGAAGGAATATGACAACAGTGCATTCCCCCAGGAAGAAATAATTCTGAGAGCAGACATTATACTTTAACTGAATTGCATGTCTTATCTGTGTAATGCATTTCCATCCTGGTACTTTATGAGGGGAAAAGCTTCCCAAACCAACTTACTTCATCTTGTAATGACTCTTCAACTTGTTCATCATAGTCTTCATCTTGTCTTTTCACTAAATTAAAAAGAAAAGATACGTTAAACAACTAGAATTGCTGCATATGCCTACGAAGCCTGTGAAAGGAAAAATAGATTCGGAAAGAAATTTAGAAAACAGTAAACACTATCTGAAGATGCAACAGGAATTTCCTGTCTTTATGAAACTTCACAGAGCTTTCACAGAAAAACAAATACACTGATATGCCCCAGACCAGTAACATGTAAAAGAACATGAAACCTGTTCACAAGGACAAGAAAGTGTATAGAAATAAGACACCACTGTTGCTTTAAAATTGCAAAGTCTTCAGATGAAAAGACACAAGTGATAACACCACAGACAAGTGCCATCTTCAGGTAATCTGTCCATCAAGTTTTGATTAATCTACTACAGTATTTCTGCAAATTACACTATCTGCATTCTCCCAGAGCTTACACATGTAATTCAGTGGATTTTGTTGTTTCAAAGTCCAACTGCCTTGTATAAATACACAAGTTAAAGAAATCCCAACTAAGCATTTTTGTGTTCAGAAATTAGAAATTCTGCTTTAAAGAACAGCTACTATGACTCCACATCAACAGAAATGTATGCGGACCTACCCTGTCTTAATTCTTGATTTTTAAAGTGCTCTTCTAGTTTTCCTTTTAATATTCCTCCAAGTTCTTCAAAATGTTCGTTGTTAAGGCATCCATCTCCCATTACCTCAATGCACTAGTGAAAGAAAATGATCAGTTTTTCAGATTTAAGGTACCTGAGCAGTCTCAATGAAATCTAAAACATGCAGAGAATATTAATGCACGCTAAGTGATCATTAGCAGAAATAACATTAGTAGAGCTTTCACGCTGGGATCAATTCTCAAATTAATCAAGTAAGGCACAGTATCACTGCACATTTCACCCACATTGTTCAAGTGGTTTGTGATTAAAATAAACAACCCTGGTATTTATTTTAGGTTAATACCTTATTTATCCCACCCCCCCTTTCCTCCCTGCCCAAACATTCAAAATCCCAATGTACAGCTAGAAAAATCAGAGCAAAAATGCACCTTGAAAAGCTATCAACAGTATTGCCACATAATTGGTAAGGAAAAGAGTTACCTTTGCAAAAGAATGCATTATTTCTGAGAGAACATCTGAATCTGGTTCCGTCCCAATCGCCTTGATGAGCGCATCACACATGAAGTGCCACATCTGTGTGAGGTACTCTGGCCCGCGAACTCTAGCACATTCAAGAAGGAGGGGCATCGACTCTGCTGCTGCCACTCGAACACGTTTTATTATTAAGGAAATAAAACGATCAAGGCCAACATTAAGCCTTAGAATGCAAGCACTACTCACCATAATGACATTAGTTTCCTACTTGAAATTGATTTTTTATTACACTCTAATGCGTTTAATTTGTTAATTACATACATATTAAGATTATAAAAAAAATTAAACTGTTTGCTATTTAGACGTTGTTTCAAGCCTATTTCAAACAGAAAAGCTATTCAAGTTGCCTCAGTTTGTTGACACAAAGAACACTTTCTGTACTGTTTGCTTTCAAAGTTACAGATAAGCTTACTTGAAAGAAACTAGGGGGATAGCTAGAATTTGTTTCCTAAAGGCATATGTAAACCAACATTTCCTCTCCCAAATCTGCTATAAAGCAACAGAATATTCTAACACTAACACTCTCAATTAATTTACGCAATAGTAACCAAGACTGATTCTTCCAAAATATGTTTCCATTTTCACAGTCAAATTCATTAATAGGATATCATCGTGGAAATAGAACTTCAGTAAGGGAACCATCAGCTTCACAACTTGTTCTGTGTACTCCACAAACCCTTCCTTTAGCTCTTTTGCATAGCAAACCTGAAACATAAAATATTGAGGTGTCACCTTTAACAAAAAATACCTTTACTAACATTTTTAAATTACAGAATGGGAAGAAAGATAGTTAAAAGACTGGAATTTAACATGCAATAATCTACTTACTTACCCCCTCAACTGTGGCAGTTTAAGAAACCCTAATAGCAACATAATTTCTCACTCTTAAAGCATGTTTTAATAAAAACAATTCAGAAACATCAGTATTTGCAAAAAAAAAAAAAAAAAAAAAAAAAAAAGTAAAATTCTTTAACATCTTCAATTGTGTAAAAATTCTGCTAACACTTGCTATTCAACCAGAAACTCTAACAATACCTTTAATCAAGTAAACAGAATAATTAATGCCTGAAATCCAAACTCACTGTCACCAAAAAGAAAAAACTCTTTAATTCAATACCATAGAGAATATTTGTTACGGATTTTGGTTTCAAGACTTGATTGTCCAGGAATACATAGGTCACCAAGACCACCCTATTACTCACCAGCATCTGGCAAGCGGTTGCTTTTTCTTCAAGGCCTGCAGTTTTAATTCCAAAACTCTGTTGATCTCCTAAGTTTACAAATTCCCAACCGTCATCATCACTCATATTCTCCATATCTTGTGCTGTTATTAAAAAAAAAAAAAAAAAAAAAAAAGGAATTAAAAAATCTTAAAATTATATTACATTTCTTTTTCTTTCAGTGTTTTTCAAGTCAAGCATTAGCTTAAAACTTACTGTCTAAGAGAGCTACTTCAGGTTTAATGGATGCAGTCTTCATTAAAGGTCCCATTACAACAGGAAGGTACTGCTGAAATTCCTTTCCAAGAATTTTACACATCCTGGCCCATGCTGAGATCATGTAAGAGATCTGTAAGAAAGAATACAGTCAGAATTTTCACGTCCTACTTTTTATTTTAATGCATATTTAAAAGGATATCATAAAAGAAGAACATTATACAACAGGACTTCTTTTTTGAGAATGTTGGCAGTGCATAAAATGTATTTCAAAGAGAAGACTAAGAAAAACAAATTCAATATGCAAGCCATGTAAAAATTAAACTTCAAAAGAACTCTCCCCCAAGACTATATTCATAACAACGCATTGACAGTATCTCTTATCATAGATGCTATACATGTTAAAATATGGCAGTATAAGATGTACTGGTAAGGCAATCATGACTGTCATCAAAAGAATTTCTCTCTGAAACGAATAATTTCCTGAATTTAAATGATGCTGCTGAACCTCATCCCTGAAGATAGCAAACTGAGCACAAGACTGTAATACTGTGGTTTAAGTGGATTTCTTTTTAGCAGTTGCACAAGTCAAAATAGTTCTTTGCTCTTTTGGACAGCTGCCTAATGAAACTTGTGGAACTATTCATAAGAAGGTAGCAGGAAGTGAATAAGTCATACAATGCCAAATAAAGTAGTAGCTAATAGGGAATGATTGCTCACATGCTGAAGTCTCCTCACGAAATATAATCCCTGGAAGTCTGACATCCTATACACAATTCTGTGAAAGATTCTAAGGACCTCTCAGGGCAGTGAATATTAAGTTTTCTAAGATGTGATGAACAGTTAGCCTGAAGCTGTAACTACTTTTTTTTCTCCCTTTAAGGAATATCATATTGCAAAGAACACTAAATATAAACCACAAGATATGCACTATAGAAGAGAATTTTAACATACCTGTGGATCATCATCTTCTAGATCACTGAAGTCTGTCTGTGTCTTCAGCAACAGCTGCATTACATCCGATGCATCTTGCATAAACTAGATGTGGGAAAAAGTGGTGTTGAAGGCAAATTAAAAAGGTACTTGCCTGAATCTTAACACCAAACAATTTAAGGGAGTGTTTATGTCCAACACACTATCAAGACAAGCTAAACCTTGAAATAGACTGAAATGAAGATACAAGTAAAAACCTTTTTTCCTGGAAGCATCACCAAGTGATTCTAGTCTTAAGCTTCACTGTATTGGTACTTTTACAGATATGCATTTTAACCAGTGTATCAACACAAAAAAAAACCCTGCCAAATACATCAAGCATCATGACAAATTACTACTACCAGTTCTACAGTTCTATTACAAGCACATCCAAACTTTTCAAGGAATCTGCCTGTAAAAACAAATAAATTCTTATGCTGAGCTTCCTTTTAACTATATAGATTTTCACCACTATTATGAGCCCACTTAAACGAGATGCTCCAGTATGCCTCTTAAAACAAAACGAAAACACATTTTCAACATTGCCCAATAAAACAAGAATAACTTAAGTTGATATATTTCTGTAAGATTCACTTCTGAATTTGTGAATCTGAACAGAAAGACCATTACCACAGAATAAAACAGGAATGCAAACATGGAAAGCAGCAACAACATAACTGTATGTTTAACAAGTAATCGTGTCAATTCAAAGCGAACATCACAAAAAAAACACAGCTGTTTTAAAATACATTAATACAATAGATAAGATCTTACCTTTTCTTTCCCAACAGCAAGACCAATTAGGCTGATGCATTCAATAGTTTTTCCTCGTAAAAGTCTTAGCTCCTTCTGAACAGCATTCTCAACAATGTGCTTTAAAGAAGTCATAAATAAGTCATAGTAGGGAACAAACTTCTCCTCTGCTGTATCTGCAACCGATGCGATTGAAGTCACAACTTGCTCCAAAACTAGCTTAGT
This sequence comes from Netta rufina, assembly GCF_964035555.1. NCBI lineage: Eukaryota > Metazoa > Chordata > Aves > Anseriformes > Anatidae > Netta > Netta rufina. The sequence goes on along the minus strand of NC_140123.1, from coordinate 55,138,496 downwards.
GCCTTTCTGTATCAACTTGAAGAGAGGAAGAATAAGGTGTTATATTTCATTAAAATAGCATGCTTTTTAAAGCACCAAAATCTTAAAAATGTGCTCTTGTACGTATCCCATTCTTGTCAGCTTATAACACCAGCAGATCTACCTACTGGTTTACATCAGATGTCATAGTTCAGCTATTCTACATATGTGAGCGATTACGTTTGTTCAGTGTATTATACCTCTTGCAATTTTATCACCATAGTGGAATGAAGATGTTTCACTAGATTATCCAAATACGGAATAAGCAGTGACTTGGGACAGTCTTCAGTGAAGTTTATGAGTGCTGCAGCTGCATGGGCTTGAACACGCTGGTTGCCTTGATCCTCCATGGTTTGCAGAAGAGCTGCTATCACCTGAAAAAGAAAATGTTTAGTTTTAGAAAAACATGTTTCTGGATGGGACAAAATTTTACCTTTTTTTTGGTACTGTTCTACTACTTGCCTTCTCATGAAATTTCTTTTGAAAGCCAGGTGCAAAGTCAGTTGCCATTTGTCCGATAGCATTGCAAGCAGCATATCTCACTCTTGGATGCTGAAAAAATATTACCCTCAAATGGTTAAGTAGTAGTCATAAGAGCAGAAATGAAAATGTTTTGAAATAATTAAGTATTAGACTCACAGGATCCTGAAGGAACAGCAAAACGAAATTTACTATCTCATTTAAAATTCCCTCCATCTGTTGGTGGCAACCTTCTCCAATGGCTGAGAGCGCCATCAAGCCAGCGTGCCTGTATTTCCAGTCAGCTACAGAAGATTGAAAAAATATTTATTATTCATTTTGGAAACCACAGAGCACCCCAAAGACTAATTAAAAAAAGTGATGGGGGAAGAATAGGTAAGAAGGGAAACTAATGCATCAAATTTTTGTTAAATACTTTTTGATTTTCCTTATCAATGCTTTCAGTGATGCACAAAAATCTGAGTATCTAATCCAGGCCAAATCTATACCCAAAAAAATGATTTTTAAACTGGAGATACAAGCATGTAAATAGTACTAACATCTGGGGATTGCGTTTTTATTAAATGAGCTAACCAGGGAAGCTTTTTTTTTCCCCGTGTCAGAACAGCCTAATAACATTAGAAGAGTCACACTAATCTGTTCACAACATAAAACTTCCCTTACTGGAAAACCATTCTGAACAGACTTGATAAATTTCTACACTCTGCAGGTGATACCTTGAATAGTCCTACAGTCTGTATCCTATAGGATACGTCCTTTTCAGGCTGGGTTTTACATTAAATTACAGAAGAAGCACCCAGAAGTATCATCTTCACATCATCTTCTATTTTGAAGGCTCAAATCATAAGTCAATCGAAAGTGTATGCAATAAACACACATTTATTTTGAACGACTGCCTCAGCAAGCATTACAGGTCTTTGTAAGAGGAAAAGAAGCATGCAAAGGAATTGATAAGAACATTATGTAACCACCTCATGAAACAAATATGAAAATTGGCATAAGCACGTAGAGCCTGTCTATTGCAGACTTGTGTGTTTTGATGCATGAAATTCCAAGGGGTAGGGTGCAGAAATACATTCTTATCTACGGACTGCAATGTATGAGAAGTTCACTAAAATGCAACAGTTCCAAAGAAACAAAAGCTTCTAGCTACAGAACAACAGGTGGCAGTTTAGGCACACTTAAGATATTGTGGGCCACTGTACACTGATTGAAGGAGGATACCCTAAAATAAGAAAAGGATTTATAGACTGAGGTTAAAAATCTGTAATGTTTTGGTTTTGACATCTGTTCAGGATCCAGAAAAAGAAGATTTAATGCACTGAACATAAGTTTAACAAATCCCAGTCTAAGGAAAAGTAATACATTTCCAAGTTCACAGCATTTATAGCTTCTGCTGCTGAAATTAGAAGTGTATAAAATGCATTGCTTAGATAAACAGGAACATTTAAGAGGTATTAAAGTTCCTGAAAAAGCTAGGATTATAAAAACTTGCAGTTACTTACGATTCTGAAGCATCTGCATAATATGTTCTTTAATCATAGGTAAAACGAGCTTTCCTCCAAGGCCACACGCCATCCTGTCCAGTGCACTCTCACCAGCAACTGCATTGCTAAATAAGTTACAAAAATATCAAAAGGTTTGACATCTGCAGTAAAACAAACAGTACAACAGCGCAGGAAAGTGTATTTTCTGGCAGTTCTAGTCTCAAACTTTTGCCATGTGGATATCCATGAGCCTCCATAAGTAAATAAAGCATACCCAAATCTAAAAGCACATACATAATGGATGCTTCAGCCACAAAGTATTTATCCTCCACTTAACATTTACTATTTTTAGCCCACTGAACACGTCTATTACCAGAGAAATCTGGACCTTCCTAGCGCTGAATTTTGCAATGTTGCACATACCTAAAAATCTATACATTATATTTATAGTGAATTAATAAATACTGGCCAGTATCTTTTTGTGTAAATCATCAGAACACACACAAACCAGTTCAGACTTGCTATAAATCAAGTGAATGAGCAGAATTCAAGCTTTAGCATGCAAAAGAACTTCCCAGCAAGGCTGCAGTATCAATACTACAGTACCACAGCCCCTGGCCAATGACTCAGGCAGAAAACATCCAGTCCAGGTGAGGAATTTCTGACTTGCAGCAAGTTCCAGAACTGAGAAGAGCCAAACATTACCCATGTAAAGTGACTTGTTCCACCCAGTTGAATTAATCCCTACGGAAAAGTGAATAGAGTTTCCAGGACACAGCTAACTACTGTTCCAGTCTGGGTATGACTAGCACTGTAATAACTCCAGGTTATTACAGTACCTTCTGGACACCCATGCTGATGGAAAAACTGAACAATGGTTCAGAAAAGGATGAATCTCCCTCTTCTTTCAAGTATCATCCATCTGGGTCAGAAATAGAGGTCTTTAAACTGTCATGCTTGAATCCCCAAGTCTCATTTCAAACCATAAGCAGTCTAGAAATACACATGCTGTGAACAAAGCTGTTTGCACGAAGATACTGATGAAATTGCATGTTTTTCTTCAGATTAGTCATGTTCAAACAGAAGCATCACTAGCCAGTCAACTGAGCATGGGCATATAGGTTTAGATTGGAGGAAACTCACTGAAATTATTGGCTACATTCATCTGAAATGATGTTGAGTTCTTTCCTTTAACCATTAATTCGTAATATTCAATATGAGGAAGTAGTGTTATCTTATAAAAATGACCACACACTTCCCTGCAAAATTTGCAAAACTTTTGCCAGGGAACGAGGAAGCTGGATTTGCGTCTTCCTTCTTTAGAATTTCACTGCTCCATGAAGTCAGAGCAACAAAAAAACCTGGAAATGCTAAAATATTCCCTGATGCTTTGGTGTTGGCTGACTCACATCCCCCTTAGTCAGATCTGAACACGCCCTAAGTAGGCTAAGGCCTGATGATCATCAGCCAGTTTCTTGGACGGCACAGAAATTCCAGCTGTCTTACATAGCTAGAAAGACTCAGCAGGAGAAGAGGTTTGCGTGCACACCATGCTCATTGACAGCTCTCCACAAAGATGAACTTGAGTGGTGGGAAATGCATAATAACATGAGTGAATGTGCTGAAAGATTAAACTAAGTACACAATCACCACAGAGCTGATTTCCAGTGTTTTGCATCAAAGCCTTGAATTCTCCTATTGCTTTGAGCGCTAGAGGAGCTAAGTTTCTCCTTTAGGCTAAATTTGTTAAGCCTGACTTTTTTCCAGATCTTTGCTCACTACTTGTTAAGAGAAGGAATTTCACACTAGAATCCATAGCTTGGGCTGGGAAGAATGAAGTTACTCTGCTGACAATAAAGAGAAATTGGCATGCCTCAAGGGGATGATTCAGAGCACTTAAACTGCCTAAAGCGGGCCATCTGAATAAACTTCCACACCCTGAGAGATTTGACAAGGTTTTGAGCTTTATTTTCTAGTATTCTATTTCCCCTTATAATTTAAGGGAATAGAGATACAAATACTTGACAAACCCGAATGCAGTGGTCTGACAGTTCTAACTGTATGGCAAAACTTGAAAAGTTGTGGAAATGAAACAAACTAAAAGGGTCAGAGGGGAGGAGGTGGGGGAGGGCAGTTCACTTTCAATTCCATAGTCCAGAGGAAAGAAAAAATATTTCAAGTATAGGATTAAACAATCTTTTCCATAAATTCCTTTGGATCGGTTTTGCAAGCATCTTGGCATGCCTGGTATCTAGTAGAAGTTGCTACTATGTTCAGTAGTAAATCAACATCTTTTCTAGTGCTCATCTTCCTATGAAGATTTCCCATTAGATTGTTAATTTATGAGGGGGGGGGGGGGGTAAAGATATAGATGACAGCAGTAGGTATTTCCAGAATCAGATATAAAATTACTATACATAAACTGTGCAAGTTCGGAAAGCTGTTTCAGAGAAGGACAAGTTGTATAATTGCTACAATTGAGGCTCTAGTAAAAACATGTCAATATAAGTTATTTTCCCCTCACTACTCCTCCTTTAGGATTTTCTCCTCATTTGTGCAGATGAAGTTCTAGTGTTCTGTCACAAACCGTTTGGAAACACTAATTACATTTGAGCTTTGAAGGAAATGTCAGATGTTGCAAAAAGCATCTAGCCCGGTAAAGGAACACCAGTGTCATTACAAAGGCTTGGAGATAATTATCTCACTGTACATATTTCTGCTTTCTCCTGCTTCTTCCTGTATTTGGACAAGGGCAGACACAAGAGGATGCTGTAGACATACCACTGTCATTCTAGGGAGAAGTTGGAGCAAACTACAAAGCACGCAGGAATGAACAAGTTAGAAATAGTGGACATTTTTAGCAAATCTTTCTTACCTAAGACAAGAGATAAGCTACTGCTAGCTATGACAAGATCTAAAACAGCAAAAACATTTTTTTTGAGCTAGATAGAATCCAGTATGAAATTCCACTATGCAATCTAGTGTCCTTCCAAACTAAGGCACCTTTTTATCACCACTGTTTCAAGAGCTAGAAAATGATGTACAGATTGGTTGCATGTGACTAAAAAGGTTGGTATCCTTCAGCTTTGGTTCCAGCACATTTCAGGATAAGCCTCAATTTAAAGGGTTCAGAGCAGTGAATTCTGAAGTGAGTAACTGACATCAGTGACAGAAACAACAGAAATCTGAAAAGTTAGAACAGTGCAAAACAGCAGGCAAGACAACATGCAACAGTGCAAAACAGGAAGCAAGACAACATGCAACTTCTAGATGTAAATTATGGCAATAAGAAAATACTGAAATAGTTTACTTGCTAAGCAGTACCTAAATAATGTACGCATAAACTGTTCTTGAAACCAGGTGCAGTTATTCCAAATCTGCTACATCAATTTTCTATTCAAATTATCAATTCATATTACTTTTTAAATTTTTAGTCTCCAGTGTCTGAACAGTCTTATATTCTGCTCATGATTGAGGGAACACAATTAGAAGAGTTGATTAAAGAAAAGCAATGCACTGCAGTCATTTGCATCCTGTACTTAAAAGCTATGCAACTTTGAAGGCATATTGAAACAACTAGTTTCACAATTACCTGTCAAAATCATCATCTTCAAGCTCATCTGCATTTGCCCAGTCTTCATCTTCTTCTAAGTCAACCATCATTGCTAGCATTTGAGGAACTGAAAAAATAAGTTTAAAGTCAGGTTATTTTCTTAAAATATATTCTCAAAAAAGCCTAAATAAAGTCCTCTCCCTTCAGAAATCATTACAGAAAAAGACCTCTTCTTCTTGTAGCAGATAGACAAGTCTACACATCAAATTGCATCAGCAAAAAGTTCGTAAGAAGTTTTCAGAACACTCAAATCCAGGACAATGAAAAGTTTTTAATCTTTTTAAAAAGTCTTTAATGAACTCTATCAAGGCTCTAGTATGATGCCCATGTGTCAGAATTATATATAGATACTAGTCACTGAATATAATATCCTCAAGAAAAATGTATTATAGCCCAGAAGTTTCAGACACAGATGCTCATTAAGTGCACATGAAAACGATGTATTGACACGTATCTGAAGGATGGAAATCAACCACAATCTGCCACCATTGCTACAAAGTTCTAAAAACTTGCATCAGTGTTAATTACTGCTTGCAAGTCAGGCTAAGAACACACTGTCACCCGAAGCTGATTAGTTATCATATCTGGACACTGCAAAAGCTTGCTAGTTGTTTAGTCTTGATATTTAATATGAATATGGTTGCTGGTGTGTACAGCTTTACACACACTTTATTTTTTTTAATGTAGGGTTGTGCATTGAAGTTTCAACCTTGACCCAGCAGGCCCTCAAAATGTACCTATTGCCAGTATATAGATTATTTGTTTATAATGCAGTTAAGGATGAAACAACTGAGCCTGGTTTACTGCCAGAGCATGCCATGACTTGCCATTTCCTGGAGACTGAGGAAAAACTAGGGCCAAAGCTAGGCACTTTCTCTAGAAATTAAAGCTGCAGCAATAAAAAGCTGTTATCTTAAATACTGAGCTCAAAGAGAAAAATCTGAACCCAAGTTGAATTTCTGAGCAGAGAACCGGTGAACAGAACATGACTTCTCCTAAACCAGCAAAAACAACAGAAGGCAATGGTTTTGCCTAAGACCTACCTGATTCTAGTTGTGAAAAACCAATTTATCAACTTTCTATAGAATGAAAACAAAGCCTTTTAAACTAAAGCACAAAACCATGACAAAAAGCTATCATTTTTGGCTACCTCTTTATCATTCTCTGCACATAACTGCTTTATGAGCTCTGCCAAATTTTTTTCTTATCTTAGTGATTCATTTAATACTACAGTGATTTTACAGTGGGTTGCAAACCAAAAGTACTTCATTCCCACATGGTGCCTTATCCTAATAATGTATCTTAATGCAAATGTTTCATTCCTAAGCACCAATTACCTCCCCAATATAAAAGTAATATGTTCTAACGGGATGAAACTTAGCTATGCTGCCTGACCAGATAAGAAACTTGCAGTGATTTGGGGGACATTCAGCAAGCATCAATATTAATATTAATTTCTTAATAGTTTATATTCTCAACAAGCTACAGAATGGAGTGAACATACAGCATTCTAAACATTACCAAATTTAGAATATATCCTAAAAAAATCTGTTATTTAAAAAGAAATTCTATAACTATACACATAGCACATCCAGTTTACTTTTCTACAGAAGTTTTATGATTGATTCAGAGATCTGGACATCTACACCTTTCCCCAGCCCAAGCATATGAATGGAGGAAAAAAAGTTGTCTTTTGGCAGAAGTTTCAGAAAACAAGCAAGAATCTAGGCACATACAAGTGTGGCAGTGCAGGTGAGAAACTTCTTCCTGAACATCAGGCCACACTGGTGTGTCACTGCCCCATTCTGCTCACAAGAAGGGTTTAGAAGGCAGAGAAATACCAGCATGCACATCCATTTAAAAGCATTGCTGCTGGGCCTGTCCAGAATAGTTATTTTTAGTATCTCAAATAATAAGCCATGATTAAAAAAGCACAAAGAATTTACAACCTGTATATTTAATGGACTAATTAGTCCACGTATTTATACAAGCGTTTGATTTTCAAACTCACAGCTTTAACTCAACACTGAAGCTTAACATGCGTGCTGAATTCCTTCTGTCTTCAGTTGCCAGCACCACAGAATATCTGGCCTACATACCAAACTTCAAACGTAGGACTTCAGAACTAAATGCATCAACCTTTTTTTTTTTTTAAAACACAGTACAAATTTCCAAAGCCAGCAGCATGAGAGTAGTATTTTCTTTGGAAACACCTTATGAAGAGTCCACTGTAATTTTATACAAATTGCTGGTGACTGCATAAGCACAGATTAATTCATGAAGAGTCGTAACAGGAAAAAAAAGAAGTGTTTCCTCCTCAATAAAACCCAACTTGGTGTCACTTAAAGTTATCATCATCAGCAAAAAAAAACATATGGTTTTGCCACTTGAACACCTGCAAAGTCAGTTTAATGCCATAAAGGAAGACAAATTATTTCACCAAATAAAATGAGTAAAATACTTACTGGCTTGTGCAACAATGTTTGTATGCCTCCTCAGCATAGCAGCAGCAGTTTCTGACAAGGTCACAATTACTTCAAGTGCCAATTGACGCTGCATGTTACTGAGACTGGCATCTGCACACAACTACAATCCAGAAGATTAGAGCAAATGGTTAGAACGCAGGTTTCAAGGGGAGAAAAAGAAAAGTGACTTAAGAATTCTTGGCTTTACCCTCAGACTTAGTTGCAACGTAGGTTCTAAATGTGGTCGTAAATACTTGGGAACAGAATCTGCAATTTCTACAAGGGACTTGAGAACAGAGTCATCATTTTGGTAGCAGGAATCATTTACAGCCTACAAAGAGATAAAATGAAGACAGGATTAAATGAAAAGCAAACAACGTATAACTGAGATTACCAAGGAAGCATATACAGGGTCCAAAACCTACAGGATTTCTGTTAGGAAGTTATGGTTCACAATGTTACATACCATCAATTTTTGTCATTATTAGTTTAAATCTAACATAACAGACACTCAGGCAACATTCAGGTCACAAATCAGGGGTGCTAACATGCAAAAAACCCACACTATTCTTTGACATGCACATGCTCAAAAAAGCATTTTAAATAAAGAACAAGTCCTCAGAGGAACTCTGCCCAGAAGGAGAAACAAAATCAGCCTTTTTTGTTTTTAACTGTTATGTGAGAACAGCTTTGAATAGCTTAAACTTCAGAACACCAGGAATCTCGAGTTTTAATAATTTCTCATTTTTTTCTGGACAGCTCTGAAGAGCCACTGAATTAAAGCAGACCTTTCAGCCTTCAGCTACAGGAAAGGAAAAAAAGAAATCAAGTTTTTTTGTAAGGATCTTTCCTATCCTCTAGCCACATCCTGTAAAGTAATTTAAAGCTTACTTTTAAGTGACCAAATTGATGCTCCAGTACCAAAACATCACACAGTTATTTGATGGTGCTTAAAACTCTTCTAAAAGTAGGACACAAAAACCCAAATCTCTAAAGAAAAAGCAGTCTTTAAGCCCACTTCTGGGTTTTGAAAGGAATTCTCATTAACAAAGTATTAGATGTCTTACTAGTGTAGCAACTTTTTTCTAAGTGAATAGCTAGGTGCATTTTTTAATACTTTAATCTAGAATCTGATACTTTTGATAAAGCCACTCAAGTAACCCACAACTTCATTTTCAACACAGAAGCAACATCTTTTAAAAAAACTGTTCTGAAAAAACTCTTTGCATTTTCTTTGCTAGTAGATATTACTCGTCCTGTGGAAGTTTATTTATAAATATTCCATATTTACTGGAAGTTTCTTTAAAACTCTGGACTCTACACCCAATACAACTTTGACATTGTATTAAAACAAGGCTAGGTTTCTGAACTTGTGGTTTAAACTTCTTAGAAACATATCAAGTTGAGACCTCAAATGCAGATGCACTTGTTAGTAGTATTGAACATGAACAACTACAGTCAGATGAAGTTCCAGGTGTTGGTTGTGTTTTATTTTGCCTCTCCTGATTTTTTTTTAAACTACCACTGAGTTAAGTCCCTTGGATACATGTTTAAGCAATTAGTTCTGAGAGTTTTAAGTGCTAGAGAATTTGACTAGAAGGATTGAATTGCAAAGTCAGATTTTTAACTTTAGCTTATTAATTTATTTTTTTAAACCACTGCAATACTTGAGCAAAATGAACTTCAACAGCAACAAAAAAAGCATCCAACTGTCTCCAAAGGTCACTCACCACTATTCTAACACATCCCATCTCCTATTTATAAACTTGGATTTTCATATCCATCTTGTGTTACCACAGCCAGAGAATCTAGTCCTTCTCACAATAAGTATTTTAGAAGACAGATTTTGTAACATAATTCTGTGCTCTACAGTTGCAAAATAGCTTGAAAATACAAGCCAAGTGCTGTAACACAGCGTTTAGCATGTGCTTTTACAGCCTAAAATAGTAGCTTTGAGTTATATCACAGAGTGGGCTATTAGTCTGTAGTCTAAAAACAGCATACTATTTAATTGCTGAACATCAGGACAAATGGCATGCCCACCCCAAATCCTGCCTAGCTCCCACTCATACAGTGCTCAGTAGCCAAGGTCCTCTCAGCCAGTTACAACGTTTGAACAATACAATTGCCATTGCCAAAGTGACACAAAGACTAACCACCAAATAGTGACCTCAATATCAAAATACATTTCTTGTACGGACTAGTACACAGTTAACATTCAGATCATTTTAATAAATTCTTCTCGGCTTCCATTTAAGATCAAGCAGAATGCCAATACTTACAGAAGACAGTAAACTTGGCACAACTTTGCTTCAGCTGCCACAATACACGCATCAACAATGTTTATAGCTCACAGTATCAACAAGAACCTGCTATGCTATCTGCAGCAAGAAAGCTGTCTTTAACCTAAACAGCCAAATTCAAAAAAACACAGGAAGTTCACTACAGCTTTTACCACAGGTACTTAGTTATTTCCATCTTTTTATTAATATAGAAAGGGAACAGGACTGTGAAATAGCATTCCTCCAGAGCTCAAATAATTTCTGTCTCTGGTTTGGTTTACAATAGGGTTCTCCCCAAAAGTAAACAACCTTATATTAGAATACCAACTTTTGCTGAACTGTATCCCTCCTAAAAGGGACCTAACCCAGCCTCAGACGCAATATGAAGCATAAAAAGTCATTCTGTTTGCTAGTTCAATTTATCAAACAGCAAAGATTATTTTATTCAGACTGTTCCTAGTTTGAGAAATCTTTGGCAGAATAACTCTATGCTTTCCTCTAAACTGAAGAGGTATGGCATATCGTGCGTAAATGATTTTCCTAATTGACTACTTTAAATATGGACTACCCTGAGATTTCAAGTATTTCTCAATACTAGGGCTAATTAAGAAACTAGTTTTAGTTAAGTATCTTACAAAGAATTTTAACTCTTATCTAGGTAACATTAAGCTGATCAGCATTGAACTATTTTCCTTAAAATTCTGTCAGTTAGCTTGTGTTTACAAAATTCCTTACTGTTTTCCATCTTGCTGGTGACTGATGTCAGATTAACATATCATCAATCCAGGTCTCCTCAAAAATTCATACGTAACAAAACTTTGCAGACCAGTAATTTGTTCGGATCCAGTCAACACAGACACACTAACGGCAAAGACTTACTTGTGTGGTTTCTTACCTGCAAGATTCCAGGTAGCAAATCTGCAAAATGTTTTAGGAGGGGAAGATTGTGCTCATTAGCAAGCACAAACGCAGCTGCAGCTCTAGCAGACAGAGTCTTGATCTAGAAGGCAAGATTGGAGAGAGACATATGAAGAACTGGTAATGAAATGTCTGTTTTCTTTTAACACTAGGCCCATTATGAGACTTTACATGGGATTATCATTTCCCTTTCACGTTTTCCTAACAGACACAAGAATTAGTTTTTAACTTTGAGTTCGGCATCTTGCTTCAAATTAAGGTAAAGTGAGTGATAAGATTCTCAACACCTATGTCCTCCACGATATCAAAAAGTTTATCATATTATTCTTCTGACACGGCAAATATTCCAGTTTGTTCTGATTTTTTTTTTTTTAAAAGCCATTGTCCTCAATTTCCCTCCCAATTTTAAATATGTATGCAAGTGTCAAAGTCCCATTTTTCAAAAAGTGTAATTTAAGTGTTTAAAACATGCTTCTGTAAAGGCATGATTTGTGATACTTTTCAAAATGTTACTCAATTGAGTTTCAAAGGTCAGAAAAAGTAATCCATGGAGGAGCAGTAAACTGAACCCACATACCTCAGCAGGGTTTCTTATCGTTGCCCAGTATTCTCCCGAACAACAGAAACACTCTCAAAAGTACAATTCCCTGAACAAATCAGTAAATCTGAAACCTTCCAGAAAAGCGAGGCTTGCCACATGCCCACAGAGCTAAGTATGCATGACCAGTACAGAACGTATCTATTCTGTTAAACAGGAGGGCCAGAAACTGAGCTGAACAAGGTGTTTCTGGGCACCCACACTGCTGGCTAAAACCCCTGGCTCTACTTTACATCACCACAACCCCAGGTACAGGTTTCTCCAACCATAACTGCTAGGGAAGAATCTTGGTCAAAGCAGTGTTGTATAAGCCAGTCAGCCAGCCTGAGGACCACAAAAAGGTCTGGCTCTTTTGTTTTGCTGTAGGCATAGTCAAACCACCTGCAGATACACATCATTCTCAGGTAACACAATTCTCAGGTTGGAATTTAATGTGTTAACCTTAATGTCTGAAGCTGCAACTGCAAAGTCTTTATACTTGGGATGGGAAAGAGCATTAACAAGCAAAAATATAAAGATCTTACTGATGGATGCTCTTGATCTTGCATACACTGAACCAGCATCCTCTTAATGACCTCCAGATAGTGCTGCTGCTGATTCCCAAAAATTCCAGGAAAATTCCTAGAAAGACCAGAACATTAGTGAAAATTCACAGTGCAACCTTAACCATTGTCTTAACCTTATTCATTGTTTTAGCTATAGATCGTAACTGCATGTTAGAATTCACTAAAGCCACCATACAATAGAATAGCTATAATATAACCATTTGTTAATTAAGTAGTGACAATGTTGTTATAGTTTTACAGCTACTACTTGGATAACCTGTGAAAAAGTGGCGAAGTCTGAAAGCTTACCAGAAAATATGCAGAGCAGCCTCACGCAGTCCAACATTCTGTGAGCTGACAGAGTCAAATAAGAATTTCAGAACTTCTGGCCACTGGTTGTTTCCATCTTCATCTAGATTAAACACAAGGTTTTTAGGATAAGCAAACTAAGAGTGGCTAGACCTCAGTTATGCCAGGCAACTGTTCCACACTACTCAAATTAATTTCAGAACTGATCTGAAGATGCATCCAAGTCATAAGATACATAAGATACAAGGCATAAGGTACAGCATCTCAGAAACAGTGATCTCTATTTACTGCTACATAACAGTACTGGAGAGAGTACATGGTGCAGACGTTCATCAGAATTTAAATGTAACTAGATTTCTAGAACTTCACACAATCTCACCTAAACTCAAGCAATTTAAAAAGCAGAGCTAAAGAATCTTATTTTTATCTGGTCAAGGATAACATAAGCAAACATTCCATTTTATTTTAAACCCTGAAATTAATTAGTACAATAATGCGCAGAAGTCTACATAAAACTAGAGAGCAAGAGATAAAACTGCTATCAATACATAAATATTTTGCCACAGTATCAAGCTTATTTTAATTACCTATTAAGTTCCTGGCCAACTCAGCGACAATGTCACAGATCTTCTTCCTCATACTGGACTGTGTTTCCAACTGAATGATCAACAGCAGTCCACTTTTGATAGAGGTCTGATCATCAGGTGAAAGAGCTGGATAAACTTCTTCAAAGGCCGAAGACAAAAGACGTCGTAGAAGGACAGCTGCCATTTGTCTAGCCTATTGAATGAGACAGCACATACATTAGTGTTTTGATACAAAATTTAAGAAAGAAAACTTCTATTCCATGAGTAACTGTGGCACTCTGTTCCTTTTCTAACAGGAAGTGGTTTATAATGTCATTTATATAGTACTAGCAATCATTTCTCTGACCAAATCTACTAAAAGCACCAGAAATTTAGCACCTATTCTGTTTAGAGGGTTCCTACATACAAACAGCTTCAAATCTTTTTCTGTATTCTGTAACACCTGTTCCTAAACTGCAATGAAAAAGAACAATCATGTTCTTCCGATGAATGATGACTGACATCATGCTTTCAATGATCAGTTTTCACGGTGTAGACTTGTTTGGTGAATGGAATACCTCTCAAGCAAGAGATGACAGTTACAATAGTAGGTAAAAACACTGTCAGAAACATTACTGTAAGCTGATGTTTCTGAACTACCACAGCTATTCAAATATTCAAAGAAATAATCATGAAATCCTCTAAGGTATTAAGCTTTTTCTGGAGCTAAACCTTGGACATATTTTATGACAAGTTAAAAAACTTAGCTGCATTATAGAAAGATGTTTAAATCACATCTTCCTGATATTTTAAATGTCCCACTGGGATAATTATAATCCAAAAGGTTTTTTTTTGGATTAACAGATGACTTAATGGGATAGTTTTGTCAGAAAATTAATCTGTAAGCTCTTTCTCAAACAAGCAAATTTTACCCTAAAGATTCAAGAACCTAGAGTGAGATTTTGTTCCAAGCACAAGACTACTTTGTCAAAAAGAGCCAGAGCTTTCAGCCTTTCACACATCTATGATACACTGTTTTTCCTTAAAATTGAATTTGAGCATAGGAACCTCAAATACTACATATTACAATGCTCCATGCTTCCTGCTTGTATACAGTAATTTCACAAGAGTGTCGTTTACATATTTATTTACAATTATAAAAGAACTGGAAGCAAGAAGTATGGGTGACTAATTCCAAATGAATAGAACAAAATGTGCAGTAAAGGCAAAAGATACATGAAGCATCCTGAATGACTTAAATGTGGTGTTCACTAACCAGTGTTTCTAGAAGGACAAGCAGTAATTAAAAGGACAAGCGGTAATTAAAAACATCCCCCCCAAGCTTCTGAAGTTTAACCCATGTAACAAAGCGTTACATGGCAAAGCATTAAATCCTCACAAAAATACCCTAGTTTCAAATTTCAAATATAAAATTTGTATTTACTGAACTCTAATGCAACACATGCTATTTTTTTCCTAAAATAGTCTTAAATGAATGTGTACTTGAGTGAAAAACAGTTTCCCTTGTGACAGCCTTTGGAATTCCAAAACATTCAGTGAGTAGCAGAACTAATGAAGTTACATTTCTAACAGATCTCTCAATGGAGCAAAGTCTCAACTTTTAAAATATCGTATGAAAGTTGGTATTGCTGGAAAAAAATCACTGAAGATACTGTTCATGCTGTGCTTTGCAGTCAGCAGACTCAACAAGTATTTCATATAAAATGCCTCTATGCCAGCAGAAGGGAAGGACCAGAACTAGACCTTGCTCTACATCCTTCCTCATCTCCTCCTCCGCATTAGCACCAGCAAGGACCAAAGCCACCATATATGTAGGATTAGTAGATCTTTCTCAGTAGATTTAAGACAGAAGGTGAACAAAGAGGGTCACACTGATTACCTGTGCTGTAGCTCCATCATAAACTAAGGTCCTCTAATATATCACATAGAGGGGCATGAGGTAATAACAGAAGAGATTTTCCCTACCGCCACCGTGAATCCCACTAACAGTTTGCCCATCAATTTTAGTAGTACTACAATATAACAGTGTCTTCCCTTTTCCCATCCCTAGAAGAATCAATATTGTGAAAGATTATAACTTCAACTCATTAGTAGTATGAACCTACATAGAAGAAGCCTTGACTTATGTGCTGGGACTAAGCAAGGCCATAAAAACTCTGATTCAACATCTTCCCATACTCAGAGCATGGTGTTTCTGTGCATATTCTGACATCTTATAATGACTGCACTTACATTACTTTCATTCCTTTACTGAAGCAATTCGTATGTAGCCAGACAGGGAATAACGCTCATTTTCTTAAAACACAGTCTCAAAGGTAATAGTTTCTACCTCTGAAGAATTTAATTTAAAATATTGGGAAGACAGACAAACACAGACTGATTGCAAGGTACAAGACAAGCAATCAGGTATACAGAAGAAGACAAGATCTGTGCTACGTGAATTACCTCCTGGTTATTGTTCCTAGCTTAGAAAAAATATTCCAAATTCCCTAGAGCAAATTCAAACTTTTGAAGGAGTGACAGAAGCAACTGACTTCTAAAAATAAATAGCAAGTTTTCCTCAGCAAACATCCGTCTATGTAAATTACTATTGTGAATTCAATTATGATGAACATGGTTGATCAATGGCAGCTCTGGGACAGTTTCTTTTGCTTTAAAGAAGCAAGAATATATATTTTTAATGCACACCAAAGGCCCTCTTATATTTAAGTATTACAAGACGTACACCTGAACAAGCATTTCAAAATACTGTAACTTATCCACTATTGCTTTTGATAAGAAGAGGAACAGTGAACTCTTCAGTGCACTACTTCTTATCAATAAATTCTGCGGTGATTTAAAAAAGATGTTCTAAGACTTTACAGATTGCAGAACCAAGGCACAAGAAGCAAACCCGCTTGCTGAAACAGGGCAGAACTACAAAGAGATATTTGGGATACTGTGTTCTACACTGGCATTCAAAGTATTTGGGTAACCATGCCCTATTTGTAAGAAAGAGACTGACCCTCTTGTGCATCTACAGGCACTGATTTTTTTGCTTTTGTTTTACAGTTCCTTTTACATCCTCAAAGATGAAAATACTGATGGATGGGAGCAATCGATATTTAGGATGTGATCTGACGATGGACTTCCACAATATTCATTTGAGGGGTCAGCCCCAAGTAAAATCAAAGTGCACAGTGCCTAAAGTTCCCACACAACTCAAAGGGAGAACTGTGGTGCATCAGCAACCTACAGGCTGCCTGCCTACCCCTCCAAATGCCGAAGAGGAAGCTGCCCACAGCAGTTTTCAGATTAAGAAACGCAAGCTCTGTGTGACAATATGGAGAGGCAAAAGAGAAAGGTCAGAGAAATTCTAAGAGGGCTGTGAGTATAGCAAAAACCCAGCTTTACACAGAGTTTGTTCCTGTATTTCACAGCGCTTGAAGATTCTCAACTCCAAGTTAGGACAAAATTAAAGACTGCCAGTCTAGAGTTAATCAGCAAGAAAACAAACACAGAAGAATATGCAGAGCTTCTGCTCCTCTCTCAGAGTTAGGTGATAAATCAAAACTGCAAAAGGAACAGCCTTTAACACTTGAGACACATCCTGAGAATAAAAAACACCAAATAAGCTGTGAATATATAGCACCTTCCTGTTCATCTCTAGAATCCTAACTTTGTAACAGTGAGACTACAGGTTCAGGGCATCAAGGATCTGGGTTCAAGCTGTGCCTTATCCTGAGGTGGACCACCTCGCTCGTCAGCTGGCAGAGAAGCACTCTAACTGCTATGCTGGGTGCTTCACTCCACTTCTGTGAACAGTGTTACCCTGCTACCAGGAGAGCATGATATGAGAACAGAAGGAAAAAGGTGATTATTTCCACAGTGTAGGCATTCGGTTAGAAGGAGATAAACCTGTTATACAGCTAGTTTGTAAGAGTTATTTCTGAGCTGGTTTAATGTTTCTTTCCATGTCAGATACAAGCTGTCCTTAAGATGTGAATCCCTGTTGCACCACCTAAATGCCAAAATGACTAGGTTGCCACCAGGATTGCACTCAACTGCTGCCCTGCAACAGCACAGCCCAGTTCCAGCACACTGGATGGAGCATTTTCTCCAACCCACTTTTCACGGGATGGGGAAAGGCAGTAAGACAAAAGCTGTAGGATGCACATTGATCTGAACCCATGTTTCCTGTAGCCTGAGCAAGGTTTTGAGACTTCTTCCAGCAGCCTGCGTTCAGTGGTGCCAGCATGCTGTGTGTGCTCAGCAGGTGTATAGGCCCAAGGCCCTGACTACTGTTGTAGTACTGTTGCACTGTTCTCCCCAACATTGGGATCCCCATAAAACATGTGCAGATGCAAGTGCCTAGCTGTTCATACCAGCACCATACTTCCTAAACATACACAGAATCCTTCCCTGCATGTCCATTTGCAATGTTTAAATCAAACACATGATGACTCCACTTAAGCTATTAGGTGTTTGGGTTTATGAGGAAGAGAAGGTGTTTGCAGATTTTATTAATCAGGATTTCTTGAGTCCAGCACCTCATCTATAATTCAGTTATGAGCTAACACTAAACCTTTCTTTGGTTTGTACATTGGTAGAGTTAAATTGTCAAAGTTACTCTACAAATGCTAGCTTTCATCAAAGATGGCAGAGGTTACACTTTAGAGGCAAAAGAAGTTACTTTGCACCTGAGCAAATTAGAAGAAGCCAAGTCATTGGTAAGATTCTGAGTAAGTTTTAGACATGGGCTATTTGCTTAGCTGACATCAGGGAGTGGTATCAGTAACTATATGGAGCATGTATATATTCACACAAGCATGACTTTGCAGTTGTCAACTCAGGCTGTTATCAAATTCATTCAGTACAAAACAGAAGCTTGTGCATACAGACATGACTTCAGGGCATAACACCCCCTTCTGAAGAAAAAGGAACAGCAGTAGATTTTATTTTCCATGGCAAATTTAAATACAGGAGAGACCTCTGAACTACTTTGTCATTAGAAACATCTCAAAGCAGCAGGATGGAAAACTACTCAGCTCTTATGCAACCAGTTGCAAGTATAATATTGAAGGATTGTCAGAAGAATATGGCTTCGTAGGTAAATAAGCATCAGTATTAGTAAGCTGATACCTTCTCAGCATCAAAAAGCACAAACACTGTCTACCTTTAAACTGATTACTATCCACCAGAAGAGATCACTATCCAGAAATGAACAGCACTGTTATAGTCTCCTTACAATATTGTTTGGAAATTCTACACAGTATGTCCCTCTGGTGCTCAGTAAAACTCTAGATTTGAAAAAAAAAAAAAAAAAAGTAAATACCTTTGACTTCTAAGTAGCTCTGAAGTTTGGAGTACTCTGAAAGCTTAGTGTTTCACTCTGCATATCTAAGTGGATAATAGTTTAGTAGCAAGAACTACCTGATCACTGAAGCGTGAGCCTTCACAAAATCAAATAACCAAAAGTCAGTTACTATTTTTGGACCTGCTAGTCCTTCAAACTATAACACTGATAAGTAATTTAATGAGCATGTCTTCTCCAGATAAGGCAAAATGCAAAAGTACTCTGAATAAAATATACAACAACTGCTACCTGATCTCTCCTTTCTAATTTAAGAAGCTCCAGAAGTTTCAGATGATATGTAAGCAATGTTTAACACATTTAGGGATAGGACCTCAAAACAGAAGGCATTTCTCAACTATAACACAAAGGAACATCACAGTAACACTCATGCATTAGTTACACGTTTTTTTAAGGAAAGAACCCATTCATTAAACAAAATACAAAACCAGAAAACAATAGAGATCTAAGCAGTCACTTATGAAAGACTACTTCTGAAACTAAATACCCTACATCACTAAGTCTGAGCTAGTGAACTTGGTCCCTTTACAAATGTGCAGTAAATTAAGATGGTTCAGTTAATGCCCAACTCGTTAATTTATCCCGAAATGACCATTGCCGATGTCTTCCCTCGTCCTTCTCCACATTTCCTTGAAAAACTGCAGAATCCAAAGACTGTTGAGATTTACCTCCTCAGCAGCAGCAGTATTCCTAATTGCTTGTAGGAGGAACGTGATCTTGGATTGACCTGGTATATTCTCATATGTCTCCTGCATGGAAAGAGATGCAATTTATTGTAAACAGTTACTAGAAAACATGTTTTAAGCTTTAATATGAATTGACTTTTCTTTTTAAACAACCCAACTTCAGTACCCACCCAGTTAATAGGAAAATAACTTTGCAAAAAAAAAAACAAACAAACAAAACAAAACAAAAAAACTATCAAAGTGAAATTTTCTGGCCTGCTTTACAGCCACAAGTCAAGTCTTAATTACCTGAGAAGACCTGCCATGTTGGAATAATGCATTGCTGGCCACTTACGAGACGAGTTTAAGAAACACAACATAAAGGGAACACATATCCTCCTGGGAATCCATCCTAGCTTTCATCACATCAAAGGATTAAGAACTTCAGAAGCATGAAACTAAACTAGGAACAATAGGTTAATAACCACTGACCGATCTATAGCCCATAGATCTGTTCAGTTATTTTCCTGAATCTTTTTTTTTTGGCCTTTACAATGTCGTGTGGTAGCCAAGTCACAGCTTGGCTACGCATACTGAATAGGTACTCTTCATCTTAAAACTCCTACCTGTATTTCGGTGATGTACTATATCCAAGGCATAATTTCTTAAATATCCTTCTCAAAGTACAACAGAGAGAGGCTACTTAGTCTCCCCTTAAGGGAAATGCCCCTAGTAAACGGTGAAGTTTCATGAGAAGTTCAGTTACCTTGTCTGACACTCTTCTGGCACACTGTCTGTATGCACTGTGGTTTTGTTAGATTGTTACTTAAGTGCTAAAGTGAGAGCATAGAGTAAGTTTTAATACCAGAAGCACAGCATGTGAGCATTATAGAACTGTAAATTCTTATTTCTGATACACTAAATATATGTAAGGTAAGAGCAAAGGAAGCACAAGCTGAAAAGCAACTACCTAAACATTCAGAAATAGTTCTGTACTTACTAACTCTGAGAGCTAGTTTTTATGGACACTAGTTTTAAGACAAATTACCCCACACTTTCCAAATATCCACTACCCTAGTCTGGACTCAGTGAGCAAGCCTACACACAGTCTGGGCTCATTTCATTCAGTTCCCTGCCTGCCTACTTACCCCATACTCACCATTGTACCAGATCTTATGAATACTCCAGTGAATTTGCATGTCCTTGATATTACACCTGCAATTATCAATTACACTGTTTCTTTATCACCTGCTTAAAATCAGATATCTCCCTGCACTTTCTCTACCTGCTTCCTAGCAGGCCTCAGTCCCGGAGTCAACTCGCACTTCATATTCTCTCTAGATGCAATCAATGAGGCCAAATCCCCTCAGAATTGCATTTAATCTAATCATCTCATGGGGACTGCAAAATTAAATGAGGTTGAGGGTCAAAACAGAAAGTCTTCTTGGATTAACCATTTCCATGAACATGTTTTTACACTGCACTGTTATTTACAAACAACCAAAGAGAAATGCAGTAACAAGAAGGTACCCTAAACACAGGCCTAGTGTGGACCTCAGGCTGTGGTTTCACAGATACCTGAAGTACTGTAAAAGCTGGCTTCCCTCAAGCCAATTCGGATCATCCCAAAGTTCTTTCTGGAGTTACTTTACCTCGCTGCAAATGGCAGCAACCCATACAGGTGTTCACTGGGATAATTCTGTCAGTCCAGCAAAGTGGATTCAGAGGATGCTCAGGAGCACCAGTGCAAGGTAGGTGAGAGGAGCACAAGGCCAAAACCAGAACTGTCCCCCTGTGCTGTTGGAGGACCGCTCCCCTGGCTCTGCCCAACTTACCACTAGCCTGAGCTAGACCCTAACTTGTATTGCAGACACTGCAACATCTTCAGTGTATTCTTTTCATTCCTGATGGAATAAACTGGACAAGGTAGCTGTTGCGCAGTTTTGGGCTGAGATACAAGTTTCTTACACAGTATTACTAATTTTCAAAACATGTGCAAACTAGTATTTTTATCTACATTTAGTACTCTTGTTCTTCCAGAGATGAGAAATGTATTTAAGAGCATAAAGTCACTAAGACAACGTAAAGAAAATTAAAAATCCCTATCAGAAAATAGACATAATAATAGGATATAGTTGTGTTGTGTTTTTTTTACATGAACAAAATTACAGTATTTTTTTAATGAGAAATAAAATGAAGGAACCATGTTTCAGCAAGTTGGTCAGAATCAGTTAAGAGTACCTGCACCACATGGATATGCACATATTTAAAGATTTTTCACTCCCAGCCTTCTTTAAAAAAAGAAAACAAAACAAAACAAAAACAGCTTTTGCTATGCCCCAACCCAACAAGCAGGGAATGACTCCACATCTCATCTTCCACGTAACACACCCCTTGTCCTAAATTCAATTAAAGCCCAAGTCTGTTTCATTCAGTTGCCTACCCACCCTTTTCTCATTCTTGAGATTTTTCATTGGATGTAAAAACCTGCTATTCCATTTACCTTCAGCTATTTGAATCCCTACAGCATTTAATATTGCTTTCTAGTTAGCAGATTTTTAAAATGCGACTGCGTTATCTCTGTTCAAGATCAGAGTCCTATACGATTTTAGTAAGCAAATATTCTAAAGCCTACGCAATACTTTCCTATTGTCCAAAGAGCCCTCATGTGCCCTGCGTGACCTGGTCTGGCCTGAGAGTTGGTGCTGCTTTGGGCAGACTGCACTGCAGACCTCCTGAGGACCCTTCTGATCTAAGTGATCCTAAGCCATGGAAATACTTTCAATGCACCTTGGAAATATGTGGAACCCAGTGTCAGATACAGCACAGTTAAATAAGAACAAATGGTGCTGCTTGCTTGTATTTGTATACAAAGTGATGAACCTGACAAGGCAGGGTAATCTGTTGTGACAGTTCAGGTCTCTTATTCTGATTGAGTATAGTGCATATGTATCTATGGAGATTTAACAAACTCCAAATTGGTTCCAAGCAAGCTTCTGGTAAGCCAGGGGTAAAAACCTAACTTCCAGCCTTCGTTTTCCAAGAACGCTTCATCTCACAGGCTTCATGACATATACGAACCAAAGCCAGTTTCTTGGAAAGCGAGCGCGTCATATGCTAGCAGTTGTCATGATAAAGTTCAGAAAGTTGTGAGGAATGTTACGTTACATGCCAGCGCTTGGAAAAAAAAAAAAAAAAAAAAAAGAAGAAATTCGGGTCCCAAGGCACAGCCTCCATTCTGTGCTCAGGGGATACTACTGCTCCTGGGGAAAGCGGGGGCAGCGATCGATGGCGTGGCTCTCAGGAAGCCCGTGAGAGGCATCCTCTGCCCTGAATCACACTTGGGGAAGCCGGAGCCAGCAGACCGCGTTATCCTTTGTGAGGCGAGGCGCTGAACCCTGCTGACCGCCCAAGCGATGAGCGCGATAAAAGCCCGGTGCGGCGGGCGGGGGGACTCGCCCTGAAACCCGGGCACCCGAGCCTTTAATCCGGCGGTGGCAGGGGCGGGACCCCACCAGGGGAACGGGGGCTGAGGGGGGGATTAAGGCGGCTTAGCCCCTCACAAAGCGCCGGGGCTCAAGCGACGCGCCGGCAAACTTTCTGCTGATACAGGCGGCCGGGTGGGGAAAAATAAAAAAAAAAAAAAAAAAAAGATAAAACAAGAGAAAGAAATGAAGACAGAACAGCCTGGTTTTGGTCACAAAAAGCATTATTTTGGGTTAAAACCTCCCCGATAAGGGAGAAAAGGGGAATGGGGAAGGGGGGGGGGGGGGGCGCTCTGAGGCGGGCGGGCACGCGCCCAACGGCCGCAGCCCCCAGCCCAACGGCCACACCGGCCGGCGCGCGCGGCGCCCAACGGCCACAACCGCCCCCCCCCCCCCCATCCCAACCGTCCCCTCCTCACACGTGGGGCTCGGCCGCCTCCCCGCTCCGCTCCCAACCGCCTCCCTCCTTCCCTCCCTCCCGCCCTGCCCTGTCAGGGCGCCCTGCCCGCGGTACCTCGGCCTGCTTGCGGACCGCATTGTCGGGGCTGAGCAGGTTGCCCAGCAGGAGGTAGAAGTGCTGCTGCTCCTGCTCCGCCGCCGCCATTGCTGCGAAAGGGAGCGCGGGGGGGGGGGGCCCGCAGCCAGCACGGCCGCAGCCACAGCGCACGGGGCCGCCCCCGCGCCTTCCCATTGGCTGCGGCGCGCCGGGGCTCGCCGCCCATTGGCTCGCCGCCTTTGTGACGTCGCGGCCGCTGCTGAGTAGGGAGAGGGAGACGTTCCTCCGCTTCGCCTCCTCTGGTAATACCGCCTCCTCCTCTCTCATTGGTCGGGGGAGGAGGCGCGGCGTTCTGATTGGCCGGCCGCTCTGGTGGGCCGCTCGCGATTGGTCAGCGGAGCGGTCGGGCGGCGCGGGCAGGGAGGGGCCGCGGCGGAGCCGGTGGGGGGTTAAAGGGGTAGCAAAGCGCGGGAGATCGCCGGGCGTGGCCGCGCCCGCTCGGTGACGTCAGGCGGCCCCGCCCGCCCCCCGGGCTCAGCGCGCGCGGGCTGCGGCCGCTGGGGCCGCGCAACCGCCGGGGACCCGGGTTCGAGTCCCGGCTCCGGCCGCGGCCCGGGCGTTGGGGTGGGCCTGGGTGTAGGGTGCACAAACACCTCACCCAGCAGTCAGTAGGGTCACGAATCCCAAGTACGCGATGAATAAAACCTAATGAGTAAACCCCGTGTTCGCAGGGAATGTGTATTTCACAACACGCGTCGCCACAGGGTTTGGGGATCGCCCGGCTTGCCCCTGAAGGGCTTTCTGCTCCTCACGTGGGACTAATGGGGTGTGTGGGGTTTCACCGGGCACCGAGGCTGGACCTGCTGCCATCCGGGTAGGCATTGCCGCTGGGCGATGCCCAAGGGGTGTGAGCGCTCTAGAAGCAAAAGGGAACAGCCAGCGGTCTGGTGGGGAAAAGACAGCAAGGTCTGCGTGGCCGAATTAAGGAGGAATTGTGGGCAGAGCTAGGGAACGATCTTACACTGACTGAAAGCTCAGAAAGACCCAAAGGGAAGATGAATTACGAAAGCAAGCATGCTTTCTAGTATGAAGTGCTCTTCTGTAAACCTCCTCAGGCCCTTGCTATGTGGATTCGGTGTTCACAGCTTGTCAGATTCTGAAGGACCTCTTGGATTTGATCTTGAAATAAGCATGGCTTTCCTACCTTCTTATCACCTGTGTTTTGCATAAACTTTACTAACACTTCTGTCAGCTTTTTGTACAGAAGCAAACAAGTGTATTTGCTTTCATCTGAACTTGTCTTAATCATGATTTCACCATAAATCTGTGGTAGGATCGCTAGCTGAAGAATGCAGTATCTGATAGGGATTGGGGAATGAATGCAAAATGTACAATACAGTTGACTGTTTTCATACCCACTCTGTTATTATTATTATTTTTTTTTCCGTCTGTGGTTGCAGGGAGTGGGCTGTTACATGAAAACTATCCAGTCATCTTTGAGTAACAACACACAGACACACAGAATTTCTAGGTCGGAGGAGACCTCAAGATCATCGAGTCCAACCTCTGACCTAACGCTAACAATCCCCACTAAACCATATCCCTAAGCTCTACATCTAAACATCTTTTAAAGACTTCCAGGGATGGTGACTCCACCACTTCCCTGGGCAGCCTGTTCCAATATCTAACAACCCTTTCGGTAAAGAAGTTCTTCCTAAGATCCATCCAACTAGGCAAATGAAATCGGTAATTTGCCCAAGAGCCAAAAAGCAGTTGCCAGATCATCTTTGGAGGGCCAGCATTGCAAGTCAGTCGTTAGAGCTCCCTTAGGAGGTGAAGGTAGGAGCAACCCAATGCGATTTATAAGACGAAGCCTAGCAAGAGGATCTCTCTATATCTGTACATGTATAATGATCAATAAAGTCAGGTAGTATAATGCCTTATGAATGCACTCGACTGCATTTCTCTTGCATATTCAAAATGTAGGAGGGAGAATTGCTGATGGATTGAGAAGAATTTGCTGGTAAACGCAGCAAATCCATGCTGTTCAACCTAAAATACTGCAGAGTTTGGTGAAAGCAGATGAAAAACTTGACTTGGGTAAAAAGTAGCTAAGGTATTGTAAAGAGTCTGAAGGAATTTGAAATGTCGCTAATGCAGCATGAGAATCTGCCAAGTCAGGTGCTCCTTCTCACATGGGACAAGTTCAAAGATGAAGTACAGGAAGCAGTCAGAAACTATGCTAAAGAAGCAGCTATCAGCACCAAAGATGGTTTGAAGAAGTACTTGAGAAGAGCTCAAACAGATGCAGCCGCAAAACACTGAGCAGCAGTGCTGGTGTTGCTGGACGTTGTCCAGCTTCTGCAGTCTGTCTCAATTAAACTGAGAGAAAATGTAGTATCACTACCAAAAGCTATTCCTTATTTTGAAAGAACGGAAGGTGTTCATTAAATAACAGAAATTGAACAGAGTACATTGACCTCTTCTAACAGTTTAGTCCCAGGAAATGTGTTGAATTGTAGTTATTCCAAAGAAAATGTATTGGTGTTTTAAAACTCTGCAGACAGATCAGGAAATTGGAAATTTCCAAGAAATTGGAAATTCAAATCTTCAAAAAGTGATAACTTCATGGGAGCACCCATTCAACTTCACAACTCTTTATGAATGGATGATAAAGAAAGGGCGAGCTGGGAGAGAATTATTTTATTATACCTGAAGAATGCCGTAAGGTTTGTGCCAAAGTAATATATGTGGGATAACAGACAGTATGAGGAGAGTTGCCTCAGACTGTTGTAAAGCACTTTCTGATTCTGATTTATATGTGAAGGGTTTGACATGTATATAGTACAACTTTCAGAGGCAAAGAATGAGATGAAGGGAGAGTAGGTGTGTGCCTGAAAAGAAGATAAAGCAAAATAAATCCAAACTCTGTGTCCAGAGTCCTTAAGATGTTCTTCTGTATCAAGAGATCTACCATTCATGTAAAGTGCCCGAATCCTCCACGTAGCAAAAAATGCAGTCATGATATCCTGCAGGGCCAGGGAATAATTAGAAAAGTTCATGAAGGCAGATTTCCAGCAACAGTCAAACAGAGTAAGCTGATGTCAGTAGCAAGCTATGCTCTAGTGGGGGCTGGACGAAGTTATCCTGGCACGGAGCGAGCTGTCTGCTAAGAGGACACAACATCTGATTATTGTGCTGGCCAAAATTTGCGGTAAGATAAAGAACTACAATGAGACTACAGGTTTCACAAATCCTTCATTCATCTTTTTCTTGCACTCAGAGCTCAGGAAGGGCACAGCAGTCTGGTTCCCTTTACCCAAAGCACGGGGATGGGGGGAATTCCTGCTCACAATAATAGACTTGGCTTTGCATACAGGGAATGCTGCTCTTGCTGTCATGGGTGCTAAACCAGCATTGGCAGCATTTCTGTGAGAAAAATTCTGTCATCAGTTTTATGGTACACTTTTTTTTTTTTTTTTTAGGAGTTACAGAGGTAGCATAAAGCATGTGACTTTCCCCTGTCACCAACTGACTTGCTAGGAAGGCTGAGTGGGGCACTTAAAGCTATCTTGCAGATGTGTGTGACTACAAAGGGTGCTAACAGAGACACTACTCTTTCAACTCTTTATTACAAGAAGCCCTGCCCCCTGGTCTTCTGCTGGTTTTCCGTATTGAAAAGGAAAGCTGGGCTTGCTGGAGGTGATACAACTGTGCCTAGACAAGAGCTGAGAGGAGTACCAGGGTGGTGAGGGTGCTGGGAGTCTGGAGAAGTGCCATCAACCACTAATGAGATCCAACATTCTTGGGTGGGAACCTTCAAGAGTCATTGGGATGGTTAATGAGCTTAATGACAAGATAGAGAGACTTCACAAGCAGGTTACACTGCAGACCCTATACATTAAAGATTTTAAAAGCTATAGTATTAATCATGAAGCTTTGAACATTACGTAGAACTGGGAAGAGGCATCTCTAGACTTTACCTAGAAGATAAAATTTTTGTGTGGTTTTCAGAAAATTTTATACTGAGTCTGTGCATGGCTTATCATAAGACAAGATGGATGTTTTACTGAACAGCTTGAACAGTGCCAAGTGCTATAGCCTACTGAACGTCACTAAGATGAACGTCACTTGCAAATCCCACTGGAGAGATAGACGTTTGTATTCATTATGCAAATAGGCCTTTGAGTTCAAGACAAGACCATCTGATTTCATTAGTTTAGGAGGCACCTTTCCAACATTTATGAAAAAAGTGTTTATACGACTGCATGATTCAATGCATTGACAATATAGAAGTGTGGAAAAATGCAGAAAACATGGCGTTTGAACTGAAAAAAAAAAAAAAGGAATATTAAAATATAAATCAATTTTAGTAGACAATAGCAAGGGGTGGTAAGGAGAGACATCATTATCTAAGAGACTAAGATGAAGACATGGGATTAGCTTGTACCAAAAATAAATTTTATAAAAAAGGTCATTCATAGAATTCCTATCTTAGAATTCAGTTTAATACCATATAATTCAATTAGTATCATGAAGATTTGTAGATGACTTTAGTGGTATTGTTGCTTTTATTAAGGCAGTTTGTCAAAAGCATGGGTCTGACAAGTTGGTCTGAATAGAGCCTTGTTACAAGAGGCTTTGAGCAGAGTAAAGAAACTTTCTGCCCCTCTCTGTGTTAGCCCAGGCTACAGTAAAATACTGGAACCATGTGCCAGTGCTTGACATGGAGAGCTGTGGATGATGATTTTCCTGGCATGGAAAGGGAACATTGCTCTAAGACGCAAGAAATGATGATGAAGAGAATTACTCCAAAATGAGTACATTACCATTGTGTGGGCCATTAGGTGAAACACTATTTCCTCAATCACAAATTCAGGCTCTGCAGGGAATAAATAGCAGTGAGATTTTTGTCAATGTCTCATAATATCCACAGTAAATGTCCTTTATCCCTACAGGGCAAAGCCTGGCAATCTTAAAATTAATTCAATATGGAAGAATGCAGTTTTGAATGAGTGAATGTTGGCAGGTCTTATTACATATTTATTTATTTGGCAATTCTCTGTGCTTAAAGCATCTTGCCAGGCTGAATGGGAATAGGCAGATTCACAGCCATTTTCATATATTTCTATCAGTTGCTCACTATCCTTTTCACTTTATAGCACATTTTATAAATGCAGAGAACAAAAATAGAGATTTTTTTTCTGAGGCAATGAACAAGATATTGTGGAATACCTGCTGAACTCCTGCCAAAGTTGTGCTTTTCCTACTGAAAAGGGTGAAAGTTGCATGCTGTATTAAGGCTGTAACAGCCTCCTTGCTGTCTGCTGTGCTTTATGTTTGACATTTTATCAGTTATTATTTGGAAAACAAGCAAAATCATAAAAAACATTGTGAAAAGCCACTACTACTATATTTAGGTTGGCTTGCCGGAATTGAAGATTTGGCTCAGCAGAACTGATTCTGACTTGGTGTTGCACAACTTTTCTCCTTCCAGCTTCCCTATGCGTGGGAGAAAAGAGATCTCTAAATAGGCAAAATTCAACCCATTTTGCTATATTGATAGAAGAAGAGACATTTCAGCAGTACTTAAATTTGCAATTGTTTATGTATTAGGCAGATAATTAATTGGTTTGGCGTATTAATTGACTTATAATTGGGAAATCTATTGGAAGGAAGCATATTCTGTAAGTGCATAATTATGACAGAGCATTTCCAAATTACCAAGATTTACATGCCCTAAACATGCCTTGAATGTTAAATTTCATTTATTCTGTTTTATATCATGAATTTCTTGCTATTTTTTTTTGTGTCTAACATATTACATTCATCAGATTTATAAAGCCGATTTACTGTAAACCTGTTTCAACTCATCTCTGAAATAACTCTTTCAGAGCTTCAGATTAAAGAAAGCATTTATTGAAAAATTAAAACTACCAACATTAATAAGAGATTAAGAAAAACACGAAAGCGTGAGTCACTGTAAAAAAGGTATTAAATGACCCATATGAAAAAAAAAAAAGAACTGTATTTCAGTCGGTGAGTCAAGATCTTTGGTAAGCAGGTGGAAAGACATAGGCACACAATACAGGTGGAAAATTAGGTATGATTCTGTCAAGTGACAGAGCAGTGAAACTGCCAACGTAGTTTTGGGCTGCTTTAACAGAAGCGTGGCTGGCTTGAGGGCAGAGGCAATCATTGCTGTGGAAGCATCACCTCCTGTAATCACAGGAAAGTAGTAAACATAAGCACAGATTGCAGGTTGCGTATATGGCATTTCCATTGCCTTTGATGAAAATTGAATGTGCTTATCGCAGTAAAGTCTCCAGCCTAGAATTAGGGAACTGAGAGCATGCATTTAAAAGGAAAAGCTAAAAGAGACGATCAGCAATTACTGTGGTATAAACGACAAACATGAATTACACTGTTGAGAATTTCATGAAATACTATGTATCTTTACACACAGGACAAATTAAATATATATATATAGGCTATATTTTGGGAAAACCTTACTTGAACTTCCTTGGCCACATGAGGTCATGTATGTAAGTAACTGGGCTGCAATGTTGATATAAGACCTGAAATCTCTTTGCACAGGAAAACCTAACTTTAGTATTTTCCAAATCCCGAGTGCATGGCTTCATGAACTTGGATAATTTTCTGAACTATCATAAAAAAAAAAAAAGTATAAAAAAATCTACAATGTGACATTCAGACAAAACATTGTAAATGCATGGTCTTCTCTCTGACATGGCTTTCTAGTGAGTGAGTATTTGATGCTGACCTTTGTTCCTGGCCAAAGTCAGCTCAGGTATGGTTTTGCAGAGCAAAAATCCTGCCCAACAGTGTGCTACAGGATTCTCTTTCTGATCAGCATTTTCAAGACATTTTCTTATAAAAGTTGTAGCAAGTCTCTATATATTTTCTGTATACATACAGAAAACATACATACAATATATTTTCTGTATACATACATTTTCTGTATGAAATCTTAACGAACTTGGATGATACAATGATGCAAATTTCTAGTATAGGCTTTAGAGTCTGATAAAATTTTAAAAAAACAGTAGGTGTGCCAGCTGTGCTTGTATCATGCTTTAATTACCTTTTTGTTTAGGAGGTAAGTAGTTATGTCATCTCATATAATCCTGTCATCTTCTGCCCATTGCATGCCATTCTGGCCTGTGGCTCTGATGTCTGTTAGACACTGAGTATGAAGTGGCATCGGTTCCAGTCACTTACTTCTTATTATCCCTTGGAAAATGAAAGTTGTTCCCAAAGAAGAATGAAGGTCAAATTGTTTAATTAAAAGATTATTTTTTTTTCTTTAGCAGGGATGGAGACCGAGAACAGTCTGCAAGACATACTGAGCTCTAAAGAGTTTCAGTTTAATCTAGTTTAGATTTAATTTAGTTCTAATTGCCCTGAATACCAAACTTATATTACAAGTTTAGAAAGTACTTTATTTTTCTTCTTGTCTTGTTTAGCTTTCTAACATTGCATTTCTCTTGCTCTCTTTAATCAAATAAATCCTGCATGCGCTATCTGTAGTAGAGGTATCTGTATTCTCTGCTTTCCCATTGAATTTATTCATTTGAAGTCTGTGATTCTTTTTTTTATGCCAAAGGGAGGGCACAATATTTGTCATTTCAGTCATGCTGAAAAGATAATATTGGAATTAGAGCACTATATTGTTGGATCAAACCTGCTATTTTGGAAGAAATGTACTCCTTCTCTCTATGCTAATGTGGTTTTTTTTTCTTTTCTTTTTTTTTTTTTTTTTCTGCCCATTACAGTTTCAAACAAATTCTCCTCCTCCAGCTCTGCCTGTAAACATTTATGACTACGTTTTTAAGAAAAGCATTTCAAATATCTCTTTGTTGTGCCTTACACTTTAATTAGTTTAAAATGTCAGGGTGCCATGGTTTTAGTTTGCATGTCAATTGTTCCTTACTGACGTAGCAGAAAAAATCAAGCTCAGTTTCTACAGCAACAGAAGCGTGTTTTAAATTGTCTTCTCTTGTTATAGGAGCCATTTGTTCTGATATTTCTTTTAATATCAAATGTAAATAAATGTAAACAGTACAAAGATTTTTTTTTCTTTTTTAACTTATATTTATTACTGGTGAGTTGATGGGCTGAATACCTGAAAGTTGTTGGATTTTTCTTAGGATGCTTTCATAAAACATATTACCCCTTTCTTGTTTTCTTTCTGTGGAGGAGATAGAAAAAAAATAATTTGAATGATGAAAAACTTACACGATATCATCCTTATCATCCTTTGAAAGGGGGTGATGTGTCAGTAGTTTACTGTGAAGCTTTTTTTTTATATATATATAACAAGAAGATGAAAGACAGACAGATGTTCGATGAAACAGTTAATGAAAAAGAATGATGCTTGGAACAGTTGATAAAACAACTGCCAGAGGGCCATGTCCTATTGATAGATGGTTTATCTGTTTCAAGTAAGCCATATTGCAGGTAATAAATACTGACAAACAGTAATGGCCATCTAAACAAAAGGTTTAGAAATCACTGTACCTTTGACTGTCCTTAACAGGACAGTATTTTCTCGATTTTGACAGAATCAGGTTATGGGTAAATAAAGGTCTTTCAGGGAGAAGCATATTTATCTAATGAACGTTTGCATGGGACAGGGTGTTTAAATTCTGATCATTTCAGTAAATACAGTCAAATTAATATTTTCCAGCATTTCTACTGTCCCTAAAATTCAACCATAACAATGGTCAAATAAAATGATTGAGAAAAAAAAAAAAAAAAGGAGTGAACTTTTCTTTTCTTTTTTTTTTTTTTTTTTTTTAAAGAATAATGAAGGAAAATTGAATAAAAGTTATCTGCAGAAAAGCATGATAAATTGCAGAAAAGTCTCCTGCAGGGTTTTTCCTATTATTTCTTTCAATGTTTCCTGAGATTACTTTTTTCTTTATTTTATTTTACTTTTTTACTTGCTGGTACAAATCCTTCAAAAACATGGCAACAGGCACATTCTGTTGTTCTTAAAAATTCTCTGAGGGAACTAATGACACACTGAACCATCAGAAAACTGTCCCAGAATTTTCCCCTTAGGCATACAATGTAGTGTATAGAGAAAATCTATGGAATTAGTGGATGCGTGATGTTTTACCTCTGTGTTCTCTGTGCTTGTTATTTGTATGCTGGGCATGAACAGTCACTCTTTTTGTCTGGTGTGATCCAAGTTTCAGGTCCTGGATGTGCTATAATTATAGAAGTCTTCCTAGGCAACCCATGCATAGTTTGAAAAGTGTCTTGTTTGGAAAAAAAAGGGGTGGGAATTGAGCCATTTTCATGGCTCTTGCTATATTGGGACTCCCTTGGAGCGATAGTTCTGAATGAATGTGCTTTCTTTGGGAGTATATAATTCTGTTTTGGAAAATCCTGGGGTATTCAAATAACAAAGATCCAAAAGAAAGAGAAGAATAATGAGGTACCCTTGGGAAAATTCAGAAGTGGAGGCGGCAGGTGAAGAACCTATAATTTTGTTCAGATTCTTCATGTGAGTCCAAAGATGTTCACGTCTGCCTCCTCTCCAGCACACTTTGCTCCCCTGGGGTAAGGCACGCCTCCTTACACACAGCACAGCCCCACTAATATCAAGCATCTTCTGCATCCACATCTGGAATATCCATCACAGAGTGACGACAAAGCATCTAAGTTTCTAAACTGGAAGCATCTGGGCAGAAATCTTTCTCCAGCCACTAAAAGTAGATGACTGAAAGTTCCTTCCAAGCATGAAATTCTCCTGATTTCCCCTGAAATGTCTTGTGCTGTTCCCATTACAGGCAGGATGTCAGGTTAGACGGATTTTAAGCTGAATTCAATACGGCAATTTCTTCTTAATGGGAAAATCCTTAATGGGTTCTTAATGAGAAAATGTGCAGCATAATGAGTTGGTTGTTTATGAATTACAGAAAGTATCACCTGGAGGGTATCTTGAAGTTATTTTCCTGAAGGAAACACTCTTTATGCTGAAACAGAATAAGAATTAAAAAAGATCACTGCTTATTCTTGGAAATGCTAGGCCAGAAATCAGCATGCTGGCACAACTGCAATTTGCTTGGTGCGTAGAGATCTGCAGGCAACCAGCAGCTCTGCCTTGGTTACACGGAGTGGTGCTCCCACATCTCAGGTGTCATTTCCATGCCACAGTGAGAGTTGTCTGATTAAAGCATCTGCTTGTGAAGTGAGTGTCTCAAGAACTTTTTAAATGATCTAGAAAGGTGTGAAGATTCAACCAGAAGAAAATTATTTTCCTGCTCGATCTAGGGCTACCAAGATTGTTGTGACAGATAATAGTTCAGTTTTCCAGGTAAAACACGGCCTAATTTCTGTGATAGCAGCAAGCAGCTTTGAAGACAAGGCGTGGTTGCTTTGACTAAAAGCATCCGTCTTGATGTTTTAGGCATGAAAATGGTTGGCAGTGATTCACCTGGATCATTAGCCCACCTGTAAGAAGCACACAGCCTCCAGAACCATCGCCCATCTGGCTTCAGATGATGAGGCTCTGAGGGCCACCAGCTCTGCCTCTCACACACCTGCCTCGTACCCAGCAGCAGCAGCTTCAACTCTGTGGCTTGGCTTGGTTGATCTCTGCTTCTAGATGTTTTATGCTACGTGAGATTTATTTCCATGTCAAAGCCACTCAGAGCCCGTACGGCAGGCTCGCTCTTCCTTCCAGCAATGTCCCCACCTTCCTTGAAGTGCCTGTGATTATCAGCAGCCTGCCCACTAGTCGTTTGCAGTGCCTGGCTGGGCCGATGGCAACCAGCCTCCTTCGGGGTTGGCAGCAGGCTCTTGGAGCTTGTAGAGAATAGATCTCCATCATCCTGGAGGTGCCCAGCACCTTTAGGGTCCATATTATCTCTAGGGGATGCTACGCTATGCATAGCTGGAGCTGTAAGCACACACTGCTATTGCCTGAGGGACAACTTCATGATGGGGGGGGGACAACTTTCCTGCTAAGAGGAGCAAGAACCATGTGTGAGGAGGCCTTGCAAGCAACACAGGGCAAGCGCAGACAACTTACATTTCATGACCAGGGTCAGTTGCACAGCAGAGTGGGGACATTGCAAATGGAGCAGATGAATGATCGCCCCAGAGTGCTGGGCTCTGTGGACACTCAGGATGCTCAGACAATGCCTACTTCTAACTGGGTAATGCTTGAGCACTCCCAGAAGAGGGAAACAGCACAAATAGGTTTGGAGAAGGATCAGAAAAAGGATTTTCTTACAGAAGTGCTACAAATACAATGCTGAGCCAGTTTGTGGGGTTGCTTATTTGGGCTTCTAAATTATGAAACTTGACTAAATAATTTTCCCTCATAATGATTCCCTGCTGTAAAAGAGCCTTTACCTCAAAGACAGCTTTTGAGATTGACCAGATATTTTTTTGAGGAAACCTCTTTGAAGCCAAAGGCTTTTTACTCCCTTTTTATTTTTTCCTATGGATCAAACCCCCAAAAATGATTTTACGCAATTGGAAAGTCTTTCAGTAAAAACCTATGGGCTGTGCACATATCCATGCCACATGGGAAAACTGCTCTGAGCAGCTACCAGTGTATGTGCTTCTTTGGAGCTAACCAAACAGCATGAAATATGTGTGTGGGTCTCTTGGGGGGTGCTGGTGGTGAACTGGTGGTGTGCCAAGTGTTTAATGCTCCTGGGGTGACGGCTGTTGTTCTGCACAAATATACTCTGCCAGATTCGCTTTATGGATTGCATTGACTGATGGTTTATTTATTTGCCAAATGAAATATCAGTTTTATTTGCCAAATAGAGTATGTAAATCTCCCTGCTTGTCAGCTTGGGTGTATTGGGTATCATTTTGCTGGCATGTGTTGGTTGCTTGCTGCTTTGTTGTACTTGAAGAAAACTTTTGACTATGGCTACCACTTTGTATTTCTTTGCAATTAAATGGAAAACAACTAGTGATTAAATAAACAGGGCCGTTAAGCCTACCCATCTGCACTAAGACAAATTTAATATCCATTAACTGGAAACTGCTGGTTCTTGAATGAATCCAGATCCTCTGTCGGTTGCATGGGAGCTGAGAGAAGGAGGGCTGCTTTCTATCCTCCGTCCTTGCTGGTACTACCCAACCTCCAAGGACTGTCACCAGCTCCATGGTGGACTGGGAAACACTGAGTGTGATTTGGCAAGTTCCTTCTCTGGCTGGGCATCTGGAGAGTCTGAAGTCCTGTACCCTTGTCTCTGTGCTAAGAATTCCAGATATCCTGCAGAGGGGTTCAGTGCTACAGAAATTGATGCGTAGACACCAGATGCAGCTTGCAGAGTCCATCACTGGGACTCAGCTGAAAATGCTGCAGAGATGCCTGCTCAGACATCAACTGGAAAACTGACCTGGTGAAGTTGGCTCCACTGAAATAATCAAATTAAATGCTAAGAACTCTGTCTGCGCAACAGTGGTTTTCAGTGCCACTTCTTAGAAAGGGAGAGGGACGTCTTGCTGAACAGGCCATGCTGGATTCTCTGTGGGCTGAGGTGCAGTCATTGTGGTCGCATGCTAAGGACCTTTTACAAAAGCCTCCTCTCCCTCTTCCTGTGAAGCAGGTCGGCTGGAAGAAGCATCACCATGGAAGCCAACAAGCTTGGTATTCATCACTGGGCAAAGGACAAGAGGAAGAGACGTCATTAATAAATCAGCTGTGTCCTTACCCTTTCTCTCTATTGGTGTCAGATGAAAGGATTTGAGCCATAAAGATACTTCCTTCTCTGGTATCTAAGCCACGAAACAGGGAAAAGATGCTTTCCCAGTTTTCAAGGATTGTAGGAGCCTTTTCAGTGGTGGAAAAACCACCACCCTCTCCAAAAGCTTTATCGAATCCCATGAGAAAGCAGCAGCAATGCAGAGGACATGGCAGGAGGTGCCAACAGAAGCTGACCAGACCGCAGGAGCTCTTTGCCAGCGGGTGAGGCTCATTCGGGGTGGGGTGTGCTTACCTTTGCCATTTACCCTGTGCAGGCTGATCTCACAGAATAATGAATAGGGCCAGACATGCATTCATTGCTGATAAAACGTGACACTCAAGGTATGTGTCTTCTGTACACAGCAGCCGTGCTAAGCCGCCTTGCTCTGCCACTGCATGACAATTGCACTGGCTGATCTGAGGGGTAGATTTCCCCTTCCTTTGTCTGCCTTCACCCAGCTCCTTCAGTAACCCTCTGGTGTGTATATCCTTTCTTGTCTCTGATTTGTGGGAATTTCTCTTTTCTATTGAGAAGAATAGTAGTAACTCAAGACTCCCTTCTGCTTGGCAACCTTAAAAAACATCTCACTGTAAACTTTTTTTTGGCCCATGCAGGGAATATCAAGAAGAGGTGTTATTCTGTCTATTAAATACACTATATCCCATTAAGTTCTGTATAATCCTGTAGTTTTTCTCAAGTAGCAAATTCTAAATAAATACTTTTTCTTTCTTGTCACGTTGACACATTGCAGAAGTGTAACATCAGTAAAGTTTGTGAGAAACTGTGATGCTGAATGATACTTTTGAAATAGTTCCTTGTGCATACATTAGGAAGTTTTACATTCACAACTGTTTTGTGTTTTTCCTGAAATTCAGCTATGTCATGCTCCTTGCTGGTTTTGACCCTGTAGGTCACTGAAGTCCTTGAAGTCACTGAAGGCTTGGATCCTTGTGAGCACGGAGTTGCTGCCCATGGCAGGATTACAGACTTTGTTTGCACTCTGATGTTAAATATAAAGAGTCACCCGCAACAGTGCTTAACACGTAATACAAACTCACATGGAACTTAGCAAGTCCTTCCAACAGGCTTTCAGATCAGCCCCTGAGTTTTACTTTATTCCACTCAATGTCAAGGAAAGTTTCTCTTGTTGTGTTCTGTTGTACTTGTAAAAAAACAACCTCTTCTTCAACATAAAAATGAAATGTATAGTCCACAAAGTTCATAATCTTTTCTGCTGTTTATTCTAGTTTGATTCTTGTGTACACTTATTTTATGGATAAAAAATAAAATAAAATTAAATTGTTCTTTACACTGTATATATCTCTGCTATTTTGTAATAATGGAAATCCTTGAAACCACTGATCACCAGAAGCACCTCTGTTCCAAATACCTTTTAAGTAATAAGGCTTACAAGCTTTTCTCTCCAGAGCTATTGCAAAATGTCAAAAGAAAAGTTATTCTATCACTTTAGCTATAGCAGTCACTGTCTCAGATAAAATATATGATTCTATTTCCCTGTCATTTGGATCATTCAATTGGATATATTTTGTAATTTTCCTTTTAATTGGAATTTCTGCTTATTCTTCTTGAGAATTATTGTGTGCCTAACCCCATAATTTCCAAGCTAATATGTATCAGTGTTTTGTTGGCTGGCATTATGATATTAAAAATCCTTTGAATTCCTCCTTTAGTCATCACCAGAGGCATTTCCTCTGAGTGCAAAAATGGAATTACTAACCAGACTCAGTAAAGTTTTAAAAATGTAAATAGTATTAAAAATGAATGATGGCTCACCACATGAACGTCATATCCATAAATAGAATATTTTGACTGTTCATTAAGATTTCTTTCTTCCTCATTTGCTTTTCATTTGAAGTAGCTGACAGAAAGAATCTGCAGGACGGAATGCAGTTCAGGTTACTCTTGGCTGTTAAAAAAGGAAGATAGGTCAAACGAGAGGCAGCCGTCATCTCTGTGGATATGACAGCCCCCAATCCTGCCCTTTGCTCCAGTCAGATGGACCCAGCCAAAATAACTGCCGGGGTGTCGGCTGAGATGTCAAAACTGATGAAATGACTAAAGCATACCTTTGGATTGCTTTATGCTACGTATGAGTCATTTATAAGGAGGAGCCACAAGTGCAAAATCATTATTAAAAGCAAAGTGGTCAGTTATGATAGCCCTAAATATTTATGATATAGAATCCCAAAATAGTTCAGACTGGGAGGGGTCTCTGAAGACCATCCTGTCCCAGAGCCTTCTCAAAGCAAGATCAACTTCTGAGTTAGATGAGGTGGCTGATATATGGGTAAATGTGTATAAATATATGTCAGCAGAGAACTATCCTTAGGTTGGTTGACTCAGGCCTCTTGGTATGGACTAGAAAAAAAAAAAAAGATATATATATATATAAGATAAAATAAGCATTTAAAGCTTTTGATAGAACTTGCATTTTCTTAGTGAAGGCCTGTATGCTTGCCCCATGGTGATGTGACCTGGACTTCCCGACACCAAAGTAATGCTGCCTCCCCTAATGAAACACATCCTTGGAGAAGGCGCTTCCTCTGGGACCCTGCCAGCACGCGCTGCATTCTCTGCCCTACTAACTGTCCTCTGCAGTCCCCCAACACGCCTGGCTCTCTGTCAATCACCCTGATTATAATTTTGAACTCTGCTGCACAGAAGTCGCAATGTCCCAGAAGCGTCTGCTCCTGCTCTTTAAAAGTTGCTAATTATGGAAGCGCCCCTTTTCCCACTAGCTCACAGCTGCAAGCAGAAGGCACAAAAAAAAATTAGGCTAAGATGTAAAGCAGGGGAGAGGATGCTGGATCCTTCCTTGGAAAGAGACAAGAGGGGGAAGGTGGGAAGGAAGGAAAAGAGACCAGAGAGGTCCTGCATCGCTTGAGAGGAGGGAGAGAAATGGTGAGGAAGGTCCTGGGCCACCTGCCTGGATGGGGGACATGTGGGCTCTATGTATGCGTGGGCTGACCCTGAAGTGAGGGGTGCCAGAGAGAAGGGCACGAGCTCATGAGTGTACCCAGCGTATCTGTCAAGGAAATGCTTTGAAACTTTTCTAATTTCTTTGAAATTAATAGCATTTTTGGCCAAAATTTGTAATGGTCAAAATGTTATGCAATGGACTGGCCTCAGAGGTGGTATTTTAGCAGCTTGACTGCTAAGTGGTGTAAACCATTTTCTAATGTAAACCAAGTGTCTACCTGTTTTTAAGGGCTCAGACTCTTTCGATGACCTACTGCTAGTGACTCCTGGTTGAAAATTGACCTGATTTTGCACCTCAGGCAATTCCATGGTACCAAATTTTGTACAGCATTGCAGACAGATGGATTCAAAAACACGAGGAAATGGTCACAGATGAATTTCTTTAGCATAAAGAGAAATTTCCATATCACAAAGAGACTCCCCTTTTGACTCGGAGCTGGCAGAACAGCTTTATATACCCTTGTCACAGTCCTGCTATCATGGGTATGCAGCCAGGAAGGTGAGGAGCAGCAGGGCGTGCGTCATCCCTACTATTTTTGACTGCAGAAGTACTGCTAGTGGCCCAGCATGCCTAAATTTATGTTAGAACTGTCTGGAGATGGCACAAGGTTTGAGCACTGCATTGTTTTCCCTAGGTATGAAATTCTAAGGGAAAGCCAGAGGAGAGGAGGTGGTAGCTCAGCAGCATGGAGCAGAGGAGCAGAGCCTTCCCCATCTGCCTGATTTCTGCTGGGCCAGCAAAAGCTCCCCAGGGGTCTTATCAGGGTGCTGAGTGTCCTAAAGCCTGGTAACTCATTAAATCCCAGCTATCTTTTGTGTGTATTCACCAAGAAAGGGCTGCTTTGTCTACACCCAGCTAAGCTGCATATCTTGCTTGCGGAGCCTCTTTGCACATGGTAAAAGTCGGCTGAATGGGATGACCCCAAGAGAGATGGCTGTACCCTGAACAATGACAAAAAGATTCCCAAGATATGTGTGAAACCAGATA
The DNA here is from genome assembly GCF_964035555.1 of Netta rufina. NCBI lineage: Eukaryota > Metazoa > Chordata > Aves > Anseriformes > Anatidae > Netta > Netta rufina. The sequence continues at coordinate 55,098,461 of NC_140123.1, read as the reverse complement.
CATTTCTACATTTGCTCTCAGGTGAGAGCAAATCTCTGCTGCCCAGCAGCCACTGGACTTGGATAGCCTCAGAGGAAAGCACTGATGTTTTCTCCACTGGCATTGTGCCTCTGTCGTGCTACTGTCCCCAAGGCATGGCTGGAGTTTCGAAGTTCAATCAAGAACATAAGAAATAAGATGCTCCTAATGCTAAAGGGGAAAAGCAAAAGAAATGGATCAAATACTCCTGCACATTGTTCTAGCTACAGGTTTAGATGCTACAGTTGTTTAGACCTCGACAATTGCTTTTAATAATGATGAACACTTAAGAGACACCCCGGGCCCTCAAACCTGAAATATACATCTTGTAGTAATTCACTTTGACTAATCATGTGTCTTATCAAATTTTGTATTAATTATATGTTGGCTTCTTTACATTAATTATATGTTGGCTTCCTTAACACTCTATTCTATGTTTCGACTGCATGTTACATGAAAAGATGCTCCCTGCTTGTTTAAACCAGTTCCTTACTAACTTCACTGGAGTGCCCCATAAATCCTACACTGAGAAAGACAATGTAAAATCTTTGTGTCTTCACTTCCCTTACACCATTCATGATGCTAAAACCCTCCATTGTACTCCTCCTAACATGGGCTTTAACTTTATATTTTTCCAAACTTTAATTAAAAAACAAGTAAAAACCTAAAAATATATATATATTTCAATTTTAGGCTTTCTAAAGAAAGAAGAATGGACTGAAACTCATGAATACAGCTATTGTTTTGATGATTAGCTTAATATATGTTTGATATATGTTAGCTTAATGATGTTTGATGATGTAGCTTAATATAATTACTGATAAATGCTGATTTCCAAATGCATCTGAATTGCAGTGTTCTCAGTACCAATAAAAGACAAAACATTGACAATAGGCAATAAGGCTGAGTGATATGATTATAATATGATTCAAGATACTACCTCCCTGAAAATACATCAGCTGGGCATATGTGTTTCAGAAAAAGAACTAAGTCTTCCAATTCTTAATGTTGACTAAAACACAACTAACAAAAAAAAAGTATTTTGAATAGAAGTCAATTTACTTATGAATTATAAATACTTTATGAAATTATTAAATAAAAGTTCACTGTTGCTCCCAGACCTTCCTGTGAATACCTATAAAACCTATGAACACCTATGAATTGCTGAAGCAATTCGTTATTGACAGAAAGATTCTTTAGTATTCAGCTGAGTAACTGTACTTCATGTTTCACTTTCTCTATTGTTACTACATAAAGATCAACTAGAAGATTATGTTCCACTCCCACCTAGTGGCAAATGCAACATGCACGCCATAATCTTTTTTTTTTTTTTTTTTTAATACAGCACTAAAGGAATTTGTGTTGTCCTTCCTAGAAATGACTGCATGGAATGAGGGGTTTTACTGCAGCTTTGCTTGTGGCATAGATTAGCTATGAGCAGCTTAAAAATTACAAATGAACAACTAAATTGCAGTGAATGTGTTTGAATCACATTTACTTGACGGAAAACAAAACCATGATTCTGTACCTGTAACTTGGCTATTTTTATTCAAAAGAAAATTGACTTTTTTTTTTTTTTTTGCCAGGTTTTTATGTCTTTACATTATTTTTCACTTTTAATGTGTGCAGCTGATAGTAGGATGAGACTCAAAAATGACAGGTTATATACACAAAAAAGTGTGAGTAGCAATTTGGTTGTCTTTCAAATAGCCCAGACAGAGTGTGGGCTATTCCACCAGCAACATTTTGCAGGATCCCAAGCTGGCTGGAGCTGCCAGTAGCTGCTTGGGTCCTTTATCTCCTTATGCCTCCATGTAGGAGTCTGTAATCTTAGCACTTTTCTGTAGAATTGTCATAGACTAGTGCTGCAGAATCAGCATTCATTAAAGACCATTCCTAGCACTAGGGTTGCAAGGAAAGTCTTCTGGAGCTCTTTTTCTAGAAATAACATGAGGCAACCTTGAGATTAGAATCATTATTAATAATTAAAATGTAGAAAGTCATGTTAATTAGATTGTTTGATTACCCATATTGTCTTGGAAGGAAAAAAATCATAAAATTTGATTGTTGATCTCCAAGAGGTCATATAGTCCATTCCTCTGCCCAAAGGCAGCATCACCTCTATGAGCATTATTCCTTGACAAGTAGTAAGTAACATGACTTGTTCTTCAGTGCTGCAGAAGTGTGATCTTCCACATTCCTGCTATGACTTCGTCTGTGCTTCTGTATCCTCGGTATTAGATTTATTTTTGTGCCCACAAGGTCCATTCTGAATCTTCTTTCTTGCAGCTGAAGCCCATTCATGCTTGTAGACATACATTCCCTGTAGACAGCCCTGTCCCCAGTTTGGGATATTTCTGAGTGGAGGTTGTCTTCCCCAGTCTTCTCTTCAGATTGAACAACCTCTGTATATTTTTTCCTCAGAGGTCATGCTTTCTAGATCTCTGGTCATTTTGATTTCTCTTCTCCGGGCTTTCTTCAATATTTTTTCCTGAAAAGCAGAGATAAACATAGAAGTCACTACTCCTGTTCATAACTAATCACTGCAGGTGGCCCAGATGGATCATTTAATATTTTTATGGGTTATACTCCTGTTGTTATGACCCAGTAGGATATATAATTTTTGGCAACAGCATTAGACATCATTGACTCCTCTTCTGCTCATGATCCACTGAAACTCCAGGTCTTTTTTTGCAGATCTGCTTTCTGGTCCATTATTTGCCATCCCTTATTAATGCAATTGATCATTCGTATACAGATGTAGACTTTTTTATTTGTTCTTGCTGAATCTCATGCTACTTTAGGAATAGTTTCTTCATTTTGTCAGTTACCTTGAATTCTAACTCTGCCCTAAAACTACTGTGCTTCCTTATCTTTTTTATATTTTTATTTTTAATTTTATTAGTTGCAGATTTGATAGGATTATTTCCTTTTCCTTCCTTCAGAACTGGATAGTGCTAGGTCTAGGGCAGCCCACAGGAACATATTTGCAGTCAGTTTCACTGTAAGTCCATGGTAGTTCCTTTTTGAATAGTTTTGCAATTGATCTTGCTCTTACCCTACAGTAATTTAATTTACAGTTTATTTATGGCAATTACATGTGTTTCAGTGTCAAAAACCTTTTCCCAGTCAAGCTGCATGACATCCACTATTTCTCCTCTACTTACAGAAAAAAATAGTTTAATATGGTTTGTCCTTGACAAAACCACATCGACTGTTACAAATCTTCTTGTTTTATAAATGCTTAAAGATATTTGTTCGTCTCAGTGTTTTGGGGGAACTGAAAACAGCAGGCTGTCTTTCCATATTTACTCTCATTTTTATCTCCTAAAGATAGGTGCCATGGCCTCCCTTTTCATGTTTTATAGTAACTCATCTGCCCTCCAAGCGTGTTCAAAGAGTGCTAATGTCAATTCTTTTACTCCATTGGGATAGAATTCCTGAGGCCCAGCTGATTTGTAAAAGAAAAACAAACCACTCACCCAACAACAAACCACAGCAACTTCTGATTTAAATGCTTTCTAATCTGTTTTTACACTATTCTAAACAACACTGGTCTTACTTTTTTTTTTTTTTTTTTTTTTTTGTGTGACTTTTGTTTGCTTCATTAGCTAATTGATTTTTGATTTAGTGTGAAGATAAATGTCAAAAAGACAAACGAGGAAGGTGTTTAGTCCTTCCTGGTGACATCTGTCAATAGATTTTCATTTCAATCAAGCAACAGGTCAACATTTTTCTTGGTTATCTTCTTGCTACTTGATATCCCTCCAGAATGATTTCTTGTTACCTCTGAAATCCCTCATCTGCTTGAATTTTTCTCTCTCTCCTTTTTTTTTTTTTTTTTTTTTTGTTATTGTGATTATTTTTTGTCCTGGGCATGATTTTTCTCCTAATTGCTTATGCAATTGCTATATTTTATATACATCCCAATCAATCTGACCTAGTTTCCATGAGCGTATGCTAATTTCCTCTATTTGATATCACCAAATTTGTCTAAACTGATTTCTCATTGTATTTTCTGCCCTTCCTCTACACTGAGAAAACTATCATTTGCCAACTAGCATCTGTACCCTGAAAAGGTTCCTAAGAGCCCTTAACAGCCCTTCTAAGAGCCTTGTTTTTTTTCTTTACATTTGTGACCTGAGACATTTTACCTATGAATTCTCTGTGCTTATTGAAATCTGCCTTCCTGATATCCATTTTTATTATCCTGTTCAGCCTCTTCCTTTCTTAGGGAATGTGAATGTTATCTTTACACAAATAGTATCTCGTTCTCAATTGCTTTCTACCCCTGCTGAGGATAAAATCTACAAGAGCCTTCTCTAGCTGTTTCTTTTAGCCTCTGTTGAGGAAAACAACAACAACAACCAATCAAAACAAAAGAAAACAAAACAAAATCTCAAGATATGTGTGCAGCTGTGTTCTTTTTCCAACAGTTTTGGGTTAATTGAACACCTTCACTACACCGACTTGTGAATAACGGCAAGCAACCCTGGCAGTTGTTCACAGAAAATTGCATTGGCCTCATCTAGCTTGGTGGCCAAGAGTCACCTAACTCCTGATGCTAGTGTGCATGTTATTTCTGTTTTTTCCCCAAAGGTTCAGAGGTTGTTAAGCCTTTCTCCTGCAGCAGTTTGGAGCTACAAGCACCATTGATACACAAAGCAATCATCCCCCCACCCCTGCTTTTCCAGAACAAACTACACTACACTATTTGCATTAGTATCTGAATTATTCCATAAACTAATCATGGATGATGATACTGGCATAGCCCATATTAGAGGATAATTTAAATGATATTGAGGTTCCTTCAACCGGTGAGGCTGAACGACTCTAAGTTTGTGGTTGTCCCCTAAAGGTATGCAGATTTGGTGTGTTTATTAGGCCTTTGCTTCCTTCATATGTTTTTAAAACATCAGAAGTACAAATTAAATGATTCCCACATGCTACAGTATAGATTCGTATCCAGGATTCTGCAGCAGAGCAATGGAAGTTTTAAAGATGCCTTCTCATTAATCAGAACTAATATCAAGGATAAATGAAATGAAGAGACTGTAACGACATTGCTCATTGATGTATAGTATTCCCTAAAAGCCTCTATTCTTTTTATTGAACCCAGGAGAATATCAGATCTTCTGTTTCGCACTTCTGAGAGTCCAGGTGCTCAGAGGTACAGCTCACAGTGATTTTGCCACGGAGTGCACAGGCATTGATCGTAATTTATTTTACCTAGCTCCTCTCCCAAACATGCACTTTGTCGAGGCATTACAGTACAGATAGGACCATTCAAATGATCAACATCCTTGAAGATAAGATACTTACCTTTTAAAATTGTATTCCATTCTTTTTCTAAAATGTTACACGGAAGTTTCACTTTGAAATATTTGGTTAGTGAGGGGAGAGGAAAAGATATACTATTGGATGGATGGACAGTAATTCTTAGTCTTCAAATATTCTGAATAACACACAGAAGCATCTAAAAAAAAAAGATTATAATTTTAGGAAAGCTAAGTTCATTTCAGATATCAGCTCTCAAAAAGGATAATGTAAAGCATTTCTAAATTCTCTTTGGGGTATGCAGATAGATGTGGAGTCAGTGCAACTGAGGAGAGCATCTGAGTTTTGGCTTGTAGGCATTGGCTTTCTAGTATTTTAATAGGCAAGCTGTTCAGTAAACAGAAGGGAGATCTACAATTCCTCAAGGAATCTCTGGAGGGATTTAAGCCATGTATATTCTGTTTACAAATGCTTCTCATCATGCAGATGTGTACTGATGTTTTTGCCTTTTTAAATTGTTAAAAATAGGAAAACCAGATTCTTGATGCTTAAAATGCCTTTCCTACCCTCCGAGTATTGCTCCCATGAAATTTTTCTCTTCTTGACATCATACTTATCTGCAGTGAATAAGGATATTGCATTCAAAGGATGGCAATCTATTTCACCAAGAGAAGAAGGAAAAGCAGATGAATTTCTGAGTCCAAATATTCTTTTGTCTCCAAGTAGACCATGAAAAGGAGAAATAAGAAAAAAAAATCCTTATTTGAAACGATTGTCTATGTTGTGTCAGTAGGATTTTCTCCACTTGCACAGTGACTGAAATTATTGGTAAGATAAAAAGAAAAGCCAATGCACTATAGAGAAGGAGGATTGCAGAAGCTACCTGTACACCTCTAGAAAATCAGTTCATGCAGGAGAACGTTTGGAACTATCCCTCTACATCCTGTCCTAACCTTTTGTATTTCTCTAAACATTCAGGTTTTATGTGAAAAATTTGCCATATGAGGGATTATCACATTTCAGAGCCATAATAATTTTCCACACTTGGAATCTACTTTTGTTAGATATAGTGGTATATCTTCAAAGGCCTTCTTCAGCTGTTCTTGTTTTTGTCTCGGATCTAATCTCCGCTGAATGCCATCATCCCTCTGCACTGTGGTAGCAGAACACCTTGGCTTTGTCTGGTGTGGAGAACTCCAAACCTTCTCCTAGGATCCTGGGAAAAAGACCTGAATGCTATCTTTCCTTTATGTGAAACTCAAGTTCTAACAAAGGGGCAGAAGTTTATCCTAAAATGAAACCCAGCAGCTGTGTGTGTCCTTCCCATTTTCATGCATCTGCTTTTAGATCTGTTGTTTCTCACACAGCATGCCAGTGAATGCGTTAAGTGAATTCTGTTACGCACTGTTTGTTGTCTGGAGCAAAAAGAATATTAAATGATGAAAAGCAGGTGTGAAATATGTTCTGTGAATACACTGGAGATGTGTCTCAATCTGAAAACAGATTGAGAGGTCTACCAGCATTTCTTAGAAGAAAAAACATTTTAGGGGCTTGATAATTACATGAAATGGTTTGTTTCTCCAGTTCTCCGTGTGGTAATTGTGAGAGACATTTTTAAAATCCTGGAAAAAGAAGTATCTTCATAATGTATTGATGTGAAAAAGAATGATGCAACGTCTCTGTCTCAGGACCTGAGAGTTGTACACTCTGCATGTAGAAGGATTTTAGGGTGGGTAAGTGAGCTTGCTTTTCTGTAAAACATTTGAATATAGCATTCATAAATAAAATATAACATATAATATATATATATGTTTAATACAGGTTGAGGAAGAAAGTTAGACTTTTCAGGGGCAATTTAAGTTGAGGAAAACAGTGAGTTCCTACTCAGTTCCTCACAAAGTGTTCTGAGTCTGGTTGAGATGGAGTTGACTTTCCCCACAGTGGCCCATACAGTGCTGTGCTCTGAACTTGTAGCTAGAGCAGCACGCGTATCACATCACCATTCTGTCTATTGTTGAGCAGTGCTGGCACAACACCAAGTCTTGCTCTAACCCCCCCAAAGCCAGTAGGCTGAGTGGGTGAGAGGTGGGGAGGGGACACTACCAGGGCAGTTGACCTAAGCGATATTTCATACCACAGGATACTCAGTAATATATTTCTTTGTTGCCATGCTCAGCAATAAAAGCTGGGGTAGGGGAAGGACAAGGGGGTACTCTTGTTGTGAGAACATTGGTTTTCCTGAGCAACTGCTACGTGTTTCAAGGCCCTGTTTCCCAAGTCATGGCTGAACATCACTTGCTGATGGGAAGCAGGGAACAGTTGTTTTCTCCTTTTGCTTCTGCAGAGCATTTGCAAAGCTGTGTACAAAGCAGTTACACAGAGGATGATAAAAAGCTGTGTTTAAAAATAAAAAAAGAGGATTGAAGGGAGTTTATCAGTATTTTAAATGTCTGTAGTATACAAAAAAAATATGCTGTTGGCTTAAAAGTGAGAGGCATTCTGGATAGAGGGGAGAATTAGAATAGCCAATGTCTTTTGTGTTTCCAAACCTGACTTCCCTGATTGCTTCCCAAGCAGCAGTAGAAATGTGATAAAGTGGAACAGTGCAGGTCATTTACTGAATGGAAACTGATATTACCCCTCCCTATAAACTATGAATGCACCAGTTAGAAATGGCAGAATTGCAAAATAATTGCCTGTATTAGTTGTTTGCAGGTTGTGTATGAGGGCGATGGGAAAACAGGGAGACAGTGAAAATGCAAATGTGATCTTGGAGCTTGCTAAGCAGAGTATTTCCAGCAGTGATGATTGCTGTGGCACCTCATTTGCACTCTGTGTGCAATTCTGGTTACCCTTGTTCAAGACAGTTTTGAATGACCCACGCTCAATAAAGATGAGCAGCAATTGCTATCGGGACCATTATCTCCTGGTTCATATGAAGAAATGGAGAAAGCTTTGCTTGCTTGGTCTGCTTAAACAACCTGAGAGAGAACAGGAGCAAAACTGTTTTGAAAAATAGTATTTAGAGAAGTGCTTTGCTTGTTACACCACTGGCAGGGAAGGGGCAGCACCAAGGGCTCAGCAGCATCTGTCCTTGGTGTGTTTTGACTCAGTGCTTTTGCTAATGACTTGGAGGAGGAAATAAGATATGCTTATTAAATTTACCAGTGACCGAAACCTGAGAGAAATTGCCGTGCTGGTGATGGGAGAAATGATTTGAAATCAAGCCAGTCTGTGGAGATGTGGATTTATTTCCCGTAACTGTGTCTGCCCTGTGCATTGCATGAACCTGCCCTTCCCCTTGTCCCCTCTTGTCCTCCTTTTAAGGTGCCATTTCCCATCACCATGTATTTGTCCCCAGCTCTGCTCTGTGCTACCAGCCAGACAAAATAAAGCCCAGTGAGCTTACACTGCAGCCTTGCCCTCTGTAGGGGCTGTAATTTTCATCTTTTTTCTCTATCCAGTCATTGATTTTCACACAACTCGAAAGAACTTAATACCTTTGCGGCTTTTCGACTAAATCAGATAGAGAGGCAAATGAGTTCTGAGAAAATTGAAGGGGATAAGAAAAAGAATCATGTAGATAAAGCAACTACCTATATGTATATGTTTTGTTTTCTCAGGAATTGTGGAAGGATGCAGTTCCATTTGCAGTAACTTTCCAAGGAACAGGATAAGCAATAATTGCCACATAGCAGTTCTTTAGAAAACAATACAGCAGCCAAGGCAGATCCCAAGGTAATCATCACTCAAAAATTCAAGTGTCATGTCAGTATACATACGAAAAAGAGCAGAATATTTCAAACTCTGCAACATAGTAAGACATTGGTTGTAGTACTGCCTCTGGTCTTGGACACCACAATTCGTGGTGATGTGGACCAACTGGAAGCTGCCCAGATATGCTAGATGTCTAGAAAATGTGGCTCAGTGAGAAAGGATTGGAATAATTTGTATCACCTACTCTGTTAAAAAAGAGGAAAGCATATTCACAGTCTTCAAACGCTGCTTGCAAAGCAAGTTTTACATCTCTGTTGTGGATAGGACAAGAAGAAAAGACCTAATTATTCAGGAAGGGACAATGCAGATGAGACATTAAGAAAAAAATTCCCTGAATAGAGTCTGGAATAGGTTGCCTAATTAGTTTTATTATTTACCATTACTAAAGGACTTCAGTTGCTGATAAGATAAAGATCTGTAGGGATGGTACAAACATGTTACTGATGATCCTAACTTGGGACAGCAGAATGGCTCTCATGGGTTCTTGAATTTCTTCCAGCTTTATTATTATGTGTCCATGTTTGATCTCTATAAAAGTATAGAGAAGAAGAATTATTAATAATTTTAATGGTAAATATTGACAAAATGCTGGCTATGTGTCAATTATTTTGAGAATTAGAAGAAAGTTTCTAACCATCAGTGACAGTTTTCCATATTAAATGCATATCTAACTGGCTCTAAGCTGAATATGTTCAATTTAAGAAGGTTTGCTGCACCTTGTCTTCTGATTCCAGGGGACTCAGCTCAAAGATACAGACAGTCCCTTCTGGGATTCACATGTTTTCATGACCTTTACTTCCCCAAAGAAGGCAAACGAATGCTGAAAGCCCACAGGACCTCTGCTATGGAGTTAGGCTTGTGAATAAGGCAACTGAATCTGACTGACACTGGTGTGCAAAACCACCTTCATTTCTTTTAATGTGCTTTTGGGTGCATTCTTTCTCAAAACTTTATTTCCTCCTAGAGGCTCCTAGTCTCTTCTGAAATTTTCAGTGATATTTCATTTCAATATCTAGGGTTGTATAATCATTGCAATGACAGTGAAGCATTGTGAACACTGGATGGTGGCATTGCAGAGTGAATCAGGCATGCAAAACAAGCAGCTTCTATTTATACATATAGCTATCCCAGTAATCAAGGAAAAGATCTGCAGAGTAAAATGTGTTGTAAAATACTTTATATATAATTTGCTTTTGGAAAAAGAGCTATAACAGCCATGTAAGCTCTCCCAGTAGCTCAGATTTTATCTTAAGTAAAAAGATGTACAATTCTGAAAAAGTGCAGTATAATTTATGACATTTGTTCTCACAGAATAATCCTTGATTACTTAGCTTTAAGAATACAGCCTTTGCAACAAACAACATAGAGTAGACAGAGGTTTTGTAAGGGAGTTAATCCTGAAGGGAAGAAAAGCAGAAGTATATTTGTGGCAGGCCTCTTTCATTTTCTGTTGTTTTATTGCAATTGTTAGGCTCTGCAAGGGTGAGAAGTAATGCCAGTTCCTAGGTGTCCAGGTGGGATACACATCCTCTGTGGCTTTATTTCAGTCTAAGAGGTAAAAAGATACCTGCAAATTGAAGGCAGGTAATATATATGGCTCTTCTTTCAAAGAGTGCCTCTGATATGGTGTTTCCTACATTTTTGTTTTTGTTCTTGAAAAAAGAGCCAGAGTCCCTTACTGTTGAACCAGAGTCAAAGCTATCAGAATTTGTTTTGGATTATCCATTTTCCATGTGTGAGTAAACCTTTAGGTGCTGCAGCTTGGTCCTCTACAGCTGGATATAGCAATTGCACCTATTGCTGCAGGTAGAAGTTTTTACTCTGTCAAATATCAACTTCCCAGCTCACTCCAAGGAAACCAAACCTCTCTGAAACAAGACCCAGGAGGGGCTGGTTCAGGCCAGGGTCTGTTCCAAAAGTCAGTATGAACCTGCCCACAATGGGTCTGGCTGGAGGACACCACCCCCAGCACTGTCCCCAAGCTTTGGCTGCCACCTCCCAGCACTCCCACCCACCCTCCTGCCACTCTGCAGCTCAATTTCATCCCACAAAAACATGTCCAGAGGGTGTCACCCTGTCCTCCTCTTAACTGAGATACTGTGAACTGAAGACAATGCAGGACTAAACTGTTATTATTGGTAGCATGATAGGGGCATTACTTTGACCCTATAATGAGACACAGGACACTGGATAGATGTGACCTGCTGAATTTTGGGGGGCTGAGGACAGAGCAGGGTGGGCAAAGTCCTTCTGCATCTCTTGGCCTGGCATTTGTGTTGATGGATTTAGCACTGCAAAGACAGCAGCAAGCTGTAGGTGGGTTCTCAGTAGATTTTCAGAGTTTACAGTTCAGAGGTGACTAATTTTTTCCAATTTAAATGGGATTAAACTCCTCAAGACATAATTTTTTTAGTAATTTACAAAACTATATTTCAAGTTCCAGTCTGTTGATTAATGAATCACTAATGCTTATAATGATTTATAATTGTTTAATCCAAAGGAACCAATGGATCCAGTCCTTGGACACTTTTATCTTCAACTAAACTCAGGCACAGACCTTGGAGGAAGACAGCTCAGAGAAAAGGGAGAAAGAAGACATAAGCCCTGGCTTGCTTAAGCTTCCCTGAAATGAAATGTTTGTTCATTTTGAAGATCATCTTTGTGTCTGTCAGTGAGAAAGTAGACTTTAAAGCATTATTTGAGTGATTTCCTTTTTGGGTTTAGGATGCAGCTCAGAGACACTAGATGGCACCTTTTGTTTGCTACGTGCGTGGGGCCTGAAATAGGGCCCATATGAATGCTGGTGAAAGATGACAATTATTTTTGAAGCAACTGGTGCATCCATATGGATCCTTGCTGACGGAGGAGACAAAAATATCCCAGTGCTCCTTATCCAGAAACACAGGGAGGACAGGGCACCTATTAGCTCCCCTGTTTCTTCCCTTTATATTTTCTCTGCACTGCAGCTGGTGTGGTGTTGAAACACCCCATTTAGCTAAAGAACAGGCAGAGATTTGTTGTGTTCCTGATGCATACTAGGGTAGCAGGCCTGATGAAAGCTGGATGTGTCACGGGCAGCTAAGATGGGATTTAGGCCAATAGGGTATAATGTATCACACAGCAGAAGTGCAGTGTATGGACGTATGAGTCTGCAGCACTGCTCAGCTGCCTCATTGCAGGTATCTAGTGTCATTTGGGGTACCATAAAGGATGCCACATGATGTGTGAAAGGCATGAATTGTATCCATCTGGTCTCACCTGGTGGGGCATCTTGGTTGTCTCTGCACCAGGTGGGTGGCCATGGAGGACTGGTGCCATGGAGTTACCTTACATGAGTGCCAGCACCCATCAGCCCAAACTCTCTTCACCCTCCTTTGACTGTACATACATGACCACAGTTGATCAGGCACCTGGTCTCTAGGTAGACACCTGAATTTGTCGTCTACAAGGAGCCCCACTCTTACTGAGCAAGTGTGCTCCATATTTGTCTCCTGCTGATCTTAGACTCATGTAACTCAGTGACACCCAGATTGGGAGCAGAGGATAAGAGTTATTGTAGCCTCATAACTCCAGCAAAAAATCATGAGGAGCCAGCGAAGGATCACCGAGGGGGGTTGCCAGTGACATAAATGAAGGTAAATGTAACACTGCAGTGGCACCCTCATGTGAAGAAAATTCGGTCTGAGACAAACCAATTTTTTCTCTGCTCAGTACTGAGAAATCTCTGGCCTAACAAGTTTCTACAGGCATGTATTTTTTTTTAGAAATAATTTTAATAAATACTTCTGGAAAAATCTGCCCTAAGCTAATTGTGCAATTTCTACTCTGCGTGCATCATGGTACAAGCCCTCATTCTCAGCTTCCACAAGCAGGAGGATTATGACTGTGCTGTTTTGTAGGACTTCACAGGTGGAGAGCACTAGGACTGCCTAAATCATCGTCCAATACCCTGACATCAAAAGCTCTCATCTGGTAGATGTTTAATCCATAAAGGTCCACAGAACCCCCATTTCACACAGAGCAGATACTGCAGGCTACGAAACAGCTCCTTTTCCCCTTGCAAATGAGCCTTGCCTTCAGCACAAAAGCTGAAGTACAAGAAATTCAATGAAAGGTCAGAGAAAAGAGCCAGTGACTTGGACTGCTACAATGGGAGTAGATTTGTTAGGAGTAAAGGCCCAGATGATACTGAGAATTGGACTATGTCAATGTCGCAGGGAGGGACAAGCAATGACCCTCTCCTCCAGCGGTGCTGTTGCTTTGACTCAGTAGGAAATTCCTCCCTACCCCTGGAGATGGTGATCCCTTCAAGCCCGAGCCTGTCATCAAGATGCATAAACAAGCTTGTTAGAGATTTTCAGTGCTACCACCATGCCCTGCCTGTCATCCCAGTTCTGGAGCTAGCCCATGTCTCTTGCGTTTAAGGGAGGAGGAAAAGCCTAAGAAGTCAAACTACATGTTAATGAGAGAAAAGAACATCTTTCTGCCCACTGCAAGGAACTTGTTGAAACCCCCAAACAATGATCTAATTAAAAACAGTGCAAAAATCATGCAAATTTACCCTGTCAAAAAATAGCCACTCAGTCTCCTTCTAGAGCCCTTGCAGCTCCTGTATTCCCTCCTACAACCTCCAGCTGACGTGCATTGAATACATCTAAATAGCATAAATCTACGACATTACCTTCATTACCTTTACATAGGAGGCTGGTGTTTAAAAATAAATAAATAAATAAGTAAACATATCAAGTTGCACAACTAAAATAAACAATGAAGTGTTTCTCATTAGGAGAAGGACCCAGACATCTCCAATAAGCTACCCTCAGTGTATGTGCATCTACATGTGAACTAGGAGTGTAAATTCACATCGGAGTCAGTCAGGATTGAGGGCTGGGTTTAGCTGTCCCCATATGGGCTTCTGGAGCCACTTGGGATGTACTTTGGTGTTTGAGATGTCTGATTTATGCTGACAGATACAACAATGGACCTGCGTCCTTCCAGATAAGCATTTGGAGGCTGATATGTAGATGCCTGTGCATGGACCCCACCCCAGGTGGTGTGTGCTTGCTGGATCAGGTCACAAAAAGACATAGAGCCCGTAGGTGTGCTTGTATGGACAGAGGGGAGAAACCTGCCTTTCCATTCCCTCCGTATGGCTAGTGCGGAGGCCCATCTGCTATAGATCATTAGAACGAGTTTTATACTTAATGAGAAAGAAAAAGAGTCACATCCATGATCTATGGCAGGTCTGAGCCACCTGCTAATGGTTGCAGGGAGTATCGCTGCAGTACGAGGGCGGCTGGTAGGATTTCTCAAGCCAAACGACTCGCATTTGTAAAACCCAATGAGACAGATACAGATGCTGATAGTCATTTGCCTCGCTGAAGCACGAGCCCTTACATCCTCTGTTGCAGATGGGAATTCACATATACTGTTGCACACAGAAGATGAGCAACATGTGACAGACACTTCACTCGCTGAATTTTGGAGCATAACTTTGATTATGCAGGAAAAAAATGCCTCCCTTCATGTCTTATGATCCTCTCTGACCTCGCAGAACCTTTTAAATCTCCCCACTCATACATTCATGTCACATTTCTTTGCTGTTTTGCTATCTTTTCATCTTTTGCTACCCATATTAGTAGAGACAAACAGAGGACATGGAGCAAAACGTGCGGTTGCATAGCAAAGTGAGCATGCAGAATACTCTCGCCACTCCCATCTTTTAAAGAAATGTAATAAAAGACCCAGAAACCCCACGTTGTGGTTCAGTAGCATAGGGGAAGTTTCTGGGGGCAGAGGACCATGCTTGGCAAATGTATCTGCCCAGCCTCAAAGTAGTCCAGCTTGAAAATGGTTTCAGTGCAGGAAAGTGTGTAAGTGATGGGAGCAGAGGGCAGGGAGACCAGTGCACAGAGCACGGGGCCTCCTTTGCTAACAGCGAGCTGAAACGGCTCAGCTTTGACCCAACACATCTTCACAGAGACCTATTCACTGCTGGCACCAACCTGACTGTGGCCCTCTGGACCTGCTCTGGTACCTTCATTCACCCTGGTGCAATCTAATCAAGCAGTAAAACCACGGTAAAACCTTTCCTTTTAGGTAACAAAATGTGGGTGCAAGGCATCTTGGCAGACATTCCTTGTAGAGGGGAATTTGGGTTAATTTTTTTCATACAAAATTTCATGAGAAGCCTTTCACAGGCACAGTACCATTAATTACTAGGTGTCTGGTCTTTTGTTTCTTTTTGATCTCAGACATTTGTACATATATAAGCATATAATCCAGAATATTTTCCCCTGAATGGGGCACGATTACAATATTTGGCTGCAAAGAAATAGGAAATGCAATGGTTTTGTAGCTTGAGCACGGTAGTTTCTGAGCACAAGTTCTTCATTATTTATTATCAGCCATAACCTAAAACAAGCATCTCTACCTACAGCAAATAAATTTCATCAGGCTGAAAAGGTGATCTCTTGCTGTCATTATTTTCTGCTGAAGGGACACAAACACTCACATTTTTTTTCCTTTCCCATTTCATACAAGCACAGTGGGCACAAGCCCCCTGCCCACCCTGCCCCACCAGCACGCTGCTGGGTGGCCTGAGAAACAATACCCCATGTGCTGCTCTCTTGGCATCTGCTCTTTAGTAAGTGAAGGTGGCCGAGGAGCCTGTTGAATAATTTATTGTGCTTTTTGAACCTCACTAACTGGACCAATTAATATTTAGTGAAAATTATATTCCTGTCTTTGAAAGGCAGGATATTGATGGGGAATGAATGGCTGTGGCCAGTGAGGACCATAGGTCTCGTACAGTTGTTTAACCACTGGGTCAGCAGGAGGACAGTCCCTCCAAGGGCTTGCAACAATGAAGAGCTAATTTTGTTGGAGGTCAAGGTAAGCTTTTAGTTTCAGAGCCCTACAGCACACTTCTGAGACTCGGACCCACAGTGTATAAAACTTCCTACAGCAAAAGTGGGATGAAAGCAGTGTCTCTGGCAAGACAAGCTGCTGTACCTTCTGCACCATACACCTATTTCCTTTTTTGTTAGCAAAGAAAAGTAAAAAGCAAAAAGCAAAAAGCAAAAAGCAAAAATAAAAGCCTTTGTCCAAGCAGGAAGATGATGAATGCAAAACATACCTGTGCTGCTTGGTCTGGTTGGATTCTAGAAGTCATCTCATGACTCCACTTCCAATAATGATGCTTTCCTTCATTTTCTTATTTTTCTCCTTATTTTTTTTTTTGCGATTTATGTTGAAAATATTTTCTACCTGTGTACCTGTGTGAGGGACTAAATTATGTGGTTTGAACAGAGGCTAAGTTAGCAGAATTGGGTCGTATTGCACTTCAGCATTTTAGGAATTTGATTAATCAACTTACCGGCAGTAGATGAACCCAGCGAAGACTGTCAGAATAACATCTCAGTGAGATATCAAAGGCTGGCTTGGAGTTACCTCTTCTTTTCCTAATACTCTCAGGTTTCTGCTGTTGAAAATTATAATAATAGCTTTTGCAGTCATGTCTCATACCTCTAGAAAAGGAAGCATTAAGAAAAAGATATTAAAAAGGAGGTGTTAAGGGAAAAAGACAATCGACCAATTTCTGCAATGGGAAATTGTGTCTCACTACTCTATTAGAATATTTTGAATCTGTCAGTAAAACAATGTAAAAATGTAAAGCAGCAAAAGCAAAAGAAAAATAATGTATTTTAATCTTCAAAAGGTGAGTGAAAGGTTCCTTAGAAGAAGATATAAAAACATCACCTGTTTCTGGTAAGAGAAACAATACATTGTCTGGGAGCAAAATCCAAGAAATAGCGAATAAAGAATTGGATGAACTGTTTCCAAGAAAGCAAAATGTTACAAGCAGAGTACTCGAGCAATGATCTATTGAGTAATATTTCCTGAGTCTGTCATGAGTGAGGAAGGTTGGTTGGAGCTCTGGAGAACTGAACAAGGGTGAACAAAACAGTGGAGCTCCATGTCAATGAATGCAAAACAATACTAATTGGAGGGGAAATTGTGATTTACTCATTAGCCTTACTCATTTCTGCCTGGATCCACTTAGGAAGGGAACTTGGATGGGATGGTAAATGTATATAGCCGCTGTCCTAAAAGTAAACATGTTCATAGATGGTAAAAGAGAACATATTTTCCCCATATGAAGAACATATGGGGAAAAAAAAAAAAAAGAAAGAAAAAAAAAGTTTTGCTGTTATCTGATCATCAATGTGACTCCCTCGAGATGTCCACATGCAGGACTGGGTGCTCACACTCCTAAGTGACGTTGCAGAACCATGTCAGCTTGAGCACAAGGTGATGGGAAAGACTGGGAGCACGTAAAAATGCTCAGCAGAAACCGTGTTTTACAAGATTGAGATCATTTGCCTTTGAAACAAGGAGAAGTGGGAGTATGATAGCAGTGTGGAAAACAGCAGATGATCTGTAGAAGTGAGGTTGGGAGCAGAAGAATAAGGGAAAATCAATGGTTTAGACAATGGAAATGCAGTTAATTGGAAATAGCTCACTTCTGATTTGGGTGATGTAGTATGTTTCTAGATTCACTGCCCCAGCCTGGGATGCCAAACATCTGGGCTTACCTACTTTTTCATTTCTTGCTGCATTATTGGTGGCAGTCGATGAGTCTCACAGAGAGAAAATTACAAAGTGATAGAAGGGAATCTTGTTGACACAGAAAAAATAATTAGACCGTAAAAATCATTAACCCGGAGTTGTGTTTACCATTTATACTCTATCAAATGCTGATTGTGTGACTAAACTGCAAAGTAAAGGAGCAGCGGAAACCACTACCCAGTGATGTAAACAAGGTCATCATTGCTGTGAAAGAAAACAGGAGATGGATGAAAAGGGTCCCCAAGTTACTAACATCTCTAACTGGTGAAACTGAGCAGCTTTTAGACATACAACATGGAATATTTTTTCCTAATATTCTGGTATGAAAATGATTAAGAAAATAGTGTCTGTCAATTTATTTATTTATTTATTTATTTATTTATTTATTTTTTGCAGAGAGAGACGTATTCCAAAGATTCAGAAGCTGCTTGTGCACGTTTAATTTGAACTCACCTTAATATATTTTGGAAACAGCAGCATTTCACTTGGTATAAGCATGCCTGCCAAGTACATCCACGTGAAATATCTGCTTTCTGCTATCCGGTAGTCTCCATTCAACTTTCTTCATTGTTGTCATGGCAATAAGACTGTTTTTGACACTGCCATTAATGAACTCTGAGGGTGAGAAAGGTCCTTCTCCAACAAAGAGTGACACCACCACAAAGCAAATTAAATTGCTCTGACAACATATCTATTGAGAGTGAGTTCACATGTCACTGGAGCTTTTAGGATCTTATTGATGACTTTGTGGCTGCCAAAAGTCTTAAAGTACTGCTGTTGTAACAGGTTGATGTTTATAGACTGTATTTGCCTGCATTGTTTGATCACCCTAATGCTGATATATTCTGTCATTGTACCTTGACAGTTGTGTTCCCTATCACTCCTTTGTCGGTGAATTAATGAAGGTGTGTGTGTCAGTAATCATTCCTTATCTCCAACATGGTATAATGTATATGCCATAAACACATAACTAGGTGACAACTGATTATACTACAGTTAAGTGATAAGAGCTCTTGACAGGAGCAGTTGCAGATCACAGCATAGAGACAGGCAAGCACATTCTTCCGGACAGTAAAAGCTGAAAATCCAAGCCACATGTCTGCAGGGTATTGAATAGTTGCTTTTCTGCCTGTTCAAAAAAGGACCTGCCATCTGTAGAGGTTACAGAAGATACTGAGAAGCCTTCTTTTAAATGCCTGACATTGATGTGCATGGTTCTCTGTCCCAAAAGATCACCAGCCTGGTGCATGTGGCTCAGTGATTCAGCAGAAACCTGGGGAAACTGTTTCCAAGCCTTCAGTGCAGTCAGCAAAGAGCTTCTCAGCTGTGTAGAAACACACAAATTTTACTTCCCTTGATTTAAGCTGAAATCAGGCTGCAGCTTTATTATTGCTGGAAAGCAGGGGGAATGAGGTGAGCTGTGATAGACAGCCTGGCTTGCAGGATGGAGGTGACAGATGCTGTAGGTTTGGTTAAGGGCTTCTCCTCCCATCTCAGCCTCACCTTGAGAGGCTGCAGGGGAAACAGGCTTTCCAGGATGCTGTGTAGGTTTTCTTACACACTGCAGGTAGCTGGGTCTGCCTGTTTTTAAACACATGGCGCTCTTCTGTCTTAAGCAACTGCCTGCCTCACCTCAGGGCCAGCCTGTCCTGCAGGCAGTCACCTTCGCTGCAAGTGAAGCTCCTGTACTGACAGGCTGAGAAGAGAAACCTTATCCTGCCCTGACAGAGCACACAAGGACTCCGTTTGCATTAGCTACTGTGCCATGGTATAAGAGCTTCAGGCTTTTGTGCCTTTACATCTTGTCTGCTATGACTTCACTTGATCAAAAGCATTACCATGCAAACTTTTTTCTTTCTGGTAAAGCCATAGGACAGCGTAATCCTGTGGGATTTTTAAGGGGACTACTAGATATTAGAGTACATGGAGCAATACATGACTTTTGGCAGCCATGAAGACATCAGTAAGACCCTACAAGCTCCAGTAACATGTGAACTCACTCTCAGGGGATATGCTGTCATAGCAAGTCCCGGTGTTCCCAAGTGCCTGCTGCTTCGTGGTGTCTCTGAAATGGACAGAAATGGCCGATTTGGGTGTGCCATGGCACAGCGTGGCATGGGCTTGCTTCCACAAATGCTGGAGATAACCTAAAGTGGACTTTTGCATTTTGGGCAGGTGTGAAACACCCTGGTGGGGCAGAAGGGAGAAGTTTTTGCTGTGGATGTCCAGGCTTCATCACCACTGCAGACCAGGATGGGCAGCAGAGCGATGTATGTGCGGAGATGCAAGGGTAACCAGAAGGGCTGGGGAGGTGCATGGGATACACATGTACAATTTGGATAGATGTTTGCTATTACTGGTACCGGGGTGCTGAACCAGTTACCTGGGCTGTGTAGACAACAGGTATTGGATTGGCCTGGATTGGCCTGACAGAGGTTACAAATATTAAAGACTCCTTCACCAGCAGCCAAACTTCCATTTTCTTTTCAGTCATGTTTCTGCTCTCCACCATCTACTCCCACACAATGATGACACATTCAGTGTCCTTGCTATGTTTCTGATGTGAACCAGCTCACCCACATCTGCCAAGGGCTGTTGAAGAAGAGTCAGATGTGTAGGTGTCCTACTGTTTTGTCCCTCTTCAGCTGCACCGTGCAGATCCTCCAAAACTCTCCATGCTCTGCCTTAGGGCAGCTTCATGATATAGTGACTAGTGCTGGAAAAAAAATATTAAAAACAGTCAAGCCATGGATTCAAGGTGCTATGTAATCAACAGCAAGCCACTCAGCTTTGCTAAGCTTCACTCAACCTAGCTGAAAATCTGAGTAGAAAGCAACACTGCCCTGATGTCTTGATGCTGCACCTGAAAATTCATTTTATTAGAATAGCTAATGCAGTGTATCTTATATGGGTTTATGGATGGATCTCAAAATAAATGGATTTAAATAGCCTTTGGTACATTTCTGTAATTTTATCTTTACAAAAAAGATAAAACAGTCTCACACATTAAAGACCGCATAGTATCTAACCAAATAATGTCATTGCAGACATCAGGAATAAATTCTCATTGTTAAAGAAATATCATGAGTCATAACTAGAGTTGCTTTTCATTATTAGCTTAAGGGCTAGAGAGTACAAAAGATATATTCATGACACACTTCAAATTTGTGTTGCTTATTCATTTTATTTTTGACTGAGCACACCAACCTCAGCAAAACTATGCTAATCTTTCCCACTGGAGCTGATCTGCCCTCAGTCTTTGTGTGTGCCTGACACTGCCGGTAACCCCCATTCCAAAAAATAAACATATTATCAACACACGCAGGAGGAGACATCTGAAAGCTCATCTTTGTCTTTCTGTTTGGTCTTCCAGTCAGACTGCCTTACTCACGCAGAGGCTCACTCGTTTTAAAGTCCTTGCGGGAGCTGCTAGCATGCTCTGCCACGTGCTTCTTACATAAGGCTCCATTGAATAACTCGGTTCCACCCTAAGTGCAAGGGTAGTGAAATTCAGCATGAAAAATGGTGGGAGAAGACAAAACACGTACTGTAGTTCTTGCAGCAAAATGTATATTTGCTCTCAGGTCCATTATATCAGCAAGCCCACCCATATGCTAATTTGCTGTTTCTTTGGCATTTGAAAAAGAATTTGAACTGAAAGGAAAATAATAAACGCAGTGCCTGTTTTCTGTTTTCTTCAGGGGGACTAAATTTGTTCTCTATGACAGGAATGGCTTTTTGTACACCAAATTTAAACTTCTGAATTCAAATTGTGCAGAAAAAGGATAAAAAGAAAGTTCATACAAAAAAAAAAAAAAAGTGTTTCTTAAAACCTCAAATGTTATACAAGCTTTTATTTTAATAGAATGGAGACATACAAGCAAACAATGCTGTGTTCTCTGTGTATTACCTTTCAACAGGACTTAGCAGTGAAGGTTTAAAGGAGCGAATAATGGAGGTTAACAATCCTACAAGAAAAGATTTAGGTCTGCTGGAGATGACAAGCTGGATGTTAGACACTAATATACTGCTGCTCAAATGCTAAATATCCCACCCAAATATCTAACCAGGAGCACAGCCTGCAAGAAATAATCTTCTCCTAGGGACTGGGAAGTCTCAGAGGTGTTGAGCTTATGGGGTGTATAGGATATGTGGGAACTGCATATCTTGAAGGACTGCAGTCTCATGAAGACCCAGAGTAGGCCTCACAGAAGAAGGGAATGGGTACAATCAGGATTTCAGAAAAATAAATTAAAAAATGGTGTCATTCAGCCCAGAGCTAAAAAGACTTGCAGGAACACATGATAGACCCTTGAGCTATGTATAACATAGCACAAAGAGGAAAGGATCCATGACTCAGAGCATATTTGGAGCACATCCTCTCCACAAAGCTGAAGGAGCTAAGGGAAAAGCCTCTATGGCCTGCAGCCTCCTCCCTCTGTGTTCTTTGCTCTATAGACACACACTGGGTGTTTAAAACATGGAATACGCCCAAGAAAGCAACAGCAGAAGCCCTATTTTACTGTGCCCTGTCTGTCCCCAGGCCCAACAGGAGACCAATGATACACAATTTGGTGTTCCAAGGTGCATCTGTCATGCCTATGTCCACCTCCTCCTCTTGCACTGCCTGTCTCAGATACACTGTTTACTTGACTTAAGCCTTCCAAATCTTGGCAGCAGCTTAAAAATCCCATGATCTTTGAAGCAAAATGTTTAGGTTCTTTTGGTTTTCAAGCGTGATGGGCAATGTGACTGTGCTGTTAGCTCAGGGCATGTATACCTGGTGCAGACAAGTTCCCACTTAACTTGGATATCAATTTTTCCTGCTTTAAGTAATCATCATGAAAACTTTGTTTGGTTCTTTTTTTTTTTTTTTAAAAAAAAAAAAAGGTAGTCAGGATTCACCTGTTTCTGGTGAAGACCTCAAATCTCCAGTTTCTTGACTTGGACATCTGAAGTCTCCAAATGTTGTATCCTGCACACTTTAAGGAGTTCTCTATTAAGGAGTTCACATTAGACAGTCATGACCACAAGTTAATTCAACAGAAGTTTCACCCTATGCAAAGCTACATCTTATGCTTGAGAACTTTGTTGAGTACAGAGGAATTTTGGAATTGACCCCTTGTCAGAAACAGCCTCCTGGTTACAGAGAAGCAAATTTTTGTGTGTTGACTGTGTTTTTTCCTTCATTTAATCCTCATTTTCTTTCTTTGTAAACCTTAGGTTTGAGCCTTCCAGAGCTGTGATCATCTTTGATGGAAGGTGCATTGCACAGAGCTACTAACAGGGAACAAGAGTGTAAGTGCAGCAGCAGCAAAGGCTTTAACTAAGGGCAATGAAAGAAGTTTTTATTTTGCTTTAAAAACTTGTCTTAGAAAAAAAAAAAAAAAAAAGTGAAAGATTGGTCGATTAATAAGAAAGGGCAAACCATTAATCCTATCTTTAAACTTATTTTAATACTTCACTAAAAACCTGTCTTGAATAAGAAAACTTGAGTATATGCAATTAGGAAGCAATGCAAATCTCCTAAGCAAAGATCTAGGTTGGAAGAAACAGGTACAATATGAGTCAGAAATATTTAATTTATGCAAATCAACAAGACCGGATTATAGCATCCTAAATTGTAAATGGAAGTAGTTAATGAGTTTATTGAATCCGTAAATTATTTCTGAGCTGATCTGGTGACTCGGGAAAGTAATAAGCACTGGGCAAGAATATGGGAGTTGTCTATGTTCAATTTATAGCTGTTGATATATCCGTGAGATGGAGGCTGTTGTGCTGCTGGTAGTCAGACAGCTAATGGATGTGCTAATTTCTTTGACATTTATCTTCTTTAAATGGAGTCTCATTTTCCCATACTCAGGGGTAAAATCAGACGGGGACACTGAGGCAGGAACTATTCAAGAAGAAAGCCTCAAGCTATTAAAACATTAATTTCTGAGGAGATGTGAGAAAGCTGGTTACAGCCATGTCCCCATGGGTCTCCAGAGGGGCTAGTGCATACGGAGCACTTGTTCTTGTGTGCAGTATACCACCAGCACACACTTTGTAAGGTGGAAGGAAAATGCCCATGAAGTCCAAGTCACAATCCACCTTGAAACAAAAGCTTTAGTGGTAAGGTTTAAGGGCAGAAGCTCTTGGGGGGTTCTGGTTGCCTTGAGAAAACTTTTCTAAAGGTGAGACAGTAAGAAAGATGGCAAAATTCTTCTCTCTTCCGCATCACTGCAGGCAATGACCCTTTATTTAGACTGGCATGTTGTTCTTTACTGCCGGAGTCTGTGCTCATGGAGGGCGAGTCTATAATGATATGTTTGTGATTCATTATATAAGTGATAGTGAGTAATGTCATTTTGCATGTCATCAGGGGATTAAACACAATCCACTTAATGCACAAGAAACTCCACTATAAAAATGTATTTGCAGTTGTTGCTGATGACAAATACTGGCTTCTAAAGTCTGAGCTAGTGTCAGACAAATTTGAGGGCTTGCTGGAGGACTGCCTATTCCCTTGAAATACCCTATTAATTAACATTTTGCCTACAATAAGCAGTTCACAAAAGTAAGCCTCAGACAGGCATTACTGTCTGCGTTTAATAAATTGCTGTTACTCCTTTGTCCCTCACTGTATTATGTGAATAAATTTGCACATATCTCTTGTCAGTGTGGTAGTATTTCTATATTCTGTTAATGTGGCGGTTCTGCTTTGCCCACCCGCACCTAGATATTTACAGAGTAACGGTGTGATTTTGACTCCATTGCAATACAATCAAACTTGGGGGGGAAAGGTTAGCAGTGTATGGAGTAGATGTCTCCCCTTCCCTTCCCTTCCCTTCCCTTCCCTTCCCTTCCCTTCCCTTCCCTTCCCTTCCCTTCCCTTCCCTTCCCTTCCCTTCCCTTCCCTTCCCTTCCCTTCCCTTCCCTTCCCTTCCCTTCCCTTCCCTTCCCTTCCCTTCCCTTCCCTTCCCTTCCCTTCCCTTCCCTTCCCTTCCCTTCCCTTCCCTTGAGAAGAGGCTATTGTGCCAGAGAAAGCTATTTCTGAACTGCATTCAGATGTTCACTCCAAATAGAGGACCATATTTTCTCACCATATTGGCATTATCCTGAAAGAACATATTTGGTTTGGGTCATCAGAGAATCAGACCAAAAAGCTTTTGAGAAGAAATGTGATTTTTCTGGTCTTACTGAAACAGGGCCTGTTGTGGAAGGGTTGAAGGAAGGGCCTCAGCTGCAACTACGTGACACGAGCAGACTGATCAAATAGGAGATATTATCGGCTAACTTGTTTCCTGCCAAAGAGTCAAAGAAAATGCCTCCTTAACGCAGAAACCTCAAGATTATGGACAAGTCTTGAAAGACAAGAAAAGAAAGAAGAGCACATGCTCCACATTCGGCAATGCACTGTGTGTTTTGAAACGCCTAACAGGAATATCTGAGCTGTGCTCTCTCATACTGGGTTTCTTGTATTTTTCTTCCAGGGGAATGTGTGGCCAAGGCTCACATTCTCCAGCCCAGCTCCTGCCACGGTCCCCTGGGACATGAGGGATGTTCCAGGGTGCTCCTGGAAGGCTTTTGGGACTAAAGTACTTCCCCACACACCTTTGAGCCCACCAGCACTGAGTTACAGGGGTCGTGCAGTGATTTGCATTCAGAAACCAAGCACTCTCTAGATTAGACTATGTTTTTTGGGAAAGACAAGGGTATGTCTATTCTGTTGCCAGATACTAGAAAGGAGGTCTTTTTCCAGATGTGCATGAAGAAACACCTAGCAGTTGGACCCCTAAATACAGAAGCTAACGATCTGCTCTGGTTCCAGCAAGGCTTAACAGACTGTGCTGAATGGGAAATCAGGCCAGATAACTATGATCAGACTGTTCTCTTCATTATTCTTCTTATTCATTATTTTGAATGAATGAATGATTATGTATGATTTGTATATTCATTTACTCATCATAAATCATTTAAGCCGAGGCATTAAATGTCTGTTTTCCTTGATGAAAACACACCCAATCTAGAAATTAATATTTTGCATTGCAGAATCTCCCTGCAGCCTACCACTTCGGATTTATTAAGGGACTACTTTCTCCTGATATTTGTAAATGCCCTTTTTCTTCCCCTTCTGTGCTTTGGACAGAGCTAACCAGGCCTTTTTTGGCTCTCCGTGCCCTGGAGTACTTATAACCTACTCCGCACATTCTGCATGTGTCGCTTCCCTCCCTCCCCCCTCCATTTCCATTGCAGCTTTTTCCTCCAGGCTGGTGGTTAAAGGTAACCCCTGGGCAGCTACCTGCACTGCACATTAACGACTCACTGCCCTTTAGCAGGGGTGCTGTAGGGCCAGGCTCGAGCGTGGCTCCTCATTTTAAAACCCCTCTTTTACATTCTCCTTCTGTTCTTCCCTATCACCAGGAATTTTAGTTGCAAGGAGGCTTTTGTTTGCGCCTGGGCAGCTGCCTCCTGGAAGGGGGAGTTGGGAGCAGCTGACCTGCTTGTGCTCGTTGCCTGGTTAAAAATGTCCATTTTCAAATGGGTGGAACCAGAAGGAAAATTGCTTTGGCTCCCGAAGCATACTCAAAGTGTTCAGAATTATCCTTCATTCAGATGAGAAAATAAAGCAAAACAACAACCCCAAAGCTTTTTCGGGTGTAAAACCCCTACTACTCCACACACACACACACACAGAGCATTGGCCTTGCTCTCACAAAACCCTCTCACAGTGCAGGTACCACATGCAACAAATGTGATTCTGGAGGTTTTCACCCCATTTCATGCTGTGGCAGGACCCTTGAGTGAGGAGGGTCACATCCCCAGTCCTGGGGCACAGGGAGCCCTGAGGCCACCTGCCCAGGAAGCCTTGGGTTGTCTCTGCCTCTCTGTGGTCCTGGGACCACGACCTGGTGGCAGACCTGCTCAGGGAACATTTTTGTAACAGGATTAATTTTTTCTGACAGTGCACCACTCTTCCTGGACAGGTCCACAGTGGTCTTCTGTTCCTAACCTTCCAGCTGGATGGCCTGTGACAAATGGAAGGAGACACCTCTTGTGAGCCTTCCTCCCTTGAGACACCTCAGAAAGCACATCTCATGGCAGCTTAATGATTTTCCTAAAATTAGACCATTGTGAAGCTATTGCAACCAGTAGGCATCTCAAAATGGTATCTAATGGCCCAGAATAGATAAAAGAGTGTCGCTATAGTGCAACAATAAAAAGCCACCACACCACCTTGTCCTTGGCAGTTCTGTGTATTGTGTGCGTGCTTGGTTTCCTTGGAGCCCAGAAATCTGATGTTAAAAAGACGTCACATAGGCATGTGTGTGCTTCTGTTTCAAACCACTTATTCACATCAGAAAGAAAATGTGCTTTGGAAAGATTTATTCTCATTATAGGAAATAAGTTTTATCGGGGAGAAAAAAAAAAAGAAGGTGTTTGGCAGCCTGCAACACTTGATTGCTGTAATGTTAGTGACAGCAGTAATCTATTTTTTTGCCTTGCTGGTAAATGGAAGTATCCAGCAAAGATAAAAAGGTTACCAGCTGGGATAACTATCCTCTAATTAGTACTGCAGATTTTTATTTTTTTTTCCAGGAATTTAGAAATAATGCAATGCAGCCTCTTAGATTTGTTATAAATAAAACCAAACAGGAACAAGTGAAATACTCAACATATGAACAGCAGCACCTCCTCTGAGAGGACTGATCAGCCATTCATTGTGAAATACCGTTAGATTTTGTTGTGATGGAAAAAGAAGTAGCCGAGCCTGGGAGCCACCATTCAGAAAAGGCAATCCAGTCTCGAGCTTCGTACTCACAGCAAGTGCTCCTGAACTCATTAGTCAGAGTACTTGGCCAGTGTAATCATGTAGTGCAGAGATACCAAAGCTAATTTTCACTTTGGTAACTCAAGGACTGGTAGCAGTGTAGGTTTAAGAGAGAAAACCAACTGCCCTGGTTGATTCTCCCAAATATTGCTCAATTTTGTCAACAGTTTTACTTAGAAACTACAAGGTTTGAATGATGAGGAAAAAGAAGAATGCCCACGGGGGAACATCACTACTCTGGTACAGATGATAAGGAAAAATGAAGCAGTTTAACTTAATTTTGGACTAGAAACTATAGCAGCTCAGGAGCTGGTACATAAGCAGATGAGATGCTTCTGCCTTGGGGGAGCAATGTCCAGCAGTGGGTGAATGACAGCTTCCGTGGTCTGATTTTAGTGCCTGTGAGAGCCCACGTCGGCTGTGGGTGCTAATAAATCAAACAATTGCCTCAGCCCATACCCCTGGTAAGCTGTTGCCAATATTGTATTAGCAAATCCTTACAGCTCGTGCAGTGCAATCAGCTGGCGACAAAAGCCAAGAGCCCACGGGTATCTGCTCTCAGAGAGGAGACACAGAGCAGTGGGATTTTTTTTCTTCAGTTTTTGCACTGTCATCAAGCAGCTTGCCTGGGCAGACATACTTAAACTTCTGGGAATCCGAATCACCTGCACTAGTAGATATGCGGTGTGGGCAGGGAGGAACAGGGTTTCAGAAGGCTCTGCACCCACCTCTTCCTTTGCCCCCTCCTCCCAGTTCCTGCCTGCTCTCTCGTCACATCCTGCTACTGCCACTGCTGTGAAATAATTATTCTTCACTTATATTTGGGGAGAAAAGATCAGTCTGGACTACACTGCAAAGAAACCTTGAGCCTGCTTGTCTCCAGCCAGCATGCCTGAGGTCTAATGAGTACGTTTTTCAGTGCCTCCATTTAGCATTTTTAGGTCATGAGTAAGGCAAAATAGACTTTGACTTTGGTCAGACAGGAAAAATGCCTTTGGAAACTGATACAGCAAAAAGGGAGATTCTTGGGCCCATGTCTGGGCTGGTGGTTCTCAAAGTTTTGTCCAATGTGAGCCACTTTGCAAGTGGGACAGCAGGCTGGGAGTATGAAATATGCTGGGCCTTGGAGGACAGAGAGAGCTTGAAAGGTATTCCACTACAGGTGCCCCACAGTGGTCCTAACAGCAGGACTGCCTACCACTGAAAACAACTACAACTACAACTACAACTACAACTACAACTACAACAACAAAACACAGTTACCACAACCCAGAACTGTATAACCTGGGTACACATGCAGTGAAGGCACTGATGCTACGTTTGGGAAGGAAGTTTTTGGTCAGCACCCAAACCGTGTAATAGCCAAGGCCTTCATTTTTGAAACATTTTAAATAATAAGTCACCCAGAATATGTATTTTTTTGTGACTTCCTACTTCAGAATAATATTCATAAACAAAGAACGGCTATCCATGGCACATTTGTTTCTTACTTTGACCCACAAAAATAAGCTCAGCTTGACAGGCAAAACCCTTCTTTTGTGTCTCTGGCAAGCAGGACCTTCAGGCATTGAATTTAGCAAAGCAGAAGGTATCTGTTGTCAAGACTCCATACTGCAAGTTTTGTAAGGTTAGCCGCATATCAGCAGACTGTGCTCCATCCAGAGCTGAATTTCTTTCTGTAGAATTAAAAAAAAAAAAAAACAACATGCTAGGAAAAACAAGTATTTGGGGATTTATGAGTTTTCTGTGGTTTGTCAGGAAATTCCTGGCACTGTCTTTTCCAAAGTGAAATGTAATATTGCTGGGATGGTGGGCCTTAGCATCTCTGCAAAAAAGGACATGTCTCTGCATATGTAAACCAATCCCTGTGTTGTAATCCCATGTCCAGTTTGTATTCTGTCTCTGATATGAGTCAGATTATTGCTGGCACTGTAAATACGCTTCCCTCATAAAAAGTTATATATGTGTGTGTAGTTTTAATAATACATTGCTACATTTATTTATATAACTCATTGGAACAATAGTTTGACTGACATGTAGCGTGTTTTGGAACTCGATATTTATAGCTGAAAATAAACAAGTGAGAGCACTCACCAGAAATGAGAAGTGCTTTTCTTTAAATAAGGAAAGTCAATTTTTGCTTATGAGTTTTCATTCCACTGCCCATTCTAGAAAAGTCAAAATTTCTTCTCTTCCTTATTACTGCCTGTATTAATTACATTATTAAAACACTTATATTGTCTCAGTTACAGTGCCACTACTGAAAGCTACTTCGTATAAGTGAGTCACCTGAAAAAAT
Organism: Netta rufina; assembly: GCF_964035555.1. Lineage (NCBI taxonomy): Eukaryota > Metazoa > Chordata > Aves > Anseriformes > Anatidae > Netta > Netta rufina. Next base: position 55,068,645 of record NC_140123.1, on the reverse strand, counting down.
ACAAAAATTCTAAGTAAAGAGAGTACCACCATTACCACAGTTTAACTGAAGCGTTGATTTGTTGCCCAAGGCAGAAAATTAGTTCTTACTTGTCTATATCTAGAAAAATAAAATTGGAATTCTAGCCACTTAATCCTGATTGCTTCATGTCTTTTGTTATTAATTTGAACAAATTTAAAAACTGGCTCTTTGAACTAGACTTCAGGCAAATGTAGTGTTCAAACTCCCAGGACTTGGCGATAATTTTGGCAGTGTTCCAGTAAGTTATCCACAATCATTTTTTATCTCTGAGTCTGCTCTGGTAACTGCAAACTAAGAAAATAATTAATATATACAATATAAATACAAATATATATATATAAATGTGACTCTGTACTGTCAATCATTGTGTATTTTTATTATATCCACACATCTTTCTTAAATTGTCCTTCATCATGTACACTAACAAGCTACAGATTTTACTACCTTCGTGTAATGTGCTTCTCATTCACTGCCAATACGGACTTGCTCGTCCATTCAGAATCAATTCTCACCTGATCGATAACAGATTAACCAAAGTTAAATGTTTATTTCACTACTGGAAGAGACATCTGTGATCTAATTTCTTGCCATAATTGTTTAAACTGACACAATTGTTTTAAATGACACGTAGGTGATTGCCTTTGCCAGGATTTTCAGCTGAAACACTGATGCTTGTCTCCCAGCCCCAGTTAGAGATTAAGCAGAGAGCAAGAAATTTTGTTTCTTCCTAAGGTTCTGCCAGAAAGAAATGACATAGAGTAGGCTGAAATATAGCATTTAAAACTGTACAATATTGGCATGACAGAGGAAGGAGCGGCAGGACTATGTGCAACAGTGCCTGCCAAGATGCTCTCTTCTTTAACACGCGGGCACACACGCAGGTGGATATTTCCACATGCCTACATGCTGATGCCCAGATATCCTTAAAGCAGTGTGCTGCACTACAGCTTCTGCGTCACAAACAAATGGGAAGCACAGTATGACTGCCAGGTTGCTGTATATATTTTTGGCATGACGGCTTTCGGTGATTTTCTTTTCTTTTCTTTCCTTTTTTTTTTTTTTTAATACTATTTTTAATTGAGGGGGGGCATATAGTTGTACACGATAGCACCTTATTCACGGTAAAGCCCAACAGCTCGTCATGTTGCTATATAGCAAGGAAATGATTTTGTGCATTGCTGGAATGCAGCCAGCTCTCGAGTCAAGATTAACATCCTGGAAACAGCAAATGTTGGCAGCTGCATGCTTCTAAACCTGGTAGCTTGGTGCAAAGTAGCTACTCAGCCTCTGCTTACATCCCTGAACCAGGCAGACCAGGGCTCACACACTGTCCATGAAGTCAAGCCATATGGCAAACTGTGTCACTGCTGCTGATGGACAGCCTCCATGGCATGTCCTGTCTCTTGAGCCTTACCTGGGCATCATCTGGGAGACTGCTGGTTTGCACGGCAGCTTAAAATGGAGTTAGCAAACAGTGTGCATGGCAGAAAACCAGTGTTAAGCCCATACCCTCCCCTACTATTTTACTAGCGCAGGTGCAAACAGGGAAAAGCAGGGCCAAGAGCTTGGTTTGAGATTTGAGAGATTTGGTTTTGTGCAAAGGGGCTGAAGGCGAGGGGTTGCTTGCCATGGGCTCCAGTTTCTCCTCTAAGGGAGATGGCCCCTGCTGCTCCTGGGGCTGTACCTCCCCCGTCTGGAACAGGACACAAGCATGACATACCTGTCACCTCCCTGTTCATGTGCCAGACCTGGGACATGTGGGAATGCAGCAGTGGAAACATCTGCCCTGGGCCTTTTAGTGCAGGAGGGGCACAGACCTGGTGTGCACCGAGGTGTTCCCCAAGCCTGGGGGGCCACGGACAGAGTGAGCAGGGAAAATAGCAGCCAAAAACCTCTGTCGTGGGAGGTGCTGAGTTAAAACCCCTGGAGTGGCCCTCAAGGAGACTGGAAGCTTAAGATCCACCTAACGGGCTATTAATTGCAGAAGTGAATCCTAAGCTTAGGAAACAACATAAAGAAAAGAGTAAGGAAAAAGGTTTTCTTCAGAGCAGGGGAAAATGTCTGCTGATAGGTGGTCATTGTCAAATTAAACGCTCCTTAACAAAAGCCTATGTATCACTCTTTCCCCTGTGTATTATATTCAGCCTGCCTTGTCATGTACTCTTAACTGCTGTATTTTATCAGCCCAAACTGGAGTCAGAATTTTTGAAGATTTTACATTCATACTTGCTGACTTTATCAGCTGAACACTGATTGCACTTCCCTGGACTTGCTTAAAGAATATATAATGCATGGAGTTCACGACTGATCAGCAAAGCAGCGATGACACAGCAACAGAGAGGAAACCTTTCCTATGTGCCCAGATGGGGGCTGTGACTTTTTATGGAGCCTAGCTATGAAAAAAAGAATGATGCAAAAAATAGGAATGGTTGCAAGGAAAAATATAGGATGCAAAATGCTCAGACGACCATCCTGATTTGGATTGCTTTGAAGGCAGTCTGCTCAGCATTTAATGTCAACAGAGGCCAGGTCTGAAGTCAACATTGGGTGTGCTCTGTGCTGTGTATGATGCCCTTGCCATGGTTGAGCAGGGCTCCTCTCTGAGCCTAACACATTTCTTCTCCATGGGAGCTGAAGGGCAAAGAGGGGACACACGTGGGGCTGTGGGGCAGGTGGAGCTCCGAGGGATGGCTTTGGGGTGGCCCAGCCTTGGGCAACCAGTGGGAGGGAGGAGGAGAAGCTGCTCGTGAAAAAATGAAGTGGCTCATGTGGAAACCTGCTCAGGAGAAGATTTACATGATGTTTCTCGGAACCAGGGAAAACATTAGCTTTCACTCAAAGGCTCTGAATGCAATGAAAATTATTCTGTTTTCTTGACTCATCCGCACTTTCCTCTGCAGCAGAATGAAGTTTTCAGTGGGAGAAAGCAAATCCACTTTATAAAATGCTAACTTTTAAAAGTATTATTTCCTTTAAAAAAGGCTTCAGACTATTAGGCTTTATGCCTTACAAAGCCTAAAATTTCTTTTGAAATAGTCATCAATCCCACACAAAACTTGTTATACATCTCAGGTCAACAACCAGAGAAAATAAATATGTAGGCAGCATATATCTGGACTATTTCTGAACATAATTCAAATGTTGTAAGTAGATTATTTTCAAAAATGTATTTTGTTGCAAAAAAAAAAAAAAATCAAAACAAACAAAAAAAACCACTAGTATGCAATTCTATTACCCAAACAGCAGAACAAAAATTATGAATATTCATCATCGTGGCAAAGAGACAAAATTTAACACCAGTTTCACCCCACATGAAATTGCTTAAATTCCACTAGTTTACAGGATTCGACTCATGTTTTCAAAACAGATTTCAGGACCACCACAAGAGAACCTGTGCTTTCATCCATATAGGAAAAAGCAAGGGGAATCATCTTTATGTATGTGACAGTGCTGTTTTCTGGATGACTGGTGTCTGTTGTGCTTCGAAATGGCTGCCTATGCCAATTCAGAGCTACTCTGGAGCCCTGCATGAATGCGTAGCTGCATTAGCATGTCTAGATTACTCTAAATCTTGGTTACAGTTCACTAATAATGCTAAATTGCTCTGCTCCAAAATAGGAAGATATTCTCTGAACTAAAAGGCAACAGCAGAGACAACTCAGTGACTCACAGTTTCTTTGAACACTATCAAAGCATTTATGTCTTCTTGGTTGCTTCAAACCTGACTTCAGATGATAGCAAAACTCATTGCCCCTGATCATTACGGCAACTCAAGTGGTGAAATTTCAGCTCGTATCTCTGGTCCAGCCAGCAGGAAGGGGACAGGGTGACCAGCAGCTCTCCATCATTAGAGGACTCATGGTGTTATTCTCTGCTTCCCCATCAGCAAGTGCTTTGCATTTGCTGCCAATTAGTATGTCAACAGGTGGCTTGAAAAGTTTCGGTGAGATCTTTCCCCCCACAAAACGTTGGCAAAATCCCCCATGCACTTAAAAGAAGACATAGACAAAGGGGAGTTGTTGCTGATTCATACGCTAGGGAAATCAGCATAATGTAAATTCGAAAACTAGATACTCTGCTATCAAAGACTATAATTTAAAACATTATTAAATTCATTGATGTGACTTTTTCGGTACAAAATTGCAGTCTGGTTTATATCAGATTAGAAATTTAATACATCTGCTGTTAAGTATCTAGAAAGCATTGCATAACTTTCATCCGTGGAGAACAGAGCTGGAGTAAAAGCGCTGGAAGATGAAGGGAGACCTGCGACAGGGGTGTTGCATAGCAACTGAAAGCTTGGTGCTGCAATTCGGTCGCAGTTCTTTGTACTTTAAACTCTACGGTAGGGAAATTAGTCATTAAGGCAGATCTCAGACGGATGACTCTTAATTTCTGGTATACAGCTGAAGCACTGCCGTACACAAAAAGCGTGCTTATGAAAACATCTCTTTTTGAACACAAATGCACTTTGTGAAGGGCTGGAGATTAAAAAGGAAAAAAAAAAAGAAATCTGGTGCACCTTAGCCAAAGAAGGCCCATTGCTCTTTTTCCCTAGCCACATTTGATCTAACATCCAGTCCTGTGCAGACCTCACACAGCATCAACATCCAATCTGTCCTTAATTTTAGAGAAACAATGCGTTTTCTGTCTGGAAAACAAAATATACCAAATAAAATTGCTTGGCCCTAAAACGATGACTTTTTTTTTACTGGTTCCGGTAATTAGCTGGTCCCATGGAAGAAGAAAGATTAGTTACATATGTATTTACTCAGTTTTTCCACCAAAGTTGCAGAGTCTGCGATGCACTACAGCTTGCTTGTAAACATCTTTTCCAGTGACTGATCTGTATTCGCAAAAGGAGTAGATAAGCAGCAGAGAAATGTCTTTTAAACGGCCCCTTTGGCTACTAAAAATTAAATCCTGGGAGCTGCGTTATGTTTTCCACACACCCCTGGCCTGGGGGCTGTGGCTGCAGGAGGAAGGTCTTCCCCTGCTAGGTCTGTGGGCGGCCGTGTTTATCCTGAACTGGGGGAAATCTGGGCAAATCCCCACTGGGAGGAAATTGTGCAGAGGTGGCTGGATCTCGGGTCCTTCCCTAGGATTTCAAAATCTTCCTCATAAAACTGTGAGGTTGTAATCCAAAGGCAAACCTGTCAGTACCTAGAGAAAGGAGGTGGCTGTGAACAGCAAGTGTAGGGCTCTGCTTTAGTCATATGCACCCAGATCCTGTTTCAAGCATGTAGTCTTTTATACTATAATTTGAAGCATTTTAATTTGCTGACTTCCCAAATTAAAGCTGGTGGCTGGAGCTAAAGAAGTATTGTGTTCAGAGAGAGGCCTGGGGGTTTGGTCTGGGGAGTTTTGCCCAAGGAAGGCAGGGAGGTGGTGGCAGAGGAGCTTGTAAGTGCCTGGGAGGTTCAGGTGTGAACGCAGAGAGAGCAGAAAAAAATTGTAAATGAATTAAATGTGATTTACTGATTAAGTCATTTGTAAGTTGGAATGTCTGTAAATGTTCACACTCCATCATCTTAAATTTAAAATGTGAAAGACCCATGGTTCCATTTTCAGTTTGTTTCCTAACACCTCCTAAAATTTCACTTTTTACAGAGAAATGACTTTGCTCTAGGAAATCTCCAGTTTAAAACGTTCACGGATGTTGTAAAAAGAGAGAGCCTGGGTCCATGCCATGGTTTCAGCAGCATTCTTGCCATAAGGAAGACATGCATTTATGTTAAAGGAAAACAAAGCAAAACAAAACAAAATGTGAGGCAAGTATTCGTAAAGAAGGCCAACTCTACGTGCCTTGCATTTCCTCCATCTAGGAAGACTGAGAAGTTCCTCCCCCCAGTGCAGGGGATGCTGCCTGTGTCCTGTCAATGGGGCTGGGGCACACAAGTCATTGAGGAGCCTTTGGGGCTCCTTCCTTGGGATACTTAGATATGAGTGTAAGCAACCAGCTTGGTTTGGATCTTGGCTGCCTTTTGGAAACATGACCTGCACCAATTGAGTGGGTAGAAATTGTCTAAGCAGTTCTTGTTCTCTGCTGCTTCACAATGAAACTGTTGAGTTTTTGCCTCTGAAGGTTGTTTTAAAATAAAAAGTAAACATTAGTCTCTGGTGCTGCATACTAATTTCCACATGCTTAACTTTAATGCCAAATGTAATACCATTGAACTTGTAGAGAATATTCTCCAGGTAAAGAAATGTATGTGTTACTCAATAGTGCTTTTGCCTGTAGCTATTCTCTCAAATTCACAGAAGGCACTTGATCAACAGTAGTGCTGCTTTAAATGATTTTATACTTCATTTTTATTTTTATTTTTTTAAAATATTTAATTATGAATTTGAAATGGTGTAAGTGTAAATTTAAAGTAAATAGTTCCAATCTGGCATTTGTAAAATGCAGAGTTGCTTTGCCACGGGAAATATTCTGTGCAATGGCATCTTCATGCTGCGTTTCACAGGTTTGAAAGCCAAGCCATTCCCAAGCAGCAGAATTTCCCACAGACTTGTGTCTCTTCTCATCTAAGATACCCCTCTGCAATTACTCGGCTCTCCTCTGTATCGCCTATGATGTTCTTGCTCAGCAGGAACCAGAGAGCACTGTTACCAGCTGGGAGCAGCGTGCCTACGGCTCGGGCTGCCAGGCAATGTATAATGTGTGTGCCTGGGCTGCTTTTCTGCCAGTGGGAGCACTGACTTGTGCACAACTTTCGTTTGACTGTGGGCTTCCTCAAAACCTGTAGAAATTCACTCGTCCTTCAGTTTCTTGAAAAAAACAGGTGGGTTCAAGGAGTGTTATAGAAAAGTAGCAAACGTAATATAACTGCCTAAAACTCACTTTCTTAAGTTAGGAACCTAACAAAAATCTAGTGATTGAAGCTATTTCTTTTGAAACAGGGAGTATTGACAATTGTAGACAAGAGGACGGAAAAGGTTACCTGTTATAGCTTGCAATGTCGTTTAATTTACATAGAAAGAGGAGAAGGAAGATGAGGTCATATGTGGAAAACGAAGCAAACCTGAAGGACTGTGGATATAGATGGTGGAGTGGAGATGGGGCAGCTGAAATGATACAAAGTTGGTGATAACAAATAGTAAAGGGGGAAGAACAAAGTCCTGCACCTGACAAAGAACACATGGGAAGGGTTTGGTCGATTCTCCATCCCCTCTGGGGCTTTCCCTTGTTGATGTTCATACTGTCACATTCCTGGCACACATGGCATACAGAAGGGTAAGGGGGGAATCCAACCACTGCCCTCTGCTACTGGAAGGGGAATTGTAGGGAAGATGGAGCCCAACTCCCCTGGGAAGTGCATAGTGAAGGCAGAACAACTCCATGAGTTGTACCAGAGGAAACGCTGACTGGAGATAAGGCATAAATTATGCTGAAGAGGGCTGCCCGGAGCAGTGGTGGAGCCTCCCTCCATGGAGATATTCAATGCATGAAGGGACAGTGCTGTAAGCAAGCTGATTTAATTTTTAAGTGGCTTTTGCTGCCCTTTTTAGCTGGCCAGCTAGCCAGCCTAGCCAGACAGTCATAGTGTCCTCCCCTGGACTTGCAATAAGCAGATTTGCTTGTCATCGGTAATTAAGACTAGGAAAGCAGTTTTACCTTGGGCAGTATGACAGCAGTCGGTTGTCACCTACACAAGCCTGCAGTTTAAATGGGGTATCCATATGAACAGAGAATCACTGGCTCTTTACAACCCCTGTACTGCAGCCTTTCCAGTTCACCACCGTACCCGAAAAAGGAGATCGCTGCCAATTTACAATGGAGTTTTGCATCAGGCACATGTAGAATAAGCATCACATCTCCTAATGTCCAAAACATCACACAGAGCCCATAGTCTGAGCCCTGAGGGGCCGTGCAGCTTGTCACACATGCCAAGGGGATCAGGCAGGTGAAGGCTCGGGATGCAGGGCGAGAAGCAGGCTCATCTGGGAGCAAGGGAGTTGATTGGGGAATGAATCACTTAGGGAGAAAGTTGTGCAATTAAACTGATAAATTTGACAGCGAAACAAAAAGCAGAAACAGACAGTGAATGCAACAATCAATCAGTAAAGTAGTGAATCAATTGTTTAGTTAATAAGATAGTTAATTATGCAAGACAGAGCAGGCAAGGCGGTGTACCTGGTCAGTGTGGTTCAAACAAATCTCCTTGGTATATCTCAGTCACTGCATCATTTATGTTGGCTTATTTTGTTAATTTAAATTCTGAATATTTCACCTCTGTCTTAGTATTTTCCTTTTTATATTAATCTTTAAGGACAGTATCTGTTTCTAAACTGCTATTTTTTGCTTCTTCGCATTGTTTCAAAAAGATAATAATTAGTTTATGATCTGGGAGAAGTAGCATTCTGTTCCAACTGAAAAAGCATCAATAAACTATATTCTTATTTCTATTATTTTAGCATTTTATACTCTCTTGAATTGTTTCATGTTAGGGAGGGTGTATATTCTATTTTACGTTACTATGGTATCTATCCATCTTTCCCTTGCCAACATGAATATGCTAAGTGCTTTCTAAGCTGAAATATACAAGCCTTTCCTCCAAATAATTTCTATTCTGAAAGCGAATACTTTCAGAACACTTTGTTGTGTTTTTGAAACAGACCGCTTTGTTTCCTCTGCATTACACAACATAGATTAAGAGATGGCAATTCAGTGTCCTTGCATCCTACATAGTGATACAATAAAGTGTAATATGGGAGATAAAGAAACACATGAATCAGCTGCCTTGTAGAAGAAGATGGAGGTGGCAAATTTTCAGAACATGTCTGAAGGTGGGACCACACCTGTGTAGATAACATCTCTCTCTACAAACTGTCTGCGTTATTTTTAAAGAGCACTTTTATTGCCCACATTGTTATGAGCAGCCTCCACGTAGTATAGCTGCAAGTCTGGGCAGCAATGGACAAGATCCAATAACTGGCTCTATGGCTTGGGTGTTAGTTTGATTTGGCCTTCAGAGCCACAGTTGGGCTGAAGGATATCAGTAAGCCTTGAAGGTGCCTGAACCCCAGAAGCACTTTGGTATGTTCTTCTGAAGTTTCCAAGGCCTCTTAAGCTGTGCCTCTGGCCATGTCCGTATCTACTCACTTCTTGAAAGAACTGAGCCACTTGATACCTGCCTCACACCTGAGCCAGAGACAGATCTGTAGTTCAGCTTCCCTTGTGCAAATCCACAGAGCTCCTGGTCCTGGTCTCAGGCCAGTCCCTCACACTAGAAAACAGGTCGGCAGAAAATGCAATTCAGGCGGTTTCTCTTTTCACATTGGAGTTGTGGTGTGATGCCCATCTGCACCGAACAAGATTTCAGTGTGAAATACAGAAATAGCCCTGCCAGCAAGCTTCTGTGGAAGGACCAGCCAGAGTCTGAAGTGTTATAAAACTAGTAATGTCCTTGAGTTTTTGACTGTTAGTATTCACTGAAGTTATGAGTAGTAGTTTCCAGGACTTATTTTTGATGGAATTTTGTAGATATTCTTTAATATTGAAAACCAAGAGGCTGAAGATGGGATGGTTGTTTTGTGAAATACTGTTATTGGCAACTAGGTAGTCCTGTTCTTGTGTATGTGAGTTCATTCTGATTTACAGGGGTTATTTGGGTTCATTCATACAGTTTGCAGGGACATTGGATGACATGTATATGCACACAGGCTCTTGGATGAGGTTCTGTTCTAAGGGACTGATGTTTCTGAAATTGTGTTGGCGGGTAAATGCATTTACTGCACTGGCCTGATACTGTTCTATCCAAGAAAACAACATCTATTTATATGTCCTTTACTCTGTTAATATCATAGACACAGAATATAATCTTGTAGCAAAGTTTCATCTGAATTCTGACTAAATATGGTGATCTCTTCCTGAAACTTAAGACAGCTGTTAATATTTAGTAATTTGTTCATTACTTGTAGTTGTCCCATCAGCTGTGGACTTAAATGTTTTTGAGCAGCTCATCTTGTGGTTTTGCTAAAGATTTCCCTTTGCCTTTTTACATAATTTGATACTGTTTTGACAGAAAAAAAATCTTACGTGTAACTTTTGTGTGGAAGTTGGGGCAGAAAAGATAAAGCAAACCAAATAATGCTCTCTGCTACTCTAATTCTTTTTAACTCACCTGGCTCCTGTGCAAGAGGCATCTTTGCTAAGTGTCAAACACTTTGAAAGTATTAAGTACATCTTAAAGCTTCCATAAATATTCCCATGACTATACTTGAATTCTTCCAATATTGTATGTGACAGGTTGGAGCCTGCCTAGAGCATGCTGTCAGATGCTTACACATGTGAAATGTGCAGGATAAGTGTTTTATTTCTTCTTTCATGAGTGGATTTACATAAAGGGAAAAATGTTATTGCTCACAGCATGCAGGGCATTCATTTTTCTTGCTCAGGAAGCCACTCTTTGGGGCTTGAAGCCTTTATTGTGGCTAATTCCTCCTAGTTATGTTTTGAGCACCAAAAGACTCGTAAGACTTGCAAACAGCCAGTATGCCCAATTTGTCATGCATAGTAGAAATACTGTAAAGAGGAGCTTGAAGAAGCCAACAAATATCTTATGTGGAAAAGTAAGAAGCATTATGGGCTTTATCTGGGCCACATACAGTATCCTCTTCAGTCACTGTTACTTTTTAGAAGCACTTGAAAATATAAAATAGTATAAAAGCACACTGGCAGCTTAATCGGAACAAGGCTTATTATAGTAGAGTGCCAATCTATAAAGAACTGCTTGGTAGTATCAGCTTCCTGTTAATCCCATAACAATCAGCTAATGGTGAAATGTTGATTTATTCACTGATTTACTCTTAGCTAGATTGAAATAATGGAGTAAAATGAGCCCATTTAGACTGGTTCTTAAATTGAATGCTCCTAATTGCATTTGAAAGAATAGACCATAATGCATTTGAGTATCCTAGTGACCCTGCTAATCTATGCAATTAGTTAACTATTTTGGAAAGGAAACTACCTTACGTGTAGCTTTGTCTTAACAACTAGACTATATTAAAAATATATAATTAATAACATATTAATAATAAATATATTTTCGTATGTTCTATACATGATTCTGTACTAAAGTCATAGCTCACGTAAAATCTTCCATTTTACTCCAATCCTAGTAGCTCTCTCTGTAAGTTTGCAGTAGAACAGCTCGATTACTTAATTATATTTCCATTTAATTATTGAACTAGAATTCTTAAATTTGCACATATTCATTCTGGGTCACGGAGTTCAGCACAGGAGGGAATCCCAGATTACACATTCCATTAGAAATTATCAAAAGGCCATCTGTCTTTCTTAGTGGGTTTCAATCATTCAAGAGCCTGAGGGTATTTAGTCAGGAAAAGAGAAGTAAGAAAGAAGTAAGAAAGAAAAACTACTCCAGTGAAAATCCGATTGGGTCACTTGCAAGTTTTCAGTGTTTCCATAGGAGTAGAAGCTGCCTAAATGAATTGTATGCCTGTGAAAGAAGGAAAGGTGCGGGCACATAATCTGTCATAAGTAGCTTTGTTTCATGAAGGTTTACGTGGATGAATTTTCCTTTGCAACAGGTGAAGATTGAAGAGTGTATAAATGGTCAGTTGCTATGGATCTGCAGTGCAAAAGTAGCTGGCTGATATCTCATATGACACAGCTCATGTGCTCCCAGGAAAACGGCAGAGGATCGTGTTCAGTCTGTGCTTTTCTACAATGCTCATTTCATTCTGAAATAAACTTCAAATCAGCATTAACTGCCTTTACTGTTGGCAAGAAATTGATTCAGAATAAGTATAGACTTCCTTAATCTCCTTGTTTCCTTTCCACAAGTGACTGCTGGGATACAGGCTCTACATCTGTCATTTTTTAGCCATATTTTTGGAGGCAACATCAGTGAGCCTCAACCAGTTGTGTATGACACTGAAAGATGGACTTTAATAAATACTTGTAAAAAACTTTCAACAAATCCATGCAGAAAACATGAATTTATGACCTTGGCTTACAGCAGAAATAAGTTTGGTATATTGAGGAAATATTAACTGCCACAGCATATTGAACTGCTGTAAAAATAAAGTATTTTATCCCAGAGATATTTTTGAAAGAACACAAACACTAAGGTTTTTATATTTGAGGCATGGAGTGATTGGGAAATCCTAAACCCATTTCTAGGAAGTTTTCCAAAATATATTGGAACCAAAGTTCTGCTGATATTGATATCTCAGAGTGGGTAAAACTGATATGCAAAACTTTTATGAGGGAGATCTGTATTTCTGCAGCAGGCTTTCACAGAGCTGATTATAACTTTACAAGAATTTTCTGCTCCACTTAATTTTTTCTACCCTTGTATTTTTGGATAATCACCTTTAAAGGGATGTCTCAGCAAAGACTTGGTGAGCTCCTGGCTATTGAAGCTCCTGGCTATACTTCTAGCTATTGAAATAAAGCAAATAATGAAGACAGGCTAGTGCCAGGGATTTGAGCACTGCTTCCAGTCAGCTATTTGTCTCCTTGCCTTCACTTCTAGATGACCATATTGCCAAGCAGGCTCCATTATAAATGATATCTGTGTTAAACTCTTATATGTATACTTACATCACTGTCCTTTTTCGCATGCAGCTGGACATTACCATATTGATAATGTGTGCAGCTGCAAAAGGGAATAATTGAGAGCATGAGTCTGTGCATCTCAACAGCCTGAAGCTTAAAGAGTGTAGTCACCAGTCCTATCCATTGGGTGGTCATGAAGCTGAAAGATGCAAATCACCACAGTGCTTTCAACTGGATGGGACTGGACCTTTACTGTCTTTCACCTTTTCTGGGCTTAAACTTCACAGTTCTAGGTTTTTCAGAGTTGAATTATCTTATGTGCATTTGCACACCTGGCACCAGATTTATGCAGTGCTCTTGCCCTGAAGCATACATGAAACAAGTCCCTGAGAACACCTCAATTTTGTAAAGTAGAATACAACTTTTAACACCTGCACACTTAAAAGAGCTTTAAAAATGTGCTTTATGGGCTTTGTATGTTGATCATTTGGGATTGTTTTACAAATAATGTATATGTTTTTAAGTCAAGAGGGGATCCTATTATAAAAAATTGGATTCAACACCCTGCTTAGCACTGTCAGAGCCTTTTAAAAGAATCTCCTGGAAGAGGACCATTTAACAGTTTATCAGACTCTTTGCAGGAAATATTTTAAGGAAGAAACTATACAAAGGACAGCAAAGAGGTCTGTGAAGCTTGTGGCATCATAACTGCTGTTAGTTTCCCTTTTTTAATTCATGGAGTCTGTGGAAAAGAAGTGTGAAATCAGGTATTGGATGACTGAGTAAAGGCTCCGTGTGCATGGGACTATTCTGTGTTTTTCTCTGCCAAGTCTGTTGATCCCCAGCAAATTCTGGTGCATGGGGTTCCCATTGCTGAATTTCATGGTATTTATGTCAGCCTATTTCTCCAGCCTGTCCAGGTCCTTCTAGGTGACAGCATGACCCTCTGTTGTATCAGCCATTCCTCCAGGCTTTATATTGTCAACAAACCTGCTGATGGTACACTCTGCCTCATCATCCAGGTCATTAATGAAGATGTTGAACAGTACTGGACCTAGTATTGACCTTGGAGTACACTGCTAGGCATGGGCCACTAACTAGACTTGGTAACAGATCACAACCTTCTGGGCATGACTGCTCTCCCCTCATCTACTAGTTATTTCATCATAACTGGTTGGTCAAGCATGATTTGCCTTTGTGAATTTATGCTAACTACTTTTGAACATCCTCTTGTCTTTCATGTTCCTAGAAACGATTTCCAACATTACTTGTTCCTTAGCCTTAGCAGGGATGGAAGTAAAGAGGACCAGACTGTACTTCCCTGGGTACTTCTTTTTTCCCTTTTTGTAGAAAGGACAGATAACAACAAAGGGAAAGAGAATATGTCCATAAGATAGATGGTTTCAAGTTCCTGCAGTCTGATGAAGTTCACCATTGTGTGTTTCGAGCCCTCCATCAGTTCAGGGCCTGCCAGTACTGTGGTTGAGAGCTTTGGAAAAATGCAAGATGCCCTAGATAACTGGGAAAAGGGAAATGCTGCAATTAATTTTCGAAGGGAAAAGATAGAGCCAGGCCAACTTAACTTCAATTCCTAAAAACTATTGGAAGAAATTATAAAGCTATTGTTGAACAACTGGAAGGTACAACTAAGGTGAAATTGTCAAGAACAACTCGTGTGGAACCAATCTAATCTTTTCTGACAGGACTGGCTGATAAGATAGAATTGGTGCCTGTCATCTGTTGACTTTTGTGGAGCTATTACATTTGACATCCTCATATGGAAGCCAGATAACTCAGCTGTGGAAGAAAATATAGCAAAGAAATGTGCAGAAATGCGTTGCTTTAAGAATAGATGCAAAGAGTTTGCTGTGAAAATGGGTGATCTTAGCTAGCTGAAGTACCTTCTCTATAGAAACCCAGGATCACCCCAGGACCCCCTCTCAGAAGCAGACTTTCTTTCCCTGTCCAAACTAACATCTCAGGCTGTTTCTCCCTGACATTCCCATGGATGTTCAGCTATTTGATGAAGGTCAAGTAGGCCAGAAAGAATTTCTTACATGCTTCAACACTGTGGAAAATGCAACTGAGCTGCTCAGTGGTCATCAGCTCTGGTTTCAGCCACTTTCTAGATCTTTCTGAGTAAGATGCCTGCAGTCGAGTCATTTTGCTTATCTACTTATTTAAAATGTTTGGCTACACACTTGTTAGATTACATCTTGATTCCCGAATCACCACTTCTCTTGCTTTGACAAATACAAGTGTCTTGTATTCTAGGTATTCATCTGAGGTGGTGTTGCAAAAATAATTTCACAAAATCTCAGAATCACAGGGTGGTTGAGGTTGGCAGGGACCTCTGGAGGCCATCTGGCCCAACCCCTCCTGCTCAAGCAGGACCACCCAGAGCACATTGCCCAGGATCATGTCCAGACTCCAAGGGCAGAGTCTGGTTTCCCAGTCCGATGCTTTGATGTTGTCAGTCTCTGCGTTTCTTCATTGACTTTCTGTTTTCACTGTGTCACACCATGAAGAAATTCTCCTTATTTAAGGCCCATCAAGGTGCACTATTACCTCCCATTGGCCTGTGATACCAGCCTTGATCTTCTACCTTGAACTGTTTCAAGAGAAGCATCTTTGTGGAGTTTGTGGGGGGAATATCCCTCAAATCAGGAAAATCTCCCTGCAGATATATGCTAAGTAACTGGGACTTGTTCATGGAAAACGAGGGAGAGATAATTAGGCAATGTTGCTTGTAGGCAAAAAATGTCAGAATGGAGTGCTTCTATGGGATAAGAGTGGGTGGCTCTGTGGGAGCATGAGTAGGAAAGGAGAGTGGGATCCCAGCTGAAAGCATGATTTGAGGAGATCTGTGGTCCATGTGAGTCACTCAATCCCTTTTTGCCCATTTACTTTCTTAACCTGTTTTTCTGCCTCAGGATTGAAGTCTGCTCTCCAAATGTACATGGAAAGCTGAAATTCAGTACAAGCTTTAGAGACATGTCACAGCTTTCCAGCTTGCTATCATCCTCCCTCTCTGAATGCTCTGTCCTGCCATTGTTGAAAATATTTATAGTGAGCTTGCTTGTGATGAAACCACTGCCTGTCAGGCACATCAATATCCACTGCACTGAAAAGCAGATATGAACTAAATTTTTGGACAATGGTCTTGAGATTTCATAGAAACACAGTTAAATATATCTTGTCACATGGCCTGTTTGAGCCAAGGGTGAGATGACGGAAGGGATTATGATTTTAATATGGGGAGGTAAGGACTGGGAATAATGACAGTACCACATATTGTGAAAGCTTTTCGGTTCCAGAAAGAAGCACCTTTTGAATAATGTATAGCTGTGTGAAGGCTAGGCCAGAAAGTTTACTCTGGGCCCCAATTGCCAAGGACATTACTGTTCTGCCTTAGTGGCCATCAGAGAACGCCTTTCCAAGCCCTTCCCTTTGTCTGAGCCTCCATCCTAGCCTTAGGCATAGCTGACTGAGATGTATAGGAATAACTTGTCTCATTTTCTCCATGGGAAACCTTCTAGTAATCCTTCCTGTGGGGTCACCTTTCCAGGGGTATATGAGCTACTCTCCACAATATCTGCTTCCTAATCCCAAGGATGTCCCTCAGATTTATCTCAGCTCCCTGGTATTCCACAACATATGCAAAGCCTTGCAAGTCAGCCCTATCTGACCCCTCCTTGAGTCACACACCTTTTGAATCACATATCTAGAAACCCTTTGGCTCCTCTTCTTGGATCCTTGGAGAGTATCCTACTTGGGATGCTCTTCCTGACAGTTCAGAGCTTTTACGTTCCTCAGGCCTGGGCCTAAGCACAGCCAGTGTCTTGCTACTCTGTGAGGAAATGGGAAGGACATGGAAAAATCTTGTAGAGTATAACCTAATAGCAGGAGTAGGACTTCTGTAGAGTTTGTTCACATATAAGGTGCATATTGAGAGTATTTGTACTTTTGGGGATAGTTTTCTAAAATCCAGCTTTCTGAATTGAAGGCAGAACTGTCCCCTGTGTCCTTTCTCACCTTAAACTTCTTGCAGTCACAGCCCATATCTGGGTAAGCCCAGCGTATTTGACTTACTTCACACACTAGTCAGTCCCCTAGCCCTTGCTGAGCCAGCCCCCTTTAGTTTAATAATAAATAACAGAGTTTATTGGAGCAAGACGTGGTTGGCTGCTGGTAATGTCATATCCAGTTTGTACAAATCTGCCAGAGAAGCGTGGAAGCTGCTAGGAGCTCTCCTCATGTAAATTCATTGTCTGCAGCTCCACAGCTGCATGCCAGATATCGAGGCTTTGTGTAAAAAAAAAGAGTAGATAACTGACACTTACATCTGGTAGTCCAGGGATGAGACAAGAGGCTTCCACATAGTTTATTCCCTGTATAAGACCATTTGACCATAAGACCTTCCACCAATTTTTCTCTCTCTTTTTTTTTTTTTTTTTTTTTTTCCCATGGGATGCAGGGATTCCTGTCCTGCTGCAGAGGAGACACCAGGATACTGCATTGCTGCTAGCACAAACCACATAGCAGGAGCCTTTAAATTGTAGGTATGAGGTGAGGTGACAATTACATATATTGTGTGTCACAGGAGATGTATAGACTGCCCATGGGAATCACTCTGCTGCAGTGTCATGCTTCCCCCTTGTCTTATGATCCTTCTTGACCTTCTCTGTCCTCTGCAATCTCTTCTCTGGTGCTTCTAACAGACTGGGGGACCCTTCAGGGATGAGGATGAGAAATTTGTTGTTTTTTCTTTAGAGCAAACATCTCTGCAAAGCTTTCTGTGGATCATCAGTGCCTAATGCCAATTAATTATTAATCTGTTTAGAGCTGTAGGTATGTGTGAGTAACATATTTAAGCATGGAAATTTGGACAGGCTCCATTTTTAAGACGATGTAGACAGACCAAATGTCTACAAAGGGCTGTCACTCCCCAAATCTCCACCCTCAACACATCCTTAGGGCAGGGGAGCAGAGCTCTGTGGGGCCACCAAGGTTGGCCAGGTCCTGCCAACAGGGGCTGCCCTATGGGCAGAGCTGGGGCTGGTAACAAGGTCACCAACAGCCCTGCTGTGTTGTGTATGGTTAAAAGATAAAATGGTCTGAGAAAAAGGATTAAGCCTCACCCTGTGCTCTTACAAAAGCTTGAAGAGATTTCCAGCCCAGCACCTTGCTTCATCTGAAACCTAGGATGGAATATTTCAAGACTGAGGCCCGAAGGGGAGAAGGTCGGTGGAGGAGTGGGACAGGATGACTTTCCTGGCGGGGTGCTGATGAAGTCTCCGCTGGGGATGGGGACTGGAGAACGGGTTCAGCAGAATGATGTGGGAAACAACAGGAGAAATAACGAGCAGACAGAGAGGCAAGGGGGAAATAAGGAAAGGCTTTAGACAGATGAAACTTCTGCCCTTCGCTTACTCAAGTGGCTCCTGGGGGTGATTATCTCAACCAGGACCTTCAGGCAGCAACTGCCAAGTGCAAATCCTTTTTCTTAGGCGCTTAATTGAATTGAAAATTAAAAACGGACCAGCTCTGGCACTTGGCTGGGGTTTTATTGCCAATGTTCAAAAAGGAAACAGATATCTGCTTAAGGACAAATAGGTTTCTCAGCTCTGCTGTTTCTCAGAGCCGTGTCACCAGATGGTAGAAGTGGTGGTGCAGTATGGTTAAGGAATCACAGGCTCGATATAGATCGAATTATGGTCAGGTCGATCTCCGGAGTCTAGGACTAAGATGTGCTATTCTAGCACACCACGGCAACCTACAAGCTCGCCTGAGAATGAAATACTAATTATGGGAGGGTAGGGGGGGATCACATTTCCATGATACCAGGGCAATCCAAGAGAAGGGAGTGCCTGGGAACAGCATGTTATAAGGAGCTCACGTCCTCAAGGAAGCTGCTCTAATGATTTCCCAGTGGGTGGACCTGGATAGGAAGTCTTATCTCCAGCCTCCTCAGAGGCAGTCAGTGGGAAACCACCGGCTCCAAAGCTAATTTTTGTGACTGACTAATAGGAGTGCAGAAGTCACAGATATGGTATGCAGTATGTGTCAAAGTAAAAAGAGTTTTCACCAAGCCTGAATCATAACTGCATTCAGTCAGGCAGAAAACCTTATAGGGAATGCAGGGATAATGACAAAAATAATAGGAAGAGAAATAAAAGATGCAATCCAAAGAGTCACCCAACCATCTGAAATCCTACTCTTTTTAATTTGCTTCTGGGAGAAGTATTTTGCTATGGCAGATGGAGAGGAATACATCATTGGTTGAAGTAAACCATCATGGCTCTTCTGAAGCCAGCAAAGCCATATTGATTTACATTACCTGATGGTCTCTGCTCGAAAATTTGTCATTATAAAAAATACCATACAGGTCCAGGTTTGTCACTGGAGGAGAGCTGGTGGGGATGACAGAAAGGAATCATCCTTCCTGCTTAAACAAAAAGATGACTCAAATGGGAAACTATCTTGCACCAGTCTTCCTTCAGGATATGATGCCACAACATTAGGAGGAACAGCAGTATGGGCAACAATCCTGAAAAACAGCTGAGAGGCCAAAAAACAGGAATGCCTGGCAGCTGGGAGCATTAAACAGGAAGGGATGTAAAAAAAAAGAGGGCTTGTAAACAGGACAAGTATATGAGTGTTTTACTGGCTGTGTGCTCTCTGCCAAAGCACTGCATGGATGGATGTCTTCTACAGGGCTGACTAAATGCTGTTGGATGGTCTTTGTGGAGTTTGTATGAGCAGCACAGTGAAGCCTCAAACTCATCTGGAGAAGGGAATGAAGGGCTAAATGATTTCTTTAAGGCCTGCCCCAGGCTGGAAGAGACAGGTTGGTTGGAGGTTTGGGCTCTGTAGGGATGGAGAGATAACTTTTGTTTGTGGCCTGTCATTGGAGGTAGCACACCTCCAATAAGGGGCTGTGTGTGGGTTTTGAATGCCACATGTTGGGCCCCAGCAGGGCAGTGCCATGCTCCAGAGTCCCAGAAATTATCAGCAATCTAGTACACATGTCCTGATACACATTGTGTTTCTATTCATAGTCCCTTTCTTATTGCAAACTGAGGTCAATTCTTCCTTTGTCTCATTGTCTGAGCGGGATCTGTTGTAAATGGCGTCTTTATACATCTACTCCACGCCACAGGAGGCTGCTTTATACTCTACCACAACTATACACAGTGGAGGTAGTATAGAAACTACACAAGCGAAGTCATAGGAATCCACAGGGCTTGTCTTTGCTGTGGTGAACACATGCTAAAACCAGCAAGCTCATAATCAACATTATTTATTATTCAAGAGATCTCCCAAGCCATTTCCATCAGCTATACAATGTTGGGGGAGGAGAATCTGCTCTCATCCTCTGAGATATATAGCAGATGGCTCATGTTTTATGAATGGGTAAGGCACCAAATGCACCTATACATGTACACACACATCAGCACATGTGCACAAGCCCGAGCTTAAGCAGAGCACATCCTTGTCCAGTACACTACCACATCATGTGTTTTTCGATTGGGAATTTTCTTCCTTTACTTTACTGTGAGGTCTGATTTCCCAAATTTGGTGAAGCTTTAGGAATGTGTGAGTATTGGGAAGTGCACAGAGAAGCAACCTAACTTTGGCAAAAGAAGTATACTCTAATGTGCCCAGACTGAATGAAGTGTCTGAGGTTGTGCAGGTGTTCTGAGACAGTGGGGAACTTTGCAGCCAGACCCTTAGTATTAAGGGATTTCTTCTTGAAACTATGAAACATCAGGAGATCATCTGCTCAGATGACCAACAGACTTCACTGAACACACACACACACACACATCTTTGGTGCAGCACCCACCTTACCAAACACAGAAACACAATGATATCAGAGAATTGTGCATCCCCAGAGGTAGAATCCTCCCTCGTCATTAACTAAACAAGCATGCACGTAGACTTCTTGCACACATATTTTTGAACAACACTGTTATAACATGCATTGTATATTCAAGTCTGAAATTGTAGCCGGAATCGCTGGAGAGCCCGAGAGTGACTCAGCCGGTGCAAAGGCTTTGTCACGGTGTCCTGAGGATATGGCAGTAATTTATATGATAGGGGTGTGATGACAGGGAGCTGCGTCCCACAGACCTTACTGAGACAACATGCCCCTATTGCCAGAGGAGGTCTGTGAAAGAGATAATGATAGTCCTCGCGTGCAGATCTGCAGATAGCTGGCATAAGCCCAAAACAAATCCATAGCTGCTTCCTTTACAACCCCTCGCATCAAACCTAGCCTGTGGCTGGAAGAGAAGAACGGGACGAGACTGTGATTCAGTGGATGTGCTGGTAGCTGCCCCCAGAAGCTGCCTTGGACTCTGAATTCCCTGGGCTCACAGAGCAATTGCATAGTGCAGTTTCCTTCTGCCTCTGGAGCAATACCCGTGGGGCATCACATGTGGGGCATCACAGGGGGAGGAAAGGCAGAGCCCAGCCTTTGGCTGGAAATACCTCCAGTGCCTGCTGCTCTGCAGCATTGCTGGTGGCCAACCCCTTCGAAGGCTCAGCCCAGCAGACAGCTCAGATTTTGTCCCAGTTTTCCCGGGTTGCAACATCTTCCCTCTTCCACGGAAATGCCTGAAACAGTGGGGAGCTTTCCTCCCCACCAGCGTGCTTGTCAGTTGTACTCATTTTTTTAGGGCTTCTCCCAAGAGCTTCCCAGCAAGGCTACAGGAAACTCCCAAGCAAGCTGAGTTTATTTAAGTGATTTCTTACCCGCTGACCTCAAAGCCACATTTCGGACATTCACTTACACAGTCTGGCCATGACCACAGTTATCGAACTGAAGGGCTTCACGGTCAGCAATTAAGGCTCATATAAATGCCTGGTAGACCTGTCTGTGCCACTGCTATTCATAACCCCACAGTGCATATACACATGTGCACATATATTTATACAGTCAGGGTGTACGGAACACATCAAGTTGTTCTAAAACATAAGGGGAACAATTTGGACCCCCAAACTACTTTCCTGGCATAACGCTTTGTAACTTAATTTAGGATAGAAACTCATCCTGAATGACTGCATGGTATGATGACATGATGCACTCGTCTGTTTGCTTTTGAGCACAAAAAGACTCAAGACACCAATTTTCCATATTTTTGTACATGTTCAGGTGCACTGTTTGAAAATAGAGAACTTGCAAAGCCAGGGCTATGCAATGATATATGTAATGAAAGCATGCCTCCAGCTGTAATTAACAACTAAATACCTTGCACAAACTTCATGTCAATCCATGTGCATATGTGTGTGTGGAGGTTTTAGATCCAGTGTGTACAGCAAAGATTTGGTCATCTCTAGAAGGAAAGAAAAGGTATATTCCAGGGTATTCATCATGTAATATGGTGGAGAAGGAAGTGGGGTTTGATCCAATATGACAAAGGTACTGTTGTTCATTACCTGGAAAAATAATGCTTGGACATATTTTCTCTTTCTTTGTGTTTTTAATACTGACAGAAAGTTTCTCTCCCATTCACGATTAGATGCAACAGGCTGAGCCCTGCTGTGTGAGCGAGGCATCTGCCACCCCTACTTAACAGCTAGACAGAGTGCCTAC
Organism: Netta rufina; assembly: GCF_964035555.1. NCBI lineage: Eukaryota > Metazoa > Chordata > Aves > Anseriformes > Anatidae > Netta > Netta rufina. Next base: position 55,046,494 of record NC_140123.1, on the reverse strand, counting down.
TTTCCTGTATTTCTGTAATTTAGTTTCCTATTGAGGCTTGGGTAGCCCCGCGAGGAGCTAACCCCCTCCACTGGCACGGCTCTCAGGGTCACTGAAATACATAAGCTTTCCCACCACCTCTAGATGCTCTCCCCTGGGAAAAGTCATCCTATATATGTGTGTATATATAGCATACATTTATAAAACCTGGGAGCTCTGGGAAGGCAGCAGACTCCGTGACCTTACAGGAACATATGATGCAAGTGGGAACTTTCCCTGAACAATCACCACAAGATCTGTCCCATGTGGATTACATGCCACGATTATATACATTAAAGCGTTCTGGGTTTTAAATACACTCCAGATGCTTTTTCCTGCCCTTTCCTCCCACTTAGCTTGACTTTTCCGCAGTTGATTGATTCTCATAGTTTATATTCAGAGATTCAGTATTTTGCTTACTTGTCAGATCAGTGTTTGACAGCACACCAGAAGCAGACCCTGAGAAGCTGCAGTGCATCTGATTGGGATGAGCAAAGCGAGCACGAGTGCTGGGCTGAACTCAGTACTGGGCAGGCTCTGGTTTTGGTGGTCAGCTCTCTTCCCAACAGCCATAAAAGCACAGAACCAAGTCAATGTAAGGTAGCATTGACAAATGTAATCTATCAAAGAACTAGATTTTATTCCTTCTTTTACAATTTAGACTTTTTTTTTCCATATTTTTCCATGTTTCTTAAAATATGAAAATTTCAGGCTGCTTTGGTCCCAGCTCAGCTGCTTGATTTGCTTCTTAATTCTCTATTTCTTTGACTGGTGAGTGACAGGTAAGCACCCCAAAGATACCCTCTCCATTCTTTGCCTTGTGCCTTTGCAGTGCAGCTCCTCGCAGGAGGAAGTGCCATGGCCTTATTCTGTAGCAAAGAGGCCACAAAGAAAGATCGTTCTCCATGCACCCATTCTGTGCGTGACATGTAAATACAAAAATGAGAAACAAATGCTGTTGGGATGTGACTGAAGAGGGACAATAGTTAAAAACAGCCTTGGAGGCAGAATGGACTGCAATCCTTGAAGCCCATAAGTTGCAGTTTTGTTTTCCTCCTGTGGCACTATTAGTATTCAGTTCCAGTGAGATACCAAACAAATTTTGGGATCTCTGGGCTCCCTTTAGCCCTGGGATCTAAAAACTCTGGGCGAAGTATTACAGGATCTGCCTCACACATACAGCATGGTGGAAAACAGCAATACACCATCATATTCAAGGGGGTGTGGAGGGAGATGCTGAGATGAGGAAGGAAGGGCTGGCAGGCTGCTCCCCTTTCAGAGTGATTGCAAAAAAAATAGCTCCACAGCCCCCATCTGTTTTGTCTAACTCATTAAAATGGTTCTTCATATATCTAATTGTTTACCTATAAAGATAAATAATATTATTTGTGCCAGTGATGCATGCGGTTACTCAACCAACACATGATAAAAGAGCATTTTTTCTGATTCTTTAAAGTAAGAGCTATGTATATTTCCAGCCTTAAACATAGCTGATTGCAGACACCACATATAAAACATCATCCTTCAAAGACCAGAGTACATTACAGAGCTGGATTTTCCTGCCTCATCCTGCTTTGCTCTGCCTTTCCTGGTCTTTCATCAGCTAGCAGCGACCACTTCTCTAAGCCCTGCTGCAACATAGGCTTTCCAAATTGATTCTCCACAGCTCTGTAAGCAGAGAAGTCTGTTTATTGCTATCTGAGGTCACTGGTGAGATCGTAATGCAAGATCCCTCAAGGTCTGCTCAGTGTCTCTTGGCTGGTATCTGATGCTGGATCTCTCATGAGATTTCTTGCACAGACCCCATCCCATCTACAGGAGAGTCGCTTGTCCCCCAGCTTGTCACTGAAAAGCAGTCACATCCATTTGTCCATATATTCCCTAGAACTGCTTCTGGCATTTTAAAGACCCACGTGCGTTGATGCTCTTCTTACTTGCTTTTGTGATGTCTAATTTTTGTTTGTTTGTTTGCAAGAGCAGTTTTAATTGTTTGTGGCCAGATGGAGCAGCACAACTCCAATGAACACAGCCAATCGCTGGCACAGTAGGCCAAACTAAATATAACAAGCAGTGAATAAGACAAAGGGAACATCAAAATTCTCAGGCCTGGTCTTCGTGTATCATAGGCCACATGTTTTTCTTTGCTGCTTTAGCCCCACTTATTCTCTACTCTCTCTGTCCCAGTTCTTTGCTCCTGCACAGAGCACATCTCCCCAGCCCCAGCCTTGTCTTCTTTAGGCTGAGCAAACCATGGTGTTAACAGCTCCTCTTACAGTATAGTTTTAATTTTATTTACCTTCCCAATAGTCTCTCTATCTTTCAGCTCACATTCATCTTTCCTGAACTCATATCTCGTAGTGTACACAGTAGTAGAGATGATATCTCATTAATGCTTAATGTGGTGGCATTAATACTTCTCCATTTCTGATAGATATACCAATCTTTTGCCTTTTTCACAGCCTCATCAAACTGGTAACTTATCACAATTAAGATGATAAATACCTCCAAGTCCTTTCCCTCTTTTGTCCTTTCTACATAGTACCACTGGTTTATAGCAGAAAATCTCATTATGTGTCTGGATGTCCATTATTCCTGCCTTTCATGCTTTTTCATGTAATTCCATTTCTATTATGGGAGCCTGCAAAGTCATTCATTTTTTTCTCCATTATATTTAATACCTTGCATGTAACTGTCCTCAGCACACTTCATTAGCACGCTCTGACTTTGCACTGAGTACATTAGCGAAAACAAGTTTAGTCCTGAGACTGAACCTTGACAAACTCTTATTGAAAAGCTCTCTCCAGCCAACTTTTCACTCCTTTGGTTTCATCATATGTTTATTTGCTCTCTTCTGCTACACATTTCCTGTCCCAATGCCAATATTCACTAATGGTTTCCAGTACAACACAGTACCATAGGCTTTATAGAGCAATAGGCGTATTTCCTTTGTCTGAAAAATCAGTCCCATCAAGGAAAGATATTATATATACCTCATATAAACCTGTGTCTTTTTAATTTTGTTTTAATTCTTCACGATTTTCATTGTTGTTACTTTTGAAGGCTATTCTAAAGCCTTGTACACCACCGAGACCACAGTAATGATCTGCCATAGTACAGGATATTTTCCCATTTTCTTAGAAAATGAGGCATAAAAGGCCCCATTTGCTATTCTCTATTCAAAGAGCACCTTTTCTGAATGTGAAAATGTCCCGAAGGCCCTTGCTCCAGTTGCACAGCCCATCTGTCCTTCTGACTTGAGCATCTTTATTTCTCTGAATTATTCTTTTCTTGTCTTTGTTGCAGTTTAATTGGTGGTTCTACCTTTACCTCCTTGTTTTGCATCCACCTTCTCTTTGAAGGCACAGTGTAAACATTCACTGAGCTCATGCATGGTGCCAACAGCACTGTAGTCTCCTGCTGAACAGCTATGATCTGCATCCCCTTGGTCAGCTCACTTTGCCTCTGGGACTTGTATTCCTGGATGTCCAGACCACATTACTGGAGAGGCCACTAACTCTTGAGTTTTTTTCCATATTTTGGATATCTTCATAATCTTCTCCTGAGTCATGCATTGTCTGTGGTTCTGATAGAAATACCCCAGCCCGCAGATAGAGTTAAATTTCTCCACAGAGCCTGTCAGATAACCTCAGGCGTAATTCTTAATGTGTCTCATCTCTTCTCACACAGTCTGGGTTTTTTAACCCGTGTTTAACACTTGCATTCAGAAGCTCCATCACTCTTGGCTCTCCAAGAGAAGCTGAGCTGTAAAGCCCTGCCATCCTGATTCCAGCTGGTACAGTCAGTGCCAGGCTGGGCATGGGCATCTTCAGACACCTCAGCTTAAGAGGCAAAGTGTGGGTACCTGCATCCTATTGCAGTGGAGATTTAATAATGCAGCCAGCGAAGTCCAGAGTTCTCTTCAGCTCCTCATAATGATAACACTTAGGGCTCAATTAAATTTTCTCAACACAGGACTCTAGGGTCATTTCAGATGCCCAAGGTGTTTCATGTGGCCTCCAGCAGTCCAGTAGGAAATAGTGCTGATCTATGTCTGATGTTGCATAATTCAAAGGAAAAGCAGCAGGAGAAATGAGTAAACAGTAAGTATCCAAATATTAAAATCTACAGAGTATTTCTCTACTGTCAAGTAAAGTGAACATTACGCTTTTCTTCTCCACAGATTTTTTTTTTTTTAAGCTCATAAATGGTTATTCCCATAGTCAGTCATGTCCCTCAGAATTTCTTAGGATGTCTCAGGGAATAAGGATGGTTGTTGATGTAGCACTCAGTCGTGCTACAATATGCTTATGTGCTTGCTTCTCTTACCAAGAAGTAACTGTCCAGGACACCACACATTTGACCACTGTCAAATTTGTCATTTGCATTTATATCTCCCATCCATAGAGCATCAGGGGAGCATAACGATAGGTCCTGAAATGCAGCTAATAGAGCAAAAGTGCTTTTTTCCCTTATCCTCCACAATTTAAAATAAAATTCATTTATTAAAATTTATTAAAATTTAAAATTTGTTTATTTTTAAATTTAATTTAACTTTACTTAATTTAACTTTATTTAACTTTATTTTACTTTATTTTATTTTTTGTTTTTAAATTGCTTTTGTCCTAGATTTTTACATAGGTTTGCATGTCACGCTTTTCAGTCACATCAGAACAATGGATATGCATAGAATTAAATGACACTCCTGACTGTCAGCTTTTGACAAATATACGTTCTGGTCCAAAGAGCAAGGATCTGCTCTACCAGGACTCTTGCAACAAGCCATGATAGCATATCTTAGTCTCTGCCTGGAGAGAGCGGGGCCTCTTTCAGCTTGACAGCAAGGGTCTTGATGTGCCTTTGCCTTAGCTGTTCTCTGTTGGGGGTGGAGGCAGAAGAGCCAGTCAGGAAGGGTTTTTTCACTACAGAAAATACAGTGGAGCATGGAAAAAGTGGCAAGGTCTGAAGTCCCATAAGAAATGTTCAGCTAGCCAGAGCACAGGCAGAGTGATTGCTCCATACCTGAAACCAATCTGTTCTGGACCTCTGTACTAAATATGCAGGGTTCGGTCACTGAAAATGTAAAGGGACTTACCTGCACCATCTGTGAAGGCAGCCAGCTGCTAACTCTGCCCTCACAGCACTTAATATATTGATAAAAGATTATTGCAGCATCAGGACTGATCCGAAAAAAGAGTAGGGCTATCTGGTTACCAAACAGGGATAGAATTACAGTGCTCTTGTATCTTATCCATAAAACTGCAAGGTTTTCTTTCATATGACATGCACATTTTTTCTCTAGAGACAAATAGGTTAAAGCCAGTGATGAAGAGAAACAGAAAATAATATCAAGTTAATCTTTGTATGTAGATGTCATACTTTAAATGTATATTAAGGTAATGAATATTCACTCCACCTGCCAATCTTGCCTTCCCTGCATCCCCATACTACCACAGCTATAAGAATATCTCAAAAATACTAATACACTATACATATAAGGATATTTTTATTTTTATTTTCTGAGGATTTCTTTTGTGTGTATTTTCTAGATGGGGAAAAAGAGTGTTTCATCCAGGTTCAGCTTTGGAGGAAATTAACAGCAACCCAGATTCTGTACAAGAATCTGCTTTTTGTTGTTGTATTTTACAAAGTGACTAAATATTCATGGTAGTATCTTGGTATCTTTTCAAGTTGAAAACCATTCTACTTCTGATTAATTCATACTGCCATGCACGTCCTAAAGCTATGCAGATAAGCTGAATGCACCACACTAGAGTATCTGTGTTGTAAACCTAAGGGTATTCATGGGCTTTTCAAGTGAATGCACATTCATACGTGAAGTAGGCAACACACAGTGAATGAGCTACATTATGTGAATGTGCTCAACAGCTGAAAAATGAACTATGTCATGGGTTTCAGCTTCTTAGAGTGAACAGCTGAGTCTGATGGTGACACTGAAAGATTGTTCTTCTGGGTTAGTAAGTTTGATTCACTGGCCTGACAATGCCCTCTTCTCTGCGAATCCTTCACACCTGTAGATGCCCAGCACAAACAAAGGTCTAGTTCTGGCAGCTGGCAAAATCCAAATTATTAGCATGCTGAAGCAAGCGCAGCAGTATTTCTGATGTCAGTGCTGTTTGCAATGCTCATTATATATTGAACAGCAGCATGAGACCGATGCTTTCTTTGAAAGATCAGTACCGAGATATAATGTCAGAAAAATATTCACGTTGAGTTCGATAGACTCTCAGGAAAATTAGAGAAAATATACCATTCCTAGGCTGTAGCACTGCAAACTTCAGACTAAGCCAAATAGAATGGTAACTGCTTTTCCCCTTAGGCTTCTTTGTACTAAATCCATTGCAAGATAAATAAAAGCAAGCCTCTAAATAAATACTACAGATTTCTCAGGAAATCTAAGGTGACATTCCAAAGTAAAACCACAGGAAATCTCTGTGGACTTTGACGATAGATTTTCTAATTGATATACCACCAAATAAATATTAAAACCCAAACCGCAAATGACATTCTCCTTGCTGCTCGAGATCTACACTGAGCCGTCGGAATATTAAAGCAGTCCCTACCCCAGTTGTTTATGAAAAGAATAGTGTCTGTCATTGAACTAAAGGAAAAAGGGAAATACCTGTCTACCTGAAAGTGTGAGGCTTGTTACTAGCTAACCAGCTTTTGCTGTGATCCCTGGTTTAACTGTAAGCCAGGGTTTCAAAAGGGAAAGGAAAACAAATGATTACACTTTGAAGAAAAAACAGCCCAAATTTCTATTCCAGTAGAAATGCCAACACCATCTTGGAATTCATTTTAAGCTATAACTATACATGAAAATGCCACTGAAAACCCATAGATCTTCAGACCTTCCTGCGTATCCCCAGAAATATGCAAGAATTTATTGAAAGCCTTTGGAAGTTGCATGTGAACTGTGGGGCAAAAATACAAACAACTGTGCTGCTGAAGCATATTGCTGGATGTGTGTCGATAAAGCATCGCTCTACTTGCTTGTTTGAGGTTGGCTTATGCAGTTCAAAACAAAAAAGAAACAATACGGATCTGGTGATTCAGTGTACGCCAGTATCTTAGGTAGCAACCAAGCCTGGAAGCTAGGCTGCTGAGTTCCTCTGTATGTGATCAGTGACGCAGCACAAGACCCAAAATGTCAAATGAAATAACACGTGATTCAGAAAAGCTTCTGGAAGGGCCCAGACAGAAACAGCAGAGAAGCTGGCAGAGGCTATACCAGGACAAAAGGCAAGGGAAGAAAGTTTCGTTTCTAAGTGCTGCCTATCAGCACTTAAGTTGAGGGACTGCAGGTTTCTTGAAGTGGTATGGATTTGGGTTTATATCAACTTTTTCCTTTCAATACACACATTCAGAAAAGAAATGTGTTGGGTAAATCAAATGTGTGGGATGGGTTGTGCTCTGGGTTACATACATCATGGTAGAAGACCTGATTTTAGCTGTCACAAGTCCATCTAATGTAGCCACCTAACATGTGGATGTCACTTAGGCTTCTGAAGAGCTGGTAAAGTACATACCAAAAGAGGTACTTTATTTATCAGAAGTGGTTTGTGAGATACCAATGTTGTAAGTGCCTGTTCCAGGTGGCCAGCACACCACCCCTGCAGTACTAGGCATGCTGAAAGTGGGATGCAGAGCAGGGCACAGCTGCCTTTGTGCACTTCTCACCCCCAGGCTCCAGGAAACACACCTGGCAGCCCATCTCTTGGGCTGTGCTGTTGGACTATGGGCTGGGGAGTCTATCTATGAAACACCTCTTCTCCACTTCGAGAATTCAGCCTAAGGCAATACACTTAGTTTCTCTCTTCAGACTTCCAAATGTCTTTAACCAGGACACTTTGCAATGCCATAAAATGACCATGGAGTGCAACACAAGCATAAAAAGTTAATTCTTTTAAAAATCAAGCCTAGAACAAAAATGTATGAGCCCACTCAGTATGTGACAGTGGATAAAGATGGTGGTGAGGGTGGAGAAGGTGTAAAAGATCAGCTCTGGAAGCATAATAAAATACATTATTAACAGGAATTTTAAAATATTAATTTTGTTGTTGCTAAAGGCAAGGCTGCAGACCTGTTAAAGGTGGACTTGAAGGCACAGTGAAATGTTTAGGTTTTGAAAAATTGAGAGTGTTATGTCAGCATATCTGCCTTGAGTAAGGTAGATTGGTGGGAAGGCATGAGATGTGCAGTCCTTGAGAGCATCCAAGACAGAACATATGAGAAACCCTCACTTGATGGGACTTTTGCTAAGCATCTGTTTAAATGTTCTCCTACATTGTGCCAGGGTGTCAAGCCATCACTTTGCAGCTGAAGTTGGAGTTTTTAAAGTCAAATTCAGATTGCTGAGTCCTGTGCAAGCACCACATGATACCAGACCTGCTAGGAGAAGCTCATGGTCGCAAGGACACACACAGGTCGCAAGGACATGAATCACATGAAAAAGGGACCATCAGTTTTCCAGTAACATGCTGCAGTTCACAGGAATATGAAGACACCATGAATTGGCTTCCTGGAAAAAACACTGATAGAAAGTGTGCTAAGAAGTCCTTCTTTCAAACTAAATAAAAACAGCTTCTGTATGGTTGTTTTTGTAGAGTTAAAAGGGAAAAAAATAAGTGAACTGAAAGGAGAGGAAAGGAAAAAGTCAAAGAGTTCTGATTAGAGTCAGAGAAAGAAGAGCAAGAATGCCAAGACCTCAAAGAAGCAAATGGAGTACAAGAAGTACAAGGGACACAGAGGCCCTGTTTCTCCTGCCCATTTGGTCTGCCAGTTTTTGGGGCAGGCTCCAGTGGATTCAGCCTTTGTACAGGGTGTGGGCACATCAGACACCCCCATTTCAGTCCCACCTCCAGGTGCTGCTGCTGTAACATAAGGCAGGATGGGGACAGGCATAGAGGCAGACCAGCAAAAATCATGAGAAAGAACTAAGGTGGCCCAATTTGTAAATGCTGGCAATCAGGAAGGTGATATATTCAGCCTATTGTTAGTTTTTTGTTCAGTGGCCAATTTCTCCTTAATGAAAATAAAGGAAAGCATAGAAATCTAGAGGGTATGCAAATGGAGATTAATAAAGACTTTTAAAAAGGTTATTTAACATTTTTACCGCTTTAAAACTAGAATGCTTTTTGATTTTGAACATTTTTCAGGATTATTAACTTTGCTCAGGTTTAATACAATGAATTTATACTTACCAAATGGAAAGACAAGCATACAAAATTACTGCAGGAAGTGCATTGCAGAGTGAAGTCTGTATATGGATTCTGAAAGACTCCGTATATTTAAAAACAGAGTCATTTTGGGGGTAATGATGACTGAGTCATCGTCATATACTGTGTGTCTGCGTGTGTCAAAATAGGAGCAATAAATGTAGTCATAAGGCAAATCTGTGTGACTGAGTAATAGAGAGGCTGAAGAAGACCTAATAGCTGGAACAATGAGGGCTGGGAGGGTTGCTTGTTATGATAATGTGTGATTTGCTTAACGGGGAACGAGCACAATGAGAGAGGCAAGATATTGCACTGTGCGCTGTAAACCAAGGGACTAATGAAAGATGGCATGCGGGTGGATTTCAAATAGCTTACGGTGTGTTCTCAGTGCGTCGTAGGGAGGCAAGTTAGAGCCAGGAAGGTGACGTGGCCGGGCATCCTTCCTCCTGGAGCATGAGCATCTGTGGCTTCTGCTAAGCGTGGCCAGCACACTTCGTCTGCTGTGTGGGAAGGGGACTCAGGCCTTGGCACACCGCACTCGAGAGGCTGCTGGCAATTACTGCAAGATGCTGGTGGGACAGACTCAAGTCATCTTTCTCAAGGAAAGCCAATAAGTGCCCCTTAGTGTGTCTGTTAGCATTCTTGCACCCACAGAGGGCTAGGGGGAAGCAGCAAGTTTCCAAATCCAAAATGCAAAATGTTTTCGGAAAGGTGGTACCTTATTTGCAGGCATTTTGTGAGATATTTGCTGTTAGCTCACGAGGCTACAGAAGTTTATGAACTAAAGATACTCTAATATTGCACAATGGCTTAGCATGGATATCCTCATGTATCAATTGTGAAATAAATTATCTGCCTTGAACTGCTCTGTTAACAGAAGCAATGAACCATGCTGTAAGTTCATTGGTAATTTTTCCTATGTAGATAAATAATTTCCCTCTAGATTTCAATCAAGTCTTTATTTTGGACCCATGATAACACTGTCACGATTGATTTAGTGATTTTTCTCTGGTTGGATATATTAATAACTGAAGTATTAGCTATTTCTGAAAGAACTATAATTTAATCAACATGAAATGCGTAAGATTTCCTCGATATCAATCACCAGTAGTAGATTGGCTTTATCCATTAGTCATCAATCTACTGTCAAAAGTAACTGGTGAAGAATATTAATGCTTCGGAACAACCCGTTTGTCCATGATGAATGTACCCTGTTTTCCAAACCGTGCAAGTCAAATATAACATCAATGCTCACTTTGAGCATTGCTAGACTATCTGCAGGGTCTGCATTGCTGAAGGATCAAACCGTGGAGCAGCTCGTTATCTACACTGAGTTCCCCTTAATGTTTCTCAAACAGGGATGAGGTTAATAGTTGGGAGCTCCCACAGGGGGCTGGCACAGGCATCCTTGCCGCTCTATCCTTGATCCATGATCTCTAACAACTTTTAATGGGTTATCGCACCCAAGAGCCTGATTTTGCGCATGGTTCTGCCAAACTGTGTCCCCTTTCGTGGCTGTGTTTACTCAAACGGGACCATTAATGAAAATGAAGATATGTTGAGCTATCTGCAGGGTTGGGTGCCTCACACGCGGAATTCTTAATCGGCCATAAATCTAATCAAGATCTTCATCCAGCGCAAACAAGCAGTGCAGTGGGTGAAAAACAAGAGGTACTGTTATGCAAATATAATTGCACTCAGGGCATACATTAAAGCAGCCCTCAAATGGCAGTCTTTTGGCTTTAAACAGGAAATAAAGCGAGATCAAATCAGGGGGGAATAATACCAGTTGATTTGCAAGATAAAGATTAATAAAGGAACTCATTGTATGCTTTACACATAAATTTTATGGTTACCGCACTGTAAATTTGTTTAAAAGACTTTTTTTTTTTTTTTTTTTTTTTTTTTTTTTTAACTTTCTGCATCAGAACTATGATTCATTCACATAGAAAGGTTAGATGAGAGACACAATTTTTTAGCTCATTCAGGCTGTTCTATTCAAAGGAGAGACGCTTTTGTGAGACCCAAAGTTGTTCGGAGAGGGAATTAGTTGGATTAGCGGTGTGTCATCCTAAATGTGCCTTACACATTTACCAGCTTCCTCTTTTCTTCTTCTTCTTATTTTTTTTTTCAATTTGTTAGCATTGGAGTTGCTTAGGATCCTCCACACGAATAAAACGCATTGTATGCTTCCTGTACTCTCATCTGAGGTGGCATTTCCTTCTGACCAAGGGTACAGGACTCTTAAGAAAAAAAAAACAAAACAGCACAGAAAAGCAACGTGATGCATCCAGGATGTCAGCATTACCAACAAATCTAACCACAAGATCTTACTGCCTCAACCTTTCCTGCAGCTTTATTTGTTCCTTGCACTAGACAGGCTCGAGAGCATTTTGTAGACCTCATTTTGTTTGCTACAAGCCGCATGCAAGTTGCTAGAATTAACTCTAGTATCTGGGAGTGCACCAAGGCCACTCACCATAATGCAAATCTTTATTATTCCCAAATCCTGGTGCAATTGCATGGAGCATGGGGTGTCCCCCCAGTCCCTGGCACGTCGACACAAGCATCCTCAGGCAGCCTGCCCTGCTCCAGCTCCCAGACAGCTGGGGTGGGAGGACGAGAGGCCTGCGTGCCCCCGCACAGGATGCTGCCCGAAATAGGCTGCGAACAGAATGTAGGCATTGCGGTGTAAGCAAGCAAAAGCGAGCAAGCCAGCCCTGCTGTAGCAGCCACAAATCCATCACGGGCATAATTATATCGGCACTCACACCTAGGTGACAGAGTTCTGTGTTGCATCAAATATATAGCAAGTGCGTGTAATAATTTTGGTTTTATTCTCGTAAATTACTAGTCCAGGGGGAACCGTTACTGACCATCTCTCTGGCTATCTGCATATGGCAGACCATAAGTTTTCTTCAAATTAATTGGAGCAAGAGCATCTGTTCTAGAAAAAATTCAATTGATTTTAAAATTTCCAGAACTGTAGAAGCCGACAAGCTAAGCAGAGTAAGAGAACCTACATACTTAATGATTGGTGACCTGTTTCCCATCTAAGCTTTCTATTTTCATCTCCAAGCCACTGATTGCTGTTATGCTTTTCTCTGCAGAATAAGAGAATTCAAAATCCTCTTCCATAGGTTGGTAGTTATGATAATACTCTTCCTCCTGCTTAGGAAAACTGGTGGAGCTCCTGGATCATTACATTATTTAGTACTTTATATTGTTGTTTTGCTCTTTCTTTCCTTCTTTCCTTCCTTCCTTCTTTCTCTTCTGACCCCGACCACAGCTTGATCCAACAAGTTTTTTGCCACCTTGAGTTTTTCAGTCATGATTTCTCTTTGATTTTTTCCTTCCTTTTTTCCTTCCTTTCTTCTCTCTCCCTGCCCCCCCCCAAAACAGTCATTAAAATTTTCAGTAGAAAAAGAGTCAGGAATTGATCTTGTTGGGACCTCCTTAGAAACCAACCCACTCCTGAATAATTTCCCATTTACACATGCCTTTAGAAAACTGTCACACAGCTTTTTTATCCATACTGCTAGGAAAACAGCGTTAATTTTGACACTATTCATGCCCCAGTGGAAAGGAGCACATTCCAGGACTGCTGTACTCGACCAGAACAAAGTTGAATCTGCAGCTGTATTTGGGTTTTCATGGGATTCAAATAGCAGACAGCTGGCTGGCCATCTCAGCCTGTTCCAGCTTAGTATTTCCATTTTTTTTTTTTTTTTTTTTTTTTTTTTTTTTGAAAAATAAAGGCAGACCTCTGTGGTGATGTGTTGCCAATGTTTTAAGTCAGAGGTCCCATAAAATGTTCCCAGCTTGGTGTGATAAATCTAAATTGGTGTTTATAAAAAAAGATAGAAAATGGGCTGTGAAATCTTTTAATGTATTTTAACTCTTTACATGCTTTCCTGCAATACAGGAGGACAGCACAGTGAAAAGGCCTGTATTAGTCACATATAATGCAACCCACTGTAGTTTGTGCCTTGTAAATATGCTGAGGGTTTTCACTGAGACCAGCCTGTGTGGTACTAGATGGGGTCTTGGGAGATGTTTCTATGCAGGAGGGGGGATGCATTGCATCACCCAGCTTTTCTGGTGTGGATCTTTTCTCAATGCTGGGAGAAAGTGGTGATGTGACTTTTTTGTCTGATGGCATCACGCAACGTGTCACTGGTTAGCCACCACCACAGCCTGGGATGAAGGGAAAGATGCCTGCTGTGAGAAAAAAAAACACACACAACCAGCAGGTTCTCACAGACTTTTCAGCCCATAAATATTGTGACTGGGGCTGTATCTGCTAAAACGAGCAGTTTCATTTATTTATTTATTTTGGTGAGAGGTTAACACTAATGGGTGGAAGCAGGAGGTAGGTCTGCAAACCCAGCCTGAGGGTGCTGCACTTTATTGAGCGGCTCCAAAGCTGTTTGAGTGGAAGAAGATGTCTCTGTGTAAGAAAGGCTAGCTGTCTTACATGAGAGTAACTCCTACCTTGAAGCATAATAATCCACAAATCTTTTATGTACCACAAAATCAGCTTTTTCCTGAGAATGGGGGTACAGAGGCACTGTTAACTTCTCGAAAACAAGTAAACAAACACAGGTGAACCACACTGCATGTAAAATTCAGTATCTACACCTAGAAGGGTGAAATCTGAGCAGGTCTCTCCTTTGTTATCCAGGTCACCACTTGAGATCATCTTAATTTTGCAATCGTAAGACTCACAGTTACTAACCAGGGCACACTGGAATAATTTCATAAGAGAAAAACCAATCCCCTCCGAATTTCAGGAATGTAATGAAGGAGATTTCCTATCAAATGTCTACTTATCAGGAAAGACAGGAAAATAAAATACATGAAGTACAGTCGCTGAACATGCCTGGTATTCTTGATCTTTCTAAAAAATAAAAATGACCATGCTCTTTCACATAAGAACACGGTCTGATTCATTCATGGAACAGATTTCTATGCAATTGTGCCTACCTACCAATAAATAAATAAATAAAAATGTCTATCGCTCACCTATAGCAGACAAGATTGCTCTTTGCAGCAAGTGAAAAACACATTTGGCACATCACTCACTCGCACAACATTATTTTCTGCCGCTCGCCCACCCCACGCGCTCGATGCGCGCGTGTCAGCTGTGCCTGCGTCATCTTCCTAAGCCCTGGTGACTGACTCATTTCTACACCGCGTGTGGCGAGTGTAGGCTGGACTTGAGCAGGCTTTTGGAGCCAGGGAGCAGGAGGAGGCTGCGGGGAAGGAGTGGCCGCAGGGAAGCAGGCACTGGGAGGGCACGGCCCCCGGCTGGCTGCTGTGGCTTCTCCGAGGCAGGCTGCCACCTCCACTGCGTGCTTCTGCTGGCAAAAGGGATGACGAAGGCACCAGCACCAAGCTGGCACGGCCACATGGCCCTCCCAGAACTGCAGAATTTGGGGCGAGATGTCAGCTTTATCAGCCTGGTTTTGGAGATGTGGAAAACAACCACAAAATTCCACGCTGCAGCTATATTTTGCCCCCCAAAAAACTATCTGCAGAGGAGCAAAGTCTTTCAGGCAAAATTTCTAAACAGTTGAGTAGATCAATGTAAAGTCATTATATACTGGTGCTGCTGCAATAACCTGGGCACCGTTCTGCTTTATGATACTCAAATATTATTTCAAGTAAAGCTAATCTAGCATGTTGTTCATCCCTACTGATTACACAATTAAGGCGCTCAGTGCAGTCTGGGAACACCTGGGGCCAGCTCCAGCCCTTGCCCCAAAATTTGCCATCCCATTTTCTTTGTGAGTTCATCTTACCTATAGATTTGGATGCCTCCTGGTTGAAGTTAGTCACGAAGAAGGATCAAGCTCAGGTTCAAAGTGTGCTGGCACAACTGTTGGTGAAATATTAGGTCTGAATGATCTCAGATAGCAGCTGCTTTCCACAAAAAGCATTACTACACATTACTTGCAGCCAGTTGCACAGAGGAAAGAGTCTTCCCTTCACCAAACATAGCACTGCCAACAGGAACAATGAAGTTGCTCTGGTCCCCATGCATGTGCTGCTACGGATGGGTCACTGGGCTCTGTGGGAGCTGAGCAAAGCCCAGAGCTAGCAGCACCTTCCCACCACACCATGCCCAAGCACAGAGGCTTGGAGAAGGGTGATCTCACCCCTCAACCGCTTTGAAACCTTCAGAGCCTAACAAGCTTTAACTACTGCTGCTCTACACTTCAGAGCAAGAAGACATTAAACTTCTTTTATACACGTCTCCAAGAGCAAGGAACTATTATGATGCAGAACTCCTGTATTTTGGTAATAGCTCTCCACCCAACTTTCCCACAGCAGAAGGCTGCATTTCTGTGGGTTTTGTTTCTGCATTTTGCTTGTAAAGGGGCACAGCTGTTGGGGCACAGGTGGGTGCTGTGGGGGCACAACACTTCCCAGCTGGGGCTGGCATGCCCATCTCACCAGGGTGGTGGCTTTCATGGCTTTAGAACTGTAAAAGGGGCATGAATCGAGCTAATCATATGCCAGAAGCACAGGCACCAGTTATAACTTTCTTGTTAATTCACATTCTCAGAGGAAAGTCCTTTTATCTGGATAGGCTATGCTTTCCTGCTCTACTTCATAGAGATGGGAGTCGGGAACTTCTCCCTGCTGGTGAGACACCAACACACTCTCCAGCTTTGATGTGTTTCAGACTATCCTTTGCTTACTCTCTCTTGGCTGGTCTGAGCTACCTGCTCTAGATGAAGACCAAGAGTAGTGCAAGCATGGTGTGGTGAGGCTACCTATCTATCTGCCGACTTGCTTCTTCAAAGTTGCAAAGAGTTCAGAGTGGTGAAGCTGGAGTGAAATAGGCACTGCTGAAGTTGTGAATCTCACCCAGCAGTTCCCTGGTATGGCAAACCAAGAGGGATGCTTGCTTGTAGCTCAGTGTAGAGGCTGTCAGGACCAAACATCACTGAAACAGTGTGGGTAACAGCAACAATTTATGCTGCAATTTGCCAAGGACCATTGTAAAACAACAGTCACTCACTTCTGTTAAACGACTGAAAGCTCCAGAACGAGTCCTAGGAGCTCGTGACAACCCAGACCGCCCCCTCCTTGCTGAGTCCCTCCAAATGTGAGCTGTGTGGGAGAGAGGACCTTTTCTCTGCTGGGTACTTTTGAAAAAGAGGAGAAGCAGATTCCCCACGAAGGAGGAAAAAAAAGAGGGATGGGCATACTGCAGAGTAACAGAGGAACCCCTGCTATACCAACAGCAGCTGAGAGAAAAGGAGGTTTTGTGCTTGGTGTGGGCTGGAAGAGGCTGGGAGCTAAGAGTAGGGTAGCTGTTTTCCAGGGTACTGTTCCTCCAGTGACTATTGAAAAAGGACATCATGAATCAACAAGGTTAAATCAAAGAAGGATTGATTTTAATTATTGTGTCTTCACTGAAATGCAACAGAATTAAACCTGAACTTATTGGCTGATGAGTTTATGTTATTTGCCTCATAGCTTAAAGTAGTTGTCAAAAGTTTCTGCCTTTGCTTTCCAATGTGCCTATACTTTCTATTTGTGAATAATCTCTTTAAACAGTGATGCAGACCTCAAAGGTGAATGTTGGCAGCATGTTGGCAGCACTGTTATCCCCCTGACAGATGAAGGAGAAGGAAAACCATTCCCCTATGGTCTTGTCACAGTCATCTGGCCATCATACCCTGTCCAGGTAGAGCATCATGGCCATCAGCTGGGGAGGCAGCAAGCTCAGATTCCTTGGCACCTCTTGGTCCTGCTCAAGCCATGGATTCGGAATACAAGTGAGCACCAGAAGAAACGGAGCACAAACCAATGCATGGGTCATTGTCGTTGCTGCAGAGATTAACCAACCATAAAGGATGTTTGTGTGCTGATAAGATCACACGAATTTAGGAGCAGGAGCTTGAGACAGGTTCAAAAGGTGCAGGAGTGGGAGAGTTTTGCTGCTTCTGCTCTTCACTCTCTTTTGAGTGTGCTGAAAGCAAGAAATGTATACTGGCCATAAGCAACAAACACACTTAAAAATCCCTGTCTGAGTCTGCATCCAACCCCTGTTTTAGTCACAAAGCCTCCTAAAATTACTTTTTTTTTTTTTTTTCTTTTTCTGCAGCTGGAAAGCTGATAGAGATGAAGTGCTGCTGAGTGGATAATGGTGTTTGCCTCTGAGCTATTGGGAGCCAAATTATCACTTGACCCAAAGTACCTGAAAGATCATGCCAAGTTTTCCCTTAACTTGCATATGGATGCAACTTCATGGTTGAAGAAGAATTTAATTAATGAAGGCAGCAGCAGCACAAAATATGCCCTGCATGATCTGATTGAATTGCTTCAGAAAGAGAGCAGCTGTGGGAATCACTGCTTTTTTTTGTATCATGACGACACAAAATGCAAAATCTCATTTTGGATCCACCCCACAACAAAATAGTTCTGAATTCTGGACAAATATAAAGTACTTCTTGAATCAAATTAAATATTATATTCAAATCCTAAATGGCACATGTAATGCACTATCTTAATCAGAGCAATGTCTGGGTAAGCATTAGTAGGGTGTGATGGGGTCGTCTTCAGCAGTGTAGAAATGGAGGATGTAGACAGTCTGAGGTTCTAATCGGGGCACAGAAACACACAAAAGGAGGAAATTTAAGTCATGTCACATCTCAGAATCACACCCTGACCACTGGGAGTGCCTCCTGTCCTGCATGGTTTTCTGACTGGCAGTTACACGTCTCAGATTTTCTCTCAAGCAGCAAGGATTTCCAGAATTCGTGGGTATCTTGTCTGGCTGGAACGGGATTTTTCATTGCCAAAAGCAAGACATAATTCAGAAATGATACTGGATTAGAAGCAGACCTCTGCCCGACTGTGCCATGGAGAGGTAATAGAGCCTGTGTGATGAACCCAAAGGGAAAGACCTGCCGATGCTCTTTGTGCCTGCCCTCACCCTGTGGATGTGACCAGCCACTGCCCTATCCTACAGCGAATTAAAGCTGCACAGCCCCTTTGTAACAAAGATAAATGTATGCTGTATCTCTCCAACTAAAAAGAGAGTAAGCTGACAATTTATAATGTCAAATTGCAGCTTCAGCCGAGTTTGGTGGTTTGCAGAGCTTAATCCTCTTTATTTAAAGTTTTATTCAGTGTGGCTGCTTCATTCCGAGCAAATTTTTCAAATGGCCTTCAGAAGATGTGGAATCATTTTCAGCCTTTGACTGATTTGATCTCTTATCATTTCTGAACTACGGCTTTGGAGATGTAATTATTTTAATGCTTTTTTAATTTCAAAATTAGACTCGTATTTATTTTATCAATAAAAAGGACTAATGAGTTCCCCAGAGGGAAAGCTGTACAATGAAATAATAGAAACGTATCATAGGACCACAGCCTTAGAGCTGGTTTGGGAGGAACTGTCTTTGAGCCAAATCCAAGTTTGTTGCCGTGTTCATTTTTGGAAGCCTCCTCCATTGATTTTTCATTTGTGTATTCATTAGACTGAAAGCCCATGAAGTGCAGTTGTTAATTACCATCAATGGTCTGTTTTTGAATCCTTTCTTTTTCAGACCAAGCTGATAATTCAGCTAGGCATCTGAATGGCTGAGGCTGGCTGATGCTAACCGGCTGCAGTTCCTTCCACATCTTCTCTTGCAAGCTGTTGTGAAGTGCAGGCACAGGAGATCATCCATGGCTTCTCTTGGTGCCAGCTTCCCCACGGCTCAGAAAGAAATTTGAGACAGAATCACAGAATGGTTTGGGTTGGAAGGGACCTTAAAGATCACCCAGCTCCACCCCCCTGCCATGGGCAGGGACACTTCCCACCAGACCAGGTTGCCCACAGCCCCATCCAGCCTGGCCTTGAGCACCTCCAGGGATGGGGCATCCACAGCTCCTCTGAGCAGCCTGTGCCAGGGCCTCACCGCCCTCACAGTGAAGAACTTCTTCCAAATATCTAAACTAAACCTACCCTCTTTAAGTTTAAAACCTTCTCTTCTCCAGGCCGAACAACTCCAACTCCCACAGCCTGTCCCCATAGGAGAGGTGCTCCAGCCCTCTGAGCATCCTCATTGCTCTCCTCTGGATTCGCTCCAACAGGTCCATGTCCTTCTTGTGCTGGGGCCCCAGAGCTGAACACAGTGCTCCAGGTGGGGTCTCACAAGAGCAGAGCAGAGGGGGAGAATCACCTCCCTCGCCCTGCTGGCCATGCTTCTTTTGATGCAGCCCAGGATACGGTTGGCTTTCTGGGCTACAAGCACACATCGCCAGCTCCTGTTTGGTTTTTCATTCACCAATACCCTGAAGTTCTTCTCAGCAAGGCTGTTCTCAGTCCATTCACCATCTTGTTGAACTACATGAGGTTCTCATGGGCCCACCTCTCAGGCCTACATGAACACAAATGGGTCTTCTTCATCAGCCCTCATGCAAGGTGTCAGAAGGAAGAGTTGGGAGTGAATGGGATTTAACACAGCGCCGAGCTCAGGCAGCTGGCAGCTGTGGCTGCTCTCTGACACATCCCACAGACAAGTGGCCACCAATTTACATCCAAGTAAAGACCTCAGAAACTTCAGGCTCTCTTCTGGCTCAAGCATGTCCCAAAGGAGGGCTTTGAAGTGTGGAGATGACCCATCTCCATGGCTTACATTGGTTGCAGCCACCTTATGCAGCACTCTGTGTAGTGCCACAACACCTTTGTTTCTTCATCCTGCCACAATTCAACTGCTCATGTTCCTTTTTTGTTTGTTTTGGTTTTGTTTTTAATTTTTAATTTTTTAATTTAATTTAATTTTTGCCCCAAAAGCTCCAGGTGCAACTTCCAGGCTGTAATGGTCCTCCTGCTCCTCATGCCACGGAGGCTGCTTTGTTGAGGTAGAAGAAATGGTTTCCGTGTAATTGCCCATATTGGTTATTTTTCGAATGACTACTTGAAAGTTTCACAAAATTAAAATAAAATCAGCTTGCTAATGAAAATCAGAACGATGCAAGAACTATGACCTTGATGAAGTTTTCCATTTTTATATATATGTGGTACTGCGTATTTATGCCTAGTTGCAAAGAGTTCCCTGAGAAGGGTGCTATGAAACCATCAGGCACCAGCGACCAGAGAAACCACCATTGTCATATTTTGTGCCCACAGCACCCAGAAACCATGCAACACCACAAACTTCAAACCACTGCTGTCCCATGGGAGAGAAGTGAAAGGGGATGGCTCTCGGTCCTCTGGTAATGGACTAAAAGTGAATGACACCATCTCCTTTGCATTATTCTATCCTGCTTTAAATCTGCATGGTGTCCTCTTTTCCTCACATTATGATAATTTGGGTGGATTTCTGTACTGGCAGCCAGAACACAAAAGGTACAGAGAAATTCACGGTCCTTCTTTAGTATAAGAGATATCATGCCTGAACATGCCAGCAGTTATTTTCATCGTCTCAGCTCTGACACAGCACTCGTTGAAAGGTGAATCCTACAATGGGCTCCCCACCCCAGCTCGCACAGGGGTCTTTGGTGCCCCACAGCTGCGTCAGCACAGGTGCTGCCATCCTGGGTGGAGCACGGTGAGGAAAAGGAGCTTGGGACGGACAGAGCTGGCTCTGCATGCTGAGGCAACACCACACTGTCGGCCTCTGAGTAGGCAGCAGCATTGGTGCTTGCTGCAGACAAGTGAAGAAGGCAGTGTAGAGGAGCAGGCTGCTTGCTCTGGGTGCAGAGATGGCAGAGTACAGCAGCATGGCTTTTGCCTTGAAGCCTTGTCCCGGTTTGTTAATGCGTAATTGCAAATGTTT
The DNA here is from genome assembly GCF_964035555.1 of Netta rufina. Lineage (NCBI taxonomy): Eukaryota > Metazoa > Chordata > Aves > Anseriformes > Anatidae > Netta > Netta rufina. Next base: position 55,025,454 of record NC_140123.1, on the reverse strand, counting down.
CCGACTGCACCCTCATGTTGGTGGGCATGCTACAATCAGATTTATTTATTTTTTTCCAAACAGAAAGGAAATCTTGCAAAGCCTTGCATTTTGCTGCCATGCACGGGTCGTCACCAAACCACTGCATCATCATTTAGAGGCCTAAAATATTTCATTAGTTTCTTGAGTCCTGGCTGGCTCTGCATGCCAGATCACTGAAGATGCACCTGGATCTTTGCTTTAAGAGCAGAGTTAAGTCTCATTCTCTAGCTGAGGTGTTTTAGCTTCTGCGTACTACTGCTCATGCCTTGCAGTCCTTGTAGTCACCTTGCTGCCGTACTCTACAGATTTTTTCAAGTGCTGCAGTGCTGCTTGTTACTAAGTGGAGAACATGGCTGAAAACTGCTTTAAGGAGGAGTTGTTTTAGCTCTGGAGTAGCAGCATTGGGGCCCTGTTTAGATTTTTCCTCTGGTGCCTTGTCTTTGACTGTAGTTATGCAGAGAGGAGCTGTTTACTTATTTTGCATGGCTCCCAAATGTCATTTAAGCTTTATTAACAGGAGGGTTACAACTTCCCAAATTTCTAATTAAGGTCTTCCCTTCAGTCTATTAGCAGTGCTTTTGTGGACATATTCTTTAATTAGTTCTGACTTTCTGACTCCTGTGCAAAGTAGTTTTTAACTACTGTCTGCAATGCCCACGAGTGGTGAGTCAACTTATTAAAAATTAAAAATCAATTTTACCTTCACCCTATAGAAGTTTGCCAAATGAACCAAGCACTATTTCATCTTATTTTCATTATCACAGCATCCGAGAGTCCGGGTGGTGACAGGAGCTGTACAAGTGGAGACTAAAGGCAGCCAGCCCGCCGCCGGGGGGAGATGGGTGGTAGGAGGAGTTGTGGGATGGGCACCATGCACTTGGTAGGATGGGGATGCTGAAGGCCCTGGGTTTTGTTATTTGACACAACAAAATGGGTGCTGTCCTGGTGCCACTAGTCAGCTTCTCTGGGGGAAAGAGACCCCACAGATGCTGGCCCCCCAGATGCATCCTGTTTGTTTACAGCCCTAGGAAAACACGTCTTAGAGACGTTGGGCAGCAAAACCCTCTAGATAATGTCTCACCTTAAGCTCAGGTCACCTTTAGCTGGGTCTGTATTTACTTTCTAAGTGCACACCCATGGCCTCAGAGACTCCAGCTTAGATCCAGCTCATTCTATGGCTCCTGTTCCTGGTGCAACAGGAATGGGGAGTCACCCTCCAGCTAACTCCAGCTAATGGCTACCAGCCACCAAAAGCCATCAACGCTTTCCCATCCCCACATCCTGCCAGTGCCCTCGCACGACTTCAGGGAGGTAAACTGGTAGAAAAGTCCCCTTGTGCTGGCTGGGGATTGGGGCAGAGACATAGCTGAGCATGGGCTAGGGTGAGGAGAGAAAGCTGTAGCTGAGCAGGACCACCACCCTCCCTTGCAGCAGCCACTAGTATTTCATCAACTGTAATGTTTAGCAAGGCTACTCCTTTGCATGGGCACCAGAGTGCCCACAGAGGCTGGAGAGGTGAGGACAACCACCTGCAGTGAGGAAGAGGATGGTTTTCCTGGCACATGGATAGAGGTTAACATCTATGCCCTCAGACTAGGAAAATGTTGAGGCACAAAGCTGTGTCTGGGCCCTTCGTTCACACTGCTGTGACTGGCTCCATGCTGGTTCAGGAAACTGCTCAAAGCCACTTGCAAGATCAAGGCATTTCTTTGTAACCTGTTGGGACCAAAAGCTGGTCTTTATATATATATATAATGCTTCATATCCTTGTAGGCACTGCAGGCAGAATAGATGATTGCAGCCCACTGAAATGTTCATGTGAAAACTTTGTTGTTTCAGTCCTGATATTCACCTTAGCGCTCAGACTTGGTTTTCTGAGTGCATAATTATTAATGTAGTCATTAAGAGCATTTCCTGCTGTGTCAAAGCAAAGGAACAACTCAGAACTGAGCACAGAACACATCAGAACAGAGAGTTAACCAAACCAATATGAGTACAAAGTGCAAAAACATCTGTAAAAAGCAGGTCAAGAGGAGTCTAATTACAGGGAGCACTTCGAAAGAGATTTATTTTTCATTTTGGGGATATGGTTTTAAATAATAATTAAAAACCCTGCAATCTTTATTGATTCTGTGTTATCTGGAAGTAAGGATAAGTTAAGGTTTCATAGTCTGAAATATAAGGATTGTGTTATGCATATCATTTAAAACATGCTAGATTTTGTCAGATGCTCTTTAAAAATGGTAAGTTATTCACAAATATTGACACCGTTTGTCAAGATGTAATACTTTAAAACAGATAGATAGTCTGCTGCAAGAAGAACAAGAAAGTATGGTCTCATTTGCTTTCTGGATTGTGGCAATAATCTCCAAGTATTTTTGCTTTCAACAAGTAGAATCTGAATGGTAAAAATTGTTCAGTATGAAATTATGAAATGCTAGGAAAGAAGGCTTAATTCCAGGGCCTTTACTGTAATTTTATCTGAATGCTTTCAGCTCTAGGATCAGGGCCAGCAAGTATGGAGGACTTTCAAGGTTCTATGAATGGATTTGAAGAGGGTGTAAAGAGGAAGAGTTTAAATGTATATGACACTGGAAAATGGCTTGGATGAAAGAGCCTGATGCTGGGACTGACAAGGAAAAAATGTATGCTGTGAGGATAATAAAACAATGGGACAGGTTACTCTGATAGGTTGAGCAGTCTCCACCCATGGGTCAGATGATGGAAGAACATCACCCAACGGGACTATGCAACCTGGACTGATGCTGGCATTGACCTCAGTGTGAGGTTGGATGAGAGACCTGAGCTGCCTTCCCACCTAAATGACTCAGTGCTTCAGCATGGATGGGTACGCCACAGCCTAGAGTGGACATGGCCCCATAGTGAATCTCCCAAACCCTGCCCCCTGGTGCTGTTAGTTTGGGATTCTTCAAATCCATCCATCTCAGCACAAGCTGGAGCTCCCAAGGGCAGAGTATCTTCATCCCTGACCAAGGCAGGGTTTGTGCATGGCCGTCCCCACACTCAGTGGCCACCATTATGTTGCTTCACGTGTTAAATATGCTCAGCACACATTGAATAATCGTGCTGTGAGGAAGGGGAAAACTCACCCACCACCTTGCACCCCACCAACCGCCCAGCACAGCGCTGTTGATTACTCAAGCAGGGGTCTCCAGGAGGGTTTTATTGTGCCTCTGAAGCTAAAGCCTCATTTCCTCACGTCTCCAGCAGAGCATCCCACCCGTTCTGCAGATCCTTCGGCAGTATTAGTCATTTGTGGCTATCAGCCATGCTTTCCCAGGCCTCCCCTCACAGCTGGTAACTGGGGGAAAAAGCATGCTGTAACAGAAACGGCCTGTGTTTCTAAATCACAAACATCACCGTTGTGTTGTGCTAACAGCCATCATCTTTATTTTTAGGATATTTAATCAATTTGGATGGTTTCAGATATATTTTAGTCAGACCAGCTTGCTCTAACTTACCTCCTAGTTCTGGTTGCCATGGCGTAACGATGATTTCTCTTTTAGCTAAAAATAAACCTTCAGCAACAAATGTATTAGCCATGCACACGCACACCCAAAACAAAAACAAAAACAAAACAAAAACAACCCCAAAGCATTTTTCTATGCACCGATTTGTACCTTGCCCAACTGGGGCTCCTTGGGCATCAGCGGTACAAGGCCCTGGAAGGCTGCTCCCCACGTCCCCTTCCCTACTTATGGACCTTTATATTCTCTCTAATGAAAGAAATGCCTGTGAAAGTGCTAATATTTTTTCTACATGGCATCAAAACTGAGAGCATCTCCACTAAAACTACTGCAGGTGGTAGTTTAGAGGCGCAGCATGCCACGGGGATGTTCAGCTTGTAAAAACAGCATGTTCAGAGGGGTGTTTTCTTTGGCTTTGGAGCACCGACACCTCTTCTGCTGCTGGCAGCGCTGCCGTGGGCTCTCTGCAGCAGGGAAAGGGCAAGTCTGGCCAGGTTTGTCCTGCCCTACCCTTCTCCCTCCTTGCCGAAATGCATTTGCAAGCCGCTGACAGGGCCCTGCCGAGAAGCGCTTGGGCCACACCAGCCCAAGCGTGCCCGTACTGTGGCATGGGGGAGAGTGGGTGGCTTGCTCGGCTCCTCCCTGCCAAAAAAACACAGGAAGGTAACAAGGAAATTTCCAACGCTCAACCAGAGAAGCAGGACAAGAAGCAAGGACACCATTGTGGGAGGTTGGGCTCTCACCCAAGCGGCGCGTGCTGGCTGAGTCCCTGCGCTGCCAGTTCTCACGCTCCTGTTTTCAGTATGCTGCGAGGCCGAGCCTTTCTGGGATCTTGGCCTGGTTTTGTAAACACTGCCTCACTTAACACAGCTAAACACAGCAGGGGCAGGAGGGACTCCTGCCCCTGAGGGTGACTGGGGCTGACCAACTCCTGTCCGTGCAGCGAGGCCACCTGGGCTTGCATCAGCATCCTACCACTAACTATACTTACTGGTATAAAACAGAAAAAAAATACATATAGTGTTACATATATACATAAAAGTGTATATATATCAAGTTGCTGTTCTCTTTTGTAGCTGCTTTAACAGCAGAAAGGTTGGTGTCATTGTGCCTGCTCACCCCATGTCCTCAGCTCTCATGGTGGCAAACAGCAGGTGGATGCTAGTGGTCCCCTGGTTAAAGCCCAACAAGTTCGGGGCAAGGAAATCTCTTTCCTCCAAGGCATTTGGGCTGAGACTGGGTAGCTCGGTGGGTGCTTCCCAGCCTGATATAGAGGCATATGCTTGCACTGTGCTTGTGATGGGTACCCAGTGCCTCTCTGACAAAACCGGATGGAGAACGGGAGTTTTCTGTCATTACCAGCTCCTTTAGTTTGTGGCGTGCCCTGGGGCTCACCACTGGTGTGAGATGCCTGACCCAGCAGGCTCACCAGCTGAATTCCTTGTTTGACCTGTTGCTAATGGCAGCATTTTAATAAAAAATACCCAAACCCTACCTGTGAGAAGAGTGAAGTGTTGCCAAAATAGAGCTGGACTGAAATCCCACAATCCAGACCCTCACTTTCCTACTGTTCTTCCCAGAACAAGACCCTCGGGCTTGGAGCTTGTATTTGGGTTAGAACTCAGGCATTTGGGCAGCCACCTCATTCCTGAAGCCTTCGGGCTTCTGCTGCTGCTGGGGCGTGCTCTCATCCAGCATGCGTATATGAGGACAAGGCTGTGCTTTGCTTTAGGTGTGTTGGTCTCTCTGGTGTTGTCACTCACCACACCACGGCTGGAGCAATATCAGCACCAGTAACCTGGAGGCCTGAAGGTCTGGAAATGCTCTCCAGGGACATACTTACTGGTCTGTTTTCCCCCAGCCCTCAGGCTTTGATGCTTGCTCTACATCTGAGCAGACCATCCCCTGTCCTCTGCTACTAACAGCAGCCAACCTCGTTACTTGCGGTGATGAGCTTTTTGGATGCTGCCTTTTCTCATGTCTTATTATCACAGGTTCAGCAGAAGGAATGGAAGAGCACAGAGGCTGCTTACCACCCGAGTGGTGCTGCCAGGCTCACGATGGAGCTGAACAAGGATGCAGAAGAAGATGGAGCAAGCTCTAGGGCTGAGGAGCATTATTGTGCTTCTTGTACCAGCCCCACGCCAACGCCACCACCCTCCCCAATGAAGTAATGGGATCTCATGAAGCTTCTTCCTCATCTGGGCCCTGAACACCAAAAAGGATGTTTGTAATGCCCAGATCTTTGCAGATCTTCACAGAGAAGCCAGAGGGGCTGAAGGTCCGTGGCTGCCTCCTCCCCACATGGCTCCTGCAGAGGGTGGGCACCAGCTCAGCTGCAGGGAAATTTCTGGCAGGGCTGGTTAATCTTCAAATTGCTTTTGGGAAAGACAATGAAAAAATGCAGATCCCTTTTCTGCCCATGCTCAGCAAAACTGTCTGTGCTGGGCTTACAGAAATACTCCTCTGCTGCTCTGCTTGGGTTTCTGTTTTCCTTCAGAGCTCACATTTTTTTCCTTTCGCTTCACCAGGTCAGCCTGCAGTTTAGCACAAGCTTCAAAACCCCCAGTGCGGCATTTAATGGCTTTCCCAGATCATCTTTCCTGTCTTTTATTCTGCTCTTCTCTTTGCTCATCGTATCCCTGGTCTTTTCCAGAGTAAGTCCACCACAGAAGTCCCTTCCCTGCTGCAGTTGTTTATCCCCGGTTCCTCATCTTGGAGCCAACTGTTTTCAGGATCAGCTTTCAATAGGGGAAATCATCTCCCTTTGCAGTGCCCCAAACCTGAGTTTGCGAAGACAAAAATCCTTTTGTTGATTATCGGCACCGTCATTGTTTGGGCTTTGTTTTTATTGTTTCTTTCTACCTTTCTGCACAAAGAGAGGCTAAACCCTCTCTGATGTGCTGCCTGCCACTGCTGTCGGCCGCTGGCACAGTCATGAGTTTCACTGCAGCCAGATATTTCTCTGCATTCAGCTAAACACGAGTGCATGCATTTGCAGGCTTGAGAAGAGGGGAAAAAAAGGGGGAAAAAAAGACAATATCTCATGATAACAGATACAGACTTACACACCACTAACATAGTCCTTGTGGAGGGTGAAACAAATTTCCATGGGTCTGGAATGAGGTCATGCGAGCTAAAAGAGCCCCTGTGCTGCCCCACTCTGAGCTGCCCATCAGTTTCTGTTGCCACCTGACCAGTGGACCTAAACCACCAGGAGTGTTTCAAAATGTGGCACATACGTGGACAAAAGATCTCTCAAAGCTGTTTTGTGAGCCTCCTGCTTGGTGAGCATTTATTCAACCTCTGTTGCCTTCTAAGCTTTACAGTTTTACCATAGAAGAAATAAATCCTTAGGGGAAAAAGAATGAAACAAAAGTAGTTTGGAAATACAAATACTCAGCGCCTTCCTCTAGCACTGAGAAACAGAAATAAAAGGACACAGAAAAGAAACTAAGCTCTCAGGTAAATGCAAAGAAAATAAGGTGTTAAGAAGCAAGAAATATATTTATTTGAGTTTATTTAAACAAACAACCAAAATCATCCTGATTGCTTCTTCAGTAAGCATGGCAGTGTGTGAAAAGAAGCCATGCACTGGTGCATGCTTGGAGATCCCTCTTTGCCAGCAGTAGCCATGTTAAAATAATATTATATCAGGTCAGAAAGACAGCAAACGTGTGTAAGAGTCTCACATCGGCCTCAGCAGGGAAAATTCTCAGGATTTTAATGACTTCCTCCTTCCATGAGCCTCTCGTGTAGTCACAAAATTGTGCTCCTGCTCCTCATCCATCTCCCAAAAAATGCTCGGCCCCCGGCATGTTCCCAGGATGATGCTGCCCCCTTGGTCAGCACGGGACTGGTTCAGTGCCCTGGTGGCTGCTTGGACAAGCTGGACATCACCCAGAGGCTGCCAGGTGAGGACCAAACCTCTGTGTGAAGTACCATACTTTGTTGTTTTCCCAGTGGCCTAAATACTCACAGTTTTATCTGGTTGCTGGTATTGTTCTTTTTCCTTTGGTTTCACTCAAAGGCCCGTATTTCTGTTCAAGGCTGTGAGGGAGATGCTTTCTTTAGCCTAGCACCGTCCTTTGTAAAATCACATCCAGAGCAGGTACCTAATGAGGTCAGGCAGAATACAAGTGTATTCATGTGCTTGGATGTCTGACTCACCCTGGCCATTAGTGAGACGGTGCTTGCTCAGGGTGTGACTGCGCTTAAAACTACAGGTAACAAGCATTGAATGTGTGTATATATGTATATATATATGTAAATATAAGGAAGCATGTTTATATGTATGCCTGTGTGTATATATATACATGTATAAAATCCGTAAATACCTATTTACATAAACCAAATATATACAAGACAGGGGTTTGGTAGCGCCACAGTCAAAGGGATTAGAACTCAGCTGCACAAACACGCACTGCTGTCTGCTGGCATTGTGAGTAGGCTGGCTATCAGTTGGACAGTTTTGTGCATGCACATAGCTGCCAAAGTAAGAAAACTGCTGTTTTCCCTGCATAAAAGTGTAAGTAAAAAACACAGAATGAGGGATGCTCTGGTGACTTTCATCAGATACCATGGAACAGCATCTGTCTGGTGCCACTTGCACAGGATAGCTGGTACCCAGGGTGCCTGAGTCTGCCATACCCCATCTTCTGAACCAGCAAATGTTATTTCTGAAAGACTGATGAGCTCCTGGGAGACCTCAGCTCTGCCCACTCATCTCCCTTTGTGACTTAGAGGTGGCAGAAGGGAAGAAGACATCTCTCCAGCAAAGCCCAGGGCCATAGTCTCCATCGGAGTGGTGGGATGTTGACACTGGAGACCTCGGCCAATTCATGACTCTCAGATGGCATTAATACATCCAGAAGGTTAGGGAGGGCTCCTGGCCAAGACTGATGCCCCCACATCCTGTTATCAGGAGGTGGTAGCAGCCATTGGTTTTCAGTTTGTCTTTTTCCACCTAGTATGGTGTCAATCTGGTGTAGGGTAGAGCAGCCCTACATGACCCAGTGTGCTCACGGGGGAGAGAAGTCTCCAAACTTCTTTGGGGGAAGTCCAAATTTCCAGCTTGTGACAGATTCCAAGATTTTTGACATTGCTCTCATTCCAAATTGAAGCGAGCTTGAAATTTCCCCAGAGATCTCATAGCTGGTGGAAAAAGAATCTCTTTGGGGTCAGAAAAAGAAATCATTTCAGTTTAGAGCTGGGATCCTTTCCATCAGAAAAAGATTTTGGAGCATAGTTTTTGGAAATATATGTCAGAAAATGCATTTCTCTACAGATCCCCACAGTAAAAGAAAATATATAAGGAGGTAACTTTACAAGCTGCTCAAAATGTTTATTTATTTATTTTTTTTAATGTTCTCCCCCAATTAAAATGAAAACCATCATGTTCTAAGAGCACAACATTTGCAGCTTGTAAGGTAATCAGATTTTACTTATAGCACAGACACATTCCTAGCTTCAGTGAGCAGTTCTGGTGAGTGCACACACTCTCCTGAGCTCTTTGAGCTTGGGTGCAACAAGGGCCCTGCTGTTAACATAGAGTAGTAAAAGCACAAAAAGCATTGAAGAACAAGGGCAGAGATTCTGAAAAATGCAGCATCTGGAGCGAGGAAGGGAAGTGAGGGGATATGGGAAAGCAGTCCCACAGAGAGCCTTCTTCCAGCTGTCCAGATCTACATGAGCACCAATTGTGTATGTTTATAGAGATGGAGATGGAGATGTCTGTATTTTTTTGTTCTGTTCTGAGATCACTGATCAGTCCAGAAAATAAAAAAAGTGGGTTTAGAGGCACACCCACAGCAATACTTTCTAATATTTTTTACCACTTTATCTTGCTCTAATTCGTCTTTATTACTAGAAGTAATGCAAGGCTAAAGCCTTAATTCTCGGCATACCTATTGGCTACAGTAATGCTGTCCATGGAGGATTTATGGACGGGCTAGGAGGGAGCTACAGAGCTCAGAAATAATTGAGTGATGTAGCAGCAGAAGATCTCACAGTTCATTTTGGCTTGCACTTTGCTAAAAGAGGGCCAAAGTGTTTTGGCAGTAAGGTGCAATGAGGTGTGGGACAGTCAGGAGGATCAGCCCCGTGGAAATGCTGTGACATACCGACCGTCTCTGTGCATCCACACCAGGCTATCGGTAACATTTTCAGTCAAGGTTTTCCTGCAAGGACTTATAAGATGTGGAAAATCTTTCATTCAGATTGAGACTGTCTTGGGCAATGACCAAAATACCCCCAAAAATGTTACCAGGGGCAATACAAGTGGACAATACTTCACCTCCTCTCCTCCTGTCACCCTGCCTGCCATCTCCCAGCACTGATATCTGTGTGGCCCTGCCGTGCCATTGCTCTCACAGGAGACCAGACGTGGGGACCATTTCTAAAGGTACAATAGTTGGGTGAAGCAAAATTTCCACGTTAAAAAAATTACTTACGGTAAATGTTCTCTGTTTACAGCTTCCAAAAAAGCAAGAGGAGAAAAATCACTCATTGTAAGCTACAGTTAGAGGAAGGTAGAGTTGCTAATATTTATGCTGTCTTGCATTAGAAATCTGTATTTTTTTTTTCGTTGGCAAACACCAACACTGTGCATGTCAACAAAGCCATTCAAAATTAAGCTCCTGAGCACCAAAAATAAAAATGGTCCCTGGTGGAAGAGCAGGCCTCAGCCCTTCCTCCATGAGCTTGAGGCCATACAGTTGCCTGCTTGTTATGAACACAAGCCCTTGATTCAAGTACCTTTGCTCTTTAAAAAAAATAAATAAATTCCTTTTGAGATGGACTTATTTAAAAAAGCTTGCAACAGTGCCTTCACGCTCACCCACTAGCCCAAAATACCCATGGGCTTTCTGACCAAATCACCTCATTATTTTTGGATGTTAGTTTTCTCCAGGCCTGGATTTACTGGAGGGAGGGAGCTGCTCATCTGCAGGTGATGTGCTTGGACCACATCAGAGGTGGTCGAAGTGGCCTTCTTCTGCTTCTCAGGTGCCGGTCAGCAGGCTGTAGGAGCTGAGGGAGAGGCAGCAGGTTTGCTCCCACATTTACAGCCAGTAACTCATAGTTATCCCACAGGCCTACGGACACCAACCACTGGAGCCAGGAAGGCTGCCCTCTGGCCATCCCTTGGCTGGCTCACGCTGCATTTTAGCCCCGCTTTCTTCCATGTCTTCAGCTACTTGGCTCACTCAAAATTTGTTTCACGGGGTTGTAAACCTCTTAGGGTGGATTAATGAGTGTGTAGACAGCTTGGGTCACTTTTTCTCTCCCATTTCTTACAATTGCTGGGTTCCCATCTTACGGTATCTATCTCTGATTTGACAGATCAGAAATCCTTACTATCAGGCTGGCAATTTCATGGGCCAGTTCCCTCAGCATTGGGGATGGAGATTATCTGGTCTTTTTAGCTGGAATATATTAAACTCCGAGTTTAGCTTCAGTCTGCAGCAGGGTAATTTCCATTTCTCTAAACATTTCCATTAGTCATCCTGGCTCTGACCCTGCAGTCTAGATAATTATTCTTATTGAATTGCAGAGGCAAGCTAGTCTCTTATTTTTTGAGACCTAAATAAATTGTTACTCCTTTTAACCTGAGCAGGAAGCTGAATGTCAGGATCTCACAGATAATTTCATTTAGGAGGGGAAACCAACGGGAGAAATTGAGTGGCTTTGATGCAGTTTTGTTTGACTGCTTGAAGGGATTTAGCAAGTCCAGGACGAAAGGCTCTGCTGGGTTCCTGGCCAGGGGCTGCTGTCCCTGCGGCCACCCCACCCCAACAGCAGCCAAGTGCAATGCCTCCAGCCCAAGCATTGCAGCTCCTGCACAACTTCTTGTTCATCTTTGAGAAAATGAGCTTATGATGACTGGACCAGATGACCTTGGAGGTCTTTTCCAACCTTAATGATTCTGTGATTCTGTGAACTTCTTTCTAGCCCCTCAAATGAAAGGATAAGCTGCTGGTTTCAACCTTGGCTCAGCAATCCTACAACCTTAGCTTTCCCGTGATCCCACCCTTGCTGCAAGTGCCTCACACCTCTTCTTGCCCTGGTTGTATGTGGCATATGTGACACCTTCCCTGACCACCACATGCTCCTTGTTCCTCAACCTCTCCTGGCTGCCAGAGCCAAGCCAGCCTCCTCAGCCTCTCTCTGCCTGCTGAACACTCTTCTTCACCGTGCTGTCCCCCTGGTCTAGAGCCACCAGGAGGGTGCACAGACACCTGCATCAATCCTTTGACTTCAACCCAATCAGCTCACATCCACCTGGTACAAGGTCATCTTCTATTAGGAACTTTTCTACAACCTGCAGTATATCTAACTACAACTAACCAGCAGTTTATCTGTCTTTAAAATAGTAGTAATGTAGTAAAGTAGTAAATTAATGAAAGTAATGTCGCTGTTGCTTGGTTCAAACACGTGAGCTATTGCATCTGAGCATACTTGGTGCTGCTTACTATTGGTAGGGCTATTTTCCAGTTAGTAACTGTGTACTCCAGCTCTCTGTGAGGATGTGACTCCCAAAATCATCTCTTCCTGACAAAACCACAGAACTCTCTCCCACTTTTAACTAAATCCAGCACAAGGAGTGTGCAGCAGGGCCTTTTACACAGCCCTTCTTTCCTTAATCTCTCACAGGATTAGGAGGTAGTAACTCCTCTTTGTACTCTGGTTTCTCTGTTTTCTTAATTGTTCACAGATTGGTCACTTGTTCTTTCTATCCATCCATCTATCATCTTCTATCTACCTGAGTTATTTATTTATTTATTTATTTATTTATTTATTTATTTGTTGGGAAACCCTTTGCTCCTGGAAGGAGTCCTGCTCCTGAAAATGCCTCCTCTTGCAGCAAGACTTTGGTGACTTTCAGCTCATGCCCTGCTTACAGGAGGGATAATACACGTGTTCTCTTTTTCCTGGCTCCCCGGGGAAGTGCAACCTCTCCTTTCCAATGTTATTATCAATAACTTATAAGGCAATGCTGATTATCTGGTGCGAGCTAATCAAGCTGAAAAGTAGATTAACTATGTTAATTCACTTTCATTTAGATTTTATTGGAATTCAATCCTGCTTCAGCACTTAGCTGCTGAACTCGAATATTGCCTGCTTCAACCCGTGAGCAGACTGCGGTGTGTGGTCCACTGGTGCCCGTGGCTTTTCAGGTCTCAGGCCACGGAGGCAGGTGATGAATCCAAGGAGAGCTGAGTAAGAACAAAACTGGTGTGGCGATGTGAAAACAGCCCTTCAGGACAAAAGGCTTCTGCAGACACTGATCTTTTGTTCTTAAATCCCTGGGGATGTTGCATTGAAACAGGGCAGGAGCATTCATGTGATCCTTAGCGAGGCTGCCCGTGTGGTTTCCTGCCAAGGGGCAAAAATGGGTGTCTGGGCTGGGGTTCACCCTCAGGGACAGTCACCTGAATGCACATCTAAATGTAGGCAGCCATGGGTGAGCCAGGTATCTACACCCTCACTGTGGTTAATGGAGCCTGGAGAATGATTCAGATGACCAAAGCTGAGTGTCCACTGGAAGGTGAAAGGCATAAATTTAGGAGGCCACCATCTGGAGCTGAATCCCTCCTCTGATGGCTGATAAAACCTTCACCGCCTCCAAGGGTGTTCCAAATGACGATGCCTGTAAACCCAGACATGCTGTGCGTGGACAGAGGCTTTTTTTCCAGCCAAAAGCTCATGGTTGCCCCCCACACATAAACATTTACCCCATCCTTCCTCGGGCTGGAGCAGCCAGGTCTACCAGGGTCTACTAGGAGTTCCCCTACCCCCATTATCAGGTGCAGATCAGTGTCTGGGGAGAGCATCTGTGTACGTGTGTGGTCCTCTCCCCACCTCCATCTGCCAGGGCAGGGCAGCCTCGTGCAGCTTCCCTGTTTGACCGGGTGCCAGCTGAGCCACCAGGGAGGTACATTTTCCTTGCCACTACTGCCACATCTGATCTCTGGCTGAAAACCAGCCCTCCGCACCTCCCCTCTGAGTGCAGGTAGGTTTTGTTTGCTGAGGCGGAGGGCTGCAGAGCCTGCCTTTCTGCACTGCAGTGCCGGCAAGCACATCTCACAGGGACATTTATCCCTGCTTCTGACTTTCAGGCTTCTATTTGCTCGGAGATATGAACAGAGAGACTTTTATTTCCACAATTTAACCTGTTTAACCTTGTTTGTCTTCTAACAAATCCCATTTAAGTGCTGTTCTTTTTATTTCAGTGGCTGGCGCAGAGGAAAAAGTTCATCGGGAGAGAACTCCCTCTGCTTGTGCCAGAACTCACTGAAGGAAAACAAGCCTGGGGTTTGGGCTCCAATTATTTTCATTGCAGATTGGCCCAAAGCAGTCTCAGGGCTCTTCATTTCCCTCGTGAAGCCTGTAGGTGACATCTTATAGATGGTAGCGTGGGGAAGGATGGTGGCAGGGAGCAGGTTGACATCTCCAAGCACCTTGACCCATCTCTGTCCTGCCCCACGGCCACGTTGGGGTAAGGATGGCTGGGGACAGCCCATGTGCTGGGACCACGTGTGGTGCATCTCCATGGGACACGTCCATCCCCAGGGGAAGGGGGACGCCGAGCATTTTAGGAAGGCACCCAGCTCTGTGTTGAGCACCTGGGGCAAAGGGTTTTGGGGGCATGGTGCTCCACAGCGTGCACATCGCACTCCTACAAGGCAAGAAAAGGGGGAGAGAGTGGAGGCAGGGGAGAAAGGAGCCAGCTGCTTCATGTATGAAAAGATTTGCCAAGCTCCCATGGTTAGATTTAATAGCTGGGTGCTCTGCGCCCTGGAGAACAATGTAATTTATGTCATTCCCACTAACGGGCTGGTTTGATGGTGAGGGCTTCACTTGAGTTGCCTAAAACGTTAACAAAGGGGAAAGTGAAAACAAACATGAACGCTGTAATAAAAATTATGAGCATTTTGGGGAGACTGCCAGGCACATTTTTCTAACGGTACAAAGTGGAAAGCGGCTCGTTTTGTCTATTCTAACTCAAAGACGTGAAGCTGGAGTTAGAAATAGAAGGAAATAATTAGGCTTCGCTTTAACTTCACAAGTTGCTGGAACATAAGTCAAGTCACCCCGTTGTGCCTGAACAGGGGAAGCGATGGTGCATTTTTTTTCATTCCAAATTAATTTCCTGTTCTTGAAAAATGACTTCTTAAGCATCCTTTTTAAAGTGCTTTGGGGATGGGAACGGGAGGGGGCAGAACGGATCCAAGGGGGCCTGTTCTTCCTCCCACGTCTCGCCAACCACAGATGTGCTCTGCAGAGGGCTGCACCGTCCAGGGCTGCTGTGTCCCCATGCCATTTTGTGATGGGCTGAAGTGGAGCCGGGGATGGACACCAGCAAAGCCCTGCTCCCTCCCCTGGCCACAGATGGTGACCCGATGGGAGATGTGAGATGCTCAGCATCCCTCCGCCACCCAGCCAGACCCAGGTTTGCTTGCTGGTGACGGTGGCTCTTGCCACAGAGCAGCTCCCAAGCTGTTCAGATCACCTGCTCCTGCGCTTTGAGGCTGCTGAAGCAAAGAGTAAACCTGAATACTTTTAGCTGAGCTTTAAAAATACCACCTGAGCATCAATTGTGGTGCAAGGACAAGCACGGGGCACACAGCAGCATGCAGCCAGCACTGTGCAAACCTGCTCACAAGAAACGTCCCTTGTGGTCATCTGGACTGTACTCTGAAACACTGAGCTACATATTTAACCAAATACATGTAGTCTCACTGTCTGTCATCACTATTTCGGTGTATTCATTCCTTGACTGTTGTTATCAAGTGGAATAAACCCCACTGCCTTGCAACTGTGCTGTCTCCAGTTTTTTTCCCTGCTGATATTGGAACAGGACGGTGAACGGGCTCTGCTGGGCCTGCACGACTCCCCGACTGCTACACCTCCCCCTGCCAGCCCCTTGTATCGGTCTCATCTCCAACTCAAACAACTCTCATTTTTCCACTGCTGGCAGCAGAAGTTTTGCCTGTCATTGATCCTTATCGGCCCCGTCTCTGACTCGCTTTGCTGTTCCCGATGGATGCTGCGAAATAACACCTCTGCATAGTATCTCACGTGGGGGGCACAACTTGCTCAGAAAGAAGCCCTGCGGTTTGTTGGTTTTCAGATTTGCTGTCTTTTTGGAGGCTGGGTTACCAAACGCAATCGGCTGGATCCAAGCAACTTGAATTAGCGTGGGACACGCAGTCTGCATATAATGAATGCTTTCAAGTCATCCCTTCCTATGCACGTTTTGAGAAGGAGCTCCACCTGCCACCGTGCTATTTGTCTGGTTTTCCCAGCTGGCAGCAAAGCCGCCGGTGTTTATGAAGTTAACTGTAAATTTTGCCTCCAGCCAGCCCTGCCCCGGTGCTGCTCTGCTCCAGGTCATTAACAGCTCTGTTAATCACTGCTGCCAGCCTGGTAGCAGAGCCTACCCAACTCCTCACCTCTTGCTGCATTACAATGAATCACTCCTCCCTCCCCACCCCACTTTGTCTCCTGCCTGTTTTAGTTGATAATCAGAAACATCTTTTGCCTGCTCTTGCAATTTCAGCGCCTTGAGTACCTTCACGGAGCGAGCAGGGCTGACAGATCTGACAGTGCCAGCCAGCTCCTCCGTCTGCTGGGTTTTGCTGACTAAGTCCCGGTGCCGTCAGCGCCGAGGAGGGCACGCAGCCCAGCTCCAGGCTGGGCGGGGAGCGGTGGGAAGATAAACTCCTCGGCAGCTGCCTGCAGAGCAAGTAGCGTGGCATTTAATCCAGGCACGGGAACATATTCCCCATTGAGCGCTGGTGGTGATGTTTCCTGTGTTTACAGCCAGGAAAACAATCCAATGGCTGTCCTTGAAGCTTGGTGACCACTTTATCTATGCTCACAAATGTCAAGGGTAGCTCATCCCATCCCACCGCCCTGCATGATGCTCGTGCCCGTGGAGATGAGGGCATCCCAAAAAGGCACACGGCACCTTCACTACCCAGCAAGCCAACCAGCTCACAAACGGGAGACTCTTAGATGCCTGCAGAATATGCACTGGAAGTGAATTTTGAATTCATGTCAAGCACTGGCACGAGGAAGTCGCTCCTAAAAAGCTGTGCTCAATCAGGGAATAGATACACCTCGTGGCCTTGCATCCAATCAGCACTGCCTGGCTGACACGAATCTCAATTAGTCACAGCGAAGCTCGCAGCAAACGTTAGACGAGCATTTGCTAAGCTGGAAGGCTTTCACTCAAAACCTGTGGCATGGAGGAACATGGAGGAACATGTTGTCGCTAGAAATTATCGCCAGCCTAAATGGGTAAGAAAGACAGAGTCTGTAAGGGCTTCCCAGAAAGTGGATTTTAACTTGAAAATATTAGAAGAGTGCAATGAAACACGAAGCCCAGCTCCTGACATCCACTGAAGGACAACCCCACCAGCAGGGAGGTCAGATGGGGAGGCCATGCTCTTCTTGTGGCCTCAGAGGAGCTTGCACCCCCCTGAAAAGCACCTCCCTTCTCTTCACTGAAGACAAACTTCTTTGCAAAGTCATTTTTGCTTTGCAAAGGGAATGTGCCACTTGCTCAGGCTGCCAGGACCGGAGCCTTCCTGGCGGCAGCCTTCATCTACCCTGTCACAGACCAAACTGGAGGTGGCAGACGAGGCCTCATCACCAGGCCAGGTTATGTATGTGTCCCACAAGATGTGCTGCAGGACAGCATTCCTGCTTCCCACTTTGTGGGTTTTCCCTAATGTGCTGTTTGCAAAAGTGTGGGAAAAAGCTACTGGAAGGGCATTATCACGGCCAAGGATTCCTCTCAGCCCCTGGGGCTTGCCCTAGAGAGATGTCTTGAGGGATTTGTGATAAACACAAACTTTCCCTTTCCTCATGACCAAGGCCTTTAAATGACTTGCTGCTGCTGAGAGCAAAAGAGGACATTTTTCAGTCTGTCTGGTTCTCTGTTTCTTTAAATTGCCTCCCAAGTCTCACTTCACCAAAAATCAATGCAACACCCAGGATGCAGGTGCAGCCAAAGCCAAGCTGCCCATGGCTCTGCTGTGGTGCTCATGGCCATGGTCATGGCCAGCTGCTAACAATTAAAGCTGCTAATTAATTAAATTAATCAATATTATTAATTAGATAAAATAAACCTAGAGCAAAAGCACCAGTTAAAGCTAAACTGGGATCCCACCCCATAGGACCTACAGTGGTGGGCTGTAGCACTAACTAGCAGTGGTTGCCCTCAGTCTGAGCCTCCTCTTCCTCCTTGTCCAACTCAAAAGCAGGTGGGTATAGAGCAAGCTGGATTATTTTTATTTTTTAGTGATTTCTTTTTCTTCCTCTTTAGGAAAGAAAAAATATGTAGAGGTTTTTTGTTTGTTTGCTTTTCCTTTCCTCTGGATTGCTATTGTTTCTGTGGGAAGCTCACACTCTGACTTCTCTTCTGTAGCATTTTTCCTATTGCTCACTTTCCAGCTACAAACCTCTCTATCACCAAAAGCAGTTTTTGCTATAATGAACTGCTTCCCCCTGTTTCTCCTGAGTTTTGCCTAGGGGGGAGGGGGGAAGCTTATGTCTGTCTGTGGAGTCACTCTCTCCTCAGCCCATTTGGGATATCCTGCGCGTTTTTAAACCAGCCTGCGTTGTATCTGTAGTCTGAATAATTGGCTGTAGGAAGATATACATCCCTGGGTAAGGACTGAGGAGGCTCCCAAGGGGCTTGCTATTCATCACCATGCTGCCAAACCCACCAGCTAGTTAGCTTTTACATATCAGGTTTACAGCGCATTGCTCCATTTATTTTATTTATTTTCTTTTTATCTTGTTTTCCCCCCATTGCTGAAGCATTCGGTATGTAGGATCAAAATGTATAAAAGGAACGTGTCCCCTCATTGCTTCCTCTTTTCCAACTCACCAGGGCAGAATACAAAAACCAAGAGAAAGCATTTTATATTCCCCCATCTATTACAGTTGCAAGCAAAAATGTGCTGTTGCACACAAACGCACCCTCCTCAGTTTATAACAGCTCTTCTTAAATAATCCTAGCCAGTTTATTAAGCCTGACCTTCTCTTTTCCTGGAATCATAAGGCTTGGCTCTATTCAGGCTGTCCTTTTCCAGGAGATTCCCCATTTGAGCACTCAAAATGCTTTGTGTCTCTCCTCACACACAGCACTAAAAGGACTGGAACACAATCGCTGTTTACCCAGCCTATTTTTGCAAGTGCAAGGTCTACAAAGCTACTTCTTACTTCACTGGGATTTTAAAGCAAGGGAAGAAGGGATATCGAAGCTGCAAGTTTTTGTAACAAACAAAAATAATGCAAACTTCATTTCCTGCCTTGTTGCGTTACGCTCTCTGTGTGCTAATACCCTCAGAAGCAGGGTGGTTCAGTGCTTTTCCAAGTCCCTTTATTTTCAGTCTAGTTTTTATTGTTGCTTATTGCTACCACATCTGTGTTCATCACAGGAGGGAATGTCACTTGGAAATGTGAGGCTGGGGATCTGCTGGGCCACGGAGTGCTCCTTTGGATGAGTAACTCCCTCTGAGACTTCCCATGGGCATGAAATGAGGCACTCATTTTACTTAAGAGTTTAAAGATCGTTGCTTGAGAGCATGATATCAACACAGACTATCAGTAAAGAGAAGTCAAAAAAAATCATGTGTTTTTAGATAAATTTCCCTTCAAGAGATTGTTGGGCCATTAAAACAAAAGGATGGTGATAAAGTTTGTGTGTGTGTCCAGATAAATTACCGATGGATCAAAGTATCAGCAGAGAAAAGGATTTCTTATTCCCAGGCTTGAGCACAATATGCATGCAGAGGTGTCTCCCTGCCCTAACAGGAAAAAGAAGCTTGAAAGGACAAGCCACCTGAGATACTTTGACCTGAGGGCCCTGAATTTAACTAACCTTTGAGACATTCAGCCAACTGCTCATTTTTTCCAAAGACCTTTTACAATAGCAGCACAGAAGAAAGAAGTTGGAAAAAATCAGTCTTCTTGGCTGGAAACTAACCTTGCTTTAACTGAGGATCAACTACTACCTTCTTAAAAACATACATTACCAAGGTTATTTTACTTTTTGACAGGCTTTCAAGATAGGCCTTCAAAAGCCTGCTTTTACCATCAGCGGCTCACCAGGCCTGGCAAGAGCACGTTAAACGCTGCTGCACTGCAATCACCAGGCGGGGAGCCATGCCAAGTTTTGCTCGATTTTTAATTTAGCTCTTCTGTAGGAGTCTCAGAAAGCCCTCTGGTCTTCATGGCCCTTCACTTAGCTGCAGGAAAACCTCCTGTTCTGCACTCGAAGCTAGTTACTGTGGTCAGTGCTGGAACAGCTGACACCGAGCGATCTGCAAGTGATGCCAGTAAGTTGTGCACATTGAGGGAAATGCCCCCATCCTTTGAGGAACCTGAGATACACTGGTAGAGAGATGCTGAGAAGGAGGGAAAACATCCTGTGTGCTACCCTGATACAAGGTTTGCTGTCATCTTCTGTGACTTCGGTGACTTGTGGGTGGGCAAGTCCTTGAAAACCTTCGGGCAGAGAACTGATTTCTGCATCTTGCTTGATGCTTTCCTGAAGGACACAGGATGCTTCAGATCTGGCTTGGGTGTACAGCAGGTGTGCTGAGGGACAGGGTCCAAGCATGGCCAAGCATTGTGGCCTATGGCTTGAGTTTTGGCAGCAGCGCATGGATTTTGTCAGGGGGAGGCACAGGAGGAGCACACCCTTAAGAAAGCCGGTCATGAGTGGTGGTGAAAGGCCTAGAGGGCAAGATGTATGAAGAGGGGCTCAGGCCCCTGGGTTTGTTCAGCTCTGAGCAGAGCAGGCTGAGGGGAGGCCTCATGGCGGCCTGCAGCTCCCTCACAAGGGGAGCGGAGGGTCAAGCGCTGAGTTCTGCTCTCTGGGGACAGCGACAGGACCCGAGGGCACGGCATGGAGCTGGGACAGGGGAGGGTCAGGCTGGGGGTTAGGGAAAGGGTCTGCACCCAGAGGGTGCTCGGGCACTGGGACAGACTTCCAGGGAAAGGGTCAAGGCACTGAGCCTGTCAGAGTTCAAGGAGAACTTGGACAATGCTCTCAGACACATGGGCTGATTTTGGGGTTGTCCTGTGTGGAATGAGGAGCTGGACTGCATGATCCCTGTAGATCCCTTCCAACTCAGGATATGCTGTGAAATACTCCCACAGTGCAGTATCACTTGCACTTCACAGTGCTAGAGGCCAACAGAAGCAGGGCACTGCGCTCTGGGTCATCAAGGCACTTTGCTTTTGGTGCAACTCAGCAAAATTACTGCATCAAGCATCCTAACATCCAACGCTATGGACTCTATTATCCCACAGATCCACCTTTGGCAGCATGTTTACCTCAGCCAGTGCGTGGTTGCTTCATCAATCACATAATGGACAGAGCTGCTACAGAGTCTGTCCACACAAAGCCAGGGCAATGGGAGGTCTGCTCTAAGGGGATTAGAGGGGGATCTCTGCTTAATTAGTCTAAGAGGGCTGATCTCAAACATTTCTTACACAGAGTAAAAAGAGCGACCTGGTGATCTTTGGATCAGTCAATTACTGCATACACCACAAGGTGTGATACAGACAGCTCTGGCTAAGACTCGCCCATGCAGAAGAAATGTGGTAGTCTGAAAGTAGTTTAGGCCCATAGTGATGTGTGGCTGGTCAGGAGTGATTATTCAGTGTACACTGTTCTGCAGTTTGTGATGGACACCTCACACCCAGCCCTCCTCTGTGATGGACAGCACCTGAAGGATGGAGAGCAGCTCAGGGTTGTAAGGAAGATGCAGGTTTAGGTGATTACATAGGCAATTAAAATAGCTGTGTATTTCTAAACTTATTAAGTCCCAGCTGTGGTCTGCAGCAAAGCTTTGCTAAAGACGGTGAATCTAGCAGCTGCTGCAATGCTAATCCAGCTTTCTTGGTGCTCGCAGCACCACTGTTGGAGGGTGCCACTCATCACCCAGCACAATTACTGTGTGGTAGACATCAGTTGTTAATGCATTTCTTTGCAGGGAGACTTGCATGTGGAAAAGACAATTTTATTACCACCCTTAAGCCCAGTGAAAACCTGCTTTCATAATCTTTCTATACTCGATCAGAGATCTTTATGGATAATTTTGATATTGCCATCCAAAGTCAATGAGCAGTCAGAAACCCCTGTAAGCCTACCCCTTTCTTTCCTCTTTATTCAAATTTATAGGTGACAAACAGTAGCAGAAACTTTGTTGCAGATACCAGGATGAGGAAATGGGAATAAGCTTTATTTTCTATATTGTTTGTTTGGTTTTTATTTTTTATTTTTATTTTTTGGTGGTGCGGGTATTTTTTTAAATTTTAGACCAAGATGCCAAAAATAAGAAAAAATGGAAAATCTTAACAGGAGACAGCATTACAAACTTTTCCAAAAGAGGGGTCTTCAGTTCTTGGAAAACATTGCCATTTATAAGCAAGCAAGCTCTATGTATAGTTTCAGTGATCCATAGGCTCTCTGTTCATTTCTGAGAGCAGGGGATAAGCAGTTTCTGCCATCAGCGTTTGCTTCCAGAACAATTTGCTTAAGCGTGGCTGCGAAGTGCAAAGTCCAGACAAGAAATAAAAAGAAAAAAAAAAAAGTGAATGTATAGGGGAAGAAGGGAAGAATGTCTCTTCTAATTGAAAAAAGTTGTTTTCCACATAGGGAAAAAAAGCTGAACCCGGGAAAAAGATGCTCATCCAGTGGCAGAGGTAGCCCTGTTGCTATTCTTTCTCTATACTGACAAATATGATGTTTTTGCCATTTTTTTTCTAGACAACCCAAAGAGCTCTAAGACTGGAGTTGCCACCGCTTGATGGGGAGAAAATATTATTACTCTTCAGACTTTCTGTAAATGTGAAAAGTGAACCAGAAAATAAGCATTTTGATTTAGATCTGAAGCAGACATGAAAGCCCCCTCCCCAGTTATCTCAAAGTGTGTCTCCAAGTGGATGTTGTCCTCCTGAGTGAAGGATGCCCACCTGATGGATCAACTCCCTCTTTAAAGGCAGAAATCAGGGATAATCTGAGTAAACCATCATGCATAGTGGAGCAAGTAAACAACATGCTGCAAGTGCACGCCCACACTTAATGGTCTTTAACTGTTTGAGTAAGCAAGTTCCCAGAAATAACTGCAAATACCACCTTCATCAAGAAAGGGTGCTTGTGTTTATCTTATGAGAAGTTGCCACCTCTTAGGAAGACTTCTGGAAAATCTTGAATCTTCACAGCTGCATCTTTCCCTGGTAAATTAAGCAGAACCAGCAGAGGTTTTATCTCCTTCCATCTTAAAACACAAACCGTAATAGAAAATCAACAAGGTCACCCTCCCTGGAACAAATCTACAGTAGAGCCACACAGGAAACAATGTGAACTTCAGCTAAAATTGACTGAGAGAAACACACAGGCCTTTACAGACTCCTACCCCATTACAGCAGCACCAGCACTACTCCTGAGGCTTTGTGGGGAATTTGAGAAGAGCGTTGCTTCATTTTGCATTGGAAGTCCTCATTCGTTCACTTGCTATCAGTCAGACACTTGTGTGTCATCCTTTCTGCTTTGCAGAACCCCATCTTCTTTGATTGATCAATTACTTGTGTTCCCGTAATCAAAATCTCATACGGAAATACTGTAAAGGTTAATTTATCATTGCCTTAATTTAAGAGAGCAAGACTTAATTTAGGAGAGCAAAAGCCGTTTGAAAGCTTTTCCTGTCCTAGGGTTGGTCATGAGCCACGAGGCAGGTTATGTTCGCATCCTCAGACTAGGCCTCTACCCCTGGGGCTAGTGAAGTCCACCCCCAAACCTTTCCTAGGGGACCTCACTGTCAGCAAGCCCAATTTCTGCTTCTTCAGCAAGATACGTTAAGATGTATGGCTGGGAATCCTCCCTGCTGAACGGTGTCATCCTACTCTTTCCCACTCTATTTCTCAGCTCCCACCCACTGCATATAAATACATACCGCCCTCCCTAGCAGCTTCTCTGCAGATCCTTCATCCCAGCTAGTACGAGGCCGCCTGCTCCTTGCCTTCAATCCTTCCCTCACTCTTCCTCCAAGGAGAAGCAGCTTTATGCTACCAGCAGCAGAAAGACTTGCGACATCGCTTGCTCCAAGCACTGAAAAAGAGTGGGAAGAAATTGCTTCGCTCAGCAGTTTCCATTCCAGGATGAACGCTCACATGCACTGTGCAAGGTGCCTTGCGCCCAGAAGTTACTATAAATGAACTACAAAGGGCCAAAAGCATTGCCTGTGGCAGCTGAAGACTCTGGATGCCAACTTCTAACTTGCTTTGTACTGACTAAAGTGTACCCCACCCCCTCAGCAGCTTATAAATATGTCCCAAAACAGTGGTTTTAGGGTAATTTCCCTATGGTTCAAACCAGAAAGGTGCCAGATCTTGAACTATTTTAAAGAATTTTGCATATGCAGAATGATGCATCTTCCTTTGTTTTATCCTGAGAAACAACTGAACTATTTTACTTAATATACTGGATTACAGCATTTTTATTAATTTTTTTTTGGTATCTTCTCAGCTGTAGGAGGTGTGTTTTATTTTTCTAAACTGTTATACAACAGGAAAGATAAGGTGACACGTCTCAGGTATTTGAGGATAACATTTTTCCTTTGGTTATTGAACTGTACAAGGACTCTACAAGAATGAAAAATCCATTTATGTAGAATATTTCCCATTACTGTATCAAGACAGCTTTATCTCTCTTTCAGATAGAAGAAATTTCTTGTAGAATGCTGCTTTTTGAGAT
The DNA here is from genome assembly GCF_964035555.1 of Netta rufina. Taxonomy (NCBI): domain Eukaryota; kingdom Metazoa; phylum Chordata; class Aves; order Anseriformes; family Anatidae; genus Netta; species Netta rufina. The sequence goes on along the minus strand of NC_140123.1, from coordinate 55,001,163 downwards.
CCAATTCTCTGATTTAGCTGCCGTTACATTACTGTGTTAGTGCAGGAATACTTACAGACTTGGTCAGCCATACAGGCTGTACTTCTCCCCTTGTGCTTACCACTCTCTCCATCGACCTTCATTATTAACAATCTTTCAGCTGTATGTGTTCACCTCCAGGCAGATCCATCTCCGCTCCCATCCAACCACCTCACTTTTCCATCCTTCAGCAGGATTCCTCTGTGGCTGCAGGACCTCAGACGCGCTCCTTGGAAGAGCAGGCAGGCATCTTACATGGTTGCCTTCACACGTGGGCACCGTACCGTGGAAAGTTTGCAATAAATTCTCAGTGATCCCCAAGCTGTTTCATATTCAAGTCAAACCGAAACGTGCATGCTTGTAAGTACACAGAAAAAAACACCACCTCTATCAGAGCAGGATGAAGATTTGCTGTTTTAGTGATTCCAGTACCGCACGGTGTCTGGTTCACAGGAATATTGCTCCCCTGCCACCCACTTGCAACCCAGCCTCTGAACGCAGCCTCCCGTCTGAAAGTCAGCGTGGGCTGTGCCTGCTCCGTGCCCAGACAGAGCTAGAGGAACGCCAGTTCCTGCTTCCACGCCGTGTTGGTTTCGCTAGGCAAATAGGCACAAAGTCTAGCAAAGCTTGCACAGCAACAGCTCTGAAGGCTGCTAGGCAGTCCAGCCACTCAGACAGGGCTTTTATGGTCATTCTTCAAGCAAAAGTGCTGTTTAAAAATGTTAAGAGGCCACATGATGAACGTAATGCGGGAGCTGAGGCAAAGAAAAAAATAAAAAAATCTTAGCACTATGTTAAACTCACGCAGTACTTTCTATCTGCAGTGTGAGAAGACAGAAAGTAGTGCAGCTAGATCCAGTAAGACTGATACCTGTGCAAGATAGATAAGACATTTATTTCCACTCAAAACATTTTACAAACCTTTCGCAGAGGCAGCTAGCTTCCTGCACAAGCTAAAAGTAAAAAAATGAAATAAAGAGGATTCAGGGAAGACATAAAAGTAAAACGTTCAAAGATTTCTAGTTGTGTTTGTAAAGAGCATGTTTCACCAACTTTTTTTGAACTCTTTAGAAGAGCCCAATGAATTCCTGTTGTCTCCGTATAAGTATCTTCTTGGGCAAAAAGAAAAAATATTAATAAATGAGCAGTATGGCAAGAACCCGTCCACGCAAGCTCCCCTGGAACTGTTTCACAGAATGAATTGGCGTATCAGAAGCACAAAAACAGCAGTGTGTGCCAGCCCTCTATACTATCCATAGAACCAGGAGCTTTTAAGATGTGCCAGTCTCAGGCTTCGCGTTCCTTATGGCACGCATGACATGAAAGCAAGAGAGCATCAAGCACCCATCATTACTGAGAACAGCGTATTTTAGTGATACTGGCATGACCAAAATGTAACTGCTGATCAATGCCAATTAGCTAGAATAATCCTGTTAGCATTAGCTCAACTGTTCATTTATCTCTGCAATGCTAATTGTGTTTGAAGTTCTTTCTAACGCTGACTCCTTTTGTACTGCAATGAAAGCCTGCAAAAACACTCATCAATTGAACAGCTGATATAGGGAACGATCCCTTTTGTAACCCTTTGTAATCCTCAGTGTTATAAAAGTACCACTGGATATTGATTGTATCATATATTGACCAAGTTCATGCATTGTTTTAATCTGTTTTACAGGAACTATCATCCTTCTGCCATAACAAGATATGTATCTTATCAAATACCAAGTCTTGATGATTGTTGTGAGTGTATATTCCTCTAAGAAAACAAACAAGAAAACCCCAAACCTTTGCTTTGGTTCATTATCAAGCATTAACTTAAATCACAACATGCATCCATCTGTTAAAATGAAAATATATCCTTTCTTATTGCTTCTTAATTTGTACTAGAAGAGCATTTTGGCAAAAAAATGCTACGCTGAATCCCCGAATAATTGACAGCATGTTTGAAATGACTGGGCAGCTCTTGTTATTAGCTTTGGATGAACTTTATGACCAAACCAAAATGGACGGTACAGAAAATCCAAGGGCAGTTTCATTAAATAAATTTATTTGTTAAAATAATTTAACTCCAAATACAACTGCTGAGTTTGCATTGAGTTCTATGTACAATTCTTGTTTTATTTGAAACATCAAGGTTTAAACAACTGACATTGTTACAAAACAAACTGTTGCCCCATTTTATGTTGCCAGTTGTATTAGAGCTCAACAATTATCTGTGAAATACATTAATTCACCTCTGGGAAACTCCAAATCAACAGCGTTACGCCTGGTTCCAGCACCCACTTCAGTCTTTCTTCAAACCCTGATCAAGAATTAACAGATGCACAACAATGCAGATAAAGCCTCCTGCAGTTGTCCAACGTTTGCTTTTGTCGCGGAGTTTCACAATTAAAGCCTAGCCAGTGCTTGGACAGCACACTGGCAAAAAAATAAAAATAAAAATAAAAAAATAAAAAACAAACATGCACAACCCCCCCCAACCAAATGGCTGACATCTTTAGGCAACATTCTATACAGGAAAGCAAATACCAGTAGTTTTCCCACAGAAAAGTAATGGCAACTGTAGCACTGGGGTTAGGGAGAGGCTAGATCCAGAACAGAAGTCATCAAATTGGTTTGATGCTTTGAAGGGGGGGGCGAAAACCAACAACAACAACAAAAGCAACCACGTGTAATACTCGAGATCTGATTCCCGTTTTGTTTGTTTGCTTGGACCAGTTTCTTGTGTGCATTTTTAAGGGAAAGAGGAAACAGTTGCTATCACTATCATCGCTTAAAAGAATAAAAGTTGCAACGTTATATATATATCAAAACAAAACAAAACAAAACAACAAAACCACAATAAAACAGGAGAAATGCTGTCTTTGTAGAAAAGGACAAAGCTCTACAAGAACAGCCAAAGGAAAAAGCGGGTCTTTGGAACAAATCATAACGTTTTAAGGCATGTTATAAGAAACTTTCCAATACTATAATTGGTAATCCGATCAGGGCACAAATTAAACACCGACCAATGACTCCCACGGGGCGGCCACAAAAGCGCCGTGTGGCTCACTCAGCTGCGTTTCTGCTACCCCTGGATTTTGGAAAAAATCTCTTGTCAAGTGCAACTGTCATTGATTCAAGCTCCACTACCTTCACGTTAGTGGAAATACAAATAGTGCATAACTACTTCCTCGGAATTACACAAAAAAAAAAAAAAAAACACAACACTTACCCTTTTCCCCCCCGCAGTACGGTACGGTGGCAAACACAGCCTAGGTTCTTGAAGACGTGAAAGTGTACTGAAAAAAGCAAGACTGGGAAAATATCGTCACTGATATTTTCTGTAAGGAATTGTACTGTGCCATTTTTCCTGCGTTAGATCCGTTTCACAATATGAACTCCACGTATTGTACTTTATGCCATTTTGTGGTCAATTAACAATTTCCAAGGTAAGATTTTTAATACCTCCGTAAATAATGTTGCATAACGTGCACTTTGCACTTCCAATTAAGCAGTTTTGATTTTTTTTTTTGAGTGCTTATACAGTGGATCTCACGCCGACAAGCTATTTGGCAATTTGTGCTGCTCAATAATCCATTTCCCAGTCTAGATTTCCTAAAACCTGTCCCTAAGCAAGACTTCAGCTGTTGAATTGATCTTGCTTAAGCACAGTGGCTGCCACGGCGGGCGGGGGGGAAGAGAACATTCATACCATCTAGTTTAGGCATAGAAGCTGTGGACCCAAACTAAAAGCCTACGTTTGCTATATAGTCAATGGAAAGAGGTAGGTGCCTCTAGGAGGGCGATTCGGAGCACCCCAAAACGGGCATTCAGATGCCAGAAATAAATGGTGTGAATACCTCTCGAAGAGAAAGAACAAAGCGCGGTAACAAAAGCTCCGTAAGGTAGACATTGGGGGGGGGGGTAGGGGAGGGAAAAGGGCTACATGAACTTTCGAGTAAGGCGTCATTTTGTGTGACATCTAATGCCCTTCCAGACGTTGGCGGTGGAAAGGTTTTGAAAGATTAAGGGCAGAGATGGCCAGTTCTCTTCCGTCAACATGATCTCCTTTGTTCACCATCCACCGAACTACAAGTTAAAACGTTAAGAACACGTATGACAAATCTGCAAAGCGTGTTGCACTTCAGTTTCCTGTGTAGAAGATGAGAGCATTTTAGGCAGTTCTGCAGATGGAGGCAAAACTCTCGAACCTAACTCCAATTACAGCATTTCTAAGGGCCATATACACACACACGTACACACTCAACACACACGCACACCCCAGCACCCCTGTTTGCACTCGTTGAAACACAAGGAACTACACTGTTACTGCACAAGATTGAAAAACTAATGAATGCATGGTGTTATTTAGACCACAGGCTCAGTGACTGTATTTTTATGGCCAATTTTACCTATAAAAGATCCAGCTCAAGACAATCTCTCCAGCATTTAAAATCTAAACATTGTGATTGAAAACTTTTCTATACTTTGATTGTAAGACTTCAGAATAGGTATTTCTGTGCCATTAGTCATGCAAATGATAAATACTTCACTGCTATGAAACTAGCAAGCCAGAGCTCGAGCATCCTTTCAAAATAAAACATTTGCTCCCACCATTTAACACTCCAATAATTGGGGAAACCTTTGAATAGTGTGTCAGGCAATTAAAGAGCCATTTCCACGCTCACCTAAGGAATTATAACTGCAACTATTTCACCTCTGAACCAAATGATTTCAGGTGGTTATCCAATTTGCGTTTTCAATATTAAAGCTACGAAAGAGCAAACGTGATTTTCAAAGGTTAGTTAGGGATCACACCAGAGAACATAGCCCTTCAAGGCAAGAAAAACTGTTGTCTTCAACAAACTTAAAAATGCAGGATGTTCATACTGTCCCATGAGGTTTCTGCAGAAGGGAACATATGGATGCAACATGGCTTAATTTTCCTTACAAGATGGTACTAGTTAAACTATTAAAGTGTTCCTTGTTAGTAAGGCTCAGCAATTTTTTTCATCACAGTTGCTTCCTCCTGGTTCAGTAAAGTGATAAATAAAGATGCTTCCTGCTTTGTAAACAGAGGGTTTGTTTGGCTTTTTGCAGACCAAAACCTGAAGCGATCCTCCATTTCTGAGCAGCAAAACAAAAGATTCAAAACATTCCCATGCCGTACTGCTTCTTCACCTGCCACTTCTTTTCGGATCTTGCCTCTCGTTTCACACACCGATGGCAATGTCTTCTGTTTCAAGATGTGGGATAAAGTGTTGAAATAATAGCATCACTTTTTGAAAAAAATCCGAACTTATATAGGTCTCTGGTAACCTCTTCCTCTAACACTGTCAGAAGTTCAGGTGAAATCAACACATTTGACTGAACAAACTTGGCCACAAGTGATAGCGCACACCTGAAGCACAGCGATTTGAAAGACTTGGCTCTCCTTTTGCGCTCCTGCTAGATGCCAATGGTCTTCAGAGATAATTTTCTCCACTGCTTCTGTTTCCCATTTCCAAAGGGTTTCTAACTTCCTCGGAAACGGTGGCTGTTGTTGCCGTGTGACGTGACAACGCGCGTACGCTCAACTGGAATGACCCTGTAGGTCAACTGGCTATGCCATAAAACTGCAGGTGCTCAAAGGGAAAAACGGGTGAGATGTGGTCATTTAACCCAATTATATATCCAGAGTCAGTGATTGACTTCCAATGCTCAGCTCTGAGTTAATGATGCTACTTCACTACAGATGTATTTCAAGTGACCCACAAACCAGGAAGTGAAGTAGACAGTTTTACCACCTTACAAAATTTCTGCAAATCAAGTCCAGGTTAGGTCATTTTTAATGCTATTGTATATTACATGCAGAACAGCATGGATCATCTTTGTCTGGCTGTGCTGCATAGTTCATTTGTCTAACAATTTCCGCAAAGAGCTCATCCACCATTGTTTTACTTTTAGCAGAGGTCTCCATAAAAGGGCAGCCCCATTCTTCGGCTAAGGCTCTGCCTTCGTTCGACGACACTTCTCGCTCGCTTTCCAGGTCCACTTTATTACCAACCAGAATTACTGGCACTTTCTCATACCTGCAGTTAAAAAAACACAACCAAACAAAAAGAAAGCAGCAATCATTATATTTCAAAAGATACAACATTTGAAGATGCAAACACCTATTTACGAACAGTATAGGCCCAACAAGAAAGGCGTTTGGACAATGTGAACGCTCTACGTTGGAAAAAAATGCTTTGCATGTTTTGCACCATTTGTTGCCCGTCTCTTTCCCCCAAAACTTCCTTAAAATTCAAGAGAGTTCTTCCTCCTCTGAATGTTCTTCATCACCAGGAAACCTGCCCACTATTAGCTTTTCTACATTGTTAATCTCAGTTAGGGCACAAGAACAGGACCGTGGTACTACCCTCTCTCCGACATTACATCTTCCTTCTCCCTGAACAGGTTTCATGTTGCATTTCTCGCTTGCGATAAGGAAGATGCATCACTCCCCCTTTTCAAAGGTACATCTACCTTCAGTTAATGCACATGGAAATCTCGGGTGAACAATAAATGGGAGAACTCCAAAGTGCCAGTAAATTCATTTGGAATTCCAGGCAGCCCCCTACAAGTCCTGTCTACACACAGAAGTATTATATAAAAACAGGCATTAGCTAACGCAGAAGATACAGCTTTTCCCTGCAGCATTCACATCATTATATGAGTTACACAAGCTGAAAAGAAAATTAAGTACCAGGCAATGCTATCACAGTTCTGCTTCATCACCAACTTGGACAACACAACAGATCATATAAGCTTTGAAGGAATTTATTACTTTGAACCTCTTTGTGAGGGGATCCTTGCCATTTTTATTATTAATATTATTTTAATTAAAATGCCTGTCTTGTTTTTTTCTTCTTTTTTTTTCTTTTCTTTCCCTCCCCCACCCCCCCCCATCCTCACATGCATAAAACCCTTCTTTAAACATGGATCTCAGCAAGTCTTTAGTCAGGTTTTAAATTTACATATTTGACACAACAGAGAAGAAAACACTGGGCCTATTTCCAAAATGCTTTTACACTGGTTTTCTCATAAAAGCAACGAGGACTAAGAGAAAAAAAGATTATGGTTTTTAACACTTGAACTAAACTAACATCTAAGAGAAACAAGATGGTTGGTTCCCTCCTAATTTAAACCTCATTTTCTACTTTGTATTAGCTCAGCAGTGCTGTTCTGAGTCAAACAATTTGAGCCAAGACATTCATTGTTAACAAGTGCAGCAGTTTAAGATGTTACTGTCCTAAAGCCACCTATAATGACTTATTTATCCCTCTCTTCTTTCTGCCTCCCAGGCAGGGCAGCAGAGCGGAGCTGGTGCATGTGGTTCCACAGCTTGGTGTGACCCAGCAATGGTGATGAAATCCAGCTGTCGAGACTCTGCACAGAAACAGGGAATCTACGTGTTCCTGTCGACTCGATCTCAGAGTTAAAGGAGAAAAGTATGAGAACTTCTCACCCCAACTCAGTATCTGAAATTGGTCCAACTATGGCATAAGATGCACGTGAAATTCTAAGCTTTATAATGTCTCTTCTCCGAGAACATCACTTAATCCAGAGTCTAAGGCTGTGGTCAGGAACTGTAGAGGATTCCCCTCACTTTTTCACCATTTATCCTATCCTCGTTTATGACCTGAACAGCCGCAATCCATTTCTGACTCTCTAGATGCACAGTATTTAGCACAATGATACCTTTGGAACTCTTACAAGAGCTAAGTTGCCATTAATTAAATACCAAAATACACACAAGCATCTTGAAATCTGTCCTCCTGCGTTTCAGCACATGATGGCATAGTCTTTAATTACATAAGATGGATGGTGTTGAACAGATAAGACAGCAATTCAGTATTTTTTTTAATCTTTACTATCCACGTGCATGTGTCTTATTTTATTTGCTGTACAGCATTAAAAACCTTTAATGGAAGTGGAAACAGCTGCACCTTCACTATATGTCTTGAATATCTGAGGGCCCCAAATGCGAACCTTTTTCTTCCAGCTTCCATAGATACTCTCTCTCTTCTCAATTTTACAAGTGGGAAAACGTGAGAAATTCAGAGTAGTCGCTTGAGAAGCATTCAGCAAAGAAGTAGCTGAGCCAGAATTAAAACACAGGATCACCTCTCTTCTTGTTCTGCAAGATCACTTCAATTTGTTGAGAAACACAGAGGGAAGAAAAGCCCACACACTTGTTGCAGATTTACAGATAGTTCAAATAAAACATGTTAGTGCTTTGAATGGTTTGAGAACCCTAGAAAAGCTGTGCAACTAAATATCCAAGGATATTCAGTTTTCTATGAGTGCTTAGCATCTGGGAAGTAGGGGGACAGAAATTATGAAGCTTCATGCTAGATGACAAAAGAGGAATTGATGAGCTGATGGGATAGATATAAAAAACTTAACTGAATTTATCTGCACAGGACTATCTAAGAACTATTACATGGAACAGATTGAATCACCTTTCTGTATTGCTTTTTTTTCCCTTGCCTTCAGGGCTTGTGTTTGCCCTATTCACTACCTACCTTCACTGTGTAACATGAGATGAGAATCCTACAGTCAACAGCCGTATTTACCTCATAATCTGGATTTATCTGATGACCACTATGTAACATTGAGTTGTACGAAAAATGTTTCTGCAAAACCCTCACGTTGTTTTACTCAAATACTTCCTCAAAGGGCAAAAATAAGGTTGCTCTTGCAAAACACACATCTGTATTACCTCACCTTTGAACAGTCAAATTTACAGAGCAACTACTTTATGTGAAGTATACGTATATTTTAAAAGGTACACTGAATGTATTAATTCTGATTATATTCTGGTTTTATACATATATATACACAATGTATACGTATATTTTGTATGAAAAGAGTCTTTACCTGTCTTTCTACACACAAAAGTTGTCATCCATCATCTAGATGAATGTAAACTGGAATATCACAAATAATCGGAAAACAGTCCATGGACACCAAGCAGAAGACTGGCTGCAGTGTGGGCTTATCAGCTCCAGTTCAGTATTACTCAGTATCACAGAGATGTCTGTGCCTTATATTCTTTGTAGATCAGGACGATGATGGACCACCGTGCGCTGGGCCGTGCCACACCTGACCTAGCAGGCCTCTGCAGAAGCTACGTGGCTCCATGTCAGCCCCTGCTATCTTCAAAGGCCCTACAGGTCTCTGAAGCGTACTTCCCAGCTTTAGGGTTCTGGTCACACACCGCAGAAAACCTAGAAACCCTAAAGCTGGCTATTGACTAAACGTCTCTACGAGATCTGAGGGTCAGGCTGGCTCTCCATGCTCATCTCCCAGAGCTGCCAGATTTCCTGCCTCGCTCAGCACCCAGGCAGATCTGTTTCTGCTGAGCATGGAGGAGCTCCCCGCTCCCATTCCCTCCTCACAGCGGCAGCTGATCCCACAGGAGGCTATTTCTACCTGCTCTCAGAGGTCCCCCCCCACACGACTTCGGCCTGCCCTGGTTTTGGCACACCGCTGAGGTGGTGGGCAACAGCACGGGCCCGCTGTGAGAAAGGGAGATTTGTCAGATGCGGCAGAACCATGGGATTTTAATGAAATTTGAAGGGAAGATGAACATCTATTCCCCCACAGGCTTTTCACCCTGCGGATTTCAGTGACCCAATAGGAAAACAGCTTCTTTATGAAAGGAAAAAAAATAAAATAAAGAGCTGTTATTAGGTTATCTGGCACCCGAGCAGCAATGCAGATCCTTCCCATATAACCACAAAAATCAAGCCTAGGATATCACAAATCCTTCCAAAAGCTTCAAGCTGGATCTAACCCACTCACAAACACGCTCCTGAAACAGCCAGCGTGCTTTTTATTCCATCAAATTCTGCCTCAGCTTTCAGCCAATTCTGCCTCAGCATATACCTATCAAATTGTGTATCAGCAGAGCAAGAGAGGCTAAAAACCCACTACCTATACCTGAGCCTGGAAAAAAAAAACAAACAACACAACAAAACACAACCAAATTGCTGTTGCTGCCATCCCTGGATGTGTGAGAGGGCAGCTATCCACCACGGGAGCTGTGCAGAGGTCTTGCCTTTCGGCATGGCCTGCTTCCCCCTGCCTGTCCCCATCACGGTGGAGAAAGAGCACGTTCCTGCCCCTCGTTCCTGGAGCAGAAAAATCCAATTTTCTCAGCACCGCTGAAAAGCTCCGAGCAGCGCTGATCTTTCCTAATGAAAAGGCTGAGGGCCACCTGAAAATAAGGACTGCTGCCAGTTTCCTCTGTCTCGGTGCAGTGAAGTATGTATTCCAGGGCAAACATCACAGCAGAGCTTGAAAGAAATATACTCCAATGTAGCACGGGAAGACTTGACTTTTCAGGACCTCAGGAGGAAATTTTTGCAAGACCAATTACACGTGTTTGCAGAACGTGTTTAAAGAACAAGGTACTTCACCCTGCTGAAATGATCTCACTATCTTAGGCTCCAATCTGATGGGTACAGAGCAGCGGCAGCTCCTGAAGATATAAACCTGACTGAGATCATTTACAGCCCCGTGAAGGACACCAGTGCAGAGTCAAATACCATCATATCTAGAATGTCACTCTGGCAAGATTCAGCCCTTGCTCCTTAAAAGATAACCAATATGTACTTACCAGTCTCAGATAACTTTATTCAATGCTAAAAGACTACCCTGATATCCATCTTTACAAGCTTCTGGGACCAGCAGGCCACGGTAAATCCCCCCAGTTTTCCTGAGGATGGACACCACAGCCACACAAGATCAGTAAATACACAGACTTTAAATGTTTAATGCAGCTCAGCTATGCACCGCTGACCACACAGCCTTACATGACATAGTGATAAACAGTTTCTACATTTTATCTTACCTCACATGGCACGTCCACCCGCATTTCTGTTTAGATTAATATGTATACTTTGAGTAACAGCTTAATTAACTTGTTAAACATTTAGAAAGTCTCTAGATGAATGGTATGTAAATGACCTGCAGAGATTTCTACCTCACATTTTTTCTACCTCCAGTCTTACTCAGAGAGAAAAACATGGGCAGTACAAACATCACATCTGAATTTCTTTTACATTTACAAGGTACTTTTCAGATTTCTGGTTGAAGCTGTCACTGGAGAAAGATGAAAAAGATGACATGAAGCAAAAATAGAATAAAATGAAGAATAATAAATAAAATGAAGAAAAAAAAAAAAAGAATTTAAAAATATACACCACGATGCTGATAAACAGATCTGACTCCCTTAAACTGTAGTAGAGATTGCCCCATATCCCTAGAACAGGAAAATAAATAAGTAGTGCACTGGACCAGAACAGGAGAAGACAAAAAGTGCAAAGGGGTTCCTGCTTTTTAATTCCCATTCAGGAAATGCTGCATCTTTTCTAGGATTTTTGCCTGAGCTCCATACCAGAGCAGGACATGTTGAACCAAAATGCAGAAGCTTTCTGTATAATAAAAAAAAAAAAAAAAAAAAAAAAAAAAACAAATTAAGAGAAAAAGAGATGTGTTCTTAAAGACTATTTTTATGACTACCTTAATTCCTTTTGAAGTTTATGGAAAGATGTATGGATTTCTAGCTTTATACATTAAACACTGTGACCACTGAAATGAAAGGTAATCCATGCTAACATTTCCTAATCATCAGAGGAATCTTAGGTTTGAAACCACCTTTATCTTCTTCTTTTACACACAGTTTATTCCCTCCTGCTTTTCTGAGGGTGCTTCTGACACTTTTCACAGTAGCTCAAAAAGGAAAGCCTGTAAAGTGGTAAGGATACAAGGGAAAATGATGATACAAATATTATCAGAAGGTCAGGAAAATAAGTATTCTTCACTTCAGACTTCCAAAAAATTATGGTAACAATCTTGCCAAAAGACACAGTAGAATAGTTCTGGGAAATATGAAGTACCAAAAATAGCAGTTAAATCCATTAAATTGTTTATAAATTCATATGCATCCATTACTAAACATTATTTCGTAATGCAGCTTGCAAACTTTGATTGCCTGCAGTGAAGGCTGTCTTAACTTGAAGTTTCCTCAACTAGGGAAAGAATTTATTCTGAGTTTAACTATCAAGACTGTTTCTAGCCCTTTAACACAGTTTCTTGGATATTTAATGTAAAATCCTCCATAGTTACAAATCACTTCAGCTGCAGAGAATAAGAAAAGAGACAGAGTGTTCTCCAGTCTGGTGCTGAGCCTCTCAGACACGAGGACGAGAAGAAGCAAAGCTACAGAATCATCAAGTGCAAACATGCAAGCTGAAATGTTTACTTAAAGCTTTCAATTCTTGAACCAAAGCAACGGGAGAAAAAGAGGTATCTATTCTACACTTTTATTATGTGTATATATATATACAGGCACTTCTTTACTACATTACTACCTCACCTTAAGAAATTTAGGTTGAAAGGATGTTTCACTTTTTCCAGACCCCAATTTCTTACATTTTGGTAGTTTTAAAAATAAAATTAACATTATGGGTTAAATCAACAGCATGTGCCCTGTCTGTAGGGCTCTTTTCCCTGTGGAATTCAACAAATACACACCAATGAAGATGTGCCTGTACCTGTATACATAGATCAAATGTGTCAAGAGAAATATATATATATATAAATCCAAAAATAAGTAGGTTTTTGCAAAGTTTAAACTTTCCACATTTTGCTCTTTGCAACATGAAAATTATTGCAGCTTCTCGGATAAATCCATACCTAACAGCTGTAAAACCCACACCACCATGATACAAACGAGTCATTCCAGTTTGCCAATTAATTGCATTTAATATTCAGTTTTGTAAGCTAGATTGTGTAAGGATTTAATTAGTTAAGCAACAACTCCCAACTAAAAAAAAAAAAAAAAGTCTTAAAATCGTTTTTTCTAAATGAGTAGATGTTAAAGAGCTTATTGGAAGTCCCACTGCAATTAGGTGCCTGAGTCATGAATTATTTTGCTGTACAGAACAGCGTATGGCCTAATTGCGGGACGAGGGATCTAACGTTTCATTCGAGGCTTTGACATGAACTCCCTATATAGCCTTCGGGAAACAAACTCTGCAGATGGGTAGGCTGAGGATAACTGTCCGGTTAATTGTACTTACTCATAGGACATCAAATTAAATAATAATTGTAAAATGACTTGAAGAATAATATTAGTATAATAAATAACCACCACACCACATTGCTCCTGAGAAGACTTCAGAAACTATCCTTGCTCTTGTACATGAAACCTGCTGGTAATAATCACCTCAGCTTAAATTAAATACTTTAAAGGCCAATTCAGTTCACTGGTTGTTGTAGTCCACTTACACTTTCCAGTTTGGTTTCAAGGTCTAACTGAAGTCTCGGCCAATCCTAGTTTCACTGAAATTGTCTGACAGGCTCACCTTTGGTCCTGTGCCTAGGTAGTATTAGAGGAAATAGTTGTCTTCCAACCAAAAGCCCAAGAAACAACAACAAAACCCAGTGCAATGAAGCCCTATATATACATACATACATGTTTACGTGCACACACACACAAATTCACATATGTATTCACACACACACACAAATATATTTGCTTCCCAACTGTTCCTACAAGCACTTCTTACTTTAACATGTTATTTCTTGGTAGCTTATAGCCGAGAACTTGCTAGGGACACGAATGCTGGATGATATTATCCTTTACATGTACTCAGAGGTGTACACCACCTCATAAACCTACATTCCTTTGCTGCAACAGATGATGTGTGTTATCTATGTATGAAGGGCACTGAAGAATTTTCCAGGGTACTTCCAGTCACGTCAGAGGTAAATTCTCATTTACAGAGGATTTTCCACATCTAAGATCTCACATGGGAACAGTACAATGACAACCTCCTTCCAGACGTTCAGCCTGCTTCTACGGGTCACTGCAGATAAAACCTCTGCTGGCAGCTCCATCACCTGCTTATATAGAAGAGCAAGACTACCTGAAAATTCAATAGCTTGCCAGCACGCCCCATGTGAGAAGAGATCACCATCCACTTTAACGTACCAAGCCAGTCCTAAAGAAAAATTGCTGATCTTCAAGTTCCTTGGGAGACCTTTTCCACAGCAAGTTCACAGAAGCCCATCCATGTTTAAACTGCATCCAATGGCGTTACCAGTTCCCCTCAAAGAAAGGTTCTGGCATGGGAAGAGGCAGACAAGCAGCCCTTTTTGCACTGGGATGACAACAGGGAGCCTATGACCCAAGTAACACCAGGTCTCACCCTTTCAGGCACTCGATAGCCTTTGCAAATAAAAGGTAGACCTTCACCTTAAAGAGTATCCCTTTCCCTAAGTATCTATCATTCCAATTCGTATCTAATGCTGAAATCAATTACCAACACTGAAAAGGCTTGCTGTGAACACATGCATACATGTATAGTATTTCAGTCCTTGCATCCCCTCTCTATACCACTCAAAGGTCTCATCTGATAGCAGCAATAACCATGAGCAGAAAAGGCAAGGCAAGTCGTTTTACCTGACCTTCTTCTTCGTGACTTGTTCTCTTGTTTCTGACATGATACTTCCAAAGCAGCAGGAAAAATCAGGCTGTCCTACAAACCTGAGGTTCTCACAGGTGCATCACTTTCACTTAGTTCCTGTCTCGTACTCAGTTTGTGTTGAAAGAAGTCAAGTTATCACAAAGGCTCCGAACAGATAAGGCACAGTAGGGTTGCTTAAGTACAAAGCTCTCGCTCAAAAACTGCAGAAACTCTAAAACTAACCATCTAGTTTAAAATAAATAAATAAAAGAATACAGCTACTACCTGTAGCAATGGCTCAGCATCTTGAAAATTAGGCTGCATGCTGATGTCTTTGAACTTTGTATCCATAATTGAAAATTACTCTTAATGACTGTATTAGTTTTCTGACCTTAAGTATTTTCAGGCCATATGCCACGGTAATATAGTAATGTTTATCTCAATGGGCACGACTGGATGTGTCGAGGGTTTTGGTGCATACCACATGTACAACACGCAGAAGATACTACAGTTAAAAAGAACAGAAAATACTACAGAGTCTACCACTGATATCTGATTTTTATTTTAAAGTCTTCCAGACGTAGCCACTTAGAATTAAATTTTCTACAAGGTGTCAGGGGATAAAACACATTAAGTGAGAGGAGTGCCAGCACGATGTGGGTTCAGTATCAAACCCTGCTAAAAGACTTCCTGAGTGATTTCTCACAAGTCCTTTAAACTCTGTATCTCTGTTCTCCACCTGGAAGAACTGCCATCAGCCTTCACCTCAGAGAGCCTAAGGCATGTCACCATCGTTGAGGCCTTCCATCCTTGGTCACCTGCACCCCAGCTGTTCTCAGCAACCTGCTACACAACTGCACAAACCTTCAGTTTTTCTTTACAAGCAGTCCGAACGTGTACATTAAGACAGATTCAGTGCCAATGCCAAGCTTGCCAGCAGAGATAGTAGAGCCTTTAGATGAGGTGTGCCTCAGAGCAGGAGCAAAGAACAAACACCAGAGTGGGGAGGAAGCCAGGGTTGCTACCTCACTTCAGCTGCACAGGCTGGAGCAAACAGCAGAGCTCATGGTATCTTAAAACACTGACACTGAAGGATTTGTCCTCCTCCTCGCGTCTCCATACAAAACTTGCACAAGGTCAAGAAGCCTACCTACTCCGACAACGTGGGACTGAATACAACACTTTGCAAAGGCAATAAAAAAATGCATGCAGGCCCCTTGAACATCATACAGCAAGTTTACAGAGCCTATTTTTTTCACACTTCTAATTTATGAGATCGTGACCCTAGCAGGTGCTACCATTTATCTAGCAATACACGCTTTGTCACAAGAAGCTTCTCTCAGAACTGTACCTTTTGAAATGCAAACCTTCAGATGGATTACTGTAATGTTATAAAAGGTACTGTAAACTTACTACACGAGGAAGCACTGACAAGTAGGGGGAAGGAAAGTTGCCAAATAGATTGGTACCACTTCAGATATAGCAAAGTGTATGCCTGTAGTTAGGTTAAAGAAAAACCTTTGAGACCAAAATTTTGTTAGTATCCCACCTGGAAAAGCAGAATCAACATCTAGCCCTTCTGCAAAGCACAGAATGTAGCAAGAAATGTATGTGGGTGATGGCAGGTCTACTTTCCTATAGATTTGGTCAATGCTGTACCTAAAGCTCCAGTTTTTCCTTCCGCCTAGTACTCCTTCCCTCAACCACCCTCAGATCTGTAAATCTCCAAGCTATACAAATATGTGCAACTACTCGTTTATGTTGAGGAATTGACAACCATACCTACACAACTCAAGGTAGGCGTATATCTTATCACTATGAAAGCAAAGCGACTTAATGAGATTTTACAAAATTAACTAGAGCTCCTTCCATAAGTTAATGGCGACTTCAACCTCTTTATCCTTGTTAAATCTATAGAAAGGGGAACTCATTAGTGAATACACAAAGTAAAAACTTTGGCTAGCATATTCAAATGCATAAGCCCTTTAAAAGGGTCAAAAGACCACAGTTCCCGTAAGGCCTTATTTCACTCTTCAAATTGAAAACGCTCTTATATTCCTTGAACCAACTCATAATCACTGATAAGAATCCAACTACAAAACTTATTTAAATAACTGTTCTAATAGGATTTTCTCTAGCTCGTTAAAATTACACTTTTACAGTCTTTAAGAACAGGCCTAACAATTCAAAACCTTGTTAGTAGCGTCACCTGCTTCTGAAGGATCAGAATTTAGGAACCATCATGTTGTTTGGTCCAACAAGAGCCACACAGCTTCTTCTCAGCATCAAGCTAAGAGCCTTCTCCAGTAACTCAGGGCTGCTGACATATTCCTTTAGAAATAGCTGCAGGATCACAAAATTCACAGATAGCACAGAACAGCCTGGGTTGTAAGGGACCCCAAACGATCATGAAGTCTGATTTCAAACACCTATGTCCCTGGGTAGGCTTAAATTCACCTCTGACAATTTGATTGCTACTATCTGCATCGTCTGTACAATCAGGCACTGCATGTGGCTATAAACTGCATTTCCACAGTGCCTTTTACTTATTTACTTTTAAAGAACTTGACCTTTTGCGATGAACTTAGCTCCAAGTCACCTAAAGCTTCAGAAAAAAATAAAAACTGGATTAAGCAGCAACCAACCTGGCATCAATTTCTGTTCTCCCATCAGTCCCCACGTAGAAGAAGCTCAGGCAGATGGATACCAGAGCGTATGTGACGTGGCACAGCCTGAAGAGAATTTGAGAGCCTCGCACGAAGCAGAGGCTTCCTTGTTACCCTAGTAACCACAGAATAATACAGCTTAATGTCCTTCAAGCTAATAAAAATACCCTACACTGCTTCTAAGAAAACTTTGCAAAAATGCTCTGCTGAGACAGATTTTCCTCACAACTGTAGTATTATATGACAACTCTGGGTATTATTTGTAAGATGGGCTATTTTGCAGAAACTCTAAGTGAGTGGCAACACAAGAATACCGAACCCAGAGAGGAGACAGAAATCTGACTTTTATCATTTTGTCTTTTACTTTAGAAGCAGTATTATGATTTCATATCCTTTTGATTATATTCAAGGCCTCTTTCACCAATATAAAATTTGTCTTCAGCAAAAGAAGCCCAAGAACTTCTGGGTTACAGGTCCAACTGCTTCATTAGCAGATGCTCTGGAAGCCTCTTCCCTCCTGCTGAGTTTCTACCAGAAACTCTGACTCCTGACTTGAGAAAGAAAACCATTCTGCCACGACCACAGAAAGTTGGTAGCCCTCACCTTAAAGAGTAACTTATTTAATTACCATAAGCTTGGTTTAAATAATTTGAATGTTCAGTCGGACTGCTTTGGATGAACAGAGCACCAAGAATGTTTCTTCTCCACAGTTTTCAGAAGTGGCCTCTATGTTTAACAATTCAGCTACTTAACTCCAGAAATAAAATGCACATCAGCCAGTTAACTGAAACTGTTTCCATATCTAAAGATTAATAATATATAAATTATGACCTTCCAAAAATCTTGTGGTTTTTTTTTTTGGTTTCGTTTTTTAAAAATGCTTTGGTTCACCAGGTATAAAGTAGTGCCTCCCAGCATACTACTGCTATGCTGAGAATACCAAGTATGATTAACTAATAACCTCTCTTCTATGTTGAGTATAAACCTCTGAAATAAGTTTCTCAGGAACTTATTCTTCCTACGTAAAGACAAGTACCCATTACAAAAAAATACCTCACGAATTATGTTATTCTAAATCAGCATCCTGAATATGTTGGAAGACATTGAACAAAAAGTTCAACCATCCTAGCATCCAGAACTTTCCTAGGAAAAAATTAATACCTATAAAACGATACCAGATATAAGGTATCAGGTACATAGAATAGTAAAATGTAAATACTTTCTTCCTTATGTATATCTCAAATCCAATATTTGTGTAAGTATTAAAAATGACGTCAGCCAGAATGAGGAACTTGGGCATACTCAACAGCCCAGATGTTATTTATGTTTCAACTCATGTACAAATGTTAATTTCTTTGGGTCTGGCCTAGGTTATAAAGGAATAAAAGCTGCCTTTTCCCAGACACGTTTTACTAACACGATGGACAGATGTTTTATCATCTATGAAGACAGCCCGTGGTGTCTTCCCCAGAAGAGTCAGAGCCCATGGCTGCTGGCACAGCCAGTTTGTGGGATGCTGCAGTCAAATAGGTGGTGGCTCGGTTGACAAAAAGGATGTGTTTTGCTAGCTCATGGTGAGAACTCGTGCATCTGCATGAAACGGGAAGGAAAAGAAAGAAAAGACTTTTCAGCAAAAGACCATACTGTTCAGACAGAGAGAATTTTTTTCACAGGAAAGAAAAAGAAGCCAAGCCAACCTCAACCATTTAAGATGTCACAAAGTCCGACATGGACACCACTCTCAGTATTGCTTAAATTAGTGAGGAAAATGATTACATTTATCTGAAGTGGAATCAAACAATGTGGCTTTATACTGGCTCAACTAAACTTGTTCAGAAAGTAATTTGGTGATGAAATTTTCGTCCAGGAAGGGTGGCAGTTTGTGTACTTAACACTCAAAATGGTAAGAAGTCATTTGAAAAAAGTTGGATTTCTTTTAAGAAAGAGTCTATATTTGAAGGAACCACACACCCAGTGTCCATAACACCTTCTTTGTTGAATCACTAATTGGTAACCAGAATTTCCTGAAAATAGTCCACTAATTATTTTTTCCACATTAAGTCGTCCTATGCAGAAAGGCCATTTCAATTAATATGAAGGTGTGCGTGGGGGTGTGAAGCCCAGGCTGTTCCCAGTCCTTTTAATCTAACCACGTTTCTTGCTGACAGACGAAGTCTTTCAAAGGAAGGTGTTTTGATCATCTCTGGGAGAAGAATGTAGACTTCAATTACCGGCCCAATTATCCCAGCTAGGAAGGCAATACAATTGCTTAATTTTAGAATAATAAGTGACTTTCAAGGTGAGCCTTTTCAGCTTTCATCCAAGACTGAGCTTTCCATTGTCCCCCTCCAGAAGACTGAGCTACCACGACTGTAGTCACTTTTTTTTTTTTGGAATAAAAGCCAGCTGCAGGAGAATTCAACATCTTTTCAGTTCAGTGATTTGCCACCTGTAGGTGACTTGTCCTCTTTCTTGACTGTGCTTATGTCAATGTTAAAAAAAAAAAAACACAACTTTTTATTTTGGGTATACTTCAGCCAAATACAGTTGCTACAATTGGAACAGGATAAAAAATAAATATACAACATCCTGCAATAAATGGCAAATTATATTAAGTGATCAAGTTCTTGAGAGTTCATGTAAGGAATATGGGGTAGCACTAGGGGATACATCAGTAATCCCTGCAGTACATGGCATGTATGACACCCTCCCTCCTTCTTCCTTATCCATAGCAATCCTGACCTTCTAAGTTCAAGTATCCTGACCTCAACTTTCTGCACAACTCATTTGCTTTTTCAGAACAGAGTTTTGAAATTTTGGTAGGTAAAAACAGAATTATGTGAATTTGTTTAATCAAAGAATTACGTAAGGGGAAAGAAGACAAACATTTCCATCATCAGATCAGATCATCACAATGCTAATCATGAGCTTCTTGTGACAGAATGCTTAGCAGATCAATGTATTTGAACATGTCCACTTCAGGAGGATGACTGGGGGTTTGTAACATCTCCTAGTATCAGTCACTTCCTTCCTTTGAAACGGGACCCCAGTTTTAGTTACATATTCATTCACCTCATGTGTCCCAGATAAAACCGTTACCGTTGCCCTGTAGCTGAACACTGGGGAATTACAAATGTAACTGACAGTGCAAGTGAAAAAGATGCAAAGAGCATTAGCTCCAGCCCATCAGGAGGCTGTCCGAGGACTGCATTTGCTCACTGTGGTTCTTGAAAACCACCCCAGCACAGGTGCAGAGCAAGTCCAGCAATCCTCCTGTTTGCTGAATCAGAGGTCAATGCAGAACACAAAGTGTAAGGCCTGGAGGCAGCAGGGCTATTTCCACAATAGCTGCAGATCTTTAAGTAAAAACTGGTACTTGGAGTGGTAACAGGAACAGCATTTCTTGCCAACGGTTGCTGACAGACTCATCTGATGAGCAGATTCAGCATCTGAATGTGGTTGCTATGAAATCTGGTTACAGAGAGTGCTAGAAGTAAAAGGGTTAGAGGAGGTTTGACTAAAAGCTGCTAGATGGTAAACAGATTCTTCAGGGATTTGCAGCAGCTACATAACAGCACAGTGATACTTCAGCAAGCCACGGAGGCTCCACAAACCCAGCTGGAAAGTCTATAACGTACCTAGTGCCAGATAGAGATCGTTAGATATCCATTCAAATAGCATAGGAAAAATTACGATCCAATCCATGATATTATTATTAAAGGCAGCCCAGTGTTCCTCAAACCTAATCCCATCACGACATAACCAGATGTTCACCCCACTGAAAACAGGGGGATTAGCTTCTCCACAATTTGAATAGAATTTGGGAATATCTGGATCCAGCTAAATTAGCTACATTTTCTGCAATGTGATTGAGGATCAAAGAGCAGAAGGCCATTGCTGATCTCACATGGCCAACCTATAACTACTGGAGAAGCAGATGACAGACAGCCTGCTAAGAACCCACAGCTTTTAATGTTAAGTGAGGCTGCCAATATCCAAGCTAGGGGAAATACAAAGAGACACATGTGAAGACTAGTCTACCAACTTTCCTCAGATTTTATATCTGACTTTAAAAGCTGTGGGCTCTCAACAGGCTATCTTGATATCATCTGCTGACCCAGTTTCTTCCTACTAAAGAGTCTACCATCCCTCAGACAGCTGTTTGTTCAAGGATAGCCACCCAAGTAGATTCTATTCCAAATACAGTTTATTAATCAGCAACCTGTGCATAAAACTTGCTTTTAGAGAAGGAAGACATCTGAGAATGGTTAAATATATTCTTATGGAAGCAATGAAGTTTATCCTAGTGACTGACAGTAAATCACACAGTGGAAACACAATTTTAGAAGGAGAGAAAGAACTCTTGGCTGTCCAAAGAGAAAGGCTTCCCCATTTTGCATTGGCAAGTCTCTGGATCATGGCATTCTGGGTTTATTAATACTTAAACCCAAAGAAACCTCAGCCAGGGTCCCATGCAGTTCTGAAGCGTAATAAAGCACCACAGGCTAGCTGATCAGCTTCAGGTAAAGGAACTGTCAAGCCCATGCCGTGGGCCTTATGATCATCAAGCCTCTGGTCTACTTGCTTGTCCATACTAAGAGCGATCACACAATCGTGTGGTGGAATTTCACTGCTCAAAACAATTCAAAACATGAAACAGAACTGAAAAATAAGGAGGAAAATGAGGAAAATCGTTCTGGTGGCAAGCATCGCTAGGCCTGAGGTAGGCAGCACACTAGGCCTTCAGAAGGATTTAGGCGGCCATGTCCGAGAGACTGCTCCACAGACCCGCTGCCAACCTGCTTCAGCTGCTGACAAGCCACATCTATATCAGGCTTTTTTTTTGTTAAAGCGATACAGCTGCTTTAAAACTGTGCTATCCCAGCCGAGCCATGTGCTGGAACCACAACAGGGTCACACTCCTCAGCTCTCGTGGGATTTGTAGATTAGGCACGCAGGCAGCTCAGCCCCTCGGGAGGCCTAATTCACTGAACGCTCCTCTGTGCGTCTAGGACCGTGACAATGCTAAAACACTCGATAAAAAACACAGCAGATATCACTTCCATGCAAAACCATGGGAATAAGAAGTAGTGGCAATGCTGTTTCACTCATTGGACATGCATGTTTTTCAGTCAGGGGAGTTTGTCACCTGCCTTTCCCAGAAGGTTGCCTTAACCACTATGCTACAAGCAAAGCTGAGGGAAAAAAACAACACTCTTCAACCCTCCTGTTGAAGATGAGCCACTATTAAGGCATACGTAAACACTTGAAAGTAAACTCACGATTTCCAAGGGAACAACAGAAAAAAGATGAGGTGTACAAGGTAGTATGGACAGTGACCTAAGGAAGAATACCAGGGACTGAAACCCAGAGATCCCCTGATACTGTTTATATAGAAAAGTCACTGCAAAATGCAAAATCAATATCCCAAACACTGAACAGTCACCAGAAGACTTCACTCACCCAGGTGACTGCAACATTTCAGGCAAAGCTCAACTGTTGCTCCATTACTGCACAGTGGTTCCCATTTATTCCCTCACTATCAGAATTTTTAAGTGTTTTAATTAGTGAGAGAGCCTGCCTCTGAAGAGGTGGGATACTACATGAGTAAGGAGATAGTTCGAGGAGTTTGCTGCAAGAGGACCACACACCTCAGAGCACAGCAGACTCCTAAAGCTCTTTTGCAAGAGCCACTTCCCATTTAAGTTCCTCCCTATTTCTCAATGAAAGTGAGAAAAGAGAAGGCTGAAAGTGAATGTAAAAAAAAAAAAAAAAAGGAAGGGGGGGGAAAGCATCTCCAGTGCATAGCATGTTCAGAAAATGAAAGCCAAGATTCACTGCATCCATTCTGCTTCGGACAGCATCCTGTACGCTTAGTACAAAAATGAAGCCATCCCCTCTTTGCCCCCAAGCCCCCTGCTGCATACTGAGGAGGTTATCTGTTAAAGACCCCACAGCTGATGAAAGAGGTTTAAGCTGTACTACATCGATTCCCTCGCCCCACAAAACCTTATCAACACGCAAGGAAAAGCGATGGGAGAATTCACTCCAAGTCGCTGCCTGGCTTCTGGTTGCGGCTCGCAGCGCTAACCCAGCAGAAGGTGACTCATGCTCCTCTCTTCCAGGCATCGTAGGGAGTAACCTGCATGTCAGCCACAAGGAATCTGACTGCTTTTGAGGCAGGCAGAGCAGATGCCTTCCTTAAGCAGTGAGACAGAGAGCCCGGGTTTGGTCAGACTCCAAGGCACTCAGACTAGTTAGGAGATTTTTATTTATTTTTTTGAGGCTATCAAAGGCATCTGAGAGAATGCTCCAGAAGAAGCCATGCAAGGTGATCATCCTTCCAAATTATTTTCAAAAAGGCTGAACTCCTGATTAAAAAAATCACTACCAGCACCGAAACAAAAAGCCCACCACCTCTTGACCGGTTTTCAGTAAAATTACTACAGTGAAAGAGGAGCAAAAATGTGAACCTGGAGATTACCACTAGGAAAGCCCTTAACAACATTGAGTCTTTTTGGCAGTAGAAAATACACAGACTGAAAAAAAAACTTATCTTCATAAAATACATTATAGTGGCAGTATACAAATAGGACTGCTGTCCTGTGGTTCACAAAACACACACCTGCAGGACTCCATGTCACGTCCAAGTAAAACACAGATGGGTGAAAAAACAAACAAACAAAAAACAACAGATTTCCCCCTGTACCTTTTATAATTTTTTAGGGAAATAGTGTAAAAACAACTCTTCACATCCATTATTTTATTCTGACAAAAACAATGAAATTCTCAAATTTAAAACATGAAGAGGAAATTTCAGAAGAAAAGCACATCTTCAGAACAGATTTATGCATTTCTAAATGGTTCTTACCAAGTTCATGTCTTTCTGAAAGAAAAAGCATACAGGATTTTTTTTGCATATTTATAAAACGCTTTAAGTAAGATTTTGCAAAGCAGTTAAAGATGTTTTAGCAATGTGAGAAACTGCAAGCAGATCTACTCCAAGGAAAGTAGGTTGATCAGTCTTGGCTTATCCTCTATGCTGTGAAATGTATTAGGAGTAAGAGGGCAAACAGCACAAACATTCTCCTAGCAAAACCAAAACTAGCTTGTCACAGCAGGCTCCCTTATAGCCCAGACGTGATCTATGTGGCTATTTCTTGAAAGCATCTTTTCGTGCAACTCATCAGAAACCCAGGACTGAAGCTTTTCTTCACAACGCTCAGAGCACTTCAAGTTCAGTGCCCTTATCCAATTCACAGGGATCCAATTCATTTCCAGTTCAAATTAAATTGCCATGTGAGTATCAACTCAACCACAATCTCAGACACCATTCATCTTTAGTTAAGGTGGCTGGCTACCTGTTAACCAGAACAGTAAGGGGAAGACATGAGAGTAGGGGGGTGGAAACAACACAAAACCACTAACCAACCAACCCTTACTTTACAGTATTATTTTAGCACAAACAACGATCCTCATCGATTACATTCCAATACTTTAAAATGCTTTAGTCACGTCTCCTCATTACCCTGATTTTTTGCAGAAGACAACAAGTACAACTTAAAAGATGTTAAAGCTCTGCCTATGTGACCCGAGCAGTGTTTCAAAAACAAGCTAGTCAACTCTGAAAACATTTTTCCCTTTTTTGTCCTTCGCTAGATCTTTCATCTAGTCTAGCCTTTCATCTAACCAAGACAAGAATTAAACACCGTCACCACTGCACCAACTAATTGAGCTAGCCCCATGACGTTACTGTTGGGAAAGGATAACATGCTCCTATCACACCTTTAATTCTCTCGTCTAGACTAGGATTTAAGACAACACAGCTGCTAAAACACAACCCATCGACAAAGAAAAGCACTTGAGTTGTATCCGTCGCTGCAACTGTACCTAGACTATACTGTTTGCCTTAATGCAGCAAAAACTGAAGACCACTCCTGTACTGGAAACCTCCGGCCAAGAAAAAAAAAAAGCAGGAAGCTAATGAATAAGAGGACATGAAGAAGCAGATAGCTATAGCTCTTGTTACCTTAATCACATAAATCTTTGTGCAAGTCACTACGTGCCAAGATAATTTAGCGCTGCAGTCCCAATTGCTTCCCAATTCTCTCTCAAAACGTTATCATCACATACCACCTACACAATTTACAAGGAGGGGAGGAAAAAAAAAAAAGGAAGAAGTGTTTTAAACAACACCCGCAATATTTCTGAGATGAAATAACCAGTAACCACAGGTTTGTTCTTAGTTGCAAAAGAAATCTTGAAGTGAATTAAGTGAAAAACTAGAAAAGGAATGGATTTAATGATTTTTGGGACAGCCACTCGCTCAGACATTTCAAATTTTATTCATTTAAAAACTCTTAAAAATAGAATGACAATTGAAGTCTCAGTCCAAAGAGTTTGCCTGCTAACAGAAGAGTTTTAAGGAAACATACTGTTATTCTGAATGTTTTATTTATGACCCAAACAACAAAATTTGTTTCTTACACATACTAGCCAACTGAAGAGCAGACAATCACGGTTATTTTGAAAGAAAACACACAAGTTACTGCCAACTGTGCTGGCTATATAAAAAAAAAAAAAAAAGTATTTAGAGAATTATTGTCCTCTACATATCAAAGGGAAAACAGAAAATCTGGTAAGCAGTGACTTTTTGGATAGAATTTTCCAAGTAATCATTGCAAAATCTGTCAAAACCCTAATTAAGCGTAATTAAGAGCAAGATAGAAAATATTGAGCCCCAAGCATTAACGTACAAAGTCCAAGTATTACTGTTCTCAACTATGAAAGCCATTGAAGTCACTGTTATATTTGCTCTTTAACATATTAAACTGCATTTTTACAATGCAGACATGATCAAGTAGCACTGCAAGACTGAAAACAAACTTAAGAAATCTTGCCACATGCTGTTCTACTGTTTGACAATTTTAGCTATCCACATGTATTCACGCACCTCTGCAACAACACGAGCTGCAGCAGCAATTAAGACCTGAAGAGAGAAAATGATGCTGAGTGACACAGGCATGACTCTAAAAAAAATAAAAATGAAAAGAAATGCCGTTCTCTAAACTAGCACAAACTAAACTGAACGTGCATACAAAAGGAGCACGCATTTCAGTAAGTCTAAAAAGAACAGGTAAAAAGCAGGAGGGCCCAGGAAAGTGGTTGAGTCACCATCCCTGGAGGTATTCAAAAGAGGTGTAGATGCGTTGCTTAGGGATATGGTTTAGTGGTAGACTTGGCAGTGCTAGGTTAACGGTTGGACTTGATGGTCTTAGGGGTCTTTTCCAACCTAAATGACTCCTGATGGATGATTCTGTGATTTGTTTTCAGTGCCCATATATGCAAACTGTCACATCATTTTACCTTTCAATGGAAAATAAATAAATCTTGGAAAATATCCACCTATATGATTAGCTGGTAAGGGTGGAAGCAGACAAAAAAAATTAAACATTAGAAGACTCTAGTTAAAGGCATTGTCTCAAATTTTCACAGCTTCCACAGAAAGTAACTCAAAGTAGCATGAATACTTCAGATCATCAAGAAAGGGAGCAGGGAAAGAAGAATCAAGAGAACTCTGCAAGTATGGAATTCAGTTAAAAAGCTTCTACAGGAAAACATTAAAGGTGGTATGTTCCAAAGATGCATGAACACTTTGAAATATTTGACTTTAAGACCAAGCTGAGCAATTTTAAAATAATCTTCTATGGCTTAAAATTGCACACTGTCAGAGATTTTTTTTTTTTTTTTAGGGGATTGTCTATGTACGAATTCCGCAGTTAAATCAAGAAACCTATAATTTTGTCTGACAGAATTATTTCATTAACTTCATATTAAAACAAAGGTAGATTGACTAAAAAAATAAATTAAAAAATCTACATTGTAAAGAGCCAGAAAGAAGTCTGGCAAAGTTGTTTGAAAACTACAAAGGGAAACTAAAGTTTAAGATGTTACTGTAAAACTTATTTAGTCCTGTACCCTGCAAACAGGTACTCTTTCCATTCTAAAGACTTTCTAGGGGATAGTCTATGTATCAGCTCACCAGTAAGACATAAGAAATGTCTGAACAGCTGAAAAACACGGTGTTACATAAAGGGTCAACTTGGTAAGACTGCCAACTTGTGTTTACCACTTTACATCTCCACAGATACATAAAATATTTGCATTTTCTTCTCACTCCATGAGATTCTCACCTGAGAAACAGCCATCTGTAGCATCCCCTCCAATAGGGGGGAAAAAAAAAGAGAGACAAAGGGTCAGTGTTGGTCTTCTTTTACACTTGGTGATATTTTAACACAATGTCTGAATCTTGCATCATGTCCAAATCCCACCCAGTTTGCTGCATTTCCTCAGAAGTAGGTCCACCTGTTTGATGGGATTTTAAAGTCTGTTAATCCGTCCTTGCAATGAAGCACTAAGTTTCACCTGACAAGCACACAAGGAAGGCCTGGCAGCTTGGCAAGCCATGCAACGGAGGATGTGGACCGTGCTCATTACCTGCCCTGCCTTTTTCACTGAGAGATGAGTAATCAATCCACTGTGTCACGATTACTGGAAGAAAAAACGAAAACAAAAAAAAAACACAACACAAACAACCCACCTCTTGCTAAAAAAGGACTGAAGGATTTCAGTCTCTTCGTATTTCTACCATCCTACATGGAGAGCATCTGTCAAAGTCCCTCCACTTTTGCGTACAGTACTTTAGAAGGAATAATATTTTCCAAGTTTCACTTCAACTGCTTTTGCTATTTCTTCCTGGAAGGCTTGAGCCATACTCGTCACGAGTGTTGAAGCTGCATTTCTTGAATACTGCTCTACATGGTTCTTAAAATTAGACTAGCAGTTTCTTAAAAAGAGATGAAAAATACATAAAACCTGGAACCCTTGCCCAGATGACCTCCTGAGGTCCCTTCCAACCCAAACAATTCTGTGACACTGGTAAATTCACTGCTGTAAGAACTCTTTAAACCAGGTTGAAGAGCTAAAGAATAAATCCAACTATTTAATCCTTTCCCAACTCTATTGACAGTCATGTATGATCATATTGAGATTTAATAAGGAACTGGACCCTAATGTGCTAAGTGATCTTGGAGTAAAAAAATATTTAATTTTCACAGCACTAGGAAAACAACATTTTTAAACTAGACATTTGAGCAATTTGTAACTTCAAGTATAGTTTTGCAGACTTAATCACCATTAAGACACTAAAAACATCAATCATCATTGACTCAAGATGCTGATTTCACAATTAATACGTTTCAATAATTGCTTCTCTCGCGTGTTTTGAATTGCCACAGAGAATCCCTAGACTGGGAGGCAGATTTTCATCCTGGTGGTAAGCATTGCCACGAAGAACACTCAACTCAGCCACATTTCTGTGATATTTCATTGCAATATACCTATACTGGTTAGCCTGCACCTTCAGTCAAAATTAATGTTTTCTCGTCTTTGCTTCCTAGAGAAATTAGGCAATAGATTATTTAGAAGTTTTATATTTACCTGTTTTCCCACTACTTGAAATAAAGCGTTTCCCAAAAGCACTGCCTGAAGTAAAATCTGGCGGATTCTCCGAAAGATGAGCCCAACAGTCCTGTCTTTAAAACACCGGTCTACAGAAACCACAACAAGTGAAGAATGGCAAATTGAGTTTGGAGGAATTTCCCCTCTGTGCTTTAGATTCTGCTGGAGCAACAACACTTTTCTATTTCACGGGGTTCTCCTAAAAACGTCCAACAATCCTTAATATGTCCAGATTGAGAAGTTTCATTAAGGAAAGCTACTCAAGTGCCTAGAGGACACAGTCGACGACGCTTAAGCATACCTCATGGGAATAAAACACTGGCAAAGTCACATCCAAAATTAAAATTCAGTATATGGTTAAGTATCAGCAGGTTGGCTTCAGAGAGCTTTCTAATCACACAACAGACAAACACAACCGTGTTAGAAGTTATCCAACTCCGCTCTGAAACAAACAACCAAACAACCCCCCCCCAAAACCAACAAACCACTATTCCACACTTCTTCATCTACATCCTTGCTGTTTCTTTGCGAATCTCGCTATCTAACTGGGGTGTATCACCACCGATCTGTTTCATCTGACAGCTTCTGCTCTCGCTTCACTGCAGACCTTCACCAGCATGGGCCCACTCATCCAGGTCAGTCTTGTTCTCACCAGTAAAAAGTTTCTCCAGGAAACAGTTCAGTCCGCAGCAAAAGCTGAAGAGCTCTTTGCTGCCAAACCTGCTAATCCATTCTGGGAGGAGAGGAGGTCTCGGAACTGCACTACCTACAAATACACAGATAATGTTTTGTTTTTCTCACCAGCAGCCAGGAAAGCAGCACTCAGGTTCTGTACACAAAAAGGCTAAAGGGAACTTAGGAATCTCCTGATTCCACCCCTCACCCAGCAGCACAAGGCATCCCCTGCTTTGTGCGTCCAAAGCTGGCAGCACGTGTAAAGGTGGGAAACTCCAGCCCACGGCGCTTCTAAAACCTCTCCCTTCTCCTCACCTGCCTGCTCAGCGCTGCTGGAGGTGCACCTGAGCACTGACAGGGCTCCTCCACCAAGGGTGAAGTGCCCTGAGTTGTTCCCAGAGAAAGCCAGACAAAAAACGCTGCCTTTCCTCGGAAAAGCAGGTGGTTTACATTTCAAGCAGCATTTTCCAGGAAGGAACTTTAATTACCTGCTTGAAGGCTGCGGAGCCGTCCCCTGCTCTTCTTGTGAAAGCCGTGCACCACGCCTGACAGGGCTGCAAGGCTCCCACACCACATGGTACAAAAGAAATCCTGACTTTATAGTCGTGCCACTAGGAGACTCCTCTGCAAACTGGGAGACCTGGATTTCAGGCCTGTTTCTGAGGAAATTCATGCATTTTTTTTTAATATTAAATAGCCGTTTAATGAGAACAGAAGCTAACCTGACAACAGCTATCTGTTGGACAGCCTCTAGGGACTGGCTTCAGAGCTAAGTAAAGGTCCACTTTTTCCCCTCTCTTTTGGCCATGTAAACATGTCACTCATTCCTGTGAAGTTAATCAACTTCCTCGGGAGGAATGAAGGGCTCCCTTAGCTTAATTTGGCCTGGTATGTGGTGGCCAGGCCAGGGAAGCAGAAAACTCAAGGCCGCATCTCTCAGCCTGCAGAGGGAATTTCCCCCCAGCTTTTCTACTTCTTGGGACAGTGACTACAACTATCGTCTAATTATCTCTAATTATGTAAGAGCATGGGAATTCTTCCATCAGAAAAAGTAAAAATAGTAAGGACACGCAAAATGCAAAGGTACCCAGCAGCTGGGGACCGGGTCAATCAGTTTCCAGGTACAATCAAAGTTCAGAGACTTTTATATCATGGTTTTGTACCCATATAAGCAAACACTGGCAGTTTTCAGGCACATGTCCTCCAAAATACCTAAGTAAATGAGACTGTGATTATTTCTCTCTCATTAATGCATTTGTGCAGCTGTAAATGATAACTTAGAACTCCCTGCAGAGGTACATATCTGTACCTCTGCGTTCTTCCAGTTACGCTTGCATCCTTCTTACTGGTTAAACGAACGGCACATCAGGTCTCAGACGCTGCCTTTGAACTTGCATCAAGTGGCAAAACAAAACAGCAGACCCCACAAACAGAAGACAAGGTAAGTTGACTAGAGAAGACCTGGTACACTTGCTGAGATCTTGTAATTCACTCTTTAATATGACACGTCGATATTATATTCCTTTCAACTGCACCTCAATTAAAAAAAAATAAATAAATCAGGACTGGCCAGAACCTGGATTTCAGCTGCTTTTGGATTGCTTTGCATAAGAGAAATTTAGCATTAAAATACTGCTCGGGTGCCTTTCACAAAGTAGCTCGCTGCCAGCCAGAAGTTGAAGTCTTGCAGTAAGAGCCCTGACAGCAGCAAGCGGCGTGCAGACCCACCCTGAGCAGTGCTGAGTCAATATAACCCTGCAAGTGTGAGTTGCTTTCTGTTCTGCTTCACCTACCTACAGGCTGGCAGCTCGGGTCTGGAGGCAGACGCTCCGCTGCGAGGCACGGAGCACGCTGAGAGAGCTGCAGCTCGCGTTCAGGCACTGACTGAATGCAGAGCAGCGATTAAACACGGGGAAACCAAAGGCATTTACCAAAGTCCACCTTAACTAGCAGGAGAAAAACTGGTCTGCTATAAGGCACACGTGAATGATGAGGATTGTGAGGATACAGAAAATGCATTTTCCCTACTAAGTTCAAGATAACTTTGTTACATCAGCCTTCAGACCCCCCCTCCCTGTTACAAAGTTAGGACATATATTAAGAAACGCCTCCTGTGAGGAAGTTGCAAGTCTCTGAAAATATCTGAGCTTCGCCTCCTCCCTCGCCTTTCCCCTGCTCACCCTGCTCCCCAGTTTCAAAACCCATCTTTTGGGGCCTCGGTCTGGAGCAGCAGCTCCTGCCACCAGCCCGTCAGCCCCTGCCAGCACTGCACGGCGGGCTGCAAGCCCCAGGGCTGCAGTCCGGCGGGGGTTATTTACAGGGGTTTGCCTTTCAGGTGGCTGAGCCTCTGCTAAAACCGGGTGTGTGGCACAAGCCCAATCCCTCTCCATGGCGGGGAAGAGACGTGGGGATGAGCTGCGGGCAGCATTTTTGCAGCTCGAAGGGTCGCTGCGATGTCAGCCCTGCAGGCTGCGGGGGCCTGGCCGGGACCTGAGCATCACGTACCAGTGTTTCACCCTGCAGCAGCAGGGCGATATTTGGGATACCCAGCGGCGCCTGCAAGGCCTGAACCTCACAGCCACCACCTCCTCAGCGAGGCACAGCCCGGTGGGATGCCGAGGGCAATATCTACGTGCCTAGGGAGCGCGGGACACCCCCACCCACCCTGATACGCGCGTGTAGGGTGGGACAGCGCCCCAAAAACCCCCTGGCAGGGCAGCTGGGGCCCCATCCCCGTCCTGCGAGGGGTCGTGCAGCCGCCCCGCGGGGCTGGCGTCGGGGAAGGGCCGCGCCTCGTCACCTCTTGACGCGGATGATCTGGTCGCGCATGGGTCGGATGTCCTGGAAGCTCTGCTGGTTGACCAGGCTGTAGACCAGGATGAAGCCCTGCCCGTTCTTGATGTAGAGGTCCCGCATGGAGGCGAACTGCTCAGTGCCGGCCGTGTCCAGGATCTCCAGCACGGAGGGCGACGCGTCCACCTCGATCTCCTTGCGGTAGAAGTCCTCGATGGTGGGGTCGTACTTCTCGATGAACGTCCCCGTCACGAACTGCACCGTGAGCGCCGACTTCCCCACCCCGCCCGAGCCCAGCACCACCACCTTGTACTCGCGCATCCTCCCGCCGACCTCCACCACCACCTCCTCCTCCTCCTCCTCCACCACCTCCCTCCTCCTCCTCCTCCTCCTCCTCCTCCTCCTCCTCCTCCTCCTCCTCCCGCCGCCCCGCCGGCCGCCCCTCACCCCCCCGCCATCCGCCGCCGCCCCCTCCCGCCGCGCCTCCTCCCGGCCGCCGGGGCCGCGGCGCGCCTCGGCTGGGGCGGGGCGCAGGCCACGCCCCCTCCTGCCCCGGTCGCCATGGCAACAGCCAATCGGCGGCGGCGGCGGCGGCAGCGCGCGGGTTGGTAGGGGGAGGGAGTCACGTGGCGCCTCCCCCGGCCTTTTGAGTTCGAGCCCCCACCCTCTCCCCCCCTCTCCCTCTCCCCCCTCCCCGCCCGCTCGGCCAATGGGAGGGCGCGGCCGGCGCCCACGTGACGCCCGGCCTTCTGGCGCTGTCGCCCTGGTGACAGCGGCCCCGCCCCGCCCCGCCCCTCCGCCCGGCCGCTCGGCGGGCCCGCTCCGCGGACACGCGCCGCGCGCCGCGGCCAATCAGCGGGCGCGCCGCCGTCACGCGCCGGGAGGGGAGAGCCAATGGGAAGCCGAGGGGCGGGGCGGCGGCGCGGCCGGAAGTGTCTGTCAGAGGAGCCCGGGGTGTGGGGGAAGGCGGTTGGTGCCCGTTGGTGGCCGTTGGTGCCCCCGTTGGGAGGTGCCGGGACTTCAGGCCGGCGTTTGAAGCGTGTTGTGATGTAAAATACGATTAATAAAAAGTGTATTGAAACGGTCCTGCTTGAGTGTCCTTCGTGGGGGTGGTGGTGGTGGTGGTGTGGTCTCGCACGGGGGTGTGTGTCACACCCCCAGCGGGGGCTGGGGGGCAGCCTGAGAGGAATAATTACAAATTAACAATATCTGAAAGGAAAACGCGTGATGAGGAGACATAACTTCTCGTGGGATCCAGCGTCAGTTCATAGAGATGCATTTGTATGTGTGTCTTTGCACCGTGCGCCTCCTTAACCCTTGATTTTTGCTCTCCTCATCATCACTGGCCAAAACAATTGAATATACAGAGAAAATACTTCATTTCCCTTCAAGGCTTATGCCCCTTTGGAGCCAGAGCCAGTCAGGTAGTTCCTGAAAGCTGCCAGCAAAGCAGCTCCCTCCCGGGTTGGGCTCCTCACTGTGCTGTTCTCCCCTTTGCTTTATGAGCCCTTCATCTCGGGTAAGGTGCCTGCTCCCAGCCTGCTTTCCAGGCGAGTCCAGTTCTACTTCCTATTTCTGACCTATTTCCAAGCTTAACGTGGAGTTTTTGGTGGCAGCAAATGTATTTCTGAGGCTCTGCTGAACCTTGTCCCCTCGCTGAGTCTTTTGGTACAAGCTTGCCATATGCAGAGCTTCCACCTTTCTGGCCTTCTGCTGTCATAGCCTGTCTTCTGTGCGTTTCTTCTCGATCCACAAAGCTTCAAAACAAACTTATCTTAGCAGGATGCCTGTAGCTTCAGCCCGTCTGGAAGAAAGAAGGTTATTTGCTGGCTTCTAGCAATGCCCATGTGGTATAAAACCACCAAAGCGAAACCAAACCATGCACATGCATGTGGTGTAAATACATTAAGTAACCACGACACACAGGATTTTGTCAGAGTCCATTTGTAAATGTTACAAAGCCTGGCGAGTCTAATCAGAAGTGACTAACGTTTTCAATGAATAATCTCATTTCTGTTTGTTTCTTGACTTGAGACCTTCGAGTAACAGAGGTGAGCCTACACAAACTTGTAGCAGCAGAACATGCAAGATGCTGCACGTATGGGCTAATGAGTGTTTGCGCTATAAATCAGGGCACTCTCGAGCACAGAACTGGGAAAATACCTGGGTTTATTAGGCAATGATGAAAGGAAGCTAGTGATTTAATGCCGTTAGGAAAAAGCAAACATGGCTGTGACATCCACAAGGTCAAGCCTCTCGGTGAGGTTAGTGAGACATCAGTGCACCCAGTTCTGATGAACCATGTCCAAGAAAGAGGGACGTGTACAGAAATACACCCGGGAGGGTTACTGGAAAAGAACGGAGCTTATCTACACAAGTACACTTGGAATATTTGCCTGGGTAAACCAGCAGAAGCAAATGTGGAGGAGGCACACGGCTGCTAGTAACAAATAAGCTGGGGCAGAATGAAAGCGTGGGCATTTTAGCTAGCAAACACCACAGAAGAGCTCGGATCTAAACGGGTTGTAAGTCTAGGTGGAAAAGAGAGATCTCAGAGGACGGAGGGTCTGGCCTTCCGTTAAGAACAGTGGCAGATGAATGAGCCTAACAGGCTTTAAAACGCATTGTGCTTCAGAATAGGAGGCTGATGTGCAATCATAAAAAATAGATGCAATTATCTGTGTTGAAGGGAGGAGACGGGGGCCTCCCTTATGCATCCTGGGATTAGAGCAGGCTCCTGGAGCTGGGTATTTCTCAGGGAGAAGCTGTTGACTGCTGGTTCAGGTCCTCGGGATGAGGATGCAATGGTTCAGAAAGAGACACGAGGAGCATGCGTGCCCGACAGGTTTACACCAGGTGGTCAGTCTCATAGGTGGCCGAGTTTCATGGGCAGCAAAGCATTATTTCACATAGTGATAGTGGGGTGATGTGTGCAGGGACTAAATAAACGCTTACAAAATGAAAAGTAGGGGAAATGAAATGTAAATATGGCATGGGGGATGGAAAAGAAAGGGCAGGATGGTCAACTGGAGGAGGTGCTGGCTGCCCGGAACGGACGACTGTTCCCAAGGATCTGGTAAGGCTAAAAGCCTTGCCGTTGCCCTGTTTTTCTAGCTTTCACCCTTGTTTGAAGATGGCAACATTGAAAATTCAGCTGGTCAGTGCTGGAACCTCTGCCCTAAAAAGCAATGCAGGGTACCAGTGATGTGGAGTTAGTTACCGTGAGGTGGAGGGCGTGGGGCTGCCTGCCTTTCTTTTATGCACACTGCTCATACTTCTGTTATTCCCTGCCAGAGAAGGTGGGGGGTGGGAGAAGGATGTTTTGGAGAAAGAGAAACGTCCTGCCACCAAAGACTGAATGAGGCAGGGCTCGTCCCTGCAAATATCTCATCCCACATCTGACCAGCAGACAGACGGTCTCCTTTCCCAGCACGTCCTTCAGGAGTTATCTAGTCCCTCTGTGCTGTGCGTCTGGCTTGCGCTGGCTTCCCAGGATTTAGGAACTTCAGACAGTTTTATTGCTCACTTTGCAAGTCTTTTATGTCTTATATTGAACTATCATATTTCAGACTTCAGCAGCCTGTGGCTAACCACACTGTCTTATGATAGGCTGGAGTCTCTCTATAAATATTTTTTTATTTTATGCAGAAAACAACACGCTGTTGCATAAGTTTCATGCTAGCTATTGTAGCCTCTGACTGCACATTATAGGATGGGTACGAAAGAGGGACTAGGCCGCGAACATCTATTTTTATGCCATAGCTAAGGCTTGCTAATTTTTCAGTAGTAACAGTGCCATTGGCAAGATGGAAAATAGGGAAATCTGAGTGCTGGTGACTGTCTCCTGACATTTAAGCATGAGAGAGAGGATAAAATAGAGCCTGTGTACTCTACAAACTGTTCTGGTGAATATATTTGCTTTCTGTGGCTTTTCCAAGTGCAGGTCAGTAGAACAACAGTGACGTCCCGGCCATGCTTACTGCCGTATTTTTCTGTTCAGGCTGGCAGAGCAGTTCTGGCATCACATGGATCCCTCCTAGCCATGTGTAATTAGAGTATTTTAGGAAGTGTAGCCAGCATCAAGTGTTAAGGATGAGATTATGTTCAGTCTTTCATCTGATACTTCTTGCCCAATTAATTGTCTGCCCGTCAAGTTGTTATCAAACTCAAGATACAGTTAAGCAGGGTGAAAGGTGGCTGACTTCTCTCACCCTATCCTTAGCATTTTTAGGTGGTTGCAGTGTCAATTTCCGTTCCATCCCTGCAGTGACCTTATCCTTTGTTGTTTTTTCTTTGTTTTTGTTTTTGTTTTTTGTTTTGTTTTCTTTTGTTTTACAGATTGCAAAATCATGGTTGTTTGACATCCTTGTTCACGAAAACAGCAGCTGGCTAGAGGAGAGCAGGTGCAACCTCTGGGTGCTCACACAGGGTAAGGAGGTTGGACCCGAGTCCTCTGCCATCCTGCTAGGCCACGGCACAAGAGCCAGACTAACAGGGAGCCTGGAACCTGGTTTGGGGAAGGCAGTTCACGAAGCTGAGGTAAGCACTAGGAAATTCTTGGCAAAACTGAGAACTGAGCGCTTGGACTGTGTTCCCAGCAGACCAAGCATGCTGAGCAAGGGAGACTGTAAACCAGCTCATCAGAAATGATGTGTGGGCAGCTTTCTCCTTTGGTTAAGTTGCACGTAGTCCACATTTAAGCATTTTTGGCGTTGGGGATCCAAAATCTGCAGTAGTGCTAACATTTCATGTAGCTCCATAGGGCGTAAGCAGACCCTGCTGTGCATCTCCCTGCTCCTCCCAAGCCCACGCTGCCTTCGTCCCTGTGACACCCTGCTGGTGCCCTGTGCTGAGCCACTGTAGCCCACTGAATCTGTAAGAAGCTAATCCAAAGTAGAAATGCAAACTGTTTTATCATTGTTAGCTGCCCCGGACTCAGCCATGACAGAGGAACAGAGTTAACTCCATCCTCGTTTCAAAACATTTAAACCCACACCTATTAAGCCCACAAGACTTTTTGTTTTGTGAATTAAAACAAACTAGATTGCGTTACAGCAGAACTAGATTGAATTAATGCGTTTTACCTTACAACTGGAGAGGACAACAAGTGTGAACACAATTACTGTGGCTCCGCCAGGAGATACTCATTAAGTTGCTGTAGCTGTCACTTCCAATTGTGTGCTCCTGTCCCTGGGGATTTTTTTTTTTCCTTTTAACAATTTGAAAGACTCGGAGACAATAGCAGTAGGCATACCAAAGTCTTCCCTCAGTCATAATTTAATTTTCTAATCAGAAAGGAGCATTCAGGCTTCAGTCCTGTGGGCTTATTTCAGAGGATGACCAGTTTAGTAGCTCCACAAATGGGGACAGCTTTCTGTTGTTATCATCTCATTAATGCTCATTCCTGGCATTGCAGATTAACTATTCAGAGGAAGGGGATCGCTCACCGAGGGGCAGGGCCAATGTTTTTTTAACTACTTCGTGCAGCCAGATATCCATCCCTGTCACGTAATAAGGTCATTATGTTTAATTGAGAATGGTGGTTAAATTTGAAAAGAATAATTGCTCCTGGTCCCTCTTTTTATTAGGAGTGAAAATCTGATTGGACCATTCATTCCCAAAGCACCAAGAAATCTAAATGAAAATACTCTGTTTTAGCTTGTGACCTGATTTTTATTGTTTTTAGTGGAGTTTTGGTGGACTTCTGCTGATGTCTCGTGATGTTTCACAACAAAGTTTTCTTTGCTCACCGTAGAAGCAAACAAGAAACCTTGGTGGTGTTATTAATTTTAATGAAAAGTGTTCCACTGCATATCTAAGTTTCCCAAGAAATACTCATCTGCCAATGAATTGAAGTTAAATAGCTGTTGTTCACGTATAGTTTCAAAAAAGGGGAAGTCAGCTTCAGGATATAAAAAAAACAACACAGCTAAAAACAGCTAATTTATTATTCTATTTGACTCCTTTCTCCTTATGATGTTCAAAAATAATTCAATCACAAGATTTAAGAGAAAATGAAGATAATGATAGTCTGTTTTTATGAAGGTACAAAGGTCTTGGAATATCTATCACAAGCCACGCAGACATATCTTTCTGAGTCAGTCTTGGAAGCAAATGTTTAACCCCTCCTTTGTAATAACCAGAGTGTGGGCATCAGGGCCTTGTATTTCACAAGCATTAGATTTTGTACATATCAGTAAAAAATAATATTACAGTTAAAATAATATTTTTTTATTATGTGGTTGTTTTGAGCAAAATATACAGAACTGAATGAAGTTTTAAGATGCCTTAATTGTCGTGAGTTACACTGTAAGTTAAAATAAATGTTCCAATCCACTTTTCTTGTATTTATTTCTTAAAAGCACATTTCCTTAAGCAGAGCAGTATTTAATCATATCAAGTGTGATCAAATCATTTAGATCATTTCAGTCTATGTCCTAAAACTTGTTTAGTAATTTTGGTGCATGTCCCAGTAGACACATTTGCTCTGGATGTTTGGATTTGCATTGTCTGCTCTAGGCAGGGAAGTGGATTGCTCTACAGGGTACCCAAAGCACACAGTGGGTGACAGTGGCCTGACAGGCCCCTAAAGAGGGGCAGATTTTAAGGGCAGACTGAGGGGACTGGGGGAAAATGAGATCATGTCTTTCCAAAAAATACTCAGCAGCCAATTTGTCTGCATTGTGCAGACCCTCCCTCCCTCGATACGTGCATGTATGGAGGTAGGATGTAGCTTGGGATAAGGGTGTGGGGAGGCCAGCCTTGCCTGTAGGGTAACTTCTCTCTTCCTAGCTGAAGGTCTTCCCGAAGGTCCCTGCTTCTGGAAGCCTGTTGAGCCAAACTTCTGATTAGTGGAGCAGGAATTCCTAACTAAGTGCTTCGAAACCATGAGTTTCAGATGTAATCAACACAGCAGTTGCCAAAAAGATGAGCATTAAAGGCCTGAAAATCATGAGGACTTGGATGTCTTTTAACATCATTGGGTTTGCCTTTTAGTCTTTAGATATTATTGCTTTTCACTACTTGTACATTTATTTATTTATTTATTTTGGAACAGAAGTCGCGTGTTCTTGATTCAAGTGGCTGGTGCTTTAAGAAGACTGAATGTCGTAAATTAGTGATAAAATCGGAAGTTTTGGCAACAGGCACTATTGACAAGATAGAAATAGCTTAGTTATTATTTTGAGCCTGAGGAAAAGATTCAGTCAGAGAAAAAATGAAAAAGAAACTGAGTTTGTGAGGTGTACGAAGATCTCATCTTCTTCTTTAAGTCCTCAATGCTGTACAGGAATGCAACCCTGTGACTACTTTCTAGCACATTTTCAGAGCTGTGTTATACTGGGAGGCCTATTTTACAAGCAGGATACATGTACGCTACTTTAGTGAAGAACCACAGTTCATTTCCTCGACGAAAATAATGCAAAGAATTAGCTCCAGCCTCTCTCTGCATTTTCTCTCAGGACTTCAGTGAGAGCTGCTACAGCTGAAGGTAAATTATTGCAAAATAATGGGGGAGCAACTTAGAATACATCAAATAAATCCAGAAGATTAGATTTTCCAAAATCATTCAGATTTTTTTTTGTACATATCTGGTCTCATTGCACACAGCTGAGCTTTATCAGACTTTTTTGGGCACAATGTATGATGATTTCCTAGCAGGTTGGGGGTGAATGTAGTGGGCATAGCAGATGAGTGATGAACCTGCTGGAACTGCCCCTTGACAGTTTCTCAAAGCAGTTAGTGTCTGCTAGTTCCTCCCATCTTCCTGGTTCTCTTCTCATCTTCCAAGTCAATGCTTTACTGATGCTTGAATGTCTTGTCCAGCTTCTGAGCAGT
Source organism: Netta rufina (assembly GCF_964035555.1). NCBI lineage: Eukaryota > Metazoa > Chordata > Aves > Anseriformes > Anatidae > Netta > Netta rufina. The sequence goes on along the minus strand of NC_140123.1, from coordinate 54,961,169 downwards.
GGAGGAAAAAAATACATAACTCTTTGTGTATTTACCTAAGAGTTTGATGTAGCAGTACAGCAAGGGGGTTCTGCCGTTTTGTTTTGTTTTATTTTTATTTTATTTTATTTTATTTTGTTTTGTTTTGTTTTGTTTTGTTTTAATTATTATTTTTTTATGCTGTCTTATTTGCTGGTTTTACACTTTGGTGCAAACTTCTCTTCCTTATGGGATGTCTTACCTTCTTTCCCTTTTTAATGTAGTGTCCTCACAAGTCTTCCCCAAGGCTATGTTTTCATGGTATTTAGCTCTGGCCAAGAAACCAGATTACAGAATTTCTCCTCTTCCATTTAGCTGCTCGCCAGATCAACTCATAGTGCTTTTTTATCCAGTTAGCACAGAGCTCCAACACAGCATTGCTTCTCCTCTTTCAGTCAAAAAACAACCAACTAACCAACCAAAAAACAAAACAAAAACAAACAAACAAACAAACAACCACCAAACCAAAAAAGTCCCGTCTCTATAAACATCCACCTCTTGGTGTAGCTCTCAGTTTCCAAAATTAGCTGTGAGGGGTGTTGCTATGATCTCTAAAGAGGGACAGCATTGAAGATCTTGCTTAGAGATGTCAAGGTTGCTGCCACAAGCACCTGCAACTAAAACACAGAGGAATGTACAGCCACAAAATAGGCTGAAGAGTGAATTTTAGGAGTTGGCAAGGCTCACGCTCTGCAGTGAGGCAGTTTGAGCACATTGGGGTCAGCCCTGATGGACATCTGCACAACTGTTTTTGAAAGACCTCAAGCGGTCTTAAAGATCTTGTGCTGTTTTTTTCCAGTTTGTGAGGTTCTGTTTTGTCCTCCAACACACTTGCAGGCCCTTCTCAGCTCGGTATCATCCTCCAATCTAATAAGCATCGTCTTTTCCATGTGGTGCCCTGATAAGTGACTAGTTGCTGGATAGTGCCCTAATAAAATAAGTATTCATTATCTTTACTCTTATTACATAAGAAACTAGATTTGAGCGAGTACAGAAGCGATGTGCATTGGATGCAGCTCTGTAACCACAACAGTGATAGCAGTGCAGAGAGCAGAGACCTGAGCTAGCTAGCATAGATAGCATATAAATACTCACTTAACCTGAAACAGTAATTAGTAACATACTTTGCACTTTTCTATCTGACCGTCTGATTCTCTAGGTAGTAGGGTTTTGTTTTGTTTTTCCCCTGAGAAGCTTCTATCTGCAAAAACTTGCTGTCTTTAGATATAGCTGCACCATTGATCATGCTCACACTGAAAAAAAATACTGCTCAGGTAAAACTAGTGATGGCTCAGCTTTTCCATGGGCTGAGACATAACTCTCTCCACATCTCATGCCAAGGAGCTGTTAGGGAAATCTAATTGTTTAATAAAAAAGTCTACTGAATAATACACACGGCCATATAACTTTATTGTACTTACTCTTGCTTCTTAAAAATGTGCATCATGGTGTAATTAAGTGGATTCCTTTTTCAAAGCTGCTGAAAGTTTAAAAATCAAGCATAGGAGTTTCTTTAAGTTAAAAAAAAAAAAAAAAGATGTTTTAATTGGCCATTCTCATTAGTTTCAGCAGAGAACACATTAGATAACCTAGACAGCACGTAAGTATCCAGGGAGGAATTGCAGAAAGTGGTAGTCCAGAGAGATGTTGTCACACATGTAGCATGCAGCAGATTAGACCTGCTGCTTGGATGGGAGCTGGCAGAAAATCGATGCAAAATCGAACTGGGAAATCACGTTTTAGCACAGGCCAAGAGCCATTTCTTTTCATGCAGCCTTGATGGGGATCTCCTGAAGTACCATCTTGGTGGCTTGTGGCCTTTAGGGCCTAAGCCAGATGTGAAGGGGTTGGTGAGCCCCCAGGTTATCCAGGTGTTTGAAAGGTGTGATCCTGTATATTTTTTGGCTACAATCTCTAGTTTAATGTGGCATACAAATTGTGTCCCTCAACTAATTCAAAAGTTGTTTGGAACAAAACCCAGAAAATAACCATTTAGATCTCCAAAACCAATTCTTTACAAGAACAACTAGCTGCAGTTCAACATGGGAGGAAGAGGAACCAAGGCAGCAGTAGCTCCAAATCAACCATGAGTAAATGTGCTACCTGTCAGGAGGTGACAGATCCAGGTGACAGATCCTCTGCTGTGCTGAAGGGATGTCTGAAGCTCATGGCAGGGCTACCTGTTGATCTGGGGTCCGTAGGGATGCATGCCTGGATGGATAAATGTGCAACCCCTTGCTCTGTGGGGACTGGATCTGTACCTAATTTAATGGAAAGGTGGATGTGCATGCCTGCTAGCTGCAGTTAGGTATGTAACTGCTGTGCCTGCTTTAGAAAAACTACACTTCTGTCAGATAACCTTATCTTATTCTTCTGTACACAGAGGCAGATAGGAGCAGGAAGAGTTACTGGTCACTGTGGCCCTGTTCTGTGAATCACACAGATCAGCCACCACATATCTACTTAAGGTTTAACTTTCCAAAAAATACTCTTAGAAGCCAATTTTTGAACTTATAAAAAATGTGCTGGGAAAACAAACAAACACACACAACTGTGTTGTATTTTAAAGAGTGATAGCTCAATTTGCAAATTATTTAAGTTTCTGTGCCTGTGTATACATGCATGTGTATTCTCTCTCTGTGTTCCTGTGTGTGTTTGCACAGGCTCAAACCCCACTGAGTTTTATCTAAACCTGTTTCATCAGGAAATAATATTGTTTCATGTTCTAAATCAGGTAGATGTCCAGATGAAAATGATGATAATATAGTTAAGCTCCCTTCCCCTCCAATCTATATACAAAGAAAAGATTAAGCAGCATGCTTTGGTTAAACCAGACTATTTACAACTTTCTTTGCCCTTTCTTATTTCTTTTGTTTTCGTATTTTAGCTAGTGCCTATGAAATAGATTGTCACTGAAGCTGATATATTGTTATACAGCACCATTTGATTTGAGGATGAAACATCTATTTAAAAACACATAAAGGAAATTAAAGAGCAGGACCAGTCTTAGTTGCAGTATTTTTCATGGCCTTGAAAACCTTCAGCTAGAGTCTCGGCTGCTATAAATTGGCAGAAACTCCAGTATCTTAATGCTGCATTGGTTTATGTGACCCAAGGAGGAGACCTCAGGGATTTGTGGGACTACTGTATAAATATCAGAGCTTTCAACCTGCCAGCATGGAAATAAATAATGTGTTTGGTCCAGTCCTGGCTCCACGCTTACGTGTCGCTCCTTGGTTTAAGCAGTGTGGCGCGAAGCAGCTGAGGGGAGAGCGCGGCCTTCAGCGGCTCTGTGCTTCTCCTCGACCAAAAGCCCACCCTTCTGGGTGTTGCTGCTTTCATCTTTGGACACTGATGAGTTTATAATCCCTCACAACACCCTGCTCGAGTAACTCAACCCCATGGTCGCTCCTTTCAGCTGCCCATCCAGAGGCAGAAGTAAATTTCTAATCCCTGCCACTGCAGATCTCACTGCTGAGGAGGCAGCCGCTAGCTCCGGCCCAACACCGCCACACACGTGTTCCGGCATAAAACTCATGTTGGGACACATTTCCATCTCCGAGAGGGCTAAATCCCAGTGCTACAGAAACCAGAGCTCATCAAGGCCATTTTCTTCATCAGTTTTATTGCAAATTGGCTCAAGTGTATAGACTCCTGGAGCTTGGAGCCACATCCAGCTATATCTTAGAAAGGAACTGAAAAATAAAGGAGAGACAGCTGTCTCTGTGAAAGTATTTGTGAGGTAATAATAGCAATAATAAAGGAAAGTCAAATAGAGTGCTTTCACTGTGATGTTTTTAAAAAAGTAAATATTCAATTGAATATGAAACGATCATTGATTTTAGGCACTTTGACTGACTAATGTTTGATTCTAACTGAGTCGTTTTCTGAGAAGAGCAGAAAGAAAGCTGTGCTACGAGGAAACAACTCTGGCTTTGTATAGAGGTGCTGCTGAGTAGCACCGCCGGAGTCCTTTATTTAAACAGGAATAATTTCGTTGTACAGGAAACTTGGATTTGAGAACAGTTCCTCTGATAATTACTCCTGAAGAGGAATACATCTGCCGCGTTCACCAAAGCTTGAAGGCTGGTCTCGTGTCACAGAGGGTCATCTGCATTTGGGCTAAAATTAAAGCAAAGGGAGAGGAAAGAGTCACGTAAGAAAGGACATAGATTCCCAAAAGCCAGATCCACGAATAAATAAATAAATAAACACAAAAAAAGGTTCATTTCACCAAGGAGTGGCAAAATGGCTCTTTAGCATGAACATCTGATGTAGACAGATGTGAGAGGTAAATAAGAGAATAACTATGTCGTGCTTCGATTCCTTTTCAAGCATCCCTGCTGAATTGTTGCTGGAGGATGTCCTTTCACTGCTCTACACCTTCTGCCTTTCTGAGGGTTTCCACAATACGTGGTAGCTCTCATCAAAACCTGTCCTGTGGATAGAATTCCTCGTGAAAGACCGGCAAATTTCTCTCGCCCAATAATTGCATGGGGAGACCTGCTTCCACTTCTGAAAAGTAGGTTTATTTACAGCCAGCCTGGAATGAAGCCTGCCCTCTCCATCTCGTCTCTGATCTCAAAACATTGCATGGAGCGGGCGCGTCACTGCCTGCGAGGAAGTTGGATCCTCTCCGGGAAGGTCCTGACCACTCTACCTTCAATGCAAAGCAAATCTGTAATTAAACAATGCTTTGAATACTCAGGCCACTGTGGTTTCCTGCTTTAGTTATGAAAATGAAAACTGTCCGGTCAGTCTTACTGGAAATGACTCTCACATAAGTTTTCATAAGACTTTCAAAGGAAGCTTCTGCATGTGGTAAAGTGCAGTATGGCTCCTAATTTGGAGCAAAAGGCCTCCTAAAGAAGGCCAGCAGAATCAAGGGGCTGAAAATAAATGCCTCTGCATGCAAACTAAACCAGGATCAGCTAATACTTTCCATAAGTAGCAAGAGGGTATGTTTCCCTTAAAGTTTCTCTAGATAGTAAGGGATTTATGTTAATATGCATAGGTAGTGGTGGGGAAAGGTCTTTGATTATTGCAGGAGAGGTCACTTGCTCACAAGTCAGATCCTCACCTTTCAGGCAGCCTGCTCAACTTGTGCTGGCAAGAGAAATCATTTCATTGCAACTAATGGGCAAAAACGACCCGTTAAGGAGCTGCATTAGAGCAAGGACCAAAATATGCACCTCTGCCACACAGTCGTTAAAAAAAATAAATAAACACCACTAAAACAAAACAACCTGTGTCATTTCTAGAAAGAAAGAATAACAAGATGCTTTAAAAAACCAACAACTCAGATAAAAATAAAGGAGCAGAAGCTGGCTGGCAGCACGGGGTTCCCACGGTGCACATATGCTCAGAAGCGAAGCTGGGGTGAAAGTCAGAGCAAGGAGGATCTGGCTGCCTGGGCGCAGGAGCGGGGATGCACAGCATGTCACTGTGTGCCCCAATAAGACTCAGCAGGGCAGTCACCTTGGGCATCTCTGCAGGCTCCAAAAGAGGCAATGCTGTGCAGAAGCTGGATGTTGCTGCTCTGACTGGGCCCCTGGCGAAACCTTTCTCTCTCCGTTTGCCTACACAGGAAGTCTGGGGCTGAATGCAAAAGACCTACATTTTGTGGGGTAAAAATAAACTTCTGCTATTACTCTAATTCATCTCCCACCTGACTTCAGTGGGCCCGTAAAGACAAAAAGATGCCCACTAGAAAACCATTGCTGCAATTTGGGCAATCTGTACTGTGCTACATCTGGCAAATAGAATGGTTGCAAGTACAAAGTTAGCTGACAATCTGATATAATTAATTCAGTTGCATTTGCCTTATAGGCTCTCTGTATGCTGTTGTAAATTATTTTTCAGATTGTGCTTCATAAAGCAGAATATTTGAAATACCTTGTTGAAGAATCAGTTCTGTGGAGAATAAGAAGAATTGATCTAGAAGACAAATGAGCACATCTGAAATGTGCATTGAAAGAGGACTAAAGCAAATCTGAAATATAAGTAGCCTGGCCCCTAAAAGCTACAAAGGATGTGCAATCAGTCTAACATTCAAATAAGTTGGGGAGAAAACCAACAACCAAACAGAAGTTCCCGTACGTACCTGCAGTTCCAAATAAAACAGGGGGTTGAAGTTCAGCCTCTCCCATCAAACAATTAAAAGGAAATTAACTGAAAAGCCCATAAACTGCAGGGAGAGCTGCAGAGTTTCCACTGCTGCCCATGAACATATGCCATGGGCTCCAAGATTGAGGCTGAAGAAAGGGCAGTGCCAGCGGCCCAGGGATTTCTCAAGTGGTTGATCTGGATCAAAAATGTCCCCCTCACAGAGGAGGGAACTGATTCTTTTTTAGAAGAATTCAACATATTTTTTGTTCCCCTGGAACTGGTATAAAGTAATCACTTTTAAGATCAAGAAAAAAGGAAAAATGCGTTCTTTCACATCTTGTTGTTAGAAAGTCTGCTGAAATCTTATAATCTTACCCCACATTAAGTCCCATGTTTGCTCATGTAGCTTTTCTTTCAGTCACATTTGGCTTGAGGAAGGACACAAAGCAGGACCCTTGCCTTCCACCATTTATCTTAAACCTGGAAAAGAATGTGCAGGGTCTACCAAACACCTGTCAAAAGACAGCTCATTATCTGGCCTTACAGACAGAGAAATTAAAGCAACATGACTAGATCAGACAAAGTAGGGTACAACAGGCCCACCTGAAACATTTGGAATAGAACAGTTTATTTTCATACAAGAATAGTATATTTTGCAAGCATTGCAAGCGCATTCATACTAACTGATACAGATAAAATCACATCTCTATTGACACCGTAATAATAATGAAATAAAGCCCATGTGAAAACTAAGCCTAAAAAGATGATACTACACGCCAAAGGGGTACAATATTTCTCAATTACTCCCTATAACTTGGTAAGAGATAAGAATAACTCCAAGTCACCAAACCTGTAAAATTCATGTTGTCGATTTTCATGACTTTCTCAAGAATGTTATGAGCTGCTCTTTACCTCCATGAGTATGTGGGCATCTTAGTTAACAGGAAAAGTATTTCTAGGCATCAAGGTAGGAGAAAAAAAGAAGAATAAAACAAAAAGCTTAAATATGCAAGCTGAAAGTACTCCAAATACCTACAAACAAAAACAGGATTTGTAACCATCAGACCATTGAAGCCAATCTCGTGATTTTTTGATGGCTTGTGCTTGATCCTGTTTGGAAATCCATCAAAGCCATTGTTACAATTGACAGTCCCTTGTGAAAACAAGTGGAATTCATTGCTTAAACCCATCTGAGGTGTTGTGGAGTGTATGAGACATCTGCAGGGGCTGGCAGACTCGAGTTAAGATATCTATCCAGATCTGTGCTCCTCCAGAGCAGTGGCTTTAGGCCAAGTCGGTACCCTGCAATGTCTGAAATGATACTAGACAGCTTCCGATAAGAAGCAGAATCCCACCCCAACAGCTTTCCGAGTGAGAAAAACTTGCTTGCTCACAGTCCCAAGCAGTGCTGTTAGCTACCAACTTCAGCATCTCCGAGTACGCTCCACTGCCATTCAGTGCGGTGACTGTCAGCATAAAAAATAAAGGAATTAAAAGGACTTCCCCCTTCTATACCCCCAGGAAAAGGAGAGGCGTTCAAGGAAAATGTAAACACAGTGCTCAGTCACCCTTGCCACCACCACAGGCCAGCGCCTGGTTGGTCCTGTGACCCTCAAAGGAGTGACCTACCAGGCAGGCACCACCCTGAGTGGTTTTGTGACTTGGACAATTGGAATAAGGAGGGCACTCGCCAGAATTTGTTTTCCTTACAAGTAGTATCCAAATTCAGCTCCTTGCAGAGGAGAGGGGCAGGGCATCCTTTGTGTAGTGGCTTTCCTAGATCATAAAGCCACGTGTACTTACATTGCATAAGCAGTTCACACCAATATCTCCCTTTCAAATTTCTGAGTGTTTTTTTTTTTTTTTCTCTTTCTCCCGTAGCAGAAGGTATTTTCATAAAACAACATGTAATTTATTTTCTGCTGTTTCTGTGGGTTCTGTAATTACTGAACTAGACGAATAAGAATTTAGAAGGCATTTCTGTAATTTATTCATTCACAGATAATTTGACTATGTAGCCTGTACCTATCACAATTTGCTCAAATACACTCCGTTCCAGAAATAGTAACTGCTTTGATGCAGCAGCTGAGATGGTATTCCCCCCCTCCCCTTCCCCGCCCCGCACAAGAGCAATAAAAATCATCATGATCCATCTGAAAAGCCCTCAGAACTGTCAATTATATGACATTAAAAAGGGAGGTTACTCGAAAAAGGGCTTGGCTAGAGAAATGATTGCAGGCATAAAGAGCATGGTATGCATGTGATCAGATGCCAAGGAAGGTTTTCAGCAATTCAAGGCATATTTTTGGGTCCCACGAATTCATGCAATAAATGCCTCTAGCAGAAGACTCAATACGGACTACGTTCACGCTGTCAAACAACCATGCCCACAAGTCCCTTTTCCTTCATCATCCACAATACAGAAAATGTTGTGTTGTTCCTGGGCTTTCTTCTGGAGCGAAACAGCTCTTTCTGAAACAAACCCCAGCTGCTGCTTTGGTAACTTGCTCAACAGACACTCCCAAAATGCAGCATGGACAAGGCTGAACCAGTTTTGGCTTCCTCCACTGTATACAAACATGCAAAACTATCCCAGCAGGCTCTGACCCCTCAAATGTCACATACCCTTTTGTTTCATGCTATTAATTCCAGTGGGCCAAGAAAAGAAAAGAAAAAGAAAGAAAAGAAGAAGAAGAAGAAAAAAAGGCTTAGATTGCTTTAGACCTTTGAACAGAAAAACAAACAAAACCATACTGAAAATAATAATTATGCCTTGTGGCCATGGCAGCACCGTGTGAGGCCGGAGGAGATGCACAGCCAAACGCAGTGAGCGTGGACCTGGCCAGGCTGCTCTGGAGAAGGCTGATGTTAAGCAGCGCGATGTCCCCGGGGCAAGGGACTGCTCTCTGCAGGGGAGGCAGCGTTTGGCACCAAAGCGGTGGCCCTGGTCTGTGCGTGTGGGCATGCCAGGCTGCTGAGACACAACCCGCGGCCAGCTGCCTTGTGGAGAATACCAAAGGTCTCTAAAGTCTCTTGGTTCATTTTGGAGGCCCTAAAAATTATCTGAAGGAGGGACACTGCACGCAGGGAAGTACAAACCCACTGGTTTGGTGGGGCGGCCCAAAGCTCGTGCCTCCCACAAGAGCTTCTCCATTGCTTTGCAAGTGCCCAAGTTGCCAAGAAACAGAGCAATTTTTAGACAAGAAAATCAGCACGTCCTGACCCTCCCTGGCTGCTGACGGCTGTCCAGAAAGCCACTGCAGGTTGAGGTTTAGCACAAGACAGTGTAAACAGACAGGGTTTCCGCTCTTCAACCTTTAGGAGGTGAATTTGAATTGTTTGCTGCTGCTGCTCCACAATGCCCTCTAACTCTCCAATCCTCTAGCTCTGCCAGGCATCACCGTGTCTGTTCTCCATCTCACATGCTTGCTCTCAGCAGGCTTCTGGCTCAGTACCTTTGTGATACATCCAAATTGACTGGTTGACCTGGTGGTTTTCCACATCACTTGCGACCTTGGACTCCTTTCAAGCCAGCCCCGTGCTGATGCAATGTATGCAACCTTGTGACACAAATCCTTCGTGATTCGGCATGCTTCTAAGGGAGCGGGGACCGCTATTTCTTTTCTTTCAAGCATTTGAAAAATGGATCAGAGGAGATCGTGTCAAGAAACCATGGAGCTGCAAACCAGCGGGTTTTATCCCTTCTCTGCCTCTAAGCTTGCTGTGTGATCTCCTGGGCATGTAATTCCTCTGCAGTGCTGCTTTCCCAGGAATAACGAGTACCTAACAGGGATGACCTGTCAGTACGAAACCCTCCGAGATCTGGGCACGACAAGAGGACGGGGAATAATGTGCTGACAGTCCTCCCTGGTGGTTACCCATCTGTGAGCCACCCTGGCAGGCCTGTGTAGGCAAAAAGGGCTCGAAATGACTGTCTGGGGCTAAAATCCATGCCCAAACCTCTGCTCTGAGCAGGGTGCATGCAGTGGGCATGGATATTGGTACTGCAGTCGGTGGTACCCACTGGTCAGTGGGTACGCGGCCTGCAGCAGGAGAAGAGCACAGGCTCCCTCACCAAATGTCTGTGTGTGTGATGAACCAGGGAATTGTACTTAACAGGTAGTTTCTTGAACATTCAATTAAGTAAAAAAATAAAATAAAATAAAATAATAATAAATTACAAGCTTTTAAAAGACTACCTCCACTTTCTTTTGGCCATTTTTGTTGCCCCATCTTGTCAGAGTCACGTCCCATGAAAGGAAAGGCCCGACTCGTCTCTCACTTTAAAATGCTTCTTTTTATTTCAGTGGTTGTACATTGGGTGAATGAATTTAACGTCACAACAGAAATAGAATGGCTATTTAACAGACCACTAGTAGTTATATGCTGGAAAAGAGCAAATGGAGGGGTTTCTCGAACGGTTACCGAAGTATTCATTGTAAGCGTTGTCAATTATACTGTATGAGAGAGGCAAACAAAAAGGTATTTTGGTGAGGTGCTGTATCGTTTGAAGAAAATAAACACTGAGGCATCTCAAGTAACTTGAAACTACGCCTCAGCTACAGTATTCACTGTCTCTGTGTTGGCCCATCTCATGGTTCTTTTGGGGGGGGTTTATTTGTGTGTTTTTTGTGTGGTTTTTTATTTTTTTTTTAATTAAACAAAGCATTTAAAATTTAACCATTTTCATTAGACTTTTTTTAAAATATAAACAAAGTTTTGGCAAATAATATTTATACAGAAAAATAGTTTTAGATCTTCCCAAATTTTGAAATAGTCTATAAAATTACTTTATAAATAAATAAAATGCAGAATCTGTTGTACACGTATTTGCACATCTCTGTAATTGCCTCCTTACTGTTAGCATAGGTTTGTACTTGTACAGTTTTTAGGAATATTACAAAGTCATAAAGTCGGAAAGTGGATCTCTTATTAAAAATACATTTTCTCTTTTTGTCTGTCAGTTTATCTGGATGAAAGACCTGATGTATCTGAAGCTTCGTCATCCATGGGCAAAAAATAGTAGTATTGGATTAATTGTAAAAAACATAGAATAACAGTTATTTTGAAACATAAAAAGTTCACACAAAACAATGTCTTGAAGAGTTATCTACATAAAATATTTAAACAACATGGATAATTTACCATTTAGTATTGTACAATAAGCTACCCAAATGCCTAAATTAACTATTATAAAAAAATAAAAACAACTTTGACAGATATAGGCAAGTTGCAGTGTCAACTACCTAGTTATAATGACTGAGAAAGTCTACAAATATTAGTGTTTTAATAGTATATAATGGTGATACCTTAACTGCTAAATAACAAGTTAAGATACATTATTTTTCCACAAATTAAAACTAACGCAACGTTACAAGCACTATGTTAATTTTACAATCGAATTGTGATTATTTTTTTCTGTCGGATGATCAAATCTCCAGCTTTATATATAAATAGATAGTAATTAGACATTGGACAAACAAGATTTAGCCTGGAAAATAATTTCCAAGACAAATAATTATATGGTTAGTGCCTTCAGTTGTTCAGAACAGGCAGTGCTGCCAAAGTTTAAAATAGTTTACAATCAATCTGAAGAGGTTAAGTTAAAATACTGCAATCACTAATAATGTCCACATAGAAAACTTATGCTGCAAACAATTATACATAATATCCACTTATAACAGCTGTCTTGTTTTTTAAACAATAATTTAAAAACTATGTAATTTCTGTGATACATGTGCAACATATAAAATGTGAAATATGAAATATTTGGTACAATAGTGCTTGAAACAAATCTCAAATCAAACAAATGAAATTTTAATTATACATATATAATTACCTTGTAAATCAACAAAGTATTTAAAAAAGTAAACAACATTAAAATCTGCTTCATCCATATATATGTATGTATGTATATATAATATGTATATAATTGTATTAAAGATATCTTCATACTTTTGTGACATAAAATATGTTTTTAAAGAAAAACAATTAAAAGAACTATTTTTTCTCCATTCTAATCTGGTTACAATCTTATAATCCAATTTAAAAAAATGCAAATACAGTAATGATTTATTAAACTGAATCTCATTCTACATTCTTAGTGTTCAGTTAATAACCTAGATTAAAGTCACTTATGAAGTCTCAGTGACTAAACTGAATTTTAATTAAATTAGAGTATCATACAAATCTCTTCACCTACATCCTTCTTCTTCTCCTTTTCCTTTGTTAGTTTGGTCTTTTCGTTTGATTTTTTTACATTTATAGAAGTTACTTCTTAAGAGCTTGGATCTTTTTGGTAATGTGACTATGAGTTTGAGAGATTATTCGCTTCCGGTAAGATTGACTGTTGGCATCAGGCTCACTTTCATCAAGTCTGATGTGACAAAATTTAGGCACTTCTGCAAAGTTTCTTTTAAAAACATTATAAATATACTCGTAAAATAATATTTTCAAGACTTTGTTCTTTTGGGGATTGAAAGGGGTATGAAGTTCATACTGTGCAAAATTTTTAACTTTTTTTTTTTTTCTGCTATTCTGCTATGACTCAAATGCAACTTCTCCATACAAGTCAAACACCAACTATGTGCATCTAAAGAATTTGTGCTTTACTTTGGATTTCTGGCTAAAAATTTTAGACTGGCAGGGTGATGTGCAGGATACCGGGCTTTGTTTCACTTCCTTTGTCTTGGAGTTAACTTGCTGCGGGAGCAAAACCAAGATTTTTTAACCAAGAAGAAAAACCCCAATCGTAATTTGGGTTAAAATTAAACCTGCAACTGGCATAAGTTTTTAGCCAATACAAATTAATTATTGCTGAGCTTGAAAGATTCATGACCGCTGAATCTCCCAAGACTAACTTAATTGGACCATTTCCATTAGGTATAGTTATGGAGAAAAGACAATATTTGCAAGAATTAAACTATGTTTTTAAAAATCTTCAAAACTAAATGTTACCCTTTATGTCTTGAAACATCACAGCTGGTATCAGGTAGTTAACTATTTTAGGTCGGAGTATAGTAAGCATACCATATTTAATATTCATATATGACATAGCAGCACTAGCTTTTTAGAGTTTGTGATTTGTCCGTAAGAACAAATTCTTTACTTAGCATGCAGTTTGTGGCAATTCTAGAGAGGAGGAGACAGGATAGTATGTACAGTAGCCGTGCTTGGCCATCCGCAGGGAGGCTTCTTGACACTCCGTCCCATTCCTGCTGATTACTTCAGGATTATCTGTGGAGAGAAAGGAAAAGTGTGATGGTGCTTCCAGGTGGCACTTCAAAGAGCAGGTCACCGGCACGGGTGGCACCAGTCTGACTAAATCCACCTCGTATGAGACGGCCTCCCGTATCCTTACCGCTGGGCGGGAGGCCTGTGCGTGTCACAAACCTCTTCGTCACATCCTCCAGTGTGTGAGGACACATGAAGGGGACGTTTTAGGTATCAAAATGTCAGAGGGGGGCCATGCCAGCCGGAGGGCACCCTGCGAGGTGCCCCTGCCTCCCCGGCTTGGTGCCTTGTGAGGAGGCTGGGGAGGGCATCGGGGCCTGCTGCCCTTTGGCAGCCCCCATCCCCAGTCAGGAACAGCAAGGGGCAGAGGTGGAGGCAGGGCCACTCACCGCTATCAAGCCAAAAAAAAATAAAATAATATAAATATTTATGTGTGTACTGGGCTGGATGTTTTCTACGAGCTAAAGTGCCTTTTTAATGTGTTTTTAGCGACTGCTAATTTCCTAACAAGTTATCTTCGGGTCAGTGAGCCGAGAGCTTCTTCATGCTTCCTCACAGCAGGAGGTCCAGGGGGATGGTCGTCATGGCACCTCTGCATGCCCAGCTGGTCACTAACCTCGCTGGTTTGCCTCCACCGTGCCTGAAACTAAGGGTGAGGCAACCATTTTGCAGCTGCAAGCTCTCTTGCTTCCAGTGCTGCGGTGGCTGAATGCAGGATGTGCCCAGCACTCTTCCAAAATGTGAAGGCAGCTGACTCAGCCAGCTGGCTGTTTTGGGAAATGACCTGGATTTCCATCACCTGCCATATAAATGGCTATCAGTGGAAGGGATGTCAGAGACAAGGGGTGTGATGTTTTACCGTGCCGTTGCTAATCTGTACTCCAGGCCTAAGCGCAAGTCAAGGGATTGGAGTGCATCGCTTGCTCTTCCTGTTTAATTTGGCACTTGACACATTTCTGAGCTGTATTTGTAGGTAGTACGCAAGGCAGGCATGACAGCACTTTGACCTACTTGTGTATTATGCAGACAGACCGCTGCTCAATGCAATATTTATTTTAAAAGGGAAAGAAAAAAATAAAAAAGAGATGTTTTGAAAATAACTTCAGCAACATACTACCTCTGACATACAGAAAAGAAACACGCTCAGCGCTGCCTGGAAGGCGCTTGCTGTAGGCACCCCTGAGACCACCTCGAACGCACCTCACAACCCCTGCACCAGCAATGAGGGCTTCACTTTAGGTACAGCACCTAAAGCCGTAGCCCCCTCCATCACTATGTGCTCTCTGTACTCAGCTCCCTGACCCCATATGACTTGCTGGCATGCCTAAAAGTAATCTTTGATTGCCACTGATAATCCGGTGACACTCGAAGCCCCATTGTAATGATCCTGTATGAACACCTGCCGGCTCCAAGGGGCGGAACATCTAAATACACCATTCATACAACAAGGACATATATTTTTAATGACTTCCACTCATTGTGGGTTTGTTGGCTTATCGTCTATCTTCTGTTTCCTTTTGTAATAACAAAGAAATACCTTTGCTGAAATAATAAAGCCCTGCCTGTGATAATCCTGGTCCATCTACAGCACTGCGATTTGGCAGGGAGTACAAAGAACAGAGCCGTGCTGGAAATAAGAGGTGACCAACATTATCAGCACTGGTATTTTTAGCATGTTACAGCCCAACATGTCAATGTAATTAATAAAGCAGCTTTATCTATACTGGGTTAGCCATAATCACACAAATGTGTTTAAGGGATCCTAATGTCAGTTTTAATGGAACATAACCTGAAATCTACTCAGTTAAAAAAAAAAAAAAAAGATTTCAGATAATGCAGCTGCCTACCTCTCCTGACAATTTTTGAGGGGATAGGACTTGCATTTTTCTATAACTTTTTTCTCCTTGTTTCAGAAATACTCAGAGAAAGGATAGAGAGAGATCATTGCGGTTTGTAGCGAGATGTCCTGAAAGGTCAAACAAGCCTGATGCTCCCAGCTCCATCCAAAATATGGGACAGAAGAGGCTATAACTTGGGAGAAGGGCTGGGCTGTCCCTGACACTGACCTGGGTGCAATTCACAGGGGGCTCTCAGCAGCATGAAAGAGCAGGGACCCCTCCCCTGCACCACTCAGGCGAGCAGCAGAGACCAGGTGAGGGCTTCCACCATCGCCTCCCTACTCCTGCCATTTCTCCCCGTCTCTCAACACTCAGGAAACAGCAAAGATGAGGCGGGCACTTTCCTTTTGTGGCCTGCTTATGTGGTGGTGGGTGCAGGAGGAGCAGACGGCAGCTGGAGCCCTCCCCACCACGCTCCTCTGCAGCCCGTTCCCACCACATCTTCCTCGCCACCCCGCCACGCACGCAGGGGATGTAACTAGGGCATGTTGCACCTTGGCTATTTCTAGTGCACGTAGGAGTCCTCCTAGGAAAAAACCTCAAGTCTCTCCTTCAGAAGAAGCTTCTCCAGCCCAGGGAGGCAGAACAGAGGAGCTACATTTCTTTTTTAACCTCAGCCACAAAGTGTAAAATGCATCCCATAGTCTTTAATTATATCTTCACACCCTATTTCTCCAAAGATATCACAACTCCACCACAGCTACATACACGTGTAGCAGCTTCTGCAACTGTTTTTTTATTCTTCCTTTTTTTTTTTTTTTTTTTTTTTCACTGTGTCTGACAGAGAAACATAAAATGCTAAGCTACTTTACATGGAAAATACACTGTGAACCTCTCCCGTTTAATCTACAAACGAAGTAATAAACTGTGATGGAACATGTAAGCTATCTAAGTCTGCATCACTGCTAATTGCTCCATGCTAATTGCACGCTGAAAAAGAAGGAATTGCACAGACCACACCAACCAAAGGACATCCCTGCAAACACTTATTACAGTCTCTACTCCCTCATTACTTGCAAAGAGGTCCAGCAGCCTTCATGCTCTCTGTTTGAAGGATTATGTCTCATGTGCACATCCACATGACTCATTACATTGGCTGTGATACTATTATTTTCATTAAACTTCACAGCAATGTGATACAGTGCGTCTGGCCATAGTAAGTGTAAACAACAACAAAACCCCTGAAAAATAAGGCTACACAATGAGCGTGTTTGTGTGTGTGCGTGCCACGCTCCATGCACAAAGGTCGACAAGCCAAGCATGGGAAAGCAAATTCTCATGGATAAGACATATCAATGTCTGCAGGGTTGGGTACAGACATGCCAGAAAACAGACTTTGTGTGACCGCAGTAACAGAGCTAATAGGAACACTATTTCTAGCAGAAGCAGAATGGCCTGGCACTTACAATCTGGAATAGTAATGCACAGAAGATTTAATAATAGCAAAGGGCATTTTTTTTTCTGAGGCAATTGCAGACATAGAGTATTCTCTCCATTGCCTTCTCACTTGGTACCTGCTTGAAGTGCCAGAAAGATTGCCTCTCTGTAGAATAAAATCACTAACACAGCACCACTGTTAGCTACTAGACATCACTGAAATGAGTATATACATAGAGTGAAGCTAAATTTCTGCTTTCTGACTGCCAGGAAGAGTTTGCTTTTCCAAATTTGTCAGCTGTAAAAAGCACCTTTTTCACCTCTGAAATGTCAAGACTTTCTCTCTTTTCTATCCGAGCACGGCTTTTTTAAATGTTGACAGCCCTTTGGGAGCTCTGAATGGCCACAGCGCTCATTGAGCCCACTGCGCAATACAGAGGATCCACAAATTCAGCCAGGACAACCCTGGTTACTCCCAAGGGTGACACATTCCTGCCGTGTGGTCCAGGGGAATAGCAACCAGGAGATAAGTTACTGCCACTGGTCTCTGTTTCACACCAAACTGCTGGCCTACAGCTCCATGTCAGCCGGCAGTTCCCTCAGGACCCCACAAAGAAGGCTGTGATGGGTTATTGTTTCAAAATTTACAGGGTAAAACTGAGAATTTGTTTTAAATTAAGGAGGCAATTCCACCTTTGTGAACTCTTTTCTGACCCCTAGTTTATTTTGTGCACTGTCTCACTTGGCATGGCTCACATAATCACCTGAATTCTCTAGAACTACCACTGGGTACTACTGATTTCATGCATACAACTCATGAAACTCCTCAGCATGTTGTTTCCAACCCTGGATTTCTCATAAAATGATGAATACAGAAAATTTACCTTTCTGTGCGATTTCAGAGCACAAGAATCTTGTTCAATTTAGAGACCTGTCACAGTGGATCAGCTGGAAAACAAGACTTTGCATCTGTCTCCAAGATTTCTAAGAAGTTTTGAAGCAATTTCTCCAAGTTACACTTTGCTCTGTAAGCATTAATACTTTCTATGGTGGGATTTAAGATCATACTTGACCTCCACATTGCAAAGTGTTTATCCTTCTAAAAATGAACTCGCAATGTAGTAACATTTTTAGACTACTCTGCCTTTAGTTTTTCAAGCAATGCAGCATGAGGAGTTCTTTGTAGACAAGACTCATCTCAGAGGATTTCAGACACAGCAAGCCTCAGCTGGTCACCCTGTTTTACATCTTGCTAGCCTACCTCAGGCAACTTATCTTAGCATGAGACGAATTATAAACTCATGATGCTTCTTGTCCTCCACCCAATGTTAAGAGTCTGTGGCAAGCAGTTCACACTGAGGTATTTAACTCGTAGACACCTGCGTCAGGGCAGAAGACTCCCACCACAGTGACATTTTCTATTTTCATGTTTTTCACACCAGTAGCAGAATGGTCAGATATAAGTAGGGTATACATTAAAAACGACAGATATTTTCAGACAGCCTGCTCATATCAGGCTGTCTCATAAGTTCTCTCACTTTCTAAAAATAAAACTAACACCTAGTATTTCTTCCCTTTGACATGAAACCCAGGACTATTTATATTTCTCCGTGCCTTTGGGAGGTGCCGCCATCTCTTTATTTTTCATTTTCTCTTAGGATGCTCTTTTGTGGTATGCGCCTTGTTCTTTGTCTTCCAAATGAATGTCTCTTTTTTTCTCAACCAAAAGTGTAAATGGATGACTTTCAGCCTGAATGGCTGAAAAGATACAGACATTTACTGAGAGCAATCCCCATCATATCAGATATGCTTGGTCACGTATAATTTTTATGTAGCCTTGTAGATGGATTTTTTTTTTTTACCTCTTATTTCTCCATGGCTGCAGCAGCAGCACCTCCAGGGAGCACCAAATGGAGTCATTCAATGCCCCCCTCCAGGACTCCTCCAGGACTTCCACCAATGCTCTCCATGGGCTGTAATTCCCCGTGGGAAGTCTCTTCCCGACTCGCTGTTAAAGCTCTTGTCACTATCACGAGAGCCTCTGTTCCTTGTCTTGACCAAATACATCTATCTACGTGTTGATGCATCTGTCTAACCTCAGCCTTGCCTCACTGACCTGTCCATTTCCAAGTCTACGCGTTCTACCTGATGGGATATTCACCAGCCAAATGCACGGAAAACTGCACGTTGTCACAGCCAGAATGAAACACGCAGACCACACACCCCTGCAAGCCAGTTTTGTCCGGTTTCTTTGGGTAAGATCCTACAGCAATGCTATTTTGGTGTGAATTCAAAGGGTCAGATATGGCAACAAACACAAGCTTTGTTCTTAGGGCTGCAGAAGGAGTAAGGAGAACATCTTATGATCTTCTCAAATCTGCATACTTAGCATATTTAGTTCCTTTTATAAGGAAAAACAGGAGTTGCCTCTTATAAATAGTAAAGATTAATTTATCATTAAAACTAGATTACAGGTTTTTGCTCTTTTATGCATGATTTATGCACTTTGGGTGCAAAACTTGAACTCCCTTATGCTCATAGTTGCTAATAAGTCTTTGGAAAAAGCAGAGGGTCAGATGTCCATGCTGGGATGAACACAACTGCTAGCATACAACAGGCACAAGCTGTTGGTCATCAGGGTGTTACGAAGCTGACAAAGACTTTGTCTGAACTTAGCTTTTCATGATGATCTAAAGAAAAGATCAAGGCACCTATGGGATCCCAAAGGGCTCATGGGTTCAACATTATTCATCTCATTTAATACTCACACAGTCCCAAAAGAGAGTCCAACTTCTTAGCATGCTTATGAGCTTCGATAGGTATTTACTCAAATAATATTCTATAATATTTAAGTACAACATAATAGGTGTTTACTCACTTCAGTCAAATAGGACTAGTTGCTTTTAAAATGAAAGCAATCTGGTTTTATTTATTCTTCTTTAAAATAATTAATAATGCAGTACTTGAAATTGATCCTAAAATACTCCTAACACATTCCACCAAAATCTATTTTAACTAATCATGCAAGCAACAGACAGACTACTCAGAAAATGAGAAAATTACTGCTGTAATATTTTAGGAGCCCCCATACAGTGACTGTTTTGAATGGCCACTCAATGCTACCTTTCAGCAGACCTGAGCTACTGCAATCATCTGTGTTTTTCACTTCCTATTTTTAGGTCATTGTCCTTAGCTTCTTGATCTTTAGAAACTGTCATAATGGGCTTGCACAGAGGAACTGAGAGCACAAAAGAGTGAAAGACCAAACAAAGCTATTCAAAATCTGCACTATGGGATGTGCATGTTCCTCTTGTAGGAATATGGGCACCCTTCAAACCTGTGTTTTCTTCAATTCAGATTCCCTTCAAAGCTAGAGATGCTCCACTGCTACATCCAGAACTTCTCTTGAACACAGAAAGGCATCAAATTCACATTTTCTTCATCAAGCTTCCTGATGAGCCATGACACTTATAATAGGATATATTTATTTCAGTTACTGAACTTTTTGTTGGTTTTATAAAACTCACTATAGTTATCTTTGAGGCGAATTTAAAGTGCTTCCTTATTTTTTTTTTTCTTATCTGAATCCTCTCATATTTCCCTGTCCATGGCAGGGAGGTGGGAACTAGATGATCTTTAGAGGTTCCTTCCAACACAAACCATTCTGTGATTCTACACAAACATACCTGCATATTCTTGTGTGGCACTGCACATAATATTATGCCAAAAGTGAAGGCTGTCAAAGTTAACAGACCTCTGCCTGAAGCCAAAAGACATGGCAAGTACAATAAATAAGTACCTAAGTAAGTAAATAAATAAATAAACTCAAGCAATGTTTCCGCTGCAGTTACATGGGCAGCCTCCTGCACACTCAAACCCAAAAGAATGACATTTCTGGTGTGCAAAATGCTCACCCAACAAATCACACGCTAAGATAAAAATATGATATTAGTTTATATCAAGGGCAAATAGCTGCAGCAGCTGTAGATGTACAGACACAATTACTTCAAAGAGCAGAATCCCAAGCAAGTAGTACATCTGGAGCTCTGCACTGCACTGTCTTGTTAAAATTTTATGATGGAAAAAAACAGACTCACAAGAGCTGTGCATACATACTAAGAACAATGAGACTAACTCATTTTTTCCCCAAATGCCTACAAAATCACTTGACCTCAGAAAAAAAATTTCCTATGTTTAAATAATAAATAGATGCCCCAAAAGACTTTTACTCAACTTGTCAAAGTATCATTTGTTGAATAATTGAAAGAAAGAGCACAAAGGAAAGTTGTATCGAATATAACTCCATTGTATTAATGACAATACTACGAAAGTTAAAACAGTCTATAACAGGAAAGGGAACTATGTCTAGATTTTTGTTATATAAAAGAAATGTTCCCTTTAGCTTAATGCTCAGGTTATGTGATACTGCCATCTAGCAGGCTACCAGGGGAAGCCAGGCTTCAGTCTCTACAGGGATGGGACAGAATCACTGAAAAAAGCAAATCGATTTTTCATTTCTTCCCACTTGTTTCTTGTGTATGAGCATGTAATATAAAACTCTGCAAGTAAGACTGCCAGAAGTCTTCATTATCTACACAGAACAGCAGTCTATCCAAACTGAAGAGACAAAAAAAGTGAAATATTAGAAATAAAATGAAGACTTGGTTAAACTTTGCATGAGATTTAAAATAGAGTTCCTTTAAATTTTCCAAGGTAAATTTTTGCGTTTGCTTCTTTGCTGACTTACAGTTTAAGAAAACAAAGTTTTGCCATGTATTTTATAATGTCAGTTGTTTCAAGGCAATTCAAAGGGTCTTTTCTTGACACTGCTTGAGATTTGTTGTGGGTTTTAAGATTAAAAACTCTCACTTTCTTGAGTCTGAAAACTGTTCATTCTGAAGGTTACAGCTACTTACATGTAACTTGGTGTCTTCAGACATTATAACTTGATCGAATTGAGGCTTGTGATTTTTGAGTGTCTAGCTTGAAATGGGCAGCAGCAGTTTCAATTTGCCTTTCATACTGTGACAAGATATTCCTATTCCAATACCTTCCCTGGAGAAATTACTCTTCAATATCTTCATGTTCAATGACAGTTTAGGAAAAAACAAATCTTCCTGCAAACCAGTAAATGCACCTGTTGCTGCTACACATCAGAAAGGAAAGAAATGGAAATTTTTAACCATTTCCCCCAAATGTGTTAGGGATCAGGACTTGTTCCTGTGCCACTCTGGACACAGCCAACCCAGCCAAGTTAATCGGTCAGCTTTCAAGAGTGTGATTTCAGCAGATACTCAGAGTGCAACACGCTCAGTGTTGCCCAGTTAAATTTCAAAGCTGGAGTGCTTGGAGCAGCATTTGGGAACCACCTTCACACTTTCTGGGGGCTCGTTTTGCCAGCCCGGTGTGGGCACTCAGTGCTCTTTCACATGCAGCCAGGTGAGATGTCCATCCTGCATCCCAGATGCCAAAGCTTGCTGGCACCTCCACATAGGCTCACCAGAAGCCCAGTGCTGTTCTGCCCAGGGCTCACTCTGCAAGCATCCCTTCTGATAATGTGGCTGAGAAAAGAACCTGCTCTTCTGCCTTTGTTTTTTTTTTTTTTTTTTTTTTTTTTTTTTTGACTTTTCCATGCCCAAACGACCCTTTATGCTGTTAGATCAGAATTTTTTATGGGAACATTTAACTTGGGACTTTCTGGAATTTTTAGGCCAAAACTTTCAGCCAAAAAAAAAAGCCAAAAAAATTCTAGATACCACTACTTCATAGTGACTCTCATTTGTAATGTTATATCCTGGCACTAAAAGATGCAAATAAAATCTGTTTCCCCTTCCCATCTTCCTTCTTAAAGTTTGTTTTTAAAAATCCAAACAAGGACGTTTCCATATTTCCAACTGACTTCCCCACCATATTGTTGCTCTTCTCCTTGTTTACATGTTCAGCAGGTTTCCACAAGGAGCAAAGGGAGCAGGAGACAGAAAAAGACAGAAAAAGCCTTTTCACTCCTCAGCAGCTCTGACGACAGCCATCTGCCCCAGCAGGTGGCTTCTTGGGGTGAAATGCACAGCCTGGAGAAAACACCCTTTTTGGGGACACAGGGCTCTATTTGCAAGAGCAGCTGTCACTCCATGCTTTGCTCTATGCAGACGAAGAAATTTGCTTGCATGGGGCTGAGTAGGTGCCACAGGATATTTTGGTCTAATGGCAATCTGCCTTTTCGGGCAGCCCCACACAGATCCTGGCCAAGAGAGGTGTTTTCATGCTGTACTTCCCTGCTCCCCTCATGCCCAAGAGAGCTGAGCTCAGGGCTCCTCAAATCCCCACAAAATATTTGGCACATTAGCACAGCGTTAATGACGTTTTGAATCTGAGCAAACATTTTAATTGTTCTCTTGTTTGTGGTACTTGAATGTAACATAACCATTTTTATTTTCGCTTCTTTGTATTTTTACAGATTTTCACGAAACTGAAGGCTACCGAACGATTTCATAATTAATATTTGCATAATTGCCACCTCATTTAGTGTGAACACTGATGCATAATTTAAAACAGCTGTGCTAGATAATCACAAGCCTTAGCATGAGACAGCCTGTTGATCTTATAATTCTTTTCAGACATGGCTTATAAGTATTTTTTTTTTTCTACTAGATATACCTTTTAATTTATCTTCTTTGGCTAAAAGTCACGTAACCAGCAGAATTGTGATTAAGTAGTATCTCTACCCAGTATTCTCTGTAATTCTCTTTTTATATGGTCAGTCTTTGGCCCATTTTCATTGCTGTAGAAAATAAAGGCTTTCTCTGTTCTGTACCAAAGTGATGTGAGTGAAACTATCTTATTTAAAGCAATTTGGAAATTGGTAATCGTCCTGTAGTAACCAACAACTAAATAAGCACTCGGTAAGCTGGAGGACACAGATGAAAACGTAATGCTGGTGTCTGAACTCCCATCGCAGTGAATGGTGTGGTACAACCTCATCAGTCAGTGGAGCCTGGAGATCACTTCACGTGATCATCTACTACAGGCTCAGTGCATTTGCTCACCAGGCTTTGACTACTTTGGGCTAAGGCCTCCTCCCTGTGGTCCAGCTGCATATTCAGAAGTGGGCAGATTTGCCTGTAGGTCCTGTACAGTATCTGCCAAGCCCGTCTTGGATAACCTAGACATTCAAGGTTATCCTAGGACAATCTTAAATGTCAGTAGGCACATGTTTAGGCAAGCAAATCAAGGCCTGTGCACCTTCAGGAGGGTGAGCCAGGCTGTTCTCCAGACCGGGCTGTTAATCTTCGCTGCCTGCTACAGGCACTTCCAGCTTGCATGTAGACATGTATATTCAGATACCAACTCTTAGGTGCCCTTATTTCAGACTCAATCCTAACCTTTAATCCTTGTAGGACTCAGCAATGTGTGTTTGTAATGTAAATGAAGCAGTAGCAAGGCTTTCTACTTAGACTAAAGCAAAACAAACAGAAAACAACAAACCAAACTGAAAGAAAACAAAACAACTGAACAACAACAACAAAACCAGCTGTAAATATGCTGGAATTATTCAAAATTGGGATTCAGTATAACATTTCTCTCAGGTAATATCAGGACAGATTGTCTTTTTTGGAGTCTCATGGGCACCTGTGAGTGAAGCTAAGTGGGGAACAGTTGATCTGCTTGCTCAGATACTATCTGGTCCACTGTCTGATCCCACTATCTACATGAGTAATAATTAAAAGTTTTGTTTAAAATATCTGAAGTGTATATTTATACAGAATTACTGTATTAGTGTTTTAAATAAGTTGCTTACATTTCTCTGACCACAGACATGCACTAGAGGGAGCTAGTACCAAACCCTTCATTTATGTTCCCTGATCTTGTTCAGTTACTCCATAGTTTTTGGAACTTTTTTGGTTCCATCCTGCAAGACAATGCTGTCAACATCCCAAAACACCTAAATTCCTTAAGCCTGAAGTAAGGTGAAGCAGCTGCAGCCTCCAGCACCATTCTGGTGGGAATTGCTGGAGCAGTTGTGAACAGGGGAAGAGGAAAAGGGGAAGGGGTGAGTTACTGAGGGCTCTCCTCTCTTGCTGCTCATGCTTCCAGACTCCTCACATTGCTCTCAAAGTCCACCTGCCTTTCTCTGGAAAACCCAAGCAGGGCAGAAGTCTACGCTTGCTCCCCTCTCATCAGTCCTGGCAGCTACAGTAAGTGGTGGGGTTCCCCTCACAAGATGCCCCCATACAGTGAGTGGTGACACTGACAAATCTTGTATGAACCGAGTAAGTTATTGATCAGAACTGAGCCAAAGAGATTCTCTTCCCCTCTGAAGTACACTAAAATAAAATTATTTGGGGTTTAAAACATAATTTCTGTAATCACGAAACACAAAAGACTCCAATTTTTTTCTGTATATTCCTAACTGGGTCTCCCTGCATGTATGCATTATTATATAGCTTTTAACCCTACACAGTCTTCTCTTGTGCCTCATCCACACTCATACTGATCACAAAACACAGAGAGCTGCTGGCCAAGAGTGAATGACTGTGAACGGGTCAACGCAGGCCCGTTTTGCACCCTGTCATTAATGTTATTTTCAGAGAAGAACAATCTATAGAAGACGTAAGACACAGCTCATCTCCTTTCAAAGTACAAACCGAAAGCATGTGCTATATAATTTTCTGGACCCTACAGAGTTGTTAGTTTTTTTCAGCTGTCACCTCAGCAACTCCATGGCTTTTGGGATGTTTATGTTTCCTCTGACTGGTGCTTCTAGGACACCTGAATCATCAGACTCAACACAAGGAAGTACAGTAATGTTTCTCCAGGTTCGAATATTAAGCTGAAAGGTATTGAGTGAAATGATTAACCACTGCTGTGACTCTTCTTTCATGCCTGGCATTGTGAGAAGAAGCCATGGGAGCAGAAAAGGAATAGTGTGAAGGCTGCAGGTTGATTAAAAAAGTGCAGTAGATACACTGAGAGGAGGAAGCTGTATCCCACAGAGAAGTAAAGAGGCTGCAGTGTGGCACAGACCAGAAAAGGAAATTTTATCTGGATGGGAATAAAGATGTCCTTTTCTGAAATATACAACAGAATTTAAACCCACACAAGAGGACAAAGGACATGATGACCATGAGCTCAGTCTTAACAGGTAAACGCAAGTTAACTACCTGCTGCTGCTATGTTTCTTGGGCTAGAACATCAAGGGTTAGGAACATAAGAGTTACTATATGGCCTCTCTTGGTGTAGTGTGGTCTTCAACCCTTAGGAAGGTATAAACAAACAGCAAAGTTGGAGCCTTGCCTCTTATAAAGAAGTAACTACTCCTCCTTTCCCTGCTTTCACATTTTTTTAAAGTAGCTTTTAAAGGTTTTCAGTGGCTACAACAAAGGCAGGAGTGAGAAGAAGACAGTGATGGCACACACTGCAGAAGCCAATGAGAAAACCTGCTGGGGTGGGACTCATCCCCTCTAACTCTGGTGGTGCAGAGCTTCAGTTGCTCATCTAACCTCCTTCCACAGCCAACAGAAAGAGGCAGGACCCTCCAGGGCAACTTATCTTGCTCCAACAAGGACTTCTGGAAAAGCAGATGAACTGGATGCTGAGCTTCCAAGTGGCTGAAGTCCAACAAGTGGAAAACCATCCCTGTGTTAAACCATCCTTTAATTTCAGCATGGAATTATATGTATACAGAGAGAGAGAGAGAGACATGCATGCAACTAAATAAATACAGACACTTTTACAACTACTGTTGTACTTAAAACGGTCTAATCCACCAACGCAAACAAAATCTGCATTGGGAAAGGAGGGGCTCTGTCTGCTATCCTGCTAGGTCAGAAAATGCATTGGGGCATACCTCAGACTCCCAAGCAGCATAAGTTACTTGTGTGAAAGTATTCCCTGTAAAAAGCCCTCTGACTGCTTACTGCTCTTGCTGTAGGTGCCTATACCTTTGTTCGACCTCGGCCACAGCCAGAACCTCTGGTGCTCAGAGGGTGCAGGAGTCCATGGCTGCCTTCCCACCACCCTTCCTGGACATCTCCACAGCAGTGCATGGCGACTCCCTCCCCCCAAACAGCCCAATTTTCTCATTGTCTATTCTCAAATGCCACTTTGGGATCACATCACTGTCCTGGGTACCACCAAGCAGATATTGTGAACCAGGAACCTGTGATCCCATGCACCCACAGGCTCTTGGGCCTACGAAGCCAGAGTGTCGGCCTGCTACATTACCACACCGCCTGCTACGTTACCACACCCTGAAAAGCAGGAGGGAAGGATGGTTAAATGCATCATGTGCCCGCTACACCTTCCTCCTCATCCTCCTCGAGTGTTTTCTTCATTAAAACACGCCAGCCCTCAGAAAGGAGCGCACAAAATGACAACCCTCTTTTGATGAAAACGCTAGAAGCACAAACATCACAGTCTTGGTAAACAAGCCTTTCAAAAAAAATGAAGAGAAAATGGACTAGTTTGTGTTTCTTTCAGAAAGTTGGGTGTATTTCAGAGGTAGTATATTTTTCCTAGTTTATTATAAATTCTTACAGCAAAAATCTGTTTTAAATATCTGCAAGATATTTAACCCATTTTGGGACTTCAAAAAAAGAAAAAATAAATAAACCTGCTAGTATAACATTATTAAGCAAAACATTTTCATGAATTTCCTCGTAATTCCTTGGCAGGTGGAGGGAATCATTCACTGGGTGTGCATTTCTGCTAGGTCTGCAGCAGCATGTTGGTCTGGCCAGGAGCAAACAAGGGGAGACATGCTTGGGACACAGCCCTTTTCTTTCTTTTGGCTTCTTGCTCTCTTTGCAGCTTGACCTCTCCAGTCCTGAGGGAAAAAGGGGCATCCCAGCTCATTCATGGAAGTGCCCAAGTGTGGTCATAAAGCAAGGAAAAAGCCAGGGCTGAGCCTCAGTGGAGTGAAGGGAAAAAGCTGCAATAGATACACCTCCCTATGGACCAGGTCCTACTGGAGGAGGGGGAGACCCTAGCAGAATGAAAACTGCCATTAACATAACAAACCGCAGAAGAAAAGGAGAAAGTATCATCTTGCCTAGTCTGTCTCCGCCAATAATCCTGGGGAATTGCTGAAATAATGTCCTTCCTTAGGGAAATACTCTTTCCAGGTCAAAGATATTCTTTCGAACATAAAGCAGACACAGTCATAAATACCTCGAGGACTGTTTTGATCACTAGCATTTACAGAAAACATTCAGTTTTGTTTCTCTCATTTTTTTTTTTAGCTGCCTTGTTCTGCTTGTTATTTCAGACAGCTTCCATGCTTACGAATTAGTGACTTCCACACACTGCATGGAGAAGGTTACATTAACACACCTGAATATTTGGAATCTGTGATGATCTTCATTTGAACTTAAGGAGTTAATAACAGACTATTGTAAGCAGTCCAGTACTATGGTGATTCTAACTTCAGCTGGGTTAATTACACAATAATTAGGTACAAACATCGCAACACAAAACACAGCTACATCATTATTTGCAACAAATGTTAACTCTAAATAAGTGCAACCTGTCCCACAAACACTTGCTATAAACGACTTAAAAATAAAAGTAAAAATTTGATGGGGTAAACACAGAGAAAAAAAAAATTCTCCGGGAGAATTTTTTTTGTTAAAAAAATAAAAGTAAATAAAAATCTCAGCACTCATTTAGAGTTCGGGATCTTGTGAAAGAAAGCTTTAAAAGGAGCAAACCTGATTTGCTGTGGCTGTTGCGGCGAAGGGAACACTTGTTGCAGGAGTTGTTGCTGCAGAGACAGTGGCGGCCGTAGCGTTGTGCATCATGGGTACTTTCAGGAGGGGAACCATGGAAGCAATGAACAGGAGGGTGCAGCATTATGGTAAGAGAAGTGGTATTTTTGGCATGGTGAATATCAAGAGCGGCAAGCCATCGTCATGGGTTAAACCGGCAGATGGCATGCAATCACAGTGCAAAGCGAGAAAGCGTGGCGGAGAAATAAAAAAAAGGGAAAATAGCTTATTACAAGTACAATTAAAGGAAGGTTGTCAACACAATCGGCGATTCCCAGAAAAAAAAAAAAAAAAGAGCAAGGAACATTGAAAATGCAGATGTTATCTCAAAGAATGGGATAACTTATGTAACAAGTAAGGCCTCTGCCAAAATAGCCTGGTACCTGAGAACTGTCACAGGGATGATTTTTTTTCTCCCCAGTGTTGCCATAAAGCACTCCAAAATAAAAGTCTGCTAAAAAACGAGAGTGTTTGGAACTGGGAAGTAAAATTGTAACTGTTTATCTTAATTTTTAAACAGAATTAAAACCAAATTATTTTCATGCATCTTCATTTTTAAGTAAGCCAGATACTTGCTGTCTTCCTTTATAATCCAATTTATGCATTTTTTTTTTCTACTAGCACTGCAAAACTGCTAGACTTTACCAGAGCTAAATTGCCATCTGCTTTGAGGCAAAAATCAGAAGGATAATAATCATTTTCCTGATTTAAATACTATTTTGATCTAAAAAAGCAAGGTCAATTTTGTGAAAGTTGCTGCTTTTACTCATTTTAAGAACGAATTTTCATCAGCATCTTCATGAGAGAATACTAACTTCATGTTTTAAAGGCTCAATGCTTTAACTGCTTATCTGAGTAGTCCCACAAAAAAATCTCTGGGATGGGGCTACAGAATAGAAGGAAGATTACTTTTCCATCTTGAAGTCTGTTGCACTGGACTTCAATTTTGCATGCCCCAAATGTTCATTCCAAACGTATTTCAAGGAAGAGTAAGATTCAGATCATGGGTTTCAACAGACCCTTTGTGGATCAAAGCATGCATTTCTGGGAAACGCTGATAAAACTTTCTAACACACAGCAAAAAGGAGAAATAGGCACACCACTATGAAACTTTAAAACACTGATGAAACTTGCTGGCTTTTCCAGTATTTTATGATTTTATAGTACTAGACAGTATAAAATATAAAGAGAAATAAAACTTTGAAAACTGAAAAGCAGACTGGAATTCATGATATTTTGCTTTTGCAGTGTAGTTGTTATAGCAGGTGATATCACATCTAAACTGCAGCTTCTTCTACAAATCTAAATACTGCACAAAGTCAACCAGAAGGACAAGTGAACCTTTAATTCTAGTCATTGGCTAAATCTCGCCTAGGATTTTTGAAACAAGTGAATATACATCATATACATTATAAAAGAGATCAATAAAGAAATTTGGAACCTACCAATACTGGTAGCGGGTGTCATGCACAAAACTGACCCTGCGTGTCATGCAATGATAGGTGAAAAAAGTGGATAAAGGGAAGAAACAGGTTAGCTGTTTAGAGTTAACATTCAAAGTGAGATTCAAGCATAACCACAGATAAGTAAGTTAGTTAAATGAAAGTTTAAGGTCATTCATAGTTTTGCTTTAACATAAAAATGTGATTATGTTCATCATATTAAATTCCTACTTGGGTATATTGTATGACTTTTGGCATGTTTCTGTGTGCACACAAGATCCTTCATAAGCTCTTTCCTTCAGTACTTTTACCCTTTCATTTAGTACTACTGCAGCAACAGGTTTTTTGTTTACAGAAACATCTATGATTAAATATCACATTATTTGGCAATTTTAGAACTCACTGCATAATTCAGTGAGCTTAATGCTGCACAGATTCATCAACTTCTTGTGCAGCAGAGGAAGAAGTTAAAATGGAAGTACCCAATATCACTCTGCAGAAGCTTTGTCTAATTTATGTTTCATGTTGATATACGTGTTCTTAATGCAAGGCTTGTAGCAGAGAGGTGTTTCTGACCAGCGAAAACACTACTGGGACAGTTCCCAAGCTAAGCACGTGTAAGTGTGTATGTACCCTTGCAGCAAAAGGTTCCATAGGCTTTGGTGCTGAGTCCACCTTTAGCCTTTCTAAAAAGACCAAACGAAAAGAAAAATAAAAAATCAATCAAACAAACAAACAAAAAACAACAACGTGTTTTCAGTACAGGGCATACAGCAAGCTGGTGAAGGTGAGGAGGCAAGGAGACTACCGCCACATACACACATATTTGATATAAAATCAAATATGCTTCCTGTGTTCCTGTTTAATTATTACAGCAGCCTCTTCCCCGCCCATCACAGCAGCAGCAGCGTAACTATGAATGACCTTACGGAAGAACAACCCCCAGAGAACACACACAGTTCCTAGTCTAGCGGCCATAAAAACACTAACGAACAGCGATGGGAGGAGAGAGAGGATCTGTTGGTTTTGAGATCATTCACCAGACAAGAAGGAGAGGCGATGAAGCAATCAAACTGATGTAAAACATGGGAAATGCAAAAATTTGGAGGTAAGCCATGCTAAGTGAAGCCCCACACGTTTTATTAGGGGAGCAAGTGGTTAAGAAAGCAGAGAGGTTATATAAAACAATTACGTTTTATATATATTCCAGCAGCAAAACTTGTCTTAAAAGTTAACTTTTTTTAACACACACGAACACACACACACAAGGAACACATTTGAAAATTATACCAGTTCAGAAAATATCACATCATCATTTAAAACCCAACAGATAACGTCATGCATTGCTCCTTAGGGCCAGGTGACATGACAGGTCTCGCACCCACCAAATCCAACCTTCTCTTGGACTTCCCAGGAAACATGGGAATATTGGATAAAGCGTCTTTAACAAAAAGCACGTTGCACCCACTCATATAGAGCGGGTTCCCTCTTTCTAGCTTCCTCCCACATCTCTCTCCTCTCTCTAATGCCCTGATGGTGTTCACAAAGAGCAGGAGGTTCAACATCTTGAGAAAGGCTTTTCACTCTGGGCCTGGGCTCCGTCTGCTTTGTTATCCCTCCCTCTTCCTTTTTGAGCTCTTGTTTTGGGCTTGTCAATAATCCGGCCCTTAAGGTTTGGTTCCAAGATCCACCCTTTCTACCATGAGAAATTTATAAGGTACTACTGTAATTACAGCCATTAGCCAGAAAGAGGGATGGACAATAAATGGCACAAAGAATGAGCTACTTAAAGAAGCACGAGCACTCAAAAAATATGGAAAATATCCAAACGCTATTTCACTGAAAAAAAAAAGTTTTAACTACTTTATTTTGCATAGTTAATTTAAGTTCTATGGCAGTTCCTTACAACAGTGATAAGCCCTGAAAGGGAGCGCTTAAGAGCAGGAGTAATGCATATCAGTACAAATTGTTAGGGTTATGATATACAATAAATTTCTACATCATTAAGCACAGGGCAGTCTTCCATTCATGTCCAAATAGGCAGTCTCAACATTTTTTTAAAATACTCCCATAAAAGTCTGCATGTTTTCTGCCACAGATATTCTGGTGCACGAGTGTGCTAAAAATACAGCATTCTATAACTTGCTATTATCAACACAGGGGCAGGCTCCAAGGTTGTTACTCAGGCCTTATAGCAAAATCTCATGAAGTCAATGCCATCTGTGTTTGTTTTCATCCTCAGAGACATACGGGGATGCTGATAGATTGGGCAATCCTTGCGTGTTGTGTTTCATTCCCTGTTTAAACCAGCGTTATTCCTATAAACTAAAATAATATTGCTGAAATGTTAAGTGCATTTGCAAACACGTTGTTATAAATGGTTCTGACTGCTCTCCATGATCACGTTCTGATACCAGAACATGCTATTTGTCAACCGCAGACCACATCACATCGGTCCTTAGAGAGGATGTTCAACTGCAGAAAGTTTGGAGTAGGGGCGACTGACATAATTTAGGGGATTCTGGTGTCACTGTTTATGCAAATACCAAGTGCATTCCTTCTTTTGTGGTGTTGAGGAGGAGCCACAGCACCAGCACCGTGGTGCAGCTCAAGCCTCTGGACCTCACAGGCTTCTGCGCACTGACATGCAAAGCGCGTCCTCTCACCTTTGGCTCACCCGGACGAAGAACTACAACCTCAGCTATTAGCTGCAAATGCTAGGAAAAGTACTGGTAGCGTGACAAAAGGAAAGCCAAGAGAACAAACCTGATGCCTCCAAGCCCCTTTAGTGCCGAGGCGGGGAGCAATTTGTTTTGAGGATGCTCCTGTGTGGCTATGAGCAGAAGGCTCGTGTTGGGGCACCTGTTCTCAACCTGCTGCAGAGCAGCAACGGAGGGGCCATGGAGGGACACCCGCAGCATCTTCAAAGCCCTATGCTTTTCCCAGCATTTTCCCAGCGGTGTTTTGCCCTCTCATTCCCTGGGAAAGCTCTAGCAGGTGAAGTCAAAATACAGCCAAATCGATGTAGGAAAAAAGGGCGAACTGTGGGCGATGATGAAGGAGGCTATGAAAATGGAAAGCAGCCTAACGGCGTGCCGGGATTTCAGCTTGAACCCTCACACTTTGCAGAAGGAATTAAACCAGCGTGGAAATAACTATGCAGGCCTCATCTCAAGCAGGATGGGGAGCATAATAAAACCTTTCCTTAAGCGCAACTGGCTGAGGTAGAGGCTACCCTACACAACCTGGGGTCAGTGCGGGTGCAACATACCTGTCGGGATAAACGCTGCATGTTGCTGCAACTGAGCATTGGCAAGAGCCTGTTGGTAGTGCAAGACACTGGGATTGAAAACGGCACTGGCACCATTGCTTTTTTCAAGTGCTTGTCTCTTTGGTAAAGGGTGAAGAACACCGGGAGGAAAGGCCTGTAAATAAGAAAGTTAGTTAAAACGGCGTAATTTCCAAGGCATTGTCTGCAACATATACAAAAGTACAAAAACTTATTATTTTTAAAGCGGCTAAAGATGCCTTGCCATGCATATTAACTCAAAGCACAGCAATGTAAAATGAGTGAAATTTTGTTATTGATAGCAAAAGCATGGTACTATTAACCTAAAACTGTAGCAGCACAACTACTGAAAAGAAAGGCCTTTAAAGCAACGAAAATGGCATTTCCTTTAAATAGGCTTTCAAATATTATAGGGAGAAAAAACCACTTGTGTTTCATTGCCAAGTATGTTCTTTTAATTTAAGTATTGTTTCCTATTATTATATAGATTAATGGATTATGTTAAGCGTTTTCAATTACAAAAGCAGTTTTATCTCAATTCGACTTTTTATGAGGAGGTATTTAAAAATGAAACCATGTTAGGAACCAAACGAAATCGTCTGCGTTTATTACGTATGAGAATGAGATGGATAAATACGGTACCGAGTTGCCGGTAAATTAAGAGTATGTGAAATCATTTCTGGTTGATGTTCAAAAGAAAGCAGTACAAATTTCATTAGTTGCTTCTCCGAAAAAAAAATAAAATAAAAAAAAAGCTACATGCAAAGCAAAAGGTGAAAGGTCAAAGTACCAGGTCTACAGTTGCTTCGAGAGGTCGCTTCATTGCTTTGGCAGTCGACTGAGTCTTTTAATAACAGGCAGCGAGCACATGATGGCAGTGGGCCAATGGGAGTCAAGCGAATTAACATACAGGTAAACAGCAAGCAGAGGTGCGTCATGGGAACGGCATTGCATTGTGGATAGGTGAGAAGGAAAAAAATATTCTGAATGCAATATACAACATACAAAAAACACTAGGCATGCACAACAACAAAAATGTCTTCTAAAGAAATGAATATTACACTTTCGAATTAGTACTGAAGCAAAAACGCATCTACTATACCTTAGTTAAAAGCATATAAGAGAGTAAAATATAGATGTTTGAAATTCAGGAAAGTTGAGTAAAACAGCAGCTTGCAGACACTATTAAGCATTTTATAAACACTTCACAGAGATGCAGAGAGTTTTAAGGATACTCCTACAAGAATTTCTGATAAGTTAGTTGAGTCAAATTTGCCAACAAAATCAATTTCGAACGCTGGATTTTCAAATCCAAAGCACTAGGGAAAGTTGTAATGCATTACAAATGCTACTGATGCTTGAGTTTGCAAGGTGAGGGTCATAGGTAATGAAACCACGAAATTCAATAAGTTTGGGATTCAAAACGAGAGGTTCCCCTCTTCCAATACAGACTACACAATATGTCTTACACTAACTTATCATTAATTCCTTATTTTTTTCCCTACAAGTGGGTCATTGTTGTAGATTTTTTTTCCTTGTGACTTACCACATTACATTGAGAGGAAAAAAAACAGCCTTTCAGAATTTAAAGCATATTTTCTAAATTTCACTACAACCTTCAGTACCAGATTGGGGAGCAGGGAGTGAAAACACTGCTCCCAGCTTAAAAGTGAACATTAAAGTATGATTTACAATACTAGTTCAACATTATTATTTTATTAAAGAAAATATGTAGGCATAGTACATAGACATATAAATTTATGTATATTTTCATTGTAATATTAAACTTATGGCTGATACGATGACAGTCTTTGAATTTTTTTAATATAAAATATTACTTCTGAGTTTTGTAGTGCAAATAATGTTTATAAACCTTCAGAAAGAAAGGACAATTTACTTATAAATCAGATTTTTTCTTTTTTTTACAGGCACATGCTGATATTTAGCTTTTTTTAGGATATGCCAATTATGTCCATCTTGACATCAGTATGTGGAAATGTGGAACAAATGTATAAAAAAAGAGGACAAGGCACAGAACACCTACAAATAGCTTATGGTCATGGTATTAGCTAGTGCCAACAGGGTATTTTGCAGGATAGCCCTTGCTTTCCTCATTCGCAGCTCTGTTGCAGCTACGTTGCACAAAGCTTTCCTTGGCTCCCTCCTCAACTCTCCTGCAGCACATTTCTGGATTTTATATACCTAATCTACAGGATCTGCTCATCTGTCTGGGTCAAGCCCTGGATATAACAAGAAACACCTGATGCCAAGTGAGGATGTGGATAGCCTTCTTGCATCTCAGCATGGTGCTGTGCTGTGCAGCTGATGTGTGGTACCTACCACGGGGGACATCGCTCCGCTAAGCTAACACAGCCTCAGACCCACTCTGCATCCACTCCTGATGGAAGTCTACATGGAGGTGAAGTATCACAACTGAATTTAGCATTATGTGATGGTGAAGCCCATAAATTCAAACCAACATCATTAAGAGTAGAGCATTTCAGTTAATTACCTTTATTATCCAAAACCAGGTATTATCTCACTTGTTTTCTTACTATCTCTGTATTTCTGATTGCCTTTCTCCACCTCTTCTCCATGCTCTTCTGCCCCTTATCTCCCTACTTTGAAGCTTTTTACTGGCTTTCATCTCATCTTCCATACCAAGTTCAACCCAAAAGCTTTAAATTGATCTGTTTCTAGATCTTCGACCTTGATTCCATGTGGTCTTCCCCTCTTTTCAAGCCTTTAGACTGCCTATCCACTCCTCCCTCCTACCTTTATGTTTCATTTTGTCCTGATGGTAAAAGCTTCTTCTGATTCTTTCTGTTCCATCAGCTAAACTCCTCAACATTTAAGCTCCTACATAACTAACAACCAAAAAATAAACAGTTACAGACTAGATAGGAAAATGCTATGGAAAGCAAATAAAGATAATAATAAAAATTGTCAAACAATCTGAGGCATAATATTTTTCTGCCATATGCCACATCTGTATGCTATAATGCATCCTGGAATATGAGCAAGATACACATGACTGCATGGATGAGCAAGGAGCTCCTGACTAAACTTAAAGAAGAGAAGCACACAAGAAGTGGAGAGATGACCTATAGGGGCATGGCCTCAGCATCCTTGGTGGAAGAGGATCAGGTTAGGGAACATTTAAACAAACAGGATGTTTACAGGACCTCATAAGATACATCAGTGGGTGCTGAAGGAGCTGGGCAATGTCATACAATGAGAGACCACTCTTACCAATCTTTGCAAGGTCGTTATGACTGAGGCAAATTCTGAAAACTGAAAGAAAGTAAATGACACCCCTATCTTCAAAAAGGGAAAGAAGGGAATGACAGGTCAGTCAGCCTTACCTCGATGTCTGGGAAGGTGATGAAGCAAATCCTCCCGAAAACCATCTCCAGACACATGAGAGCCAAGAAATTGATGGGGACTAGCCAGCACAGATTTATGGAGTGGAAATTGTGCTTAACCAACCTGATAGCCTTCTACGAGACTGGCTTGGTAGATGAGGGGAGAGCAATCAATGTTGTTCCTCTTGACTTCAGGAAGGTTTTCTACACTGTCTCCCATTTCACTTTCACAAACTCATTTAGTACAGGCTAAATATGTGGAAAGGGTGAGGTGGATTGAAAATTGTCTCAACTGCCAGGATCAAAGAGTTGTGATCAGCAACATAAAGTCCAGCTTGAGTCCAGTCAACAGTGGTATAAAACTGGGAGGAGTGATTTATATATCAGACAGCTGTGTTGCCATTCAGAGGGACCTAGACAGGTTGGAGAAATGGGCATGGAGGAAACTCATGTTCAATAAAGGGAGATAACACATCAGGCACCTGGGGACACACAGCCACAGCAAGCAGTACGTGCTGGAGACCACCCAGCTGGAAAGCAGCTTAGCAGAAAAGGTCCCTGGGGTCCTGGTGGACACCAAGATGAACATGAGTCTACCCTGTGCCTTCACAGCAAAGGCAGCCAACAGTGTCCTGGGCTGCTGTGTTCTAGGCTGCACTGGGAAGAGCATCACGACCAGGTTGAAGGTTATCCTTCCCCCATATCCACCTCTGGTGAGGCTGCATATGTCTTGCTATGTCTAGGTCTGGGCTCCCAGTGCAAGAAAGAAATGGACATACTAGAAATAGTCCCATAGAGAGCCCCAAAGGTGATGGAAGGAATGAAGCATCTCTCATATGAAGAAAGGTTGAGAGACCTTAGATTGTTCAGTCTGGAGAAGAAAAGACGCAGGGCGACTTCAACAGTGTGTATAATAAAATGGGGGAGTAAAGATGGAGCCAGGCTCTTTTCAGTGGTGCCCAGTGACAAGAGAAGAGGCAATGAGAACCAACTGAAACACAGGAGATTTTATTTAAATATATTTAAATTATTTAATTATTTAAATTATTTAAATATAACTTAAACAAATTACTGTAAGCATGATTTAATCATGCTAGAAGAAGTTTTAGAGTCTCCAACCTTGGAGACATTCAAAAGCCAACTAGGCATGATCCTGGGCAGTCTGCTCTAGCTCATCCTATTAGAGCAGGGAGGGTGGACTAGACAGTCTCCACAGGTCCCTTCCAACCCCAGCTATCAATTCACATTTTAATTTAGGCTGTACATTATTCTGTGACTTTCCATGCTCTCTGATGCTCCACATGAATACCTGCAGCTCCCTGAGTACAATGATGGATGACTATCTTCTAATGAGCTTCGGATTTACGCTGCATGTGGTTTATAGCCTCTGTCACAGTGTCTTTCTCCTTTCTTTTTAGTTCATATTATGAGGGTCACCTAAGACATCTGAGCAAAATTTCCTTAACTTTAGTGTACAGAAGTACAGGCAGGGTATTTTCTGGTACCAGACTGCAAACTTCATTGACCTTCAATGTTCTTACAAGTTCTGCCCCCAGTGCTGTAACCCCATCCACAAAGCTCACCTACAAGAATGCCCTCTGGACCAGAGCAATGCAGACAATTCCCCCAGGAAGGAAAACCTCTTAGACACAGTTCATCCTGGGAGCAACCTCCAAGTGAGTCCTATAGTTAGGCATTCATATTTCTGCCTTATTTTTTCTTTCTAGATCCAATTAACTATTCTTGTTCATTCTTGGGTAGCCTTGGAAGCATATTTTTTCTACCACTTTTTGTTGTCGTTCTGGTGATTTTTCATTCACTTTATCTGATTGTTTCAAGTCTACATTAAATAAAAAAAAAAAAAACAATTGGATTGAAAAGAATCTTTTCTGTTTGATAGTCTAAATATTCCATGAAAATATTCTGTATATATTTGTATATATTTTTCTGCAAAAAGTTACCCTGAATTACAGGTCCCAGTCTTCTTCCTCCATGACATTAGAATGCTAACATTTCAGTTCTGTCTTTCCAAAGATGCTTCATCTTGCTTTGAGGCTAATGCAACTCCAATTATGGCTTATTTAAAATCACAGGATATCTATCCAACGATTACTGAAGCGCAAAAAAAATGAATCCCCTCATCTCTCTCCTTTCTTCTTTAGTATTCTGTCTAGAAATACTACATTCTCTAAATGGTCAATAAATATTGCACAATAGAAGCTAATTAGAATAAAAATACAATCTCCTCTGCTTTAATTTCCAGATGGTATTCAATTTCCGCAAGCACAGGAAAGTTTAACTAAAAATCATCATGTGTAAAACAGTCACTGGGAAACTATATGAGAAAGAATTTACAACTTAAAAATTTTTCTTCTGTTTGTAGGTTTACTTTCTTGCATAACTTATCCTTTGTTCCTCAAAAAGTCTGGTCTTTGCTCATTTGCTAAATACAATAGCCTGGGGTAGTTATATACTGTACTGTATTGTGTTTCTGGTAGGCTCCTTACCCAGAGAATAACTGTATTGTCTGTCACTATTGTATGCACTGCCCACAAGTCCACAAACCACATCTGCTTAATTATTCCTCCAGTGCCAGCAATGAGGACAACGATTCTTTGATTTACTGCCAGCAATTTTGTCTCCCAAGACAAATCCTGCATGCTCGATTTATTTAACTTTATCAATACCACTTTACTTAAATTTATCAACTTTCCTGGTAGCAACCATAAGAGATAACCAATACTGGTAAAAGGACGGGCTGACTTGTCTGAACAGCTTTCAGTAAGAGCTTAAAATTTCTGAAAATAGAAAGTCCTCAATCTCTTTTTTTTTTTTTTTTTGGCTACACTCACTCTGCTTTTTCTGAACTATTTCTGAACTATTCTTCTATTTCTGAACTATTTCCATTTTAGTTACCTGCTTTTTAACACCATTATTCTAATAGAAAATAGAAAGGCATCATGGAGAGATTCAAGTAACTTGCCTTGTCAGTGGGAGAGGCAAGAAAGGTCTCTTGGCATGAGACTCATCTCCCCTAACCAAAGTGCAAAAAGATATAGTCAACACTTCTTAGGCAGTGGGGAAAGATCTACAGAGGACAATTCTTCCTCTTCTTTCTGTGATGAACAAATGAACAGCATGGATGAATACGCAGGTTTTTCTCCACCGCCTCTGAGGTGGGACCAAGGTGTCTGGGTTAGGCTCAGGTATCTAACTGAATGACATCTTGATACAGGTCTCTCTTCTACTACCGATCTCCGAAGCAAAAAACGTCTCTTTGCTTTTCTTCCTTTTCTTCCAAATTTCCACATCTATATATTTCAGAGTTTTCAGAGCTAAACCAGCATATCCACGCCTGTTTTCCAATGGACATTGAACGATTTTATTTCTGTTTGGAAATACGAGGGGCAAATTTAACATATAATCAAGGCAGAGAACAGAAGTGGTATAGAGTGTCATTTGCTTCACTGTCTTGAATAGAAATACAGCATTCAAATACGGGAATGAAGAAAAAGAGCGCTTCCTCCCATCAAGCAATACTAGCAATTTTATCAATTCTTATCTTTTTACCAAAAAAAAAAAAAAAAAAGCAAAAGGGAAAAAGAAAGTATAAGCAAACAGCATTAAATTGAAGCAAAATAGGCATCAAAGAGCTTCTGTCAAGAAAAGCAGCCATATATGCCAGCACTTACCATCACAGTCGCAGCTGCCGCAGCTGCCTGGGCTGCCACCGCAGCCTGGTTGGCTTGGTGTTGCGCCGCTTTGATTTTGGCCTGCAAATGTGCAGGAGGGTGAAAATACTTGCATTTCTCCCTCATGCAACGACCTTTTATGTAATCCATACACACGGTTACGGTGTTGTCATTTGTGTCAATCATTGTGCTGTCTGCCGGATGTGCAAAGCGGCAATCAGTCTCTCCACGCGCACAGTTGCCCCGCTGGAACTCCCTGCACACCTACGTGCAAAACAACACTGGTTGCAACCCGAAACGGCAGGGAGAGCCCATGTCCCCCCAGAAAGGACCATCCCCTTCCCCGGTGAGATCACTGAATCCGATTTAATAAACCCATTATGTTCTTCTGGGAGAGGGAAACGCGTCTATTTTACCCTTGCGCATTGGGCTCCTCAGGTAGCTTTGTGGTATGGTGGCTAAATGGACATGGAACAGAAACATTCCCAAATGTCTCTCCTTTTCCTGCTTAGAAAACAGCTGGGAAGGATTCTTACTGAAGAAACTGCCCCTGCTAAACTAGCTGAGACTCGCAAAATGTTCAGTCCCTTTCTAACTGTAGTTTATATTCTTGCAACTCCACTGCTATGGATGCAGTTCCTCTTGCTGATACATGAGGTAGAGAGTCTACAAATAAAGTGGACATCCACCTTAAAAATAATTAAATGAACAGAATGGACAAGCTGATTTTTATA
Source organism: Netta rufina (assembly GCF_964035555.1). NCBI lineage: Eukaryota > Metazoa > Chordata > Aves > Anseriformes > Anatidae > Netta > Netta rufina. The sequence goes on along the minus strand of NC_140123.1, from coordinate 54,920,251 downwards.
AGGAGAATATAATAAAATAATAAAAATATAATATAATATAATATAATATAATATAATATAATATAATATAATATAATAAGAATATAATAATGTAATAATACTGCAGTGACAATGTGCTTGCTAGGTATTTCACCAAAGCATACCCTTACGGGCATGCAAACTTGAGGTTTATTTGAAGAGATGAAGTTTAAGAAAGATGAATCTTCATGTTGATTTCTGTGTGTTAAATTTGAGCAAATGCACTACCTTATAAATGTATTTAATTACCACTGGCTGCAAGTGTAGGAATTCTGTCTAGTTATGATGTCTACACTTTGAGCAACTATATTTCAGCATAGTTTCCAAAATAATGCTTTTTCTCCTCCAGGAGCTTCCCTACAGCCTGACAGAGAATCACATTTCTAGTCATGGTGGTGCCCACAATACCTCCAGTTTATCAGTCCTGAGGAGTTTCTGAGTAGCAGTTGAACCAGGGACTGAAACCGGTGGACTTCCAGGAACAATGACAGGCGGCGTGGGTAGGATCTCGGTCGGGACTAAGCCAACTCCCGGTGTTACTGGCGTTAGGTAAGGAGCAAAGCTAATAGCCGTGTTCGTTCCTATTGTGGGACCCACTGGAAATGTGGGCTGCAAAATGAAAACACAGACCAAGATGAAAAAAACCTTAATCAAGAGCTTATTAGTTGTCTTTTGCATGTTCTCCCTGGCGCCGATTCATTTTCTTAATCAAAGAATTTCAAGCAGCTGGCAAAACACACAGCATATTCTCTTCTTTTAATCATGTAACACATTCCAGCTGCATACTAGGAACTGCACGTTGTAGCTCTGCTATTGGAAAAGAGGCTGCCACTGCAAAGGAAGTCCCACTGTGAACCTGAATCTCTATGGAGGTCCAGCTTATATTGCAGGCTTATTTACACATCAAAAAATTGAAATAACAGAACTTTATTGCTTTTTCTCAATACCTGCTTTCCTTTGGAAAACAGGCTATTCTTTCAAAGTACCAGATTTCACAGGTGAAGCATTATTACCTATATTAAATCCATATTTCTAGTAAGACTATAAATAATGAACTCTTTGGCATGTAACTTCCATCTCTTTGCATGCTGTATTCAGCCAGCTCCTGCAATTGTAGGAGTTGCTATGGCTCATACATCAAAAAGTCTCACCTTTGCAAATGTTTGTGTGCTCAGCTGTCACCAGTGGCAAGCAGAATAAATATTATAATCTCAGCTGGACACAATATTTAGAAAGCGATTACTCAGACTTAGCTTGAGTTCATCTTACAAAAAAAAAAGGTTGATTGGAAGGAAAGGTAAGGGTCTAAAAATCTGTTTCGTGCCTCCTTAGAGCAAGTCAGTGAAGTCACGACCAGAAGAAAGAGCACTTGTGTAACTCTAAAACCCAGCTCTACCAAGGCAGAATAGTGGGTTTGTCACCACCAGCTCCAAGGGGGGTAGAAGCAGAACATCACCATGGTCAGACCACGGTCATGACTGGAAAGTGATTTAGCTCTGCAGAGCAGATGTTTACTCCAGAGAGTGAAGCTATAATGGTAAATAATTATGATTATAAATGCAAAACTCTGCAGAAACAGTACAAATCTGACATTAACTTAGTCACAAATTAAATCCCTGAGTAAACTGGCAGCTAGAAATGAACCATGGAATAGCTGAACACTAGAGATGGACTTAGGAAGACTTAAAAACACTTAATGAAAGAAGAAAGTCTTTCTCATCAAGGTGGCCTGCATACCCTTGGTTCCAGAAGGGAAGCCAACACACAAATTATACAGAAAATATGCAAGAGAAAGCACACACGCTAGAAGGTTTACTTCTAGTTTTTGTTTGTTTGTTTGTTTGTTGTTTTTTTACTAAATTATAACTGAATTTCAGTTAGTACCAAGAAGTTGCTGAGAGCAGCACATTAGCCAAGATAGCCAACTGTATGGAAATGGCATCTATTTGCCCTAGAGCGTTAGAAGTGAATAATGCTCTGTTTTTATCAGAGATCAAAACTGCTCGATATCAAATAGCATGGTTTATATGCCAAGTGTGAGCTAAATTATTTCGAGCATAATAATGAAGATTTATATGAAACAATGGTTCAACTATTTTAGGGACAGTATGTGTTATGTAAAATATAAATACCATCTTTGTATCAGATACAATTTTAAGGATAAATCTACATGTCAAATGACTTCTATGGAATTTTCTTCTACATTTTATCCATTTGGTCAAGGCTGAGTCATCTTAATCAGGCAATTTATGCATGACAGAGAAATAAAACTCTCCACTTTTATCACAGCCATCAGTACAGAAGGCATTACTTCAATGAAATTGTAAAGTTCAAATGATAAAATGAGTGAGTAGTAAAAAGCGTGATTTTGCCATTTCCAATTTTTACTCATAATACCAAGAAGTGGAATCATTTTATTATTCCATGAAAACTTTTTTTGGTGAAAACTTAAGCAGTAGAAAATCAGGAAATACCAAAACACGTCGTGACAATGTATCAAGATACACCTTCCATACGTACTGAAAGCTGATAAACATGTGCCTGAAACTCAGGGACTTCTGACACCCATTTTTTGCTCATGCCTTCCACCTCACGGCAGATGTTTCAAGTGTAAAACCAGGCATCTGGGGGCAGTTAATGTAGCCAAACACAGATGTCCTAACCTGAGATGCTTATACTTATCTCCTTTGACAGTTCATGGAAAGACAAAGGCACTTAAAAGAAACCAAACCATATAATCTGAATGCAGATTTCTGAAACAAGCCAGGTGAATGGTAATTAGAAGTGCCTATTTCTTTTGATAAACTATCAAAGGATTTAGGAAGCCCAGCGTAAAATTTGATGCCAATGCTGTATACGCCTCAAGTTAGAGAAAGAAATCTCACTCCAGTGCCTTACAGTGGGCATTCGAATTGAGAAAATATCATATGTGAAAAGTCTTGTTCAGATTACGTGTCTCTGGAAGCCTGGTGCAATGAAGAGCTGAACTGCAAAGGCAGTCCACAGCAACTGATCATTTTCGTGTGCAGCCCAAAGTTGCTGCAGGACACTATTTTTATGTCACCTACTGGATTTGAAGTGTTCCAGGTACCTTGTGAATTACCTTAAAATAAATCACAGAGTTTGTAGGTGGACGTATCATCAGTTCTTATTCTGGGACACTTCAGATCAGAAGAGAGAGAGAAATCATTACCCTGAATGACATTACCCTTTTTTCCAGGTATTGGGATTAAATACTGCTTGAAGCCACTCAAATTCACAGGCTTCTGAGAGGGGAACTTTGCAATCCTACTCAAATAACTTACTAACAAATTATTGTTATACAACTTTACACCTCCAGAGATATTATAGGTAAAATCCTTGCAAATCTAGACAAAACCTAACAGGAACTGAATGAAGGGGAAAAAAAAAAAAAAAGGTAGAAAAAAAGCAAGTGAGTCTAGGATAAAAAAGGTATCAAATCTCCAGCAACACTCCTTCATCTCTTCAAATGCAAATATAAATGAAAATATTTCTAGCATCTCAGCAGTTCCCTAAATCAACAGATGGTGATTATTTTTATTGGTACCACTTTAGAGAGCTTTTGTGGGTCAATATATTCTTCTACCTTAACTTACTTACCGATAACACCACCAGAGAAATAAACTTACCACTGGCTGTAGTGGTGTTCCTGGAAACATAAACTGCATTTGCTGGGCAAGCATTGCTGCTGCAGTTTTTTGTTGGATTAAGTTGTTCCTGCCATTGATTTCCAGTTGAGTTTTTAAATGTGTTGGTGGATGAAGGTACTTGCAGTTCTCCCTCGTACAACGACCCTGGAAAAAGAAGTCACACTAATTGGTCTATTGCTTTTGATGATAGCTTAATGCCCCGCAGCACAATATTACACCACAAGCTAAGCGAGCAGTAATGAAATGCAGGGTGTTTCCTGGGAACCGTGTAGCAGGCTGGGAGGAGCTGATGGCCTTGAGCTCTGCCTCAGCCCACTACCTCTGACTGATTGTTAAGGGTATTAGCCACGGACAAGGAGAAAGGCTTTGAAAATTGTTGATGGCACTTTCATTGTTAAGTACAGATCACTGCTGTACAATTAATAGGCTAAGTATTATCCAGGCTGCCTGAATTGCCTCTCATGGTATCTTGGCTTGGGTACCCAGTGTAACCATACCATAAATGTTTTTATGAATTACATTACATTATGAATGATAAATGTAAGCCTCCTTTAAGAGAAATACTTCTTGTAAGTACATTATATTAAAAAATAACCGTGTGGCAACTCTCTGCTTGTGTTCTCTTGTACGTTCATCCTTATTACAGTCCACTGCCTTCTGGCCTCCTGTTTTTATTACATCACATAAAACTTTGCCTCCTGTTTTTATTGCATCGGGTAAAACTTTGAACTCTTTCCATTCAGGTATAAAATAACAGAAGTCGAGTCAGTATTTTTGGAGTCTAAATTCAGTAGAAGTGCATGGGGCTAAATCTGAAGGTGCACAGCAAAAGGAGACAGCCTGAAGACAGGGGTTTTAGATAGCTATGAGATAGTACAGACAACAGAAGCTGGATTATTTTGGAAAGTTGATGGTGGGCAGCCATCCTTGAGGTGATTTGTGTTGGAGGTGATGAGCATGGAGCACACCTCTACAACAACTGACTACATGTTGGCCAAAAGATTGGCAGAGCAGCGTAAGAAGTAGATGCATTTTCCCCCAGAAAAGGAAACTGTAGGGTGCACCAGCAGGTCGTGTATCTGCCTCTGCAGCCGTAGGGCTGGACTTGGTGAGATCGGCTCTTTGACAACATGGCTCATAAATTGTCACGAAGTTTTGAGAGCTGTGACCGGAGGACCTAGGGCATTAGTCAAACTCGAAGTGACACACTCAACTTGCAGAAACAAGTTTCCAAATTGAGACCTTTTTTAGAAGTGCTTCTTAAACTTTCCATTCTCTGGTATGAGCACTTTGTAATGCTTTGCCAGACAGGAATACCCTCCTATAGCCTCGAGAACATTAAGAACCCTGTGAGGGAACATCACACAGCACACACGTACTCGGATGCCGCGTATGTGTACACGCACACACACTTTTTCCTCCAAAACCCTCCGTATGCTTTGGATGTCCCAGAATGGCAGTATTAATGTCACACTTTTTACTCACACACTGAAATGCTCCTGGTTCCAGCTCTAATCTGCGATAAGGACTTAATAGCTACCTGTGCAGGAGAACATTAAACATGTCTAGGAATGCTCTCCAGCACCGAGGCCAAGGGGAATGCAGACAGCTATTTCCACACCATTAAACCACGGAGAACAGCCCTTACCTGCTGCTAGCACCAGAACAGCCCCTGGATACTGTGACTGTACTGAATGGCAGAGGCCAAAAGGAGTTCAGGAAAGCTAAAAATTTCAGTCTATAGACAGCTACGCCTCAGTGCCCAGGAACATTACTTGGTGCTCTTTAGACATGCTGGTATAGGTGCAGCCATTTTCGGCTCTTCCTCCTTATTTCCACGAGTCACTAATTCTGAGGGTTTTAATTATGCACCCAAAAGGAAAGTCACTTTGTCAGCTGGCATAAGGAGAACCAGAAGTCGTCACGATTCGCCTTGGACAAAGCAAGAGGCAGGCTCTGCCATTCATGGGGTAATAAGGCCGTCGCCTTTACAATGTTAAATGGGAACATGTTTACCCGTGAGCGCGGCAACGAGCGTGTGCTTTTATGTTGGCTGATGAGGATTTCCTGATTAAGACATTTTTAACTGAGACCTATTTAACCTTAATCTAATTTGTATGTAACCTTAATCTAATTTGTATGTAAATGGTTCATACAGCAAATGTGAAAACGAAAACAGCAAAATAAAATCACGTAAATCTATCTGATGGAAATATCTACCAATGCAAATGAAAGTGATCCTCAATTAGGGAGTAACTTTCAACTGTCATGGCATTTGAAGTACCTCAACTTTGAAGTAAGCCTACAGTGAGCACTCCACTGCCACCTCCCAAAGCACATGGCTAGCATACACCATCGCTTCAAGCTCTGCAAAGCAACCCACAGAGCACAAAAGACTGGTTATTTCAGAAATTTTTCCAAAATAATCCAAGCACATAAAAATTTACTCCATTCTCTGAAGCTATTCATGTTTGTGCTTCATTGACTAGTTTTTTCGAGCTCTTGGTTAGCAATGAACTTGTGTAGCCCCATCACGCTGCTATAGACGCACTGTAAACAGATCAAGCCTTGTTAAAATGAAATGACCCAAAATAAATGGCAATGGAATGAGCACTGAAAATAGTGAGCAGATGAATCCCGTCCTAGCTACCAAAACAAAATAAATTCTGAGACCCAGTTTCACTTTTTGGACTTTCAGTGGTTGGGGGAAAATGCCTGGAAGCGACTTTTCATTTCTTTGGCGAGAAATGCTCCGTGCCCCTATGAACTGCTGATGGAAACAGTTTCAGAGCAGAACTGGGCTGATTCCCAACAACTGATCAATGCAAGAATGAAAATTCGAACTTGTGGTATCACCTCAGTCAAATGTGACCCTGGATTTTTTGTTTATTGAAATATCAAAACCAAAGTCCAACTGAGATGATAGCAACACACCAACCCAACAGCAGAACAAAGCACTGTGCATGAAGTGCGGGAGTATTCACCTTGTTGGGTCTACAATAAAGGCCTACTTTGGATTCTTGTAGAAAAACTACTGCGGTAGCAGGCCACCTCAAAACAAATACAGAGGCAAAACCAAGTGGTTTGAGTTTAGGGTGTGTGAATATCAAGCCTCTGGAGTGAGGCTTGGTCCATTGCAGTAGCTCAGGAGCTGCTCCACAGACTGCCTGGTGCACAGCAGCACTAACTGCCTTTGAAGGATGAGGCAGGCAGGCAGCAGGGAAAATCATTGCTTCATACAACTTTTAACCCACTCCCACATATGAGTCAGAGTTCTGAAACAGGGTGTGCAGACAGATTGGTTTGAAACTTGTGCCCTAGAAACTGCTTTCACCCATGAAGTGAAGGTTATCAACATGCACATCACAAGCAGTTGCTCAGTTCCCATACAAATTCCCTTGAAAAGCTCACTCGCAGTGAGCTGTCTCCCTACCTGTAATTGATAGTAACGATGAATGGATCTCAGATTAAGTTCCCAGTGCTCTGTTACTCCCTCCCCTCATCTGGGAAGCATGGCACCTACCTCTGACCTCTCATTTTTCTTGCTTGGCTCTCTACAGCTAGCCTAGCTGTACATGACACTTCAGGCAGGTAATGGAAAGTTTCAGCAGAAACACTACTTTCCTACTGCTAATTATGCAGACCGAGGACATGCTGTGGCTTGTGGCTGGGGTGTGCCAGAGGTTTGTTCCCGTAAGGAAGTGGGAGGCAGAAGGGATGCACATGGGGAGCTGGGAACACAACGGGGCTCAAAGGGCCCAGGTGCAGCAAGGGGCGACTCTGCTTCCATAGGGTCAATGGTCTGGAGAGCAGCTACCTGCCTGGCTTGGTGCCAAACCCACGTCCCTTAATGAGCTGTGGCACACCACCGACTTCTTCTGAAATCAATAGATTTCCCTAAAAAGACCAATAGGTAGTTTGCCGAAAACCAGTGGCACAAAACAGCCCAGAGACTGGAGTATATTAAAAAGCCAGGAATTATAATTTCAAAATAAGCAAAAAGAAGTGAGTGCAGAAGTAAACCACCTTAACCGTGCATATTAAAATACTGAGAAGCCATTTCCTGACTGCGGACTGTATAGCCACATCTCTTTATTTAATATTTTATAAATCCACAGCGTTTTTCAGTATTTTACCATTGCTTTAATGGTAACAACAATAATAATAATTCATCCAGGCCCGGGCTGGGAATTGCCTATGCATAATAATGAGTTAGTTTTTACCTACTAAAATTACCTTTATCTCTCGTAAAAATAAGATGCTTGAATTTTATTATATATATATATAAACAAAATAATGTGTTGCTTATCTTTTAAGCTGAGAGTCAACTAATGCATCCACAAGCATTTTGCTCACCTACTGAAGGCTGCTTTTAAGGCAGGGGTCAATGCATATTTTTAGCATGCTTAGCATAAAAGCCCAGTAGTGAATGGAACAGCCCCAATCTGTACAGTCAGTCCAGAACTCCTGTGAGGTGCTTTTCTGCATCATTTTTTTGTTTGTTTGTTTTTCTAAAGCAGGGGCTAATTCAGGTTGGAATGAATTTTGAGAGGCCCCCAGTCAAAGCTGCTCAGAGCAGGGTCAGCCCTGAGGTCAGACCAGTCAGGTCTTGAAAATCTCCATGGATGGAGCCTACACAACCCCTCTGAGCATCCCGCTCAACTTCCTCAAGATGAGGAAGTTTCTCCTTGCTTTCATCCTGAACCTGACGTGTTTTGGCTTACGTTGAGTGTCCTGCATCCTGCCACCATGCATGGCTGTAAGGAGCTGGGCTGCACCTTCTGGACACCCCCTTGGTGGTCGTGAGGGCTGCTCTACCAGGAGGAGCATCATTACACATTCAATATGTTTAGAAGACAGACTACCTGATGAGGAGCAGAAACGGGGAGGCCTGCTTTCTTGCAGATCCCTTGTTCCCATCCCTCTCCCCAAGGTATGTCCAGTTACCCCCACATCAGCTCTCCCTAAGCTCCCAGATTCCTTCTGTACCCCATGTCCATCCCTCCCTTTTTCCTCCCTTCCCACAGCACCCTCCCACCTCTCCTGGCTGCAGACCTGCACACAGGTCACACAATAAATATAACTTGCTCCAACTGCGCATGTCCTAAACAGCCAGCCAAAATGTGCATGTGGCTGGCAGGCCGCACTCGTGAGCAGCAGCTCAGTTTATGCTGTAGCCTTTTCCATAGCGGGGCAGTAATTTGGATCTCTGTCTTCCACCCAGACACAGATTTTTTGTGAGAACTCTTTCACATCAAGTGATACGTCTTTGAGACGTCTGTTTCTAGTAAAGTGGCCTGAAATTGGCCAGGGTGTTCAAAAGTTATTGGGGTGCAAAGCTGACACTGACAAAAATACAGAGAGTGCAGTTATGCCAAATCTGCTTCCTTAAGAAAATGAGTTCAAACTAACAAATGCAGATGAAATTGTGTGATCTCTGAGGATTAAATATGCAACTTTAAGAAAAAAAAAATGTTTATGACATTCAAGACGAATAGTTTTAGAAGACATTTGAGCAACTGGTTTTACAAAGGTCAAAAAAATTTCTGGTTTCCAGCTAGACACTTATCGATCCCAACATTTCCTGGAGTTAGAAAAACAACACACACACACACAAAATCAACAAAATCAACCAACCAAAAAAACCCTCCTGATGCTACAATCACCTCTCCAACAGAAATAAATAAATAAATCTGTAATTCCATATCATACAGCTTCAGCAAACTTTCCACATGCTTGTAAAGACCAGATCAAACTCTAATATACTCTATGCATTTGCAACTGTGGGCATGCCAGTCAACAAGACATCACCTGCTCTTGATATTGATATTAGATACCTGAAGATATTACATGCTGTTCAGAGCTTGGCTGAGTAAGACCTATCACTGGCCCCTGTCTGGGACGGTGGCAGCACACAGCAAGAATAGCCACAGAGACAGCAATGTCAGCAGCTGTGGAGGTACCTATGTCATAAATACTTCTCTGGAAGAGTTTCTGGTGACAACTCTTCTTCTTTTCATTTGGGATTCCTCTTCAGCAGCCCCTTGGCAAATTCTGGTTGGAAATGAGAGTGTCCTCACCGAATAAATTTAACAGTTTCACCATTGCATAAATAAGGAAGTTGTCATTTCAATGATCTTGGGCTCTGTAGGGCCAAACAACAGACCCGGTAAATATGAGGGCAGGGTATTTTTAGATGACCAAAATACAGGGCTTATGCTCCTGTCCACAGACAGTGACACTATCTCTACCATCCCAAAACATTCAGTTCGAATGCTATTTTTCAAATGCAGAAATACCAAAAAGGAATACAAATTAAAAAAAAAAAAAAACAAAAAAAAAACACAACAACAACAACAAAGCAAAACAAAAGTGAGGACTGTATATTCATTGAGGTATGCAGAGAAGGATGATTCCTCTTGTTCTCTCGGACTTGCATTTCCTTATTTCCCCTTATATGATTTCTACATGAGAGCTCAAATACCAACAGCTCATTCAACACTCAAGATCAAGTCAAAATCCTAGACTTCAGTTTGGGCTGAGTTAAAAACTATTTTCCATCCAGCATTACAATGTTGGGATTCAATTGTCTTGTGCAGCTCTAGCTGCTTCCCAAGTTCTCACAGAAATTAAAAAAAGCAGACACCTCGTTAAAGAATTCCCTTTTTATCTGCTGTGAATACATACCACCTCACGCAATCTATAGGACTATACATGCCTGCAGAGTTAAGCCTATGTGCAAGGACTTAGGGGATTTAGTTAAGCCTTGGGAGTGACTAGTCATTGATTTTCAAAGATATAACTTAGCATTTTATTTATTCATCAATGTATATAAAAAAGCTTCAAATGATTTTTGAATTTTGCATTTCATATTGGAAGCATGTTGACTTGCAAATATGCATGCTTATGAAAACATGATTCCTATAGCCTAAGTAGAATTGTATCTAATTTTCTACAGAAGGTCGAAATTGGCATAAAATCTTGTATTTTGAAAATGAGACATAAGTGAACTATCTGAGAGAAAGAAAAAAAATTAAAAAGGCCAAACTGTACTAGTAACAGTCAAATGAAGCTTTTGATGGGGAGTTCAAACACCTGAAAATTTACTTGTTGCCAGTACACCTTAGGACAAGGATAAAATTTATTTCAAAAGAAACAAAACTAAACAACACCAGAAAAGCATCTCATATATCACACCTAAAATATCACAGCTGTTTGATCTGCCCCCCCCCAAAAAAAAATCAAAATTTTGAAGAGACATTAATTCCTTATTTCTAAAGCTACCTTGCAAGTCCACCCACCAAAGTTAGTGAGTGTGCATACATATTTATATGCACCTACACATATCCACTTTAAGAAAAAATAGAAGGCAAATTCAGCTTCTGACTTGAAAGTAGAAAAGGAATGAATGTAAAAAAATCTCAGGTGACTTTAGCTTGATTCATTTTCCAACAAGCAAAGAAAACCCATTAGCTACTCTTCTAATTATTTCAATTATTTGTATGAAACTAAAAGCGGGTAGAATAAAAATGATTGTTTTATTCATAAAGAGCTAGAACTGCCTGTAACTGACATTAAAAAAAAAAATAAAAAAATTGAAGAAAAATTGAGGTCTTATAAAAAGATGGAATGTCTAAATGATGTAAGAGTCCTAACACTGAAGACTTAATAGGAGATATTTATTTAAATGGAAAAAGACAAAATGTTCTACTGGAGAGCACATTTGCAATGCACAAAGAGCTCTGAGTCTCTCAAGATGCTCTTTCAAACACATGTTGAGAAGGATGGCTACAGAGAATGGTTTAATAATTTGCCTTGCAATATCAAGGGAATTGTACTCAATATTAAATTGCTCAGACGCGTATGAAATTGTAAGTCGCTTGACAAACATCCTTGAGATTAACAAATAAGACAAAGAAAATTCAGACAAAGAAACAACAGTTTATATTGATAACATTCTATTTCTGTGTTTACTGGCTCAAACATGAATGAGAATAATCAGGAAATAAAGATTATTTCTTCCCCAATTACATAGACTTTTTTTTTTTTTTGCCCTCCTTGATTTCCCCCCTTCATTGGCACTCAAAATCTAAACCAGTTATTTTTACCTCAGCTTCATGCTTGGCTACCAGCACTGATGAATATATCACAGGCAACTGTGGACAAGCCTTGAAATTCATCTTCACTCTAATGCACGTAGGCAATGTCCACGGAATAAAGACAAGCCAATGTGCAGTACAGGGAAAACTACTGAACCAACATCAAAGAAGCAGATGGAAGTGTAACTTTGTTTAGTTAAAATTCCCCTGATGTATTGCTTTTATTATATCGGTGGTAAGGCTCTTCACAGGATACGAAGCCACCTTGTGTGGGGCTCTTTTCGAAGGCCCTAAACCTTTAGAGAGCCTCGGTATCTGCTGAGCAGAGAGCATTACACGCACATAACTGATGACTGGGCAGTTCCAGTGCACCCACTCATTACAAAGATCGACTGTTTTTCACACAGAAAAGAACTGTATAAATCCTGGGTGGGACCGCATGGCAATTCAGGGTGACGTGGATTTTTTTGCTGGCAAACGACGTGCTCCACTATTAAGTTCAACTTGACTGAACTGAAAAAGAAGATAGCTGAAAATCTCAGGAAGAGGTGATTTTCTTCAACTTTTCTCACTATCTCCAGAGCAGAAACAAATAGCTGTTGCAGAAGTAAAGCCAGTAAAGAAAGACAAGTTGTTTGACTGCAGATCATCAGGCAAGAGAAAAGGCAATAGAGGCGTAGAGAAGACGAGCATATATCATGTTCTGACCAAGCAAGAAAATGAGCACGGCATGGCGCCACTCCCTGACAGACCTCCTTCCTCACCTCCTTTACAATCCGCATAAAAGCTTTCAAACAGACGTATGCTTACTTTAAAACAACCCTGCTCATATGAACAGGAATGAGTTTAAACTCCAAGCTGTGCTTTACCTCAGTGTGGAAACACCATTTGGCAGTGAAAATGCAGGCAAAGGTAACTGCAGTACTGACAGCTATCGCCCTGAGACACCTTATTTTTCTCTCAGTGGCCTGTGGAAGAAAGACAAAATGTCTTCAACATTTATACATGTCTTTTGCCATAACCAGGTTAGAAAAGAAAGAGCGAGCTGTCAGTAGCGAGAATAGGGCTTTGCCGTCGGGATGTCTGCAAGCCTCAACAACATAGTAAGGATCTTAACATGCCTCAGAAAAAGCCATAAAGGCAACTATATGGCATTTGAAAGGAGCAGGAGACGTACGTCAGCAATGAGGAGCGACCTGTGACCAGACCACACCAAAATGGGGGGGAGAGCGCTGTAAAACCAACCACCTTAGTCACGTACAGTGAGTCACCTGTCCAAGGGAACCTTGAGACGATGTTTCATTTGGCAGTTGCAGTGAATCACAGAGGTTTGGAAAAGGCACATCAGTGTGATTTGGCTCCTACGTACCAGGGGAGTCTGCTGAAGGATGGGCCCATTGTATATGGAGCAGGCAACAACCTCGGCCACAAAGGTTTCATAGACCCCAGCTCTCAAACCAAATGACTCCACGGGACCATGAAGCGAGCTGCTAGGTGGGTGACCACAACACACAAAGCTTCTGTGAAGATACAACACACAAAGCTTCTCTTCCCTTGGGGATTTCATGCTTTCTTGGCTGATCGCTCTACAAACAAAAGGAAAAACCTACGGCCTAGTTAAATATACAGATAGCCTAGGACACATTACATAATCGCAGAGGTGAAAAGTACACTATCTTGTCCCTGTGCAGAAGGCAGAGTGTTTACCAGCCCTTAATGACAGTGCAGGAACCACAGCTGTGTTATTAATAAATCATAGGCTTCGCTCCTGGGATGCACCAGCGAGGCTGGAACCTGACACAAGTTCCCAGTGCATTGGAAAGCTGCTGAAAACACACTGAAATTTCTTGGTGTTTTAGAAACATCATGTATTTGTATTAAAAAGCACAGATTAAAGAGAAGAAAAAAAAAACTCCTAAATTGAAAGGGAAATATACTTGCATTTCCAAAAAAGAATCACACACAAAATCCTTCATACTACCCATCACCACATGAAAAGCCACAAATAAATAATCAAGGTGAGATTAAAAGCCACTGTACTCTGTAGGACTGCTTGTAGAGAACAACTTCCACCAAGTGTGCCTGACCTGAATAGCAGAAGGTAAGCAGGCAGCTTTCCTAGCCTTTGCCATACCCAGTCTATAATCCTTTTCTTCTGGGAGCTGGCTTTCTTAACATCAGCAATAAATTTCTAGCTTCTCTTGAAGTTTGGCACACCTCAGATTTCCTTGTTTAGGGAATGGAGAAACCAGCACTACTAGCAGGAAGGGTAATAAGATCCCTTCCCCTGAAGCAGCAGGGCGCGAGCGTTATTAATGTGAATTACCGAGAGAATCAACACTCCAGACCAGCTTAAATATCAGGGGGAGAGGGTAGCAGGAGGTCTAGAAACTCAAGCAAGAGGCAAGAATGAACCCCTGACATCCCGGTAACTGAAACAACAACAAATCTTTTATTTTTGTTATAGGGCTCTTTGTCCTCTCCACTCTGTATTAGGAAACTTCCAGAAGACCTAACAAAGCCTAGCAAGAAGTGGAAAGCAGTTGCATTTATCTCAAATGGTAGCTTACAGAATTAGGAGCTAAATCATGGTTATGAGAAAAGATAAGACATATTAGGATGTCTTATTACCTTATTTGAATGCTATATTCATCTAAGTACCAGAATATGTGATTGTGGTCTTGAGAGTGCTTATAACTCCTCAATGCTCTGTTGAAGGAGCAGATAATTACTCTTTTCCTTAAGACAGATTCGACTAAATAAAATTCTAGGTTAATCTCACATTAAAATATTGCCTGTAGGTTTTCCAAAGCATATATCCATGGCTCTTAGAGGAACGTACACACTATGTACCAATTATTGTACTGCAACTACATTGCCAGTGTACACTGATGTCGACGGCGAGTTACTTCATCAGTGTCACGAGCAGATGTGGCAATACCAACCTCAATTACATGATCACATTTTTTTTACACAGCCTTCTTTCCCATACAGTGAATAGGGAGTCAAATAATGTTTATATATGATTCACATTCATCTCTCCCTTGTCCTGAATGCAATATATCCACTTCCTTTTGGGCCTACCCATAGGGCTGGCCCTAGAGGATCGCTTTATGAATGGCTCTGTTAAAATTATTAATGGGTTTCTTGGTCTCCTTGTGAGATTAGACAGCATTACTCCCACTCTACACAGAACAAACTGAGACCAAATATGGTTAAAACGCTGAGAAATGTCTGCGGTTTTTGGCTGCGGATCTCTGTCCTCCCTTTACTTTGCAGTTGCACCCACTTGGCATGTACAGGTGGCTTCAGCAGACTCCTACGGCTCTTGATTTTTTGGAGTCTTACTCCAATTTTTGGAGTCCAACCCCACTTTTGGGGTGTCACTCCCCATCCTCCAGAGGAGCAGTGAACTGGCCTCGCTTCTTTCCTGTCTCATGTGCTTGTGTTTTTTATGTCCGTGCTTTTCCTTTGCTCTACACAAGGAGGGCAAACACGGGGAACACCGAGAAGAGACAGAGCAAACACAGAGACAGTTGTGTTTGAAGCACGCTCAGAGTCTGTCTGATCTGGATACCAACCCGTACAAAGCCTCTGCTAGGCATACATAAAAAGCGAGTTTTCACACTTGCAAAATAACCAGATTTGGGTGAAATTTCACAAAAATAGCATAAGGCAAATTACTGGTATCAGAACAACCCTTCTGCTGAGAGATCTCATGTTTCAGCTGTAAGCAATGGGAAATCAATTTTATTATTGAACTAGTTTTAAGAAACACTTAAAAAGGAAAAACAAGGTATTTACCTCTCAGCTGTTTCTCAAAAATGGTTGAAGTGTTTCACCAAAACTGTAAATAAACACTGAGTCAGCTAATGTTTCAGCCCAGGTGATTGCATTCTGACTTACAATCCTCAGAAAAGGAGGATATTATATCCTCGGGAGGATATTATATGGAAAATGGTGGGTAAGATTAAATCCAGGTGATGACAACGGCACAGCGTTGGTAATAAAACACTCATACGTGCTTCATTAACACACCCAACTGAAGGCTAATGATTGCACGCGCTCCAAGCACTTCTGAGAAATAAAATTATTTAAACGTGACTGTAAACAAAACATTTGGTAACATTTAAAAAGTTTAAAAGGACCATTTGTCTAGAAATGCTTTAATGCAAGTAGCCATTACACATCTCAGCTAATGCATTGCATTGACAGAATAATGAGTTGCCAACCAGTGTTTTGAAGAATATAATGCCTTTAAGCATGTAAGCACCATTCCAGTGCAAACTTTCTGATATATTTTAAGTTCCATCTAAATTTATCGCGTACTGGTGTATAAAGTCTTCCCAGTGTGAAAGCAAATGATCTATGCAGCAAGAACTTCATGACCATTTGACTTAAACAAGGACTTTTCTGAGTTTTCTTCAACATTTTGTAGATGGCACCTTCACACCCTAACTCTCAACACATAAAAGCAGTTCAACAAGTATCGACAGGCTGTATTAGGAGATCTGCCAGGATAAATGGATAAACGGATAGATGAATGGATAAATGGATAAATGAACCACCTCGGTGACTTGCTCTTCCTTCCCCTTAACGTTTCTATAGGAGACAAGCAGGTTCTCCGTGTGAAGGTGGCAAACTGACAGCTTTCAGTGTCTTCTTCGTGGAAGCCCTCACAGTTTTGCTCCACTCTCATCTGCTTCTCGGTAGAAACTACCGTAGGATCTGAAATACTGTTTTCCAAAGAGGAAATCAGGGGACCACATAATTTATGACTTTTCTTTGTGAGTAAAGTGTTTCCACTGTCTGCACTGTATCTGAGCAGCAGTCTCAAGGCAAAGACTCCCATCAAACATCTTTTTGTCAAAATGTTCCCCTTTGGGTGCCAAGGAGGAAGAGACAGGATGCAGTCCAAAACAGGAGGGGCAGCCAAGGCTTCTGTCACTGTTCTTTATGCCAACGTGGTAATAACGACCAAAAGAGAAACTCCAGGTGAAGATCACACTGCCTGTCATTGACCGGCCTTCTCCCCCTTCTGCTCTTGGGCAGCAGTGAAGAGATCAGAAGTACCAAGAACTTTCCCCTCTGGATCAGCAAGGAGAAGACAACAGTCAAGGACCTAAAACTGCACACAGAGCTTAACAAGTTGTCCGTCCCACCACCTGGCCTCATGGCATGGCCAACCCATGTTTTTCTCATTTGCTGAAGAATCATTCATCACAGCTACATTGTGGTCAGAAAGGACTGCAGCTTAAATACTCCTTATAAATGTCGAAAGGCTGAAGAACACATTAAACTAAAACTCCACAAACCAAAACAAAGTTTTATGGTGGAAAAAATACATAGTGATCTCATGCTTTTCACAAGAGTTGTTCTTTCAAAGCCAGGAACCATGAAGTACTTGTTTCTGTTTTCTATTTTTATTTGTCTGATACGCACATCATAAAGTGATTAAAATTGCTATAGCACTTCAAATTAGATCTGAAGGGCACCCCAGTTAAAATGTAGTATGGTATGAAATGTTAATCATAATTGAAACAATCACGATTCAGATTTTTCACAAAGCCTTTGTAATTGCAAACAGTCTGGAAAAGAAGTATTTAGATGGCCAAATCAGTGTTTTTTCCCACCCTGCTGCTTTCCGGTGAAGAAAAATTGTGATGGATGAGTACCATTCATCAGGAGAAATAGCCAAAATATGAGATCACTAACCAGCAGCTAGACAGGGTTTAACCAACTCCTTTGTTTAATCACTGGGGATTCAATGTCTGGATGGAAAGAAGGAGTGAGGGAGTTTGGACAACTCAATGAATTTAACACTAGCATATTAAAAAAATAAAAGGTTTTAACCAGTCTGTACCACCCAGCAACATCTTATTGTAGTTTCCCAGAGCAGCATAGAGACAACTCTCTCAAAAAATAGTGACTCTGTGATGGTTGGCATATGTAGCACTGAGAACTTTTTTGCCATGTTAGGATGGCAAAGACTATAGTCAGGCTTTCTTTAGCAAATGTAAAAGAAAACTATGCCCAAAAGATATAGCTCCTGATACAAGCAGTCATTTACCTCCTACCAGTCATTCACAAGGCAGACCACAAAATGTCACTCTTCAGACTATTCAATCCCTACATTATACTGCTTAGCAAATAAATAAAAAAATGAAAGCAAAAAGAAAAGTTGACTTTCACATATATTTTCACATCTTCAAGCCAGTTGTAATGGGACATAAATTGATTTATAGGGCTAAGTGGCAGGATATCCATACATGAAACATGGAAACTTAAAAATCATTAGGAATCCTCTGGAAGACCTAAGACTCAGAAGGCAACCAAAGGCAAAGCTCTGTCCCCAACCAAAAGTCAGACAGATAACAAGCACACAGGGAAAAGGTGTGGGTGGTTGGAAGGACTGCACTCATCTTCCCTTATCTGTAGGCAGGCCACATACTGCACGGTATGTGGATTGTGTATAGGCAGAGCAACTCCATACAGAATGTAAGATTTTTATAAGGGTGCCTCCATACCTTTAAAGACATGGGCTTTGAAACAGAGATTGCTTTGGGGATGAGTTGAACATGAATGCCATCATTAGCTTTACAATTATTTAATTATATCTGTTTTTGTATATTTTTAGACCCCTTATTTCAGACTGATTAGAAATATCTTGCTTGCCTACAGCAGGTCAAGTGGAATATAGTAAATAATCTCCATCTTCCTTGGCAAATAATGTCATCAGAAAGTAGCAAACTGCTAATGCGGAAAATGTCTTTTAATGAAGTTTAAATAGACACTAAGAATACACCAATGCTGTTAACATTTTTAAAGAAAATTGTCTCCTCCAGTAGACGTCACGAGGCTTTTTATGTATTTCACTTTACCATCCCACACTGAAACTCCAGTGTTTCATCAGTAAGTATTTATCGGAGTTCTCAGCAATGTTAGTCCCAGACTCGAAGTTTCAGTGAATAGAGAATTCCAAATGAGCTATAAATGTCAACTCTGGTTTGAGAAGAAGAAATGTGGTGAATTTTAAAGGTATTGAGGCCTCAACAGAAGGTTCATCGTATGCGCAGCCACTCACCATACTGTAGACCACACTTTATTAGTTTTCCCATGCTGTAATCCTGAGAACAATGAACCAGAAACAGCAAAAAATGGGGATGCACGCCTGAAGGATTTCCTTGGCTGGTTGTATTTAACAAATAAGTGTTCAGTTTTAACTAGTTAAGGGACATTTGCTTAGCATATCATAGCAAAACCGAAGAAAAGGTAAGAGCTATGAAAAACCTTCTCAAGCATCAAACAGAAATGAAACAAACTTATAAATAGAGTTGCCTGCAAGCAAACAATTTCTGGAATGTACGGGGGAAAGCAAAGAAAAATCCCACAACAAAAGAGATTGCAAAAGCCAACCCAGTTTAACAAGTGGAATGACCAGTTTGGAGACTACAGGGAAACAATGCAAAAACTCAGGCACGTTATACAAAGGATTTTTCTCAGCATTTACCAAACAAAACCTCAGCATAAAGACCAATCATGAGGTAATTAAATATGGCGCTTTAGAAACACAAAGCCTTTGAGAGTCGTTAACTACTCATGAAATATTAGAATTAATGAGAAACTGAAGGTGTCTCAGAGTAAAGCCGAACAATTTCAGATAGATTTTAATATATTCAACTTGCTGTGAGCAAGTGAGTGAAATTAGACCAGAATCCTAAACAAACTGTGCTGGATTGCAGTCGGGAAATGTTAAGCTACTTGAGTACCAGACAACATGTTATATATCATCAAACAGCTGTCTGCCAATTTATCATGTACCACTTGTAGACACACAAAGAGCTGATAACACTATGAAGGCCTCTAAAAACATGGCTCTAATGCTCTAAATCTACCTTTTATGACTGCTATTAAAAACAAACTCACACAAACACTACAAGACCCTAGATTTCTAATGAAGTGTTCTTCTGATCTCTCTGACTGCAGCTAAGAGGGCAACTACAGCCTCGCTATGACGGAAACGTGATGGTTGTCACTGCTCTCCACCAGTCTAAAAATCCTTAACATTGCTAGGGGAGTAAGGGTAAATGAGCATTTGCCTGTCTGGGAATGGCCCAAGCCGAAACCATGGCTTGTTGATCCAAGCAGGGAGCTGCCTACAGAGGCTGTGTGAGTGCCTGGGCTGATGGCTTCCACACCACGCTCCATAGCAATATTCAGCGCCCCCAGTTTCCATTCCCTTTTCCCAATCGGACTGGGTTGGCTGTGAGTAGCTGTACCATGAGATGTGGGATTGCTGGTGCTGCCTAAAGGCCAGTGCCCATTGTTGAGGTCCCAACAGAAAAGACAGCAGAGAACCCAATCAGATAAAGATCATCTTCCATTTGGAAAAGTAATATATACAAAATAAACTGAATCTGATTTATTTATTTATTTATTATTATTTTTGCTCATGTTCACTAATAGTTTAGGGGCTAACACTACTATTTGTACATCTCTCTAGCTGCCCTAAATAAATGCGTGTTCCAGAAGTTTAAATTTCTCTTTGTTTAAAGCTAAAACAAACATGCTGGCATTCCTTAAGATCAAAGTCCTTCAAGGAGAGTGGAGTCAGATAAAAATATATTGCTTGTTGGCTAGTTCACCATTGCTGGAGAAGAGAAAACTGGTGTTCCAAGTATTCCTAAATACTGCTAGGACATATTTAGGACAGATATTCAGCCAGCTTTAACTAACTCCTGAGCAACAAGTCAACAGAGCCCAGTAGATGTAAATGCTCTGCCAATATAAAATTTAAAAATACGGGTCAAGGTTCTCAAACTTTATAGATCCCTTTAAAAACTTAAAAAGAGTGTACAGTTAGAAGGTGAATGCATCAAATGGCAAAATTAAAAAAAAAAAAAAAAAGTGAAACAGTAACCTCAGGGAAAATAATTAAATCAGATTACAGCACATTTAATTATAAAATCAGTTCTGATGATCAATTTACTAAGTGGGCAAAAGCACAGTAAAAGTAAATTAAGAGTCTACCTTTGATGTCCAAATGCAGAATTTGGTTGAAAATACTGTGAATTCAAATCCCAAAACTAAGAAAACAGGAAAGCTTTCACCTTTACATATGACCATGTAAGCAGGTAGGATTAATTAATGCCCAGGAATCTTTGAAGACCTCAGTATGAGGTGAACCTTGTAAGCCTATCATCATTAGTCCACTGTCATTAATAACAGTATTTCTATGATTCCCAGCCAAGTCTGGGCTCCCTGAAGTATGCCACAACACTGTTACTGACTTCAGTGGCACATGAAGCACTAAAGAAACAAGCACAGTGAGGCGATTGATTTAAAAACAAAAACCTAACTTTTTATTATGCTATGTATTCAAAGGAATAAAATATTCCTTTGGATCAAAATGAATTACTGATAAAATATAGAGATTTCAAAAATAATGTATGCAAAGTTGTAGTAAGTCTCTTAAATTTAGCATCTACAGTTTTGATACGATATTATGGAATTTGGAAAACTCCCCAGTTCTTCCCTATTTCCTTTCCAGAGCAGTGGCAACAACAGCTACCAAGTCTTGGGCAGATTTTTTTCCCATCTGGCACCCTTTTCTTCCCTCCACAGTGCAAGCTGGGACAGTTTCCTTCTTTGCCTGCTGTTGGAGTCCTCTGGCTATTCTTCTCCTCAAATATGCAGACTTTCTGCAAGTTGCAAACTTCATTGCAACACATGACGACTGACTCTGCACTCTGCAGAAGGTTACAATTAGGAACACTTCTGCAATTACTTAGATGAGCTGTTGTACACCTCTGAATTTGTCTTTATATTCTCAAGAGCAAACCGCAGACTCCACTTCTTGAGAGCCACTGCAGCTGCATAGAAGTAAATAAATAAAAATCACTTTTTCTGACATATGATTCAGCATTTAAGAAAATAAAAACAGCTGTACTGTGTTAAACCAAGGGCCATCCAGCCCAGTATCCTGTTTCCAAAAGCAGTCAGCAGCAGATGCCTAGGGAGTAGTATAAGAACAAGGAAACCATTTAATGATATATATTGAAAATATTTTTCACATATCCTTGATGGAAAACAGAGATGGAATTTTGACAGAAAGGGGGAAAAAAAAGCAAAAGAAAACAAAGAGTCCAACACACATACCCTTTGCAAAAGCATGAAACATTCCTAAAAGAGAATTAAGGGGAAGATAAATCTTATGATTTCTCTTTTTTTTTTTTTTTTTTTTTTTTTAGAAAAATTGCCCACAGGAGCAAGGCAAAGCCAAAATCTCCCTTGCTGTGCACAAAAACAGTCTAAGCACATACTGATGCACGTTGCTGACCAGATAATTTTTAAGAACCCTTGACTATGAGTGTTAAAGTCTTTTCTCTTGGAAAATGGTCCTCATGGAAACATACAGCCAGGTATTTATGTCACGATATCACAGCTGAGAGTTTCCAGAATATTTAAATCAATGGATAAAAAAAAAAAAAAAAAAAAAAGCTTCAAAAAGTAGATGCATCAGATGGAGGGAAAGCCTGTTCCACTTAATTCCCCAGACAGTGGAACAACCATTAAATCAGCATACTGGAAACAGGCAAAAATTAGAAAGGTGCAGAAAATCTGGGGACAGTGAAATGCCCCATGAAATCAATTAGAGGTTTATTATAGGCTTAGTAGGACACAGTATCAGTTCCAGGAGAAGTCATCTGTGAGGGCATAGGCTGGAGGGGCTATGAAGTCACAGATGCAGAAACCAACCACTTTGATTACACTGTTAAGCTTCATATCTCCGGGATACCAGATCTGTGTTTTTCAGAAGCTCCAGATAAGCTAGCGAAATGTGCTGATGACTCAAACTCTGCTGGCAATAGGAAGATAGAAGAATCAGGGTATGGCAGAAGATGATGACCTTGAAATCTGGATAATAAGAAACAGTATGAAAGAACAAATTATTTCCAACCACCAGCATGAACTCTGCCCATCAGTTCAGACACAAATAGGCAGTTGTCCAGCTATTACCTGGGGATGGAGCTGGCCGTGCCTGAGGAGAACAACACGGATGCTTTGATCAACCACTGGCTGACGGTGGAGACACCAGTGTGACAAAACTGTGAAAAAGGCAAACACAGCCCCAAGGAAGTATTAAACAAGGACAGCCTAGGAAAGGCAGCAAGCTTCTGTGGTAAAAGCTTTTTTTTCTCATGGTGAATGCCTACTTGCAATGCTGTGCGTGCTTCTGGTCACCAGAGTTCAAGAAAGATGGATCTGGTCTGGAGCAGGCATGGGTAAGGGCTGCCAATGTGATTCAAGGAAATAAAAGCCTGTCTTACAAGCAGAGAAATAGAGCATGGTGTTTTTTTGGCTTAGCAAAACAAAGGCTGAGGAGGGATATGACCGTCTCAAAGCACTGGTCATAAAACACTGCAGCCTCACCTCGAGTTCTGTGTGCAGTTTTGGGTGCCACAATATACAGATATAAAACAATTTGAGAGTGTCCAAAGGAGGACTACAAAAATAATGAAGGGTCTGGAGGGCGAGATGTATGAGGAGCAGCTGATGTCCCTTGGTTTGTTCCGCCCAGAGCAGAGCAGGCTGAGGGGAGGCCTCATGGCGGCCTGCAGCTCCCTCAGGAGGGGAGCGGAGGGGCAGGCGCTGAGCTCTGCTCTCTGGGGACAGCGACAGGACCCGAGGGAACGGCATGGAGCTGGGACAGGGGAGGGTCAGGCTGGGAGTTAGGGAAAGGGCCTGCACCCAGAGGGTGGTCGGGCTCTGGGACAGGCTCCCCAGGGCAGTGGTCACGGCAAGAAGCCTGTCAGAGTTCAAGAAGCATTTGGAAAATGCTTTCAGACATATAGTTTGATTTTTGGGTGGCCCTGTGTGGAGCCTTCAGATCCCTTGCAGATCCCTTCCAACTCAGGATATTCTACTATGCTATGATTCTTCATGCCTGTCAAATGACAGCTTTATAGCTAGAGAAAGTCTCATCAAAGGAGTACACTTCTCCACTCCGAAGTTAAGAGAAGATCACATCAAGCTTCAGCAGATACCCTAATGTGAAAACAAAAATGCTGTGAGCTTTAGAGGTTTTGAGAATCTATGGAGTGCTGTGCTTTTAAAAAAACTGGAAACAAAGTCCCATTCCTTATGGGAGCAGGCATTAGTCTCATGCAGTGTCTTGCCCACTCCTTGCAAAGCCCTTGGACATAGCACATGGCTGTCGGTGTGGCTGGAGGCTCTGGGCAATGTCTCTTGCACAATCTACCTCCATTTTGGAGAGCCCAAATTTGAGCACCAGAACCAACATGCCAAAAGGGAGAGAATTATCCTTAGGTACTAGATCTAGAGGACCTAAATAAATGATGCATCTTCCCCCGGGTGTTGGTATCTTAATTTACACTTCAACCACCAAGCTCCTGGAGGTAAACAAAGATCCCTCCTCCGTAATTTTGGGTATAAATCTCTTCTCTGAGCTGCAGAAGAAATCAACAGAGCTCTTAATTCCTCTTAATTCTACCACTTCAAACTAGTCTAACCATTTTTTGGGTGTCAGGAACCCACAGGTAAATTGCTATTTGATGCCTAGTGCATTCTGGATCCACCAACACTAGTGCTAAATATTCTGCGTGTGTGTGTATATATATATATATATATAAACACACATATGTATATAGGTGATCTGTGTATTCACAGATTCCTATGGGAACAGTAAGTTGCACTACAGTTATTTTTAAACATTTTTTTTGACCAGTGAGAATGACAGATATGATCTGTATTTCCAAGACACTTTATATTTTTTTATAAATATGACTCAATATTTATAACACCTCTTGTGTGAACACATTTGTGTTTTGTTTTGTTTTTTTTTTCCAGCTGTTAGTTGTTATTATCCCTCTCTTCTAACCTTGAACAGCTTATTCATTTCTCCTAAAAAACAAAGAGAGAAGTAATAAATAAATAAATAAATAAAACCAAGAGTTGCATCCCTTTCACAAAGGGGAAAACAATGGCACAAATGTGTTAAACAATTTGTGTTAAATAGCACATCAAGTCCTATGCCGCCATTTAAGTAAACATCTTCTAATATCCAAGGTTATCTATTTGTTATCCAGCAGAGATCTGCTATGAAGCAAGTGGTTACTGTGACTTGTAGCCCCAAGACTGTCATTATTTCAGCTCAGGATAGGCAGACACAAATATCTGATACATACTAGTGTGCCTAAATATACATATAAAGATTGATATCTTGAAAAGATTCTGATTCACCACTCACTAATTGTAAGGTCAGTGTAAAAGATGGTAATACCCGTAGTAGATCTGTAACTATGAAAAGGTTTTCAAATATTGTAAATTGTACACAGATATTAACAGAGGTCTGCTATGCATCATCAGACAAATGCTGCCTTGTAAAGGTCACAGAAAAAAACACATCACTTTAGGAAATTATAATTAAATAAAATACTTAAGTTACTGCATTTATATTGATAAGTTATGGATATCTATTTAAACCAGGGTTTAAATGCATTCAGTATGTGCATAAAAATGCAAAGTCAAAAACATATCAAACTAATCCATTTTTATAGTGATCCTACAGGTGCCATATCAGAAAGCTTCAGCCCTGCCTTCAAATCATTTAAAGTCTTTTATTATTTTCCTTTGTCTACAGCTGTACGGCAAATTTTTATTCTGCATGATAATGCTGTTCTCCCAGTCACTTCGAATTAAGCACCCAAGCCAGAGAACACATGATAGCGTCTGAACATCCTCTTAACAATTTTGGCATTCCTGTACTCTCTGTGCCTACTAGTTTTTACCCTTGTTCCAGAAAACAATCAGTCTGGGGGAAGATTCTTCCATGCTTTGTGCAACAACAGCACACAGTTCTACCCACGGCTTTCCCCTTTCTACATGTTTACAATTCTTACATTTTTACAAATGCCACTGAAAAATCAGTAGTGTTTTCCACAAGGTGTTGTCCTCTCTGTGGTCTCGTGGTGTCCGCAGCGATGCAGCACACTAGGGTCAGCTGCTCAGAACATGTGCCACCTTGGACATGTCATTCTCCTCTTTTGGGTTGCTCTCCTCAAATCTCATCTCAAGCCATAAAGCTGTCTATAACCACAAGCATGCTGGGATCAACAAAATCTGCTAGGTATATCAGTTAATTAACTTCTGTTGAACTGAGCTAAATATCAATTTGCCATCATTTCTCTACGTCCTCTAAAGAAGCAACATATTTATTAACTTCTTGCACCACCTTTCCATTTGATATTTCCAAGCCTGTATCAGTAAGCAAACACACTAAATAGAAGTTGGCCCTGTATAGGAATATTTTATGAATTTACTGACCTTCACTTGCTACCTAATTAGCCAGCAATACCGTTTCTCGTTTCACATAAGAAACTGGCTGGCTATTTTTACACCTCCAATTTCTGTGTGCACCGCCGAGGTAAACAGATGCTTTATAGCAAATCAATGCACACCATGATACAATTGACAGAGATCACAGGAGATCTTCTCGCAACATCTAGGATTTAAAGGCGAATAACAAACTAGAAAGAACAGCCATATTCAAATACCTAATAATAAATTCCTGTGCTCATTAAACACATTACATACATTGTAACAGCTGGCGTGCTGAAATATCCAATAGAGGAAAACTTGCGTGCAGTATTGTTGATGCTTTAGGGAAAGCTGGCTACATGTATTTTTTATAATAGTGCTTGTTTAAAAGACCATCTATGCATGGAAGGACTTTAGCTGCACTGCAGAAATGTCAGGTTTGGGGGAAGAAAGAAGTTACACAAACATCTCTTAGGCCAGTCCTGAGTAATGTCAAAGACCAGCTTACGCATGCACTAGGACACAGGAAAAGCCTTTGGGACTGCTGCTCTTAAAACAAAGTGAGATGCTAAGAGCTCAGGACAAAATGGCAAATGGTTCTTATATAAAAGTATTGCCACCCCTTCTCCCAGTGCTCCCAGGACACTTTTCTTCCTTTCTTCCTCCCTTTCTTTCTTTCTTTCTTATATATATATTTTTTAATTTTTATTATTTAATCAATTGTCTGCCTAAAGTAAAACTGCACAAAGAAACCTAGCAGTAGAGATGGTCACCACAAACACTCCCTCCTTCCAAAGGAGCTCTAACCACTAAATCTATAGAGCTACACCTTCTCTTGCTTTCTCTTGCTGTCTTTTATAAATTCGTGCTTCCTACACAATAGCCAGCTTCAGCGAGGTGCGTTAATGCTGACCTTCCCCACCTACCATATGGGATCCTTTCGTTGCCTTGTACAACCATCTAAAATAAGACCTACGCCTGCCTTCCTAATGGAAATTTCCTTCTTGCAGAAGAAAAAGAAGCAACGGTAAGTACCAATGACTCAATAAGATAAATCTGGTATTTGAAAAGGTCAAAAAAGGAAAATACCATGAAAACCACACTTTAAAAGTATGCGGAGGCTAAAGTTTAGAGGGAACAACTGCAAACAGTCCTCTACAACAGCTGCTTCTCAGTAAAAAGGCTGCTAGCATCATTAAACAGGTAGTTCTATGAGTGCTGGGACAAATGATAGCAGGAGTTTTACACCTTTGATTGTAAATCCCCAAACCTGACTCAGTTGCAGTTAACTGAGTTTCAAGGATCTCCTGTATTCTTTGGGAACTTTAGGGAAGCTCCCACCAACCCCTTTTATTTTGTTTGGGATGGTTTACTGGTCTCTCCTTCTTTGTCCCCCCTCCCCTCTATTTGACTCCCTATTTGCACAGAACTTGTAGGAACTTAATTATCCTTGAGACTACGATCTCTTTGTCAAACTTGGCTGAATTTGGCCACTGGGTTCAAAAGTGAGTGGGGGAGGAGGGAAAAAGAGGCAGTCTGATTGCATAAGCCTCATTTCCTCAAGAATCCAGGCTACAAACAATTATAGCCAGAAGGTTCAATTAAAGAAAGAGAACCGTAGACTTTCCCCGCACTTCTAACACAGACTGGTTCATGCATACTAATCAGCCAACGCTGCTCTCACTGAAGTAATGAGAGTTTTGCAGCAAATTAATATTCATATTGATTTATACTGAGGCCTGTCGAAGGGAGGAACTTCAACAGCATAAACATGTTTAGCACACAGCACAAAATCACCTTTACACAAGCTCTGTAATTTACAAATGCAAAGATGCCCTAACTCCATACCCATATCCACATACCCCCATCTGTGCACACGCAAATCCCATGTCTTCACTTTTAGTAACGCTGACGTACATTGTATGACTAGCACCACGAAGCACAGAGGTAGGTAGGGCAAGATGCCTGTAGGGAAGAGTCTGCATTTTCATGACATTATGTAAAACCCCTACCTTAGGAAAATCATCATTAAGATGGTCTTTGGAAAGTAAACAGTTCTTCTTGTTTTGGATTAGAAGCCGGCTATGTGTTGCTACATCTGATGGTACTTGACACATGGCCACATCTATGACAAACATGAAGTGATGGAAAATTATGCTTCCAGGGAGCGGGGCTTGTTTTTTTAAAACTTTCTTGGTTTTTCAAATGCATAGACCATGTCCTGGTTAATTTCTAGTTTTAAGATCTTCATTAAGAAGAAGTCAATTTAAATTTGCAAAAGATTACCCATCTTTTTATTTTTAAATAAGCTTGAGTTCACTGTCATAAAATCCCTGTGCCTAGAAAGATTTTCCTTCTTGTCATAGATAGCAAATGAGCCTAGTTACATGGGTTACATTTATTTCAAGTTAATGACTTTACATTAGCTGATAGCATTACTAATAGGAAACTATAAAGTACATGCTGAAAACGTTCCTCCCCTGCTTGCTCTCCACGCCAGCATTCTTCTGCTACAAAAGACGTTTTCTTCTGGGTTTAGCCTATACACTGATTTTCCTCTCAGCCAGGTCATTGCTGTAACAAATACATTGTCCACCTTTTTACTCAAGGCAGTTGGCAACACAGTCCCCAGTTAGTACAGCAGCTAATGCTGCCTCCTGAGAAGGGCTTCAGTCAGTTGCCATAGAGAAGTCAGCAGGACCATTTGGAGCACCCTGGGACATCCTGGACTTGTGCGCAGTGCCAGCAGATATGACACACTCCTCTGACATGTCACTGGAAAGCCACCAAGAACACTCTAGGGCATCGTAAATGGCATGAGATACCCCTGTTTGGGCAACTAAATCAAGCCCAAAGACTCGGGTCCTATCCACTGCAAACAAATATGTGTTAATTTTAACATAATGACCTAATCTACAAAATTGTCTTAAAAAAAAAAAAAAAAAAAGGCAT
Source organism: Netta rufina (assembly GCF_964035555.1). Taxonomy (NCBI): domain Eukaryota; kingdom Metazoa; phylum Chordata; class Aves; order Anseriformes; family Anatidae; genus Netta; species Netta rufina. The sequence goes on along the minus strand of NC_140123.1, from coordinate 54,891,171 downwards.
TAATCTCTCTTGACTTTCACATCTAGCTAGGAAAGTCAGCTTTTGTGAAGTTGTTTACTTGGCTGGGAGTGGGTGCTAGGAGAACTGTTTGACAACAGCCACTGGGGCTTATTCTAGTGCCTGATGTGCTAGATTTTCTTTCTTGGCTTGCTGTGAACCAGCAGAGCACATCGCAGCAGCTCAGTTAGCTTCTCAGTCACAGCTGAACTGTTCTTCTGTCCATTAGGTATCTTCACAGATGCCACCAGACACTCAGTAAGACAACACATAAAACATGGTACATGAACCCATTCAGAGATGGATCTTCACCGCAGAGAGTTCTACTCAAGGCCCCAGCTGAATTTCAAACAAAATAAATAAATCTGTTTTTTTACCAAATAAAACTGTAAATAAATCTGTTTTTTACAAAGTTCAAAAGCTGTCTGGTCTATGGCACATGGAGGTGAAGTAGACACAGCACACCTGATGGGTTGTTAGCCCAAGCCATCCAGCCAGCTGCGACGACAGCGTATGCATGGATTCCCTCTCATTTAAGCCACGGGAATCTGTGAGGAAGCAAGGGCTGAGAACTTGTAATTCCTCGTGAGAAAGGGTATGTTTACACTGTGGTGACTGCACTCAGCCATCTTTCAGTTCTCAGCATGGCACCACGCAGGGCAGCAGTGTGCTGCAATGTGTGAGCTTGCAGGTTCACAGCTGCCTACAGGAAGCAGGATGGCCCTGTTGGCATGTTGAGCCATCAGTGCTTCACGGATGCAGCTACCTCTGTCATGCGTGATGCTGTTTCCCACTGATCATCTCCTTTTTTCTATTCACAGCTCAATGATTTGTCTTTCCAAGCACTGGGGCCATCTGACTTTTGGGACATTGTTCACAACACCTTGCCCTGTGGCTCCCAGACAAAGCAGATGAGAAGGCTGCTTCTTTTCTCCATTATTTATTTTTTCCTTGTCTTGGTGAAGACCTTGCAGGAATCTAATCCTGCATGGCACAGTATGCTGCCACCCACCAGAAACAACATATCCGTGTGGAAGACAACAGACACAAATGATTTCCTCTTGAATTTTAGTTTTGGGACTGGTACCTCACACCAGGCTTTCAGTGCTGTGTTTCAACATCTCCAAAACCATAACAGCTTTCCTTTTCTTGCAGTGGGTTTCCAGTGCAATCCACCTCCTCAGAAACAAGGTACCAGTCTTTGTGTGAGATGTGAGTTGGGAGAGCAGGACGGCTGTCAAATGGACTTGCAGATAAACTAATCGAGTCCTGTCTGAGCTTTTGCTATTAAAAATGTCTTTCCAGCCCCATGGATGACTTCAACTAATAGGAACATGGGTCTTGACTCTGCTAGGCTTTTACATCATGAAGGTCCCTGCATCTGAACACAACCCTGCCTTTTGTATTCATGATGCAGTCTAAGTATAACAGCTTGGGAAGAACAGCTGATGCCTGAGCTGAGAGAAAGCTGCATACACAGGGCCAAGAGAATAAAAAAAGAGCCTGGAAAGAAAGCAGGACCACCTGCCAGAAAAATAAAGGAGTAGGTGGGAAGACCTGGAGAGAGCAAGCCTGTAGGAACAGTGACCTGAGTTAATAGGGAGTGTGGGGGAGGAGTGGGCAGCAAGCAATTGCTCTTGTGTTCAAAATCCTAGTGATGGGATGAGTCAGAGACTCTGATTGAATTTTGCCTTCACTACACCCACAGACTGGTTATTATAAAGCTTAGGGGAGCATGGGTTGGTGCAGCAACAAAAACTACACAGAGAATCGGTGGGCATATGAAGGACCCTCGAGAGCATGAGAATCTGAAGAATATCTGCCAATACTGTGCCCTTCCACACAATGTTTCCTGCAGCTCTAACCAGCCTGCCTAGCTGCTCTTCTTCATGCAGACTGAGACTGATAACTGAGTGGCAGCTGTATCTGAGATAAAGGGGTGAAGCAGAACTACCTGGGAGTGGTCTTTGTGAGTCTCTGCTGGGGCTTCTGGAAGCAGCAAGCTTCGGGAGTTAACTCCACCCAGCGTGGTCAGTGCCCAGGAACTACTAAAAGAGTAACACAGGTCCCTCAGGACAACACGATCCAGAGAACATGAAGATATATTTGTATTACATCTTTCAGCTACTGTTCTTTAAATGTTTTCATCTTCAACCATTGCTGCTCTTATTGCTCATTCTCCTCCACAGGCCAGGGGCCAGAGGACCTGCTCAGCACGTTCTACCACACCGACTGCAGCAAAAAGCTGCTGGTAAACACCCACTCACTCACATTGGGCAGCCCTAACGGGCCAAAGGAGGCGTGAAGTGTTGTGACAGGTCTCCCAAATGCAAAAGGCTTCTGCTCTGATCACAGCAGGACCTTACACTTAATGGCTTGATGGGGAAGAGGAGGCCCTGCACCTTCAGAGGGAAAGAGGGTCTGGGTAGCTCAGTTATACAATACCCGACTTGGCTCTCCTTTGAGAGCAGAACTGATTTCAAGTTGAAGCAAAGTGCCTGAACTTAAAAATTTGACAGCTTTAACGGCTACAGAGGGTAATAGTGATGGTCAGGATAGCTTCACGCTCACAGTATTGCCACTAGGAGAGCAAACAAGCAAACAAAAGGCCTGAGGGAGACACCCCATTTTTCTACAGGACAGAAACACTCTACACAGCGTACAGGTTCAACATCTCCCTGTTTCCCACAGCTCAGTCTGGGGGCAGCCATTTCACAGCAGAAGCAGTGGTGACAGGCTAGGACTTGCTGCTCTGAGCTGTCGTACTACTGCTGCCCCTCAGCCCAGGCCTGCACAAAAGGCCAGGGCTTCTGCAGGCCGCGGGGCCAAGCTACGCCTCTGGACTTTGCTCTGAAGCTAACGAGAAACTTTCCCCATTCTCTCTCTCCTGGGAGAGAGAGGCAAAGTCTAGCTAAGGAGAGGGCCCCTTCCAAAGAGAATGATTGTCCAAGGTGTTTTTTTTAAAAAAAGAAATGCTAAACACCATATCACTTCAGGTGAAGGCTTGTTTTTGAGTCTCTCCTCACCAATTCATGGTCAGCCAAGTTCATGGATCTTTAATTGTGTCTGCAGAGTGCTGCAGCTTGCTGGGCTTTATCCGTGCCTTTAGTTAAGCCAGCACAGCTAGCACAAACACAGCTAGGTGAACACACGGGAGGGAGGCAAAGAGAAAAAAAAAAAAAGAAAGTGTTTAAGGAGCTTGTGTATGCTGGGAGGACTGCAGGAGAAAAAGGGAATACAGAGGGTTTTGCAGAAAACAAACAAGAACAGATGATTGACAAAGGCAGGAAATAACTGCAAGTCCCTGAACTCACAGATAAAGGGCACCTCCAGAAAGAGATTTTCCTTTCTTAATCTCCATTGTACCTCAATTACACTGGATTTTGCTGCCTACATTCATAGTTTCACGTTACATTTAATGCAGTTCTTCTCCTTTCCTTTGGACCAGCTCAAACAAGTTGTGTGGCTGCATGACTACTTGAACAGAGATTAAAAAAATGGAGCTAGGTGTGACAGGATACAGGACTGGATGTAGCCATCTCTCTGTGCAGCACCTCATAGTTGCATGGGTTGGGTATAAGATGAAGCCATGCCCACAGCATCAGGAAAAATGGCAACATAATTTCACACAATATTTCATCCCCTGCACTTTATTCCAAGCCATGAAATTCCCATTCTGCCAAAAAAGCAGGGCCTTCATGAAGCATACCTGTCCCAGGAAGCAGATTTAAAACAACGTGTCTTCTCTCATTCCTTTGAACTCACTGGGGAGAAACATGCCCCTTCCAGAGGGAAGTCAGTGGGAAAAAAATAAATCAGATTAATCCTGAGGATAATTCTCAGCAGGTTCTCGTCTGCTGTTCCAGTACAAGAACTGTGGGCTATCAAGTGAAATCAGGAGGTTTGAAACAAATGGCAGAGGATGGTTTCCACACTGCGTGAGGAAGTTGTGGAAACCCTTGCTGCAGCATGTTGTGGGTGCTGAAGGTGCACATGGTTCAAAAATGAGAGGGAAAACTCAGGGAAAAGATGTTCCCTGAAAGTTATCAGGTACAGCCCCATCGTGTCTGGCTGTCAAAGTCCCTGAGCAGCAGACTGCTGGGCACTAGGAGAGCACTGCAGAAAGCCTGTATATGCTTGCCTACCTCCTCCTATATGCACTACTGGCCCTTACTGGGCCACAGGGCTAAATGGGGCTTTGGTCTGACACAGGGTGGTCACAGCTATTCCAACCACAGAGGGAGCCACAGAATTAATTCCCAGGATGCTAAAACTGGCCTTGATCAACATTTTCTCTTCATGTCCACACTTCTCTGCAATTCTGAGATGGGAAAGCTTCTGCCAGGTGTTCCCAGCTACCTGTAACTTTTTGGGCTTTTAGGAGTGAAAACATTTGTGAACAAGAAGTGACATGACTGAACTCATTGCTGTCTTCTATATGGATAATGCATCCATCAGCAGGATGAAGATACCTGGATTTGGAATCCTCCACCTGAATGGTTTTGGGCTGCAAATTCCACTTCCCCAGATCCTAAATCTACCCCATCCAACTGGAATTAGGTCACTATGCAGCAAAGCAAGCAAAAGTCATGGTCCCAGAAGGAACAAGCGATGCAGCAATGCTGTCGCTCAGGAGAAATGTGTTTGCCCATTTCAGTCACTCTTCCCCTATTCCCACCAGCTATAGGCAGAGCCCTTGAACTCACCTTGTCTTCAAAGAGTGTCACACCACATAACTGTGTGATAGGCAGAAATTCAGCCAGCTAAAGCACTATGAACACTCATATAAATGTCTTCTGGTACAGACAAAACTAGCTAGTCCCCTCTGCCTATGGTGCACACCTAGAATCTGTCCAGATTGCCTTAACTGCAAAGTGAGAGCAAGTATCATTGACCCCCCAGTGTGATATGATCCTGATTCCCTGACATTTGTGAAACATTTAGAGATCCCCAAAAGAACCGCAGAAATGCAAATGACTGGCTAGTGCATCCTAACTCCTAAGATCACTCAGCCTGCTCAGTTTACAAAGGCTTTTTTCCCCGCCTTTTTCTAAATAAAACTGGTGTCCATCTTAAACAGATTCTTTTCAGTTCCAGATATTTCAACAAAGTGTATGTTCCTAAAATTTCTTTTTTTTCCTGGAACCCTTTTAACTTGGTAAACAGGTCTCTCTGTACAGCTTTCAATTACCTTTTATTCTGTAGTGCCAAATGAGACCAGATAGGCATGTTCTTAAAAGGCTTTCATGAAAATGCAAATGAACAGTTCACACTAGTCTGCTGGCTCAATAAATAGAACAGTTCAATGTACTTATACACTAGTAAATAGATTAGAAAAATACAGAAAAATCCATCTTTAGCCATAGAGATGCTTTCATTCTCTTGTCACCACCGTGAAATTTGCAATGACAGTATCTTTAGGATACCTCCTCTGTTGTCTATACTAGCTTAGACAATGCATCCTCCTAGTAGCTGACTAGCAGAAAGGGTATAAATCTGAGTCAAGAGAAATCAGACCATAATTTAAAAGCTAGACTAGCCCTGAGAAAGTGAGAATCAGCTCTTGCTGAAATGCACGAGCATATTTTTTTAATCTGCCAAGCTTCTCCCCTCTCCCCCTCACAGACATCATTATTCATTTTAATATATATGTTTTTTAAATACAGCAAAGTTCTGTATGTTCTTGGCCCTAGAGATTACATTATATATTAATATTCCTTTGAAAGGATTTTGTTCTTTACCACTAGCAGAACTAGAAAGTCCTGAAAACAGGTTTGCTTACAGTGTTGAACTTGGAGGACTCTGCGTGTGATATATGAAGTGTTACACATCCAGGTTCTTCACTTTTAAAGAATTATGCTACTTGAACTGAGAGAGAAGTATGAAAACATAAACAGAGGAGTTCCTGAAATTGAAACTTCCCCTTAAACAGGCCTCTTTGCAGACCTAAAACCACTGCAGCATCCAAATGGGAACTTGTAAGGGGAAGCAAACAGCCCCAGAAAGGCTTCAGGAAGGTTTAAGGCAGCGGATGAGGCTCTGGCTCTAGCAGTGCTTCCTCGCCAGCTCCCTGCTTTCCCGTCCACCGGCAATGCTCTGGGCTTCGTCATGTAAGTATGCTTTAATCCGTGTCAGGCACAGGCAAATGGATTAGCTAGGAGCCACTTTCATCCTGACATTAAGTTAGCAGGAGCCACTCGCCTGGTTCAATTTTGGGTGTCACACCGGCTGGCAGAGCTGTGCAGGGTTCCTGTTGGTGGGAGTCCAGGTGCTGGAGGCAACGCTGTGAGGGGTTAATGGGTGCTTATCTGCCAGCTGCTGTATCAGCACCAACAGGATTACCAGGAATGATCCCCTGCACACTCCTAACCCCCCAAAGTGCCCTCTTTAAGCCAGGGCAGGCTCTGTCTCTCACCAAGCAGAAGAACAAACACCGACCCCTATCTCAGAGGTCCATGTGGCAGGACCTGGCATTGGCAAGTTTCTGGCCTGAATTTGAACCAGACTCATTAGTTGTTAGCTATTTCTGTCTAGCCTGGAGCATCGTACAGATGAAGGATATTCAGAGCCTAGACAGTCTTCAACAGTGAGCATTTTGGATCCTCAAAAACTGTAATCGGTTTGAGGGGCTGTTGTTGCAACTTCTGCTGGGTTTAAAGTTAAGTATTGCAAGGACAGGTATTCAGAGCCAAAAATCCCTTTTGAGTTAAAAGCAAACACTTCATTAAATTTTGTTGACCTTTTACTTGGAACCAGTAGACCTACAAATATACTCCTTTAATACAGGAAAGCTTCGATTCTGATGCAATCCCATCACTCTTGAAGCCAGGGACTAAGGCCACAGCACTATCAGTGACAGAAGTAACCCAGTGCTCTGCTGGTCTCCTGTAGCTGCTGCTGCCACACAGCCCTTCTCCCCTCTGTCAGCAGCAACTACAACACCAACAACTTAGTTTTAACCACAATCAATTTCCCAGCCTGGTGTACTGCACAGCCACAAGACAGTGGTGGTAGCACAAAGGAGGATGTGGTGTGGCATCAAAGCAAACGTCTTATTTCCTTTCTTAACACCAGCTTTTACTACCTTTGACTGACCATGAGGCTAAGGGCAAAGTCAGAGTAAAGGTGCTTCTGGCAGATAAGGACACCACAATTCCTCTTCTGTCCCAGGAAGGAAGAACACAGCAGAAGGGTGCACGTTCCTGCCCCAAATGGGGACCCTTATGGTATGTGGTTAAAGGGGAGCCAGTCTGAGTGCTCTATCTTGTGTTTGACTGATTTCTGATGGAGCTGCAGTAACTACTAGGCACCACATAAATGTAATACATACCTCAACATTAGACTAAAAAAAATCTGCTCCTTCTCAGGGTAATAAGATGTTTATTCAAGGACCCTCAACTTACTAATTCATTTTTACAGCAGGTACACTGAGCCAAGATAGTAAAAGTGCTAAATCTCCAAAGCTCTAAATATTATGTAAATAAACTCTAAATAATTGTCCACATTAAAGTGTGGTTCAGCATTCAGCAAGGAAAACAGTTCTTGTTTTCTTTTAATTAAATTCTGATTTTATCTATAACTCCAGACTGTTTGTTTATTTACATAACTGCTATCCCGCCTGTTGAATTCCAAAGCCTTATTCTGAAACTGTATGATTAACACCAGCACTGCAGAAAGCCACACATCAGACAGATTTATGTGACTAACGACACAAGTCTCTCAACCGGCAGCATAAATGAATCGAGCTACCCGGCCCCAATCTTGCTGTATATGCACCAATTTCCAGACACCCTTCGGAATAACACAGATAATGGATGCGAGGATGCGAGCTGACAGAGCCCTGCACTTCGAACAATTTCTGAAAGCTTTCCACGTACAGGAGGTCAGGCAGCACATGCTGGTGCAGAGCTCTGCCTGATGCTCAGTAGACCTTGCCATCTTGCCCGCAGCAGTCAATGGAAGGAAACCTGAGCCTCCTACTCTGCGGCTTCAGGCCACAATTCAGCTTCTTGGTCTGATCTCATCTTTACCTGCAATGTCATTAAATGGACCTGAGAAGCACGGCACAGGAGGCACAGGTACCTGCTCCCTTCTGCCAGCTGCTCGGGGCAGGATAGGGCTGCTCGGCTTCGGCCACCAACACCAGGTTTGAGAGCACCAAGCCATCAGAGCTGGCAACCTACTGCACGAGAACAAAGCACCCTCGCTTACTTTGACTGCATTTTAAAAATTGTTTTGGACTTCCTCCCGTTGAGCCATGATGCTGGTTGTCAGTGAGTTACCCACAGAGATCCCTCAGGATCTCTCTGCGCTGTGTTATTAGCTTTGACTACAACACAAGTTTCGATTCTTGGGTGGTGATCATCCCGGCACAAAAGCCTCCAGCTTGACTAACTGGCACCTCAGCCACAAACATCCTGTGCTGTCAGGGGAGGCAACGGGTACTGGGGTGAGTCAGGCAGCACTGGCACGCTTTGCCACCTCCACTTTGGCCAGGAAGATGCAGCAGCAGCCTCTTGCCCTGCAAACCAGCTGTTTGGCCAACCCTACCACCAAGGCGGACTGAGCCCTTCACTCTGTGTCCAGCCTCCTGCCCAGCAAGGGCAGCTGGAGAGGAAGCAACGCAGCACAACGGGACTTCTTCTTGCAGCAAAACCTGATGTGAGCAGGGCAGCTTCATAAAACGGGCTCCCTTTCTTCCTCCCTACAAGGAGGGGACATAGACTCAAAGCACTGGGTTTTAGGTTGGCTGGGATTTTCTCCAGCTCTGTTTTGTCTGCGTGGCTACTAGGGTGGTGGTACTTCTAGACTTTGAAATTAAGACTTGCTTTGGCAGTGATTTGCCTCGCTGCCAAGTTCTATGTTGTTTAAAAACTCTTTTGGTAGGGGAATCGGAAGTGCCTAAGACTGATTCTCTTCTTACATTAATCCCTTGCTTCCAAGGCTATAGGGATGAACCACAAATTCTTGTACTGTGATTGAGGTTTGATGTCAGAAACGAAGGATTAAGCCACAGTCTGACCAATTCAAAATCTAACAGTTCTATAAACTTACAAACAAAGCCTTGGTTTAAAATTAAATCTCTCTGGCAGCCCATAAAGTATTTCTCGAGTCTCTACAAAGGGTAAAAAATTGCATCTGAAAACATTGTACTGACTTGCTTATTTTCTGTAAAAGCTACTTATTGCCCATTTGCTGCAGATGCTAGCCTGCCTGCTTAAGAAAAAAAAAAATTATCCCATTGGCAAGCGACCAATATACTAGAACATCTACAAAGAAGCTGTTACAGTTTATCGTGCAGTAATCCATGGATTAAGGTCATTAATAGCACTCGATGACATACTGTGATGACTCCAAAGGTGCTGTTCTGGCTTGTAGGATATACAGAACGTAAACCCCTCACAAATATTTCCACAAAATTACCTTCTTCTAAATCTTTAGAAGAGAAGAAATGAGAAAAACCAGAAAAAAACAGATGCTCAGTACAGTGTTTTGCACTCCACACACACACACAGAAAAAGAATGTAAAATGAAACTAAAGTAATGTTTTTAAACAGCACAGTTTTCTTCTCATTCACACTGATGTAACCATAGTAAGAGTTCTTGGTGAGTAGTTTAAATTTTGAATTACAGAGCCAAATTTGAAAAACAGGTCAAGACATTCTCCCATGACCAAAAGACAAAGCAATTAGTAAAACTTTTAAAATAAAGTCTCAAATGGTAAACTTTCCCTGTGCATTATTTACATGTAAAAAAAAGTATTTTTCCTTCTGTTTACATGAGAATACAAACATTTCTTCACAGAAAACACTGTGTACTCCCCAAATCCCATGGGGCTTTTAAAAGTCCTTTCTACAGTACAAAGTATTTTTGCAAAACTTTTAAAATAGTTCTCTAAAGCTTGCTTGATGTCATTAGCAAGTCAGAAGAAGTTGACAGCCTATCAACATAATTGCTAATTTTTCTCCAAGGGAGAGAAATCCCTTACTTTGTTCTGAACTTATGTGGCTATATGCACTATCAATATATATAAAAATGCTATTCATTTATCTCAGAGTCCACAACACCACGGGTAAACCATCTATTGTGTCTAAACTGATGGACAGGCTTTTCTTACTTCTGTTGATTTACATGAAAATGTCCTTTTTTTAATGTCATTTGTCTCATTAGCATACTGATAATGGCCCAGTACTCTGCCACCATGTATCTTCATTTGCAGTGGAACAATGGTAATTCATAAAATGTACTCGGGTGACTACAGTTGTCATACCAGCTGTAAGCAATCCTGTATCCCCCAGTCGTATGACATTTTTGTAAACAACGTATTGACACTGGGAAAGAAAAATCCTTAGAAAGAAAACTTTTCAAAGCTTCAATAAATAAAAGTTAAGACAAATAACATTTGTATTAATACACATCTTACCAAGAACAAATTACTTTCCGATTAGCTGTAACTCAATTTCATTTTTTGCTTTCAACACAATATATTAGCATTTTCACTACACATGCAATTTTCTTCCTTACCTTTAAGGAATCAAAGCAGGCAATAACTCTTCCATTTTCAACCTGGCAACTTTTAGGGGGATGTGCAAATTTGCATTCTTCATCAGAGCGTGAACAAGTTCCCCTCTGAAACTGCCTGCACACTTCTAACGTTAGCCATTTTGTATCTCTTACAGGAGCAACATTCAAAGCCATGATGAAAAGCTGAATTAGAACTTGTAAACTGCTGTCAAGTGAATTATGCCAAAGTAATTTCCAAAACTACCGATGAAAGGAGGGGGAGAAAAAAAATAATTCCAATTGAAAAGAAAGTTAAAAAAAAAAATAAATGTGGGGGACGATTAATGATGTCCAACTCACACAACACGGAATAAACAGAGAAAGTTTATCAGCAAGCAGTCACTCATCAATCATTAAGTCCCACTTGTAGACTTTTGGCTGAAAACGACCATGCTCAGTAGCATTTCTGTCCGTAAAACGTGTGGCTCTGCTGATTGTATCACTGATGCAGCAGTTTCAAGCACAGGTCCTTCAATGCAATGGCACTCCTTGATGGAATACTAGCTCACTGCAGGTCGCTTGCTGGTATTGATTACCCAAGAAAAGCAATGCAGTCATTTGTTCGTGTCCCACTAATAATAATTCTTCTTCCTGTTTTAACGGTGAGTTCAGTTTCCCATCAATTAATTGGCAAATCAAGACAGTTGAGGTATCTTCTGCCACGGGTAAGGTCAAGGCAACGTCTAGGTGGCAAAGACAGTATTTTGAAAACACAGGCGTAGCAGTCCTCTCTCATAAAAGTGACTTCACAAAGGCACTTTTTAAATCACTGACCTGACAAAACAAATACAATATCAGTTCACATTCAGCTCATTCACATCAACATTATGAGATCTATCATCACTTCTGATCAGGCATTATACATACACTGCCAATACTCGCTTCTATTTCTTTTCCCAGAGAAAAATCAGCATCCTTCGTGAAGTAGTGCATGACAAGGGAATAGCCAGTTGAAACACGTACTGCAGTAATATTCTAGGCAGCAATCCAAAAGTTGGGAATGATTTAAATAGATGAATGTGGCAGACACAATAATTAGGCATGCTGGTTGTGAAACAATTCAATCTAATGTGCTTAGTCTCCAAAACAATATACAAGAACCAGTTTCCATTAATTTATCATTTGGCCCTTCAGATTGTATTATTATATTAGAAACTGCTACTTTTTATGTGTTCTTCCTTAGAAATGAAGATGGTAATATTGTGTTCAGATTTCTCGTCTCTCTCCCTGTTTCTCTGCAAAAAAAGAAATCCCAAAGAACCGTCATCCCAAAATTACAGGAAAAAAAAACAAAAATTTACTTTTTCAGCAAATAGCATGAGTTTCCCTGTTATGCTAAAGGTTGTTTCACAAAGGCTTCATGAAAGGGCTCACTACTCTAAATCATCATCCTTTAATGAGTTATTTCTAGTATGAAGCAGCCTTTATCTGAAATTTTCTTTGATTAAATTGGCTTTCATTTACCTTTACAAATACACGGTTCAGCATCAAAATAAAAGGCTTTTAAATATGGAACTTAAACTATTTTACGACTATAAAAAACAAGGACATTTTATAGCTAAACAGATTTGAAAATCAAAGGGTTAGGTGTTCTAAACAATTTTTAATAAATGGCTATATTATACACAGACGGTGAAACCATGGTCATGATGTTTCCTCCTGTTCAGCTTCAAAGGAACACACAAACTTCCCTTTGCAGATACCAGCCAGAAACAGTTGATGGATTATTTTTATGCAAGAAGAATAAAGAAAGAGGGAAGACTGGAATAAGCGATGTTTTAAAATGCAGCAATAAAAATAGCTCTAAAAACACTGACAGCTTTCCCATGCCAGAATAATTACCATTCTGTGCTTGGATCCATCCTATTTAATTGGAGTTGGGATTGCTAGTAATGTGAGTAAGAATTACTCACACACGGTTTCAGGAACAGATCCCAGTTCTGACTTCCAAGTCTTCATATCAAAAGGCTCTTCTATTACTTAGTAACACTACCAAAAAGGATTTCACTATGTGACTGATACCTACAACAGAATATGCTACTACTGTCATTAATACAGGTAAAGCAATGCTAATTGCCTGAAAATTCAGTTTCAAATCAAACATGTAATAAGATGTGTCTGGATGATCCTTAGGTAGCCTTAGAATTAGTACATTTTAAATTAGTACGTTTAGAGGTGGTATATTTTAAAAGTTACACAACTGTAGCACCGTGTAGGATACGAATTAAATATTCATTTAATCAAATATTCTATTGATGTTGTCCCACAGCATCAACGAAGAGTGAGGTTAAGCTGAAAATGTACAAAATGGTGAGAAAATGCTTATAAAAGATTAAAAGGAAAGAGAGGGGGAAAGAAAAGGAGAGCCTTTGCAAAAAAACACCTGTTGAGCTGATGGCTTGTTGGGCTGATGATGTAGCTGGCTAAACGCAGAAGAGAAAATATTCTCTCTAGAGCCACCCATTCTAATTTAGAAATGCCAGTAATGGTTTTCAGTAATATATGTAGGAGACAGACCGAAATTTTAGGAAAAGGGTAAATGTTAAACTGCACGCTGCTCACAATCACAAGTAGTAATACTGTGCTGCACTGCATACTACTAAAAATGACAAAGTCATTTCTCACGTAGTAGGTGTGAAGGCTGAAGAAAAACAGACTTTACGCATGGTAGCCGTGCAAACAGCCTACATTATATAAATGGCCGTAGCCATGGTTTTTAAAAAAATGTGCACAACAAAATCCCATACAAGATTCATGAGACTGCAGCAAGAATTAACACCACAAAGCGTATGGGGTGGGGGAGTAGAGAGGAGAAGAGGAGTGAAGTACAACCTCATCATACTTCCCATCTTCTTAATATATCAACATCCTAATGGAGAATTTCTAAAGAAAGGGGAGTTTTTCTCATAAACCCGCACCTTATCAAAATAATGATACTATCTGACTTCTCAAGAAGCACTGAAGATGAACGAAGAAGTGCTGCTTGGAAAGAGAAAAGCGATACAAGGAGAAGGGGAGGATATACAAACAGAAAAAAACAACTATAGGAGGAACCGAGGAATGCAGGAGTTCCAGATGTGAGGCAAGAGCTCAAAAGGAGGAAAATATGGGATTAGAAAGAAGGAAATGAAAATGGCTAGTTATGGAAAAGGGAGAGAGAGGAAGGAGGAGCTTTAAGGGAAGTGACCAAAAAATGAGATGGGTGTGAATGAAAGATTGAGGGAGAAAGGGGGAGAAGGAATTTTAGATGGAAGGCAAAAGAGAATACAGTTATGGGGGAAAATCCAGTGGTTTTTGTAAACAAATGAGGGAAATTTGTAATTTGTAAATGAAGGAAAGAAACATAAGATTTATGAAAGAAATTGCAATAAAATAATAATAGCAAAAAAGCCCCCATAAAATACCTCTCAGGCCACAAGCCATTACTAACATCACAGCCCACTCTGACCTTGTGTGTTGCAGAGCCCATCCATATGGAGAACACAGAGGCCCCCAGCAAGCATGAACTCTGCTGTTCTTTCCACCCCTTCTAGCTTTGATTTGCATCCCAAAGTACCAGCAAAGTCAGCTGTCCTGCTAAAAGCAACGGGACCTCACCAGCCTACAGACTCAGCAGCAACTGGGTCCCTTATCCCGGCAGAAAGGTTTGCTTTTCTGGTTTGCTCAGGGGTTTCATCTAGTTGTTTTGTTGTTTTTAATAAATAATTAAATAATAATAAATTATTAAATAGTTACTTAAGTAATTAAATAAATTCATGGACATTTATTTGGAAGAGCTACTTGGCTTTAGATACCACCTTTCAGATGCCTTTTGCAGGAAGCTATCAAGGCGTAGAAGAGTAGGAGGCTTCTGCCAATCTCATGTTTTGAGATAGCAGGAAAGAGTCTTTTAGACTTCTGTTTTAAACCACAAAATCCTTTCTGCTTTTCCAAGTAGGCAAAGAAGCCTTCCCAGTAAAATAATAACATAATACTAATGAAATCCCTCTAAGTATCAACATGGCAAAGCACTCAGGTTCTAGGAGCCCCCAAAGAAGGTTTTAAATCTGAGCTTGCACACCAAGCAGCCAGCAGCTTTCGGAGTTTCAAGTGAGCACAAAACCCTGCCCTGTTATAAACCAGTGGATTGCTCAGCTGGAAAATAGGAGCTCTTGCTAGACACAAAATATGGGCTGCTCTGGTTTTACTTATCTGACAGATTATGTAGTGATGGATTATGTAGTATCGTGTAACGGAGAAGCTAAGGCTTCCTGGACATGATATTTTCATGCTTCAGCTGATACCGTGTAGCAACGAGCTAAGACCTCATCTTCAAAAAGTTACCTCTGCAGGTGATTGTCAGTTGTAGGCAGCTGAGAACAGGCTGTCTCGTAAAATTAGACGTTAACCACAACCATCACTAGCTTCACGCTCCGCAATGCAAGTTCGCAAACTAGCAACAACATCTAAGCCACGTATTGCTCTCAGATTCCCAAGATGCTCAGTCAGTTCCAGGTATTTGTCCAGGACATAAACTAATCCATAAGAAATAACGCCCTCAATTTAGCCTCCACCTTCAGTCTGGACTTACTAGTTTCAAGCCAGAGGTTTCACCCTCTGGCAAAAGTACAAACTCTGGACAAAGTACAACCACACCTTGACATCCCAAGACATTCTCATTAAATCCAAACACAAGCCAAGAGGTCTCTGCTACATGAAGCCACTGGTGCTGCTGGCCAGCAGTACCTGCTTCTATGGTCAATTGCTCCTGCCAATGTCAAAGTGCTCTTCTACCAGAAAAGCTTCAAATTCCATTTGAAGAGAAGAAAAAATGAAATCTGGATGCACACACACACACACACTTTCCCCCTCAAAAAGCCTATAAGTCACGAAGACTCAAAACATATGGAAAGATCCCATGTGTAAATCTAACATGTAAGGGATCTTCTGCATAAAGCAGAACCAGATCGAGTTGAATATGTTGTATATTCATAATGGAAATACAGATATTCAAAGTCTGACAGTCACTAAACATGACCTCTTACCCTTAAAGCTGGGAAAAGGTATCCAAACCCCATGAAGCCATACCTCGTGCTTGCAGCTGCAATGTAGGCTCCATTTTCAAAGCACTCAGGACACAGCCAGGGGACACTGGCAGGCACTTCAGTCCAAAAGATGGTGGGACTACACTTCAGCTTTTCACCTACTCCTCACTGTTACATTCTTTTAAATGTCATTTTTTCCATTATTTGTGCTTTAAATAGCATTCAAGGCCTCCAAGCTGAGTAGGAGCTGCATATCAAGTGACCGCCACAAACCCATGAGCCCACTCCAGCATCATTTAAATGCCACCTGCCTGCTGTTTCCTTGACCCACCCCGACCAGTTTTCTCTTGTTTTCCCTCAGGCTCTCTACCGAGAGGCCCAAGAAAGCAAGGCTGTGCTAAAACTGGACATAAAACTCCACACAACAGCGTGCTGGTCTGGTATACTCTCTCAGCAAGTCCAAGTTTGTTAATAGCCTTTCAAAAGTTGACTTTGTTCCAGCAGATTTTCTGATAAGTCACCAACTGTCCATTCATACCACTTCACATTACGTGCTGGATCAGCTACGATCTGCCTCCCTAGACAAAGAATGGAGCTGAAAGAGCAGCAAAAAGCAGCCAGAAGCCTTGCATCACCCATGCTGACTAACTCCATAGAAACATGCCCACACCTCATACCTGTTGGACAACTGGGACAGGGCCGGTGCTGATGGGCCCTGATGGGCCTGGCACCATGGGCTGCATCCCTGCTCCCTTCCCCACATTCCACCTGCCCTTTCTGGCAGGTCTGGCTCTTACTTGCAAGGTCCTGTATTTATTTGTAACACCAGATCAGACAGAACGGGCTTCCCTGCCCCTGGAAAGCAAGGCCGACCGAGTCATCCCACTGGTTTAAGCCTCGCCATGCAAAATCCCCCATTAACCAACAGAAGATCTTATTTCAAACGATGCTACCGTGCATGGAAGATAATTATCCTACAGCCGAGCAACATGTCAGTCGGCATGCCTGTTAAGCACATTTCAATAAATCACATTCTGAAAGAAAAGAACACGCCAGAAATTTTTGTTTGGTAGATAAGCTTTTCTCACTCCATCGGCCCACCAGATTAGGAAAGAGGACTAGAAAGTGATACTCAGCACAGAGGTATCATTCATCAGTGAGTACAATGCCAGTTTTGTGTTCTTCTTGCGAACCAATTTCTAACACCTCATTCATATTTTTGATAGGTAACCTAATATTAGAGTATCTAGTAGGACGGGACAATGTATCATAGAGTAATGTCTTAGCACAGGTCAGCAAAATTAAAGTATTAGAAACAGAAGCAGGCTACTGGCTCTTTTCTGAACTACTGTGAAGGCACAAAAATAATATTCGCTATGTTCAAGAAACAAGAGAAAAAAAAAAAAAGACAGACTTCCATGACACATCATATGTTCTTTGATGGAAAACATGAATGGAAAACCTTCCTGCCACCACAACATTTTAAGAAAAAACATTAAAATGTAGTAGAAAGTGATTAAGACATTTTCTTCAACAAATTTCGTATGTTATTTTGAACATTTCTTTAATCATTTGCAGTGTTCCCCCACACACTTTTTTTTTTTTTTTTTTTTTTTAAGATATTGAGCAGTTTTCATTTTTCCTTGAACAAACCATTATTGCTCAAACGAGGAAGAAATCACAACTGTCCTGTCAGGGAGGTAGCCCAGTACCTTGAGCAGGTGGCCAGGGGCCAAACCCACTAAAATTCCAATGCCAGTTCCTGTATTAATTTGACCTGAACTTTACTGAATCAAATGTGCCCTGACTTACAAAAGACCCATTATTTATATTATTTGCTTGACTTGGAGATAACTGTTGCAACACCTCTCCTTGTCTGTTATACAACCAGAGATGAACACTCACCAACTGTAATTCAAATGGTAAGCCTGCCAAGAGTCGATCATAACCCTTTCACTTAAGCTGACAGAAGTCCAGGGACAGGTTAGAAAATGCCAGTCTGCTTTATTTGAACTGAGCATGACCTCTAAATATCAGTTTTGCTAAATGAGCCACAATCTCCTCGCCAAGATCACTAATGTGCCGTGTTGATCCTTCTACTGTGCTGTGGTTCAGGTTTTCAGTGTGCTCCACGCTATTTACAGTAGAGCGCCGAGCTTCTTATAAAAACCTGTCGGTGTGCTTTGAAGCTGGCTTTACAATAAAACAACACTAATGTCCTTTGTCCTCTGGGAAACAGGTGAGGAAAGTGTGCTGCCAGCTGTGAAACAACAGCCACAGCTCAGGACCTTTTCAGCGGTCCCCTGCACTACTTTGGTAATGGACCATGAAATATTTCTGCTGAAGTTCAAGCCTGTAGGTGACTGGAACCCACAAGAGTATTTTCTAACATCAAAGTGCTTAGAAGTCATGCTGATAAAACTAAAGCTCATTATGCTTCAGTTAAAATGCAATTGCAGAAAACAGTTTTCCCTTCTTCTCGCAAACATTTTTTTTTTTGGTTTTTACAATTATTTTCATCCTGCTCCACTGAACCTTCAACTCCGTTCTTGGTCTGCATCTTCTCTCACAGTCCGTAACTTAAACATTTCTTGTTTTCAAGTCCAATAAAAAGTTTTCATCCTCTAGCCGTATGAATTTCATACATAAAATCCTGCTCCCACCTTGACAAGAGGGCTAAAGCAATTTCTGTTTCTGTGCTTCTGTGAGCAGAATTAATCATCCCTGGCAGCAATGACGTTATCACTTGGCCTCTTGTGAACACCAGTGTTTTGCTTTTGGCAGAGTGCACCATGTACCAGCTATTAATCAAACCTGATTCCCCAGGGAAGGGTACCCCAGTACATTAGGAGGTCCTGCACACACATGGCTACAGACATGCATTATAGTTTTTCAGGACTGTAAAAATATTTATAGAAGAGTGTGTGCATATACTCTGATTTTTTTTTATAGTCCTGGACTGGCATGGAGGGAATCCATGATCAAGTGACTGTTCTCACCTGCCAAAGGACCAAAAACATGCTGTTACAAAGGAGCACAACTTAAAAGAGCTCTGGCTTCTGTGAGTTCTCTATTTTCTGTACTCCAGTTTCACGCTAAGTCCAGAAGACAGAACTTAGGAAGGTATTTATTTATGTGACAAACAGTATCCCTTTCCAGTGAGAGACAGGGACAGCTCTGAACGAACCAATAACTCCATGTAAATTTAGAACTTGAAAGCTGAAAATACATATAAAACTGCCAATAGCATTATTAATAATATATTCCAACAAATTACCCTGCTCTGGAAAGCTGTATGGCGCATCCAAACAAAGCTCTGGAGGAGAATGTAGCAAGAGCACTACCTAATGCTATTAAATACGACTGCCTCTTAAGCAGTAAATCCATCGTGATGTACAGATTCCTGCACAACCTCCGGGAAGCACCGCTGTCCTGAGATACCTTCATCTCTGGGCCATTTTCTCAATTTCCATTTTAACTGAGAACAGAACACTGAAGTACATGAAGATGACTTTTACAGGTCAGTTGAAATATCCATCTAGCGCAATATCTTGTCTCCAACCATGGCCAAATACCAGACATCTACTGAAGATTATGAAAACAGGGCAGGCAAGAGTGTGGCAATTGCCAGGAATATACTCCCACCTCCAGCATCCTAAGGCTGATGCCTTTGTATTTAATAGGTCTTGTTCAATTCTTCTTCCATGGATTTGCCCACTCCCTTTTTGGATTCTGCTCTGTTAGCAGTGTCTTTCATCACGTGCATGAAAAGTGGGAGGGAATCTGACTGGTTTGCAACTGTTGACAGAAGACTTTCACCTCTGGACAGGAGACTGGATATGGAAGAAAACACGTCAGAATGTCTGAAAACAGCAAATGTAGCTGTGGAGTAAGGTGGCTAATAAAAACAAAAAATAAAACATACAAAAATTTTACTAAATCTGTATTTTTTACTGGCTTTTTTTACTACCCCTGAATGTGTTAAACAAGAAGAGAAGACATCCTTTTTCCTTCCACCCAAAGTGGAGCTTTGAGAAAAGTGCTTTAAAACCCATCAGCACAGGAAGAAACACCAAGATCCCTTCTTCTGCATCCCAAGCTCCATAACCTAAGAATACGCCTAAAAGCAATGCTATGTTAGCAATCCAATGGGGAATTGGAGAGAATAAGGAAAACCCAAGAGCATGCCCAAAACACCCAAAGTTTGACTTGCTGATTGTGCCCTGCCCAACCCTAAACATTTCACAACAATCTCAAACACATTTTGAAGGCAACTCATCACAACAGGGAAGTACTTACAGCAGGAAAAATAAGTATCATCTAGAGTGTCTTTGCTTCTCAAAGGGTTGCCCAGGCAATCCTTTGTCAGCGTCCATTTTAACACAAGTATTCAATTCCTCTCTCTCTTCGTTAGTGGCATGCATGTAACAAACAAAGCCAATTTTATTTACTTCCAAAAAAATAATAAAAAAAAAATCACAGGGCTGAACAGATGCAAGATTTTTACTTCTTACATATTTCATGGGACAAACTGCATTGATGGATTAAATGTGAATGTCAAAATACTTTACATCTTATGGCAGCTAGAAACATGGAACAGTGACCTAACCTTGATGTCTGTGGAGTATCAGACTGTTATCAAGTACCTTCAAAAGCAATCCTACTATATCTTCTTAAAACAATGAATGTTTGACAACATTCAGACAGCAAAGGTTTTGAATAATCTAAGCTGAAACCTTTCACTAAAAGCCATTTTTCAAAGACCTCTCCTAGTCAAAAAGATTTTTTTTTCACGTGGACCCAAAGTACGGGGTAAGAAAGTATTAAATAAGGTCATTAGTCTCTTCTGAAAGTAGCCTCCTTTTCTTTTCTTTTTTTTTTTTTTTTTGTTTGTTTTTTTGTTTTTAGCATAAAGATTATCTTTGGTCCTCTAAGATGAATAAAGGAAATATCTAATTATGCTCAATGTGAAAATGTCAGTAAAAGACTTTTTCTTTTCAAAATTCATGTCATTTATTTGTCCACATTAAAAAATAATCAGAGGCTACCTGTGTTGTATTTGACAATACATAGTAGAAATGTATATTTAAATAAATTTGCATTTATGAATTACTATTCTGTTGTCAGTGCATCATGAATTTAAAGAGAGAATGCTCTTCCTCAAGAATTGGTTTTGCAACTGCTAGCAAAGAAACAAAGAGCTTTTCTCAGAGTACTTGCAAGTTTCTGGTGAATTTCTGTTTTCTAGGAAATCATTGAAAACCTCTATTTAATCCTGAACCAAAAGGAAGGAGTTACAACTGGAAGAACTGTGCATCAACTGTCTGCAGGTACCACCTCCCATAGTAAACATTTGTCATTTTTTTTCCTCTGATCTCTTGGATGATGAATTTGGGGGTTGATACGCAGTACTGACCTTTGTTTTTGTCTGAGCACTGATTAGGAAGTGCTGACCCAATAAAAATGGGTCATTTTGATCTTGGTCCAAAAATCTCATCACCTGTTGGCATTTGAAGATAGTTACTTTTTAACCCAGCTTCATTGTAGGAAAAAAAATAAATAAACAAACATAGATATATATATTTATATAAGTAATGGGAGATAAAGCACTTAAAACAATGGACAAGAAGGATACACAGGAGGAAGCTGAGGAAGTTCACTGGCCAATAACAACGCCATCAGGTAAATTTGCACTCAAGTTTTCTGCCACGTGCATAGTTTAACTGTCTACAACAGGTAAGGGGGACACTGTGTGAAAAGATCAGGTTTGAGGCTGCCTAAGGAACCTAAAGGTGCACAAGTCCATGGGACTTGAGATGCATCCGAGGGTCCTGAGGGAACTGGTGGATTCAGTTGCCATGCCACTATCCATCATACTCGAGAAGCTGTGGCAGTCAGCTGTGGTGAAATTGGCAGAGGTATCACCCACTAGATCAGGTTGCCCGGGGTCTCATCCAACCTGGTCTTGAACATCTTCAGAGATGGGGCTTCCACGACCACTCTGGGCAACAACAACCTCTCTGATCTATGTCAGTAACATGGACAGTGGGATCAAGTGCACTCTCAGCATGCTTGCCAATGACACCAAGACATGAGGTATGTCATGCTGGAGGGAAGGGATGCCACCCAGAGATACCTGGACAGGCTCGAGAGGTGGGCCTCTGTGAACCTCATGAATTTCAACAAGGCCAACTGCAAGGTCTGGCACCTGATTTGGGGCAATCCCAAGCACAGATACAAGGTGGACAGAGAATGGATTGAAAGCAGCCCTGAGAAGGACTCGGGGGTGTTGGTTGATGGGAAACTCAACACAAGCCAGCAACATGCACTTGCAGCCCAGGATATGGTTGGATTTCTGAGGAACATCAGAAGTGTGGCCAGCAGGTTGAGGGAGGTGATTCTCCCCCTCTACTCTGCTCTTGTGAGACTGCAGCCTCGAGTGATGCACCCAGCTCTGGGGCCCCCAGCACAAGAAGGACATGGACACATTAGAACGACTCCAGAGGAAGGCCACAAGGATGGTCAAAGGGCTGGAGCACCTCTCCCATAAAGACAAGCTGAGGGAGCTGAGGTTGTTCAGCCTGGAGAAGAGAAGGCTCTGGGATGATCTTACATTGGCCTTCCAGTGCCTAAAGGAGGCCTACAGAAAAGACATGAAGGAACTCTTTGTCAGGGAGTGTGGCGATGGGACATGGGAGAATGGCTTTAAACTGAAAGAGTGCAGATTTAGATTAGATTTCAGAAGAAATCCTTCACTCACTGTGAGGGTGGTGAGGCCCTGGCACAGGCTGCCCAGAGAAGCTGTGGATGCCCCATCCCTGGAGGTGCTCAAGGCCAGGCTGGATGGGGCTTTGGGCAGCCTGGGCTGGGGGGAGGTGTCCCTGCTCATGGTATGGGGGTTGGAATTGGGTGGGCTTTAAGGTGCCTTCCAACCCACACTGTTCTATGATAAACAACATTCAGATTTCCAAAAGCAAACAAAGCTCGTTGTAAAAACAATTTCAAATGTACAGTCTTTCTTTATATTTCTGCTGGCTTACAAATTGAAATGGGCATGGATACGGGTAGTAGTACTGACTGGGTAGACAGTGCCAGTCCAAGGCTATTTAGTTTCTAAATCCTGGTTCAAATCAGACTGCAAGTTTTTATCAATATTGAAATGAAAATCCATCTCTATTTTAACTCAGCTTTTTTATATGGAAATAGAGCAATAGGAAGAAGTCCTTCCTACTCTTACTAGGATTTGTTGAAAACTTTCCTGAAGGAAATCTCAGTATCTCAATGCTTCCTTAGACTGAAAGGGAAAAATATCAGGGGGAAAAGTAAAAGTATTTTTAGCAATATTGAAACAATTCCATCTGAGCACTTTATTTTCATATGCCTGAACCACTTTATTGTAACTTAAATGTTATCATGGACAAGCACACAGTTACTCAGGAACACATCATAAATTCTGTTTTGATAGGAAAGTTGAATAAGAGTTCTTTCATCCTACCAAAACAAGGAGCTGCAGTATGTTTTCAGTGAAAATTTCCACTGAATACATTTCCCAGAAATGTTTTGATGGAGCACTTTTCCAGACCTTTGCCTACTATCTCTGCTTACCTGTAACTGCAGAGATTTCTCTCTCCTGCTGGGGACTGCTAAGCGCAGCTTGGTGTTCCTGAGTATTTCCGAAGAATGGATGTGCTTGTGACACTAAGTACTAGCAACTGGATTTTGGCAAGAGCATGTTTTCTGCTCGAATTGCAGAAGAAGATTTGGACTGTTTAAAATAAGTCTAAACAGTTTTGGCCTTTTCAAAGGTTTAATTCATTTGTTGTACTTCAAGCTTAGTCACAAATGGCTATTTAAATCAACATTTTGTTTTACACTCTATGTTTTGTACTGCCTGGCATAATTTATGCATTAAAACTGTAATGCAAAAATTTTCCTTTAAACTTGTGTAAATCTCACTTCGATAGACAGCACTGTTTTTAAAGGTATCATTTTTTTTTCCTAGCATTTCTTTCCCTGAAGAATATTTTCTATTTGACAAGGTCAACAAATAGCACAAAAAATATTCAGGATTTGGTCAATTAAACAACACCAAAAACATCACTCAGAGGTAAAACGCTGTCCATTTATAAACATAAAAAATGGACTGCTGTGATTATGCTTACACATTTCTATCTCAGAAAACAACTTTGCAAAAATGACTTAACAGATTTCTCTCTTGAATGCGCTTTATTTTTATGCAATGTTTTCTTAGCTTGTAAATAAGAGATTTTATCTCTTCTAACCTCCAGCCTGTATACACACACAGGCCTGTGACACTTGATAGGAGTTCTTCTCATTTCATACATCATTTCCAGGACATAGCAAGTAGGACATAAAATCAAACCAGACTGGGGAAAAAAAAAAAAAAACAACACAAGTCAACCAGCTCCCTCTCAGTCAAAAGTATGCCCTCAAGTAATCCTGTGCAACTTTGTGTGCTGCAAAGTATACATTACCAATATCTGGATTTTACAGAGATAGCTACTCTATTACAACACATAGACTTTAGAAATCCTGAAAAACTATTTGAAATGTCCTTCTCCAGGTTTATCCCCCTGTCCGTCATCTGAAATAGCAGTAACCATGGAACCACTTCACAGGAACTGAACAGAATTGCCCGTCCACTACCAAAAAAATAAGCACTATTGTACTCTGAGAAGTCAGAAAAGGGAGAGACTAAAGGTATAATGATATTATAGTTTCATGTAGTTGGATTTTTTTTTTTTTTTTTTTTTTTTTTAGAAACAAAGCCCACTTAATATATATCTTCAGTTATTTTTTTTTTTAATTATAATTTTGTAATGTTAGATTGAAATCCACAATTTTAAGGCCTTTTTTTTTCTTTCTTCCCTTCTCTGGCTTTATTATTGCTACATACTCACTTGATGAGAAAGGTCTCTATGAAAAATCTGAACAATCTAAATTTCATAAGTGAAGCACTGAAGACAATTAAAGGCACACAAATATAAATGTTTAGTATTTTTGAATCAGAAGAGCAGAAACTTGTCTGCTCTTTCTGAAGTTTCAACTTTCAGGCAATCATTTTTACCTCCAGATGAATTACTCTAAAGATGAAAACCATCAGATTTACCTTTCCCTCTAGTGAAAAGTATGTTAGCTTTTTGGTGTCCGAAGGCCAAGAGGACTGAGATACAGCTACCTATCTTCACCAAAGCAGACCATTGCTACTTAGGCAGCTTTAATTTCATTTATCTTTAAGAAAATAACTTATATTGATTCCCCTCACAGGAATCCTCAAGTTCAAGGATCTACTGTGCTATTCTACTGCAGCACAGCTAACTCTCACCCATTTTACTGGAAGCCTTAAAAACATCAAGTGCGTTTCATAAAGCCTTATCACCTACAAACATGTTTACAAGAACTGTTTTTAATAAAAAGTACAAATCTGACAGCTGTGGGTAAGACTTAAAGAAACACAAATCCTAAAAAGCTCGGAATTAAGCAAAATGAAAGCGAATGAATCTGTCATCTTTGTAACCTGATGATTTTTGTGGGACCTAATTCTCATGACATTATGTTATGATGATGTTATGTTTTGATGAATGTTATGGATGTCAAACAAAATTTAATTAAAAGAGGTAGCTAAAAATGCAAAGTACTTGCAGACGGCATGAAGACTGAAGTCAGCAGAAGTTCTGGGTCAATAAACTCTATGAAAGGCCTCCAAACTCAGCAAGTTCACATGGCTAAATAGCACACTTTTACTTATCTGCTACGATTTTTGCAATGAAGGAGTTTACTAACAGTTGTCCTCCTCTGCTGTGCAATATATACATAAACGTTGAAAGAGAGTTTGCTGTTAACATTATATACTGTGAAATCATTCCTGGAGCTAACTGTGAGGAGTTACGAAAGGATCTCATGATAATGAGTACACTGGATGACAAAATGACATAAGAATTTAACATAAAAACAGACAAAATAATGTGGATGAGGGGAAAAACAACAATAAAAGTAATAAATAACATACATATAACATCAAGTTCAAACAAGACACTACTACAGAGGAAAGATATTGTCACCCCTCTGAGATGAGGGAGCCCACAACTGAGATGGGAAAGAGAGGGACAAGAGCAATAGCACCGTCAGCATTATGAAGAGGCTACTAAATACAATGGCTCAGATGGAAACTTCTCCTCAGAAAGTCTCTAACCCTTGGTGACTAAAAGCTGAAGTCACATGCCTGTCAAGGTACACATTCCTGTCCTCAGCTCACCCCTTTGCCTTCTCTGCTTTGGGACTGCAACTCCTTACAAGCAGCCTAGTTCTGCAACTAGGGCTGGCAACAGACCTGTGGGGACATGCTGATCCTTGAGCCCTCCCATGAGAAAGTCAACACTCTCATCTCTTATTTCAAACACAGATTTCAGAGACCGTGGACTCATGCCACCTATCTTCAGGCACATAAACGCGGCACCGCTCACTGAAAAACACAATATCCTTAATCACCCTCGGTGCCAATGGAGAGGTGGGTACCTCCAAAGAATGATTCGGAGCATAAAGGCACGGCTTTACCTCCTGGAGGTACCACAAAGCTACAGACCATCCTTCGCAGAAAAATCTCCACAGAGAATGGCAGCGTGGGCCACGTGCTCTGCTCTGCATAGGAAGCATCTAGCAGCTTGGGAAGGTAAAAAACGGGCAGAAGTGGGCATTTGTTCTCAGGCCACGCTCCTTCACCCTTCAGCTGTTGGGCCTTGCTCCTCAAGAGACTGGGGAGAGAAGGGAGGACAGAGAGAGAGTGGAAAAACAATGGGAGAGAGAGAATGGGGGCTGGATGCCTCAAACGCCTCATGGTCTACAAGAGTCCAACCACTTCCAGCTCCATGGGTGAAGTCCAGGTCTGTGAGATGGATTTAATTCCAGGTATCACTCCGAAGCTTCCCCCCATGAGATGGATGCTGGGGCTTTTTACCACTTCGGACGTTTTATACTGAGGATTAAGCTGCTGGCGTGTCCCCTGCCGGTGTTTCCACTTCAAAGAGCTGCGGCTGTGGATTGCAAAACCTTTGAAAGTGGCCTCACCGCACAAAGTCCTGAGCATTAAATGAGGTCTTTAAAAAAAAAAACAAAAAACACAACAAGGTAAAAAGAAAAAATGCTGCCTTTCTAAACACTTCAGTGTAGCTACTTTCAAAGGCTTTCATGCCTTGCTCACTGTGGCAAAGAAATTTTTTTTTTTTTTTTTTGGCATTTCCTTATCCTTCAAAATTATAGAAATAAAGCAATCCAGACTGGAAGCATGCCCCAGGATTAGCAGAGGGGAACTGAAATACACAAGGGACCTGAAAAAATGCCCGTGAAGCAAAAAAAAAAAAAAAAAAAGTTTTTAAATGCATGTTCTACCGCTCCAGGACAGCGGCGCACCGTGCTGCCAGCGCATGTTTAGCATCTCAATAAGGACTGCAGCACTGCAAGCGGTAGCACAAGCGGCCCACACACAAGTGTCCTCTGGCACAGAAACCTCGCGACAGAGAAAGGTCTGCTCAAAACCACCGTCACCGCCGAGCTCCTGTTCGCCTTGCAGCTCCCCGCCTCGCTCCTCGGGCCGCAGAGAGCATTTCTTCGTCCCCGCTTTGCGATGGTGTCTGGCCAGCAGCCCACCTTCACCAGCTTGGGGACCTCCTGCCTTGGGGCCCCGGACCCTCCTTTTGGGCTGTGGGTGGAGGAAGGTGAGGTAGGAAAATCAATATTGCTCTTTGCAGAGCAACAAGAGGCAGGGAAAATGTGCTACCAGTGAATGCAGCTGCCAGGGAAATCCCATAATTGTAATGGCAACCTTTTAAATAAATAAAACGCAAGGCTCTGCTGAAGTCCTAAATCATTAACTGGGCACCCACATACACATGTGCCAGCTACCGATGTGGGAAAGGAAGGATAGCCATAGGTGTCTGTTTACAAACCAGCACAGTTGTAGGAGTGAAATATTTATGTATGATAACGGCACCAAAAAAAAAAACACCTAAAAAGGGAGAATGAATAAGGAAACAAAAAATGGACTAAAACTAGTCTTTGATATTCTACAGGGCAGTCACTTCCCCCACCTCAACGTCAAGCAGAGTCTCCGACTGATTGCTGCCAGCTGAATGCGTTAAAAGCAGAAAACCAACACACTTCAATTCATTTATTGAAAATCATATTCCAAGCTCTTGAAAGTAAGTGGAAATCTTATCTTGTCTCTTTCCAATTTAAGGTTAGTTTTAGACTAAGTTCCAGACACTACCCAAAAATAAATGCTTATAAAATACTTGCCGTAAAATAAAAAATCACTACAGATTCAGGAAGTGGGTGTGGGGGGGTGAGATTTCAAGCCTTTTGGTATACACACCTGAAGATTGAAAACGGATAAAAATCCTCAGTTTCTGAAAAAAAAATAATAATAATTCAGCCTGGATAGGAGAGAATCTTAGATGGAGGTGAAAAGAATATTTCCTAGGCCTATCTCTTAAAAGTGATCACACCCAAAAAGCATTGAAAATTTGCCTTCAGAATCCTCAGAAAGAGGAAAAAAAATAATAGGCACTTCAAAGTCCAAGCTTCCTTACATAAAACTCTAGAGGGAAAACATGTCCGTATTTTTCCTTACCTGTATTCTCTAATTCTCCCTATTGTTCAAAGTGCTGTACTCTCTGCAGGAGGAAAGATTTTACCACCATATGAACCTTGCTACCGCTCATGTCTCTGCTTACAAGTTCAAAAATGTGCACTACCCAGACATTCTTCAAATGGCATGCATCATCCACTCAGAAATGTCTAAAAATTATTGATCTAACCTAGATAAAAGAGTAATAGACTCTGATATAAGCCATCTGTTCCTACTTGATTGATTTCTTCATCCAAGAACCACACCAGTAAAACCCTCCTGTCTCATTATGTATTTCTTTGTGTTTCAAAAATCACAACAATGGAAGATGATAATTTTATGTGTATTACACGTTTGTTTGCATACATCTACATATAAAAATAGGAGGAAAGGAAAAAAAGCGTGTGTGTCTCCTTCATTTACCAGAAGTACAGCTGAGCTCTAAATTGTCATGTTGACGATATCACAAGCCCACCAGACCCTTTGCCAGACTTACACCTCCAGGAATCCTACAGGTGTTCCGTAACAGCAGCCAGCTGAACACTGGCATCTCTCAACAGTGTTAGAAACGAGCACTAGCACAAAAAGCTCTCTGCGTACTTTGTATTTCTTTGCACTGGTTACAATGAATTTCACATTTAATCTCCTGGTGGGTACACTCTTAAATTTTCACAGTCCCAAACTTTCCTTTTTTAGTGTGCCCAAAATACTGAACTAATAATTTTATATACCTTATAATAGATATAGATACACACACATACACAGGGAGATTAAGACATTGGCAAATTTTAGGAAGATGATGCGTCATTTCTTTCTCCTCAAGCGTCTTCTGCCCCAAACAGAGCTGAAAAGTTTGTTTTTAAAAGGAGACTTTGGGCTCCACACATCAATAACCAACAACTGTCACTGCATAATCTATAAGAATATAAGAATCTTCTATAAGAAGATTAGTTTAATTAGTCAAACAGATAATACTACCATGATTTGAACTAGTTTTCACCACTGACACCCTCTTAAAATGAGTTTTAATTTCCTCAGGCTATAATTTCAGCCTTTACAGACAAGTTACATAGCACTAGTTCACACTAGTTAACCATAACGCATTATGCTAAACACAACATATCAAATTAGCTTCACAACCAAAGGCTGGAAAATGGTTTTAAAAAGCAAACATACCAATAAATTCTTGCAAGAGATTATATTCTCTTTTGTAAAGAGCTATGTGTTTTTACTCACAAAGAAAGTAGAAAGTCATTGAGCTTAAAAAAAAAGCATTTCTTCTCTGAAAGATAAAAAGACTCCTTAAAGTCAAAGAAATTTCCAGTAACTCTGGAGAGCAAGATATCATCAATAGCTGTTATTTGAAATTTAAACCTTAGCAATGTGTCTCACTAACGATTTAAGAAATCAAACCATATGTGTAATTACTAATGAGGAATTTCATTTGAACACTAAGTCTTTTTCTCATCTCTCAATACTATAAAAAGTGAACATTTTACAGAGCTTTTTACAAATAAACACAGTGCAGCTTATTCCTGACATACTTGCGAGCAACAGAGAAGAACATTCATCCACAGCTGAGATGACTTACCAGACCTGAGTGCCTGAAATCCTATATAATATTAGTAGCTACTTCTCTTACTCAAGAAAAAATATATATATTTTTAGCATATGGTTATTTTAGAGTTTTGTAAAATACATGCTTACAAATGAAGAACTTGATCTTCCTTTATAAACAATCTGTAGTCGCAACACTATACTTCAGGACTAGTAACTCACTAGTAAATACTACCTTAGGAAAACGAAGAAACTAATTCAATACGGAGTAATTTATTCCCTGAAAAAAAGACAGACTGAACACAGTAAGATATTACTGTACAAATAGCTGTGATAGAGTCCATAGAGAAATTGAGCAGGAAAGATATTATTAAATGAAAAGAGGTACCAGAATCTGGCCCAAAATAATTTTATTACCAACTAGTTACATAAAAAGATAATTCAGAGTATTTGTTACTATCTCTGCCCTCCAAGATGAAAACCCACCATAAAAAAGCGTACCTTGAGCAGGCAAGATTTTTCTTTAAATCCCTTTGTTGACTGATTGTGTATTCCACCTGGTCTGCTGTTACAAGCTATATGATCGAGTGAGGAATGCAAGTTTTCACTTGGGCAGTTAGACATAAGAATGATAATTCTCTATAGTGCCATCTCAAAGATAAAAAAAAACAACCAGCCACTTAAATCATCTGAAAAAGCCAGTCTTGAAAAACGAGGCTGAAAATTTTTCTGTGTAAAAGCTGTGCATGAAAATAGTTTTATTTGCAAAAGTAAAAAAAAAAAACCTCACACTTCATAACATGAATAAGATTGACTTCTAATTATCAATCTTTGCTGCACATGCTTAGCATACTTTGCACACAAACACTACATTTGAACAGCAACAGCAAAATGTACATACTCATACTCCATTAATAATAATGTTCTACATCCTGACATATGTTTCTCTTGTTAGCAGCTTGAAATCCTCAGAAGACACATGAGGTTGCTATAACTTCGAAGAGCTCGGTGTTTGTAAATTACTGATTCATAAACTGAAGATGTGTCAACATCCCAGCTCCAGGTCTTCAGCGAGCACGTAGCCAGGTAACGAGGAATTTGAATCAACCTCCGCAGAAAAAAGTCAGCTGTGAGGAGCTGGGTGATGACATCAGAAGTTTTGAGCCCATGTCCTGTACCTCTCCCTGAAAAGGTGAGGGATGAATGGGGTGGGACAAGGGGGACGCTTGGTCTAGCAGGACCTATTTAATGAAACCCTTTTAAATTGGCTTAAATTGAAAGGTTTCTTTTTTCTTTAACACCATTTAAAGTCTTCTAGTCAGTAAAAGGTTCGTTTACCTTATTCCTTCTTGGAGACATTGATCTTCAGTCCTCCTTAGCTCACACACTTGATTTTTTTTCCACCCACATCTTATCTGAATACAAATATTTATACATAGTGTTCAAGGGTATTATGGCTTCACCAACTGTTAATCTTCATGAAGAAGTTTTTATTTTATTTTTTAAACTTTGTTATGTATTATGATGATATCACTATCAATGCAGCTGAAGACAGCATGGTAATTTGGGTAGCTAATTAGGTGGGATCCTGACTGGTACTGAGCACCATCAGCGCATATGGCAGCCTGAGAAAGTTGAAGAGGCTTTAGCACGTCACAGGATGAGGCAATGTCCTCAGACCCTTCCAGCAATACAGTGGCAAAGTTTGCTTCCAACACCTAACAAGTAATAATAATGAATAATAATTCTATCCCTCCAAAATTTTACAGTCTTCTGTTTAAATAATCCTTTTCCTTCTCTCCAGAGCACTTAACATAAATCTTCTCCATTGCTTCCTGAGGCTCCTCCTCGGCAAGAAAGTTGATGCGTCTCAGCAGTGAAATCATTGCTGCAAAAGCCAGCCTGCTCATTAAATTATTCTGCTAGCTGTGTGTTCTCTCATTAAAAATGCAGAAGGATCAGATAATTGCAGTACGTATTATTAACCTTGTTATCCTTGTTTTCACGTAAAGGTCCTGTTTTGTTGCCGAGACAAAGACCTGGAAATGGCAGGGGAAATGCTCGACTGAACTACAATACGAAAAACTCTAACAGCTTGCCTTCAGGAACACAAGGAATCACTGCGCAGTCTAAAATGCCTAGACTTTTGTAATGGAGTAAAATACTGTAATCTCACCGTGCAGCTCCTTCAAGCCCCAGGCAGACCGTCCTGGCTTTAGTTAAAGCCTCCGATAGGGAATTATTTATAAGAGCCATCCTAATTCACGTAAATCTTCAGACATATCTGCTAGAAACTTCACAGATTTCCAGGTTGACTCATTCTCTTTATTAAAGCTAGGAAGCACTGCCAGGCGGCAGCCCAGCTAAAAATCCAATTAGGATGCCGTACTTCTGAAACACACTGACCTATTTCTTTATTTTTGCTCGCGTTATTTTTAATGTGCATATACTCACGGTCTATTTCTGAAAAGAGCTGCTTATGTTGTGACTGAACTCCCCTAGAAAAACAAGTTAGCATAAAATCCGCATACTGCGCCCCGACAGCAGGTAATCACCGGAGAAATCTTGTTTCCCCGACTCCCCCAGGCAACACATACGGTATGCAGCACACTGCAGCAAACTCTTTAAACATTCAATAAAAGACAATGATCCTCCTACCTTGTTCAGCTCTGTCTATTCGGCACATTTCCAGCGGGAACAGAAACCTCTGCTATCAACAAACAGCCGCACCTTTCCTGTTCCATCATTGCGATGAATAATTTTCACCCAAAATGATCAGCAGTCCCCCTCCTTGTTTTTTTTTTTTTTTTTTTTTTGGTGCTCGGGAAGCCCTGTGCCTTATCCCTTATCGGGGGATTTTTCCCTCAGATGATGAAGCAAAGACACAGCCTAAACTCTGTTGCTGAAGGACTGCAGCCCTTCCTTCTCCCAGAGCCCTCCCAGCATATGGCAGCCAATCACACCCCGCATCGTCAGCCCTGCCGCTCTCGCACCGACTGTATTGGGGTGATTGACACAGCAACACAGCGCTTCCAACGTGTAAAAACAATGCGTCCATACTGATGAACCGGGAATTTCCCTCGCCCAGGAAAGGAGTTTTGCTGGCGAGGAGGCAAAGCGATCCCCCTCCATGAAATCCCACATGCGGCAAACGCAAACAACTCCCTTCCCCTCCATCGCCGCGACAGCTCGGCGATGTTTTTGCAGAAGGGTTTTAGGAGCTTTTGCTGGGCATAAACGCGTGCACAAACAGCACTGGTGAAATCGTAGAACTGCAGCAATGCTGTTTTGTTTGTAAAGGTTTGCCGTGCATCTCAAGGCAAATAATCCGCCCCTTATTTTAACGTGCAGCCAACACGCACTCCGATTCAGACCTTGATGTTCTCATTTTAATACTGCACAACCCTACTGTGCAGTGTTTGCATTTAACAGCCACACATACACCATCACTTTCATAACATTTGAGACCAATTGTCATGCACCACAGGTACGGGATGCTCCTCGACAAAGACATGATCCATCTGATGACGTTTTAATACCCTTGGCAGAAAAAAACACGTAAGCGGCCCCCAAACTGTGGTACATGCTCACAACTGATCTTCGTTAGCATCGAGGTTCAGGCGTAAGGACTACGAAACCAGTTGCCATTTTCAAGCCAAACCGTGGGCAGATCGATACACTCGTTACACAAGGTCTGGTGTCGGTCAATTTGCTCACAATTTTTGCTGGAGTTTTAAATAAGAGAGCAAGGCAGCAAAGGATTATTGAACAAGAGTTGCAATTAAGAAAAAATACAAAAATGAGCTTAACCAGAAAGTCAATCTTTATCCAGAAGGGGATAAAGATTGCAGTGCAATACTACTTTAGACAGCAGTTTATGCAATTCAATCCATTACATAAAAATGTGTAAAATCTATTTAAATTCCACTAAAACTTTAAAAATGTGAATAGACAAGAGGAAAACAAAGCCCTCATTCAACCGGCAGTTCCGTCCCAAGGCCCCATTGTTTCCTATCGCCTGTTTTGCATATTAGAAATGACGCTTTCCAAAACCCATCACCCTGCCATCCTGCAAGCAAACACTCTCCTTTGGGCTTCATCATCTCCCATCTGATTTATTAAGGTCTCCCCCCCCTCCTTGGCACCACCAGCCCTCTGGCCCGCTGCCACCGGTGTCCCCACCATCTGACCATGACGCACTCCTCTCCTCCATCCCTTCGCAGCTCCCCCTCCTTCAAGTTCAAGTTTCTGCTGGCTCCTACAAGGCAGCCCTCCCTCTCTGCTCAATCACCCCCTCCATTCTCTGCTTTTAACATCAACAACAACAAAAAACTAAATAACTGGTACTGAAGAGTCTCAGAACCCCAGAGACGGGTCACACGGCTGGCCTGCTCCATCTATTATCGAGGTGGCCCGGCGCATCTCGTTGGTATTTTCCACATTCCTCTGATTCTGTCAAACTCAAACTGCCCGTGTTAAAATTTTCCATGCTGGACATCTGCTGCAGGATTTATTTATTTGCCTGCCAAAACGCAGTTTGCCCATTTCTGAGACAGGCTAGACAAAAACATGTTACTCTGCCGTTCTCACAACCGACTCAACTGGGGAACTCTGCTCCCCCCGCTCCCCCTTGACAGGGCAGGCTTGAAATTTGGCACAGCACTGATCCCTCAGTTTATTATTTATTATTTATTTACTTTAATTTTTAAAGGCTATGCCTTTTGCTATGCTTATGAAAACATCTTTGTGTCAGACAAAGCTCTAGCACCTACCAGAATCCAGCTGATACACCTTCCTATTTTTCTTTTTGAGCCCTGCAACGTAAATCACGGAAAATGTTCTGCAGCAAGCATCCACCACCTCCTCCGAATGTGGCTGGAAAGGCACCAACCCCACAGTGCGACTGAGCATGTAATGGGCTCAAGTTACAGGAGATTAGCAGGATTTCCCCTGTAACTGCTGCTCCCATCTGCCAAAGACCAGACATTGGAAGTGACAGCAGGAAGACAACCTCGCCTGTTGCTTTCGTGACCCTTCGGCTGATGCCCCACGGATGTGCAGGAGACAGACTCTTCATACAGCACCACAGCAGGGTGTGAGAAAAGGTCAAGGGGACCAAAACATGGCACGAAGCTGGGCAGGAGAGGAGAGGTCGCAATTAGAGGAAGGGGAGGAAGAGAAGCAAGAGCCAGAATCTGGGAATCCTGGGTCTGGTTGAGCAAAAGGTTAAAGCAAGGAAGCAGAGAGTGTTTCAGCTGGATGAGGAGCTGGAGAGAGCAGCCAGCACGGGGAACCACTGGGTCCAGCATGGCCAGGAGCTGAGAGATGTTACCAAGGGAAGGACAAAAGACTGATGAAGCCCGATGGCCCCACAGCACCACACAGGGTCCAAGCATGAGGATGTGCAGCGCAGACACCACCATTTTGCCCACAGAGGGGCTTGCCCTGTGCTGTGGAAAGGCAGGCCAGCCGTGTCCCTCAGCTTGGTGCCAGCACCCTGTCCCCTGCCCTCTCCTGTCCAGCAGGACCCACAGCCACAGTCCCCCTTTCTCAGTGAACCAACATGGCAACACGCATCAAGAGCTTTAGTGGTTCGTTAGTTTGCTTCTGAGAAGGAAACTTCCAAGTTACTTCAAAAAGTTTAAAAGAAATAACTAAATCCAGACAAGTTACCAGCACAAAGCCCAGAAGCACTGGGATTCACCACTGCCTCCACAGCTTTATTTCGGTGGCACTGCTCCACAGCGCACATGTTGACTGTGCCACAGTTTCCAGGTGCATTGTAGGAACAAACCAGGCCCACACTGAGCAACAGCTCTGAGCAAGAGACAGGCTGAGGGAGTTGGGGTTGTTCAGCCTGGAGAAGAGAGGGCTCTGGGGAGACCTCATAGTGGCCTTGGGTACCTAAAGGGGGCCTGCAGGAAAGCTGGGGAGGGACTCTTTGTCAGGAAGTCTGGCGATGGGTCAAGGGGTAACGGCTTTAAACTGAAAGAAGGTAGATTTAGATTAGATTTCAGAAGAAATTCTTCACCGTGTGGGTGGTGAGGCCCTGGCACAGGCTGCCCAGAGGAGCTGTGGATGCCCCAGCCCTTGAGGTGCTCAAGGCCAGGCTGGATGGGGCTTTGGGCAGCCTGGGCTGGTAGGAGGCGTCCCTGCCCATGGTAGGGCGGTTGGGACTAGATGGTCTTTAAGATCGTTTCCAACCCAAACCAATCTATGATGATCCTCTTAAATTATGTAAGCAAAATTAGCAGCTACGTTCTCACCCAGTGCCTTGTATGTATGATTACATTTTAGTTCCTCCCTTGTCAAATTATCAGAATCCTCTCAAATCACTAAGGTGTGCTGAAAATAAATGGTCAGATGTGTCAGCCCCTCAGCTAAGTCCCATCAAAAAGCTCAAGAGAAAATACATAATCTTTCTGGGAAAAAAAAAAAAAAAAAAAAAAGGTGTTTGAGTAGCATGCAGCAAGTAAGGCATGAGTTCACAGACTGAAGGAAAAAAATATATTTAAAAATACCTGTTCTGTACATTGAGCAAGGAGTTCCAGAGTGACTGATCTGAAGTTGAGATGTGCCCATCCAATCATGCATCTTTTACGTTAGTTACAAAAAAAAAAAAAAAAAAAAAAAAAGGACAGGATTTCATTTTTCAGGCCTACTTATGCATTCTATTATATATTTAATTGCAGTATGACAAAATCTTACAGACACAGAGAAACTCAGATGTCAAACTGAGGGAAGAAAAACAAATAAAGGTACATTCTGAACACAGAAATGCCATCTGCTCTGCTTGAGAGCTTCCTGTAATTAATGATTCAAGGTAAAAACACTGCTGAAGGTGATTCTTGCACACAATTTTCTGAAGGTTGTAGATATAACTTTTGGAGAAAATTGGATGATTTTGCAAGTAATAAAGTAGCAGTAAACTGGAATGTGCAGAACGTATGTTTTTCTTTTTGCCTTCTTTGCTCTTGAATGATAGCTATTAGATCTAATCCCGGAAACAACAAAACTTCTTGATTTAAACAGAGCTACACAAGTATGGGCTATAGATATCACTAGCATTTAAAGTGCCAAGCAACTTACTTGATATTGAGTGCAGCAGAAAGATGATTTTCAGCCCTGCATAAATGACCTATGGCAACAGTGACATTTCAGTAAGTTCAGCAATGGGGAAAAGAACTTCAGAACTATTCCTCGTGTCAGTGATAGACTCTTCCCCTAGTAACTTCCCACAGCTGCTACTACCAGCAAAATTCAACCTCAGTAGCTATGGTCTGAATGACAGCAGAAAGAACATTCAAGGCAGCTGCCAAGAGTTTAAATCTAGACACCTAGACCTATTCATGCACAGTGCTACTGATGCCAGTCTTTGCAAAATATCTCACTATTTCTGAGATAATGGGGCTGAAGCGATGGTAGAAATCGTATTAAGTTACAAAAATAAGATCTCCAGCACTGCCAAAATTCAAGTTACTGACCAGAATTAGGCATGATGTTCTGAAAGGATGCTGCTAGATCCGATTTGTTTCTTTTTAAATATGCTTATAAGAACTGTAAGTCCAGGATTTCAAATGCTTTAACTTTCTAGTACCTAGACATCCCAACTTCCTCCTAACCTAGAAAACCTTGAAATTGATCATACACAGACAAGAAAACAGACTGTTCTAGTTTCACTATCTATGCTGAGAGAAATATGAAACAAAAAGACAGAAGCAAGCACTTATTCAAAGCCAGAAGTTAGGATTCACCTTACCAAACCTGAGGTGGCTTCTGGAGGCCTTCTAAATCTCCTCTCTCCACCCGCTGGTTGCACAGGGAATTTAAGCCATGTCTAAATCATGAGATCCAAATGCATGGGTTCAGGCTCGCACCCTGCCTGCATCCTGACTTTTTTGGGATGACAACACATCCCCATCAGGAAGCAAACTGAGTATGCATGCACCCTTCCTTCTCACGGTGGTTGCAGTTGGGACGGGTAACGAACACACCAGCCAGAAGAAGCTGCAGCACACTCCAACCAGGTTTTATAGCTGAACATTTGAGACATGTATCCTGTGTGCACCGCAGAGCCGAGCTGCCTCTGGATGTAGCCTTATGTGCTTAGCTTGAAATATATGTGGCCAAATATAAACAACCACATCTCCATGAGTCACCCTACTCCCCCTCTCTCCTTATAGTCACTAGAGAGAAATAGGCATTTGTAGGCTGTGATTCATCTTATCCCAAAGTAGATATTCTAAGAGATTCTTCCATATCCTAAAAAATGTCTTTCTATTGATTACCTGAGATGGCCACCCTTCTATTAAGTCCGTTGTTAAACACATAAAAGATGAGACCTTACTATAGAAGAATCTTTATTAGGAACTTACAAATTTAGTCTCTTTAGTTACATTGCTGGATAGTACTTTTCATTTTCAGTTTAAGTTAGAGTAACTAAAGACATAAGCATATAGCTTAAGACGACGTACATGTATATTTTCACAATGCACAGTTACAGCTTTGGTGTAAATCCTCAGCTTGCTATAAGCATGTTCCAGTTATGTTGCTATATAAGCTACATAAGCCTGTTCTCTAAGCTATGCTGAATATGTTCCAGCATGTTTTTTTTTTTTTTCCCTGACTGAACATCAGTCCTTGAACACCCTCATGCTTTCTTCCTCTGAACAATGGACTGACACCAAATTAACCTAAGAGGAGTCAGACTAGGTTCTTCTTTCTGATTTTCTCTTTGGTTTTCAGGGGAGGATTTTAGGAGAGGGAAGATTGGTAAAACAGCCAATTTTTTGCTGGCTTTGTCTGTATAAGCTAGGAAATACACACTGGCAAAATAATAAATCAGGTAAAATAAACTGTCTAATGACCTTCATTAACTAGCTCTTAGAATGCAGAATTACACAAAAGTTTCATCAGAAACATTCATGACAGCTAAAAAAGCTGTTTGCAGTTATCCAAAACACCAAATCACAGAAGCATTAAAACAGCAACATCAAAATTGTAGTCACCCAAACTCTGATATCAAGTGCCTTCTTAGACTTCCTAGGGAGTTCCCGTTGGGCTCCAGTGGCAACTGCTGAAAGATCGAGCCATTGGTGTGGCCTGGGTTGTATCTGCCAGCCCTATGCAGGTATCTCAGATATAAAATTGTCCTGTGTCATTTTAGATGCCATATATTTAGCTATCTAAACCCATCCAAAAATGTACGCAGTATCCTCAATACACATCAGAACACAACCTTCCAACACTTTTAGCAAATTATCTAGTTAAGAAGAAAGAAAACATTGTTCCTGTAAGTCTTCAGTATCCAGCTGGAAACAATGCAAAGGTGTAAACCGCTGTTCAGTACTACCTAAATTATCTTTACTGGGACCACTGGGTATTGGGAAGTTCTTCCATTGCTGATAAAAACATGCCTCTTCCTCCTCAGATCCTTCCATGACTAATTTCCTCCACAGCTATTGTTCTGGCCTCAGATTTGGAGTAGCTCCCGTTCAAACCTACAACAGGAGGAAACCAGTTGATAAATCACCTTGTCAGAGAACCTGCTAACCTCATCCCAAAGTCACATGGGCATAGGAAAAACCCCTTGTGCTTCAGGGAGCATAGGTGGAGGACACACATACTAAACTTCTGCCTCTTACCCTGAGAAGCTAGAATTTGCTGGCTTCCTGTAACAGCCAACCTACCAGGCTGTTAAAACAGGAACAAGACTTGTCCTCTGAAAAGTTCCTAATTAACACAAATAATATTTCATATAATTGCCTGAAAAAAAATATTATTATGATTACATTTTCTGCAGGTAAACCAAATATTTTTTAATCTTCTGTGAAGCTTCAGTTATCAGCCTCTAACATAACCCAGATCCTGCATATAATTCAAGCAATGGCTGCAAATGATAAATTTTCTGACCGGTGATGTAATGAGGACTCTTTAATTATCCCTTAAATCCAAGAGCTCTATTTTATTACTCCATTATAAACCCAAGGGGAAAAAGATGCCACCGAAACTAAGCTGCATTTTGATTATCCCCATCTTCAATTAGCACAAAAATAATTCAACTCACTCTAATTGGTTAAAATTATTCTATTGTTTTTGCACCCTGCTGAGACGTAGGTGCAAAATATCCCATTGCTATTTAGCAGGTGACGCTAGCTGCCATTTCCCTACAAGCTGCCACTTAACAGCATGAGCCCGTAGGATAGATGCTCAGGGGCATGCAGCAAAATCAGCAAGCAATCTCCACTGTAAGCAGAGAAAATAAGCTCCGGGAGACTTCAGAGAAAATGAGCAGCAATTGAATAATTTTTGTTTTATAAAATCAGTAAGAGCAGGATTGAATCCCTCACCCGTTTACAGCAATTAATGACCCGCACAAGTAAGAGTAGAGGACTCCATGTAATTAACAAAGCATTACTTTGGCAAGGAGGATAGGCCTGGAGTATGTAAGTACAGGGTTTTATTTCTTTCTGCGAAGTACGGATGACAGGTAGGAGAAAGCTATGCCAAGCGAACTGTTGGCAAGCAACTAGTCTTTTGGTTAGCAGGCAGCTCTGTTTTGTGAAGGCTATGAGTTTGTGTTCACATAGGCAAGCTTTTCTTTAAACATCAGAATTACATGCGTTCAAACAGTCATGGGTTTTACACCAGATTTCAATTTTCACCTCAAAAAAAAGGTTGATTTGTTTCAGCTTGCTGTATGGTTACTGTGAAGCACCAAGAATGCTTTCATTTGTGTAATGTTTTAAAACATCCTATGTGGTTCTTTGCCCGGTTATTCTGCCACATAACACTATATAAATATACATGATCATGGACCTTCATTTTTTCTGATGTCACATTAGGCTAACAGAAACCAAGAAAATAAATAGCTGTATACAGAGGAAGAAACAAGAATTGCTTTCACTCAGGAAAAATAAGCAAACAAGGAGTAATGAAGGGCGAGAAACAAGGTCCTCTAGCAGAAGCACTAGGTGTGGGATAAAATGGCATCCAAAAGCCTAATCTCTGATGACAGTATGGCTCCAGCAGCATACTTGCAGATTTAATCCCACCACCTCAAAAATGAAGTAAATTGCAGAAAGAATGCCTCAAAATCAAAATTCACACACTGTGTCATTCACTAGAGGTCCACAAACAGAAAGGAGAGTTTATTTGTAGGGAAAACTCTGTAAGTGGATAGCATCCAGCTTTCTAACACTGTGCACTTTACTGCTTCAGCATTTGACTCTGACTCTCTTCTCTTCTTCCACTCTCATATAAAATAAGATAAAAAAATTGACAGAGCCATTCATTTGGCTATTCCCCCTAGTACCAACTCGAATAACGATTGAATATTAGCACTAATGCATATTAGTAGAAGCAAAATAAGATTAGAAGGTATCCTGTCTGCTACCTTCGGCTTAGAGGGAGTACTAAGCAAAGGGGACTGCAGAGGAAGAGTGCAGGATGAAGATTATGTAGATCCTTTGCTGCAGTTGGTATACAGTCTTACGAACTTAAGATCTTAAGGCCAGTTTCAGCACAGTCCACCTGCCTTCTCGGTGATCACGATGGCACCTCATCCTGTGAAGCCAGCTTTAGCAGGCCCACGACTTGGGGTTTGACTGTTCGGGGAGTATTAACCACACAAGGATTTCTACCCTCCTATCTGGGCTGGGTGAGACAAAAAGAAGCCTGTTGACAGAGGTTCCCTACTCCAGCCTCCAACTGGAAACAAAACCATCACCAACAGCAGACCAGTTCAGCTGTTGCACTGTCTCAATGAGTCCTGAGAAGCTCTGGGGACAGGTACTGGCCTCTCTGGAGACCTGCCACAGTGCTGAACTACCCTCCCCATGTCCAGCCTGAATCTCCAAAGCTAAAACGTGTTGCCATTGCCCATCGCTGCCATCAGGCACTGCTTAGGAGAGTTTGGCTTTAATATCTTTATAATCATATCCTTGAGTAGGTGTAAGCAGCTACCGAGTTGTGCTTGAGCTTTGTCATCCAACTCAAAACCCCCAACTCCCTCAGCCCAGGCCCCTGTTCACAGTGGTAGCTTCATACTGGATCTAGACACGGCAACAGCTCTTCATCTGAGCTGGATGTAGCACCTCGGATAAAAGCAGTGAAGGTATGCTCAGTTCCCAGTGGGTGAACAAGAGAAATGTTAGCTTTATCTCTGTCATCGGATCATTAAGGTTGGAAAAGACCTTCAAGATCATCTGGTCCTTTACTCTTGGCAGCATATACAAGGGAATACCACTCAAATGTTTTTTGCGTCTGCTTCTTTGATTCTTCTTTGAACTGCTGGCAGAAGGATGGGTTAAAAGCCCTGGATC
This sequence comes from Netta rufina, assembly GCF_964035555.1. Classification (NCBI taxonomy): domain Eukaryota; kingdom Metazoa; phylum Chordata; class Aves; order Anseriformes; family Anatidae; genus Netta; species Netta rufina. The sequence goes on along the minus strand of NC_140123.1, from coordinate 54,849,064 downwards.
CTGCACAGAAAGGTCCACAGGATTTTGGGCCCTGCTATTTCTGTCCTCTCAGATATTTTAAGTATTGAGTGCACTTCGATTTTACAAAATATCTATCACGAAGCCACACTACCTCATCGAAACCCTTCCAGCTATTGAAAGACAACTGAACAACAAAGAAATGAAGTTATTAGTGCTTACTTTCTAGATGAATTCTTTATTCATCCTTCAGAAACCAAGATTTGATGCAGACATTGCCAGTAATGGCCATGTCCAAACATTTCTTTCTGAGGCAACACAACCTGAAGTGTATTGACAGCTCTAAAAAAATCCTTTTAGAATATCCCATTTTTTCAGTCTACTCCTTTTTTCAGTCTTTTATGCGGAAAGCAACAAATAATTATAACCCCTTGACAAAATTCTGCTGATGTAAACAAAGCAGAACTACAGCAGTTTTAATCATTCCTCCAGTTCAGAAAACTCTTTGTCTCAATCCCCAAAGCCTTGTGCACAGCATCCCACAGACTGACATCATCCCCGTTTCCAGTTTGTTTCCAGACTTCCTCCACTGGGGACTCAGCAGCAGCAGGGACCAGCCCTAGCAGGATTGGCACTGCTGGTAGCACTGCAAGAAAAAGGGCTTCAATCATCTCTGAAATTTTTAAAGAAGCATGAGGTAAGCTCTCTAGAAAGCGAGGACAATGCCATGCTAATCCTCCTGTCAGCCCTCAGGCCATCACCACAATTCAGACTACCAAACCACCCTGCTGCCTCACAAGGGAGGAGTACTGAGCTCCACCCAGCTCTGGCCTCCAGTTATTGCCACGCTATTAGTCAAGAGGTTGCTTTACAGCTCAGAAAGCATATTGATTTTTCTTCCTCTAATTCATGGCAGTAAGGACAGGTTATGTCAAGAAAATGTCGGACTGAAGCCACTCACAATACCTCGGCTCTGCTCAATTGTGTCCTAATCATACCACCACAGATATTAAGCCCTCACCTTTCACGTCCATGCTCACCACTGCTTGCACAGGATGCATTGCCAGGTCTAACCATGTCCAAGATTCAACAGCTTGTACCTCCAGAAGGAATACCAGGGTAACCATGCTTCTCCTGGGGCATCTAGCAATCCATATGACAGAGTCCACTACCATGGACTACCAAAGTATAAACTGGAATAGACAGTTCAAGAAATTTGGAAAAGAGCCAGAGAAATCAGATATCTTCTAAAAGCTGTAAGTAGCACGAGAAATACAGTCCACCACAAACAGGAAGCAAAGAGCATAAAGCATTATGAAATTAAGTGAATGAATTGAGTAACATGAGACCTATCTCTAACTGCCAACAGGCAATACAGATTCTCGGGAGTGAAATACCTGATCGGAATTGCATCACCCAAAGCTGTCTACAGGAGATCTAAATCCTACGTCTTTTTCTTCCTCCCTCATGATGCTAAGTCAAAGACTCAGGCACAAGCAGATGGCAGGAAGAACTTTACTCACCTGTTCTGCAAATATGAAATCTAAGGTGTTTCTAGTAAGGCATTTTTATTATATTTCGCTAACCTGGAAAGCTAAAGTTAACATTTATTCACTTAAAGGAATAGAACAGATTTAGGAAGGCTAACGCTAATACCTTGTAATAGAAGGTAGCAAAATGTACCAGAATGATAAATCTAGGGAATTTCAGCAAGTATATTGACAAGGCTAAACATGTTAAGACTCCAATATTCATCTTTTCATGTTTTGTATGAAAAGCCAGTTTCCTCATAGTTCCCTTGGCACCTTCACAGGTCACCTCTGGTCCAACCAGCAGAGCTGGCTGTATTGCGGACCCGACAGAGAAGTCAGAGATTAAGGATGTCACAACATTATTGCCGTTTTGGAAAAAGCACCTCCTCGTTCAAGCAAGTGGGAGAACTCCCAGTTAATCAGGAGCTACAGAAAGCCATAGTAGAGCAAAGGCTGGGAAACTCCAAAATCTTGTACAGTTCACAGGAGGCAAGCATGGCAAGGGCCTGAGAGCTCAGGGACCTGCTAACTGGTGCCACTAGCACTGATCATAAATACAGTCAAAACTCAATAACCACTGCTTCAGTAACACACACAGAAATCAAAAATTGCCTTGATATTTTTAGGCTATTCATCAATTACACACATAGGACAGAAGTTCCAGATTTTAGGACAGCAAACAATGGCCAAGTAACCAATTCCTCAAAGCTTATGCTAAGGCCATTGATGCTCAGAGCTTATAATGTCCATATAAACTTAGAGCACTGCAGAGAAACGTCCTACTTCATAAAAACCTTGTGCATGCTTTGAAATCCCTTTCAGCTAACAAGAACACACTTCACCCATACCCACTAACAGCTCACTCACAAACCAAGCTGAGTACATTTTGACATCCCTCTTCTTCAAAACATGTTTTCTTCCAAGACCTGTGAATTCAACCCACACTCTTTCCAGACTTAAACCATTAACAAAATACTCAGAAGTTGCCTTCCTCCTTGAAAATGTAAAAAACTTGCCACTCTCCTTCGCTAGTGCCAAATCTCCCTTTCCTGAGAAAGGTCAGTACCAAAGCCAACTATCAGCTCACCTAATTGGGCCTAAGGCTATGGACCAGGGACACCAAACTAAAGAGAGGGCACGGACCTTCCTGCACATCTAATGAGTTCCTATCACAGGAGATACAGGTTCGTATATACTCAGCCTCCCAGACCTCCTTTGGATTCCATCAGGCATGAAATACTTGTCACCGGGAATGGGGGGGGGAACACCTCACGAGAGCCCACAAAATATGATAAAGCTTGGGTCCTTCCTAAGTAAGCTAGGAGCAATTGAAAACAAGCAGCAATATAATTCGGTAGCAGTGGGAAGCTGCTCCACCAGCCTTCGGCCTTCCCTGGTAGAGACCTACAAAGCTCAGTTCTCTCCATGCTGCTTTCCAACATCAGCATCAAACCAGCAAGTGAACAGGTCAGAAACAGTCTCTAATTCTTCCAATATGGAGACAACAAGACCTATTTATCCTTCAGCACAAACAGCTGCGGCACTGTCAAAACGACCTGCTGCTGAGGAGCGGTTGAAGTTAAATTGAATTGAAGTTAAATCTAAACCTGGAATTCACCAGCGAGCAAAGGAAAACACTTGAGAGGCTGCAGCCACCTACAGGCTCTGGTTTTGTTGCTTTAAGATACATGATCCCAACTGGTCATAGGTCAGAAGTATTTCTGGACTTTACACTGACATTATACTTTCATACTGAAACATTACTCAACGACAGCATTGCTGTCTCAGCTCTATCTAGGCAAAGAGTGACCTGTGCCTGCAATACACTGTAGCAGGCCATGAAGCCTTCCACTCTAGGAAATTTTATTACTCCAGAACATGCTGTGTCTTTCTCCAGGAATACAGCTGCAGACCACCACATCCTCCCACCTTCCAAACTGCACCAAAAACAGCCTTGTAGTCTTCAAGCACTCTGTGGCCTAGGCCCTGGACAGCAAAAGGGCTACCTCAGGTTCCACAGAAAAACAATCCCTGACAATAATTTCCCTCAGTCACTAATCATGAGCTAAAAATGTTGATCTGCAACTGCAAGGCAGGGATAAACTGTTGCATTATCCACTACCTGCAGCTCTTTGAAGATGCCTGCTCTTCCCTCGTACCTGTATTTGTTTGAGCCATACCCAACTGCGTTTCTATTCCAAATTTAGTTGTGTTTCAGTATCACGTTTCTCTGAAGCTTTGAAGGTGTCAAACCCAGTTATCACAAATAATCCATCCATAATGATCAAGACTGTGCAAAAAGCACAGGGGAAATATCAATAGTCTAAACGGGGGATTATTTTTGTTTTTAAAGGATTATTCACAAGAAATGAGTGACTAGAAAATGAAAAGTATTTTGATCAACACTTTTCCTGACTTTCACTTCAGTGACATTTTAATGAACACTTTCTAGCTACCTCTACTTACATAAAGTTACAAATGAACGTGGGAGAGTACTGATGAAAGGTAATAGAGAAAAAGAACAGAAAAAGAAAAAAGAAAGAAAACTTCATCAGTCATTTCAATTTATCGGCTGCCTGTAAAAATGAATAGTAACTCATGTGAGGAAAAGTGACCCAGCAAAGATCTGATAAGTAAAAGACATCTGGAAAGGAGTCATGACTAGACAGAAAGAGTTTGAAATATGATAGAGGGGCATGAGGAAAAATACACTGAGATCTGGAATCCAGTTAGGTTACTTTACAACTCTTCAAAGATGAAGGTAGCGTGTTCACATCTGTCTTGAGCACTCAATCCAACACCACAGAGCTAAGAATAAATGGCCAAAACAAAACAAAACAAAAATATGTAAGAGAGCAGTAACTGTGATTGTAGCACTGGATGGAGCAATTTGAAGTGAGGTTTCTACCCTGATAACGGACAGTATTAAAATACCTTATTCAATAACAAGTTTAATACGGTTCGTGGATCTTTGTTTCTGTTTTTGTTGGCAGGTTAAATCAAATTCTGAAACCTTCTACTAATACCACAGTAAGACCTATGGGGGCCTATTAAAAATGGAAAAAAAAATAGAAGGTAGTATAAACAAGCAGACTGTTCATTCACCTAGCATAGCATCAGTTTCAGTAAGAACATGTCAAACCTAAATAAATTAGGCTCTATAATTTTACTCATCAGCGTAAGGAGTAAAAATAATCATAAAGCATTGCTGAGATTCCAAGAGCTACCCAGAGGATGCAAAAACATCCAACACCATCACGCAGCAAAAGGAATACCAATTTTGTATGCTTTTCCTTCTTCCTGCCATAAATTGTTAACAGAATTTTTTCCACTGCCTTGTAATTGAGCTTTCAAGCTAAGAAAAAGCAAGACCAGGAAGGTTCCCAAACCCAGAGCAGTCACACATCACTGGTCCACCTCACATACCACTTTTGCTACGGTACATGTACTACGGTTTGAGAATCCCTAGGCTAGAAGAACAGGCAGCCTATTTGGTACTGCACACTACAATTCTAGAGACTATGCAACTAGCAGAGAAGCTACAGACCAGATGTAGTAGACAAGATGAAAATTTCACCCACCAAGTGTTAACAGCAAGTAGACTTTATTTTTAATCTTCTTACGACAACTGTTATTCTGCAAAAGCCAAATTTAAGAAAATGATGCTCAAATGAAGATTTCAGCATCACAATCCCAAACAGACCAATGCCAAAGATTTGAGATTTTGGCAGGTCTACCGAGGTCTAAAAATAGGCCGTTCCTTCAGAGAGGCCCATAAATGATAATGGAGATAAGTTTCAGAGGGAAAGCATGTTGGGGTGACACAAACCATGTGGCCCACCCATGTATCTGCAGAGGGACCACTCCTCTGGTGACACAGGGAAACATTCCGAATTTCACCTGCACATAGATGAGCCATAGCATAGGCCAGCAACACTGGCAAGACCCAAAGACTGGCACATCCCAACTCGGGGCTCCAGCCAGCATCTGATGAGCAGCAATGGTTGGCACCCCCAAACCTCCTTGTCACAGAAGGGAGAGGCTACAGGGCTCTTCCCCGGCTTCACATACCCTATAAGAGCCTACTAAGCTGACACTACACAAAAGGGCCTTGTCCACAGTGGGAAGAACGGCATGCTTTCCAGCAGCAGTACCAGCTGTAGTGTGTGTATGCAAACAGCCTTAACACCCAGTGCATTGCAAGTTACAAACTGGCATTGCTGAAGCAATTTTAAAATAAAAACAAACACACAGTCGAAGGACTGTATCAAAGAAGCTTCCCATCAGTCCTCCACAGTAACTTTAGAGTATTTCCCAGAAGAGTCAAAGCATGTATTTGGCCCTAAAGCCTACTACAGGCACATTTTTCACTTGTGTGCACGCACACACTGGTATGTGCACACAAGAAGGGAAAAGGCAGGACAGATGGCTAAATCTATGCATATTTACCAAGGTACGAACGCCACGTTAAAATGATAAGCACTGGGCCAAGTCACATGCTTAAAATTAATCGCACTTCTGCTCCTGCCTGCAAGTCCACACTGCTTTAAAAACCTACAAGCCTGAACAAGGTACACCGGCACGACACACTCGCTTCACAGCGCGCAAACCCCACGTGGCCGTCCTCCGTGGGGGCATTAAAGGCGACCGAGTTGCTCCTTGCTCCTGTTTGAAGCCCGCATTTCTGCTGCCGGGCTCACCTCTGAGCAGAAATGCAAATCAGCCTGAGGGAAACAGAAAGGAAAGCGTCTGGAAACAGAAGCCCGTAGGCGACGTTGTCACGGCTCGGAAAACATACGTGTGCGCGTATAGGTGCCGTGTGTGCCTATACGTGCCCGTTCCTTGCGTGTGCGAGCTTTCTGCATGTCGCTGGCTGCGGGGAGGACATCCAGCATGCGTGCCAAGCTCCTTGGGGTGCACGCTGGCCTCTCGCCCTGTCTCCTTCACCGACACGAGTGGGTGCGTGGGAGGTTTGGGGTGCGTACCCCAGCACCCTGGAGGGGAAGGGAGCGTGTGTGTGCGGTGGGTGCCGCTCGGGGAAGGGGGCTCCGAGCCCCCCTCCCCCTTTTGCAAAGTCCCCCAAACTTGCTGCCGAGCGCCAGGTCCCACGAGGAACACGAGCCAGGGGGGAAACTGCGGGCGTGGGAGGGGAAGGAGAGGAAGAGGAGGAGAAGGAAAAGGAGAAAGAGAGGCCGGACAGCGGCCGAGCCGAGCGCTCCCGGGGACACCGGCGACGTCCCCGGTGCAGGAGGCTCCGGGGTGGGGGGAGAAAACCCGCGGGGTGCGGGGCCGCCTTACCTCGGAGCGGGGCCGGGGAGCGGCCGCTTCTCCCAGCCGGGCGGCGGCGCCTCCTTGCAGCGGCTCCGCTCCGCTCCTCTCCTCTCCTCTCCTCGCCTCTCCCGCCGCGGCGGCGGCGGCGGCTGCTGGCGGAGGGGCGGCCCCGGCCCGCCCCGGCCCGCCCCGCGCCGCCCCCCGGCCCCAGCGCTTCCCCCCCGGGCCGAGCGGGGCGGTGCGGAGAAGGAACGGGCAAGGAACGGGCTCCCCGGCCGCCTGGTCAACCCGTTGCTCCGGACGGGCCGCCCGGGGCAGGGTGACCGGGGCTGTGTGGGCTCCGCGGCCGCCTGGTCAACCCCTGCTCCGGCAGGGCTGCCTAGGCCCGTTTCTAGGTGGTGTCTGCAGATCCCCAAGGAGGAGATCCCACAGCCTCCCATGGCAGCATGGTGTTTAGGGATCCACGCACTACCCTGCTGTCTCAACTGCCCCCTGCTCCAGATGGGAGCCTCACATGAGACCCATGATCTGTTCCTACACAGTCGCTGAGGAGGCTCTCAGGAAAATCAGACAAGAAGGGGATAGTCATACACCGCCAGAAACCCCTCTCTAGATGAATTTAAACTGTTGTAGCATCACAACGAAAAAAAAAAAAAATCAGAAAGCATCTGCACTCCATTTCAACTAAATTCCTTTAATCTACCCCCGGGCTCTTTTGCAAGGATCGGTTATTGAACTTTCAGGCTTCTGTTCATACACAATGTGTTACATTTTGAGAAAGAAAGTCAGTAAACCTTTAGATTCATCCACCTCCTTTTTTTCCAGAGGCTGAAAAGGGAATAAAAAGATTGTATTTTGTTTTTAAAGTAATGAGCAGAGTGATGAATTAATATTTTAAGGCTAATTGGAGATCAGCTCTAACCAGTTTGTTCAAGGTGACCCCGTGAATAAAGGTGTTTGAGTAAAACCAATTAGGAAAAGTATGTTAATATCACTCTGCTTTGAAAGGGAAATACAATGCATAGAATAAATACAAAGGTCAGCCAGAGCTGGGGATGCCACCGGGAAGAACCCAGTACAACATGCACCCTGCCCTAGTTGGTAGGAGGGAGAATGGCTTTGAAAAGGGGAAAACAATTAAAATAAAATAAAATAAAATAAAATAAAATAAAATAAAATAAAATAAAATAAAATAAAATAAAATAAAATAAAATAAAATAAAATAAAATAATTAAAAAAAATCTGCTGCTGCTGCTCCAGCTCATCCCACCGCTGAGGATTGCCATCCTCAGGTGCCCAGGAGCAGCACCAGCAAAACTTCTACCCATTTTTTACCTCCATTTGAACAATTTTGGCCTTGGTGAATGGCACTTCTGCAGAGGAAAATAACCAAGGTTATAAAACATTTTCATGGCACTTTTTTTTTTCTTCTTCTTAATCTTCCTCACATGAGAGAAGAGAGAACCGGGAAAGACATTGTTAAATATGCAAAAAGCCTCAACAGGATGTTCCATCAATAACATTTTAGTACACAGCTGACATCATAAAATGCAGGATCTCAAGAGGCCTTCTATTAAGCATCTACTCAGAGTGAAGCAGTATTAGACGTATTTCAGGTCAGGTCTAACATGTTTTATTTTGCCATGCTTTTAAAAACCTCAACTGAAGAGCATATTATCTCCAGGCAACCTGTTGTGCCCATTAACTGTTTTTGCCTAGGCCTCTCTTTCTGCAAATTAACCCAATTAAATTTTGTCTTCCTCTTGTGGAGGACAACTGATATTATCCTGTTTACAACACTGTTTTGCATATACATCTAAAGGTATGATGAAGTAAACGTTCATGTTTTGCAAATATTTATCATTCTTTTTGGTCTCCTCAAGACACTTGGATATGATGCCCACAATAGACGTTGTGGATCATCTGAGCCTCATCAGTAATGAAAAAAGTAGAACAATTACCTGTGTGTTACGAACAGTGTATTTGCTAATAATCCCTCAATGACATTTCATTGTGGTGATGACAACTTCACGTTGACTCTTTCTGCACAGGGTGAGCATCAATAGCAGCCTTTCTCAACCAGCTACTCCCTGTATAAATTTCATGCCATTCTAAGCACTTGCCTAGCGCTTGCCCTTATCTTGCTAATTTTGAATCATCCCTCCACCAATTGAGAGTATCTTTTAGTAGCAATAGTTTAACAATGTACATTCTAAAGTGGCTTATTGATATTGGAACATGGTTCATTAATTTTGCATGTTTCTTAAAAAAAAAACTCTGAATCAGTTTAATGAGGCTTAGTCAATATTATCTTACTTTGAGAGACTCAGTCTAGAAAATTTATGAGAAAATAAGGCAAATTTAAATACCATTAACTCTTTACTATTTTCAGCTTTTTTATCTCATTTGCCTTATTGCTTTTTATTAACGGCATACCACAAAGACTCTCATACCAAACAAGGCATGTGAGTAGGGCCATTAATATTTTACAGAATGCTAAAATCATAACAAGACATTTTGAGTACACTTTAAACAGATCTCTCAATTCTTTTAACAGAGCAGTTCTTTTGGTCTCCTACGTATGCTGCCCTGCTGCACCACTGGCACCTCTGGTGCTTGCAGTGACAAGGATGCCTCACACCCAGAGCCCAGGAGGGCAAAACAGCCGGCCCCCAGAAGGTGCCAGAAGACATTAATTTTCCACCAGCAGCCAGTGGTGCCCCCATGTGTCTTCACGGATGAATTTCAAACATTGGGATTCCAGTAATTTGCTCAAATGTTATGTGACACTAGAAATCTGGTGTGCACAGTCTGTACGCTGTGCAACCCCTTTCTCTGGAGCCCCCAAACAGTTAAAGAATTTCATGCAAGGGAGGATGTATGAAGTGAAATAACTTGAGCCTATACTAACATAAGCCATGCTTTTAGCTGAAATACAGTAGGTAACCATAAATATCCAACAGCCTGTTCTGGCAAACTTGTAAGTTCAGGCATGAACTCTTGTTCATTGATTTCCAAGACCACCAGTTTAAATAAACATTACAACTTCTTAGTATCTATATGTTCACATGCTGCAGCTAGGGAAAGTTGGCATGCTTTCACTGAAATTATTCCTCTCTATACAAATTGAAATTAAATGGATGTTTTAAAGGCAGTCTAGTGAGTTCAGCTCTGTCACACTTTTTTTGTAAAGAACACAAAAAAATTACCCGAGTATGAAGTTTTACTGTATGTGGACACCTATATATACATACAGAAGCATACTTACAGAAGCATAGCCAGTGCTATACTTTCTCTTTCTCTCTCTTCTCTCTCTCTCTCTCTTTCTTTCTCTCTCTCTTCCTTTCTCTCTTTATCTCTTTCTCTTTCTTTCTCTTTCTTTTCTTTCTCATTTTCTCCTTTTCTCTTTTTCTTTCATGAGAAAACACATGAAAATTACCTATGAACTTATTCAAGTTAACACATTAAGTTGCTTATTACTTAATGTTGGAGCATCAGATTTCCATAAAAAAATTTACCCAAAGTTTGTGTACAGCAATCATCCAAGGAAAGAATGTCTGCAAATTTCTTCTTTACAAGTTTTGTGGTGCCTTTTTTCATGCATGTGACGTTAAATTTGTTCGTATGACAATTGGACCATCTGCCCCATCTGTTTGGATTGCTTTTGGAAATAATACTTCAAATACTCTGGCAATATATTTATTAGAAAGTTTCACAGACCTTCAATATTTCAGCTCTTAAGCCCATAGAGCACAAATAGATTATGGACACCATATGCCATGTGCTGTTAAATTTTATCTAGACACAACCACAGAGAGCCAGCCCAATGACTTTGTTACTCATTTTCAACAGTCTCAGCAGAAACTGTCTTATCCTGCAGCAGATTGAGCTTTGCATGCTACACTTGGAAAAAAAGGAGAAACTAGGGTTGACCAAGAGCCTGGCAGAGGCTGGCTTCTTCTTTAATCTGCAGTGGTGCCATATCTCCAGATGATCCTAACAGAAAATGCAAAGGAGATAACTTCCAAAATACAACTGGGCTATTGTGCAACAGAGAGGAGCCTTCCCTTTACTATGGCAGCCAACCAGCTGAAGTCCAGACATACAAGATTTTAATACATTCATTGTCTTAATGAAGAGCTACAAACGTAATGAACATGTTCAGGACAACACAGTGATGGTATTCTTCTGCAAAGGGACATCCTTACACTGCTAAATACAACAGGCCTTGACTTGCATCCTATGGACAAGTGACACAGTGTGCATTGCATGCACACTGCCGAACCTTCTGTGCCCAGTAAATCTGGCCACATCTGTACTGCCTTGTGTGTGCCATTATTCCCTAAGCTTAGGGGATGGTGTTGCCTGTTCACTTGCTCAGTGTTGTCTGAAAGAGCATTAGTTGCTGCATAACTATACCATGTACTAGGTAATCATTGAACAGTGGGGTCCAACACCAACAGTCAATGCTCAGCCCAAACCACTGCCCTGTGCAGTTTACTTGTATACATGTAACTTCATGAACTCCTCAGCCAAAAGGAACAGGCAGTGCTATGACCATCCACTCTGAAACAAGGCTAAGTTGAGTGTGTTGAGAAGAATTCCAATGAGGTTTTCACATACCTAATAAGCATGGGTCCTCTGCCTTCCCCAGTAACCTGTTCCAACAGTTACACTTGTTGGCAGCAGGATGTCTCTCGTTTTAGGCTTGCTTTTATTCTTCAAACTTCCAGCCACCAAACAATGTGATACATCTGACATCCATGTTGGGAAGCCAGCCAGGACTGAGATTTCCCACTTCCTTTTTGCCATACCTACCAGTCAGTTTAATTCTCTTCAGTCTCTGATAAGCTGCATGCACCACATTTCTCAAGCCTTGCATTGTAAAATTCCTTTCCAAGTCTCCTACCCTATAGATATGTCTAGTATCGTCAGAGCCTATGTGTAATAAATCGTATTTGTCCCCTTTAATTTGCCTTTTGTTGGACTGTAACTCTCAATCAGATGATTCAGCCCCATTGGCAAAAGTAATACATGCTCTTCAATATTTGCCATTATCTGCAAACTTTATCACAATATTTTATGTTGTCTAGACCGTTGATAAAAGTATTGGGAAAAAATCAATCTCTGGGTAAAAAAAAAATCAGCACAATAACTGTCTTTGTTTATGTCTTTTCATTAGCAGTGACATCTGGAGATCTACCAGTGAGTCAGTTTTTAATCCATGCAATGTTAATTGCATATAATGGATGTTCTCTTAAATCAAAGTGTTACTGTGGTATTGACTAAAATGCTTTGAAGAAATCAATGCTATTATGTGAACACAGTTGTCCTCAGCACACAGAATTATAAACTTCTCAAACCAAGCTAAGGAGCACAGACAGCCCCCAGCAACACAACTTCAGTAAGACGTACCTTCTGTGATGCCATGGTGACTTAATTATATTTTAGCCTCTAATTTTTTTTGGATAAGATCACAAATTAGCAATCTATTTGCTATGGTTTTGAATGACATCTGTTATTTATTCAATAGGTCCTTTCAAGCTTGCAAAAACTGAGGAAGTTTTCATAATACTCCTCTGGAATTTCCCATGACCTGAAGAAATACATTGGTAGTGGCTGAAGACAGGTACTCATCTAGCTCTATTAAAGGCTGAAATTTAGTTTGAACAGATCCTGCCCTGCTTGCTATCTTGCAGGTGATTTTTATTCTATTTGTCACTTTCTCATGTGGATACATAATTTCTTTGTTCCAAATACCAAACAGAAATCTATGGAACTTTTTTCTTTTCTTTTCATTTTTCATACTCTTTACTCTCCATACTTCATGAATACTTAATGTAGGATATTTCTTTCCTTTTCCACCTAATACTAATTAAAATAGCCCTTTTACTGCATTTAATCCAGTTGCCCACCACTATTCCAGCAAATAACTTATTTTTTTCTATCTTGTTACTTTTAATCCCCGTCATTATTATTTTTTTTCTCACCTGAGTCTTTACAAACTGATTTTATATTTTCTCATTTCCTCATTTCATTTTTTAACCAGGATGGCTTTCTGCCCAGTAAAAGCTTTACATGCTAATTAAATCATGGCCTTTTACATATCCAACTGGATATCTTTGAACAACTGGCAGCTTCTGTTAACACTTCCTACTTCAAAGCCATGTTTCTGTCCATTATGATGACAATTACTCTAAGCTTTGGGTAATTAGCTCTTTTTGAGTTTCATAGATGGATATTGGTGGCAACATTGCATGTTTACACAAATGGAGTGTAATCAGATTCTAATCAGAAATACATAAACAACAGAGCAACGTTCAGAGTGAAAATTAACTATTCTTTGTCTGTCAAGAGGTCTGATAATGAGTCATTCCCTTTGGGAGCAGGGCTTATTGCACTAAGAAACTTTGAAAACAATAACCCTTCTCCTTGAAGCTTGTCACTTTTTTTTTTCCATATGTGCTGTCCAGAAAATGTTTCCTACGTGGGATTAACTAATGTTATGTATTTTCTGTGTGATGTTTTATATGTAGTTCATTAGATTTACCATGAAAAAACATGTCATAGCGTAAGATCCAAATGTTTTAATAATTTACATGCAGAAGAACCTGTTTTCACACCTTTTACTCCATAGCTCTTTAAGGCTAGTAAAGACCATAGAAATAATCCAATCAGACCTGCATTAAAATAGAATCTACATCAAGGCCATATCCTCTTAAACTCATAGTATCAAGAGCTCAAATTTTTACTATTTGCTTGAACATTGGCTAAATCTGTGCAAAATTTGATACTACAGATACTCATCTACTAGGGAAGACATATTTTTAAAATTATATCCTTACTGTTTTTATACAAATCTCCATTATGCATCTGTTTTAGGCATTGGAACTGGTTGTCCAGGGAGGTGGTGAAGTCAAGGAGGAGTTAAGGAAATGATGGACCTGGTCCTTAGGGACATGGTTTAGTGGGTAATATTTGGTGGTAGGTAGATGGTTGGACCAGATGATCTTGGAGGTCTTTTCTAACCTTAAAGATTCTATGATTCTATATTTCTACACGTTTTTGTTTTTTTTTTTTAATATCATTTTTGTATGTAAACATAATCATACTCTGTAACTGTAGACAGTCAGCATACATGGTTTAACTGTTGCTAGCTCACCAGCAGAGAAGTTTCCTCAGATTCATTATTAAGGTTTCTAAAGCTCATACTTTACAGCTTCAACTACGTCTATTTAATGATTTACAGGGTGAGAATTACATTGCCGAATTCAGTTTCAACAAAGCACTTAACAGTAAGCATTTGTTTAAGTCTATCACTATTTGTCAGACCACTTCAGTATGTCTTGAGGTTCCAGTGGAGCCTTGGTATGTTTAAGTGGCCTGCTGAAGAGAGATGATTTTAAGTATACACTTACATATTTGGATTTTTTTTCTGAAATAGAAACTTGTTCTCCCATATAATATATACTGGTAGTGTTTCTCCTAATAAATGTCTTAGAATGATAGCTGTTTAAGAGCTTTGATTTTAAAATTACCTAGGAATAATATGCAAATATTTTTTTAGAATTTGTCCTTTGAAATACAGAACAAAGCACTGAAATATCCAATGGCTCATAGACAGCAGTAAAATTTTAAAATGTGCAAATGACTCTTATAGGGATACACTCAATGAATACTTAACAGATACCTAAAGTTACTGGCACAACTTCACAGAAGTCATGTCAGAGTTTTATACTTATGCAGCACTGCTGCAAATGGATAAAGCTTAAATAATTCATTTCCTTATACATGCAATGCATTGATAAGCACAGGTGCCCTACTATCTAGCTGAACCTCAGTTATGATGTAAAAAAAAAAGAATTGAACATTTCTGGAAACACAGAGGTGAAAAAGTAACATAACCAAGAGTGCAGTTCTGCAGATTCTGACACAAGCTGAAAACAAGAGGCAGCTAATCCATTTAAATGAAAAAAAATCCTGGGAAAAGGGCATGATATAATTTTCCCAACTCCAATGAAGCAGGTTCACAGCCAGTCAATATCTAGTGAGTGTCCCAGTTCTGACTGCACCATCTGGATTGTGAATTAGCACAGACAGGGCAATCGGGGAGCAAGTGCTCGGAGAGGCCAGCTAGTAGCTGCAGATGACATGATAAAGTTGTGCAACCCTGGCAGAACATGGGACTGGAACTGAGCAACTGATTAGGGAAAAAAACAAAAAACAAAAAAACAAACAACAAAACAAAACAAAACAAAACAAAACAAAACAAAAAAACCACAAACAAACAAAAAAAAACAGAAGTTTTTTTATTATTATTATTTCAAAATCAATAGAGATAGCAATATGAAGCAACGTTGCAGATGGGAAGATGATACATGCTTTCACATCTACATTATCTTCCACTAATGTATGATTCATATAAATGTTTTGTTGTGGATAAACCCAAGGGTGCACTATGAAGAAGCAATGTATCTATAGGCTAACTAATAGGGCATCTGGCACTGAATGGGGAAATCCTGTACTTGATATGTTACAAATGGAATAAAATTGATTTGGCATCATGCTATTTTTAATTGTGATCCTGCTTTTCTGGACCAAATTTAGAGCATGTGGGGTACAAATAGTATCTTAAGTATGCTAAACATATGCTTTTTACACTTGAATGGATATCTACACTTAAACAAATGTCTACACTGTGTTTTACAAATCTGAATAGTTATATATATATGTTAGGTATAACCCCCAGTATTTTATCTTTGTTTTTTCTCTCCTTCAATTTGTTGAGTGCCCTGCTTTTTTTAAACAATGCAACTCAAAAGAACTTAACAGTGGAAGCCCTCTGCCTACGCAGCTTAAAGTCTTTTTTATTTTAAAAACTAAAATAAAGCTTTATATAAGGGAAAAACTTAAAAATGAAGCTGTGAATCATATTTTACCCAGAAGCACTACTGAAACATGGTACTTCATCAGTGAAAGTTCTGCTGTGGTTTGTGATGCTAGGAGAAGGTATGATAGATAGTATATAAATATGTAACATATATTTATCTCAATTCACCTTATGGATAAAACATTTACCTTAATATGTCTACAATGTGGGTGTGGGACTGAACACCAGATTATAAATAAGTAAATGTGGGTGTCCATAAATAAGACAGGTATCTATAGAAAGTGAGTAAATACTGCCAGTGGAGCCTGGGCAGCTGCATAGTTCACCCTAATGTGAGCTACTTACTGAGCTCAAAGCTCTGCTGACTGTGTCAGCCAGAGATTCATTGACTACAATGCAAGCTCACCCAACAAGTTCACACAGACACACCTAGGCTGTGATCTTGGACAGCTGAGTCCCCCTTGATATCTACACTGTAAAAATCTGTTTGAGGTAATTTACCGATTTTAGACTCCTACTTTAGGAAGAGACAAATGGCATCTTATAATAATGCCCCTCTGTTGTCTGAAAAAGAAGTCGAGACAGTTGATGCATAGACAGCTGCATCATGGATATATGAAATTAGGTGAGCTGAAAACAGCCCTTTTTGTCTTTCTGGGATGTGTTATCTGACTGTGCTCTCCCTTCTCCAGGACTAGCACAGTGTTTGCTTTGCAATAACACTGTGGCAAAATAATTAGCTAAATTTAATACTGTAATGCATTTCTAAGTAATTAACCTTAGAAACATAGTTAGAATGAGACCGATACATTTCATGGGTAGGAAAAGCTATACATCTCATGGGGAGGGCACAGGAGCGTTCAAAGCCCCTGTGACAAGTTGGTAGACTGGGAGGTAAACAGCTCTCTGTATCCATAATTGTACCCAGGCTATCTGGACAGGCTGGTCTCTGCTATTCTAAACCCTCATGTCTCCAGGCACGAGTCCAGAGCGTTTGCAGTATATAGGGTTCTTTGTATGTTTGCGGATTTTACATGTTGGCATTTCAGAACTTGAAAGTACGGTTACTTTATGGCAGCACATCTCAACGGAGCTGGGTAGGGTTCAGATTATATGAGCGTTTCTTTTCCTTTTGGATGGATTTCAAGCTGCATTGGGAAAACCATCTGCAGCTACAAATTGCAACCATGTGAATTCCTAGGTAATAACAAAGGTCAGTAGGACTTAGCCCTTCTTATTCTGTTATTTTGCCTACCATTATCTACCTTTAAAAGTATCGTTTCTGGGGCAGTTGAGTCCTGCATAAAGCAAATTCAACTCAGTGGAACAATAACACAAAGGAAGAATGGCACCATAGAGAAAACGAGTCAGGCAAAGTGCCTATGAAATCACTGGATAATAAAAAAGTGCTCTGTGTAAAAATTGAGGGGGTTGTTGCAGAACTGATCTTTCTAATAAATTTGGAAAAACAGGGAATTACATAGAATAATTAACTCAGTGGAAATCTCACCTTTGGGCTTCTATTCCTCATTGCCAGAAACAAGAGCTGGGAAATGGATACAGTCTTTCCTACCCCCAAGTAAAACCACATGGCTACCACAGTCTTTTTAAATACTCTGTAACAGCTTTTTGCTGCATGATCAATACTTTATAGCACTTTGCCTCTTCAAAGTCCAACATAAGTGCCAGGAATTCAATATAATGTTACACTGAAGTTTAATAGGCTAAGGATTATATTCATTTAAGGGAATGCTATCAAGTCAGAAATTACATTAAAGTCCTCTTACTTGTGTTATTGATTAGAACTATCTAAGTTTTCTTCTAAGGCTTAGTGCTATGCCTATTTGCATGGGTCCTATCTACTTTAACACAAGACTAACACCGGTCCTAAAACACCTTATTTCTCTTGCTTTCACCCTGTCTGAGTCATCTTTGCTTTGCATACTTCGTACCAATACCACAATATAAAGGAAGTCCCCATACCTTTGGAGAGGCAAAGGCTCATGTCTTCATAATTTGCACTGAACTTAGTACTTTGTATGGAATATATATTAACTGATTGTCCGCCACAACATTCTTTTTATATTTTCCTGCCTTTTAATTGTGGATATACCCTTTCTATACTAGAAGATTTTCCTATTCGCTCCTATTGCACCTACAACAAATACATTAAAGGTTAGTGGTGAATATTACTGCTTTTGAAATTAAAGTTGTGCATAGGTTTCTTGAGATGGTGCCTCATATGTCAGGAAGAAAAAGCCGCAGGAACACAATTCCCCTTGGGACAAGACATAAAGGCTGTCTGGATGAAGGCCAAGCAGCCTCGGCGCAGACATCCCAGGTATATATACTTAGATCAGCCTGCCTGGACTTAAGAGCAGTCTGAAGCAAAAGGAAGATTTTGTTTCTAGGCCCTGTAACAATGCTAACAAGAAATATGCTAATTCAGAGCCAGAGATGCAGAAATGATGTTTTTGAGAAAACACAGCTTCTCCAGAGGGAATACGAAAGTGGGTGACAGAGGCTCTGGAAGGAAAGCAGACTTACCCAGATTCCTGTCTAAAGGATGTGAACTGGATCTGTTCTTTTCTTGTATCCAGAGAAGGACGCCACACAAAGATTAGATGAGAAGAAAATGCGTTTTGGTTGTTTGCTAAAGAAAATCATTTCAAAGCAACATATTATTCAATTTGCTAATAGTTTTCAAATTGTTTTCAGAAGGCTCTTGTCTCGTTCCCAATAGAGTTAGTCCCAGTCTCTGTGGCATCGATAAAAACTTAAAGACTGTAATGACAGTGAGAGATTGACCTGGAAGATGCAGTACCATCTGATTCCAGTCAAAGAGGAGGAATGCTATGAAATTCCACACCTATCCATGAAAGGGACAAAGGCCTACTGCTTAAAAGGCTACACTCATTTGTTCTTCCAAATCACTCTCTGCTGTTTTACTATATTTTATGAAATCGTTGCACACCATATGGAATTAAAATAGCATATGGGAACAGGCTCGGAATTCCAGGTTTATATACAATCCTCAGCTGTGTCTTTCAAATTCATGCATATATTTTGGATATCTTCCAAATTATTTTTATCTATTTATTTATCTATCTATGTATTTATCTATTTACTTATCTATTTATTTATTTATCTATCTATTTATTTATCTATTTATTTATTTCTCTATTATCTATTTTCTAGATGACCAAACAAAAACAAGCCACAAACAAAATCCCCTTTTATATGGTTCTTCAGGATTTTTTTTTTTTTTTTATCTGATGTATTTACTTATTTTATTCCAAGACACAAGATGAAAATCTTATGTCCCTTTTTGACTTACAGCAATCTCTGGAAAATC
Organism: Netta rufina; assembly: GCF_964035555.1. Lineage (NCBI taxonomy): Eukaryota > Metazoa > Chordata > Aves > Anseriformes > Anatidae > Netta > Netta rufina. Next base: position 54,830,058 of record NC_140123.1, on the reverse strand, counting down.
ATCAGTACCATTTTGTTTTTGTATTTATATCTCCACCCAAAAGATATTCTCTGATAATCTTATTAACAGTATTGAAAGCTGCTCCCATAAATCCATATGTTTGCACTCTTGCAGATAATGTTGAAGACCCTGACATGAGTTTTGCAGCTGTGTATCAACACTGTAATGCTCCCAGCATATCCTTCAACAAACACATACAGAGAGCCTTAATAATATTGCTGATCCTTTATAATGATGTTTTTTGCACAAACAGAAGTGGATGGCTGTGAGCATTTCAGTGTCCCAAAGAGACACATAAATGAAGCCTTCTGTGCAAGTTCTTATTTCTCAGAAGATAGATCCAGAGAAAAACAACAGAGAAGGGGATAGATTAGGACACATCATTTTTTGATGCTGGGATTCCTTACAAGAGGAGCTGTGATTTCTCAGTCTTCTTCAAATTGTCTCCTGGAGAAAGTGAATTGGCAATGAGCTGTGATTGATATTACATTTGCATTATTTACAACTCTTTAAAAGGCAGATTTAAATTATTCTTTTAGTTACTATGGCAATCTAGGAGACCTTTTCAGCCTCCAGCTTTTCTGAGTAAGGAATGAACTGTTGCTTCAAAACTCTTCCAATATTGCTAAAGAAGATTATTTATGAATTATATATTTATTTGTTTTAATATTTTCTTTTTATGCTCATTTGGCTGATAACACATTAGATTGCTGTCATCTGGAGTGGTAACTTCAACATAATAGTTCTGGCATCCATTCTGCAGACAGCATGGGTTAAGACAGCACTTATCTTCATGTGTAATGATGTAAACTTAGGTTTGTCCAATATCAGGTCATAAATGCACTCCTGATTAATAAAATATGAGGTCAAAAGTTGGAATTTATTTTATTATAAGGTTACACAGACTTTTTTTATTATTTTCTTGTTTTTGTTGAAGGTTTTACATTGAAGATAGCATTTAAGGTACCCTTACAGATGCCCTTTTTCTGAAGAGACTTATTAGAAGTGTTTATTACTACTATCTCCAAACTTCACTGAATAGTACTAAACCTTGATAAAATGTTGTAAAATATTACTATATTAGTGAATTTTCATGCAACCTGAATGCAGTAATATATAGGAATCACACAGCTGTGAGAGGTGATAGACTGGGAGAGCCCTGGGGCCAGAGATCTTAACTCACAAAGTACAATATTGAACAAGTGCAGTACTGAAGTTTTGCTTATTTTATCTCACTTTTTAGTCCAAATCTCAAACAAAAGCAATATGAGCTTAAGAAGGTACTTCTATCTCTATACCTTTCCACTTGCTTACTGTCCAAGTATTTAAGTTCTTTGTCAGGTCTGGTGGACGTATGATGGGAGAGGTTTATGATACACACAAGCTTTCAGGGAAAACAGACTGATATTGCCTCAACTGTTTTAGGAAACAGCGATCCTGATGATAAGAGATCTCATTCACTGTTGACCTGGATTTAATTTGAATCACAGATCAAAGGATTAGCTTTAAACTTGATTTATACTAGTTCTTTTTATATCTGAATGTCAGTGGATTTAAGTAATATTATTTTCATCCTTGGCATGACTCTGTGTTGATTGGAAGCCATAATTTTAATTAAAACACATATTTTATAATTTTCTACTGCTGCATTTTCCCCACGTTTGTAAAGGTAGAGGCAGTTAAGTATTCAGGGGATTTAGGCAGGCTTTGCATTCAAATCACTTTCTTTGTCCAACCTCCTGTATACACTGCAGTGAAAATGTCACAAAAATATAACATTAAGTTTGTGTAAACAATCATGTTGCGGTGGTAACCACCATCTCAGGGTTTCTGTTAGATTAACTTGGTTCTCTGGCTTTTAAATCCATTACGTGTGCAGCAACACAATGCAAGTAAAATTCGTATTGACAGAATGCATGCATCTTTCCAGGAGAAGCCATTGAAACAAAACTTTAGGATTTTTCCACCTCATGATAGCTCGTTCATCAATTTCAAGACACTTCTAAGTACTCTTTAAAGAGAATGCTTACTAATAACACTGGTTTTAAGTTACATGAATTGTATACATCTTGTTGATGTAAAGGAAACACTGACCAAGTCAACAAATATAACTAGAAAATGAATTTGACTGTGTCTACATTGACATTTTGACTTGGGCTATTAAAGCAGTTTTGAATCAAATTCCCCAGTTGTTCACACTTGCTGCATGTTGTTGCATAAAAGGAATGGGTTTTGTATACACAAACTAGATTTCTTTCAGAAAAACTAAATCTTAAGCACCACACCAGCTGCTCCCTAAATGTGCTCCATCCCCAAGAGGGGTCCAAACCACAGTGCCCAAAACAAACTTCAGACAGTTTCTAACCACATGTGTGCCAGAGACGTTTGGTCCAGAACACTAGATTAGACCTAGCCTGAGTCAAAACTCCTGACCACATTTATTGAAGATGTAGAAGGCCAGACATCTAACAGAAGATCTATTGATCCACTCCTAATGCATCAAATTACTGGCTGACATGCAGGTTTTCTCTACCTCAGTTTTGCCTGTGTGTGTGTGTAGGCCTGGTGCCGCCGGGAGGGATGTGTCTGCATGTTTTTTGCAAGCCATTGTGCAAACCTGTGAGCTGAGGCAGCTATTGCTGTGGCCGAGTGAACCACAGAGCTACTAAACCTTGCTGCGAGACGTGCTGATCATCGCACTAACGTCGCTGCATGGCTTTTGTGTGGCTCAGCATGCAGGCCAGCTCCTGCCTGCCCACCAAAGGCCGCGCGCCCATCCTCGGGGCACTGCTCCACATATGCTGAGCGTGATTCTGCACAGAGCTTCCTTAGGAGCAGGAAGACGCTCCGGGGAGATAACCCAAACACACTGCTCCCAGGCGCAGGGCCTGTTCCGGTGCCCCTCGGAGGAATGTTCTAATGATGGCATGCAAAATTATACAACGCTATCAGATTTCAGCCAAATCAGGACCATAGGTCACGTACTACACAGAGATGTCTGGAAAACAGATGCTCCTCATAGCTCTGGTTATCTAAATGTAGGCGGCTGATTGCTTTTTTCACGTTCGTAAACAGAAATCATGGGAAATCTTCAGAGAAGAGATTAAAATAATCATGACTGCAGAGGGTCCAGGAGGTCCAAGGATGTTTTGCAAGCACATTTAAAAATGTAGCAGCTCTGAAGCTACAATGAATACTTGACACAGAGTCACTTCTGTCAATATACATAATGTTTCCCTTACTGTTCTCGACGAGATACTCAGAATACATTTCTGAAGCTTATTTTTAAGCCTGTTTGTGGACTTTCAGCAACTCAGTTTTACAAAACAATCCTAACAAGAAGCACACAGTATAGCTTTTCATAACAATATATTTCCTATTCCGCTTTTTATAGGTGCTTTATAGTCCACCCATCTTATCACATAAAAGGAAAAACACCTTTATTACTGAGAACCAGCTTTTATATGAAACAGTATAACACAATACTTTTCTGCTAGATAGAAAAATAAACCATTCCATGTTAAAAACTCTGTTTGCATCTCAACTTTTCACTTTATCAACCGAACTGGAGATGAGCAAATTTCAAACATATGTTCAGCATTTCAGCTAAATATCCACCAGTGTATTTGAAAAAGCCAGGCTTCAAACAGGCAGAAAGACAGTTTTCTTCTCTCTTGACACAACTTTGAAGAACGCTTATGAGAAGATCCACTCACTTGGTCAGAGAACATTTTAGTAGACAGAAATGGCAGTTCAAGCATACTTTTAAGCCCTAAATTGTAATGCCCAGCATTCAATGTTCTGCCATCTCTACAGCATGCAAAAGAGCTCCACTTTTTCTTCTTCCAGTTAGTTCAGTTGCTTGCCTGTACTCATCTTTCCCTCTCTTATCAGGCTTAGAAACTACACAAGACTAATTTCTGTAACAGCATGTTCAAAAAGTAGTATTATCCCTCAGGGTAGGGACGACTGGATGGCCAAGCAGCAAGATTTGCTTCTGCAAGAAGATTTATAAAAATAAAGTAAATGAAAGAAAAGTCAAGAAATTATTAATCTCTCTTTAAATATATTTTCTGAATGTAACCTTGAATGTATTCATGCTACATAGAATTGATCTTACTGCTATAACAAGTGAACACAAGAAAAGAAAGGAAAAGCTGAAGTTCGTAAATCCTGACTGTTCTAGACTGAGAAAAGTCGTCTTCATTGTTCTAGAGAGGTTCACTGAAACTGTTGCCACCAGCCAGAGACTCAAAGCCATCATATGGCTTAAGGCATTTTAAGATGTACAGAAGCAGAAATGTCACTGTCAATGTAGTTTGCTCCAGCACAACTCAATGGGTGGAGAAAAGAAAAAAAAAAAAGAAAAAGAGAGAGAGAGAGAGAGAGAGAGAGAGAGAGTTAGTTGTGGATATAAAAGGGACATCTGCCCTCAACAATTCTTCAAACGCACTTGATGTGCAGATGTAAGCACTCCCTTTCTGCTTTTGAGAGCTAGTCTTAAATCAGCCAAAATAGTCCTGCCTGGATTCAAGCAAAAATTAATACCACCAAGTCCTAATGTGACTTCAACTGGACTCATTTGTGTAGTTCTGCCCACCTATGGTTACGAGAGAGGAGTTTAGGTTTCAATAGTTGCAAATGATATTCAGATAATCCAGGCAATGTAGAACGTGTTTCACAACAGGAAGCGAAAAGGCTTTGGATTGCTTAGTCTAGCAAAAAGGTGACTATGAGGGAATATGATTCATGTCATATGTCTGGGTTTGTTCCAAACTTGTAAATTCTGACCAGCTGGTCAGTACACATGTGTTAGCCGGCTAGTGGGCAAGCCAAACAGATCAAAGTCATACTGGAGCCTTTCCAACGGTGGCCTGCTGGTGTGGGCCTGTCTTGTCTACCCAGCAAAACTTCTAGTTTCATAAAACTCATAAAAACTTAATAACTCAACTTGCAATCCCTCTGTCAAAGCCAGCTGAAGCTGAGCAATGTCTTCAAAAGATACTGAGGTGAGAGCAGACTGAAATGGACTAACCAACAGGCAGATAGACAGAACCAATAGTTTCTTAGTAAACCAGGCAAAAAATGACAGCTGTGGGAACCTTATTAAAACTGTATAATGACAGTAAACATTACTTAAACAAGATAACAATGGTGAGACAGACAGTCAAGGGAAGAGCAAGAGATATTTGCATACATTGAATAAGCCAAAAGAGAAAACAGCTCTTTTGCTACTTTGATCAGCGCTAGCACTGTATTATGTTCTGGGCATCTCTATTTAACACATACAGACTGCAAGTAGGAACAACTACATAAAAAATACAATAAACACCATACTGTAACATTATCTTAAATTACAACAATCATAGTTTAAGGAACTGCGATGAGAAAAAAAAAGAAAAAAGAAAAAAAATAGCAATCTGGTTGTGAATCTGGTTGCAACACAGTCTGCAATTATAGGCATTATGTTTTAATGTTGAAACACTTATTTTAAGAGTGGTTCACTAAGGTATCTGTACAGAGAGATGGGTGTCTGTGAAAACTTCTACCCCTTTACTTCTTAAAGAATTTAAGCCCTTGCTTTGGGAGAGGTGACTCAACAGACATCTAAAATTGATGTACATATCAAATATTTAGGAGGCGTGGATTGAAAATCATCCTTACAGCGAGGTATGTTCTCAAACTCCATTTTGTTGTTGTTACTGTTGTTTTAGTTTGGTTTGGTTGGAATCAATACCTTACTGTTTGCAAGAAAACACTTACTTTCATTACTTTTTAAAATGTATGGTGTAAACAACATTGTTTACTGGTCCCCTGTATTGTAAAGTGTAGATCCTTCCCACATACATTCAACACTTCAACATCCCACTGCTACATTTTAATTTAGTTAAGAAGTTGGCCTGGAAAGTTTATAGAATGATCAAATAGATTTAACTTTCAGCTGCTGTAATTCATGGGTTTGCACAAGGAATTGTTGTCTTTTCCTCCCTTGAATGTCAGGAGGGAATTTAATTCTTCTTCTGTGACATTTATATCCAGGAAGAAAATCAGGAGACTCCACAGACCAACAGAGTGGAAGGAGGTCTCTTCCAACCTAGAAAATTCTGTGATTCTGTGATTCTGTGACTTGTAGTCCAGAATTAAATTATATTTGAAATACTCAAAAGTTGTCTTTTACTTATGGTTTATAATAAAATAAATAAATAAATAAATAAATAAATAAATAAATAAATAAATAAATGCACAGTGGTGCAACTTTCTGTTAGTAGCCAGGGCTTAATTAGCACTAGGCATTGATCGCAATGGGTTGTAAAACATACAGACAGATTTTCTGGGTGGGATGAAAGCAATAAGAAATGGGAAAATAACTTTCTGTGAGGAGAACGGGAGATGGTCCTGTGCCACCTGCAACAGGAGGACTGCCAGGTGGGGTTGCTGCTGTAACATTTGTGTGGAGCAGCATGGCTTCTGAGACACATGCACACCATAGGAGAGAAGAACTGATGAAAAGAGGAATGCAGGGGATCTCATGCCACTTGTGTTCATCTGCAAGGAGGAGAGCTGCATCACGCCAGTCAGCAGGGTGATACATGCAGCACTCCAGGTGGCTAGGAGACCCCTTCTCCCGAATCCCAGTGGCAGCATCTCTGCCTTGATGCTCTCAGGAGCAGTGCAAAGTCCAGATGTCAGGAGCTGTCTAGCGACCCTTGTTGTCTGAGTTTCCACCAGAAAACATGAAAATAGTGAAAAAACAGTGAATAGTGAAATTATGTTTGTTTGGCAAACATGTCCCTGTGAAGAAACCGTCAGGAGATTCAGAATTGTGGCTTCACAGAATTTTTACAGAGGTGGGGACTTCTTTTACACATCTTAACTCCTCAAACAATGAGAGAGAAAAGAGGAAACAACAACAGCAACAACAACAACACACACAGAGGAAGAAAATGAACAAAAAAACCAAACAAAACTCACAGCCCATTCCCTAGCCTTTTCTCTCCTCTCTTTTTTCAGCCTACTGGTGCAGAGAGGAGAGTGGCTTTTTATTCTGTGCTGTTTTGCATCTAGTTCTCCACAGGAAGCCTTCCTAATCTAACAGCTCCCTCCGACTGACTTCAGGCCAGTAGCTGGGTCTTCGCAGGAAGATCAGTGAGCTGTTGATAAGCCCTGCCGAACTGGACCATGTTTCAAGATCAGAGCAAAATAACTAAGGAACAGCTTTCCAAGAGAACACAATATATATCAAGGAATATAAGGTATTTAATACTTATAGTGGCCTTGCACTTGTGTAAGATGTTAGAGTGTGCACAGCAGAGTAATTTTTGGGATGGATTGGATGATCCAATATAATGAAAAGCTTTCACTTCTAGCATCTGTAACAACATTTCCATAGCAGGCGTATTTGACAATGATCTTTAGTTGCTGTATTTTGGATTAGTCGACCAACTGATAGCTTTTCCAGGTATTAGCAGACAGAATAATAGCAGCTTATTATTGTAGTCAGCAGCACGCATAAACAGCAGGAGACAGTAATTATAACCCTCTTGGTTTACAACTGCAGGGACCACCACTAAAAACAAAAACAAAATGACAACAAAATACAACTAACAAACAAAAATCACACACACACACAAAAAAAAAAAACAAAAAAAAACAAACAAACAAACAAAAAAAACGAAAAAACCTCTTCACTATCAAAGCTTCATTTTCTACCCAAAAGTGATGTAATGAAGGAAATAATGTTGAGATTATCCGCACTTATTTTTTACGGAGTACAGAGGCAATCTGAAAAAAAAAAAAAAAAAAAAAAGATGGAAAGATGGGTACATTTGAAATTCTGGTGTACAATACGTGGAGAACAAAAGGGATGGTCAAGTAAGATTACCAGTAAAAACTGAACACAGGAAGAAGGAAGGGACTTACTCAGGTTGTCTTACTGTCTATTAATAGTGACAAGTCCCAGGTAAACTTGACAAATGAATAGATGGCACAAAGCATAAGGTATCATTTCCATTTCTTCTAAAACACCAGAAGAAAGTAGCCATATTATCTTTTGCTTGGTGTAGACTGACATCAACTCTTCTTTACCTTAATTGCATTTTCTAATTTTCATTATTGCATTAATACATCTGATGTTTACGTTACAAATATTTCACACATTATTGCAGGGAAGGCTTCCATATGGGTAGAGATTTTTGGTATCAAATAAATTCATACCAGTTGAAGTAGTGCTACAGTCATTAAAAGCGTAATGTTCTATATCTGTATCATGCTTCCCAACTTTATTACTATGTCTGTGATTAGGCAATTTTAGTCAAGCTTTAAGAAGAGGCAATAAGAAGATAGTATTAGCTCTGAAGTCTCCCTCGGAAAGATATGGATTAGGGAATCCTCTCTCAAAAGGAGATGTGATTAAAGCTGAGGTTATAAGAATACACTAGAAACTTTTAAAAGCAATTGGGAAAGAACTGAATTTGAATTGTGTAATACAACTTTACTCTGGAGATCTTTCAATGCCAAATCTGCATCTTGAAATAATCCTGCAATAATTCTGTTTTAGCAGTTTCATCTATTTTAGATATTCTATTTGTAATCCCAAGGTAGACCAAAGGTGTTTGGTATAAAAAAGCTGCATAGAAGCCATTCAAGAAAGAGCATGCATTAAAGGCAAAATCTTTTATCCTGCAAAAAATCTGACACTGATCCAATTGACCCATTGCAGTATAAACAAATTGCTGCTATACCACATCAGCTTTTCCAAAAACAGACCATGTGATTTATTGGATTGTGTGTTTGTGATCTCACCCTCTTAGGTTTTCAAGGCTAATGATTCTTCATATGCCTATTGTTGGAAGCTTCTAATAGCCTCAGCTATGTATCTGACATTTGATATATACCAAACCAATTCAATTTAACTTTTAATGCAGTGCCCCGACTCTGCTTTTCAACAATATGTAATGTCAACTTGGATCCAAATCAATTTGGATGACAGTTCTTGAAATCCCTCTTCTGGCTGGATTGCAGAAAGAAGAGTCCAATGGCACGGAGAGGCATGTACAGAAAGGCACTGGTGTGGTGCAGTCCATGAGGTGCTCAGCTCAGGTGTTGTCAACCTCTTGTTGTAACAGAGACAGAAACTTCTGCCCAAAGCTTTTCTACCCAAACCTATCATTCTTAAAATTTCTTAAATGGTTCTTAACAGCATAAGGTAGAACTGCTGCAGAAAGAAGGGCTCCCCAGTCTCCCACATGCTCTACAGCTCATTCCCACCTCTGCACTGCTGCCACCCTTTTGTGGACACAGCTGTTCTCACAGCTACATGCTCAGCCAGACAGGAGATCAGGTCGGGCTGTGTATTAGCCTACAGCTCAGTCTGCTCTCGGCGTAGCCACACAAACATGCATGACTCTATAAAGCAGAGAATGAGCAGCTGGGGACTAGTGGAAGCTTATTCTGGCTTAAAGAGTTCCTCAAATTACAGACTTGGCTATGAGCCACACGTGGTGATGGCGACTCAGGCTGGCGAAGTCCTGACAAATACCCTCGGGAACATTAAAAGGACTTAACCTAGCCAGGTAAATAAATATCAGAATGGCAGGCTATACTCGACATTGCTAGATAATGTATGTGTGAGAGGAAATTTTGAATTATTTGTGATTCTTGTTCAGGAAGGACACCCGCTCACCAGCAGAGATGAGTCAAATGAAAGGCTTTCTTCAGTACACAACTATATTCAGAAGCCAAACCAGACACTCTAATGCCTGAGAATGGGACAGACAAAAGCACCAAAAAATACTATTGAATCATTATCTGGACAGAAGCTTAGCCCCCTCGTTGCAAAAGTGATTGTTCCATGGCAAACAGATTATGGTGTTGAGAGGAAGACAACAAGAATGATTAGGAGTAAATTAAAAATAAGCATGACTAGATTGAAATGATTGGGATTTTTCACTTTACAAAGCAGATGTTTAAAAGAGAGAATGATAATTGTATTTAAAGTATGGAATGGTACAGGCAAAGGTAGATAAAAAGCTGTGTTGAGACAGCTTTGTTCCTTGGCTCAACACAAGACTAGCGAGACATTCAGTGAAATTGCAAGGTAGCAAATTAAACACTGATAAAAAGCACCACTTTTTAGCACAATATGTAATTAGAGGACGTGGTACTGAGGCAGGGGGGTTGAGATGTAGGGTGCATGGGGTAATTTGAGGTTGCTAACTTCTCAGTGAAAGAATAAGCATGCAGGATAAGGTAAGAAAGCATGAACTCAGGCAGCTACTACAGTTCGACCGATTGCCACCAGCTGCTAACCTGCACTAGCTTGCTATCTGTCTGGACTTGTAACCATCCATCTCTTGTCATGCTGAGGGGTTCTTAATTAGAAAAACAGCAAGATTCCCACATTTTGAATAGTGTGAGAGGTGTCTATTCAAAGGAAGTCAAATGCATTCCCTTTAAGGGATTAAGTATATACAAACACACAATCGTGTAAAAGGGGATTTCCTAAAAAATAATGGTCTACAAAGGGACTTTCACTGCATGAAGAAGACATGCATTACCACAGGAAATGTCTGTTATGATTCAGAAGAGAGAAACCATCACATCTGAAGATATAGGCCAACTCGATGCATCTGGCCCTATGCATGGAGACAGGTGACCCCTCCTGTTTTCCTACCATCGGGCAAGCAGTGAAGACCAATACACAAAGTCATCAAAATAAATTAATATGGAAACAAGATCTAAGGTTGCATTTGTCAGAGTTAAAAAATATATATATATAATAAAAACATAAAACAGTTCTCTGGAGGGGGAAAAAAGCAACATTCCTGTACTGGGTGCCTTCACCCACTCCCTGCCAAAGGCCGTGCTGCCTCGGCCCTGCCATGCAGTGTGGGTGGTTGGTGCCTGAGGTGACATGGTGCCCTTGGCACGGTGTGGCTGGCGGGCTGTGGGGCCAGGATTTTTGTCCCTTTCCCCAGAACAGTGTTGGCCAGTTTCATGTGAGAGGACATTAGTGGCACGCAGTGGGCTGGCATCACTGAGCTCCTGGCGGGGTGGTGACTGTAGTCAGAGCCATGGATGTTCCTCAGCACTGTGGGCTTTGAGGCTCTGGCGCAATGTTACAAAATCCTGCAGATGGTATTAGGAAAATAATGATGTGGTGTGTGGTTTTCTAGTGTGAAATGTGTAGCGCTCAACAGCTCTGGATAAAATTGTCATGCTGTATTTACAGTACAGGATGAGAAGAGGCAGCCATATGATAGTTGGGGTACAACATAAAAACAAGGGATAGGCTTATTTCAGTTTCTTGGAGCTAGTGGATCCTATGAAAGAAAGAAAAAGTGAGCAGTTGACATAATTTTAGTCATGAATTTACTTCCTTAAGAGAAAACGGGGACCCCAGAGAAGCACTAAAAACTACATTGGTTTCTCCCACTTGAAGATCCTTTTCTGTCCTGTCAGCTCTGCGCACCACTTTCCTGAAGTTATTTTCTTCTTCAGTCAGCAGGTTCTGTCAGACCAGCCCTTGTTCTCCTCCTTCAGTCCCCTCCTTAAGTCCATCCAACAGAGATTCCTCCCCCTCCCTCCCCCCACATTGTCTTGTACAAAACCAAATGATGGCAGCAGCTCCTTTGCTTCATTTTGGAGTTGTCTGTTGCTAAATCTTTATTCAGCTTAAACATACATATACTGATATCTCCTCTATCCCTTAACCCAGTTTTTCCTCCTTTCTAATCATCTTTTTTATTTCTATTATGTTATTCTTTTGCTTGGTGAAAGAGCAGAGTTATTCAGTCTAGTTATGGTCAGATTTTTGTTTCCCTGTGATACAATTCTGAATATTTATTTTCCAACTTCTCCTTTTCATCCCATTCTTGTGAGGGATACAGCGGGTCTATGGTGATTTATGTGTATGGCATACAGTGGGGACCCCAACTTTTTTAATTGTCTAAGTATCTTTATTTTTGGGAGGTCTTCAGTAAGGCTGAAAACATTTGAGGATCTGGGCTTGGTTATTAGCATAGTCACAGCAGATTATATTACTTTAGTTTGGTTACAGTTTGTTGACATGATGCCAGAAAACAAGCAGAAGACAAGACAATCATTTAGCAAAGTCTTTGCAATTTGGTACAGTGCACAACAACTCTCCATAGAAGGTTAGGACCTATTCATTGAAGAGCTAACCAAATCACTTTTGACTAGCAAGGTCAAAAACTCTAGGAAATGAACCAGATAACAATCTAAATTGACAAGGACATTTTTGCTACAGAGATCTGGGGAGCTGTTTGCACAGAACAAGCATCTGCCTGGAAGGCTGCAGAAGATGGGAAGAATATGTTCTGGGGGCTTTATGATGGCAAAGCTTTGCCAAAATAGTTATCTGTGCAGTTTTTACAGTGTTTGGGGAATGGCAAATCCTTTTAATTTAATCTTTGCCTTGAGTGCTGAATTTTACTGTAATCTCTGAACAATATTTTGGTAAAAAGATCACATGTTTACAGACTACTAAGGGGAAGAGTTATACCCAGACTGCAAGTATGTTAGTTACACAGTGTGAGAGGAGAATTGCAGACTTTGCTCTTCAAAGTTAATCAGACCTCACACTTGAGGAGACAGAGAGAGGAGAAGAGACAGCTCACTTGGTACTAATGGCACCTGTGCCAAGAACTGTTAAGTTGCCTCGAGTTCACAGAAATGTTGGCAGTAGCACTGAACAGTGCCTCTATATTTACTGAGTGAAGAGACAAGAGAGAAAACAAGAGGGTAGTAAATCCAAGTGACCTATTTTTAAATGTAGAGGTCATCTCATTCATTTAGTAACAGCTTTTGTTAAGTAATATTAGCTATATAGAAGTGCTCAAAATTGACGTTTTTCTGGACACATTTGTCTCTCAGGAAAGTTGAAGACCTTTTTGGCTCCTAACCTCAATATATGTCCTGTCACTGTTTTGAAGGAGAGCTACAATAAGCTAGTGAAGTCAAGCAGAAAATACTGGGTATAAGTGAGAAAGATATAAAGAAATCCAGTGTTTCTCCACATAGCTAAAATAGACCAACACTGTTCTCTAGTTGGAAAAAAAAATAAATAAATAAAAATGCTGCTTCTTATGTCAGCAGAAAGACAAGGTTTGGAATTGACCAGGAGAACCAAAGCAGAGACAAACGTTAAACTGCCTAGCTTTTTAATGTCAAAACCAACTTGCATTCAATAACCGAGTATGAGACTGACCTAATGAGGTAGGTGATAGCCATATTTCAGGTTTAGTGGTTCTCAAGTTAGTAACAGCACTGGAAGAATGCAGTTAAGACTGGAGACAACAAGGCTGTGTTTAGAAGCACTAATACTAGAGCATTGATTGGAAATAAAGATGCTGTTCTCAGGTAATGAGTATCTTAGCCAACAAATGTAATTCCCAAGGTTTTGAGACAAGAATGGGCACCAGAAGTTAGGTCCAAAAGCTTATTTAGGAGCATGTCTATATTAAGCAAGAAAAAAAAATAAAAATGTAGGAACGAACTTCCCTTGGACAGAGAAAAATAGGAAGAGGGAGAAGAAGACAAGAAGTCTAGAAAACTGCAAGTAGGGCCAAGGAAGGAAAAGACCAGCACTGGCAGTTAATGGGGGAAGGAGGAAACATCTGCTAGGGCTGGGGCCAGCCAGTGTCTAGAGGATCTAGAAACCTCTTAGTCTGCTGCTTTAGTCCCAAGCAGGGCTGCAAGAATATGGAAAATAATCCATGCTATCAGCAATCCAACAGCTTGTTATACAAACCTTGGCTTACATCTAAGCCAAGGAATACAGCTGTGACTGGTGGCATAACACGCACAAGTTCCACACATATGATTGAGACTCCAACCCTGACACCGCTTTTTGTGAAAAGAAAATGCTGGCTGTTGATTTTATTTGGAGGAAAGAGACAGTACAGTACTGTCACCCTGACCCTCTGAAAGAAATATTATGGAATGAAATATTACTTTTATGTGGCATTTTCTTCAGCATAAAATTTGCAATAAATATTTAAACTATCAGTGAATGTATAGATATTTTGGTCTCACTGAAGGCTTTGTAAAAAATAAGCAATGCAATGATCAATATCTGTTTCTGAAGAGACATTAAAGCTGTCTTGATATGTTTGGCATCCTTGGTTTATTGAATTTGAGATTTAAACTAATCCATCAATATTTAGTAATCTGCCATTTACAGCTATTAAACCTTCACATGCATTCATCAGTGGAAACTAATGCTGACTAGTACTGCTAAAAATTGGGTATTGCAATGGAAGCACATGTAACAGATTCTCTTGACCTCAATGAATGTAAAATATTGCTGGAGTTTTAGTAATACCCACTGGGATGCAGAAAAGCATTTCTGCTGGTATGCTAAACTGTTCTGTGATCAATAAAAACTGTATGAGAACATGAGACTAAATAAATAAAACTGTCCATATAATTAATGTATTCTCTTCTCCGGGAGTATTGCATTGCCCTTCTATAGCTCTGAACTTCCCTGCTTTCACTGCACTGCTGTTGCCATTTCAGGTTTTTTTGTTCTGCCTTCTCCTTCGTAGGTGTTTTGTAGGGTGTCAGGGACAGAGGGGGGAGAGAAACAGTATTACATCTTTGTCAAAATTCACTAACCAAACAGATAGATGTAGGCAGAACTACAAATTCACTAACCAAAACAGATAGATTAGCTCTTACCCATGACCTGCAGAGATAGCAATGGGATGGGAAGGAGACCTTGTGCTACCCACAGCCTGGCATTCTCTGCACCTGCTTATTCCAGCTGTCCAGCTCATTGAAATCCAAAGCACTTTTGAAGCAGAATCCTAAATGTGCCAAAATCCCATACTATGCAAAATGTTGTTTCCCAATCAAAATATTCATGTCCTTTCCCTTTCCCCTTACTTTTCCACTGACACTCCTTGGCCAGTCATGTTTTTTCACCTACGGGCAAAGGAGTGAGTGAACGTGCCCTCACTACTCAGCACATCTGCTCCGGAAAATGATGCTCTTTCATGATATTTTACCTTTGGGCTTTTGAACAGCAGAATGCAGTGAAAATTTGCAGAGTATCAGACCAATGTCACCATCAAAACAGCTGATTTCCAATGTGAGTTTAACCGGGTGGAAATGCCCATGCTTTAATGGAGGCAACATGGCCAGTTATATCGTGGGTGCTCATGGATGTAGCAGCCCCACACTGGTTCAGTGTGGCCCAAGCAGCAGCTGGCTGGGGAGAAATCCCAGCAGCAGGGTGTATGACCAGAAGCAGTGTATGCAGACTTGCTGCACTAAAGGCAGCGCTGGGTTTTCCAAACTTCACTGCTGAAAATCCTTAGGTTTTAGAAACATCCTAGAATAAATACAGTACTTATTCTTCATTCACAGCAGCTACTTTGAAAACTCTTTTACATATCTCTAAATGAATGTATATCCTGCATTAAACATGAAATTATCTACTAACATCTGAAACAAAGGCCACTAAAGAGCTGAAAATACTGTTAATTTACTGTTGAAAATAGTTTGTCAAATCCTAGTATGAGGTCTTCAAAGGTTAAACAGCTATATTTAAAATAATATGAAGAGATTCATGATTGCTGTGAGTATTCTGGAAGCCCTGGGCACAATGAAAGCTAAAATTTTGCCTTCTTAGTTTTACAGTGTGAAAAAAATATGAATTCAGTCTGTTGCTATCTGAGTGTTTATTTTTGTAGTTATTGTATCACATAAATAGATTCTCCGGGGAGGAAGAGCTGCTATTTTGAAAAGATTTATATCTCTGGCAAACTGAGAACAAGGGTGGAGAAACAGGGAAGTTTCTGTTACAGGGATTTCAAACTGACTAACTGGGTAACAAAAAATATAACTTGAGAAGATGGAAAATATGGAAGTACTGCACATTGGACTGGACATTACACAGTTTCTTTATTCAATGTCTCATAAAACCAAACCAAGCCAAACTAACAAACAAAACCAACAAAACACACCACAAACACTGTTTGGGTTTTGCTTTTGAACCACTACATTCACAGAGCACGAATGGTGTGGCACTTTCCCTGCAGGAACCTATGACAGTCAGGGTACACCTACCTGTGCATACAGTGTGTACACAAGTATGTAAACAATCCCCACTTCTTTCTCAATAGGCCTGCTTTTTCCAGGTGTTTCTATTCTGATCAATGTGCTATGTAGTGTGGTAGTTGTACAAGACCTAAAGTGCAAAAGGTCTTGAACTACACAGTGTCAGACCACATATATATTTATTGCAGTCTGTGTCCTCTGCTGGGTTATTGCATTTCTCCCTCACTAACCATAGGGAATGGGTAAAGGAAGCTTCATTCTTCTCTCTGTTTTAGGATCCAACCTTGGTTTACTGAAAGAGAGCAGAGTTTATCCTACATCGCCTGAAAACTCCAGTTCAACATCTAAGTCAGTTCCTGCACATACAAAACTTAGAAAAGTTCATGCTATCTAGTTGAAGGCGTCTACATGAGGTGCCTCCATTGAAAGCTTAGTCATCCATGGACCCTGTGGGGAAAGTGGAGAGAGACAGCCCTCTAGAGGTGCCTTTTTTGCCCTATAGAGATATTAATTAATTTTTGCAGATGCCACAGAAGAAGGCATATGAATCTGTGTTCTCATTCAAGTATTTCAGTTAAGAACCAAAAATGTGAGAGCATGAAATTTTCCCAAAGCTCTCAAACAGAAATTCCCTCACCAGGATTTCTGTTCTCCAAGTCTTTGAACTATTGCTGCAAGATGTCTTTAGCCACTTTGCAGGCTACTTGTAACACCTATTGCAAACACATGCCTTTACCAGCATCCTCAGTCCTAGTCCCAGCTTCAGGACTTTCAAATACATGAGAAGGTCGTAGTGACCAGGTCAGGGTAATGTGTGAACAAAGATGTTTTTAGGGAACCAGCAAGCCTCTTTACAAGGTTTTCCAGGAGTGGGGAATGATGGAATGAAGAAGTATATTATTCTGGAACACTTTTATCTATTCCGTATTGTCCATGGCCAGATATTAAGACTCTGAGTTTAAATTTATGTCTGAATTTCTACTGAAACCTACCTTAGAGATTGAAGCTTGGTTGCCTCTGTATATCATGGCCTGTGGACACTAAGTTTAGGGATATGAAAAGTTTCTGGTCTATTTATGAAAGACCATACTTACAGACATGTAAAAAATGCAGATAAGTTTTATTTAGTAATAATGATAAATTTTAGTTCTATTTCCTATCTTAATGATCAATAGTTACTCTTTGTTATTCCTTGTGTGAACAGTGGATCTCACAGAGCAAGACAGATCATAAAAGGCCAGGTGAAATTAATTTGACATTCATCTTGCAGTGATGGAATGGAGCAAGATGTCAAGAACGTGGCACTGAAAAGAAAGAGAAGAATGATAAAAATTGTAAACCTTACCTCAAATGCTCAGGAAGTTTTTCTTCTTTACCAACGTGACTTGAAAACCCAATTGACTTAGACTGAAAGTTAGGCTTCGAGATGCACATGGTGTCTTGAAAAATACAACCTCCATTCTTAAAGTTTTGATAAGTATTAAAAGCCATAAAGAAATGTACAAGCACGAAACATTGCTTATGTTTCATAATTGCTTATTCTGGGAAGGAAATAGTGATTTGGTATATTGCCTTGGCCTGGCTACACATAAGTGCTTACTTTAACTTGTTATACAGTAGAAGAGTGCAGGGGACCAATGCAGTTCTCACTCAAACCCAGAAAAAAAAACATTACACTGTCTCCGGTGAAAACTGGATAGAGGCCTTGATTCTGAGATAACAGGATGGACTTTCTCACCAAAGGTGAAAAGGCAGCCTGAGTTGTAGACAACTTGACTTCAGTTTTTTTGTTGTTTTTTTTTTTTTTTTTTCTTTTTCACTTTGTAGCTGCCCTTGTAGGCTTTTATCTATTCTAGGAATCCCATGAGACAAGAACATTCATGCTGATTTTCATGGAATGGACTGAGAAATTTCAGGAGACTCCGTGAGAAGCACTTTGTGCCTCTGGCTAAAAACTGAAATACAAATCTACAGGAGAATAGGGAATTAGGCTAAGAAAAAAGAAAAGAAAAGAAAAAAAAATAAAAAGGATGATACAACAGAAAAAAAAAATAACATGGCAAGAGCAACAAAAAACACTGAAGCCATGAACACTCTGAAGCCATGGGCTATTACATTTTATCCTCTGTAGAGAGAAGAAAGAATTCTACTTAGACATCTCCAGTTGAAAGACATGGAAGGAGTGGATTGGAAACAGATACTGATGGGTCTAAATAATCACTTTTCTAGAAAAGGAATAGAAAGTTCATCCTGTTCACGCTCACTCACAAAACGACTTACCTAAAGGCATCATTGGTTTAAGAAGAACCTCATTAGGTGTTTATTAATTGAGAAAGAAATCTCATATATACAAAGCTTAAACCAAAAAAAAAAAAAAAAAAGTGAAAGATAAACACCGTTTTTATCTATCCACTCATTTCTGAAGGCCTCTATCACAGCAACATCTGAGCATCTATGGATCCCATCCAGTCCTTCAAAACCTCTACAGAACATGCTGGAGTTTCTCTTATTTACTCTTAATGGATACTATTATTTCCCAGCACACATTGTTTCAGACTGAAGCTTAACCTCTTCTATGTTGTTACACACACATACACACAGCTGTACATGCACTATATTAGCATTTTGAGAGAACAGTGGAAAGAGAAGTGGTACTACACAAATGAATGGTGTTACTTTTTCTTTGATCAGATCAAACAGCAGTGTGAATCTGGGTAGACAAAGAAGCTTGTTATTCTTTTTTGGGGTGAGATTAACTGCTAAGTAACACTAAGGCTTGCACAATGGTCTAGAAAACTGCTATCAAACTAAAAGGATAATAAAATGTTTTGGAGAGAAATCCAAACAATGGTGAATAATGAATATCTAGAGATCTATAATTCTGACAAAGGATTTTCTTTGGGGCTATGTGCTAGTATTACATGCACATACACATGCTGAAAATACTGCAGTACTTGGCATGATTTATGTACTTTATAAAATGCCTCATAGTAGTACAAAAATAGAATTACACCAGGTGCATGACAAACCGACATGTTACTTTTAAAAACTCAAGTAAGCCAACTGGAGTGGGAGCCAATGAGAGCAGATGATCAACATATTTATTTTGAAAGCAGCCAGAATGCCTCAACCTTCTTCAGTCACAACTATCTAAACTAAGTCACGGTAGCCCCAAATTCAGTTAATCCTGGCTGTGACTCTGGTAGCAGGTGAAAGTTAGGGTCAGCGTCTCATTTCTCAGGACCTCATCTTTGTTTGCCTTCTCTGTCTGTGGCCAGGCAAACATGGACCTTCCCAAAACCATGGCCCAAGTTCAAGTAATTTGATGTCCAAATTAATACTCAGAGAAATCCACAGATCCTGTACCAGTGGCACCAGGCTCCAGGAATACAAGAAAATAAGCCAGTGACACAAAGAAATGAGTCAATACAAAGCCCAATATTCGGGGATGTAACCTTTTTGGTGGAGCTGAAAGATTAATATGACTTCTCCTGTCAGTAGAGTTGGGCCTTTGACAGAGCTAGTTTGCTGCTCTGAATTAAAACTGGGCATTCCTTCACAGCAATTTTCTCTAAGTAAAGGAATATATCTTTGAACACTGGGATTCAAATTTTAGATTTTATCGTAAATGCTCAAGAAATAGATGCTAAGATCTAGGAATTTGACCTTGTCAGAGGGAAGTAATTTTACTGAACAGTTCTTTTAAAAAATAGTTTGGGTGGCAAGGAAAATCATCATTATAATATCAAAGTATAGTCAATGGTAGAAAACTTGGGACCAGTGTAGGCATATAACTGGTGAAAAACAACAATTTCCTATAATCTAATTCTAGTACCAGAGTAACTAAGACTCAGCAAAATGGAAATTGTGCTGATGTAAAGTTATCATTATGTAAAGGTTTTAAGGGACAAAGTAAATGTCCTGTCTGGCACCAGCCATAAGGACAATGTACTGTTGGGTCAGTTTGATATCCTGTCTTTCAGAATTTATGGATGGTGAAGGCATTTGCTGAAAAACATTTGAGGTGACTTGAAGTGCCTTGTAGAGAATCAAATAACTGCATCAGACAGGAATAGAGGAGAAATTCAGATAGGAAGAGAGAATACTACAAGAAACAATTAGACATGGAAGTGACACAGGAAAAGCAGCAATCCATGTTTTATGTGAGCAGAGAAGAAAAATGGGACTGTGATAGTCAGATGAAGTGTACAAATCAGACAGCTCTCATGCAAGTATGTAAGCCATGAGGCAGTGATTTTACCTTGAGAACAGGTGAGCAAGGAGAAAAAAAAGGTAGGAAACTGGAAAGAAATATGAAGGAGAGGACTTGCACACAACAGGTAGGGACGTAGAGGTACAGAGAGACTAACAATGCGTGAAGCTAACCTTGCTCAGACATTCAGAAAGCAAGATGTTGATGTGCATTTCAGGTCATGTGTTGAGTTGGCTATGAGAAAGGTATCAAAATGTAGACCCGTTTAATGATGTAGATCTATCCTGGAACTGTGATAGCATACTGCTGTCGATTTGCATTTTAATGAGTCATAATAAAATATAATATGCGGATGTAATCTGTGCACAAATGCTTGAGGAAATGAGAGACTGACTAACAACCATTGCATAATTTCAGCGAGGAGAAGTTATTGCCCAATTCAGATGTCAAAACCAGGCAAATAGAGATGCCTTGGTCCTACTAGGTTAATGTTCAATTTGTTCTATTACCATTTCAAACATCAAGGAACACAAGCAATAATATTTCTGATTTGGATATTTAACCTTTATTCCAGTAATTTCTCTTCTGGATGAAATGAAGTCTAGAACTAAAGAAATCTGAGTGAGGGTATGGATCTTCACCTAATTCTGTCATAAAGCAAGGATCTTCACATAATAAATCGGGAAATATTTTCCCTTAAATCAATATTTCCAGAACTAAAATATCTGTACCATAGATCTCCAATTTCTAATTTATTGAACACAGCCATGCTCGAATCTTGAATTCCTTTAGAATAGCAAATAGTAAAGCTAAGAAGATTTTTTTTTTCAATAAGCAAATGCTAATTTATTGAGACCAAAGCGTTTCTCAGAGAAGTCTGCATTATGACTACAGCACAGGGACCCCTCAGTTGAAGTTATCTCAGGTCAACTACAAAGAAGAATAAGAACATACTAACTGGAACAAATAAAATAAAAAATTTTGAAATGATCCCATTTCTTTATCTTTTTCACCATGTTTTATTTCTATGGTTCATCAGAGTTGAAATGGATTTTGAAATCCGTTTTCCATACCATTGACAAAGGTTCTTTCTTAAATGTCTTTCCTGGCACAATGATATTTATTGTTCCCCAAAATAGCATGAAGAGAAGAGAATATAAAATATCAAATCGGGGAATGGATAGTTGGGTAAAGAGGGAATTTAAGACAAGCAGACATTAAGCACATTCCTCTTACTTCAGGAGTGAGCCCTTTTCAAGGACAAGGGAAAACAAAATGTACAATTTAGCTTCATGGCGGTAGGTGTAACATTTTAATAGCTGGCAGGCTGCCTGTATCTGATGCACTTGTTCAAGTAGGCAGATGCCGGATTGGATAAATGGAAGGGCATCTGAGGACACAGAGTCTAGCTCCTCGCTGCATTTATTAGCACAATATCTCACCAACTGCAGAACGTGGGAAGAAAGTTCTCTGGATGTTAAGAGAGGCTTTATGCTGACAACCGAGGTGGAGGGTTTTGTGGTGATTAATGGAGACTAAAATCATAGAATAACTGAAGCTATCCTATGTCAAACTCAAGTACAGTTCTTAACATTCACTGGGGTAAAAGCCTCTCTCCCCCCAGAATCATCTGACATTTAACTCACACAATTTACATTCTCACATGCCTAATCTTGTACTACCAAATTCTTTATTAGCAGGGCATTTTAAAGATAGTTTTATATGCACAGCACTTTCATTTTTATACAGAAGTCAAACATATTTGTTTTTTTGTTTTTTTTTTTTTTTTGTTTTTTTTTTTTTTTTAAAACTAGGCATAGTGAATAGCATGGCTGATGAGAGACCTGCAAGTCTGTGTTGCCATGCTCCCTGTTACCCCGTAGCACCCAGCTGGTAAAGCTTGGCAATCAGCAAAGTGACAACAAGAAAGCTCACCATTTTCAAGTGGAAAGATGTTAGACTTTCCTTCTTGTTTAGTATGTTTTAGGGCTGACATTAACTTTCTTCTCACCCAAACCACTGGGGATATGTTTTTCCTTAAAAAAAATAAAAAATTAAAGACTCTTTATTTGCCTGGAAATGATTCCTCATACAAATTTAGTTGTGGGCATTTGAAAAGCTAACTTTTAAACAGGATGTATTCCTTTAGGTTTTGATGGTAGCACACCACATGTTTTAGGTAAGTATGCTGTTAATGTTAGTAAAAAGTACTGTAAGAGAAAAGCTCCAGCCATATAACCCGGTTCTAAGGAACGATGCTCTGATTTGCAAAGCTGCAGAGCTTTCACTGGAATGAATTACACCCGTGGAGGGTGCAATGCCAGTCGCACCGGTACAAAACATGTCTTGGAAAGCGTATCCTCAAATATCTGTTGCTGCCACGAACAACGTCACAGGTGTCCATGAGTCAGCACTGCAGTTCGTGTTGTTTTAACGCAGAGACCAAACCAAGAACTTCTGCAAGAAAATACCGCAACATGCATCTGCAGCTGCAACGTGTGCAGGGATCCTCCCGCCGGGTCCCAAAATGAGTTAATAAGAAAAAAAAAAAAAAAAAGTGTATTTGCCCATGCAGCCCTCCTTTTTTTTTTTTTTTTTAATTATTTTTTTTCTTTTTTAGGGGGGTGTGGGGATGAGTAATGACTGCTCTCTGCTACTTGCCAGCAGAGGCTGGCAGCACTATGGCAACCAGGCTGCTAAAAGGGCGGAGGGGAGAAGTCTCTTAGCAACGGGAAGCTTCAGACAGGCGAACGTTGGTTGAAAGCACAGCATTAAAAAAAATAAAATAAAATAAAATAAAATCAACAAAACCACCAAAAACACACCCCAAAACCAAACCCACAGTTGCCGTCGTCAGACAAGATGACACGATCGAAAGACAGATTGCAAGAGTTGAAGATTTAGAAAAAAAATATCCAAAAAAACAAACTCAACAAGGCATGGCAAAGCCAATTCCAAAAAAAAAAAAAATAGCCAGGAGGGGCTCAGTGGGTGAAGCTCCCAGGCAAAGCCTCCCCCGGGGCTGGTGGCACCCGGAGCCCACCAGCATCGGGGCCGCTGCTCCTTAGGGAGGTGGAGGGAGCAGCACCTGCGTGGCCTTGATCCTGTGGTTATTATTTATAGCCCTTCTCCAGCACGATAAGGAATCTACAGGCAAGGAAAATAATAATAATAATAATAGGAAAGGTGCACCAATTTGGATTTTTAGTAATAATTTTCCAAAGATGTTTTTCCAGTGCTCCAGGCCCCCCTAGCACTTCATTAATAATGCAGTAAAATCCCAGCAACATTACATTAATCACGCTGGCGGGAACCCAGCCAGGCAGGCACCTCTTTTTCAGCCCTCCGTCCTCAGCCTTCTCTAAGCACTGTCTCAAACAGACGTCTTTCACTGCATGCTTGGAAAGTTGCCCAATTTGCGCTATTTTGGACTAACAAAGGGACAATTTCATCCAAAGACACAGAACCCCCACAGAGCGGCTGCCCTCCCCCTCTCTAGTGTAATGGGGGCTGGGTGTTTCTGCTGACCATAGCCTAGGCTGTAAAAAAAAAAAAAAAAAAACAACCAAAAAAACATGAGAGACTAAGCTGGCCTACGCTTCCCTTTTAAGCCTACCTAGAGAGGGACAGGGAGCAAACACAGGTCTGCAAGTACCAGGAGCCGTAAACTCCTTGCAGAGTGCCAAGTCCAGCAACTAAGCTGCTAGGTTCTGTTGTAAGGTTTGCTTATTTCTTCAATGGAGAGAAATGAATTTACTATTGGAAATGGCTGACCAAGCAAAAATCAAGATAGGCACTGGGAACTTGTCAGTGATGTCAAATGTCAGCGTAGACAAGTAGAAGCTAAGCTAGAAGGCAGATCTGGGTGACATAGTTTTATTCCAGCCAAGCAACTTCACCAGTGGCCCAAGAAAAGATGTTCCCCGAGCTGCCCCTGTGCCGTGGTTGGCCACCATGGCCAATCCTGCCCTGATATCCACCTGCCCCTTCGCACGGGCAGCCAGCTCCCCATCTCTGTCCTCACCGCCTCTTGAGGGCTGAAGCCCTCCTTGCTGGACCAGTGTTTTTAGGGCTTATGATGTTACAGGATTTTGCGTTGGGTTTACCAGAGCCGTTGTCTCCCCAGTAGATAATGCTGACTAAATTGATACTTTACAAAGACACAAAGGAGTCAGCTTGTGACTGATACACAATACTGGTTAACAAGGCACACACAATGGTGGTATTAGTGGGAGGAAAGAAAAGCTCAACTTTCTGTCAGTCATAGGTTCATTAGAAAGTAAAGAGTTGCTAGCAGGCAGAAAAGCCCTTTAGATGCATAAAAAATGGTACCAGTTCTAAAAAAAAATAAAAAAGTAAAAATTAATCTTGCTTTAATGCTGATGGAACTATCTCCAACTGTCTTCCCTCAAGTAGCTTTTTTAATAGAATTCTGAAATACTTACATTAAAAAATGACATCCGTGAAAATCCCCTTTTTCTTCATTAAAAATGCCCTCAAAACATCTTACATACACTTCGGCCAGAGATTGATACTGTCAACCTGACGCTTCCTGAGGAATCTCATACATTACTGTATAACACTAATGACCAATAAAAGCTTCTAGAATTATAAGCAAGAAATAATGTGAAGGGTACATTATCTTTTCCTTTTGTCTCTTCAGATTCTTTTCTAGAGTTCAAGGAGGTCTTACAGTCATTGGATGTGAGAAGGGATATATATCCAGTCGTACACACAGAAAACATAGAGATACGTGTTAACATATCTGACAATCTAACAAATAAAATGAAGATGATTCAGAAGTAGTTGATAAACATTCAAGATTGAGCCCGAGTATGAAATGGTTTTAAATGAAAGAAATTGTGCCTAATTTTTGTAGACAGTCTGAAATTTTTTCTTGCAAAGAAGTTCACTGATTCTTGGATTTAAAAGTCTGAGAGACATGTGGTGTGGCCAGCATGCCTAAATAGTGAGGTGTTTATTTAGTCCTTTTTTTTTTTTTTTTCTTTCTTTCAGACAGCTTTGCACTCATCTGATGAGCTGACAAAGCTTCCAGCGCAGACTGGGAGGCTTGTTCCTTTATTGCTGTGTAGCATTTTTAGCTGAGAAGTTGTACAAACCTTATTGCAATTCTGTTTATCTTGAAGCAGAATGGCAGAATGCAACCCATCTCCCTCACATGATCCTACAACTCAAATAGCCAAAGATTTTCACAGTCCTGTTCATGGAATAAAGTACTGCACTCCATCTAGGATGTAAGAACTGTGGTATCACTACAAACATGGAGATTCGCTCCTCTCTACGTGCTCATCCTTCCTCTTGAAAAAGATCCTAAAGATATGGAAGTCCCAGTATTAAAAACATCTGTGTAAGACATACAAATGTTTTGAAATCATAGACGCTATCATTTACAGGGCTGCTGGCTGCCAGTGACACCAATAAACTACCAGGATTACTTTTGCCTTGATTTGGATGCCATATATTGCAGCAAGCAATGTATATGTTGGTGAGGACAGGAAAATGAATTTAATTATCATGAAATGGTAACTTTGGGGAAGAAAGTAGTGATAGGGTCTAATTTTAACATAATACTTACCATGTGTTTTCTGTAACAGTGTTCTGCATTACACATGCCCCTAGAGGAGAAAGGGAAAAAATATTGAAAAAAAAGAAACATGATATATGCAATTAAACATTGTCATAATAGATGCAACAGCAAGCTAAGATTGCTCAGGAAACCTGTCTTCTGGCCCTTACTAAATTCTGAGTATTTCACTTTGAAAGTTTAATGGTCGTTACCAGAAGTTTCTTGTCCTTAGAAAAGCCTACTGATCCTACGGGCAGGCTATTATTATGGTTATCATCACTGGGAAAGCCTGCAAAGACAAATGTGTTGCCCTAGTACCATCTAGTGGAGGGAATGCATGAGTGAGAATAAATGAGGATGCTGGCCTGCGAGTGACAGGGTCCTGCACCCCCAGAGCACCCACACTGCTCCTTGGGCTTCCTCGCCCTCCTCCTGTGCCCATTTCACCAACGCCCTCTCGGTTGCTGCAGTCAGATACATTGCTGGGCATTCACCCTGTAAATGAATGCAGGAGTTGCAGAAAGAAGAAGTTACAGGAGGTGGGAACCAAGCCCAGAAGGTCAGTGTCAGGTGCTTGGGGAAAACATGCAAGTCAGAGAAATAGTTGTCTTCAAGTTGCACACAGACTTCTTTAAGGCTTTCTCTCCCTCAGTCCCACAGAGATTAGTAAAATACCTATGATGAAACAACTTTTAGTAATACAGACCATCCATCTTAAGAACATTTTGCAATTTTGCCTTGTTTTCTGAAGAAATTTATAGGCAAACCACACATCAGTGCTGCCACCTGTTTCTTGTTTGACAGCAACCATCTGGACAGCAAATACTCTAAAGCCAAGAAAGTCATTGCAGTCTGCAAGGCAAGACAGAGAGCTGTAATTTAGATGCCCAAATGTCAGCCACAATATGAAGAATTATGTGCAGCCCAAGGGAGGGATGCATAAAATGGAAAGCATGCCTATGGCAATAAGCCTTGCATTAGAGGAAATGATGATTAAATATGCAATGTATGGGCTTGAATGACCTCCTATGCACCCTGTTTCTGTTTGGAGTGGTCTCTAGACAACAGAGAAATCCTTTCCAGAGATTCAGACGACTTCTTTCACACCCCCAGACAGCAGTGAAGTAAATAGTCCACATACACAGTTTGACTTCAGCTGAATTCTGGCCCCTGTCTGCTAATCCTACTCTCTCCTTTCCCTAATCTTCCTCCTCAGTGTCCCATTAGTCTTGCTTTTATCTTCTCCTCCTTATTCCGTTCTACCCATCTCTTAGTTTATTTGGTTCCCATTTTATTTTAGTAACAACTAAAAAACAAACAACAAAAACAAACAAACAAACAAAACAAAAACAAACAAACAAACAAACAAACAAAAAACACAAAACCAAAAACAAAACAGAAAGAGCACAAGGAGAATTAAGGCCTGTATCTCATTGTAACAGTGCAATGATCTGTACAACTAAGAATAAAATTCAATAGACAGTACAGGGCAGTAAGGCAAGAATAGGGAAAACATTGGAAATTGAAGCATATAATTTGCTTTTGGAAGGTGGATCACTGAGACAGGCAGATAAAAAAAGAAACGATTTTTAGTGCCGCTTGACTAGCTGGCAATCCTCCCATCTCCAGCCCCAGTGCTAATTTTTAAACTATGCAAAGTGTCTCCTGGGGCCACAGAGCTTATCTGGAAATGAGACCCAGGGGAGGGAGGACAGGCTTTAATGATGGGCAATAAGCACAAGAGAAGTGCCTCAAGGTAGCAAACAAGCAATCCCTTATTAGCATTTTGTAAGTTACTTATAATGGCAATGACCACATGGCTGCGATCGAGAGAACAATTACCAGTGACAAAAAGAGGAGAGAATTGCTATCAGACAACAAGGTAACTGTTTGCTATAGCCTTGGCCCATAGCCATAGCACATACAAATTATGATTAGTAAGACAGATCCAAGATATTTTGGAACCAAACTTGTGTATCTGATGATTTCATCAGATGGAGCAGAAGGTCTTATTTAATTCTCCCAATGGCCACTCTGCCTCACGCCCTCTTCAAGGCTGTTTCTGACACAAACTGCCCCACGTATCATGAAGGGCCTGAGAGGAACCCCACACCAGCAATTTTACCCCACAAACCAGCAATTTTAAGTACTGTTGTCCTTCTGCTGGCATATGTGATAGTTCCAAGTAGAGAAGTTAACCTGGAGTCTCTGCCCCGCAGATCTGAAGTAACTCTTACTCCCACCTGTCTCAGCTGAAGTGATCATACCTGTGATAGTGAATTAGGCCTTCTTCAGGGTCCTTCAGGTACCAGTTCTCATGCACCTCTAAGTTTGTTTTCTCCCTAACGTCAGCTCCAGGAGTCTGTTCTCTGTCTCTGCTCAGCTAATTACCTTTGAACTGTCTCCACTGAGTTGGTTTGCTTCACCTCAGGTTCTCCAAACTGAACCAACTTATGCTCTCTTTGGAGGAGGACAGGGTGTGGGAAGCCCCAGGCACAGCATAAATCATCATGAACAGTCATAACAGAAGTTCCTTTGCTTTTTCTCTTTTTGTTGACTACTGCCTTTGTATATTTCAGAAGATGTTAGTATCTTGACAGTATTTTCTTCACAGCTGCGGCCTATACTCCACCCTGCTGAGACAGGCAGCCCTACCTGATAATTGGGGTCATTCAGAGGACTTTGGGCCTCCACTTCCTTCAGTAACAAGGGGCTATATGCCTTCAGCAGCCAGCCAACTGGTAGAGGACCTTCAGGGACAAGCCCAATGCCAATGTCCCTTGCAGTGTCTTGGTAGTCTGTGGAGATGTTCAAAAACTGGTGTGGTTATCTAGACCCTCAAGCTGAGCCTGCAGGAGAAGGGAAGGAGGGCAGAGGCAAACAGGGAGGAGGTAGAGAGGCAGGAAGAGCCCATCAGAGGCAAAGGGAGGAGGTAGAGAGCAGGAAGAGCCCATCTGTCTCTGCCATGTGCTGAGTCCCATGTCACTTCCCTGCTGTGTCGGTAGGCTGCACTGCCAAATGAGTGGAGAGCCTTATGCTATTTCCAGTGCCTTGCTGGGAAAAGGAGAGGACATCTGAGATCAATAATAGAGCTTTGGCTGGGTTTGCTGAATGACTGCTGGTATGTGCCATGCTGCACATTGGCAAGGTCTGGGAATGCTACCAAATGAGCTCTGCTCACTAGGAGTTGCCTTTACTGGTCTGGAGCTGGCCGTAGTGTCCTGCACAAGACGTTTGCTTTCATCTCCTAACATGAGTGACTGAATGCAGCAGGTGGAAAACATAATGTTCCTGCAGGAACTTCAAGTCAGGGAGCCCTGCACAGGTTTAGAAGGTTTCTCCCCTGCTGCTGTCCATCTGTCCTGAGAGGGGCACAGTGCCTTTCTTGTCCCAGACTGCATGCAAGAGTCTCCTCAGTCGAACCAGTTTCCTTAGGATCCTATCCTGCAAGCACCACATCTGACCAGAAAGGCTCTGTTTGCAAGTGCCATGTTTGAACGTGAAAGACTACATGTCATGCAATGTCATCCCCTTGCCCTACAGAGACTGCAGGGTGTTTAGGCTTTCCCACTTAGTTCTCTCAGCTAATTTTGCCCCTTCTTAAGCTTCTTGGACACCGAAATACAGACTAAGTCTGTAATAACATAATCCTACTATTCTTCATACAGCTCAAGCTTAGGAAATCATTGTCAAACTCAGCCATCTTTCACACTCCCAGAAGAATAAGTTTCAGCATTTCTGAAGAATAACTTCATGTTGGTTTAGATCCATGACCTGCATCAATAAATACATTCAGGGCCAAGAACACGTATAGAGGTGCAGTTATTATATCTTCAATTTTCTTGTATATTTGAGGAGACTGTAGTTTTTGTTGTTGTTGTTGTTTTTTCTATCTGGAAAAGTTATAATGTGGTGTGCATATAACTATGATATAGATGGAGTATTAGGAATTACCAGAAAGACCAAATTTACTAGACATTTCAAGAGCTCTTAAATTGAAATATTAAATCAAACATCATGGTCCTCTGTATACCATGAGAGCCAAAGTGAATACACGAAATTAATTCATAAGAGTAGAGCCAGAGGAATTTGGCCAAACACCTATTTACCTTAAGAGTTAAAAAAAAATCAGTGGTGCTAAGGGAAGATATCAGATTGATCTCATGAAATGCTCATAGTCAATAGCAAAAATCTACTCAGTTAAATGGATGACATCTGTGTATTTTGGTATTTGGCAGCATCAACAGTTTTTGATATATATGGAGTCAGGAACAACATTTAAAATTGCAAAGCTTCCAGAAATCACAAAAGGGAATAAAAGAGAGTATGAGTTCACATGTTTCAGCAACTCATATTTCATATTTGCAACTCAAATTTTCTGTGACTTTATGACATAAACAAGAAGAGTTACTAAAATATGATAGATTTTTATGACAGATTTTTAAATAGATTGTTTATTTATTCATTTATGTATTTGTTTATTTATTTTGTCATTGACAAGGATTAGGGAAAGAAACGGGAGAAAATGGATGCAAGAGGTGCAGTGCCAGAATATAGCCCAACAGAGAGCTGTGATATGCATCTGGCCTGCCACAGGTTTGCCTGAGTCTGGGTTATCTCTATTACAACTGTACAGCAGCATTGTAACATAAATAAATAAATAAATCTTTCATCATAGTTGTTCGCTTTTGAAATGTGAACTTTTAGTAACTTGATTCACTCGTGAATCGAATATGAGTTGGTCTGATCTATGTTATGGAACACTCGTCTAACTTACATGCCCACTTAAACATGCCCTACCTTAGTTGAGGTAGGTTTAATTGACTTCCCTTATTTATTTTTAAATTCCTTTTGCTAAATGGAAACAAAGAAAGACTCTATTTTGAGGCAGATTTGTTTGGAAAAAAATAATGAGGCAGTGGTATGGAGTATCATTTCTGTAAGGAAGATCATATTGGAAGATGGTACTATTTACAGTCTTAACTAACGCAAAATGCTATTCCAAACACTGCTGAAGTGCAGTGGGTTTTCAGAGGAAGTCTGGTAACTATTTATACAGATCTAGCAACAATATGTAATCATTTTATACTTGTCAGAGAGCCAAGGGAATCCCACCAGTGTTTGAAACTGCAGGAGGAACATGCCTATTCCCTGTCTCAACTGAATTTGATCCAGAACACTGAAGTCAATGCAGCTACTCTGGGAGGAAAAATCTAGGCTTTGAAATAAAGAGAAGTCAGGAATTTGGATTTTCTTGCTCTCCGGCTGATTGCTCTCCAAGAGCACTGTACCTTTTCTAAAATCCACATGTGGGAGCCCAAAAGTGACAGTGCCTAAAACCTGCATACATCTCAACGCTGTCTGAATCACTAGATGCTTCTTTCCTTTGGGCTGGTAGTGGTTTTGTTGGCAATGCACAGCAGCAGGCCTAGCCGTGATCAAACGGGAGGTGCAGAGCACTAGAGATCGGGTTGCATTAAGTGATGAAAGCAGAGGCATGCTACATCAGCAGATACTAATGGATAGGGGCACAGCCTTCTCACATCCCCCCATCCCCCTAACCTCCTGGGAACATCATTTACTGGCCATGAGTTACTAATCATTTTCTAACCAACATTCAGTTTATGAAACAATTTCATACTGTTGCCAGTACTGGCCTCTATGACATGTATCAGAGATCTGTGGGCTTTATTTTCAATCGTAGACAAAAAAATAAAAATATAACCAATAGGTATCTTTTTAGATAATTAATAATTGCAAAAAGGGGTAATCTTCTGGTAATGCTCAGCTAGCCCTTTCCCGCCCACGAGTACAGTTTCAAAATGGTCTTGCTGGCTTTGGGGCTTGCTGTTTGTCTTGGCTGTCAGCTGCATCCTGGTACCCCGGGTCCATTGGAAAGTGCTGCTTGCCTTAAGTGCTGGTCCCTGTCATTGTCTGCAATCCCAAGAAGTGGGCTGGCAAGCTGTGCATCTCTCATTTGGAGGGGAATTTGGCATGTCCGAATGAGGCTGACCCGTCTGAACGCCTACCACTCTTCATGCAGCCAAAACGATTATTTTGCATCCATCTCCTTTTCACTTAAAGCACAAGGTCAGCAGATCCCTACTTATTTTAGAGGCAAGAGGGCTGCTGCAAGCAGCTGATCTTCCTTTAGGGCTGGAAGCTGCCAGCTAGCTCCCTTTACCAGCTTTTTGCAAGGTATGCAATGAAGCAAAACAGCACGGACATCATGTCTCTTCGGGTGTCCTTTTGCTACCCAGGTCCATCAAAGGGCTTTCAGCTGCAGACTTAGGTATCATCTTTAGATGATTTTAGTATTACGTTGGAATCTTTAAGTGAGGAAAAACTGAGTATGGCTTGCATAAGCAAAAACATAGGGACAATGGATTTTGGCATGCAGATCTCTGTACTATCTCATTCTAGACTGTTTTACAAAGAATGACCACTGAAAAAAGCTATGTTGGCAAAAACTTTGCCAGTGAACACTCCTGTTGAATTTCTCCTACTACCCTTCACTGTTCATACTTAGCAAGGATGATTTTACCTAAAATGATTTGACCTGAAATGTGACAACTGAACTGGCAATTAACAATTAGATGAATAAAGTCCATGTGGCAACTAGCGATTTCTGTTCAACAGGAACCAAATCACCCTGGTACTCACTAACAGTCCCGATACAAATACCAAATGTCCTAAACCTTTCTCTCTGAGTTGGGAAAGTACTTCACTTTCCACCTCCCTCCTCCCTCCCCCCCAGATTTCAATGTTTAATGGTTTTGACAGCTTTGATTTTTCAAGGCCAGCAGTAGTATGCTTTATTTCTCTTTTTATGCAGCTTTTAAATTTAAAGAGAACATTTAAGTAAGTGCGTGGCTGACAGTTGCACCCAGTCAGGGTTGCCTTAGAGGGATGAAACACATAGAGGAATCCCAGGCAATGTCTGGTACCCATTTATTCCTTAATTCCACAATGCAAGTCTGTCTCAGATATGTACCTGGATGTGCACAGATGTTTGTTGACAACCACAAGGTGGTTGACAGTATTCAAAGCACCACAGAAAACTTTAAGAAAAATACAGCACTGATTTTCAGTATTTTCTGAGGAAAAGACTGGATCTGCAGATGAAATTAGGCACTAGAGTGTTCTGTGTTCATCTGAATACCTAACATAAAATGTTTTAATGTTCATTGCAGATGAAGTGGTATC
Organism: Netta rufina; assembly: GCF_964035555.1. Taxonomy (NCBI): domain Eukaryota; kingdom Metazoa; phylum Chordata; class Aves; order Anseriformes; family Anatidae; genus Netta; species Netta rufina. Next base: position 54,796,969 of record NC_140123.1, on the reverse strand, counting down.
CAAGCTGCTATTATACCATATAGTCACCAAGGAAGTGACTGGCTTCATTTTACAAGGACTGTGTGCAAGCTGTAATATCACGAATGACACATCAAAAGAGCCTGCAATGAAAGCCTGATTAATGGCAACTCTTCGTTAATGGCAAAAAAATATCTTCCTGCTTTGCACTGAGCTAGGTTGGAAAGTCATGCATGGACAATCTTTCCAAAAGTCTGCAGAGATCAGATTTAGGAAGCAAATTATAAAAAAGATTTTACAAACTACCATGTGAAAATATTGACTGCCATAAATCTCTTCCAACACCCAGTGTTTCATACCTGCAATGAATAAATTGCATAGTCATTCATGGGCTTGGAGCTGATGTTGTAAAAATGAGTAATGACATAGTAGCTGTGCTATACTTTATATACAATAATGAAACATTAATCTTGGGAAAAACGATCCTTCAAATCTGTAAGCTTTGAAGAAACCCTGCATACACTGCATTTTTTTTTATATTGAATTTACTAAAAAGTCAGTTGGACACTGCAATGGCACGAGGACAGACAAAACAATTTCCTTTCTGCCAGCTGAAAAGGTTTTATGGGGACATCGCATATACGAGCTGCTTAGTTGAACACTCGGCACTAATTCCAGTTTTAGGTGCATAGAGAGAGGGTGGCTGTTCTTTTTCATGATGTCTGGATAACTTTCATGAAAGAGACACTCCACAAACAACTATCACATACAGCATTTAGTATGTAAAATGCTATTTCAGCAGTTAATTTAAACGTGATGTGGTGTCCTACAAATTCAAATGGCTGTTTCTGGTTTCTGCAAAGGATCTTTGTCAGAATATAAATTATAATGTATCATACAATATATTTTAATACAATAGTTGATATTCATTGTTCTTCTAAAAACTATCATGCCCCACCAACACTGTTGTAAAAGCTTCATTACCTTTGAGGTTTGTCAGCCTTTTAAGGTCACCTCTCTTTAAATCTGAACATGGTTGTTCACATTCAAGTCTTCCTGCCAGGAGGACTCCATTCATTAACTTGCACTTATATGGATGGCTATTTTGCTGTTTCTTTAACTGAACTTTTATGTTGGCTGCCTGCTGCGTACTGAGTGCTGTGAGCATTTCAGAAAGTAGGTGCATGCTGTGAAGGCAGCCCTCCCTGTAAATAATGTTCCAATTAATACGATAATTATACAGCACTGCAGTATTTTATTGGTGTGCTCTGTTACTGCAGTGTTGGTCATAGCACAGTAGTTAAGATAGCAGCAACGTTATAAGCCCTTGTCTCCAGAAACTCAGAAACTCAGAAATTCATACCACTCTGAAAACTTGACATAGCAAAGAAGCAGAAAGTCGTGTTATTATTTTTTTTTTACAGTGCTTTTATAGAAAATGGTTTATAGATTATTTGAGTAAAATTAAAATGAGAAGAGGGGATTTGTTTTAGAGTCTTTTTATATGAAATGCTTTCTACTTTATGAGTAGTAAGAGTGAAAACAGAATGGGAATGTATCTTCAGTTACATTTTAAAAGTTTACTATAACTCTCCAAAGGCATTTTAAACTGAAATTTCACAGGTCATTAGTCTGTTATATAAATGGGCCCTGGAACCACTGTAGAAGGAAGTGTGTAAAGTCCAGACACAACCTGTAAAGACCTGGACAGGAATTAGCTGCCTGACACAGAAGATCCAGCACACCCCCTGCTGCACTGTTATGTACCCCTGAGGTACAGGCACTTTAATTTTCTAGTGTAAGATTCCCCAAGAGCCTAGGTTTGTGTTTCTGGGTCCAGATACTGTTTCTGCCTCAACAACTTGGTACCTACCTTGTGTCTTATCCCAAAAGAGCTGTAGGAGGTGATGGGTCCTTTGCCCTCTGGGCTCTGATGCTGTAAGGAAGGCTCAGACTGTGCCCTCCCATGCAATAGTGCACAAATGGCTAACAAAATCTGCTTTCTTTTGCAATATACAAGAAGAAGATAATGTCTTTTTCCAATAAGACAGCTTTCTACTAAAATCATTAGAAAGCTAATGGAAGAGGGAGGACATCCAGGGTGAGGCCAAGAAATAAATGGAAAAAGAAAGCAGAAAGGACAGACCTTACAGCCCAGTAGCTAAACCTCTGTCACATGGAGGTGACAATCCTGTGTCTCTGCGTGAAATACAGAGACGGTTTTCTGTCATATTTCTCTGTAAGTAAGCTAATATATGCATGTGTATAATTAATTAAAATGTTGTGAGAAGCCTATAATGTATATTTTAGATGTAATCAACATTAAAATTACTATTTTAAGTAGTATCAGCATCATTTTTCCATGCTTCTGCTGCAATTTAACCAGTCACTATGAATGGTTTAATTCTGTAGGATGCAGAATGTCTCTTTGCTGTGTTTGCACAAATTCCAGAGCGATGGAGGTTTAATACTTGGTAGGGATCCTTCAGCTCTGTGACAATGTTTAATAAGTATCAGTTTCGCTTGTCTTGTGCACACGTGATTATGCATTTTTCAGATTATCAGTTTCAAAATCCTGCTCCTTTGTGCCCTTATCAGCTCTCACAGTGTTATTGCAAGTTATTTACCATGGCTTAGATTTTACAGTATGAAGTACAGAATACAAACTTCAGGGGCTTTTCTAATCTACTAGATGTAAAATCCACTGGAGAAAAAACCTCAGCTCCATTTACCTGATAAGGTGAAGCTGTTTTTAAGCTGACCATCAGCTGAACGACATGAATTTGTGCTACTGTTGCCAAAGGATGGGAAATAAAAAAAAAAATGTTCTTGTGCCTGCATTCATTTTTTTAGGAGCACTCCAAGGGCAGTTACTAAAAACAAACTATGACCATCACTGCAAATTCAATTGACCTTACTTCACTTGTGTGAGTTTGGGGGTCCACAGCCAAGCTGGGTATCCAGTCTCCCACTATAGTCCAAACTGGCCCAGTTAGTGGTGTTTTAAGCTCAAAATGAAACACTTTCCTTAGGATAAGGTGAGTGCACAATATACAACACTGACTGCATTGACCAGCTTTCCATTCCCCATAAAAACAATCTAGATGATCTGTTTAGCTGTACCGAGGTGAAGTCAGTCCTGACTTCAGCAGTCTTGCTGTCTTCAGAGCAAGGACAGAGTGGAAAGTCATCTTGTGATAGATGTCTGTTTATGCATTATTTCTTTGTTATATGGGATCACTATGATAAAATCTTAAGGGAAAAAAAAAAAAAAAAAAAAAAAAGAACTCTACATTTATTGCAGATAAAAACAAGCAAACAAACAAACAAACAAACAAAAATACCAGTGTTTGGACAGTTCTGTCAGACATGTTGTCTGATTTTTGAGTGGTCCTGTGCAGACTCAGGAGTTGGACTTGATTCTTGTGGGCCCCTTCCAATCTGGGATACTCTACGACTCTATGGACTAGCAAATGCAAAACAAACAAACAAAAAAATCCAGCTACAAACTTCTACTGGGCTGTATGGCTAGGCAAGTCCAGAATAGTGAAAAATAGAAACCATTCCTTCCCTGGTTCTTCATATCAGCCAGCGTGAATATCACTTGAGTTAGTCACTTTCAGGATCTGGTTGCCCAGCTCAGGATATCTGTGCTACAGCACAGGCAGGCTGTGCTATACATACCTGCAGTGCTTTGGTCTGAATAAGGAGTTTGCATCACTCATGTTCCAGAGATGCCAGCACATGGTCCTGGCACAGCACAAATAAGAGTATAAGCTGAAACAGAAACCGGTTTCATCGTCTGTGAAGAACAGCAATGCTAAGCACACCACAGCTAATCTGCTTGCAGGGTGTTTCGTGTGCTGCCTTTTGTCCCTCTGTTTTCATAGGGCTGTTGTCAGAGTAGCACGGAGCCCTCAGCCAGCAGTTTCTCACTTTCTCACTTCAATACGGTTGACTCAACTGCAGAATAATGTCACATACAAGATGACAAATTTTGTTAGTCAAAACATTAATTTTTGAGGCTACGTATGAAGATCTGTCATTGGAGAAAGGGGAAAAGCTAGCATGAGACTATGAGAAATTAGGGACCATTTACAAATTGCTGACAATGAATTTAGTCTAACCATGTATGCAAAATATAAACAAGGATTTTCGTTGGGCTTTTTTGGAGGTGCAGATGTTCCCTCTGTTGGGTGCCCAATGTAGTGCACTAGTCTCAGTGGTTTCACTAGGGCATGGACCAGAAGAAAGCCAATTGTGGGGAGGAGAAACAGAGAAAACACAATGCAGCAGAAGACAACTAGACCTCAACAATGTGATTTTCCTCCAATGGAAACATTTCTCACCCTACTACATTGCCTCTTCTAATAACACTGCTGTTGGTTGTTCTGGCAGAAGCCATGTTTCCCTTGATCACGGTTGTGAGAAGGCGTGGAGGAAACAGAGTGGGAGCATTTCCACGTGTGCATGGCCATGGGGAAGAGGACGGTGGGGATGGAGCCAGGAGCCAGGGTGTCCTGCAGGCTGTTAGGAGAGACAAATGTCCTTCCTCAGGTGTTCAGGTGAAAAAATATTGCAACAGAGAAAGCTGGGAGGAATGAGCCACGCTTCCAGCATCAACCAGGAGCCTGCAGAGAGCAAAGACTGCTCTGTCCTTGTCACACCAAGAACCTGGCTGTCCTGCAGTCAGGGCACTAATGACTAATGACTAACAAGGCTTATCCCTGGCAGCTGGGGTTCAAACACTATTTTGGGTGCCAACCAACCATCACATCATGCAGTAATTTTACGGAGGGGTGTCACGCACAGATCCCAATGCCTGTTATGGAGATTGATGTGGCTGGGAGCATTGAGCAAAGTGGCTATTTTTGTGCTGTTCCTCTTACACAGACGAACAGCTGGCTCTGCGCTCCAACAACCACCGAGGAATTTCCCGCATGGTTTAAGAGCCAGGCATCACTTGCACAAGAGAAATGCTGCGTGGGTTATTGTGATGCCCTGATCAGGTTGTCAAGACCCATAAATTGGTTTTAGTAGTGGAGAAGCAACAGCACCAGGAGAAAGAGTAAGAGAAACAAGAGTTGTATATCTACTTTATAAACACATAGATGTTAAATGTCATACTGGTAGGTGTCGCCAAGCATCTTGCTTTGTCTGTTGCATTATTTTTCCATTTCAATGTTACAGTATTATTCTGGAAGCACTTACTATGAAATGTATATGCTCACAGTAAACTTTTTTAAGGAAATCCCAGTCTTCTGATGAGCTCTGTGAAGAGAAGCTCTTCTGTTAGGTCATATATGGTTATTCTCCAGTGCTTTCCTTTGCACAGACTTTTCTGGGAGCCAAAGGCTTTCCAAGAAAGTAGGTATAAATGAGAGTGAAGAGTGATCACCATGGTGCTATTCATAATGACCATAAAATTAAGTCTTGTAAAGTGACAGCATTACCTCATGGTAATAGACAAATTCTTCTTTGTTTGGAAAAAAATAATTTGTGTATAAAAAAACTGAGACTAACTGAAACACAATGGCTGATAGGAAAGAGACGACTTGCTTTAAAAGGTTTAGAGCATTTATTGCAGCTCTGAAAGCTCAGTAGGACCATTTGTGTGCCTAACCAGTGGCCCAAAACATAAGATGTTTGCAAACCTCATGATGTTTTTAGCAGTTCCATTTCAGGCTGTTGAAAACCATTAGTAATGCACCACTATAACTAGTTAAAAGAAAAACATGCTGTTCAAACAAATCTCCATTAAACTGTCATCTCTATTTTTATACTTCTTTTATTGCTATTATGGGGATTTGTGTGTGTTGTTTTTTTATTTTTTCTCCATTTTCTCCATTAGCAAGAGGTAGAAAGCGACTGCACAAGTGGACTTTTTTCATGATCTAAATTGTGTACAAGCTGAGCACTGTGCACAGAACATGGAAATAATGCATAGCAGTGCCATTTTTGTTTGCAATTAAGCAACACAGAGTTGTAAAGCAATTCGGCTCCAGCTCATGCAACTATCAAAATGACAGATTATGTCTGCTTCTTGCTTATAGGCAAGTAACCTTCACCTGGGCCAAATAAATACAACGATTAAAGCCCGTGCATTAACAGCAAATAAATGTCAAGGTGGAAGACTATGAAGTTTATTAGGCTGAGATAATGAATGGCATCATAATGAAGCTTTTCATATTTAAACCATAAATGCAAACAAAACGACACAAAAATGCTCAGCAGGCTGCCAGAGCAGTAAGTTTTTAAAAGTGGGGAAAGGAGACACTGCTTTCCTCCCCTGTGGTGACAGCCTCCCTGGGGACCCCAGACACTTCCTCTCCACAGGACAGGGGATGAGGTGTATGGGCTTCCCCACCAGAAATAACAAGCTGGACTCACAGGAAGGATGACTGTAGGGTGAGGATGGATTGGGCTGTACTGCCCAGAGGGAAGGCAGAGTTTGGCAGGAGAGCGAGGGAGGAAATCCAACCCTTCTCCCAGGTGCCCAGCAAGGACAAGAAGCAACACGGCCACCAGTGGCTGTAAGGAAAAAAATCTCCTCCATAAAGGTGGTTAAGCACTGAAATTGCCCAGGGATGTGGTGGAGATTTCCAAAATTAGATTTAGACTACGGTGGTGTACATTATCCCAGTTTTCCCTACAAAGTAAGGGACACCAGCAGCACCTTGGTCTTTTGTGCTATGCTTGCATCTGGCAGTGCTAGTATGAAAATGATGATGATTAAAAATACTGTGCCCCACAGCGACGTGACACTTGCAAATATTTCTGGTACTGAGCTGGCCTCAGCTACCCAGTCCTCCACAGTGCCTACTGACAAACTGGAGTATGAAGGTCAGAATATCCCATAATATCCCATGCACCACACAGTATACGCCCTGCATTTTAGGTTCTGCCAAGTCACTTGCTCGTGACTGCAGGGGGAAGCAAATGAGTGCCCTTGGCAGCTATTTGGCTTTTGCTGTGATGCAGTTCTTAATCACATGCTAGACATATCAGATGATACAACAAGCTTTTCTTCAGCCAAAATATATATTTTTTTTTATTTTTGGGGGGCTGGGGGTAGAGTGGTAGATTTCTATTTTGTGTTTCTCCCAGTCTTAACAGTAATTTCAGTGCTTATATCTCTTTAGGGAATCTTTAGCACAGCATTAGCTCTAGCTTTTGAATTTTTGCCTTAATATGACTAAATTTTTAACAGATAAATTATATGTATAATAGTAACAGCTCCCAGTTACTTTTTTTTAGTATGTACTTTTAACAGGAGTAAAGAAATCTAGGCTGTACCAGAATAGTTTTCCACCAAAGCACCCTCCTGAAAAAGTTTTCAGTGCTTTATGTGTAAGCCAGAGCTCGGTGAACAAGGCTAGTGATTTAAACCAATCTTTTTGGTTATAATCTGATGATATCTTTTTGGTAAACACTGTTTTTACCTTGAAAATATTAAAGTTTAAGAAATCCACTGACAATTATTGTAAGACATGATACCTAAAGCTCAGACAGTATAAGAAATTAAACCTTAATGTCAGGAACATCGATTGCCACTGAAATGTATAAAGCTGGTCAACAATTTCATCAGTGATTTGAAAGCACTGTTTAAAAACAATCAATTTCAGCATTAAAAGATCATCTACTCTTTAAAAGAAAGCAAATAACTCAAGAGCTTGCCATCTGTAGTTGTGCAGGGGGAATACAGGACAAAATACCTTTCTGTCATAGACATTTTTCTGTACTTACACATATATACGTATATACACACCTTGTTGATTTTATCTAAACTATCATTTATGTAAAGTGATAGGGGAAAGATACAGAAATTTGACCAGTCTGTAGCCAAAGAGAGGGGCTTTTGGCATTCCAATGCATATTGTCTTACTTCATAGTTATGATGTTTTTTAAAAATTGTGTTATGTTTTGCTACAATTCATAAATATGTATTGCTTTGTACAGTCTAGCCATAAAGGGCAGAAGTGCACAGCCATGTAGCTAACAGTATAACTTACTTCTCCTTCAGCTGTCACTCTCCCAGCAAGGTACAGAGCAGACTGGTGTAGATGACAGCAGGTAGGGCAAGACTGATTACAAACATAAGGTTAAGCATCCACATTCATATCTGTGGGAGCACAGACAGCTGCAATGAGAGAGGGGGAAAGGCTCTTTTCAGTAATGATTTTCATGTCTGTATTTACTGTTTGGGAAGCTTTCTCTCTGAGGTCTTTGCGAGGAATGATGATACAATGTGAATTATTATTTCTAGATTTGGGTAATATTTTCTGAGAAAACAGTTAACAAAAATAGTGGGTTTGTTTTCCCCAAAACTCATACCAGTTTTGCCCTGTTCTTCTGTCTGCATCAGGACCAGGGGAGGAATGGGGGACTGTGTTCATAAAACCTGTGGATAATTTTCCACCAGCCCCTGGCTTGCTGGCTGTCCCTTGGGGAGTGGGGAAGCAGAGTTTAACTTCTGGGTTTTAAACCTGAATATCCTGAACGCTCTGGAGCATTCTTTGCCATCCTTATAATTAGGTACAGAGAACTGAGCAAGGGAAATGCTCTCAAACCCTTTGCTGATGGTCCTTGACCTCGAGTAATTGGGCATCCAGTGGAGCAAGGAAAAGACTCGATTACCCCTGTTCCCAGGTGAGCAGCCAGACCTCCCAAGCGAGCAGCTGCAATCATTCTTGCTTGGTTTCCCAAAGACTTTTTTAACAACATGGAGCTGTGCCATGGGAGAGACTGACAAACAACCAACCTTAGATAATCCTATGTTCTGCAGATTAGCATCTGCCTTCAGCAGTGTGGTTTCAAATATTGTTCAGATAGCTAGTGAAAATGAATATAACTCTTCCTTGGAATGTGCAACTCTGCTGCAACAGCCATTGGGTAAAAGCTAGGAAGAGCAGAAGAGCTTTTGGTGGGGCATTTTGGTGCTATATTATAACATTTACTTTTTGTTTCTGTTCAAGGGACTGATCTTGTTAGAAAGTTTTTAAAACGTATTTTATTAATGTATCTTATATATTAATTATAATATATATCAATTCTTACCACATCATTATTTTATATAATAATTCATTACATTATATATTAAATATTTTATTTGTATGTTAATATATTTTATTAATGGTGGATTTTTTGTTTGGCTTTTTTTTTTGGGGGGGTGTGAGGGGGTTGATGATGTTTGATTTTTGATCTATCTTCTGTGTTCAGTGCTGAAGGCAAAGTGAAGACAAGAAGTACCTGTTCTGGAATGGAGCTGGTGATACCAGAACCAGGTCTTCAGCAGGTTAATGGTAGGATCTTTTCCAGGGGTGATGGAGGGCCTGCAGTATCCCATCTCCTCTCAGGAAAGGTCATGATCTTTACCTTAGCAGCTCAACCATTCAGCAGTTGAGGATGAGCTTCACTGCAGCATCCTAAAGGTAAGGACAGATGTTCTCACTGTGAGCTGCTGCGGAGTGGAAAGTCATTGTAAATGGGAGATGGCAAGGCCAAGGAATTTGCAATAGTCTTCATTGCTGAGGAGCTGCTTTATGCTCTGTATTAACATCCTAAAAGGGAGCATGCATTCATCAGCAATATTACCCTCTGGCGTGATAAGTGTGTGTACTCTTACTGGATGGTGTTTACAGAGGCATTACACAGTGTAATGTAAAATACTTCACAAAATAAGAAATATAAAGGAAAAGCCTTGGATGATGTTTTATAATTAGATGTTTGATTTAATGCCTACAAAGACCAACCTTTAACCTAGAAATGCCAAGCACACCATTAAGCCATGTCACTAAGCTCTATGTCTACACATTTTTTTTTTTTTTTTTTTAAGACTTCAAGGGATGGAGACTTAACTACTTCCCTGGGCAGCCTGTTCCAACACCTCACAACACAGTGAAGAAATTTTCCCTAATATCCAACCTAAACCTCCCCAGCACAATTTGAGGCCGTTCCCTCTTTTTCTATCACTTCTTGCTTGGGAGAAGAGACCGAGCAACCAACCTGACCTTGTGCTGGCCATCAAGTAACCTCCCTTCTAGGAAGGGATGGTGAGACCTTGTGACCATAGCACCTGGGGCAGCAAAGAAGTGGGTGCCTCAGATAATCACATAGGGTTAATCTGTCATCTTGCTGGTTCTTAAATAACCCCCCTACAGTGCACTGCAGACTGTTGTTTACAATGTGTCACCTGTGACAGCTTCTTATTTTCACATAATACTTTTCAGCCAAATAAAATTCCTAAATAACATAAGTGGATAGATCCACGAGGTTTCCTTTGGTGTTACTCGAGCCTCTTGGTTTAATTAGACTTGTACACTTGCCAGCAATTTATTTTCTCCCGATGCACTACTGTCTTCTTGCAGAACCTCTGGGGTGGATGCGACTTGCTGTTATGAAAGAAGCTGTGCACTGAATTCCTCTAGAGAAATTACAGAACTGCCAAACTGACATACATCCTTACATCCTCTTCACTAGGATTATTAATAATGCTGCCCATGTGATTAATCTTATATTTTCAAAGATCCTTTTAAAAACAAGCATTTAACGCTTGACTGAAATCAAGAGAGACCTCAGAGTGGGTACAGGGTGGGATTCAGAGAGAAAGGAGTGCATGCCAGATGTGCAACAGTGAGACGTCTTGCCTTCAGTATCTCTCTCAAGTGATGTCCCAGTTGTGTAACTCCCCCATTCTGCCTCATTCTTGAGATTGCATATCCTCAGCAGACATTAATAATAATACAGAAATGGTTTCTCTTTCTGTAAACACCTTCTGGAACTGTACAGTGCAACTGAGCTTCTAGGGACCCAGACACAACTGGAAGAATGTACATAGCCGGTATATCAAAACAGTGAGTTTTTTTGTTTGTTTTTACCTGTTTGTTTTTCCAGGAAAAACCATTATGTTATGTGAAAAGTCTTTAAAATGGTCACTATTTAGGAGAGCATGATTTTTGTAGGAGACCACTAGCCCAAACTCCAAGAGATGTCAGCCATTGCTGTAACTTCCACGCATCTCTAAAAAGTGGTGTTTTCTATGAGATACACCAAGAGCTGTCAGCCCTGTGAGAGCATCTGGTATTTTTGTTCAGGAAACTTGGTTTGTACTCATTAAGGGGGGAAAAAAAAACAAAAAAAAAAAAAAAAAAAAAAAGACAAAATAGCACATGTGCTCACACAGTTTACAACTTTACAGGCATTTTACTCCTGTCTGGGCACAGGTCCAGTCTCCCAATATACTAAAGGGGACTCTGAACAAGTTATTCAAAAATAAGTCAGGCATAGCAACACACACAATTGTAATATGAATTCCTCTGTAGCTTTTAAAAAGCTACAGACATTGGTGCTTGGGACATAAGTGCAAGGAGTAGTTGCACAGCTGCCAGGTGAGTCTTGAGAGCTCCTGAGCAGAGAGGAGTGTGGAATTTGCCCTCATAGCCCAGGCTGGCGACCTTTCATTGCAAGACATTACACTATCAAAGGTAGCAGGGCAGTTTTGGCTTGCTTTACGGTGTAACACGGATGGCAAAGAATTTCTCCTCCAGCCCTGCAGTACCCAAATTTATCAAGTTCTCACTGGCTTCTGTGTCAAGATGGCAAGTCTTTGAGGAGACAAGTGGTTCTGCACAACTCAGCAGTCCCCAAACACACATTTCCTTGAGTGTGCTCAAGGAAAATAATAACTAAAAAAGTGTAGCAACAACAAAAAGAAAAACACAGGAATATACCTTTCTTTAGAAATTCAGAACCAGGCGTGGGCACAACAGAAAACCATAGGGTTTCCCATGTAGATATCTTCTTACCTGAAAGTAAAGTTTTCACCCAGTAACAATTACGACCAGCAGGCACTTATTTCCCCCCTCCCCATACACACTTTCATAAAGGACTCTGTCTTCCAAAGGAGAAGCAGATCTCTATATGCTAGGCAAGAGTGACATCTGCTGTTCATCACGAAGAGCAGAGCTGATGTACAGTTGTCCCACTGACCCCCTCATGGTTTTTAAGGATATGAGTGCTGTCAGGCTCTGCACATTTCTGCTCTCAGGTCTTCAGCCCTCATTGCCAATTACAACGAGTGAGAGTCAGTATTTTAGTAAATATCAGTAAATCACTCACACTTCAGATTGTTGAACGGAGATGACATCTGGAGCTGTTAGTACCAAAGTTAGGACATTTATGTATAAAGAACACTTCTAACAAATCAAAATCAACAAAGCAAGAAGGCAGAAGCCCTCTGGAGCTGGGGATACAAAACCAGCCAGCCCAGTCCTCCTTCATTTTGAGAAGTCCACAGAGGGTGGGAAGCTGGGCTGAGAAATCAGGCTCAAGTCAAAAATACAATTTGCACAGTGAGGCATTTTGATACTGAAGACAGAATACGACTTAATCTGTGAACAAAGGTCTCAAAGCTCCCCCACCAGGACATTTGTGTGCTCCTAGTCTTGTGCCACAACGCAATACAAAAATGCAGGCCTCAAAGAAAGCATTCTTGATAAACAGAAGACTGATAAAAGTTTATCAGAAATTAAATGAAACATTAGAAAAATGTTTCAAACCACAAAGTCAATTTAATAATTTTGTGAGACAAACTTCTGTTTAAATCCAGGCTGAGTGAATACTAGGGGTATCCAAATATTCATGTATGTACGCAGCCATACATGTCTAAATCCTAGGTAAATAAAAAGGACTATAAAGGTCTGCACTACCTTGCAGACTAATAAACCTAAAGAATTAAGCAATTTCACAGAACTTCATCTCTGCAGTCTTGATGACTCCTGGGAAATAAAGAGTGTACAGTTGAGACTGGTTGGTAAACAGGGCTCCCTAGCTGTGTGAAAGGGTTGGCCAAGGTCTAGTGTAGTTTTACCGTATTGTGATTTGTCTTCCTTGCAACAACAAGAAACTGGTTGCTCTTGAAATTTTGGATCTTTGATTTTACCCTTGTCTTTTACAGCTTACAGTCTTCATAGGATTGTAAAATTCTAGAACCCATCAGGTTGAAAGGGACTTCAGAAGGTCTCTAGTGCAATTCCCTGCCCAGAGAAGGGTCAGCACTGATTTCTGGCCAGGTTGCTCAGAGCTGTGTCCAGCTGTGACTTGAAAACATCCAAGGATGGCACCTGCACATCCTTGCAGGGCAGCCTCCCCAGTGCCTGTCTATCTTTAAGGAGAAAAGGTTTCTCATTATATTCCTGTACTGTGCTCTGCAAATTCTTCTTCCCACAGAGTTTGACTGGATGACATTTTTGGTTTTAAAGTACAAGAAGTCAGCAACAGAGGGAATAAGGGAAAACACAGCCCTTTGTGAACACCAGCAGCGTGCCCATGGGCCAGCCAAGCATGCAATCTGCAGATGCCAGCACACTGACTCAGGCACTGTTTAGGACTGAGAAATGTTTGACAAGAGGTGACCACCACACCTAGACCTTTACCATCATTTGCTCTTCACTGAGTATGCTCGGTGTTTGGGTAACTGGCTTCTGTGTTGGACAAGTGCATCATATGCAAGAGTTTCATTCCTGTCCTCCTGCCAGAGGACATAAGGGCAAATGTGATCCATAGCAATACTTGCCTTCTTGAGCTTCCTGAGCCTCATCTTCCTCACTTCCCAGCCAGCTCCATGCCTCAGTTCCCTGCCCCTCTGCTGGCCACCACCCTCTCCTTCTTGCCCTGGTCTTGTTTTGCCTAAACAGGACCTCTGCAGCTGAAGAAAAGCAATAGGGTGCTTCCTTAACTATCGAGAACTGTGCGTGTAAGCAACTCACACCATAACACAATAAAGGGAAGGGGAATGAGGAAATAACTTTGCAGTGAGCTGCAGAATGATCTGCCAGTAACACCCACCCTGAAAGATAAGAGAAATCCTCAGCAGGGTGTAGCACAAACAATGAAGGAGAGGGAATTCCTCAATGTCATAGGAGAGGTTGAAAAAAAATAAACCCTTGAAAATTCAAATGAAAGAAGAAAATTAAACTCAAAAGCATGAACTTTTAGTTAAGACACAGTCAGTGGCCAAGTGGGATATATGAGGTAACCCATCCCTGAAATATGTTCTGCAGTAGTGGCCTAATTTGCCATAGCACTACCATCCCACCGAACTTAAATAAAGAAAAAGTGCTACAAATAAAGCATATCAAAGACTAATGTACCAATTACTCATCTTGTCATGCAAGCTTCCACAGGTATTTCTGGCATTTTATTTATTTTCACTCCAGTAAACAGCTTTAAAACACATGGGAAAATAGGTCGAGAAGGGGTGTACATCTTTGGAGTACACATGTCTGGGTTACAAGGCTGCCATGCCCAGGAAGGGTGTGGATCCATCCAGCATGCATCCATCTGCCCTGCTATGTCCTGCAGACACACCACTTCTCCCATGGGGGAAAAACATGTCATACCAAGAGAAAAACAGAGGTACTGGCATCAAATTTTGGCAGTCTGGTGTTCCACTGAGTGCAGGAAGGAAGCATACAGTGGACAAAAGGGGGATGTATGGTCAGAAGAATGGGTGGTGTAGGTGCTGTAGTGGCAAAAATTGCCACAGAGCAGCTTGGAGCAGAGCTTTTACAAGAGAGCTGCAATCTGGGAATTTTATGCAGAGCCAAAGGAAAAGGAAAGTTTTTCCCAAGGGAAAAGCTGTGGATGTGAATGAAAATTTACAAGTGCGTTGGGCATGTTTTTAAATCACCTTGATAACAAAATCAATGAACACATTTTAGTGGAAGGCCTTTAAAATGTCTCCAATGAAAGTATGAAAATTCTTTGTTGGAAAAAGAGACAGAGGGGGCCAACACAGGAGGAAGGATGCATGCAGCCAGTGAAGTCAGGAGGAGAGATTTATTAGAAGAATCAATGACAATTAATATCCAACCTTTACTAATGCCCAGAACACTTCTGAAAATTTCCCTCTCAGTCAACATGAAATATTGCAAGATAGATAAATAACATCTGTGAAGTCTTCAGGTAAAAGGAACTCCCTTCCCACTCTTCCACACCTCCTCTCCCCCCCTGAAAATAAATAATCATGGCTATTTCAAAGGAATTCAAAATTCTTGTAACAGGACAAAAATGGTTCATAACTGTATATAGGGAAATTGCACATTGGATCATGTGGAATTCATGTATAAATATATGCTAAAGAAAATCTAAATTTGAGCAAAGGATCCAAGCTAACTAAATTATTAAACAAAACAAAAGAAACAAAACTTTTCACAGAGAAACAATTAGATTTTCCTGGAAGAGACAGCAGGTGATCCCTGATATTTTATGGGAGCAGGAGGCGATGGATGATGACTGGATCACCTTAAGCAATATCACCATGGCATGTTTTGGACACAAGATGAAGACAATGTAGCTCAGCATACATACCTGAAAAGCAGTAGAGATGCTTTGATAAGGCCTATGTTATGGGGGGCTTCCTCACTGGCACTGCATGACAGAGGTTGCAATGCTACATGATTTCACTGCTCTGTAAGATAAGTGGGCAGAATAATTCATTCCTCACTGTTGCTGATGCAGCGGCAGAATAATTTTTTGATCCTTTGACTCCATTCATTGTGATCTGTCTTCCCTCTGCCTTTCTCACCCTTGGCAGTGGTTTCCTAACACAGGACAGCTATTTACATTCTGGTCTTCCTGCCATGACAGGAAGACAAAGATTTTCTCAATTTCTGGGATTTTTGAGAGGACAGGCATACAATAGCCATCTCTCCTTTCCTCCCTCCCTCTGGCAGGATGCCCACAGTCACCACTTGGCACTCTAGTCATAGAAATAAGAAATATGAATGAGATCAGTGGATGAAGGGACAGAGAGCCCCCAAACACAGGGAGGATTTCCTGACTGCTGCAGGAGCACACTAGGGCTTGTGGGGTCAAGAGAGTAAAAGAGGCCACCTCTGACACCTCTCTGCAGTATCCTATGGTGTGGCTGACAGTATCCTAATGCAGAGCTGACTTGTGCTTGCACACCAGGGATGCCTGGGATTTCTGGAAGTCTGGCATCACAGGAAGAGACATGGCTCCAACCACATTGCCCAAGACGCAGAAATATGGGATGAAGGTTAGAGGGCCTCATGCTCTACCTAACAAAGCTGACAGGAAGGAGAAGAGAATAGGCTAGAGAAGCTCAGGTGTATGGTGGGATGATCTAAAGCTACCTAATAAGGAAGATATATGAAAGGTGATTGGATTACAATGTTTATATCCTTCAACAAAAAACAATACAGCCATTGCTAAATGGCCTACTTATAGCAGATATAGGCATGAAGGTAAAAGTCTGAAAGCAGAAGCTAGAGAGAGTCATATAAAAATCTAAGCACTTGATTTCAGCTGTGGGCATGATTCACCATTAGAACAATCTATCAAAAGAATAAGAGGATTTTCCTTCTCTCTCCAAATCAAGATTGCCTTTTATTAAAAACAAACAAAAATCAACAAAGAAGAAACAAGCAAACACCCACGCTGCCAAACAGAAGTTACTCGAAATTCTAAGCAAAAACTCATGGTAATGGGTATATACAAGAATCAGATTGTGTTTTATAGAGTTTCTTCTATCCTCTGAAACCTGTGAAACTCTCCCATGAATTTGCATGATGGTATCATCTCACCCTGCTCTGCAACTGTACCAATATTTATGCACAAAACTCTTGATGTTGATTTAAAAATTCCAATAGTTGAAGAATCGACCATATTACTAAGAGGATTTGTTTTAGTAGCTAGCCACCCTCACCAAGAAATACTTGTGCTTTGCTGTCAGCCTGGATTGGCACTGCGCTAACTACACTGATGCCAGGAGTCTCTTCCCGTGGATGTGAGCATAGCTGTCATCCATTCCTGTTTAAACCTGCTTTTGTATAAACCAACCAGAGCAAATCCCTAAAGCCTCAAAAGTCTCTCTAGATATGCCACATCTCCCACTCATTCCCAAAGCTCTTTTCCAGCTCCTCACAAGTTTTCAAAATCTCTCTGAAGTACAAACACTAAGCTTGAAACACAGTATTCAAGAAGTGATCCAGTTGAATATGGCTTGAATCATAATGCTACAGCAATTCCCACTCTTACTCAAATATACCATACAAGAACAGACAAAATATCAAAAATCAAAATATCAAACAATTAATTAAAAAATAAAAATACTGAGCAATGAACTTGACATCCTTTATCTATTATATAATATGTATATATATCTTATAAAGCACAGAAAGTCCTTTATGTGTATGTGTAGGGATACAGAGAACAGTCCTGAGAACATTCAGCTGCATGCCCCTGCTGTCTCCCTGAGTCCCCATGTGCCTTCTGCAAAGGGCATATTTGCATTTTACAAAATAGTTTCCGTGATATATAGTAATGAAATTACTACCATGGATCAGCTAGTTACGTAGTAAAAAGTGGTTTCAACTCTTTCTATAATAGAAGAACAATGCTGGTTCATACGAACTCCGGGATATGTTGACAACTGACAGTTTATTTCTGAATGTTTGTATTTAGGAATCCAAAATTAACATTCACATTCAGGACTGGCCAGACTTACACTAGAAAGAATAATGGAGAATGGGTTATGTATGACCAGTAAGCTGAAAGTCATTCATGTGAAGGTATCATATACTGAAAGCGTTGTATAAAGGTAAAGAAATAGGACAATTATGCAACCATTCAAAATGTAGTATTTGCTAAGTAATTTCAGCCCTGATTCACCATTACATTATGCAGTACATAATTGCTTGTGCTTCCAAGTTCACATCTCTTATCACCATGAGAAAGTAAATAATAGCTTCAAATGAGCAATGCTTCCAGATCTGAAATTAAGCTCAATGTTGGAAAACATTCAAGATCTTTTCAGCCTCATCTAAACATTTCCCTCTCAAGATAATAACTTTCCTACCTGTTCACATAAGATTGCAAATATTTAATTCAAAATCAAATCTGGAATGCTTAGACTTTTGAAAGGTTTATTTATTTATTTATTTTTTCCCCTTCAGGGAAAAGGAAAAAGAAAGAGAGAAATATGAAACTAGAGCAATGATCACTGCTTTAAACAAGATGACATTTGATGGAGCGCAGTTATTCCAAGAAACAAAAACAATCTTAAAGTAAGGGGAAAGAGATCACGCAAAATGTGTAAGTACTGACTCTGCAGGAAATGTCATAGTCTCAGGTAGCACCACACCAGAAAGATAAGTCATCCCATAAAATCTTTATCTCCTCCTACACTGTAATTACCCTGGCACTTCTGGGCAAGCCCATGCTCCTTTCAGTTCAACGTACAGGAGAAGTAAAACACTTGTCCTAGGGTGCCCTAGAAGTCGTGCCCTTCCTGCCTCTCAAGAGGGAGAAGAGATTTCTGATAACCCCTTCTTGAGGGTCGGCCACTATGTTAAGGGAAGTACACATCTTTCTTCTGCTTTATTGCCTGGATAGTTGGGACCTTTAACATGCTCCAGACCTCACAGCAGGCTGGGTAAATTTTGCAAACAATGAGACTTTGACTTCCTTCCTAGGCTTCTTCATTCCTCTGATGACCCTCTGGACAAGTCCTGCCAGCAGAAATGTCTATTACCCCTGTGGCATGGTTCTGGCAGGACAGTTGTCTGCTGGTCCTGCAATCCTTTTCCCCAGCACAGCCCTCCCCCAGCTGGGTTGCCCCCACAAGCATACCTGGAGCAACTACATGTGGTCTTGGACACCTCTCCCAGCCGCAAGATCCTGCTTGTGCCCAGCTTGCACAATCCCTGCTCATCTCTCAGGTCCCTCCCTGCAGGAGAGGCAGCTGATCCCACTGAGTTTGCAGTTT
This sequence comes from Netta rufina, assembly GCF_964035555.1. Lineage (NCBI taxonomy): Eukaryota > Metazoa > Chordata > Aves > Anseriformes > Anatidae > Netta > Netta rufina. The sequence goes on along the minus strand of NC_140123.1, from coordinate 54,778,221 downwards.
GGGGATCAAGAGCAGCTTCACCCTTTTTGGAAGGCCAGGGCTTGGTCCTGCTTTCAGCATCCACCAAGATCTCTTCTGGGCGTCTCCTGCCAGCTCCAACTCCTGCTCTCCCTCCTTCTCTCCCCATATATCCCACCTATTCTGGGACCAGGGGAGTAGATACTCCTTTATGTGGGCTCTGCAGCACTGTTCCTTTTCTCCACCCAGACTGCCTCCCTCCAAGAGGTCTGGAAGCACCCAAAACAAACCGCTCCAGCCACACCAGACAGGTTACAGGCAGTCCCGACTGATGTGCTCATAGGCTCAGGGCAGGTCCCTGCATCCTGTGCAGGCAGCAGAGGACAGCAGACATGGGGACATGACGGCCAGCTTGCACACAGGTGTGAGGGGTCAGAGCTGCCCATGCTGCCTTCACCTGGCAGAGACCTGGAAACAGAGGCAGAGCCTTTCCACAACCCACTCCTTAGCCAGGGGGATTTGCTGCAGCCCTGCAGACAGCCCCACTGCACCAGACCGATGCATTTACAAGCATACTCTGCCAGCTGGAGTAGGATATTTAAGGACCCAGTTATGAAGAAAAGAAGAGATCATGCCGAGGATTTACAGGTAAAATATGTATTTTGATTTAAAAGCATGAACTTGGACAGAGGGCAGAGCAGAGGGAGACAAGCAAAGGGTTAGAGGGTGATGAAAGCATGGAACAAATTAAACTTATCTGGAATGCATCCAAAGCTGAAGTGAAATCCACATACTCTTTCCATATGGAGGTACCTCACTGAGTTATACAGACCAAGGGAAGGAGGACTCACATCTTCATCCTTAAATATGTAATTTGTGACTTTCAGATCCCAGCCAGTGGAAGAGTCAAACAGCATGAGCCAAATCCCATTTAATTTATTCAGCAACACATCTGTGTGAAATATAGTCCAATTACAGGCATTAGGTTACTTTGCCATGGCTGCAGCCATTTGGCTTTTATTTCCAGCAGGCTCTAATTAAATTATCACAATGCAGGAGCAGACAAGTTTCCCTTATACGTGACTGCAATTAAAGACATGCAATCACAACGTTTTTTAAAGTGACTCCAATCAATTGGTTACAGTAAAGAGTACTATGTAACGGAGCAGTGGCTCCACTGTTAAGACCGAGAGAGAGTTTCTATTTCAATAATCTAGTTCCCTTTTATTTTGAGTTCTGCTCTTGGATAATTTATTTAAAGTTCATTATGTGTCTACAGCATATATCATTTGCCCTCAGCTTAGGCTGCAGAAGTCCCATTACAGCCAATTACTTAGTGTGATAAAATCTGCCACAGCACAAACTGCTGCTTAATTAGATTTAAGTTTTGTCTAAATTCTATTTGTAATTCAGACAGCGAAATAATAAGGCCAACAGCAAAGACTCGCTGTCTCCTCTCACCGGTCACTGGCAACCTGTTGTGTTGGGTGTAATCTCAGCACGGTTCGGAAATGATCTCCTGCAGTGCTTTTCTTGTAATACTTGTCCCCACCCTGGGTGTCCTTAACCAGCCTGGGGGTGGCTTGGCCTGTGACCCAAACCTTTCCCTGTGAGATACCTCACCCATAGCATAAGGGATGGCTCTGAAAACTGCTGGGGAAGTGGTCATTAGGGACTGCAGTGGCTGAGTGCTGTGATTGTGCCCTTTGGTGGTTGTAGGTATTTGCCCTATGGTTCCTATGCATTTGCAGCAGCAGCGCACTGCTAGGCAGGAAAAAAAAAAAGCTGCTGACAAAATGTTAATCCTACAAATCCACAAAGAAAGCATAATGTTGCAGGGAGCAGCACCCAGCCATGCCCTTCAGCTCGGTTAATAGCTGTGCACTGTAAACACTGCAGGGTGTACAGGGCTCATGCATCCTGGGGAGACAGCACGCCACAGCCTGCTGCTGCTGGATGGGGCCTTTACTGCTAATCTGGTTAAACATTAGCCATACCAGCTTCAGGCTGGTTTGGGGGACAATGGTGTCACTGCATTTCTTCAAACTGGCTTTCTTTTGTACATCACCCTCTCCTTCCCCTACACAGAGTACATCTCTCTACTCAGGGTGTGACAGGGGCTCACAGACAGCACTGGCTTTGCTCACTTGTTCTTCTCACATGGCTGGATGGGACTGGGTTGCCAGCCTGGAAAGCTCTAGTGTGGAAATTGCTTCAAACCTGAATTTGAGCCATGAATTTACCCAAACCTTCCCCTGCATTATCCCCCGCCACGAGAGGAGGTTTGAAGCTGCTTTTTCTTTATAAATAAATGCCAATGTTTGGCATGCATCTCCTCAAGCTCCAGCTTCAGTTTTTAAAGAATTTTAAATGCATTTGAACCAAATGTTCCACACAAATTTGAATTAAAATCCTGCAATCTGTCTCTGTGAGATCTCACAAATGAATGAGGGTAGAAGTCACATACAGAACATTCAGAGTGGAACAAGTAATGGAAGTGATGATTAAGTAGGATCCCTTTTAATAGTCAAAGGCCAGAGTAATTTTAGGATGGGCACCATCCCGTAAGAGGTTGCCTACCTCAGGAAATAATTACAGTAGAGGTTTATTCAATTTTCTCCCATCTAAACATCTTTAAAAGAAAACAGGCGTTCACACAAGTACATTTACTGGGCACAATATTAGCAGTTATTTCCTAGGTGCTTCAGTAGCCCTGTATTTTCTACTGGAGAGATACTATGTAGTGGACTATCTTTACATCCCTTGAATCCTGCTCAAGTCCCAGAATGTATCTTGAGAATGGTTGCTTTGCAAGGTTGGATGTGTTTATTCTGATGTTTCAGAAAAATACTGAGACTACTGTCTAAGAAACACACCATTTATATATATATATATATATTTAGGAATAGACATAGCAGCTAATGGAAAGCCTAAAAATATTGCAATTTCTTTGAGATATTAATCTTGTTAATGAATTAAAAAAATGAAGTATTTCTGTATCAGTTATTTTCAAGAAGTGGAAAGAAAAACATTACGTAACTACAGAGTCAAAAAGAATATGCAAACATTTCAATATTTGCTCTGCTTTCCAGTTAATTAGCAAGGATGCGAATAGCTTTTATGGAGCAGTAACATTCTGGACATTCCTCTCTATGCTTCTGGTCAATGGCACACCACAAGCAGTCTTTCCTTCTGCTGCACTTGACCCCAAATGAGAACAGAAAGTGAACCCAGTGTACTGGGGAACACACACCACTTACTGTGCTGCTGGGAGTCCTTCACATTTTTGCTATATTGTGCTTGTGCAGAGCCTCCCTTGAGAATACATATTTTAAAATAAAAATTGTATCTATCTCTAAATAGCTATGAACAAAAGGTCTATATATCAGGATTATTTCTCACCAAAGAAGCAAGACCATTTCATATTCAATAAAGGCACGTAAAGAGCGGCAGTGATGGCAACTTGAAAGGAAAGACCTGGCTATTTGTTGGTTTTAATGGGCTTATACAGGGTCTTATCCATCAGTGAACACTAACCATTTCTCTCTTCTTTAAGCATTAAGGAAAAAACATGAACACAACTGGTGAAAACTTAGCCAGCCCCACCTCCTGGCAGCCCACTACAGGCGATTTTCCCAACTGCACTGACGTGGAAGCTAGTCTGAAGACTTTGTACCTCCCCATTATGTACAGCATCGTCTTCCTGGTGGGCTTTCCAGGAAATGTCATTGCCATCTGTGTTTACAGCTTCAAGATGAGGCCTTGGAAGAGCAGCACCATCATCATGATGAACCTGGCACTCACAGACCTGCTGTACCTAACCAGCCTCCCCTTCCTTATACACTACTATGCCAGTGGGGAGCACTGGATCTTTGGTGAATTCATGTGCAAGTTCATCCGCTTTGGCTTCCACTTCAACCTGTACAGTAGCATCCTCTTCCTCACGTGCTTCAGCATCTTCCGCTACATGGTGATTGTCCACCCGATGAAGTTCTTCCATGTCCAAAGGAAGCGTTGGACAGCGGTGGCCTGTGCAGCCATTTGGATGATCTCACTGGCAGCTGTCATCCCCATCAACTTCTTGATCTCCTCAAAAGAGGAGGAAAACAGGTCCTTATGCCTTGACCTTACCAGTTCTGAAAACCTGGGCACAATCCGGTGGTATAACTGGCTGCTGACCAGCCTAGCCTTCTTCTTCCCCCTGCTGACGGTGACTCTGTGCTATGCGTTCATTATTTGCACCTTGGCCACCGGGCTCCAGGCACGGGCTGGCTACAAACAGAAGGCTCGCCGGCTCGCCGTTGTCCTCTTGGTGGTCTTCTACGTGTGCTTCCTCCCCTTTCATGTTTTTCGGATAGCTCGGCTTGAACTGCGGTTTTGTATGGCCAACTGCCACGTGGAGAAGCAAATCCATGCTGCCTATATCATCTCCCGGCCACTGGCTGCTCTCAACACGTGTGGTAACCTTCTCCTTTACGTCGTGATCGGAGGTGCCTTCCAGCAGGCCATCCTCTCTCTTTCAAGGTGCAAGTGGAGAAAATACATCCAGCGACCCGGCAGCAACAATTACACGAACAAGTCGGAAATAAACTTAAGGTTATGAAAGGATCCCTTGGTGAGAATTCCAGCAAACTTGGGATTGCTTCGGTGCTGCAAAGCCCTGCATAGGCAGGTGTGCTGATAAGGCAGTGAGAATTGCAGCTGGTTTTTTCACTCCATCTCCAATAGGGTGCTTGCCAGAAAAAGCTGTCTCAGGAGCAGGTTGATACTTACCTCTCTTAGCAACCAGAGAAAAGGGAGTGAAAAGAAAAATCTTAAGCCTCCTCAAAGGTAGAATTTTAAGTTACCCCACAGGACTGTTTCTAAAGTTATTTGGGAAATGCAGGATTCTCTTGCTTCAGGCTCTGTGGCTGGTTACAGAAATACAGGGAGCTTAGTTTGGGCAAGAGAACAACTTCCATTGATGTCAGTGCCACCGCTGATGTAGTGTTTGCTTTGTTTATTAGATCTGGAGTGAGATGCAGCAAATTGTCACAGTTGCCGAAACCACTGAATTACGTAGTTAGAAACCAGCTAGATAATCATATGTTTTCAAATTAGATGAACCTTATGAACTTCAGCACAGGTCACTAAAGAACTGAATCATAAAATCTCAGTTGGCCCAGGGAAAGATGAGAGAGAAGTACCAAAGGAGGAAACATGGTGAATATAAGAAAAGATATACAAGGAGACACATATATGGAGAAAATGGAGGAACAAGGAATTAAAAAAAAAAGCTCGGTCATGTTAATATCCACCTCAGAAAGATACTAGAACAAACAATCAGATGATAAGCCTACAGAAGATGAGTACATTTGACTACCAGCCAGTATGAGTCTACCAGGTATGTACAAAACCATATTAATCTGATTTCCTACTACAACACATTAGGAAAAGAAACATGTATCATAAATCTTGACTCCAGAAAGAGTTTTGACATTGTCTGAGGTGATACTCCTCTGTGTAAGCTAAGGAAAACAGTTTAGAGGATATTAGTAACTACTTTTGTTGGTTACAGAGCTGTGCTCAGAGTGGTTTACTATCAAAGTAGAGGGAGCCACTCAGTGGGGATTTGACCAGTCTGTCCTAGGTTTAGGGCTATTTAGTGTTTTCATTAGTGAGTTGGATGATGAAATACGGTCTGTTTATCATATTTGCAGAAGACGTGAAGCTGAGAGGACAGAATTATGTTGACAAATTGCAACTATGGTCTGGAAAAGCACAGGATGCTACGAGGCAGTGACAGGTGCAATGTACTGCATTTAAGTAGAAATAATGAATTGTACAAACACTAAAGGAGTAAAAACTATTTAGGTAATGGTTTGGTAGAGAAAGTCCAACTATTGCAGAGAATCTCAGGAGCTGACAGTTTCAGTGGGCTGACAGTGTTGCTGTTTTTCTGTTCCAGAAGAGGCAGATGCCATGCTGGGATGCATAAATAAGAATATAATGTGCAAGATGTGTGAAGTAGCCCTTATGCCCTCCTCAGCGTTGTTAACCTCTCAGCTGGAGCACTGTGTCTGGCTTTGGAGGCTGCCCTTCAGGGAAGACCAGCCGAGCAGAGCATGGTAAGGGCACCCAGAGGAATGACCAAAGAGGAAAGGAACTGGGTGGAAAAACAAATGGTCTGAAAACACCCCAAGGGGGGAATATCAGGAAGGGCTTTCTCCTGGGGCAAGTTGATGAAGAACTGGAAAGGACAAAAGGAGCCTATGCTGCCAGGTGTCTGAAGGTTCAGGCTATTGAGGCATTTAGTAAGAGGAATACAAGACCACCCGACCTCTGGATGTCCCTTTTGGCCTCTAAGCTCTGCAATTGGGCATACGTTACTGGTAGCATCAGTGCTAGCAAAAGAAGTCATGCCAGCGGACATCCCTGGCACTGAAGGTTGTCCCACCACCCTGCTATAGCATGGGAGAGCCTGGGGCATGTGACTGGCCAGCAGCAGCCACCACACTCCTTGGCAAAGCCTGATACCCACCGTGGGTTAGCACCATTCCCCACAGGCAGTGGTGTGTGGGTACCACATGTAAGTAGGTCAAAAAATGACATTGTAATGTTTTTGCATGCCTTGTGGATATTTAAAACACTTGATTTGGTAAAGACATGACCATCAGATACAAACAGTGAAACACACCTTTTGACACATTTTCTGTTTTGACATGTTTTTAGGTTGCCACTAGGTGGTGATCATTCATGGTCAACCTACCCGGTTTCACACATGCACGTCTGATTCAAAACCACAGTTTACACAAATATGATGATTCACATGAGAGAAGTCTTTTTTTGATATAGATCCGTTGCATCCTACCGATCTGACATGGACAAAAAGTACAAACACACTGCATAAATTCTCTTCTCTTTCGTATAAGTGAAAGCACAAGATGTGTCTACTACTTACACATGCACATCTAAAGCCTCTGAATGGGTTAAAATTATCTTTTTTTTTTTTTTCTTTTTTTTGATGGTCCTGAGCAAGGACCATCATTGTATTTTTAATTCTTCTTCTCAGAAGCTCTTCTTCTCAAGCCCAAGCTGAGCTTATCATACACAGACAGAAACTTTTGAATAAAATACACATACAACATAAAACAGGGTGGCTAAAGGTAAAAAGTGTGGAATGGAAGTGTTCAAGCTTTTTCATCTCTGACAGCAACAAGAGTGACAGTCCCCCAGTTTCAGTGGCTTGGAGAGGGGCTGCTTTTCCATCTCCTCCTCGTCTCTTTCCCTAACATTGCTGTAGGTTGGTTGCCTTCTGCCTGTCTCACCTACTGCCTCTCTTCATTCAACTGGGGCTAAACTAGATGATTTCAAAGTGCTGAAGCAGATTAGGGCATGCTCCTGGGAGCTGTGGTTCATCGGTGGGGCAATAATATCCACTAGAAGAGCAGCTTGGCTCCATTACCTTGGCTGAATTTAAAAAAGGACAAAAGCTCAACCTTAGTGCAGGCATTTTTAATGAATTCAAGGTCTGCTCAGGTGCTCTGTGGGACTGAGAGATCATTATCTCATGTGACTCATTCATTTTGCTTACTGTGGAGGATGAGATCTCGATAGCTTCTAATTTTAGTAGCTGTAGGTTTACCGCTGAAACAAGGATAAGTGCTTCAATTGCAGTAAACAGGAGACACTTTCCAAACTCTGTATGCAGTGTGACAACAAAGCTACATAAATTAATATGCTATTGCAGGCTAATTCACAGTGTAGTTATGCTCCAGTAACCAGGTTTCTGTTAGAAATCTAGCATGTTTGTCTGCAAAGACAGTCGTGTCAGCTCAAGTACATGCCAGCCAGCTACCCTCTGCCAGGGACTGCAGAGTCCAAAAAAGAAACTTTGCAAGGTAAACTAGGTTCACACCTCTCAAAGAGATGTCAGTTCTGATGATGATAACGAAGAAGTTATGGAATTGCTGACTGCTTTTGTAGACATGTCAAACCTTATTCTTCACAGTGACTCACTTAGTGTCAGAGACTGCAGCAGAGTAATTTTCTACCATTAATTGCCAGGAAAGGCAAACAGCATTTTTTACCTTTTCTGCCCACATCTTGTGTTCCTGTAAGAAGTGAAAGCAAAACTCAAACTCAGCTCATACTCAGACCTCCAAGACAGAAAAAATACTGACTGCAACATTTTAAGTAACAAAGAAACACAATAACTTGCAAAACATGTCTGTGTCTTGTTCTAGGTGCTTTTCGAGCAATTCCAGTGCTCTGTGTCTGACTGAATGCCTAAAAAGAGAGTAGAGAATACCGCATATGTTATTAGAATGAATAACCTGGTTAACAGCTAGTAGAGCAAAAAGCTACCATGACTTGATAATGGTTGACTATTGCAAGGTCTGTGTTGGGTGTTGATGTGAGACAAGGCTGTAGTTTTATCCTTGTGTAATGGTATGTGAGATTGGGCTGCTGTGATGTTAGCTGTGGAGTTTAACTCTACAGCAGCGATCTGCCACGTGAAGGGAGGGTAGTGCCAGCCCCACCACTGAGTCATTTAGACCTCAGACAGATGTTGTCATTTTGCTGATGAGGCTAAGCTGGCAGAATAAACTTGGAATGACTGCTTCCCTCTGTCACTGTTTTGTACTCTGACAACGCAGGTTGAATGAACCTAAACTTTCAAACCACAAACAAGAGCTTGTATTCAATTGCTACCAACCCCAAAATGTATTTGCCTTTCCCTGCCAGCAGAATATGAGAAGAGATGTAAGGGAAAAAATAAATAAATAATAATAAAAAATTGTTCTGTTCCCTTATCTTTCCTTCTTTCCTTGTGAAAGTAGAGGCATTTGGTGGTGTCAGCAAATGCCACTTGGATGCAAAGGCCACACAATTAAGTCTAGGAGGAACAGAAGTTTGCCCTAAAGAAGGTGTATTGCAATGCTTGTTATCTGACTGGTAACTGGAAAAGATCAGTGTTTTCAACTAAAATATCTTTCTTGGTGCTCAAGACTCTTGTGTACTGTAGTAGAGAGCAGAGCCGGTGAGACAACTTCTAATGCAGGAGAAAAAATGCATTCCTGCTTTAAGTCAGAGCTGTACTCTGGGACCCAGAGGGAGAAGAAGGAAAGTCAGTAAACACTGTGCTGAGTGTCTTCCCAAAATAAAATTTAAAACTCAAATGCCAATTTTTTAAAACACACAGAGGGAACATGATTTTTCTGGGTTGCTGCAGGCAAGTATAATGCAGAGTATGTTTGGTTCATCATTGCTAGAATCTTAGAAGGTATTTGAACTAAAATGTATTTTATCTCCCAAGATCTCTCCTCGGTTTCTCTGCCCCCACAATGGATGGTATCACTGATATCTAAACCAGAAGGGAGGTGATTGCCTGGAAGCTTCAGTAACAGTGATGCTCTCTGCTTTTACAAGTAAAACCCTTCCTTTTCAGGTGGACCTGTGGTGACAAATTTGGGTATTACCACAAGAGCACCCCCTGATACACTCAACTCTTTCCCCAACTTTTCTCAGACTTTTACATCTTTTCACCACCATGCAAAGTGATACCCGGGACCTACAGCTGACAGGGCTGAAAAACACCTTCTCGTGAGGGCCTTCAAAGGGCATCCAAGGTACCTTGATGAACAGCACTTACACATCCTGTTCTGGGGCTATATCGGTAAACTAAGCTGGGCAAGAAAGAGGTGGTTTGGCACAAAGCAGGGAAGTGTTATGGGTGGATTTATTTCCATCCCCAAATGGTCCCGAAGGGGCAATTTTCCACTGAGTGAACCAGGCTGGTCCAATTGTTTATGGTCTCAGCAATAATAAAGAAGACCTAGGAGACAGAGAGATACAAATATACTGTGCAACAACTTAAAGCAATACATCTTTTTGAAAGTTCCCTTTTCCCTTTGCTTCATGAGGCTTTTTAGCAATAGGAAGTTATCTCAACAGACAAGGCAGCAGCAGCTGCCCACAGGAGTTTTCTCACACTTACCTGTCTGTTTGTAAGCTGCACTGAGATATTTATACATCACCCCGATTTTACAGGTGATCAAGCTGAGGCACAGTGGAGTTAAAGCAACTCGCCTCTGGTCACAAAGCAAATTAGCAGCCAGGCAGGGAACAGATCAGTTCCCAGCCCAGAGCTTTTACAAAGTGCATTAAAGGCTTAGGGTAAGGTTTTTAAGGGAATCTTGATTGCTCAGTTGTGGCATGTCAGGAATAAAAGCTGAGTTAAACTAGCATCTGCTCTACTCAGCCCCCAGCGCACCCTCAATGCTGCACTCTGCATCTCTGAAAGGAGCTTCCCTCACTTCTGTTTTCCTTTGGAAGAGATTTTGGGGAACTAGCTCACCAGAGGTATTTGGCTACCAGTATGTGCGATCTCAGCCAGGAGCCAGTAGTGAGCTGCATTCATCCCATTCACCAGTTTGCATCAAGTAGGTATTAATTTGCAGATTAACGTAAAACACTGGCAGCAGTATAGGGGACCCTTTCACAGTGACTTGTGCATGCCACACCACAGGCCAGGAAGTTTTTTTTTCCCTTGGAGCAAAGGTCGGTAATAAGCCACATAACTATTGAGCTGCCTTCACCCAAGGAGCAGGGTCCCACTGCTCACTCAGTGCATGCACTGATGCCAGGAGAGCACATGGGTTCAGGTACACAGCCCAGAGCTGAGCAGAGCTGGGGCCAGGACCCTACCCAGCACACCCTGATTCACATCTGTCTGCTATGTTCTGCCTTCAGATACAGGCGACAGCACCTTCCTTGTTCTAGAAGACCAAATGGGGTTAAGATGCAGCTTTTTCATACGTCTTCTAAATATCCCTTCTCATTACCTCTCAATATGGTTAATACCAAAATACTTATCCTAGCTAAGTACGTGGCTGAAAAATATCAGTGAAAACCCTCTCTACCAGAACAAAGTCCTGGCAAGCATATCCCCTGTAATTTTTCCAAAAATGTAAACCTGAATTCCACTGAGGAAGGGAGAGGACAGGAATGGGGCTTCGTATTGTGCTGGAAGCACCATAAAAAACAGTTACTGCAGTAAGTCCTGATTCTGCATTGAGGGCTTCAGCCTCCTGTCTTCCACCAGGGATGCTCTGCTGGTGCTATAATTCAAATTCCCACTAGAGGGTAGACAAAACATTTCTAGTAAAAGGAACACCTTGGGGAAAAAAAAATAAAATAAACAAACAAATAAATAAATAAAATAAAACAAGTATGAGGGAAACCAGCCTGTGATTTAGAAAAGGAGGTCTGGGCTGGAGAAGCAGCAGGGCACAAGAAAAGGAAGACCAAAATGCTGTTTATACCATCCACAAGAGCAAGGTGGGAGCATTGTTCCAGCTTTTTCCAAAGAAACACAGTCTGTGGCCTATACTTTTAAACCAAGTACAGCTAGCGTGGCTATGTGGTTACAAACATGTAAATTGTCATAGATCACATACAGCTGATATTGTCCCCATGGATGTTATCTTACAAGCAGTGATAGGGACCATTTAAGTAAAGCAAATGGTTAGAAAGGATAAATGCAGGGAGTTAGTTTATTCACTTCAGGGCAACAGTGAATTCACCACTTTCTGACTGCCGAGCCAAACACAACAAATGGTGGATTTCTCTCTTTCTCCATTATTTTTGGCCACGCTAAAGTTGCAGGTAATAACAGCTTGTGTTTTCTCCTCACACATCTCTCTACTGCTGAAATGCAGGCAGGCAGGCTTCTCTGAAGCTGGCTGCAGGAGGGGAAAGTGTGGCATCAGCACATCTTTCTCTTCTTGCTCTCCCCAGAAGAGCAGATCTCTCTCCAAGTGGTCTCGGGGTCTGCATTGAAGATAAGGGCATTGAGAACAGATCTTTCTCACCACACACCCTGCATCTCTGAAGCAGGCTTTCATGCTGATTCAGTATGTCCCAAGCCAGGGAAAGCAAATTAATTCAGAGTTTATTTTCTAATTTAGTCCCAGATCTATAAAGATGGCATAAGACCCAGAAGCACCTCCTAGGTGAGCTAAATGACATTTGTGAATGCTGTGCAGCTGTTTGATTTGAACTTCTTAAATGTAACTTGTTTAACCATCTCCTGTTTTCCCAGAAAATGCCTGGTGTTCAAACAGAGCTCTGGGTGCAGAGCCAGAGGTCCTGGGGACAGGCACCAAGAAAAGGCCTCCTGCCCTGAAGGTTCTGTGGCTGGGACAGCTCTCACACTGGGATGTGGATTACTATCATCTACCCGATGTTAGAGGCCGAATTAACGTCACTTTGGGACAGGCATGGAGGTGTTTTCTACCGCAAGAGCTGCACTCTCATGTCTCATCCCAAAATAAGTGTGGGTTTTTGCACAGAGGAGGTGTTGCCCCTCTGTTCTGGATGGGCCACACCTGCTGACACAGTTTTATGGGTGGCCACCACTCTCCCTCCTGCCAAATGAGTTGATGAAACTGGGAGAGATGTGGCACTACAGGCAGTAGTCTCCACAGTCACCACATCAAAGCTAAATAGGAGGTGTGCCTGCAGATGGGTTACATCGGTGGCCCTAATGAGCCACGGAGAGGAGCCCTTCAGGCAGCAGTGTGTGTTTTCACTGCACTGAGACTCATGAATCTATTGCAACGGGGTTTTCACAGCACATCATTGGGAGGGGAGGAATTAAGCATTAATCCTGCAATGCAGTCCTGACAAACGAGGTTAAATGATATATTCTCTGTCTGATTTTTGGTGTAAGGTTTGGATGGGAGTTCTGCTGGATACCAGCAATGGCTAGGGAGAGGTATCTGGAATTCAGCACAGGGCTGTATTTGATGTCCACTAGACCATTTCAAGAGATCAGATTTTTCTACCCTGAGGTTATCAATATCTCTGCCACCTGTCCTTGCTGTGATAACTGTGAGAACTACTTCAGGTGAGGTACTTCCCATGCAAAAATCTCCTTCATCACTCCTAAGGAAAAGTTATGTAGTACTGAAGAAAAAGGTTTTGTTCTACAAAAGTCTGTGCCAGTGGGTGGAAACTAGCAAATTTCTCTTGCAGGGAGTCAAGAGGTTGACTCTGGTAAGGATGGACCAGATGGATCTCAGCAGGTGTTCTTTCACCACGTTTTTGCCTCAGGGGAGCATTTGATTTTAAATTTTATACAAATTTTCCCTTTCTTGCATTATCTAAAACATATTGTAATATGAAGAGATGACCTTTAGTCTGGACACTTTTATGTATTCATTTTTGAGGCCTCCTGGAGAAATTCAAGGCTGTTCCACTGGTTTAACAAAGCTTAAACCATGCATCTGGCTTCAGCTGTACAGTAGGTCCTACTTGCTGCTGTCTTTCTGTGGTTGATGAAATGCATCATCTCATCCACACAAGTTTCCACTCTAAACCTTTCTGCTCCTAGGTGGACAGTGGAGGTTTTTGTACTTCTGCTTTGTGAGCCAGAGAAACTGGAGGGAGAAAAGCCACATTAAGCAGTTTCTGAACCGGGTCTTCAAAGAAACAATAAACTGTATCACTGCTGAACCTCTCTTTCTGTTGCTTGCACAGACTTCTATATTAGAGAGTTTATTTTCCCCCACCCTGGCATTCAGAGCCCATATGGTATTCTACTGCCTTGCGAAGATATCAGCAATTTACCCTTACTGTCCAGGAGACATCAGCTCAATCCAGCTGCTGCCACATTAATGGTGAGAGTTGTCTGTGCACACCAACCATTGAGGGTGAGAATTAGGAAAAATTACCCTGTCCAAGATGAGTGATCCATTTTCTCTCAGAATTAGGGCTGGCTTCTCTGTACTTAGTTTATTTGGGAAGAAATCAGACATTCTGACTTCAGATTATTAAAAAAGAATCCAACAGAACGCCTTTCCCTCAGGAAGTGATGAGTCAACAAAATCAAAATGCTTCATGTGAATGTCTTGAATCTATCAAAAATGTTGACAGAAAGCAGGTAGGCAGCATTTGGGGTAGCTACCCAGCCAGAGAAGCAGTCCCACATGGAGAATGGGAGAGATGACTACGGTAGGATGGAGAGGGCTGCTGAGTCCAACATTGTCCAGCTCCTCTGCTGGGATGGAGCAGGTTTCTCTCTGAAGTGCTCCATCAGCATGGGAAGGGGACACAAGAAACACAAAATATGATAATCTGCTGCTTCTCTCAGATTTTACACAAAAGCCTGTGCTGCTGGGCTCTGTGGTTGAGCTGCTACGCCAGACATAAATAACGCTGTCGGGAGTTTCTAGGGGAGAAGTGCAAGGCCCAGCTCCAGGATGTTTAGCATCACAAAAATTTCCATCCAAGCCCAGATTATGCAGTGAGCTCACCCTTATTATATTCACTAGTGATTTGGGCAATGGAGTAGAAAGTATACCCTTTAAGCATGCAGATGACAAGATGACTGCCGGCATGCTGGAGTACAGCATTCGATTCAAAGCAATTTACAGAAATTGGAGAAATGGTCTGAAAAAACAGGATGCAATTCAGTGAGGACAAATGAAAAATTTATGTTTGTGGGAAAATAACCAAAACTGCACAAATCAGGACTATCTGCTTAGGCAGCAGTACTGCAGTAAAGAGTTGAAGGTCTATGCAGATCACAAGCTGAATTTGAGTCAGATATGCTGCGAAAAGGGCAAATAGCAGAGTGGGACGTGGAAATAAGAGTACAGAGTGCTGAGCAGAACAAGTAACCCTTCTGCTTTGGTAACGTGTCTTGTGGGGTGGTGCACGTGGTCTGACTCTGCACTTCAAGAAGGGTGGGGACGGGGTGGGCAAAGGTTCAAAGCAAAGACAACAAAAAGGAAAAGTTTGTGGGCCTGGGATTTGTTCAATATAGAAGAAGCAGCACTGGAGGAAAGAAGACACAAACCTTCGTACCTGTAGCCAGAGAGCAGAATGCCCCCGGCTGGGACTAGATTGGGAAGATGTCAGACATGAGGCAACGTGTGCTGTGGGCACGGGAGGGGTTTGGTAGAGAGAAGACTTGAGAAGAGGTTGGAAAAAACATCTGCTGGGACTGCCAACGATATGACCTTATCTGGGGCAGCAGACAGGCTCCTGAGGAGTTTCCTTCCACCCTGACTTCTGCATTGCCAGCAGGCAAAACCCCTTTGAATCGGGACACAGGATTTCAGGAGAGACAGGCAACTCGCTGCACGCACTGAGATAATCCTGCGGAGGGGAGGTGTCTGCGCTTGGCTTGCTGCACTGACAGCACCATGAAAGCCAGTGGATCACAGGGCCAGATGCTCTGCTGATGTGAATTAACTTGGCTCCAAAGATGGTGGCAATACAGCAATTTATACCTCCTTAGAAAATCATGTGCAAAATCTGATGCAAACGCCCTGTTAGCAATTCCATCGTCAAGTTCCAGCAGGCCATCAGTCATGCCAATATGCAGCAGGAGGACTGTATGTTAGGAAAATGCAGTATAGTGGCTAAAACACTTCCCCTGACCCCAAGCAGCCTGAACATGCAGGGCATAACATTTTGATACCCATTTTTATTTTAATGCCAACAATTAAACAGTGCCTTTCGAAAAAGAAAAATAAATAAATAAATAAATTAGGGTCAAGCACACAGAGCTTCTTCTAATTGTCTTTTATTTTCTATTTTCTTGCTTTTGAGAAGTGAAATCTGTCATATGGTGCTGTGATTTCTTCGCTCTCTCCCTACTATTGCAAACATTAATAGATACCTTCACAGTATTTATAATAGGCAGTGCCAGCTTTGAGAGCAATGACAAAAATACACTGCATAATTATTCTGTGCCATGGAGTACACACAAAGCTTGCTTGTGAAATCAGGCGGGGGAAATGCTTTCTGCCAAGTCTCTGCTTGGGCTGAGAGAGCAAGGTGCACACCCTCATCTATTTACTAGGCATTTTCCTTCAAAGATTCTGCTCCAGCAGGAACCAGTCCCACCGCAGACCGGCAGCAAAGTGCAACTTTCTGAGTTACATGACTCTGATTCTCCTGTGCTCCACGGTTTTTGCATTTGGCCTATGTAAAACAGCACAGCGGGTCCACTGCTCTGTCTTCAAAAGGACATAATGACACTCGTGTGTACTGAAGTGCTGGTGTTTTAGCTGAAACTTTTTCCCTGATGGAGACAAATAGAATACATTGGCTTATAGCAGAGATCTCCAGCTGACTAGGCATGGCAGTTAAGCCTGGAGCTTTTTTTGTTCAAGTCCTGAAAATCTCAAGAATGGGAGTAGGAGATCTGACTAAAGCCCAGGAGTGGACCCAAAGCTCTGGGTGAAAGCTAGCATGGAAAGGCAAAGCAAGAGAAAGCTTCTGCAGAAAAACAAAAACAAACAAACAAACAAACAAAACCCACTCCTTTTTGTATATTTGATTTAGCTGAACCCAAAACAATCAGAGGAAAAAGGCTAGATTTAAAATAAAAATGAAAGCATGAATTTCACAGGCTCAGTTTGCAGGAATTATCTCCTTGAAGGCTATTTCAACAATCCACGCCTCCACCCAGTCTGAATTGTTGGAGAGCCATTTATTTGCTCAAGGATAATAATGCTTAGCACTTAAGCATCATTTAAAGAGCGCGAGACTCTTCCAAAGGCAGGGTAGATTCTTGCTAAGTGACTCTCAGGGGGACCCAGCAGAGCACCCTGAGAGCAGGGGAGCAGACGGAGCTGCCTTCAGAAATGGCACGTGAGGGTGCACATGGTGTGGTTCATGGGGGGATGAGGGCAAGAAAGGTCCCCAGCACTTGGCTTATTAGACTTAGGGGCAACAGAAGGCTCTGAGAAGGTAGGCATCTTCATCAGCTTTGTGTTGTCTTGCTCTAACAAGTATGGTAATGGTCTGAGAAGCCACCACAATCATAAATCCCAAGAAAAGGATCAAATATTATCCCCAGGGAGGTGGTGGGTGCTGGAAGGAACAAGCTGAGGGATGATGGTAGCAGGGCTGCAGAGACCAGCATGGGAACACAGTAATGCAGGGGTCTTCTGCACAGCTAAGGGCTTGTGTTAGCTGAGGGATGAGCACCTGGTTAATTGGAAAACTGATTTCTGTGTACATTAAATTCACATGTAGATGGCTGTGATGGTGCAAGTCATCTGAAGACAAAGTTTTATTAGAGTGGCATAAAGCAAAGGGCAGACTTCCCTTCACTTGCCATAGCAGCCTGCAAACAAATTACAGCAGTGATGGCAACACAAGTGAATATATCTTCAGTGACTGCAAACTTGCTTGGACACTGGAGGCCACAATACCAGCACCCTTTGCTGAATCCTGTACTGACATGTCACTGGAAGTCAAATATGCACATCTCATCTCAGAAGAGTTTATAGACTGCTCTGTCTTTGAATTAAAAACCAGAATAACAAGGCAGCAAATCGGTCTTCTCTGTTTTCAGACCAACTAAGCTGGGTCATTTTCAGGAAATGCCCCATTACCTAAACCAATTACAACCCTTGCCACATCTTCGATGAATTTAGTTCGTGTTTTAATGTCTGCTGGGAAAACTTTACCCAGCACAGCTGCTATGTAAGACTGCTTCATAGCTGGGTGCTTCCACGGCATTTTTTATTCACCAGTTTATGGTCTTGCCCAAGCTGTACCAAGGTACCTGAGCACATACTGGCTTTAAGCAAGCAAATTGTCCCATTGCTTTTCTTCTCTCCACTCCCCATGGCTCGCCTGAAAGTTCAGTACTCATCTAAAGGCTTCAGTGAATTTTGTCTTCTTCTGTGCCCTGTAGTCAATGAGTACCAATTCACTTCAAGGACTAGCGTTAGCCAAAAAATTGTGCCTCAGATCCATACAGGCTATTTTTGGAACTGTATCGAGCTACTTCTGTTCAGCTGATGTGGCAGCACTGCTTATATTCCAGATTATACATGCAATTTTCTGAAGGTAAAATATTCTTTTCCAGAAGTTTTCATTAACAGTCTCTATTACCTACATAATTGGATGGCAGCATTTAGAAGTGATTAATTTAGACTTAACATGCATTTAGGGATTAAAAAATGCTGCCCTTACCAGTCTGTCTCAGGGGAGAAATGTGAAGGCAGAGCTGGAGTTGGTTTTCCTGTGTGATGAAGATGCACAGTATCATTCTCAACAGAACTGAGCATCTCTTGATGGTGGTCTGATACCAACTGTAATTAGGTGTTCAATCACACACAGAGTAAAATCAGCCAAACAAATGCGTGTCTGCTAAGGGAAATAGCCCGTGGAAAGATTATACATTTGCTGAACCAAAAGTAAAATGTATAATGAAAGCTCACAACGCTCCAGAGCCTAGCACTTGCCCAACAAACTGTCTATTTTCCTACACTGCAATTAATCAGAGTTATCCTTGTGATTCCCACTGCGCCACACTGTGCTGCCATGTCTGAAGGTCTGACCCAAAGCCCAGGGTCACCGTCAGGAGCCTTTCACTTACACCCGTTGATTTTAGATCAGATTTTTTTGAGATGAGAATGGCCCCTGAGGTGAAGGAGCAGCTTGTCAGCCCTCACACCTGCAAGTCCTAATTACAGCCAAGTTCAGCAGTGATGTTGAGATATCACAAAAAGCCCTGCTATGACCTCTTCTGCCCCAATGCCTTTTAGAAGCTAACAGCCAGCCCATGCGGAGGAAAGAGTCATTGTTTGCAACCAGCCACGTGTGATTTAACCGAACAAAGCAAAATAAAGGCATTGGACTTTGTTCTCCACTTCTGTATTCTGGACTGTAAGTTTTTGAAGCAGACTGTATGCTCCCAATATGCGAACTCATCTCTTGCCCTGTGTGTTCTCTTCACCCTGCCATCACGGAAGGAAAAATACAACATGCATTGTGCTCTCTCTGATAGCTGACCCAGCCTATAGTATAAAGTTTTAAGAGGAAATATCTAATTAATAATCCTGCTACCAAATCATTCCCATTTCCTTTCTGTACAGAGACCAAGGGCAACAGTTATATATGCACGTGAACTCTGCAGGATTTTGTAATGGTTGTTTCAGGGAAAGTGCAAGTAGCTTCCTTTTTGCTGTCAGCTGGTCTTTGCCATTCCTCACAATGGTCATCAAATTAGGGAAAATGACAGCACATCTGATGAATCGACCTGCCGTGCAACCTCATTGCCAGGATGAGCTGGTCTACTTCTGCTGTCCTCCTCTTGCCCCTGCCCAGTCCCCATCACTGGAGCTGAAGCATTCACAGGAGAAGCCACAGCCACTCAACAACGTACCAGAAAGGTACACCATGAATAAGAAAACTGGTTTGTTTTCAGTCAGATCACTGAGCCAACACATCCCATTACTGCACCACTGAAAAGTCTTTTTAAGATGAGAGGAGAGAGGTAGTGTTGTCAATGCTTTTGACAGCAGCCTGAAATTAGGGCCACTGAAGCCAGCTGTGAAACTACAGAGTGTTTTGATTGCTCTCTGCTGCTTGTGGAGGGGACCTGGACAAGGATAGCCTTAAAGCACAAAAAAGTCCATGTTTTTGGTAAGAATCAGACTGGTCTACCTATAGACAGACTTAAAAGATCCATGGAAATGAGGTGGGGAGACTACTAGGAAGGAGGAAAGACCCCAGGCTGAAGTCACATTGGAGAGTCAGCCTTCACTCACAGAGATCCTATACAACACCAGGCAAGTGATCTTCAGGCATTCACAAGTGGATGTGAATTGTTTGTCCAAAGCTTCCCAAGTGCCTGACACAAGGGTCTGGCCCAATCAACGGCTGCAAATCAAGCCAATGTTTCCAAAGGTCCGTGCTCAGTGAGGAGCTGATGAAGCTCTGGGGTAGGGTCAAGTGAGGTCTGGGGCAGGTAGGAGGCAGCCTTTTAGCCACAAATGAGACAAGATTTGGGTAGGGTAAAGCACACAGCTTGGTCTCCATGCAGAGCTGCTCTGAATGACCTCGGAGTAGTGCCCCTTTCTTGCAGCTGGTCTGAAAATAGAGGTTTTGTTCTCTTTTCCTGCCCATGGAGCCTGTTCAAAACCCCAGTGACCTGGATCCCTGGCAGTTATGGTCATGGTGCTGGGAAAGCCCACTTCCATTTCATGTAAGGCACCGCCACCACCAAGGTGGGATAAATACCAGCCCCTGCTGCATGGGGCTATAATGGATTAAGCATGGACACATTAAATGATCCCTAGCTATAATTAGCTCCCTCTGTGCTTATTAGGCCACAGCCTCATACCAATGATTTCTAATGACACATGCAGTGTCTAGGAGCAGGGTAATAACTATTTAAACAGTTGCTGATCCCCGAGCTGGTACATGACAATGTATTTTACAATTATTGAGAAACTTGAGTCATTTTTTAAAAGTGCTCTAGGCATTGACCTAGAGAAAAGCTTGGTCAAATGAGAACAGAGTAATTGTAACAGATAGATAATGTTCTCATTGTCAGACTGCTGCTCCAGTCTTAATTGTGCCCACTACTGCTCTTTCCCTACAGTATGACAAACAAATAATATTCAAAGTTAGCAAAACAAATCATGTTCTCCCAACACAAACCTATGGTGCAGGCACCCAAGGAGAGTCAAGATGGCCTTCCTAAAAATATTCTTATCTATGTGGTTCTCCATAACTGCACTAACAAGCCTACTGTTCAGAGTTGAAATCTGGATCATACACCTCATCACTGAGTAGGACCTATAAGATGTACTAGGGCTAGAAGGATGCACAAGGATGGGCAGCTGGGACCTCTTTGCAAGGACCATGCTGCAAGAACAGGGATTGAAGCCTACAGTTTCAAAATGCAAGATACCACGATTTTTTTTTTTTTTAAATAATCTCTTTTGATCTTGTTCTTCGAGCTAAGGGCAGTAATGAGATTTTTATTCAAGAAGAGTCTTTTGGTTCAAGAAGCAGGGATGATTGCAGCTCTTGAAAATCATGAAGCCCAAAAGCAAAGACTCAAAAGAAAGTAAGTTTGCAACTTCTGCCATCTCATTAGTAACTGGTCAGCATTAATTGTATATAATGTATTCACCAAAACCAAGCAGAAAGTATGACACAGTTCCTGAAAAGCAAATCATGCCAAAACTTCCTTTCTTACATGACGTGAAAATTGGACTTTGTTAGACATTTGTTTTTAATGCAGAAACAGCATGTCATAATATTTTTCACCTAACCTTGAAATGGCAACATGCCTTATTCAGTTTGGTGATCAGGTTTCGCTTCACAGGAACCAGAGAATAAATTTAATTTTCTCTTTTATAAACACATGGATGCTCATATACATGCTAATTTAAATGTGATCTGCTGCTATTTGAATACTACGGGGCTACCTCAGCACGCAGGACTGCTGTCAGAAAAGCATGATCTGTTCTCAGAAGGCAAGACAGCATAAGGGGCAGAGGGCAAAAGATATCTCCTGCAACCACCCAGGTCTAAAAGCTGATCCCTAAGCCGGTGGCTGATGTTTTATACTATTCTCTTAATTTACTGCCACACGGAGTGCCAGGGAGCGGGTATATGTGATTGCAAAGCCTTACTAAGACCTGTTTCACTGTAAGGAAGACATAAATACATTTCATTTGTAGTGATCTTTGCTCACAGCAATGAAAGGGAGAAGCAGAATTGCAGGTTTTCAGGTAAGCAATATTTCTCCATTTTCAGTTTGGAGGGTTCAAGGTTGCAGAGAAGAACAGATCAGCAGTACAAGTAAACTAAACTGGGGATGAATCAAACATTATATAAGATTTTGTCTAGCTTTATTTAAAATATATCAGTTAAAGATATAAATGTAGGTGACAGTGGTGTCACCAAGCAGCAGAAAAGAGATAAAATGTGTATATCCCTAGCTTTTGTCTGAACATTAATCTGAATTTGTTTAGAACAAGCCTCAGCTTTTACCAAATACATCTTATAGCAATGCTGCTATACCTGAGCTAATGTTTGTGTTTAAAAGTATTACTCTGTTAACTAAGTTATGGGGACACTGTTCAAATTTCTCCCAGCAGTGGTCCTGAATAACAAAATGATATCCATCTTTCCAACTGGTTAGGATGAGATCGTTCCTGTTGTGTTACAGCCTTAATGACTAGCTTTGTCAGAGAAAATCTGTATGTTCTATCAGTCTTTGGGATAATGCAGAAACTGCCATAGAGGCAATATGCTAAATGCTGCTAAATGAATCACGTCAAAAACTAATTCTATACAGAGGATTTCCAGGACAGCAATAAGGTAGAATGAAGACTTTTTAAAATTATTTTTTAAATGCAATGGCTTCATCACAGTTGTTCAGTGTAATACAGATTTAACATAAAGGCTGTCTTTCTGAGACAAAAGAGAGATATTTGGGCTTGATAGTACCCTGTCTTGCACTTTATTAAGTTGCTTAAAACTATTTTCTCAGATGGACTAGTTCAGGTTCTGTAGGAGTGGGTCTCAACTGAGACACTGGAGACCCACACTTTTGCCTCACTTGAGATATGTAAAGGCTAGACATCCAGCTCTGTCTCCTTGGGCTGCTTTTGTCATCAATGGAGACAAATATGTATACCAAAAGAGTAAATCATTTATCTTAGAAACTTCTCTTATGGGAAGATGTATTACGCCCTGGAGGAACCTAGATCTCTCTCTCGATGATAAAGGGGGGCTTAGGATGACTGGCTCCAGTTTAAATGTCTAACTTTTACAAGTCTGAAGTTAGATGAGATAATTTCATCCTTGGTTACCATTCCCTCAGGTTAAAACAGTACCAAGAGAGGTTATGTCCTGAACTCACTGTGGAGAGATCCAAATTGGCCATGGCAGATCAGAAACCATTTCAGAGACAAGTCTATCTAGTTGCAATTCACGTGAAATGGGAGGCAAGAGCAATGCCTTCAGTCAATATCTGTGCTTTCCACCTTTCTTCTGCTCCTTGAGAAAAACTTTGTAGTCATTAAAATCAGTTTTATGCCACTATACCACTAACAAGTTTGCTTTTTTTTATTATTATTATTATTTTTAATTTTCCCATGAAATGCACTCCTACCTGTTTGATAGTCTGATGGCTCCAAGAGAATGAGATCATATTTAGGGGACGAGCCATTACTGTCCAGTTATGGGAGAATCAGATCCTGAAATCTGTCTGAACCCAACATCTTTTGGTTTACATGAAACTAGAATACCATCTCTGATTTCATGAGTACAAAACACTGACTAGCTCACTTTAATGAAGATAAGACGTGGGTACAACTTTGCTTTCTGAAAGGCTATGGCTAATTCAAAGTTTTGTAAAATCTAAGCCCAAACTTTCTCTAGCTTCTTAAATGTCTTTTTTTTTCTACTCTTGCAGGTTTGGGGATAAGCAACATCTTCAGTTGTCATCTTCAGTGCAGGAGATTAAATAGAGCAAAGGTAAAATTAATCATTATCAAAATTTAAGGAAGGGTGGAGGGGGAGGAGAGTGAAATTGGAGCAGGGGGATCTATGTAAAAGTTGTGTGTGTTAACATATCCCTGTTCTTTCCCCCTACTATACCTTGTTTAACATATGACATTTGCTCCAATGATGGAAGATTTAATTGAATTCATTTGTCCTAACAATTCAGTTAAAATTAAACGTCTTATTTTTGTAAAGCTTTAAGAAGATTTCTGCAAACATGGCACCTGAAGGCACAGACAATTTTACTGCTCTGCCAGGCCACGCAGCCTCTTTGACAAGCTGCAAGGATGAAGATTTCTTACAGGTGAAATCGTACCTCTCTGTCCTTTACAGCCTAATCTTCCTGGTGTGCTTCCCAGGGAACATTATGGCCATTTTTATTTATTTTGTCAAGATGAGGCCCTGGAAAAGCAGCACCATCATTATGCTAAACCTGGCAATCACTGACCTACTGTATGTAGCTACGCTTCCTTTCTTTATACACTACTCTGCTAATGGAAATAACTGGATTTTTGGAGACTTCATGTGCAAGTTTATTCACTTTGGTTTCTACTTCAACATGTACAGTGGTATCATCTTCCTGAGCTGCTTCAGCATCTTCCGCTTTTTTGTAGTCGTCCACCCAATTAGATGCGTTTTTGTTCAAAAACGGAGATGGGCAGTGGTGACCTGCATAGTAGTATGGATGATTTCCCTGGTAGCCATCAGCCCCTTGGGCATCTTGATCGCCACGAAGCACATGGAGAACAGGACCATCTGCCCAGACCTGTCTTCTGCTGAGGACTTTTACACTACTCGATGGTATAACTGGCTGCTGACGATGTTTGGCTTCTTCTTGCCCCTGCTGACGGTGACTCTGTGCTACGTGCTCATTATTTACACCTTGGCTACTGGGCCCCACACGCAGACTTGCTATAAGCAGAAGGCTCGCAGACTCGCCATCGTCCTCTTGGTGGTCTTCTACGTGTGCTTCCTCCCCTTTCACATCTTTCGGGGGATTCGGATAGAGCTCCGAGTGCGAGCAGCCAGCTGCCACTTCAAGAACATGATCCTTTTCATGCTTATTCTAGCTAAACCTTTAGCAGCGTTAAATACATTTGGAAACTTACTGCTCTATGTGGTGACAGGAGACAACTTCCAGCAGGCGATCCTCTCACTCCTCAAGTTTTGGACACATAAGAACTTGAAATAGAAGAGATTAATTCCGTAAAAGGGCTATGGAGGTAAGGTACCAAAGCTGCCTGTAACCACGTCTTTGCTCTCACAACACACAACTTAACTTTGCTGATGCCAAAACAGAATTTATCTGCTCTGTGTTTTAGATTTACACATTTATTGTCATCAAAACCAACCAACCAATCAACCAACCAACCAACCAAACAAACAAACAAACAAAAAAAACACTTAAAATATAAAATAAAACTTTAAATAAAACACTAAAAAAAATCATGAAAAATTTGCTGGATTTATTTATTGAATTCTTGGTGTTTCTTTCAGAGAATCCTAAAATCATAGAAGGGCCAACAGTTTCAGCAAAGTATAAAAAAGAAAAAAAAAAAAAAAGTTGCTTATTAGTGGCAGATTCACATAGAGGATAGGTTTAATTTAATTTAATTTTAGTAACTCAGACATTAAGTATCCCATCTAAGGTAGGTGCCTGCCTTTGACTTTCATTACTAGGTTAAAGGTTTGAGTACGTGATCTTAGAGGTCTTTTCCAACCTAAATCATAGAATCATAGAATCATTAAGGTTGGACTGATTCGATTGTTCTACGACTTTTTTTCTAATCAAAGAAGAGAGGTAAGATGCTCCAGAGGGCAATTCATCACACCAGTCTTAGACCTGCAGGAGGGTTTGTCTCAAATCCCTGGAGACCTTGACAGCATAGGTGTCTATATATAAGCTAATCATCTTGGCCTCCATTTATAATTTTCCACTACAGAGGAGAGAAATGAGCAGTTTTAGAGTGTGATTCACCTAATTATTCTTGATGCCTGCATTTAGACAAGATGAATCATGACCTAGAGTGCCTGTTTCTCAACATTGGCCATAAAAGGTAAGTAATCAGGCACAGACCCAAATGTAGATGGGTTACTTTTATACAGTACAGAGTGGGATGTATTACTCCAGAGGTGTCTAAGAGGGGAGCTTACACAACAAGACCCTAATCAGTGCCTTCAGAGATCTCTTGAAGATTAATGGTACAATAATACAAGGCTGTTTAGATCAGGGTTTAGATTTGGTTAAATCAGACATTAGAAAGAAGTTCTTTACTCTGAGGGTGGTGAGGCCCTGGCACAGGTTGCCCAGAGAAGCTGTGGATGCCCCATCCCTGGAGGTGCTCAAGGCCAGGCTGGATGGGGCTTTGGGCAACCTGGTCTGGTGGGAGGTGTCCCTGCCCATGGCACGGGGGTTGGAACTGAATGGTCTTTAAGGTCCCTTCCAACACAAATCATTCTGTGATTCTATGATAAGTGGATGGATGCATAAAGGGCCCAAATCCATGGATGTCTGCCTGTTTCTTTACTCAGTGGATCTCTGCTTCATCACACAAGACCATTGGATCTGATGATCCTGAAGGTCTTTCTCAATCTAGATGATTCTATGATTCTAAGGAACAGTTTGGGTAATAACATACCTGATGAGCAAAATGGGCCATTTCACAGGAAAAAAAAAAAAAAAAGAGAGAGACTCATAGGAAAATACAAGTCTAATACTTGCAGACACCAGCTGAGGAACCCCAGACAACAGCAGTACAAAGCTGTTATCATCATAATATTTAGAGCCCAAAAGTCTGACAGCACAGTGATTCATCTATCAAGTTTTTTAACACCCATATTTCATGTTTCATTACTTTTGCTCTTCACTCCAAAATGTTCATTAATAAATGGCAACCCACACTGCTGCAAGGCTTTCATGAGACCCTTCTCGTCGTGCAGTCCTTCTATGTGTGGTCTTGTCTTTAAGCGACCACCGGACCATTGTTCCCATTACACTTGTGCCCAAGTGACTGGCAAATACTCTGTGACTCATCTGTGGCATGGGGAGCCCATTAATCTCCCCTCTCAGCACCAGCAGCATCAGCACCTGGGGGAGAACAGCAAGCAACAGAAACAGCATGGAAAAGAAAGTATATGAAAAACCATCCCTGGCATGCTAAGAGAGATGGGGAAAGGAAGAACAGTGTTCATCCAGGTTAGAGTAGGAAATGGGCTGTAAAGAAAGGGTTCTGTCAGGAAATGGAGGAGGAAGCTATTTTTCTGCAGAAAAATGTGGCTTTCATCTACCCCTAGCTATTAGTCAAGGCAAATTTTATAATGTCTAAAGGGTGCTGAAGCATGGCTGTGATCACTACCTGTTCTCAAACTGTGGATAAGAACCTTAGGAGAAGAGGGAAGCTCACCTAGTGCAGGCCTGAAGGGATGTTGCTTGTGGCAAACATCTGCTGAACATAGCATATTAGCTGTTTTTTTCAGTTTACCATATCCTATGGAAAAATAAATAAATAAATTATTTTGAGAAAGAACAAGATGATACGTTATGTTTTAAGCCTGTGTTTCATATAAATGTGTTTATATTAACTCAATTGCATCTTACCTAAAAATCTACATTGAGTTGTATGGTTTTTCTGAAGTTTGAGGTAGAAAAGGAACTGCCTCTGTTTTTGCACGACTGATAGGAGCAGTTTTTGCTTTTGACTTTAAATGAAGCTCTACATTAGTACTTTTCAGCTTTACCTGATATTTTCCAGAAAGAAAAAAAAATTATTCAGCACACTCATTTGTTCTTACATCCAGGCTATGCACTCTTTTAAAATGCAAAATGCCTGGAACATCTTCAGTACTAGCATCATTGCCTGGAATGATTTGGGCAGATATCATCCTGAGCTGGCAAGGCGATGAACCAAATCTTGTTTTCTGTACAGTCAGTGAAGAACAGATATATAAACTAATTTATTGCAAACGGTACTTTTACAATTTCAGTAGTAGTCACAAAAAAAAAAAAAAAAAAAAAAAAAAAAAAAAAGAGAGAGAGAGGGAGAGAGAGAGAAAAGGAGGAGATCTATACAAGAGTCCTGCCTGCTCCCTGCCCCAGCAGTCAGTTCTGGCCTTCGGCTTCTAGGAAGAAAAGGGAAAGACTAAAGCAATGTTACCAAGAAACTGCTAGCAGCTGACATGAATGTCAGGTCCAATAGCAGAACATAATCCCAATATTTTAAGATTTTCATCACCACAGATAGGGGGAACAGTTTAGCCATATTAATATTTTATTAATTTCTGATTTGACATCTATATGGATTTCATGTTCTTTTAGTTTTAATTTTTAACATTCTCATAATTTGTCAGAATTGCTACAATGAAAAGGCTTGAGATTTCTTCTAACAACCTCTAATACTTTATCAATGAGGGAGAAGAAGATTTAAGTTAACCAAATTCAAGAAATAAAAGACAGGCCTGTAAACTCAGTCTGCTAAGGACTGGGCACCAATCCTTAAATAAGTATCAGACTACAGTCATTTACTGCTTATGTTTGTGATGCTCTCACAAGTCTGGAGCATAACTACATTCACATAGTAAACCACAGAGGTATAGAGTCAATATATATATATATCTGTCCTCAGCAAAGGCCCAGATCCATACTTTCTAACCTGCTTCTTAAAATGTGCAGGAGAAAAGAAGGTACCACAAGGAAGACTTTTTTCTCAGCAAGTACAGAATTTCTATGTTGTCTGATTCCCAGCAATAATTAAAACAGAAGTGGTAGCTCATAATATGATTCCTTACGAAACCAGCAGCAATCACTCTTGTAAAGCAAATGGTAAGCCTATGGAATATCACTGTGTGTATACCACGTTGGCCAATTCATTCTGCTCTCATCTTTGGGCTGACCTTGGGGATGTTTGCAGGGGCCCTGCTCTCCTGGGGATTTCTCACCAGCCTGTCTAAGGCAAGAGATCCACCTCTGGAAGTGCAGGAGGTAGCATTTTAACCCCTTGGGCAGATCCACCGGTCCCATCTCCATTAAAAGGCCTAGGTACCAGAAAGCAGGAGCAGAGGAAGGAGGCTGTAGACTCAGGGAAACATCAGAGAGGGAAGCAGTGTTCTCCACCTGTCTCTACCAAGTCACTTTCCATTGGCAAGGAAAAACAGTGGGAAATCTTTTTACACGGGCATAGGAGAAACCCAGCTGGCACCAGCAGCATGACAGTGGCAGATGGTCAAGCCTGTTCCCCACAGCTGCCTATGAGCAATGTGGGATTCATGGAGTTAAACCACCATGCCAATGAAGGAGGGGACAAGGTGAGTCTCACCAGGTGTATGACATATGCACCTCATTTATCCCCTATCTCTAAGGAAATAGTAATATCTCTATTTTTGGGATACTTAAAGAGCCCAGCAGACAGTCCAGCCCTACCCAAGCAAGTAGCGTGGACTGAGTCCAGGCTCACATGCGTGCTGTGCATGGAGTGTCTGAGGGACAGTGAAATGGGGAAGGGAGAAAAACCTGTCTCCACTCTGCTGAGACTCTAATCTTCTCCAAATGAATATGACCACCTTCTCTTTTCCTTTTCTAATGTTATTTTCTCTCTTCTCTGGCAGTCCATGCTCTGGGATATCTCTGCAGACCCCACCAGCAGTGGGAGGTATGGCTCCACGTGCCCAGCACAGCTGTGAGGAGGAATGGCACTGCACACACAAGTGTCTGATTTGGGACAGCAGCCCACAAACCCACAAAGTAAGCTGATCATGTGGTTTATGTGTAACCACACAAGGATGGACATATAAAATGATCTTTGCTCTTGAAGCAGCAGTGGGAGAGAAGAGGCTTCTGCTAATTCATCAACTCTCTCTGTTCCCAAGGAGTAAACCTGAGCCTCAATTAAACATATCATTATTTAAGCACTGTAATTAAAAACTATGACTGTCAGTAACCTTTCTTTTGGTACATGTACAAATCCTATGCAAATAGCCATTAAGCATATCCCAACAGATCCCTCCGCAGATTTCCACTTCATGAAACCACCTACCCAAACATTAACCTCAGTGGCTCTTCATCGGTTTGCATATGCAAACCCTGAGGAACAGTGGCGAAGATGACTTAACTTAAAGACACATGCACTAGTCTGAGAGCCTGAAACAGGAGTTTGGGCATTAGCTGTGAGTTATGGTGAAGAGTTGAACCTGTTGTTTAAAACCTTCCTCAATTCCTGTGGCATCTTGGGTATCACAGGGATGGTGGCAACACCAAAATAAAGCATGGGGTTGTACAGTGGGAGGAAATGAAAGCATTAGGGAGGTCTGAATTTCACCTAGGTCTGCCAATGAAAGGGTAGTGAGCAACCATGGATCTTTGCAGCCTTAGTTCTCACTCCTGACTACCACCACCACCACTGAAGGTTTAGCTCCTGCAGCTCTTCACCTGTGTCTGGGGTGTGATTTCTAGCAAGCATGTATGCAGAAACCCAGGGCTGATTTATGCCACTGGGGGTCATCTCTGGGGAGGGAACGATGCCACAGTGTGGCTTGGCCAAGTCATCTACCAGCAGAAAAGCGAGGATCAGTCTGGCCAGGAGCACAGCATTAAGCTGAGCTGGTGTGACTGACTCACGGGTAAATCGGTGCCGGGTGAGCTCGAATGCTTTCTGGTCCTAGAGCTGACCGACCCTCCTGTCTACCAGCAGAGAGTCACTTTATCTCCCCTTAATTATTTCCCCTGCCACATTTTATCCGCTTAGAGTTATAAGCTCTTTGGGGCAGATGTCTTAGAGAGCATTTGCACAGCAGGATCAGAATTCC
Organism: Netta rufina; assembly: GCF_964035555.1. NCBI lineage: Eukaryota > Metazoa > Chordata > Aves > Anseriformes > Anatidae > Netta > Netta rufina. Next base: position 54,748,143 of record NC_140123.1, on the reverse strand, counting down.
AAATGGGCCCTCCTGGCATTATGAAAATTCAATCAAGGGCTTATGCCATAAAAATGTAAACGATGTAGCTACTTATCATTTGTGCGTATAGAGACACATAAACACACAGGCAGATACAGATACACAGGGAAGGAGCACCTGATGCAAAAATAAAATTCTTTTAAAATAATAGTCCTATGTTATGTTTAAGCTCCTTCCTTTGGATATGAATACACATTTCACTTGTTCCTTCCCTCTCCTGTACAAAACTAGAATGACACTGGGGACAGAGGTTACCTGAACAGGAATTACCTTTCAGAACAAAAACCAATTACTACAAAATAATTGTAGCAATGGGCAAAATCTTCTGAAGCAGTTTTCAAAACAATATGGTGATGTACTGGGTTAAACAAACATTAACGGCTCCCAGATATAATTTTCTGTCATGTACAAATTAATGAGGTTTTACTACTGATTCTAAGACCAAACTCTAACTATTCTGTCTTGTTTACATTTAATATTGGTAGCACCTGGCCATTTAGCTTCTTTTTTGTGCCATGGAAACAGGCAGTATTTGCCCATGTGATAAATGATAATGTTCTGTACTAAAATGGATTTGGCTCTGTATCCAGGGGGAGGTCATTCAAGTGTGGGGTATTTGCTTGTGTAAATTTTGATGTAAATTTTGCTGTTGAGATGTTGATATTTCAAGACAATTGTGTGGCTCATTTCTGCACTGCAAAATAGAGTGTGTCTCACTGTCCAAGCAGTTTAGGTTTACTCATGTACTTAGAATACAAAGAGCATCCTTATCTGACCTGTTTCAAATGCACATCTTACATTACATCACCCTCTCAGGGTGACTATATATATTTTTGCTTTCTGTAAAGGAGCTATTTCTTTCTCCTTTGAAGAAAATGGAAGTGTCCCTATGACATCCCTTTTTGTTCTAATTTAAGTTTTCCTTTTTTTCTTAGCAGTCATCCTAGGTAAAATTCCATCAACTGACTTCAGATAAGATGCAGGCATAGTTTGAGGCAGCTGTCATGGGTGTTTTTACAGTCAGCAGGAAGATGTGGCAGCTTGGGGAGTCCAATCCATCCCTCCTACAGTGGACCCGATGAAATGTGCCTCCAAAATGCCTGCACAGGCAGTTAGTGGCGTCCATGTTTTTAACTTCAGTGCCCAGGCTTTGGCACAATGGACCTGGTCCACCGTGTCTGTGGAAATACAGGTGCAGGTTCTGATGTTATGACAATTTTTAAAGTATAACATGAATTTTTACAATGCCTTTTGGGTAATCAGTATCTTCAGGTAAACTAGTTTAGGAGGTGTATATTATATCAGTTTGCCTTGCTAAAGGAGAGGCTGCAGTTATGTGGAAAAGAATATAAAACATCCTATGTGCATTCTCTCTGTTTCTATGGATAAAAGAGTATATAAAGGAATATGTGGAATTGTGAAGAAATTAAAAAAAATATAATAATTTTAAAAAGGTATACAAATATTTAAAGACAACAGCCAGCTCAAACATTTGGTTCATGGAAGTCAGGGCACCCCAGGCTCTGCCCTTAAGCCCAGTCTTCCCATCAGGCAGCGTCCCAACCTCCCTACACACACCTGAGGGAGAATACACCCAATTTAAGAGGTTTATTCTTTGTGCTAGCTATTCATCTGTGTGAATGGACCCTACTGTGTGGGAGAAGACTGCAGGGCAAGATAAGGTAGGAAGGCAAGGTGTTGACTACTGTGCAGATTTGTGCTTAGATTTGGGTTTGGGCTTTGGAAAGTAGTGGGAAGTGAATAGAAAATGATGGCAGGAAAAAAAAAAAAGTATTAAAAAGAGGCTGTGAGTTGCAAGAAAAAGCAAAAGCTAAGAGAGAATTTGAGCTTTCAAGATTAAGAAATGGTATAAAAAGTGACGAGCAAAACACAACAAACTGTGAGGGAGTCATCATGAGGGAAGAAGTACCCCAGTGTAAACACAGGTGCAGGTAGACACACACAGGGTTAAGAGCCTGAGAAGCTGTTCAGAATGGTTGCTTGTTATATCCAAGTCCTAATTGTGCACATTTGAAGTATCACTGCTCTGCACCTCTGCAAACTCCCTGACTTTGCCAGAGAGCTTTTCTGAATGGTCCTAAGAGGAGTTTGTCAGAAAAGGACTTTTCATTAGACCCCTTTAATTTGCCATAGCACTGAGATGGGACATGCTCTGACTGACACCCTAGATGGGGTATAAAACATATTAAGGAAATTCAGAGGTATAATTTATGGGAAATTCCTTCCTGTAATGTAACTAAACTATTAAATTTCTTCATGAGACTTCTGAAGCACATAATTGTTGGCAGCAAAATCGAGGGGCTGCCAAGTGCCTGAGAAATATAGGTGCCGGGGAGATTAAAATGAGTGGCAGCCTGCAGGGTGACAGCTGCTGGAGAGATATCTTCACCACCTGTGGAACCTGCTCCCGAACTGACAAACGTTAATGCTCATTCCGAATACTTGGTAATCTCTGAGCTACACGTCTAGTTAAAAACTGACACAGCTGAAAATTTGTCTCAGTTGCACCCAAGCAACACCCACATCAGAGGATGCAATACAAAAATAGCTCCCATTTACACAAAGGTAGGGCAACATAATGGCTGAGACAAACACTGTAGGAACACAGAGGAGAGAGCTGCAGAGGCACGTATGTGTCTTATTCCTCATGTTATACAGCTTTCGCTGTGTTGTGTTGGTCCAGCTGTTTTTGCACTGTCTATCCAATATTAACAATATAGACCTTGTGCTCATCCCAGACTCATCGTTCAGCCTCATGAGACCACGTGCACTTCAGCCTGAGTGCCTCTTGCAAACAGCATAGCTCACCGTCCAGGCATGAGGACAGCATCATCCTGATATTCCCAGCTGCTGTGACACCCAAGAGCCAGCCCCCCATTGCATCTCCACCTCTCCAGAATTCACATAGGGGACCTCTTCCTTTTCCCTGGAGCGCCTCATTTTCTGGTTTACTTTTACGGTTCTCTTCCATACCCATGTGATCCCCTTAACTTCTATTTTAAGATGAAGATTTGCTTATTATTCAGCTCTCATTTCTGAGGCAGCACTCATTTGTCACAAAGTATGGATCTCTATAAACATTACCACATAGCTCTCACCCTGACTTGTCTGGCAGAGGGTTTTCTGGCGCAGACTAACCACACCGGGGCTGGCAAGGGCCACCACTGCCAGCTCTTGCCTTGCCACTTAGGCAGCACATCTGAGCAAAAGTACTGATTCAGTGCAAAGGTCAGTGGAAAAAGGACCTGAGCAGTGACAAATACCAAACCAGGACAAGCCAGCTCATGCAAACATCGTTCGTCCCTTTAAACAGCTTGACCAGGTCTTGCTCCTCACACATGCTTTGCAGTCATCAGCAGTACCCATTATTGGATGTGTTTCTCAGACTTGTGAAAGCCAAAAGCACCCCTTGGAGAGGGAGAAAGTATTTATGTTGTTCTAGGTGGAAAAATGTTTTGTTAAATCTGGCTATAACTGTCATAGAAAAGTTAAAGTACCTATCTTCTATCTCATCCTATTATTTGAATAAGCACCCGTGTCTGCACCCAAAACTGCACATCAGTTGCATAGATTTGTCACCAAGAGAGAAATGAATCCTATCTTTAAAATCACGTTGCATGTGCTGCCTTGGAAAACCAAATGTTAAGTTCAGTTAGCTCCTGGTTTAATTGCTTAATTTCAAAAAAATAAAAATAAAAAATTCCTCTGAAGTGTTCCTAGACAAGCTTTTGGAAGAGTGCTGCTTGGCTGAAAGGTCCTGATGCCCACCAGCAGAAGATGCAGTTGGCAGCAGAGCTGGTGCCCATGCACGCAGTGTCTCTCCCACACAAAGCCAAAGCACCATGGCCAGACTGGGCTGCTTGCTGCTGCAGGGACACAAAAAAGTTCTTCTTTCAAGAACAAACTGAATCTGGGGGTTGACTCAAAGGGTCACAACAAACACACGAGGACAAACTAATATTCAGTTTGTTGGTATGGACTCAAACATTTAGGCAAGTATGAGTGAGCAGAGCAATACTGCCCAAACAAGAAAAGCTGTTGTATAAACAAAGTCCACAACTAATCTGAAATAAATATGGAAAGCAGTTGATATTTAAGCCTGTTTTATTTCCACTGTCAGTGAGATTTATTTAAATGCTTTACAGGATTGGGATTTAGGTAAGTACCTCCATATATAATACATAGGTAAGAATTTTAATGTGGAATTTTTTCAGGTAGTAATGCTTTTCAGATTGATAATTCTGATAAATACTATTAAATAATGACAAAACAATAAAGACAGTACATTTATTGAATGTTCTTTTCTCCTTTTTCTTTTTTTCTTTTTTCTTTTTTTTCTCAGATCAACCCCAACAGAATCTAAGAACTGTTAGGGCTTAGTGAGCCTGAACACTTAATAGTCCAAAGGAAAAAGGATGCCAAATTCATGTCTGCATGCTCAAACCAGGAGTGGGTATCTAAGGACTCTTGAAGAAGTAGTATTTATCTATTATTGTAGTTAATTTTAATTTTACATAGTATTTCAGTGTTTTGCAAACCTACTAAATGGAGTCCCATTCACTGCATGCACTTTTTTTGAGGAGTTGGGAATCTCAGGTGGCAGCTGCAGATTTTCTTCCTCCAGACATCAGCCTTCCTTTGGGCTAAAATGTGAGCAGTGTCTCTCTCTGCAGTGGCTAGAGGGGACACAAACACACATACACACACCATCAGAACCCCCCTGACTCCAGGAGCCAGGGCTGAGAAGCCACCAACCAACTTTGGCTTCCCACCATCCGCAGGCTCTTCCAGGGCTAGCGCAAACATTGCTGGTGGAGATGTGCAAATCCTCAGAGACAAGAAGCACAACAGTTCTCAGTGGTGCATTTCTTGCAGTCTATGACATTCATTAACAGACAGAGAGAGTCAGTGAATGCACATGTACCCTGCAAAATGTGCAAATTGAACTTTACAGACCTGAACACTCTTGGGTTGCATAGGGTGCAAATACCTGAGCTGCATCCTGTGCACCCCAAAGGTATGGAGGTCTGCAAAGTTGATCTTGCACATACAAGCTCTAGGTGGGCACTTTTTTTTGCATGTTATGTAGTGTACAATGTGTGTGTTTATATCAAAACCTTATTTAAATCAATAAGATCAATTCTAGAACCCTTTCAACAGCAAGCATGAACCAAAGCACAGCAGAGAAAAACACAGATCTGCACTGTCCCACACTGTGTGCCAGGAGCCCTGAGCCTGCTGCTCAGTGCAAGAGCTGTGGATATTTGTATTCCAAGGGGATGTTCAACTGCAGATTGGACTCTGAAAGTTGTGAATAACCTTCACCTCTCAGCTCTTCGGGACCGTGCAAATTATTTAGCTGGCATCTCACCCAGGTCTTTAGCTCAAGGTGCAGCCCTTGTCTGAAAGGCGGGAAATATCCTCAAGGAATTACTGAAATAATTAAGAAGCAACCAGTGAAATATCCCAGCTTCAGCCCCTTCTGCCAGACTGCTCCTCGTGGTCATCCCCATCCTCTCCCTGTGCTCTTCCTTGTCGTTTCTTTCTTTGAACACTTTGAACATTTATTTAGCACAAACACTGAAGAATTGGAGCATAACTACATGAGCAGGAACACCACCATTTTTCTGGTCAATAATTCAGTTCCTTGGATTGTCAGGATAAACTGCGCGGCCTTGGAGAGTATTCATCCACTTGGGAATTGGATTACAGCCTCATAAAGCAGCACAGCACTCCTATTATCGCCCGAATAAAGCTGCCATCATGCTGGAACAAATAGGTGGAAGTAGGCAGCCACCGAGTAGCCGTGGCTGAAGCGAGAAATAATAAACTGACATACAGTCCTTAAGAAATTCTTCACAAGGAGGCAGATTTAGTGCCCTGAAAGCTTACGCACACAAAAACACACACTCATCTTTTTTTATCGCTGCCTTATCTAAAGCACTGGGCGCTCTGTAAAGGCAGGATCCAGGTGCAGTGCCCTCTGGATGGCTGGTGATTACAGCGCGTACACAACATTATCCTCTGTCACAAGAGGATGCCCAAGAAGTTTCTCAGCACTCACAAGCCAGAAAAGAAGCTGGTTTTGTTGTAGCTGCCCACGGTTGTACCTGGCTCAGTGTAAAACCCTGTCTGACTAAAAACAGCTCACTGCAGGTTTCTGCTGCTCCCAAGCCTATATCTCCAGCATCTAAGAGCCTGGGAAGGGGCAGGCTTCCCTCACAAGGACTAGCCTGGCCCATGGACAGGCACCAAGAGGGAGAATGTCTGCTCTTGCCTCTCTTCTTCCCTCTCTTTGCCCCTGGCTCCTACTACTTGCCTTGTGCCACTGAGCATAGGACCCTCTGCCAGCAACTTCCCTGCACATAACTGCAGCAAGCAAACTGAGGAGAAGTCTCAGCTTCTGCAGTTTTCTGCTGTTGTAGTCAATTGCAGCAGCTCAGCCAGGATCTGGATAAGAGCTGAGCCTGCACAAGCTGGTAGGGAGCACAGAGACAGGAGGGGAAGGAGGGAAATGTCTGAAGCCTCCTCCCATCAGCATTAAAAAGCAATGAGGATGCATGAAATTGGGCTATCTGCCTGTGGAGCAGGATGGGAGGGAGCCTGAATGGTCCCTGGGCAAAGAATGGGCATATCTGAAGCACACAAATAGGTGCTGTCACTCCTGCAAATGTGTTGTTGGGATCAGTACCAGACAGGGATAGCCACCCGAGATGCCCACACTTCATACAAGTATTTAATTCAGGTTGCAAAACACGGGTACAGGAGTGAGGACACTGAGAAACCCCTGAAGTTCAACCTGTTTGGCTTAACAGAGCAGAGGCTATGTTGGGTTAGTCCCATTTTAGGGGTAGTTTCCTGAAGAAATCACCGCTAATAGACATTTCTTTAATCCAGAAAACAAATGCATAGCAAGCACAGCCTCTGGGCAGGAAACAGAGTCAAAGTAATCGAGATTCAGAAAGAGACGCGGCCGACTCCCCAGTACTGGGAGGGCTTAAAGCAAGGCGGGATGTCTTTGTACAGGCTATGCAACAGCTTGCTAAGTTAAAGGTTTGATGCAGCAATCTCTTGGTACAATTTTATGGACTGTAATGCACAGTCCCTCCTTGCCTTTAAAATCCTGGGAGGACCAAAATTGGCAACAAAATGTGGGTTGTGTTGTTGCATTGGTGTTTCCCCTGCGTTACACTGGGTTCCTACAAGTCAGCCACACTTGGGCCGCTGTACACATGTTCTGCAGCAGGGTGAGGGAATTAAATGCTCTTTAAGCTGCTAAAGCTAAGGAGCTGCCTTAAGGGGCTGCCTGGAGAGCCATGTGTGCTGGTGCTGTGATGTGTAACACAGGCACAGTGGGGGCCAGAGCTGGCTGCCCTGATCTCGGTGGGCATTGCATGCCCCAGGCTAGCACCCTGCTCCTCCCTCTTCCCCACATCCCTGCCCCTTGTTGGTTTTTCTGCCCTCACCTTTTTGGCTTTCAGCTACAAAATAGATCACTGCCTATAGTCTGGACTGTCCGGTTGGCATATGTGAGGTTGAAACCTATTCTTTCTGATGTTAAAGAGATATTTTAGATGTTTGAGCAAGCAAGCGAGGTTAGCAGGACAGAAGGACATGACTGTCACATGCTGTAAGGTGTAAGTGGTATCCTGATACAAGTCATTGGCTGCCTGTCCCCAGATCCCAGAGGGGACACAGGAGAGAAACAGCAGCCCTGGGGAGCAGCCGACAGACCCCAATGGGGTGATCCATTCAACACACAGCTTCTTTATCCCTATGGCAAATGGGGTCCACAGCAGGCACTCCCCGAAACAAGAGTCCACATGGATTTTGTTATATTATTCCAGACCTCTAATCACACTTCTCTAGGCTCATCATCACCCTATATCAGCAGCAGAGCACCAATGTGCCCTGCAAATGCAGGGGAGCACACCCGCCTGCTCAGCAGCCCCAGGACTTGACCTCAAAACACCCAGTCACAGGCAGCATCAGCAAAGCAGGACCCAGTGCAGCTCCCTGCTGGAGCAACTGGCCCTATCAGCTTGCACTGCAAATTCTGGGGATGGCACCGATGCTGTACTGAGCATAAATGCAAGGAGTGCAATTAAAGAGCTAATTCAGGAGCAATGACAGAGCCTGATCGGGATATATTTCATTTTCCCCAAGGACAGCTACTGATATAACCACAATTATTACTCACTCTCTTTTCCCGGGTGAACTGTTCTTTCAGAGCCTGTGAGGTGGTGGTTGCTTTCTTGAGCGCTGAATTCACTCCACTCCCACTCATGTCAGCAGCCTGACTTGCAGCTGATTCGAAGTCTTTTAGCCAAAATTGCCTTTTTTTTCACCTCGCAAGTGCTCTCGCTAGGGAGCCTTCCTGAAAAGCACAGCAAGAACGAGATTGCTCAGGTCTACACAAATTGGGGGAAAATGGACTAGGAGCAACAAGGCAGCTGCTCCCAGTCGAGTATCGCAGTGGGGACCTGCCTGCCCTGAGACCTGGCTTTCTTGACTCCTCGAGATAATGGGATCTTCAAAAGCCTCTTCCTGGAACTGAAATAATAATTTTGCAGTCATCAGCCTCAGAGTGTGGTCTCTGTTTTTTACGCATGTTTCATTAAAAGACAGATACAGATGAACAATGTAATTTTACAAGGAGCTGATAAAATACCCAAAGACAAAGATTTAATTTAAATAAAAGTCCCTAGTTCTGGCACAAAGTTAGTATTCCTCTGTGCTACCAGAACAGTGCTATGAAGTTATCACTTCTGTATCTCCATAAGCCACGTCTGTATGGCTCAGTGATGAGCCCAGGCTATTGTTTTCTTTTTTAATCTCACTGGTGGTGTGTACTTGACCCTCACCTACTCAGAGATGGTCCTGGAGAAGGGCACAGAACCAAGGGTCAGCACTGGATCCTCTGGGATCTGATCTTCTTACCGGGATTCCCTTAGCCTGGTGTGCCTAGCTGCTTCCCCAGTGGCTCAGCAGCAGCCACATCGAGGAGCCAGAGGATGAGGGGAATGTAAGAGGACTGGAAACAGCTTCTGCTTTCCCATTTTAATCTGTGATTGCAAAGCTGTCAGGCTCTAAGCCCAACGTAGGCGGCCTGGCTCCCACCTTTAACAAGAGGAGGCGAGGAATGCCTTCCTAACCCGCCCCGCATCTCTGTGACTGCGGGCGCTGCGCTGCAAATCAGATGGTAACAGAGATTCATGCTGATGTCCTGAATACTGCCTGGTGATATCTGGGATCAGGGGCTGGACCACAGAAAGCTGAAGGGATCAAGAGGCTATCCAGGTGTAGTTACCCCTTCCTGCTGTCATTGCAAAGACTCACCTTCTGCTGCAGCACAACAAACGTGCTCCTTCAGGCTCCGTGGTGCAGCCTGGGGAGCAGCCTTTGCAAAATTCAGCACGGCTCAGAGGAGCTTTAAGTGTTTCTGTGCCCCTCTGCCACCAGCGGCTGCCTCCCAGCTGGGGCATGGGGCCTGGCTGGCTGTTAATGTGGGTACAGCGATTAGAGGCTGAGAGCTCTTCAGGGCCAGCTTCCAGCCACCATGTGCAGTGGGGGCACAGCTAGAGCTGCCTTCCTGGCTCTTGTGGTGAAAAAAAAAAAAAAAAAAAAAAAAAAAAAGGCATTTTAAAAAAAGGCATTTTCCATTGAAAACACCTGATTACATTTTATAATCCTTATTTCCATCAAGGCAACAGCCCTTGTTTGGGGTACCACAGCAGTACAGCCCCAGAGCCTGAGCATCTCTGGGTGAAGCCCCAGGAGCGTGGCAGGGGAGCAGCGCAGGATGGGCAGGGACCTCGGGGTCCCCTCCCTGCAGGCAGCAGCATCCCCTCCATGCGGGTGTGCTTAGAAGATATCTCTTGAGCTAACTTGTTTCTGGCATATTATCTTCCCCTGTAATGACATGCCTGTTTATCAAAAACATAAACTGTTTTCTAAATCCTTCCAAGCTCACTGCAAACAGTTTCACCTGATGTTTCAGCTCTTCACCCACCAGCTGCATGCGATTTTTTCCCAGCTTCTAGCCAGCTCCCCCAGAGGATATAAGGGCTTGTTTTTTTTTTCTTTCTTTTTTTTTTTTTTTCCCATTTAAGCAAGCTTTTGCTAAGAAGAGGTATCTGAAGCATGCATATACTGTTCTTTAATCCCTTACCTCCCACACTTCCCTCTTTTCTTAAACCAAGCTGTTAATAAGAATGCAGATTACTGTAGCCAGAATTTATAGCAAGAATTTGCAGTAGCCAAATATAAATTTAAAGAAAAAAATGGTAGCAGCATGATCAAACCACTGCTCTGCTCATAAACATTTCTACAGTATATATTTTCCACAGATTACCTATCACAGGTTGTAGCCAAAGATACACCTTTAAATGAGTAGAGCTGTTTTGAAAGATTTCCTTTGTTGCAGGCATCAGAGACAGCATTTCATATCTCAGTGTCTTTAAATCTATTCTAACTGAGGGGTCCCAATGTGATTATCAAATGTAAAAGGCAAAAAAAGTGTGAATTGCCCCACAAGTCACACTGAAACCGGAGAACGCAAGTTCATCTGTGTATAGCTGCAGTTTGGGGAGGAACTGAGCAACTGTGCATCCCCCTGAAATGGCAAGCACGACATGGAGAAGCAGAAGAAGGACCTTTTCTTCTCCCACGCTTGCTCATGACCCTTCTTGCTCCTGACACCTCTCTTGAGCACAGCCCTCCCTCATCCTCACAGGCACCACACTCCCCAAAGGCAATGCAGTCAGGAAGAAAAGTTTGGTCCACGTTTGGAAAATGTGCTCTAATTGCCTTTGCCTGGCTGGGGTGTCCAGCACATTTCTGGCAGCTGGGAAATTGGTGGTTTCCCCTATGAAGATGATGTTGCTGTCATAATTTCAGCAGACCAAGAAGCTGGGAAAGAGTTATGTGTCGAGGTGGGGAGAGCCTTGTTTGTGCACACTGTGCAGGCACCAAGCTTTGCAGACAGTGTGAGGCCATGTCAGATTTAGGGGATGGAGCTGGTAATAGGACAAGCCTTTACTTATCTATGTGTGACATAAGTACTCAGCTACCTTTTCTCCCTGTGACAAAGCTGCCTCCCAGCTGCAGGTTTTTAGCAGTTGCTGCACGGCTCAGACAAAAGGGTGTGTCTGTGTCTTCTCTTGTATGAAGCTGTACTGAAGGCTTGTGTGCATTTTTCATAGAATCACAGAATGGTTTGGGTTGGAAGGGACCTTAAAGATCACCCAGTTCCAGCCCCCTGCCATGGCCAGGGACACTTCCCAGCAGCCCAGACTGCCCAAAGCCCCATCCAGCCTGGCCTTGAGCACCTCCAGGGATGGGGCACACACAGCTTCTCTGGGCAGCCTGTGCCTGTGCATCACCACCATCACAGTGAAGAATTTATTCCTAATATCTAATCTAAATCTACCCTCTTTTAGTTTTCTAAAACTTTTTTTTTTTTCCCTTGCAAATATTTTGTGGTTTGGACCCAGTGTAAAAACTTACAACTAGAAACACTTTAAAGGCATAGTTGAGCCTAAGTGCATTTGTCTCGGTTGAGTGCAATGCCACTTCTTCAGAAAGCAGTAACCCATCACCGAAAAGGCTACTCCATTAGTAGCACTTACGTTACTTGTGCATATGTAACACAAAATTGCCAGCGAGTAAAACGGCCATTACAACTCTCAATTAAATTGACATATGCACATTATGCAGCTCTCACATCACCTCCGTACCCTCCTTTGCCGCTCACTCCAAATCTCAGCAGCACAGAGCTTCTCCCAGCAGCTTTCCCTGCAAGAGATGATGAGGAAGGACACCCCAATACTCCCCAGCAGCAACAGTGCATTTGTGTGGCATTTAGCATGTGTGTCTGCTCAGACTGGGAGAGTCGTGGCCAATGGAAGTGACATTAAATGAAAGTAAAAGCTTATTAGCCATGTTTCTGAGTTTTATATTGTTACATTCTCACACTTCATAGCGAAAAAAGCACAGGACGTGACAGCGCATTCATTATTTAAAGACCCACTTCAGTGAGAGGATGACAAAGCCTGTAAAGGCATGGAAGATAAAGCAGGTTACATTATTTTAGTTCACTGCCGGGAGCACAGATCACAATATTTAGACAGCCCATGACAGGAAAAATCAATAGCCTGCCAATGGCTTTTCTGATGCACCTTCCAGCCTCTCTGAATGGGGGAGAGGGGAGATGGGTCTTAGCAGGGACGTCCTCAGACAGCACGTGTGGGTGGAAGGGTGAGTCTCTAGAGAGCAGAAGAGGGTGTCCAACAAGAGAAAAACAGCTCTGCTGAGGGTCTTGAGACCACAAGCACTTTTCAGCTTTTCTGCTCTTTCAACTTGCTCTAAGGAAATGTGAACTGCTGAAACGCAGCATCCCTGGTATGTTGTAGGCAAATTGTTTTTGCTGCTTGTCAGAGAAATGTCTGGCAGCTGAAGGCGTCTGGCTGCACTCTCTCGTTCCTTATCAAACTCTTTTAGGAGGCTCTGACCCAGACTCCTCAATAACTGCTGCTCTTTGTGCCTGTTGATAGGATATAACTCCAGAAACTCCAGGACAGAACGGACACCTTTGCCCTCAAACGCCGTCCTCAGCAGAACAGGCAGCCACTGGTTGTGATGAACAGCCCCATGTGGTGCTCCCAGGCACAGGTCAGACACCTACGACCTCCTTTCTCCCAGATCCTGCCTGGGGGCTGCTTGAGGGCTGGCAAAATCCAGAGGCAGAGCCTGAAAAGCTGCACAGGCAAAGCCAGTGTGGTGGGAACTGCATCTGACTGTGTCCTGCTGGAAGGAAGCCCCAGCTGGCAGAGCTGTGGCCTACCTTTACCAAACTGCACCTACCCTTCTTATGTTTGATGGTGGTGGCAATTCCTGTTCACACTATAAATTCGGGCAGCAGCCAGGGCTTTTTAGAACAAATTTCAATGCACTCCCACAGTGTAACTGCTGCAGACCCAGCAAGTGAAATCACCCCCAAAATGACATTTTGCTATAGCATGCTGGAGAGCTTGTAAGACCTTGTGCGTGAGGCACATTCAAGATCTGGCCACAGAGAAAGATCTATGAGCAACAACGGGTGGATAACTACTGTGCAAATGAAAACTGTAATAGCCTGTTTCTATGCCTTGAGCGTCCTAAACTACCTCTCAGACAAAATGCTTTCATCAGACAAAGAGTACATCAAGCCCCAAGCCCTGAGTTTGAAGCTTGGATAAGTAGCAGTGTTCCTGGGAAGGGAGAGCATCTTCTCTCTCACCTTGTCATGAATCATCAGCAGAAAACACCACGGTGTTCATTTGCTGTCAGTTATTCCAGCAGCGGGCTAACAAACTGAACAGCTAAGGCAGGCATCATCACACGCTGGGCTCAGGCGCTTGGTAAGGTCTTTCTAGCTCTTGGGAGACATCTATTCAGCAATGGTATTGTCTGTGTACATTTGTGCTGGGCAACATACTGACCACTTAATGACAAAAAAGGCAGGACATCATACGTTTTAGCTTGATGCTCTCTTGCTGTCCCCTGCAGGGTCCTCTTCCAAAGGGCATTCATGTCCTCAGACTTCTGCTCCCTAAAAACATGATGTTTATTATTTCTTAAGACAAGCCGTATCAATTATAGTAGCTAAAAAATTCCACTTGCCATAGTTTTCCTGGAAACCTCCTTGGTATTCATTACCTGCTTGGCAGATTGCATGAATTTGAATGCTGCTTTACAGAATAGAGCTTAAAACCAGTGTGATATATCTAGTCAGTTGGAGGACAGGGCATGGGGCCTCATTTCCAGTTTCATTGAAAGGAAATATTAAATGCTCTGTTTTATTACAGCAGTTCTGATCATAGCCATGGTATGTAAAATAACAGCTTCTGTATTAACGCATATATAGGTTCAGGAGGTCCAAAACCTAACGTGGCTTTAACTTTTAACAAAACAGAAACTGAAGGAAGCTATGCAGATTTAAAAAATGTACATCCTACTTTAATGTCCTCTCCTGATCCCCACAACCTTCTCTGTTTCCCACATTTAAGCTCCTACAAATCCTAAAATTTTTCTCCCTACATAGTCCTCCTGCCAAGGACCCTGTCAGCAGTTATTGAACCTCCAAGCAGGAGGTTCAGTGACGTTGTATTGGACATCACTGGCCAAGACCAGCTCTTGACCTTTCTCAGTGTCACCAATGGACTTGTGTCTTCCTTCAAAATCATTACTTAGCTGGTGGCTTAGGTTCAACCACCAGCAGGTTTCATAGCTACACTCTCATTTGTGTTTTCTATGCCTCAGCAGGGACCCCAGAGATGGGGACTACAGCAGATGTTTCCATGTAGTAAATCAGCACCAAGGGTATAGTTTGCAAACAAGACAAATTGATCCAGATCTTAATGTTTGGTAGGGGAAGGGGAATCAAGCCTCTTCATATTTAAGCTAATCCTCATGGAAAAGAATGGTAATGATTTTCCTGACACTTCTGAGGTCTGTCTCACGTTAGATTAACCCAGCCACAGGTCTGGATCTCGTATTTGCTAGTGCAAGGATGTTAGTTCATCCATGGAGATGGAGTGAGATCTCCAAAACAATGCTGAAGAGCAAGAGCCACATAACAAACACTCACCTTGAAACAGCAGCTCACGTGTGAGAAGGTATGTCTCTTTTTGCTGTATAATTAACTTCAACTTGAAATCAAATGAAGACAAAAAGTAAGATCTTTGTTGGAAAAAGAATATAAGGTTAGAACAAACAAACAAATAAACAAGAAACAACCAACCAAAACAACAACAACAAGAGCAAAACACCCTTTCCATATGGATAAGAATTGAAGAGGGCAATCCAAACAAATCCATAGGCCTCAGCCAACCACTCTCCATACAAAACACAGGTATCCAAAATTCTTTGTTGAGATGAACATCTAAGAGCCACCATCACGCAGAGCTCAGCCAGCAACATATCTGTTCAGTCACCTAACCTGATCAGCAAAACGCAACAGTGCACTGTCCACCAGCATCTCTAATGTGAGCCAGGTAGGTCCACTGGCAGGTTGTGTCCCTGCTGGTAAGAACGTGGGCAAAAACCTGCTCTCTGGCAGGGTTTGTCTAAAAGGGAAGGTGTTTCTTGTATAAGTTTTCCCATAAACTTCTACCAGTATGGCTACTATGACAAATGCAGCCTGTTGGCCTTCTCTATACTGGGTTAATTTGCCTCCCATGTGAGATATTGTGGCCATGCTGCCCTGAGCTACCTCATCTGCTGTAACCATTCCCAAGCGGGTGATGTCCCATGCACAACATCCCACCAGCCCACTGCGTGGCCCTGGGGATGTCAGTGTTTGAGAGTCTCCTCTGTCTACACAGCTGCAAAGCATTATCATTACCCAAACAGAAAAGATGAACTGGGAGTTTGCCAAAGACTTAAACAATTAATAAGCTAAATTTCTTTCCCTCCTCACTGAGATCCCAGTGTTGTCAGAAGGGCATTAAGGATTTCTCTTTGTTTATTGGAATTAATTTACTTCTTCCCCCAAATGACAACTGCAGCTCGTTTAAAGTAGTCAGTCTCACACTAATTTCTTTGTTCAATGAGTGCCATTCAGCTCCCCACAGAAGTTACCAAATTAAAAATTGTCAACTTCTGTAATGGCCTGACCTTTTCAAGCTGAAGAAGTTCAAAGTCTGGCCCACTGGGTCCGAAAGGAAAGCAGCCAAGAGCTGCTGCCTGCACTGGAGCATCAATGTGAATGCTCCAACAGGTAAATAGTCACTCAGAGAGCTTGGGAAAACATCTCACAAGTTGAGCAAGTAGAAAATGTGCCACGTGCAGAGAAAATTAAAAAGGAAATACTGTTTTGGTGATATACCCTAGGGAACAGACAGAGCTTGTGTATCTATCTAATCTAACTTAATTGTTAGGAGTTTATATATTTCCATACTTTGAATTAAGAAAATAAAAGGGGGGGGGGGGGGGGGAAGTGGGGGAGATAACCAAAAATCCAAGCTTGCTTGTTCAGAAACTTTTAACCTTCTCTTACCTCCTTTTCCTTTTTAATTAGAGCACTTATTTGCTAATCATCTGTATTAACTTTAGGTTTCGGTAGCACTCAGAGCCATTGCCCTGTGCTCAATACAAGCGTACACTTGGAGCCTGGCAGTGCTTCTGCTTGCTCTGATCTTACTGCAAGAAGCTGCTGAAGGAGATGACCCCAATAAAACCCCCTCCTTCTGTGGTATCAAATCAGGCATGTGAGCACCCACAGTGGGAGTGTGGGGCAGCCTGAACCAGGCCTTCCCATGGATGTCGCCCACCTCATGACCATGCAATCACTGGCTCCAGTCTGAGGGGCCCCATGGGGCTTGGAGCAGGCAGACAAGGGAGAACAAACCTCTCTGAAGCAGCCCCCTGCTAGAGGAAATCCTGCACCATGCAAAACTACAACCTTTTGCTCTGGTCCTGTTCAACCTGATGTATGTGAGCCACCCTGCTCAGAGCCAGGGCCAGGCCACACACCTGTGATTCTGCTCAGGGGTGGCATTAAGGATGGTTTACTGCACAGATGAAATAAATTAATGCAGGGAAAGGAGGGGACTACTAAAAGTAGTGTATTAGGATGCAGACTGTGGGCTGTTTGCTGTCGCTTGATCTAACGTGGGTTTGTTGGAAGGGTTTGGGATTTTGTTCTGTTTGTTTGTAGTCCTCGGAAGTGCTGCGTAGGACTCCTGTGACTCCCACAGACAGATGACTTCTGATGTAAACTTACTGACACATTACAGTGTGTAATTTGCTAATGATCTTCCCACTAATGATGCAGATTAAAAATGACAGCTGACAAATCCTTGCCCAGAGGAAAGGTTGCAGGGAGCAGGGCACTGGGAGCAAATCTGAGGGAGGAATCCCGCCTCCTATATGGCTGATAATACATACAGCTCCTTGGGATTTATCCCACATCTTTGCTGAGAAGTGAGAAAGGCAGGTCACTCTTGCGATTTATATGTTCCTCATAAGTTTCTCAGGGACTACAGATTTTCTTCTGGCCTCCTGGCATGGTAGTTACCCTGAGTTTAAATGGTAATTGCTCCATGGGTTGCTCTCTGCATTGACAAAGAGCAGCTGTGGTGTCATGGCTTTGGCTGGGATAGTTAGTTTTCTTCATAGAGGCTTATAAGATGCTGTGGTTTGGACTTTTGGTGATAGCACTCTGATGGTTTTTGTTGCAGAGCAGTGCTTGCACAGAGCCAAGGACTCTTCTGCTTCCACACTGCCCTGCCAGTGTGGGGGCCAGGGGTGCACCAGGAGCTGGGAGGGGACACAGCCAGGACAGCTGGCCCAGGCTGGCCAGAGGGATGTCCCATACCTTGTGGTGTCATGCTCATCAATAAAACCAAGGTAAAAAAGGAGGAAGGAGGGAGCATTGAGGGTGATGGCATTTGACTTCCTAAGAAACTGTTAAGCATGATGAGCCCTGCTTTCCTGGAAGTGGCTGAGCACCTGCCTGCCCATGGGAAGCAGGGAATGGATTCCCTGTTTGGCTTTGCTCACACACATGGCTTTTGCTTTACCTGTTAAACTGGCTTTATCTCAGCCCATGAGTTCTCGCACTTTTACCTTTCCAATTCTCTCCCCCATCCACCTGGGGAGAGTGAGTGAGCAGATGTGTGATACTGAGCTGCCTGCCGGGGCTAAACCACAACATGCAGTCTCTTGGATTTTATTATTTTTTTTATCAAACATTAAGCCATTTTACTAATATCTAAGAGGCAAAGTTGAAAGCTACAGGGCCATGCACACTAATTACACTGTTTCTGATAACAGTGGGGATCTTTGGAGATTTAAGTATTTGAACAAAGGCTTTGGTTTTTATTTTTTTATTTTTTATTCTTTGCCAGAAAAGGGAGGGCATTGAGAAGGGAGAATCAGCATGAGCTTACTGACTAATTACAGCCTAGAGAACACCAGTCCTAGTCCCTAAAACTACTCTATTTTGATTACTGCACTTCAAGACTGTATCTTGGGCTCTACAGACCTCTCTGAATACATTTTTTCCAGTGGAATTAGGAAGTCGATAATTGATGTCACCAGGCCTTCAGCAATTCCTGCTGCCTACCCAGACTTTTTACTCCACATGGCTGAAAGCACAGTCGGGTCAGCTTTTTCTAACTGCGAATGCATTCTTCACAGAGAGTCTGAATTTGTCTCCTGCACATCTGGCCTGGTATCTAGCTCCTTGCTGACTTCTGTTGCTGGAACTTCCTTCCCAAAACTGTGTCCAGACCCTTTCAAATCCTTCCTCTGAACCTCTTTCTGTGTTATATACTGTAAAGTCAAACTATTAGTTGGGTATCTTGCTAGGAAAGTCCATTGTAATTTCATGCATGGATCTTTATGATGAATGACCCATGGCCTAGACAAGTCTTTAGCGTACAGGTAAGGGCATGGAAAAATATACCTGCAACACACCTTTCCTCCCATCAGTGAAGTTGCATGGGTATAATGTTGACTAGTGTGGTCTCAGGAAGTTTTCTTTTAGTTCACAGTTTCTGAATGACACTTTGTGGTGTACTTCAAAAACGAACAAGGGACTCCCTTGCTTGGTAGTGCACACAGTACTCCTGACGTTAGGTTTGTCCATGCTGCATCCCTTACCCACTGTACATCCCTTTAGAGGGGAGAGAAGGTACTCTGGGTTTCAGGTATCATAGAACCACAGCATGGTTTGGGTTGGAAGGGACCTTAAAGATCACCCAGTTCCAACCCCCTGCCATGGGCAGGGACACCTCCCACCAGAGCAGGCTGCCCAAAGCCCCATCCAGCCTGGCCTTGAGAACCTCCAGGGATGGGGCACCCACAGCTTCTCTGGGCAACCTGTGCCAGGGCCTCACCACCCTCAGAGTAAAGAATTTCCTCCTAATATCTAATCTAAACCTATGTTCTTTTAGTTTAAACCCTTGTCCTATCACTACACTCCCTGACAAAGAGTCCATCTCCTGCTTTCTTGTAGGTTTCCTTTAGGTACTATTAATGAACTGTCTTGAACTAACTCTCCACTGAGAACTGAAGTCAAATGTATCATTGTAGACCTTAAAACAAATGCCAGCTTGAGGTTTCTTCCCTGAGCTTTTGGTAAGAGCCAAACACTAGATGTGCCAGTGCACTGAATGTGTGAGGTGACCAGACTCCCAAATTCCCACATGTCAGAAGTACTTCTTCACCTCCTCCAACCCACTCCAGAGTCACCCCATGCCTGTGGGCAGGCAGATTTTCCTGCCTGCTTTAACAGACAGTATATCATTATTCACTATTTATTTACAGCCTTGGCATGGAATGCATCTCCTCATACTGCTGTATTATTTATAGGCTAAGGCAAACACTGGGATATTGACATGAGGCTACGAGACGTTTTTAAATTCAGAAGCAGCTCATAAATAAGGAGTTAAGTCTTATATTTTAAGAAGAAATGCTAAGGTTCTTGTCTTTAAGCTTTATTGGGAAAAGCTGAAGAAAATAGTCTCCACAATACTGCCAAAATCTATTAACCTGATTCTTCCCCAGCTCACCTCTGCTGTAAGCCAGGCTGATCCCAGGGCCATCCTGCCAGCAGAGGGGAACCAGGTCACTGCTGCCTCTGTGGTGAAAAAAACAGAGCAAGAGGTATAATTTCACCCAGTGAGTCTCCCTTTACCTTCTATAACAGCTCCTATCTCTGGTCACCTCTTACTCCTCTTGATTTCCTAACACTCCCCAGCAACTCACCTTGAGGAGAAAGATGTCCATGTAACTTTCAGCTGCTATTTTCTCCTCCTAATCCTGGGCTATTTGGGGAACTTGTTTGTTAATCTGTCTTTTGTTCATGATAAAGACTAGCTTGCTTCCAAGAAGTCAGGAATCAGAATAATTGACCTCAAATTGTCATTGGTATCCTTGGGCACCAGCCCTGGCTCATCTGCACTCTCCTGGAGAAGATAACCTCAAACACAGGCTGAGCTTTTAAAAGGTGCATTGTAAAATCCTACTTTCCATGGCTTCTAGAATGCATGCCTCTTCCCTTGTTTCTCCCTATTGCACACATCCAGAGAAGTAAACAAGCCTGAATTCTTGCATACTATTGAAATATAAGCATTAAATCATTGTAATTATACCCTTTTGGAAGCTGCTAGGGTGGAAAGTTTGATTGTTGAGTTTCCAAATCCTAGCCCTATTCGTGAGATTTTTGCAGAACTAAAAGCACTCACCTTTCTTCTTGACAATCCTAGAATCACAGAATGGTTTGGGTTGGAAGGGACCTTAAAGATCACCTGGTTCCACCCCCCCCCCCCCACCATGGGCAGGGATGCTACCCACTAGATCAAGTCACCCAGGGCCATATCCAACGTCCACACATAGCTCAGTCTTGCTTCCTACTGAGCGTAAATAACAATGTGGCTATCAGTGCCTTTTTGCTATAATTCCTATGTGTGGTTGTATCAAATTAAATCAGAAGAGGAAGTTTATAGCACTTCACATTTTTCCATATATGGTTTCATGCTGTTATACAGTGTTCATCACATTCTCCGTACCTTATTTGCTGTGAGATATCTGAAATTCTTTGTCTTATCTGATCCATGATTTAAGATTCTGACCTTTTCAGCTTTCTGTAATTTGACTGCCAGCTCACTCAATATGCCTTTGTTTATAGCCTTACAGCAGAGAGACCAAGCGAAGATGTGAGCTGCTGGTGTGCTAGAAAGATACAAAATTCTATTTGCCAAAATTTGTGTGCAGAAGAAGGAAACGGAGATGTAATTCGAAAAGTTTTAAAAGAATCTGAGAATACAGATGAGAAAGGGGATTAAACACACTGCCACTATGACACTCTGCTAAAAGAATGAACCAAAAAGCAATACCTTTCTGTTTATGGCAACCTGTGTGAAAAGCAATTTCAACACTAATAAAAACTGATTTTTCACCTCCATGGCGAGAGGAGCAGAATGGCAGCATACATCTTAACACTTTCATCAAAATGGTTGGGAAGGTAAATGAAGCCTTTATATCTGCTTCTGGGATGCTATGTTGGCTTGCCTCAAGTTCTGCTCCCCTGCTGCCTCGTCAGCTCGCAGAATGAGCTCTGGGGACACTAATCTCTGCTGGAGAATAGCTGCTAAATTATTCAGAGTACCAAAGACAAGGGCTGAGTGTGAATTACAGAAGGCCCTGATGGCACGGCGTGACAGTGATAGAATGACAGATGAAATTCAGCTTAGGTAAATTTAAAGTGAGACATATGGGGAAAAATAATCCTAACTTATCATTCGCAGTTGAGTGTGCTACTCGGAAATGAGATCTTGCACTTATAATATGTAGTCTTATGGAAATGTAGATTTGTGCTTATATCTGGTCAGGAAAAAAAGTCTAAACTAAATTCTAGGAAATATTATAGAAAAAAAGAAAAAGCCTATAAAAAAACATGCAGAGCGTCCTTATGTCACCATAAGAATCTCTGGTGCACTTGTATCTTGAATGCTGTGGACTGGTCCGGTCCCCCTATCTCCAAATGAAGATGAGGCAGATCAAGAAATGCTGCAGTCAAGCTCGACCAGGATAATGGAAAACGCGGATGTTTACAGAACAGCCTTATGTTCTTCTGCCTATTGCAGACACAAAGGAGAGGGGTTATGGTAGAGGACCATGAAATCAGAAGTTGCATGAAGATGAGCAGGGACTTGTCGTTCAGTGTGTCTTTGAAGGTAAGATTTAGGTGTGCTGAAATGAAACCAGAAGGTGGCAGGCTCAAAACAAACAAAAAGAGGTAGTTTTCCATTGTGCCAATGAAAATGTCATCACAGGTAAGCTAAAATAGTCTTTGCTAAAGGTACTAAAAGTTTGCTTGAGTTCAAAAAGCTTTCCTGCTCTTACAAGAAGCTACTTGGGCCACTACCAGAGTGAGTAGCTCTAGCTGCCCCTAGTTCGGCTATTCCCTGAACTATTCTTAATTTAAATCTTTGGGGTTTTATTTGTAGTATGTTGTTGACAGGGGGACATAAGCTAATGCTGATTTCTCAGTTACACCAAAGAGAACACCATAAGCTTGAATAAAAGCTTTTTCCCAGGGTTCATCCAGTGGACAAGGCATCAAAGCAGATAATTAAAGCCTTCAGATACAATCCATCTGCTTTATATTTCTTCAGGCTACCTTCATTTGTAGTAAACAACAACAACAACAACTACAAAGGCAGATTAGTATATCCTGGTTTGGATAGCTGCTTCAGGAGATGAATCACCTTCTACCACTGCCTACGTTTCCCAAGCCTGAGACCATTATGACTCAACAAGAGTGCATGTTTTGCCCAGGAGTACCACAAACGCATATTTCCTACATATTCATTCCTCCAGATACTTAGTCAATTTTGTGATTTATTTAACTTGTTTTAAATGTGACATAAACAATATTGACTGACAAATTCTGCTCAAAGTTTATAAATAAAGATGCTTCTTTAAAACAAAATCTGGCAAAGACAAGCCTGGCTTAGGCCCAACAGAAGAAG
Organism: Netta rufina; assembly: GCF_964035555.1. NCBI lineage: Eukaryota > Metazoa > Chordata > Aves > Anseriformes > Anatidae > Netta > Netta rufina. The sequence continues at coordinate 54,725,578 of NC_140123.1, read as the reverse complement.
TTTACATTCAGCTCGTGATCTGCTGAGCTAGCTGCCCAGTTGATCCAAATAGAAGATGAAACATCCTATGACTGTTTATCTAAATCACTGATAAACTGTAGCTCATTTATTTGCCATTTAATTCTCATAAACATACAGGTGAGAAAACCTATGTTTGTGCAATTTTTGCATCTAGTGCTGAGCCTATGTCCTGAAGTCTTGGTCACCTCGTGATTCACTGCAACTGGGATGATCATATATCCTCTTTAACCCAGTGTTTCTCATTTTCTTTGCTTGGAAATCAAGGTGCCTGGTGGGGCAAGAGTATCCTTATGGATCCCCAGCATTGAGCGGGAACCCAGAAGATGAGAAGAGCTCCCAGTTCAGGGCTAGTAGTCGTGGGAACTAAGTGCTTGTGTGAGCATATCCGAAGTCAAAGGGACTTGAAAAGCAAAGGAGAGAAAGCAGGGACAGCTGTGAGATGGCTAAGGTCCGGAGAGGCTAACTTGAGATAGTGGCTTGCTACATGGTTCATAAAAGCAGCTTTACGGAGAGGAAGAAAATGACTGTAAGAAGCATTGGTACCTAAGAAGACATTGGTGCAAATCGTACAGCATCCCCAAGATTAGTGGGGCACTGAGGAAGGGATTCAGTATTTCTTATTTATCTTCATCTCTGACATTAGTACTATGTTAGAAACGTTCTGCACAACTATTTGCTACCATCAGCAAGCATTTAAGAAGAGTAGAGAAAAAATATAAAGTTCACGAGGCTTCAGCATCTGAATGGACACCATCAAGGTAGCAAAAGATGTCTGAGCTTTTGGCAATACTCCTGCAGGTGATGAAAAGCTCCTGCTCTAGCAGTTTGTGCTGGATGGGTTACCATTTGTCTGTATCTGATCCTTACAAAAAAACTTCCCCCAAACCAAAAGCAGGTTCATGGCTGGGCTCTGTCTGACTGGCAATCCAAAGCATTGTGTCCAGCATGTAGGAATCAATGCAAACAGTATGCAAATGGCCAGCGGTGACATTTTGACAGAAGCATGGTGTGTGTGTGTGTGTGTGTGTGTGTGTGCACGCATGTGGGCATGCAGAAACAAGTGTCCACACACATGTTAACCTTCAGTCACTCATGAAAAGTAGCTCTACTGCTCCCCAGGACCGTAACTGGACCTGTGCAGCATTAAAGTCTTCCAAAACATTCCTACTTTCTTGGCAATGTTCATTTCCATGTGATTTCTTTCCTGAAACCCTGTCTTGACTGTGACATCATGCACCTGCAGACCAGTCAGTTTGTATTGCCAATTATACTGATGACATGGTTTCATTTTGGTCTGTTGCTGATGGATTTCACCTAGGGTTGTTTTGTTTATCCTGCTTAATATCCAGCCATTTATTAGCATGCATATTCCTGCATCCTGTTAGTCAGAAACACTTAAACTTCTACAGCTGAGATATTGTCATTACTGCTTATCACAAGCATCACTGGTCACAGGTTTACAGTCTTACAGCTGAAGCAGCAATCCTGACACTAAACTCCCCATAGACAAAAGGACAAACATTGCTTGGTCTCCACATGTTTGGTAATGCAAGGCTGCTTGTTTGTCGCTTGAATGCCACATCACAGAATTGAAATCCCAAACGGACTGCTGGGTGACCTTGCCTGCTTTTGGCAGAGCACAGGTTGTTTCATATGAGCCCATCAGATCCTGCCTGAAGAGGCTGGGCCTGAGTGTATTTTACACAGTATAAAGATTTCTGGGTAAGACAGAAATCCACCAAAAATCTCCTGTCAATTATTTCCTTGAACTTTGCATAGATAAGCAGATTTTTCAGGGCATCTTCACATCCACACTTTCACAGTGGATATCTCTTTGGCTCTCTGATGGTTCCTCCCCAAGAATCTTCTATTTCTTCTATTCCTCCCCAAGAATCTTCTATTTCTCAGCTACCTCGCTAATTCCAGTGGTTTTGATCACCATCTTTGCACAGATGGTCCCCAGGTCTCTCCATCCCTAATGTTCCCCCTCTGGTCTTTGTGAATTTTAAATATCTCTAGACCTACTCACTTGGAAGCCTTACTTCTATTTCCAGTGCAGTCTTTCCAAAAGTGAATTCCTGCCCCCTTGTCCTTTGGTATGGCTGAGGCTCTACCTCCTCTAAAGTACCTTTGGTTTTTCGTTTGTTTTTCCTCTTGTTTGCAAACAGTGAGGTGCAGGAGCCATTTCTGGGATGAGAGTCTTCTTACCCCATGATAAGTGTCTAAAGCAGGCCAGATCCTCGTACCCTGAAGGTCCACTTGCCTCCATTGGCAATAAGGGGATTCCCAAAAGCAGTGCAAGGAGGCTGATTTTTAGTGATGTGAGGGGACCCTGTATGTTTCACCATGAAGTGGGCAGCTGCTTACCCAGTGGACAAAATCCTTTAGCAGTCCTCTTGCCAAAGCAGGACAGGCCTTATTTATTCTCCCCATTATGCGTTTTTAGCACCCTGTACTTTCATATAACAGTAAGATTTATAACAGTCATTTACTTACCTCCATACTGCCTAATCTCACTTGCTCTTATTCGTAATTTTAGGGGCATACTCACAAATTTCTACACGAATGTTGAAAGGTGTCACACCTTGTATAACCTCTGTAGCTAAAATAGAATTTAACGTGAATTAAATCTTAAAAATCAAAGCCTTTCTCCAGAGGTATCTAATACAGTCCAGCAATGCCAATTCCCACTCTTGCTTATAACTGTGCCATAACTGCACATTACAGTACAAATTTCTGATGTATTTCTTGAAATGTAACCATGTATGTGGAAAAAATTTATCTGTCTTCTGGTGGCAAAATCCATTTCTACTTTGCTATATAGTAATATTTATCAGCAATGCAGACATTTATTTCATTTACCATCTTTCCGCCCCTGCTTCATAGCTGCTTTCACTGGAGTGCAGGACCCAGTAAAGTAATAACATTCATTTTGCTCTTCCATCACTCACACTGTCCTGCAGTGTGTTTGATTTTGTGCTCACTACTGGTGATGATGATGGACTCTCACCTTGCAGATTGTCTCAAGTGATGGCCCCCAAAAGTACAAACACTGTGGGAGCAATTTGGATTCCTAAATACAAGTCCCTAGGAGGGAGGGACTGTTTGTTTGGAGACCTGCAGGTATTCAAGACATCCGTACAGGGCTTGCAGATATGACACAGCATCTATGCCGAGACCTATGTCCTTCTGGAGCAGGGGTTGGAGGCCAGGGAGGCAACTTCAGGACATCATAAACAGCACTGAATGATTCTGTTTAGCAGCCTGAGTTGTTCCCTGATAGTATCAACTCCCTCTGCCATCTGGTCTTCACTGTCAGGGTCCACTTCTCATGCCCACTCAGCCATCAGCTTCTGGGGGACTGGTTTCAAACAATAGTATGAGTTTCTAGAGGCTGACAGGCTGCCTCCCAGGAACCAAGTTTAATTCACATCAGCCACCAGGCAAGCAGTGGGATACTGCCACTATTGCAATTTACAGAAAACTGGAGATTAGAAAGTTCTCCTACTTTTTTATGTCCCCAAAATGTTACACACTAAAACAGTGACATGAAAATTGAAATTTGCAGTGGGGATTTCATTAATAGCACTGAAAGGGGTACAAAAGGCGATCAAACACAGTCCTGTTGCAAGGCGTATGTATAGTTTTACCTTGTTCTTTATGATATTTAATTTGGTCTTAAGTTTTTTTCAGAGACTCCAGATGCATATCCATACACATATACAAAACTTCTAGAGATGACTAGAAGTATTGACAAATTCAGTATTGAAGTGAATGGCTCTAAAAAAAAGTGCAAAATTGGGTAGGATGAAATGAGGATAAATTCCAGAGAGGTACTGTTTACTGCAGACTCAAACAGCCTTCCTTCACAATGGTGGTTTTTAAACAGTAGCTGTGAACAATTAGAAAATTATTAGGAAGAATTTAGAAAATAAAATGAACTCGAACCTTTGAGAACTTCCTTTCTTCTGCTACCCTAAACAACTGCTGTTTTTGTTGTATCCCAAGAGTAATTTCTCAAGCAGAGTTTTGTTTGTTTGTTTGTTTTTGTTTGTTTGTTTGTTTGTTTGTTTTAGTGTTTTTTTTGTTTGTTTGTTTGTTTTTTTGTTTTTTAACCATTAATACAGCCTTACACAACATTTAGTACTGGTCAGTTGACTTTGCTGAAAAAATGTCCTTTTTTTTCATGTGACCTGCCCAGTCAAGGTCACTCCATCCTAATTTGCCATGGTATGGTCTTCTCTTTCAACCAGACTCGCATCCAGGGATGTGGTGTATTTGCTTCATGTTGGGAATCAAGAACTGTGAAGAAGTTTTGATCTGATAAAATAGTCATGGAACAAACAGGGACCCAAAATACTCTGAAAGAGGAGACCTTACAGGGGGCCTGAGTTACTTTGTAAAAGAGATTTCCATGTATCCTCCTTATTCACATCTATCCATGCTCCCCCATGTTCCCATCCCTGTCCTAGTTCATTGTATATGAACTATCTGTATATACTATCTGTATATACTATCTCATATACATGAGATAGTGTGGCTGAAAATGCAATTGGCTCCTCGTATGGTCCACGAACCCAGAGGAGATGTAAGGATATATATACGAAGCCAATGGTGAAAAAACAAGACTACAGCTTCTCATTCTTCCCCATGGTAGCTCCTTAGATTACCCTGACAGTTGGGACCGGTCCTCTGTGCAGTTTCTGTAGAAATGAAGTCCATCAAATTCACCAGCACTTTTTCAGTTATTTGCGTGCTTAAGTCTTAATTCAATCCAAGTATGGAAATTCTGACACTGGGGTCACTTGAATTAGTGCTAGTGACTATGCAAGTCTCAAGCCTCCTGACTTAATGCAATCTGAGTTGAAGCCTGCTAAAGTCAATTGCAATCATAAGATTTCTGATTGGGCCCCAACATAATTAAAGAGTAAGTTGTGCCAACATGCTTTTCCTCTATGTACATTTTATTACGAAACATAATTATGGTCATAGTGGATCTGCACTAATGCTTGAAACCAGCCCAACAGAAGCATTTTTAGTCACTTTTATGGTTATGTAGATAAGATGGAACCTTTAGTGTTTCAAAAATGCAATCAATGTTTATTTGTTGCTCATAAGTTATTCATGGACCCAACAATATTCAACAAAATTTCTTCATTTTCAACAGATTTCTTAATGAGTATCAATTTACAGAAAACCACCAACAAATAAATATATGAAAACAATTGCTTTTGACACCACAATGGTTAAACACATTAAATAATTCATTAAATTGTGCTTTACATCAATGAAAACCCCTAGGTCTACAAACTATCCTTTAAATAGGAATAAAAGTAGATATGGTTAGTCACAATACAATCTCTTAGTAGCAGAGTTCACACACATTATTGCACATAAACAGAAGGAAAATCCCTAAAGAATAAAATAATTTACAGTCTATTAATTTACCCTTTCATCTCAAATATGGCAACTGATGGGAACTCCTGATTTATTCATTTTCTCACTTCAAAGATTTATTTGAAATCACAGAGCTTGTGATATGGCCAAGAAAAACAAACAAAACAAAACAAAAAATGAAGGATATTGTAGGAATCTATTTCTCTCCACAAAATAATTGAGAAAGTATTACAAGAACCAAACTACAGGAAGTGTTTCAATGCAAGCTGGGTACCTTTTCTGAGTATGCTTTTGCCATGGGTAAGGCAGACACAGCAATCTACTCTATCAGAATGATTTTATTGTGGTTATTCATCTCAGGACCTCTTACAGGGTAATCTCCACCAACCTGGAAAACAGATATTCTCTATCCCATACCAAAAAATAAAATATAAAAAAATAAAAAATTTCATGTGTGTCAGAGGAACAGCAATGGAGGAGAAAAGTGCCAGTGAGATAACGAGTTTTATAGCATCAGTGCTCAGTACTGGTACAGGACTGGATGTGGGAAACAAGAACCCACCAGTGCCGAATGAAACGTGTTAACAGGAAGGCCAACTTGAGAAAGGTCCCCAACAACACACACTCACTCACAGTTACTGGTACTTGAGCCTCTTGAAAATGTGTAGGAAACAAGACCCTCCTCGTAGAGGATGTCCACTCTGAAACACTTTCAGACTGAAGGGTGATGTGACTCGCCACATGGTTTTGTTGAGTAGATACACTGAAGTTAGGAATTTGGCTGTGGATCTGACTTCCTTCAGTTTTTCACTCTCTACTTCTGTTTTGAGTGAACTACAGATAAATACCACATACTGGGTAGAAGCCCTAGCAAGGCTATTCCAACCTCATTGTTAACACAACTGCAGTGAGTAATACCAAACACGAGAAACCATCTTTTTTTCCCTTTCCCCATGGTGAAAAAGCTTTTTATTGTTAGCACTGATGACTGGGGAAGAGAGGACAAATTTTCCTTCTCTAATAAAGTACGGCCCATAGGCAATAGGCCAAGTTCTTGGACTAGACATCAAATTACCAGGAACCAGTTTTAACAGCACAGCATGTTTCTCTGTCTGCTCCAAGCCTACAGCAAATTATAACTGGAAAAGGCAGCCAGTGCTGAAGATGCGATGGGAGAGATTAGTACGTACATCTCCATTACAAAAGAATGAGATTTGTTTCAGCATCGCAGTAGCAGAAGCCAAATTGCCTTGTTTAAGCAACAAAATAATGCCAGGAAGATGGACAGAAATCCTATAGCATCGCTGCTCATGAAGGTTTCAAAAGGAACACACTGCTCTCTGATCTTAAACAAGACACTGTAATTACAGGGAAGCCTGTGCTGTCAGAGCAATGAAGACCTGGAATAACAGAGATGTGAACCTTTATTCTGCTTTTAGGCTGCTTTTGCTTTACAATATTTTGGGTGCTGTGCCCAAGAGGAAAAAGCTGCAAGCTTGTGTCTTAGAAGAAGTCAGCCCAAAAGTATTTTAAAACTGCTTGATTTTTGATGTGCAGAGAATTTCTGCTAAGGACAGCAGCAGTGTTAGTGAAGGGAGTTTGCTGAATCTACTGCTGTAGCTGGGGCGGGAGCTGCTGGAGCCGTGGGCTTTGGTGATGGCAAGATCCCAGATGCTTGCTGCCTGTTCCTGCACAACCAGTGCAATTGTGATACACAGGCTCCAGGAGAAAGAAAAAAAAAAGAAAATAGAAATTAAAAAAAATAATAATAAAATAAAAAAAAAAAAACATACAACAAAAAACTTCAATTTTAAATAAATCCCAAGCATTAAGGCAAATCCTGTTAACATAGATGCTACAGCACATTAGCAGCTCTTCAGGACCCTAATCTTGTCTCCTGGGAAATGACTGACTAAAAGGTTAGGCATCACATTAAGGTATTGCCAAACTATTAAAGCTAATGCAAACCGCCCAAAGACTGCTTTGATTTTCGTCATTAGGTTTTGTTTTGTGTCATGCAGAAGGAATAGTCTGGAGAACTGTTGGTGTGCTTAGAGAGCTGAAACTGATACTAACAGCAACTGGTGAGGCTGCAGGGAACAATTTCTGCTCTCTCTCTCTCTCTTCTCTCCTGAAAAAATAATGCAGTGTTTTCAAAATGAAAAAAGAGGACCCTGTTGCTGTGAGCAGTGTGGAGAGGTGGCCTGTAGGGGAAAGAGGCAGGGACATGAGAAAAGGGACTCTCTTGGGTGCTTAGGGATGCTTTACAACAAAAGATGGTCTCGGACTGATTCTGCTTTCTTGTTTATCCTCCTCCTTAATCCAAGTATGAGCTTGCATCTTTCATTCCATGCACTTGGTTTCTCTCCCACAGGCCCACCAGCAGCCCTGACTCCTGCCCACCCCATAGGGCCCTTCAGGGTCATTTCTGGCATCCTCAGCTCCCTGTGCTCACAGAGACAAAAAGGGCACCCACAAATCCTGGACATGGTGTATGGGGTGCCACAGGCTCCCATGCCCTCTCTCGCCACAGTATGTGAAGCACAGGAGGAGATGCAGCAATGGGCCCGGGAATGTTTGACCAGCAGGAAGCCTCCTGCCCTCTGCAGGGCCAGGGCCAGTGCTGTGCTAAAGATGCAAGAGTACTGGTCCAGCCTGGCTCTTAATGGCCCCACTGTCCCACAGACAGGACATGCAGAGTGAGCTTTAGTCTCAGACTGTAAAAGTTTCAATTCAAACCTCTGAACATAGGTGTTTCTATGTGAGAAAGGATCCTGAGTGCCTCTTCAAGGCGGTGGGGATCCAGTCAAAACGGTCAGGGGAGTCTTCTTTGAGATGGACATCCCACATTTGGGCAGCAGAATGGCTATCTGCTGCCCTGTGTTTTCCCTTCTGAAGGCAGAGGTGGGAGGAGATGCATGTGATCCACCAAGAGAACAGGCATTAGAGCCCCAAACTCCCTGCTTACCACAAAAGTAGCACACTGGTGTAAAGCAGCGCTTTGCTAATAAACTACATTGATAATGAGGCATTGTCCCAGTAGCCTTCTTCACTTCTTAATATTCTTTACAATATTCCATGTTTAACATATTATTGTATGCATTAACTCTCAACAGGATTGTTAGATCATGTTTTTGATATTGTGCATAGATAAATAGCAATAACATTGTTAGAACTAAAAAAGATACAGCATGCACTTAAAATAATATTTTGGAAATTAAGGGATAAAGTTTCAAAATCAGCCTTGTTTTCTGCAACACATTAAAATGACTAGCTAAAACCCTTGAATTTTGAAAAGAACCAAGAAATGTGCATCCATATCAGGTACTCCAGTATCTCTAATTAGCAAATCTGTAAGGTAAAAGCCATTCATGCATGCAATAATATACTTTCAGCATCTTGATTTAGCAGCCACATTGAGGCACTTAGAGAAATTTCCTCCTAATGCTTTAGATTTATGCTAGAAGAAGAAGGAAAAAAAATCTCTCAAAGATCTATGATGCAAAGGACCTTCTTTTTAAAATTCCACTACCACAAATGGAATCAAGAAAAAATCTCAGAATAGATGCAGTTAAGAATGCAATGTGTGGAGGAAGAACCCATTGAATCTTTGTAGACAAGGAAGAAAAACAGATGCAGATCTCTCTTCATGAAAGCAATAAATTTACAAAGAATCTTCATACAGAGTAATAAATATCAAGTCTTTCCACATATCTATTATTTATCCTATAAAAATGAAAGCTGATTTTTTTTTTTTAATATGTTGTAGCCACTACCATAGTTAGAGAGAAAACCAATTTAAATTGTATTCACTTGGAATCAATGTACTTTAACAGACTATATCATAAACCTGCCTATCTTCACAGACAATATATCTCCAGGCTTTTAAAGCAAATCTGGATAATGTCACACTAATATTTAAGCTTTTCCTGCTCTCTCTTTCCTCTGCCCTGTAGTTTGCTGGGCCCCTCTTCACCTTTTGTGAATGTGAAGGCTTATTTCATTGCCGACAGGCAGGTAATATGGGCAATGTGTGCGCAGCTTCAACGAGGACCTACCTTATTTCTCAGTTTTTGCACTCTGGCTTTCCCTTTGCCACACACACTCTGAAAGATGACTGCTACCTGACTGGGTTTGATTCTCTTAACATCTGCAGAAAAATAAGTTAAACCCCCCACTTCACTTGCAAATCATCCCTGACTGAGGGCTTACAGAAAAGAACAAGCACTGTACCAATCCCACATTTCCTAGGTCTTTTTTAATCAGCCCAGCAAATGCTTTCCTTAATCAAAACACAGCGTGTAAAAGTTTGAAGGGCAGTATGTTTACCTCCATTTCATCCACTAGAAAGCTACACATTACAGTTGCAAAGGACAATATTAAATAAACCAGCTCTCACATCACAGAGGAACCAAAACAGATTATTTTTTTTCAATTTTGATTCATGCCTGCACAAGGTTTGGTAGCTCAGATTGTATAGGTTACATCTGTTAATGTCGTGGATATAGCTTTCTCTTCAACCCATTCTCATAGCTTAGGGCTTTGCAGGAAGTCTGTTTGGATAGGAATCTATTCTACTGCTATTTAATAACACTATTAATGCCTAGTTAGAAAAAAAAAAAGTTCTCCTCACTGACAGAAACCAAGAAAAACCGAGACAAGGAAGGGTAGCTGTCAGATGCTGTCTCATTTACCAAAGCGGTTGGCCTTCCTTGGCTGATTTTCAGGTAGCCAAGTTACACAAAGTATGAGCCTCTGATCCTCTTATGGGCTAGTCAAGCTGGAGGAGCATCACCACCTTGCCACTTGGCTATTGTAATCTTCAGTAACGGCAACTTCTGCCACCTCTTCCCTTGGCCACTGATGAGCTCTCTGCTCCCGCAGCAGCCTCCGCTCCTCTCGCCTCTTTAGCCGGTTCATCTGATGCTCCTCTTGCTTGGAGTACTGGAAGCGCTGCAAGAACAGGTCCTTGGCGTATTCGTACAGCTGCATGTCCAAGAAGTTCAGCTCCTCTATCCGCTGCCGCACATCCTCACCGATGTCCACATTGGAGGCCCGCGTAACGTTGAACTGGGTGAAAGGGGAAATGAACTTCAGGTTGAATGTCCTCTCGAAGAGATACTGTGTTTTCCTCTGAAATTCGGTGAGGCCAAAGAAGGCCATGTTTTTCAGATTGTTCTTGGCGCTTTGGAGAAGAATCATATTCCTCTCGCTCTCGTTCATAAAAGTCAAGTTGTAACACCCCACCAGGCTGAGATCTGCCAGCATGCGCACCTGGCGGTTGTTGGCTAAGTTGTAGCTGCAGTCCATGAACTCCTCTAAACTGACTCCAGACCAATCGTCGCCCTCGTAACAGGTAGGCAGCTCATCTGGTGTCGGGCTTCTTCCATCACACATATGAAGGGAAGTTTTCCATGTTGCGCCCCTCTGAACGTGCTTCCATTCACTCAGGTATCGTGACACCGGATCCCTCAGCATCGTGATGTAATAGAAGTTCCTGTAACATATCATTAAACATGGTTTTAAACACAGATTCAGTGGTTTTCCCTTTTTTATTCTCCAGTCAAATGATTACCAGTGACCACCACCACCACCCCCTTCATTTCTTCAACATAAGGTAAGTATTGAAAGCAACTATTTCTGAGATAGTAAAATGTTTAAAGCTTGATAAACCCTGTGAAAAAAATACGAGGTAGATTGGAAGAAAGAGAGAAATGAAAGGAAATAAACAGCTATCAGAGAAAAGTAGTTACTTTGACTTATCAACTGTTCAGTGCTAGTTACTTCGTGTATAAGCCCATTAACCAAAGTGTACTCCCCTCTACTTTAAAATGAGGACAGTACTATCAGGAAAACTGGAAAAAGTGATTTCTATAATCTCGTCACTTTCCTTCTGGACTGTGATGTGTGTGTACAAGATGATAATCCATACAGCACTTGGTCAGAACATACGAGAAGCATGGGCAATACAATGTGGATGCTGCAAGTGCTAAAAATAACACCGTGTGGAAGACTGGCATGAGCCACCTACTTAAGAAGAACACTATTATTAAATGGGTGGGAGTGAAGATAATGAGAGGCCCCAAATCCACTCACGTGACTTAATTTTAGACAAGTGGTTGATTGAAATTAGTTATAATCATGTAGTATAAAAGCATTTGTTGATATAAAGATTATCATTATTCAACCTCACCTGTCAAGAATACAAAAGAGACACTAAGAAATATTGATTTGAAATAGAGCAAATAACTGCAGCACTCACATTGTCAATTTGTCTTTTAGCTCTTGAATTGAATTTGTACATCTATTTATGGCAATCTGAAATGGACTGCAATTGACTATGGTTCAAACAGGATTTTACAGATTGCAATTTTTACAGGGAAATGTTTTATACAATAACAACTAACCTAAATTACAGGGTGATATCATAAGGACAAAACAAAACCAAAATACTTATGATTTCTGTCAGCTAGAATAACTAGCAGAAGATTAATGACTAAAATTAACACACGGAATGGTACAAAAATAAGCTCATGAGTTTGTGTGACTCATCTGACTGCAAACAATACATTAATAAATCATGAGTCCTAAGATTTCTTAAGAAAAATCTGATCTAAATATTCTTCTTTAAGTCTAGTCAAGTATGAAGCAAATAAGCAGGAGGCAAGCTTGCTCAAGACAAGTTACACTGGAAATAAACCAACACTTTGTGAGGGGCATCTTATAACCAGTTAAATGAAAATTCTTAAAACTACTAACAATCTCCAAGACCAATACCCTTCTTTTTCAGGTATCACCCATTTTCTACCACTCAAGATGGTAAATAGTTTTTCCATAAACCTTGGGTTTGTCATTAAGATAGACATGTCCCCACGATTTCCTAAAATGCAGATATATTCCCCAGTTCGGACAAAGCAAAAGGAAACAGAGCTGAACACTTTGTCCTCATTCATTTTGAGTTCTTCACCTAGAGGATATATAATATACTTTTTGGGATAAGATTATGAGGCCAAACTGTGGACTATGGTCTGCTGCAGGATCATTTCTTGAATTACTATCTAATGGAAATGGTTGTTTCAAAAATTATTTCACAGTAGAAAGGTTACAGGTGGAGGGATATAAACTAGGGAGTGCCATAGATATATTTTACTATCACTTGCAATTGGGAGCCATGATTTCTGTTAATGTCAGATGATACCCTAAAGGATGACATTTCCAGAAAAAAAAAGGGACTTGGGTTTTCTGGCTACACATGATCAAATTGTACTTCAGCTGTTTGGACCCACTTCAGTTATTTACACAGCTCACGTCAACAGAGAACTCAAGGACTGTGCAACCATTCCATAGAGAGAGATTACTTAAATACCTCTTCACTACTCCTGCAGAGTAGGAAGCATCAGAAATCCTCCTGTGTGCTCCGAAGTATAGCTTCACTATGAAAAACACTGTCTTTACGTACTTCAAGCATGGCTTTCCTGTCTCAAACTGAATGCCCATCTCACCTTGACTCTGTGATGCATGTATGAGAGCACATTAAGAATTGTTTCCAAACAATAGAACAAAAAGTGGACATTTCACTGGTATTGTGCAGATAAAGCAGCCAAACTCTCAAAACACCCATAAACTCTGAGTATAAGACATTGTTATTGTAACATTCAGCAGGCACTGACAGGACTATTGTAGACAATGATTGAGGATCCAGGCAGCAGACATGAAAAAAATGGACAAAAATGCAGGGACAGTTGCCAACATCTGTACCAATGAAGACGAAGCATTGGCTTAGTCCTTGTATTGGTGCCTCTCACCTCTTTGGATAATTTTAGATGTGAATATGTGGTAACAGATGTATTTAAAAGTTGCTCTCAACAATTATTTATACCTCTAATAACATTTCTGTCTTTCCTCTCCCATCCCTAGCAGTCCCATTCAGGCATGACTCAGAGCAACAGCAATTAACAAAAATATCTCCTTTGCATCAATCATTTCCATTTCATGCCTGGATATGTAAATGCCTTTGATGTGCAATAAACAGGAATACGAAGCAAATGCAGGGAAATGAGAGGAGTGTGTCTTTGTGTGACTTCCGCAGCTTCCCTTGAGCAGACTGGGAAAAAAACTTTCACCTGCCCATTAATGCTTCTCCTCGTAACTACCTGAATTCTGCATCTGACTCTGCTGTCCTGATCAATTTCCTTCTTATTTGCGTATCTTGCAGAGTGCTGCCTCCTTGTGTTAAGACTGAATGGCTTCTTTATCTGGAAGGAAATCTTCAACAGCAGCCCGATGTACATTTCGTTCCCAAGGCACTAACAGTGCAGCTATCCACACCACGTTCACACTTCACAACCTTCCATTTAACCTTCTGCTCATGACTTTCCATCACCTTTTCTATCACCTTTAACAAACCTAAGGTTGGAAGGCCTTAGATTACTTCCACCTAATCCTAGGTTACACTGTTAGAAAGCTACACAGACGAATAGGGGATGCTGCCCAGCACTCACAGCACTGCTTCCACTGTTATTTTTTTCAGTGAAAATGATGTCTTTTCTGTAGAATAATGATATAAATAAAAATACATAGGTTATGCACATTTGTTTCAGTTGGAAAATTATCAAAATTATCTCAGGAAACTGTTGACATTTATGGGTTAAACAGAGCAGCATTTCAGAGCTCCCAGTGCATAATACGCAGTTTTCAATCAGAATTGGAATGGCTGAGGAGTCAGCTCTTAATAAAGACAAGAAGCAGTTCATTAAAAAGTGAAATGACAGGTCGCCTTCCATTTCCCCTTTCTTCCCTATTCAGTAGAAGAGCATCAAGTCAACTGTACATTGAGTGTGCTTGAGCCAGTCTGAATACAGATGTCCACTTGTTCCTGTCTGTGTAAATGTCCTCCTTGCTTCAGGCGTGCTCTTGATTATATGGCTGCATTAAACTCCACAGGTAGCCACTGGGGGAAATACTCAGCAAAGATCTAAGTGTTGGCTTCTGTTTCCTTGGTTTGACAAAGCTAACTCATCACAGACTTCTTGGCTTCATTTCAATGGACTTCCATCATTGATTACTCAAACTGTTGCCACAGACAGCTTCAGTGTTTAAAGACTACCAAGCAGAATATGCTGGCATGTCAGCGAGAAGATATTTTACACAAAACCTTCCAAATTAATTAAAAACCATGCAAATTATATATATATATATATATGTACACGTACATATATAAGCATGGATGTGTGTGTGTCCATGTGCCCACATCTGTGTGTGTAAAAATTCATATGGCAATCCAGCATAAGCTGCTGTGGTCAAGGAATGAAAAATCACAGTAAGTGCAAGTGGCAAAATGGCCACTTCAGGATGGTTGATTTTTTGGATGGGATGCTAAGCACCATGGTGGTCAGACTTCGTAATCCTTGCAATAGCCTAGTCAAGATAGTGCGTGCAGCTCACAGAAGGTGCCTGCAGAGAGAATCCATGAGAGACCACAGCCACAAACTTAGCACCAGGGTAGTTCCTATTAGCTCAAGAAGATCCACATCTGAAATAATACTATTTAAACTGGAATTAGAAACCACCTGGAAATTCAGAAGGCTCTAGTCCCACCGGTATGAAATCCAGTCTCTTCATTAGCATTAGGGGAGAAAAAGAAAAAAACAAAACCCACAACCCAAACCTTTAATTAATAGAACAGATAAACTGAGCTTCTAGTTATAACCCAAGAACACATATTTCTTTCACATTATAAGGTATTTTAGTATAAATACTCTAATCTTACATTAATCCTTCAATAGTATTGCCTGGATTTAGAAATTCATTTCAGAGGAGCATATTAGTAGGGGTGATCCCAAACCAGGGCATTTTGCCTCTTCTATCACCACGGAACAGACATCCCAGCTGAGGCAGATTTACTAAACATGTGAAGAATCACCACGCATTGAGAACAAAAACATCCTGTAGGGCCTCCTGGGGAAGAGGATGAATGACACCTTCCCTGGCACTCTTGCTCTCGTGTGGAGCAGCCAGCACAAGGAGAGCTCACACTGCACTTGTGGAGGCTCAGAGTGGGGGAAAAGCGAGCTGCCCCCTCTTCATTTTAATACTGAGGCAGGGCCTTGTGTGTAAAGAGCGATGAGTTTCATAAAGGAGAAGAGCACGCTCACAGCAGCTGGTGCAGGGATGGAGGAATATCTGAGGTGGAGAAAAAGGCAGTCACTGCAGAATATTTTGTGAGATGCTAACAGCCAGAAGAAAGAAGAACCAAAATGACTGCAAAGCCCAGGTGCATCATAAAGACATCCACATTGTGGTTCTTCCTGGTAGCCGGGAAAATAAAAGCCCTGTTCAAGTTTATGACCCGAGCTGTTATGAGAAGTTAGCAGCTTTAGTCCTGGAAGTGGGTGTGCTCCCATGGCAAGTTCTGAAATGCCTAGCAAAAGCCATCCTGGCAGTATGCTTGTGCTAATGACAGACATGGTGACAAGATGAAGGGTTAGGAAGGATCTGCACTGTGTGAATGAAAGCTGTGTGCTTCCCAGTTTTATCAAGAAGCCCACGTTTTCAGTGGCAATAACAGAGTAAACCATGGATCAGCTACCTCTCCAGGCAAAGTATCCTCCATCAGTCTGGGTAACGGTGCACAGAGGAGGGTAAATGTGTGAAACAAAAATATGGGTAATGCAGTATGTGAATAATTAGGGAATGTGACCATACAACAAGGATGGTGAGGGGAGGCAGAAAGTGAAGTTGGGCTGGTGCTGATACGAACTGGTCAAGTCGTCCTAGCATAATGCAGATGCACCAGCTCATGGCTGGCAGCTTTACTGTGCAGAGTGTCACTGCATCTATGCTGTGCTTAATTTACAGATAATCCGCCCAATGTAACAAAACCAAACTGTTTATTTCTTTTTCTGAACAACCTCACTGCAGAGAAAATGCGATGAAGCAGCTCGCAAACTATATGCATGTCCATATGGCTGCAGGAAGCTCTGTACAGCTAATCCACCAAGCTGGATAAACACTGGCCAGCCTGCAGACTTCTGTGAAGATGATGTAGCAACAGCGCATAGGTTCCTTAGTGTCTGCCAGAGGATGCTAGACCACTCTGATGAGAATGCTTTTCTAAGACATCTGTTACTAGTCTGTGACCTTAATACTGTCAGCTGTCCTCTCAGGTTGTCATGGGTTTCTCTGTATGTGTCCTTTACTGAAAGTGTCATTAAGACAGCAGTCACCATTAAGAAGTCAATACTTATCCATTCTTACCACATACATCACCAATTCAGCATGTAGGAAAAACACTTACTGGGCAAGTTTTTCAGAGAACCTGAGCACCCACCACTTCTACTCTTTTTAACTGGAATGGTGAGCACTGTGCTTACTTCAGATAGTTGCTGTAATGTCCTATAGACACTCAGCTACTCTACAATAAAGGCAAATTTGTTGTTGACTTCAGCAGAGTTAAAACTATGAATTATAGCTTGTGTTTTGAGGTACAAAATTAGCTGTGCCTCATTATTCCTCTGGGATTTTGTCCCATGGTTTTGAATCCAACCAGAAAAAATTTGGCCAGTTTCCTATTTCCAAATTGGCCACAAGCTTGTGCTGTTTAACTGCTCCTTTTGCTATCCCAGTGACATACAGTGCAGCTAAATCTGTAGGACGTGCCTGCTGAGAGGTGGGACAGGACACTACTTCCAGAGTAAGGTACCCAAATACTAAGTGTCTAAACAAACTCTAAAGCCAACAGGGAGCTGCTCAATCCAGTCAGTGGTATCTGGAGAGTGATGCAGCTGGCCAAAATTACTTGCCAACACTGACATGAGCTGTATCACTGTACAGACTCCCTATACAATGCACTATGCACATTGACCACTGTGGGATCTTAGATACCCGCTGATTTGGAGATGCCTAAATGTAGACACCTACACAGAAGTCTCAATCTGTAAGGCGAATCCCACACCTGCAGTAAAGTCTGCCTGCCTGCACAGATGTATTCACAGAGTGGGAACTTCAGGCCAACCTTGAAAACTAACCTGTAACAAAACATTTTGAAGAGAGTGAGAAGTAACTACAGAGTACCTACATGATGTTACTTTTTGTACCTATCATATATACATATATGAATATGTATATATGTTTGTATATACACCAGTTGCGTTATCTCTTTGTAAGCATGTTTTAAGAGCTGGAGCTTTCACCAGATAAACACAAGTTTTAGGTAAGTATTGTATTATTTCACACACATCTCCAAAACAGCAGTTAGAAAAACAGTCTGCCATAGGGAGACAGATAAGATAGGGAGAGGGCTTAGAGTCAGACAACTGGTATCATATTTCTGGTTCTGGAAAGCAAAGGCAATTGCAAAAGAAGTTACTTGGGATGACAGTCTGTTAACAGTCAAGAGAAATTTGGTGTTTGGGCACTGGGAAGCACTTACAAAATGTGACATCTCACATTTCATTGCATGTTATGAGGGGTACCACTTCTTACCAGTTTCAGTTTTTATTACGTTAACCTGTTGCTTTAGCACTCATAAAAGTCATGATTTTTTCTGTTTAGAAATTGCAAACACTTTTTTTTTAAATATCCTCTGAAATACCAAATTATATTCCATAACTGTGCTATCCGAAAAAAAAAAAAAAAAAAAAAATCAGGAGAGCTTTAAAGCCCTTTGATTTTTTAGTTTTTTATTTTTTGCATGGCTGCTGATGTGAAGATTAGTATCCCACAGCTGATTAAAGAATGTCAGATGACAAAGAATGTCTTTAGAGATCACTCACTCTCTGACATCAAACAACTTTTAACAGCAGTGATTTAGGGTAGTCCAGAAGGGTAGAAGAAAGCGAGTGAACCTGTGGCAACACAAATGCTGCATGTACAACATCAGGAATTTTTCCACCTATGGAACCTAATTTTCCTAAAAGTGAAGCTAGGGCAAATCTGATAATGCTGCAAAGCTATGCTAGCAAATGAGAATTTGAAATTAGCTTTGTTTATACGTATATATATATATATATATATATATATATATAAAGACTTTAAAAATCCAGCAATACATCTGTACAATAACCAATGGTAACAAACACATTTATAGAGGTTATTCTTCTTAAACATGTTACATATGAAGACAAGTGGCCTGGGACTATGTGAACTGACAACTTTCTTTTCAAAGACTGTAGGCTTTTGAAGTTAGAAACTGTGATTTTCTACATGCATCTTTGATATGCAACAGATTTTGTAAGCAGTGAATAACTATAGAAGTAGTAATCATGTTGTCTACATATCACATTACCATAAGCCCTTCGATATCATTAGCAAAAATGGATCTTGGGTTCTGCTCTGCACAAAAGAAACTCAGAGTGTTAAGACTTTATTTTCCTTGACATGAGAGAGTATCTATTTGTGAAGATGCAGACTTTAATGAAGTATTTTAAACACATGCCTAAGACACGAGGTGGGTACCAACAGCAGCCTTCCGGTACCTAAGAGGAGGTTACTAAGAAGGTGGAACCAGGTTCTTCACTGACATGCATGAGAGGATAATAAGAGACAAAGGTCAATAATTGAAAAAGAGGAGGATACGTGGAAAATAATTTCCACTAGGAGGATAATTAAGTTTTGGGAAAGCTTTGCTGAAGAAGTTGTGCAACTTCCATCCTTGGAGGTTCTGAAGACCCAGCTGGACAGAGCCCCAGGCAACCTTGTCTACATTGAGTGTTGACCTTTCTCTAAGAAGGGAGTTGGGTTAGAGACCTCCCAAGGTTTCTTCCCACCCCAGTGATTCTGTGGCTCTGTGTGACTGTGCACAGTCTTCTGTCACCAAATGCACAGTCCTGTCAGAAGACACATCAAAACAGAATAAGCCCACTAACAGGATTGTACCTGTCCTGCCTTGTTCCTTCTTACCTACCAAAGACGGAGTACAAGGAATGTGCTTTGCCTTTTACAAGACTGTTTTTGCATATGGTTTTAAGTAGGGGTGTAACACTCTGAATCAGCACAGCCTGAATTATTGAGAAACTTCATGAATATTTATTTCAATGACACTTCGTTCAATAGCATCTCTTGAAATTGGAGAGGACAGTGCAGAAACTACATGTCTTTAAAGAAATGAACTCTCTTCACAAGTATCAAGTCTGGGTCCTGAACAGCTCCTAGACTAATAAAATGATCTAGCTACCCATGATTTTAATCCCAGTATTTTAGAAAATGCACATAGATGGCATATGAATGTGTGAGTTTTCTGAACTAATGCATAACTTTCTTGTGTGCTGCATTTAGGATTAGGCACAAATTTTCAAACACAGAGCATAACGTTAGGCTAAGTTAGTGAAGAAAATCCAGGGTATAAAGAGCTAAGAATGCTCAAGTACATGGAAAAGCATGGGCTGCCATTTTATTTAGCTACAGGAGGATCCCAGGGAAATCAGTCTCTTTCCCTACTAGTACAGATACGACCACTCCGTTATCCCTTTCATAAAACACCTTATCCCATTTTGAAATATTATTTTCACTCCATTGCTCTGGTTGGATTGCTTCTCATGGTTAGGAACATGATTTTTAGTCCCCAACTAAACTTGTTTCTGGCCCAGTTATATCCAGTTTTCTTGAGTTAGCACTGCAAATATACCAAGATAATTTATAGTTGAACATCAGAGGAGGAGAGAAGGTCTTTAAAGCCTTCATTATACAAAGTTGAATGAGTTGTTGTTGTATTTTCTGGTAAGAAAAGCCAGAAGTAAGCCAGCTGCAGTCCCCCGAAACCCTTTAGTCAGACTGTTTCACTCAAAGATGCATCCCAATTTTTCCAACAATTCAACTTTCCTTGAGAGCTTTTGATATGAGGCTCACAAAAGTAAGTTATGCTGGAAACACCTGAAATCAGTTCTGTTTTTTTGCCCACAGAAGCAGTCCTTCCTTGTAATTGACCTTGCAGGACTTCACATTTCACTACACAGCTGGAACTGGGCAAAATTTCACGAGGCTTCACAGCTGCTTTGTATAACAAATACTTCCTTATCTCTACTGGCAATGCATTTATTATCCGACCACCTTCACACTGTGAAGTGGTTTGTTTTCAGTTTTGGGTTTGTGTTTTTTTTTGGGGGGGGGAGGGTGGAGCAGAGGTGGGGCATAACTCTGGAAACTCATTCTCCCTGTGTTACTGGCTAATATATAGAAATCCTTTCATTCCTCCTTCCTTTTCAGCTGGTAAGCACTCAGTTTATTGAGGAAATCCATTTCAGCAGGACTGCAGTGTGTGATCTTGTACTTTGCGCTACCAAACTTTATTCTACCTCTTACTGAAATCCTCAAGGTCATTAAGCAAATTCCATTAACATACTTAAGCTTTTTGTGCCAACACCATTAATGAAAACATGAAATAGGATCAGAGCTAAGACCAGCCCTGAGGAAATTCATTAATAACTTTAATTTAGAAAAAAAAAAAATAACCAGAAAGTTCCTATTTCAGCATATCTTGTTTTGTTACCTTCCATCTACCAGCTTCTTCTCCATCAGAAAACTCTTATACTCAGCCCCATGTTTTCTGCCTTGTGTAACAACTACACAGATGCTGCTCTATCAAATACTTTACCCAGGGTAAATTTGCCATCTCCTACCAGAGTAAGAGGCTAGGTATTTATGTGTCTCAGCCCAAAGGCTGAGAATGGTGGCTCCAGCTTTGCTGCACGTAAGAACACAAAGAAAGGTTAAGATGGGGAAATGACAATTTGTTTGGGAGTGAAGCAGACTGGAATAGAAATGCACAGCTTAGGCGATTTGACAGAAAAACAAATCTGCCACTTTCCATCAAACAGCCTTGATACAAATTGTAAATCATTTCTTGATGAAACACAAATCTAATGACGTTCCCTCTAGAGATTTTTGTTCCTCGCCTAAATTGTATCGAGCTCAATTGTACCAAGTGTTCTTTAAATTGCCGAAAAGAGTGAAGTAGAAAGAGCTTCGCTGAAATAAATATAAACATAAAATGCAACACTGAAATCAAATAATAAGGATCTGGTTATTCTATCAAGCACGTGCATAATAAAAATCCTGTACCTTGTAAGAAACAGCATGTGAGCACATGCCATTCAAATGCAATAAATACAAATAGCGTCCATAAGGTTCTTTGGAGATACTGTATGCAAGACCACACATACCTTTGTGCCAGAGAGAACAATAAATCCTCTGTGGCCAGGAATGGGAAGGGAGGAATCCATTCCTCATGCCGCCCTCATTCTATCTCACCCCCGTTGTGCACAGATCATTGCTGGGTCTCATAAGGACCATGAAAATCTGGGGCACGTGTGACACCTTTACTCAAGAACATGATTTCTCCTATCTCTGCCTTCACTATGCCACCACGCAGAAAGAAAAGAGAAATAAGGATGTATTTGCACTGCTTTCCTCCCTGCCTCCTCCTAGAGCTGTCTCTAGCCCCAGCATGGGGAAAAAGCACTGATCCTGCCTGTCTCAGAGAGATGTTACAAGCACAGGAGAGACAAGCAATGGGGATGACCCACAGGCCTCAAATGGCAGCAGAAAACAAGGACTGGGAAGAGAAATGAGAGGTGATGACAGGCAAGGGACAAGAGAAGAGCAAACCTGGAGACAGTCCAGCAAGAGGGACCCACAGGTAGAGCTCGTTCTGTCAACTTGGCTTCCAAGGGTTACAGAAACTATACTGGGAGGGGACCCAGTGTGATACCTATAATCATTGGTAATGGTTTAGCACAGCAAAATATCCCTTATGTACACAGAACAAGACACAAAACCTTCCTCATGGCCAGGTCCCAGCCCCTCAGCAGCTGCCAGCAAGGCTGGAGAACGTCCCTGTTTTGGGAGCAGTCTGCCCAGCACAGGGCACTGCCTGTGCTAATGGTGATGGGGCTCTGGCCACCCTCAGCTCCAGCTCTGAAGCAAAGAGCTGGGGACACAGAATTCCTGCCCATTTGGTGACTTAACATAAGGTCTTCTGTAATGGTTGTAAAGAAAAAAAACACAACACATACACCTTGTTACAGAATTATGAGAGGTCTGTTATCACACGAGGCCTATCTGCCTGCAAGGATACATCTGATTAGTAAAATTCAATCTCACAAAGCCCCTAAAAACAGGGGTATTTCCAAAGTACCAATAGCCTTGTCTGCCTTCCAGAATACATGGGTACAAATGGACAACAAAACTGGGGAAACAGACAAACAATAAAACGTAGCCAGACCCTTACATCTTCCAAGACTTCTATTTGTTCAGCCAGATTCTGTTGAGCCTGTAGCAGAGCAAAAGTATTTATGTTAAAATTAACTACGATGTTTATTTTCATCCCCTTCCTCATTTTTTATAAGCCGTTGCTGTTCCAGTTTACTCTTTGGCTGGGTGAGACAAGCAGCACAGACATCACCCATGTTCATTTATAGCTGGCTTCATCAGAAACCAAGTTTGTGCCACAAGTGGCATGCATCCAGGCTCCCTCTCTAATTTCCAACTAATAGTTTGGTTGCAGACGCTCTCATCCAAATCTGGGATGCTCAAGTGAAGGTTCTGTGGGATTTTTCACTGCAACACATTTTGAATCAGTACAGTAATTCTGCTCAATTAATAAAGTAATTAACAATAAAAAGGCCCAGTAATTGAAATCCCTTTGAAAGTACATCAATTTATTCTCTCTAAGCTTTGCCTCAAGTCTTTATTAATTCTGACATCAAGCATAATGACCTTAAATTATAAATGATCATCACAAAATCCAGACATCATAACCATTTTCTTTGCCCTACATGATGAGTTTTTAAAACATCTAGGTTTTGCTATCACAAATGATGTAAACAAAATGACCTATATGTGTTTACCTATCATGCAGGCAAAAAGACAATATGGATATTAAAAAATTTCAGGTGATTCTACTAACGAAAACATCATTAGAGTAGTCTTTCCTAGTAATTCAATGAAACAATTCACAAAAACTAAGGAAATCATGCAGATGTAAGATGAAATGTTAACTTTGCTTCTCCTGACATTCCTCCTCTTATGATCTAATGGTATGGTTTTGGGGTTTTGTTTTTCTTTTTTTTTTTTTCTTGTAAGACTTTAAGTAAGCAGACAATGAGGTATTCAAATTTGATAATTATAAGACAGAGTACCGACTTCCCATTTTACATTGTACTTTGTGTTTAAACTAAAATACTTGATAACATCTAATTAAACCCAGAAATGCTTCCTGTGAACAACACTACTCAAAGCTGTAAGCAAAATTGCTTCTTCCCCTTCCATTGACCTCCTGACTTTTCTTTCTGCATCAGTTTAGACTGCTATATATGAAAAATTTCCACAAGGGGGCCCTCTTATCTTCCCCAAATCTCAGCAAACACTACCTGCTGTCAGAAAGTGTATGTTATAAACCTTTTGTCTACAGATACCATGGTATCTTAGAAAAAGTTTTTGCCAACTAAAATTTAGTTAGTTGTAGAATTTAATGCAACAAAAAATGTAATTTGAAAGTGATTTTTTTTTTTAATGTACAATTCCACTATAAACCTGTCAGATACTTTGCATAAAGCAGATACTTTGATAAAGTTTTTCCAATACTTAGCTGCAATGACCAGCCAAAATGGGACCTCATACACCCTCCACACACACTCACACATGTGCACACACATACACACACACACGCACAGAGTCAGCTCAAATTGCCATGGGGAGGCAGCCTCCAAGATGCCCGCTGGCTGTACTTTATTGCAATTTGCAGGGTAAGCACTATTCATGATTCCAGCTCTGTGTGAATGCATCCCCTAGGCACAACAGTTAAGGTACAAATGGCATTAAAAATATTTACACGGTCCTCTCAACTCCCAACAGATATGGAAAACAAATCTTGCTTGGGATAACTTGTTATTTGCCTTAATATTCTCAATGCTTTGCGGAGACAGTTCTGTATAGCCTCATCTTCCTAACTCAATTGTGGCTCCATGAGGTTATTATTATTTACCATCCATACCCGACAGAAATTGGACCATCTCTTTCTTCTGACCTCAAATCTTAATAAACGAAGCTTCTGAAGCCCATGCCAGGCTGAGCATTGTACTATATCAGTTGTGGTTGTTCTGTGCTGAGAAAGGAAAGAAAAAAAAAAGGACTAAGATGAAATAAAGAAGCCTAGGCGTGTAACCTCCAATTTTTATAAGGGATACTTTACCTTTCAGGGAAACCAGCAAGCAGGCAATTATGTGAATTCAGCCTTGCTGATACAGCACTAAGCCACCAATCTGCTAACTCGTTGGAGTAAATCTCTGCACATTGATCTGCAAACTTTAAGCAAAGTTTTCATGATCATTCAGCAATACTGCCATATGATATGGTCACATTTAACAAATGTTGGCGACAGAACTCAGTCTGCTGCAACGCTTTATGCACCCAGGTAAAATTAAACACCCAAGGTGCTGATGGGACGCCATACGAATAACTGTCTGCAGCAAGCCATCAGGGATATCTTTAGCTCAGCAGCCCTCCTCTGGAATGGGCAAATCCTAATCAATGGAGCACATCTGTACAGTGGAGGGAAAGCACTTCCAAATCCCTTCAGGCCTTGAACTGACTACTTGAAGCATGACATTTGATTAGCCTTATTATCTCAACTCATTTATATATAAATGTTGTTTGGGGCCATGAAGCAATCCAGCCCTTACTAAAACCCAGCCACAGTCTCTGAGCTGATGTTCCCGCTCTTCTTCTCTTCTGTTTGTAAAAACAAGGAGGAATTTCTTCTTTCTTGAACTGTGGGTTATAATCTTTGCAATTTTATTGTTGTAAAATAACATCCTCCTCTCACATTAGTGCAGCAGACTGTTGCTGTACCTCCTCACATATGCAAATGGATCAGCCTTCCTAGTCTTTCCCTACAGAGATATTTGACATTGAGACTCAACGTGATCTAGCATCTTTCTGAACTAGAGGCCAGGGGAATACTGTGCAGGACTTTATTTTCAAATGTAGCTTTCACTGAAATTAATGAACATCTGTGCAGATGCGGAACATGAATTCAGGCTGCAGGAAAAAAAAAATAAAAATGAAATGAAGCCTAAGAGCTACAAATACCTAATGGTAAGGTTCTTTGTCTTTGCAAGTTTAGGATTTCTTCCCTTCCCTTTGAAGAGTCAGAGAACTTTTCAGGTCACAAACCTATCTTGCTCTGACGAAAACAGGATGATAACAGAATTATGAAAGATAATTACACATTAACAAGGAGCAGAGTTGCTGACATGGATCCTAAGTAACACAAACATTTGAATAAGAAACATTCATTAGGTTTCCTTTATAGACTCCATAAACTGCTTTCTTCTTTATATCAAAATATTACTGTCAATATAATCCAGCAGTGATGCAAACAGGAAACCAAAATTCAGGTTAATAATAATATCATGACTATTACCCTGCAGTTTTAATGATTTCAATATCTGTATATTTAAATTAATGGATTGTATTACACAGAAAGGGTCAATCTTACTGAATACATACACTGAATATTAAATGATTTTACACAAATTAGTATCTGTGCATATCAAAAAGAAATTTCATTGCACTGAAGACATCCTACCTGCCCTATCTGTCCTGTGAAAATAGCAAAAAAAAAAAAAAAAAAAAAAAAGAAAGAAAAAAAAAAGAAAAAGAAAATCAAAAAACAGATTTGTTTGCCTCTTTTTCTTTTTTCTTTGTTTGCTTGTTTTGCAGATGTTCCTTTCCAATGGGGCTTTTCTTATAGCAAATTTTTTGTTAATAATTATATGATTTTTCATATATGGCAAAACTATACATCACAGTGTTCCTACTGAACGCTGTTTAGCATCTGCATCTCTTTTCTCCATCTCGAGACAGCAGCTGCTATATGTTCAAGCTCTACTATGGCTCTACCTAGCTGAAAAGGATGTTTACATGCACATAGACCTTTATTCATGACACTTTAATATGCTGCATGGCCTTAATAAATTTGCCAGCATTAAGCATACTCATGCAAACCATGGCTCTAAAAATAACTCACTTCAGACATTCCGACATTTTTCCATGTTGTTTCCAGTAACAGCACTTTCACTGCTAGGAACAATGATTAACACAGGCAGGGCTTTCTCATCAAGAAATCATCCTTGGATGAGCAGCAGGAACCCTCAAAGGTGTAGCAGGGGATGAGCTGAAGGGCCACATTAGTATTCCCTGAGCATTAATGGAAAAAGCCTGACACTACAGCCAGGCAACTCCAGTGACCGAGGTAAGCAGGCATGGCAGTGCTCCTTCTTCATCTGAACATCCAACAGCAGTCCCAAAGGTGAGGAGGGCTGGGGGCAATGGCCACCAGAAATATTTCCCCCAAAAGCCCTGAGACATTTCGCTCAGAGGCCAGAAATCCACCTCCCCCTGTCCAGCAAGAGACCACAGCCTGTGGACTAGCAGACTGCCAATCTACAGACTAATGGTAGCCTGCAGCCTACCTTGTGGGGAGAGCAGATGCTAGTGGGAAGGGAAGGCACAGGTTTCATAAAGACAATCACAGCTTTGATTGCTTTTCCTTTTTGCCCCTTTATTCGCAAAAGAATGAGAAGAAATGTTTATGACAGATGCTGTGCAAACAGTAACTGAGCAGGCAATGAGAGGAGAGGGGAAGAGTACACAGGCTGAGTTTTCTCGAAAGATTGTTTCACTCTTCAAAGTAATGCTCTTACCTCATCCCCAAACATGCCTGCATTTATTGTAAAACTGCGAGCAAACTGAACAAACCACCGATCTACAAACATATGTAACACAGAGAGCTGGCATCAGAGAAAACCAGAGTGGGGTGGTGTCACTGAGCAGGGACGGTGCAGCTGGCTCCCAAAGCCAGGCTGATGGCATGCACACAGGAGACACATCCACCCCAGCACAAAAACTGCACCACAGTGACTTCTAAACAGCGTGGAGGTAATGAATGCTGATTGGAAAAGCCCCCGTCTCCAGGCAAATGGCTTTCTTAGGAACCATAAAAAAAAATACAACACTATACTGAAATATACTTGCAGAATTTCCAAGGAAAGTTAGAAAAGAAAAGAAGAGAGCACTCAAAAGTGTGGAAAAACATTAAAATCCAGTCAGAATCTGAAACCTTGAGCAAAAGACATTACTCCATAGCAGCTATGACTGCTGCTCACTATGCTAAGCCTACTCAGTCTGGCCTTATAGCTACGCATTAGAGATGTACAACACTGGAGCGAGAAGTGTGTTGGTTTAGGCACATGGCTACTTCCCCACCTGCCAGTTTCACAGAGTTGCCTTCATTTGTGCCTCTCCCTCTACAAGCTCTTGGATGGGATGCTTTGCTCCACTTGGGATTTTCAAATTTCGGCTCGCTGAAACTGGGCTGAAATGGAGCCACCCCATTTTTGCATCCCAGACATACAGACTTACTCTCCAATGGCTCAGTTCAGTTCATTGTGCATCAGGTGTATTACTGTAATTTCAGGTTTTCTTAACAAATTTGAGAGCCAGAAATGATTTTGGAAAACAAACAAACAAACAAACAAACAAACAAATAGCCACAAAACAATAACAACAACAAAAACTCAGTGTAACTTCAAACCCTAGATGTCCTATAACAGTTACATTACTGAAACTTTGCAATTGGACTTCATTCTGTTAAACGTAGCCTAAATGTGGCTTTGGCTTTCTAAAAAGGCCTAAGAAGAATTGTGTCATGTAAAAAAAAAAAAATTAAAAAAATGGAAAATGTCATATTAAAAAGGACTGTGAGGAGCTACTTGACTAGTTCATGGAAGACAAACTCACCAAAAGCTATTAAATAGACATCTTCACTAAGCAATAAATTCTCAAGCCTTGAACTTTCAGACTAGGGAGTATATTTATGTGCTTGCCATGTTGGAGACAACATATTAGGCTAGAGGGACCTTGGTCTGATTCAGCTTGGCCATCCCTGTGCAAGATATTCTTCTATCAAGCCACCCACATAACAATACCTTTTTTTATTAACAGTGATGAGAGAAATATCTCACATGCTGATGAGTTAATTCAAAGAAAAGCAAAACAAAAATAAATAAATAAATAAATAAATAAATAAATAAATAAATAAGACAAAGGATCTCTACAGTTTTACTCATAAGTATAAAGAAGACTTTGGATGTCACTCTTGCCATAGAAAATGTTCTCTCACCTACAATAAGAAAGTTGTTTTCTTAAAACTAGATCTTGAAACGCAGGCGTCACAAATTGCAGTTCTCTACCACTTGTAAAAATGAACACTTTCCATTCATTTACAAAAAGACTATCAGAAAATATATTATTACCACTGTTTGGTAGGAGGCAACATCAAACAGCATGTCAGCTCGGAGAGAAATGAACCACAGAAACAGACTGGATGCAGGAACTGAGCGTGGATGTCCAGCACACAGGAGAGGAGCATCCCATTCAGGCCACAATGCAGAAAGGGTAGCTGAGATCTCCAGGTAGGCTGAAAAACGGCTCACCCCTTCCACCACATTTAATACCAGGTCTGTGTGTGGATAGGTGGCCTGGCAATGCAAACACAACCCATAGCAAATGTGGGCATATGACTGCACTTCTGTCAGATTGGCCAGAGTACATGATACGGTGCCTCTACTGTTTTTATGCTTTTACGTGTGCCAGAAGTGAGAGGAGAGATGATATCAGGTGGGGCACAAGGGCTATGCAGAGCAAAAGCACTTACTCCAGCATAAAGTCTTATGGCACAAAAATAATCTAACAACTTCTCCTGAACATCCTGAATTGGCAAGGTGATTTAATGCTGGAGCAGTACTTTGCATCAGTTGCTTACACCACTTTTGAGCAAGTACAAAGAGATCTAAATCCAGTTCAATCTTATTGTCAAACTACAGCCTTGAACTCTAACCTGCTACCACTGTGCAAGATTTATGAATATCCACCCACACCAGGACAATCTGCTCAGCCTCACTGCCCTGCACACTTCTGTATGCCTGTCCTACCTCCAGCTATGCAATTCTTTCCATGTAGCATACATTTCCTTGTTCTAGTGCACTACAACTAAGTAAATGACATAACTGAAATATTAAATTTCGTAAATGTTGAATATCACACATAAAATTTAAAGGAGTGCAACATATCTAATAACAATACTGTGGTACTTCTGTGAGAAAATAAATGCATAAAAGCCTCTATTACAAGCCGAAATATTGTCCTCAGAGTTAGAAAATGACAGAAATAACATTATTTGTGTAGCTTTATTTTGCCATTACAATAGCATATTTAGTTGCGATAAAAATTATTATTTTTCCACAGGACCCCTGCTTTGTTCAGGGCACGGAACAGGCAGTGCTCAGCAAGTGAGATGGCTGTTCAATATTTCTTTTTATCATCATCTTAATGCACGTAGTTCAATGTTTTATTTACGGCGTGTCACATAGCCTCTGCTCAGACTACAGAATTTCACATTTCCTTATGACCATTACTATCATTACCATCCTTGCAATATATTGTACATGGTGCGGGTGGCTTTTTGTCATTGTTGTTGGTTTGTCGTGTTTTGTGGTGGTTTTCTTTTGGTCTTTATTTATTATTTTTTTTGCATACTGGTTCCTACAACTTCTATTAAAATCCTGTAATAACAACAAAAGGCCTAAGGATAAATTTTTGTCAAATTGGGAAAAGCAATGCGAGAGGAAGAAGTGCTGTGTGATGCTCTTCCTCCTTCAGTGAGGGTTCTAATGTAGATGTTTCATGGAGGTAGCCAGGCCATCATTTATTATCATTATTTATATCTTCTCCCTGGTCTTTTGGAGCAGAATTCACTGCCTATGGAGTAGTCATACTCTCATACTTTCGCCTATTGAATCTTGATGCCTTTGGGGACCAAAATGAAACAGCATGGGCCAACAGCAGGGCCAAAATGAAACACCGAGGCCTGTGGACATATTTCTTCCTCAAAGAGGCAGGAGCCACAGAGCTACAACAGTCTTGTGGGCAACAGGAGAGACAAGCTTGAACCCCTCAGGCAGAAGAAAATAAAGAAACAGCTCTCCTTTCCTACACACCACCAGCAGCTGTTGCAGAAGCAGCTGTGCCTACTGTTTTGTGTGGCACACACTTATACCTGCAGGTATTGTGTGCTGCACACCTCCCGAAGCAAGGCATACTGTGGCTTGGTACTCACTCTTTAGGACCTGAGGCCTCAGACTGCTAATTCCTCATTAATACTGATGCTGCTGGAAATCAGGCCATCAGGAAGATAAAATGGTTACCGGTACAAAACCACCATTGCTACTAAATGATCTGTTGTCTCTCTCATGTTTTGTTTGGAAGTGGCTGTCTCATTTTTCATTGCATCTTCCACACAGTACGAATCTAAATAAGGCACTGATTGATGTTAATAAGACAGTAATGTGTTTTCAGACTCATCACTTAAGTGGCAGTCACTAGGAATAACTAAGACATGGGTAATGGACAATTAAAAGAAAGTTCTTCATATGGCACGGCTTATTTTTGTCCATGTATTTCTCATCAAAAAATATATTCTTCACTGCAAGGACTGTCTCCAAATAGCTGATAGAGACAAACAAACAAACAAACACATACCTAATGCAAAAGTGTTTAATACATACAGAAAACTGTTTTTTTTTCTAACCAGAAGACACAAGCCACTACATTATCAGTCCAGCAACAAGTAACATTAAGATCCTTTAAAAAGAAGTATATCTAGGCTAGACAGAAAAGTTGATCTTAAAATCAGTCTACCACTTTATACTTACAATGATGAGAACAACTTTGCAAGCAGAGTTGCCTGAAGACAAAAATAACAGTTTGAGGAGATAATCTGAGGGACCAGTTGGGTATCTGTCACTATTGCCAACTTATGCAAAGTTAAAGATGGGCCTCTCTACTTTGCCGAATAAAGACTTCAAGGCTTTAAGTGCCTTGCTGAACCAAGACTTCAATTATTTCTGTAAATTTAAAAAAGTTATCATCTAATTCATTATGCAGAGCGTTGTGAGCACAGTAAATTAGCTGGATAATAGGTGGACTGTACATGCTCTGAATTAAAGTAATTACAGTTTTATTTTCTCTGACAGGGATTTATTCAGTTAAAGTACAAATAAGTGATGTAAATATGGCAAAGCAAATAATTATTGCAATATTGCTTCAGTTCTGGAGGTGTTTTGCATTCATTTGTGTTTGAAACCTGACTGCTTCCGACCACAAGACTCTGTGAGAAGGAGACACCGCATCTGACAGGGACAGAGAATCGAAGGATTCGGGAGCCCAATTCCTGTCTGAATGCTTGTAAGGGTTGAAAGGCCAGGTAAATCTGCTGGGGTTTCATGTCCCTGACTCAACAAATAGCAACACTGTGCTAGAGTAAAACAGGAGAGGAAGAACCAGCGTGCTCAAAAGAGAGACTCTCAAGTTTAACTTTTCAGATAAAATGGATGTTTTCTATCTTTAAAATATGGAAATATAACCAAAATACAATCATATGACACTCCGTGGGATAAAATATAAATGATTATAAACAAATTATATCTGATGTTTGATTTCCCCTTTTTCAATGACTAGTAATTTTTTTTTCCAGACAATCAAAGCTTTAGATACCCTTTGGAGCTAGTAAATCCATAAAATCTTTGCTTTCTTATATTTCCTTTGATGTAGGACACTTCCAAACACTTAAATGTCTCTTTTTTTCTTAAACCCTCCGTAAACCAAAACACTGATTTTTTTTTGAGATCCCTTCTTACTAACCATTGTCCTGCTCTATAGACTCCACAACAACCCCATGCAATACTACAGGATTGGGGCAGAGTGGTTCGAAAGCTTTGCAGAGGAAAAGGATCTGGGGGTGTTGGTCAATGTTCACCTGAACATGAGGGGGCAGTGTGCCCAGGTGGCCAAGAAGGCCAACAGCATCCTGGCTTGTGTTACCAGGGAGGTGATCATCCCCCTGTACTTTGCTCTGGTGAGGCTGCACCTCCAGTACTGTACTCAGCTTTAGGCCCCTCGGTACAAGAAGAACACTGAGGCCCTGGAGCATGTCCAGAGAAGGGCTACGAAGCTGGTGAAGGGCCTGGAGCACAAGTCCTGTGAGGAGAGGCTGAGGGCACTGGGGGTGTTTGGTCTGGGGAAGAGGAGGCTCAGGGGAGACCTCATTGCTCTCTGCAG
The DNA here is from genome assembly GCF_964035555.1 of Netta rufina. Classification (NCBI taxonomy): domain Eukaryota; kingdom Metazoa; phylum Chordata; class Aves; order Anseriformes; family Anatidae; genus Netta; species Netta rufina. The sequence goes on along the minus strand of NC_140123.1, from coordinate 54,692,986 downwards.
CTGCCTGAAAGGAAGTGTGAGGAGCTGGGGGTCAGCCTCTTCTCACAGGTAACTAGTGATAGGACTGGAGGAAATGGCCTCAAGTTGCACCAGGGAAGGTTCAGGTTGGAAATTGGGAGACATTTCTTCTCAGAAAGAGCGGTCAGGCATTGGAACAAGTTGCCCAGAGAGGTGGTGGAGTCACCATACAAGTTGCAAGGGGAGTAGTTATAATCAATAATCAATTTTGCTTGAAAACCCCTGCCACCACCACCATCACCACATTCTTGATATCAGTTGAGGTTAGATTAAATCCAACTCAATGACTGGCAGGTCATCACACTGAGTACTCAACTACTTGCACTTGGTAGGCAATCCTTTCTTATTAGCTATTGGTGAGCAACACAGCAATCAGTAATAGTCTTTAATAACCAGATAGCAAAGTCATTTTCCCCAGGTGACTTGCCTTACATGATTGGAAAAACACTATCATTGCATCACTTCTTTTATAAGATGGTATTAAAAAAATTGAATGTTGCTTGTCTTGTTTCACTGTTGTGCTGAGTTCTCCAGCTTTGTAAGTGTAGCTGCTCAGTGATCCATTGAGTTATTGGTTTATTGCCATATCATTTAAAATAAATGATGGTCCAATCCATTTATTTATTTATTTATTTATTTATTTATTTATTGTGCGTGTGTCTAGCTTTTGCCAAGACCTGTTCATTGCTGTCACATGGCAAATGAAATTACGATGCAGTTTGGAATATGCATGGTAGGTGTGGGGCTACTTAGTCCCTTCTGTTTCTGATAAGCAACAACAAACTCTGAGGGTTTTCACTACGGAATGCAGTGACTGGTTGCCTGAGCTTAGAGCTTGACAAGCGATAACAACTTTGCTCATCAGTTGTCAACTCACACACCGAGGTTTTAGAAACAGGAGGTGAAAATTAGGCTTTTAAACCTGTATCTGGATTCCAGTCCAAGAAGGCTGACTTCTGGAATTGTTCAGCATGAACTTCCAGTGATTCCAATCACATAGGCCTGGTAATTAAACGATGGGGAAAACAAACAAGCAGAAATTAATGCCGAGTTTGGAAATGCTGCAAGGAGAAATTTATAATGGATGCTACTTTGATCGATGCTGTTGGATGCAATGTTATCTAGTGTAATATACTACAATTAAATACTTCTAGTGAAAAGACACCAAGCGCACTAATTAATTGTGAAGATGATAATAACTTAGAAGGTGCCAAGAAACTATATGACCTGAAAACAATGTAAAGATGCCTTGAGAATTTAACAAAAAGAATCATCTTAGAAAAAAAAAATGAGAACACGTGAAGGAAAACATACTCTGAAACATGTATTTTATGGGATGGAAAGATGTCAGGAATTGGAATTAGAGAATAATATGGGGAGTGCTTTTAACAAATACACTTCGGAAATAAAAGGAAATATTCACAGTTGGAAGTATCCCACTGTATGGTGTAGCTCTACTGACTTACAGCATATCATCCCGAATATCTTGGGGTAAGAAAAAATACTCTCAGTCTGGAGGAAATGGCAGCAAACTGATGACAAGACAGGAGCAAATCTATGTAGCTGGGCTGTATTAACTCCTGCTTCTTGAGCCCTGAAGACTGTGACAATCAGCTAGAGCAGTTTTCTCAGGGCCATTTCCATTTGGCTTTTGAATACCTCCAGAAACTGAGACTCCAAACCCTCATGGGCAATCTGTTCCACTGTTTGGTCACCTTCGCAGTAAAATTTATTTTTTTTTCCTTACGTTTAATTGGTATTTCCTGTATTTCAGTTTGTGCACACAGCCTCTTTTCCTAATGCTGGGCTCCACTGAGCAGAGCCTGGCTCTGTCCTCTTTACCCTCCCCTCAGCAGGTATTTATACGTATCCATAAGGTCCCCCCTGAGCCTTCTCTGCTCCAGGCCAAACAGTCCTATCCTACTTAGCTTCTCCTCACATGTCCACTGCTTCTGCCTTTTCATCATCTTCATGGCCCTTCACAGGACTTGCTCCGATATGCCTACATCTTATACTGGCAAGCCCTGAACCAGACACAGCATTCCAGGTGTGCTGTCACCAGATGTGGTCCCACCAGTGCTGAGAAGAGGTGAAGAGCCACATCCCTTAATGCCAGCAGCTGTAGGATGGGGACCTTATGTAATTTAAAGAAATTGATTAGGGAAAAGAAAATGGCTAAACAGTAAGGAAAGAAACAGCAATAATAATAAAAAAATGTAAATTAAACAGAAGAACAGATACCTGGATGGTGAAGGCACTGTTTTATTTGAGGAATTATGACAACTGCACTAAGTTAAGTCTCTTGGAGTTGTACTAAGCATAGCCAGACTTAGAGCACAGGGAACAAACAAGCACAGGCAGAGAGAAAAACAATGTTAGAAAATGCAATATGTCTCTTCCATTTTTAACTTCTAGGAACATGTGTTGCTTCTTTTCTGAATGCTAACAGATGTCAGCGTCCTGCAGACTGGCTCCTCAGTGGAGGAGAAATCAGAGTGGATATACTCTAAAGGCAAGTCGAGTAATTTACATTTAGAAACTCATCCTGCAGCAGAGATTGTCATAAATAACATGCAGGCGATCCCTTCTTTCAAGACACTCAGCCGAACCCCAATGCCCTGCTCCTAGGGAGCAACTTCAATCAAAGATATTGGCAGATAGCAAACTCTCTGGCCTCTCACATAGCGATGCCCTCATCAGAAAGGTGTATTAAAATGTCAGCAGGAAAGAGATGCCAATCTCTGTGTTTCCTAGTGCACAATGACATTTTGAAAGCAGTGCCACCTGGTGACACCTGCCAAACAACAGTGCTGCTCAACAGAGCATACACTGCCTCGGAAATATCTTAAGGGAGTAGAAGGAGTGGAACGGAACATGAAAAAGTGGATTTATTTCTGTATTTCCTTTTATTATTCCTCGTCAGATTTCCACATGCAAAAATCAGTCTTATTTTTATCTGAAAAGTGGTGAAAAAAGGCGATGGGTTTAATCGCTGGCATCAGCTCCTGCCTGCTGGTACCATAATTTATCTCAGCGGCGTGCAGCCCTCCCCTACCATAAGCTGCACGCTACCACCAGTTATGAGTTCTCCTGCAAACAGTGAGCCTGACCCATAGCCAACTGTATCCACGCTTAGTTCAAAGCGGGCTGTGGAGCGCAGTTAAGCTGGTGCAGGAGTGATCAGACAGACTTTAAATGCTGCAAACACCCAAATACAGTCTGGAGCAGCTTCTCTTTCTCACACAGCTGACAAAAAGGGTTTGTGATGCTGGCAAATGCAAGTTAGCCTTCTGCATCAGGAATGGACCTCAGACAAACCTGAACATTGGGGCTTGTTTAGAGGAGGTGGGTCAGCTCTCTTCTGGCTTGGATGTTACTCTGTCAGAGGAAATCCCATCCTCATTCAGTGGTATTCATCGCTCTCTCTAAAAATATCTTTCTTCATTTTTCCAGATTCAGTTCCACATCGAGTTGTAAACTGCAAGAATAAAGGAGCCAAGAACTTGCTGGCTGAGAGGCAAGCCAAAGCAGTACCTTTCCCATAAGCATCTCAAATATGGCAGGGTTGTTACACAAACCAGAAAGCTATTGCTTTAAACTGTCATATCCTTCGCCTGCAGTAAAAGTAGTCTTTTATCTGTCCTCTGGACCCGTTTTTACCTGCCTATTCCCAAGCACCAACACTCAGCTAGCAGAGAGAAATCTGCTGCTGCTGAAGGTCTGTGCAACTGAAATTCCCGTTAGGTCTTACGTATGCCATCCTTTCCGTCCACCGAATGATTGACATTAATTACTTCAGTCACAGCATGGACGCTAGCTCTGGTGAAAGGGAAAGGGATTAAAGCAGGAGCAAATGGAGGGAATGTTCTGTAGGAGGAAGCAACACCTACAGACTCAACAGCAGTTGCTAGTGGTGCACTGTACGCTGCTAAAATCGATCCCCATGCTTGACCTATCTGGGTATCTGTATGCATCCAGCCATCACAGTGCTTAAAGCCCAAGGAACGGATGTGTCATCACATCCAAGTAGGGATATTTTATCGTCCTTGCCTTTAGAGAGGGAGATTAAGCAATCTCAAAGTCACACAAGCAGCCTGAGGGAGAGAGAAAAACTGCATCAGATTCCCCCATGTCTCTGGACACTCCTGATCCATCAGCTGGTCCTTCCAGAATCGAACCATCAACTAGTTATGGACCCAAAAAGCTGCTCCAACTTCAGAATTTTATGACTAAAGAAGAGACAGTAGATGAATAAATACTGAATATTCATAGGCAGCATATTTTCTTTGCACCATTCATAGACTGGCGTGAAGTCAAGCAGCCCAGCTCTTTGTGTTCATACTGCTTGCTGTGTCCTATCACATCTGATAAATCTACATGTCAAGTTTGAAACACAGAAGAAAATTTAACTTGCCTAACCTATTTCTCTCTGCCCATTAACGACAAAACTGTAGAGAAGGAGCCTGCTAACTGCTTCAGGTTGATTGGTTATTTTTCTCCCATTTCCAATTTGCAAATCAAAAGACTTCATCATAAAAAGATTAAGAGCAGTCTCTGAAAACTGGAACACCCAGTACACATGCAAATAATAAAATCATCAGAAAGGAAAAATCACTTGTCAAATTTCCCTTAGACTTCACTTTTTCTTGAGAAACAAATGTTCATTGAATTGGATATGGGAGGTGTTTTTGATATATGTAGCCATCTAGCTCCTGAAGACGAGAGGAAGCTAGAAAAAGCCAGAGTACCATCATGAGAGGCTTGAAGCCCTTTTCTTGCTTCTTTTTAAAATGGGGATTTTTCTTCCTATTAAAGAGCTATTAAAACAAAGTCAGCCTGTGTCAATCCATGCTCTGGACTTAAATATTTTAAGAGGCAAGCAATAACACTGAAAATATCTAGATGCATATATTCCACCATGAGTCATTATACTTTAATATTGTGATGTCTGGCAAATCAGTGAGAGCACCACTATCCACCCTTTGAGATAATTAAGTTTAAAAGTCATAACAAATGTAAAATAACACGTAATGAAACAATCCAAAAGCTACGCTTTTGTATTTTCCTTGGAATATTTTCTGATTACCCTCTTGCAAACTGTCAGCTACCCAGTGATTCTAAAATTGTTTGAATAATTCTAAGAGAAAAATCAAACACATTAAGTTTTAATAATATTTTATGAGACACATAATTCTTCGGGATGTAATAACCTCTTATCCTAGTGTGATTAGTCACTTGGATCCATCATGCTGGTCCCCTGGTATTCAAGACAATCTAAATTTTGAGTAATACTGGAAAAGGTAATAGAGCTCCAAAATTAATACAGTCCTTTGTGCTTGTAATGTTGTCCCTAATGGAAGCTTTTTAAAATAAAACACTTTTTTAAACTGAACCGGGGAGCAAACAGTGAAGAGCCAAAGGATGACATAATTTGCAGGAGACGACACTGTGATGGGATCCTGGTACAAGGATTTAATTATTATCTTGAATAATCACCGTTCTAATGATAGTTGTTCGGAACGACACTCAGACACCGAAACTCCCCGCTGTCAAGGCCAGAAACAAGAGGCAGGAAGACAGTAAATCCCTGTTCAACTTGATGGAGAGCAGGGAAGTATCGTGTTAACATTAACAGCCCACAACTCACCAACTCCACCGGCGCAGGCTGGGGGAGGCATCCCGTGTTTCACAGCAGACTGCCGTATTTCTCCGGCACTCTTGTCATTGGCGCTGCTCGCCGTCATGTTTATCAATTTAATACCTTGGCTAATTTCACCCCAGAATAATGTTTGTTTACATAAATCTATTCTCCACGGTAAAATAGCTAATGCTCCAGCATTTCAAACGGTACCCTATTAATGGGAGACAGGATGGTGAGAGCAGACGTGCTATAGAAAATTACCACACTCTCCAATTGCCTGTGTTAGTCCTGACTGTCGGTAAGTGGTGATTAACACCCCGCTGGCTGCAGCTGTACTTCTCAATATAGCTTCTCTGAGTAGGAGGATGCACAGAGAGTACCTCATTACTATGTCTTTAAAGCTGTAAAGCAAGGAATAATGCAAAATAAATCCTTTAAACTAAAGGTCATAGACCAGAATATGTCAGCATGAACACCTGCTTGCACTTTTTCCTGATAAAATCACAAAGATAAGTGATTTATCTCCTTTTATTCTGTTCCCTTTCATTGCAGGTATGCTGAGGCCACACAACTGGATGTTAGCGATTCTCAGCCATACCGGTATGTTTTTATATAATGCCAGAAGAAAAGCTTAGGAGCTTAGCTAACAGTCTGCTTTGCAGGCTGCTGGCTGAGACAGCAGAGCTGGCATTAGCTATTTCCCTTCTTTGCCCCATGATTTTTGTTCACCACAGACAGGGGGAAAACAGACCAGCTGTCCTATTCCCCCTGCAATTCTAACTCTGAAAAGTTTGTTTCAGTTTAAGCCCTTCTTGTGTGCACATTTAATCTGTAAGCAGACAGGAAAAATCTGGCTGTACTGCTGAAACAGAATCCCAGCCTTATATACGATAAAATTAATGCCTCACAGTGTGAAGAAGTTTGCATGGTCACCACCTTGACAGTTTTTGTGCTCCTTGAGGACAATGCTTCTGAGCAGGGAGGAGGTTTGTGGCTACCCTCAGCCTCCACCTCTTGCTGTCCTTAAAAACAACCTCTGAGGCCACGCATCTACACAGACCAGTGTTATACAAGTGCTATATGGCTGCACATAAAATGTAGCATCCCTCTCGTGTGGTCAGATCACCCTTTCTCGTTGGAAATAAGCCCTTTGCTTTCTGTCCTACACAGCTCCGTGCCCCTGCACACTGCTGGGTGTTGGAGGAGTAAAGCCCAGCTAGTCCCTGAGACCTTCTCCGAAGGACCCAGTGCTCCAGCAGCTTCTAGACCTGAAGCACAAAGAGAAAATGGCCAAGTAGTTGCAGCAGCAAGTGCAGAGTCTTTTGTAAACCTGTGTGAAATGTGAGCTTTTTGGGAAAATCTAGTCCCAAGTATGAGCAGTGAGGACATCGAAAAATACCCCCATAGTTGGTCTTTCTGCCATTCCACCTGCCACAGAGGTGGAAGTTGGCCTTGGGCAGACACCGACAAGGAAAAAATAAATAAAAAGGGAGAATGAACCCGACTGCTGCTGATGAAAGAAGCGCAGGCTGATTCAGAAGTACTTGGACGCGAAAGATCTTTACCCAAGCGAGTCACTGAAAAGCAAAGCAACACGCTCACATCTGCTGTTGGAGGAACTCAGCACAGCACCCCTGCCGATCACAAATGCCTCCGGAGACAGGCACGCAAGCCGAGCTGTCCCCAGAAGACACCACCTCTCACTGCGCAGAAATATCCACCCATGCGCGGGGTTCACCCACGTCCAGTATGGCCCTGCAGCCTGCCAAGCACCGTGCCAGAAGGAGAACGGGGAAAACATCCACCTCGTGCTTTGGTGACTGAGAGAAACAGTACGGAGGAGACTGAGCCAGTGCTCTGAGACTTCTGCAGTGCTGCGAGATGATTTCCCACGTCCTGGTTGGAGCTCTGCAATTCTGGGGAGCCAGGGATAGATTTTCTGAGGTTCCCTGCTGTCTTGCTGTGCAACCAAAAAGATGTCAATGATACTCATCCCGACAGGCTCTCAGATCAACCAACATCTACCTTCTGCCATAAAACACTTTGTAGTATTATAGTAACTACAGAAATTATCACCTCCCTATAAGATTCACAAACAACTTCTGAATGTTCAGCCTGCCTCTGCTGTTGCTTTCAGAACCGTCTTGTTTGGAAATTGGGCACAAGAAGTCCTGCTGGGATTTGGGATTTTTATTTATTTATTTATTTATTTTTTTGTCAGCTCTCATGCTGAATGCTTTCAATGAGATTAAAGATCTCCTTCTTTCCACAGCTCAGGAAAATGCATTCTGCTGGACCTCTGACAGACTGGCTTCTGCCATTGCCAAGGGTGCTGTCGGTGCTGCAAAAGCAAAATTCAAGGCAGACTGGGGCCAGAAGAGAATAGGCAGCACCCTCCAGAATTCAAAAATTTGCAGGAGTGCCCAAGGAGGGCACCACTCCTTAATTCAGCAGATTTACCAGCAGATTCAGGACCTCTGGAACCCTTGGGCAGCCTCAGACGCCAAGGGCACGAAGTGCCATGGGAGGCTGGCAAACAGCACTCTGCTGCCTGCCTGTCCTCTCGGCTCCTTCCCCTATGTGCAGCCTCTAGGCCAGGCTCATGCAGCTCTGCTATAGGTAAGAGGCTCTGCTTTCCCCTGCTATAAAACAGAGAGAAGGCACAAGACTAAGAAGTGAGAGGATAGGATGCAACCACCACTTAGGCACGTTCCCTGCCCTGGCAAGCCATTTGGTGCGCCGCACAATTCAGACTTTCTGAAGTGACATTTAATATTTGCATTTCCCTCTAATGCACGTGGGATTATGCTGGCTACCTGACAAGCCACCTCACACTCCATAATCACAACTGCCCGTTAGGATAATTAAACTGTCACCGAACAGGAGGAAGCTTATGAGTGCAGGGGCAAACTGGATGTAAGAACCATTCCTGGACAAGACTAGGGATCATTTTATTTTGCTACTTACTTATTTTGTAAGGAACAAGAATCACGAGACGCATGCCAAATTGAAAAAAAAAAAAAAAAAAAAAAAAAAAAAAAAAAAACACAGCTCTACATGTCATTAAAAAACAGAAGCCCATAAAAAATCAGTAATTTACAAAAACTCATCACACTGTTTCATCTACAGAATTATATAGGAATTATATATAGGAAATAGAATATTTATGCTTTTAAGTACTTGGGGGACACTTAGATATTCTGGTTATGTCAGGAGGCTTTAGATTAGATTGATAATGCAAATATATCAAACTTGCCCACCTGGAGAGATGCAGTACATCTAAGATTAATAAACATATCACCAGGAAAGACTTATGTACCAGAGTCTGCAGATTTGCAGCTTGAATTGTTGAAGAATTCTTGAAAAACAAATCTTTATAGAAGAAGAACATGATACAAGTTCAGAAGAGAGAGGCCTGGCTGCAGCAGTCCATATTTACTCTCACAAAGTATTTTGTAAGGGGGGAAAAACCTGTTTGCCAGCATTATTTTAAACCTGAAGATACCTCTAGGTTGTTCCCATGTGTATTGGGTTTATGTGGCGAGGACTTGGTAGCAGGGGGCTGCAGGGGTGGCCTCTGTGAGCAGAGCCCAGCAGCTGCCCCATGGCAGGTCAGAGCCAGCTCCAGATGGCTCCAAAAGGGATCCAGCGCTGGCCAGAGCTGAGCTGGTAATGTTCATCGTGCCTCTGGAAGAATAGATTTGAGAAAGGGAAAAACTGCTGTGCAACAGCAGCTGGGAGAGACTGAGTAAGAAGCAGTCCTGCAGTCCCCAAGGTGAGTGCAGCAGGAGGGCAGGAGGTGCTCCAAGCACACAGAAGTAATGACAGTCCTTCCTGTGCCCAGCTGAAATCCTGATGGCCAAAAGCAGTGAAGACAGCCACTCTTTTCCACCCTTTTGTTGGCGTGGCATCAGACCAGGCTGCCAAGTGGCAGCACAGACAACTGGGAAAAGGATGCCACTGTCCCCATCTCTCAGGCATATTTGTTAGGGCTGGTTGGAAGGAAATGCCAAGGTTCTCCACCTGTCAAACTCAGCTCCCTGCTTCCACGGCTTTTCTCATTGGGTTCAAGATACAGATAAAGAACTTAAAATAAATAAATAAATAAATAAAATTATTGTGATGGTGTCATCAAATTTGAGCCTCTACGAGGGTAATCCTGTAGTGTATCCACAGCCAGTGAGGAAGCAACACTGACACTTCTGCTCCACCATGCCAGTGCCTAACACCTTCAACCACACAAGGACTGATTATGCCTTATTGCTCTAAAGACACCGCTGGCCATCAGCCACCAAAAGTCATTATGGAGATTACTCCTCACCTGAAGATGAGCTGAACCACTTAAACCACACTCGAAAGCATAATTGCTGCTTTTCTCAGCAATGAGAAAAATGTTTAACCATTTTTTACTTTTTAAAAATCGATTAACCGGTCACATTTAATGCTTTAAAAATTGAAAATTACAAATTTTTACCTAAGATTTCTGATCATGTTTTAAATTAAAACAGGGAAAGGTGTACGAGTTCTTGAGTGCTTCCATAATTTCACTTCGACCCTAAAATAATTAACGATAATGCAGTAAGTTACCTTGAAGTATGAATATAGACTGTCCAAAGCAGTTTAAGACTGATCTAAGTCTTTTTGATACTTTCGTAGTCATTAACTTTGACTCGGTAGTATGCTCCTGGGAGCTCCGCACCTAATTGCCTTTCATATGTAAGAAATATTTTATTCAAGTATTCACACTAAATGCTTTCACTCATGAAAAAGCGCGTCACAAAGCAACATCAGTACAAAATATGTGCAAATAAATGTATCTGTGTAATTTACAGTGGCTTATTGATGTATTAGAATGGAGACTACTGAGATTATGAAAAAAAAACAACCCTGACATTTGTCTTTAAAAGAGCTGCCTCCAGAAAACATGCATAGTTAATATTCTACGTATGCACAACACTGAACTAAAAGATTCCCAGAAACTGCCTCATTCTACGTCATGGCACGAAACAATACAAAACATATTGGTTAGCAAACTGCTGGCATGAATTTTTACTGCAAATAAAGAAGCATTAAATTGCAGTGTGCGAGTTACCCAGCTGCCTTAACAAGAGAAAGTGCACATGCTCACATTATTTTAATCCTGCAATATGGATTCTTCACGAAGCCATTCTGCATAAGGTTTATTTGTGCCATATGAAACACAAAACTTCCCCTGATGAAAGGAAAGAGCACTGTTCAGAAACAATTACGGCTTACAAAGTTTAAAATGTCCTTTAATCAAATCGTATTTAAAGATGGTAGATTTTGAAACAGATGCCTATGATCTGCTGGGCACATTTTGCATACTCTCTAGTACTGGATGCTGTTCTCTTTCGGATTTGCCTCCAGCATCACAGCCTCTGCTTTCTCAACGTGAGCGGTCAGTTCGATACAGCAAACCTGCCCTGGCCAGTCCAGTTGATCAATACAGCTGTAACCCCAATGTTTGTTTTGCAGCGTGACCTGCCTCTCTGAGAACAAACACAAGCAGAAAGAATAACTTCCAAGCAACTAATTCTACAGAAGGGGCGAGATGCTTTCCTACTACTTTCTAACTAAACTGCAGAAGCTTTACTCAGTTATCGCGGCAGATTAATTGGTCCTAGCAAAGATTTAAGAATACAAAGAAAAGCTCTGGGTAAGTGAATTTCAGCAGGAGCCTGCTTACTGACTAGAGCAGCAAGCAGGCTTTCGCTTAAGAGCCTGAAGGGAGAGGGAAGCACTCGGCAGCAGACCGGTGCTGTGTAATTTATCACCACACAGCCACAGGCTATGACGTATGGCACTCTCAGTGAAGCACCTGAAGGCAGCTTGGTAGGGCTCTATGAAGATCAATGATACACCAAAGAATACCATTAAAAGACACATTCATCTTCCCCTAATCAATAACGGCCTTAAAATGATCTCTGTGACACACTGTTCGTACGAGCGTTGCTGCTGGGCTTCTTCAGCCCACTTGTCATCCTCTGGCTCAAGTCTTATTACTGGCAACTACTTCACACATTCCCCTTAGTGCAGGAATTTGGCTTCCACCAAAACTTAAAAAACAGAACAGGGAAACATAAAAGTGGCATCGAATTCAACGAAGGCACCGAAGTGCATTCCGTCTCTTCAATAACTTCTGATACAACCGGTGCAAGAGGCAAGCGATTTTTTTTTTGTTTCTCTTGTCAAACCAAGACAGCCTACTGTTACTCTGTTCATAGATTTTAGCAAGCCATTATCAGGGGGATTCAGGATTAATGAAAAGCATCCTCAGATCTCAACAAACAGCCATTAAAGAGAAAGAAGCAGCAGACTAAAAATGCAAACTTGATTTATCTTTTTTTTTTTTCTTTTTTTTTTTTTTTTCCCTAGGAGAAGTGTTACTGTGGATTTGTGTTCCCTCCACCCATAGGGATTCTTGTCCTTCTCCCAGGATGAGCTTTGTCCTTTATGTGAGAAGCTGAGGGGTGGCCCCTGATGTGGCAATGTAAAATCAGCATCTCCAGGGTGCCAGTGTCCTGTAAATTTCTTGGTTAGTTTGGATATTGTTGAGCCTCCTGCACGAAGGAGATCTGGATGCAGGTGTCCCATGTCCTTGCGACTTAACTGCCTTCAGGGTTCTTGCTAGTAAGCTCCCTAAAGCACCCTGGCAACATGACTGTCTGTGGTCGAGGGTGAACAGAGAATGCCAGTGCTTGCTGGAAGACCTTACCCAATTTTTGGAAAGGTAGGTAGCCAGTTTCTTCTCATGCACACAGAATCACAGAATGACCAAGGTTGGAAGGGAACTCTCAAGATCATCTAATTGAACCCCCCTGCCCATGGGTCCCCAACCCTCCCACTGGGAAATGATCTTTTTAGGCAATGCAGTATTCACCCCCTAAAAACAAACAAACAGGCAAACAAACAAAAACTCTATGTTTTTTCTTTGTCTGAGACAAACAGATACTGCTATTGGTAGGGGCAAGGGGGCTAACACATGAGTTAACACATTCTAGATAGAATCCTAGAATCACAGAATGGTTTGGGTTGGAAGGGACCTTAAAGATCACCCAGTTCCACCCCCCTGCCATATCTAGAGCACTAACATCAAGAGTGACATTGCTCATCTGCCTTATCATGTGCTTGGTCAGCACTGTCAAAAAGAGTTTACCACTTCAGTCTTATGAGCATTAACCCAGAAACCACCTAGGAAAGGCCTCCCACAGTCAATGTCCACCAGAATCTCTTTCTCGACCTAAGACACACACTTATCTGTGTGCTCACAAGTCCACCACATCTCATTTATTGCTCTTTAGCACTGCGGTGAGCATTTATAGGAAGTCCTCACATTTACTGCCTCCAGAACTCTTGAAGAGGAGCTTAGTTCTGCCTCATTAAAACATCACTCTAGTTAAATGAACGAGATTTCATTAGAATCGTGATACTCACCTGGTAGGGGTCACAATCACGATATGACAAAATGATTTTTCCTGCACCTAAAACATAGGTCTACCTGAGCTACCAAGTTCAGATCTGAACCCACTTTGCTGGGAAATCCAAAAAGCATGTATATATTCGAATTCAAAATTATGCTTGAGAAATGTACTGCTATGGACCAAACCGAGCGGATACACCCCTACAGAATCCAGAATTAGTAGCTTTGCAACTGAGCCTGTGCCTGAGCTCGTTCTCTCATCTGATGCTGAAACTTGCAACTGTGAAAAGGCTTATATATACTTAAGAAACAATTACAGCTAGTGATGCAGAAATAATTCCCATGCTAAAAATATTTCAGAAATTAGGAGAAAATATAACTCAATTTTGATTATAATTAGGTTTCCTGTCGTTAGTTAAATGTTTTCTCATTTACCCTTTCCTTCTATCAGTGCAATCAGTCACCTGGTTCTTTACGAACTACACCATGAACTACACCATGGTGTACACGTAAAACTGGCTGGTCTCAGGACCAGCTTCTGCAAATGTGTTACCCCAGGCTGGAAATAAGCATGGGGCACATACATACTAAGAAAAATACTAACAGTAGTAATTAAAGAACAAAGCTTAGCTCCACTTTATTGCTTAAAACTAATGTAGTTATTATACCAAGCAACAGGACTTTTAATTTCTAATTACAGTATTTATTTTCCTAAACAGATTTCAAAGTTGTTACAAAAAAATGGATAATTGTTTCACATGAGCAATTAAATATTAAGACTAAATAAACAGTATTCATTGGATAATTATGTTGAACTATGTAATTATTTAGGAAAACAAAAATGAATCATTGTTTACATTTTCTAGCCTTTGGGGAAAAAAATGGATATCCCTATTAAAAGTGGAAGGATTTTTCATATCTAATAAAATTCAGACTTGAGCTAGTTCAGAGAACTGTTTGCAAATTGAATCCAGATTTGCCAACAAGGGCAAAAACCCCAAACAACATTTCTAACTGCCTAAAATAAACTACTTTTGAGTATAGGACTCCTCAGTAAGATCTTATTTTCCTCTAAAGGAAAAGGAAATGTTGGCAGGGAAGCTGAAACAGGGTGCAGCAAAACAGAACTTCTCAAAATCTTTCTGCGTTTTGTTCCATGCTATTCCAGCTTCCCTGCTTTGCAGGACAAATCAATAAAACATATTCATGCCTTTACAAGAACATAGAAATGGAACAGTCCCAGCAAGTACCTTATTTACTACTAATAGGTGTATTAATATGGGGTTTTGGGATGAGATGAGTTGCATATGCTCTGTCTGAAGTTCATCAGCTTCTGGGTTCATTAGTGCCACTCATTCTAAAGCCACTACCTGCATTCCCACCAAAATACATGGTTTTGGTGTATTATTTTGCTGGAAGTTGCACAGAGTGGGTAGGACAGCGTCTACCCTCTACTACTGCCATGATTAACATATTGCAGTACTTCCTTCTATGCTATGCTTCACTTTAAGCATTCAAACAGCATTTTAGCCTGAAGTGTTTACTAGATCAAAACATTGATCTTTCATTGTGGTTTATCACTTTGAGACTAGAACCAAATGAAACCTATTTTTATTATTATTATTATATTTTTTCTTTTACCTTTTAATTGTTATCTGGCAAGAGAATAGCATTATAAAATCATGCTAACTATTCCCTAGATATTTATATGTATTTGTGTATCCATATGTGTTCACTTCAACATATTATCAGTATTAACCAGCTGTTCCCTTTAATAAGTATAGGGAATACAAGCAACGCTCTAAATGTTGATGTTGTCACTTCTAATTGCCCAAAATAAACCTAAAAATCTTCTAGGGAAATGCACTGCAGATATCACCACATATGCTCAGTGAGGGATGTCTAGAAAATAGTCGAAATGGAGATTGGAATGGCAGAAAATACCTGTGTTCCTGGCTAGCTTCTAACCGCAATAGACCTTATCAAAACTACTGATGGCAAAATTTTGAGCTTATAGATATTCCTCGCTATTGGCTGCATGTGGAGCTGTGGATCTATATGAGCACAGCTGAGCAACTGGCTTGGGATTTGAGATTACTTTTTTGATGAGGAAAAAAAAATCCAAGCAATCCATAACATCACAGAAAAGGAACATTTTATTTGGGAGGCTGTGGTGGTTTTACCCTGATGGGCAGCTGAACTCCCCCCCAAGCAGTGCAGAGGAACAGGGAATGGGGGCTGCGGTCAGTCCCTGACGCTTCATCTCTGGTGCTCCTTCACGGTCACTCTTTGCCCCTGAGCAGCAGCTCTCCAAGCACTGCTCCCACATGGTTCTGTCCCACGGGGTCCATCCATCCCCCAGGAGCAAACTGCTCCAGCATGGGTCCCCCACGGGTGGCAGCTCCCCCCAGACCCCTGCTCCACCGGGGGCTCCTCCACCCATGGGGGGGCTGCAGCGTGGAGATCTGCTCCATGTGGGACCCATGGGCTGCAGGGGGACAGCCTGCTCCACCAGGGGCCTCTCCACAGGCCGCAGGGGAACTGCTGCTGTGTGCCTGGAGCACCTCCTGCCCTCCTGCTGCACTCACCTGGGGACTGCAGGGCTGCTTCTCACTCCTCGCTCTCCCGGCTGCTGTTGTGCAGTTTTTTTCCTTCCTTAAAACTGCTTTCCCAGAGGCACAACAAGCATCACCAGCTCAGCTCTGGCCAGCAGCAGGTCCCTTTTGGAGCCATCTGGAGCTGGCTCTGATCTGGGGCATGGGGCAGCTGCTGGGCTCTGCTCACAGAGGCCACCCCTGCAGTCCCCCTGCTACCAAACCTTGCCACATAAACCTAATACAGAGGTATGCACAATGAAGCAACTCACATAGTAGAAATCCAGGCATGTTTTATATCAAACAGTTTTGTAAAAAGGAGGCGAATTTCTGAGCCAGAAACCCATGAGTACAGGCAGTCCCAGACAATTTATAATTCTGTACCATAAATCGCTAGTCCATAATTCATTGACGGAGAGTTAATGAGAATGTTTGTAACTAATACCCATAAGAAAGATAAGGGGTGGTATAATGTAGTTTATACTTTCCTGAAACACTTTTCAAGGACAGCGGGGGAAGCTTCCTGACAGCAAAAAGCAAAAAGAAATATTGCACTGACCTACCGATTTCCTACATTCCCATCAAAGTAATCCATGTGTAGAGACATTAAAGAACAATTTGTCCCAACTGACAGTTTCCAAATAACTAGATGCCTTTTAATTGCTGGCATCATTAACCTTAATAGTATAATTGTGTAGCTCCAAATAATAATAATAGTAATATAATTTTCCCTCACTTCCAAATCATTCAGCAAAACTAGGAAAAAAAAAATGCACAGAATAAATTCTAAGAAAGAGAAAGGGGGAAAGTTCTGAACAGATGAGAATGGGAACTTTATCAGTTTTATCTGCCACAATTTACAGCCTTTAAGGAATAAGTACATGCATGCAACATTCTTCAGACAAGCGATAAATATTAATAATTGCAGGCACCTATAGGTTTTGAGTGACCTTTTCAAAGAACATGTCAGCTCTCTCTCTTCCAATGATGCGCTGTGGAACTTCTTTTAAAATCAGTGTTGTTTTGAATGATTCATTCTTGTATATGCCCAGGCTTTCAGCAATGCTACCTGCTAGAATAACCACTGCTGAAGACTTATTGACATACTTTTACTGATAAGTTTGAACACGCATACAAAAAAAGGAGATGTTTTTGCTTCTTTGGGCTACAGGGAATATGTGATCATATGTTGTCTCTCCCTAAACAGCTGGAAAGGCCTCTCCAACCTAGTCTGCAGTTCCTGAGACCTGTAAGCAAGGTTGAGTACTCCTCATTGCAAGCTGCCAATGCTCAAGAGGGAGGGAAAGATTATATAGAGGTAGTTCACATTCAGTCATCTGAATGACCTCTGGGAGTGGTAGAGGGTTCAGTCTAGACGTAGTTGTAGATGAGGCACATATGAATTATAAACATTTAATGTGTTTTAAACAGAATAGCATATGTCAAGGGTACGGAAAATTCATTTTGTCAGACAAATCTGACACAACAGTTGTTACTGGTATAAATAACTAAACTATTGTTTTTCCCATAGTCATTTTTGTAGAAAGGAAACTTAGTAGACCATTTTGTTCATCTGTATTAAGGAGCATAACGTAGCAAATATCTGATTCAACACAAAACCAGCTGGTTAAAAAGCACTGGACTTCATGTGGACACAATTGCTTGGTATTTTAATACAAGCAGAAGTGCTGTGTTAAATATAAAAACCATGCTATGCAGTTCTCTGTGTTGGTGAAAAATGCAGAACTAAATAACATAATAAATATCAGTCTTTGGGAGAAAACCTCATTAAAGTGTAAAGACTCTGGAAGAACAATAGTTTTCTGAAAAACACATGAGATTGATCCTTGGTTCTGTTCCTATTTTGACCATTGTACTACTCTTCCAGTTGTCCTTTCCCAGTCTCTCTGTTATTTCACAATTATTTCCTCACAGGCAAAACAAGCATAATGATTCTTAGCTCCTTTAGGTAGTGCTTTGAGACCTATTGATAAGAAGCTAATCGCTACAATGAGGTTTTCTACAGTAATTATAATTTAAAAAAAAAAAGGGTATGCAAAGAGGATAATCCTTAAGATTTGAAGTGTAAAGTAGGCTTTGCAGAAATAATTATTTAATGCAAGTATTATTTCCTAAATGTTAAAAGTTCAACAAAGCAGGAAGGTTATAAAATTTCTGATTCTTATACCTTCAACTCTGCTTAGGTACACTGATTTTTCAGAGAGGAGCCATATCTAGCAGCATATCAGACTTTCTTTTGAATCTATATTCTTTGATAAGCAATACTATACTGTTTTATCTGAAAGTGTATTTCTAGGGAGGAGGCTGTCTATTTTGCTTGAAGCCTTGATCAATTCCTATAATATCTTTATACTGCTGTTTTTGAGTTTGGTCTGACCCATTCTGGAACTTAAAAACAGTACTGTACTACAGTAGGCATTAGAAATAGGCTACAGAAAGCTTCCTTCCCTGAAGCAGGGTATAACGTGATCTGTAAAAAACAACAGGCACTGATGTACCCTCAAACATGCAACTTAAATTCTTGTGACCTGGGCACAAAGCTTCAAACTCAACTTAGCCACTTAATTTCCTATCTAGAAAAGTTACAGAGTAGACTGAGGACAGGCATATGCACTATCTCAAGTACTCTGGTATTTACCACTTTCACTGAATACCATATCCTTTTCTCTACTACACACTCTGAGATGATGTTTGCATGAGAATAGCATACTGATCTACCAAAAATCAAGGGGATCTGATTCTTTGGCAGGGTATTTTCTTAACTGTATCTATACACACACAAACACACACATATATTTATAAAATTGACTAACAGATGTTTACATAAAGGCTCAGTTCTAGCAAAGTTATCTCTAGTGCATTGTGAGTATCCTTGTTAGAGAGACATTTAAACACAGTGGTTCTCCAGAGCTGTCTTGTTGAGATCTATGCAGCAGGAGTATTACGCACAGAACTCCCAGCAGAAAAGCTGAAAGCTTGAGACATCCCATAGACAACTGGTAGCAATCATGTCATCAATCATCTCCAAATGTTATCCAATCCAGTCTCATAAACTGTGATTTAATATGATTTTGTCTGGCTAGAGCTCCTAGGAGAACTCCTGCTTCCAAATATGAAAATAAATAAATAAATAAAATTCGGTTGTTAATCTTTCATGCTAAGAAAACGAGATTGAACTAATAAAATACAATTAGCAAATCTGTTCAGTGTAGTGAAATCCATCCAAGTCTGCTACTTTAAAACTTGCTGCATTTTTTTAATGCTATTTTTTTTCTCTTTCTCTTGCATTTTGTAAATTTCATATTATGCTTATATTACTTTTAGCTGTATGTTTTAATTATTCTATTATGATAATTGGACATAGACATTGGGGCATAAATGTTCTTTTAAGAAAGACTTTGGAAAGGTGGGGTAGATGGCATTTTTGCTGTGCCACTGAAGATCCCTTTTGTTTTAATCTTTTCTATAGACAACCCTAGGGCTACGAGAAGAAAATCATCAAAAAGAAATATCCTGGCTGTCTCCTATAAAATGCTGATATCAGCAGAGCACAGATTTTTTGTACATGGAGGTGATATTTTCATCCATTAATACCTCAACCAAATATTATTGCTTTCTGTCACCTATAAAAGTTATGTCTTATTTGCAGGCTGCAGACTAGCAGTTACATTTTGGGAGATAGCTGCATAAGCTGTATTTACCACATGCTGCAGAGCAAAATAGTTGACATTTCTTGGGAACAAGTCACCACACTCACAGAGTTCAGTGTTAGATTTGATATTCAAAGATGTTGTTCATTAGGTTGTGACAGCTGTTGCCAAGTCTTCGCTTCAGCATGCAGTGTAACAGTGAAAGCATACCAAAATCAATGGAAAGTTTTACAAAAAATTATCACTGCAGTAGAGTTAGACAGGAAAAAGTTGGGCTACTAAGATCATGTAAGACACCAGGACCAGATAACTGAATCTCACCTAAAAGATCTCTCCTGAGTTGAAATACAAAGCAGACTTTTGGGACTTCTAAACTAAAAAAAGGTTCTCAGTTCTTTGAGTGATCACACAAAGGAACTCTGCAGGGAAAATCATGGGAACAGCTAGCATGGGTTCACAACGGGAAGTTCATGTTTCACTTAATTTCCTTCTATGACAAGATCACCCATCTTCAGTAAAGCTTTCTATACTTTCTCTCACAGTAACCCTCTGGACCAATGACCAGAATACAGTTAGATAAAAGCATAATAGGATGGGTGAACAGTTGGCTGATGGGTTGGGCCCAAAGGGTTTTTGTAAATGGGGTTACATCGTGATGGCAACCTGTCACTAGTGGGGTTCCCCAGAGCTCCATGTTAGGACGAGTCCTTTTCAATGTTTTCATATATGATTTGGATGTAGGACTTGAAGGTTTTTTGAGAAAGTTCAAGGATGATTCCAAATTGTGTGGGGCTGTTGACTCCGTTGAGGGTGGTGAGGCCTTGCAGAGAGATCTAGACAGGTTGGAGAGCTGGACATATGAAAAGCACCTGAAGTCACTTGGTTTGTTCAGCCTGGAGATGACTGAGGGGAGGCCTCATGGCGGCCTGCAGCTCCCTCAGGAGGGGAGCGGAGGGGCAGGCGCTGAGCTCTGCTCTCTGGGGACAGCGACAGGACCCGAGGGGACGGCATGGAGCTGGGACAGGGGAGGGTCAGGCTGGGGGTTAGGGAAAGGGTCTGCACCCAGAGGGTGCTCGGGCACTGGGACAGGCTGCCCAGGGTCATGTCACCGAGCTGATGAAGTTCAAGAAGTGTTTGGAAAACACTCTCAGACACATAGTCTGATTTTTTGGGTGGTCCTTTGGGGACACAGGAGTTGGACTCAATGATCCTTGTGGGTCCTTTCCAACTTGGGATATTCTATGATTCTATCATGATAAAAAATATCCCTTCTATGTCTATGAAGGTGATACCATGGCTAGCATTACTTAAAAGCCTATTTCTGACAGTAACAGTGAGCCATGAGCAATTCCACTATTAGTGTTTTTAAGAAGCCAGGAGGTATAAGACATTAAAAGGGAGGCAACAAAATGTTCAATGTTCATCCAAACATTGAGGAAAGAAATAATCAATTATTGAGGAAAAAAACATGTAAGGTTCAGTACCTTTTGTTTAATTTGATAAAAGCTCAGGAGATGTTTCTCTCAGGAAAACAACAGATGATTTGGTTGGGAGCAAGAGTAATCCCGAGAGTCATGTCTCCTGCATTGGGGTCTTCCATTTGCTGATCAAAGCTAGATCAGCTTATGCTACATAATTCCTCAGACAGGCCTAAGTATTTATGCCTTTCTGTTAGAAACAACAGAAACAACTGTGATTTATGAGATTGGGTCATGTGCAATAGAATCATAAAATCACAAAATAGTTTGGGTTGGAAGGGACCTTAAAGACCATCCAATTCCAACCCCCTCGCCATGGGCAGGAATACCTTGCACCAGACCAGGTTGCTCAAAGCCCCATCCAGCCTGGCCTTGAACACCTCCAGGAATGGGGCATCCACAGCTTCTCTGGCCAACCTGTTTCAGTGTTTCACTGCTCTCAGAGTAACAAATTTATTCCTTATATCTAACCTAAATCTATCCTCTTTCAGTTAGCTAAAAGTAGTTTAATCATGGTATGAGACATACTTTCCTTGCCTTTCACCTTTGTAACTAGATTTTTCCTCCTTTCCCCTTTGGCTGCATGACTTCTCTATATCGGCTTATATTTAAACATACTTGAAGAAGAAGTGAATTTTGCATTTTGATGCTTAATGGATCAAAGTATCCTGCAAGCACAAGGTAGACATGTTGTTGGCTTCTTAAGCCTTCCAATGGCCACATTAGGCTGAATTGTTCCTAGGTGGCATGGAAAGAGAAGACCGATGAAAATGCAATATAGCAAATTATGATAAAAAAGGAATTAAAGAGAAGAAATAAAGGGTTACTGCCTCAATTTGTGTTCAAAAAAGGAATTAAGCCCATTTGCCTGTAATCACTTACAGTATTAAACTACACAGCTGTGATGTGGTCTGCTAGTCTTATTCTCTTTTAGCATCCCTGTGCTGATTGGAACATCATCAGGGAAGTTCCATAATTCCCCATTCAAGTTAGTGGGCCAGTAAATAGCAAACAGCTCATATTCCCAAGAGGAAGCCTCTCATTGTTAAAAAAAAAGCAGCTCTATTCCTATGGAAATACTGGAATATGATTTCCCAAAGGACTTATTAATCAATTACGTTCAGCTTACTGTATTCAGCTAAAAGCTTATTACGTTGAGGTCAGAGGTTCCTTCTCCCTCTGAAGTTCAACAATTCAATGCCTATTCTCCTCTAGGTGTTTCAAAAACAACAATCTGTCTTGCTACAAAAAAAAGATCGTCCCTTCAAAGGGCCAGTCAGCTCTCAAAAATCACTCGAGACGAACTGAACGCAGTTAGCACTAGGGAAACTCTGTGTTCTTCTACTATGTTGTCAGATGTTTCTTTCTTTTAAGAAGAAGCAGGTCATTGACATGATAAATTCCAGAGCTGAGCAAGAATTAATAGCACTCGAAATCATGGCTCAAGTAGCAGTCAGGCTCCTTAAGAAAAACATAGTAGGTCTAACAGCATGAAGGAAATGCTGACTGTCCAACATACAAAGCACTCCTATCAATACATCTGCCCACTCTTGGACCTTGGATCACACAGAGAAATACTGAAAAGAGAATTAAGTGAACCAGTTCTTTTAAAATTCAATTTACACATTCATTCCGATCTTCTGCCCTTGCTTCCATTTTTCTGCTAGGAAATATTTGAAGCAAAATGGGAAGTATTCGCTTTCATGCTCCAGTGTGAACTGGTTTGACTTAAAAGCTTTTGATCTGTGAAAAGTATGGTAACAAAACGCACAATGTGGTTCCTGTTTACTTAATGCACCATTTCCCCAGGAATTCTAGTACTGTCATAAATATTATTTTTTGCTTTTATTGCTTTGGAGATATTTACCTTTTTCAATAATTCTAACAGAACTAAATTGTTTACATAAATTTTGCTTTCTTTCCGCTAACATTACCAATCAAGCCTATATGATAGTAAGCAATGTCAACACTTTTATGAATGTTGCTCAATAACTCAGTGCATGCGGCACTTTGGTCTTTTGAAATAGGCCAAAATTAGACTGTTCAGGGGAGAAATATCTGGCATTTTTGTGTATCAGGCATAAACACTCCTTCTCTTTTTTATGGCTGTTGTCAGCCCAACAGAAGGAACAGAGGGCCAGATTGCTCCTGTGCAACTGCCCACACTGTGGTCCTCAGCTTCCCCTTGCAGGGCTGTGGTGGTGAGCATGGGGCTTACTTGGGATGTACAGATGAGACACTGCATTTTTTGGAGCAGATGGGCCAAGCCCCTTTTCCAAATCTGCTGCTCCTTGTGAAGCTGGCACAGGAAAGAATACACTTCCATGTGGCCTTCTGTTAGAGGTGAATCTTCACCAGGAAACCTTTATGGCTCCAGGATTACTTTGTCCACCATCCTTCTGAAGAAAACCTTTTCTTAGATAGTCCAAGGCCTGGCTGAATTCTTTAATAGCATCATGAACTTTCATCCTTCAGACAGCTGAACAGCAAAGGACAAAGAACTATCTTTCCACCAGGGTGGAGCATGTAGAAAGGATTAAGTCGAGGTAGATGAGGAAATGCCTGTTTCAGGAGTGCCCTACCAGGCCATTGGCACTACCTGAGTTAGAGCTTGGTAGCAGCACCTGGGTAGGTGTCACAGTCCCACCACCAAAAGGAGTAAATAAGGTCTAAATGGCAGCAGCACATGAACAACAGAGATTAGCACCACCGAAGAGCTCCACCAAAACTGCTGGGCAGAGGTCTAGTTACAGCCAGCAGAAATTCAGTTAGCAGCACTGTCACAACACAGCATCCTTTTTTCATTTGGAGGGCAAAGAGGACACGAATAAATAAGAGCAACCATGTTTTATTTTTTTTTCAGTCTGTCCAGAGGTCACTCTGCTGCTGCTTTTGCTTTTCCTAACTTTTACACAAAGAATATGTCATGTCTGAGACCTGCATGACAGTTCCATTTTGCTTGGATGAACATGTGAAAAAAAAGAAAAAAAAAAATCTTACTGTATGTCATTGACAATTGTTTATTGACCTTTTTCTAGAGAGGAAAATATTTTTTTATGTTTCTCCATAATATTTATGCCACTTTCTACCTTCCTATCAAAGGCAAGAATCCTTAAACATTACGTCAGTGTGCTCAAACCCAGGCATACTTAGGGTTTCCCATATGGCTATACAGTGTCTTAATTTAAGCAGTTTATTTCTTAGTAGTAAGACTTATTGTAAGGAGTGTATCTACTACTTACTCCTAAAGAATATTTCCTGTAGCAGCTCAGACTCTTTTTCTCGCTGACTGGCCAACCACAGATTCATGCTTCTTTCCGTGACTTCCTCAGTTTCAAAAAAGCTGCAGGAATGAGTCTCCTACTGCCGATGGGGCAGAGGGGGCCAGGAGACAAAAACATTCCTCCACAAGAGTTTAATGGCTCCAAAGTTTAATGGCCCCAAAGAGGGGCCAGAAATGGTTTCTCCTCCAGCTCACGGGTTGAAATACTACCACCAGTGTGGTGTGAACACAGAGCTTGAAATTCTCATTTAGCTCCCTACGTGAAGTCTGCTTATCCTTGACTTGAGCAGAGCAAGATGAATTTCACTGATGGAGAATTTCAGGACAGTGCTTGATGCATACTGGCTTTATAATTAAAAATATACAACCGAAGAAAAGACGGCCATAAAACACTGCCTAGGGCTATATCTAATACATGATGTTGTTTTAGTTTCCTTCTTACATTATATTTTTATCATCAACACAGGGAGTTCATTAAATCTGTAAAGCTGTTGAAGTTATCTGACAGCGGATTGTATTAGTAGAGAGAACTATCGATCCAAGCTACTCCATCCCATTACAACACACTTCCATAAAGCTTGAGAGAGCCAGCAATCTGTTGCTTCTGCACTGACTACACTTATTTCTCCCTGATGGAATAATGAAATGTTTTCTGATGTATAATCATGACAGATTTTATCTGGAATGAGTAAAACAAGTAAAAGTCAGTCATAAAATATAGCATGGCTAAAGTCAAAAGGAAGTAAACTCCTCTGCTCTTCCATCAGACTGACAAATAACTAGCACATTGTGCAGCTCTTTCTATATGGCATTAAAACTCCATCAGTTGTTTTCCTACTGTGAGATTAAAATGGAATTATTTATCTGGAATATCAAAAAGAGCACTGCATCATGAACTTCTTGTTTGGTGCAGCGTCTTTCCCAACAAAGACTAAACAATGTCAAACAGACTCCCTCGTCTCTGAAGACGCAAAATACGAGAGTTACATCTCATTCTTGTCTAGCAGGACCACACAGAGCAGGTTGCCCAGGGCTGTGTCCAGGTGGCTTCTGAAGGTCTCCAAGGAGGAGACCCCACAGCCTCTCAGGGCAACCTGTGCCAGGGCTCCCACACCTGCACAGCACAGCAGTGCTCCTGGGGCTCAGAGGGAGCCTCCTGGGGGCCAGTTTGTGCCCCCTGCCTCTTGTCCTGGCACTGGGCACCATGAAAAGAGCCTGGCTCCATTCCTGAGAAACTCAAGCAAATTCGTAACATAAAGAACTCAGAAGAACTCTTTCAACACATTTTCTATCATTTAATACCAAACTCTAGGTACAAGTTTATGTTACTATATTGACAGCTAGCAGAACTATACCCCACTAATTAAATAATGTATAAATGTATATATATCACATAAATAATGTGATAATTTTAGTACTTACTACATAATAAAACTTGAGTATTTGGGGGCTGAAATTTTCCAAGACCAGTATCTGCACAAAGTTGTGTTGTTCTTTTTTGTTCTTTTTTTTTTTTTTTTTGCTTTTGTTTTTGATTTCTTGTGGAAAGTTAGTCTTAAAGAAGAAAAAATAAATAAATAAATAAATCTGTTTTCCCTACTATTCAGTTTATGTGTATGAATTGAGAATTCACTACGTGGAAAAGCCAGAACACGATCTTTGGAGCAACAACTCAAAACATTGCTCAGCTGCTGTTCATGTGTCAGGAACACAAGGACTTTGAGGTGCCATCCAACTCTGGCCACGTTATAAATTTCTGTAATAGGGTTTGTATGTGACAACACAGACAGGCCCAATGACTTGGACAAGTGGAGGGGAGGACAATGGTAGAAATAGAAGGGCAAGGAAAGACTGAGGATGCATACAGCATGCTCCCACTCAGAATTTAAAATTTAGGCATCTCTCAGTAATCTTCAGCTGGCACGAGATACTGGGTAAGTGTACCCCATAGTTCTTCAGCCCGATCCACTCCTTAGAAAAGTCACCTGCGGCTTCATGAACTGAACAAGTCTGGTCCCTGCTGTGGATGCAAAAGAGTCTTCTTCTCAACATAGTTTACACCAGATGGCTTGTGTCAAGGGCTGTGTAGCAGAATCTTGCCCCACCTTGTCCTTGTGTCCTCAGCAAACCTCCTAAAATGTAAATTTAAGAAATGCCTAGACCTGCATGGTACCACTGGTGAATGAAGAATCCTGTATGCAACAGATCACCCACCTTGTAGCACAGATTTGGTCCTTGTGCACTATCTCATCATAAACACAAAATAAGCTGATGTTATGGTGAATATACATAATAGGCATCTGTCAGTCTAGCATCTGCATTATAAGCCATACACATGGAAGAAGAAAATTAAGACAGCATGAAACAGCTTTATCTCTGGCACTTCTGGACTTCCATGTGTTTGATTTGGCACTGTAAAAGTCTTCTGAAAGCCTTTTTTTTTCTGTATATATTCCTGTCTACCTCTTATATCATTACAAAGTATGCTGTACTTTCATTGCATTCTACAAAGGTTTGTTCAGTATTGCAGTACTTAGAAAGAAGCATGATGAAATGTAATTTAATTTGGAGGAGAGTGCCTATAGATGCACTGGATGAATGTAATCATAATGCAACAGAATATGTCCCGTGTGAGCTGTGGCATACATAAGCAAGTAGGAACACAAGTTGTGCATCTGGGCTAAGACTCAAGCTCCGATCGTATCCATTTCTCATGGTGAGAACATGGCAAAACCCTTCCTCTGTTCTTTGTTGGGGAAGCCCAACCTAGAGACCTTCCAAACAGAGCTCCTCCACCCAGCTACTTTATTTTATGAAGTGCACGGGGGTAATAAGCTCAGGGACCTTTCCACCTCTGTCAGATTTGTCCACCGGATTCACCGAGGAGAAACAGGCAAACACAGTACAATCACGTAACCTGGAAATACTAATAGCATCCCGAAAAATGACTTTGATAAAGTGCTGCTGAGAGCTCTACAGAACCAGCAATCAATAAGCCAAACTGTACAATTTGACAAGCAAAAGACAAGCAAATTTGGCTTGAAAGACGGCTGGCTGCAGAGAGTCCATGTGTACTGTACAGCATGGTCATTTCTTAATTAGAAACGTGCAGAAATCTCCTTTATAAGGGTGACCTTAGATGTCACCGAATTATTTCACAAATGGCTTCTTGATACTTTTGCACAGGGTGGTTTCAGAGTTTAGATCGCTATATCAGAGTTTTATTTCTGAAAACTTGACCTCAAACTCAGCAGCTGCTCCTCTCTGGGCATTGGAATTACCTGAGGATGAAGCGCAAATAATTCTAACAGGTCTCCTACCAGCAATAAAACAAAAGTACAGAACACGGTAGATTTTTTCCTGCTGTTAAAGTGCCCATTCCTTCCATAATCTCTGGACTGACACATTAAATTTTTATTTTCTACTTTGGAATGTAGTTTCTTTGTTTAGTAGAGACCATATAAAAGATGGGTAAAATAAAGAGGAGCTCTCCTTCCCTTCTCCAGCAATTAATGATATGGCATCCCTTTTCCATCAGAAATGGCATATAAGCAGGGTCAAGACTGTGACTCAGACAACGCAGCAGATATCAGATGTAACCCTTGTTAGATAAAAGGAGCAAAAATTAGAAGAAAGGTTGCTTTGCCTCTAAAGAGCACATTGATGGGAGCAATACTAGAATACCACATAGCATTCTGGCATTTTCCTTTTAAAAGAATAAAATAACACAGGAAAACCTACGTAACACTTAACTGAGAGCTGGGAAAATGAATTATAGCGAGGGACATAAGTTAAAACTGTTTAGCTTTTCAAAATAAGATGGAGAGATTTGATTATAGCAAAGCTGTACCTTTTCAGGGAGAAAATACCAATATTAAAGGTCTATTTAATCTAATGGGGAATGACATAACAAGAACCAATGACTAGAAGCTGGAGCTAGATAAATGTAAATGAGAATTAATGCCTCTACTTCTAGCAGAAAGGGTGATTAACCTTTGAAACAAACTACCAAAGGAAGTGCTAGATACTCCACTTATTGAAAATTTCATATGACTTTCTGGAAAATATCCTTTAATTAAACACATCAGCAGTGTCCGTGAGGGAAGTTTTTCTGTGACTTCATTAATAGTGGAATCTACTTCACTTCTTGAACAGTCTTACATGTTAAATACAGCCTTACACGTTAACTACGTTCAGCTTTAAATACCTCGGCTCCCTTCGAAGTAAGCAAGCTTCAGTGCATTTGATAAAGACATGAAAGAAGCAGAGACTAATTTGCTCTTCTTCCCTTTTTTCTCCACTAGTTCATTAAAGCGAGGCAGGATACATCTCTCATTTCACTTGGAGCACGTATTACTGGATTCCCAGCAAAAGAGCATGTATTCTTGGTGGATCCCAAACTCATCTTCATTTCTGCTTCCTCCCAACCCCGCTCAGCCACACACCTTCCTGAAGGCATGTTACAAGGGCTGGAAAAATACTCTGTGGTGGTATCAGTTACTTGAGCTGCATGGTTGCCTAAATTCATGCCTCTGAATGTGCTCTCTCCTCCTTCCACAAGGTGTACAAAATGGAGGTGTATTTTATCCAAGATTTATGACTTACTGTTGTTATGTTGTATTTAAAAACCCCACCCTGCTCACGAGCTGTTCATGACTATATCATAATATTCCCGATATTTAAAAGGGAGGGAACTGTCATTCCACAAATCATACCAAATATTTTTTTTTGTCTGCCTCACTGCAGAACATTGAGTCCACAGTTTTCTATGATTCCTAGAAATTAAGTTTTTCTTTCTTTGGTTCAGGCCTTTTCAAGATAATTCAGGCTGGCTATACTGTGAAGGTTAGAACATTTAGCTGATCTGTCACAGGCATTCTTAAGCATAAGTAGTTAAGTCTGTGTAAATAAAATACATCCCCCCACACACGCCCCCAATGTTTAAATATCAAATAATTAATATGTTATAACACATATTCCTGATCCTGACAGCTCCAAAGTTTGCAATGCAAAGAGTGCAACCGATAGAAAGAAATTCTACTCATTAGGTCCAAATGTCTTCTGCAGCTCCAGCATCAAATGATGGTGTTACAGGTTATACGTGACCTCCATAACATAGAAATAGAAATGTAAACTCTAACTTTTCTTGTAACACAGGTGACTCGCTGTCTTTCTAAAAAGCAAATCACAATGTGTCTCCTACCAGGGTTTGTTAAGCTTTCAAGGGGTTGCATTTAGAAAGTCTTTACACATTCTTTGAGGTATTTTTGACCACAGTGATATTTCCTGCATGTATAAGAAAGGATGCTGCCAGAAGGGAAACTAAAATTGAATGGTAAGCGTATTCACTTACAAAGCCTCCTTCAGCTTGGCTGAAAAAATCAAAATGCTGCTTGCTTTCTGGGGCTGATTTCTTTCAAAATGAGAGGATAACCAAAGAGTAAGTGCCGAGTACAACTCTCTCAAGCCACCAGAAACTCTGACTGGTGAGTAGGGAACAATTCACTAAAACAGCTTTTTGCTCAGCCCCACACTCACCTTGAAGCATACCCAGAAACTCATTTCTTTGTGGTCTCACCACCACCTTCAAAACCATTGGTTGAATAGGAATTTGCTGAGACAAACATATCTCACAACTGTTTCCCTTATGGCTCCAAAACCTATCAGTAGAAATTGAGAAATATCAAAATATTCCTTATTCCTTCTAAAAAAAAAAGCACACATTTTGGCATTTGGTGCTTTATTCACTGTGTTGCGAAGTCACTCCAGACAGCATTTGTTTAAAAAACCCTAAATTTTAGAGATCTTTAGGGTAATGCTCATATGACAAACCAAAATTCCCAAGCAGGGTGGTCATTTGCTGTCCAGATGCGGTTCTTGCAATTGTGTCTTCAGCTTGATCAGGTGGTTGGACCAGGTATCTTGGAGGTCTTTACCAACCTTAATGATTCTGTGATTCTGTAACTCCCCTATCTACTGAGCTGAGTTCCTACATCCATCTGGGCCATGGTCCTACATGACCACGCCAGCACACGCACAGTGCTTTGCTATACATTATCTTAAATTACATTCCTACCTGCTTCAATCCACAAAAAAAAAAAAAAAAAATTCCTAAATTTGGGTAGCGCCTACCAGTTGGTGTAGACGAGGCAGGCATTGCAAGGCAAATCTCTTGCTCTGTATGAAGTTCACAGCTGTCACTCATTAGTCCAATAGTGTTGCTGTGAAGGTGATTATTCAGAGCAGAGTCCATCGCCGTGTCTCACCTAGGTCTGTTGTCTCACGTGTTGTCTCACCTAAAAGAATGACTAACTGGGGAGCTCCCAGATCACACTGGAAATTACTGGTTTAAGTGCATGGGGTGTGCATGCAGCCACAGCTCTGACACACAGGTATACCAAAATTATAACTATAGGACATGCTTGTATTTCATCCTTGTATTTATCCTGTAAAAACACTTCAGAGCTCTTGCCACGACGAGATTCTCCCCAAAACACAGTATTTTTCATCTAATGGAATATGAATGATGTGTAGCTTTTACAGAGTATGTTTCACCAACAGAAATCAAAGGATTACCATCATTATTCCCAATTTACAAACAAATTTCACAGGTTTAAAAGGCTGAATAAAATTCCTGAGCCCAGCACTGACACTGAAAGGAGAACATATGTAACAGAATAGATGGCTAGTTTAATTTCTGTCCTCCCAGACCTTTCACTCAAAATGATGAAAAAAAAAATGCTTGCCTGAAAGGTTGGTATCATCGCCTCAATTCAGCCACACAGGAATACACCCAGGAGATGTCAAGGGATCTCACTAGGAAACTTATGACAGAGCCACTATGAAAAACAACATTTTCACTGATTCTGTGTTATGTGGTTTCATTCATTAAGCATTTTCCCTACATCTACAATCAGAAAATGCACTGAGGATATACATTCTGTCTGCTTGAGTATAAGATAGAGAAGAAGAGAAGAAGCCAGCTCCTCAGATTTATAAACTTCCCATCACATGATAAAGGAACCTAGAAACAGAATACAGGAGAAGAAACCAGAGTTTTCCTTAAACAAAAAGTTCCTCCTCACCTCCAAAAGGTACCTTTTAGGATGTTCCTCTCCTATTTAAGTACAAAGAAAAAAAAAAAAAAAGAAAAAACAAAAGAGGAAAAAAAGGAAAAAAACACGTCATGATTTAGAGTAACCATTGATAAATAAATTATACTTTGGCACTACAATTTCTAGGATACATGGTTCTTTTATTAAAATCAGCCTTCAAGCACTACAATGAGAAATCACAGGAAATTAGACCTATGTTTCTGCTGCACTGCAACTGTTCTGCAAATACAGAGCACCCGCTGATTTACAACACTGACATTGCAGATTCCACAAACTGATGACTACCTACAGGCTTTGCTGCTTGTTTGAAATAGTGCTGTACTTTAGCCAGTGCAGGAGTTTGATTATGGAGGCAATCTCTTCTCGTCCTATTCATTATGCTGATAAAACAGCAGCTAACATTGTACATCAGTCGGAATTTCTACTTTAATTACATGATTTTACTAAAGCTCGTCTTTCAGTGACATTTCAGGAAATGTGGAGTCTGCATGTGTAATGTAAAAACAACTAATTGATTCTGTATCACCGTGCCTGCATTTACTACTTGCAGCAGATTATGGCTTTTTAGTATTTGAAGTGTGGAGAAGTAATACAGTGATATCCACTTGCTACCCATGTAAATGCTCAGTATCAAGAAAGGCCTTTTCCCGACTGGATGTTGATGCAAGCATAGAATTCAGTTCTTCCATTGAATCAGATCAAAGTATATATTAAATATAAGAAAGTTGGATTTGAAGAATAATTAGGAAAATGGTTATCTGTAGATGGTGACAAATTACTCAAGTTTAAAAACTGAGTCAAGTGTCAAATTTAATCAATATATGATTGCAACGCAAAGTCAGATTCATGAACATGATTAAGAGAAAACCTGCTAGGAATAAAAAACAATTCCTAATTAGGAACAAGGAACAAGTAGTACCTCGCTTGAACGCTGATCTTTCCAGCTTTGTCAGTGATCAGAAACAAATACAGTTGGTAGCTCATCACTGCAGTACGTCCTTGCATGAGCTGCTGCTTTCCTACAAGTCTTAATGAAAGTCACAGGCTATGGGACATTGCAAAGACTTCCAAATTTATATAATTTTTGTTTTCTTTCCAGGAATCAGCCCTTTTGATGAATCAGTTTTAGTCTCTGTCATCTGGTCCTCAAGGGTTCATCTTGCCTAGTTAGGAGATCTGCAGATACACCCACCTATAGCCAAAAAAGTTGCTAGAAACTGGCACTCCAGGGTCACAATTCATCTGCCCTTTTTAGATGCATACTTTTAGGATGCAAGGGAGCATGCCCTCAAAGTGTGTATTTCTCTCCATTGACTACAAAAAGAATCTACACAACTAACTCCAATAACACAGACATCATTTAGTCAGATAAATCCCACCCTTAGTATCTCCACAGAGACTGAAGCCCAGAAACTTGGACGCACACATCCAATACAGAGGATTGATATTCTCAAGTGTAAGAGAAGAACTTCCCCATCTCACTCCTTCCAATGTCACACAGGGAATAAGTGGCCTGCCACAGCAAAATACACTTGAGAGCCAGGAGGAAACTGCATATGACAGAGATACTGTCTTTCTCCTCAGGTGAGAGGGTGTAAAAACACTGGAGAGAACAGAAACTTGAAGTTGTTTACCCTTGGGCTGTGCAGTATCATCTAGTCACTGCCTTACAGGCATTACCACTTAACAAACCTGAGACAGCTCTCCGTGCTAGAGTAATTCTCAACCTGCTGGATGATTTAATTCAGCCACCATTCCCCACTCCAGGAGGGATCATGATCACCTCACCCAACATTTTTGATAGGAAAAAAAAACACAATTATTGCGGAAAATTACTGATCTAAGCATACTTCTCATAAATCAACAGTTTTGTTTTTATAAGTGACCTGCCAGCCATAACCTAAATATAGATACTGAATGCCCTGACACCAACAGCAAACTTCAGCACCGCTATAAATAAGTGATGCCTGACTCAGTTCTCCCTTCCGTAAGTGTGACACAGCTCTGCCCTGCTGCCACCACGAGTAACACTGCAGTTGTCCAAGAAGCTTTATGAAAAGAAAATAAGTTTTTTACAGCTTGCTTGCAGAGAGGGAGGTTTGCTAAGTGCCCATTTAGAAAGCAAAGCAAAACAAAAATGGATATTGCACAGTTTTGCAAAATCTTCTGGAAAAAAAAAAAAAGAATAAAAAGATAAAAGGCAATACATAGACTTAAGATCAGCACTTACCTCCCCCCCACCCTACAGTTTATCCCATGCTTCAGTAGGCTCAGTGGCGGCTGCTACATCACCAGCATACAGCGTGCTGGATCATCACTTGAATGGGAGCCAGCCAGCCATGGCAAGGATAGACTCATGGGCACTAAAAAGAAAAAAGTCAATTTTGAGGTAATTACATGTTGAATGCCCTTCTTAACCTGCAGCTGTTGGGGGCATTCAGCACATATGGTTAAGGCTGATGAAATTTTTAAAGTCACTGAAATTTATAAGGTTACCTTGGCAGGTCACCCAGCTTGATTTTTTTTTTTCTTGGTAGAGTACAGAAACAGATGAGAGTGAGACCACACTGCTTACTGACTGTAAAGGGGGAATGCAGTCCTGCTGTGTCAGGAACTGCTCAGGGACCAAAACTGAACCAGAATCCTCAGTGCTCTGGGAAAAAATGATCGAGGTGGGGAAGAGAAGGAAGGCAGAAACAATTATCCACTGACTTGGCTTCTTTACCACATGCAGTATGACTGTTGTGTCTCTATCCAGTCCTCTTCCCCAGCCTCAAAAGAAAGAGAAGCATTTGTAAAGATGCTGCTTTCCTTTTTGAGTGCTGCCTGGTTTTTGGTGTAGGTAGCACCCACAACGAGTAGGGGAGCTCCTTATGGCTCTCAGAATATTTGATGGCTCAGTAAGGAACTTTCACAACATTTTAGGATGGAAAATTCCTTTAGCAAAACCAATTTTCTTACTTTTTTTCTTTCTTTCGTCAAAGTAACAGATGGACAGGAAAGGACTGGTGCATAGAGTCTTGCCTACTTGCCATTCCCACAAATTTCTGTAATGCTCCTCATGACACCATGCGTGTGGTTTCAAATATGACTGAAGAAAGCCTCAGAAAGTCATTATTACCTGAAACAGACCAAAGTCATTTGGGGTTTCCATTTCTAGTCAGCTCTTTGCACCATTCCTCACCGTCACAACACTGAACTCTTGACTTAAGCCAAACACTGAAGAGCTGTCAAGACTCAATGAGCTTTTGTGGTCTTGACTGTGCCAGGAGAACTCCCTGCCCTTACTTGCCAGTCCCTCTTCTGCTCTCCTTTGGCAACTGAGGGGCTTCAACCACAGCCTGCAATTAAAATAACCATGACCTTGCTCTAAAAAGTTCAGTCGCAGAATAGAAAGTACGTTCTACAGATCCCCTTGGGTTTTTTGTTTGTTTCCTGAGTAATGCTTTAAAACTGCTTCTGTTGTGACCTACAAACAGGTCTTAAAAACACCCACACAACATAATACAAGACAAGAAGATGTTAGCTGAACTGTAAGCAAAGCATGGAAGTATATTCTCCTTTGCTTTCCAGTCAGGTGATACACATACGTAAAGGAAGTCAGCAGACTTAGAGGATCTCAAGTGTTCTTCCCCAACAGGACGATGAGGCTCTTCTGCAATCATCACTCTGTTGGAAGGCCCCAGTCTCCAGCCGTATACTGCACGAGTTCAGTGTTATTGTAGAGCATTGCCATGCAAGTCACTTTGGCGTTGTGTTGGCATTTTCAGAGAACTAATCATGATAAATGTGTTGCAAGATTCTTTACAGCTTTTTAATGAGTAAAAATGTAGCGCTGGGTAATTCACAGATGATGCAAGCTTTGGATGTTCAAAGTTTGTGCTAGAGGAAGTCACAATAGGACAATCTTACTGCGTCCTTGCCACTTACTTTCCTTCATGACCCGCTGTAACAATATGTAAATAGAACTGCCCTTTGGAAATCTTCTCCCTTTTTATTGACTTTGGTTGAAAATCCTTTATTAAGTTAAGTCCTGCAGTAGAGCTGTACAAGCAGTGAATAACAGGAGCCTTTACTGGGAAGATCTGGCCAAAGTACATAAAACCTTCACTAGAAGCCAGAAGTATTGAAGGAACTCAGGGTAAAAAACCCTGCACATGTATGGCACTAATATCAAGGAGTACTTACAGAAGACAAACATTCACATCTACATTCAGCTGGTCCCACTGAACAGTTTCATGGCATTCTGGACAGTTAACCAGCCACATGCTGGTCAGACGAATGCTATAATCAGGTGAATGAAGTTCAATTAAACTGATATGAGTGCACTCTGCAATCTGAACAATCTGCATATTTTGATGAAACTTAGAACTTGAAAGAACTAAGCAAAGCTTTAAACATAGTAAGTGAAAAAATATCTATGGAATTGTCTCTTTTAGAAAAACAGAGCTATTTGTAGTGCTGATCAGTCTTGCAACAGAGGAAGAACAAAAGCCAGCTCACGTGACAAAGGCAGTCAAGCATCTCAGCCATCTGAAAGGAGGCAATAAGGAGATCTTTAGCCTTAGGAACGGAGATCAAGTTAAAACTTCTGCACACAGAAAACTTAAAACTGTGATAAATATAGGTAATCTGCATAGGATAACATGCCAGGTCACCAAATACTAACCACAAAGTGAATGGAATCACCTTAAGTTAATATGTTCCTTGCAAACCCGTCATCCTGAACCCTGACTGTCAAGAAAGCAGACTAATAGGAGAGATTTTGAAAAGGAAGCTGCATCAGACTCCAGACATGTAAATGATGGATGGGATTTAACCATTTTGGCTATTCTGCTGATGATAACTTTATTGTTGCACTTAATTTTTGAGAAAAAAGGAAAAAGCAAGTCATTGTTGAGACAAAATGTCACAGTGATTTCAAGAGACTTTCCCAGGTAAAGTCCACCATTTAAAACACCTTCCACAACAGCTTCACAGGAACAGTACCTTACAGAACTATCCAAGATTAATGACGATGTTCTGTAGCCATTCTCAATAACACTGCATCCTGAAATGCTCTGTGAGGTATAAATCAGCCTGCATAATACCAATAGTCTAGCTGGGGCTGCTGGGAGTAGTTAGAGAGTAAAGTACTACCTACTGATGTGTTGTTAGTACTGCATACAACTAAAAGCATCTAAGAATTCAACCAAGTATACAGTCAAACTTAATTCAGGCAAAGCAAAATGATTTCCTGATTCAATGTTACAAATAGTTATGAGGGACCCGCTCCCACCTCCAAAACCAGTACAGGTCTGACTGGAAGGCAGCAGACCTACTTGTTACTCCAGCCCCTCTGATTGAATTTGGGTGATACGTTCCTATGACTTGTGGATGCAAAAAATGGGAAGGAAATGACCCTTTCCTGTTCTGCAACGACCAAGCCAGTACTTTCTTCCTTTGTGCAATGCCTCTTAGTACCTCTGATGTTGGAGGTGGAAGGGAGAATGAAGGTGAAGGCCCTCATCTGTGCTCCTGGCTGACTGGGGCAGGCAGTAATGACATGAAAAAATAACCTAAGTAGGTTATTGATGGGTGGTCTTTCCCTAGAAAACAAACTGTCTGGTGAAATGAGAGCAGATTAGATGGTTTTCCCAAGTTTGGCTTGAAACTGGAGGGAGCCAAGTGATGACCAGAGGCAGAGTCTTGGCTGAAAGAGAATGAAGATGGCAGAACCAGCAAGTGGGGCAGCAGACTTGGAAGAAGTCTGCCAAGGATTTTGTCTGAGTTAGGGATCACCTCGGGAAAATTAGAGGCAAAATTGACACGACTGGAAAATGAAAGAGAGAGCTTCATTGTGATAAACTGCAGTCTAGAGAGGATTGGAGCAATTAAGTATGGTTCAATCCTCTCTAACTTGTGTAGTGCCATCACTCAGTGTCAAACTATTGTGCCCACTTGGCCTTGGTGTTGTGGCCAATATTCAGGATCTCTCTCACCTACAGAAAAGTCAGGCTGCAGTGAGTACTGGTTTCTGCAAAGGAAACAGTTAACACCAAAAGCAAACCTAGTTTGAGTTAAAGTTCTTCTGCTGTCTACAGGAGCTAATTGCAATCATAGGCTTCTTCCTTTCCCAAAGCACTAGCAATAGGTAATGGAAACATTTGTCATAATTATCCTTTCTGGAGAAGCGCAAATCAAATAAAATCACCACAACACTAGCTGTCTTGAAAAGGTATCAAGATGATCTATTTATAAATGTTGATATATGGCTACAGAACAAGATGAAGCACTGCCTGCTCCCACAGTACAATTCTGTTTACTAATCAGACTGGGACACCATTAGCAGCTTCTCCTTTGAAGAACGGGGCAAAAGGAAAGCAGAGAAACAGGAAGGCTGTAAAACCCTTCCTACAGCGACCTTTTGTAGGGGTATTGCATTTGTGTCCCACACGAGGCACTTCAGAAGACCCATATGCTGTGACTATTCCTTTAACCATCCTCTAAGTGTTCAGACTTCACTGCTAGTGTGGGAAGCGTGTGACAGATACACAGTTTGTATTTCCAATAATGACACAAATGAATGACATTCCATTCAAACAGTTTAGACAACGGGGATAAAAATAAAAAAGCACAGTTGAAAAGAAAGGCAAGGGGGGGGCAAAAAGCTACCTGCAGCTTGAATGACATAGGAATAATTTCAAGGGTGCTACTAGAGCAGCAGAATTCAAATGAATGCCAGGCAAATTTGAGGCTAACATGCTCATAATTCCTTTGATCAAAACATTTCACAGTATTTAGCATGTGAGGGAGAGGTTTCACTTATTTACATTAAGAAAAGTGAAGTACAAATTATTAATAGCAGAGCTCATTCACAAAGTGTTAAAAAGTAGAAGGAGGTAGGGAAGCAGCAAGTAGTGCGATAGCTATTTAGAAAACTCTTCTCCTTATAAAGTTTTAAAGGAAGATCACGTGTAGCCAAAGCTACTAAAATCCTTTTCAAAGATAACACAGGTTAGTGATGCCACTTCGGGGCAATCTCAGAAATCCTCCAGTGATGTAGAAAGAACAAAGCATCCCAGCCAGCACTTTATCATTTCAGAGACTGTAGGTAGCATCCTAGGTTTCTAACCCAACACACACAAGTTTTCAAAGTTGATCCCCAAAATAAATTAACAAGAGGAATGGACCAGAGTAGGAATCTTCAAACAGGCTGAAAACCAGCAGAGATGTGAGGCTGGTAGGAAGAAGGAAGTGACTGGGCAAATAAAAAATAAAATAATAATAGAGGCAAGACCAAACAGCTTAACTCTGTAACACACACATCCTATCAGTTTCCTGGGAAGCCTAAACACCAGAGTGGAAAAATATCGTGTTTCCTCTGAGGCCGCCCAGATTCGTCTCAAATCCCATGATTGCTAGTCTCAAGAATCAGGGGCCGATTAGAAAACCTGTTACCTAGGAATTGGATGTGAGCGAAGATACCTCAGGCAGTCATTCACTGCACACTCCTGTTCCCTAAAGCTCAGCAATACTTAGGTTATTCCTGACAGATGTTTATCCAACCTATTCCTAAAGAGCTCTCTACAAGCTCCATCTATTTCTTCATTATCCCTACTGTTAAAAAGTTTGCCTCGTATAACCTGCAGCTGGCAGAAAATACAAATTCCTTCCCCAAACAGAGACTAAGCTTGCTGAAAACCTCCACAGGTGCACTTAGATATCTGTGTTTACTTGTATTTTCAGATGCATGCACACTGCTAAGCGTGGATAAACTAAAATGAGCAATAAATTAACCATGCCTTACATTTTAAGGCTCTCAAAGTAACAACGCGGACTGCCAGAGAACCTCAAGTTGCACCTTAACTACCTACACAGAAAAATCACTCCATCCACAAGCAATAAGCAGACACCATTGGGATAAAACACACCATCTGCTTAACAGAACACCGTGACACTATACAACGGTTTATGATAAAAGTGAGATGCCGGGAGGAAAGCAAACTGATTTTAAAAAATCCTATACCTATTACTCAACAGCTCTCCTCCCTGCCTGCACTTCTAGTAACACCTGTTTTCCTCAGTGCCTTCTTGTGCTGCTTTTAGTTCTGTCTAATCAGGAGAGTTATGGCAGCAAAAGCTCCAGCTCTGGTCAACACATCATCAACAGAACTGTTAATTAAACTGCAGGGCCAGATTGCACCTTCACCATCCCCATATAACCAAGTACCTCACCTTATCTTTGGAGCCTGACAAAACTGAGCTGAATGCAATGGAAACATAAAATGCGTTTTTCAATTTTAATTTAGTTTAATTTAATTTAATTTTAAGTGGATTAATCTGATCCTGTGATATCTGTATGAGTTTTACCATCAATTTGAAAAGAATTTGGGGTTTTGAGTTATGAGGGCTGCAGTTTTCACAGTAAGAATTTGGCAAAGGTATACAGAGCAATAATCATGGGATTTGTAGCAGAAACCTCAGTTAATGGTTTCGGAAAATGGAATTGAACCAGCTTTGGTTTGACCACACATAAAGCTGTAGCAGTAAAATTAAGGCAATAAATTCCCCTTGTATGGATGTTATTCTATATACATGTGGTGGTTTTACACTGATGGCTAGCTAAACTCTACCACACCGCTCTCTCATGCTCCCTCCTCAAAGGAAAAGGGGGAGAAAATGCAATGGAAAGGGCTCAAGGGTTGAGATAAGGACAGGGAGATCACTCAACAATTATCATCGTGGGCAAAACAGACTCAGCAGAGGGAGATTAATATAATTTATTGCCTATTAACTAACAAGCTAGAGCAGGGAGAAACTAAAAGCAAAGTAAAACCACCTTCCACCCATCCACCCTCTCCTACCTCCTCCCTGTAAGCAGTGCAGGGGAACAGGCAATGGTGGCTGCGGTCAGTCCCTAATGCTTCATCCCCACTGCTCCTTCATGGTCACTCCCTGCCCCTGCTCCCCGTGGGGTCTCTCCCTTGGGATGCCGTCCTTCCCAAACTGAGCCTGTGGGGCTGCCCACAGGCAGCAGCTCTCCAAGCACTGCTCCTACACGGTCCATCCCCCAGTCCCAAACTGCTCCAGCACGGGTCCCCCATGGGTGATCCCCCCTGCTCCTGCATGGGCTCCTCTCCACAGGCTGCAGCTCCAGTCCGGGGCCTGCTCCTGCGGGGGCTCTCCATGGGCCGCAGCCTCCTCCAGGCCACATCCACCTGCTCCACGGGGGTCTCCTCCACCCCTGGGGGGGCTGCAGCGTGGAGATCTGCTCCATGTGGGACCCATGGGCTGCAGGGGGACAGCCTGCTCCACCAGGGACCTCTCCCTGCACAGCCCGCAGGGGAACTGCTGCTCCGGCGCCTGGAGCACCTCCTGCCCTCCTGCTGCACTGAAGGAGATGCTTTTTCAGTTCTCCACACCACTGACATTTCATCATTTTTATAACTCAGCACAGCTGTAACAGGAAAGATTGAGAAAATAACATGCATCAATTCCATACCAGAGTAGCTAAGGCCATATTTGCAATATCAAGTACTTCCCCTGTCTAATTTAGAGTAAGGACATAAAATTGGCCTCCTGTGTCCTAAGAGAGGGCCTTGTTTTGAACTGCTGTTATTCTAGGGTATCTCACTAAGTCTGTTCTGCTTGAGCTGTCCTGTTTTGTAAGACTGATTGAGGAATCGTATGTGCAAAAGAGAGATCAATATTTAGGCAAATGGATTGTCCACCTAGAGCATGCAAGGTTCAAACTTCTACACCAAATATATATATAACACAGTGAAAGTTTTCCAGCATGGAAGAGGCACTCAGACAGCTGATGGGCTGGAGGGTTGGCAGACTCCTATGACATGGAAGACATGGGCTACCAAGGATGATGAAGGGACTGGAGCAGCTCCCCAATGAGGAGAGGCTGAGAGAGCTGGGACTGCTCATCCTGGAGAAGAGGAGGCTCAGGGGAGATCTCATCAATGTTTATAAATACCTGAAGGGAGGTTGCAAAGAAGAGGGAGCCAGAGTTTTTTCAGTTTTGCTCAGTGTAAGGACAAGAGGCAATGGGCACAAACTGGAACACCGGAGGCTGTGTGTTCTTCTCCTTGTAGATCGTCAAAAGCCACCTGGACGTGGCCCTGGACAACCTGCTCTGGGTGGCCCTGCTGGAGCAGGAGGTTGGACCAGATGGCCTCCAGAGGTCCCCTTCTAGCCTCAGCCATACTGATTAATGAATTTATGCACTTACCAGATGAGGACATTAGGTACTGTGTTATTATACACACCAGGGACTCATTCCTGTTTTGATCTAAAATGCTTTCTGAATCAAACTGTTTGCTTGCTTTCCTAGAGTTTTACCAGCACTTGTATTTTCACAGGAAAATACTTACCTTTATGAGTGAATATTTTCTGATAAATCACTTACCAGCATATTCTCGGTCTCATTTTAGATGGATACATGTCACATTCCGAACAACCATTACATTTCCCGAACCCCCTCAGATATTTTCCCATCTAAATGCTAACTAGAGGTGATACTGCCTACTTAGAAAAGTCAAATGAAGTCATTGCCCACATTACTATAACATCAATAAAAGGGCAAGAAAATGAGGAACTGTGCTATTAAACATGATGAAAATAATAAATGTTGTAGAGTTTGCAAATGGGCTGGGAAATATTCTGAAGTGCAAGCATTTTTCTTCCAAGTCTAGAACAGAGCTTCGTAATTAGGAGCAAGGTGCCAGAAACAGATACATTGTGCCGAGACACGCTGGAACTTGTGGATCTTTCCTGTCTGCTTACTGCAGATTAGGAAAAGAGAGTAATGGACTCTCTGCAGTGTACTCAGGCTTAAAGAACTACTACCTACCAGAGGACAAGGCAGATTTCAAGGAGACACTGGCACTGCTTAAGGAAGATTCTGGGATTTTGCTATACTTTCACTTTTAAAAGAGCTACTTTTGTAAGAATCACTGAAAATGGGTTTAAAATTCTTTTATAGGCAGGTAATAAAAATACAGAACTTTGTGAGAAAATCTTCCACAGTAGTAGCAAAATATATCTAAAGCTGGGGGGGGGCAACACAACTTTTAAAAAGAATGAACAAGTTACTACTTTTTCTTGGAGATCTATATCTCTTTTACAAAAGGAAAGAAAGACGAAGAAATAAATAAAGATGGAAGCCCTCTCAATTTTAATACTGTCCTTGCTTGGGTACATCCTTACAGTTTAGATTTACCCTCCCACTGCTAGCTGGTATCTGGTGCCAGGTTGATCAAGTATCGTTTATATCCTGGCCTTGCTGCAAGTTGCACCGAGCTAATCCACTTAGTGCACAGCTATCCATCTGCTGGCCTCAATCTGCCCCTTCATCTCTTCCTCAAAGGATGAGATGAAACCTTGTTACACTTACTCAGGCTAATCCCACATTAATCATGGAAGCTCTGGTAGGCTGGGTGTTATTTCCCTCCTTACACCTTAAAAATGTGCAGCGTTACAGATGAGAAATAATGGGTCCCTGAAGGTGAAGAGACATAACTCTTCTCTGATGCGCTGAAGCCACGCGTTCTCGGGCTTTCACTGTGGGGACCATGCCTTGAGCAGAGGAAATATCTCCTGCTGAGGCAGTTTGCTCCCTGGTTGGAGGAAAAGAATACGCAATATGCAAAATAAAGGCCAGTCCATATGCCACATTTTTATTCATTTAACTAACATTAGGAAAAAAAAAAAAAAAAAAAAAGTTTAACTACAACAGTGCAAGCTTCTGTACAGACAAGCCCTAACAATGACAGAGTCAAAAGGGAGCAGAGGAGCAGCCACTTGAACTGAAAGTAACAACCAGCTACTCTTTCCACCCTGTTTTCCACAGTTACTCTGGACTAATTTGCTCACCAACCCTAATTACCCCTCCTGTCACGGCAGACTTTAAATTAGTGTAAACATTTACAGAGGTTAATGCAGCTACTCCAATGTTTCAGCTTAGGGAAGCAGTGCAGTCACCTATAGGCAAGATAAAGGCGACTGATGCAAGCCCCTGGATTTCCTTCGGAAGAAGGTCAAAGGCTGTGAAATAAACTCCAGGAACATCCACACATGGATGCGTCCCCCAGCACCCCCTGTTCCAGGAGCAAAGCACACAGCACTGACACTGTCCTCAGCAGCAGACACACAGAGCCAGAGCACACAGAATTATTAAAGAAAACCAAGCCATGGCATGTGTTAATTTTTCCTCCAAGAAAAGGAAAGTGGAAAGAGTGAGATATGACACAGGCAGCTTAGAGTACTCTGCGAAGTACTATGGTGCTGTAATTGCAATGCCATACCCTTATAACACAGGACCTTCAGCAGAGGAAAAGGCAATGCTGTTTGTACAGCACTTTATTTTAAATTTGCTACCATGCAATGTCTATTCAAAGCTGTGTTTTATGGTTAGAGCTTCACATTTGACCTCTCAGTCTTCTATTCCTCTTAAGACACATACACTCTCTGTTTTCCTGTCATCTCCCTCAGTTTTCAAGAAAATCCCATTGATATTCCATATTCTTTGATGTTTCCTAAAAATTTATCTGGTTTCTCTGTTTCTTCTTCAGTGGATTTGATGAATATTGGCTTGATATCCACCCTCCCTAAAGCCTTTCACATTGATGGAAGTGATCTTTCCTCCCCACCTCTCTGAACACCATTCCCACATCCAGGATCACATCCTCTTTTCAGTCCTCACAACTCTGGCTTCGTGTTGCAAACTCAAATATTTGGCACAAGGCTGAAACGCTTTCTTTTGTCTTTTTAAGACCAACAGAGGAAGGTTTTTTTTTTCCTCTGAGAGCAGGGCTTCGCAGATAGATGATCTGAGGCAGCGTATTTCAAGACTGCTGAGCCTTGTGCGTGTCACTGAAATTTAACAGCCATCTTGCCTCATGGCATCTTTGGACCCCTTCACCTCAACCCCTTCACTTATTTTAACTGAAGGAAGCTTCGCTTCCTATTAGCTTTGATCCAGTTCATAACAAATCAGAATTAATGTAGGCTAAGGAAGCCAGGGAAAATCAGAAATGAATTTCCAGCGTCCCGACACATAGCCTCTAGGGAAATTATTGGCCTTGGTCTCCAAGACTGCTACAAGCTGTTAAGACTTCAGTGGAAAAAAATGTTGTGACCATAACTAAAAGGAAACAAATGAAAGAACACAAGTACCCTGCTATGATTTAGGTTTAAACAAGGACGTAGATATTAGAGAAGGCTTTGATTTGCAGTAAACATGAAAAGAAATAAAATTAAGTGTGTGCGTGTTGCTATTTCACAACCCACTGTGCAAATGTTGCTGTAGGCACTGTGTTTTTTATTGCTCATTAGTAAATAGCCAAGTTAAAAATAAGATGGTTGGGAAAATGCTGATTGATGAGGAATAAAATAACACGACATAAACATCTGTCTCCCGGTGTAATATATGTTGGTAGAGGAAGACGTTTCTAAGGCACTTGAATGCTCAATGCACTGATGTAATAGTGATTACATCGGAAGCGGTGTAAGGC
The DNA here is from genome assembly GCF_964035555.1 of Netta rufina. Classification (NCBI taxonomy): domain Eukaryota; kingdom Metazoa; phylum Chordata; class Aves; order Anseriformes; family Anatidae; genus Netta; species Netta rufina. The sequence goes on along the minus strand of NC_140123.1, from coordinate 54,648,240 downwards.
AACTACAGCTGCCATTCTCGTTCCCACAAGGGGAACGTTACAGAAATGTGGATCCTGATTGTTTACTTCCAGAATGTCTTCAGTCCCAAAAGACTGACACAGGGCTCAAACTTTCTTTCCAGATAAAACTCTGTTCCCAAGCTGCACAGCTCTCAGGCTCTTGCTTGCAACTGTATTCGCAGATGCCTCTGTGCAAAACAAATTCCTCCTTTCCTACAAAGCTCTCTCCCAGCTACAGACAGTGACATTCATGCTGCCGTGGCCTCTCACCTCAGGCACTCCCAGATCAGCTTGGTAAAATGCAGTGAAAGACAGACCAGGGCAGCAAGGAGCTTGCTAGGCTTAAGCATCATATGTAAGAAAGATCCCCCACACGGATCTGTATTTCATTAAGGAACTTTCCTGGCAGACAAGGAGCAACCCACAGACTCCTCCACTAAGGCATCTCCTTCGGTGGCTTTCTCTGCCAGGCTTCAGACCCACAGAAGCGCAATCACTGTCAATTTTATTGCCAAACTCAATAACTCACCCTAGGAGAACAGAAATGCAATTCTTCCCAGATGCCACCTGCATCCTGCTCTTTAGGTTTGTGTCCACACAGCAAGGAAAGGCTGCTTTTGTGATGCCCACCTCTCTTTGTTATTAAAGCTATGATAGCCACACACACACACAAAGTAGCCTCATCCATTTACCCAATTAAAGATCCTAATGCTGAACCAGCATCCAGTCTGCCAAACAGCCAGTCCTCAACCTTCAAACAGTGCTTTGTATCTTCAGTATTTTGAGAAACAAATATATCCTACCCTAGACACAAATGATTTTCAAGATTTTAGCATTGTCCTTAGACAATAGTATACTTTTCCAAGCTGATTTTAGCCAAAGTTACGAGCAAGAAGATACTGGCTTCATGTTTAAGGGATCTATCTACTTTTCCCTGGACACACTGCTAAAAATGAAAATCTTTTTTTATGCAAGAGTTACGGAAAAAATGTTAATTACTACCAAAAGATCAAAACTTGTCTCAAGAAGAAGAGTCTTGATTTTTATTTTAGTTAGGTAATCAATGAGAGAAAGAAACATAAGCAACATTTTCAGAATTTAGTCAGCGTATGGCTAAAACATAAAACATAAACATAAACATAAAACTCCACCTGAAAAAGAAATGCATACACACTGAAAGGGCTTTTAGAGAATATAAATGAAGATAGCTAGCAGGTAACAAGTGGGAAAAGCATAGAACAAGGGGCAAATAAAGAACAGTCCAGAATGGTACTGATGCCTTGGATTTGTGTAACATCCTCACTTGCATCTTTAGAAGAATAAATATCACACTAATACTTAATCTGAAGTACTGAATTTGGAGTGGGAAAGCAGCTAGGTCAAGGGAAGTGAAAAGAGTGGGCAGAAGACAGTTCCTAGGCAGAACACACCAGATAAACATCCAAGAGAAACATGCACAACCAATATTCCAGAGGAGACAGAGGAAGCAGAAGCAGGAATGAAGGTAGAAACAGGCAGAGGGCAACAACTTAAAAACGTTTTCCATGCAAGTACTGTTTTTTGATGTCTTTGTACAGAAAATTTTATGATGCTTTGGGGATAAATATGGTACCAAATTTATAGCAAAAACTATACTGTTAGTCTGGCTGAGGGCTGCTGCACCACCAGAAATAATTTCACCGAGCTCCTCTTTAGCTGCAGCAGAAATATTCTGCTTCATGTAGCTACTCCAGAAGACACCCACTACCCCACACCAGCACTTAACTTAGTTGTACAGTGCATGTATGATGCAGCCATCCTAAATTTTGGTTCTGAAGGCTTGATATGCAGCCCTGTTCCCTCCCCAAAGGCAGCAGTTAGGGACCGGTGACACAGCAATAGCACTACGCACTGTAACTGTGTGCTTTCTCCAGGCCCCTTGCACAAAAAGTAAAAGAAGTTACGATCGAAGGGTTTCCACTTGCTCAAAATCCACAGGAAGGGCACACTCGCAGGCCACCCTCACACAGGACCAGGCACGTGGAGAGCCTGGCCCCAGCGCTCTGTGCACTGGAAGTTTTTTCAGTGCATGCTATTGGAACTGGAAGCAATACACTGGGTCCAGTAATCATGGTTTTGGGTGCACTGCTTTGTATGAGCATGATGGTGTTAGTATTGACACAGGCGTTGTATCACGTTCATGCTATCTGCGTCAGGCAGACAAAAGGGAACAGATGCTCTTCCCATCAGGGCTTACAGGGCACCACGACACGGTCTCCCCTCAGAAAGTTCTGTAACACATTTGTAGTGGAGATGTTCAGCCAAGGAGACCAAGCTGTATCTAATCTAACGTAACCCTCCTCAAAGCTACATAATGAAGACAGGATGAACAATAGGTAACGTCATGTAATCTCGGCTGAGGAAAACACCATCTATTACATAATTGAAATTACTCAGGAATATTTGCTGGGAAGTAATGTTGCATGAAGAGGAGAATTGAAAAGATGACCTGAAAAGTTTCTTTTCCAGTCTTCACTAGTCAATAGGCAAAATGTTTCACAAGTTGACCTGGAGTTCTGCTGCAGCTGGAGGAAAAATACACCTCACTCGCAACAACACCATGAAAAATGAAAACAGAAAATTCCCAATAATTATAAAAGATAAAATTCTAAGACAGATAAATGTACAGTCTACTCAAATTTAAGAGGTGCTAACTGTATCTTCTGTGTACCAGGCTGCTGAGTCAAGATGAAGTCCATTCACCAATACCTTGGGAAACAGAATTTCTTGCCACTCGAGAGGAAAATACGAAAGATGTTCAAGAGCCATACATGGGACATTTCTTCTGCTCCTCCTGAAAGCGTAGAAGATCCTTCCTTTCTTGCTGTCAGGTTTCTATACATTTTAACTTCTCTTACCCACATCAAGAAGTTCTGTCTACATTTGCCCAAATATAGTATTTTGTGAAGCCAAAAGACTTAAAAACTCCTTGACCCCACTAGATAGGGTGTTGCAGTGGTCAAAACATGATATTTTTATGACACTTTGCTTTCCTGATTCACTATTTCCATGTTTTACATTGCTGTGTTTTGTTGTTAATGTTCTTCTGCTTTCTAATGTTGAGCGAGTAGTTTTTTTGTTTTGTTTTGTTTGCTCTTCCATACTTTACCACACAGAGGAAACCTATTTGTATCTATTCTGAGATTCTCTTCTGAAGGTCAGTTACCCCATTTCTCCTGTTGTCAGTCAGCCTAGAGTGCACTTATGCACAATGCTTAACTTTAAGCATGATAATCATCCCACTGTATAGTAATTTCCATAATGAAGTTGGAGTAAAAACTCTCTCACCAGCTGCCTCAAAATTAAGAGATGTGGAAGGTCTCAAAACAACTGCCCGAGTGCATAAATTAATTACCACTCCCTTTAAAAGCCTGGATTTACTAAAGACAAAACTACTGCAGTCTTAGGAGCCCTTTTGTCAGCATCCTTTCCTTCTGAGATTGCCATTTCCCTCTAGTGAGTAAAGACAAACTACCTAAAACCGAGCAGATTTCTGCTATTAGTGGTGGTTGCACATATGCTTTGTATTAATAGAATCAGTTGCCCCGAGGAATTAGCCATCTATATTCATGAACTAAATGAAATAGTATTCATTGAGCCGTTGATGACAGCACAGCTGCAGAACAGGTCAGTTCTTGTACTAAGTAAGAAATCTTTGCTTTTCGTTGCAGATGAAGGATGTTCTCTACGGGAACCATAGCATTCCACCCAGTCTCTTTCCTCCTTTTACCAGGGCTTCAGTCTCCTCAGTATAAACTCAAATTGTAACTACTATCACTAGATTGAAATATCTTTCAGAGTGATACAAGAGAGTCCAAAGAGAAGTTATTCCGGAAACATGCATCACTAGTAAGGCAAAATGCAAACATATAGTAGATACTTGTCATATCTTCAAGCCATCTTACAGCAAGGGGCTCAATATTTGTCCTCCTTGTAGGTCTAATATCCATTTATAGATCCATTTGAGCAAAAGAACAATGAATGTGTACAGAACTGCTCTGAGGGAATAAAGGAAGGAAGCAGCACTATATGGTCACTTGCTCAGTACAGTCTTTCATTAATTCTCTTTTTAAGGTTAAAATCCTTTTACTTCCATTTTTGTCTTTGCACTACATCTTTTTCCTCTATGATTCTACTGTGATATATGTGAAGCAGATTCTACTGGGAAAGAGGTCCAGAAATTGCTTTCCCTTTACTCTGAATATTGGCTTCAAGAAGAAAACCCCACAAGGGATTGGAGAGACCACTTTCTTGGTCTAGATGAGCTCCAGAATTTGGACTTCCCCTGACTCCTCTGGTGAATCTCCTGGAAGCAGGCTCCCATCCTATGATTATTTTAGAAAAAATGAACCCATACCTTACCCAATCTGCATCATGAGGACTTGTTCCGTCCTCCTTTGCCCTCTGCCCAATAATTCTAATAAGAACACATCTCCCTGAATGTGAACATCTTTGTCTCTCTTGATTGACAGCATAACTCCCACAGTGTCATAAGCTCATTGCATCCACAGACCTGGTGCAGGATTCTGAAACATAAATCACTCTCTCACATTTCCCTTTACTGCTTGGGAGTATTGTACAGCAAGACGTGCTCACCTCACAGCTCCTCCTATGTCTCCAAGTCACGGTGGAGATTGCTCTCATTTTCTGTTGAGGACAACACTCTCAGGTCTTGGTTTGTCCCTTGGTTAAACAGGATTCGTCCTCACCCCTTCTCCCCAGTCCTTCTCAGGGATAACATGCTCCTGTTTCATTGTCTCTTGTTGAAATCGAGCATTCTCTGCAAGCCTTGAGAGCTCCTATTCCCAGATACTGGCTCTCTTGTTCTGAACTAGATACTTACACTGCTCCCATCACCCTTTTTTGCCTATCCTCCTAACATGCCTGCTGCTTACTCATCATTAACATCATAAAGCTTAACATCTCATCAGTATTCCTCATCTGCTAGTACATGTGGAGGAACTGTCAGGCAATTCACATTTCACTCCGTGAAAATGCAATTTCTAGAATTGGAGAATTTTGCACAGTCTCAGTGCTCATGGTTACAAATGCACAGAGGATACAGGATGATACAAAAGATTATCTGTGGCATAAATTAAGAAATACCATCGCCTTCTCTGTTCCCTCAGCTCATGGAGACATTTGTTCTACTTCCACATCACACTTTTTTCTACTTCTCTAGAGGTGACACACACCATATTTTTTTACAGGGTCTCAGCTCAGCACCATGCACATATTAATGCAAAAATTAGGCATTGAATCATGGAATCACTGAGGTTGGAAAAGACCTCCAAGATCATCAAAGTCCATTGGATGAGTAGTTTCATGTAAGTTTAGAAAACAAGAAAATGAAGTGATTAGAATTAACCCCTGAAATTACTATTAAGACCTTTGCATTAAAGTTTTAAATGAAATAGAGTATAATGAAATCCTCTGCAATGACTGTGCCTACCAGGTAGTTGGGGAATTTGCCTTTTTGATCTGCATCCAACCAACGTCACTTTCATTTAGAGTTTCCCATTGGATGTTTTGATAAATTTACAACATTATTCTTTTTTTTCTGGCTGGATTCAAATCAGTCGCTGTAAGATGGGAAGTTACACATCCCATTTGTTACCCAGTTCTCCAGATAAGCACTTCTGCTTCAAAATCACGCGTCCGTTTTGAACGTGGAAGTCACAGCTGATGACAGGGAGAACAGTGTTCATTGAAGTGTTGCTGATGCACTCATGAGTCTGACTAATTGCACATAATCAACTGATTCTCTAACATCAGGATGCCAAATGTTGCTTTAAATCACTCCTACTTGATGGGAAACTTTCCATCGCCTAAATAGGTGAAAACAGTTGAGAGTTGGTAACAAAAATCAGATCCAACATTTTGGGAGCATCCTCATGAATGTAGCTGCATAGAAATGAAGACCTTTAACACCTTTTGCCTCCTGTCTCACAGAAAATAACCAGACTTAGCATTTTCTTTTTTCTACAAACTGAATAAATGTAAGGCATTAAACACAAATATTAAAATGCGTGCAGTAAGAGTGTTGCTACAACTCATAACTGACTGAGTTTGTATGGTAAGAAACTGGCAATACACTGACTGGCAAAGAGCAATTCTGGCTCTTTATTCAAGGAACACAATTCCACACAAAATTTGATGTGCTACTGAGCAGAATTAGCCTTTCATGAGCAATCCACTAGGACCATAACCTAAAATTAATCATGACCTTCACTCTGGATCCCACCAATTGCACTTTTATTTTGAGTTCCCTGTTTCATACTTGAATTAGAAAAAAGTATTGTTGGTTAAAGGTTACCTTAGAAGGCCTGACATAACTAACAGAGAGGAATATTGCAGAGAAAGGTTCTCCATTTTTAAATTCCCCTAGATATGTAATTGCTACAGAAATAGCGAGATCACAAGGCTAAGGAATACAGTAGATGATAAAACAGTTGAAACTATTGACACTGTGCTTCCTAAAGCAGCCTGTGCCATCAACTCACCAGCTTCATTTCCCAGGCTAAAAGTAAAATTTATTTAGGTGTTACAGATCTGCATAATTATCATATTGACCTATAACTGTCAATATGGTCTCCAAACATTTAAAGCTGAAAAACAGGGAAAGCAGAAATGTGCTCAGAGTGAGGCATGCCCGTGTTTGGCTGCTCTCCTTCCAGGTGCACACCCACCCATGCCATGAAGGATGGGTGTCCTTCACAAAGTCTCAGCAGACCACATCCAAGCTGCATCAGCACCCACGCCTTCTCTTCTGCTGATGTTCTTGGTTGTGCACCTTGACACCAGCCTCATAAAAGGATTAAGGCATCTATAGCAGGACTTTTGGGTAGGTCAGCTACCTATGTCTGAAAGTCAGGTCCTCAAAATACCCATGTCTTCATATTTTATGCTGTTAACACAAGACACCCAGTTTGAGACCAGGCTTTGTACCCCAGAATTTTATTTGGGTGAGTAACCTGGCCATCATTGTTCAGAGTTATGACTTTTCTGTCATTTGTGCTCACCCACGGCATTATGAAACACGTCATTTTGTAACCACAGAAAGGAGTTGGAACAAAGAGCCCTGGACCCAAACAAGCTAATTTCTCCTAAGTTTGGGCATCCTTGGGTTTAAATAAAATAAAAAAATGCACCAGTTATATGTTTCCAAAGAACAGCTCCAGGAAGAACAGCTGTAAGGCTCCAGGAGAGGATCGTGAAGGATCTTTCAACAGCTCACAGTTGGCAATTAAGACTGGAAAGGCTCAGAATTCAAGAACTGCACCACTTACATTTCATAATTTAGGGCATTTCTATGTACTGTGGAACTTTCCTGTATCAGATCTGTGTGTAAGTTTTCTTAATGGTGTAAACAGAAGTCAAGCACCAAGATTATAGCTATGGATGGGGGCCTGGACATGGTGAGTACAGCCAAAAATAGGTGCTTTACAGATGCAATGCAAATGTAAATAATATCATCCATATGTGTGCAGTATTTGGATTTTTTTTCCTGGTTCTCCCAAAAAACAATATAAAATACTTCTCTGTCATTGCTACAAGAAGCAGAGATGCCCCTTGGAAAACAAGCATCTCTTGGCAGACCCTGATCTCAGTTAAACCAGCTGAAGTTTGGACTAAATGCACCTAAATCACCCAAGAAGATAAAACTTTATGGCAGCTTGACATCACTGTACCTGGAAACAGAGCTGCAGCTTTGTATTTTAGAAGCTACATATATTATTATTATTTTCTCTTTTCTTCTTTTTCCCTTTCCCTTCCCTTTTCTCCAAATTAACCTCTGAAACACTTGACAATGCTAATTGGGTTTCACTTCATTCAGACAGGAAATAATGACCTCAAGCTAATAAGACAAGTTAATAGACCCCTGCAGGTAAATTAACACAAGACCAAATGCTTGAAGACCTTGAGGATCACAACTGTTAAACTTAAGTACGCATTCAAAGCAACTCTGAGCATGTAACAAAGCAGGTCACAGATCATAAATCAGAGCTACTGGGAAAAAAAATACAACCTCAAAAAACAAGAGAACTTCAGAACACACAAAGCTAACTTTCTACTATAACACAGCCACTGGAAAGAAGATTGTATATGAAACAAAACAAAAACAAACAAACAAAAAACTCCTGAATACTCAATGTATATAGAAAGGAGGGTTCAACGAAGACACTAAGTCACTCAAAAATCTAATAAATATGTTTCAGTAAGCCATCTATCAGAGACAGCTGCCTTTCTATTGCAATAACATAGCGTTTTCTTCTTGTAATCTTTTTACAGGCTTCAAAATACAGATTTGATTATATTATATCCATGAAGACAAAATACTTACAGAAATCACACTGCTGTTTAAAGTCACTAAGCAAATATTGCACAGCCCATAAAGTAAAAAGTGCTATTAAAGTGCCCAAAGCAAAACAGTCACTCCACAAATTATCTCGATGTCAGGAAGGATGAAAATGCATGACCTCAAAAACTCACAGAAAAATATCCTCTCTCTTAAAAATATATTGTTTGGCAATTAAATGGGTAATTTTGACAAACTACTCAGGCGTAAACTTCCAGCTCTCTATAAAAATAATGGAAATGTGTTTTAAAAGTTAACATATGTTGCTGAATCATGTACAAATTAAGAAATACTGATTTAAAAAATAGAGAATTATGAGAAATCCAAAATGTTGGGGTTCAGTATAGTTTCATAGATACCACTATCTTAGAATCGATTAACCTGCTAAATTAATTCAGTGTTTAGAGTGGAGAAAAGCTATTGCTTACAATTTTCTAGTTTATATTTAGAGCTTTTTCTTTAATTACTTTTGGTTTAATCACAACTGTCAGGTGTTAAGAGCAGATTTCCTTTGCTTGGACAAGTTCATCAAAAGTTGGAAAGTAAGAAAGCAACTCTGAACTGAAAAAGTTGAAAAGTTTGTTCTCTTCCAACACATGAAAAAAGGAGACGTAGTAAATACAATAATTTGAAAGAGGTGCACAGGTATTCATGTGTGTGCATTGATACATGTAGGCTGGGGACAGACCTTTCAGATGCATCTCAGCTGGCTCTGAGCTTTAAAGCCATTTCGGTCCATGGCTTTTTTGCTGCTTTATGCCAGGGCAGGCCCAGGAGAAGTGACGAAAACATTGGATGTGAAGGCTCAAGCAGGCAATAGCTCAAAAAGGCTGAGCTCTACCTGCTAGCTGGTTTTATTAGCTCTCCTGATGACAACAACAGCAGCAGCAACAAGGCTACCGAAGACATAATATTTAGAACATAATATTAGCCCCCCTCTGAAGGGCTGCAAGCATAACCTTGACACTTTACCTGCTGGGACAGTATGTTGAAATCTCTACACTGATAGCTGCTCAGATATCTGGAAGAAATCAGTCCAGCAGCGACTAGAAACGGCAGTGAAATTTAGCAAATCTGTTACTTCTAAGCAAAAAACAGACTTTGATAAAACAACCGCAATAAAGATAAAACAAATGCAATCGCTAAAAATCTGATTAAAAATTCCTGTTTCTTTTTTTAAGCACCCATTTCCATCCAAATGGAAAGGGCACAAATCATGAGTGAAATAATAAGCAAATATGAAATACATCAAACAACATTGTCTGCATAATAAAAATTAAACACTATAAATTGATTAGAACTTGCTAATGATTATACTGCTTAAATTAATGTTCTGCATAAATGGCATTCTGCCTTTGCACAGAGAGGACTCAAAATTGAGCATGAAAGATATTTTCAATTAGAAACAACTAGATATGAGTGGCTATAGTTCTCCCTGTTCTTTGGTCTTCCTTCTGGAAACAAATGCAAAGTAAGATTATAACAAACCACTTAAAGCATACGTGCTTATTTTATTATAACTGTCATTATATTAAGCTATCATTAAAGGCTTTAAACCTCTTCTACTTAAGCCAGCTCATCCTTTTAATTTCTGTGCTGTCTTCTGCATGGCTTGGTTCTGTTTTGCAATGATTTTTTCTATGATTTGGATTTTGATCCCTCCTAAACATCTTGAAGAAAAGCACATTCTGAACAAGTTATTATACAGTTCTGTCTGTAGTGGTTACATGCATCGAAACAGGACTTTCCTAAATTATGTCAATGTTATTTTGTTGATTCTAGAAAAACTTTGCAATCAAAAGGCTGCATCATGCAAGGTCAAGGTGAGCCCTGAGGAACCTGAAATAGCTTCCAGAGGCTTCATGCAGGTACACACAGGTTGGAGTTACAGGAAATGGTGCAGAGCTAAGAGAGAAAAAGCATTGCAGAAAAGAGCTGATATTTATCCCAACATTTTGCTGCCTGTGTCCCAGTCAAAAAAGAAAAGCAATCGGAGCACCTGCATGCATGCAAATGCACCCTGAACCATTAGAGCAGCACTGGTACTAGTCCACACATCATTTTAACTCTAAATAGCTTGGGTGCCTCCTCCTCCCTTGTTTTATTCTCACTTTCAATAAAAACAGTCCCCCAAAGCCCTGTGCAGCATCCCACTGATCTATTGCCTTGAAACTAAAGAATTGTTCAGGGCCTTTAGCAGAAGTGTTATGGTTAACACCAGTTTCCTAGTTAGCAACAGGGGTTAAAGTCTAGCTTGGGGAATGAACAATCAGGTAATCAATTTCATAGTAGGAATAATGCAGACCAGCCTAATTATATTCCTTTTCTACTGAACTATTGGATATATTGATTATTGATTATAAACTATTGGATATATTGATTACTTTTCAATCGGTGTAATAAAGTTATCTAAATATTTTTAGCAGGTCGCACTCACCTTACAAATGAGACTGTCATCATCCATGAATTTTGAGAAATCTAAATCCTTACGTCTCGAGATTTTGTTGTATTGCCCTGAATGCTACTGAATTCTATGAATTCCACATTGTTCCCTAAATACGAATGCCAAAAAAAAAAAATATGCTGTAATATTTGCAGCATGTTATGCTGCCATGCACAGGACACTTTCTGGAAGCACCTTCATCCTTAAATAGAGCATAACAGAAAAGCCCAGTTTCATTAGTACAACTTGTACACAATTCAGTTCCAGATGATTCAAATGATTCTTAATTTTTTTACCCTGAGATATCACAGCCAGAGTTGCTCTGGTTTACTGATTTATGCCAGAAGACTGCAGGTGCTGCAGTGCCTTGTTTAGCAAGGGAGAGCAGTAAGTGGTATGGCAACTCCATACAGATTCCTGAGGACGTATGCATGATTCTGCCCAAATTTAATACACACTCATATTGTCCTTGTTTAGATGCACATATATAATAGCCAAATTTAATAAGATCAGGGATTTTAAAGAATTTCAATGCTCAACAGGCTCAGCAGACTTGAAAAAAAATGATAAAGCTGTGTGAAAATACCAGGCGTTACAAGTAAAATCTTACATGACAATGATTGAAATGAGGTAGCAAAAAAGACAGTTAATTTTAGTATTTCCTTATGTTGCTTGTCAGTTCATCTCTTGCTGTTATAAATATTCACAGAAGAGCAGAAAAATATAAAAATGATACAAAGAGTTTTTGCTTGCTAAAAAAATAATAAAAAAATAAATCTAATTTGTCTTCTTACTGTGAGCTCTCACCTTCTTCCTACTATCAGCAGCTTTGGCTACTTTTTTTTTTTTCCTCTCTTTTCTTACTTTCCTCCATTTGTCTTAGGCTTGGGAAGAACTCAGCACCATGAAAATTACCTGCTCATAGTCTCTTTCAGTTCCTTCTTTTTTCTCCAGTATTTTGTGATGCACATGCATTACTAAATATGGCTACTTTGACTTTTAATTTATGAAAACTGACTTCTGTGTTTATGGTTTATGCCTCTATCTACATTCTGTCCTTTTATTCGTCTGTTGCATAGTCAAAATTATATGAAGTTGAGCCAGCTTGTGTATTGTTTTATTCTTTATGCCTGACTGACACGTTAAACTTTACCCAAGATTCAAAGACAACATCCCTTATAGAACTCAAATATTCTTAAAAGGAGATTAACTGGTCAAAAATGTATGCTACCGCCACACAGTCTAAAAGTCTAGGGACCAGACAAGCACTGTGCTTTTTCCTATGAGTCTACAAGCACATTTTCCCAGTTAGCAGTGCCAGCCCCAATTACAAGTGGTCAGGAGCTTGTGAGAAAGTTAGTGGTAGCTTTTCAGGTTATAAACCTCACCTGGGCAAGGACTGCAAGTGGAAACCAGGTGTCACAGATATTAGGGAACAGCAGGTATGTGACATTTCCAGGTGCATCATTATGTACTGCACCCCAACCACCTCCTGCTGGAGGCCACTTTCTGGTGCCCATCTCCAGCTCAATAGGATATAGCCCACAGAGGACAAATGCACTTCACCTAGCTTGTTTTCAGGTTGGGCCAAATAGACGACCAAATAGACAATAGTCTTGGATTATTTTTTTTCACACACACAGTTGGTTTATCAAAGATTTCCTTTTCTCTCTCACTAGCACGAAGCTGTCAATCCTAGCCAGCACCAGCACTTGCTTGAAGACTTTCTGCAAATACTGGAAACGCATTTAATTAATATTTTAACATCAGTTTCTACATCTACTGCCTCTCAGCTTTAGAAAAGCAAATATCAGTATTATATTAAGAAAAGGAAGGGCTGTATCCAGGAATCCAGCTCACATTAATTATGTGCCTAAGTTAGTCATGTGGATCAGGGCAGTGGAGCAGGGAGCAAACTGCCTGCCCACCACAACTAATTACATTTCTTCTCTGGAGCAAATAACTCCCTCTGAAGGTCCACATGACTGGAGCACCTTCTTACCCCTAATAACTCGTAAGAAACTTGTGTGCTTCCAGAGGGAGCCTAAGCATGCTCAAATTGGATATCTATTTCCTTCAGTGCATGTACAGGAACTGGAAATGTGAAGCACTTTCAGTCACTCAGATCCAAGACTGGATTATCAGTGATGGAGTAATGTAAAGTACATAAAATAATGTAAAACGGCTTGGGTTGGAAGGGACCTTAAAGATCACCCTGCCATGGGCAGGGATACTTCCCACTACATCAGGTCACCCACATCTTTCATGTGCTGTGCCCCCAGGCCTGGACGCAGCCCTCCAGGTGTGGCCTCCCCAGGGCAGGGCAGAGCAGAGCAGAGCAGAGGGGCACAATCCCCTCCCTCCCTGCTGGCCACCCCTCTGGGGGTGCAGCCCAGGACGCAGTCGGCCTGCTGGGCTGCAGGCACACACTGCTGCTGGTGGAGAGCTGTTTGGCCACCAGCACCCCCACGTCCTTCCCTGCAGGGCTGCTCCCAGTGAGGTCTTCTCCCAGGCTGTGCTCAGGGCTGGGATCACCCCAATCCAGGTGCAGCACTAGGACTTGTTAAGCCTCATTAGGTTCACACGGGCCCACTTCTCAAGCTTGCCCAGGTAAATTTTTCATTATAAATAATAAAGAAAAAAAAAATCAAAGGAACACCAGCCTGATATTAATTGTACCATACTTATCTAAATTAGCATGTTTTCCTTTCAGGTGCCCCTTGCACCCTCATTTAGTAGAAACATGGTGTTTCAAATAACAAACAAACTGCTGCTGTCTTCAGAGCTTGCTATTGCCCTGGAGAATATTCTTGTTCACCATTGTATCAGCACGGCAAAAACTTCCTGAAGCAAAAGTTGGGTTAGATTACTGGGAATCCCATCCATTACCAGGAATCTGCGTCTATGGTTTGGGGATCCCTGAGTTGGAGAGATGAGTTCTGCATCCTCCCAGTACACTAAACCAGCTTTGAGGTGAAAGCACAAGAGGTGAAAGCCCTCGCTGAGGACAGCTCAAGATGCAGCAGTCGTGACAATTTCCTTACCAGGAGGCTAGCTCATTCCCCTCCAGGTAGATGAACAACCAGTGTCCCCTGCTCCCTGGCTGATGGCTTTAACCATGAGCAAAGATGTGAAATTGTCTAACATCAAAGCCTCTTTCAGACCTGACCACATCTTATTTCCCAGGCATCTCCTGAAGACTTACCTACCATTCCCTAAATTCATCTGATAACACTTCAGCACCTGAACCTTCCCAGATCACTGGAGTTAAGCATGTACAGACTTTCAGTGTAAGTAATGAGTTCAAGCATGCAAGTAGGCAGCCCTAAAAACTCATCAGACCGGGTGTCTGTTTGGACTTACACTGTAAGTATCAAAGTTTTAACACAGCAGGATTTAGGACAATAATCAAATTGATTCATGGTCATCTACCCATCACAGGAGCTGCACCATGAGCAGCTCATGACTCAGCAGCAAATGAGTCAGAGTTCCCACAAAAGCAGAAATGATCTGAAACCCGTGGCTTGGCATTTCTACCTGGCCCTGAACTAGCTGTATATACAAAGTCTGGTGAATAAAAATAGTTATCTTAAAAGGTCACCTAGTCATGACAATGCACAAATGCCTTCCCAACAGTTATTCTTACAAACCTTCATCACTCCCTAAGGAAATTAGGGAGTCACCTGCTGTGTTCCAGTGCTTCATTACCCTCACTGGTAAAAGAATATCAGACCTGCATCTTTCTGGTTTGGATTGCAGTCCGTAATTGTGCTATCCTGTCTGTCCTTCTGTGCAACAGCACTTTAGTATAAAGACTACATTTTCAGATAAAAAATGTCCTAATTCATTGGAAGTCTCTTCTTAAGTTTCTCGAGTATCACTGAGGCAAAAATTAAAAATCTCTGCTTCATAGAGTGTAATAGTTGCTTCATTAACTCAGACTGTGTAATTAGAGTAATTTGAACAAGGCTGAGTTACATCCATCCAACTAAGTGCACTAGCACAATCCTGTATTGAGTTTACGTGGCAAGGTTTTGGTAGTGGGGGGCTGCAGGGGTGGCCTCTGTGAGCAGAGCCCAGCAGCTGCCCCATGCCCCACATCAGAGCCAGCTCCCACTGCTGGCCAGAGCTGAGCCGGTGACATTCATTGTGCCTCTGGGAAAGCAGTTTTAAGGAAGGAAAAAACTCCTGCACAACAGCAGCCGGGAGAGCGAGGAGTGAGAAGCAGCCCTGCAGCCCCCAGGTGAGTGCAGCAGGAGCGCAGGAGGTGCTCCAGGCAGGCAGCAGCAGTTCCCCTGCAGCCTGTGGAGAGGCCCCTGGTGGAGCAGGCTGTCCCCCTGCAGCCCATGGGTCCCACATGCAGCAGATCTCCACGCTGCAGCCCCCCCATGGGTGGAGGAGCCCCCAGTGGAGCAGGTGGATGTGGCCTGGAGGAGGCTGCGGCCCATGGAGAGCCCCCGCAGGAGCAGGCCCCGGGCCGGAGCTGCAGCCCGTGGAGAGGAGCCCACGCAGGAGCAGGGGGTCTGGGGGGAGCTGCCGCCCACCCGTGGGGGACCCGTGCTGGAGCAGTTTGCTCCTGGGGGATGGATGGACCCCGTGGGACGGAGCCGTGTGGGAGCCGTGCTTGGAGAGCTGCTGCCTGTGGGCAGCCCAGGGGCTGAGAGGGACCATGAAGGAGCGGCAGAGACGAAGCGTCAGGGACTGACTGCAGCCCCCATCCCTGTTCCCCTGTGCTGCTTGGGGGGAGGACATAGGAGAGGCTGCATGGGTGGAAGGAGTTCTTAGTTTGCTTTTAGTTTCTCCCTGCTCTAGTCTGCTAGTGATAGGCAATAAATTTTATTAATCTCCCTATGCTGAGTCTATTTTGCACATGATGACAATTGTTTAGTGATCCCCCTGCCCTTATCTCCACACTTGAGCCCTTTCCATTGTATTTTCTCCCCCTTTTCCTTTGAGGAGGCATAGTGAGAGACCAGCTGTGGTGGAGTTCAGCTGCCTAGCTGAGTAAAACCACCGTAGATCCAAAAAGTTCCCAAAAGAAATTAGCTATTATTTTCTGTACCTGAAAGTATTGTGACCGTAGTGATATGTTTGAGGGTCACTGTTCAGTTCCCCAGTAACCACATTATAAAAAGCACCACAGGCTATGGTAACCTCTTGGAGGAGACTAAAGGATTGAAGGTGGTTGGAGTTTTCATCCACCAGACGCTTTGTCCAGTTTGCTGCTTTTTCTAAATTTCTGAGGTGGAGGTCAGGAGTGACGAGCTGCCACCTTCCCTAAAGCTAAATTAATATTAAGCGTTTTTGTGAGAGGCAATGCTTTCCAGACAGAAAGATTGTCTACTGTAACCATGGGGGAAAGAAGTACACAAGATGCAAAAATCCTGTTTCCTCCTATAAGCATGAATCCCTATCTAATCAGGCCTTCTGATCATTACACTATTTTTATTTATTTAAAATGAATAAAATGCATCCTCTGTTAAAAAAAGCATAGCTCTATATCTTGTATCCTGGGTGTTTGTGCCTTACATTGAAAACAAAGACAAACAGGAAGAAAACAAGCAGTACAAAAGGGCTCCCTATAAATTTAATCAACTCTCACCCTCTGCTCACCCGCTTTCCTATAGCTAGGGAAAAGGGAATTGAGCTGTAAAATTTGTTCTGGGCAGGAACTTGGCATCTGCTATAAAGTCAGAGTCCAGAGCAAATTAACATCACACATTTCAAATAAATTGACTTAACTCACATAACTCAAAACCGCAGGTTTGATTTAAATCATAAAGAACTGAATCCTGGCAGGTAGCAACACCTAGGCTCGGGACAGGAGAATTTCAGGCAAAGAGAGAACAAGGTTCAGAAAATCGTAGTCCTGCTGGCTGGTTTCCTTTACCTTTAAATGATTTTGCTCTGGTAGACGCAGGGACTAATTGACAGCTCTTTTTCCAGTACTAGTCACAGATGTAAATACCAATTACTCAGTTCCTGTGTCTCTCTCATGAAATATTATTTTGTCAAAGCCTTAGAGTACTGCGTTCTTTGACCCCAGCCTTCCTGACTAGGAAGTGTCTCAGATCTCATGCTACTGGAAGGCATTTTGGCTGTGCACCTGAAGTGTTATTTTCATTTTTAATTAGGACTCACCAGCAAGCAGCAATCCTGTTGTCTCTCATGCAACTCCCAGGGTTAGAAGATATGATTGAATCTAAACCAGAGTGAACTCCCTACTCTCCAATAAAAAGCTTAAGCAATGCCAATAATCAAAACTACAATTGTAGAAGAAATACCTCATCGTCCAGAGAACCCCAAGTATTAATGTATTCTTGGAAGAGCAGGATTGCAAAAGGTGAGACTGGAAAAGATTCCTCTTCTTTGGTAGATAAATCTCCCATAAAGAGGCAGCAGAAAGGAGATACATACTGAGATTCTTCATTAAAAATGTATCCAAAACTCCAGAAACTGTTATTTTTGCATAAATAGAAAATATCTGCTGCGGTGCCAAAGTGTGTTTCATAATATTACAACAATGAAGCATTCGCAGAATTTACAGCAATAACAAGAAGGTGAAATACCTTCCTATTAGTATTCTTCAGCACTTTATTATCTGAAATGCTCTTTTCAAAACACTTCTATCCGTCATCACAGATGACACTCTTTAGCAGAGAACAGAGTTAGGGTGGCATTTGCCTTACTCCTCTTCAAACTAATTCATGCTAGTACAGCTCTGATGCCCTGTCTGTTAACTGGTACACCTGCTGTTGACTCAGTATCAGGAGGAAAAAAAGAAAAAAAAGAAAAAAAAAGCACTAGTAGCTTCTACACAGTGAAAAACATTTTGGTTTCTGTATGTTCAAGGGTCAGATTTAGAAGTCAGACCTCAAACATTTCATCAAACGTGTAAAAGGAGCACGATTGCCCTAACAGGCCAGGTTCCTAAATGAAGTAAGCCAGAACTAAACAGTAAGCTCAGCACTCAACTGAAAGGAAAGATGTAATGTTTTATTTATGGCTGGATAGAAACCTTAAACACATTTTTAACTCCAAGATAGTTCTTTCCATTTATACTTGCTTCAAATGCTGTGATTTCAAAGATATTTTCACTCGACGGTGCAAATTTTGCAAAGCTAGCAATAACGCATATTATCTCCCATAATTATTTAAAACAGTTCTCATGTAACTTCTTTCTAATTTACATTACTGGACAGTTACTGAATTGTAACTGGAATGGTTACAAATTATCATATTGTCCAGTTAGCCAGTTTCTCTTAATTTCTCCTACAATTCGGATTTGTAATTAGCACTTCATTGCTCTTAAGCTTCGTGTAATTACTAACAGCTCACGAAATCCAACCCCAAATCTTCCAATAATCTTCTATTTTGGAAACTGTACAGAAATACAATATTTAATAATTAAGTGTTTTTGACTAAAAGGTAATCCTTACTCATTCCACCAGAAGAACCAGTTCAACAGTTCGACAACAGAAGCTTTCCATGCACAAAAAGCAAACAGAGTAAAAAGCCCAAGCATTCAGAACTATGTTTCAGAAACTAAAGGAAATGTACTGGAAATAAAAAAAAAAAAAAAAAAAAAAAAAAAAAAAGAAGAAGAAGAAGAGGATGATGTATTCTGCTTCAAAAAATGCATGTTCCCTCTCACATCTTCTGGAAGAAGTGAAGGCAGAGTTTTGACCTGGTTGAACATAAAAGTCACAAAGAACATGGCTGAGGACAAGGAGGGGGAGCTGTCTCCTCCATTTCAGGAGAAGGTGAGTGAAACTTATTCTAAAATCAGTGGAAATACTTAGGGGACAATCCAGGCTTTGGGATGTACAGCAGGAAATTGTCTGTTCCTCAAGATGAAGGCAGCTATTAAAGAAGCAAACACTGTTTTAGATTTGATACAGATTAATGGGAAATATTTGGGAAAACTAAGTGGAAGTTCAGTGAAGCTGAGAATAAAGCCAAAGAACCTGCTATTTTAAGGAAAGGAATCAGTGAGAAGAGAGGAGAAGGGCAACTGTCTTGACAAGTGGAATTCAACCTGCCCAGGGAACAGGTTGAAATGGTCTCCTGGGAGAGAAGCATAAAGGATGGAAGTGTCCTGGGGAGCTGAAAGAGTCTTATTAAAAACAACAGCGAGCAACTATGCTATTGCACAGGAAGGGTACAGAGAGCAGTGATAAAACAATATGACTGCATTTAGAGCTCTTCAATGACCTGAAAAGATAAAGGAAAAGAAGAGAAAGGAAAGAAAGAAAGAAAAACTATACAGAAAGCTTAAATAGGAACACCTATTTAGGGACCAGAACAGAGAAACAGCACTAGCATGGGGGAGGAATGCTGGAAAGGTTATGACACAGGATAAGTTGCAGTTTGTAAGGGACGTAAGAGGCAACAAAAAGGTTAGTAGTCAGAAGAAGACAGGGAAATAGTTTATTTCTGTAATGGGAGAAGAGAGCACATAATGGATGATGTAGGGAAGCCTTAAATATTCAATGCCTTCCTTCAGTCATTTATTCTCCCCCATCTCACCTCCTACTCCAAATTAATTAACCTAGCTCTAACAGCTGTACAGGAGCGTGAAGGAACCAGGCAGTAATTAGGGAGTAAGTCATAGAGATTTGAGTCAGGACAGCCTCTGAACTACCCCTTAAACTCTTGTGGAAGCAGCTGAAGATGTCTCCGAACCTTATCTGTGACAAATATTGTCAACAACATGATTCTTCTGAAGGGCAAAAGAATTTGGCTGAAATCCCTTCTCTACCTAATTCAGAGCAGAAATTTCAGCTGAAGTCTCCTTTCTTAGTAACTGCCCCAGACCAGAATATTGTAAGGACTTTAACAGTGTCCTTAATATTTTGTTGGAGCTGTTCCCCTTTGCACAAAAAGCTTTACCACCTAAGAGAACCGACAGCAAGAGAAGAAATACTCTCTAATTCAGGTGACTAGATAGCAGATATCTGGTCTTGGTCCTCGCTCCAGCAGTTGTTGTCTTGTCCAAAGTGAAGTCATGTCTGGAAAGGTGGAGGATGAGATCTGGTGCTTAGGGGTATTTCAGATGTGGAAGGTTTGGGTTTGTGCCCCTAAGGTAGAGAGAAGCACCGACTGAAATTCTCCCACATCAAGGGTGAATGCCCTAATCACCAAATTAGTTATGGGATTAACAAAGAGAAAACTTCCAATTAAGCCTTGGAGTTTTTCCAGCCACAATTATTGGATGCACTCAAATACTTCCGAGACCTTGAACCACACTGTTGTGCAAATTTGCTGTTTCTCAGTAAATATAAACAAACTCATACAGCCCTAATGATTATTGCCTGAAGGTGAACAGAGAAGGAAAGGAAAGTTATAATTAGTTGTACTAGGATACATCTTTCAGATAAAGCATTCAGCTTGGCAGCTCTGGCCATCTTCCCTGCCACGGGCCCTTACTCTGGCTTCTTTTGGTGGACGCTCTGCTGACACTGCCAGCTGGGAGAGCCGTGTGCTTCCTGCACCCCACTGCAGGCACGGCAGAGCTGCAGAGCAGAGGCAGCTTCCTCATCGTAATACCATTTACATTGCATAAATATGGAGATTTAGGGCATATTATTCATAAAACACGCTTTTAAGCTCCATATGCTGCTACCAGCGTTCTCACTCGGAGTTCTCACTCGCTTGTCCCCTTCTCGTCTTCGCATGTGCAAAAATAACACCAATTTATTACTCAGTCTTCCTTATATAAGGCATATGTAGAACATTAATTGGCAGCAAAGGGTGAGAAAGAACTCCATATTAGCTAATTCTTGAAAACATTTCTTCTTCTTGCCTCCATTATCTCCTTTCATCAGGCTCGCATCTGAGTCAGCAATTCTGCACAGGCTGTTCCAGGAGCAATGCAATATCCAGGTGACACCACTACCGTATACGTTGTCTTCATGTTCACTGCTCGTTGGGAAAGGGGGGAATGAAGCCAGACCTAGCCAAGAGAAAAGGTCTGGGGAAAGCTGTGCAGCTTCTGGGACTTCATCATCTCCCCTGCTGAATGCAAACCATCAACATATTGCAGGGGATTGAAGCCAACCATTCAAGAGCTGCCAGTTTGTCTGTCCTTTTTCGGAGACTAAAATATGTTATCAGAGCCATTCACATTTACTTTTTCTTTAGCAGACTGGGAATAGGTACATTTTGCTGGATTCAACTTTTCTCATAGCTTCGCATGAGGAAACCATCGTAATCAAGCTATCGTTAAACTGCTAAATGAATCATGTTGTACCAAGAATTATGGATATTCTTTATATATTTAGAGCTAACCATCTTCCATGTTCCTGCTATGCACCAGCTATGTTTTACCTTGAGTTTCTGACTTAAAACCATTGAAAATAATTAAAAAAGACATTAAAAGAAGAGTCTTAATGGTCAATTTTTTACTAAATCATAGGCTGTTCAAACACAGTATCTTTCCTTTTGGCTTTATACATTCTTTGAAAGAGTTTTGGTTTTTTCCCCCAGGCAACATTTCTTAACTGGAGTTTTTAGAAATTTAGATAATGCTATTTGCATATCAATCCAATTACATTATGAAAAAAAATTATCAGACATACAATCAAAATCTTTATAACTGTATAGATGTAGTTTTTTCCTTTTTTTTTATTTTTATTTTTTTTACAATGGAAATTTACAGCCATCTGCTAGTACGATAATGCAAAAAATAACTCATCCCCATAGCTATGAGGTTCTGCAATTGTTTCATGGACAAAACACTGAACTTAGCAGATCTCTCGTATTCCACTGTAGGAAATATTACTTCAAATCTATGTTTGAGATAAGAGATGTAAGGTTCCTTGAGCAGCAGCCTAGAGTTTTAAATCCTTATATGTCACCTTGGGTAAGTGTGTAATTGAGCTTCTCTTAAAAGCAGCCTAATATCCTCCAGGCCAAGTGGCCCCTTCAACAAATGCAATGTTGGCTTTGTAAAGCCAATGGCTGTATGCCACTGACCTCCAATTCAAGCATTACAGGATGCCAAAAGCCACTTTTCACAGCAAAGCCACATGATGAGTCTTCCAAACATGAGCAAGTTCACAGAATCACAGAATCATCTACGTTGGATGAGACCTCCAAGATCACCGAGTCCAACCACCGACCTAACACTAACCAGTCCTCCACTAACCCATATCACTAAGCTCTACATCTAAACATCTTTTAAAGACCTCCAGGGATGGGGACTCCACCACTTCCCTGGGCAGCCCATTCCAATGCCTAACAACCCTTTTGGTAAAGAAATTCTTCCTAAGATCCAACCTAAAACACCCTTGGTGCAACTTTAGCCCATTCCCCTCATCCTGCCACCAGGCACGTGGGAGAATAGATTGTGTTAGTGACACAGGAACTAGCACTATGCAACTATATGAACCTATATGATCCTACTCCTAGTGCTACAGGTCAAGACATGAAACAAAAACTGAGGGGCACGAGTGGCAAAACTCAATAGCTCAGAGCCACACCAAACACACGTGGTATGTAATGTGACTTGTACCTCAATGTCACAGTGTGTGCTGGAGAAAGGAATTCAAACAGGAAGAGTGAACATCTGCTGCTAGGTGAAAAAAAAATATATTAATATTCACACAGCAATAGATGTATTTAAGAAATCCTTATGGAATTTTAACATAGTTTAATTGTATTGTTCAGGATAAGCATCAGCATGTTACAGGCACACTTTGATTAATATCACCTACAGAAAATGAAAAATTTGCAGCCAGCTGCAACAGTGGTTAATATAATAGAGAAAACAATTTGTTTTAATGAAAGTTACTCTCAACTTCAACGAGTTTCAGAAGCCAAAAAACCCTCAGGATCCATACTGTCAAACTTGCACCTTCAACTGAAGTACCTAGAAAAGCACTTCTCAAAACAGTGGGAATAAAAGGACATGCCCCTGAAGGCTTGAGCCTTCCCGTTACCAGACATGTTTGCCTAATGTATTTTAAAAGATTCAGCTCTAATTCCAATAGTTAATCCTGTGTTTTGAAATACTCCTCTTTTATTATGAAATAAATTCTTCTTAATATTCATTGTTTTCCTTCTGGACATAACCTCCCTTCCAGGCCTTCCTCACTGAAAAGTAAAGGCTTGATTTCAAGAAGTCAGTAGCTGTTAGGTTACTGGACAGTGTCTGCAGAGGAAAGAACCTGCCACTGAACAACAGAAGGAAAATACTGACATCAGATATAGTAAAGTTGTAAGGAAAACAGAGGAAAATCTAATATGCTGAAAAAAATGTAAATTCAGTATGCATGACTCTCTTGTTTTATGTACATTTCTGTAGAATACCTCAATCAAGGGACACATTAAAAATAAGAGAAACCAAACAAGCAAGCATTTCTCACTGGCTTCAGCTGTTGTAACAAAAATAAACCAAGTTACAGTATTTTTAATTTCAACTTGATATATAAAGAAAATATATCTGTGTTGTTCCTAGACTTATAACCCAAAAAGCTGTAAAACTCATTAATAGTCACAAAAATTTACAAAGTTTTCTTGGAAAACTGCTGCAATCTGAAGATTGAGATCACTAATGTCTACAGAGCAGAAAACTCTGTGAAAAATTAGTGATGTAAGGGTTTAGCTACCTGAAGCAAAAATACCAAATGAAAATGATGTTGTTCTTTCTCTTCTTCCTGTCCATTACTCCTGATTTTCATGGGGAGAAATGGGTCAACCCAGCTGTAGCATGACCCCATCTCTCTCCTCCACAAAACCTCTGCCTCTGCCCATTTCATTAGCTGTAGTAGATGTCTGCACTGCAGCTGGGCAGACTCAGCTGGTTGGTTTTGCCTTTTCCCCAACAGAGAAATATGCCCTCTTAGGGCATGATTCACAGCCCCAGAAGTCAGCTTTTAAGAGGACTGACAAGTTGTGCCTCAAGCTGTCCGCTTCTTTGCATCAGCTGTATCAGGAACCTCAGCAACAAACTCATTCAGATGCAGCTGTCTAAAGTTGAGCAACAAAACAAAGCCCTGCCATGTGTCCCTACATGTGTCCCTATCTACCCTACAACTGCCAATGCCACTGCAATACGACTAAGCAGGTATGTCATCTTTCCATTCATGCCTCCTTTCTATGAAGATAGAATCATGCAAAATCATGGGTTGGAAGGGACCTTAAAGCTCCAATCCCCTGCCATGGGCAGGGACACCTCCCACCAGCCCAGGCTGCCCGCAGCCCCATCCAGCCTGGCCTTGAGCACCTCCAGGGATGGGGCACCCACAGCTTCTCTGGGCAGCCTGCGCCAGGGCCTCACCACTTTCAGAGTAAAGAATTTCTTCCTAATATCGTACCTAAATCTACCCTCTTCTAGTTTAAAGCCATTACTCTTGCCCTGTGGCTATAGGCTCCCTGAGGAAGAGTCCCTCTCCTGCTTTCTTGTAGGTCCCCTTCTCTTGTTTCTTCTGGTCACCACCACAGTATGCATCTCATGGACCTTCAATTTGTATATCAGACTTTTTTTCTTTCTTTCTTTCTTCTCTTTCCCCCAAGACCTGTTTATTAGAAGATCCCTGCACAGCATTTCAATTTAATACAAAACTGCTCTTTAACCTCTCCCCATGGTTCTCCCACTGCTCCAGCCTCAAAGTCTGGCCAGATGTTACTCTGCTCTTGTGCAGAGGTCATTGCTTATCATACTCACCATTTGGACTACTGACTAACATCCTGCAGTGTAACAGCAACTGCAACAATACTCTATTGTTCTTTTCTTTGTTCCTCTGAAACTGGTTCTTGTCTCGTCTTAAACTTAGACCACAAATTCTTAGGGGCAGAGACGATATTTCTGTTCGGTATTTATCCAGCACTTGTTACAATGGGGTGTTACATCATGGCTATGCCTTTAGGTATTATAAATGTAAATAAATAACAAACAAACACAGTAACGCAATTACATTTTCCTTTTGCTTACAGCTATGCAATTTTGCTTGGGCATTAAGCAAAATAAAAATTAGACCTAGCATATGTAAATGCTTCTAGGAGACCCCCTGCAATATTATAATATTTCTTTATATTACAAATGCCATATAACAAATAAAGGAAGAGTAATAGTAAAATATTAGCAGATTTACAAAAGGATCATACAGCACAGATAGTTATATCTGCATTATTGTTAGTTTGTAGGGCTCAGAACGACACTTCTGTACATTTACTTTCCTCTCTTTTCACTGACTGTTAGCTTCTCCCTTTCACAGGAGCTCACATGCTTGATGGACTTGACAGCATTAGAAAAATTATGCAAGCCTACCATCAAAATGTTTTTCTCAATTTCATCCAGCTCTAGGAAAAAGACTACAAGAATGCCCTACATGTTTTGATATTCTCCAGCTGTAAACCTTTCCAGGTTTTCAAAGGTAAGGTATTAAGAGCAATTCTTTCCATTTGTAAGAGGTTATTTAGTTATTCCCATCCATCAGTCAAAAATCAGAAACCGCTTTCTTGAATGACAGGCAAAAGACTAAGGAAAATCACTGCTGTAACCTGAAGTCTTTCAAGATCTCTTAAGGTATTTTATAATTCTGCTTATAATCAATCGTGCGGTAATAGGAAAATATTTTTTCCCCAAATACAATCATTATCTTAATGCTGAAGAAGCATTAAGGTATGAATGGTGCATACACCTTTTCACTACTTGGACTTTGCATTACCATATTTGATGATACTGCTCCTAGGTTGTACACATGCAAGAAGGGTCAGGGCTCTTTTTCATAGATTTAATTTGAGGATCTTTTTTCTTTTCTTTAGCTGTTGGTGATTGAAATCAGCATCTTAACATTGCACAGCTTTGTCTTCTGATTACTGCATGTGATTAAGGAAAGCAGTGGCAGTAATTTTTCACAGCCCTATAAACCAAGATAAAATAACACTTTCCAGTTCTTCATTTATACCTGCAACATAAAATATAGCTGTATTCCTGTAACATAAAATACTGGAAGTTCCCTTGGTCTCCAGTAACCCAGTTCAGAGCCAGTCACAGTCAAGGGAGAGCTTCACAAGGGAGCAGAGTTTCCTGCCTACAGTGCAGGAGAACCCAGCTTTGGTTATAGGACACAAGGCTATTTATTAAGTTGTCCACCTTTCTGCTTTTGTGTAAGAATGTTGCAAAAGTTGGATGAAACATCCTCCAAACCATGGAAGATGAGTAAAATTATCATCAAGTTACTTGTTCAACCTATTAACAGAGCCATATTCATCGCCCAAGTCAGGCAGGACTGACACAAAGGCTGTCAGGGCAAACAAGAACCTCTCTGTCATACAGTTGATGATATGTATAAAGATTGCTATTCTACATATATTCCTTCTGAGGCTTGATAGAAAAAAAAAAAAAAAGAGAATTTATGATATGTAAATTCTACAGTAGTAAAAGGTAATTGCAGTTATGCACACATTACAAAAGCTACTGAATTATGTGCAACTTGTGAATAGTAGAGTACAAGTTGGAATTTTGCAGAACAGAACACTTAAAAATAGCTATTGTGTGGAAACAAACTCTTCTTGGTATAAACCAAAACAAAACAAACCACCACCAGCAACAACGGGAAAGACTTTTATACGGGTGCCCTGTGCAGGACTGAGCCACCCTTTTTAGAGATGAACATTTCAGCTGAGAAAAATCAGGACTATTCCATTGTGATTACAGTAATGCATGAACTGTTTGGGATCACCTAGCTTTACTTTGGGGTGGGGGTTTTATTCCTGTGCCCAACAAGTATATGTCCTTCAGCAGCCATCTGCACTCAATATTCTCCTTCAAATTGCTTTGTGCACCAACATGGGAGGAGAGATGCCCTGTTTCAACCCCTCAGAGGCAAAACACAATACTTCTGTGAAAAACCTGAGTATCTGGTGACACGGGTATAGTCTATTTTGGGCCAAAGTGAAATTAAAAGGCATGGCTGCTAGCAAAAGATGCGGTAACATCAAATAAAACAAAACAAAAAAAAAACAATCAAACCAACCCTATAACCAAAGGCAAAGACATGCTCAGTGGTTTGTAATGCCCATTTACTTCATCCCCTCTCTTTATTCCCCATTCAAGCCACTTCTCTGATGCATAAAAAAAATACCTGACCCTGAACACTTTTGCAGTGGCACTTCCCCCTTGACCTCCAGTCTCACTAAAGCTCACTACTAAGGCATGTCCACTATGAACTGGGATTTGCTCTGGGAGCTCAAGCTAAGCTGCTGGTACCCACTTGCACTACTCTTTGTACAGTGCACCCTGTTGATCAAACTTCTTGGACTGTCAACAGGAAAAACAAACAAACAAAACCATAAGCATTCAGAAGTCAGTGCTATTTGTAAACATGTTTTTGTGGTATTCTTTACTTTGCATTCGGCAAGAGAAGCTTTAGTTTCCTGAGAAGTATATTATTTTTCTTGCATTTTCTCTCCCAAGTAATTACTGCACTCCTTTTAACGACTCCTAACAAAAACTGAGAAAACTTGAGAAATATGGTGAAATTTATCTGACCTGCATTTCACAAACTTCAAAAGGAATAAAAATGTTATTAAAGCTGCATAAATGACACCTTAATCCCACATCAGATGGAGGTAAACATAGCAAGAAGCCAAATTAAATGCCATTTCTTTTTCTGTTTTTCTCCTTGACTGCCACACACCAAACATTTCATATGATCTATGAGCTTTCCAGGATAATAAAGAAGAAAGATACATTTGTATAATTCTTTTTGTATTTACAGCAAGACAAATCGTCTTGTTTTGAAACACCAAGTCTGATTGGAGTTGTACAATAGAGTATAAAATTGTCTTTGAAACAGTCTATGTCTGTGTATACACAAATACCACCTGGACAGTATAGCAGGAGTTGATTGCACTTTGAAAGAATTGTCTCTACATTTTGTTATCAGAACTAAACCCCTCAAACCATGCTTTACACTTCTCATCTTCTATTTTTACTTTGTTTCTAATGGGTTCTCATTGATTCAAAATGCAAATGCAAATGTGGAAGAATAACAGAAAGTTATTTTTACCTATGTTGTGCTGGGTCTACTGAGATGTTTTAGTATTTACAGAAAACATGTTTTCTGCTTGCAGTTCTTCTACTATTTGTTCTGTGAAAAAAAAAATAAATTAAGTTATAGCAGCCAATGTTTTCAGAGACAGTGCCTGAAGTTATCCTACCAGATTTATTCTTAATGCCTCCATAACAGTAGACACATTCTAAAAGACATTAGGAACCATCCTATTTTCAATAAATCGATCGTGATCTGAAAATCTCGCAGCTTACTGACCTAGTAAGACCCAGTGGTGACATGGCATAGTTGATACAGTCCACTTACACTGCACCTGAATCCCAGAAAGTGCCTCGTATCCCTTATGTCCACATGGCAAAATATCTAATGTGTTTACCATTTGTCCCCCAGACCCTCAAGCCTGGGGCCCTGCATCAATGCTCAAGATCTGGCAGCAGCATTTTCCATCGTGTCATGTAGCTGCAAGCAGTAACCAGGACTGAGGTTTGAGTGGGACCAGGTCACATCATGGAACTGGGTACTGGGTCAGACCAAATGGTCCATCTAGCTCAGTATCAGGAGGCTTCAAACAGAGAAGTTTAAATATAGCATAAGCATGGATACACTGCTAGCATGCGGCAACTTTTGATTCATGTACTTTCTAACCCAGAGGGGGCAAGTTTCAACTTCAATGGATTTTTCTTTCATTAATTTGTTCAATGCCTTTTTGAAGCTCTAAAAACTTACAGCATCAACTCATTGTCCTCTGAGGGGAGAAAATTCTACAGCTTAAACAAATGTTGTGTGAAGAAGTATTTCTCTTTCAGAGTTCTGTTCATTTTTATCATCCATCTCCAGAATTGCAGCTATTGACAAGATTTTCTCATCATACCCAAAACAGACTAAAATACAAAGACTATCCAGTTCTAAAAACCTTCTTTCTCTCAAAGTGAGCCATGAAATTGGGCACTGAACAGCAGCTTATCTCCATCTCATCGTACAGAAATACAAATCTAATAGGAATGACTGAGAAATTTTTCCAGCCTGCTAGGTGAGGGTACAGAATGCTCTTCAACATCTGTATGCCTGGATGGGAGTTTAGATGATCTGAGTACAAACACACACACAGGCAGAGAACACATAGTTTGCATATTTAGTCAAAAGCCTCAAGAGTTAACTGCTTGAAGTGATCAGGAACAATGACAGACATCAACCTTTTTCTCGTTTCTTTGTGGAGACAATATTGATTGGCTTTGTATAAAGCTCTTCCTACACTGGAGAAGATGAAAACCAGGGAAACTGTGTACTACGTGACTAGGATTTTGGCATACTTGAGCATGAAAACTCAGCTCAGCAGCTGTATGGCACATTTGTTCATATGGAGCAACTAAGCCATGAGACAGAAAACCCTCACCTGCCTGTTAATGCAAAGCCACCCGGTAAAACACAGTCAAAACAGCTAGTTACAGGACTTCACAATAAAGATGCAAACAAGGAGGGCAACAAAGATGGTGAAAGGTCTAGAGGGCAAGATGTACGAGGAGTGGCTGATGTCCCTTGGTTTGTTCAGCCCTGAGCAGAGCAGGCTGAGGGGAGGCCTCATGGTGGCCTGCAGCTCCCTCACAGGGGAGCGGAGGGGCAGGTGCTGAGCTCTGCTCTCTGGGGACAGCGACAGGACCCGAGGGGACGGCATGGAGCTGGGACAGGGGAGGGTCAGGCTGGGGGTTAGGGAAAGGGTCTGCACCCAGAGGGTGGTCGGGCACTGGGACAGGCTTCCAGGGAAAGTGTCAAGGCACTGAGCCTGTCAGAGTTCAAGAAGTGGTTGGACAATGCTCTTAGACACATTGGCTGATTTTGGGGTTGTCCTGTGCACAGCCAAGAGCTGCTCTCGATGATCCTTGTGGGTCTCTTCCAATTCAGGATATTCTGTCATTCTATGATTCACATTTCCTTTAGCTGAGCTTTGTGCCTGGCAGTTCAGCCAGTTTTCAATCCACTTCACCTTCCACTTACCCAATCCATTATGTCCCTAACAGACAATAATATAACCATTCTCTACTAAACTGAATCAAAAAATCACAAAACCTGTTGGATTCACAGTAAAACAACACAAATCTTTTGTTCTCTTGCCAGATGAAAGAAGACAAGGTCCTAAAGAGAGAAGTATATGTCCTATGTCCTGTATATGTACACTACTAAGGCCTATATCAGTAGCATAGAACAAAGAACCTCAATTCCCTTAAGGACTGGATTATCCTATGGCCATGCAGATTTCCTGGGACATGACAGTCACCATGATGTCTGTCAGATGTCATGTTCCTTGCAACTCTACTAAGAGCAACTGAGCTTATGGCAGCCCAGAAAGATGGTCTTCGTTGTTCTGCTGCTTTCCAGGCAGCACATCCATGATAATGGAGTGTCTCTACCCCACTGTGTCTCCTAGTCAAAAATCCAAATGATTTGTGCAAAGACTGATCAGATTTTCATCTGAAGATGAGATTTGGTCACTCTCATCTAAAAACCAAAGAGTATTTCATAGACCTGCTTGGCATGTGCAGCTTAGAGCTCTGTTGAACTTGCAGGATCCACAAGGTGGGACCAGATCCACAGACTGGTACCTCACACTCACACCTATTTCCTGGTGGAAAGACTGTGGCACTAGCATTTTACAGCTAGCCAGATAAACTCAGAGGCCATATGCAAGTGGGATCTAGAAGATTTTAACTTGTTTAGTGTGTCTATAATTTAATTCTTTTCAGTTTAAATGGGATTTCAGTCGAGAAAAATCAATAGCAGCTCTCCCTTTAAGCCTTGTTTCTGAGGGTAAGTGACCCTTTAGCCTGTTAATCCATAAATGGCCTGTTCCCCGTTCTTTTTTTGTTTCTAATTTCATACCTTTGATCCTCTCAAAATCTATTTTCCCCAGGCACTTATGTCTGTGATTAATTTGGATATTTCACACTTTGCTGTGTGTGGAAGTCAAGTTTACTTACAATCGTAAATGAACTAGGCTATAAATAAAGTCATCACTGCACAGTCTGATTTACAGAGCTCCTTTCCTTTTCAGGTTATTCAAGACATCTGTATTACAAGCTGTTGGTTCCAATTAAAAGCGGATCAAGATGCATAGAGCTAATTTCACCTTGTGTAGCGAAATATTTGCCACCAGACAAAATGAATACAAAAAACGCAGATATCCTGTTACAATATGATTTCAAAACTTCTGCACCTATAAATCTGGAGCAGCACAACACCCAGCTACGGACTCACTATTAATTTTCAAAATTGAAGGGATTGCTACATTTCTCCCTTAATAAAGTCATACAAGATAATGCAAATTATTGAACAAAATTATATTTATTTCCTAGTTTCCAAATTAAACAGTCACAAATGCTGCGATCAGTACAAACATCTCTCTTCCTCATTATTCCAATACTGGAGAAATTACTGAAATACTGCCTGATCATTTCTGTTTTGTCAAGGGTCATTAAGAATTTCACAGTATGTTTCAGACAATCCCAGGGCAGCAAAGCATCCCAAAATGTCTGAAGAGGATGAAGCACTCTGACAATAGACTGTTGTCTGATAATCCAGTGCAGAAGCAACACATGTTAGAAAAGTAACCCCAAAATTTGAGAAGGGCTTGGTAAAAGATGAATTTCAGAAACTCGTCATTTTTTTTCAAATATCAGGTGAGTTAATAAAAGCTATCACCTCCCCCTGAAAATCAAGGCTCAAAAATGCACAGAAGTAGTCAAATATGAAATGAAGGCCCATAGAAAAACATAGATGAACAAGCAAGGGGGAAAGTGATGTTCTGCTTAAAAAATGTTGCATGTCATTATTACATACAAAATGCATTTTCTGTATTTCATTAAGAAATGGGCAGGTTTTTGGAAACCTCTCTTCAGGGAGAAGAAATTATTCATTTAAGTGACATTCTCTATACACTTGTCAGGTATGTTTGCGTGTTCTTTGTTTTCTTTTTACCAGCAGCAATAAAAGATGATGTAGATAAAAGTGGGGGAAAAGAAGAGGAGGAGGATGAAAACACATCTGGCTTCTTTATGGGTTTGGCTTATGAGTCACTTCTGAAAGCAGGAAGAGTTGGTGGCATGTCCTGAGTGTCCCTAGCAGAAATCAACAGCATGCCCTCAATCTGTTCAGTGCACGTAATGTATATTTGCCTTCAGTTAAGTGCTCTGGTATATCTCCACAGCGAAGTTAAAGAGCTGAAGGAACTTCTTGTGAGAAAAAGACAATACAAAACATGCTCACTGCAGAAATAATGTTCTATTTTTTCAAGCATCAAATTTAGAAAGAAAAAAAAAAAAATGTTTCAATATCTACATTAAGCTTATTGAGACACTAATTTCCAGCTCAGGGATCAATTAGGAAGTAGAACCTTTGCCTACAGATACAAAGTTAAAGCTATGCCCTCAATCAGAAAATGAGAAAATTTGGAATTTAAAAGAACCAGGAAAAATGAAATAATGCAATTCAAAAGGTTCTTTACATCAACTTTCTTCTGTAAAGCTAGACGGGTAGGAACTTCAGTAAAGTAAATAAAATTCCCCCAGTTCCTCTGAAAACTCTCTTTAATTACAACTTTAAAAGACTGAGAGAGAGAGAGAGAGAAGCTAGATTAGCATAGACTTGGCTTCATCTTGCCATATTGGACAGAAATGATCATAATTAATTATGACATATGCTGAGGCTCCTGTAGGAAAAAATACTTGAAAATTCATTTTAATGCACCTTTAAATACAAAAGGTCCGTACTATAAGGAAAAATTGACACCTCAGGTCAATCATTTTCCTCTAGTGTAAAACTCAAATGCATGTTTCTTTATGGTCTGTTAAGCATTCAGCATTACTTGTCATATTATTTTTTTTCTAGATATAGTGTTACATTCTTAAGCTTTTGCCTAAAATTTTCATATATATTTGTGTTAGAAATTATATTCAATGTTAATCCAGGACCAAAGACACTGGAAAGTAATCAAATACCCCCGTGCCAACATAGTGATGTATAGCCGTGAGACTGGAACTGCTTCCACTACCAGTGGAAAAATAACTAAAACCATTTAGCTCTGTCTAACACTTTTAAAATCTGTGTCTCTCCCAAAACTGTGTTCTATTAGCAAACCGTAAGATGATTTCTTTCAAAATATTTAAAGGTTATTATTTACAAGTCTTCCTCTGCAAACTGCAGCGTTTCATGGCAATGCCCACAGAATGAGTCCAACATAGGAGGCTGATTACTGATCTGATTTAATATGAGCCAACAGTGGCAAAAGAGAACTAAATGTTGACACATTTAGTTTCTGTACACTGATATACCATTCACATCTCCTCTCTTCAATTTCTAATTGTAAAGAGAGAAAAATGAAGCAATCTATTCACTGATAACCACTTATTCATACTCTACTCCTTGGCTTTAGATACCGCCCTTGCAGAAATGGGGGTTGGTGTCCTTTTTCTTTAATTCCACTTGGAGTTTCATACTCTTTTCTATTAAAAATACAGCTATCTTCTTTCTAACCAAACATGACCCAGAAACAGAAGGTGGGTAGTTACATTTAAACATGTGCTCATGCTACTTCAGTCAAGGTGCCCAGACAATGTGGGAGAATCCTGTTCACTCAGCAAAGTTCTTCTGAGGAAGAAGGGGGGTCTTACTACCCCTAAAAAGGCACAAGCACCTAGGAGGCACTTACTGCTGTGCTATTGTCACCAAGCTGATTGCATTCCACAACTGTTTCTAACTCCTTAGCATACAAAATACTATAGATTAAACTAAAAATGTAGCCCTTCCTATTATGAGGAAGAACGTAACTCTTGGACACTTTTAACTAAGGTACACTGATAATGAACATGCCATCGGTAAAAAAAATAAAGATCATTTTAAAGGAAAGCATCTAGGTTTCTATGCTTTATGAAACCAGCAAGTCATCATTTACTATCTGCAGTGTACATAAAGCCTTAGAATGAAAACACAAAGTCATAGAAGCAATCAATTAGTATTTTTTTGGTTATGCAAGAAAATGAACATAATTATTTTTCGTTATTCCAAAAAGGCACTTATTTTTCTCATTAGCAGAGTAAATGAAGTTATATGTTTTGATAACTGCGAGGAGTTCATTTTTTTTTCATAAGTTCATGCAAAATTTCGACATGATCAAGTACTGTTTATTCAAAACTAATGGTTTGGGAAACCCTGTTACAGCTGTGTCGCTAATGCTGCTTCTTTCAGCAAATCTGCTTCGAGTACACTGATGACAAAGAAAAGGATCTTAATATTTTAATCTCTGTAGCATCACTCCCAGAGATTGATATGCAAACACTTCAGTGCTGTGCACTGACTACGTGAGTATTTAAAATGTCGACATGACACGCTGAGGTTAGCATGCCAACACTTGGTACAAATATCTCACTTTTGTCCATTTCAGGGCTTTGGGAACCCACCAGGTACTCCAGCACCTCTCCTTTTCTGTTTCTTAAAGCATAAACTGTTTTCTACATGGG
The DNA here is from genome assembly GCF_964035555.1 of Netta rufina. Classification (NCBI taxonomy): domain Eukaryota; kingdom Metazoa; phylum Chordata; class Aves; order Anseriformes; family Anatidae; genus Netta; species Netta rufina. The sequence continues at coordinate 54,613,872 of NC_140123.1, read as the reverse complement.
AGACTTGCAACAAAGCAAAGCAAATACACAAAAGCAACCACCCAGACAGTCCCATATATAACCACTTGTCTGCTATGCTGGGAGTGAATTTGTACTCAAATTCTTTTTCTTCACTTTTAGGAGGGGGAAAGCTGGAGCCAGGTGCAAGGAAGCAGGCAGGAAAATTGTACCATATATCTAAACCCACAGACCTTGTAGAGACGTCATATGAAACTCCCCTATTTCTGTCACAAATCTTACTGCATGGGAAAGTTCCTTTGAATTCCAGTTCCTAGAGCCAAGCAGAGCATCTCAGTCCTCATTCATACAAATACATATATACCCTCATCTACATTTGCTTCTAGCTTTCATTAAGATCAAGTTTGTGTGACTACATCAAAACAAGAAATGTATATTCACTACCAACCAGGTGGAGGTAATTTGTGCTTAAGGGTTAGGGACAGCCACACCAGCCTGTGACAACGAGGTGTGACAACGAGTGGTTTTGCACTGATCACAGCTCATTCAAGGAAGGGAAGGCAGATGCCTACTGTGCTGCTGTCACCTCTAGACATCAGCTTCCTTACAGTCCTTCTTTTTTATTATCAGTTTCATTTTTTCTCAGACTTAAGACTCTCCTTCTTACCACGCACTAAGAAAAAGATGGTGTAGAGCTGTAATACCATAAGTTTTCGGAAGTCACGCTTTTCTACAACACAGTGGACTTGTTTCTTGTATCTTTAGTTCCTTTCCATAAAAACAGTGGGAGTACAATGAACTGCAAGTTTTGCAAAGCGATGAGCATAAGTTCAGTCTTAATAATAACAATAATAATAACAAAAAAAGCAGCAATAACTGAGTAATATACTTCAGCTTGCAGTTGCCAGCCAAGAAGGCCACATGGGAAATCAACTCTTCCATTTTCCTAGCAAACAGACTCACCCCACACTTTACTGCCTCCCTACTAAGCCTATTTATGAAAAGTAAATACAAAAACCAAAAAACCCACAACAACAACAACAAAAAAAGAAGAGATGCAGTTGGAGAAACTCTCAAAAAGTGAGGTAATGAGTCACGGACAAGCTGAAAATCCTTGCTGGTAAACTTTCAGTCAGTACACTTAGAAAGTCCTAAAGCCTCTTTTTGGAAATACTTGCATTAACGCTCCTTTCCTCATGGAACAAAACATGCTGGAGATCAGCCATCTCACAAAATGCATTTGAATTGCTCTTTTATTTCACCATTTCATTTGCAGGAGCGCAGGTCTGCAGCCAGGCTGAGGACTCTCAGCCCACCCCACATCCTGAGGTTTTGGCAAGAGCAGTCAGTTGTGCTTTGCTTTCCTTGCTGCCTGCTGAAAAGCTGGGCTGCTAAGATTATGTAGCTTTTCAACATTAAAACCGGTGTTTCTCATTTAAATTGTTTAACACTAATGTCCTCAAGTGTCTGTCCCCCTTGTGCTCCTCTTGCTTTTACTGACACTTATGTGGCAGATGGTGCAAATGGCTTGACATATGCTTGTTGCCTCCGTGCAGGAAAGGAAAATGACACCACTGCTGAAACCTTGGACATGGCCCTCCGGAGCCAAGACTCGCTGGCTGAGAAGCGCAACATCTGAATATTAAGTTTGCAGTGTTTGGGTGACTTTATGTTCTTTGCGGTATCTTTTCTCTCTCGTTTTTCAGACTCTTTTTGCCTCTCCTTTACACGCATGTTGCACCTACCAGGCGTGAGAAGATTGCACTGCACTGCAAGACACCTTGTGAAGCAGAACATTTATTTCCTGTGCTTTAGTCCAAATCCTAACAGGAATGTGGGTTCTCCCAAACATAAATAGTTCTCTGATAATTTACAAGCCAATTCCCTGCTTAAAGGATGTGTTTTTTGAAATATTCCTTGAACTACATGAATCTGTAGGACCACTGTATTTAATACATAGATGCTTCTAGGAACAACTCCACTCATCTGAAGGTAACCTGCACCTTCTCAGAACTGGGAATAGAGGAAAGGGCAGCGAGGTGTATATCATCAATGTCTTTGGCTAGCACTGCTTAATAAACTAAGTGGGATGTTCTCAGCTAAGCTGCAGCTTCAGCGTGGTCTCATGAAGAATGAGTAATATACACACCTTGGGACTAGCTAAAAAAAAGAAATCTTTAATTCATTAGCTGGTCAAAGTTGGCAGGAGAACTGGCCAGAAACCTCTTTTATTGTAGATGTTGCTAGAAAAATGGTGGGGTTTTTGTTGTTTTTCCTGAAAAAGCAGATTCATTGGAATGGAAGTAGCCTCAAACAAACTTTTGAGAGGAAGCGGGAAACTAGGAATAATTGGTTTCCTGCCAATGAGATGCTGAAAACCCCAGACTTCCTGGCAGCTCAACTTTGCCTTGGTATTCGTGATGCTGGGGTCTTTCAGCTCCTTGCATTCTCACGGCACTAAGCTACAGGAGCATGTCTTTCCAGATATTAGGGACCTTAATGTCTCTGGAGCCACAGCTGGTACCAGGACTTGCAAGATGCTCAAGCACTGTGCTGGGAAGAAGCTACAATTCTAGTAAACTAGAAGCTACAGAAATAGAGCTGTCACTTCACATTTGTATCTTATGCTTTTGGAACTGATTATTTTTGTTCATTTGAGATCCTTCTTCCTAGTTTTTATCAAAGGAAGATTTTCGATTTTACACCCAGAAAAAAAGGAAACTGAACATGACTGAATGGAATGCATCATCCTACTGCGAAAGCTGCCTGTCCATAACAGAGCTGTATGTAAATGCATGAGATTACATTTTGGCTACATTTATGTGCATATTCCACAAATGACCTAAAACACCTTTCTGTTCCCCAGAGTGCAGTTTTCAGTGATCCACATTTCTCAGAGACCTAAAGAATTTCAGAACAAATCACACAACTTTTAACTTCTTAACTTGCTACCTGGCACTGCATTGGAATGAAACACTGAAAATACTTCAAGAATACTCACAAGAGGTAATTTGAAATGCTCAAGAGGCAGAAGAGTATTATTCCCAGGACATGAAATGTCTACTTACTTTGTCCAACCCTTTATATCTGCATTAACAATATATTAATGAAATCTGTGCAGCTACATCGACCTGTGAAGTATTTTAGGGAATCAGGTATCATTTTGTTCCTCCAAGCATTTACATTAATTTTACATTATGCATGCAACTCCACACTTTCCCATTTACTAGATACACAGTAAACTCTAATTGCAGTCAATAATATACATTAATAGCCTCCAACTGTATGTTTACCAAGGTATGCTCAAATACTTGAAGCATAGCATCAACATTTCACAAACCATTTCATCTCAACATGAAGATGTGTTTATTTTCCTGCTAGATTAAAGGCAAGTCTACAATATCAATATCTAACATACATATTGAGAGGAAATTCTTTGTTTCCTAAACCCTGTCAACACTCGTGGCAGGGTCCCTTCGGGACTGACTGGATCATGTTCTTCTAAAATGTTACCACCAAATGGCATAAAAGTTGATGTTACTATTTTCTCCTTTTTTTTTTTTTTTTCTCTCTTTCTTTTTCCCTTTTCTTGATGGAAAGGCAAGGATCCCCTGTTAGGCAACCTTTGCCAGAGATTAATTCACTGGAAAATTGCTTCTCTACTGGTAGTTTTTTCCCTACTGAATTGCATCTGATTGTCTCCAGTGGCAGACTAATATACAAAGAAGACAGACATGTCCAAGAATTACTTTACCTTTTCCAAATTATATATATTAAGCAGTTCTGTACTACTCTCTTCAATATTTTCAGTACATTTTTCCAATAACTTAACTATCCCAGGCCATTATTAGAAATATAAATTTTGTCAATGTGTTTTCCTTCCAGCTTAGTCATGATTCTCTAAGGTTTTTACACAGTCACTGAGGTAAGAAAGATTTCCACACACATAAAGAAACAAAAGCTGAGGGGGGAAACAGCCCTTTCAAGAAGAAACGGGCCGTTTCTTCAGATGGCCAGAGGTGGGCAAACAAGGAAATGGAAAAGTCTTTCTCCAGTAATAACCAAACAAACAGCTTTCCCCAGCATCTCAAGATCTTTTTTACCCATCTATGTATCAGCACGCCACAGATCTTGCTACAAACGAGGCAATGCAGTTTTGCAGGAACCCTTGATTAGGTTACAGGCAACAACATAGCATTGAAACCATCAGTGTTACTGCTGCACAGCATCTCCAAACCAAACTGACGTGGAAGTAGATGACCTTTCCTTATGACATGCTAGGTATTTGCATCCCCCATCAGATTTGTGTACATCTTTGTGTTGCATAAGCAACTTAACTGGGAGAAGGAACTTTTTTACAGGTGTAAACTGTTATTTTCTCAAACAACTCTTAACACAAGTGACCACAAGACTGCAAGTGCAAAAACGCACTTTGAGCAAATAACCTGCACATATTGCTTATCTCTTAAACAACAAGGAAGCATCTAAATAAGAGCTGTTTAATAGAAGTCACTTAAATACATTAATTTGAGTGATGGCTCTTGAATTATTATTGGGAAAAAAAATTTAAGATCTTTTAGTGCAACTAATGTTGTGCTGTCTGTTTCAATGAAATTTTCATTTGCCAGTCATTATTATTTTGGTGGAAGACTAAATTATTTGCTGCTTGTCACTGAGGGGCATAGTGTAGGCAAAATTTAAGAAGTTGACAAGTTAGATGATAGAAATGAATAAAATTTATGTTCTTATGAACCTAATGGCAAGTAATTATCTCTGAACTGGCAGTACAAATGTGCTTTTTCATCATGAATACCTGACGTGTATTAGAAATTTCCAGAAGACATATTATTTATACAGTGAAGCAACAGAGTGGAAAACTTGTTAAATATATGGCTTCTGCATCCAGCATTTAATAGAAAAGTTTAATTGAGTGGCGAACCCTTTAGAAGATTTTTATGCCGTGTTAAGAGGCAGATGCTAAGAAATAACAACAAAAAATACCCTAAGTCAATATCCTGCTTTTTTTTTTTTTTTTTCCCCTATTTTTTTCTTCTTTTTCAACATTTATCTGTGTCCCAGATTTGATTCCATTGTATTTCTGGTCACAGGCTCTGGTGTTAACAAAGCTTGTTGTAAGAGGACGTGTGTATGGTGTGCCTACGTAATGCGACAGGCAACATCGCAAAATACAGCATCTCATAAGAGTAATATTAAAGCTGTAAGTCAACACCCAAAAAGTTGCATTAGTCATAATTATGGTTGATTGTCCTACCTTAGTTCTCTTCCGTGTGCCTAGGTATTCTCACATACTTGGCACAGAAGTCTTGATTCATCCTTTTTCTCCCCTAAGGTAGGAGCTCTGCCTCATTTGGATGCACAGCTCTCCATTCAGCATTTTGTGTATGACCCCGTACCTCATTTAGTAAACAATATTCAGATCCTGCTAGAAAGACAGAATGTTTAATTTCCTTGCAGACTTTACTGCATTACTCATCCCTTAAGTACTTAAGTGCTTCACTAATAATTTATCCTCACAATATCCCTGAAAGATGAACAGCTGGTATTATCCAAATTTACAGATGAGGAAACAAAGCACAGAGAAATCAAGGTCAGGCGTTACCTGTTAAATGTAGGTGCTTATTTTGAACATCCAGTACATGCACTGCACTCAGCATATTTCAGATTTCCCCCTGCTACAGCTGTGAAGGCTCAGGAGTAGCTGGAGCAGACCCTGGGGAAAGCTCAGTGAGCCCGTCCTGCTCCGAGCTGAACCATCTTCAGGCACCCAAAGTGAGAGACCAGGCAGGGAATATTACAGCGACCCAGTGGCACTGGGGGTCAGCATGCAGACAACTGCAGGGTGCCCGTAGGTGGTTTGGGGTATGGTTTCCTTGGCCATAGACAGCTTCAGAGAGCAGTTCTGTGTAAGGGAGTTTTCCTCTTGATAAATTCTTAGCATGCATTAGGCTGCAGGGAGCTTTAATGCCTGGGCCTCAGAAGTTTTAAGAAGTAAATCAGGCCCACTCACTGTAGTTGGTTTTAAAGTACTTTTCCAAGAAAGTATTTTTAAGTTATGTAGGAGTAATACTTGTTCAACCTGTATAAAAATGATCTCCGAGAGCTTCTCATATACAAATAGTCAGGCATTGCTAACTGATTTCTGGGGCTGACACATCCCAAAGTGACTAAGCAAGTACATCTGATACTTTGTAGTGTTCTTTTTGCATAATAATAATAGAAATAATACTGGGAAACCAGTTGTCTCTCCAGTTTTCAAGACAGCATTACCAAATTACATCATGTTACATCACCTTATCTATTAACCCCATCCAAATTGGAGTAACTTCAGCACACTTTCGATAACTGGTTGTATATACCTTTAGCGCTGGCTCTGAAGAACTGATCTCAAAGCAGTACCTCTAAGGAACAGAAACACGGCAGTCTGGCAGGGCTGGTGTTAAGAAGACATGTTTCTTAATGCTTTGAAACACTGCTGATTGCACAATTAAATTTTCCAGACTTTTGCATTTCATTGAGCTTGGTAATAATGACACATCCTTTGCATTAATAGGGATGCAGGAGAATCAACTCTGTTCTTTTTCATTGTGGTGAAAGCCTTTAAACAAAGACACAATTGTAAATAACATTAATTACACAGAAAGACATAGTAAAACAACTTACATGTATTTTAAATATTATATACATTACCCAAAGTTCCAGGACACACACATAAGAATCATGACTGTCGATACCATGCATTAAGAGTATGACTGGCCCTAGTCTGAAGACATCTGAATTTGGGTGCCTACATAGAGGCATCTACTTCCTTACACGTGCCTTTTCAATGCCCTGGCTTATTCTGGGCAGCCTGCACAGATGTGGCTCCAATCATACAATCACAGAATCATTAGGGTTGGAAAAGACCTCCAGGATCACCTGGTCCAACCATCCCCCTACCACCAATGTCACCCACTAAACCATGTCCCTAAGCACCACGTCCAACCCTTCCCTGAACACCCCCAGGGACGGTGACTCTAAACATACAGGTAGCTGTCTAAAAGCCATGTATCACCCTAACAGTCCATGTGTTAGCCTGCAGATGTGAATGCTGGGCACTACTTTGACTATTTCTTCATTTCATCACGACATCCACAGGGGATTTTATGTTCACAAAACCACAAAAGCAATGAGCCAGTCTCCTTTTCACAATGTGGCTAACAGTATGGAAAGTCACAGCATGACTTTCTGAAGCGAGAAGAAGTATTACCTCTGAATGGCTTTTGCTGTATTTTAAAACATGGACAGGCGTAGACACTGGGTGATAAATCACGACTTGAAAGATCGTATCCCCAGACTCATTGCTCCCTTGGTTCTTCCATACTGGGATCTGAGAAGAGGGCATATCCCCATCACATGCTCCCCATCACAGGTAGCATCATTCTCACGACACAACTGACCTACTACTGAGCTGGCACCTCAGAAAGAATCAGTGAGTGAGCTTAGTTAACCGAAAATAGACTTGGTTAAACTAAAAGCTGTCAGCCATCAAAGAAGAAAAACTGAGCTTTGTTGTAGTATTTCTGTCTTTAATGCCGTTCCCACTATCAAAATTTGCTGAATGTTGCTCAAGATTATTACACTATATTAGCACAAAATTACTAACAACATTAGTATCGGAAGGAAAACATCTTGAAAAGCAGGAACCCCTCACAGCTGCTATGCGAGGTTGGCACTCCAAAAGGAATTTTCCATTTTAGGAAAAGAAACTCGCTTCTTCCAGCAAGTTTGTTTTCACTGCGTTATTTCATGACACACAGAAAATGCATTTGATGGCAACACAACAGTTTATGTCTTTAATACATATAAGGCTGCGTTTTATTATCTGCTACATCCATGGAAGACTAATAGGTAGCAAGAAACAGAATTTTTCTTCTATTACTTGTAGGTGACAGAGGGATAATACCAGTGAAGAGCCACAGGATTAGAGAATCAGCACACAAGTACGTCCTTCTGTTAATAGAAAAGTTAAGTATAATGTATTTCCTAACCAGACATGTCCCAAAAATCAGTCTGTATCTACCAAACTACCTAGACTGTATACTTTTTTCTGAGTATACTGCATGGTTGTTTGATTATTTTTTCACCAGCAGAAGGAGCTCTTTATTAAAAGAAAAGTGTGCTAATTCAGTTTATTGGAGGTTTACAGCTTTTTTGGCTCCTCCTAGTCAAAGATCAAAGAATTTAGCATACACGGTGGATCTGGGGGGAAAAAGGGGAAGTGAAAACAAAGAAACGATCAAAAAGAAAAAATAAGAAAAGGAAGAAAAACACACAGAAGCAGAGCAAAGGCAGTATGCTTAAGAAATCATCTTCTGAAAAATAATAAAAATATAAAAAGTTATAAAACGTATTTGTGAGCTTACTGGGAGGAGTGCCAGTACTTGAAGCACGGACAAATATTCTGAGCTAACTACCTGAAGTCACAGCACCTGTTTTTTCCCCTGTACACAGCAAAGCAAGCCAAGAAAGTTCATTTTCTGTCATTATAACGCTCGTCTGATTAAAATAATCAGTTTAGACACTCTAATAGTCAAATTTTATGTTAAACAATAGAAAACTGATACCTGCTATTAGGTGTGGGCAAAAGGAAAACTTGAACGAGACATTAAAAATGAACCTTCGATCTCTGAAAAGTGAATGGTTCCCTAAAGATTTCCATTACAGGTTCTCAGCGTGCCTACACATGCTTTAGCAATTCGGTGCTACCAAGCAAAAACACTGAAGGTTTAAGGTCAGCTTCTATTGTCCTAGCAGGAGAGAGAAGATAAAGCACTAAGCAGCAGCTATCTTCAGTTACCTAGGATTATATAAACCTGAAGAATTCTCTTTTATTTCAAACCCATGCTGGGCAAATAGAGTTACTTCTTAAATCAGAAGACTGCTGCATTAGCTTTCTGCAGATACATCATTACAGTTGTTATTACAGTAGTTTTTCTATAGGAATCGTAAGCAACTGTGCAATTTCGGAAAGTTTCTCTGTTAAATACAAATATCCATTTCTCTTCCCTCTATCTTGTTTGAAGGGCAATAGATAAAATCTCTAATTCGAGTGAGTATGTGATGCTTTCACCTTCTCCTTTATCTCATATTTCTATTGTGTCCCCCTCCCTCCCACATCTTTTTTTTAACGTGGAATAGGGTCACACCTATTTCTCTTACAGTATTTTAAAATGCACCGTTTTGTTGAGATTATAGTGTTTAAGTCACACAATAACTACGGTCCCAGCCTGTGTAGGTCTATAAATGCACTCATTTTACTTAATGTTCGAAGCAGAATTCACCTTGCACAACCATGCCTGTAACTTTGGCACCTACTTTAAGACCCTCTGTGGAGATGGACGGAGATGCTGCCACAAGGCAATTTATCACAATCACCTGTTCGTACAGGTAAGAGTGGAAAAGAAATGCCCTCTGAAACGGCTTCCTGTCTTCCTCACTTGGCAGTGACCACAAGAAGGCACGCAGATGATAAACTCAGGCTCACACTTTATATTGGTGCCTTTGGCAGGATGAGTCCCATCCATCACGGTCACACCTGAGCGTGCCCTGCAGTCCCACCAGGATACAGATAAGGAGAGCTTGTCCCAGAGCTTTTTTTGACTCGCCTTTCACAATGCCCACATCATTACTCATCTCTCAGTGACTGCACTGCCCTGCACCTATTGCTCTCACCTTATTTACCCTTACCTACCAAATCTATTAAATGACCACAGCACGAGCCATGTTTTCATTCTGCCTAATGGCTCATAATACTATTTCTCCCTGGAGATTATTCTCCCAGGCCGACCCTCACACAGGGAAGGAAAATGCAATCAAAGGCTTTAAACAGCACCCTCATCCCCCTTCAAGTTCTTCATTAAAGTGTATCTTCTGTGGTCTTCTGCAAAATACAACCACCTTGCACCAACCAGGCCATCAGAATACTGATTTATACACGCAATCCTTCCCTTACCCCACTCCTTGTCACTTGGCTTCTCCAAACCACTGAGCACATATGTATAATCTACCTGTTGAATCCTTCTGTAATCCTAAACGTGAAGCTCTCTGGGGAAAAGGTTGCTTTGAACGCTGTTAGTACACACGGCATACATGATTGTATAAGCCTCTATCCAGCAGCCACTGTCAGGCACATTATTACAAATAGCTGTTGCAGCCTACTGCTCCTGGGTTATAAAACAAATTTGTTTCTAAAGAGAAGATTATAGTGTCTCTCAGTCCTCCTATAAACTCAGAGGATTTATCAGAGACTGAGAACATTTTGTTAAAAGAGTTAGCAAACCATTCCTAGTGTAGCCACCTCCTCTGAGAATTTTACTGCAACTTGAGTAATTTTTTTAAAAACTCCTTTTGGGGTTATAACCGTTTGCTGTTATCTTCCTTTTCACATGAAACAAAGAGCTAAGCACCAATTTATCCCACTAAAGCTTAATCATTAAGTTAAGGTGACTAATTTAGGACTATAAATATCTCTGAAGTGTCTTTCACATCTCAGTTACCTAATTCTGAAGGGGCCCATCTTCCTCTATTGACTAGAAGGAAAGCATAAGCAATTGCTTTGCTATAGCAGGTACTTCAGTGAAGTGTGTGAAAGTAAGCAAGCTGAGTATTTTTGGAAACCTGAAGTCTATCTGTTTGATAAGTAAGAGACAATTAAAATCTCAGCATTAACTGTTTTGTAGAACCCTTTCATTTTAAAGGCAGCATCAGAGTTTCAGATCCTGCTGCACGATTACCAACCTGGCACGTTTTGGAGAAAAACAGCAAGGCACAGTGCCTTTGCAAAAAGCACGACAGGATAATATACGTGTCAGGAGACATGCTGAATGCACCTTCTCCACGTCAACGGAGCAAAACCCAATTTAGCAAATTAAGATAGATGAAGAATGGATGTTGCGAGTGTTTCTCGTTTCACATGTGAAGCTGAGCTCATTAAGACGTGCCTGAAAAATTCCAGTTTCTAAGCAGCATTATAGCCTGGGCTTGTTTGTTTATATTGCATGATACTTAATATATAATTATTACTACCAACTGAGACCTTTGGCTTATTCTTTTTTTCTCTCTGTTTCATTGCACACACCTTCCTGAGTAGTCACTGACCTCACTGAGACCAGATTTCTAGTTGGCTTTGCAGAAAAACTGTATCAGCATCAACAGGGAAATTTACTAAATTTACCAGTATTCGCCCAAGCATTGCGGAGGTGAAAGCTTGTTTCCCTGCCCTGTCATTCACCAAAGCCAGAGAGACATGCAAAGGAAAGGGCACACTTGGATGACATACGTCCAGAAATGGGAAACCTGCCACAGAGTTGGTTTAGTGGTTCTTCATCACAGCCTTCACACAGGGTCCTTACACTGACCCCTGAAAATCTGTTCCTTTGCCACAATTCCTGCTTGGCACTCACAGTTACCTCAGGAAATAAATTTTGCCCGGTGACCAGTTAGTTTGGCAATGCCCACCTTCCCTCGGTAGCTGGCAAAAAATTCATCTGATGAAGAGCAGCAGTACTCAAACGCATTCAATTCCAGGCAGGAGGGAAAAGAGCCTCCCTCCCACCAGGGTGGAAAGGAGAAGTGCTGAGTCTGTTTGTCTGAAACTGGGGTTTCTATTTCGGGGATTCTGCTTATCTGATCGTGGATTTGGAGGAGCTCCTTTCATAGCTTTTCTTGTGCACTGTCAGTGGTGACAAAGTAAAGAACTGGGAGGAAAAAAAAAAAAAAAAAAAAAAAAAAACAGCTACCCTGAGCTGTTGAGAACACCACTGACTTAGCAGGAGAAAAAGGAAAAATGGACAGCTAAAAATGGGAGTCCTGCTCAGAAGGAAAGCCTCTGATCTACGCCACCCTGCAGAATCAGGCAAGAGATGTACTCAGATAACTTTGCACAGCTCCGCTCATTAAAAGTAACAGCCTCAAAACAGATGGAGGAAGAACAAGGAGAAAGAACAGGCAGAATGGCTGAAGCAACAAACAAAAAAAAGTCACTTCTGTGACTTGCGAAAGAAGATCTCTCTTCGACCCGACTTCCCAGCCCCCCCAAAATTCATATTTTGTCAGTAGAAAAAAAAGGCTGGATAAAGGAGAGAATACAGCAGTTAGCTAATGGATGAGAGGTAACCAAAAAACATACAAACAAACAAACAAACAAAAAGATAGGAAAGGTATAAAGGGAGGGATTAATCTGAAGGATTTTAGAAACTGTAGTACTGTGCCAAAAGAGCACATTTGCGTGACTCTGGGTGTGCTGCTGCAGGATGTGACCCCACTGAAAAAGGAAAAATGTATTTTTATTTTTTTTCTTGTTGTTGGGGCCATGGGGGTGAACTACTGGATCACTTTTCAGCCAGCTCAGGTCTCTAACCAAGACTACTGCATGGCCTCAAAAGTGGGCATGCCAGCACAGCACAGGGGTCTGACCGAGCAGGAGCTGCTTTTTTTTTGCAGCCACCACCTCACTTCTCTGCCTAAATAACAGCATTTTTGTGCATCATGCATTAACCACCCAGTGTCACATCCTTTGATTTATTTATTTTTCTCCTGCACAGTCCCGCATGCTTGACAGAGCTGGTACCTGATGCATCTGATGCATGGGACCTGGAGCAGGGAGGAAGCTGTGGTATTTCTTAACACTGCAAAGTATGGCTCAGGAAGACCTCGCACATTGGGATTTCATAGATCAGAGAGCTCTGATGTGAGTTAGAGAGCTCAGACTTCTGAGAAATCATGAGATCTGCCACTTGGTCCTGCTCAGCTCCTTGCCACAGTAATTTTCAGTCCTAATTTGTGACAACCAAGCAAGCACTAGGCCACACCATGCTGTTACACACTGCGGTGCCATGCCTAACCCTACCCAGTGGAGTTCCCAACAGAAATGCACAGAAGAGTGATCAGACCAAGCTCTGAACCTGAAAGCATGAATCCAGAGCAGCACGGTGCCACATCCCTGTGAGTTAACCTGAAGGGAGGGCTGTTGAGATCACCTGCAGTTTCCATTGGTTTGGGTTTGTCTGTCTGTCCGTGTGTTCTCTTAAACTGGCAAATAAATTGATTTCAGATGGAAAGCAAATAAATAGGTAAAAAATCAACGGTGAAACCACAACACTTTTCTTCTCACCATTTTGTGTCATTTATATCACTCTCCTCTTGGTTTTGTAGCCACGAGAGGCAAAAAGAAAACACAGGTCTTTGTTTCAAATCCATGGACAGATCTGAAATTAAACACCTAAAGTAAGCCTACACCACCTAACCGAGCCAACCACATGAAATGTGGATGGGGAACGATGCACCCAGTGCTCTGTTACTGCCCGTGTCCAGTTATGGCAATCCCTTCACTGAGTTCTCACCTCAGAGACCACAGGAGTCATAACCAACTGCAACACGCTGCTGGGCCACCAATAGATTCGTGGTCTCTTTTGGACTGAGCAATCAGCCCATGGACTAGCTCAGATCCAAACCAACAGCAGCAAAAAGAGCATCTAAAGTTATGCCTGACACAGCATCACTCGAAGCAGCAGCATAATCCTGAGCGATGTTCATGGTGGCACAGTGCGGCGCTGGTCAGCGGCTGGCCTGCAAATTGACCATAGGCCCGTAGATCAAATCGAACATTTCAATTATCTCGCATTTTGCATTAAATCATTACGTCTCCCGTAATCACCACCTGTAATATTGCTGTAGGAACAGGGACCTTTATAACCATCGCTGAGGCAGTCAGGCATTTTATTCTGCCTCCTCGGTATCGCTCACGTCTCACGTTCCTATTAAGCAGGCAGGTCTGACACCTGTCTCCTTAACAAGTAGCAAGACCCACTCCCATAGATAAGCAGCAAGTCCGCATGCAAATGATTAACACTCCCCTCTCGTGAAGCCACACATCTTTGCGCTCAAGTGAGAATAACTGCTTGTGCTATTGCAAGTAGTAAAACGTGTCATTCAGTCCTCGAAATAAAAGCCTAAAAGCGAATGCGAGGTGACGTGGGTGTAAGCCAACACAAGTGAGTTGGACTCCAAGGCAGTTTAGTAGTGTTCGTGGGATCAGAGATCAGTAAGTTGTCTCTCCTGGTCCTCATGCCCTACCATCATCCCCGTATTCAAACTTCTACCAACAAAAACCTGTCACAGAAATCCCATCAGCGATCGCTCCTCTTTGTGTAATCTCAATTTTGGCATATAAATTACAGCAGTTTTGGTTCATGGGTGAAACATCAAAGCTCATTTATAGAACAGTTTAATATTTAACATCATCATATTTAATAACAAGCAAAAAGCTTACTACTTCTGTCGTATTTATTGATGGGCATGTGTAACATCATGAAGCAGTACAATATTGCAGGAGAAACTTACCAGTGTACCCATCTCCAACTGCCATGGAGTTGTATTTCAATCCTTTACCACAGTGAGGGTCTCTGACGCACGTAAAGACACGAGTATTTCACCCTTCATCATAGATTTCCAGCCCTAAATAGCACAGCACCAGAGCTGCATGTTTCTCCTAACTGCATCCTACTGTGAGACCCTACTACGTGCGCAGGAGAAGCCCAGAGGAAGCAGAGCTAACATTTTAAATTGATCCAGTCCTGCTTAGAAAACAGTGCCTCTTCCTACTTCTTCGGTTTCCCAGGATAGCACGATTTGTTTCTGGTTTTAGAAGTCTACTCACAGAATCACGATGTGTGACCTTCCTCCTTTCCGCTAGAGCACTGTTTCTAAACAGAGCCCACACTGCATTTTACTCTTCACGACTGCTGCTAGGAGCGTTCTTGCTCTTTTCCCAGCATCAAGCAGGCATCCACTAGAGGCAATCCTTAAAGACGCCAGAAACCGAACCTCCTGCCCCAAAAGCAATCCCGGTCCTGGATGCACCGCTCGCGATGCCCAGTTCATCTAACTCCCTGACACCGTTTTTTAAAGCCTGAGGAGCCACCAGAACTACAGGAATCAAATCACGCTGGTAAATTTCTGGGCCCAACAAAAGCAAAGGACATTCAGGAAGAGAGCCAAGTGTCCCCTTACGGAGAGGAGGTGCTGTACCAAAGCACCTGGAGCCTCACACAGCTGCTATTTACACGGACCTTTTTGCAAGTACACTCTCAGAGCCCATAATTTATCAGTCTTGCCCAGCCTACCCAAAAGGTGATCTAAGGGCTCATATGCCATTTCCATGGGAGATGGGACATTAAAATAAAATATATTCCAGCTCTTTGATTCCCATTGATTTTGTGGGTAATACAATAACCAGAATGAGATAGCTGAAACCAATAAAAACTGATTTATAGCATTAAAGGCATTCTTTATAGCACTTATTTATGGTACATTACATCTGAAATCCAATTTCACAGGCTGCTGTTTGAAACTTTCTGTTCAATCATAAATACACTACATACAGCATAGCTCAGTGCCATGGAGTCAGATTATACAAATGCCTATGTTCCCAGAAGGAACTGCACTTCTGCTGCAATTGTGGTAAATGAGTTTGACAGTAATTTTTCCCAGCCAACTTCCAACCAGAAGTTCCAGTCAGCACTCAATAAATTTAGAATATACAGTTACTTCTTTAATCATAATAAACATCTATTTATTCACATAATTCAGTTATTGAAAAGACATTAACGGAAAGCACAGAAAACAAACTTGGCATATGCTACATGATAACCCACTAAGTATATTTAAGCATGCTAGCAGGGATCCTGTTTCCAAAGCACACACGAGCATTCATGTGTACCACTCCCATTCACGGGGAAGGGAACATTATAATCCCACTAGTTCAATTTTAGAGGGGTGAAAAGAATGCGTTTCCAGCTGCACACTTCAAAGGAACAGACTACATTCAGGTCACTTACTATAATCATTGTCAAGGAAAGGGCAAAAAATCAGATCTGACTTTTACAGAGGCACTGTCATGTGAATCTGGAGCAAGTTCTTATTTATTTGAAAAGGCTTTTCCCTGAAAGTAAAATCACTGCAAACTATGTTTGTCAGGCTTTACGTAAATTTAAGTTGAAAGATGTTTTCTCCCTACCCCTGATATGAAGGCAGACTCTGTGTGATGTAACTGCTTCATGGTTATGAGAGATTATTTTTAAAGATGCAACTGCATTGATGTGCTACAAAACAGAGTACCTGTAGTGTTAATACTTACAGGAATAATGGGGGAAAAAAAAAATCCTATTATGGCATATCACATTTGGTTCCTTGAGAGAAACTACTCCACAGAGAAACAGAGCGAGACAAAATTAAGTCTCTAAACATACAGAAGTATTTTTGGTCTTTGGTTCCATAGCTATAAAGCCACAGACCCCTGTGGGGAAAAGAAAATATATCAATATTGTGAAAGCAGGTGATGGCTGGAGACCTAGTGAGAATAACCCAAAATACGTAGACTTGGTATAGATTTGGGGGAAGAAAGTGAGGTACGGGGAAGAGAAACTATATCGCGGGGTGCCAGTTGAGAACAGACCTGAACTAACATGTGTATTTAATACAAATCTCTGTAGGAAGCAGATGGGAGGGAAACATACTTTCAATAAGGGAACTTGAGACTGCAAAGCATTAATAATTTAATATACAATCTTTCACCTCCTGAACACCAATTCAAATCCAATTCACATCAGCTGTGACCCAAACTTATTAAGTGGCCTGCATGTTGAAACGATATCATAGCCTTAATTGGTTTCTCATGTACTTGAGATAAAGCTGGCCGCTACCTTCAACATTAATAGCAAACTCTACAAAGGGCTGAAGACCACAGATGAGAAACACTCCCCCAGAACAGACTCCCCACTCCAGTGCAAGCTGGGACACTTCCCAGAAGAACTCCCTTGATCTGTAAGTAAAAGGAATTTAAATAAAGTTGAAGCAATATGAAAATTTTAAAAAATAATAAGAGAATTTATTAGGTTGTGCCATGGATTATTTTCAAAGAGTTATAATTGTATAACACAGATTTTCTTTACGTATTTCTTTATATTGCCACTGCAAGGAAGGTTTGGTTACTAAAAGAAAGTACTGAGCAAGACCACACTGCTGGCCATCACGGACATAATCAACCATTTGACAGGTGAATTCCTCTAAATTATAACCTATATCCTATTGCTTTAGCACAGTAAACCCAGGGATGAGAAGAGGAAGAATGGAAAATATTGCAGGTCATGTTATCCAGGTCCTGGTCACCGGCAGAGAAACACTTTTCCATTTTCCTTGATCCATTTAAAATGACCCGTACCTGACAAAATACATAACTGTGTACCCTCGTAGAATTTTTCTGGACAACAAGCACAGACTCAGCAGCCCCGTGGAGAAAATAAAAACATTTATATAGATTTCATTGAAATGAAAAGATACTATAGCACCTCTTTTCAGATTTAATGAAGTAAAATTCACTAGGCTTGATCATAAACTATCCACATTGACACCGAGATTTCACTTCAAGACAAGGCATATCTAGGTACATGATTTGGAAGAGAGATTTTAGTGGTATTTTCAGTCCAAAGCCCCTTCCACAGTCGTCTTACATAAAATGAGAGGCATTACAGCTAGAGAAACATTTTTTCCATTTTTCAGCAAACCAGTGTTTTGCTTACTCTGCAGCTGAATTCGTACAAGAATTTGTGAAGAATCTGCTCAGAATGTTAAATCCGCCACATGCTAGCAATTTGACTTTAATGGCCTTTCCCATGGAAAAACATCCCCAAGCAATCAACCAAACACGAACTTCGAGAACCTAGACGTTCTGTAATACCTCAAGGAGAGATTATTAGTCACAGCAAAATTAAAGAAAAATTTCAGTTAGCTAATCAGGATTTAGTAAGCTCTGACGTTGTTAGAGGCATTTCACTCAGCTACTTCTATGTACAATATTAAACATATTATAGTATACAATGTACAACGCTTAAAAAATGTACTTGACTCACACTTTTTGAATTTTTGTTAAACTTTACTCGAATGTGAAGAGAGTGAAAGTCATAAGAGGGTAGCTCAATGACAGTCTCTACTTCAGATAGAGATTCAGCTAAGAAGATGGAATGTATTTCAAAAGGGATTCATACATTAAATCATTTTCTTATAGATTTAAAACCTGCATTGAATCACCTTCTTCACTTTGAGTAGCATAAACTCTTTTTGAAAGAGTATGCAAGTGTCAGAGGGATCGAAAACTATAGAGAAAATGGTAAAAGACATAAGAACATCTCTTTAAGAGGGTACGTGACATAAAATGATAAATTATATGCTTTTATTTACATTCTCCTCCTATAAGACAAGATCAAATTCAAAAGTAATACATTTAAGTCTGATTAAAGGAAATTTCATTTTTTCAGATATAATACATGCCCACAAAATACATTGCAAACTAGGCTGTTAAAAATACAAAAGTACAATTCAAAGACATTATGAATTATGGCATCTCTCCCAAATTACTCTAACTTTTTTTGTTGGTAGCTTTTTTTTTTTTTTCTCCTTTTAAACACAATCCATAACTCCGTAGACCTACAGAAAGTGACAAATACAATGCTGATGCAGGTGCAATGCTTCACACTGACACATAGCTTTTCTCTGAATACTTGAGTAGGAAATTAATAGCATAACAGACACCAAAGTAAACACCTCATGAAATCTAGATCAATCTAGCTAACCGAAGAAAAGCAACAAGGAGTTGTGAAACAACAAAGATTCGGCTGCAGCAGAAAGTTCAACTTTGCCCTACAGGGTAGACTCACAGGTAGGCAACAGGAGGCACTGAACCTCTTCAGCAAATGCTTAGCCTCCAATATCAGGGTAATTTAAAAATACAAGTGTTCTCCCTGTTTATGCGTTGCAAACACTGGTCCCTTGTTTCAGAAAACTTATTTTAAAAAGGCAAAAGAATAATAGAAATGGGAACATCTGGCTGGATAGGATTTCGGCTTCTCAAATTCAGTTCCCTTCAAAAACAACTGCGTTGAAGGATTAAGCCTCATTTCAAAAATAGCTATGTGGGCCGTTAGACTTAAAATAGCTGTGCAACCTAGAATAACTAGACTTTTAAGCTACGCTACGCATGAAGTCTGTGCCTCTTGGAACAGAAGTCGGGTACAAGGACTAAGGAAGAGGGCATTTATGCTGAATTTATACTGAATGCTAGCACACAAATCTAAGAATACACTTGCAGGTGTTCAAAGTCATGTCTATAAGGCAAAAGGAAAGCCAAGGTCTGACCTGTTTCCCTGCTAATACCTTTGTGCTCTTGTAGCTACTCACATCCAGCCCAGACTGGACTAAGAAAATTATTTTTGTGTGTTTTCAAAGTACTTGAAATAAACAAGCACAGGGCTTTACAGCAAGAAGTGGAGTACGTGCACTCACATGCTGTGGCCAGCGCGTGGGCATGTCTGAGAGTGCAAAGGCTGCTCAGGTGGTGTCCGGGAACTGCATGGAATAGAGGACAAACCTTGTGCTCTTTCATCCATAATGCTGTCTGAGAGCAGTCCCTAGAGTGAGCTATCCCCAAGCGAGGTGAACCCGTGCTTAGAAGAAGCATTTGCCCTTAGGAATGTGATGTGCACCCCGGGAATGCCTCGCTCCTGAAAAGTTATCTTTTCAGGTGTCTACTGAGATGAACATCAAAACAAGATGCATTATGAATGTGACAAAAAGTGGGGACATAGTCCAGGAAGAGTATGGGAAAGGCATCAAAACCACTCTGAGGATTGCTTTTATTACATACATCAGCCCTGAGCTACACGTTCTCAAAATCCTCTGGGGACACAAGAAGGAAAGGTGCACAGAGTCTGAAATCACTGCAGTGCTCTCTTGCTTCAAGGTCTGAAGTCATACACATGCTGCTAGAATCTAATAAGCTATTAGTTGAAGAAAAAAAGTCTTTTTTGTTATTTAGTTCTGACTTTCAGGGCAATCTAAAGCTTACTATTTTCCCCCAGTTCTAAAAGATAACCAAAAGACCAATGCCAATGTTTTCCCACTGGTATGTGAACAAAAGCCTGAAATTCATAGTACTAAAAGTACACAGCACTGAAAGTCTCCACTCCCTGTAAAACACCATTCTTGCACTAAAATAAAAGGATAAGGAAAGATGAGATAGGGCACTAAAAAACAAATTTAAATGCTATCCCAAACATTGCATAGCAAACATATTTTATGACTTGTATTATGCATTTTCCTAACTTTTCCTTTTCATTAGAATCTCAGAAACAGGCATTTCATTACTGTTCAATCTGCACTGAAAAAAAAAAAAAGTCAGTGTCAGCAATCCAAAGCTAAGATTTAATAGGGTAATGTTAAAGCACACAATGAAGAATTATAATTATTAAAGCAAACTATACTTTGTGAATAAATGAACGTGAAAGACATCCAGCCTTTATTATATTTTATTTACTAATTCATAAGATTTAAAAATTTGCAAAGAGTTTTAAATTAGTGATGTGACTTATGCTTTAAAATATTCTCAGCATATTCTGGCCTCATAACCTAAAACCTGGATGCTCTTACTTTCTTCATGTAACTCCTGTCCAGCTGCACACACACAGCAAAAAGATGGGAGACTCCTTAAACCAGCCACCACCATGCAGTATGGGATCTGTGGTAGCTGTTTAACCTTGATTTTACAGCTTGATGTAGCGAACGTTGATAATAACTGGCAGGTGGAGCCATCCCTTGCACCCTGAGGATGCAATACAGCATATTTCCTTCTGCTTCTGAAGTACATGTCAACATGGCAGACATACCATCATCAGAAATCTTACATATTTTTGAGGGCTTCACACACTTCTGTAAAATGTTAAGCCCTTAAAATGAGAGAAATTGCTGGAGAGTGGTTGTTTTTTTCTTAGGATGTGGGACAGATAAACAAAATGCACTTGCTCTGATACCTCTAAATCTTTCACAGGGTACGTGCCATATTCTGAACAAATAGAAATTCTCACTTCTAACTGACTTTCCCTAATTAATGAACAAAGTGCTTCTTACCTTCTTATGATCATTGTCAATAAAGTCCATGAACCCACTGCAATTAAGAAAGTTACAGTGTGCCAGAAGTGCTTCATAATTACTCTAAGTTGATGAATAATTTTTATGACCAAGTGGATCAAAGCCAATTCACCTCATTTTCATTTAGAAGTATTTTAAAATAGTCTTGTCTGCAGCAGCTGTATCAGAGGGCAACCAAGACACATTGCTCTTTCTTGAAAGTTCACAACACCTGTTTCATTGGTCTTCTTATCTACTGGAATCCAGTACACGATATTTCTGAGAGCTTCTTTGATTAGAAAAACAAGTCACTGCTGCATAGAGAGAATACCACTGAATATACATGGCCTTGCAAACATCTTCAAACTGCATCACCATTTATTCCATCCTGCTTTTTATTATTTTTTAAATGTTTTTGTAGTCATTAAGCTCACAGGGGACTGAGTCGATTAAAAAAAAAAATACTTAACTTCAAGTGATGACTTCCAGAAATAACTCAGAGGGATGTAATTCTTGCAAGTCAGCTCTTGAGACTATCATATTATTCTGTCAAAGCTTTCTGCTGAACAACTCTGTGAAACTGTCTTCCAATTAAAAGAGTGAAACCACATTCCTGTTACCTACACACTACTCAGAACTCATGAAGTTCATCTAAGCCAAGTCTTGTGCCTGGGTCAGGGCAATCCCAAGCACAAATACATGGGGGTAGAATTAGATGATCCCTACGGTCCTTTCCAGCCCAAACCATTCTATGATTTTATGATGTACTTGAGTGGTACTGCTTGAACTTTGACTGTAAGAGTAGTAGGGTACAAGCGATCAGACATAAACCCACTTTGACTATGTCTTTCTAACATGAGAGAGGTGTATACCAGTTTGTGCAATTTTCAGGGATGTTTGTACAATAAATCTCATCACACGTACAAGCCCTCTGGGTGTTGATGATGTACCACCAAGAAGCTGTGCAGGTTTCCAGGCTAAGCTCTGCAGTTTCTTGACCAGAGAACTAAAGATGCAACCAGAAGACCTACCTTCCTTCACTTGTGTAAAGTGGTGGGCAATTTCCTCATAGCCATGTGCTGTACAATATTCTTGTTGAAGTTATGAGTCAGGGAAAGCTTCATTTTCAACTTTTTGCTCCTCCTAGCAGAAGCACAGCAGAGCTACCTGGGCAGGGATGATAAAAGGCTGAGAAGATGAATAGCAAGGCATGAGTATGCCAAGCCTTGCTTGCGTAAATTGATCAAAAAGCACTTTCAGGGAAAAGCATTATGACAGGGAAATCATCTCTCTCGGGGCAGGATATTTACGAGGAAGCATTTTAGCCCCTGAATTTTTAAATACCTTTTCCTTCAAAAGAAAGAATCACAGAATCATTAGGGTTGGAAAAGACCTCCAAGATCATCTGGTCCAACCATCACTCTACCACCAGTGTCGTCGACTAAACCATGTCCCCAAGCACCATGTCCAACCTCTCCTTCAACACCCCCAGGGACGGTGACTCCACCGCCTCCCTGGGCAACCCGTCCCGGTGCCTGACTGCTCTTTCTGAGCAGAAATGTCTCCTCATTGCCAACCTGAACCTCCCCTGGAGCAACTTGAGGCCATTCCCTCCAGTCCTATCACTGGTTACCTGTGAAAAGAGGCCGATCCCCAGCTCCCCACACTTCCTTTCAGGTAGCTGCAGAGAGCAATGAGGTTTCCCCTGAGCCTCCTCTTCCCCAGACCAAACACCCCCAGTGCCCTCAGCCGCTCCTCACAGGCCTTGTGCTCCAGGCCCTTCACCAGCTTTGTAGCCCTTCTCTGGACACGCTCCAGGGCCTCAGTGTCCTTCTGGTAGTGAGGGGCCCAAAGCTGAACACAGCACTCAAGGTGCAGCCTCACCAGAGCAGAGCACCAGGGGACAATCACCTCCCTGGTCCTGCTGGCTGCAATATTGCTGATACAAGCCAGGATGCTGTTGGCCTTCTTGGCCACATGGGCACACTGCCCAGGAGACGAGAAAGAGAGGAGTCTGAGTACCTGCAAAACTAACTAAACTCAAAAGGAGGTATCGATGGACAAGTTCCTATTGTAGAAATATGTGCAAAAGTTAGACAAGATACCTCATATTGAGCACCAATATTAGTCTGTCTCTAGGCAGAAGCCGTGCAGAGCCTGCAATTTATACTGTCAGGAAAGAGAACTGCAGAAAAAAAAATTAAGAAACAGAGTGATTAGTCAATAAAATGGCAAGTGAAATTCAGTGTAAACAAACGGAGAAAACAGTAATCCAAACCATACATCCAGCCCTGCTACGAGTTCTAAATTGGCTGTTTCCACTCAGAAATGACACTGTGAGACAACAGAAATTTCCAGGAAAATGTAATCTCTGGGCTGGTCATCTGTGTGTACTTCATTGTTGGTGGGTCATCAGAACCAGATGCCTTTCTCTTTTAAACAACATATTCAAATGTCTTTCCGCAACACATTTTTTGTGTTCTGAGACTTCTGCTGTGATTTGCTTTGTGCTTCTACAGTGTTACAGTAATCACAATGGAACAGTTAAAATGCTCTATTAGGACTATTTAGGTAAATCCTCCCATGTGGTTTATTATCTTAGGATAATATTATGGTAAATTGTCTTTCACCCATCTTTGCATCTTAAAAATGACACCATGACACTCAATGTCTCCTCCCTTTTTTAAAATTGCACTCTTGCCAGGAATTACCCTTCACAGAAAGGGCTTCCCCAGTACTTGTAGATGCTTGTAACAATGCTCCATCATACACCTCACCAAAGTTAGACTGATTATTCTATCAGGGAGAGCAGTAATGTGCACTTACAGAGCTAAGAGGCTCAAATATTTGCTGCTGCTGCTGCAGCAAAGCATGAGATTGAGATCCAGCCTCAGAGTACCCAGGCCACCACGCACTAGCTCCTTCTCCCCTGCCCCCATTTGGTGCCAAAGAGAAGGAACAGAAAGAAGTTAGAAGTGCTTTGCACAAGCCTCGTGCTTCTTGTCCTGTCAGCTCTGTTAATCTCAGCCAAGAGAAGGGTCAGAGCAGCCTAGGAGCTTCAAACTAATAATCTGGCAGCATCCCCATAGGAGGGCCATGTAGGCATCTGAGCGCAACCAGAATGCAGCAGCGCAGAAGAAGTGGGGGAAGGCACCCAGCAGAAACACAAAACCATCAGTGACAGGAGCCCATTACCGATTCCTCCTTTGTAACCTCACAGCAACATAAGGAAGATTGTGCTGAAGACAGCAGCAAGACCGGGAAAAACTGGTAGTCACAGCCAAGGGTAACAGGAAAGCTATATTTCATGCTGTTTGTCATTTTATATTTTTGTTTTCTCTCCCCTCAGCAACTGTCCCTCCCCGCACAGAAAGCAACCCTTTTTCATGATAGGCAGCTTTGTGATATGAAAAATTTAATGAGCAGATGGAACAGCAATCCATTATCCATTAAAATATTGCAGTGGGTTAATTCAGCAAATAAAAATGGAGAATGAAGCAGATGGCCGTTTATAGTTCTCTTGATTTCTTAAATATTCCTTCCCGGTGCAGAGCCATTCTTGTATTTAACGTGAAATGCACAGCTCCCACCATGTGCGCATTATGCAACCATTCGTATGACTTCATAAACATTACATCTTATAGAGCAATTATTTTTTATGCCTTCTTTAAAGGAAAAGCTGTAGCATTTCATGGCAAATTATTCCCAGACCTCAGATATCTTGAAATAATTTGAAAGACCTGCCAACAGCAAATGATAAATCCACCAAGTGCAAATGTTTGCTCAAGATATTTTTTGGATGTATCTTAATTTTCTGGCTTTGTGAAATAATGCAGGAAAAGTGTTTTCACATGAGATTGGGGTGTAATATTTCAAGTATTTAGTATTATGTCATACACACATGCCGGGAAAATAGGTACCTGAGCTCCTTTCTCAGTGTGCTAAACTGGAAATAGCTGCTTCGTCAAAGCAATTGCAATTCACAGTGAAGCAGCAATTGAGTACTGATGACTGTTACTTTGGATTTCACAAAAACATATTCTCTGTCACTAAAAGAGTGAATATAAAATTTAGTGATTGTCTCTTACCCAACTGTATACGCAACAACCAAGACCAAAGCTTGTGCATATTCCTTGCAGCAAGTTGACTGTGTAAATAGCTAAAAAATACACTCTATTGAGAGACCTACGTAAAGTTAAAATCACTTATTAAAATAAGTTTTGTCATTAAGATGCATTAAAACGTTAACACACCAAATGCAATTAATATATCATTAATTAATTCTGCCCAGTGCACAGAGCCAGTACATATAAGACTTATACTACCAACTAATCTCACCTACACTGACAGGTACAGTGGCACATAAGTGATACGCATAATTTGAAATGGGACCTTCTCCACCAAGTTAAAAACAGTATTACCATCATTTCAAGTTTTATACTTCTGTTCATTTTCTTCTTTCTTTCTTGTGCAAAGGCTTGTGCAAAGAGACCTCAAGACATTGAGTCCAACCATGTTTTGTACCATGTTATATCTAGATCCAAATTTAATTCCAATTGACACAAACAGCTTCACTTCCTTGAGGAAGGGGGAAAAAAAAGTGAAGTACGTAAAGGCAGTATCCCCAACTTTGCAAGTCAGTACAAAGTTTAAATAACTGCCTTCAACACAGTGATCCAAGAAAAGAAAAGCACACTAAATAGAAAACTGAGAAGCTGTAGACGTCTACAGCAACCAAGGCAACCTCAGTTCCACGACAGAAATCCCCACTACTACACAAGGACACTGCTGCTCAAAACTGGAGTGCCTAGCTGCTGCCAAAACTCATTTGGATTCACAGATGAGACATCCTTCAGTCCTACATTTCCTAAAGGCTCAAAGCAGCCATTTTTTTCCAGAGTTGGAATGAACCCCAAGACTTCCACCACTTGAAGCTGGTTTGTATGAAGCTACTGGAAAGGGGCAAGTCATTCAGAGGACGAAGCCACTAAACTAGGTTAAACAGAAAACTTCATCGCAGAGGACCTCAAATTTTTCATTCTTTCTGATGACCAGTGGGCATACTGACTTATCTTCAGCTTTCTCCCCAATGGATCTTCTAAAACTACTGGAAACTGCACACACAATATTTTCCTGAAATTACCTCTTAAGTCAAGCACTCCAGAGATACAATGCTAGAAATTGGTTTCCGTCTGCAAATTTAATTTACTCCCCCATGCATACACGCTATAATTCAGTCTTTAATTGACCAGTCTCAAGAGTTCATGGAGGTTGGATTCAAACTGTGGGATCTGCCTGCAGACCGATGCCCAACGCAACCCTGAAGGAGCAGCCTGGCTGTAAAGGATGGGTTTTGAAGGGCACAGAAAGAGGAATTTGGCTTTTTAGACAAACACTACTTAATGATTTAAAACCATGCAGGTCAACTGAAAGCATCCTTAAGACAGGTAAACCCATCTTTCCAACAGGCGCAGCAACTGAACCTTGTGGAGGCTTGGTTGAATATACCTCTTCTTTTTGAATACACAGAAGAGTCTACAAATGACTCTGATGCACAGTCAAAAAAGATGTTGCAGAAGCAATGAGGGCATATAACAAGAGAAAGAGTGAAGCAGTGTGGTTATTGGAAATACAGAGATCTTAAACTCCTGACATACGTATCACAATTACATG
Organism: Netta rufina; assembly: GCF_964035555.1. Taxonomy (NCBI): domain Eukaryota; kingdom Metazoa; phylum Chordata; class Aves; order Anseriformes; family Anatidae; genus Netta; species Netta rufina. The sequence goes on along the minus strand of NC_140123.1, from coordinate 54,587,226 downwards.
TTTAAATTCAAATGACATGAATCCATGCCTGGAATTCCTCACTTAAGGCTGATCCCTGGAAGTACTGTCACAGCTGGAAATAAGTAAAAGCTTTGCCTTAGGAGTGCTAGCAAAATTTCATAATATTACATGATATTTTACAAAGCAAGGAGTTTGAAAACCTAGATCCTACACACCTGAATGTGGTAAACTTAGTATTTTTCCCCATAGTTCCTCAGTTTCTCAGTCCCCTAGCCATAGAACAGGCAAAATACAGTTCTCTGGGGCTCTGACAAACATATTAGTAAAATAAGATACGGACAATATGCTGTACAAGAATGAAGCAAGCTGTTATGTTTAAGGGAATGGCATGCAACCTACTCATAGAGTGAGGAAGAGATTCTGTATAGGAAAAAAAAAAAAAAAAAAAAAAAAAAACACCAAACCTTAGATCATTTAATTGAAGACTGTCACGATCATAAAAATTAAATTTGTATACTGCTTTTGCAAGCTTATTATAGTCTTTTAGCAATTGCTATGTTTGCAACAAATTTCTATTAATATTTCGTGCTATACTGAAATAAGACAGATGCATTTACATCAGAAATAATTGGTCTTCTGCTGTATTTATTTATATTCAGCAATTTATCTTTGTTTTTCTATTTCCTATGTTTAATTTGCATTTACTCTGGATAGAGTAGAATATTTAACACAGGTATTATGAAGCTGAAGATATTCTTACAGCATGAAAGAGATTTTGAGAGAAAATTTGGAGGGGGGGTTAATATTGGAGTAAGCATAATTGAATAATGAGAAGAAATTTTAACCATCTAAAAGAATTATAATTAGAGCCCAAGTCAAAGATGACAAATTTCACCATTTAGAGCTATCATGATGAAAATGGTAAATATGAGTTGTCATGCTTTAATTAAAAAGGAGTGGAAACGGCATGAAAGCATTCATTGTTAAAATGTTCTTAGCACTATAATTATTTTTATTGATTCAAGTAATTATTAATTCATGAATAGGCTCTAAAATGTTGATACTGTAATTCATGAAATGAAGAAAGGAATATGCTATCTCATTTATTCATGAAACTCTTGGATTTCCATAAATAGATCTTTATAAATGCATGATAGCTAAAATAGCATACCCCAACCTGAGACAAACTTCTGAAAGCATCCAGACTTGCACAGTGTGGTGCCTCACCTCCAAATTTGCCCTTTGCTGTTTGCCATGAAGTTGGCAAATGCACAAATGGCAGCTTCACCGGACTGACTCACCATACGGATGCTGTACGGTGGACCTCTGCCTGTGCTCCTCACCCAGTACATCCTGGATGGGCAGATGCAGCTCTTTGTGGGCTGCATCTGCACAACTGGAAAGTGAGCATTCCTTCTGAACATGTGGAGTTTCTACTTCTTGGCTAGTGAGGATCTGTAACAGCATGTAAACCTTCTAGAGCTTCGACCAGTGCAGCATCAGCCCATAGGATTGTGTAATTTGGCTGATCAGGAGGGAGCCAAATTCTTGTTTGGTGTCCTGCTTCAGAAGAGAGAGCTGTTTGTAAGCGAGGCACAGAAACACCAGGTGTTTCCTGTGTTATATCCCCCAGCATGGAATTACTGGGGAGCAGGAAAACAGCCAAAGGCGACATGCCTAGAAATAGCCTTTAAATATTCATGAGATCTCTCCTCATTTGTTAGTGCTTTTTTAACATCTATAACATACATAAAAATCAATATATAAAATCACAGAATGGTCTCAGTTGGAAGGGACCTCAAAGATCACCCAGCTCCAACCCCCTGCCATGGGCAGGGACACCTCCCACAAGCCCAGGCTGCCCACAGCCCCATCCAGCCTGCCCTTGAGCACCTCCAGGGATGAGGCACCCACAGCTTCTCTGGGCAGCCTGTGCCAGGGCCTCACCACCCTCTGAGTGAGGAATTTCCTCCTTATATCCAACCTAGATCTACTCTCCTTCAGTTTAAAATTGTTGTCCCTTTTCCTGCCACTACAGGCTCCGGTAAAAAGTCTTTGTCTTATAAGTCTTCTCTAGGTACTGGAACTGGAATAGACTACAATAAGATCTCCCCACAACTTTGTCTTCTCCAGCTGAACAACCTCAACTCTTTATGAAACAAGAGTGCAAGAAGAGAAGCAAATGCCTTTCAAGGTAAAATAAATAAATAAATAAATAAATAAAATTGTGCAGCCTATCAGTCATTATCCATGGTGGGAGCTGACTGATTTGAAAAAGTTACAGCCATGGTGGTGATGAATTTCCAAGCGGTGCCTGATACAACGAGAATGGGTTAGTACACAGCTCCATCAGCTGCCAGCCAGATGGACACCAATTCTGTGACAGGATGACCATATGACTGTAAGCGGGATGTCAAAGAGATTTTAATTATGCAACAACTTACATTTAGGTAACAAACAAAAAAAAGGAAAAGGGAAAAAATGAGAAGCTCATTTGGGAGATGTCAAGAATACTTTGTGTGACAGATTGCTATACACTTTTGTTTAAGAGGCTAGACCAGGGTCATAAGTGAGAAATAGAGGGAGCACAGTAACCACTCATTTGTTTTTAATACTCACAATTTTTCTTGCAGATTAGCTTTTTATGATGCTAGAATCCTTGAATAAAGATCCTGAGCGGTGTTTTGTACAGCATACCATGCTCACATCTCTTGTGATTATCTAACTGCTCCATAACACAAGCACCACAAACTGGAAAAAGAGAGCAAAAGCTTCGTGAAATTGTGTTTTTAGAAATGTTCTGGCAATGCACTTCTCTGACATTAGACCGTAACTGCAAGCTATGAAAAACCAGGAATGTACAAGGAATACAGGCACTGTTCCCTGTTCATGGGCATTCGATAACTGCAAACTACTTCGGGGCAGTGGAAACAGAAGTGGAAGATACCCGATTAAATGGAAAACAGAATGCATGATCACTTTAAGAAGATGTCCTTATGGTTCATATTCTGGGTGCATTTCTATACTGTACCTATACCTCTGACCTCTAGTATGCAGTGAAATAGCCATTTACTGGTAGAGTCCATACAACACGACATACGACCCAGTCTAAATCTAAAGCCTGTACCGATAAAATAAGGAGTATGAAAGTCCCTGGTGAATTACATGGAACAGATGGCCTCTAAAGGAATTTGTTTGCAAAGACTACACTTGGACTAATACAAAGTCTACAAAAGACTACAAGCAAGCCACTTAATGCCATGCACAACACTAGCGTAAAAGGGAAGACACTGGGGACAGAGACACAGCAATTCCCAAATCCAACCCTTGTCATCTCCTAACCCAAATGACCCTACAAGACAACTTCAATCTTCTCTCCAAGGTGGAAGCCCTGCTTTATTGAGGACCACAACATGCTACTGTCAATACTACTGAGCATTATTTTGCCTAGCAAGCTCTGTGGAAGCCTTTCTGTTTTAACATCCTCCAGATGGATGGATACTGGAGCAATAACTGCTAGTGCTGGGGAAGAAATTCCACATGGGAAGACACATCATGACAACCCAGACAGATCAATTCATTTCCAAAGTCTGATTTAGCCCTATGAAGTTTCTGTAGACCTAATAATGCAGAATATAGACATCTCTTTCCATCTGTTTTTTTCAGGAAATGAAGATACAGCCTTATTAAATGAAGATGATTAATCATTTGTGGAAACATTCTTACATTTGACAGTACAGGAAAAGAAAAAGACATTAGCAAGGTTGGATTCGCTTATCTTTTCTGCACCAGGAAAATGCCTACCGTAATTCAAGACTCACAGAGACGCCTGTTCCTAGAGCAAAGGAAAATGGGAGACTCATTCTGCTGGAACTGAAGAAAGTAAGAAAAACCCAAAATAGTTAATATCCTGGTGACAACCACTTTTCAGAGGCATTACTGAAAGGGAGAAGACCTGGAAAGTTACTTTGCATGCAGGGAAGAGACTGGCCAGCAAAACTCTGCACCACACATGGCTCTGACAGATGAGCAAATCTCATCTAGCCTATACTACACCTATCTGTAATCATTTTGCTTTGCACAGGATTTTTTCACCATTATTTTTAACTACTGGTACTACAGCAACACCTGTAGACAGATTTATTTAGACAAATTTAGACAGACATCTTTTTAGACAACAAAGTTTTGTCTGGGTAACTCAACCAAACAGATGCAAACTTTGAGGGAGGAAAAAGAAATCTCGAGACAAAATGATGAGGTACCCCTAACTTCTCTAAAAGTGCTGACAGCTATTTGAGTTTGCATTTAGGGCAAACATTTGATTGTGCACAGTTTCTGAAAAGAGCAGAAAAACATTAAGGAAGTGCAGCTTCCTATTTTGAATCGAACCACTCCACAAATATAAGACATTATTCTATTTGTTCTCTGTCCAACATGTCATTTTTGCAGACTTTTGGTTTTTGCAGACTTTTGGTTTAGTTGGAAAAATAATCACCTGCAAAGTTTATACTACAGATTTTAAAGACAGTTACCTGACAGGCTTTGAATCTCTTCAAAGAGAACAGGAGGTAAATAAATTCAGAGAGTCTTTAAAACTGCATTTACTAACTTTTCATTGTCATATCGGAAAGCATCGGTGAATAAAGTATTGTTCAAAGAAAGTGCTAGGCCATTACATTTAAAACACCTAAAACCATTTCCTCAAATATATGTTAGAGGGCACGTTACTTGAGTTCAGTGAGGTATGCACTAAAAAGAGATGATTAATCATTTGTAGAAACTTTCTCACTTCTGATAGTAGAGAAGAAAATAAGTCAATACCGGTTAAGTCAGATTCTTGTTTCTTGAAAAGTGTCAGTGGAAATTTATGCAGCCCCAAGAGCCTCAACATATCCTAAAGCTTAGCATGCCACCAACAGACACTCAGAGTGGCCACTTTTGGGTCCTATGCTGCTGGAAACACTCGAAGACATGGTTACAATACTAGATATGGGTAGGAGACAGGTGAACACAGAAGCCATGTCCTCCTCCCTGTCGTGGTTAGGAGTGGTGTGGACACATCCACTGGGTCTCACATAGCACTTCTTCAATTGGTAAGTAGGGTTTGTGTTGTAAATGATCTTAAGCAAGGAAGATTTTATGAACTTGAGCATCCTGTTGCCCTTCCTCCCAAGCTCTGCCCAGCATTGCTCAAGATGTCACATACTTGAGAGCTTCCCACAGACCTAAACTTCCATAGTGCTAAGTCAATGTTTCATTATATGTAAACAGTAAGTAAAGGGCACATATTTTGCAAACTCTAGGTCTAGAAGTTTAATCAGCCCTCAGAAGAAGGCAGCACGAGGAGGACTCCAAAGCCTCTGCAAGGTAGAAGCCCGACTTCTGCATGAACTCCCTGATCAGAGCAGAAATCAGACTCAGATTTTTTCAAGGACAGCAACATCAACCAAATTGAGTGATCCAACAGAAATAAGCACTGCTATAAAAAGGTGATGAAATTAAAGTGACTAGGTGCTGTAATCACGGACCTGCAATTCTGAGTTAGCACAGAATTGGTCTTTTTATAAGACATATAAAATCCAACATATTTCCTTCTAACTTGCAGAAGTAGATTCACCTATTGATAAGGATGCTAACAAAACTACCACTACAAAAGAAGCAAATTTTAAATGCTTCAAATTATAAATGTACCATCATTTCATTTGATATTTAAGTACAATTAAATTCGCTCATTACAATTAAACAAGAACAGAAATCTGCAATCTTGCGTGTCTTCACAGGCAAAAATAAGGAACCCTCACAGCATCCCCCCACCAACAATATTTCCTCCCCTGTCTCCTCCTTTACTTAATTACTGAATGCTTTGGGTACAGACTGTTCAACAGACACAATACAAAATACAAGTGCTCTACCATTTATTATCAGAACAAGAAACCTTGTCTCTTGCTAAAAGTATGAGCTATTTTTTACTGTTACTAATTAGCACTCGAAAGCACATTATTAGCTGGGATAAGAAAGAATTCAGAAAACTAATTGGGGAAAAAAAAAGTCCAGAACATCTTAGGACTAAAACAGCAAGTGAAAAAGGGTATCTCATGACTTTCTTCTCCCAGTTTTACCAGAAACGAAATCCACACCAATTATTTTAAAGCATAATGACTGTCAAGGTGTGTATTAATTCGACTCCTATAGTATAATAGGCATCAGAAAGAAATCTACAAGCAGTGGGGCAAAACTTTCTGAGTCATGACCAGCAACTGCAAGGCTCACGGTGAAATGCAAGAGTACTGTCCATAACCTGATGGTACTGGAGTACTGAAGTACTCTTTCAACAAAAAGAGAGGGCAGGATCAACCAAAACAAGCTTGGAGAAAGCTTTAAAAACATGTTCATTTAAAAAAAAATCTCATTGTCTTTCAAAAGCTTGGCATGGATTCTTCTGAGGTAAAGCAAAAGACAGAACTAGCAAGAAGCAATGGATATATTCATGTTTTCTTGTGTCCTGCTAATAGAGAAGTTGATGTAGTCATCTTTATGCTCATGATGTTAAGCATTTAGGAGTGTATTTTCATGCAGAACAGTCTAATTATTCACTTCAATGTGCTTAAAATATTTGTTTCCTTTTTATATAGTCCTTATAGTATCTTCAGAGGCTGAAACGGGAAAAAAAAAAAAAAAACGTACTAACACCACAATTTAAGCTTAACAGTTTAGTAAACTATGCATCTGTTGTGAAATCCTCTGGAGTCCAAACACAAATCCAATCTAGATAAATAGCCACTAAAGAGATTTGATTTCTAGGCCCAAAAGACACTTGATTAACACTGTCTGTATCAGATTCTATACACACTTTACATTGCCTATTATATTGTATTTAAGTATCAGAGAGGCAAAGGAAATAAAACTTCCACTGTTTTCTTCTAAATATCGATGTTTTATATTGACTGCGTTGCAGTCAAATTTATAAAGAACACAACTGTTATTGCATTACAATTTCAAATTCCAAGCTAAACAACACCAAAACAAGCAAAACCCCCAGCCTCCCAGAGACCTCGTTAACTTTGCAACTAAAACTTCCTTCAAGGTAGAAAGAAGGACAAAATCCAGGCTGCGCCCTTTTGAACACATTTACGTGCATGTGGCCAGAGATGCTGTCCTACAGAACCCTTGCATCACTTGAGGTATTTAGGTATGCACGTGCTTTTGATGACTTTTGTTTACTATACTACCTAAAAAAAAAGATGAAACACAGCTACAAATTGTTATTTTTTAAATAAAGCCACAACATATAAGCTGAAGTGCTTAGAAAAACAGATATTGTCATTGATTAAGGCGCAGTTCCACTCCACACTCCCTGCACACCAGCCTGTGTTTGCCTTCAGCAAGGAGTAGTTTGTTTTCCTCCTTGACGGTGTTTCCTACTACAAGGAAATGATAGAGTAGCTAAGATCCTTTCAGAAAACTTTCTCTCCTCCACTCAGAAACACTTGTTCTTCCGATATTGCTCCTACAAAATTGAGAGAAATTACATTTATCAAAAACCAATTAGGATGTGTATCACAAGGGGAAAAATAAGCAAGCGTGTTTTGGACCCTGGAACTGCTCCACTCCATAAGCACCGTCATTCGCTTTCCAACATGCACACTAAATGGAAAATGGGTCTCACTGGAAACATGTTCTTAAAAACTGCAGTATATGGATGTGCAAAAGTGGGGGACATTGAAGTGAAGCAGAGAACTCTGTCTTTACATTTACAGCCTTATATGTTTTTCATCATGATACTATATGTTTTCTGATAAGTAAAACATATTTTGAACAGAAGAATTTAGAAATTACGGGGAAAATATGACAACATTCCACAATTTATCAGACAATGACAACATCCTAACTACAGATGCATACCAGCAGTCAAGGCAAATGCTGTATTTAGTATTCATTTTTCTGTCTGGAGAAAAATGGTTGCCCAGAGAAGCTGTGGGTGCCCCATCCCTGGAGGTGCTCAAGGCCAGGCTGGATTTTATGAGACTAACATGTGGAACAAAAAAAAAAAAGGAAAATACCCTTTCTTGCCACACCAAGGATATTTTATTTAGAAGAATGGACAAAATTTTCCCCATGAACTGCCTTGTTCAAAAGTACTTCATTTTTGAAGAAAATGCTTTGAAAAAAAAAAAAATGAAGAAAAAAATCAGTGTGCAGGCTCAAGGGAATAACTTTTATTTGCATCTGATTTTGAATGCCAATGTAACTTAATTGAAAGGTCGTCTATTTTAAAAGCTTACCATGTCGTTTCTGAATCACCCTAATCTGTTTCTGAATCACCTTTCTGCTTGCTATCCTAATATGACTAGACTTCCACCTTAGGTAACTCATATGTTTACAACTGACACGTATGAATCTTCCCCTTTCTTTTAAACATTCTCCTATAAAAAAAAAAATAAAACTTTTTTTTTTTTTTTTAATTTTACAACTGGAAGTGTTCCTTTCAATTTATAAAGATTATTTTTTTTAATAAATTCATTAAACCAATGTGATTTCATGATAAATGAGCTACAGACTCCATTAAATATATATATATATAATAAATGTTTATTTCCCTATGACAGTAAAAAGGATGTTAGTGCTGTGGTGCTAATAGAGTTGTCAAATCGTTCCCAAAATACACTAAACTTTAGAAATTGTAAGCTGATGAAGATGAACCTTGGGACTAAGGAACACTTACCCACTCTCACCTGTAATTTGCTCTAAAGCCTTCCCTGAAAAGAGGCTTTGCTCAGCACAGTTAAACACACACAGTATCATTTACACAATTCTTCTGCTATTGCCTACCCTATAATAGCCTGACATTTCTTGAAAATACTTATCGCACTTTAGACAAACACACCAAGTGGAGATCGAAGTCACTTACATGAAATTTCTTTAGCTCACATAGAAAACCAAGCGAAATCCTACAGTGAAATTCCATCTTCATTCAGTCAGTTGTTCTCGGGATTGCACAGGTTATGAAAACAGTGAATAACATATCCCACATACCATAGTAAATTGAAAAAGGCAATTTAATTACTTCCTTCCTAATGAGGTTCAACAAGGCCAAGTGCAAGGTGCTGCACCTGGGCTGGGGTGATCCCAGCCCTGAGCACAGCCTGGGAGAAGACCTCACTGGGAGCAGCCCTGCAGGGAAGGACGTGGGGGTGCTGGTGGCCAAACAGCTCGCCACCAGCAGCAGTGTGTGCCTGCAGCCCAGCAGGCCGACTGCGTCCTGGGCTGCACCCCCAGAGGGGTGGCCAGCAGGGAGGGAGGGGATTGTGCCCCTCTGCTCTGCTCTGCTCTGCTCTGCCCTGGGGAGGCCACACCTGGAGGGCTGCGTCCAGGCCTGGGGGCACAGCACAAGGAGGGCGTGGGGCTGTCAGAGCGGGGCCAGGGGAGGGCCACGAAGGTGGTCAGAGGGCTGGAGCACCTCTCCTGGGGAGACAGGCTGAGGGAGCTGGGGATGTTCAGCCTGGAGTAGTGCAGGCTCTGGGGAGATGTCACCGCAGACTTAATGGGGGCTTATAAAAAAGACAGAGGGTGACTTTTTACACAGAAAGGTAGTGATACAACAAGGAGAAATGGTTTTAAACTAAAAGAAGGTACATTTAGGTTAGATACCTGAAAGAAGTTCTTCACTGTGAGGATGGTGAGGCCCTGGCACAGGCTGCCCAGAGAAGCTGTGGGTGCCCCATCCCTGGAGGTGCTCAAGGCCAGGCTGGATGGGGCTGTGGGCAGCCTGGTCTGGTGGGAGGTGTCCCTGCCCATGGCAGGGGGGTGGGAGTGGGTGATCTTTGAGGTCCCTTCCAACCCAGACCATTCTGTCACTCTATGATGGTCTTCACCTTTGCATGCACTTGCTTGAGTTACATCCTTCATTCTCATTTAATGTATTATAACGTTCTACACAATTTGCTATTTTAGTGGCCTTGCTTCATCTAGAAGTCTCTTTTGACTTCATAAGAAGTATCAACTAAGAGCTCTTTCCATAAAGAGTTTTTTGATTGATGAACAGATGCTTAGTTCTAATGATATTTCTGAGGTTAGTCTACTCTAAACGAAACACATACTTAGATTAGCTAATTTTTAGTCTCTAAAGAATCATCTTAAATAAAGGTCACTGAACATCTCACTATGCAATTAATAAAGATTCAGCTAGTAATTCCTTGATCAAATATTAGTATTTTTGATTGGTCCCAGAAGAAATACCTCTTTTTATGTAAACCTGGCACATGAATCAGAGCCACAGCTGCTGCCTGATATAATCAGTGTACAATATTCTAATCCCATGAACTCTGACTCAGCAAGCATCTGCTTTGCAAATAAACTTTATAAAACATCTTTTTTTTCCCAACTAATTTTTGTCAGCCAAAGTTTAAAAGGAGACAGATCTCAAAATCTTTCACAGAAATGCTTTGAAGTAAACCCCTACACTTCTGCTTCTTTCCAGAAGACCTTCCTTGGCAATTCAAACAGTTACAACACTGAGCTAGAGTGTTTAGATAGTAAAGAAAGTACTGCTAACTTTTCTACTTACATTATATTTGCATTATACTATACATTATATCTGCAACACCTAGGCTTAAGGCTCTATAGCTGTCTGCTTCTAAGTACGCACAGAAAGCTGTAAATTGTCTGGGTCCATGGCCAACAACAACCACCGTTCTCCCCTACTACTTTGCCATTATGATCACCATTTTTTGATTGCAAATTTGCCATATAGTTTGCAAGTTTCCATATAGTTCATACATTGAGACCTTTCCTACCACCAACAGAAGAAAACAAAACAAAACAAAAAATAGTTGTAGATTCTTTTCGAAGTGAACAATCCTAATACCAAAATACACAGACCTTCCAGGTGAGGCATAATGCCAGTTTTTGCTCAACTTTTTGCATCAGGGCTTTCCATGTGCAGTCACTGGGATTGCAAACAAGCAGAAATAGATCCTTCTCCACAGCTGAGGGCAAGCCAGAAACAAGGACACCTCAGCAACTTCATCTTCTAAGTAGGAAAACCTCAAAGTAGAAATGTAGAAATGGTGTCATGGAACTGTGAAAATCTGAGAACCAGCCAACCACCCACTCAGAACTATTACAAACATACCATTAATTAGGTCAGCTGTACCTTTATCTAGCAGAGTCTTGGAAAACCTTCAAGAATGGAGGCTCCATCACCTCTTTTGGTGACCTGTCCCAGCCTACCCAGTGAAGCTTTCTCCAATGCCCACCCGAATCTTCCCTATTCACTGAGTGTGACTATTGCCACCTGTAATGTTCTCCAGCATTAGCAGGAAGACCTGATCATGTCTGTAATGCACTTCAAGGCTATTACTAGAGTGCTCCTAGGCTCTTTCACACAGCTAGAAAAGTCCAGCTCAACACCTCTCACATAGGATATGCACGCTGCAGTGAGCATGCAGCCCCCATGGCACCCTTCCAGTTTCTCAATATCCTTACTACACCAGGGAGCCCAAACCAAAATGTTCCAAGAGTAGCCTCACCAAGTCAATCACAGAGAAATAAAAGCTCTTCTCCACTTGTTGGTCATGCCCCTTACTTTGACTGTATACACCAGTGAAGAACCACTGAGGAGAGAGTTAGGTTGATGATCAGAAAGAGAAAGGATCCTTCAACCACTTATATATTGGCTTTTATTCCTTGCCATGCTATATTTCATAATTATGACAGGACTTAGTGTGTATTAGGACAGAACTACAGAATATATGTATGCATGTACATATATAAACTGTTATTTTGTGCCAGGGAAGAAGTCATTAATCTATTTTAAAGTCATCTCTAGAAAATGTCTTCAGCTCTTTCCAGAAGATTCTGAAGATTTTCAGATTACCCACACAACTGCAGGTCTCTCTGGCATTAGAGCAATGACAGTAACCAAATGGAAAGCAGACAAAGAGTCCCCTGTCATCTAAAAGACACCACAGAAAATTCATTCTCCAAATGCCAGAACAGCCTCCTAGGTTCTTTGCCAAGTGGGAAGTTGAGCAAGCAGTCCATGGAGAGGTCTCCATGCTCCAGGAGGCCTATAATGGGAGCAGACGCTCAATGTCTATGTTGCTGTGGGCATTTTGATTGCCCAGAAGAGTGTTCCTTGCAAATAGTGCTCGTCAGATTGTACAGCCCTTCTATTCGTGCTACATGTTTCCCAGGGTACAACTAATCTCACTGAATTTTAAATGTTTTATTTAGGCTGGTCATCCAGGCTGGTAGGTGAGAAGGGATAAAGCAACTTTTGGAGCAACCAAGTTAGATGCTTGGCTACTTTAGGTTGGATTGATTGCCCCCTGAAAACATTTCTCTTACTGAAGTGAAAGTGGAGAGAGAAACTGGAGCTGAGATCCACCATGCTGTTGTCAGGACTCTCCAGGGTGGACATTTACAGATGAAGTAGGCATTTGGGGTAGATAGATACAACAAAACACTTTCGCAACCTCCTTTGCAAAAATGTCACATTTTCTCCTTTTAGTTATTGACATGTTTGAAGACAAACTAGTATAAAATAAAACAGCTTACAGACAAATTATCGCTCTAATTGGTAAAAATACTGTCCTCTATCCAACATTTTAAATTAGGAACATTAGGAACTGTTAAATTAATCTGGGTTCCTTACAAACCACTGCCATGTTGAAATTATAAACTTTGCTTCATTTTCTCAAAACAAACAAACAAAAACAAACAAACAAAAAAACAGTTTTGAATTGTCTAATAATCCAGAAAAGCTACATTTTAACACTCCATCTTTCTCGCAATGTCTTACAGTTAAAATGAAGACCTTTCTTTGGATTTAAATGCAAGAATTCGTATAAGAAGCTATAATTAGGGAAACAGTACATATTTCCTTTTATTTCTAATAATTGCTAATATGTTCAGAGTAAAAATTATTCTGTACTAGTTGAATATCAAAATATGATTATCTACTAGAAAATAAAACAGTTTATTTCAGTAGAGGAAGGCTTTACAGAATTTGGTGCCACTGGATGTGAAACTTCACAGTTCTAAGACTAATATCTTTAGCTTACTTCAGTAATATATTCTCATTTTCAAAGAGCTATTTGTACTGGCAAAATTAGTTTTTTTTGTTAAAACTTTTGTTCAGTTCACACTTATATGCTGTATTAGCTTTACGGATTCTGGTATACATTATTATTTTTAATCTACTACCCACTCAAAAGCCTCTGCAGTTCTGTAATTGTTAATGAGTAGTTAATAGCTGTAGTTTTAGGCCTCATTGAGCCAGATCCAACTAGGAGGTCACACTTTAGGTCGTGCCATTTAAATCTTATGCAAGTCCAAGAAGCAGAGCTAAGATTAGTGCAGATGTCCATAAAACACAGTGCTCTTGGAATGGCAAATGGCAAGGGAGCATCATTGCAAAGTCCCCAAAATGCTGCCTTGATGGGGAAAGAGCAGTCAGAGAGCAAGCCTTGAAAAATGCCAGTCTTCATTAAGTGGTCTGAAATTTCAAGCAGCGTGGGGGCCAATGTAACTACAGTATCTGCCTTCAAGATGTTTGCTCCAACATGCAGTTAGAGAATAAGGGAGAAGATACAGATAAGGTGGAGGAAAAAGAGTCTCCAAGGAGATGGGGTGAGTAGGCTGCAAAAGAAGAGCCTGTCAGGGGGAAGTAAGATTGCTCCAGTCATCAAAAGGTGATTGACTACAGGAACAAGCCAGAAGTAGAGCAGATAGAAAGTGAAGAATAATATCAATGTGGGACATCCATGAAGGAAACAAAAATAATAGAGAATAACCATATCCCAACCATGAAGTAAATTGGGGTGGGGTTAAGAAAAAAAAAAAAAAAAAAGAGAGACTGAAGAAATAACAGAGAAAACCAGGTGAGAGAAAGCAACACTGAAGTCACAACATTTTATTTATTTCAGATTTATGCATTTCTATATTCATTCACTGAAGGCGAGATTCTTTTTGAACTATCAATCATTTTTGCAAGATGTGACAAGCAGTTTTTCATCTCGGCTCCCTTTTTCCATTTCCTTCTTCCACGCCTTTTCAAAGACCGACAGATCACTTCGCCAAGCTATCTATCACTAGCGCTGTGTGGTACGGCAGCAGTTTTGGGTGCACACACAAACACACGCTCGTTCTCGATGGTGCAGTTGTTCTGCTGACTCCACCAACATCTGCAGCTCTGTACCAGTGCTGTTTGTGGACGCAGCTTTCCAGGCCATTACACATGACTGTCACCCTTTCACATGTGTAGGACACATCTACCTGACTTCTGAGTCCACGAGTGTCTCACGCACTGCTGCTGGCTCCATAATAGTCATCGTCTGTCTCAGGGCTGAGCTCAGTGCCTGTAACAGAGGCTGTTAAAGGCTGCTGCTGTCCTGACCCTTTATTTCATTTGTATTAGATTCTGGGCAGAACTAAATTTGCGAAGATGATGTCAGTAAACTGATGCATGCAAAATATAACTCATTCCTTTTTCTTCAATAACACATTTATTCTGCTATGGATAGCAGATTTTTTAATCTGCTCAACACAGTGGGTAGCAGATTTTCTATTCAATAAAAATGTTCTATATTTTCCTTTCATCTTATTAGATACTTTGAGTTTTCTGGATTTAAGAAGTTAATTATTCCGTGTTTGACTCTCTTAAAATATAGCTTGAGTTCAAAAGTTTTTTGGTCTTCTTCAGGGAGCCTATTATAGGAGAAATGTCTAAGCACATCTATGTCAAAGCTCAGTCTCAAGGCTTTACTCACAGTGTAAATGAGAGAACCAGGGGCAAGCCTTGATCTGGAGCAGACCTCGCTTTGCCTTGAGCAGATTTACATTGAGGATCTTCCAAAAATTGACTGCCACTTTGTGACCTTGCTGGAGCATGCTGCTAAGTGTGCGTACGCACATGCATGTTCTTGGAGGACAAGAGAACTGGAAATTAACCCCAGTTCAATCCAGAAATTCCAGGGAGATGTGCTGGCCTGAGCTACAGCAGCACACAACATGGTGAAACTGCCCAGTGCAACTCAATCCCATCCCATGGCTCCCAAGCAATGAAGAGGTTGTGATAGTTCATTTTCAACAGCTGTGTAACAAAAGCAGACTCAAGCCTTCTTCTGGCTCAGCCAGACTAACTGGCTATCCTTGGAAAGAGCACATACTGGCTGTAAGAGACAAGAAATTGGAAGCAATAGGAATGGGAAGAGGTCTTTGTGATTTGGATCATCCCAAGCAATTCCCAGCATCCCATACCTGACTAGGTTGATGATAAGATGTTGCCTCACATGGCTTACTTGAGTAACCACATGTCCGTGGCACATGGCACAAGGCTGTGATGAAGACTTTTTCACCCTTCCTCTGGAGTTCCCTGAAGAGACTCCAATAAAGGTGAGGGTGACTCCAAAATGAGGACAGTATGCTCAGGGATTACCGGTAGCCACAACAGCCTCGCATGAGAGGAAACAACCAAAGCCAAGGTTTCTGAAGTGTGAGGGTCTGTAATTACCAAAACAAAAATTGAAGAGAGATTTATTTTCCTTTAGGGACAGGTGATAGCACGGGTCATACTACGCTTAGGTCACAAGTTATATTAAAAGTCTTGATGTTCTCCTCTACAACAAAAGCATGCTTTCGTTAAAGTCTTCACTTTTGTCCTATGTATTGTAAAAAAGACAACAAAAAAGCTTAAACTGACAGAGAAAGCAACATCTCACTTCTTAAAAACAAAAACAATGAATCAAGCAGCTATTTCTAATCCCAATTGCCATCCCCCTAAATTTCCCTAGCATTTTTTCTTCCCAAACTGTGTGCTTTAAATTGTATTTGCTGCAATTATGAGATTGTTACTTGAGCAAATCAGGATGTTCTGGTCTTTAAAACGTATTTACACAAGTGATTATTGACAAACATAGGCTTGTAGATGCTTCCAGCTGCTTCGTGCATTACTCCTCTCCTGTTAAACCACTGTAAAAATACTGCTTGTTGTTTAAAACTTGATGTATGTACATATATCAAAGCAAAAGGCATAAGAAATTGTTACGTTATTGTTAAAAATTATTGAAATTATGTGATTACAGAAATATCCATAAAATGTTGAAAAAGCATTTGATTCAGTAGAGTGGAATAATACCCTAACAGGGTCCAAACATCATGTTGTTCAACTGGATACATGTTTCTTTACTAAATGAAGAGACACACAGGAAGGAATAGTATTTTTACTTTGTTAAGAACACCAACTAAGCCTATTCCTAACTTTTCTATACTGTATATAAAGCAGTTATCCAAACTAAAATAGCAACTCTTAATTTTCTTGCTTGGGTAACTTAATAAAACTGTCGCAAAACTTTAAAGTTTCATGAATTTAGTTGTTTTGGAATACTACGATGTCAAACAATGTCCAGGGATTTTGCAATGAAAATTTAAGGAAATATTATTTGTTATAAAATAAATCAGAATAAAGTTATTTATCAATAAAGTTCGACTGCATTAACGGTATGTTACTCTATTATTCAAAATCTGAAGTAGAGCTATTACTTGTTTGCTAGGCTGGATAGCTACAATCAAATTTAATTTTCTGCCTCAACTCACCTTTTCATTCCAGACATTTTTAATTACACTGTTCTTGGGAATAGAAATGAGTGAAGAATGCAAACTAAGAGATATTTTGTCTTATATGAAAGAAAAAAAACAGAGGTGTGTAGTCTCAATAGATGCAGTGTGCCGGGCAAGGCAGCAATCCCAAACACACAGCTCCATTACTATTCCAGACAGTTGAGAGTGAGTACGGCTTACATTCAATTTCATAGCCTTTGTATTAACAAGTTGTTTCTAAATTCAAAAACAGTCTTGTTCCGAAAATCTAATAAATCTGCTCTGCTGGCATGAAGTAAAAGAATACATAAACCGAGCAGTTTCTCCTCATTGTTAGTTCCTAAAGCAGCAGCTTAATGCTCAATTCAGGCATGTGTAGATACACAAACACGGAGAGTTTTTGTGTTGGACAAGATTAGAAGGCACAGCAACTAGGTCAGCTGTATTTGGGAGCTGTTGTAAGGGGACAGAAAGTCACGCTATGCTTGGCTATTCCAGTCCACACTTCACTTGCTATTGACGATCAGACACCAGAGCTGAAGTCCACCTTGGCTAGGTGTCTAAGATTCAGGTCTCCAAACACCAAGTTATTGTTACCACCATCCTGAGTGTACCTTCAAGCTGTAAGGTCTACCCTGACGAAAGTAGATCAGTGGGCAAGACCTGGTGCTGGCTGGATGTGTGTCAATACGCACTTGGATATAGGAAGGCCCGGTGACAAGTAATTTTGAGTTGCACTGACTATTAACAGGACAGACTGTGGTATGAAAAGGACGATCTGATAGCTAGCACAGGAACAAGCTCATCATAAATCATGCAGACCGGCAAATCAGACAGCAGAAAAAGTCATAAATCTTGAACATCCCTCAGCCTTTGAGAAGAAATCCCTTTTGGTGTTGATAGGTAAGCTATACTTCATCAGCTTCCTATTTTTCTTAGAAAAACAGAAATAAACCAGTCTGACAGAGACAAAACTGTTGCATCCTTAGGGATTGATTAGTTCTTGTACGTATTCAACTGTCACCTCACACAAATGTCCCTGATACAGATGTCCGAGTACAGATAACAGAGAATTCACAGAGGAAGTCTGGAGGGCAACCACCTAGGAGAGTAAGGGACGAGGAGTGGTATACAAGCCTTCACACAGACAATTTGCTGTGCAAGCTTTGTGCAGCAGCAGTACAAACCACAGAAGGAGCTCCTGGCACAGGACAACCATCTCGTGTGGCTTTCCTGGGGGTGGGCATGCGACACAACCGCGCTGTGCCAGTGGTACCAGAAGCCCATCTGCATGGCTGCGTGTGCCAGAGGCAGCCCTGCTTTGCAATGTTTCCTCCTCAAGCTCTGCTTACCACTTTATGTTCCCAGGTAGCACCCTCATCCCAGGCGCCTTTTACAGCCAAGAGGGAATAATGCCTCGAGGTGATCACCCCTCCTCTTCCAGGGGCCTCTCCCAGAACGGGTGAATTGCCCCCAAATAGCTATTTCTCCCCCTTGACTAATACTAAGTGAATCAACGCGGGTGAATTAGCCAATTAGTTCAGCCTAGCCTGTTGAGTCCAGACTTCTAAATTGCATGAAATAAATATGGCCATATATTTTAATTAAGACGTTTTGAAAAAAAGTTTACAATTTAATCAGCATCTTCAGGTTATCACCACGTCACTAGAGATTTATTTATTTTTATTTTTTTTACTGTTGGAGATGTAAAGGAAAGAGCTTATCTCAAAGAAACAGGAAAAAAATAGACATTTGACTCAAAAAAAAAAATAATAGAAAGATACCACTGTAAAGGAAAGCAATTTAGGGATTGTATTGTACATACAAAAATAATTTATAAACAACTGAATATTGATGCTTGAGGAAGCACAGCAACACAGAAGCATTCTTATTTGAACTCACATAGTCTGCAAGCAAGGTAGCTCTGGAGCAGAACTGTAACTCAAAACTGTAAATGTGAAACAATTTTCTGAAGATGTGTTAGTGACTACCAATTCCTCTCAATTAATGACATAATTTTTTAAGACATTACAAGAGACAGCATAAGACAAGAGACAATTTTAAAGAATCATAGCTCAATTAGCAGGAAGTAGAAAAATTGTACTGTTATCTTCATGTCCAGAAGAAAAAGGCTTTGGACTCAGTTATGGAGGCATTAACACATCTGATTAAAATTTAACAAGAATAATAGCAATAGACAATGGTGTTACAAAACACATGCTTGGCCATTCTAAATGAAAGTAGAAGGGGAAAAAATGATCACTGAATAAAGATATTAATTAGCTGCTAATCTGTAGCTGTCTATGATAAATTAAAGGAGATTAAACTTTTTAAAGGTAAAACATGCAGAACTAATACTTACGTTTTTCAATATTTTATCTAAATCTGAATACTTCAAATACTCTCTACCATACTCGAGGCATGAGCAAAGCAGTTGGTCTCATTTTTCCATGTTCTCTGTATTGTTTCACTCCTTAAATTACCTTGAAATTTCTTACAATATGCTGCCAGTGTGCTACCCATCGTGATATCTCCATGAGAGTAGAAAAACATGTATTAATTTGAAATATCAGAGAAAAATATAGAATAAATTACAGTACATAGCTGAGCAGGTGAATAAAACACGGGGAGAAATAGGCAGCCTTGTAGACCTGGGATTTCTAAGGAAAACAAAGAGAAAGCAGTGCCTAATCTGCCAAGGCGATATTCAAAAGCCTACCCCACATCAGGAGGAATGACTCAAAGCCAAATGGAGTAAGACCTTGCTTCTAGATACAAAGCTATTTGGGATTATTTTAACAGAGAACACTTAAGTAATCATGTTTGATGAGTGAGACTGCCTCATTTATCAAAAATCTATGGGTAAATTTAATTTTCCATGTGAGTCAAAGACAGCGGTGGCAGCAGTGCTTGTTGTTGCTGATCTGTGCCTGTTGATGTCTTCTGAAGTGGAAATGATGGATGCCACATGTTCTAGCTGTGATTAAATTTGCTTTGACAAAGCAGCATGGAAATCTGATTTTCAATAGACTCTTGCATTTCACCCACTGCTGAGTAAACAGATACACAACATAATGCTATATGGTTGTCAAGCTGATGGCTAATTCATTGTGCCAGTCCAATCAATCTATCCATTAAAATATTACTTGTCAATATCAGGAAGGTTCAGTTTGGAAATTGTGTGGAAACCAGAAGCTGTTTAGAAGTAAACATTAAATTGGAATGTATCATAAGTTATTTGTCCAGGTTCTCCAACAGCTTCAGTCAGCTCCAGTAACAAGGTTGGGAGAAGATCTTTGCTTCAGTGTGCTAGACACCTCTCAAATGTGTCATCATCCAATTAAACCACAGAACATTCATACCAAAGTCCTCTTTTCCTGTGTTACTGCTTGAAGAGTACGAAGCAGAAAATAACATGACACAGAAGAACACAGCTTATCTAAATGCCAATACCCGAAAGAACTGTACCTACACTGGCTTCAGAAAGAGACATCCTTCATCCCTGGAGTGGCTGGGAATAGGAGTCAGCAAAACGTGCACAGGACAAGAGATCTTTGATTGCATCAAGTTCAGGCACCATTACCTGACATGTTAGTTTTACCCTTCATTTGGAGGAAATTGGGATACTGACCACTAACCCTTACCATCAGGAGTTCAGTGGACATCCCTGTCCTCCCTACAGTGCCTGAGCTCTCCTGCCAGTTGTCTTAACCACAAGTTCATGATGCTCATGATGATATCTCTGCTTTCAGTTCCTCACCACACAGTAAATCACCATGGTGTGGCAAGTAGTATGTGTATACACCGAGTATATCCTGTAAAAGAAATCTAAAACATCCGTGTAATGACTTTCTTTTCTCTCTCTTTTTTTTTTTTTTTATTATTGCAAAAGGATGTCTAGAACCATAGTATGCATGCTAAATTGTTAACAAGAATAAATAAATTTAAAACAAAACAAAACAAAACACGGCCCTTTTACAGTGTCAAATAGAGCAGTAATTAGAAAGGGTTATTTTAATCACGATGAAAAGAAAAAAAAAAAACACATGCTAATAAGTACTAACAACCACTTCCTATTCTTCCTCTGTTATTCAGACCTTCACAACTGAAAAAGCAATCTCATTTAATATAATCTCCTTTCCAAAAGAAAGGGGAAAGGAGAGGATTTAACTCAAATTACGCTGATAGCAAGCTGAAAGCCCTTGGCTCATAGTCACATAATATAACAGGAGCTGCATCCAGTTCTTGGCTTTGCCAGCATACCATAATGGAATAATCAGAAAATGAAAAGATACTCCGAGTCCTTATAAGTTTATTTGGGGACTTTTGCTGTCAACACAAGGCAGAATGAGACTGTTGTCATTCTTGATGGCACTGCTCATCAAAAACCTGCATATATCTGCTTATATATATATATAAGGCTGCTTATATAATACTGTTCATGCGCAGAACAAAATGACCAAGAATTGACTTGAGCATTATCTTCAGCCTTTGAGAAAACTTCTTCAGGCTTGAAATATGGTAGCTTCAGCATGTTTGTAAATGGTACATCCGTATTTGCATCATTTTGAAATATTTCCTCACTTGTTTACTTGTTGTTTGACTGTTGTCATGTTACTTGCTGCTGAAACATGAAATTCCAGGGTCCATTTACTCAAGCACCTTGTCTCTAACAAGGACAGTGCAAGAGAAAAATCGTACGTGGTATTATAAATCTTACAGAAGAATTTTACAAGATTCTCTAAAGTAAGCTTAATCTTGACATAAAAAATTACTTTAATAGCTTAGTGTGATGATTCAGAAGGATGAGCAGATGAGCCTGAGATTTAAGCCCAAACCCAAAATAGAAAGATTGCTGTCAATAACCATATTTGTGAAAAGATGGATCGTGTTATTACAATTTATTTTTAATTTGCTGATTAAATTTTGCAACTTGTTGAAAAAATAGCTATATTTCTGGAATTTGAGTCCAACTTCTCTAAAACTGCTGAAGGCACATCTACATCAAGCAATGCATTACAGGATGCACATGCTCAAGGCAGCCCTGACCCAAGCTAATACATCCTTACGCTGGTTAGACATTGTAATTTGGGTCCAAAGGAATGAGGCCTTGGAAACGTAGGGGAAAAAAAAAAAAAACCACCAAACAACAACAGCAACAAAGCTGATAAGTTCTATCTCTTTGCAGTTGCACTGTTTTTAATTACACAGAAGGCCTGGTTGAAGACTTGCTCAGTGTCATCTGAAGACGTTTTCGCTTTGGGAAGGACAGGGCAGGTGACCCCAGAGCTACCTCATATATTCAGATACGTATTTTGGAGGTTTGCTCTCTAGAATATCAATCTTTTCACCCAGGATCTGTTTAAACATATCTTTTCCACTGGAGGAGGGTGTGGGGAGGTGAAAGCGCACTGTCAGTAGCTCTTATTATTTGCAACTGGAAAGCATTTCTGCAAATCAGGGCAACCCCATACACAAGCCTTCTATGAAGGTGGAATCTTTTTCATCAGCTCCTAAGAATAAGATGGATAAGTGCACCTTCTGCCATAGTGTCAATTTTCTGTTCATTTTGATTAAGAAACTTGGTGGTGTTTTTTTCAGCTAGTTCTGTTGAAATCACTCCACTCAAAATAGGCTGAGGTAAACCCCAAGTATTAATTTAGCATAACCAAAATAGTCAACACAGCTACAAGTGTCCTTAAGAAGGTGAGAAACTGAAAGAAAAAGTGCAGTTAGCCCATCTACACCAAGAATAAACCTCAAAGCTTCCTCTTCTACCCAGGTGATTTTGATACACTCAGACTTTCTGCATGCCCTGGCCTAACAGAGATAACTCTACCTTCTTTGCAGAGAACCCCCTGCTAGTGGCATGCACTTTGATGACTTCAGAGGACAATAACTTCCTCTTTGCAGTCTCCTTGGGGTCCAGACAGAACTAAGTTTCCTTCCTTGAAATGCGTTTATTAATTCTCCCCCACCTACCCCACCACCCAGACGCCCATAATTAAATTACTTTTAATTTATTCAGGAGACAGTTTTGCCACTCCTTGAAAATAACCCTCCTCTCACTTCCTCAGATATGCAAATGTTGCCGTGTTAGATTAGGTGTCATCTCTTGAGCAGTTAATCAACAGCTTCTCTTTTCAGTTGGAGTTGAACTCTTCCAGACTCCCTCACTTACAGAAAGCAACGCACGTATTTCAGTCTGAACAATCTCCATCCCCCGAAGCTTACATTTCGTACCAGTGTACACTCACAAACACGCTTGGAAAAAATATGCAACTTGGAGAAATGTGAGAAGGTCTCCATGAGCTCCTCCATGTGGGGAGGAACGCCACTCATTAACTGCTCTGGGATGGCAGGGGGATGAGGGGGCTGACCCTTCTCCATCTAGCAAATGAAATAAAGGAAATTCCCCAACCCTGGAGGTGCTCAAGGCCAGGCTGGATGGGGCTGTGGGCAACCTGGTCTGGTGGGAGGTGTTCCTGTCCATGGCAGGGGGTTGGAACTGGGTGGGCTTTAAGGTCCTTCCAACCCAAACCAGTCTGTGATTCTATGGGTTGGTGTTTTAGTAGCTAAGTGATACAACAGAAAAAAAGAAGAGATGATACTGCATAAGCTACCTGAAAAGTTTCCACCAGCAGGAATACAGAAGGGGCAGTTGCCTGGTATGAGAAGGCCAGCACAGTATCATAAGAAACATCTGCAGCATGTTCAAAAGTCTAAAAGTAGAAGTCCTGAAGGATTGAAATGAATCCTGTAATTTTCATGGGATATGAGAAACTTTTTGTTAGCAGACATGCTTGGTTAAAAGCTCTGTTATACAGTTTCTAGACAGCAAGAAATGGCAAGCATGAGGCAATGAAATACAGGCAAGAAACTCTGGCTGGCACAAAAGGCATGCTTTGAACACTGCATAATTCTATTTCAGTGCTATAATATTAAGCTGGCTCTGACTTGTTTCATTTTTTGAAAAAGGTCTAAGATGTTGGCTCAGTAAATTAGCCCTGAAACCTGAGACACCTTTGCCAGTACTTCTGCAGCAATGTACTGTACAATTAAATAAAATCTGATAAAAAGCTTTGCTCCAAAAGGCTTCCAAAACCGTTTTTAAAGTCTTTTGTCATTAATTTTAGAAATTTCAAGAACGCTTTCTTAATTAACTACCCCATCTCCCTAAGAAGTTTCTGTGAACATTTTCAAGCTGAAATTATTGAAAATAATTTTTGAAGAGCAGCGCATGGAAAAAGAGTACAGAAAAATATCAAACTTAAGCTCTGGGTAAATATACAGCAAGTAGGAAAGCATTAATTCAAGTGTCAAAATAGGCTCTGGACAGAAAAAAAATGAGGACCAAGGAACGCTGTTAATCATGTCTTAACCGATTAGCATTAAAACTAGGAGATAAATTAACCACAAGACATGAAGTAGTAGTGTTTCTCTCAACACCAACACAAACAGAGCTGGCAAATTTATCTTTGACAAAACAGAAACACCTCCCATAATTAAAGGAAAAACAGGGCAATATTTAATGAAAGCAGAATAGAACGCTATCACCAGCAGCAGACAGAAGGAGAGACAGAGGAAAGATACGTGTTTAACAAACTGCAGAAGAAAACCACTGTGAAAAGCCTATAGATAAAACAAAAACTAATGATAACAAACAAAAAATAAAAATCCAAATATGTCAGCCCAAATCGTTTTCCTTAAGGAAACTTTACAGGAATAAACTCATTAGAAGAAACCCTCTGAATGCAAGAATTTTACAAATCAAGATTATCTACTGATTTGGTTAATAGAAAATATATATTTTTTTTTAAATGGGGTGAGAATGAAGTATTATTTTATTGATATGAAAAAATATATAGTGATCAATCCAGCTGTGCCTGCAATAATAGGTGATAGCTGTTAGCACAAGTAGGAACTCTTTCCATTTTTAATGACTGCTTCCAATTTAATTCTTGCTTGCTGCAGCACAGTCACATTGCTGCATCAAGATGGCTACTGGTCATTCTTATTTTGGAAGGGATAAATATACAGCTTCCCAAATAAAACGTGAAGTATCCTCCCCTGATAGAAAACTCTCATACTAATTCTTAATTTAGAATTTACAGGTTTTGAATTTTCCGCAGAATTTCCATTTCTTAACCTCACTGACCAAAAAGAGTATTTAGAAAACACTTTTGGAACTTGTTACTGACAGTAAGTCTCATAGGATGTAACGGGTAAAACAGTCTTGATTCAGGGAATTGTGCTTTTGTTTTTCTCCCCTGCTTCTTCCCGCTCCTCTGCTTGAGTGTGGGTCCCTCCATGGGCCACGGTCCCTTCAGGATTGCCCATACTCTAGCACTCCCCTTGGGGATGTCCATGCATCTGGGTTTTCTGCATGCTGCACTCCCTTTGGAAGTTTGCCTCCCTTGGTGTGGGTCCTCCCTGGGAGGCAATCCCTTTATGGGTGTATCTGGCTCTAAAAGGGCCACAATCCCTTCAGGGGTCTACCTGCTTCAGCATGGGTCTTTCACGGGCTGCAGTTTCCTTCAGGAGTTTCTCTCCTCCTAAATGGGTGCCTCTCTTCCGTTTCTCCTGTCTTTTCTCCACACACATCTCTTCACATCTCTCCTCACACTTCTCCTCCTATGTATCCTACGAATTTCAGGAGGGAGAGGAAGACTACTGCGTGAAACAGGCCATCCAACGTGTTTATCTTGGAAAAATACAGAATAATTTTCAAACAAGCATCTCTAGAGTTTTTCACTCTTTTCTGCAGACCTACTGCCACTGGTGGCTGAGGTTACTCTTGCAGCATTGCACATCATTAAGGGACCAGACAGTGCAATGAATTTGTTGTCATCTTGGTTCTGTGGACTATGATGTGCTTCTCTGGGATAACAACAGACTTACAGTGTTGCATACCATGCCTGCTTTGTTTCCTTTTTTTTTATTTATTTTTTGATTCTACAGGCAACCTCTTTGCTCAGGTAGGAAGACTATATACAATTTACCAGTACTATTGACTTTCTATGCCAAAAATCATCTCTAAATGTAAATTGCTTTTGTCATTATGTAGTGGTAAAATAATACTCTGAAACCTTCTATCAGTTTCAAAAGTAGTTTTCCAGCCAAACAAAACCAGACATTTGAAGAAACACAGTAATTTAATCCAAAAAACATGCAGGTTCACTCTTCCACAAAAGTTAAATTGATTCTAGAATATACAATCCTTGCAAAAAAAAAAAAAATCAAAATAATTTACCGATTAGCAGCAGACTACGAAGGAGGATAAGCCAACATTAATGCATTACCAGCGATAAGAAAACCTAGAAATATTTTATGCCATTTACTACGATAACAAAATAAAATAACTTTCATATCAATTTTTGCTTTGACCCATAGCATTCTGATAGGTGGCACTGATTAATATATTGGTTGTAGCTCTAAGTTTTCGTCTGACCACCCAAAATCAACAAGGATTTTATTGTTATTCAACCACAGTCAGGAAAAAACGTGGGTAAATATAAATCATAATGTTATCAAAAGCCCACAGCAGTGAGAGACTGAATATATATAAAAAAGAAAGTTTTGCGCAAGAACAGTTTATCAGTGATAAATAAGCAATGTGCCACGGAGGGCTGCTATATAAATCAGGCAAGAACTGGCGGAGACAATGTTAGTCTGACTAATTCCTTACTTACCAGTCCAGATCAGAGACCTCTCTTCACTCTGGTGATTCTACCTAAATATTTACCCCTCCTGCACTGCACGCCCCTGCCAAGGTCATGCCCAGCTTCACTGGCCATTAAGAGAGTGCCGGAGGCACACGGCACTGCGAATGAGAGAATTGTCACATACGTATTGCTACCAACTGCTGTATAATCTGCTCGTGACACACATCATTATCTTTTACATTAAAAGCAGAGGAAGGTTAAACAATATACTACATAGAGCTTATGTATCACACTGATACTCACGGTAACGTATTCAGGAGCAAGGCACATCTGGGTAACTCTCGGCTATTAGCACTGGGCAAGCTCTAACAGCTCTATAATCAGGTCCTTCGCATATAGAATCCCAAATTACAGTGAATTAATAATATGATTTTTATCAGCAGATAAAATTAATTCTTTTGTTGTCAAATATTAGCACTCTCTTTCATCTTTAAATTCATGCATGAAAGTCTTACTGAGGGTACAAACAAGACTTTCAGCCACAGAAAGCAATATGTTAATTCCAGCAGACCTTATTTGTTCTACTATTAAGAAAAAAATGAATAAATCACATGCTCAGTACTTTCTTTTCTAGATATTTGTTCACTCAGGACACTCAAACTTGAATCCCAATTAACCAAGCATTTGGCTAGAAAGTTCTTTAGTTAAATGAGATCAAACTCTCTGATTTGGAATATAACTGAGCACAGTTAGGTTTGTCTCATTTTTTTTAACTGAATTAAAATAAATCAAATTAAAGGCAATGCAATTCTGAAGCAGAAAGGTTAAACAAGGATTTGATCTAATTTAACTAACTTAAATTTGGCCATTTAGTAAATTCGAAGAGATGGAACCTAATTTAATTAATCTACTTTAAAAATCAATTTGGATTAGTTTTCCTGAATGACCCTGTGTAGACAAACCCCTGTTCTCCTAACACAGATAAAAGTATTATTGTGCTAGCCTGCACAAATTGATAAGAGATGATTAAGTCCTAGGTAATAAAGTGCTGAATCAGCTAACAGATCCACCACGTGGCGGCATAATTATGTATCTCTGCTGGACTGATCAAATCACTGGGAACTGTTATCAGTGAACGCATGCAGAGAAGCAGAAAACTTCCTATGGACTTTCCATGCTCATTGTCATGGAGTGATTTTGTTTCAGTACCAATTTCAGTCAATGAAATGGCATCGGAGTGATGCCAACCAGTTGATATCAGCCAAGCATGCTCCTTTGGTGATGCTCACGTAAGATCTGGATGGCATGGATGGCCATCTGGATGTTTTCTGGATGGCATGATCACCAAGAATGACCATGTCCTCCCAATCTTCAGGTGCTGGATGGATATTCCCAGATTTACACCAGCTTGTACCTACTTTCTGCAAGATGGGGATAAACTCAGGTGAGGGACAAAGTGTGTTCTGCTGTACCCTGGCACCCACCTTGTGGTATACACTGAGTTTTCAGTAAAGGCCAGACTCACAGGTTGCATCCTACTGGAGTATAGAGAATTCAGAGATAGTAAGGACAGTATGTATATAGCACAAGGATACTGCAAAGAAATTGAAATTCCAGACCTGACTCTCAGGACAGGGATATGGCCAGGGGTAACTGCATGAACAGTCCTGAAAACACCCTTCTTCTTGGTCAACATCCAACTACTGGGCTTCCAAGCCATGTTCTGTACTGAACGCTCACTCTGCAACCACAACTGTCTCTTCCTATTCTGTCTGCACCAGAACAAAAGTGGACCAGATGAAGAGATGTGCTTTCTTTGGCTTCAGTTATTTTTTGTATGCTGCCTTTCATGAAAACCATTCCAAAGCACATAATTCCTATTCATGACATATAGGATGAAGGCATGCAACTCCAGATAGTAAATTCTGTCTTGAGGGCCAAATGTCTAAAGTTCAAAAGCTGTAATGCTGAAACCCGTAAGTCTAAGTGCTCTAGCTGGAAAATAAGTGTAGACTGGGGAAACTCTTAAATGAGCAGGTCTACCCTTACCATTGGCCCTATCAGAACTGCAGGAAAAGGCAAAACTTCTGACACAACTGATAACCAAGTATTTCAACAAGAGGATCAAAAAATATATATATATTATGAGACAGAAGGTAAGTTTTCAGTTGTTGAGAGAACTGACCTCATCTTTTGGTATTGCTGACTCTTTAGAGGACTGGGTACACCTGAGTATTTGCTCTGCCTGCTGCTACTTATAGTTTATATCCAGAAATTTCAGGGCTAACACAAATGTAAAAATAGATCAGCAATTCTATCTGTAAAGAAGACTTTTGTAGTTCCCCAAACTGTCACCAAGTTACTTCCATCCAGTTACCTAAAACTACAAAAAAAAACTATCTACAATTTGACAAGGGTACCTGAGAGACTACAAGATACCAGTTCCCTAAAGCTCTCCTCTTGTGAGTACTGCATGGTACACAGCAGGGAGCACAAGCCTGCACAAGGCCTACCATATTTAGTTACAAATAAATCTAACCACTGTATTTTGCCTACCATGTTGAAAAGGAGCAGGTCTCAAACCTTTCACACAAGTGCACTCAAATCAATCACGTTACAAAACAATGATGGAAGAGGTTTGCAAGGATTACATTGGCTTGTTTAAGAAGACAAATGAAAGCTAAGGCACTGCTGTTGAGCAGATTCACACAGATTTTCTTGCATGTTGAACTGAGACATCTTCAAATACCTTTGCTACTAACTGCCCTTCCAAATTATGTGAGTACTACCCTGCTATTTAATTATTTATCTTTAAATTCCATTGTCCTTGATAGTTTCTTAAACAACTGTCATGAATTTAACCCCAGAATGTGTCTGTATTGTTTTATATCAGTGTATTCCTGGTATTCTCCTCTCCAACTACTAGTAGCTACTCAGCCCAAATTGCCTTCCTCTCCTTGTCATGCATTTGCTTAATTCTTCAGAAAATTTTGCACGGGCCTTTGGGTATGTGGTGGTTTTACCTTGCTGGGCCGCTGAACTCTACCATAATCACTCTCTCTCCCACAGAAAGGTGGAGAAAATACAATGGAAAGGGCTCAAGGGTTGAGATAAGGACAGGGAGATCACTCAACAATTATCGTCATGGGCAGAACAGACTCAGCATAGGGAGATTAATGTAATTTATTGCCCATCACTAGCAGTCTAGAGCAGGGAGAAACTAAAAGTGAATTAAAAACACCTTTTCCCTAACCATCTTCTCCTACCTCCTCCCCCCAAGCAGTGCAGAGGAACAGGAAACGGGGGCTGCGGTCAGTCCCTGAGGCTTTGTCTCTGCCGCTCCTTCATGATCACTCTTTGCCCCTGCTCCCCGTGGGGTCCCTCCCACAGGATGCCGTCCTTCCCAAACTGAGCCTGTGGGGGCTGCCCACAGGCAGCAGCTCTTCAAGAACGGCTCCCACACAGCTCTGTCCCACAGGGTCCATCTGTCAGGAGCAAACTGCTCCAGCACGGGTCCCCCACGGGTGGGCGATAGCTCCCCCCAGACCCCCTGCTCCTGCGTGGGCTCCTCTCCATGGGCTGGGGCCTGCTCCTGCGGGGGCTCTCCATGGGCCGCAGCCTCCTCCAGGACACATCCACCTGCTCCACCGGGGGCTCCTCCACCCATGGGGGGGCTGCAGTGTGGAGATCTGCTCCGTGTGGGACCCATGGGCTGCAGGGGGACAGCCTGCTCCACCAGGGGCCTCTCCACAGCCCGCAGGGGAACTGCTGCTGCCTGCCTGGAGCACCTCCTGCCCTCCTGCTGCACTTACCTGGGGACTGCAGGGCTGTCTCCCTCACATTTCCTCACCCTCCTCTCCCAGCTGCTGCTGTACAGCAGTTTGTTTTTTTCCCCCCCCTTTCTTAAAGCAGCTTTCCCAGAGGCACAACCAACATCGCTGGCTCAGCTCTGGCCAGTGGCGATTCCCTTTTGGAGCCGTCTGGAGCTGGCTCTGATCTGAGATGGGGCAGCTGCTGGGCTCTGCTCACAGAGGCCACCCCTGCAGCCCCCCTGCTGCCAAGCCATTGACACATAAACCAAATACATAAGCCAAGGGTAATGAACCAAGAACAGTTTATACATATGAGAGTATTAAGCAACGTACTTGCATACAAAGACTGATTATTCTTTAAGTACGTTAGCCATTTCTTTAATCAATTAGACTTGAAGGTCTCTCTATACCAGATTCTTGCTGATTTCCTTATAATTTCTCCCAAACATTTTTAGATGCAAATATAACCAGTTGTTTTGACTGAAGGCAGGTGTTATGCAGCTTGTTGCCCATGCATCAATTGCACAGAATCCTAGAATGGCTTGGGTTGGAAGGGCCCTTAAAGACCGTCTAGTTAGAATCACAGGATCATCTAGGTTGGAAAAGACCTTCGAGATGATCAAGCACAACCATTGACTTGACCTACTGAGCCCCATCACTAAATCCTCCTGCTATAGGCAGGGATACTTTCTACTAGACCATGTTGCCCAAAGCCCCATCCAACCAATGAGTTTGCTCATTACTACAAGATTTAGAGCTCCCACTTTTCCTGCTCCTTTTAGCCATCCTAATTTTTATCTCCTTTGAGAAAACCCAGATGAGCACAAACATCAGTCATATTTTTTCCTCCTCTTTAAATTCAGCAGATATAAACATGCTACAATTATGTAAACATTTAACAACCAACAAGCATTCGGCAGTCAGGTTGAGTGAGTATTTACTTCTGCCTTGTGGGCCTCGTGCCTTACAGCTTCTTTACTCTGTTCCATGCATCACCTGTTCTGTACAAGAAGAGAAATGTTTTTTTCCTTCAGGCTCCATACTGTCCTCATGTAACTACTGATAGCCTTGACAATGTAGTATTTTACAATTCTCAGATGACTAGACGCAAAGGAGAGTTTTAAAACATGAGTCAGAATTGTGACACAAACACGAGTTTTCTCCCTCTAGAGTTGAAATCCTATGTTTTTTTAGGAGCTCACACCACCTCTTGATTCCCTAATGTGTAGATACTGTGATGAGCATTTTCAAACAGGTGAGGATACACTTCTGAACAAACTACATTCAAGAAAGAACCATGGAAATGAGCCGAGGAAAGAAAACACCTGGGTAAGTGTCAAAGAGTCACCATACTGCCTGTTCAAGCTGTTACCAGTCAGCAGCTATTGATGACCTCCCCATACATCACAAAAACACTATCCCATGTGTCATGCACTGATCAGTACTTTCTTTAAACAATTATATAAGTTTATTATGTAACTTTTTTCATATTTTTTTCATATCTGACTGTCTGCATGTGCATCTATACATACTATAGATAACAAAAGGCATCTGATCTAAATATGAACGTAAATGTGAACCACCAACTTTTTTACTGCTGCTCCTGAAACAAAAATATAAATGGAAGTGATAAGTATGCCCAAATGGCTATTTCATTAACTGGATTCTTTCACACTTCTTCAGAGTATCATAATGACAGTCATCAATTCTGGCACTCAAGGACAGCAAATGATTCATAGCCGACTACACTGAACTAATTAAAAGCATCTTCCATAGCGCAAGATGAAAACACTGTCATCTGCTCTAAGTAGGGCATAGGTGAAAATTATGCTGCAGAAGTAATACAAGCAAGGTTCTTACCTGTTAAAATTGAATACATCCCAAATAAAAGTCAATGTTCCCAGTGTTCACGCGGATGATAGATTTGCCATTCAGAATAATCAGATCAAAGAGAAAACAAGATGGAATTAAATTAGGAGTTTTACATTCAATAACAGTATCTAGGCTCCCACATAGCACTGTTCATCGGTAAATATAAAGGCACTTGATTATAATTAGAAAAAGCTAATAATTAACCTTTTTCAGTATATAATTTACCAGGTGTTTTTACAATTTCCTATGCTAAAAAGGATCTGCTGACTTTTAATGAGACTAGTAAAAGTAATCTTGGACTTCTATCATCACTTTGTAGAGAAGTGAGAGGAAAAGCATTGGAAATGCTGATCGCAGTGTATTTTCCTCTCATTTCTTGCGCTTAAGGTCTAATTTAAGGGTTCTGTTCTCTTAGAAACAGCGAGTTGCCACTATCTTTCTTACAAAGTTGCAATCCTTCCCAACTCTGGCTTGGTGCAGTCAGCAGGGGTCATGGCCATAGCCAACAAGGGGGGTTACATACTGTAATTCCAGGCACAACAAGATGCAGGCACACGAGCAATATGAACAATAAGCTTGTTTTCCTAGAATGAGAGGCAGCGCACAATCAGGTTTGTAATTAAGATAGAAAAAGGTGTGTGCAATGCTAGATTAGTGCCATAAGGGCTAAAATCCCTGGGAACGCTTATGAGACCTAGCAACAGTTGTTCCCGATCAGCAGTACTATTTGCAAATTAAAAAATAAAAGCATTTTCAAGACATCAGGCAAGACCAGTCTGTTACTGGAAAAGATTATCTAGTAGGT
Source organism: Netta rufina (assembly GCF_964035555.1). NCBI lineage: Eukaryota > Metazoa > Chordata > Aves > Anseriformes > Anatidae > Netta > Netta rufina. The sequence goes on along the minus strand of NC_140123.1, from coordinate 54,554,512 downwards.
GAGGTAAGATTCCCACCCCTCAAAGCACTAGATTTATTAAATTGATTATGATTTTTGGAAGAGTTTGTAGCACTCTTTTTGCTATAGAACCTGGCTGGAGTTTTCAGCTCATCTTGAAAACAGTTCTCCAAACAATTAGTTTTTCAAAATCCGAACGAAGAACCTAAAATTGGTGAAGAACCTCTTCTGATTGTTATTTTACTTGAATACACTTCTAGCAGAACACAACTCTAACTTTAAAAGCACAAAACTAGTTTGTTGATCACTTTTTGCATGAGCTTTTGTGCATCACAGCATGCAGCTTCTGTCTGCTTACTACAATATATTTACCAAGAATTTGGTCATACTCTTCAGCCCTTTAATGAATAAAAAAAAATGTAATTCTCTGCCCAGTTTTATTGTGTGATAATACAGGTTAATATGGAATAAACAATTGCTACTTCTTGTAATGTATCTCAAAAATAAAAAACTGTAGCAGGCAGTATGCAAAATTTAAAAGCAGGCAATGAAAACCATAGAGGTATTTAAGAAAATAAAAAATTAAATGCACAATGAAAAAACAGAGGTATTTAAGGTGCATTATAAAGATCATAAGTGTAAGAGATTAGGAAGGACAGAAGTAAAGAAAGTGGAGTACGAAATAAAATAATACAGAGCTAAGACATTGACCATCTTCTGTTTATAATTTCAGAAAAGCAAGGGAATAAACAACAAAACTGAAAAAGAAAAGCAATATATTTAAATTCAATAAAGATCTTTTAATTTTAAGATATTTCTATTTTAATAAATTAATAATTTTATATATTTATTTAATTTCTAAATCATGCGTAGTTAACCGTGGACATCTTTCCATATATATACATATGGAAACTATAAGCACATTCTTGTATCTGTTATCCAGAAAGATTAGAGGGATTTGGAATAAGATTAGATGCTTATAAAGATATTAGATTCTTATGTAAGATGATGGGAATTTGGAATTACAACAGATAAGGGGGAAAAAAAAAAGGCACAAAACCCTGCAGTGCCTCACAGAGTAAACCATGACAGATGCTTATTGTGCAGCATTGCCAGATGTTGGCTGTTGGAAAAAAAGATGTTACTGGTTTGTTCCAACACAGCCTTTCCTGATTTTTTTCCACTGTCAATGTTGAAAGTCAGAGAACGGGCAAGACATTTACTTGCATCTATCCCAGTTGAACTTGTTAGTTTGGGTTCAATAGGAGAATAATAAAAACATTGGCATGTAGTGTTCTAATTATCGTTGCTTAACCTTTTTTGGATCTCATCCTCATCACCAGGTCCCCACTGCCAGCTTGCTGAGCCCAGGCATGGATCTCCATTTTCTCTGTGAGTAGGGATGAAAAAAATGGCCTTTTTTAAGGACTGTCCCAAGCTGAGAAAGATTTTGGAATAAATGAATGCAGAAATGGATAATGCTGCATTGAAGCACTGAGATATGTGTCTTTTTTTTTTTAGGCAGGAGCATAATCTACACATAAGAAATTATTTAGTATTACAATAATCAATTTCAGAGTTGTAAGAAAAAGGACAATAACTCATAAGAATGCTAGGGATGTTCAGGGATAACCAAACTTCTTTGTACGCAAGAAAGGCTTTTGAGCCATCTACTTACAATTGAAAATGTGTTAATTAATGAAAAGCCTGAAGGGATAACAAAGGATTGATGGCAGTCCTCCTCTGCATAGCCCTGCAAATGAGCTTGCTTGGCCCACGGAAGGCTGAAAGGCAGCACTTACCTCTCAAGGAAGATAATTTTAGAGGCAGCAGAGGAAGGCTGCCAGACATCCCCCTATCTCCTTCACCACTGCTGTTACCAGAGTCAGACCAGGATCATTCCCAGAGAGATGAAGAAGCCAACAGGAGGCTGTTGTGCCAGGAAGGGACCAAGTCAGACCCTTTTAAAGACCACCTGCAGCCACACAAGGCAGATACAGTCCCAGAAAGGGCATACTGTGAGTTGAGGGGGCAAGTGGGACGGGATTTTGGTTTTATTCCATTTTCCCCAGAAGGTCACTGGGAAGGAAATATAAGTGGTGCCCCACCCCAAGCTCCCACAGATAAGTGAAGAGACACTAAACCCCAAATTAAGTGTTGAAGACCACTGAGGAGCATGCACTAACCTCCATGAGAGCCTCCCAAAACTCCCCTGCTTCTCTTTCCCTCCTGGCCATACCTTGCACAGGAAGGGTTCACAAAATTACTGATCATCTTCATTCACCTTCCATAGCCAAGTCATACTACAGATAGCAACCGCTGCCAAAGGAAGCCCCACAACCCGATAGACTGCTGCCCATCTCTGCCTCTAACTCAGCCAAAACCAAAACTTGTCATTTCCACAACAGCAAAACCATTTTTTGTGTTCATGAGGTGTCCATCCTACAAGCAACCTATCTGCCATGGTGTTCTCCTGCAGTGCTGGCTGCTTGTGCCATTCGGTCAGGGTAGCACCCAGCACTCACCAAGGTCCTGGAGGTCACCCATGGGCATGGGGACAGAAATAATAGGGACTCCATGACTGCATGAAATCATCACCTTTGACTTCAGCTTGTTCTTCCAGCACAGAATGATGGCACTGTGAGAAAAGTGACCTCTCGGGACATCTACTTGTATGTGTGAGAGCTAAAAGGTACGACAGCAAATGCTTTGGTTTTCACTCAGCTCCTCCATCCTTTTCACTGCCTCCATCCCTTCCTCTGCAAATCATGCAGGAAAGGAGTAGCCAATATGATGGTTAAGGAACCAGAGGCACAGCTTCTCAGACAAGCCAGACAGGACAAATTGGTTGTCCTATTTGGGAACTGAACACGTTTGAGAACCAAGATGTACAGGGCATGCAGCCAACTGCCCCTGTTTCACTCAGTCTCGATAGCCCTCTCTGCTTCTTTTCCAGCTGTAGTCAAGCAGTCCACTTGCAGCTCTGTGGACCTTGCCCACACCACAGGCACGTCACACCTCTCCACTTCTGCTGTGTGCACCACGCTCTGCCTCCCCTGAACACGCACCAGGGCTACCACAACACCAGTGTCACACATCTAACATGCAATTCAAAGTTGCATTCCCCTTTCTTTAAACTCCTTTCCCGATGCATGCCAACCAACCTCAGATTGTTTTCCCTTTTAAATCAACCCTTCCCTTCACTTTGCATTGGCCGTCAAAGATGCAGCGGGCATGAAAGGTCACATCATCAGAATTCCTTATCTTTAATCAGACTTCCCTTTCCTCCTCTGCTTTAATCACTTTCCATCTTATTTCAGATCTCAACAGACTATTTCCCTCCCTCATTCTTGCAGTGTGTTTTTTTTCCCCTTTCATTAGGTTATGTGATAAAAAGCTCATCTGCCCCCATCCCCCTTCAATTACTACTCATTTCTGCAGCTATGTTATTTAGACCTGCACAGAGTTTTGAGAACATAAAATTCATGGACGATAAAAAAATAAATAAAAAATACAAGTCTAATGTATTTTGCAACCTTTTATACCGCATTATTGAGGACAAAAAAAAAAGGAAGCTTAGACTCATTTCTGGTAATGAACAGGAGACAAGCAGGGGACGACAAGGCCCTGGCCAAGAATCCTTGATGGTTTGGTGTATTAGAAAGATCTGTTCAGATATCTGCTACAACTGAATGAACCTAAATGCACACCTCTTGTGAGCTCCAGCTTCCCCACACAGCAAGGAGAGCACACAACAGAAATGGAGCAGCATTCTTGCTATGTCGGACCACAGGGTCTTTTAAGCTCACGGTCTTCAGCAAAAGAGCAAAACAGAGGCAAGTTCCAGGGATATGCTCCCAGCTATATGGAGACCAGCATCATCCTGAGTCACAGGCATGTGCCTCTGTGCTTTGATAGAGATTTTCCTGTGTTTTATGACATTGTTTTATTCCGCTTTACTCAAATTCACTTCGTTTTCTGGCCCCATGCAAGTGTTTGCAACGCACAATATCCCTGATGACAAACCACGAGGCATCTCCCTTTGTTCTGAACCTGCCATCTGTTAGCTTCATTTCACGTCTCTGAGATCTCGTAGGAGACAGAGACCCTGTATAAGAACACTCACTGCTCACCTTTTCCATGCTGTTTGTGCATTTACAGACCTGCTTATATCCACTGCTCAGCCATCTCCTTCATGGGTGTTGAGTCCAGGTTTATTTAATCATCACTTGTGCAGAAGCTCTTCCATACCTTTCTTTCTCTTTATTGTTCTTATAAATAAAGAAATAAACAAACAGTTCAGTGCTCACTGCTACATATATAAAGTCAGGATAATTCCCCCTCTCTCCCCCAGCACATGACTATGAATTCTGCCTGCCATGTATCATGCATAAGTTTACTCAGCTGACCTATTACTCACACACTACTCTTACAGCTCTAACTCTGCCTGGCTCTCACGCCAGCGTCAGACTTTCTGCCATCTCCACACAGGAGACTTGACTTGTAACGCTGTGCTTCCGAAAACCTCACAACCAGGTTATGGCATGCTGTGTACATTTTCTGAACTATGAAAGTATCATCCAAATCCATGGTGCCCTGAGCCATCTGAAAGGCAGTACCTGTGTCCAATACTGATCTCAAGGGTATCTTGTTTTCCCTTCTCCCCTCCCAGTAGGTTTGTTCAGACAGGATCAAAACTATGCTAATATTTTTCTATTCTTACTCATGTTATCCAGTGAAGGTAAGAAGAGTACCCAGAAAGTATTTCCAGTATCCACAGATGCTTTGTTTTCCTTCTAAGCAGTTTAAGCTGACTTTCTCCCTGCAGTACACATCAGCAGCAACACACAGGAAGATGCAGCAAAGAAGGTAGTACAAGAAACAAAATACCTTAGTGAGAAGACAAATAGTAATCCTGCTGGCCTTAGGGCCACGCCTGAGACCTCAGCATCATGAGAGCAAACCGTCAGACCCTCAGCTCCTGGAACAAAATTCATCCTGCTGAGTGAGGCACCAGGGCTGTCAAAGCAGAAACAACTCCCAAGACTGCCCGGAGCAGGATTAAAGCATCTCAAATCCTGCCCAACTTGCCCTTTGAATAATGGTAGGTCCGGGTTAATAACTCAGGACTGTGGCACCGCATACATCCCTCCCTCGGTCACTGTTCCTCCCATAGAGATAACCCTGTTTCACCCTTTTTCAGTTTGCTGTAAGGCAGTGGAAGAGCCCATTCATTCCTGGGCTTTTATACAGCCCACTCACAGCTGCCCCTTGGACAGGAGGAAAGGAGGAAGGAAAAGCAAAGGCAATAAAATCCTGAAACCTCTGAGTTTTCCAGAGGAAGCAGAGCAGCTCCTGCTGCCGTGTTTTTTCACAGAACAAGTGGGAAAAAATGGTCTAAACCTGAAAGCCCAGTTGTCTTGGGGCTGGGTGGGATAGCCCTGCAGAGCAGCCAGAGCAAATGGTAAACTGACAGCAGAGAACTGCAGAACAGCAACGAAAATAATCTGGCCTGAACAGGTTAGGAAAGATGATTCATTTGGACTGAGTGAAAAATTAACTCAGGAAGCAGAGAGCTGATTTATGCGCAGGATTGATTTATTTGTCCAAACCACGAGTCAAACCCCAACAAAATGAATTTACGTTTGCTGTTCCTGGGTTCACAAGCTGGAGACTACGTGATTTCAGCAGAGCAGTCAGGGTCCCCAACATGCAAGCCAGCTCACTGTAGCAGACAACTGATGTCTGCAAAAGAGTTTTCACGATGTTCCACATCCCCTTGAGCAGACTGACTTGCAGAGTCCCAGTCTGAGAAACTGGGCACCAAACACGGTCAATTTTTGCCATTCCCATGCCTACCACTGGGGTACGAAGATGTGCAACATGGAGAGGTGGCTAGAAAGAAGCACTTGACAAACAGCAACTGGCTGGCACCCGTTCGGCTGCTGGACTCCGAGTGCAGATGTTCTAAAAATACCGATGAGCGTTTTAAGAAATGTTACATTCATGCATCACGTCACATTTCAGTTGTTGGACAAAACCCAGGCTGCATTGCCGCCAGCAGGCTGTGTTAAAATGGAAATCCATTTTACAAATTATTGAAGTATTAAGTCACGCAGCGTGGATGCTGTCCTTAAGTATTAAAGGGTCAGGCAACTGCAGGGTGCAAATATATGTATCTTTAAATCCCAGTGAAAATGTAGACTGCCAAATGCAGGGAACAGGATTACATCTCTGACCTGAGCCCTCTGCATCTCCTAATTCCTGAATCAACACGCCAGGCGACAACCCAGTGGGACACTGGGATCATGCAACAGGTCTCGTTTTCTGCACATGGCCTCGCTTTCCTGGTAAGGAAATGCAGGTGAGCACCCAGAGAGGAGCCATGGGGACACCTTGTGAGTGTCTCTGGCTGGAACCCTGGCAAAACAGCTCTGCAGCAGGTGCCTGTACTCACAGCATGGGCAGTGGTAACCAGTAGATCCTGCTGAAGCTGGACTCCTGAACTCATGTGAAAACGAGATGTCTAAAGCCTGTATTTGTCTGTCATTAACGGCGTTTTTATTAACACGTAGACATTAACAATAATGGCTCTCCTGTTTTAAATGTCAGTTTACATCCCTGTTCCAAGAACAGAGAAGATAAAAGACAAGTTAGCATCACCCTCTAACCCATTTCCCATTCTTCATCCAGCACAATACCTGGGCATTAACGGCGAGCTTGCTGCCTAGAGCTGCTCACAGAAATAATCTTCTTTAGTTACAAACAGTTAAAACAACCAATTTTGATGCATTTCTGAACCAAGGTTATCCTTCCCAACAGATGCTGAGTGCGTGTAGTCTCTGTGCCTGCTATGGTGGGTGGCAGTGCAGACAAGCAGAGCACAGCGTGCTTGCAGAGCCTCGATAATTTTTGTATGTGCTGCCCAGATGTTACCTACTGCAACAGATTTAATATAAACTCGTTTAAAAAAAAAGAAGAAAAAAAAAAAGATTTATTTTTCTCTTCTTAAAATACTACTCATGGGAAAAAATGGCCCTCATGTATGTTAAATGGTTATACTCTCACAGGCAATGGCAGGCATATGTGAGAATGTAACAGATACAAGGCTCCTACCCGTGTGGATCAGATTCTGCTGTGACATTATCCGTATTCTCTTCATGCTCCAAGTTCCTCGTTCTCACAAAGCCTAGATTAGAGCAGCCTTACGCTCGTAATGATCTTACTCAAAAAAATAAAAAGTTACGTGGGTTCCACGTCAGAGGAAGACAAGTTGTAAAAGCTGCAATGGGGTGCTCACAATTCTGAAATCTTGCTACTAAATCTTCTATTGATTTGCCTGACTTCTTGCTTGTGATAGGCAAGAAACTACTGTTAAAAAATAATAATCCACCTAAAAGCATCACTGAATATCCAAAGAAAAAAATGGCAAGTAAATACCATGAAGATTTATGAAAAAATTTCCCCTAACATAAGGCTCAACTGCTCCAATGTAACCTTAATTTCCTCATAAAAGTAACAAAGTGCCTTTTGGTTTTTACTATAGAAGTTCTCTAACTGCCCGTGTAAATCAAAAACAATAAACAATTTGCCCTACAGCTATTATAACACTTTAAAAATAATAACAATAAAAAAAAAAAAAGAACTGCCTGCAAGTGAAAATTGAAAAAATCCATTAATGGGGCAGGGATACCCAAATATTAGTAAGCCAAAATTGTCTTTCCAGAACAATTTATTTCCCCTAAGTGCTTCATTTAACCCACACACCAAAAATCGCCCTCTGTTTTCTAACACGTAAGGTTAAAAGGAAGGCAATATTTTGCAGGTTGCTTACTAGGGCAAGAAAGTCTGGAGGCTGGAGTTTGAATTGGGCTGGGCAGGCATTAGCAAGGCAAGAGGACGTCCTGAAGAGCCTTGCACCGTTCTGCACTTCTTCTCGAGATGGCAGTTCTCTCCTCTGCTCTTCCCCCGGTTAATAAATACGTAAATACATTCTGGTGGCAGAAGTATAAAGAGTGGGAATTAAGTAAGGCTGGTCGGTGAGAGCTGGAGAAGGAGGTTACGCAGCAGCCACGCTACACTAATAACCTCCACTCGCATGGGGTATGGTCTACTGCAGAGCACATTTTGAGAGGAGCCTACTAAAATAGTATGTGCAGCCATGGCTTCACTTCTAATGTCCCAGCATAGATCAAAAAGAAGGATTCAACTAAGCCAATGATGGAGAAAAACTAATTTCATGGTAAAATAATTCTAAAATATATTTAAGGTACATTGGCAAGGCTACTTTAAAGGGAATCTGCATTACAAAACATGTAAGGGAATTGAAGACTATATTCTGATGTTCTGCAGCTGCTAAAAAAAAATAGTTATTCTTTATCACTTTCTGACTACGGTGTTTTATGTAAACAATTTTCTGAGAACACTTCTTCCTCCCTTGGCTGTAGAGGTTTGGTATTTATTTTTAAGACAGAGTAGAAAGAGCTGCTTCTTCTCTACCATCCACAATTTTTTTCTTCTTTTGGAGGACATAGAAAAATAGGATTGAGAGAAAAAAATTAAAATATTATTTTAAACAAAAAAAAAGGTAACTACCTAAATGTGAACCCTATGACTTGCTTAGAAGAAGTTAGTTAGAACAAATGTAAAGTTGTCGTTCGGATTTTACCCCTAACAGTACCAGGAAGCACTGCAGAAAACTTGTCAAAGCAGCTGTAACTAAACTTTGAACATTTACAGAGCAAGAAACGGAGGGATGTTCTGCACGCCCTGATGCAGCAAAATTTCAGGGAAACAGCAGCTTACTGTCAGACAGAAATGAAATGGGTAGGTTTTCAAAGCTGTGCTTGCCCAAGAGCAAAATACTAGATGTTTGAACAGTATCTGGGATCCTGAAATTTGGATACTTACTTGTGACTAGAACATAGGATGCCTGAAAATATCATTACAGGCTTTAGATTGCTCATGTATTCACTACCAGATTTAAAAATAAATAAATTAAAAATCAAATTGTAAGTACAAGAGAGGATGTTAAAGAGAAGCGTGGCATTACATTTTAAACAGCAGAATTAAAAGGGTAAAAAATTGCTACGACCAATGGAAAAGAAATGTACACACGTTTAACCAAAAGCCTAATTAAAGCATGCAATATCATTCAAAGTCCAAATTTCTGGTTACTGTTCATTTATGCTTGCAGTGCCAAACTACATCACAAAAATTAGATATAAAGCATGTTTAAAATACAGCATTTTTCTCTCGTTTATGCATCTTGCTACTGGAGAAGCAAGTCCTTTGGCCAGACAAAGCTAATTTAAAATCACGCTATTTAAATTACATCATTTTTCTGTAATTGCAATTCTTAAATACAACAGTACTGGATGTAGTATAACTCAGACTTAACACTGAGCTTGCAGACCAGAGCTGAAAAGGAGCATTAATTTAATTTCCATAGGAAAAAAAAAAAAAAAGAAAAGAGAAGAAAGAAAAAAAGAAAAGAATAGCTGAAATGGATCACACATGGAAATAAATCGGTTCACTCTCATTTCATGCATAATATGAAATTAAATGGTCAAAAAATGAAAGATGAGTATAATACGGCACCACTCAATTATCCCTTCTTTAACAGCTCTTACTGGTACGCGAGATGTATTTTTGGTATGTATTCTGAAATTACCTACAAACCTCATGGCCAGTTGCTCTACAAAGGCTCAAGTTGGTTAGAAAAAAAAAAAAAAAAAAAAAAAATGTGGTGGTGAACACTATAACAGAAGTTCTTTTTTTTAAAGAAAACTTTATATAAACCATTATATATAGTATATATATGGTATACATGGTGCATATATATGGTTTATATATATATGGTTTATATCTATATGGTATATATAAGCCATTCTATTTAGTTATTTAAGAAGGACTTATAAATGCAGACTTGTACTGCATCTTGATACCTGTTACACAGTCTGTGGTGCAGCCAAAGGAACCCCTGCTTTCATCTTACACTGATCGATGCCAGCTGTCCATGGAGCTCCACCAGTCCCTACAGCAACACTGTGGAGCACAAACTCTACTTTGCTCTGAAACAGTAAAATACAACCATCTCTGCTCAGCAGAGATCTAGCCACAGCCATCATTCTTCCAGGTTTTCCTGTTTCTCATAAGAAAACTGTGAGATTACAGTTATTTTTACGGTTATAGTTGAGATTATTATTAGCTCACTGCTTTTCCCACATCTAAGGAATTGAATTGTGTTGCAGCCCTGCATTATCTGCTTCCATATTCTGCCTAAATTCTAGGTTCGTTTCATCAACTTCCACTGTAGTCCCTCTTTGTTTTGCTAATGGACTTGTTGCCACAGAATACATAAAAGTAATAGTAATATGATCAGGGATTTCAAATCCCAAAAATGCAATCTCGAAACATTTTGGTTTCTGTAGCACAGTTTTACTGTAGCAAGGAAAAAAGTTCACAGCTGAGAAAATGCTGAGAGCAGACAAAGAGCCTGAGAGGCAAAACTGGACACGGCAACTTGAACATTGGATGTACCTATATGCGAATCTTTATCTGCTTGTGCTTGGCTTGAGGTTTTGTTGTTGTTGTTGTTGTTTAATTGCATTATTATTTGTTCTGAATTTTAATCATTGGCTGCAGATTACGAGAAAGCACATCACACGGATGACAGCCTTTTATAACTAGACTGATAGACTACCTGTGCAAAGCGCTTCAGTCCTATACATTGTTGAGCTTTACTTTTGGATCACGCGACTGGAGTTGAAGTGGGCAAATCCATCAACTTCACTTCATCCCACCTTCTCTTGAAGAAGTTACACGATTACTTTCTTATCTAGGGGACAGAATCTGTGAGTTACGGTGCTAAAAATTCTGAAGGTGAACTTCTGCATCTACGTTCTTCCAAATTAAACTGCAGCCCATGATGGCTCCGCTTTCAGTTTTCCTTTTGATATAGTAGGGATGGCACATAGCTCTTGCTGCAAATGAAAGTGTTTCAAATGAAATGTTTACGAAGAGAGGATCATTACTATGCAGCTAATGAAAGATGGATAAAACTTGTCCAAATTAATATTATGAGAGACCTAAACTCTTTTTAAAAGATAATGAGGGAAAACTCAAGCGACTTGGATAGACTTGTACATATTTAACAAAAATGCATTTTCTATTCAGCCTCAGAGGCACATAATGATGATATTTCCAGGGCTAAATTAACATGGCCAACGTTCTGCAATGTAAATAGGCTCCTATTGATTAAACTAAGCATGGGGTGAACTTAAGCTGTTTTATCTGACTGTCAGTGAATGTTTTGCTGGTTGGGAATGTCCCCAAAGAGGAGCAGAAGTGCTTGGAATCAATACTGTCCAATCCAATTTTTTCTCACTGTTATCAAGGACAGCTCTGTAATTAAGAAGCAATTCCATTACACTGTCCACCGCGGTGGACAGGAATTGCAGTGTAAGGCAGCTTCTCAGGGGTACAGCACACACCTTGCCTCGTGGGTTTGAATAATGTATTACCCAAGCAGATTCTTAAGTGCACGTAAAAGAAGGCGTCAGTGCAATTAAATTTTATTTGATGGTTTAAAGAAGAATGCCTTTCATATTCACCTTGGTTAAAGCAGATGTCATCCTGAAGAACACAGGGCCTATTAGATAAATGCTGTAAAGTCAATTGAGTTTGAGTTTCTAGTTCTGTAATAACCTTAATATCTGGAAAATCCTAGCTACATTGCAAAGCTACAGGAAATGTGCTCCAATCCACCACGATAATGCAGTTTACCCATCTGCCTAATAACTACCGCTGGGTTTGACTCACGATTCTGTCTCCACACACTCCTCGAGCCTATTCAGTATTTCCACTGCAGCAGGCGCCGTGAAGCATCCTTACAACAAAAACATTCCCTCCACAGACCCATCACAGACCTCCCTCCGGAGATTTGGAGTTCACAGAGCATTTTGTGTGTTGGGCTTATTTTTGCACCTCATCAACCACTATCACTGTATTTATACGAAGGTGGAAAAGAGGTTTTCCAGAATTCAGAAGGCTTCAAAAAGAAGAATCTCAGAATTCAGTAAGATGTAGAAATTGTTACTGCTCAAAGGAAGAGTCAATATGGTTTAGATGCAAGTTTACCTTACGTTTCTAAAAGTGAAATTCCGGAGTTGAACAGCCTTACAGGATGCTTGGGTTTGTTTTCAAATCCAGAATATCTGTATAACATGAACTGCTTTATACATCACCACTAAATTTGGCAAAGTTTAGAGTTACAAGCTATTTTATTGGAAACAAGCACTAAGATAGAACAGAAACAGAAAAGGTAAAATGTTCTTGAGATTTCAGTACAGTTACTTAAATAATTCTACTACAAATGTTTGAATCAAATGACTTTGTTCACATGAACTGTTTATTATAATTGCCACTTATCTTAGCAAAGACTATTGATTATTTAATAACTTTCAATGTTGAATTGTTTAGCTTCAAACACAGTAACTGGCAAGTGATTTTTTGGCATGTATGTTCCTTGTTGAAAAACTATTTGGCATGTATGTTCCTTGGCATGTATGTTCCTTGTTGAAAAACTATTTTTGTAGTATTAGACAAGTCAAGAAATACATATTTTAGGATAGATTTACCTGTAAAAATGACTCATTTCTATTGTGTGTCTCAGAAGGATATGTAGACGGGACTTCTCAGAGTGAGTAATAAAGCACAGCAGTTTGGAAGAAATGAAATACACTTAGCCTTATTATTCATTAATACTTCAGTGCTCAGCAGGCCTGCTGCTTCTCACCAAGGATTTGAATAACGTGGTTCCAGAAGTACTGCAGGACTGCTCCTTCAAGGAACATCACCAGCTTTATATAAAGGAAAAGGGCAGTGTTCGACCCAAAGTAATTGCTTAAGTTACATGAAGCTTTAAGACAGAAATGGTAAACTGTGGAAATTTTCTTTAAGAAAGGAGACCGAAGATCATGAACTCATCTAAGACCTGTGTGACTGAGATGTTTTCCATTTATCAGACAAAATATACAAGGCAAAAGGAGTATTAGCTGGAAATCTGTGATACAGAACAGGAGACAAAGTTCCTCCAAGCTCAGAGAGTATTTATGTGACTTTTGTTCCACATCAATGTTCATTCCATCAAGTGCAGAGTAGGTCCCTAGCAAAGTAATAGCAGAGAGAAGCAGCAATTCAAAACAAATAAACCAGTATTTGCAACTAATATAAAACCTAACACTCATTTAGTACTATGATTTGGCTAGGAATTAATCTAAGTTAACTGCAAGAATTCAACAGTTCTTCCTACTCACTGTGGGGAATAGAGTAATATTTATATTGAGGTTTTTGGGCTAAGAATGTATACTGCTGTAATTGCAGGAGGACATCAAAATCATACGGAAAATTATTTTGGAAGTATGGTCCTAATGTTTTAATATTTGCTTTTTCCTTTATAACTAAATATGGAATTAGAATCCTGAGGAAAGATTAGAATAGAAAGAGTCCATGGGGAGCTGACAATGTGCATGTTAATACCAGATGCAAGGTCTGGATCAGGAAACGGGAATGCACAACTGCTTCTTCTTCTTCTTTTAAGAGTTTTAAGCACTATACTTCTGAGTAAGACTACCATGCTCAGACACTTCCACCTCTGCTTCTCAGTTACAGTCACGGTCACCATATTATGTACATCATTCTTTCTGTCACATGTATACATGGTGACCTGTACACACCTGAAGGGCTCTTCAGATCGGAGGAGACTTAAAAATATTCCTATCTATGATGGACAAACCTCTCTGCTAAGACTGCTAGCACTGCTAGGAGTGCACACAAGCAAACTTTCAGGCACTAAAGGACTTTAACTGGAGGTAGATTAGCTAAAAGTGCTTATGGACTTGGGTGGTGATGGAAATTTGGCAAAGGTTAGGACAACACAATTAGGGAACACCCAAGTCCCACTTCAAATCTATCTGCTTTGCTTGGAACGAGCTATTAGCTCTTCCAAGAGGCAAATAAAATCAGCTTAAAATTAGGTGATTATTAAAAGCCAATGCCTATATGGAAGAAGGGACAGATCTTATTGCAAGCTTGGCAGGATACCTCAGAATAAAAGAGAAACCCTTTACTCAATATAAAAAGATGCTACTGAACCCTATGGTGGAGAGTTCACGAACTGCTTGCATTCAAGAAAGGGGATATTTTTAGAGTACCCAGCAGACCTGAATGTCACAGAGAAGTTGATAAAGGTAGCAAAGAACAAATTAGAAACGTCCTTAGAGCAAGGTGAAATTTTGCTGTTCCCTCTGTTTGAAATAAATAAAAGGGAACTGAAATAGCAGTGATGGAACTTTTGAAGCAAGGATGTGAGACAGAGGCATGATTCGATGCTGGGAGTTTCCACTTGCAACTTTCTGGTATGGAAGAATAAAACAGTAAATTGGTATAAAAAAAATCAATAATTAAGAACAATAATGTTGGCTACTAACCACTTTCTTTCTGAAATGCTTCAATTACTCAACCCAGGGAAGATGCTGTGCAAGACTGAATGTTTTTAATCTGTTATCCTGACACTGTCAAGTATTAGAGTCCTAAAAAAGACTACAAAAATAGCCCAAACTTGCAGTACCTTTTCCTTAGCATATCCTTCCAATTTCGGTGGAGATTTCAGCTCAGGAATTTCCTGAGCCAGAGATGGTATCTTTGTGTTTAAAAACCCTCACCAGATTTTTCTTCCAACAACATGTTTTTTTCAACCTTTAGGACACAGAATTATCCGGTGGTAAAAAATTTCACCATTTCATTAAGTCATGGGAAAAAGTATCTTGGTATGTTTGTTGAACTTGCCTCTTGCTGACATTTAATAACTCTTATTTCTTCTATTACAGAAGGTAACGAACAATCACATCTCATGTAAAACATTATTCAGCTAGAATGTTGTTTTACAAATGCTCTGAAGATGCCTTTCCCTGGAAGCAAGGAACCTTGCATAAGAATTGGCACAAGCCAACTAACAGCAGAAGGATTCTTTAATTATACCCAGTTTTTCCTCTTGTCTTATTCTAGTTCATCTTTCGGTACCGAGTCCTAAGCATTTATTATGTATTACATTCAGAGTTGTCACGCTAAGACTTACAAATCTATTTGCTATTCCTTGATTCTGTACCAATGGTTTCTCATTCTGCAAACGGTAGTCTAAACAGATTGGACATTTACGGTATGACCAGCCTCAAAACTCTCATCAGAGAGATAATGATACAGTCTTCTTAATACAAGGGAACGTGCAGGAAAGGAGAAAAAATATGTCATGGATGTCACCGATTCGTTTTTGATTTTTCCTGTACACACAAAACACTAATTACGTTTCCTTGCTTGAGCAGCATTTGTATTCACAGTAATACATGAGACATAAATAAATAAATGAAATGAAAACAGAAAATCCTGGCTTTTTGGGAGCCACTAAACTCAGTGAAGCCTGGCTACTCAGATTAGCTCCGTGGCATCACTACAATCCACTTCAAAATCTTGAGAGACTACAAGACCAGCACTAGTCATGAGAACCTCTCTTCTATCTGTCTGTAAAACCACCCCCAAGCGTTAGGTAGCCACTATGACCAAGTTGTTTTCTGTTTACAATTTCGCATTGCAGTTTGGCTTTATGGTTCCTGCTGTATAACCAACACTAAAAGCTGTTAATCAAAATGGAATATAAAAGTAATGTAGTCCCCCTACTAGACTACATCTCCCTACCCACAGTTTCTGATGGCTTCAAAGCTCTCAAACGTGAATCACAGCCTTTCTTTTCTGTTTCTCAGAAATATTAAGCATCCTTCATCACTTGATGAATGCTAAAAAATACAAAAACCTATGGGGAAAAATGTCAATGGGAATTCTCAATAAAAAGCATTACATAAATGCTGGACGTTCACAACATTTCTAAATGTCAAAAATCCTTTCAGATACTTTAAGAACTAAAAATAATTACAAGTATGCAATTCACTTCTCAGATACATTTAGTCTAAATGTTCTTCTTTGAATGGTATCTCTTCTATTTGAGGGTGGCAAAGCATTAATTAATCCAGCACAATGAATCATCCGCTGCTGCATCACAGAAGTGGCTTACATGATCACATTGTATATGGGTAAATGGTTACACTTCTTTTACAAAAAGAGGCAAAAACAGTATTATCTAGATTCTTCAAATCCTTATTTTGGCAAAGGAAAGCAAGTAGAAGCCAGCCTAGCTTTGTACCTAAGCAATTTGCTTTTGTTTTCCAATCTGATTCTTCTGGTAACTGCTCCAATGTCTGTAATACAACGTGCAGGTAATATTGTATGGTAAAATGAAATAAAGGACTTTTGCATGTCCGGTAGATTACCGGTGAGCATACACATGCTCCTGAAGTGGCAGCCTCACAATATCAAGTGAAATTCAGACTGTCTAAGACTTTCAGAGAGCACTTAAGTTTCAAACAGCGATTCACATGCATCCATTGTCCTACAGCCTAAGCCACAGACATGCAATACAAAAAGAAAGGTAACTGTTTTGCTGAAATGCTTCCTGACTCTTACCCAGACATGGTCATATGCGTTTTGAAAGCTGGCTGCTAAAACCACCCTGAGCTCTGTTACAGTTATAGCTCCCAAAGAGCGGGGCTATAATAATGTAATAATTATAATATTAATAGAGCTAATTTTCTTCCTAGTAGCTGGTATGGTGCTGCATTTTGGATTTAGGATGAGAACAATGCTGGGAACACACTGATATTTCAGTTGTTGCAGAGCAGTGCTTGCACAGAGCCAAGGACTTCTGGTTCTTAGGCTGGGGGTGCACCAGGAGCTGGGAGGGGACACAGCCAGGACAGCTGGCCCCGGCTGGCCAGAGGGATGTCCCATACTGTGTGCTGTGATGCTCAGCAATAAAACCAGGGGAGATGGCCAGGCATGGCTGCTCCTGCCTGGGGACAGTCTGGGCATCGGCTGACTGGTGGTAAGCAGTAATTGTGTTGTGCAACACTTGTGTGTTGTGTTGTGTTTTGTTTTCTTTCTGATTAAACTGTCCTTAGCTCAGCCGATGAATTCTCACTTTTACCTTTTTTTGATTCTCCCCCCCCATCTCAGGACTGGGGTGCTGTGTGGGTGTGGGAGCCCTGGCACAGGCTGCTCACAGAGGCTGTGGGGTCTCCTCCTTGGAGACCTTCAGAAGCCACCTGGAGATGGGCCTGGGCAGCCTGCTCTGGGTGGCCCTGCTGGAGCAGGGGTTGGATGGGATGGCCTCCAGAGGTGCCTTCCAGCCTCAGCCATCCTGTGTTTCTGTGAAGAAACTTAACAAATCAGGAGTGTAGACACCTGGCTTCAATGACCAGTTTGGACTGAAAACTGATCTTCCCCCTGTGAATACTACCCTTAATATCAGGCCCTTCCTGCACAAACCACTCTGCATATCCTGAAGCTGAAGCCCATAACCCAGGCATCCAGAAATCACAGAATTAGAGAACAAAAGGATCAGAAATCTGTTTCCTCCTAAGCAGCTTGGCACAAAGCTGCTAATAACTTCCTCTAAATTAAGCATGGTGAGTTACTTCAGCATCTTTTCCTTAACACAGATGCATGGATGTAAACCAAAAAGGGTAGGGGAGTGACCTATAAGGCCATTTAGTGCATTGCGCTAGCCCCCGATGAGACTGGCTTTCCTTAGAGCAGCTCTTACCAGCTTTTTTTCTAATTTCTCATTAAAAAAAAGACTGGGACCAATCTACAGGCATCTCAGCCCCAGCAGGGATTGACACTAGGTGCTTAGGAGAAGAATATGCCATCCTATTTCATCCAGCAATGCTTCTTTCCCTCTGCCCAACCCTCCAGCAACCTTTCATCTTCCCGTAAATTGTGGTTTAGGGATTCCCAATTCCCATCATTGTGCTTAATAGCCCTAGATGGAAGTATCCGTCATGAATTTGTCTAATTGCTTTTGAACCCATTCAGACTTCAAGCCTCCACAACACTCTGCAGCAATGAATCCTGCAATTTAATTATGCACATCATGAAAAAGTACTTCCCTTCATTTGTCTTGGAGCTACTGCTTGATCATTTCACTGGATATCCCCTTGTTCTTGTGCTGTAAGAAATAGCAAACAATTATTCCTTATTCACCTTCTCCGTGATACTCATGATTTTATATACTTCACTCTATTCCCTATCAGTAATTCCTTTTTCTCTTTTATTTTTTATTTAAAGTCTCTTCACACAAAAGTTGTTCCTTCCCAAGGAGGCAAGATTACGATGGACTTATGCAAGAGCATGATGTTTTTCATTTATGCTCTCTCCCCCTCTCGTTATCATTTCCAACGTTATCAAAACCCACCTACAACACCTCCTTTTCAAGCTGCGGAGTTTTGTTTTAATCTCTCTGTGGGCAGAATCTCTTCCATCCCTGCCTTACTGCTACCGCATCCTTTCTGAGGCTGGGAGACCAGAGCTGCATTCACGTAGGTACAGCACACAACAGCACAATGGTGTTTCATTTTGGTCTCGGGCTGATGCTATCTGGAACTATTCTGTTCTTATCGCAGATCTGTAAATCTAAGCTTTTTCTTGATGAAAGCAGGAAGTTGTTCAAATAATAGGAGAAACAGCCCTGTCACGAGAGAGAATAAATTCAAGTTTTACTTTTTAAATAAGTCTCAAAACAGACTAGGCACGTTCCTATGACAAATCATGATGAGAGAAGTTAAAAAAAAAAAAAAAAAAAAAAATCAGCCTAAAGGTTCACAGACATTTGTAAAAAGTCAGTACCACACTAGAGAGGCATCTGTGTGTGCTAGGCCATTGCTGACAGCTTGGAAAAAAAAAAAAAAAAAAAAAGTAGAAAGAATAAAATAGTTCATGCATAGGCATGAACATGCATGAAGAGTGTCTACATCTGTGTGAGAGGTGGCCAGGTGGACTGACTGCTCTCCTGCAGGGCTTCTCCTCCACAGATGTTAAAATCAATTCAAGCCTAGCCAGCCTCGCCTGCACTTTCTGCATCTTTGCTACACCCAGTATGACAGCTGGAGGTCTGATTCATTATTTAATAAATACAAATAGCTACAACTGCTGTTGATATAAAAACACAGTAAATTAGACCAAATAAAAATGTCCAGCCCCAGACATCCTCAAACTCTTCAGGCCAAAATTATTCTGTGTCATCTCTGTACCTTGTTTCCTTGTCTGTGAGCAGGGATGGCAGCACCACCTCACTTCACAGGGATGTTCTCAAAGTTGTTTGCAAAGACCTAAGAGGCTGCTGTAATCAGGGAGGGGAGGGTGTATTTTCAAGTGTGCCTCTGATAACCTGACACCCTACAATGAGGGAAATGAAAAGATCGTATCTGCTGTAGGATGTGGCCATCATACATTAGTGCTGCATAAAAGTGCACAATGAATATGAGCAAATGGCAAGCGAGTGCTCGGTCAACATGACTAACCCTCTGGGATGAATGAGAGGGGGATTTTTTTTTTGATGCTAATGCTTGGAGAGACTATATTTTCTTAAAATAGTTGCAACTTTTTTGTTTAAAAGAAAAACAAAAAAGAATAATCAAGAAGTATGTTGGTGGTTTTGAAGTATATTGTATAAACAAGGTAAAAACCTGAAAATTTCACCAGGACTTCACTCTTGATTACACAACGATCTCCATCCTTTTGATTACACAATGATCTCTGTTTGCAGAGGGAGAAAAAAGGGGATTTATAAACATTAGCAAGCTAGGTTGATTTCACATCTCCATATCCCACGGAAGTCATCCCCCAGTGAAATGCAGGCATATTATAAAACCAAACACCCTAAGAATAGCTCATTAAATAGAACACTGCATGGCATAAGAACCTGTATTTGATGAAAATAAATAATTCCTTCGGTGAATGCAGACTTGTTTTACTACTTTTCAAAAAAATACATATACAGAACTCAACAGGAGCGAATACACAACACAATGAATCATCTGAGCAACAAATTAGTTCCATTAATTCCTCAGCGTTAGTTTGTAAATTAAATCTGATAAGAGGTCTGAGTCAGTAGTGCTAGAAACGTCAAAGGAATATACTCTGCTTATAAATTTTCATGATTTCGAATTACTAGGAAAGTGTGACCAGTTTTCTGTTGTTTTTCTTTTTTTTTTTTAAAGCTGTTCCTCAAGTGTTCATCAAGCATGTAATCACAGACTCATGCACGCCGTATTTTAGAGGACCTTAACATTTTCAGTACTTTGCCTAGTGTGCAGAGGTAGTCACATAAATCCTAAGAATGACTGTTAGGGCGACAAAAGTGTAACCAATACCGATCCTGGTCCGGGGGCATCAAGTATTGTGCGTGTATGAATGTCAGCTGCGTAGCATTACAAATAACAAGCAGTATTTGAAAACATCCACGCTTACCTTCTAATATCCCATTCTGAGAAGTGCTGTGATCTTTCTCATATGCCGTCATACACTGCTAGCACGGTGAAAGGGAAGAGTGCACTTCCCAACTATCAAATCACACTTCTTACTGGAATGCATGCTTCGTCTCCACTACTTCATAAGGAAATAAAAAAATTACTGAAAGCACTCACGCCACATGTAGGTAGGTCAAATGATAGGGTATGATTAAATTCTTTCTCAGCTTATTGACTTGAATAAATTCTAAAGCACGCGGAAACAGGTGATAAAAGATTCTCACCCCTGAATACAGCCACTTTCTCTAATAGCTCGGTGGTGGAGAGTGATTCAGTATTACTCATTGGACAATTGAAGAGAATCTTAGTCATGGCAGCAGTGTAGGTTTGGACAGAGTAATTACAAATTTATCATTGAGATTGTGAAAGGCGCCTACAAACATTAGCGATAGGTTATTTTTCTTGCTTTATCAACATACTTACAGTACTCTAAGAAGACTTTGAAGAGTATTCTCTCTGATTCACAATTACCTTGCTAATTTTACTTTAAAAATATTTAGCTCAACATCATGCGGTGGTCTGTTTTATGTCACACACAATGCACCCATCATCCCGATTCATTCATCTGTAAATATCAGGTGATCCTGGTTCAGTGCTTCACAGCACAGAATTATCTAGAAGGCCAGAATAACAGGCTTGCCAGATTTTTTTTCTTAATCCATTTCTTTCCAGTTTCCACAATGCACTATACAATCTAGCATCACCAAGCCACTTCTGAATATCTGAACAAGTTTGGCCCCAGCACAAATGCAGATCTTTATCAATATCTGCTTATTTGGTTGACAACTTTTTTGATCTTCCTACTGAATTGTTCTTGTTTTATAACGGATCTCTGATAGGCATATTACTTTATGGAGAATACGAGGTCCAACGTAACAGAATCTAACATCTTTTCCTTTGATCTACTAATGCATACTACATGAAAAATTAGTTTCATCAATATCCTTTTACCCATGATACAAATAGCTCAGAAATGACAGAAAATCATAGCCATACACGTAAAGACAAAATTCTGAAACCACACGTGAAAGATTTCAGCACAAATTTTAAGTTTGCAATACGTCCACTCCCATTTAATCTATTCAATTACTTCCAAAAGGCAGTTAACAACAGACTACTAAGATAAAGATGGTATCTTGTGTTATACACTACTGTCTAGAGAAATTAGCACTAAATATCAGTGACTAATACTGCTGGGACAGGCTTCATCATTAGAAGAATAAAGGATTGAAAAATTGGAGCATTAACATTTCCTGTATTCTAATATTCATGCAATTCTTCATGTACTTCTGTTTGTACGTGCAAGTCTGTTTCTTTGGTAACAACATTAAACATAGGACGTGCAGAATAGGAAAATAATCAGAAATTCTATGGCTAGTAGATCCAAAAGAACACAGAGGGGATTTTTGGTGCTCAAATCAGGAGTGTGATGCAACCTTCACTCTTCACCTTCTTCCTTCAGTGTAGTTCCTAAATTAATCCGTCAGTTGTCTTTCACCATAAGTTTCCTAAGTATCTTTAGGGTATTTTGTGCATGTAATCGGTTGTCCCCAGCTAGCTACCTATCTGTTTACATCAGATTTGAGAGCATCAATCTACAGAAAGCAATGCAAGAGCTCCCAGAAAAGCTGGAGAGAAAGGAAAAACAAGAGGAGACGCCCAAGCAGGGGCAGAAGCATAGAAAACGATGTAGGAGGAGGAGCACCACTGAGGGGACTGCAGCCCGTGGAGGAACCCACACCAGAGTAGGTGCAGCCCCCAAAAGAAGAGAAGCCCATGCCAGAGAAGTTGAGTAACAAAGAGCAGTAAAAAGACAAGGAACAACGCACTGACAACTTCTGCCTCGCTGAAGGGACTGTGTGTAGTGCACAGTTGAGGGACAGCAGCCCAGGAAAGGGGAAGGAGAGGTGTCTGAGCTGAAGCTGAGGTGGTTTCTCTGACTAGCAGTTTAATTGTTCATCTTGTTTTTCAATACCAGAATCAGTGATTTGAAGTTGATATAAATCTGCAGTAAATTAAAGTAAGTGGAATTCCCTGACTCAACAGTGATTTGGCTCACAACAGAGGAAGAAGGTTGTCCTTTGGTGAGATGACAATGAAACTTTTTTTTTTTTTAATGGCTCTGATGGATGGTGTTATGTCATGGGGTCACAGCAACACCATTCTGCTGTGTCATCCCTTCTGAATCAATTTGAATATTCTTGCAATTCTCTTCATCTCAGAGACGTACATTATGAAACACAGCAGCCAACCTGTGAAAGAGCATCAAAGGAATTTACGGTGCTGTTATGCAGGCTAACTTGAGAGGCAGAGGATATCAATTCCTCACGCTCCTGCGCACAGAGTGATTCATCATTTAAGATACAAAAATAATCTTCAGCATAAGGTGTCATACACAAATTTTTCTATTCAGCTACGGTTCTCCATAGGTGGTCTTCCAATTCCATCTTTTCGAGACAAGTTGAAAAGAACTCAGTATAACAAAAGTCCAAAGCTCTTCAACTCCTGATGTAACATGTCTGTCAAATAACAAGCACTGTGTTCCTTTCCACGTTTTTTCCATAGTCTTCCACCTCTAGGCTATCTATATGCCAATTTCCAGGCTTTGTTTTCCACTCAACTTTCTTGTACAATATATTTGGGTAGACAGGTCAGATATCCAGACTTGTAAACGTTTTGTCTCCCATCATATTAAGGGAGTCTGCCTCTTAAATTCTAGCAAATTTCTCAATAAGCCTTCAATTTCTAACAACCCAGTCTTCAATTCCCACTGCTCTAGAGTCCCCTAAATGTTTTTCTTCTGATCTGAAAGTTGGAATAGGAAAGACATGATGCTATCTTCAAAAATGTGAAACCAATATTAAACTCCAGAATTTACTTTACCAACAGTCAAGCATGGAAAAAAGCTACAAGCAGAATACCTACTGCTCTAAAGCTGCCCTTCCTTTTTTTTTTTTTTTTTTTTTACCCGTTTCTAATGATCAGGACTCCTACTCACCAGAATCAAAGCTTTCTATATACACACTGTTTAAGTGTCCATCTCTGTCCCTGTCTCACCTCTTCAGTCTCCCTTCACCTCTGCAACATCTCCAACAGTGCAGATCATAAAGACTGATCATCTCTGGACCCACCAGAGATGTATGAATTTCCTTTTAGGTCCATCCATTTTGAGTAAGTACAGTTAAGAGCCTACATAGATGGTTGTTTTTATACATACGCCTCTTGTGGTTAAATGTTAACCTACCTATGAGGTCAGCTGAGCTGGGTTAAGAGCAAATGTCAATTTAATGTCAAATTAACAGCAGCTGATAGGAGATGCTGAAGAAAATGGCATAAAAAATGGGGGAAGCATATACTAACTGTCCCCACTGTCAGCAATCCCTATTTTGAGGACTTCACAAGCTGAACAATCTGTAGACATCCTTGTGTCTATCAGTCCTTGATTTACCCTCCCTGCCTAATCCACGTGGTGGACATTTAGATGTGTGACCTTTGCAGAGTTCCACATAATAATTAAGCATAATATGAACGTTATTTGCATTAATTTCTTTTACAGATGCTTCCTGTTCATCTCACTGGATATTCCCTCATCTAGTGTTTTGAGAAAAGGTGAACAACTTACCATTTATCTTCTCCAAGCCATTTATGCTTTTATATATCTCAATCAGTTTCTCCTCAATCACCTCTTTTGTGAATTGGAGAGCCCTGAATCTCTCCTTGTACCGAAGCTGTTTCCTACCCAAGATGCAAGCGCGTAACACATTTACAAAACGCTTTCCATTTTGTTCTCTCCTCCTCTCCTAATCATTTTTAACGTTGTTCTGACTGGCACTAAGCACACTGCCAGCATTTTCAGCCTCCTATCACAATGATTTCCAGACCTCTTTTCTGAGTGCTAATGGATAATTTACAGCCCATCACTGTGTAAGCAGCAATAGTTTTATCCCTGATGCACTACTTTGAATTTATTGCCACAATTTCATTTGTTGCATTATTGCCCAGTCACTGAGCATCATGAGATTCTTCTGTAATTCTTCCGTTTTAATTTAATGCTTTAATTAGACAGAATTATGTCTTTTCATTATTCATCACTTTTCCAGATCCAGGAATATGTTGAGCAGTACATATTCCAAGAGATTCCTGTTAGGTGCTGTTCATAATCTCCTGCCACTATAAAAATTTGGACCACGTTCTTCGTCTACTGTCCTTAACCAGCCATTAAATCCATCCATAAAAAAGCCTTTCATGCCTGTAGAAGGGGACCCTGTCAAAACCTTTTTGTCAAAATGCATCCAAGTTAAGTATATCAAGCAGCTCTATCACATCCTGAAACATTCTTATTCTTTTAAAGACCCATAACAGATTTGCAGTAAATTCTTCCCACCAAAAAACCTTCCATGACAGATACATCTTTTTCACTCCACACTGTCCCATGTTATTCCCAGGTTGTGTTTGCTCACAAAACTCAGCTCTACCTATTCATGCCCAATAAAATAGAGATGGTATCTCTATGATCCCCAAACGTGGAAGACATTAATGACTGGAAAGACAGAATTCATTATTCCTGAGACAAACCGGTGGAAGACAGAGGACGAGTGTATACCAGTGACCACACTGATTCCTTGAACTTCTTCTTTAGCTGATCCTCCTGCTTTTCCCAAGTGCTTCCTCAAACAGAAATTAATATTTCGGACAACACTAGAACAAAAAACTGGACATTGCTTTTGGAGGGTGTCAGTCTCCACACAGAAATGTTTTTGTTAAATCAACCCAGACTAAGAAGGCAATTCCATGAGCAGCAGCAAATCTAGCAGCCCACTGTTGTTTAAGGAGCAGAGATTTGCCTCTTCCCCTACTCATGCAATCCTTTCGCATTAGCTCTTACATCTTTTCATGAGCTTATTCAACTCACTAACCAGAAGGAAATTTAGCTTGTTTCACTAGCCTAGCTTCTTGCCAGTCTCGTGAGTTTACCTGTTACGTAAAGTGGTGAGCACCAGAGACTGAGAGTGGGAGCACAACTGCCTCCTTTCAGACAAGTTCCTCCCATCTCACACCACTCTGCACCTTGGGGAGGCAGGGATGGGAGACAGAGGAAAAAGCAAGTTCCAACAGCAAGGACGCGTCTCCTTCCCCCCCCCCCACGTACGAATTTTTATCTTCAAGTTAAGAAACAAATATACTCACTTGAAACCAGAAGTTTCCTCTTTAAACTGCCTTCACTAAATTGCCAGAAAATAAATGAAAAGTAACTTTGAAACCATATAAATAAGTTTCAAAATCACATTTCAAATTACTACGTCAAATTAGTCATCCCCAAATTATCGTTTATTCCTGTAGGAAATATGAAGATTAACTGCCTGTACATTCCCAAAGATACTGAATACTAATAATATCGCTATTAATGTGCATTTACTTTAATTAAACTGTAAATAAGCCTCTGGTCTTGAGACTGAAACGTCCATTCAGTGTTCCAAGAAAATTGCTGTTACATGTCATGATCAGAATATTATTTTGCTATCAATATTAGAAAAATTCTTTTCAATTACTTAGTGCCTACAATTTGTGCATCTCAAAGCACATTTACAATCATTATACAATCCGATCATAACAAGGTTCAGAGGGAGGCAGGCTTTGAAATGATTCAGGCTGCCGTGAGATTCATCATCTGTAGAAAAAAAAAAATGTTTTTTACACTTGAATGAATGCATTCAACACCTAACTCCTCCAGAACCGTGGCCTGATGCCTATTAGCTAAAACCACGACATCAGGTACCTCAGTCCCAGCTTAATCGCATCCTTATTAGGTGGGACAGAGAGAAATCTGCTGAGAGCCACAGTGGATGTGTTCTGAGTTTCTAGAACAGCTGTCCAAGCATTAGGTGCCTTTGGCCACTCCATGACATTGTATTAGTCACATTAGCGGGCTGAGACTGCCTCCAGTTATGCCAGTTAAGTAATAACTAATTCATCCTGCTCTCAGCAACGAGGCTCTAATGTAGCTAAATCTCCCAGAAACGTGCAGTCAATTGTTATTAGATTATTACTAGAGCCTCCCTGACCTTTGGCGTCTTAAAATTAAGCTGCTCGGAGACTGAAATAAGCATCTCATTGAGGTGCACAGCAGTAATCTCATCTTAAAGTATAATGACTGGAAGCCATCTATAAGTATTTTCTAAGGTATTTGGAACTGCTGCTTAGTAGTTGACATTTCCAAACTGCAGACCTGGTGAACTAGTCCACGTTGGGTAAAATGGCATCTCATCCAGCTCCTCACGCTTGTAGCTCCGTGGAACTTACCGTGTGTCATGATACAAAACTTTGTGCACACGTTAATTAATTCACCTTCCGGGAGGGTCATGAGCGTTCTCCTTAAATACCTACAATAAATGGTCTGTGCATAACAAGCACAAGTGTGCAAAATAATAGTGGTGTAACTGTTGAAGCTGTCACCTGGGCATATTCAGATCTGCTGAAAGGAGGAAGCATGCACCCTCTTTGTATACACCTCACAGTGGGTAGCTTTTAGCACCCGATTGCATCCAATCTTCAAGGTTTTAAGACTCATACAGTATGAAGGTAACACTTATTTCCCTGTACTATGCCCACCTGTGCAAATAGGTAAGCATCAAAGAACCATTTTTCCAACTTCTCTTATTTCCACAGAATTTCCATTAAATTAGCGTAACAAATTTGCCAACCCCTTGCAATAGGGATTAGGGAAAGTGTGAAGGGGATATAATTGCCTGCTTCACCTATAAAATAACACAATGTTATTAACCACATTTATAAAAACTGTACGAATGACAGAAAGAAGCTTGGTAGTGGTTCACTTGGAAGGACTACTATCTGAACTGAGCTCCTTTCTAAAAAAGGAATAAGGATGTAAGCTGAAAAGCTGAGAGAGTCGACCCATTAGGTGCAGAGGATGAACCGACAGCAAGGAGTTTACACCTGGCAGAATCAACCCCAATTCCCATCAGCTGTAGTGTTTTGGACCTATTAATTTCAGGGATGAATTTACGCTAATGTTATTTTAACTTCAGTTAACAGATTGAAACAAATTGTTTATAACTATTTTCAGTGTTTCTGAACATATCCAATTATTTGCTCGGGGTAATAAAGCAAGCTCAAATTGAATCTCATACCTCACAACCAAAGTAAGGAACATTTATGACTGTCTTTTGAGAACTTTTTCTAATTTGTTTCTTTGAAGGAACCTGGAACTGTTTCATAAATAGTTTAGCACAGAAAACAATAGAGCGCAGTGATATAAAACTGGCATGACTTTAAATAGAAGTTTTACCCATTTGATAGTCACTCTGAGCATCAAATATTTTCACAGAGATGCTATAGACACACACTGGTGTTGTAAAAGCATCTAAAGAATTTTCCTATCCCTGCCCCTGTTTCTTTAGAACGTTTTATTACAACCTCACTTTAACTTCCAGCTTTCATTTACTGGAACATTCATTAGAAAAAAATAAAAAATAAAAATGGACAGAAAGCATCAGTCTCTTAAAGAGAAAACCTGAAAAGCTGGAATAGCAATGAGTTTAACAAGCATTGTTCTTTACATTGCCAGAGTGAATACACACACACACACTTCATACTGTGCAGAGGTTAAAAAAGCTACTAAAGCCCAGTACCCAACAGACAAACTTGATCACCTTTCTGACCTGCAAAATGATGCTTTGGAGTCAAAATTCAGAAATATTATCTTGTATATTGCAGCAGAGCAAATATACTACTTGGTTTATACATTCTTTGAATTAAGTTGTAATTTTTTGTTTTTCAAAATAGTCAAATACTCTTATACTAGAATCTTCAAAAAAAAAAAAAAAAGAGGAGTCTAATGAATGATGCAACATATTAGGAAAGCCATCATCACTCTCTTTGTGATATCTCTTTTGAGGTGTCTGCCTAGCTTGCTTTTAATCTGTCAGCAAAATCAACAAATTTTGCTTTGGGACTGGGATAGATGACCAGCCCAAAAAGATCTTTTTCTGTGACTTTACCACCTGCAGTTGACCTCTGTCTATAGAAAGATCACATCCTGGAGAACAGATTTAAATTTCTCATTACACTTGCAAAAGCTTGCAGAAAAGTGGGGGCAACCTTACAAGCAGTGGGCACAAACTGGAGCACAGGAGGCTTCCTCTGAGCCCCAGGCAGCACTGCTGTGCTGTGCGGGTGTCAGAGCACTGGCACAGGTTGCCCTGAGAAGCTGTGGGGTCTCCTGCTTGGAGACCTTCAGAAGCCACCTGGACATGGCCCTGAGCAGCCTGCTCTGGGTGGCCCTGCTGGAGCAGGGGTTGGAAGGGATGTTCTCAACCATCCTGTGATTCTGTGAACAAGTGCAAACTACTATTAAAACAACAACCACTCAGAGCTAAAACGATAGAAAACAATCTCATGGAAAGACAATAAGCAGCAAGACACTGTTAACTGAACTCTGCTAGAAACAGTTTCACCCCCATTTCTCTTGAACAGGGGAAGGAAGACATAGAGGCTCCTTTCCTGATATACCCAAGATAATGAACTGGTACAGCCTTTGGTACATAAAGTCAACAAATGAGCTTCACTGTCCATGGAAAGACAATGATTTCTTTTACCTCCCATGCCTCATGACCTGTGATGCTGTAACTTCTATCACATAAAAAGACTGTTTATTGCCTACCTGGAAGATGACAGTAACAACATGGCCAAGCTCTCTCTGACAAACATGTCGCTCTCAAGGTTCTTCACCACAAAGAGCATGATAGAAGGGTGAAAGAGTAAACACATATAAAGTATACACAAATATAAAGGCGTTTTTATAGGATATCAAAACTGAAATCAACACATATTATTTGGGGAAATATAAGGGAGGCAAACAAGTTTAAGAAGTGAGAAGAACAAATGGTATCAGTAGGTGTTTGGATGCATGACTGGCCTTCCTCTCCCAGAGAAACAAACACAACCCAATTAGTCACACCTGCCTTGCCCCATCCTCCTAGTGGTCCCAGGTGTGGCTTTGAAGAGGTGGTTTGGCAGGCAGGATCATTTTAAGGCCTGGACTTACAGCAACCATGGCCATCCCATCCAGACCAACCTGGAACAGAAACTCCACCCAACAACCCATACTCAGCTCCCAGTGGCACTAGTCTCCCCCTGAAGGATCGAGACTGACCTACAACCAAAGCACACACAGCACCGTGAGGAAGAGCATTCATTAGCCTTGCAAATATTTACAAGGGTATATCTTGTTGACAAAGCAGTAAAACGTACTTGAAGTGGGTAATTTAATATCTCTCCCTGAAGTCTGTGAAGTGTAACTGCAACCCAGAGAGGCTAGCAAATAGATGTTGCAATAACTACACGGTAGCAAGTGGTGGGGATTAAATAAGTGTTCATTAGTATTCTCATACTTAACTACAGTGAACTATAAAAAGCTGTGAACTGCTCATGTCCAACAGGACTACACGTCTAAATGACTCCATAACCAAGGCCACGGCAGATTCTTAATACCACTGCCATCACAAGCAGAACGTGAGGACATGAAACCTGCAAAGACAGAATTAAGCCTTTCTGTTCACAAATATCATAGTTACTTTTGTAAATACGCCGCACACAGACTGCATAAAAACTCACTCCTCACTATGAACACGTCGTGCTTCTCATATAACCTTTGCAAATGCTGTCCTTTAAAAACAAATACTTCATTAAACTTGCATCCTTAAATTATCTAGCCGGAGAAAGAAAAAGAAAAAGCACATAGAAGAGAAAATGTGTTGTTCCTTGTCACAGAAAGAAAGGGGAAGGGAGGTTCTTCCCTAACTTTGGCCAGAAAACTTATTTTTCGTAGAATCGTTGATATTACCATATATCTTGTTGATATGCTTAATGTATGTAGTATAATTTGTACCACTGATGAATTGTACTACCATCATATCATTATCATGCTGCAAATAAGCTCGCTGTTTTTGAGTGGTCTTGTGCAGAGCCAGGAGTTGGACTTGATGATCCTTGGGTGTCCCTTCCCACTCGGGATATTCTATAAGAACCTCACAGGGCTTAAAATGAACTGCTACTGCTGAGGGCAAGCACGGTTCAAATAAGCATGAGGTGAATGAAGCACCACGTTATTTTACTGGATCACTTGGAAACAACAATTAGTGGCACAAATTTCCTGCAGCTTTTTGATTCAAGCAAGTTTTATCAAATTTCACATAAAGAATATAAGCGTTCTTCCTTCGCATTAATTTGGAGAGCTGGGAAGGATAACAAAAATCAGCGTTGGTGATTACATGCAAACAGATCTGATGTTATTTTATTTGAACAAAAGACAGATCATTCAAAGTAGCATGAAAAGCAGGTGCTTAGATGGATTAGTGGTAAGTAATGCCTTGTTACTCCCTTGTAATGGCTGATTAAATTTTGCAAAACCACAAGAAAGTTGTCCCCTATTTTTCTAAGTAACTCAGATTGTAGTTTAATTTGTAACCACCCTACCATAGTAGACATCCCATACTTTATTACCCTCATTAGGGCTGTCACCAACATCTTAGAAGCAGACCGTTAGCGTTTTTTATTTCTTCTGGTGAAGGGATTTGGCATGTTAAACTACTGTGATTTTAAGGAGAGGTCTGTGTTATCCAGCCAAAACACAGATTCCAGACAGGGCAGAGCATATATAAGAATAGGACATAAAATGCCTGTACAGGAACAGGACATACTCTGCCTCTGATTCAAGCCTACTTACAGAACTTCTTTGCTGTGGGTATAAATCTTTCCCAAATGCATTTTGTCTGGAAGACACCTGCAGAACTACAGTGCACTGTTATTCTGAGTTGCTTTCTTGGTGAATATAGTCTTTCCAGGATTTAGTTTGATGGAGTGATGGAGTAAAGAATTCAGCAGTCTGCATTTGTTCATAGTTGGCCAAAATGTGTTGATTCAACATCTAAAATACTAGCAATGACTTATTTTTGCCGTAATGCCATTTCTTAATCCATAGCACAGATGGAACTTAAGGGTGAGGGGCCCATAAAAGCCTTCAATAAACAGCATTGCATTTGCAATTTTTTTCCTTAAAAGCAGTGAATTTTTGAGGACGGGTACTAAGTGATACTAAGATATGACCTTTTGAGTGATAAATGCCTTTTCAACATCCAATAAACAACTGCAACAATATTCTGTAGGTTTGCTCCATCTCCTGCTCCAGCCCTGGTGGAACAGATGTAACAGTAGTTCCTGTTCCATAACCGTATGTGATTTATCACCATTCTCCTTTGCTATCAAAAGATCTGAAAATATGAGGAATTTCTGCAACCCCATCGGTACACTTTAAAATAATGAAAGAAACTAGTTGGCATTCTTGCCTATTTTCCCACTTCTTTTTACTCACATGCCTGTGACACTGTACAAATTTTTCTTGATCTGAATTTATTTTAGAGTAGAAATCTCACTTTTCCCCTTCATTTACTAGCTATAGTCCCTTGGGGTCCCTCCTTTAATTTTTTTAAAGGAATTCCCAGTTTTTCTGTTCATATTTTCCTACCAATTTCAAATACAGTTGTCCTCAGTTCTGGGAAATTAGCCCTTTTGATACAAGCTTGTGATTGAACTCGCCCTGTTTCCCTGTACTAAATATAATCAGGTCAGGATTACTGGTCCCTTGGCAACCATCAGCTTCCAGTCCAGCGGTTAGTTCATCTTTATCCATCAAAGCAAAACCCAGAATTGACTTACCATATTTTCAATGTGATACCTTTTTGCTTTAGCAAATTATCCTCCATCTTCTGGCAACAATAGCTTGTTTTATGTCCAACTGCACAGAACTTCCACTAAATGTCGCTTAAATTGAAGTTTCCCCATAACACCACCATTTTATTAACTGTGAATTACGGTGCTACTTAAAGGAACTCTTCTACTCTGTAGCATCATTTGATGGCTGGTAACAGATCCCTCTAGCAGCATATTGATCCACACACACTCAAAAGGCCATGGCTTTGTTCTCTGTAGCTCTAAAAAAGGTAATGAAATCTTTAAAACTCGGTGTTACCTACCTTGTTATTCTCACTGTCCTTCATAAAGTGACTGTAATTCAGTTCAAATGATTCTAACAATTATATCCAACTTCTCATCACACCTTTGCTTGTTATCTAGACTACTACCATTATTGGAAAGGGAACTGAAAAAATATCCTCCACATTATACGCAGCTTCATTGCAATTTTCCTTGAGGCACCAAGTAGCAGTCTGTATGTATCCTTACCAATTTCTCATGATTACACTAATTTAAAATTCTCCTGGCTTTTTTAATGAAGTTTTCAGCCCAGACAATTACTGTTCTTCCTGTAGAACACCATGCTTCTACAGCTGCCCTGACTACAGGTGAAATGCAGGCTTCAACAAAAATGGACTTTCAGCTTTACCTGTACCAGCATGCCTCCTGCTTCACCTCCAGCACATCCTGGTGTCACAAAAGAAGGAAGGCATGAAGATCCCTCAACAGATCAACATCATCCTGCAAGTGTTTTTGGTTGGTTGGTTGGTTTCTTTCTCTTTTCTTTACATAAAGAATACATTTGTCTTGGAATAATCCCACTGGGAACTATTAAGAACATGCACGGAGCACACCCTTGATTTCACTAAGCATCGGTGGCAGAAGACCAATAATGCTTTTTCTCCTAATTCAAGCAGATCATGCTTATTTAAAAAACGCCGGATAGGTCAAAATCAAGTGGTCAGTACAAAAATGCATTACAAGGAATGGGTTTTCTGATAAATTAGACTTCTCTGTATGTACAGTTTTTAAACAGAATGTTACAATGGTAACAAACAAATCCTCACTTCTATACTCAATTAACTATAACACATGGTTTTATCACACTAAAGGGACATCAATTATTTTTTATTCCTAACTCTTGCAAGCAAGGGCTGCAGGTTTTTTTAAAGTGAAAAACACAATGAAGTACAGCCTCCAGTCTCAATAAGAAAATATCTAGCTTAATTTTCGGCTCTTATCTCCTTGACTTTGCTGTTCTCTGATAGGAAGTTGGCTGTTGTCCAGCTTAACTCATGTAACATTTTGTTGCTTATGTTCAACGTAATTGCAGACATGACAGGCATTCATAATTAAGCCCAAAGGGTAAGCCTAGAGTCTGAGACATACTGGAAAACATGAAAATATGAGTGGATAATGTCTTCAAGTCCAAAAAATAAAAAGGGGAAATATACTACTAATGAAAATAAAACAATAAAAATACCTATTGTGGTTCAAACATGCTGCACCATCGTTGTCCGTGAAATCAAAAACTATATAGCCACATTACTAATGAAATTAAATTATACTAGTTACAGCAGACATGAGTCTGCACAGCCTACTTAATGAGTCTGTAAATCTAATCAGAGGAACTTGTGATAGTCTGGTCTTGCCTGGACAGGCCTGAAAAGCTGGAAGACTTTCACCACTATTACACAGCAATAAATCTTAAAAATCTTGCAACACTGCTTTTTGATACTTGTGCCTTTTCTCTCCGCTCAACCTGCTAGAAATATAGCATCCTACACTACCTCACGAAGCCTTTCAGAAAAAATTCCCCAAACACACAGACAACTGTGGATGCATCCACACAGACCTCCTTTGGCACCATGACCTTGCCAGAGACAAATTACATATAGCAGTCTTTATAGCTCTTGGCTGTAAGGAAAAGTGAAATAAGAGAGGATTTGAGCATGACTGGCAGAAAGATGTAAATGTTTGCCTGGAGATTACTGATGGCAGCATCCCAAAAGTAACATGAAGAAATAACCCTTGTGATTGGTACCCGAAGTTAACAGAAAGGAGTGACCAACAAGAACAGAAAATGGCATGCTAGATGAAATCATTCTAAGCAGTATTTGAATCGGGGTCTCATGTGATGCTTAGACCAAGAGAGTGGTGACATTACCTGGCACGGCAGCAAATTTGGCAGTACAGATGGGGAAGATCCTCCAAAGACCCGGAGGGACAGCAGCTAGCAGGACTGACAACCATGAGGAAGCACTGGAGCCTCCTCATCATCACTGGAGCTGGGACAAAGCTCTACAGTGCTCCCTGACCTGAAACATGGCCAGTACAGCCCCATCCTGATTAGTGACCAGCACCAACACCCACAGCCCCCCATTAGGGCGGGTGCGCAGGAGCAAGAGGCCCTCAGGGTTGACACAGCAGGGACAGCAGGCCGGAGACAAGTGGAATGGGTTGTAGGAAGTGTTACTTTTTATTATTGTTTTATATAGTGTTTTCTTTAGCTTTACTGCTATGCTGAGTGCAGGTATCAGTATCAATTTTGGTTAAGAAGTGTTTCAGCTAAGCCCGGGTTCGCCTGTTTCTGGCAGGCCCGCATGCACCTCAATCGACTCGCTGGTGCAGGCCGACCGCGACCAAGCTCGGTGCACGGTGCATGGCAGGAGGCATCGATGGCATCGGGTCGATCCCTGTGCTCCCGCACCACTGCTACCCGTGACAAATAAATAATCCAGTTACCAGCTCGGGAGAAAATGACTTAAATGCCTCAGTTCTTCCCTCTGACTGCACGAAAGGGCACGGCACCAAGCACACATTTATGGTGCAAGATAACGCGATGCTTGTGTAGATGCCTATGTCCAGTTTTAGGTGACGGTGTGTTGTTTTACTTTCCTCCCTGAGAACACAAATTACCAGAGAAATAGTGCCAATAGACACCAATAATTATGGATAATAAAAAAAGGAGAACAAAACAACACTCTATAGCACATCTTTGTATCTGGCTGGCTGAAGGGGGAAAAAAAATCACCTCCAGCCACACAGAAGAAAATCCTCGGATTTTCTTGGGAGACTAATTACCAGGACGTTCACGTATGCTTATATATCAGCTTAATAAGCAGAGCAAAGTCAGGCTTATTCCTCAAATGCAAAAAGCTAAGGGGCACTCAGATGGCAGCAACTCCAGGAAAACACTGAGCTTCAACATGAAGTGTCCCACAGGACAGAGAAGAAACTGGAGTAGCTTATGGTATTATGAACTTATAAATCCATGTAGCAAAAAGATCAGGAGGAAAACCTGCCGTTCTGATGGATGAGCACACTGCTATGCTTTCTTTTTACAAATCATACTGGGGCAATGGTGTAAGCACAATCAGCATTATGCCGGGTTTTACTGATCTTTCCTCCCCAAACCTAAACGAAAACTAAAAATGGAAGGAGATTAATTTTGATGTGGGGCAGATTCTGAGGAAGAATCTAATAAAGCTGCAATACACAAAGGAAAGACTTGACAGCAACTGGTATCAGCCTACCCAGGCAATAATAAGAGGAGCCTGTAATACACGCACCAAGTCCCTTTTCCCATAATGTCTCCTTCTTTCCCCACTTCTATAGCTCCAGGTCCACGAAATCTACAGTTTTACAGCAAGTACAAAGGGCTTGAGAGCTATTCTGAGACTAAAACGTAGAAGCTGGAAAACTGAAAACAAGACAAAACCAACCCTACAACACTGACGCAAGGGCACAGTATTTTATGATGTGAAAACGATGAACTCCAAGAAGCACTGGAGCTGAATAAGGCAGCCAGAATTCATTTTTGAGAAACTGTAAAGATTTTTTTTCAGTTGAACTATATAATGAAACAGCATTTTGAAAATTAATGCTAAATAACTCAGCAGTTAAAGCAAATAAGCAAAATAAAATAAAATAAAATAAAATAAAATAAAGAATAAATGAGTAAATGAGAACTTAATATAGCAATACTGCCAAAAATGAACAAAAACAAAATAAACAAAGCCAAAACTGCCAGGCACAGCATAGGAAGAAAGCTGCAATGGAGCCGATTACACTGGGGACTGCATTAACTTAAACACTGGGTTGCCTGAAAACCAACATGAAGCATGACAAAACCCACAGCCTATCTGAAGCTCCTGACTTTCCCACTACAAACAATTTTTAAGAAAAACTTTTGTACAAAGCTTTCTGAAGAATCTCCTAACGTCTTTGTTGTAGATCTCTCCACAGCATATTTCAGATAAACAATGTTCTCCCTTACTACATACTGCATGTGCAAACAGAAAATTAAGAATAATTCCCTAGCAAGCAGGAGAACTGACCCTTACATTTTCAGAATAAAGTGAGAAGCCTAATCCTATTTATGTGATCACTGGATGACTTCACATTAGAAATTCTCCTCCATGATGAAGAATCAGACACTGACAAGACCTCTTAACATTTTTTTTTAAATCTTGACATCACGACAATACCTAGTTTAAATAAAGGAAGACATGGAAGGCACTATCGAACCTGCAGCTCACTGTCCAGTCTGCAGTCTCCACTCTGTGTCTGTTGACATAGCGAAAATCAACAGACATCACATTTCAACAATTTTATAACATAAATAAACATAAAAGCACTGCAGGAATACAAGTGTAAAAGGGCAAGCAGAAAGGCAACCGTGACATCTCTGTGTGTCTTCCTCCCAAGCACTAATGTCAGGCGATAGCTGCAGGCTTTCACACAAGAAACGTGACAGCTAACGAAAACGGAAATAATACAACTTCACACAAGCATCTTTTGCCTTCTCACCTTCTTATTAGGCATTTCAAAATATGCTGAAAGATAGCAAAACTGTAAGCCTCTCTTTCTGTAATTTCTTTCCAAAGCAGAGTGAACAAACATACTAAACAATTATGTCAACATGAAAGTATTAAATAAATCAATTAGAAAACATTAACTTATGCAAATATAAACATCAAAGCATTTCTCATTCATATTTCAAATTAAGGATTAAGAGAGCAACCCAATTATTCTCTCAATCTGTTCGTCTAAGAATCCATCAACTGAAGAGATTAGCATGCTTTATGGTGGTGGAATATGGGACAGCTTTGTCCCAGTATCCATGAGTCCCATTAATAAATGCATTCTTAGCATATATTAACATTTCTTAACTGTCACCCGTGGAAAAAAAATGACTTTGAGGTAACGAGAGCATTCGACTTTCACTTCTCTCTTGTCTTGTACTGTACAGTAACTACAGTAAGGAAAGCCAACTCAAGTAATTTATTTTTAGCAAACTCATTATTCTAAACAGGTTGTTCATTTTTCTTTAGGAGACCAAATAAAGTGAGAGAATATTTAAGTCGCACTATTTAAGGAGTAACTGCATAATTACGAGTCTGTAACCAGAAGTACTCCATTCCACAATTACAAGTGATTAGAAGAATAAGAGGATGGTAATAGCTGCTTTAGCTACGTGGCAATCAAAAATACTTTTTTATTCACTGAAAAGACTGAAGAAGAATTAGTCAATCAAAGACAGATTGCCATCACGTACTACCATATGTCCCGCAAGGAACTGGGAAAGAAAAAGAAGACAAAGCCGGGGCTGCAAAGCCCCTCCCCATGCACCACCTCTGATAAGTCCACTACCTCTCCCAAACTGAGGGTGGGTGCTACCAGCAATATCAGCAAACATTTCAGTTTCCAGAACACGTGCATCTCAGAGCCATCACTGACAGCCTGCTGTTTGAAGAGCACGGCCATCTCCTTTGCTTTAGCATCTCTCCCAGCCACGTGGGAATTGCTGCGCTGCCCAGAGGGACCACAGCTGTGCTTGATCACAGCCACCTCCCTCCAGTCATCTGAACCTGAAGCAAGAGGGGTTGCAAAATGAGAAATACGCACCATGCATCAATCCAGATTGCTTCTCTCTGGCCACATCACCCTATTTCTGAATTACATTCACAAACACATGCACTGTTTATTTAGGTCTATATTAACAATGCCCTTCATAACTCACATAACTGCTGGGTTACCTCCCTGCTGATTTACAAGTATAAATGCCAAAAATGCACCTCACATCTATCACAACTTCTTACTGGTTTCCACCATAAACCAGAGGGCTCCATCTTGGTAAGGGTTACAATAAAAATCTAATCCTAATTCCATCTTTTCTCCCACATGGTATAAAGAAAGATAGTTACTAGGGTGCCAGAGTACAAGAAAGGGCAGCAAAGCACTTAAGTATCATGACCATAATAGCCTGCAGTATTGCTATGGAAAAGTGATTAAAACACAACAAGGTCCCAGACTGAAAGCCAACTTCAAAGAACTGGCATGTTGAAGACAGGAGTCTGAAATAAGAGAAGCAATTTCTGTGTCAAGGAGACCTGAGGAAAGGCATGAAAACACACATTTTTAGAAAGTGTCTAAGAACCACTGTACATATTTCATGCCTGCAATGATGCTATGCAACAAGTCAATCCAATTTTCATGGCATTCTTTCAGCCCCAAAAACCTGATTCTTTATTCCGAGTTTGCATTTTTTTGATATTCTGTCATAACAGCTTTAGACAGAGCACCACAACACCACACAAATCCTCACAATAGGATCCTGCTTTGGGCATTTTATTTCCAAAGATTATTTGTTAAAGCTGTATTCATGCCTGCATTCATTTTCTGTGCGAGCAGAATGTATCAGCAGCGTAACTACATTTCAGGAAGATACACATCTGATCTACAGACTGAAACGGAGGTTGTCTCCGTTCTGAGTAAGTACACGGAGTATGCTGTCTGAAAAGCTCAGCAACTGCAGTTTGTGAGCTTTTCCACAGCCAGTTAAACCAGGAGAACAATAAAGGGAAGTACTCACAGCTTAGGAGGCATTCTCCACGTATCTGCCAATACAGCGGATCCAGATCCTGCAGACATTTGTGGAGGAAATTTGTCTTTATAGCATCTGTAATGTGTGTAGGTATATACCACCTTTTTCCCCTCTCATCGGGGGTTGCAGGACCACCATCCACAGAGGATGAGCACTGACCATGCACTTGGACAATCAGTTTGAACCAACTTCCACTGTTACTGCCCCTTGTGCCCTTGTTTGTGTGCAACTTTTTGTTGCAGGTGTCTTCAAGCGTGACACACACCAAGTCTCAGACTGGGATATAAATCTCAAAACCTTTTGGAGAAAAAGTGACTAAGACAGCTTATTCAAGTGGAACAACACTCTTCAGTGTATTAGCACAGCACTTAGAGGGGTTTCTGGGATGGGTTTTGATTAAAAGCGACTGGGGTTATGAGAAAGGGCTGCTCTGTAACACGTCAGGAACGGCAGCCATTTTAAGTAACGCCACTGATACACCCTGACCCCCTGTGAAGCAGGGGGGACTCAAGCTTAGCAGCTTCTACATGATCTTGGACATGGTTATTATCTCATTAAATAGGCTCTGAGAGGAGACTTGGCCTTTTAGGTTTCTTATACACACACTTACTTGAAGGCCATCTGAAAGGTTTGCTCCTGGGCAGGTGGAAGGACTACTTTACACACACTGCCTATGAGACAAGCATGGCTTAGCCCTTGGTTGCACAGGAGGAGGCCTGGGGAAACCAGAGGCAGATGAATTTTGTGACTCAGGAACCTCTGGGTATGGGGGTGAGGGTAGGGGAGTAGAGACAGAAGTCCCCCATCTCCTGATGAACCTGATTGCCACCAAAAAGACCCCTTTCCTACTTCTGATCCAGAAAGAAAACTCCCTAGACCACCTGCCAAAAACGTTTGGCAAGTCCATGAAACCTATAGCAAAACAAATTGTACTGAATGGGGATTATGACACTTCCAGATTTCAAATCACTCGAGACAAAAGAAGGGACCTTGCTTTACTCTGTTAGCTGACGTAAAACCAAATTTGTGGAAAACTGCATTCGTGCTCCTGAGTGCCCTGTGCTTTAACACAGCGATGTGAACATCGGCATTCTTCAAGGACCGGCTCTTCAAGAGAAAAGCTGCCACAGTCACTCCAGAAAGACAAAAACAGCAGCTCTCTGAAACACTGAACAGCCCTCAGAGGATAGGCTCTGCAGGGACGATTGCGTTGGTCTCGGGAACAGGAGAGGTTCACTCTGAAAGGCCTTCCTCTGTATTTCCTGAGGACAAGGTTAATGTGACTGGAAGGTGAAGCTTGGACTTGGGTGCCATACAACGTGGGGTTGCCTGTCTTCCAGAGTTAAAAGGCAGATCCTAAGAATCATAAAATGAGCCCTTACAGCTAAAAAAATGTCTTGTGATATGGATTTAGAGGTGACAGTGCCCAGGATTGTCATGAGAAACTTCAGAATTTACAGAATGAGTAATTAATGGCATTGTATATTCATCAGAAGACAGAAGAAATATCTACAACGTTGTCTGGAAGGCTTTTGAAAACTCAGATGAACTTGTCCTTTGCCTCCAAAACAGAGATACGGGACTAATGTGCTTGGTCTCGGGGAAACAACTATCAGGATGCTGACACACTCTCACTGCTTCCAAAACAATATCCAGGCATCATTCAGCATCCAGGAATTGCTCCTAAAGGGGCAGTGGGATAAACTGCCCTGGGATCAGGTCCCTCTGCTCTGTCCTCCAATATGATCTAATATAGACACTGATTTTTCAAGTACTTCCAAAGCATCCCTAGGAAAAAAAGAAAAATGAAAAAAAAACAAAAACAAAAACAAACA
Organism: Netta rufina; assembly: GCF_964035555.1. Taxonomy (NCBI): domain Eukaryota; kingdom Metazoa; phylum Chordata; class Aves; order Anseriformes; family Anatidae; genus Netta; species Netta rufina. The sequence goes on along the minus strand of NC_140123.1, from coordinate 54,513,584 downwards.
AACAAACAAACAAAAAACTACTTATTTCTCCTTCTTTCCCACTAGCCCTACCTCAACTGTTAAGTCTCAGACTGACGCTGACCCACCCAGGGCTCATAACCCAAAGCTCCAAGTGCTTTGTGTGATCTGCATGCTGTCTGGTCTCCTCTCTCTTCCTTTCAAACAGCAGTACTGGTATGTAGGGACACAGGACACAGAGATTTCTATGCCCTTCTGTTCAGATCAGACCCTACCATTTCATTCTGTCCACCAGCAAGTCCTCTTCAGACGGTGCTTCCATTCTTGAAACCAATGACAAGTAGTGCTCAACTTGAGAGGAACTTCAGCTGTTTCCAAGACCTGCTCAGATAAACACACTCCACACAGCATAAAACCAGGGCAAACAGTGGTCTCCTTTGTCATCTGGTTTTCACTACACCAACTGCACCCATAACCCCATAAGAACGGCAGCACCCTCCAAACAGATGCTCACTCTTGGCACTGGGGCAGCTGGAAGCCAACATGCACAGCCGTGTGTGCTGACCCAAGTGAAAACCCAGCCACACACTCTTTTTTTGTGCAGAGGCCGCATACAACAAAGCAATCCTTTGTACAATCTCTCCCTATAAGCTCTGGCAAGTTTACAAATCAAATCCTGAGAAACCCTCTGTAGGTCTATGTTGTCCTACTTCCATCAACATCAATAAAGCTAAGAAAATGTAAGGCAGCAGAGGATCTTGCATCAGACAGACACAACTAAATGCCATCCTTCTCAAAATCTTGTACTGTAATCCACATGAAATAAATTGGCTTTGTATGCCTCAAATGTTAAATATCTGTTTTCCCTCACTCTTGTACTCTACATGACAATGGAAATCGCACTTTGCAGATGTTCCGGCAGGAAGACAGACCCTCAAGGGTTTGGTTTTGATGCTCACTCCAAGCTTTAAATGCTTAACCAAACCTGTCAAAATTCCTCGTTGCCTGGTAATCTACGTGCAGAACACCTGGACGCATGCAAATTTACACAACTACGTGTGCGCTGATCAAAGAATAAGATGATCAAAGAAAACGTTCAAAGGTTTTAGTTCTGTTTGGATAAAACAGACATCAACAGTTCGGACCCTTGGCCAAAGCTGCTTTGAACATTAAGAAGTACATCTGGCAAGGAATTTGAAAATTAACTTCACATTAAAGCCTAAGAACTTGTGCTTTGTGCATCGCACAGAAAAAAAAGAATAAATCTACTTTTCCTATTAAGAAACAAAAAGCTGACCTGTTCTGAAGCTAAGAAGATGCAAACTTTTGGGGCTGGATTATCCATCAGTTTTACGAAGGACTGATTAAAAACACCACACTGGAAGACTCGCTGTAGATACCACTCCTCTGAAGAGGGATTAGAAACTCATAGGGCCGGGGGGGGATCAACAGCATCAAAATTTTCAATGCAACTAGATCCCAAGTGCTGGGGAAAAAGCCTTTGTTTTCCATGCTTCAACATGTTTTAGTAAAAAAAGTTATTAATGCATAGTGCTCAGAATGGGTTGGTCAGCTGAGTCCTTCAGCTTTGCGGGTATTTGATATTGAGGTTGGCTTTCTCTTCACTTGCAAGAACATGGGCAGCCAGTGTCAGCAGGACATGCTAAGTAGCACTTGGTTGTGAATCCTACCTTCCAGGTAAACCCTTTGCATTAGGAGCTTTGTTTGAGATTTTGATTACTTTTCAATTTTTAACAAAAGCCTGTTCTTCTCCATCATATTTATCTTAAGAGTGCTCAGTAAAAGGTAAGCTGTTAAAAAGCAAAAGGGTATGAATAGAAACAAGCAGAGATCTTATTTAAAATGAAGGCTTTAAGTGTTCAAGCAGAGTAAAAATATTCTTCCCTTATGAATCATTCCCTACCTGCACCAGTCGGTAGGTATGATTCAGCTCCAGGTAGATATACCTAAAAATAAGTATCTGAATTCCTGTTATACTCAGTAGAAATCTTGTTGCTGCAGTCAGCAAATCCTAGGGAGCAATTCAGTTCTCCTACGACAGAGACCTGTGGCTGAGCAGCTAAATCACTCTTTAGGCTTCACTGCTGTTACACTTCCTTTGACTAGGATGGCAGACGAGAACACACAGGGTCACAGATAACTAAACTATAGCTATTTTCATGCAGTCTCTTAATTTGGGATGGACAGCAAGGAAAACTTAATCAAAACTCTTGGTGCGTCTGATTCTTTGGTGCAACAACGCCCCAGAAGGACCAAACACGCTTGTGTCAGTGGAAATGTTGAACTGACGGTGCCAGAACCAGGACAGACGGTGCCACAAGCAGCTTGCTGTGCAATGGGCCAACAAACCAGCTCGAATGGCCCAAGCCAGACACACCATCTGCTGACAAAACACGAGGGTTGTTAAGATTTGCGCACAACAGAAGCTTTGCCTGATGTGTCCAGGAGAAGACTGAGATCAGTGGTAGCAACAGCAAGGTATCTTACTGAGCTGTCCTTCTGAGCAACACAGGCAGTGAAATCCTGGCCACTGCGAACAACAACCTTTCCTATGCACAGAATCAGCTCTGTGTTCAGACCTCACTTTATATAATTGTATTTCTACTTAGTCCTGATTGCAGGTAACACCACGGTTGCAAAGTCTCTTCCTACTATGCCCCACAATGACGCTGCAGTTGAAGCACCATCAACGTCTAACCCTTGGTTGTATCCTATCTTCAACCAGCTGCTTAAAACACCAGGTCTTTACCCAGCACCTGCTTCCTCCCACTGAGTATCCCCAGCCAACACCTGCTACTGCTTCCTCCTACCAGGATAGCAGGGCTAAGACTCTGAAGGTCTTCTCAGCAGTGGCTTTGAGAACATCTGATATTCAGTAATATTCCTGTAAATACAGTTTTTTAAGGCAAAGGGCTAATCTAACAGCATGTTTTAAATTTTACCAAAATTTAACTTTTAATTTTCTAAACAAGTGCGTTATTGCTATCATATCAGCATGAACCAACTGAGATATGCCACTGAGGCAAAAGTAGAATAAATAAGGTGTTATTTAGGCCCATCTTGAATTCTACATAAAAATCTTTCCCGTTACGTTTAATTTCTGTCTGGGCTATTGACAGTGGCCACAACTCTTATCTCTAGGAATCCAATCTCACTCAGGTTACCATCAGCCCAATTACTGTAGGCTTTCAGAGCCACTGCCTTCACACTGCACGTGGAATACAGGAATGAAATAGAAGAAGAGAAAAGCAAGTAACACAAACCAGTACTTAGGCATGCAATTATCAGTGAAATGTTGCAGTACATGCTGCTTCCCCCTACTAGGTAATCAATAATGCAGTTTTCAGATCTTAATTACGTTACAATTAACTGTGCGAAGTGAACTAGCATTTTACACTCTCCTTCATTTGGTTAGTGGAATTTGAAAGAATTTAGAGCGTATATAAAGTAGTCCTGTTCATCAGCAGTCCTACACATAACATTTGTGAACATCACCTGACCATAATGACTGTTTTTAAAAGCAACAGGCCACTAATGCATTGTTGTTATTGATGAACGTTGTTGGTGTGTTTTCTGAGCTCCCTCACAGACATTGAATACAGTCACTGGCTCTGGCCTCTCGCTGAGACCTCACGAGACTCTAACATCCCGATGTCACTTCCAGTGACTCCGATCCCAAGATCCACCAGCCTCAGCACAACCTTCCAGAACCACTCTTCAACTCCACCTGCCTGCCTCCACCATCAGGACCATCCTTCAGGACCTTCAGGACCATCCCATAGTTAGGCATGTGCCCCGCGCAGCTCCAGCTTTAGCTTACAAAGTACACCTCACAGGACAAACACAGCATGAGCTAAGAGCATACACTTTGCTGAGGACAATTCTGTACCAGAAAAGGGCTTGGAGGACATCAAAATCTGCATGCAAGTTCCCAAGCTACAACAACTTCTGCCAGAACATGGGCAGCACGGTGCGAATGAAGGCAACATTAGACTATTTCAGTCTTATACTGTGGATTTCTTAGTCTTAGAGAAACACATTCAAAGGTAGGATTCTAGGATTTTGATTTACCTCTAAACAGAGGCCGTATGTTTTACACTCCAGCAAATGCTAGTATACTCACAGATCTAAAGATGGGATGGTTCTCAGAAGTTTGCACTCATCTTTCAGTTGTATCACCTTAACAGATGGCATTCCTTACTTCGAAGCCCTTTCTTCTCCAGGACATCCATGGTTCTTGGTCAATTTGCAGCCAGCCAGTTTGCTTGGCTATTAGTTGTTACCAACCAGCTAATTCCATCTGATAGATTCACAACTACATGATGTTGCTGGTATTGGCTGGAAACCAAAACTATCCTCACTGCCTCAGCATTTCGTGAGACATTTTCAGCAATGTGAAACACCGTCTGTGGTATTTACATACTCTGGGACTCAACCTGCTTTGTACACAGTATAAACTAGTCTTACTAAAAAAATACACATGATTTCTCAATGATAGGTTGCATTTCTGGTCACTAAGATTACATGCATTATTTCAGTCCTAAATAATGAAGAAAAAAAAAAAGAAAACTTTTAGAAGTTATTTTCAAGCACAATTCTCAGACTCTGAAAAGCTGCTTCTACATTTTCCACTTCAGAAGGGACCTGGTGATCCTCTTATCCTCCCCCCATCTCCTTCCCATTCAAGTGTAATGAAGCAACATGAAGTCACTTTGCAGAATGTCAAAAAACTCCCCATTCTTCATTCGTCAATTTTTTTGGCAGTGCTGCTGCAACAATGACAGAGGCCACAGTAAGGAGCTAACAAATAGGCAGGTATGAGCAGAAGGGGCACAGACTAGAAAATAAAACTGTCAGTAGTTTTTTTGCTTGTCATTCCTAGTAAAAAAAATAATAATAATTTTAAACCCTAAAGACTGGAATACATTTGGATCTTAGGAAATGCTCCAGACACCAACTCCCTGCCCTATAATAATGCAATTGACTCCAGCAGTACAACAGCAGAGCTAAAAGTGACCTGCAGTGGCAATAAGGCAGCTATTAACAATACTCCAAGCGTTTATTTATTTATTTATAATTAGACTTTCTGCTCAGCTTTGCAGAGGAGGAGGAAAAAAGGCAATCTACTGACTCACTTCTTGGTTTCACTCCCAAAAGGTCAGAACTCTTATTGTCTACATACTCCACCATTATTAAATTGGAAGGGAGAGCAGCATTTCAACAGGAGCAAACGCTCCAAGAAGGCCATGTCAAGCCAGGAGGCAGTGCCGAGATGCCCGGCCCTGCCTAATGCTCTGGGCTCTGCCAGCACTCGGCCCAACTCCTCAGCAGCCCCCCCAGCAAATGCTGGGATACACCAGAGTGAGCACTCACGGAAGATGCTGCCCCAAAATCGATGTCGTCTCTAGAGAGCATTATTCTAAACTCTGTTTCCAAACTTTTGCTTTGGCAGTGTTTTAGTCATCAAAATGGATTATTGATCTCCAATCTGCACACACTGTTGTATGAGCTTTTCATTTTTAAAAAGCAATAAACTAAGCGTATAAACTAGCTACAGCAATGGATCTTGCATTTAGTAAAAAAAAGTCTGCAGTGAAGAAATATGCTTTACACCAATAATTCACAACTTCAGCTTTAAACATTTCATTATTGACTTACATTATTGATATATTTATCCATTGTTATGAAGAAAAACCATTGTGTTTTACAACTTTGTTTTTCTGACGGTTTGAGAAAGAAATAGTTGAGGGCTGAGAGTATTTTAGGATGCAACTTTATTGTTGCACTTTATGTTTCTCCATCATAACTGAAAACGCACCTTCTTAAAGAAGAATAAATACATATTACAAGTCATATCCAGAGAAAAATGAAACAAGCATCATGTGAGATGTGTACGTTAATTATGAAATCATGAGAACAAAGAGACATCCTTATAGAGTGCAAATTCTTGAGCATCATACCAGAAATCGGTGTATAAAGATAATGCTAGAAAGAAATATAACTAAAAATATCTTACTCAAATTAGGGATTGGAAATCATTGTTGCTGTTTGGTGTTAGGCTTTGAGCTTTGTTGTTAGCATTTTGCGTTGTGTCTGCTCCCCCACCATCAACGTTCCCAAGTCCTACTTGCCAAAAGGAGCAGAGGCACCTATATAGTAGCTGCCTGAGAAGCAAGGGAACCTGTTACTTTCTCGTGCAGAACCAGAGGAGCAGACAAAGGCAGCCCAAACTTCTTAGCATGTTTATAACTTAATATCACTGAACTTGGGTGAATAAAATTAATGGTGTATCTTTACTGCGTCTCCACGAGGCAAAGTAACTGTACTCGCACCCTAAGCAAGCAGACATCCTAATGAAGATCACAGCTGCATATCCTGACAATGGAATTGCTGAAGCAAGTTGGTAAATTCAAGGGTGAGAATATAGGCGTTGCCAAAGCTAACAGAAAAAGTCATACATCTTTTGAAAGGTGTAGATGAGGCATGCTTTCAAAGAGATTTGATGTGTGACACTGCTTGTAAACAAGAAAGATATTTTGTAGGAACAGGGTTGGTTTGTTTAGAGACTACACTTAGCAATATTTTTCAGTTACCGGAGTAGAAAAAATGAAATTTAATGTTCAAGGGGAAAAGTCAACATTCTCATCGCTTTCCACTCATTTTGAGTACTTCAAATTCCGCTTCAGGGCAAAGCACCCAACTTGAAATCATCTGAAATGGATCTTGAAATATTTGAAAGGATAACCTAAGAAACAAGCAACCTTGAAACCTTATTTAATTTTGAACTTTAAGAAGTTAGCATATAAAACTGCACTACACCACATCCCTCTCCAAAAAAATAAATGGAAAAAAAAGAAAAAAAAGAAGTCATGTCCAAAGATCAACTGACATCTCTGATTTTTCATTGGGTTTTCCTCTCTTTTAGATGGCAAAGGCAGAAAGAATATCTAAACAGATTAAAAATCAGGAGCTGATAAGCACTAAGAACTCTTCATTCAATAAAACCATTTAAAACATTTTCAGCTCACTGTACTTTTAACCTTATTGAAGACATACTTGCAAAATATTCATTTGAACACTGAAACAGCTCGTGCTGCTGACTGCACACAGAACTGTGAAGCCAGAGGATTCTGGAGAGGTGGGCAGGGACCAGAACATCTCATGGGCAGGAACCGTGATCATTAGCTTTGCCTACAGCTTTTTAGAAGACGATGCACCACCACCATCAACTGCAGTGCAATTAATTGAAGAAACTTGTATGCAGCTTGAAATATTATTCATCCCAAACTCAAATTAAGGTCCTGGAGGAAGAAATGGGCAAATTAAGTTTCTGAAATAGTGGTTACATGAAGTTAATCGTGAGGCACTGGTGACTCTTGTTTACATCAGAAAAACCATTAGATCCTGAAGGCTCGAGTATGCTAGGACAGCACGTAAGGACAGTGGAAAATAAATACTGCCTATGGGCTGTGCTAGATCTGTGCATCTATGTTGGAAAGGGTAATTATTTCTCTTTGAAAACTTCAAGAATATATGACTTGATTGCAAGAGCCACCTTGAGAGCATACAGAAATACAGATATATTAATCTTAGAGATGAGAATTGGCAGCTTACCAGGTTAAAAAGAATAAAAGAAGAAGAGAGAGAAAAAAAAAGAAGAGCATTCTTCCTACTGAAGAGGCAGGTTTTGCTTTGATTTCTTTTCCAGACAGAGGAGATTTTAACAATATTCCAGAGGAAAAAGTCGGTGAGAAAAGGGAGGCAGAATCAGAAAGGCAATGTTGTAAACAATCTTTAGGACTTATTTACCAGGGAGGTACAATGCTATTGACAAAAACTTTTAGTGACTGATTATGCTCAGCTGGGTGTGCCAAACTGTAATGTAGCTGCTCCTAGTGTGATAATTATGACTGCTAATGCTCCCAGTCAGATCACAAGACTGAAGCATATTATACAGATACTACTTAAACCACACCGTGAAAGCAAATGAGACCGAAATGCATTCAAATACAATTTGAGAACAGGTCTTATTAATGAGGTATACAAGCCTCACATTCCAGGAGTGGATTGCAGGACAGGTCTGTCACTTTTCAATTTATAGTCCTGTCACAGTACAAGCTGAAGGTAATTTCAGCAGAAAATACGAACCCATCTCCTACTGCTTGCATTCAAACCCCATCTTCACTTAACAAGAAGCAACTCCCCACTGTGACCCTACTATCTACACCTGGAGGCAAAGCACTTCCAACAGAGAGCCACCAAATGAACTGAGAGCTTTCCTGGATACAAACAAGTATAAATTGTACCAGGATTCACCGCAGAGATGGTATTTCAATTGTACCACGTGCAACATCAGATGCGCTACATGACCCTGAATAAGGGCAGAAGATGAGGGAAGGGAGAGCAGACTTGTTGGCTTAGGATGGCATAAAGGTGTTACCAGGATCCTTTTTGCGAATGTTTAAATCCATTAATTACTTTCCCCACCCCCATACAACTTAATGCAACCCCCATTTACCATGTTTTATGCTCTCTACGTCTTAGATGTTTTAAGAGCAAATAAAATTGTGAAAGTTTTACATTTGTATGTATAGATTCCATATAGACCAGAAAGTATTTACCTAAGGACAAGTCATTTGTTGCCCCTTCTCCCCAGCCCCATTACTCAGTGAAACTACTCAGTGGTGTGTGATCTCAGCACAAGTCCCTTGGAAAAGGGATTAATGGGAATGCTGAAGGTGAGGCTGTCAAAGCAGCATGGCAAATGTGATTTCAGAGCAAATTCTACCTAGTTATCACTCTCCACAATATTTTATCATGTTAATATGTTACGTTACATATGCTTTGACATGGTAGCATGGCAACATACCATACGCTGGGCTGTATCTGTTCTGTAAACAGACAAGGACTCCATCAACAAGGCTGCCTAAAAACCAGTTACGCTCATTTAGAAATGGAAATCTTTGCTGCAAAGAAAAATGCAAATAATTTTAATAAATAGGAGAAATGCAAATTATAAAAAAAACACACTTGAGTTTCATCTGAACACATGACCTCTTCTAAGCCCTTTCTCTGACAGTGCTCTGCATCTCCTGCAACCTCCTGAGAAAACCTCAAGAAAAGACCTCTGCTTGTTATAAAAGCTTGACACTAACCGTGAATCTGCCTCTCACACGACATTACAGGAAATAAAACGTATCATGACATTAAAAGCCTTTCTAGAAGAAACCTTTGCTGTCTCTAAGCAATAAAATCAACAAGTTTTCCCTCCTATTATTGCTCATATCCAATTTAGTGGAAAGACAAGAAATGTACCCAGATGAATGGGTTTTGCACTTGATACCAATATGAGTGTTTTCAAAGTATACTGAATCCCTTAAACAATAATTAAGCACCAAATGAACCATTTAAAAGTTCGCTGCTACCATTAGAACAAATTAAATTAAGCCAAGATTAACATATTAAGTTTGCTCAACCCAAAAGCAGCTCATTTCACTTAGTTCCTGTTTAGCTGCGTGTAAACGACTTTTCAAAACAGCTGACTGCAAAGACAGGCTAACAAATGCAGATAAATAATCAAATAACTGACATGCAAAGCATAATGGTAAATATAGCTCCTTATACTCCTCTATCCCCCTCGTACACACAGTGGTAGGTAGCTAAGATGCTCAGTTTCCAGGTTTCTGCTGACAGAAATGAACAGTTTTCACATCCAAACCTATTCTGTTACCCCATTTACACATCCGTGGCCCGTGTGATTAGCACCTGTGTTTCACCTGCTGGTTACTGGGAGGTGGGAGTGGGGAAGTGAGGCATCTCCACAGGATTCTGCAAATATCTATGAAGTCACGGCAAGTTTTAGCAAAACCTGGTTTGTTTACACAGGTCACAATTTGTGCCCTTGTTGTCAGTGAGGGGCCTGCTGATCCAGGCAGCTCAAAGAATTCGGTACAGTTGATTACCTTCTCTGTATTATTCATACCAGAAACGACACAGAATAGCATCATTATACAGAGCTGCCAGTTACATTTGGATGTTTGAGTTACTTGTAGAAATAATCCACATTTCAATAGGTTTAGGTTTGTGATTTTTTTTCAGACACATGCAAGCTCTGCAGATTACAAGTTAAAATAACTTAAGGTTTTACTTAAGAAGAGGAATAAACACTGTTCTTGGAGAATTGGTGTGTTACCCATCAGCGACCATGACAATGATGAATGGGTAGCATTTGCTTGCAAGAATATTTACAGGTTCAACATTTTTTATTCCCAAGACTGGTATTATCTTCTTTTTTTACTATGCAAGCAAGCACGTATTTCCTTTAACAAGCTAAAGAGGGCCATCCTTTTAAATAGTCACCTAGCAGCTAGTTAAGAAATACTTAGGCCACATGGCTTTGTATAACAATGAATGTTAATAAAAATGATGCATTTCTTCTCAAATATTTAAAAATCAGCCCAAAATATTTAAAAAGGATACTGGTGTTAGGAAAAAACTGCTATGTTTCCCAGTATCCAAATGTTTGGCAACATTTGGGTTTGTACTTCAAAGGATAAACCTGAAGCATCTTAATAAGAAATTCCTTTTAGCTCGAGTTCCAAGGAGATGATTATTGAAGACTGTACTACAATTGCAAAGTTTTTGAATTAAAAAAGCGCTTAACAACAGACGAGATAACTTTCAGTGCACTACTGTGCATCTCATTCAATAACAAACTTGGGAGTCTTGTGTATAGAGCTGCCTCCCAAAATCTTTATATTATTTTCAAGCCCAATTTGAGCATAAACTAACAAAGAAGTAAATGTCAATGTTTATCAAAGAAGGTTAAGAGCCTCGTTAAGAGCACCAGAGGGTTCTGCTGGGGGTGATTCCGCCTTCTTTTGATTGCTTCGTTATAGCCAGGAACGAGTCTGAAAGTTATGATTCTTCACAGTTTGACAAAACAGTCTCTCTCTTTCCATCTACTGTATGTGTATGAAAACATACAAATAGCTAACGAACATCTCATTGCTAACTTCATCGAACTGGACTTTGGGGGCTTTCTCCCAACACCCAGAAGACATCTCCTCCCAGCGCTGTGAGAGCTGCTCGTGCAGAGATGTGCTGGGAAGGAAAGGTAAACTGTTACCGGCAACCAGAAGTCACATTTAGTAGCAGCAGACATCAGATATCACTGCCTCTGCTGACAGCTATCATGTATTACGAAGCTCCTCGTTTTTACCAGGAACCAAAGTACTGCTACATTCCACCACTTCAGTTCATAGCCAAAAATACTGTTTGACAAGCCTTGAAAGAGATACAGCGTGCCTGAACTGCCCAGTAATGAATAATTTAAATCTTCTGCAGAGACACAGCAGAAGTCAGTCATTTTTTTCTGGTGAAGCAGTTGACGGTACCTTCACCGGATGGCAAAACTTCCTCCTTAGGAACAGTTATACTTCCTCAAGCTTCTGCAAGGTCAAGCACATTGAGAAAGATCTATTGGACTGCAGGTACTCATGATGTCAAATTGGTAAGATTGAAACAAGCATCCTGTGGCCTATTTCTCTTTCTCCCATCATGAAAAAGAGTTTATATTGCCAGAGATTCTTTCTTAATCTTGTCCCCACTCTCAACTTTTACTACATCTTTGTCAAGGCTATAAATACTGGAGCAGGAGGGTAAAATTAGCAGCAGCACCTTGAATTCTAGCTTAGGGTTTTGAGGTTCTTGAAACAATAGCCGTACTGAAACACTTGTAGCATTGCTGTTAATTAGTCTGCATCTTAAAGACTCTAAAGCATGGAGTACAAAGCAAGGAATTGCACTTAGAGCATCGACAATCCAGGCTCTGCAGCAGTGCAGACTGTAGGAGATGCGAGCAAGCCCCACGGGTACTGCTTGTGGCACACTTACCTTGCTATGGTCCAGCTGATACAAATACCCACTAAGCACATGTCAATGAGGGAGAAGATGAGTGCTAGATCTGCTCTGGTTTCCAGTGAGAATGTGTCCTGCTAGCCCACAGAGGCCAGCACCCAGCAGCTGTTCCACAAGGCATGGCAAGAGAACGATGCTGGCACTGATATCGCCTACCTGCCAAAATTAGCATTGGAATATGAAGAGTTGAAGAACTGAGAAAAGATGATAGATGTTGTTTACGACATGCAAAAATACAATGCAGTTGAGAAAATTTGTAGTAAGGGTCAAACCACAAAGTTTTGACCTATCACTTAAGATGTAAAGGCAGTTGTTAGGTGTGGAGAAAACAGTAAGTAACTGGAAGTGTATTAGAACAGAGATAACACATTTGAGGTTTTTATTATTAAGAAGGAAAGCTACAAAGAAAGGGAGTTGTACAGAAAAGAACCTGTGGAAAGGATTTTGAGTGCCTAGGAAGGCAAAAGCCCTGCCAAGATGCATCTCTTTTTCCTGATGCATCATGACCAACGCACTCCAAAGCCTGCCTTAAGTGCACACGTGCAGGACCAATGCTTCTCAATTGTGGCAATACAAGCAGCAATGAGGAAGAATTTGTTTTTATACAGCAAACGAGCTGACAAGTAACTTAATAGCCTCCCTCTTTTCTGTAAGTAAGGATCCAGGGAAGCCTCCAGTCTTAAAACATCAAAGAAGCTTACTGAAATCTGGATTGCAATTATTAATTCTGAAATGCACTACCTCTTTCTTTAAAGCCAAAATAAATGTAGAAGACAATGTTTCAGCACAATTACCACAACTGCTGTAACTTGGGAATTCTGAGCAAGCGGTTAAATATATGACCACGAGCATCAAGGAACTTAACTCAAGCACCAAGGGAAGAAAGACAGAAGTTGAGACAGATGTTGCAAGACAGCTCTGAACTGAAGGGAGCCTTCAAACTGGACTTCTGCCCTACAAATGTCACAGCTGGACAAACCCAATTTTATTTAGAAACCATTAAGAAGAAAGAAATGGTTACAGGCAAAAATAACAAACAAACAAACACTGGAAATGAACCTTTAGAGCTTTCTTACAACCTTAAAATGATTAAAGGACAAAATGATTTTCCCACTTCTTCACAGCATCATTTCTTTTCTTTATAGAGGGAACAGGGACAATAATAGCTTGTAAGTGTTTTCCAAAATTACAGTAGTAATTGAGGGGTTAAGGATAAAAAAAAAAGTATGCACTACAGTAGTGGTATTGTAAAGTGAGTTTTTTCTTCTCTTTTTACAGATCTTCACATAAAGTTGTGTTTCAATGTTACCACCTTCAGCATCAGTTAATCACTTGCACAATTCCTTTAAATTAAATCGGTCCCCCTGCTCTCAACAACTGGTAGAAGGTGATGCCAATCCAAATGAAGCAATTATGTCAGAAATCAAGTCAAACCGCTTTCCTTTTTATTCACTATAACAGTCTTTAAGTGTGATTAATCAAGTCAACATTCCCTTTCCATGCAGAGCTGTAATTGCTGAGTGCAAATTAAGGCATATTATGTATGACATATGATACTTAATCTGAAGACAAATTTTTATTAAGGTTTAAGTCAAACTTTGTTAAATGAGTTAAAGATACTGGCTGAAAATAGCCTAATGTTATGTGCATGCCCTTAGGGAAAAGAAAAACATATTACAAAAGTACTTCAAACACCACAGATAATCCAATTGCCTTACAAAAATAATAATAATAATTAAAAAAAAAAAGTAGTAGTAACACAATTGTAAGAATAAATACAATATCTGCACAAATCCTAACATGCAGTTTAAAATAAGGTAGCAGAAAATTCTACACGTATTCTCAAAAGGAAACATGAGCATCTCAAACCTAATTCTCTTTCAACATAATGCACAACAACCCTTCACAACAATAAAGCAGAACTACATACACCACTGGAGTAAGAGGACGCAACTCCAATGATTTTAATAACTGTTGACAACTGTTGTGAAATCCCTTGCTACCGCTGTTTCCTAAACAAATGAGGACAAGAAAATTCCCTCAGAAAGGAATTTACGGATGGGAGTTGATATTCAGTACTCTGTGGTTTGTGTTCCCTCCTTTATTCTGCAGCTATTCATATCCATAACAATGCTTTTTGAAGCAATTAAAGTTTGCTGTCCTACTGTGTCTGTAAGTAACCAAAACCTATTTTGTTAACAAAAGCCAGAAATGTGAATAGGACAAAGCCTACAGAACCGATGAAAAACCTTCATAAGCTACCAGAAAAAAATAAATCCAAAAAGAATGATGATGAAAACAAGATGTGGGACATTGTTTTAGATAAAAATAAATTTAAAAATAGTTTGTTAGCATAATGTTACCATCAGAATCCATCTTAAGTGAACAGTGAAAATATAACACATTTAAGGGATGTTCAGCTATGAAGGGTTGATGAATTACTTTAAGGACAGTGTTTTGTCCTAGGAGTAATCCCCTGCAGAAAGTGGCCTCTAACCCCAACTGACTTTATTCTTTAGGTCATGGAACAGTTAATAACATCTATACTTGCAAAGAACCCCTAAAATATATTCATAATGTACAATAATTAAGATGCCTATTCAGTGTTCTGTGCTTTAACAAATCATTACCAATGCAATAAATTTAATTGAATCTGATGGCAGCAAAAACAACCATTTCAGCCAGACAGCTGAAGGAAAAAAAAAATGAACCCTTTTATAAAATCATCATCCTTTCAAGTACACCATCAGTCTTCTTAAAAAAGATCTTACCTAATATAACTACACGGCTGTGTTTCTTAGGAAAAAAAATTGTTGTAGCAGCTAATGCAGTGTTTTCTACCCAATTCACATCATAAGCCACCCATTGAGAAGGTAAGCACAGAAGTAAAATAATTAATCTTACTGTATGACGATCTCATACCTAATTTAATTTCGAGGCCGTATATATCCTCTTGGTCCACTGTGAATTAAGGCAGGACAGAAAGTACTGTCAATACCTACAATCATTTCTGGGCAGACTCTTTGGTTTACTTACGATTCCTGTAGCTATGCTGTATCATGAACAGTGAAACGAAGACAACTCGGTCTCCAGCAAATGTCTCCTTTATGCCAACCATGCCCATGGTCTGGGCAGTAAGCTCAGCTTTCCTGGGACATCACCATTGCACGGTGTATTCTGACATAACACATATTATGATGATTTATAGTGTGTTTAGATGGCCAGCCCAGCTGGCTGCCACCACCTAGAAGAGGACAAAGGCTCCTTCCACCCAGCTCCCCATTCCCGAGGATAAAAGTGCCGTTTTACTTTCTCCTTTTGGCAGTCACTGAAAATTGAGCACCTTTAGGAATTCTTTTTTTTTCTTTTTTTCCCAATCTGACAATTGGCCGATAGCTTCAGAAATTATTTTAGAGAAAAAAGAAGATGCACTTGGTGAGTCAGCTGACAGACAGAGAGTCTTTGATTTATACCTCAACATGTCACGAGAACACAATGAAATGCCCTTATGGGTAAAACTCATACAATCCAAGTCTGAACTTCTTCAATTCAATTCTTATTTCTCATTCAGTAGGAGCAGTGTTTCCTGTAGGAGGGATATATCCAAACTAGCTCCACAACGAAGAATAAAGTAGAGACACTTAAGGTTGATTTCAAGCAGTCTTCGCTGCTAGAAGCCCTCTGGGTGTGAAAGCTGAGCGCAGACTTATTTATTCTGCTGAGCAATAGCTAAACTATTTCTGGCACCCGAAATATCCTTTAGATTTAATTCAAGGCACTCCTATACTGCAAAGCAATTACCACACTTCTGTTGTTTGCTTTTTCCCATTAATTGGTGAATAGTGTTTGTAATTGGCTATCACTGGCTAAAAATGCTGTCGCAAAATGGAAACAAGTTCATCGCCTACTTCCATCCACGCTGTATTCCTGTCATTACCCACCTTTCAAGTGACTGGTTTAAGGTCTCATCTCTGGCATGGGCAGCAAGGGACAGGAGGAGGAGATGAAAAAGACAAAGGAAAGAGGGAAGAAATAAAAAGGTGTAGCTGACCAAAAGTGTAGGAGACATCTAACCCTCCGTACCATACCAAGACAGCATTGCACAACCTGGCATTGACTCCAACAGTAAAAACAGTTTCACTTCTGAAATCAGGCAGCTTAAATGTAGTTTTCCTGGTACTGCATGCTTCTGGCAGATGCACATCTAATTGTACTATCTTTTAATAATATCCTTTTTTTTCCCACAGTGATCACTTGATGCTAGCCATTTTGCTTGAGAAATATGTGAAAATTAAAAAAAAGGTACGAAAGTCCCGTGATGTTCACCCCCAGGAAGCAATCTAACAGCAATGCAGTGTTTCATTACCCAAAGTTTTAGCTTTAACACTCACCCAGTGACACCGTCTGCTGCAGAATCACTCCCGCGGTTCCCCCGTCCAGGTGAGGACCGCGTGTGTCTGCCTACACCTGGAGGGCCACTGAAGGTCAGAAGGAGCTCACTCATTTGGTTATTCAGATGCTCAGGGTATGGAACAGGCCAGCAACATGAACGCTCTCATTTCTGAGGAGCATGTGACCAGCTGATGTTCAGGAAAAGCTGCTCATTAGAGAAACACAAATCTGAAGTGCACTTCCTTAAGAAGTCAATTGTACGTGAAGAAAGTATCAGATCCTAAACTAAATGCTAAACGGCGACACTCTACATGCATACTGATGCTACCACTTGCTGTACATACAAAACTATTTTTCCATCCCCTGGGAAAGTTTTCCCTTTATGACACAGTTTACCACAACTAGAATTTGTTCTCAAATTCTGCATTCTGAAATTGTCACTTTTTGCCTAAACGCACCCAGACGTTTCAAGAAGTCTTTGCATTTGCGAAGTTTTCTTTGTAGCTGCCTTAATTATGGGAAGTTTTATGTGGCTTTTTTTTTTTTAATTAAGAGTTAGAGAAGCCAAGGACAAGACGATCAGTAGTCACAGCATTAATCTTCTTGCTGTACCTAACAAATTCATTTAGTGTTTAAGACACAAACCCTTTTGGGGTTGTTCTGCTGAGCTGAAGTCGATGTATTTGCTGGAAGTTACTTCTACCTCATCCATCCTGCACTGAGACACAACAGATTTACTCTCAGGAAATTGGATCTGGTAGGAAATACTATCGCTACCTTCAGTGAGCTCTTACAATGCTGAAACAGAAAAGTAAGACTCACAAGTGACAGAGGAACCCAACACATTTTATTTAAATACCAAAACTTCTCTAACAGCAGAAAAGAATTTCTCTCTTCAGACCCACATCAGCTACAAGATACAGAAAATAAATTGTCTTTTAATATTATCATTATCACTTTAGAGAGGTGTATTCTAACAATTTCTAATGCAAACTGTACATACTCTGCTGCTATCACTAGAAAGGGGTAACACCACTCATACTATGCACATTAAACAGCAGACTCCAGCCCTTCACTTTCCAGTACAATTGAGCAGCTTCATGCTACATTAGTCTGGTAATGCAAAGAGAACCCAAAAATAGAGACATTTTTAACCTGGCCTGTCCAAGCCTCCAAGGAAATGAGGCTTAGGCAGTCCCACATCTGTTCACTTGTCACATTTAACTTCTAAACTTGCCGGCCAAATTCAACTAAATTTGATGAAGGGCTTGGAGACAAAAATAATTGTGGTCCTACAAATTCTACCAGAATGAGAAGCAGAGTACAGAGGAGATGCCTCCATACTGCTCTTACTGAAGGCAGAGGAGTTTTGACTGATCTATTGTCCATCTGCTAACTAATGAATACCACACACTCAGTGTAGTGTTCATAAATGTATGAATGTACTTGAAACCGAAGTGGACGTGGTCCCGGACAATCTGCTCTAAATAACCTTGCTTGAGCAAAGAGGTGAGTAGATGATCTCAAGAGGTCCCATCCAACCGAAATAATTATGTTGGGGCTGTGTGTTTGTGTGCCTGTGGCTTCAGAGAGGCCAAAGCACCAAATGGTATCAGAGATGCAAGTAGAGAAACTCAGGGGAAAAGGAGGAAGAACTCTTTGGAAGATAAAGGACATAAATCCAAGGGCAACTGAGCTTTAGCTTTCATGCTATTAATGATCCTTTTTCTCCAGTGACCTTCAGATCTTCGCTGAAGACTTGTCACTCCACTGCTTATGTGCTATTAGCAAAATCACTTTAGAAATCATCTCTAGGGATACAAGCTGCATGACTTTAATTACACTAGTGTAAAACATACTTTTGATAGCAAAGATCATTCCTGTAACCTTTTAGACTGATGTTAATGTATCCACATTAGGAGCTGAGTGCCTTTCTCCTTATTAAATGGCTAAATAAATACAAAAACTGTACAGATGAGGCTTTAAAGCAAAATTCATATTGCCATGCCATTTTGTAGTGGGAGGGTACACGATCACAAATTTGGAAACAACTGCTAGGGAAAAAAACTTTGGGAACCAGTAAGCTACGGGAAATGGGGAGCTCAAGGCTATGACCATGCACTCGCAGCCTAACTAAATGTTACCGAGTGTAGTCTTGTGCTAACAAAAGAGAAGGAGAGGGGACTGCCGAGTCCTCCCCACCACAGACTGCCTCTTGCACAAAGTGTGTGCTCCTCTAAGGGCAGGAACAGAAGGGAGTTGATAGGAAGAGAAAGGCGGCAGCAATGTGCAGACAACTGCACGGTGGTACCAGAGCAGACGCGGGGTGAGCAGCCCGGTGAAGAGATGGCAGATCACAGAAGCTGGACTCTACTCAAGACTGTGAAAAGCAGGTATCTGCATGTGAGCTTGTTATCTAAACGCCTGTTAAAATCAGTGGGCATCAAATCAGTTCATTGTGAGGGTTGGAACAAGCCAAATGAGGAACACACCAACAAACAGGATGGAAGAAGGCTTCAGAAATTCTAGCTTGAAATCCTGGACCTAAAATTCTGGACATAGCTACTGCTCTCAACGTGACCTGGATGATGATGGCAACATGCAGACAGAATCAGGAGTTGCAAGGCCAAGAAACAACATCAATGGCAAACATCAGCACCACACAGGCTGGGTGAGTACTTTGTTGGGGCACTATGCCCGAAGAAAGAATCGTGGTATCGTCCAACTTTGGAGAAGCAAATCTCTAGGTGTCTTGGATCAGCACAGTGACGAAGTCCATGTAACTGCTGAAGGGCTGGTCTGGAAAAATCAGATACTTAGATGTAGGAACAACAGAAGTTGAAGGCTTCACTAGCATTGGGCTTAATTTTTAAAATGGAAACATGAAAAATCATGAACCTTTTAGAAAATAACATAGAAAGGAAAAGCTTTGTGGGTAATCTGGACACTGTTCAACAGCACTGTACTAAATGGTAAACAGAGGTATATCATCTATCGAGGTATTAGAAAAAATACAGATGAAAACCGTATGGTTGAGCAAGAGAGTAAGGTAGGCTATTAGAAGAAAAAAAAAATCTTTGAAAATGGGCTTATTGAAATTACAGTACAAAATGACACTTCTGACAGGCCAAAAAATCTAAAAGACAAGAAACCATGCCAGAAAAGATTTAAGAAGCAATCTGGAAAAGACACAGACTCTAAATAGTTCAGCTTCTCAAATTAAGCTTCCTTCATACCAAAAGAGTAACACGACTAATGGGACACAAGCTGTTAAAAATGTTTCCTGGGAAGATCTAGGTAAGTACAAAGGTGTAAGCCTTGCAATGACACCAGAAAAAGTGGGAGAACTATTCCAAAAAACAGAATTAATGACTATGCAGTTAAACGGGATATATCGGGAAGAGATAGCAAAGCTTTTGTGAAGCTGTATCATGATTGACAAATGTTAAAAGAAGGTTCATCATGTGAGCAAAGCAAATGAGAAATCCAATCAGGCAATATGAACAAAAAATCATCTTTCAATGAACTTCACGAAAAGCTCTTAGTGACACAAAGCTATCACAGCGTAAGAGGAATGTCCTGGCTTGGATAGGTAAAGTTATGAAAGACAGAAAACCAAAGAAAAAGAAACAGGCAGCACTCAGACTGGAAAGGCTTTGCCCAGCAGTATTTCATGGGAATCTGCTCCATGAATCTGCTGCAGTCAGCTGTCTCCAGATAATCTACCTATTCTGCGGTAGGAGCAGAGGACATCGTGCCCTGGTATAAATTCATAGAGCAACCACATCTGGAACACTCTGCACACTTCTGGATCCTCTTATCGCAAAATAGATATAAATGGGAAAGGTACAGACAGCAGCAAGCACCTTCAAATAGAAAGGAAGATTAATCTGAGGAATCATTCATACACTTGGACTCTTCGGTCCAGATGATGAGATAAGTGAAATGGGACAGCAATTTATAAATAACATGAAAATGGAGTCAGAACAACTGCTCCATGCATTTTCCAATTTAAGAACCAAGTAACATTAAAGGAAGCTGACGTGTGGCAGGTTCACAAGCAGAAGAGGCTCCTTACTATTTGTTTTCCTAAGAATTTCCATGCTCAAGCACCTGCAGAAGGCCTTAGAAATGTCATGTGTTCCAAAAACTGGACACATTTTTTGGACTAAATGTCTTCCAAGCTGTAGAAAACAAAAACCACCACAGGCTTGGAGAGTAATCCAGGCAATATATTCACTCTTGCTATCCAATTGCCAACAGGAGACAATCATACAGACTGGTGGTTTAAGTCAAGACATCCATCTGTGTATTTCACAGAATCACAGAATCACAGAATCACAGAATTTCTAGGTTGGAAGAGACCTCAAGATCATCGAGTCCAACCTCTGACCTAACGCTAGCAGTCCCCACTAAACCATATCCGTAAACCATATTTTATTTGTACATTTCAAGTAAAAAGCACTGGGGTAATGACCATCTTCAGAAACTTTGACAATGCAAGTTCTTCTCATTTTGTTGTAACCTTCCTATAACACTGCATTCAGAATAAGATAAAAAAAGATCTGTGCTCAACAAAGAGACAAAGAAAAGTTGGCTTTTGTCTATGAATAATTCAGAAGACAGACCTACTGGTGATTATTTATATCATCCCAGATTTCCATGAAAATCTGCACTTTCCACATAAGTCTTTATAATAAGCTTCTATTGCATAACCGAACTATGTGATCAACTTCAGAGGTCATCAAAAGAATTAATCTCATCTCTTTATGTGCAAAGCACATTTCTTTAATTTTTTAATTACATTTCTTGGCCTTGACTTCCAGGGTAGGTAAGGAAGAATCAAAGTTGTAATGCATGTGAAGCTTCTCAAGTTTGTACTTTTTCCTCTAACATGTGCAGGATAGATGTAATACCAGAGAATGAAATACTTTAAAATCCTTACATATTCTACACTAAGAAAGTAAGGCGGATAAATACAGTAATAGTAGCTGGAGGCACAAAGGGGAGAGGGCGGCAGAGGGAAGCAAGATATGATAGTATTATACATTCCTGATAATGCGAACAAAACAAATTGTTTTATTTGCACTTTATCTCATTATATCCTCCTTCCCAAGCTTTGAATTTCATTTATTAGTGTGCGTTGGTAAGCTGTCTGATTCACAGGCAAGACTTTCATATATTTTTATGCAAGAACAATAAAGACTTGACCCTTATTAAGGCTTCTTGTAGGAAAAAAAAAATAACAGTCATTTATATTATTTTTAATTCCTATCAAATAGAAAGGGAATCTGTTCCAAAGAAACACGATATTCAAAGCCTCCCTTGGGGCAGGGGTTGTTACTGAAACGCAGACAAACTGGTTGGTTTGCAATATTGGTTCACCATATTTTGAGCTGTGAAAAATGGACATTATGTCTTACAAGATGAGAGACAAATTGAAAGGAGTTCAGAATTACCTTTTGGTGATAAGCATGTACTGCTATTTCAAATAGAGATTCTAAATCACAGAATCAGAATCATTTAGGTTGGAAAAGACCTTCAAGATCAGCAACTCCAAGTGACGGCCTGACCTACCGAGTCCCATCACAGAACTATGTCCCTCAGTGCCACACCCACACGTCTCTTCAACACCTCCAGGGATGGGGCCTCCACTGCTTCCCTGGGCAGCCTGTTCCAACATGAGCCTTTCCCTGAAGAAATTCTTCCTGATAGCAAATCTAAAACTCCCCTGGCACAACCTGAGGCTGTTGCCTTATGTACTGTCACTTGTCACCAGAGAAAACAGATTCACAGCCTCCTCGCCACCTTCTTTCAAGTGCTTGTAGACAGCAACAAGATCTCCCCTCACTCAACCTCATTTTCTCAATACTATACAACCAGATCCCTCAGCCACTCCTCACAGGTCTTGTTTTCTAGTTCCTTCACCAGCTTTGTTGTTCTTCTCTGCATAGAGTTGTTCTCTGAACAACTCAATGTCCTTCTTGTAGTAAGAGGCCCAAAACTGAACACAGTGTTTGAAGTGTGGCCTCACCAGAGCAGAGTCCAAGGGGAGAAGCACTTCCTAGTCCTGCTGGCCACGCTGTTTCTGATGCAGGCCAGGATGCCACCCAAGTCCTTTCCTGACAGATGACTTTCCAGCCACTGTTCCCCAGGCTCTCTGCATGGCACTTAAGAGTAGAAGAATGAATGAAGAGCTCAGTCCTACAAAAAATCATGTACTGAAAACAACGCTGGAAAAAATAAGCCATATAGTGGAGCTGCTTGTTTACCATCCCAAGATCTGCAGGATAACTGTTGAGTGCCATGTTAATATTCCAAGAAACTCCACTTATTTTTACAGGATACCTTCAAAAATTAATCTGCACAAAAAGACAGAGAAAGTAATTACATTCAAAATTGCAACAATGCCAACACCCTGCATTGCCTTTAATAAATTAGTTTAGGGAGGTTAGAATTCAAACAAATTTCTAAGAGGGCAGTTAGGAGCATTTTATCTTTAAGCAATATTTGGTCTTGCAGGAGGCAGGAGAACCATTCTCATAGCTGTGCAATAGAGACTTGTATATGCATTCTTAACATACTCAGATCAGTGACACGTATGAGCATATCTATATAATCTTTTAGCTGTTCATCAGCTGTGTACACTCAAAGCTTTGATTAGCAGATAGAAGATGTTTGCCTAACTCACTATACATGTAGACACACAAATGTATGCATTTAATGGAAAAATAGCTTTCAATTATGTTGGTTGTGCATGCAATCATAGAATAATTAAGGTTGGAAAAGACCTTCAAGATCATCTGGTCCAACCATCACCCTACTACCAATGTCACCCACAATGCTGCATATAGAGCATGTTAAGCAAACCTCTTTATTTTCAGCTGCTAGATTTTTTTGCCACTTTTCTTTAGCCCTCAGGATCACTACTCAGACACGGTATAATGGTATCTAGACCATGTTTTGATGGTTCCTAATCACGTCTGGCTAGATAGCAATGTACATACTCAGTCCTGGAGATTATATTTTTCTGCTTAGAAAATCAATCCAAGAAACTGTATCACAACACAGCTTGTGTTGATTTAGAGCCTTTCATTATTTTGGAGGCAGCCTAAAGAACAAGAAACTTTGTGAAGCATTTAAGTCCCAAGACAGAACTGGGTACATCACACCCGACTGTTCTTTCAGCTGCTGCCAGTGCTACAGCAGGTGTTGGACAGAAAGATATAACTGCATCCACCAATCCCCTGTTATCAAGAGGGATCACCTTACCCTTTGATTTGACTTGAAAGGGAAGGAACCTAACCTCTCCTCTACAATGGCAGCTGTCTCTAATTACTAAGCAAGCATCATGACGTTTGACAGGAATGACAGAACTTATCGACATGCTGAAACTTATTTTACCAGAGCATAGGACCACAGCACTTTCTAACAGGACACCTACGTTGTTAAGATATCCTCTTTATCTTTGTGGCTACCACTCCCACTCACATCCACACAGCAAGGTATGAATTATTTCTCCAAGGCTGCAAACAGCTTCAGTACTAATGTTAGGCTTCAAAAAGTGCTGCTGGTGCAATCGAAGGGGGGATAAGGATTAGTTGGAGGAGTTTAAGCCATCCTTTATGCCTGCAAGTTCTCAATTGCCAGAGAACTTCCAACACTTGCAGCACTGACAGCCACAAGCTGAAGCATGCCACAGAAGAGGGCATACCGTAAGGACACATCTGCTGTGGTTTAGGACTGTTGGAAATGTCAGGGGATGCCTCTGTAAGACTGAGCAGGAAGCCCCTCAGCAAGGATGAGACCATGGTAGAGAAGAGTATAATGAGAGTATTCTGACATTGTGGCCTCAGTAGGATTTCAGAAAACATTGCCTTCCAACATGTTCTACAATAACATCAGTTTCATGCCAAATGCTTCACATATACAGCAATATAACTTGAAGAGTCATTGGCTCTTCAACACACACCATTTCATGGTGTTGTACCATGGCGTTGTTGACACACACCATTTCATGGTGTTGTATCTCGTTAGTACACACTTTGTGTCAAATGCACTCTGTTAGTCACCTACTCCGTGCTATTCACAAAATACACAAACAACTTTATGGACTGAGCCCCTAGCACTAATGCAGTATTTGTCACAAAATTAGTCAGATACAGCTGTTAGTCATATTAATCAAATTCTCACAAAGATTTTTGTATTTAGCATTGTCCATGCATACTATACATAAATTGTTTGCATATTTTGTAACCATTTGCTTACAACCTGCTTAAAATAAGAGCATGTGCTATACAACACAGTAAAGATCTACTCATGGAATTTACTTAGATGGTCTAGAAAGTGGGATCAAGGACAGCAAACCAATAAGCTTTTGGACTGAGTCATCTCCATCACCAGCCAGATTAACCTAACCCATCTGAAAAATGCACAAGACTTTCAACACCCTTGCAATACTGATTAATGTATTCAATTTGGTGTAGTTTCTTCACGCGAAGATTTTATGGAGGTACTAAAACCAATTTAATTCTGATTTGAGCATGGGGATTACCTGTTGCTTACGTCACCACTCTCTACTTTTACTTTATTTTTAAAAAGTTTAATTTAATTCTACAGACAGATCAAATCCCACAGACTACCAGCTTTAACTTGTTCCTAGGAAGAGCTAAAACAGCACAGTAACTGTGTGAAGAGTGAGGAAAGAAAAAAAAGAATAGTGAAGGGAGGTATCATTTTATCCAGAATGTCTCCCTAGAAACTCTTTTTAGACAAAAAATAAGTCACAGGAAAATGGTTTTGCTTGACACCAGTTTTTACTGACCTGATTCTCTTCGGAATACACCATCTTAAAAGGTAACTGATCGTGTGTTCGGTTCTGTTCTTTTCATCTAATAATACACACAAGTAGCATTCTTTCAAAACTTTTAGAGAAACACTGCCAGGTACTCAGTTCACACTGAAGACAAAGCATTGAACTATACCAAAAGAAACCAGTCTGATAAAAGTTACATACATCTTAACTTTTGAGGATAACAAAAAGGCAGGAATAAATAGCCATAGTAAAGAGTAGTAGCACAAAGGGCTGGAATAAAGGAATGGGCTCCTACCAAATACGAAAGGATACAAGGCACACTTGACAACAGTTCAAATCAAGCGTTACAACAGTTGAGCACTTTCTAAACTCTGCTTTTGCCAATTACAGGTAATATGTAACCACCACCAAATTTCATTAATACTAGATACGTGATAAAAAGCTTACCGGTGAAAAACACATAAAAGCCCCAACACATGTTAAATTAGCAGAGCACGTTAAAATATATCATTAATCTTTATAAAGGTTCTATAACTACTTGAAAAATGTTCACTTAATCATAGAATCATCGAATCATAGAATCATTAAGGTTGGAAAAGATCTTCAAGATCATCTGGTCCAACCAACCCCCTACCACCCATGTCACCCAGTGAACCATGTCCCTAAGCACCAGGTCCAACCTTTACTTGAACACCCCCAGGGACGGTGACTCCACCACCTCCCTGGGCAACCCGTCCCAGTGCCTGACTGCTCTTTCTGAGAAGAAATGTCTCCTCGTTGCCAACCTGAACCTCCCCTGGCACAACAGCAAAATCCTGAAGAGATGGGCTAGCCATACATGCACATATCTATCATTCAATACCACATTGACCTGAAAGAAAGAGTCATGACAGAATCACAGAATGGTTTGGGTTGGAAGGGGCTTTAAAGTTCACCCAGTCCCACACCCTGCCATGGGCAGGGACACCTCCCACCAGACCAGGTTGCCCAAAGCCCCATCCAGCCTGGCCTTGAGCACCTCCGGGAATGGGGCATCCACATGGAGTCTATGCAGTCATTTCTCCTTCGCCTGGCAGCTTTCAATGGAGAAAACTAGAAGTTAAGCTCCTGGCCCACGCCTCAGCCAGGGGAGCATGTTTCCTCCCCACTGCCTTTATGGAAGACTGGATTCTTAGTCTGATACTGGTCAGAGGTAGCAGAAATCTTCTCCAATGCACAGGCTAAGGTTATAAACTAAAAAGTTATGCTAGTCTTACAAACAGCAGCATCAGCCAATATAACTTCAAAAGCTCATTAAGATGTGAGACTATTCCTAGGGTAAACGAAGTGGTCTTTAAAGAAAACTTTTTTTTGATCATATACCCCTATGAATAACAAAATTTTGAGCACAACCCCTAATATATGTACTTCTAAATTATTTACTATACTGATACATTATGTCATACGTTAACATACACAAAAAATAATTAGACAAAAAAAGGGATGAAATAAAGATTAAATAAACAGCACATTTTCTTCCTGCACCCAACAGATTGCCTTGCATATGCCAGGGAGTGTGCACTCTCTACTTTGGAGACCAGTGCTGCATAGCAGCAAGCCATCCCTTATGGATGTACCAGTCCAACAGTGGGACAAGGCCAAGGGGGCATTACGTTCAGCTGCCCAGCACTCTGAGGTGCACAGCAGGGACAGCTTCCTTCTGCAGAAACCATTTTCAGTGGGGCGCAGCCACAATTTAATAACAGCATACACTGAATGCTCAGATTTTTCCTTGCTGCTTCTCCGTGACATCTTATGTAGGCAAATTATTTGGATATTTCCGATCTCTTTTGTTGTGTTCCAGACTTTGTCCCAGACAATGAAGAAGTGACAATGGAGCTGTGTTGCTATTTCAGTCCTACTCCTCAGCAGCTGACTAGTGTGGAATACAGACATGGGATGCTATTACTCAGCTAGGGTGAAATTACATCTTATAACTCAAGTCATTGTCTTAAAAAAAAAAAAAAAAGAAAAAATCAATAGGATAGAATCTCCATTGCCATTTCACTGTCAAAATAACTAATCACTGAATAAAACCCAGAAACTTAATTACTTCTCACTATTAATAAGCACAGAATCCAGGATTTCTTCCTGTGCCACGTGCTTTTTTAGAAGTGCAACTGTACAGCCAGCAAGGGGAAGCCGCACAACCACCAGGACTCCAAGGAAAACAGGATGAACACTCATCAACAGGTCCTAGAACAGAGTTCCTGAACACAGGAATCGTTTATTCCTATGCAAAAAAAAAAAAAACATAGAAGTTTATTTTTAAAAGTACTCCCTGGTCCCAATTTGTTGTGAAAATAACAAGAGAGAGAGACTCTTAAGTGTTACCCAACCCCTAAAACCAGCTTTTGTGTTAAGCACTTGACCTAAGACAAGAAAAGCCTTCACTGCAACAGCCACCATCATGCAAGGTTAGCACGACAAGAGTGATCAACCTAAACTTGTCTTCACAGTTGGTTCTCTGCCTCCAACGCCTCAGACCACCGTCTCTCCCAGCCTTCCAGCCACAATATACAGACCAGTGAAGCAGAGCCTCTTGCACAGACAGAGCTCCCCAACAGCACGTTGGAAGCCCAAGAGTAAAACAGTAATAAAATCCAGGGGCCTCTATTAAACGTCCATCATCTCCAAGGCT
The DNA here is from genome assembly GCF_964035555.1 of Netta rufina. NCBI lineage: Eukaryota > Metazoa > Chordata > Aves > Anseriformes > Anatidae > Netta > Netta rufina. The sequence continues at coordinate 54,485,799 of NC_140123.1, read as the reverse complement.
TATACAAGGCAAATCCATAACACTCAGTTCCTACTGCCTCTCAGCTCTGTATGACTGCCCCACAATACCCAAAGCAGCAGGCTGAATTTGGAGAGCCCAGTAACAGTCACTAGAATGATGATCTATTTTGTCATCTTTTATGTCAAATCTCTATTTAATTTTAAGTCTTCCCATTTAATGCTTAAAAGATAATTCTCCAGAAGAGAAACTCAAAAAGCAAAGCATGCTTGGTAGAACAATAGGCAATTGGTATCTGGTCCTGCTGTTCCTTCTCCACAACATACATGTGCATTTATGCATGAATGTGTACGCACACATACATGGTAAGTAATTAATTAACAATAATAAAGTTATTGTTATAAATAAATAATAAAGTTATTTCAATTCCTTGCAAGAAGCAGTATTTTTCTCAGGCCCACTTTAGGAGCTTTGATGATCTGCACAAGAGAAGCAGCCATGAGAATTAGTAAAGCAGTCCGCTCACTTGGACAGACTCAGCATCTTAGTTCTGGTGACAGTCCTGAAAGGCATGAGAAATGAGAAATCTCAGAGAAGAGGTGTTAGCTTGTGATTATAACTGCCTGCAGAAATAAGACTGAGGTTTATATGCGGACTGTCATCCCGTCCTGGCCCACCGACACTCCCCTTTACCCTTTTTAGCATAACGTGGTGGTGGTTTTTTTTCAAGGGAGAGATCACAAATCTCAAGGGCAGGGGCTTGGCACCCTCTGCACTGCCACAGCATCTCCTTTTGCCCAGTGCATGCCAAGTTGAGACACCACTGCACATCGCAGGGAGGGCAAGCATCCAACAGGAGGGAATGCTGGAGGGTAATGTCCATCCTCATTTCACTGCTTTCTGGGGCAGTCTGCCTGCTACATTGCTAAGCTCTGCAGGTGTACCCACAGGTGCTCAGGTTGCACAATTCTTGCTTTTTTTTTAGTGGAAACCATTGGCAATGTTGGGTATTTCACTGAAAAATGAAGAAGAGAGGCTGTTAAACTGGGGAGAAGAATGTATCAGAGCAGGAATCCACTCTTTCACCAAGATGGTTCTTGACGCCATTGGGAGGACAAAGAAAACAATTCCCAGATACCAAAACATGGACATTACCTTAGTGGGAAAAAAAATCACTAGTTTTCTACCACATTTTGCCAGGTAACCTAAAATTTGAGGATAACAGCTAAAAACCATGTCATTTAGGGTATTGATCTGAATACTGCTGGATTTAGTTGAGACAAGCTCATCCAACACCAAAGCCACCTACCAACACAGCTCATCGTTGTGGGAGCCTGTGTATGTGATCTTTGTTTCTGAACTGCTTCAAATTTTTCTCTTTGTATATCATAATATTTTAAGTCATGGATAGCAGACATTAAAAAAAAAAAAAAAAAAAAAAAACAGAAAAAACACCCAATGAAGAAATATTCTGACAGCTAACTCTACATGCTCTTTGAGAAGTCCTTTTTGACTCAAAAACTGTTACATAATATATTAAATTATTACAAGATTTGTTAATGCAAAACAAAAAAAAAAAAATACGATCACAGTGGGCTTATATTGAGAATGTATGGAATGTGGTAAATACTAATTGTCAACGATTTAGTTGTCAAATCTTGTTTTGCAGAATGTACATAGAAATCTTGTTTACCTGAATAAAATGGGAGTATCTATATATACTTTTTACCTTTCTTATTGAGCTTTTCCTTCTATTTAAAGACAACTGACATTTTTTAGTATTTATGTGCTTTACATGTTTAATGACACACAAAATTAAGTAGTCATATTTTTCTAGAAGGAAGGAATGGGATAGTCATGTACGAGCATACTTAAAAACTCTTATTTTGAACACTTTTTGTTTGTTGATGCAGGGTCCAAAATCCCCAAATAATTATTGGAAAGGCCCACTGCCATCTAGTTGTATAAACACAAATAAGCCCAAGATAACACCCCAAGCACCAAGAGTAATGACAGAGGTGGAAGAGATAGCCTAGTCAGGCATGAAATTGATTTTATAATAGCAAATATCTGTTGCCTTCCATGTGCTAAGTAAATAATTCTAAAGAAGAGAGTAAAGACAATAAAAACAAAATCATTAACTGCTCCTACTAAATCAAATGAAAGAGAGAAACCTGTTCTCACATTGACCCTGAAGCCTGTTTAATAGCTAATTAAAGCAATTACTCCAAGCATGACGAAGTCCTTAATCATCAACACCTTCAGATGCAGAGATGTTTTTTTTCTTTCTTCAAAGATATTAGTATTTTATTTAAATGAGCTCATGCCAGCAGAACTTTCACCAGGTAGTCACTACGTTGTTAACCACTGACACAGTCCCCAAACTTCGACTAGTTTGGTTAATTAATAAGAAATATCCTGCACAGACTTCACCAGGTTTGACTCCTCAACAAAAGTAAGATTACAGTAGTCAATAGCTTCAGTGCTTTTATAAAAAGATTGCTCTAAAATATTTGAAGATGGGCTGGAAACTGACCTTCTGCGTCACATTCAGAAACATCAACAAAGTTGATGGCCAACTGAAATCCAACGTTTCTGCAATGCAGCTGCAGAAATGACTCTGCAGGACTCCACACATACCTGGGACTCCGCACCTCTTCACATCACTTAACGCTTTTTAAACTTACTGCAGTCACTTTTCTTCTCTGCCCCAAGGCCATATGATGCAGCCTTAACTTGGATTCCTTGGTTCATAAGCTCCAGTCACAAATAGTATTTTATTTTTAATAAAACTTTACGTTCAATAACTTTGCATAGCTTTTTAGTAATCTCACACCATACCTAGTGTTCCAAGGGAGCTAATCGAGATGCTGTTTTGAAGATTGATCATTTTCAAGTTACTAAACATTTCTGTGCTGAAAGAGTACACATACCGATAACCTGTAGTAATGGTTTGACCAATATTAAGTGTTCAGCTTGACAGTTATCCAGCTATAAATTAGATGACTAAAATTTTAAAAATAAACAAATGAAACTTTATTAAATTTCATAGAACCATTGATTAGTTTGGGTTGGAAAGGACCTTTAAAAATCACCCAGTTCCACCCCCCTGCCATGGGCAGGGACACCTCCCCCCAGCCCAGGTTGCCCACAGCCCCATCCAGCCTGGCCTTGAGCACCTCCAGGGATGGGGCACCCACAGCTTCTCTGGGCAGCCTGTGCCAGGGCCTCACCACCCTCCAAGGGAAGAATTTCTTCCTTATATCTAATCTAAATCTACCCTTTTTCTAGTTTAAAGCCATTACTCCCTGTCCTATCACTACACTCCCTGATGAAGAGTCCTTCACTAGATTTCCTGTAGGCCCCCTTTATTTTCATATTGAGCTGTTAACAGCTTTCTATTTCTGCCTACACTTAAGTTCCAGAAAAACAAAATATTCATGTTCAGATGAAGAGATAAAAAGATGGAAATGTAGCATAACAACACAAAAGACACTCATCATATTTAGGAAAGAAGTAGAGCAATTATACTTTGAGAATTGGGAAGCTCCTATATTATTTCAAAGTCAGAGTAAATATATTACTAAAATAAAAAAGCACTGAAAACAATGCTATGACAATGCTGCCGAGAACACAATAAATAGAGGTATTTTCTCTATAAGAACTAAATATTCCCCCAAACCTACAAGTGCTTTCAATTAATAAAGCAAAACACCTTGTCTTTAACCAACCTGACCTCCAAATACTCTCTCCAAGCACCATTGGTTCCATATGGGATTTTCTTCAGGCAGCTGATTTTAACTGATCATTTGTTGTGTTGTTTGTTTTTTTTTATCTGTTTGTTCATTTTTCTTTATACCTGGAAATCTGCATAGATAGGAAAGTATTATTCAGATATAGCTGGCACATATGTGTTGCAAGCACTGTTTTATTAAAATATTTTAACACCAAAAAAAATGAGGTTAGTCAAGAGTTGAAGAAAAGGATGCAAAGAATTAAGTATGGGTTTTTTTGTTTGTTTGTTTGTCTGCTTTCCTTTAAAAAGGAACAAAGGACAACATTTATTTAAATTGTATGCTGGAAGACGTTGTGGGTACAGGAAAACAGGGAGATGTACTGGTCAAGTTTCAGTCTCCTTCCTTCTCTGTGTAGCTCCCAATGAACTGATTTAAGTGGATTTTCTTTTTGTTAGCACTCAACAAAAGCACTTTTCTTTTTGTTAGCACTCAAGTCACACAGGAACAGAGTCTCTGAGTTACAGCCTGGAAGAAACACTGCTATACTTGAGCAAGGCACTCCTACATCAGTGCTAATGAAACTGCTTTCCTAGTAACTGGACATGGTAACTCATGTGAGTGCGTACCAGAGACCTGTTTAGGTTAGAAGGGACCTCAGTGAAGAGCTCTACACCAAGCTCTTTGGATTTAACTGTATTTACAAATTTTGTATCAGATGCTTCCTGAATGGGTGAAAAATAAGGGAAAGGAAGGAGAAGAAGATAAAAAGAGAAAGAAAAGGAAGAAAGGAAACATACAAACAAAACAAACTTTTCCAAACACTTTCTCATCACTGGGCAACATCCATGCCTTTCTTTCTGGCATTCCTGACTGCAAAGCAGCCTGTTTCAACAGAAAGGACAGAAAATGTTCTAGCTCTGAACACAACCCACTTAATACAAAAAAGAAAGCATGGCTCTAAGGTTCTCCTGGAAAGTAAGAAAAAAGCTTTACAGATCCCCATTCTGACATGTACACAAGACAACTGTTCTTATATAAAACAATTATATAAATCATATATAAAACCTTTTTTTTTTTCTTATAATCCTTCAATACTGACCAAAACCTGCTAGGTACCTGCTGCTATCCTTGCTACAGAAGAGGCCGAGGATACTTACTTACATCCTCACCCAAACAAATGCAGAAGGACAAAGGGAGAAATAAAACATAAAAAGTAGCACATAACAGTTTGTCAGAAAGACTAATTATTGAAAAGACAGTCAGTAGTGAGCTATATCTCATTAATGTTTATGAACAACACTCAGAAGAATCATTCCAGTCACTGAACCTACTTCAAACAGTAGATAAGCCTTCACTCCTGTACAAAATAAGCACTAACTTATGATAGATTTTGTACGCACACACACAGAGACATACACTCTGAAACAATCAATCTTCTTTGCTTAGCTAAACACAAAGGGAAGGGAAGTCTTTACTACTTTGTAATCTGCTCGCCGTCTCATTTGTTCCCTCTGGAAGAGCTATGGGGTGAAGAGCACAACGAAAAACAAACTTGAAGACAATTTTTAGGCTCCCTCTGTTACGATACAAAACAAAGAGTTTACTTTAGAAAGGAAAAATAAACCAAAATTTTCTGAGCCATCTAGGATTATCCTGCTCGAAGGCTTATCAGCCAGTACCCTTGCCAAATTTACCTGATCAGTTTCAGAAATTGAAGTTTTTTTACAAAGGTTACCTGTAAACGTCAAGTGAACACCTAAAAAAAATAAAATGAAGCTTGATGGTTCCAGTACAGTAGAAATATGCCTGAGGTATAAGATTTAATTTGCTGAATTAAACCTTTCAGCACTCCCAGAAAGCCCCCAACATTGTTACTTGGGCCAAATTTCTTAATTGGGAGAATTAAAGGAGAATTAGGGATTAGAAGAAACAGGAGAAATGGTTGGTTATCACGTAGCATTACCATGATAGCTCTTCCAAGACATTGACTGCTAGGAGATATCACACACCTTCCTAAACACACATAGATGTGCTGTCTTGATGCCAAACACAACTGGAACAAATATTTTGAAATAAAATGATTCAGAAGTTACAGATCAGAAATAATGGCCTTGTGCTGCTGGTATCTACTCATCTACCTCACAGTCATCTATGCTGTTCCCTGGAACACTACATCTGCTTCAAGTGCCATCATGAAAAGAGATTTTTTTTAAAATATATCCTCTGAAATACAACTGCCTGTACTCAAGTGCTACTTGAGCTGCTAGCAAAGGCTGAGACATCACGTATAAAGGCACCGTGCCTAGCTTGTCTCATCTACGATGTAAAATCTCTTGTTGTGCTGACCTGGACACCATTGTGCTTGCTACAGCCTGGACATAAGTATGCACGTCTGCACACTGAAGCATTTATACAATGTAGTGCTCTCAATTAGATTTATAAAAAGTTCAAAACTGGCCCTTAGATTCAGTTTGATGCATCTAAAACCTCTCCTCTGTGAACTAAAATGACCAGGGCTGGAAGACAAGATCACGTTTGGCATGCCCAGGAATACATAAACTTTAAAACTTTCTGCTACTTGTCATACCTTTAGAGCTCTCTGCATCTTGAAACTCTTCGTATCGCTTCAAGCACAGAAATTTCCAACTGCTGTCAATTCTGTTCCACCTCTGCCATCACCAGAGCTGGCTGAGGACAGCAACACCTAAGTGCAGGAGACTGTGAAGATGGGGCATGCGGGAAGGGAGAGCTGGCTGGAAGGCAGAGGGGATGGGGAAAGGTGCTGTGTTCACAAAGCTTCCAGTCTCATGCCAAAACTACAGTCAAGGTAGGAAACCAAGCTTGTTACGAAAATAAATTCAGGCACATTTTTACTTGCTTATTTATTTTCCCCAGAAAAAGTTTGCACTCAGTCAGAAAAAGTTTCTAGCCTTTATCCCAGACTACAGTGCTGGCATTTCTCTGATGGCCCAGCCTGAAAAGGAGACAAGTGTTCTGACAGAAACAAAGCATACCCTAGGGAGAGGCACAGCAATCCCTTATCTCTACCCAAAATAATTGTCTGCTTAGTTTAGCTGGCAGTAACTGCCACAAAACTGTGCAAACCTCTGAGCTACATGAAACTTTTCTATGTTTGGCAAGAGAGAAGAAACACAAGCTTCATAACCCACCTGTTTTACAGTCTGGGAAATGGGAAATATGACAAAACCCAAAACATTGGGATGGGGGAGAAAATTAAGAAGGAAAGTGCAAGAACTCTCCAAGGAGGAGACCCCACAGCCTCTCAGGACAACCTGTGCCAGTGCTCCCACACCCACACAGCACAGCAGTGCTGCCTGGTGCTCAGAGGGAGCCTCCTGGGGGCCAGTTTGTGCCCCCTGCCTCTTGTCCTGGCACCGGGCACCACCAGAAAGAGCCTGGCTCTGCCCTCTTTGCACCCTCCCTTTAGGTGTTTATAGACATTGATGAGCTCCCCCTGAGCCTCCTCTTCTCCAGGCTGAGCAGTCCCAGCTCTCTTAGTCTTTCATCACAGGAGAGGTGCTTCATCATCTCTGTGGTCATTCCTGGATTCGTCCCAGTATGTCCACATCTCTGAAGCTTTAATGTGCATAATTAACTCCTGAAACAAACGTGGATAAATCCTATACCATATTCTAACAAAAAAGGTACAAATTACACAAATAAACTAACAAAAGAGATTAATGATGCAATGCAAACCCTCCTTTGTCTTTCTAATGTACATGAGTCCTTTTGAGAATTCCTGTCACTCCTGCCTCGACTTGCAAGGAAAAGACAACTGCGTTTTTTTCAGCGCATCTGTATTATGCATAATAAGACTAGTGTCAAGTACAGAATAATACAGAGGAATATTCTTGTTCTGAGAAACTGCAGTACAATCTTCACATTCACTCCATACAGTACTTCAGGCACAAGTATTATAATGTCAAGAGTTGTTTCTGTAAACGTAAAATGTAAACAGAAGATTTCAGATAAACGAAAGGCATCTTTTTAAAACTATGCATTGGAAATACTGTGTTATAACAAGCAGAAAATTGTCTTCTTACAATTATCCTAGGCTAGAAACAGTACACGTACAAATGCGACAACATTTTTTTTCCAAATATGTGGTAAAAGAGGACTGTGAGAATCTTGGAAATCCAAATCTCATTTTTTTCCAACTATTTTCAAAATGCTGACATTGATTAATTCTTGGTTGAATATCTTGGAGATATTCAACAGTCAGAAAGACTGTTTATATGATACAGGTCCCCTTGAGTGAAGCCCCAGCCAAGGAGATAAGGGCAGCAGATATAAGGAGCATATGAAACTTATGGTACTTGCACTGTTGCAATGCCTTAAGCATTACAAATTATACCATTACCTGGATGACATGAACTGAAGCAAACAGACTGATAGTCCACAATATAGCCTTCAGAAAAGCAAATTCACATTACAAGTCTCCTACAAGAGTCTGTAAAGTGACCTTCTGACTGCCAACAGTCCAGTACAACTCCCTTGTAAGTGATCTCACCTATAACAAAATCGATGTTATTTATTTTGTATTTTAGGTAAAGAGAAACTTGATGTAAGACAATGCAGGGCAACATCTACAAGGAGCTGGAGTTTCCTTCAGAGCAACAGCAGGAAAGCAAGGACCACAGGCACCAGTGCAAAGGCTAGGCCTTCCTCAAATACATCAACAATAAAAGGAAAACTCAGGAAAATGTGAGCCCACTACTGAATGGATCAGGGACCCTGGTAATGGAGGATGCAGAGAAGGCAGAGATACTGAATGCCTTTTTTGCTTTGGTCTTCACTGGAAGAAAGCAAACATCACCCATCTTCAGAGGCCAGTCAGCCTCACCTCCATCCCTGGAAAGGTGATGTAGCAGCTCATCCTGGAGGTCATCTCTAAGTGTGTGGAAGGCAAGGAGGTGATCAGGAGTAGTCAGCAAAGGGAAATCATGTTCAACCAACCTAATTGCCTTCTATGATGGGACAACTGAGAGGGAGCGGAAGTTGTCTACCTGAACTTCAGCAAAGCTTTGGACTCAGACTCCCATGATATCCTCATGGGCAAGCTCAGGAAGAGAGGTCTGGATGAGCGGATAGTCAGGTGGATTGAGAACTGGCTGAGTGGCAGGTGTCAGAGGGTTGTGATCAGTGGTAGTACTCCTCGTTAAGCCTCACCTGGAGAACTGTGGCCAGTTCTGGGCTCCCCTGTACAAGAGAGACATGGTGCTCCTGGAGTGAGTCCAGTGAAGAGCTATTAAAATGATCAAGGGGACTGCAGCATCTCTCATATGAGGAGAGGTTGAGGGAGCTGGGACTGTTCAGCTTGGAAAAAAGAAGGCTCGGGGGGATCTGATCAATGTCTGTAAGTATCTGAAGGGAGGATGTCAAGAGGATGGGGCCAGACTCTTCTCAGTGGTGCCAGGCAATAGGGTGAGAGGAGGTAATGGGCACACACTGAAACATGGGAAGTTCCATTTGAACATGAGGAGAAACTTCTGTGCTGTGAGGGTGACTGAACACTGGAACAGGTTGCCCGGAGAGGCTGTGGAGTCTCCTTCCCTGGAGATATTCAAAAGTCATCTGGATATAATCCTGTGCAATGTGCTCAGACCTTTCTTGAGCAGGGAGGGTTGTCCAGATGACCTCCAGAGGTCCCTTCCAGCCTCAACCACTCTGTGATTCTGTGCTCATGAAACACTGAGGGCGACTAGCTTTTGACAGAACAGCAGCATCCTCTATAGGCAACAAATGTACTTGTCAGAAGCTTCTGTCCAAATTGCTGTTGCCTTCTCCCCTCTCCTTTAACGTGGCTATGAGGTGGCAATCAATCCAGCACAAGTGGTAACTAGGGGACTGGAAACCTCCACAGGCATGTAAATATTCATCTAAAAATATTCAAAACCACGTTTTTTTACCAGTTTTTGTTTTGTTTTGTTTTGTTTTTTACAAACACCCAATTTAAGGTGTCCCAAAAAGCTGATAATATTAATAGGCTCTCAGGAAAACTCCATCAGCTACTTTATTCCTGCAACAATCTAAAAAGGGGGTTTAACTAACAGTTAAAGAGTTAAACTTTAATGAAGACAGTGTAACAGTTTAAACTTTATTATGGAACAAATACAAATAATTGTTAAAGTGCAAGAGATATTTGTCAAATTATGAGCAAATATAGACAAGGTTAAGTAGCAGTCAGATGTTAAAAGCCCCCTCATTTTTTGAAAAAAAGTATTTTTGATACAATTCTGCCTCATTAGATGTAGAGGCTGAGGTAACTCTTTCCCAAAATCAATCCTCAAGAGGTTCTTTCTGTGCCACCGGAGAATTTTAGAGACACAAGACCCACCACCCCTTAACATCTTGGTTCACCTCAGCTCTACTTTGCAACCTTGCTTCTTGTTTCAAGTGGTGATAGATTGTCATAAGAGCTTATTTACACACACTTCTTTTTTAAGCACATTACTTTCAAAGTGGATTTTGAAGTCACTTTGTCTACGTAGTGGTCAAAAGATGGTAGTAGGCTGCAGAGCAGAACCAAAGCTGTGGACAGGCACACTACAGGAACAAACCAGCAAACATCCTGTTCATCCTTCTTCAAGCAAGATTGATATCTCTCCATTTTTTAGTTGTTAACAGCAAAAATTTCCTTATGTTTCCAACTCAATTTCTTCTAGTGAAACACATACTGGATCTAAAAGAATAGGTCAAAGTTTCCTGCCTGTCATTTCCAAATTAGAGGCCCTTTAAAACCAAGCTTTTTTCTTACTGTTTCAATAATATCACATAAGTATCATCTGCATAAAATCCCAATGAACTTTCTTTCACAGCAGTAATGGATGTCATCATAGCTACTTTCCTACTACATGAATTTCACTTTAAATTTTTAGTACAGCAATTACATTCTCAGGAAGTGAATTATCCTGATGTCTATCACTTTAGGCATGATGACTTTAGTTATGATAGAAACGACTTCTTTTCATGGGAGACTGCAGTAAACGTGCTGCAAGATCTCCTACTACAGCATGTTCTTGATATGATTAAACTCTTTTGATTTTCTATTTATTAAAACAAAGTGATTGCCATTTCACCTCCCTTCTCATACAAACCAGCATCTCTGTCATACAAATCTAATTGGATTTATTTTACTTTATTTTTAAATCTCATATGTACTCCTAACAATCCTCCCACAATGAAGATACAATCTTAGTTATGTCGGGAGACAGACAAATAATCATAGCATGTGAATAAGGATAAAATGCATGTTATGAATGTATATCAGGAATCAAGGGAATGGATGTAGTGCTGTGATGGCATTCTTGTGCTCTGATGGCATTCTTGTTAACTCAGGTTTTAATGGCCAAGGTTTATTTTGACAAACTATAATTCTAAAAGGTCTCCCTCCCCTCCAGCCCCTCCTTAACTTCATGCTGTTAACTACAAAGATTCTGTGTATGCATCAAGGTTTACTTGCACTAGCAAGGGAGGAAACATGATATTTAGTGGTACCAAACAGACATAAAATGAGAAAAGGAAAGATTCAGAAATTAAGATCAAATAATGTTCTTCTTTATGTGTTTGCAACTTTCTACATATAAGAAAAAAAAAAAAAAAAAAAAAAACAGAAAATTTCAAATAAAGCATGTTTTCATAGTTAAGTATGGTTGAAATGTTAAGCCAAACTGCTAGTTAGCTGCTCGTATTTTTGCAGGCAAAACAAGCCAACTTGCTGATCAGATGGAGCTGCTACAACACAAGCACATTTGGAAGAAACACTTCCAAACAGCATCCAGGATGAAAGTAGGATTTGGATTAGATAGTCACTTCTCCTGTCACGTCATATAAATTGCATTTCATACATGAAAAAACTAAAGACTTCAAATGTTGTAAGTTACTTGAGTCCAATGTATTTCAAAGTATTAAAAGCAACATTTTTAATTGAAAGACTAATTGTAATGTAATAAGAGTGAAGAAATTATTTCTGTGTAGTTTGGAAACAGCTTTTAAAAAGCATTTCTCTGAACAATTATATGTAGCATATTGTTGCTGTTATATGTAACTTCACCTCTTCTGGCATATACTTACCAAGAATAATGAAGAAAACTGATAACACTACTAGGTTTAGCAGGGACTTCAACTGTATGCATTAAAAATGAATAAATAATGTTTGCCAGTGACAAATTCTGTGACAATGCCATTCAGACCTCTCCATCCTCATAAGTGGTTTGTCTTAAAGTCTTAGAGAAGCATTTTCTGGGCCAAAACTCCGAATCCAACACAAAGGTAGCAAAATTTCATGTCAGATTATTTCGTCTTCTGCAACATGTATGCAATAGCTATATGTTACTAAAAGAAAAAGCAGTGTTAACACAGTTCTTTTCTGTAACACTTTCAAACAACAACAAATTTATATTCTCAAAGATATCAAAGTTACTGTGTAAAAAGTCAGCTGTAGTTATTGTATAGATTAAAATACTCTTTTGTATTGATCAAAGTCTCTCTCTGAAGAGGGCTTATGCTAACACATCTTGCTCCATAGAAACATTTCAACAACGTCAATTACCTGCCAATCAGTGACCCCAACTTTCTCGGGATTGCTCGGGGTAAGCCCGCTGTTTTCACTGCTGTTTTGCAAAATCTCTTCTAACTATGCAGCCTGTTGACTGCAAACAACACAAAGCACTTGGTATCTGAAAGTGAAAGGCAAAAGTTCATTTTATGATAAACCAGTAAAACAAGCAGCCGCCTTTTTTTTTCCTCTGATGGAGTTCTGGAAAATTTTCTTCAGCAAGAAAGGAATTGCGCTGACATACTACCCACATACACAAAGAGAAGTTAACACTAAAAATTAACACTACCCCTATGCTATGCACATTAGTATGAAGAATTCCTTTTCTATTTTTGAAGACTCTACATGATTCTTAGGATGAGAAAAGGCTGAGCAAATGGGCAAGGCTGATCTGGAAGCTATTCGTCATAATGAAGCACGACACACTGCTAGTTAATGCATCAGGTCATCTTCATCTTACAGACCATCCTCCCAACAACTGCCCTTGCTGGAAAATGTTTCTGGAAACCAAAAAAATGTCTTCTGTGTTTAACTGTTGATAAACAAAGCATCAAAAGCTACTCCATTCACTTGTCAAAACAATATACCAACACAACTTAGTATAATATGTTCCTTCAAACAACATCTGGATATTACCCCTCCAAAAAAAGTCATCCAAAGCCATGATCTTAAGATCTGAGAAAGTAAAGACTCTTTCCTTAGCACTATTTCAACCTTTTATCTAATTGCAAGAGAACACTTGGGACCACACATTTTTATCAGTTCATATTTCCCTCACAGCATCAGAACTAAGAGAACGAAATGTCTTTCCTCAAGCCCCCTGCATGGATCCTTTCCACTGAAAAAGTCACCTCACGTGCACTCTTCAGGATCTGGAAATCAGATAACCAGAAGAGGGTTGGTATGGGAAACATACCTGAACTGCACGTTGATACTGTTCTAACAAATTTCATGGGTTTTGGATAAGCAGGGGGTTAATTCTGTGAAATGACACGACCAAATCTTAGTCCTTATTTGCAGATTTTATCCTGTTTATCCATTAAGCAAATAGCTCTGTAAGGATCTCACAAGCTCTTTCGGGTACTCCAATTCTAGTCCCATGATACGATAGCAGCAGATTAGATAAGAACACAAATCTTTAAAGTAGAGAGCATATTCCCCATGTTTCAGGCACTCTGTTTAGGCAGGCGTATTATTTTAAACCTCTGGTGCCATGCATTTGCATTCAGATGGACCACCACGAAGTGAAGTGGATGTGTACCACTCTCAGCCTTTTCCAGCTGATGAAGAGTTTCAAACCAGGGCTGTTGCAGGTAGTCAGGCTGGGTCTCTCTTCAAAATGCCACTTTTTTTTTTCCACAAGAAATAGGAATCAGAGTCCTAATTCTCATATTTAATTAACACCTCAGTGTGTCTAGTTACACAGTGATACCGGGGACACTTCAGCCACCGGACGTGTGAAAAGCAAAGCAACAAACAAAGGGATAAGTTCCTCCAAAATAAAGCAAAAAAAGGAGGCAAACAAGATATCAGTGTGAAAAATTTGTCACCAGGGTAATTCACTGGAGTGATGTGAGAGCAACAGAAGTTTCCTCTGACATTTTTCTGGCAGGTTCATGTGTTGATGGAATGGGCCAAACGCGCAGTATGGATATTGCTTCTTTTAATAGTTTGCTAGGGTGAAGTGGTGTTTTGCTAGAGGCAACAAGAACTGAAGAGAAAGAATTAAAAATAAATAGGCCAGAACAAAGCATATTTTCAATTTCAGTTGGAAAACCAATGTAGCAACAATTTTCTCTTCTTTTAGTATGAAAAATAAATCTGGCAAATTGCAATGTCACCAAGGTAAAACAAAGACTAAGCACCAAAGTGTATTCGGTCTTTGCTTTTTTTTCCATTATTTCAAGAGAAAACTTTTTGCTATATTGAAAAGTTCCTTTACCTGTGGTGAAGGTACGAAACCAACATGTAAATCTAATACACACTCAATCTCTACGTTTTACTTTCCAATGAAATAAAACAAATGAATCTCCAGAACTATGTGAACACTCAATTAAAGTTAACTAACATCTCCAAAATAAGGTTCACATTTGCCTCATTTGCTTTCAGTCAGTAGGATATTCTTTATGTATTGTTTAGCATTTATTCCAAAGTGACTGTACATAGGCCCCAAAAAGTAGTACTTTAGGTCAGGAAGGCCACATAAAATTCAAATATCAGATAAAGGGTAGATTGAGATTAGATATAAGGAAGAAATTCTTCGTAGGGTGGTGAGGCCCTGGCACAGGCTGCCCAGAGAAGCTGTGGGTGCCCCATCCCTGGAGTTGTTCAAGGCCAGGCTGGATGGGGCTTTGGGCAGCCTGGGCTGGTGGGAGGTGTCCCTGCCCATGGCAGGGGGGTGGGACTGGGTGATATTCAAGGTTTGTCCCAACTGAGACCATTCTGTGATTCCTTTCTATTTATAGATTTACAAGGGACAATAAACTATCAATCCCAACAAATGTGTTTTCTATTTCATTCTTAAGGACCTCAAAGATTGGAAATTGAAATCTCCAGGCAAAACATCCTCGTGATTCACTTGTAATGCTGCTAAGTGTCTCCTAATCATTAAAAGAAAAAGAAAAACAGTTTTACTGCAATTAACTGCTGCTACTTCTTTGCAGGTCTACTGCAGATAGATGGAGTTCTTCCCCTCTATATACTCTTCACGCTGCTTCTCGTTTCGGTTATCCTGACTGCTGAGAAAACACCCCTACTCTTCACTTCTGCTTTGGAAGCCACATAGTCCAGACCCTGAATATTCTTATCCTGCACCATGTTAAACTGGTACTTACCTTTCCTAAATTTGGTGCCCAGAACTGGGCAGAATAATCATAGAATCATAAACTTTTGGGTTGGAAGGGACATCACTGAATGACATGCAACATGTGCTTCAGCTACAACCTCATACCTTTCCTGAGGAACTGCAGAATAATTGAGTTATTCCCGTATTTCGTTTCTGGTGGTAATGTTAGCAGCTAAAGCGGGGATTAGTGCAGAATCCTGAATCCTCACCTACTTCAGACCACTTCGCCAAACTGCCAAGCTCCTTTGAAATCCTAAACCTGTGCCCTCAGCTTCCCAGCAGAAGTTCACTGCAATGTCACAAACACCCATAGCACTAAAATACTAACATCTGCTGTCTTGCCAGACAAGCATCCGGATTCCTTTCTATACAGTATTTCCCTGCAAAAGTAGAGCTCCGAAAACTGTTCTGGATACAGTTTGCAAAACAGTTTTGGGCCTGACTTTCATTGCTTTCCTCTCCTCTAAGCCATTCTTCCTATGCTTACTTTGTAAATATATCATCTCCAGAGCTTACCAGAGCTGATGTGGATGACATGTAATGTTTCTTTTCAAACAGGCCTCAAATTTTGAGTCAGGAGACTCAAATCCCACCTCTGAAACTGAATCCTTCCCATCACTGAACTCCTCATCTTTAAAGAGAAATCATTAACGTCTTCAGAATGCTTATGCTCTGCTTTCTTCTTTTAGCTGGGCTTTTATTTGATTTACTTACCCACGCAGATTACTACCCCAGCTGATCCTACTCACTTTTTAAAGTTCAGATTCGGACTTACCAAGGGAACTGCAGGGCTGATGGGATCACTCCAACTTCATAACCTTAAACACATGAGCCTCAGGACATGAAAGTCCCGTCACAGGTGATGTTCAGACAACATTAGTCAAATGTATTCAGTGTGTTTTGAGCACACACCACATTGCAGTAGCGCATTTAGAAGAGGATCCAAACAGATCTCAATTTAAAGAGACATGGCTTGTACAGCTGTCATTCATCCTCTAGAAAAGTATCCTTCATCGTAAAATCAACTAATATTTTATCTGTTTGTATTTCAAATGGTTTTGTTGTTTTGAGTAGTTCTTTCCCAAAACATGATATACTTGATTTGACTTCAGTTGATCTTCAGGCTACTTAAATCCAGAACCTTGGAAGATAAATAAATACTTGGCTCCTAGTGCCATCAAAAGCCATTGAGGCAACCAAATACACTTGGAAATCTGAGCCTAGGTCTCTGGTTCTCAGGTCCCCATCTGTGGAACAGTGACAACTTTTTCCTTGTTACTTCCCACTGTATGAAAGCAAATATATCAAAGGCTTGCAACTAGTCAGATGTGCTGATCACAGGGACTATTTAATCACTTAAATGTTTATATTTTCTTTTATAGATATTGATACCTTCAAACATTTGAGCTTTCTCAGTACATTTTTATGCAACACAAGATGTATATTTATACACCTTTGTTTCTGAAAGCTTTGCTCTTAACGCTTGCACAAGTGCAGCAGGAACAACAGTAATCAATTTGATTTGGCCTTATGAAACAAGTGTCATTTTGATAAATGATCCTAATTAAGCTGATATTTCAGGTATAAAGTGTATTGAGTTAATGTGTTGGCACCTCTCTAGTTATAGTCAGACAAGTACAGATGTTGCAATAAAGTAGCAGTAGTACATTATTCACATTGCAAGTCACTCTGTTTGCATTCGCTGGTTTGATCAAAGCCACACAGCTCAGCAACTGAAGGGAAATGCTGATTTTAAGTTTTAATTATTCAACAACATACACAAGTAGGAGCTCCGGGAAGTTTCAAAGCTGTAGGTCATTCCCTGATGAACCCTATCCAGCATGGAAATGATTAATTAGTCTAACAGCAGCACGATACTTAGGGCAGAGAGACACATTTGTTTAGAAAACCTTGCTCAAACAGCAAAAGACGAAACCTGTGTTTCTTCTCTTTTACATAAATCTAATTACAGGATGTCCTGTTAAGGCTACAAGACATCATACATTTACATAAATCTAATTACAAGATGTCTTGTTAAGGCTAAAAGACATTATACACTTTTATGCAGTGCTTTCTTGCGCTGTGGAAGAGGCTTTGATGCGGGGCATACGGTTGGCAAATACAGATTTGTTTTACATTTAGCAGTGGTAGCAGCTAAAACAACACTGGTCATCTGTCTGAAGTCAAAGTGCTGTGATACGTTCCTCCCTTTTCCACCAAGCCCTTTGGAGCCCCAATCTGATTTATTGCACTCATCAATTTACCGTGCAGTGGGCAGCGATGTGACCCGAAGGCCCCTTCCCAGTCCCCAAACACACCTCCTTGGAAACCCTTCCAGAAGCACAGGCATGAAGTGGGCGAAGCACACTCCATCTGCAACAAGTTTCACAGAACCGTGCCACAGCTACCCAAAATCTGGGCCTTTAGAAACTGCCTTCCTTTCTTTTACTGAGTTCGGTGTGCCAAAAACAAGCATGTGCTGAAAATGATTTCTGATGTTCCTTGTATCCAATTATGTGTCTCCTCAGGGGTGTCTCTTGCAAGAAGCCCGAGAGAAATGGTTTATTGTATTTTCTTCCGAGCCACAGAACAGTTCCCTCTGGGGTATAAAAGATTCTGTTCTTGATATCTCCCTGTCAAGGAACAGGTGTTTACCCCACAGAGCCTACCTTGATATTAGAGCAGCGCTTTCATATTGGAGGCCACGAGGTGGAGAGCAGTCCCCGTGGCTGTACCATCACCTTTCAGGCTGATGCATCAACTCAGCCGGTCTGGAAGCGGTACGTGGGCATAACTACAGAAGTGCATGACTTGGGGCAGCCACGCTTCTGTCAGATTTCAGATAACTCAATGCAAAAAAGAAAAAAAATTGCACGCAAGACAAAAATTCATACCCCTTACCACAGTGAGAATGGCCGCAGAAGGAGCAGAGCCAGGGAAAAATAGCAATGAATTAAGCTGAAAGTGACAGTAGAATACTCTCCTCTGGTCACAACACGATTCAACATTCAGACATCATTCTAATAAAGAGGACAAATTACAAAGCTATCTTCTTTATGAAACAACATGATTAGTAGTATTCCCGGTGGTAGCAATTCTAACAATTATGTATAACCACGAAATAACTGTGAGAATAGCACGACAATGGCACTTTTAGGCAGACATGTGAGGACATACTTCATTTGCTCAGCTTTTCCGTAACTGTATTCTCAGAATCGTTAGCCCAAAAATAAATAAATACAGAAAAACCATAGCGATAATGATCTGGGGCATGAGGAAAAACACACGTCCTGTTACATTTATCTTGGAATCACAAGACGGAAAGGCTGTAGGTTGCACTGATGACAAGTCTTTTCAGGAACACAGCGTGCAAACAGCCAGGATACACATTCAGGCAGGCGCTGCAGAACTAAACGTATCCTTCAACTATTGAAGCCTCTTTCTAGCAGATAGGAGTATCTGACAACTCTGCTTAGGTTTGAAAACCTCTATCAGGATTTCAACAACAGGAGCAAGTCAGCTAAATGAAAAGGACCACGGTGCGGCATATTCTCTTTCTCTCGCTCGCTAGAAAATCCGTTCTGACTTGTCATTTTGCATTTAGAGCACAAATACAAGTGCCAGACAAGCACTAGGAGCCTATGAAATTGCTCATACCGTTTGCAGGATTTTTTCAATACTTCAAAATGAAATGGAGTTTTCATTTTCTGCAGGTTTACCAAAAAGGCAGGGTACCTAAGATGGCCATAAAATCCTGCTGGATCGGGGAGGACCATTAGGAGCCACAAATCTCTCCTCCCTCACAAGCGATGCTCCAGCGTGGACAGATGTCAGAGGGCAGACAGATAGGTCTGGATGCTTTTAGGTCCTTAGGCACCAGCACAAGAGCCAAAGAGACTGGCTCCTGTGCAAGAACATAAGCAGGCATGAAGTGACTGACACAAGGTGCGCAGGACACTTGTACCCACTCTTTGGTGAACTGTTGGTACTCACTCTTGCCATCAGATAGGGAGCTGCAGAGAAATATGAGAGAAAGCTTCCAGAGCACAGATCTCTCAGTCGTTCAACCACACCAGAACACTGCAGGTAACAGCAGGTGAGGTTAGCTATGTGGGGAATTAATTATCACCACCAGCCACCCCACTCAGCTAGGGGCACCTGCAGACAGGGCCTGAAGGACGCGTGCCATTCAGGTGTAGAAGCTGAACATGGAGACAGCCTGAACGCCACAAAGCACTGTAACAAGAAGAGGCTTCAAACTGCTCTGCTGAGGATAAACATTTCCACTTCCCAGCCCAGCATGGGTTACACATTCAGGCAGACACGGGACCTTGCCTGGCCTTGCGGCAGGGATGGTGCCACTCTGCAGTGCTGGAAGGAGGCCTGCAGAGAGGGGACAAGAAGGGTGAGTCGCTGATCAAAATCAAGGCCCTTTTACTGACACAGTCACTGTCAGCTTTGCAGACAGCAGCTAGCTGAAGCCTCAGAAGAAAAGTATTTTCCCCAAACAACCAAGTCAGCCAAGGTTCTTGTGGCCTCTGAAAAAACGCAGGTGCTGACAGCTCTCTGAACTTCCCATTGCCACTGAGAAGGTCCAAGACAGACACAGAGCCCAACGGGGAGAATGCATTAAGGCTTTCTGTAGCTACCTGTACAGGACTTAAACCAGTGTCTGAAAGACAGGAAGCATTGAATTGTCTGATGCTTTGCTCTGGCAACAACCTGGCTAACACCTTTTTAGAGACAGGAAAGAAAACCACCTCTGCACTAAGTACCATTCTGAGCAGTTCCTAAACAACGGGTTATTATTACCTCTAGACTTCTTTACAAACTTCCTCTTCTTTCCCCTCTCCAGGCAGCTGAATGTTCCTGCATCAGTGACTCAGAAGCATGACCGTGCACAGGTTGCGATTCATTTTACTGCACCATCTTGTGGCTACCAGCAGCAGCCACACAGCGAACGCTCCCAGCAGCGCTGCCAGGCCTTGGCAAGGCTTCTGCCCTGCCCCACGCTTTGGGGACTAAAACCACCTGTGGGAGCACATCGTGGAAAGCTGTCAGTCTCCCTGTCTTGATATAGGGCAGAAAGCACTGCAGTGGCTCAGCTGCTGGCTGCTTACCTGGTTATGCAGGGAGTTTTAAATAGCCTCGTCGCCTTGCTTCCTTAAATCTGTATTTCGCTCCCCCTTTCACCCCACCAGGTGCCCTACAGAGAGCTGCACTGCACCAGGCACTACAAATACAGCAGAAGCCATGCCTGGCCAAGGGCAGACACGTAGGGTTAGACTCTGAACACAGGGGCACATGGTATCCTAGAGGGTTGTGCCACCTTTCGCAGGAATTCAGGTCCAAGGTGGCAAGGCAGAAGTACTAGGTTAAGCAACCTAAAGCACAATGAATGGCTCCTTGAATACTCACCTAATAAGAGAAAACTATGGGATGTGAGCAAATATCCACAGATGTTGGCTATCACCCGCTGTAATTCCTTTCCAGAAACTCTTGCACATGTATGGGGACAAGGACAATTTTCACACAGGTCCTACACCAGCATGAACACCATTTAAAAATCAGTCCAGCTTTTTTTTTTTTCCCCTGTATCCTGATACCATATTGAAAAGAAAAGAAAAAAAAAAAAAAAAAAAAAAAAAAGCAACCGACATTCCTCCTCAGCTATTTATGGGTGTTTTAATGATGTTTTTGAGAGTTTGTGTTTTGTGGTGTTTTGTTTTTTTTTTAATGCATGCAGCTATTCTGCTATCCAGGGCAGTCACAGGGATGAAAACCAGTAAGCACTTCACTAGACCAATTGATAGTCTTACAGAGATGATCTTTTCCATGACTATTAATGGCCATTTGAATAGTTAATGTTTGGAAGGCATTTCTGCTTTGCAGCTGAATGACAACAAGCTGCCATCAAGTTTAATATTTTTCAATAAAATCACTTTTTTAAAACTTTACAAAATATCAATAAAGTATTAGCTTCCCTGGAGCAGAGAGCTATTAACTCCTGGCGATTAGTGCCTTTAAAACATCTCATCTCCTCGAAAACCATTAGCCGCCAAAATATTTATGCACAAGCTGTTACAAAAGCCACTTTCCTAAAACTAGATAATTTTACTCTTCAACAATGACAAATGAAGCAGAGACCAGTATAAATGAAGAAAACGGCTTAAAAGATCACTAAAGGGAAAAGGAGGGAGAACCCTCACTATTGATGATATAAATGAAGACCCCTTAATAGGCTGCGTTTTAAATGGCATAATTATTCATGCAAAAGTTACTAACACAGTAAATCTGTATAAATAACTTTAAGTGTTCTGGTGCTGATTCAGTAACACTTAGAGCCGTCACTGCAATTACTAGCTGTTAAACTTGACTAATGAGCTCTCGTGTAAGCAACAAGTGCAAATGAAAGAAAAATGCTCCGTCTTCAACTAGGCGGATTTTGTTCCTCCTGAGCCACAACGGCCAGTTAACGAGGATCAACACGGCATTGCTGCTTCACAAAAATGGTGATGCCTCTCGGGTAGCCTACGTACCTCACAATCAACTTCTATCCCCCAGGCTAGCTGCCTGCGGTTACTTCACCAGCAATATTCAAAGCACTCCGTCCAAACCTGTCATTACTCCATCGTGTTTATGCTCCACACAAGATGAAGAGTGTGGAGCTCCTTCAGAAACACTGGTATTTCCTTTCCAGTCCTAAATATCAAAGGCAGCAGCAGAAGGCACTGCTCAGCCCCACAGCAAAGGTGCTTAGCACCCTCCTGCAGTAGCAGTAGGTATGCTAGGTATACAACAGACAAGCCAATCATTAAGTAAAAAGTTTCTATCACTACTCCATAACAGGGTAATTTGCTTCATAAAATGAGTCTGTGTCTTAGATATTTCTTCCTAGATTTTACATCAGCATCCTTGAGGTCATATCACAATGCCTGTACCGTCCAAAAACCTGCAAAAAGCCAAGGGGAATAAGTTTATATTTAAAATTTATTTAAAATACTGTTTTTAACTAACTGAGCTGATACTACATTTAACACTATTAAAACCTGTTAGAATCTAACATAGCTAAGATCTGTTTTTAGCAAGTTTAAACACTGCATTAAAAAGCAGTACTCCTATAATTGTGAAGTTGCATCAGCATCTGGTGCACGTGGAACTACAAATCCACAAAGAGGTATGAGTTTTGCCAGTGGCATCCCCTTCTGCAGGATGAAAGGAGCACTTTTTTCATTTTGTTCAACTGTTTCCACTCATTGCCAGCTTCTTCATAATTAAGAATTTGACTGGGAGTTGAAGTGGCAGGAAAACTTTATGCACTTTCGCATGAAGAATGAGTATCTCAAGGTGAACATGACAACAGCCCCTACATGCACACACACGCACATTCACAGCAGCATGAAAACATAGGTTTGATGAAATCACTACAAGTATAATTTCAATGAGACTTTCATAAAAGAAGTAGTTTTTAATAAAACAAATAAATCTGCAGCTTAATTTGGGACTAAGAAGAGTTTGAAGTGGAAGTAATGCACACATGACAGACACTATTAAGATGCGCAGAAATGTTAACTTTTTCCGCAAAGGTAAGAAAATGAGGGCTTGGTTTCGTCTGCTAATAAAAAGCATATGTCTGATTTTACATCTTAAAATATTTCTATTTAATTTCACGCCATCATTTAGCTTTGATGAGCAACGCAGATATTTTGCATCCAAGTGCACAGCACAGTTAATAAGACGAAGTAATTTTACATCAGCTTCTCAACTTAATCAATCCGTATCAGGTTCCGATATGGATGTAGAGACAAGATTTGTTACTTCGACCACTATCTCTGAAATACAATTAAAACCTCATTTGCTGAAAAGCACTTTGCGACATACGTGCAATTCGGGATCTGATGGACATGCAATTAAATAAATTAGACTTTCAGAGTAGTAGAATAACTCCAAATGTTAAGAAATGCATTTAATATAAAAATAGCTTTTCAGAAAATCAAATGCTGTGCCGGCATTTTCAATCTAACATCAAAAAGAGCATCTGAACGTCAGCATGTGTCCCTCCACTAAAAGCCCTTTCGCTCAAGGAGGTGGCACCATTACTTACTTTTCTGGCCCACTTTTAACAGATGTTTGCAAATAACCTTTAAACACCGTCTAACAAACTCTTTGCCTAATAATTCTAGGATCTGGAGTAGGATGAAGAAAGTTTGGGGAAAAGATATGGACCCAAGCATCTAAAATAAGGCACTTCAAATATCTTACCTCTGACCGTAGCCCATACTTGGTTAGACTCATTATTTTTGCTCTTTTTTTAAATAAGTAGTATATTTTATTTTTAGTCATCAAAGTCCTACCTGAGACAAGGAAAATCCCAAGAGAAAACTCGAGAGATGAAGGTTCAAGCCTGCTGAATGCAAAGTTCAGAGGTACTTTGTTAAAGGAAGCCTGTGGTTCCTTACTGCCACGTATAGATGAGCAAACTCCTGGTACGGTCACTTGTGATCCTCCCTACCGCCCCCCGTAGCAGTTAGCATATCTGGAAAGGCCCGAGGCATCGTGTGGGAGGAGGAGAGGCTCTGGATTCCAAGTAGTAGCTACAGCAAACTGAAACCCCAACCAACTTCAGGATTTTTATGGTTTATGACATAATTTTCATTAGCAAACAATTAGACTTGGATTTCCATTTTGGGATGAATTTCATTCTTCCTTGAATTTGGCTTATTTAGCCTATACAAAAGACATAGAACAAAAGTCTACATTAAACACATGAAAATGCATTTAGGAGAGTCATTGTCCAGAAATGTATTATGAAAATAGAAGTGCACACATTCGCTATATCAAATTTAATATTAATCTTCAGAAAGCAACTATCAAGACAAATGATTTCCAAATGGGTAATACATTCCTACCCCTTAATTCTTTCTGACAGTACTGAAGGCTCCTTGGAGTGCAAATTTAAGCTTTTTATAGACCATTAAAGATTATAAATTCACAGTTATCAAAAAAGGAAAGAGACAGCTCCCATATGAACCGTTCAATGAAACTGAAAGTGCAATTGCAGTTTAAAACAAACATGATCTAAGAAAACAAAAATAATGGATGGGGGAATAATAGGAAATGCACATATACATTCACACGTACACGCTATGTAGTGCTTATACACTACATTTACTTATACAGTGAATCTGGACAAATGCTGACATCAAAGTTATCTCAAAGAAATGCAGCAAAAAAGATCTAACACAGAGAGATTGAAAAGAATTAGAACAGTTTCCCTAAAAGAGGACCAAGAGCAAAAAATCGCAATCTACTACGTTATTAAAAAGTTACGAGCAAGCCTCTGTGCTCTATGTGCAGATAGTTAACAGATACCCATCTGTTCTCCATACAGAAGAGGACACTCAGTAAAGTCAATAAAAAGCCAAGAAAAGAAGTGGTAACAGTAAAAAACCATTAGGTGCTCTGTAAGATTTCAGAAACGATTGCCAAAGTTAGTCAATGGCGAAACTCAGAAGGGACTGACACTAATGGATTTGTCACAATTAATGAAACCGAGGTGCCCAACTGCTTCTGGAAAAACAGAATTGGAGGAAAGATAGCATAATGCCATCCCGTACTGACCCTACAGTCTTTTTTTCCTTTTTTATTTTTTATTCTTTCCTTTTAAAGGGCTGGTAGTGGCAATAGCTAGCTAGCTGTCACCCAGACAGACCAGAGGATTTCATATGGTGTGGCAAACCTTATTCTCCTGCATGCTTCTCAACGCGTTAGTGTGCTAACAATGATGTAATTCCCAAAGATAAATAGACTAAGTCACATATGTGACACTAAAAAAAACACCCTCAGATTAGAAATACACCACTAAAAATATAAGCTATCCAGCCAGTCTGCTGTGAGGTACAAACATCACACAGTCATTGTGGTTGGATGGGACCTCCGGAGGTCATCGAGTCCAAACACCCGCTCAAAGCCTGTCTGAGCAGGCGTCTTGGGGCTGTGCCCACTCGTGAGCATTTCCATGACTTCACGTGGCAAAATGATCCACCACTTTGACCAGCCACATCATTAAATTAAGTCTCCTAGTCTTCAGCCACGGCACGCCATGTCCCTTGCTAGCTGCCGAGCCCCGTCACAGCTCCCCAGGTCGCTGCCATGCCCCTGCCCTTATCTAAGTGACGAAGTGACCACCAGGGAGCTTCGCCATTCACTTCACTTGCACCCACCAGGTCAAGGCTCCCACTGAGCCCACCCAAATGCCCCAGATGGCACCCATCGACACACCAAACCGCTTCGTACACAGCCCAGGAACCTGCTTGTTTTCACTCACGTAGCAATCTTGAAATATAATTAACGTGCGTGGTACAGGAGCAGCATCTGGCAAAACAACCGAGAGCAGTCCTGCGGGTCAGAGCCCTGCAGGTAGCAGTGAAACTCACCGAAAAGCCCCTCGTGGTTTAGCACAGCTCATGGAGACAAGGCAGACACGAAATGCATTTGCTAGTGATGCACAGACAGCAGGGTCTGAACTCGGTGAGCAGGATCATCCCTGCTCTGACATACATGAAAGGAGATGTGTTTTGTTTTTTTTTCAATGTGTCGCTCAAGGGTTGCCTCTGGCTTCCTGCTGTATGGCTTTTTATTTCAAATATTCACTGCATTTAGACCTCAGCCCGTAAGCTGCTCAGATCCTGTGTCTGGTTGGTGGGATTGCTGCTTGGGTGGCTGGGACATGCATGAGACAGAAAGAGCAGAAAACAGGATTCAGACAGAAAATAAGGGTGGAATGCGACACACAGAAACAGAAGACAATAAGAATAGCGAGACAGTGGCATGGAAAACCAGGGAAGAGATTCTGGGTATTGCCACCAGGAAGAAAAAAATGGTAGGTGGAGAAAAGAATTGAAAATTAAAAAAAAAAAAAAAAGATACAAGAAGACCAAGAAGAAGAGGAAGAAGCAAAATCTCTGAGCATAAAGTAAATTAGACATTTTTCCAGTATCAAAATTGATTTACAATGCCACACATTAAACGATGTTCCAAAACCAATTTAATCTTTACGTTCTCTGGAGTAAAGGAGTACAGCCTTCTTTTTTTTTTTTTTCCTTGATTTTTTGAGTCTATTTCTCCATGGTGAAGGGAGAGATTAGTCAGAAACTTTCAGGGATGAGAGATTTTTCTAATGCTTTTTGCCTCCTTGAAACTGTATGCCTGGTGTTTCAGCACGCGTGCTTCTCCCCGAAAACGTAACCTGTGAACACGGGTGAATCCTCACTGCAGGTTACGATGCCAACTGCTAAGACTTAACAGAGACACGATTTCATATCACGGTTGATCTGAGTGTGATCCGAAGCTGCAACGGTATAGGATATTTCTACAGCTAATACGCTCAACTGATTGATTGCAACCCATGGCACTCATCAAGCTGGCAGAAGAAGGAACTGTCTCAGCGCTCCTAGCCCCGGTTGTCATCCTCACACCGCTTTCCTTCCCTTATATGCAGCTGCGTGAACATAAACACTGCTAATTTTAATCAAGATGGTTCTCCAACCCAATTAATTTCACAGCTACGCAAGCTTTGGGAAGTTGGGGAGGAGGAAGAGAGAGAAACAAGCACTAGCACAGTGCTTGAAATGAGCAAGCAGGACTTCTTTTTGAGCAAATTCTAGTATATCTTGGCTTGAAAGCTTCTGCTGTAGTTTCATAACCATTTTAAATCAGCTCACAGGACTACCATCTACGTGAACACCTACAAGTCCTCCAAGACAGTAAAGCTACAGTGGTATGTTGTACCACAGCACAGCCCAGTTTTAAAGATAAAATGGTAGAGGAGACATCTTGTACCATACACCTAGTCCCATAACAGCCCCTCATCAGCTTCCTTCGTTTTAAAAATAGAGGAGCCTTCCCATGCAAGAGCACATTTCCAAAAACAGCTGTGAATAACTCAACGTGTGCTGGAAGTGACGGCTTCTATTTCTACAGAAGCTGTACGCACGGACAGCCAACTTCCCAGACTGGAAAGACGAGAGAGAAACTGAATAAACCAAACTCATGTATAATAAAAAACATAAATTAGGCATGGTGGATTATGCATGTTAGGCAGTTAAAGGTATAGTGGAGAGAATAAATGCCAGTGATGCTGCCCACCGAGGAACATGGTGGGCAGTGTTCACGCAGATTTCTCACCCGGATTCAGATCTCGTAAGCCCTACCAGGTCTGGTTTGTCCAGAAGCTGTGCAGCCAGTGCTCTTTCTCCATCGGTGGCTGTTCTGAAGCTGACACAGTTTAAGTTTTAGGGAAGCATACAGGTTACCACACCCGGGTCTCAGGAAAGTCAAGCACACGCTGATCTGAGAAAGCAAATGAAGCGCTTGCAAGCGCCAGTCAGTACTTACCAAGGTTTGGCTGCATTGTAAAAGCCCGTTCCTCATGCAGTCAAATTCAGCCCTCGCTACATAGAAATCAAGCAGCTCTACTGGTACTGCCCACACTATGTGGCTAACGAGTTTGAACAAAGTGTTGGCTTTTCCTTTCCACATCACCACTGCCTTCAGCATGTGCAAAGGATACACCAGAAGTTTGCCTGCGAGCTCTGTCACTGCTACAGGCTACCACAAATGGGAGAGAAGTTAACAGGTAACAGTTACAATGACACTTACTGCACTGGGGAGCCAGCCCACCAAAATTTCTTCCAAACAGAGGTAAACACAATAAAATACTGCATTCTAACAGTTTTACCCGATCCTAGTACCACAATATACGAAAACACTGCAGGATAAAACTACAAAAGCTTCTCTTGCAATGGGCGTTTCACTACAGAGTGAGTCGAACAATGAGATCTCAAAGATTCCTATAACAGCATCCTTCACGTTTCAAGCATCTGAATTAACACCTTGTAGGACTGAAGTATTAATTAGGCAACGGTTTGAGAGATGTCAGCTACTATATAAAATGGCTGTGGGCCTCAAGGGCTTCAATTAATCTTACTTTCTATGTGCTTATACATAAAATTAATTTATGATGATCATCAAATAAATGCCTGCTATGTTTTAATATCTTTTAGCTATATATATTTTAAGTGACATATAATTATTTTCAGAAGATATCCATGGCATATTCAGAGCAGACACTAATACATTTTATCAGAAAAAAAAAATGTTCCGCTGTTCGGAGTGGTATATTACAGATATAAAAAGTTATTATATGATTCAAACAAACCCTTGATTTTCTAAGATGTACTTTTTGCACTACTCACTCTAGCTTACGAGAAGAATGCTGAAAATCACAACAAAAATCCTTTGTTAGTTGTTTGGTTTTATTCAGGGGGAGGGTTAAGGGTTATTTCATTGTTACTAATTAGGTGGAGTAAAAGTTTAGGTTCACATGTTGGGGTTATTTGTTTGTTTTAAATAAGAGTTTTGAGGTAATTCTAACACATTTTGCAGACTACGTCAACGTACAGCACTAAAACAGATCCAGAAACACACAGGCCAGTACAATCACACAAATAAATGTATGTACCACAGATGACTGTATACGTTAAAATTCCCAGAGAATTCACCTTTGTGAATAAGTAAATGTTCCGCAAATAAATAATCTCATGCCAAAAAGCCTCAGAGGTAGACACAGGCACCAGAACAGTCCAAAGCAACCTCTATAAACTGATCACTCTTGAGAAATACAGAAAGAAAAAAAAAAAAAAGGAAAAAAAAAAAAACTTTTAACAGAAGGTTTCCTGTCCTAGACCATGAAGAGCCACCCATACAACAAGGTTTTAAAAAACAAATCACAGAGTGAGTAAATTGAAGAAAACCATATAGTGTAGAGCAGACAAAAACCAAAACCCAAACCAGAGTTATGGTTACTTGCTCATAAACACTTACACATTCATATACCCAAAGTGAAAATCACAGTACTGAGGTACACAGGTCACACATACCCGCGACTTGGTGGTTTCTTTCTCCTTCAGTAACAGCACACGCAGACCTTGAAAGCTACTTCAAATTTGGTTAACATTATGACAACAGATTCACAGAAGGATCAACATCACCTAAGTCCAATGGCTTTTATCTGCTTCAAGGTATGAGAAAAGGCACTGATCGTCCGTTCATGACACCGGCAATCAGGACCAGCTCTTTGTACCCCGCTGTAACAGTTAGAGACTAGCCAAGGCATTTTGATTGATACTACGTGCAAGTGAATATCTTGAATCAAAACCACTGCTTTTTGACAAAACACTAGCTCTGCTTTTGCCTCAGCCTTCAGCGGGATGCTTAAGTGACAGAAATACAACAGCACATAAAACAGATAAAACAGACTGAACAGTTGGAGTACCTTCTTAACCTTCATTCAAAACTCATTCCTTGGCTATTAAACTGTTTCCAATTTATTGCCCACCAAGTCAATTTACTTCCCACTCAGGTACTTTTTTAAAACCCATTCCATTCAATGGCGTCAGTTCCACTGAGAATGGACTCCAATACTGCTGCATTGATGACTTCATGCTATCATATGCCATCACTTTTATTTTAATTTATAACGTACAAGTGCCTAAAATACAGTAAAGGCAAAAGATTTACTGGAGATTGTCTGTTTGTTTTAATCTTGTATGAAAATCTTATGCTTATTATTCCTAATACTTATCAACTCCGCCAGAACATTTCAAGGAAACTTCTGGGAAAACTGTAAATCTTTCATTTTTGCCAGTCATGAAAAGGTATAGAAAGAGCCAGAAGATATAATGCTATTGTTAATGAAATGGAATTGGCTCCTTGTGAGTTCACGCAAACTATTTTACTTTAGCATGACTTCATTACCTATATTTATACTATAAGCTTATTCCATTAAAAAAATAAATATGATATGGATGTGTAGGAAAACAATGGAAATACTGGTTGTGGATAGTACTGCCTGCCTGAAAATCCTCTCAGCATCCAGTGGCTCCACCACAGAAGTGTCTCGGGTACTTGGGATGCTTCTGTATTCAGTGGCTTGCAATTTTAGATGTTGGTTTCAAAACCAGCAATGCCTAAGTTTCTTTACTGAGCTATGTCTCTGCTTTTTCTCACAAGAGTACGAACAATCATTTTTAAAGACACAGAAAGGATGCTGAAACAGGTATTTTCTTCTTAAGTTACACCAAAGTCTTCATTCAAACTCCAGAGGAAGGTTTACAGCTGGAGATGTTTTTAAAGGAGCTATGGGTTACTTCCCAGTTAGACTGACTCTTAGAGATAGAAAGCTTTCTTCTTTCTTCAAGGATTACGATGGTAGTAAAAGTCTTTTCTACAATACACATTTGAAAATGTTTTTATCTACTGATAAGCCTTTCCATAATAATTTCACGATGATGCTCCACAGGAATAATAAAATGTTATAAATACAAGTTGACTTGATGTTGGAAGTGTTTATTTACAACATCTCTACCAAGCAAGAAATAAAATACTTGCCATTATTTATGCAACTCCTCATCAAACACAGACAAGAATTTCTTAATAACTGACAGAAAGAAAACTGTTGTTAATGAAATATAAAACTGAGATATATATCCTAGTCTTTAAAACACAAAAGAACTGGAGATGAAGATTATGTATGATTTAAATATGACAACAGATTACCTTTCAAGCACAACCAAGCCCTCAAAAGAAGTGTGCCTTCAAGCTTTGAAAAAGGCTATAGAGAGTATACTTTTTTTTGTCCCCCTCTGACTCTCCTTCACTCTTACAGCATATCCTTAGTAAATTTGTTTATTGCATCCTAACAGTCAACAACTGGTTAAAACATGATGAATAGCATGAGAGCTAACTGGTATGTAGAGATTATATGGAAGAGGGAGCTAACAGAATAACATTAAAAAAACACAAAAATTTCAAATAATTTGAGCAAGACAATGACTGCCTATATTCAGCTCAGCTTCTGTGATCTGGAGAAAATGGATCAGAGTAGTATTCAGAAGCAAAGAAAAAGCATGGAATTTAATTTGATTTTTAAGTTGCTAAACTGGCATATTTCAAAAACCACACATTTAACAGCTTCACATATATGAGAATTATTTTTCTGACATCTCAGAACACTTCAGGTACCTAACCTCTTTCCTTTGGCATTTTTTTCTAGTTGTACATGAGATAAGGTGAGGTTTCACAGACATTCAGATTAAACTTTTTTTTGCCAACTTTACTTTAGTTGTTGACAAAGCACAGACAGACTTTCTAGCAGTTCTTGGATGAACATCTATTTTGGTCCAAAGCTGTTTTGAAAAGAATATCCCAACTAAAGATAAACCCATCATCAAGCACGTAAGCTATATGCACAATTCTTTAACACAAGATACAGATCAGATATTTAGTGAAGTATCTATTTGCTTTAGCTATTCATTTATTCCACTCCACTAAGTACTTAGCAACAATATTTTTAATAATATATAATAAAACCTGGCAAGGAGCATCCAAGAAATCAAGTCTAGAAAAACAGGTTCATACTTCTGATTTGACAGTTAAACTAGGCAGGAATTTCTTGCATATTTAGGCTATATGTGTCTGTTAGTTTGGGTCTAAATGTCTTGAACACAACTTTCCTCAAGCCACTGAATTTCTCCCAGTGCCTTCTTGTTAGAAAAAAGCAGGTTGTAAGGGGATGTTTTGGGGAGGAGGAACAACTGACCCAACAAATGACAGGTTTTCATCCAGCTATAGACACAGATGTACAAGGAAGGGGAAAAAAAATCCCATGAAACCAGTTTGTTTGTTTGTTTGTTTGTTTCAAGAGAAAGATTATGAAAAAAAAACCATCTGGCTGTGTATACTCGTTTTGGCTGGGATGGAGTTAATTTTCTTCAAAGCAGCTCCTATGGTGCTATGTGCTGGATTTGTGATGAAAACACTCTTGATAACACGCTGATATTTTAGCTGTTGCTGAATACTGCTTGCACAGCATCAGGGCTTTCTCTGCTTGTCACACTGCCCTGCCAGCGAGGAGGCTGGGGATGCACCAGGAGCTGGGAGGGGACACAGCCAGGACAGCTGGCCCAGGCTGCCCAGAGGGATGTCCCATGCCCTGTGGTGTCACGCTCAGCAATAAAAAAATGGAAAAAAGAAGAAGGAGAGGGGATAGAGGCACTACAGGGAGTGGGATTCAGAGTTTTGGCATCTGACTTCCCAAAAACTGTTACACGCGATGAGCCCACTTTCCTGCAAAAGGTGCCTGCTGATGGGAAGTAGTGCATGAATTCCTCATTTTGCTCTACTTGCATGCACAGCTTTTGCTATGCCTAGTTCACTGTCTTTACCTTAACTGACTAGTTCTTGCATTTTTACCTTTTTTGATTCTCCCCCATCCCAACGGGGGGAGAGAGCAGCAGATGTGTGGTGTTTAGCAGCCTGCTGGAGTTAACCCACAGCACTGTGCTTAACAAGAAACTTGAAAACCCCAAGCTATGAAACAGGAACTTTCACGGAATGTGAATTGGATGTCAGGAATTTGCCTTCTTCTAATGAGAGAACTCATGCAAACACAACAAAGTTTGAAAAATGAGATCTGATAGATGCTAACAGTCCTCTAAGGCATCTAGAATTCAAGAGCCCTTTCAGATGTTTCCAATTAAAACAAAGTTTTATTGAAACAAAGCACCTGCAATTAACACTGACTTGCCAGGGCTCTTTTTTTGGGGTGGTTGGCACATCAGATCATCCTGTTGAGCACCCTGCCTACGTACCACCTCCTACAACCAGAGAAACATAAGGTGCACTACTCACAGCTCTGTACTTACGACCAACTATTCTTCTGCCTCCTCCACAGCGGCACTGAACTTGATGTACCATGGCTTCTTACCCTGCTGGTGGGACAGGGGAATGTAAACACAGCCGTACTTCATGTTTTTCCTGTAATTGCTGCTCACAATAACTTTTTACCAGTTGCATGCTGGAAGAAGTCATCTCGCTAAGTATAACGTCTGGACGAAGGAAGTTTGCTTAAATGCAAAATTACTGAGAAGCTTTATTACGATTTCTAACATCAGAGTTCTGCCAACTCGTGGAACAGTCACTGTGATCTCCAGAGGACCCTTGCCCTGGTCATTGATTAGGAAAGATCCACCCCAGGGATAAATGAGCATTGAACAGGCGAAGAGGTCCTGAACATGTAAGGTTTTAACTTCTCTTTCTTCCCTGTTCAGAAGTTCTTTTCCTTACCCTTTCGTTTATCTCTTTCTGTCTGTGGTTTAATTGAAGTCTTTTTTAGTCAAGACTAAATCTTTTCCTGCGAGTCTGCAACTACAGAGGCAATCAAAACCAGCATCTTAAAAAGCCAGATGCTGGGATGAGTTTGGCAGCTCTCCCAGTGGTTTATGGAGCTGTATGCTGTGCCAGTCTAGGCCAGAAGCTGCAAAGTAAGGGTCAAACGTTAAAATATAGTGTTCTTCTTTTCCATCTTTCGTATTCTTGTGCTCTCTGTAACATCCCGTTACCTCACAAGTTGTAGAATGAGGATTTATTTTTTTTTGTGAGGTACGCAAACATCACCTCAATGAGCACCACAGGAAGTCCACACAGAAATGAATATTGTAATAGGGCCTTAATAGCCTACAGTAAACACAGCCCAAGGCTCACACTGAACAACCAGGCTAAGATAAAATATTGATTAGCGGCTTATGAAGTGAACACCAGCTGTCATCTTCGGTGCGTGAGGCAGGACTTGGGGAGGGGGGGAGATCTGCACCGC
Source organism: Netta rufina (assembly GCF_964035555.1). Lineage (NCBI taxonomy): Eukaryota > Metazoa > Chordata > Aves > Anseriformes > Anatidae > Netta > Netta rufina. The sequence goes on along the minus strand of NC_140123.1, from coordinate 54,451,966 downwards.
TGATTGTGCATGTGGAGGTGCGATCGTGCTGCCCGAGTACAAGCGGACAAGGGGGGTAAATTAAAAGCACACGTACCACCTCAGTTATGGGGTTCCTTCAGTGAAGTGCCCAACGTCAGTCTGTGCTCGTTCTTGCCTATGCTTTCTACCATCAAAATATGTTAATAATGCGTTTAGAAACTTTTAAACCAGCTTGTATCATTCATTACATTACTATGAAAGCAGGTGGGACACATCAAAATACTGAACACTATATAACTCCATTTTGTTTTTATTGACATTTTATCTTTCAGCTTTAAAAATCCTCAGATGTAATCTGTGAAAAGAGTATTCTACTAGAGTTCGGTTTGAGTGCATTAGACTTCGAGTAATTTATATGTGCAGCCACACTATCATAATGATCAAGCATTAAAGGAAAACAAGGATTTTGCCTGAGGAACACTGATGTTCTTACAGATGTGTACAAACCAAACTAAAAGCGCTGGCGTTTCAGCGCAGACACAGATGCAGCCTCCACGAGGTGTAAACAGGAAAATGGATTTCAAAATGTTGAAACTCACAGTATTGCCTCTCAGGCAGTTTCTTTCCTTCTGGCTATATTTCAACTTTCCCAAAAATACATAAAAGACATTGCAGTTATTAGTGAACCTTAAAAAATATATGGAATCGACAAAAGACACACTATTCTGACTTCTATTCCCTGGTGCAAAATTTCTCTCTCTGTAGTTAAATCACAATAGCATCTTGGACGTGTAATATGACCTTGAAATTATGAAGTTCCAATAATGTATGTATCACATACACAAAATAGAGATGAATACAGTCCTAGAAAATCCATTAAGTCAATTTTTGGTTAATGGAATACAGCAACTATTTCTCTGCCTACATACATTCACAATTCTGTAATATTTAAGTCCACTTTAAAGAGGACCTAGACTGTGTGTTAACTGGGCATACAGTCAAAGCCACTTCTAGTCAATTCAGTGATTCCTAGCAGACATTCAGGGACAAATAAAATTCAATAGTTTAAATGTAGGCAAGTAGTCCTACTTCAGGCATCCAGTGGTTTCAGCTGTGACAGAGTTAATTTTCACAGAATTGTCTAGGTTGGAAGAGACCTCCAAGATCACCAAGTCCAACCTCTGACCTAACACTATCAAGCAACACTAACAAGTCCTCCACTAAACCATATCCCTAAGCTCTACATCTAAACGTCTTTTAAAGACCTCCAGGGATGGTGACTCCACCACTTCCCTGGGCAGCCCATTCCAATGCCTCACAACCCTCTCGGTAAAGAAGTTCTTCCTAACATCCAGCCTAAAACTCCCTGGCACAACTTTAGCCATTCCCCCTCGTCCTGTCACCAGGCACGCGGGAAAATAGACCAACCCCCACCTCACTACAGCCTCCTTTAATATAGAGATATAGATAACCTATAGAGAGCAATAAGGTCTCCCCTGAGCCTCCTTTTCTCCAGACTAAACGACCCCAGTTCCCTCAGCCGCTCCTCACAGGCCTTGTGCTCCAGGCCCTTCACCACCTTCGCAGACCTGCTCTGGGCACGCTCCAGGGCCTCGGTGTCCTTGTAGCGAGGGGCCCAAAACTGAACACAGTACTCGAGGTGCGGCCTCACCAGAGCTGAGTACAGGGGGACGATCACCTCCCTAACCCTGCTGGTCACGCTGTTCCTGATACAAGCCAGGATGCCGTTGGCCTTCTTGGCCACCTGAGCACACTGCTGGCTCATATTCAGCCGACTATCCACCATCACTCCCAGGTCCTTCTCTGCCTGGCAGCTCTCCAACCATTCCTCTCCCAGCCTGTAGCTCTGCTTGGGGTTGTTGTGCCCCAGGTGCAGGACCTGGCACTTGGCCTTGTTGAACTTCATGCAGTTGGCCTCAGCCCATGGGTGCAGCCTATCCAGATCCTCCTGCAGAGCCTTCCTACCCTTTTATTACAGTTTCTAATTTATTTCAGCTGGTATGTGCCACATTTTGGATCTGGGACGAGAATAACACACCAACAGTTTTAGTTGTGGCAGAGCAGTGCTTGCACAGAGCCAAGGACTCTTCTGCTTCTTGTGCTGCCCTGCCAGCGAGGAGGCTGGGGGTGCACCAGGGGACACAGCCAGGACAGCTGGCCCAGGCTGCCCACAGGGATGTCCCATGCCTTGTGGCATCATGCTCAGCAATAAATCTGGGAAGACAGGCTGGGGGGACTGCTGCTCGGGGACAGGCTGGTTATCCATCGGCAGGTGGTAAGCAATAACATTGTGCATCAATTATTTTGTGCATATATATAATTATTACTATTATCACTATTATTATTTCCCTTACTTCTCTGTTAAATGTTCCTATTAAATTGCCTTTATCTCATCCCACAGGTTTTACCTTTCTCCCCCAGTGCACTGGAGGGGTGGGGAGTGAGCAACTGGCTGCGTGGTGCTGAGCTGCCTGCTGGGTTAAGGCACAACACCCCCAGCCTCCAGGTTCTGCCCTAAATTGGTGCCTTAGACAATCTCTTTTCTATCACTTTGTTTCTTCTCTTTTGTTGTATGACTTTTCCCCCATGCCTGAGTAAATTCTGCTGCCTTTCTTCATCTCTCAACACTTACACAAACTTACATGTGACTATCACAGGCCATCATTGTTGGGCAAGTGTATCAGATCTACTCCAAGCATAAACAAACTCCCAAATCCTCTTAAGCCTTTATAGCCAAAGCATAATTGTCTGAGAACATGTGTATTGTAAAGCTGGCTTCCTTAGTAATAACAGCCAAGGATAACTAATTACAACACAGGCAGTGAACATTTCAGGAACTTTGCAGAGCAGTAGTGATTTTTAAGGGCCCCAACTCCGCACACTCAATTCCAACCTTCAACAAAATCATCTTCTGGACTTTCAGTGCAAATTTGAAGGTGTCTGCTCATTTCTAGACACATTGGAACCGAAAATTAGCTCTTGAAACTGTAATGCTATTCTTTGTGGTCAAAAGAGTAAATTACCATGAACATTAGTTTGCTCTGCATTAAAAAAGAAAAGAAAAAAAGAGAAACCTGTTCAGTGTTTTGTTTTTTGACAACCTTTAAAATTACCAAAACAATGTCATTAGCCGTATCTAACATTGATTTATTTCCTGCTCTATTACATAAATAACATCCAGCAACAGAGAACAGACAAAAAAAAAGTGATTTGATAGCTGGGAGTTTACAAAACAGATCAATCAGATTTTCTACAATTTTCTCTAACAAGGAAATAATTACTGCCATTGTAAGTCAACTAGACCTTAGAAAAATAGTTTGCAAACATTCCTCTGAAAATTGAAGTGGTTCACACATTTAAAAAAAAATCTTGTAAAAGGATAAAAGATTTCCTGGGGACTTATAGTTATGCCCTTCTAGAAGAACATTTTTTTCCAAATGTCAAATTTAAAAAACAGATTTAAAACCTGGGATTACATACTGAAACAAATCACCTGAAATTTGTAGCACTCCTGAACAAGTTGTCATTGCACTTTGCTATGCAAGAAGAAGGACAAAGCTCTCTGCCTGCTCACTGCATTTGCCTCGTAAGGAAATTTCCTTACTAGAGGGAGGGCCATTAGCATCCTGGTGCCATTAGCACAACATTTATAAAGCTTGTTCTTGGTAGATTTTGAAGGACTGGTAAGTACAGCAGATTTTGGGAAAAAAAAAAAAAAAAAAAAAAAAAAAACATTTTAAACAAATGTGGTTGAGACCACATCTGCCTCCTGTCCTGGCACTGGGCACCGCTGAAAAGAGCCTGGCCCCTGGCTCTGCTTTAAACCCCCCTGGAGACGTATATACGCATTGATGCCTGAGCCTCCTCTTCTCCAGGCTGAAGAGTCCCAGCTCTCTCAGCCTCTCCTCACAGGAGAGCTGCTCCAGTCCCTTCATCATCTTGGTAGCCCTCTGCTGGACTCCTCGCAGTACGTCCATGTCTCCCTTGTACTGCAGGGCCCAGAACTGGGCACAGCACTCCAGGTACAGCCTCACCTGTGCTGAGCACTGGGGAAGGATCACCTCTCTTGACCTGCTGGTGATGCTCTGCCTAATGCAGACAAGAACACCATTAGCCTCCTTAGCAGCAATGGCACGTTGCTGATTCGTGTTCAACTTGGTGTCCACCAGGACCCCCAGGTCCTTCTCTGCAGAGCTGCTTTCCAGCTGGATGCCCTCCAGCGTGTGTTGGCCCTAAAGATAAACAGATATTGTCTTGATAATAGGAGACAAGTTATTTTGTCTAACTGACAAATTAATTTGTGGCTTTTGGATGAAGACTTTATTAGAAGGTAAGTAAGCCTCATTTTATATCAAAGAAACCAAGAAACAGCAACTCACTCTATTTCTTTATTTGAGAAGAATTTCCTTCCACTAGAATCACTGGTGGAGATTTCGGCATGGCTGTTGAGTCTTCACAGCATAAATTATAAGTTTAGCTAGTGTCATTTGTTCCAGACGAAGTCTTCAAGTCAAGCAGTCTGTAACATAAGTGGCAGCAAGCCATAAAGCAGTTAAGATTGCCCAGTGACCTGACCTCTCCATTAACTGCCACTTCTCAACAGCAACACAGGCACATGGGAAGACACAGCTGAGCATTCATTCCATCTTCTGAAACAAGGAGATGCTGCTGACTGACATCATAACTTGAAATCTTATTCATTTGTGGATTTTCACATTCTCTTCTACACGTAAGAAATCAAAAAAACTATTCTGAGGAAACCATTTCCTTTTTCTTTCCCCCCCAACAGCCAGAAGATGCAGATGTAGGACACGTTGTTTGAGAGGCCTGCACAAAGGATGTGACTGAATGGCAGAGGCATGCAGCAGGGACACTGGCACAATTGTAAATAAAAATGTGTGCGTGTGCTGGGGGAACAGTTTGCCTACAGGCTAGGCAGCAGTAAGTGGACAGTTATTATATCCTAAAATAGAACAGATGAACTTCAGTGAGTTTAATTTACCCACATCCATAAACATGAACAGCCCTTTATTCCCTATCAATCAGAATTCACTTTTTTCTTGACTTACTAGCAGAGAAACCCCATTCTGAGGAGTTCTGCCTCCTAAAATACATCACCAGTACCTACAGTAAGTACCTAGATGTGTTGTTTCTTTGCTAGTAGGGATTTTTGTCATGGTCATTCCTGAGGACAACCCCTGACTTTGATGTACACACACACAAACAATTTTCTCCTGGACTCTCCTCTGATGAAGAATGGAAAAAAATTAGGGGCTCTGCCACTGTTAGACTTGCACACTGCTGCACTCTCTCTGCTGAGAGACGTGGGGAAGCTACTCCAGTGTGTATGCAACCACTATCAATTGATTTATCTTTTCACTGCAGGTGAGATTGTCCTTTCTTTTCTCAAAGTCACAGCCCATGTCTGTTAACGCGACTGAACTGAATCTTTCCACATCCTTCCCATAAATTCAAAGCAAGTAACTATGCTTACTAAGAAGGTTACAGTAAAATGCTTAGTTAATTAGCAGTCATCTTCCCACCAAGTGTTTCCCACCTAGGTGTTTCCTCTTCAAAGCTGAATATCCTGAATATCAGATAACCTACAACAAGACTAAGCAGTGACAGTACAGTCATTCTTAAGTTTGAACAAAATGAAGTCTTAAGTCCTACAATAAAATGTGCATGTCACTTTTGCATGAGTAGATTAGGATGTAATAAAGTTTGCCACCACTAGGCTTATCAGTAAGCTGTAGATTTGATCAAAATTCCTCAACCAATTTAGAGGAGAAGTTATTGCTAGAAATTCACACCGTTGGGTATGAATACAGGTACAAAATTTGCTTTCATTCACATCAAATAAGAAGATTTTATAAAGTCATTACGCCATAGCTATTTATACCTGAATCACTCATTAATGATGGCAGCACATATGTTAGAGTGGAAGAATGGAAATATAGCAAAGGATTTGTCATGTAAATTCCTGGGAATCCCAAGGAAGCCTCGCACTGTCACCCTGCCTCTGGAGCTGCCTGCTCGTCTGCCCCTTGCAGGCAATTTAGCTTAGAAGAGACACAGCACAAAAGAACACGAGGAGCATCTGCCTCTGGAAATCCACCTGGAAGGAGCTTCAAAACACAAAAAATTGTAGTGGGCAGATGCAACAGCAGAGTTACCTTTATCCCTGCTCCCTTCTGTGCACTGTGAATAGCCAGTCACCTTTACCTAACAACAAAAAATATAATCTACTTTTATGTTAAGAAGACCAAAATCACTCTTGATATACTTTCAATAGAAGAAGTGGACAAGACATCACCTTAAAGAGTCCTTCAAACCCATCCACCCCCCCCCCCCCCATATAATTCAAAAATGTTAAGGACTTTATTAAGGACTTTTTTTTGTCAGAAGTTCTCCCTCCACAACACACCTCCCTCTTCTCTCCAATATGGTAAACTCATGAGTAAATTCACATTCAACGTCACGCTAATAGGAAATGAACTCATGTTCATGCTTTATAGAATTTGATCTCCTCATTATTTCCTGAATTTCCTTTCACACAGCACCATAAAGCTCTTTAATTACATTATATTTTATGAAGTGTAAAGTCTAAAACAGTAATTTCCATGTTTTCCTCAAAACATTTTTATTTGCAGGAATGCTCTAGTTAAGTTGGCCACACCACCTCTGGCTGGGTACACCCTAAGACATTTCCACATGATTTAAGACAGCTACTTTGGTTAGAGAAGGGGAGATCAGGAACACAATACACAGTACACACTCGTACCTCTATGACAGAGCTTCAAAACTGAGTGATTACTTAAATAAATTCATCAGATTCCTAAAAACACTACTTGCAAAGACAATGACAGGCAGCAGGAATGCTGCCCTGTCTGTTCCCGTTCCAGTACTGATGGCTGTGTTACATAGAAGGTGTTGTGAGAAGTGCTCAGAAGAACATCGAATGGTGGGGAGAAGAAAGGAGACTTCTTCCCCAAATACTGAGCACTCTTAGGAACACAGCAGACACACACACAAGTGACAGAGAGGGACAGCCAGCAAGCGGGGAAGCTACAAGGCAGTTAGGAGTGAGAGGGCTCTCAACAGCATCAGAAAGTGGGACCACAGTCAGGCATCAGAAGGTGAGGAACAAGGAGATTTTTCTCATGGACTCAGAGGAAAAAGCTGGAAACTGCAGATTGTCTCAAGCTAAACAAACACTGGGAGAGTGAGGAATGAGCTGGGTTTGAACAACATGACCAAGGAAAATGACTTGAATGGCATGTGAAGCGAGCAATAGATTTGTTTTCCAGCTTTATAACTAACTCTACCTCACCCTGAGGTGTTTTTTTGTTTGTTTGTTTGTTTTTTAATCCTTGTCAGATTTACTGTGTGTTCTAATAAAGCCTTTAGTTTCAGTGATTGAAAAGTTTAGGCTCTTTCAGCTTGTTTGATACAAAAAATGGAGATGGGAGTGCATAGAGGGAGTAATTCCACCTAAATGCACTGTCTGATTCAGGGTCCTCGGAGATTGTACCGCATTTCTGAAAAACATCTTTTTAAAAAAAAATAAACAAGCCTTGTAGCTGAAGATTTAAAATTACAGTTTCAAGAGCCGGTGCAGTTTATCTTAAAGTGCCAAATGAAGGTAAAGGATTTCTTTGCTTTATACATATTTAAGAACTCACAGGTAATATTTCCAAGCATCGCTGCCATATGCAGCTATGCTAACAGCTGTAGCACTGAATACAAAGCTGTCAGAATTTGCAGATTCAGAACTTCAGCTGAATAGGATTTACCACAGCAGATGTATCTAAGCACTTCTTTGCATGTGCAAGTGCGTTTCATACCGACATCTCATCAAGCCAAAAAATGCTTTTTCATTATGGAAGGGATTAAAAGGTGCATATACACGAGGCTTACACAACTTGCACTCAGAGGTTATTGTATTCCATAATGACTACTTTGATTCAGGGGATTTATAATCTAGCTGTTGCAGTGCAAGTGAATGTGTAAGTCCGAGTTGGAGCGTTGGACGGGAAACCACGAGCAAGAAACTTGAAACCGATGTGACAAACTGAGTACCTGTAAGGCATGAAAGAATTAGGCCACGGACAAACTTCTTCCCTCAAGAGCTGGCATTTATTCTGAAAAGTTAGAAGGATTTCACCGCTGTTATTTATAAACTGCTTCTCTATCAATGATTCTCAAAGCGAGCACTGTCCTAAAAAGACTTTTAATGTACAGGTCTGGGATTGGCAACTGCTAAGAGTTCGAGGATTTGAGTTATTTTTGAAGAGAGCAAAATACATTAAGCTCATGTATTGTGGGTTTTAAAAGCTAGAAAGAGCAATAAGCTTCCACCCTACACCTGTTCTACTGGTGGCAGGTCGATTTGGATTGAACTGGCTATGAAAATAACTATGAACGATTGCAGCAAATTCTCAAAAATTCTTCTTAAAACCTTCAGCAGCCTCTGTTCAACTCCACTGCTGAGCCACGCGTATATTTCTCCTGCTCCTCTTCCCCACTCAGCTTCAGATGTGAAAGGCCCCAGTCTCTCAGCAGCACCCACAACTTTATCCTTCTCTACTCTGATTTTACACCCCTGCAACTGATTTATATTTTAAAAACAGTGCATTGCAGCATATCCTTTTCTTTCCTAGCAATCCTCATTCATGCACCACTAAAAAACAGTCTTTTGGATGTTCTGCATTTAAACAAAGCCAGGAATTAAGAAGAGAAGGCTCTAGAAGTGCAGGGTGTGGAACTTGTTAGTGACAGAGAGAACTGCTGCAGCCAAAAGTTAGCTTCCTAATTCCTGATGTCTAGGAAACCTTTTTTACTTTCACGGCAAATAAGAAAAAATGTGCTATATATTAATATAATTAATTCCCCCATTTAACTAGTCGCAGTCTTCTCTGCCATTCACTAAACTCTACCCATGTAATTCTGAATTTGATCTATGAAAGCATAATCACCTTGAAAAGCTTCCCGTAATTGTACCCATGCTACTATCCCTAACTTCATTTTCCCCAACCTTTCTCTAAACCAGGTATTTCTGTTGTTCATTTTCTTATGGTGAACTTTTTCCATACTTAACACACTAGTCCAAATCACAAGAAAATAAATAAATATACATATATATATATATGTATGAACTAGTAGTCAAACTTTTTTTTTTTTTTTAAACAATCATGAATTGCTAATTTGTTACCCTCAAGTTCAGCTTAGTAAGACTTCATAAAATCATCACAGAATGGTCTGGGTTGGAAGGGGCCTTAAAGCCCACCCAGCTCCAGCCCCCTGCCATGGGCAGGGACACCTCCCCCCAGCTCAGGTTGCCCACAGCCCCATCCAGCCTGGCCGTGAGCACCTCCAGGGATGGGGCACCCACAGCTTCTCTGGGCAGCCTGCGCCAGGGCCTCACCACCCTCACAGTGAAGAACTTCTTTCAGGTATCTAACCTAAATGTACCTTCTTTTAGTTTAAAACCATTTCTCCTTGTTGTATCACTACCTTTCTGTGTAAAAAGTCACCCTCTGTCTTTTTTATAAGCCCCCATTAAGTCTGCGGTGACATCTCCCCAGAGCCTTCTCTTCTCCAGGCTGAACATCCCCAGCTCTCTCTCTCAGCCTGTCTCCCCAGGAGAGGTGCTCCAGCCCTCTGACCACCTTCGTGGCCCTCCCCTGGCCCCGCTCTGACAGCCCCACGCCCTCCTTGTGCTGTGCCCCCAGGCCTGGACGCAGCCCTCCAGGTGTGGCCTCCCCAGGGCAGAGCAGAGCAGAGCAGAGCAGAGGGGCACAATCCCCTCCCTCCCTGCTGGCCACCCCTCTGGGGGTGCAGCCCAGGACGCAGTCGGCCTGCTGGGCTGCAGGCACACACTGCTGCTGGTGGCGAGCTGTTTGGCCACCAGCACCCCCACGTCCTTCCCTGCAGGGCTGCTCCCGGTGAGGTCTTCTCCCAGGCTGTGCCCAGGTCTGGGATTGCCCTGGCCCAGGTGTGCAGCACCTTGCACTTGGCCTTGTTGAACCTCACTAGGTTCACGTGGGCCCACTTCTCAAGCTTGCCCAGGTCCCTTTGGATGGCATCCCTTCTTTCTGTTGTATCAAGGACACCACTCAGCTTGCTGTTAACTGCACACTTGTTAGGGTACACTCCATCCCACTGTCCAGGTCACCCACAAAGATGTTAAAGACATTTTCACTCAGGCCTTGAACTGTCAAGCCTTGCATCCTGGTTTCAGCGTACAATACAGACATCTACTTCAATTAAAGCCCCATCACCAGCAATACAGAACAGCAAGATATAGATACAGCTGAGCTGTAGGACAAACATCACAGCTTCAGAGCTGCTCCTTCTCCAAAAGCCCTGTTGAGACCCTTGGTTTGCCAACATTACTGCAGCAGCAGCATGCAAGGCTAGTCAGTTTACTGCATGAACTTCCATGCAAGTTGCAGTTACATCTTTGCAATGCAATCACATAAGCAGCAACAACAACACAGCATTATATTTATTTATTTATTTATGTTTTTGCAATAAAAAGATGCTGCTGGCCTTCTTTTTGAAGAGATTCTTCTCACACCGACATTTTGGCTCCAAAAGATAGGTTTCAAGCTATCTATAGATGCAAAAAAGCACATTAGGAAGATCCACAATTGGGTTTTCAGTTCTCCATGTGTCCAGAAGGAGGCTTGAGATCAGAAAAAAAAATATGTAAAGGTGTATGTGGTTAAAGGGTTTATCACCTGCAGCATTTGAGTTTGAATGGAGCCCCCTCAAAAGGGACACTGAGCAGAAAAGCATTTTCACGTGTGCTTCTAATCAGCTTGTATCTTGAGATAAGAAAAATCAATTTTTGTTCAGTATTTTTGGAAACCATAGGTCACAGTAAAGACAGAACTAACTGATCCCATCGAGTCACCGTGCTCAGTGAGTCAGCGCCCTGCTAAGCACTTCTAGTATGGGAACTGTGCCCTCCTCCTGAGGCAGCTCAGGAATACCTTCTCACTCGTGAAACAGCTATTCCCAAAGCTACCCAAATTAAGGTTAGTATGAGTCAAAGTAACCGAAATTTTCCTTTCAGCAAATTAAATAATAAACAGGAATGGCCACTGTTAGGCTGCGTGATAAAAAAGCTCACCTCAAAGCACACAAAGGAACACAGAAGCATGCTGCCAGGCTGAGGAATCCCAATAACCCACTGAGAGAAACAAAGGCCATGACCCAGCTCCTCAGAGGAGGGGTGCAAGACCCACCATGATGAGGGACTGGAAGGGCTGTCTGCTTGGGCCCATCAGCCTCAGGAGGCTGTTACTGCCTTTGGGAATATGAAATTTGATGGGATCCAAGAGAAGCATGTTTGAAATTGTACAAGATGTACTCTGGGATGCATAAGGGAGGAACTAAAGGCAGGGAAAGGAAGAACAAAGAGGGTTTCAGAAAGAATGAACACATGAAAGCAGAAAGGTGAGTGGGTAAGAGGAGCTAGTAGTACATAAGTTGCTTGTCTGGGCTTTCCCTGCACCCAATAAGCCAGTCTTCTTACTAAACTCCGATCCTAAATGTTTTCCTGTGTGTGCATGTGTGCTTATGGAAGCTGAAGTGCCAACAACTGGAGTTAAACCACTTCAGTGAATGAGGATCCATGTGTCAGAGCACAGGGACTAGCAACCCAAAGCTGGACTAGCCAGTGAAGACTGGGGAGACTGTGGATCCAGGTCCAGCTCCCAGATAGATTGTGTCCAAAGCCAGCTACCAGAAGGTATCTGTGATGTGTTTGTGTTTTTTTCTTATTTTAAACATACATATATTTGTGCGTATATACACACGCATTTTTGAAATTATTGTAATTGCACAGACTCTTCCCAGCAACGGGCATTCATCCTGACCAGCCAGGGAAGGGAATCGGATAAGGCCACTGGTACTGTCTGTGTTTGAAGAGTGTTGTGTTGTCTGTACTGACCTCTGCAGCTCACCCTGCATGTATCATGCATATATTATATACATAAATCCATGCACATGCCTACGAGGAATATATACTCGCTCAGCCTTGCTACTGTTTGGACCTGGAAACACGGAGCTGGAGCAGCCTTGTCTCCACAGAGCTGCTGGAGTTGGCAACCCCATTCTTATCTGGTAAGAAGTTTCCCACACAGCCTTTGAGGAAAAGCCTTGTTAAATGCCCTTTGCAACTCAAGTAGACTACAGTCACCAGATTCTCCTTTCCAGAACGTTTTTGGCTCTTTTCAGGAATTCTGTATGATTATTCGGGTATGATTCCCTATTTCAAAAGCCACTTGGACCTTCCACTCTGCCATAACCAGAAACTACCCACTAATTCTATTCCCTACAATAGTTTCTCCTAGTTTTCCCATTCCAGATGTTAGCCCTACTTCTTAGCAGTAAGCTTCTTTTTTAAAGCTACTTTCAAGTCTCCCAACTACCAAGTTTTAAGCAGAAAAGTCACATCCACATTTAGTAGTTTGGGCTTTTTAATTCTTGAGCTTCTTTAAATACCTCCTGGTTGTGGTAAGTTGGTACGCAGTACCTTTAAACACCCTCTGGTTCATGTATTAAAGGAAATAACCACGTCGTTCCATAATTGCTTCTACCAACACTTCCATTTCAAGGGAGATCCAGAACTTCTTCAAAGCTCAAAGATCTCTAAGATGAATGCACATGCAGCAGTAGCTTCTTTTTTGATACAGCTCTATTCCCAGAGTACAGAAAGAGCGATCATCTATTAGAGGGATCATCTATTAGCCCTGCACATCCCCTAACAAGCTTCCTGTTCCTTCCCTGTTCCCAGAGCATTTCAAAAGGTTTAATTTATGTCCTCTGCTAATTGTTCCTCAAGCATCTGTCTCTGTTGCATTGCATTTTTACCATATGCTGCCAGGATTTATGATCCTTTCAACTTTGCTCTTGTAGAAAAATTTGACTTTAAGAACATGGTGAACAGCTTTGTGTAACCACCTCTCTTGTCCTGCTGCTTAGCCGTGCCCACACCAGTTTCTTTTTAGACTTAATATCTTTGATAGGTGTATGCATTTGCTTCAAGACTCCCACATGGCATCTTCAAGTAATTCCCATGCCACTTGCAAAGATTTTACTTTTATAAATTCTCTCCAATAAGCCTTTCAATTTTTAAGTACTTTAAGTAGTTTCTTTAAAAAAAGCAGATGATTTTCAGAGGGGGGAAAAAGTGTTTGCTCCCGTAAGAAGTTTAACTACATTTTACAGAACTATTTGACAGCAATACTTTGAACTAGATGTTGCACACGGTGGTCAGAACTACGTAAAACTGCATTTGCATCTTCAGGTATGCTGACTAACTGCTCCATGAAATACTCATTAGCTGTGCCTAGCGATTTAGTCTCCACATCAATCATCGCTGCAGCCACTGCCACTACATGAAGTCACCAGGCTGACCAGGGAGCATCCAACTAAGAAGCCAGAAAACAGTGAAAGCACTCCAAAGAGAAAGAAGGGGAGGACAATGACCAAACAATAAAGGCAGCTTCTATGCATTTATACACCGTGTCGCTCCTGGGACTCTGGGTCCTGGAATTAGACAGTTATCATTTTTCATGAATTGTTGTTTCTCCTAATTTATAACTCATGACTGCAGAGCAAAGAAGTCAGATAACGTGAATTCAAGAAGCAGAACGCAAACAAATCTCTGGTAAAAGATAGCAAAAAAGTGTAAGCTAACTGCTTAAAATTGGTTCTCAGATTTTTGAGAGAAAGTTGGATTTGACTGAGATTGATCAAGCCACTCCCCAGCCAGAACATCTGCTGAAAATTCACTTGGTAGAGCTACGTGCATTCCTGTGTTTTGATGCAAGCACAGATGTTCTGTTTGCATCTTTTGGCCTATTGCCTCTATCATGAAATCCCATTTCTCTCTGTGTGGCTCAGGATTACGTCCTACCCTCCACGCAGCTAAATTCTCCTCTTCTCTTCATACCTTTCCAGTCCCATCAAGCCATCACCTTTTTCCCCCCAGGGTCCAGAAGCATCAGCAGCCTTCCTTCTTTTCTGACAGGGGGACAGATCCAGGACCTACCTGCCTTCCTTCCCCTCCTTCCTGCCCCAGGATGGAGCTGGTGGCTCACCCTGCCAAGCAGAGTTTCGGTAACTGCTGACCGATAGCTGAAAGTAAAGCACAGTTTTTCTGCCAACTCTGTCAACACTAATCTTAAATACCTTCTCCTCCAAGACGTCATAAAAGCAAAAGAATGAGGCATACACTACAGAGACAACTTGTGAGCGTTTAATATTTTCTCCTAGGAGAAACTGAATACAGATCTAAGGGAAACAGCTATAAAAGCTCTCTGAGAAGCTGCTTAAGGGGGCAGAGAGAAACATAGTAAAGGAACACAGAAATGCATTTTGTCTGTCCCTTGAGTACGTTTCAGGTAGCGGGGAAGAGAGTAGTTATTCTTCCTTATCAGCTTTTGTGTACTGCTAGGAACAGAGGGAACAATAAAACAGAGAATTTAGGACAGATTAAAGTAGTAAATTCAGTTAGCCCTCACACGTCCCAGACCAAAGAGCTAAAAATGCAAGAGCCCCACTGGACTTCAGCACACAGGACACAACAGGTAGCTGTGGAAGAGAAAGTTTTTACTGCCATATGTACTTCCCCATGCATATATAAGAGTTAAAATCCTCTCGTAACACAGCGCCAAATTCAGCTCCCGAAATGATGCACAACTTGTACATTTGTTTAAAATATAACACCTATAACGATGCGCTTGCTACAAACACTTCCTAATTCACTTATTTTTAACGTTTTCTTTGGAACTACCTCATAATGGACTGCAATGCAAGTAACAGAGCATGAAACAAGACCGATAAACATCTAGCGTTCCTGCCGCTCTGCTAATCAAAGCAGCAGTTCTGTGTGGCCGCACTTAAGCTTCCCAGTCAATCTGTTTGGCAGATGCAGCCCATCAGTTTTACTATTGCTCCACGCCAATGCCCAGCAGCCGTTTAGATGGCTGCTAGTGACCCGTATCTCAATAGGATGCTTTATCACGTTGTCAGTTATCTGACAATTTAATCAAAAGGAGGAGAAATACACTAATACAAAACAATCTGCAGATGTCAGAGGCAGCGCTGCACATCCCAAGGCAGCGTACAGCTACACGCTCATTGACCTGCCAGCCTTGGGCAGCAGGTGTAGGTGACTGCAGAGCAAAGCAAAGACTTTGCTGAAGAACGTCCTGTGCTACAGAGGACCTGAGCTTTTTAGGAAAAGCTATTTTCAGTTACTCCCCTTATTTAGACACCTAAGTTTTCTGTTTGGAAGAAGCCATTTCAACAGGCACTTTCAGATTTCAAGTTTGTCAAAAAAAGATACAGCCAGAAACGTTGAGCCTTACACGAACCAACCTTCCCTCTACTGAAAATTTAATCTAATGACTGAACACTGGAGTAGGAAAAAAAGGCAGAACAGTTGTGTTCTGTCATTGTAAACCCTAGGAAGTTATTTCATGTTAGCACATGACAATTAAGATTTCATACTGTCATTTAACAGTGAACAGTTTGATAAATAAATTTACCACTGGAGATAGAAGTTGGAGCTATAGAGAACAGTGTCTGAATATGTAAACTTACAGAAGTGTTAGCTTTCTGGATAAAAATAATTTAAATAGAAAAGCTTGACCCAACATACCCTGACACTATATAAATATTTTTAAAAGTGTATAAGTGTCAGTTTCTAAGTGTCAGCGTGCAGAGAAGTGAGAAGCAGGCTGTTTCTTGATGCACAGAGCAGTGGTAGGACAGGAAGAAATGAATCACAGAACCATTTAGGTAGGAAAAGACCCACAAGATCATCAAGTCCGATCATCACCTAACGCTACCAACTGCGCCACTAAACCGTGTCCCTGAGCTTCGCATCCACACACCTGAAACTGAAGTCAGAAAACGGGAAATCTCAACTAGGAGAAAAGGTAAGTTCTGCTCCCCCGAAGAGGGGGAGCTTCTTGAAGCTTTTTGAAGCTTCTTGGGAGCTAATCGTCCGATTCCCATCACTAAATTTGGAGGTCAAGTTAAAGGATGAAAATATTATATGACAACTATGCTACGTGGGAATCACAGTGTAGGAGCTGAGGATGCCTAATTTAACTTCTGGGTCTCTTACAAAAACTCTTCAGAAACCTACGAGGAGGGGAAAAAAAAAGACCTATGTAGGACTGGACCTCAAACCAGCTAATATTTAGAGTTTCTCATCATGTCTACATCTCTCTCTTCCAGGAAGAATAGGACAGGAGAGCTTTAAGCTCTAAACCAAGTTTTATTTGAATGAACTTTCAAATTGTATAATTGCGATCCTTCTTTCACCTTGCAAGGCTGTAGCTTTTTCTGCTCCCTGCCCTCCTCTGCTGCCTTCCAGGCTCTCACTTCAGGCTCACAGCTGATTCCTACGCTCCTTCTTACTTCACCTCTTAGTGTGAGGAGTTCCTCAACCACACACAATCAGTTGCTGTTCCACCCACCCCCAAATTCTCAGCCTTAGCCTGTGTGCAAAGACATGGAAGTGAAGTCAAGAATTGCAAATAGCTGCTTTTGAGTGTGAAAATACACCAAGTGAGATATAAACTTATTTGCTACATAAACAAAAGCCAGTTCAAGAAAAAAAAAGTTATATGCTACTTGATTAAAGAGAAAAGTACTTTTTCCTGCGTTACTAAGTCTAAAATTTCATTTTACCTACGTTGAAACTTGCCCAAGTCCTACAAATCAAAGTTTAAAGAGTCAGAAAGCTCTTTCCATTAATAATATTAGACCTTGACTGAGAATTTGGGAAAAAAATAATTTTCGCAAAACTTGGCCAGAGGCAGCACATAATCCCAGGATTAAGATAAGCATAACATTAAAAATTAAGCTCTTTGTATATCCTATCTTTTAACGCATGCATTCTAAATTTACAATTTATTGATTACTGTCAATATAAAAACATCCATCATCCTGGAAATATATTGTATGCATCTTCATGTACTTCTTTTTCTGACAGTTCTTGAGATGTTCTTCAAAATGATGCAATTTGAACTAAGTAGCATAAGCCATGTCTTTACCACAAGCTACTTTTGCAACTACCTGCAACAAAGAAGCCAGGGGCTTTTTCCTCCATAACAAAGGAATATTACTGCAACTTCAGTAAAAGCGAGCATTTTGTGTTCCTGAATACTCACTCCAGTGTTGGTCCAGTTTGAATAACGCAAGACATTTATACAGTCAACACGTGATATTTTGAGATTACCAATCCTCCCATTTAAGGTGGGTTTTATGACACATTAGACCTGGAGAAAGTACCCAACAAACTTCCCTAATGATTGAACTGCTAACTCCTGAAGGCTCTTGTGTCAGTCTAGATTGCTCTGCACTAGCTTGGCTTTTGAGTGATCAGCTGATGGAGGAACAGCTCTGTCCTACTAATTTCTTGAATTATTTAGAACTTAAGATATTTTGTTACTGCTATCCTTCCTTAAATTTGTAATTATTTCCAACACAAGTATATTATATATAATATATACCACATATCCAGATAGAATTGTTCTTAGTTATCCATTTTTCATGTTAGAGGTTTCCAGAGAGAAAATTTCCTTGATATTTTGGGTGAAGTTTTTTTGTGAAGTATGCCTCCTTTTTACACTCAGTTTCGAGTTTACTTGTTTGCTGGAAGTAACTGGTCTCCGGAAAGTCAGCACCCCCAATTACTTGGGCATCCTGAAGAGTACCAGACAGCACCTGCAGCCACATGGCCAGTCTTCACAGAAGTGTCAAGATATTTCAGACCTGGGTAGCATAGCGTCAAGTTGATTATGAATAATTGTTTGTTTCAACAATCCTTCATTATTTTGACTCTGGAACATGATGTTGCATCTGGTCATTGTTTTTTTCCATCGCAGCGTATTCATAATATGACATTCAGAATTTCCCATTACTAAATAAGCACGCTTGGCATCTCCTCAGTTTGTGGAAACTCAAAGCTGTACTTCAGCCTGCATTAACACACTTTGACAACTGATATATCAAAGTATTAACACAACACTTCTGACATGTCTGAAGCCCACTTCACAGCAACCTACTTCTAGCAGATCACTACTTCGTGAAGAGGAGAAGGGGTTCCAGACATTCTGATTAAGTCAATAATTACAACCCAATTCCCTCCTCCCTTTTTAATGAGTAAGCTGTGGGCCATAACCCAGATCTTCAGAGTAATGTACTACTTGAGCTTACTCCTGTATCTCCTACCAGTTAATTTGCAGCGCTTGATTTTTAAAAACGTTAGATTTCCAGATGCTGCAGAAATCCTAGAAGCAGCTGTACTCCTACTGCATTTTAAAAGCTTATTGGCATCTCTAAAGTGAGGTGCTTCATCATTTGTCCAAGCATGAGATGGGCAAAAAAGCCCTTAATATGTTTGGTTTGTTTTAAAGGCAGATTTTATTCTAAGAAGTGGAATGAAGATTGTTTACTTACTAACACCTTTGTTACTTACATTTCCCAGATAAAAACCCATTTATCTAACAAACACAATCACTTGTTTGCACAAATAGAGAATAATCCCTTGCTTTCCATTCTAATCTTGCACATTCTATTGAAATGTGTGTGACCCTATGTTTTGCAAAAGTTCAAACAACTCTCAGCATAGATGCAGATATTGAAAGAGCATGAGAGCTACTTCACAGAACACTATTATAACTACTGATTAGAAAAAATGTTAAAACCCAGATACAAAATGTTCCCCAAAACTATACACAGAGCAACTTCAAGCTCTCTCTTGAGTTTGTGGCATTAAAGTATTACTCCATATTAAGTTCTACCACATGAAGGTTGCTTACTGTTGGCTCCCTCCAAGCTTTCTCTCTCAGCCCAAGCAGGACAAAGGAGACCAGTAATTGAGGATTTACAGGTATCTCAGCACTCATTTACTGAAAGCCATCATAAACCAAAAAGAAAACAAAAAAAAAATTACTAGTTTGTCCCTTCACCCTTCAAACAAATTGCTCTTGGAGACCACCAGTAAGCAAAGAACAAGCAGTTTCTAACTGCTGTTAGAATAACTCATCTAAAAGCAGTTTAGAGCTGTTGAGATTCCCCCAGCTTAACGCCTGCGCAAGAATGTCTGAGCAAGAGATGCTGAATGCTGCCATCCCTGCCTTGATACACGGTCATCCCACACATGAAAGAATCTGCTTTGATGCAGTGTGTCATGGTCCTTACATGGTTTCATTCTTGAACAAGAGCTAAATATTGACAAAAAATTAGAAATTCTGCTTTACAGCAGAACAACCACAGTCCTCAGAGCTTGAGGATAGAAGACTGTATCATTGCAAGAACCCATTCTATGTTTTTTTCAGTCAATACATACTGAAATCTCAAGCACTGATCATGAGAAGAAACCACAGGAGTTTCAAGAGTTGTAGATGTTGCCATTCTAAAATATGCTTGGAAAGTAGATCCATGCCACCTTGAACAACACCCCAAGATAGTTTTGCCACTAGTTTCTTCCCCCCCTCCATATCAGTAATCATGCCAATGCTGAATCACTTTATCATACCAACAGGCCAAATTAGACCTTTAGGTCACAAAACGTGCCTCCTACACTGTGTCTGAAAACCTGTTTAGCAATTACAGAACCATGACAGAACTTCCAGTTGCCTTCTAAGGTAACTCAGGACATTAAGACAATCAATTTAGTTTAGTACTTAATGAAGAAAATCCATTTTTGGGGTGAGCTCTCTTTCCAGAGAGCAGGCAGCAGTTTGAGTGCCATACCAGATGCACAGAAGAACATCGGGTTCCCTTGCTTTCAGCAGGTCTCATGCTGCACAGAGATCAAACCCTTTATGTTAGGAACTCAGTTCGCTGCCATTGCTGCACCATGCTCCAAAAGAAAATGTTTTACTGACTTAGAGGGGAAATTATAAAAGCTGCCTGCACGCTTGAGAGGAGAAGACATTCGGTTCAAATGGCTCTCCACCCTTTTCAATGAGCTGCTTTGTGATTAACAGCACTGAGTTGGCAGAGATGCCCCTTGCCCCCACAGGGATCTCAGTCCACAGATTTAACTTCTGGCACTACTCAGAAACTTCTCCCATTCCACCTCAGACCAACATGTACACCTAAAACTATGTAAGAATTGGGTTTTAATCAATATCCTATTCAAGAGGATTGGAAATTAAATTAGGCAGCTAGATAATACAAATTAAAAAGCATCTTATTAACACGGGAGTTGAAACAGCTGCTGCCTTGTAACACCGGGCAGCCCTAGGGGACGGTACTGACACTTCCACTTCTCTCCCCCAGACTCTCTTTGACTGGCTCCTGCACAAAGAAGAGGGTAGCTCCTTCGTTTCAAAAAGCATATTAGCCTATTTTTCAGAATAAGATATTCAGGAGACAACAAAAACCCACCCAATTTGTTAGATTAAAAAAAAAAAAAAAAAAAAGGCAACAAGGTCTGCATAAAAGGAGCAGAAAAATTCACTTGGGTAAACCACAGTGAAGTCTCTTCCAGACACTAGAAGAAGTACTGCTCAAGTGATCGTTTTCATAACACATTCTGAAAATTTCAAGGCAAGGAGGTGCAAGTTCCACAGGTATCTGTAAGTTACAGCGATGGGTGAATGACAACAATCAATTCCTAACCAAATTAGTGCTGACAATTGTTTCATCAACACTAGCAATGAGCAGAAAATGTGAGTTCTAGTCATTTTTGTAGCCCCCACGCAAGGCAGCCTGCTGAGGCTTATTGCTACAGCTCCAACAGCCTCAAGACAAGGCTTTGGGTCAAAAGTTTTCCAGAGCCACAACAACCACAACGCTGGAAAGCTCCATCCCCATCAATCATTTGGCTGCCACTCCTGAGGTTGGGTTGGAAGGCAGACATCTCAGAGGATATGAGCACAGTGCAGAAAGCTGGGGAGGGTTGCCAGTTATTCAAACAATAAAAAGTCACAAGCACAATTAACAGTAATGCAAGGAAAGTGGGCTCAACCACAACATGCTTTTAAGCACAAGAAGGAATTAGAAACAAAACCAGACTCGCAAAGAGAATATGAAAGGTCTTTATGCTGAAGAATAAGAGCTAGAAGGGGCAAACTGAAGTAAATACGCAGTAAAGGATAATATTCTTGGAATATATTCTACATTCAGGTCAAACAAATAACAAGATGAACATTTTGAACATTTCTGTTATGTGAGATGGAGAAGTTCAGTGTCTTATTAGCATCAGATCCCCTTAAAAAAAACAAACAAACAAACAAACAGGTGAAAGGCTGTCATTCCAACAGAAAGAAGAAAATTGTGAAATACAACAGTTAGCAAGTACCTAAATTACACATCTAGAAAGAAACTGAGCTTGGAGGAAATATAAAAAATCCCCACCCAAGAGTGCTAATCAAGGAGTTGGAACCAGTCACAGAACCAAGGCTGCCACGGGAAGCTTAGGAAGGTCGTGTGAAGGATCAGGGGGCTGAAAAAGGCAAACCGCCTCTTTTAAAAGGGTGCAGGAAACCAACGCTCAGCTTAACTGCAGTGGCCATGATTTCTAAAACAAAGGGCTTAAAACACATAGAAGAAAAGACCACCAGACAGCATTGTAGTCTCAGTCAAGCTGGATCAAGTCAAATTTCCTTCTAAAAATATAGTAATTTACTTCGAAGAAGAAGAAGGAAATTACTTTAAAAAAAATAGCATTACTAGACAACACTTCCAATTACTTCCAACCATTGCCTAGCATAATAATAATAATAATAGTGTGGCAGGGGCACAACTGAGATCTGCTTTCCAGGGAGTTCTACCAAACAAAAGATTATTACAATGGGATTTAATTCTATTCAATGTTTGCATCAACAACATGGGTGCTGAATACAGAAGACATTTATTAAATATGTCAATGATATAAAGCTAGGAAGGACAAAATTAAAATTCAAATCAATTTTGCAAATTAGAAACTGGCAGAAGAGGAACAAAATCAAGTGGGGATGAGCACAAAGCTCTATACTTAAACAGAAAGAATGAGTCATATAAAAAAGACAATGGGAAATACAAGTAGTAGTCTCTGAGAAAATAAATAGCATCTACATCCCAAGCTGGACAGCCAATGTCATGCAATTGCAAAATGAGCAAGTGGCACTGAAATGTACAACCAACAGCACAACTTCCAGAATAAATGAAGTAATCTTTTCTGCTTGAATTTGTACTACGTATATGGATGAAATATTCTACCACCACTGAAGCATCACATTTCAAGAAAATAACTGACATAAACCCAAAAAAAAGAAGAAAAACAATCAAAATGACCTAGAAGAAATATAGAATGAGCTGGATTTGGTTATTTTTTTTCAATAAGGGAATGTTGAAAGAGGACTTCCTGAGAACTGAAGTACCTAGTAGGCAAATAAAAAGCAAGGGATCAATTTGTTTTCCATGTCCCTCACAAAAATAAAAAAAAAGAAAAAAGAAAAAAAAAGAAATCACAATGAGCACTGGAGGGAAGACGACCACTTTCCAACTGTAAGTATATTGAAACCCTAGAAGGGATTACCAAGGGTTCTTCTGGAGTGACCAACAATGGAGGCAATTAAAACAAAACAAAATTCACCATGATCACAAGAAGTTTCTCTCTCCTTGTTGTTCCTTAAACCTGGCTCTAACATTCGTTTCAGAAGATACCAAGATGCGAGAGAGAATTTGCAGGTTTTTTCAGTTTAAACACTTGAAGCTTTTTGTTCTCTTCTCCTGCTTACCTTCAGCATAGTCTTAATTTTCAATTAGCACTCTTCTTACGTGTTTGTGATGATCACAGTTACCATGGCTGCAAAGAAAGGAGTCCATCTTATGCTCTCTTATTGCTAGAGCTTTAAAAAAACCTCAATAGGACTGCATCAGATGAGAAGGGAACCTGCTAATTTCTATTTAACTCTCCCAATTCTGTGACTCATGGGTTTACTGCTGATTTGTACTTCCATAGACTAAGAGAGCATACAGCAAGTTAAACAGACATGAAGAACTGGGAAGTACAATAGAAGCCAATTAATGAAAATCAATACTTTAGAAGACTACACTGCACTGATAATAAAGCTCATGTGGTTTACAGAATTAGACTAATTTCACTGTTTCATATAAAAAAAATTAGACAACAGTTTCAATGAAGCGTTCTCTCAAGTGTGCAGTTTAAAAGATTACCTTCCTAATTTAATCAAACTAGTAATAATAACAATGGATAACTATTAATGATATTACAGACACCAGCGAGGGAGAAAGTGTGCCTTGATAAGAACTTCTGAAGGTCCCCTTTCAATCCCTCATACGTAAGGCAGAGGCCACGCAAGCCATGTGCCACACACCAGGTATTACCTGGTACCTTGAGAGGCAGACATCAGCTAGGACCACGTGTTTGCAACGTGAGATGTGCAATACTTCCCATCGAGTTCTCAACATCTAGCCCAAAACTGCCCCTCCGGTCTTACTTTGTAGCCACCAAAAGGAAGACCTGCCCCTCCAGAGGAAAATTCATCAGGTGTCAGCCACGTCTTAGCCCCCGCAAAGGGCTGGCTGTGGTACTCTGCTCCTCCCCACTGTCTACAGAGGCAGCCTAATGGCACTTGCTCAGACCTGAGACCAGCTCTTCCATGGCATCCCAATTTAGACATTAACATCATTTCTCCTTCCTTTTTGTCCTCTGTAAATGTTGGTTGAAGCTCTATAGCCTCTGAAGGAAAGCCAAGTTCTCAAGGTAGAACTAAACACAACAACTTGACAGTGAGGTCAGAGCAAATACCTAAAGAGATAGAAAGCCATTCCTTGCAAAAAAGATGGTGCACCAATCCGTTACTTTCTCCTATAAAAGCCATTTTTGGAAGGCACAGAAAATAACCCAAATTGCATGCACAGGGTACAGCAATAAGTCTCCTGTGAAATGTAAAGGGGTGTGGGGAGGCATGCTACTGATGTAAGCACTTCCATGTGAACCTAACAGCATCCTCAAGAGAGAAGTCACAATGGTCTAATTACATTATTTGCAACACTGAGCTGAAAACTACATTAATATGAGCTTAATTTAAGACCATATTAACTGCATACTCTTCTCCATATCCTCACTGTCCAGAAAGCAACTGTTGTAAGAGGGAAAGCTGCACATTAATGTTGGAAACTAACAGCGCTATTCTGTAAACATTTAGGTAGTATTTCAACAGAACATCTCACATCCTGCAAATTAAAACAGGTGTAAATGACTGAAGAAATTAAAAGTTTTGTAGTGCCCTTTTTTTTTTCTTCAGTAACACCATTGAAAAGAATAGCTTTGATTCCTAACATTACAAAGAGTTTGATAAAGATTTTTGAACTTCACAACAGCATCCAATACACAGAGAAACAACTTTTCACACTGAAGTACCTAGGCTGGACCCAGGACACATCACATCATAAGTCCCATAGAGGTATAGGTCCCGTGACCTCAAAATTAGAGTTGGTGCTTGGGCCTGAGGAGTTCAAGTTGCTGGGCCATGGTGGCAGCTTCTACCCAGAGTTCCTTCTTGGGATACAAGATTTCAAAACTCAAACACCAGAAAATGAAAAAAGCCAAGCTCAGGTCTCTGTAATACCTCAATGGGATCTTCCAGATGTAAGACATCTGTAAGCACACTGCTCACGAAGGACAAAAAGTCCAGAGTGAAGTAGGGCTTCATGTACTTCCTCAAACCCTTAGGACCATTCCCTCCCTTATTTTTTCCATGGACTCTTCTACAAACCTGTGTTAAAAGTTAGGACTTTATCTAACGTACAACAAAATAGCAAATAAAGTGTAAGATTAAACAAGGCTCTCACTTATTTGATCTTCACTTATGCTACACAATCACCAGCACTCTAAGAAGCAAGATTTCAAATGCAGAGATTTACACCCTGAATTGCTTATCCTTTCTTTGTGGTTAAGGGCCAGTTACATATATTGAGATCTGAAAGAACAGATTATATTAATACCTTGCTATGAAGAAAGAAATAGAATCATCCTCACCGCATATTCAAATATATTACACAAGAGCTCAAACCCCTGGGTACCAAATTCACCATTTGGTTTGTCCCGTTGCCCTCCTCCCAGGCACAGAGAAAATCCAGTGTCGTACCTAACCAATTTAGCCTAATTTCCTGGCTCCACTGCTGGAAGGCTGAAGAGAAAAGCTAAGCTAATCAGGGAAGTCTAATGCCTAAAATACATTCAGAAGCTCTAAAGGATGACTAAAAAAAAATCAGTATGCTCTACTTTAGGCTCATATGCTAGTTTCTTGCTTATTTTAGGCACACGGTCACCTCATGCTCAATTTTCAGTTCATACGTTAAAAAAGACCTAGACGTATGCCTCTAATAGTACAGTCCTCCAGCAAAGTATTTTAGGCTTGATTCCAACTTCAGCAAAGACATTCATAGCCGAGCCACTCCATACTTCAGGGTTATCTGATAGTTCATTTTAAAACTCCTTGAAATAAATGAAGTCGGGCTACACGACTATAAAGAGAAAGCAATGATAAAAAGAAAAAGATGTCTGCCCAGAGCAGCATATAATACAACAAGGAGCAAGCATTGGAATGATATGACCAATAAGTATTCGAAGCACTTCCTCCACTTATGTGAAGATGAATACAGAAAGCCCAAGTAAGATGCCATACTAACCAAAGCATTCCCTAACTAAACCAAAAAATATTAAGAAAACACTTTGGCTGTAACTGTTGAAGTGTCACTACTTGTCTTTTTCTCCAATCAAAATAATTACTAACAAATGACTGAATAATCACCATGACCTGCTCTGTAAATCAACTCAGAAGTTTTTGATTAATATAATCATGTTTTCTACCAAAAAGTATAAAAATTACTACTTCACTTTTACTGCCCATTTGCGATCTTTGCCTTTGAATTTAACACTTGGTTATTCACTTACTACTACTCTACATGACAAAGGAAAGGAAAAGAAGATGCCAGGGACAGGTAAGGTATTCTCAGACATTTCTGT
This sequence comes from Netta rufina, assembly GCF_964035555.1. Taxonomy (NCBI): domain Eukaryota; kingdom Metazoa; phylum Chordata; class Aves; order Anseriformes; family Anatidae; genus Netta; species Netta rufina. Next base: position 54,425,958 of record NC_140123.1, on the reverse strand, counting down.
ATTACTCTCCCTCCTCCCCTCCCTGGTTTCCACTACAATTTTATTGAATATTCCTTGACACTGTACTGTTGCCACCAAGCTGTTTTGCCCTTGAAGACATTCACAGTATTTCTCTTCCACTAGCACGTGAAACTACTGATTCTATTTATCCCCAGCTGAACATCTTTCATAAAACTGTACGAGATGCCTTCACAGCACGCTGCAAGTGCAGCCCAAGTCCCCAGCACCCAACATTACATCATCGTGGCTGGAACCACGCCAAATGTGCCGAGCTGTGTGGTACGGGAGGACCCGTTACCGCCTCTGATGCTCACATCAAGTCATCTGCGAGCTGTTCAGCAACAGCAAACAGCTTTCTTGGTGATGAACAGGACCAGGGAAAATGAGTCTGTGGGCATCATGGGCTGTGTGTGTTTTTACAAGACCCAAAACAATGCGCGAGCGGTCCTGATAAAAATGTACAGGCTGCAGACTCATAAAATTGAGATGGGTAGTAAAATGAAAGAACATTGTGTTATCTGGAAAGCTATATAACTTGAAAAAGAGGAAAGGCTTTTTTTTTCCCCCTCAAGTACTTTACATAAATTGAAGCTGCAATCATTATAGTGTTAAAGTTTACGAGAGAATTGATCTGCTACCTTGTTACTGCCCATGTTCAGGGGCTGTCATACAAATAAAGACAGGACCTAACTCTAGCCTGGAAACGCGATTTAATGGTAAATGAGTCGGAACAAAGCCCGAAACTTAGCGAATCGCCTACAGCTATCCTGTGTGCGGAGAGACTGCCCTTGGACAACTTTCCCGTTTCAAAACAGAAAAGATTTTTTTCCAAGACCCGACAAAAGCCCAACGCGAGCTAACACGAAGAGGAGCAGCGCTCGCAGGAGCCTGCAGCCCGTGCCACCGGGGGTGTTTATCCACACGGGGATTTTTTCTCCACAAAAACCTCGAGCTCCCCAGGCAGCAGGCGACGGGCACGCAACCACCCCACCTGAAACGGGGAGAAAAAAGAGGGTTTGAGGGCTGCCGGACACCGATGACAAGGCTGCGGGGGCACTCTGTATAGGTACACGGGAGTGTTTCAGTGCCGATTGTGGTTTTATCTTAAAAAATAAAGTTTCGAAAGGCACGTAGCTGAGAGAAACTCGCGCAGGAGCGGGCAGGGCTCGGTCCCTGGCACAAGCTGGGGAACAAAACGCACACACACACACACACCCTCCTCACACACACACACGAGCGGGACCCTGGCTTATTGATTAATTAATTTATTATTTATTAGCCGCTCCGCTCTCCCCGACGGCCGCTTCCCGCCGAAACGCCGTGAGGGGACAGCGAGAGAGGGGGGGGGTCCGTGAGGGGAGGGACCCCTCCCTCCCCCCCCCCACCCGCTAACGGCCGTGCGCGCGCCGCTGAAGGGCCCCGCGGCTGACCTGAGGGTGCGGTTGCCGGCGCAGCCGCGGCGCTCCATGGCGGCGGGCACGCAGCTGGTGAGCTCGGTCCAGTCGGCGTGCAGCCCGCAGCTCCAGCCGGTGGAGAAGCGGGAGAAGAGCCAGGTGTCCTTGTCGCCGCCCGGGCGGTGGCAGGCGCACTTCTTCTGGCCGGCGCGGCAGTAGCAGGGCTGCTCCAGGCGGATGTTGCGCACCAGGTGCCGCCCGAAGGTGGTGCCGCCCGTCTTCTGGATGTGCAGGAAGACGATCACGTCGCGGCCCCGCATGTCGAAGCGCACCCGGCGGCACAGCTCCCCCCGCGCGAACGGGAACTTGGGCACCAGCCGCGGCAGCGCCGCCGCCGCCGCCGCCTCCTCCGCCTCCTCCTCGTCCGCCGCGTCCCCTCCGCGCCGGGCGGCGGAGGCCGGCGGGCGGCGGGGGCAGGCGGCGCCGGGGCAGGCGGGCGACACGTACTGGTAGACGATGAGCAGGAAGAGCAGCGCCAGCAGCGGCGGCAGCAGCCACCTGTTGAAGCGCTCGTCCATGGCGGCGCGCGGGGCACGGCGCGGCGCAGCGCAGCGCAGCGCGGGCTCAGGCGCTGCCGGCCGCTGCCAGGGCGGGCGTCCCGCCCGGCTCCCCTCGCGCGGGCGGCATGCTGCTCGCCGCCCCGGGCTCGGCTCAGCCCGGCGCGGCCATGCCCGGCTCCGCTCCGCTCCGCGCTCCCCGGCCGCCGGCGGCAGCGAGCGCCCGGCTCTCGCCGCCCGCAGCCCCGCGCTGCCGAGCGGCGCCGGCAACTCTCCAGCCCAAACGCGCCGCTCTGCCCCCCGCGGGGCGGGGCGCCGCGCAGCCGCCCACCAATCCGGGCGCGCGGCCGGCCCGCCAGCCAATGGGCGGGCGCGGCACGCCGGCTCCGCCGCCAATGGGAGCCGAGGGGGAGGAAAGGAGGGGGGGGAGAGGGAGCCGCTCCTCGCTCCCCTCCAGGTACCGGGCGGAGACCAATAGCGCGAGGGGGGGCGGCGGAGCCAGCCAATGAGAAGGCGGAGGCGGGGCGGAAGGCAGCCAATGAGGGGGGAGAGGGGGCTCCGCCAGGTGAGCGGAGCGCCCGGGCCGTGAGGCGAGGCTCGGGCCGGACCCCCCAACGGCTCCTAACGGCTCCTAACGGCCCCCAACGGCCCCGCGGGCTGATTGCCCATCTAAACTATTTAATCGCAGAATGTCGCAATTTACTCCATTTATTCATTAGGTACCTGGCAGCGCTACCGCAACTTTCTACAGTGTCTTTCAACCAGCTCTGGAAGACCTCTAACAGAGCGGTGCGTCCCCGTGGCACTATTTAAAACTGTACCAACCGTTAAACCTCCGCATCTTACCATGAAGGTTTTTGCACGGAAAGCAGGAGTATTTAGACTCTTGAAAGGGATCATCAGCTCCTATTAAAAACTGTGCGAAATACTGCAGAGAGCCAGCAAACAGCCTAAAGTAAAGGAGATGAAACTCTGGGAGCTGTAAAGCGTTCGTAAAGCTGCTGCTACAACACCCTCCGTCCCCTGGCTTCCAACACACGCACATATCGCACACACACACACACGTCTGTTTGTCCAGGATCTCACAACACCGTTAAGGTATGAGGCTGGTAAAAGCCTCTGGATCTCACCAGGCATCACGAGAGATGTGCTTCTATCCGCACTGAAACGTTGTAGAGAACACCCTGGATTACCTGGTGAAAGCATTTTGTTCTCCCCCTTAGCCTGTTCATTACCGAACAAGCAAACATCAAACCAGAGAAGCAACATTAAGTACGTGTATAGCCTTGTTTCTGTAACAGAATAGCACTAGGATGGCTTGTGGCGGTAACCGTGTATTTGGAATAAAAGCACCGCTAAAGGATTTAGACTGAAGTACCTCTCGTAGTGCTTTTAGTAAGATGCAGAAGTGCTGTTACAATTTAAGATTTTCTCTTTAAATAGCAGATTGTTGACACGGTACCTTCATCTCCGTGAAAAGGTAAATGTACTAAACAGGGAAACTGTGAATTACAGCTACATTTAAAGTTCCTATTTATTTAGATTTGCACTACACAGTTACTAATTTGTGAAGAACAGCAAAAAAAACATACCTATATTTATTTTTTTATTGGACAGAAAGGATGTACAGGAGAAGAACATTTATAATGAGGTTTAGATGAGAAACATGACCTTTAAAAAACTGTCATATTTCTGAAACTGGCAAAAAGTACGTGCGGGCCCACAGAAACGAATGTGCTTATGCAGCTCTCAAGGACAGCCTTTTAACTTAGGAATTTTAATATTCCTAATGATGGTTTGCAGACCATGCTTGCTGGAGAGCTACAACCCACAGCACCTCCAGCCACCACCCAGTTCTTCACAACTGCACACAGTGCTTGCCCTTACACCATAAGCTGTACTGCCACTGAGGCCAAAGGTTCGGAGAGCATTCGGTGTCTCCAGCAGGTGCCTGCCTGGCATTGCACTTCTTGGATGCTGAGTATCCCTACAAAGAGAACATAGTGTTCCTATTTGGGAGTATTTTATGTTCTCCTTAGAGATGTACGTGCTATAGCACAAGGCCCTGTGGGATTGAACTTTACTAATATTAGTTAGGTTCTTTCAAAGTCAATGGCTGTAGTTCATCAGCCTCAGCGGAGCAATAATAAGGGTCATTTTGAATCCAGCCGTGTTTCCTCTGATTTAATGGGAACATAGCTGAGTTCAAAACAAAGCCCTAAAAACTGCAAGCACTGCTCAGCCCCAACATTTTTCCCCTTAAAACATAATTCAGCTTTAAGTCTCCAACAAGAGTTTACTTATAAGGAAAATCAAAAGTTAGTTACAAGCTAGTTTTCAGGTACTCTGAATAAAGTTTCCATGGATTTCAAAACAATTACAAGTAAGATTTAAGGTTCTCTTATTTCCTACATAATAATTCTCCAAGATCCTGTTCACCAAGAGTTCACCAAGTATTCAAATAAGAGAATCCTGAAATGATCTACTCCTCGTAGCAGTTTCAGGTAGATGACCTCAAAAAAACCCACACCTGTTAAAACCAGCATGTAATTTCTACTGTCATCTCTACCAGAGAAGTGCTGACGTGTGAAAATACACACACAAAACTGTATTAAAATTCCAGCACAGTACGCCTCTTCTGCTTGGCACTTCCCAGGTAGCACACAACAGGCTTTCTCAGTTGCTAAAAATAAAAATTGGCATGCTTACCATTTATTTTAGAAATCGATATAACATTTGCTAGTCTGAACCAACGGGCATGGGAAATAGTGTCAGTGCCAACATCAGGTTTGGTACAGAATGCATGACTAAGAAAATGATATTACGAAGCAAAGGTACAAAATTATGATTTCATTCAGCAATTACCTGTCTGACAAGGTTTATATTTAATAATCTATTAATGCAAAATTGAAGTGACACCGACGTCACGTTGGTTTCTTTCAATTATTTATCACCGCCTGACCTGAAATGTTTCGACACTTGTAGCCAGTTGAGATTTCCCATAAAACAATTTTTCATTGTTCAGCAAGTCCCAGGTCTCTCCCTTTTCACAAGGATGCAAACGGTAAAATTGTAATAGCTAAATTAATAGACTCATACTAACTTCATTCATCTCTTTGGGATTAATTTGTTCCAAGGTTTATAGTATAAACCTCCCTTATTTTTTGTCAGATTAAATTTTATTCTTTGCAGTTACTGAACCTTCCATTTCAATGGCACATTAAATGCTGTATTCTTCCTTTTAAAGTAATTTATGCATTATACTGTCACCGGCTCACCATCTTGTAACTCTTGCAACTCATCACGACACGTTAATTTTCACTTCTTGTGCTTGCTGTTCTTTTTATGCAGGTAATAACTTTCTTAAACCTATGACCCCCCCCCCCTCCTTTTTTTCCCTTTAGTCAGATTCAGACAACAAAGACGAAATGACACTTCAGGTCCAGCAGAGATCATAAGGTAAAAGGTGAGAGTTCAAATATGTTCTTCAGTTACTTTCATACATTGTCCTGGGTGTGATATAGCATCAGCTCACTATTCCTTTATTAGATAGACTATGCTGACGCTTTGTAGTCTTAAATGTTTCATGTGTGGCAGTCCATATGCAAATGCCTCTGAAAGTCATTCCTTACACGCTGCTGCTTGTTTCCCTCCTGAGATAAATGACCAGCTGTATTCTGCTTTGAATACTGATCATTCCACCTGTGTAAGGCACTGACCTAGGACAACTCGAACATCCAGCATTCCACTCAGTGCCCTTTTGTTTACAACCATCACTCGGCAGTTTAAAACTGCTCATAGAAAAATTAATATATATGTATAGTTACAGTTGTTGGGAAGATAATTTCACAGGAAAACAAGAAAAAAAGGAACATTTTTGAAAACTTTGAACTAGATCTTTTTAGATCAATGCTAAAGCTTAGCTGTATATAAATAGATGTCCTTTCTATCAAGCACACACAGTTATCTTTTGCTCTTGCACCACTATAGCCCATCCTTGGATTCACAGTGGGCATCAGCAAATGAAACAGCACCTGGGACCATTCTTGGGCATTGCAACATCGTCATTTTGCAGAGTAAAGAAGGAGAAAATGCTCTAACCAGGTTTTGGCATGTGAATTAGCACTCTCCCAAACAACCCCTGAACATAGTTTGGGAGTCAAACCATTCCAGAAAACATTTCCAACCAGCACTCAGGCACCAAGAGCACCACTGCCAGTCAGGCTGTGTCACAGTATATGGCCTCAGTATCCAAGGAAGTTCCTGAGCATGTTTAACTTACTGATGTAGACTCCACCACCAGAGCATTTGCAGTTCTTATCTTAAGAAAGAAAAACTATGTTTTCTCTTGCCTTTTGGACTGTGGCAACAGCATTACAAAACTCAGGTTAAAGTTCCCATATGCTTTCTAGGAGAGAAAATCTCTGGCATGTAGGACCATGTAAGGGGCTTACTGGAGTTCACTGCCTGGAGAACAGGATGGCCACCAGGCACAAACAATAGTGACCCTTGCTGGAATCCAGCTGTAACCAGAACTGTAAGCAAGGATGATGTGAGGTGTGACCACTGCCTGCAAACTGGCTAACAAAGAGCCTCTGGCTGATTTTGCCATTCAAGAAGATTATGTGCAGCTTCATGATAAGGCCAGGTAAGCACTGATGAGTGGGAAGCTACTTGAGCGAGGCTACAAGTACTCCAGCTGTTTGAGGCTGCAATATCAAATGACCAGCAGCAAATGCCGGTCTTGGAGCAAAGAGAGAAGGCAAAGAGCATGAAATGTAGAGTGTTTTCTTGTAATCCCAAAGAAACTAAACATAGAGTTGTTTGTGTATGCTCTTTATGACAACTGGCATCTGCAACACAACGACAGCATTTAACAGGACCGACACAGAAAACTGCTCTCCCATTTCTGTCCTGTGCAGAGGAAAACCTAGACCTACTTACACACATTCCTTGCAGTCTCCAGCCTTTGAATCCTGCAATATTTATGATGCAAACGCTAGAGTAGCTTTTGTGGACTAATTACAGATCAAAGGCATTTGATCCATACCACATCTGCTTATATTTTTCCAGATTCAGGTACAAGTAGAAGTGCTACAGACTCAGTCCCTGACAATCATGTGAAGGGTATCTCTGTTACATTTGAATGTGGCATTTTGTTTTTCCCTGTAAAGAGCAGCCTAACAGCATCCAATACGTTCCTCTTTTTCAAGACTGTGGTGTCCAAGTCAACGTCTCAGTTCCCAGATTGCAACTCCATCCTCCATACTGACTCTGATCCAGGCAATCAGGGCAGAGAGAGACCCATCTCTTCTGAAACTAACAAAACCCAACAAATATCCCTATTAGTATTCCTTTTGAGACCCCACATTTTCTGATACAGGATCGGAGTTGCAAGACTGTGTAACACTGCCACCTGGTGATACGCATCACAGCAGTATTTTTGTCCTCGCCACACAATTCGCTTCGTTTCAAAGGTGACGTTAATCTGCCAGTCCCCATCAAACACAATTTACCCCACTATCAGTTTATCTTGTGCACTTCTGCTTTTGTCTAGAAGCCAAACTACCCCTCTTGCCCTTTGCAAAGTTGTTCAGGACATATCTCGTCTTCTCCTTCAAGATTGACTTTTATATTTACTATGGGCGATTACAGTCTAATTTTATCCAAATCTGCATACCAGCTTTGTTTGAAGTGTAAAACTATAGTGTCTGCTGAGAAATAGATCTGAAGAAATATTAGAATTGATCCACTAGGCTTCCCCTCCAACCTATTTTTTGGTTCATCTTTTTTTAGGGATGTAAAAAAAAAAAAAAAAAAAAAAAAAAAGCTCCAATGGCAACAATAAAAAGTCTTCCAGGAAGTCTCCGTCTCCAAAACGGAAAAAATTATTTTTGTAATATTTGATCTCAGACTCCATCTCTTTCATCTGATCTTTGTGGGATACAGGTGGAAAATGAAGAAAAGCATTGCAAGCGGTAGATCAGGCTCAACTTTTCAGCACCCCTATCTGGCTTTCACAGCTGTCTGCAAGTCTGAACCTTTCTTTTATAACTGACCTCCAACTCTTTACTGAAAATCACAGCAAGTTCTGAACTGTTATCGCTTTCTGGGTTGCCACTACTTCTTACTAGACCTTTCTTGGATTCATTTCAAGATACTGACCTGGATACTTTGAAGTTTGAATTCACAAACCACACATTGTTTATGTGCCTCTCCAGGAGTTTTTAGACCTTTCTAACAACTCCAACTCCTGCTAGGGGATTTATTTATTTTTTTTTACCTCTTTATTTACCTAGTCTAGTTCTATAAGCACCTGAGGTACTAGTCCCTCTTCGGTCCAGCTGAAATACCACTTCACTATTTTCTCCTTCGTATCTCCTTTTCAAGCAATTTGCTTACTCAACCATAAAGTTGTGCCAACCCTACAACCTTGGAGGAGGCATTATTTCAACAGTGCTGTTCATCATGAAGAAATGTTTTAGAATCGGGATAGTTTCCAAGAAGTAAACAATGCATTCACATTTTTGCTTAGAACTTCTGTTTTTCTTGAAGTCCAGTTCCCAGCGCTCTACCAGATAAACAGACTCACAGCAGGGTTGCATAGCCTTCACAAAGTATAAAAAAGTAAGCTTTTTCCAAGTAACTTAGTTTTCCTTCTGGGTCCATTCTAATAAATTGAAGGCATGTAATCAGGGGTTCTTGTGTATCACAAATTTGATTTTATTGTTGGTTTGTGTGTGTGTATTCATAAACTGTATGAATGGTAATACATAATTCCCTAATTTGTGCCATCAAAGTCACTAAAGTACTGCTTCTATTATCAGTTAAAAGTTGAGTTGGACTCCCCCAAAAAATGAGATGAATTTAGGTTTAATTATGAAGAGATACAAGTTACCTCACAGCTGGGGCTACAGTGGAATTTCCCCCATTCCCTCCAATCTGGCCAACCTACAACACTTACAACACAGAAAAGTTATTAGCACTGTAGGTGTCAGGTTAGATACTCATACTCGATTTGAAGTCCTGATTTGAGACACCTGTTTCCAGCACTAATTTATTGCATTTTATGATTTTGGATTGAAGTATGCTGGGAAAAACAGTTACCAGAAGAACTGGGAATTTTAACCTACAACAGCAAATCCGGCACAAAATATAAGACAATTCCTCTATCCCTTAACGTAACAGGGAAGGATCTGTTGTCTCTGCAGTCTAAGACAAACTAAAAACTAGCTAACTAACACTAGAAGGAAGAAAAATAATTCAACACAGATAGGTTAGGGATGAAAACTGTAAATTCAGAGGGAGAACTGACATGAAGATTGTTCAAGTGCTATTTCAGATTAAAAATGACAAAAACGAAGGTAATGATTCTCAGGCTGTCAGAAGAGGAGATCAAAACACAGGTTGGTCAAAGCAGCTAGTTTTGGACCTGAAGCAGAAGTGTTTCAGTGAGGAGATGCATGTTCATACAAACAACTAGCATTGTGCATACTTCTCTGGCAAAAGAAAAAGCTAAAATAGAAAACGAATTATGCTGGTAAAAGAAGATAAAAGTAGCCTACAGCAGCATAGTCACACTGAGGCCTGCAGATTACTGATGGTGAGTGAAATATCAGAATTTGATCTATTAAACAATTACTCTTGTGCATGGCTATGTGCAAGCATAACTGGGAACTAACAGGCATTGAAACATTTTAAATTGATATTTATAAAAAACATGTGCTGCACAGCCATTTTATTTAAATACAGATGTTTTCAATGTAATTTTAATCCCTTCTCCCAACTGCTAAGAAATAGTGGGATGAAAGTTGTCCAGAGGTTTTAGAATTGCATTCCTTTAAGTGTTTGAGAACCATGGATTTATTTAAAAAGAAGGGGAAAAGAAGTGGAGAAGATGGAAGCTTGTACTTTCTTTGGAAGGACTTTTAGAAAGACTCCTTAGGAGAAGTTTTCTGGGACCTCCAGTAGGCAAGATCTTATTTTTCTTTCCTAAGTATCACACAGTAGACTTATTATTTAATCGTAATCCTTTCAAGAGGCCTAAGTATATCAGCCTATTAAAATCTATGTTTATGATAACTGTCAGAGATAGTTATCAGAATTATAGCACTAACAGCAGATTAACAAAGGGAAATAACCAGTACAGAAGCCATATGTCTGATAGTTAGTCCTCGCTTAGTCTAGGAAATTATAATCAAGCAATACCAGAAAACAGAAACAAAGCCAAGTTTTCCTGTCAGAAACCTAGCTTTATCACAAACCAAAGGATAAATACAAATTTTCGTTAATTTACAATGAGATGTTACTTATATGTTTACCATATATATGTGTGTAAAAAGTTAGCCAAGTATTCACCTATACATATGCATGATCATTTTATTTTAGCAACAAATACATTAAAACGAGTTCTACATCCAGATAGCATACATTCAGTATTAATCTTGCTGCCTCCTTTTTAATCACCTTGAGTTTTCAGTGTCCCATTGTCTGGAACCACACATCACTGCTCTAGCAGCACAGGTAGGAGGTTAAAAAATCTGCAGAACTGGCTCTTACCTCAAGCCGCACTGAGTTTGCATGGCTGGGAATCCTTTTCCTAACAGAACGATGCAGGAGAAGCAGAAGCTAGCACATTAGAGGTTAAACAATTTGCATTTTGTTAATAACACTTCATTTTTGCCCCCAAAGTTTATCTACATTAAAATATTCTAAATGTAGTGTGTTTCTGTAAGTCTAATTATATGCGGTATGTGAAAACATATTTGATAATCACATTGCTAATTACGTGCAATCACTTCAATACACAGGTGCAAAGCTCCAGAAATCTGCATATATACAGCTATAAACCACAACCTTGCAGGCTCAGTGACCAGTTATTTCACTGGGACTCTGCTTATTCCAATTTTTGAGTGGCTAGTGCCATTTAAACTAAAGAAATGTGCTAGCCTGATACAGATCTAGGATTGAAATTATATATGCATGTTTCAGTGCTAAAAAAAATGTAATTTCTGACTGTCCCACATTTTATGAACTTGTTAAAGTACACATTTTATAATTTATTTATGGATATATCATACTGATGTCAGAGATGTGGGAATAATAATTTTTATCCTTCTTCTGGGAGTTTTAATTCTCACAATGTTCATTTAATATGTTTGCCTGGAATATCATATATACGTGTATGTGAACGTGTCTTTTCCAACCTGGATTAAACTTAAGGGACCTTCTTAATGGTTTAATAATAGAAGGTAATAAGACTTGAGCAATAAATCCATTTTCATTATACGTGTAATAGCTTGTGGCTGCACTTTTTCCTTCTCTTTCATTTATGTATAACTTATTTTTTACATTGATTTTTAAAGCTGTCTTGACAATGGATTGTAATTAGCTTTGCATATAAATCATAAAAATTGAAAATTTTATATACTCAGATAAATTGAAAAGGACATAAAATGTTAATTTACATTATTGAAAAGTAATATTTCTATGTTCCCTCTAAATATATTCAGTACAAGTTATTGAAAGGAATGGGTTTACATGACTTGTCCAGAAGTATTTTTCTTTTCAGATTTGGGAAGTGAGATGAAATGAGCCCTGAGAGATGAGAAACTTGGCTACTAGTTTGCTATTATCATTACCAGAATGATGGAACAAGGAAAAGGGACATAAAATCTGAAAAGCAGCACTGGAAGTTGTTCCAATGGAAACAGATCCATTGCATTTCACACAATAACGCATGACTAGTTGTTTCGCTTTAGTTACACAAAGCTTTAATTAAAATAAATTGCACTTAAGGGTCACAGAATAATTTAGGTTGAAAGAGCACACTGGAGGTCATCTTGTTCTGCTTCTGCATAGAGCAGGACCAACTTGAGAGCGATCTTAGTGCCATAGTGAGTCAGGAGCCACAGAGCCACGTGAAAGCCCGGGTGTCACCCTAAGTGTCACTGCAGGCAGAGCTGGCCCCAGGGAGATAGAGCAGAGTTTACCTCTCCGGGAGCATGCCAAAGGCAATTTAGTTGAGGAGCTATGGGCTAATTTTCCAACTTAGCTTATGTTTTCTTATGCACCTCCTCTGGGCAAGGACTTAGTGCTTGGGTTACTGAGCTGACTAGAAGGGAAAAATCACCTATATATCTTATTGTACAGGTACTTTATCTTTAAATATTCCACCTCACATGTAGCAGCAACACATTTTGATTCATAAATGATAGGTCTGTAAGTCAAATACAACTCCTTTGTTTCTGGAAATACTATATTTTTTCAGGAAATGCACCTGTAATATCACACTGAAATCCTTTTTGCGGTTGTTGTTTTATTTTTATGTATTTAGAATTATCCCGAGGCACTTTTTTGCACATATCACATAATGAAGTAAAAATACTTAACTTGGTACTTTTTATACAAACAATTTCTACCTGACAAAGTTATGATCTCCCATACATTCGCATGTAGCAAACTACATTTAAAACACAAGCGTGTGGCTATTATTTGAATCAGTAACAATGGTTATTTAATAGTCTTACAGTACACTTTTAGATAATTTTTATATTACTGGTGCATCACCTGTGTATCATTTTCAGGTCACGTAGCACCATTTAAGAATCACTGGGTTGTATTCACCATCTCCAAGAGAAAGCATGATGTTTTCAGGACACTTTCAGTAGGTGGCTAATTGGTTTAAAAAAAATTGTAAATCCAAGTAATTGGATCCAACCGGAACACTGACATTAATTTACCCTTTCACCAGTCGTTTATTTTATCTTTGAGATAGATCTCAAAGAATCGACATGAAACAAAAACAAAACTTGCCTTCAGTTCTTGATTTTCCTACATTATTTGGAGTTAGGTCATTATTCTTAGGCAGAAGATGTCAACAGAATTTCTCCTTGAACTGTGTGACGTGCCCAAGACTAAACTCTTACTCTGTTTGTACACACATCATCCCTGGACCACATTTGGAACCACTAAAACAATAAATGCACGCCAGTCTAAGATTCACCTGGAGTGTATGCTACTTTATCCAGCTTTCAGATATTTAATAGAACTCAATTATTTTACTGTTTAGAGTAAATACTAAGGTCCAATGCAGATCCATTCCACATCAACTCGCTCAGTTTTTAAGTATTAGTCACTGTTGCAGTAATATTGTCTGCAGGTTGTCTGCTGACACCTTTTCTAAAAATCAATTAAAGTACGCAGGCCTGCATCCCTGTCAAATTTATCAATATAGCTTTGACAACAAAAGCTTATTATTAAAATATTATATATGACCTATCCTAGGGATTACAAACATGTCTGTAACCACTTAAAAAGGTTTCCACTAAAAGCCCACAGCATTCTACATATGATATCGTACTTTCCTTTCCTTGAGTACATACACAAATTCACAAGTTGAAATCAGAGAAAATGGGAAAAATACTCGTGTTCAACACCTGAAAGCCTCAGGGTTCTCTAAAGAAGAGAATAATTGTGGGAGCACCCCAGTTAATAACATCAGAAGTGCCAACTCATGTTACGAGATGAACTGGGTTCAGCAAGCTGAGATCTGGCACAGTCAGACTGAGAAAAGCCTGCTGTGCTAAAGATAAACTCTATTTTTAATCACTGGTACTGCTAGGTGCCCAGGTGTGGCATGGTAGGAGCCAGCATGCTTCAGAAATCAGTGCAACCACACCATCCTGCTGGCACAACACCACAGTGCCACTGCTTACTGCAAAAGCTGCATTTCCCATCCCGGCCAAATTTTACTGATCTCCATCAAGCCACACAAGCATACCCACAGGCTCATAGGAAGTTGGCTCCTCTGGCCCATGAGATGTATTCTTTATGGTTCTGAGGTGGGTCACCAGAAGTTGTAACCTCTATGCTGGTTTTACAAAGCAAAATGTTGCTTCCATCTCTATTTTTTAAATGGAAGTCTGAAAGAGAAGGATCCTGAAGACAGCTGTTTACTGTCACTGCAGCTGCACGTGTAGGCACACAGCAAAGCAGCATACATTCTGATTGCCCTAGTTGCCACTGAGCAGCTTCTTTGAGCTGTTGAAACCAGGCTCGTGCTACTCCTACATCCATTTTTCTTTCACTTGCTTTTCCCTGCAAGCCAAAATGAAGAGCTAACAGACTATAAAATACACTTTGTGTTAGTACATAATACCACCACATAGAGATACGCTAATCACATCATTCAGGTTGCTCTTTATTTCCAACAGAATGGACAAAAAGTGCTTCAGTGCAGCATACTTCATCTCACCAGGGAAACGTCTCAAATGCCTGCTCTGATCATAACGACACAGGAACAACACTGACAGGTAAAAGGATACCAGCAGCTACTGCCCAGAAGGCTGACAATTAATACGTAGGTAACAGGCTTACCTTTTGATTTTGACTGGTGTTTGTCATTTGTGTTCCTCCAAGTTGGGGAAGAAGGGAGTCCTTGAGCTCAAAAATGGTTTTCAATCTGTAAAAGAGAAAAAAAAAAAGTTTTATTTTCAGCTAACTGAATACACTGATGAAGCTCAACTTATTTTCACTTATTGCTACTATTTCTATTAAATAGACATAGCTCACTATGAATAATACTATAAAACATTTGCATCTTACAGAGAGGCATTCATTAATCACTTCCTCTATTCACACTGAAACAGCTATGATAATCAATTCTTATTTACACAGCTGTGATATGAATAATTTTAAAATTTTGCTGTAATTCTTTTTCTGTTCTGCTGAAAAAACATTTCAGAGAACGGAGGGTCTTTCTCATACATATGGAATGTATGTACAGGAATGTTCAAGTGCTATTTGCAATACTTAATTACATAAAACTGCTGTAGAAATGAAGATTAAGTCCGCTCTCCATCTTCTAGGTTTGCACACTGCTTAAGAGATTAAAATCTGCCTTTGTGCAATTATAAAGAAATAGATTTCTGAAAAGTGTACGTCGGCTCTTTGAGACCAGAATGCAGCTAAAGTACCAAAGGAAAAGGAAGGCAGATAAAATAAATACTGGTATGCAGATGTATATATATAAATATTCCCTTTATAAGGAAGGTGATGCTCTGTTACAACGCAGTATTTATTTCTGAAGAGCAGTCAGAACTGCATCTTGACCAAGCAATGGATCACGCTGCCCAGAAAGGCTGTGCAGGTTGTGCATCCTTGAAGATGGCACCAAGACTCGAGGGGACAAAGATCTCAGTGACCTGCTCTGAGCAGGAGGCTGGACATGAGACATCTCGAAATCCCTTCCAACTTCATTTACCCTATCTAAATGTAATGCAACTAATAAAACAATCCTAAATTGGAGAGAGATTCTTTCTGTCTAATGGAGATTTTTTTTCTGAATTTAAGCAGAAAAGATCTTTGCTCAAGAGAAAAACTCAACCAACGATTTTCTCTAGTTCAGCAGAGACTAATTATCTCACCATTGATTCACAGCTACCACTTTATCCTGCCACTGAATTCAAAGGTAGTTGTATTTCCATAACCAGTGGCAACAAATTTTTATTTCTTTTTGTATGGCAAGTAATAAATTGTACGAAACAAGTACAGGCTATTAAGAACTCACAGTTAAGCAACAATAGCAGCCTCTTCAATATCAATATAAAATAAAATGTAATACAGCTACTTTATATACAAAGACAATTGATAGATTAGGGTAAGGCAGATGCATCCATCATCACAAACACATAGTATCACATGTAGTTATGAAAAATGCTTGATAAATGTACATACATGGGGAATGTCTTTAGTAAATTTCAGTTTTGGCTGAAGAAACAGCAAAAAGCAATTGGCTTGGACCTTCTTTAAACATAAAAGGATTGTTTGGATAGTTGGTTAATTTAAAACAGCTGTAATTATTCTGTGCAGAATATTGTAACATAATTCCTACAAAGTATTTTGAACTTTGCTAGGGAGCAATGGAAGTGTCTTAACAGTCTTTCTTTGGATGCCGAAGTTTGTCCACATACACAAGTTGTTTGCACTCATGGGAGATCCAAACTTATTCATCTGTACATAACATGAGTTGTGTCATCCCCCTCAGCATCAGCTGAACTGTCAGCATGAATAAAAAACTGCTCAGTGTTTGTCTTTCTCCATATAAAAGACACTGAATGTTGTTATTACTATTGGCCTTACACATGACCCAACAGAAACACTCTCCTATATACTTCCTGGAAGTATATGAAGGCTTTGCTACTGGTCTTGTGTGAGGTCATTTAAATCAATTGCTTTACAGTGAAGCTGGCATCACAGATGTGTCAGTGGTATCTGACAATTATCTGAGGTGTTATAACTGCACAGGTTTGTGGGAATAAGTAAAAACAAAGAGCTGAGTGTTAGGGATAACTATCATACAAAAACCACAGACCCAGCAGCATGTAAGTACAGGTGTTTTTTTTAGGGCAGAATTTCTACATGACAGTTTCAGAACATCTGGCAAACAAGTCCCTTTTATTTGTACATAGGATGTTACACTGACTGATCCCAAGCACTAACAAACTAAACTATACAACCCGTAGCCTGATCCTTTCACTATGGCCCTAACTGGCTCTAGCCATCCACACAGCAGTTTTAAACAGTCAAGAGGCGATGGCTAGCAAGATTCACTAAGGTACATGCAGCAGGAAGATGTACATGTAGATGTTCACTAAGGTACATGCAGCAGGAAGTCCTGATTTCAGCTTCAAGCTCTGTGCTTCATCAGCCAACTTTTGGAGAAGGAGGACTCATCCCTCCAACAGACAACTACTGAGAGGGAGCTGCTCCATATCCACACCCCACAAGCCTGCTCCAGAAGCACCTGCACCAGCACTTGTAGCTTTGCCAGAGAGCTGGAGAAGACCAAAGAGTGCAGCAGTCCTGGGGAAGAAAGGGAGTAACCAGTGAGATCTCAAAACCAGATTGGAAATAAGTAACTTGGAGAACAAAAGCTTGAAAAGTGAAACATAAGCCTGCAAATAAGGGCATTGGTTCAAACAACTGTAACTTGTTTTTTTTTTCTAGTGAGTTTTGTTTATCGAGAAAAAATATGTTGGTAGTAAACAGCTTTCTAGTTCTATTTGGAAATATGTTCTAACTTTGATGGAGAAAAAAAAAGAAAGAGTCATTCTGCCTTCCTATGTTGACTATATGGGAGTATACGTATTCTCTGAGAAGCTACTGAGTTCTTAGCTCTTTTTATGCTAACGAAAGCCGAGGCAGAACCCCTAATTAGCACGAAGCCCAAGGATAAGCACTGGAAAACTTAGGAAAACCGCTGTTATCCCGGTTCTTGGAAAACACAGCCGGGTGCGAACCCCTCAGGGCGTAACACACACACACATCAAGGGTCCCCTGACGGGAGGGAGGAGCCGTTAACGGTCAGCCCCCACAGCTTACCACTCGCGCATGCGCTCCCCGGCCGCCGCCGCGTGTCAAGAAGCTCCCCCCTCCACCCCCGCTGCTTATAAGTCGTCAGCCGCTGATTGACTTCTGAACTGACCAATAACATGACGGCGACGGCACGGCGCAGCCAATAGGGAGACGGAAAGCGGCGCGTGGGCGGGACCAGATGTATTTCTTCGCGGGGGCGGTGGCGTGCGCCCTGCCCGCCCTCTGATGGCGGCCGCCGCGCTGCTGGCGCCGCTCGCCCTCCTCGCCCTGCTGCGGGCGCTGCCCTGCTCCTGCCGCGGGGCCCCGGCCTCCTCCCCGGCCGTGACCGCCCGGCTGGCGGCGAAATGGCCGGCCACCCCACTGCTGCTGGAGGCGAGGTGCGTGCAGCCCACTCGCTGCCTTCCTCCGCTGCCGGGCGTCGGGACGGGGACCGGGACCGGGACGGGAGCGGCGCTGGCTGCGGGGCGGGAGGCGGGGGGAGCCGGGGCAGCGTCCCCTCGGCGGTGCAGCCGGGTCCTGGGTAGGGTAAAGCACCTTAATCGCACGCCAGTTAACTCATTTCTGCCTCACCAGTGAAGTTACGGTGTGTACAGGCACGGGTAAAGGCGTGGGGCTGCAGTAGTAAAGGGTGTCTTCAGAAAAGGCGCTGTTAATTGGTGATTCCTAATTCAAAGCACAAAGTCAAAATGCTTCCTTCTCTTACACGCTTCTGGCTCCTCAGCCAATTCGGTTTACTATTGTGATCGGTTTTGCATTTTACGGTACTTAATGCTGCTCGGAGAGCTGCAAGCTGCTGTAACCCAAGGGGTGGCAAGCTTCCAAAGTAAAGATCAGGGAAGGATAAGCTGGGGATAGCAAGGTTATCTTCTGGGCAGGCCTGAGGGGCAACAAGCAAACCTTGGTGTTCCTTAAGAACAACAAAATGGGAAAGTGCTAACGTTAAGTGGGGAAAAAAGGGTATTTGGAATAAAACAAACCTTACCTTTTATGCTTGTAATGGTTAACTTGTCTTCAAAAGTGTACCAAAGAACAGGGATTTCCCCTGCATATCGAAATAAACATTGTCACTGAATTAAAAAAAAAGTCTGTAATGCAATTAAAATGATAATCTGACACTGTGTTCGTACTTGTACATTTAGATTTGTACATCTATTTAATAAAGTTTGTGTGCTTAACTACGTTCATACATAACTGTATATTGGTATATACGTGGAAAAATAAAATGAAAAGCTGCTTGTGTTTATTAGTAGTCTCTTTGCTTTATAACTTGACTGTTGAGTTCAGGTTGGTAGTGGTTTTGTTCTCATTTAACCAATATACATGAGTATTCATATTTCATACTGCAGAGATCTGAGGTGATCATTAAATAGTTAACACTTTATGGCTTTTTTTTGTTGTTGTTTTTGTTGTTACTTTAAAACAATTGAGGATTTTTACTGTGGTACATCTTTGGGCAAAGTCAACCTATGGACAATTCATTTTTATTTTTTAAACAGTGAATTTATTGCAGAAGATGGTAATGAGAAGTTTTGGCAGTTCTTGGAAACTGTACGAGAATTAACAATTTATAAGCAAGGAGGTAAGTTAAACAGCATGCTAGTTCTAATATATCTTACACTTTACACTATTGTTAAATATCCAAGCTAACACATCAGCTAGTTCCTGTCAGGTAAAGCCTAACTCTTCCACTATTGCTTGCTAGGTAGCTTTCTTTCAGAAAGTTCCAGAGTATTTTCTCCCAGGCAATCTATATGCAGGGCTATTTTAAAAACGAAGACAAGATAGACTGAGTTGCTCTTCGAGCATGGGACAGAAATGTAAAGATTAAAGATACCTTCCTATAAGATTCATCAAGAGAAGTTGGATATTCAGATAACATTTTGTGTATGAAGGATATTTGAAGAGGAGAGAATCCCACAAAACTCAAACAAGTAGGTAGCTAAAGGAAAAAATGAAAATACCAAAAATGTTTAATACTTGTAGGTGGCATTGAGACGGTTTATCAGCAGCTATGCTAGTGTGTTAGATTAATACTACTGGCAAAACAGGATAACAAATTGTGCATGACTAGACAACAGAATACTGGGTTGCTAGAAGTCTGGAAATAAATCCAGTAAACTAAACATAAATGTAAATGAGACATCCCAGAAAATGCCTTGAAAGCAGTTTAATAGAAATCAGAAGAACTAAAAATGAAAAAATTAGATATTTGCCAGATCGTTCAACAGGTTGGTCAATATTAAAGTGATTTGTAAGGTTAATTGATGAACAGGGTGAAATGGGTTCAAAATGACCTAAGGATAGAACCATAGAATCATTAAGATTGGAAAAGCCCTCCAAGATCATCTGGTCCAACCATCCCCCTACCACCAGTGTCACCCACTAAGCCATGTCCCCAAGCACCACGTCCAACCTCTCCTTGAACACCCCCAGGGGCGGTGACTCCACCACCTCCCTGGGCAACCCGTCCCAATGCCTGACTGCTCCTTCTGAGCAGAAATGTCTCCTCATTGCCAACCTGAACCTCCCCTGCCACAACCTGAGGCCATTCCCTCCAGTCCTATCACTAGCTACCTGTGTGAAGAGGCCGACCCCCAGCTCCCCACGCCTTCCTTTCAGGTAGCTGCAGAGAGCAATGAGGTCTCCCCTGAGCTTTCTCTTCTCCAGACCAAACACCCCCAGTTCCCTCAACCGCTCCTCACAGGACTTGTGCTCCAGGCCCTTCACCAGCTTTGTAGCCCTTCTCTGGACACATTCCAGGGCCTCGATGTCCTGGTAGTGAGGGGCCCAAAACTGAACACAGTACTTGAGGCACTTGTTTCATTTGCTCTTCAAAATAGTAACATTTGTTAGGCATGATTGTGAGGAGCTATATCACTTGGACCTGCCACTAGGTGAGGTTTTAACTAAATTGAATGTTAATGTTAGCAATCAAAGGCTGACAAGTTGTATGAAGACCATGCCAGTAATGTCAGTGAGATGACAAAAATCATGCTCAGAATGCAATATATATGGGAGGGAGAAGGAATTTAAGGTACAACACATTTTTGCAAGTATGACTGACTGAATATGAATCAAAAACAGTTTGTCACGTCCCTGTGGATGGGTCAGTGAGAGCATTATTTGAGTGCTTAGCAATGCTCAAAGAAGCTGATAGACTTCGAAAATTACGAGGAAAGGAACAGAGAGCAGCATGGTAAACAACACTTTGTTGCTTATGATTGCATGATGTGCTTTTGTGTTGAGTAGAACATGATGTTCTACTTTCTTTTCTCACTGCCCTTCTCCTCTTACCCTTCATTTTTGCGGAAAGCTTCTAGTAGAAGTAGATGATGTACAAAGAACTGTGATTGTAGGTGTGGGATGTAAACTGGAAAGGGAAAAAAATAATTATTCCATGAGCTAGTGAAAATGGGATAGTCAGAAGTATAAGCAAAACCAGAGAATCGCTGAGGACAGTGAGCCTTCAGAACTGTTCTGTGCAAGGGCATGAGGACACATAAAATGGAAATAAGGTCAGCCTGACCTCTGGCTGTCTCCTGGTGGCCTTTTTATGGCGAGTATTTGGAACTAATGGTTTTTAATGTGTTTATCATTGCTCCAGACAGTGTCGTGGATTACACCCTCCACAAGATTGTGGATGGTGCAAACCTGGGAGAAATCAAGAAGCTGGAGGGCAGAGCTGTCATTAGAGAGGCCTTGGCAGGCTGGAGAGATGGGCCTGCAGAAATACCGGGAAGTTCAGCAAAGGCACTTAGGGATTCCTGCACGTGGGCTGGAATAACCTCGGCAACAGTGCAAGTGGGGCACTGGCTGACTAGAAAGCAGTTCTTGAGAACCAGCTGGATATCTTTGTCAACACTGCATTGTGTTGCATTCTTGTGCCTGTGAAAGCCAGCTACATACTGTGCTGAGTTAGCAGGAGTGTAGCCAGCCAGCTGACAAAAGTGATTATTTAACTGTAATAGCACTTGCAAGACTCCCTCCGTAGTAATGGGCCAGTTTGGGCCATTACACTAAAAACATTGTCATCCTGGAGCAAGTCTAGGAGAGGATCACCACAGTGGTTGGGGAACTGGGGCAGACTTAAGAGGAGGGGTGAGAGATGGGTTTCATTCATCCTGAAGAGAAGGGTAAGGAGAGATCTCATATCCTCAGCTGCCTAACAGTAGGGTACGCAGGAGGATTAGATGATGGTAGTGGGGAACCTTAAGAATGTACTAAAATACTTATTTAAGTAAGCATGTAAAACTATTGGTAAGTGTATATTTGATATTATGATCAACAAACTCCTATGTTTATAATGCAGGAAAGTTTAAAGTTCTGGCACCAGGTGTGGGTTTCCTAAAAGTTAATTCACAGCTGAGGTAGTATAATAAACCAGTGCTTTTTGTGAATGGGGGAGGGGGGAGGAAAGTTACAATTTTAGAGGAAAAGAAAGTGGTTATTTAATGACCAAATCACATCAGTATTGATTCTTCCAACTTAAAAAAGGTCTTACTGAAATCAATATCCTAAGTGTGAAACAGAAATATTATGAGTATCATACGTATCCAGCAATAATTAAGACACTTTCAGTAGAGAAGTCTGCATTAGGCATCTGATATAAAATAGTCAGCTCCAGTAAAGAATATTAATACTGAGACACTGGAGTGGCACAGGGAGAGATACAGTAGCATACCTCTGAGGAGAAGTTTGTTCTCTGGACGTTATAGAACAAGCTCTTTCTTATCTGTTACATGTCAAAAGACATAGAGGAATATTCACAATGCAACAAAAACTGAGCAAATTAAAGCAGGTGACTTAAAAAGGCTTGGTTGGGGTGAATGACTTTTCAGTTGTACACTTGATGTAGGTAAGATAGGTAAAAACTAGGTAAGATGGATGATAATACGTTGATTTCAAACAGAAGAAAATTCCTAGAAGCTAAAGGAATTCTAGATTTCAAGCTGAAAAGCTGGGTTTATAGAAGATTTGGATGGTAGATTTATATCCCAATGTACTATTGAGTATTTCAGAAGAGTCACAAAGTATTAGAGAAGCCAAGAGACAATTGAAAAGTATCAAGTGTGGTGGCTTTTTTAAGTCATTCCTTGGATGATTTCAAACCTGTTGCTTATCAGTCCGTGAAATCTGTGGTTTTAAATTTGGAATAATCAAATCAACATCAGTTGTTAATTTGTTCACTTAAGTATTTAGCCATAGAAAATTTGGTCTATAAATAGTCTGTTTAGCTGTCATGTCTGTAGAAATTAAACAAATTTGGTGGGAACAATGTATGTGGAATTTGCTACATCGTTTTGTAGGGTTAGTTTAGTTGTTGCAACATTTTTTAATAAGTACTCACATCAACCTGGGCATCGTTGAGATCATCAGCTATGAAAAATATCAAAAAAGGATGATTATGGGATATGCTGTATTAAATTAGAGAGAGGTCTTCAGGTGGCATGGACAACATTCTGCATGTTTACTTAATACGCAATATGTTTGCCTCTCATCTTGTGGAAAATTTGGAAATGGGAGTGACGCTGTTTGGGGCTGCACGTAATAAAGAACTCAAAGCTGTGAAAATATTAAAAAAACAGCACAGTTACAAAATACTTAAATTGCAGTTTAAACTTTGTGCTGTTTTCATATCTCAAAAGGTTAATTTAGGAATACAGAGTGAAGGTAAGGAGCTAGTTCCCTGCTGACAAATAATAACTTGAGTGTTTACTGTCTTCCTAAGTGGTTTAGTTTGTGTGTTGAATGTTCAGCTACCTTGTAAATACCAAACAAAGAAAAACCCACAGACGTTAATAAGGAAACTGTTTTCTCCAAAAGAATAGAACAATATATTACATATAAACAACAATCATGCAAATTATCTGTTGCAGATATAGAAGGTTAATCATTGCACACTGTATTAGATCACCATTACTCACTACTAAATCAGATAAGTATTTTTATGCCCATATCAACCATATAGATTCAAGAGGAAATAACACAGTTACGGCATTTTTCTATAATAACCATGCAATAAAGTACTCCATATATACTGGTGTGTTTCTTGAATGTCACGGGGGTTTGACAGGCCGATGATGCTGGAACTGCTGTTACTTGAGCTCTCCGCTTCCCTAAGTAATCTATAGATACAGATATACACATGTAAAAAGTTGAAAAAATCCCCAAACTCCAGTCCCTCAAAACAATACGCCTATCACCCTGTACTCTTCTGACTTAATTAGGTCCCTTATAGTTACTCTCCATGCCTTCTGTGCCTCAGTACTTTCAATTCTCCTGTGGGGCACCAGCATATATTCAGATTACTTCTGTGGTGTGCGTGCTCATTTGCATGGAGTCTGAGGAGCTATGTTAAAGACCTTTGCTTTCCTTTTGTGACCTGGTCTTCTCCCTCTTTTTAAATTATTTTTCATCGACTTGTGATATGAAATACATCTGGAGACTGTGAATGATAAACATAGATAAATATGAGTCTACTTCTAAGCTTCAGTTGTTGTTCAGTTCAGTTCAGTTTGGCTATAGGAGTTTAGAGAGCTATTCAGCTGACAAATTTAGGCACGTTTAGAGCAACCTAAATAGCTTTTCATGTTTTGTTGGCTGCTAGACTATATTGGCTGGGATGGCAGTTTACAGACATATAGCTTGTACGCATGCATTTAGATGTTTCAAATCGGGAGCTGTATCCCATCGATGTCATCTCATTTAGTTATTTTTTAATCAACTTGGTTAATGAATTTAATGGTAATATGCCATCATGAAACATTTTATGACCAAAACATCTGTTTCTCCTTGGTTGCCTCTAACATTCTAAAAATGTATCATGGCTTCTACTTTTTAGCAGAGAGTGTTGTTAAAAATGTGCCTGAAGGGCAAGCAGTTGTCAAGTATCAAGGAGCAAATACTATGTGAAAATAGTTTGAAGTATATAATAAACTTAAAAAAATGGTTTTTGCGTGAGATGGATCATATAGCTGTTGATGTGGATTAATTTATCTTGCTGAAATTTAAAGAGCTAAGACTGTAGTCTGAATAAAGCCAGCAGTTTTAGTATAAATGTAAGTAGTCCAATTAATTTAATGTTAGACAGGAATGTTTATACACAGTTTACAGGAAGGCATATTCCTGGAAGTGTAGAACATGCCCTTTTGTAATCCTATTTTTTTTTTTAATTTTTTTTTTTGTGTAGTGAATAACAGCAAACTGAGTCTTTCGAAATAATTAATTTTCGGGAGGAGGAAAAGGCAGAAAGAAGATCCTAGAGGTTCTAGGAACAAAAGGGTAGGGGTTGTAAAGAGGAAAGCAAGAGGATAGGAAGTACTTCATCATTGTATACAAAAAGCATTGCCCAATGCTAGGGCAAACAGTAGGTGAAAAGACAATTCAGTAACTCAGACAGTTTTGAATGCCATGGTACCAGGACGTTACTTAAGAAACTTCAGAAATTAAAGGAATAGAGAGACATGAAGACAAGTATTCTACAATACTTGGCCAAGGATACAAGGTAGGAAGGAAACTGCCTAGCAGATATGTGCTATATAATAATATGAATGAAATCCTGCAAAGAAAATTCAGGGTATCACAGAAGCTATGATTAAAAATGTTTTAATCCTACTGTTGAACAGGAGCAGTAAAAGACTGGGCAGTCTCTATAGAGTAGAAGGATGTTGTTTAGTGTTTTGGCATCAGAATGGTGAATGCTCAGATGCCAATTTTTTTCTCCAAGTTGTGTTTTTGTATTTGTTTTTTTTTTTAATATCCCAGATTCTGTTTTGTGTTGTTTGTTTTTTTAATCCTTCCCAAGGGATCCTTTTCATCAGAACTTGCGAGGCTCACATGTTTATTTACATCTAGAGTTGGCCTCAGTTGATGGATAATTCCAAAACTATGGCCTCTAGGGTTATGGTATGTGGTCCAGCATGGTTCCACTTTGGACCCCTAGAGGGATTTCCCACTGGGACAATCATTCCACTTTCACAGAAGAAACACTTTTAAATTAAGATGTTGACCAACAACATAGGTAAATTTAAGCTGGACAGCTACAATGGTTTACCCCCTCAACTTGCTTTCTCTTTGCTGCAAATTTTCAACTTTATAGGAGAATATTTGAATTTTAGCTGAAAAAGATCCTGAATCACTGCATTTTACAGGTAGTATCTATTCATGTAAGTAAAATACATGCTGATTACTTAGATTTTTTTTTCACCACAGTGTCCATTCTGGACTAGTTTGTGCATGTTTCAGCTGTTCCTACTGTGGAAGACCAACCTCTACGACAGGGATGGTGCACAATGTTTGTTACGATAACAGCTTTGGTTCCTCAACTTTGTGTTCAAGAATATCATATACAGCAACATAGAAAACATGGCCCAGTTCAGACTTTTGATGAGCATTATTCCTTAAACTTCTTAACTAATACTGGCATTTTTCTCAATTTGATAAAAGAGTAATTAGGCTTCTTCCACTGACATGCCTAAGGAAAGCATGAGAATATTTATGTGCAGCCCAGAACCGTGTCCTGGGCTGCATCAAAAGAAGTGTAGCTAGCAGGCTGAAGAGGTGATTCTTCCCCTTTACTCCACTCCTGGACCCCATGTAGAGTACTGTGTTCAGCTCCTGGGCCCCCCCAACATAAAAAGGACATGGGCCTGTTGGAGCAAGTCCAAGGAGGGCCATGAGGATGATCAGAGGGCTCAGTGAAGACCTTAAAGCAGCTTTCCAATACTTAAATGGGGCCTACAAGGAAAGATGGGGAAGGATTCTTCATCAGGGAGTGTAGGAACAGGACTAGGTTTAACAGTTTTAAACTGAAAGAGAATAGATTTAGATTAGATATTTTGGAGAAATTCTTCACTCTTAGGGAGGTGAGGTCCAGGCGCAGCCTGCCCAGAGAAGCTGTGGGTGCCCCATCCCTGGAGGTGCTCAAGGCCAGGCTGGATGGGGCTTTGGGCAGCCTGAGCTGGTGGGAGGTGTCCCTGCCCATGGCAGAGGGATTGGAACTAGATGGTCTTTGAGGTCCCTTCCAACCCAAACCATAATGTGATTCTATGTTTTTTCCACCTGAAGAATAAATGGATACTCTTTATTTACCACCACAGTTCTTTATTATAACTTCCATTGTTCCCAGACTCCATCCACTTTCCATTCTTACTTGGAGTCCTGATTTTGGCTTTGAGAAGGTGAGATTGCTGGGAGGGGTAGGGGAAACTGTTTCACTTGTATCCCTTTCGTACTCTTGTTAATAATGCATTTCCAGGGAAGAAATAGGGTATGTGAGAGTAGACCAAAGAATGTTGCCAGTAGCAGAGCTTTATGGATGTAAACTGAATGATTGGAGTGGTCCAAGACTAAATGTGAGGAAATCATTTTTAAAATAATGCCGGTTGAACATAACCTTAACAATTTGCATTAAAAGGCTAGCATAAGTTTGAAATATTAAGCTCTGTTCAAGACTTTCCATATGGGACCGCAAGAGGTATTACTGTATTGAGTAGATTTTTTTTATTGCTGAAAATGACTTGATGTTAACCAGTGCTATTCTGCTCACTTTTAATTCATTTGTGTTACATTAAGCCTTGAGAATTTGTAGGTAAAGAAAACAATTTGTCGGTGGACAACACTGAAGACTTCTGAACTGCCTGTCAGTGCTAGCATAATATACAAATATTATGTTAACACAGATAGATAAGCCACACCATTAGAGGCTAAATACAAAAACTTTGTATTTTTTTCTTCAACAGATTCAGAGCATTCTTACTACAATTTAATCTTGAAGAAAGCAGGACAATTTTTATCCAATTTGCAAATCAATCTGTTGAAGTTTGCACTTTCCATACGGGCATATTCTCCAACTGTTCAGATGTTTCAGCAGGTGAGTATATTATCTGATATATTTGGTAAATGATTGATGTGGTATTTTGGCTTCAGAGTAAATAATATTTATTACAATTCAGTAATATACATGCAGGTGTTTTTTGTAGTCAACCCTGATACAAATTATAAAAGGTATGATGTGATGTTTTATAAGCCAGTTTTATTGTGAGGAAAAAATCTTTGTTTTTAATTATATGGATAGTTGTATATGGATAGTTTGTTCTTTCTTAAAACTCAGCTGTGGGTTGGTTTGTTTGTTTTGCATTGCTTTAAATTTTCACGTGGAAATTCAGACATTCCCAAAGTAGGAAATTTCTTGTATCTTCAAGACATTTAGATCTGTTATTTAGTGGACTTCTCATATCTCTCATTATGGTATTTCCGAAGTTGAAAGATCAAATAGTTAAATACTGATAGCTGCTAAAATTAAAAATGCCTCAGAGTATAGTCTGTGATTTATGCTTGTGGAGGATATTTCTCAGCCCCATTTTTACAGAACATAAAGGGACTTGAGATTTCTGGAACATGACTTTATTTGATAGACTAACTCTTACAAAGGTTATAAGGTCTCAATCTTTTAATATTTTCCATTACTATTTTCACATGTACACAACTTTGAATGGGCTTAATTAGAAACAAAACTCAATGGCAGCTGTGGAGTTATTTTAATCAAAGGGATGTGAGTTTAAGTTGAAGTGCAATCAAAGTATTCTGGTTAAGTATAATTGTTGAAATATTAGATTGCAGCTGATGAACCTCCACCAGAAGGCTGCAGTGCATTTGTGGTTATCCATGAGAAGCACACCTGTAAGACTAATGAAATAAAAAAGCTTCTGAAGAAGGCTACTAAGAGGTAAATTTAATGATCTGTTTTAAGAGGAAAAATAGTTTACGAAAGAAGAAAACGTTTTATAGCACATATAGTATTTTGGAATTTTGCATTCTACATACTTGATGTTAACAAGTCCATAAATCCCGGTTTACTGCATATTTAAAGACATACCCATTTAAAGTATACATTATTTTGAAACAGTTACTTTTGGTTCTGAAATATTTTAAACACTTTCTGTTACAGAAATTCATCAATTATGAATCAAAATAGTCTTCTAAAACAAAACCATAGAGCTTTGCTCCTCTAACCCCATGCATAATTTTGTATTTCTTCAATTTTTCTGCTATGGAATAGTGAAGTTTACAGTGTTGTTTCTGTACAAGCTTACCATTTTATGCGTCAGAGTCTGTACTTCTACTGACAGACCTTTCTGTGTTGTCAATGCCAATGCATTTGAGGGTTTCCGGAATGTAAGAGTGGAAGAAAAGTCTACCACAGATGGCATAACTTTCTTTACCTTGTGTTAGACTTTAAATCTATCCAGACTTTAAGCAGGTTTTGTCCTGTGGAAACTACCATCTGTCCAGAATGAGTTTGGGTTTTGAGATAAAACATGTAGAACCTATCAAAATAACAAACAATACCAAAAATAACGAAAGCAAAATATTTAACCTTTATAAAAACAGAATTATGTTTTTTCAAAACCTTTATGTAGGGTTTGTTTGTTTGTTTGTTTTTTCATTTTTTCATCTTGCAATGGTCAAGGTTATCATGATATACATTAGTGTTCATGCCCTCGGCCACTTCATGGAGGTATGTAGAATGACTACTATGAAAAGATGATTTAGTAGGCCGTAACACGTGAATTTTTCTTTCTATCAAATACAAACTGAGGGAAAAGAATTAAATTTGTCTTTTTGGTGCTGGTTGCCTCTAAAAACGGGCTTATGTTCTACATGTGTGATTTATGGTATTGTCTAAGTCATTGATATAATTACAACCTACTGAATCATTGTCCTTTGCTTAGTCGATAACCAAGGTTTTTGCATAAAGATTTTACTGTCTCATCTGCAGTGTCCCATTTTTAACTGTTATGTTCTGCATAACAAATGTCTCTCATTTTCTTACATAAATTATTTGTACTATATTTGGGCTTTTAAAATGATTTGAATTCTTCTGGTGATCTATTAAGGCATTATGAGACCTTAGCATTTTACAACAATGCCTAAATATACTGTTCTTCTATAACAATATACTTCTTCTTTAAAGCGGATTTGGCACGTTCTTCTTTCTGGAGGTATTTTTCTCAAACTAACATGATTCTGGAAAATCAGGATACTAAACAAAAGAGTCATAAAGTATTCCAAATTGAAAGAGTTAGACTGCTATGAATCATTAAATTAATTTTAAAAGCTCACAGGAAAACTGAAGTTTTTTGTATTAAATTGTTTTTCTGTTTTGGGTATTTTTTTTGTGTACAAGTCACATTACAACCTTCAGTAGTGGCAACAAAATCTTGTTAAACTTCCTCTCCTTATACCTAGCCCAAAAATAGATGAGTCACTCCAATATTTAGAGTTCCTGGAGCTAGACTTAAAGAAAAATATGTTCCCTACCAAGTAATTGTTTCCATATTGCTTTCAATATAGAAACAATAGACTCTGGGTAGCGTATGCTCAGTCACTTGTGCTGGAGACTTATAGCCTAAGTGATACAGGTAGGGCTGTGCTACTTTCTCTCCCTTTTCTGTATGGTGTACATCATGGTATACGGAACAATCTCACTGCTGGTTCCTCTAAATCAGTCATTCTTTTTCTTGTGACTTTCACGGAAAGTGATGTTTTTGTTTTATTAATCTATGCTCCTTCCGTTCTTATTTCAATCTCTTTTCCTTTGTATTTTATTTCGGGGGGTATTGTCTGTTGTGAATCTTCCAATTAAGCCAGGCTTAAGCTAGGCTTTCAGTTGTGTCATTAAGTTCCCAGTATTGAACGGGAACACTAAGAAATATTCTATTTTTAGGGATCATAGTTTCAAATCTCGGTGGCAGAGAAAGAAGAGTCTGCGTTATTTTGTGCAGATCCATCAGCTCAGCCTGAGATCCAGGAAGTCTCAGGCAGTTTGGACTCAGGAGAGCCCAAATGGATAAGGTTTGCATGTCAAGATCAAGTGTTGCTTCGGCCGTTCCTTTATGCAGCAGCTGCCGTGATTTGGTTTGTTTCAGTTACGTGGCAATGGGCTGCATGGCTCCAGTAGGAAGTGTTTTGTGTGGAGTTGCAATGGGCTGCTCTCAGGCTGTGGACCATTGAAAGGAAGATCTTGAGTGCTAAAATGGTTGGGATGGCATATCTTGAAAACAACATTTGGTTTTCTAGGGCTCTTGCTGACACACCTGACGAGTCACGCATACTGTTTTGGAACTACCTAGGCAAGCACATAGCCGCCTTCACTACCCTAGTAACTGGTTAATGAGTGCTGGACTCCACATCCATGTATTGTTTTATCAGTTTTGTCTGCTTAACTGCTGCTCCTTCCCTTTCAGGCAGCCTTCTCACGGAATCACGCATGTCAATAAATGTATTAGCTTTGAGCAGTAAGAGAATCGATTCTTCCTCACTGCTGTTCAGTGTCAAAGCAAAACAGAAAACGGAGGCTTACCTCGGATTAGCAAGGGCTGAATGCTTTAATTATGAATTTCCAGGTGATCATGGTAGCCCAATGCTGTGTTATTTCACTGCAGCACTTAAGTTTTTAGTGAAGCTTGGTCATTATCATGTGAAATGCTTTCTTAGAGGCCGTCAGTGTTCAGGAAAGTCACGACAGCAGCTGGTACTTCTTGAGATCATGATTCATTCTCCTAAGTGACTGGTTAAGAAAAGAGATGCTCTCTTGATTCAGGTTTTCAGTGCCCTATGAATGACTGGCAGTTGTCTCTCTGGGTATGAGAAGTTTCAGACGTCACATCCCGTATGTAAGCTTTCAGTGGGGGCAAATCTGCATCTGCTCTTGAACTTATTGAAGAATTGTAGGTGTCATCTTTTTCAGGAATCTGAAACATTGTCTGTTCTGTTCTGTGATGAGCATGAGAAAGCTTACCTGATATTTTTGCAACACATGGCTGCACACACCCAAGTTAATTCTCAAGCCAGGCCCCTCCTTTTGTGTCTGCCTCGCAAATGTGGTCTCCGATTGCATACCTACCAAGCTTACATAGGATGTTGATGTAAAGGCTCTGAGCAAGCTCATACAAATTGTCCCCAATTTGAGTGAGGGATTGAAGCAGATGATCTCCAAAGATCCGTTCCAATGTAAATTATTCTGGGATTTTATATAGAAGATATTCCCAAGCTTTGTATCACAGAAGCTGCAGCATGTGGAGTTCTGCTCACAACTTTGCAGTATGACTTTTGAATGAGTGTGTAGCTACAGGGCACACATTTGTGCAGGGTAAGTTGGGTTAGAGTTTCTGAGCTTGCCTTGGAGAGGTTTGGAAAGAGTTTATTGATTCTTCCAGTGTGACTATACAAAGGCAACTTTAAAAAATAAATGTACTCATCAATAATTAGCACCTTGAGAATACCGCTCAGTTGTATTTGCCTGTTACTTTTCCACCTTTTCCCTATTTGTTCAAAAGATGTTTGCAGTCATCTAAGAATTCATTTATTGCAGGTGTAGGAAGCGTCATGGCCTTGAATGAGGAGGGTAGGTGCAATCAAAATTTGCAAAATTATCTAAATTATACGAGCTTGATGCTGGAAGTGAAGCATAACCCCACTTAGTTTCCATATGTGTGAGCAGCTTTCTCAAACTTCACTGAATATCCCTCTACTGTGCTGTTACTCACCGATTGCTGTGTACATCTCTAACAGATACAGTGTCGTTTTATTTGAAAGGTTCTAGCTGTAATTGATTGTTGCCCAAAATGTCTCTGCTTTTTATTTTGCTGATGTTTCAATTTGATATAATGCATTGAAGTTATTTATAGTTGATGCTGATTTTTCAGTTTTTGAGACTTTCATTTGAAAATCGGTTTTGTAAGTCCTTTTGCGAGCAACTGTGATTATTTTGTGATTATTTTTACATGGCTAGTACACCTCTAGCATATAAGCCCTTACTTGTTTTTCAGTTTTGAAGTACAAAAAGTGCCAGGTTTTATTTCACTTTTGCATATGTTGTAACACATTTATTTGTTTTTGAAACCAGACCCAGGCCATATCTTTTCAAGGGAGATCATAAATTCCCAACTCTCAAAGAGGATGGCCCAGTGGTTATTCTTTATGCAGAAATAGGTACAAAAGACTTTGTTAAATTCCACAAGATTTTATCTGAGAAGGCGCAAAAGGAGGAAATTGTTTACGTTCTCCGACATTATGTTCAGGTATGCAGTTCAAGTTAACATTGATTCAATAAACTGTTAGTATTTTATCTTTATTTTTCTTGACACAACATGCATTATACATTTGTTTTTGAATTTGCCTAAATCGTGTGTTAATATTAATCACAATTAATCTTTAATCATTAATCAATAATCAATAAGTACTATTAATCATAATTAATTATGTGTAATTTTACATAAACTAAGTATAAACTCATGTTCTTTGTAGTACAATAGGATAGGCTGTCACTTTTGTGGCATTTGCGTTCCACAGTGTCAGTATTTTCAACATTTAACGTTTAAACATAATGTTGCTGATTGATTTCCCTAACTTACTCCCTGAAACGTGACAGTGCAAGACACATACCAGTACATGAAGTTATGTTGTCTCCTTGTTTTGATTCTCAGAAGGTTTTTGTAATTCATATTCGAAGTACAGCTCTTAAATAGTGCAGCTAATGCAAGAATAATCTGATGCAGTAAGAGATTGCTGTGATTTATGTAGACCAGGCATTTCAGGGAAATGAGATTTTTAGTTTGCAGATTAACTTTCAGAGCTGTTTGCTTATGGGAACGAAATAGAGAATTGGAGGAAGTCAGTCTTAAATTCTAAGTTGTAAGGGCTGTAGTTTTTACTGAACTTTCAGTTCTTCTTTTTTACACTTTTTTTTCCCAACTAAATACCTGTGGTCTCCATGCTCCTTGCTCCTCTCCCATGGAGACTGATTCTCCCTCCATTTTTTCATTATATGCCAGAAGAGGGAGTATTGAGAGTAAAAGAGGTACACAGCCTTTCTGTGGTCTATTTTTATTTTTTTTTTTATCTTGAAGCCGAAAGGCTTTCAAGATATTGTTGCTGCACATGTGCAAATTGCATTTTGGGAAGGGATTTTTTTTTTTGCATTTTGGGCAGATTAGGGCACTTTTTCACATATGAGTAATTACTCTGTTGAATGTCAGACTTCCACTCCAAAGTTAGAAACATTTGATCTTATTAATAAAATTGGCAACGCGTTTTTAGCTGTGATACCTTAATAATAATTCTTAATCTTCTTTATAGAAAGTGATTGATCCTTTCAACAAAACTTTTGGAAGGTATCAGCCTGATGCATACTTTCCTCCTAACATTCTAAAGTCTGGCAAATTTAAAAGGATATAAGAATTGTTTAAAATGTGAATTGTTAAGCATCAGTAATTAATTGTATAGGGTGCTACCAGCTCTGCTGTTCTAATCCTTCTAATATTATATGAGGGAATTACTATTTTGACAGCCTTTTTATATTCTACAGGAGATAAAAGAAGTTCTTACTTTCTATATACACCTCCTCAATGGGTTGACAATATGCCTTGCATGACTTTTATTTTGGTTGATGTAGTATTCCATGTTTTGAGTCATATATTGAAAGATTAAGTTACTATTGGCATAACATGTTAAAGTTACAGTACTGCGTATTGTAAATCTGAAGTTTTTAAAGTTTTGTTTTTATTCTGTTAAAATAATGTTGTCCAACAGAAACCAAGTTCCAGGAAAATGTATTTATCTGGATATGGTGTAGAACTTGCAATAAAGAGCACAGAATACAAAGCAGTAGATGATACACAGGTTAAAGGTATGTTGTTTTTTACATTTATGGTATCTTATTGGGGATACTATTAAAATATATAAATATCTTTAGCTATGAAGTCAGTAGTATTTTGAAAGTTGTACCTTGCACAAGGAATTCTTGGACATTAAGAACTAAGACATTAAAATGCATGGGATCATTTGTGAACAACTCTGCTTAGAACATAGTTCATTACTTAACCTGTAATTATTGTTATCTGTGGCTGTACTTCAGAATGTAAACTATTCTTCTCCTTTCAATAAGACTGTTTAACCTTTGTTCTTCAATTATTTTATATTTGTTGGCATCCCTAATATGGTAGTTATCACAATAACTACACATTAGTGTTTTGCAGTTGCTTTTTTTCCTGAATTTGTTTCTAATTTTTCTGATTTTAAAAATAACTTTACATTCTTCTATAGGATCATAGAATTTGTTGCCAGTATATGTTCCTACATGTTGAAATGAGACATACACCACAGAAAATAGAAACTGTAGCATTCTGACACAGAGAAATTACTTTGTGTGGAGATTTGCAAGATTTAAAGAAACTTACAGTTATCTATGCTTTGGCAAGACTATGGTTTAATAGCCTTGGAGCCCCTTCAAAAATAGATTTATTTTTTTTAAAGGAAATAAACAAATCTCTCACTTGCATCAAATGCTAGTTGGAGGTTCAAGCACTTTAAAGGCATCATGTTTTTCAAGCATAAATCTGGTATTAGTTGGCTGATAAGAGTTTCCTACTTAATCAAACTGAGAGATGGCTATTTTGGAAAGTGAACTATTTAACCATAGCAATTTATATTGAAATTGTAAACATCAGATGAATTATATTTTAAAAATAATTCCACTGTTGCTAAGTTCTGTAAAGTGATTCATTCTGATGCCAAAATGTGAATGCAAAGATATAAATCTAATTGAAATTACATCTGGGAATGACAACTTTCAGATTGCATATTTCTGTTAACAGTTTTATAATTCATAGGAATTATACAGCAGGATACTTCAGTAACTTTCTTGTGTATTGCTTATATGTGCTGCATGTTCAGGATCAAATGACACACAGAAAGAGGAAGATGACGATGATGAAGAAAGTGATGTCCAAGGATTTCTTTTCCACAAGTTAACGTGAGTTGACATAAGATATAATTAAACTTTTGCATTTTTTTCTGGAACCTGAACCAAAATTAAAGTCTTTTATATTTATATTTATATTTATATTTATATTTATATTTATATTTATATTTATATTTATATTTATATTTATATTTATATTTATATTTATATAAATATATTATTTATATATATAAATTATTTATATATATAAATAATATTTTATATTTATATTTATATTTATATTTATTTATATTTATATTTATATTTTTATATTTATGTTGCAAATGACTATATTTGCTAAACAGGTGTTTATTCGTTTCATTTCAATTATTGCTTTTTGATTTCTAATTCTCTTACAATTTATACAGTTGTGGGGTTTGTTGTTTTTTTGTTTGTTTGTTTGTTTTTAAGTAAAAAATTTCCTCTGAGCAACAGCCACAAAAACTTAGATAAAAACATGTCAACATGGTATCCTATGGGAAACAGTTGCAGCTATTTCTGTTTTCAGATAATTACAGATCAAAACAAATAGCAAGCCATGAACTGTAGCCACATAAGGTGTTTTCAAGATGAATAGTTACTCATTTCTTGGGTTTAAGGAGCGATATTTTGAGGAAGATATGGTTGTTGTTAGTGTCTTCTTAGTTTGTCATTTCTAGGACTGTGTTACAAGTATGTAAAAAGGGAATTTTCTGTCTTTACTTCCCTTTTCAGTGAGTATTCTTTCTTTGAGGAACCTGGATTGTATTTTAATCCCAGAACAACAGTCTTGATATGTGATTTTTTTCCCTTTTCCGATAAAAGGCAGCATTCCTTAGATGATAGAAATATTCCAACAGCTAAAAATTGTTGGGGGATGGGAGGAGAAGGAATTCCTTGTGAAACTTCCTAGTATCTACAATAAAATATGAAATATTATGAAAATTAGTCTTAATGTTTTAAATGTCTGTTTTTAGCTGCTGTTTGCTTCTTGTTCTGTATTTCTTGTAGAAGAGTCTTTAAAAGTCTAATGGAGATTGTTTGCTATTGGAGGGTGTCTTGTCTTTCTTAGTCTTGTCTTTGAGGGGAAAGAAGTCTTTCCCCTCAAAACTTCTTTGCCCAATTATCTTTTGGAAAAAGATATCCAAGGTTTTTGGCACTGTGCTCTACTTCAAGCCTGACCAGTGATTTTTGTGCTCAGCAGCTTGATTTTGTCAGTGATGTTAATTTATAAAAAACGGTCTCTAACTAGGCATTCTCATTCCATACAAACAATAGCTTGCTTATATATTTCATGGGTAATACAACAAGCTCTGTTATTTTACAGTTACAGTTCATATATAGTATCGTTAATATTTAATTAAGCATGCAATATGCTATGGTAAACTAACTGTAGAGCTTATAACAACTTTAAGTTTACTGCTGTTTACAGCTGCATTGTGTCAATATTATTTAGACTTTGAGTTCATTTATTCCATCAAGATATTTGTGACAGGGTTTAAGACAGATCACTACAAACCAATTGAACTCTTCCTTGCAATTAACAGGCTTTTAGTCCTCACAAATCACCCTTTTCGCATCCCAAATCCTCATTTGTGTTTTGAGAATGAATTAAAAATTTAATTCTTGCTTGATAACATAACGATATAGTGCTACAGCTGTGTGTAATACAGTAGATAAAAGCAGGCATTTCTGGATGTCATTAATTTGTCTTCATTTTTAAAATGTTTTGGTATAGACAGATGCATCCTGATCTGAAAAATAATCTGAAAGAGTTTAAAAAACATCTAATTGAAACTACTAACAACATGGAACCGCTGAAGGTTTGGGAGTTACAAGGTATGTATTGCATTTTTCTGAATTAGCATGGTGCTCTCAGTTTTCCTTTGATGTATCACCATTAAAATAAAAGCTGTTTTAAAAAGAGACATATAGTTTCATAAAAACAATATTATATCAAGTATTTAAAGAGAACATGTTCGTATCTTCTCCTAGTATTATGTGAGAGAAATTGAAGGAACATTGAAGTCATTTCATATGATGGAGAATCAGAACTAGCTTTATTGATTTTAAAGACGGAAGTTAAATTGCACCGTTTTCTGCCTGATGTGTTATCTAAGATATTAAATTTAGTTTCAGTGTTGTACGTGAGGGGTCATGCAAAAAAATAATGTTTTGACGTGACCATTGAAGAAATACCAGTTAAGACATTTTGCTTTCTTTCATTTATAAATTCTATTTTTTATCAGTGTGGTGGAGTTGACACACATACATTTTTAATATAACGTCAGATAAAAGAACATGCTTTAAAAAACTTTGTGTAGCAAAGGAGAGCAATACAGAGATGATGATTTCTGAGCAGTTCCTGTGCTGATGACCTACAAGAGGACATTCTGTAGCTGTAGAAGAGAATTATAAATCCCTCTGAAATGGTGATTTTTGCCCTGTTATTTCTCAGAATGCACCATGCATTACGATTATGAGGTAGTGTCATTGTAGCACATAAACTATTTCTATCAGACCTCTCCCATGCCGAGTATGAAAGAAGATGACGGCAAAGCTTAGAGATTTTTTTTTAATTGAAAGTATGCAAATACTTTTAAAAATGAGAATGTTGTGCCCATTTTCGTCATTATTGTTTTATATGTTAATGTAATTGCTCCTAAAAGACATCTTAATATGCCAATGGAAACAATATATTGATAATATTTCATCTTTCTGAATACATTTACATTTAAAACAAATCAGAAAAGGAAGATTTAGGAAGAAATTTTGAAGTGTGAAGCTGTGTCTTCCATGAGTGCCTTTTTTTTTTTTTTTTTTTCTGTGCTATTTCCCACATTTGTGCTGTCCTGCGTGGGATGCATATCTTCAACTATGGGTAGCTGTTAGATTTCCTACAGAATCTAACCTCTTCCAGGTGGATAGGCCTGTCCTGTAGGTCTCCGTGCAGATGTTCTGCAGTGTCTAAAATGGTGAGCGGAAAGTTTGCCAAGATGCTTACTCTAAGGTCCCTAAAATGTCATGACACTTAAGTTTCAGCAACTACATTTTACCTGTACTTCACTGTTAAACAACAATCGAATCAAAAATGATTTGCCTTCATACTAGTGAAGGAGACTGAGCAATCATCTGTTCTCCAGTTTCCTTTCAGGAAGATTTTTGTTATGGGGATTGTTAGCCATATGCAGTCTGAAACTGGCTATTTAAGATAATTTTCAGTTTGCTTGCAGTCTTATACCAAATAACTCCCCTTCAGTTATAGGATTTACCTTGGTTAATAATAATAATAATAATAATAATAAATTCCAGAGAAATCTACTGTGCAAATAAAAAGAAAATTCTCTTTTTGTCTGGTTAAAAAGTTCTACATGATCAAATACTACTCTATTGATGTTCAAGCAGAAACAGTAGTGAAGCTTTGATCCCTTTACTGCCTACCTTCAAAAGCCAGTATAAGATCTGTACCTAGTGGTGGTCTTTTCTGTGGTATCAGGGCTATATAAATAGAAATTAAATTGGCTCTGCACCCCAAGCAACCAGTTCATACAGGTGTTGAAAGTAGTCAAGCACTGGGATGGATGCTGTTTGTTCGGTGCCAAAGCAACTGACAGTACGTGAGTACATTCAGTGCCTTTTCAGGTAGAATCATAGAGTCATTCGGGTTGGAAAAGACCTCTAAGATCATCTGTTCCAACCTTTAACACAGTACTGACAAGTCCACCATTAAACCATGCTACTAAGTTCTACATCTACACGTTTCTCAAAGACATTCAGCCTCCTCTTTGTAAGGTGCAAGTGTTTTGATGCTTTTAATCCTGACATGACTACTTTCTATTGTTCATTCTCCATGACTAATTATACAGGCTGCATTAGTAGCTCAGCTACTCTCTAATTTCCTTTAGCCAGCCTCCAAGTAAAAATCTAGCCAAATTTAACTAAAACTCCCTCAGCTATGGGGGCATACTTCTATTAATAAAGTGACCCTAAACACCCTTCAAGAATCCAATTTAAGAGCTGTATGTTTTAGATAAGTAATTAGATTTACTATTCATAATGAAGAATGATGTGCAGAGTATCAATTTGGTATTCTTTTTAATAACTCATTCTTTTATCTGTGTGAATAGCCTCTCACTCTCTAGTGCTTCATTAGCTTTCAAAGCATACTTTGAGGTCTGCTTTAAGCTCAGGATCTTCTTTTCCCAAGGTGCCCTACACTGCTGTCTCAGCTGTGTTGAGTACCACAACAGGGAGGTCTGCAAGTGCACATCCCAGACCAGAGATAACCAGGAAGGTACAAAGACATACCCGCTTTCCTCAGTGGGATTTGAAAATTTGTACTCTAAGCTGTTCAGCATTAGATGGAAATTATTAGTAATTTTTGAAGGCGTATGCGATGGTCTTTTCAGTGCAAGTCCTAAGTGCACAACAGGTGAGGCATCACTATCTGTAGTAACAGTAGCAACTAGGTATTGCCTCACCTGATCACAGCTTATGTGGCTCTTGAAAGAGATCTGAAATGCTCTTTTTGAAAACAGTGATCTCACTATTGGAAGTATTGTTGTAAGTATTAAGAAATTTCTAGTTAACAATCCACCTCTCAAACTCACTTTTTTTATTATTTTTTCCTAAACAAGATATATCTTATATCAGGCTAACTTGAAATGCACGCTGTCCTCTTTTCTTCGGGCTGCTTTTTAATTCCTGCCTGCTTCAGAAAGATGGTGCAGAGTTCTGTAAGGCAGCAGCCTCAATGACTTTGTGCCTAGCTCTTTTTACTGTATGTAGCATCCACTTTCCTCAGACTGAGTCGTCTGAGGCCTTCGGTTTCTGTCCAGGCATCTTAACTAACAAATAATGGGAAAAAGCATCATTACTCTGAGGCTGTTAGTCACAGTATATCCAAAGTACATGGAAACACCTAGTGTATTATTTCCCTTACCTATCAGTGTCAAAGTTGTTGAGTAGAGGGAAAAAAGGATATCTCCTTTAAAAATTGCACTAGATACTTACAAGAACTGAAATTTCACAGTCCTTGTTTCAGGAGTCTCAGTATTATGTTCCTGAGAAAATGTTGCAAACTCTTGATGTTTGTACATCTTACCTGCTTAATACAGCCTTCTTAGATTTATTATATCTGCACCCAGAAAATCC
Source organism: Netta rufina (assembly GCF_964035555.1). Taxonomy (NCBI): domain Eukaryota; kingdom Metazoa; phylum Chordata; class Aves; order Anseriformes; family Anatidae; genus Netta; species Netta rufina. The sequence continues at coordinate 54,385,693 of NC_140123.1, read as the reverse complement.
TGTGAAGTCCTGGAGCTGGAAAGATCTTTTTTTTGGCTGCAGTTACAGGCTGCTGTGGGTTGGTCTGTGTCTAGGTTTCAGCATCATACACTTGTGATACTAGTACAGTAGCATGTGATTAATTGTCTATTTTTTTTCCGTGTGTTTTTGTAAAACTTAGAAATTACATGTACAATATGCTCAAGATAGCCAAGCAGAAATTGTATGAGAAGCCCTGATTTTAGTATTTCCAACTTCTCAAGGGCCTGTCTTTTCAACCTTAATAATGTTACTTCATAATCTTTTATAATGTCTAATTGAGGCATAAAAAAAAATATAATGTGTGTGTATGGAAAGGTTTTCTGGTTGTAGGCACTATTGATATTTCCAGACTATTTTTTTTTTTCAGATCTTAGTTTTCAAGCAGCTGCTCGAATTATGTCTAGCCCTGCTTATGATGCCTTAAAGGTGATGAAAGACATAGCTCAGAACTTCCCAATAAGAGCCAGGTATGATATTTATACTTGTTTTTCAAATACTGTGTTTATGTTTGTGTTTGAATTTAATGACAATAATACAGATTTACAGCCAAATCCTGCAGTCAGATATTCATGTTTTACAGCTCACTAGATGGATTCCAGACAATTTAATTGAGTATATAATAACTCCTGGGAGAGCTCATGATTGGTCTCTTAAATGTTTCCCATCTGATGCATGAGATGCCATGAAGGCATCCTAATCCTTCAGGCACTTATTATTGAAAACCTAGTCCTCTGGGCTTTTCTGGAATTATATTTTCCCAGGTGCAAAGTTCTGTTGAATTAATAGCAAATCTACTTGCAGTCAAAAGAGGCAAAATTCTGTTAATTTCATAGGGGATCTACACACAGTAGCTCAAAGCACAACACTGCTGATAAGATACAACCGTGGCTACTGTATGTTAGGGTTCTTACTGGGGAAGATCTGTCTCCCATAACAGATCAGTTAACAGAATATCAAGGTAAATGTTAAGTAAATTAATAGCATTTCCCTTTGTACTAATATTAAAGATTGCCCTTCCTGTAAGCCAATTGTACTGCAATTGAGAAATGTTTTCCTTTACATTTAATAAGTTCTTCACGTAATCCTATCAGCAGTATTTGCTTGAATTACTGAATTAAATATGATGCTAAATATGGTTCTTAACTCAGTGTGCTTTCATATTTTACAACTCTTGTTTAATTATCGTTATGTTTCATTATCATCTCTGATTATCTGTTAGTGAAAATCAACACTGTAATGGAAAAACTGCATTTTGTTTCAAGAAAGAAAAAAAGTTTTAAAATGCCTGAAACATAATTATTATGAAATGATAAGGTACAAGTTTACACTTAGATTAGCAATCAGAAAATGCATCTTTTTATTACAAAATAATGGAAATGTACACAATGTTGAACTGCAAAGCCAGTTCTGTTCTTTAAATGACAGGAAAAAAAGTCATTTCAAAGTATTCCAGGTGACATTTAAGTCACTGATTTCAAAAGTCATTAAGTTGTTACATCCTACTCCAATTCCTGACATGCAGTTGTGGCACTAGAGCAGAATTTACAAATATTTTATTTTTATTTTTCTGGGTAAAAGTATAGGAAGACTTTAAAACTACTAAAAGGGGAGTTGTAGTTCCTGCTCTGCATAATTTCTTCTGTTATCTTTAACATGAGAGATTACAAATATTTAAATAATTTTAAAAGTTAGTAGGTCTGCATTCACAAGAATTTCAAATCAAAGGGCCATTGTCTAAAAATGGTACACCACATGTATTTCCCCAGTAACCTAATCACACTTAACCTGTAGAATCAGAAATACTAGTTAAAAATAAAAATAAAAATAAAAATAAAAATAAAAATAAAAAGGGAGATGAAAATATATTACTTAATTACCTTAGATAGATAACTGAGTATTATAATAGTACTGTTTCAGAACTGTTTACATTTAGATATGAAAGCAACCATTTTTTCATTATGCAAATTTTGGTTTGAAAATGCTGTATAAAAATCTAGAACTATGGTTATGAAAATAAAAATTAAATATTATATCCTCCTTAAGAATTGAAGGATTCTTTAGACCATAACAAATTAATATAGCATTCCTCTGAGAGTTTCTTTCACTTCATAGTTTATTACCTACATTTTTGTGTCATAGTATTTTCATTTGAAAAGGTTAATCTGAGGGGGATTTTACAAAATGTCATCAGATGTAGACACTGTAACAACTAATATATTTCATGTTGACATTTTGATAATATTTTATAAGATATTTTTCAGTTTTGATTTTTTATAAATGGTTGTCATGAATATATGCTATGTAAAAATGCAGAAGTAAGTATTATAGTACTCAAGTTTTTTGCTATTCATTCGTAATTCATGAGCGTTAACATTATGAACATGTGCAAGATTTCCTTTTTTTCCCTGATATGCAGTACTGTATAGCTACGTGTTCTTTCACCTAAGAATTAAGATGCATATATTATCTGATAGAAAATATTTCAACCTTAGAGACATGCAAGAACATTCCTGTGACATGTAGAATGATCATTAGAATCCATTTACTTTCAGGTGTTAAAACTTTTCTGGTTGGTGAGTCCTTATCAGTGACTATTTTGAAAAACAATGCATAAAGCTTAGTGAAGCTCTGAACAGATGACTGAACTCAAAACACACAAATGTCTTTCACAAGTACTTTTACTTGCTACCTCAAGTTCATAGGGTGTTCTTCTCGATGACTGGCCAAGACAGAATGACTGAAGTGGGAAGGAATCTCTGGAGGCCATCTGGTCCAACCCCTGCTCCAGCAGGGCCACCCAGAGCAGGTTGCCCAGGACCATGTCCAGGTGGCTTTTGAAGATCTCTAAGGAGATCTCCACCACCATTCAGGACAACTTGTGCCAGTGCTCCATCACCCACACAGCACAGAAGTGCTGCCTGATGTCCAGCAGGAGCCTCCTGTGTTCCAGGTTGTGCCCCTTGCCTCTTGATATGGTATTGTCCCTTACACTTACCACACTTTCTCCCTAAAATCTTGCAAGAATCCTGCAACATGAACTGTCATATACAGACGAGGAGCTGGTTAATGTTTCTAAACATATTGCTTTTTTTTACTATAAAAATAATTAGCAGTAAAGTTGATCTTGCACTGGCCATTATTTTACTTCCTTGTTAATGTTTGGCCAGCTTTGTCTTGTCCTTTCTGCTTTTTATTATTTTCACATTCATCTTTTATGTTTCTCCTTTTTATCTTTGTAGTTTTTATCATCAGTTTATGCAGATGAAGCACTGATTCTGAGAGTTGCAGACCCCACTAAAAATTATGTTGAATTTAGCAAAATAAAAGTTATAAGCAAGTCATTAAGCTTGTCCTCTGGTGATTACTGATAATAATACATCTGATCTATTTTGTAGTGCTGTCTTTGAGATCACAGTTTGAGTTTCAGCTTTCCCATTTTGAGCCAATTTTGAGCTAAGGAAAATACACCAAGTATGGGCTTGTTTAAATACAGCTCCTTCTTGACCCTCTCTTGCCATTTCATTGCATGCTCTGAAATCACGCACTGCTTCGCAGTGACAAAAATAACCTGCCAGAATATGTACTGGGGGTGGATAGAAAAAGGTATTTACATTAAGAAGGAGAAGCTGTGATGAATTTTGTAATATTTATAAACAAAGCTTGGAGATCATGTTGTTTGCACTTAACAACAAGTCTCTTTGATAACCTGGAAAACCTGAATATTTGTTTAAAGTAAACAGATTTTGCATCTTATTTCTGACATACTGTGAAAAGCATGTGGAATTTATTAGCAAGGTCTATTCTGAGCCATTTTGGTTTTGGGAGGGAAGTGAATGGCTATGTTATTAAATAGCTATTTTGCTGCCATAATATTTGAAGTTGAGTTAGTAGATAATTCTTAGTTTGTTTAGTTAACTTCCAGGTTTAAGATGACTTCAGTTTTTCTTTGTCCCATACAGATTTGCTAAAACACATACAATTATAATCGTTTTTCTTTGGTGAAAAAATGTGGATAATAAAGTATTTATTTTGGCATTTATTGGGGGAATCAGATTTAGGTTAATATATTTTTGGGTTTCATAAAGAATGGTGAAATTAATTTGCCTCTGGGTGTATTTTACCCAAGCCTAGTAGTTACAAACTTTACATACAATACATTGTGGCAGATGAAGGTAAAATAGTCAAAATAGTCTTTTTACAATGTTCTTGAAAAGTAAAAATGATAAATCAACGGATTATCACTTAAAAGGTAGAATGACTAAGGAAACTGACTTCAAAAGCATCAAATTGTGTCCTTGGCCACCTGTGCTCTAAGGTTGAATAGCATAGAGGTATTAACATCAACTTAAAAGATACAGTTACGATGTTTATTTAGGCAATAGTTTAGATATTCAAACAACTTCCTTTTTTGTAATATACACGCTATTTTCCAGAAAAGCAAGAGGAAAAATTGAGAGTTGTAAAAAAAAAAAAATAATAAAAATAAATGCTGTTAATATTTCTTCAACAAAACTTAACATAAACTTGAAATTTAAGTTTACTAGAGTACTAGAGAAGATATTTGTTTTGAAAATAAAACATTTATGACACAATGCATTACTCTCTAAGTCTTACTTATAGCATTTTCTATTACAGTGCATTAGATGCCATATTAAAATAATACATTTCAAATTGTTTAATATAGTTTTAAAAATACAGTGGTTGAGTGATACCAATATTTCATTTTTACAGATCATTGACCAGAGTGCCAGTAGACAAGCAAATGCGAAATGAAATAGAAGAAAATCAGAAGGTTTGTTTTATTTCTTCCAGCACCCATTTTGGTTACTGTCATATTACAGTGTTCGGAGATTTGTAATAGTGCAGCAGCTTTCATATGGTTTCTTTCAGAGCAAAGTAGTTAATGTTTTTTGTTTGCTTGTTTTATTTTGTTTTACTTTTTGCTGTTCTTGGTACTTTTCTCTTTCCCTCTTTTTGCTTTACAGAATTAGGCAAGAAAAAACTATTGTTCTGGAGTGTTGTGTTCAGTCTTAAATAGTATACTGTGAAAGCAAGGTAACAGTTAATCTTTTATAGAGCTTGGTGTTGAATGTAGGCCTGCTGTTTATGTTATGGTCAGGACATGCTAGTTTTGAGCTTTCCATTTTACTAGAATCATGCATGCAACTCTTCTGCAAGATATTTTGAACATTGTCTATAGTAGGTGGATTTATTTTCATCCTTGCTGCATTGCATCTTTTGTGCCTAGTATCACATGAAGCGGCATTGTTCTTGTGTTTTTGGCTGGTAACTTCAACCAGTGCTGAAGTGTCACTTTGCGCTGTAGAGATTTCCTGACAAATGTATTTTCTGTCTGAGCTCAGAGATTGAATTTGTTGTTTCACTTAAGTGTTAAATATTAGCTACTGTGCTTTTAGGACTGGTCTCCTGAAATGGCAGGTCCAAGATTAGCATCGTTTCATTTTTAAATGAATCTAGTAAGACCTATTTGTGTCTATATCGCTAGAGCATGTAAATGTTCCTTTGACATGAATAGTACTTCCTTGGCATTGTCCTCAATCTTTCTTTAGATTAATATTTATTACCCAGTTTTTAGTTGCCATTGCTGTTGGCGTGACAGATGTTGCCAATCTCTGTGCTCAAGTAGCAGGCCTTCCTACAAGTGGCTGTTTCCTGTCAAAGAGGAAGTGTGGTGAGCAAACCCTGTAGCTGGTTTTGAGAAATCTGACTTCTTGCACATGCAGGTTAAGTTCTGAGTAGGCAGCATTCTCCTGATTTTCAGTCTGTGACTCATGGGTGTGTCAGAATATGTATTTTTGTATGATACGAAGACTGACCAACCACTACTGTGATGGGGTTTCTTACTTTTTTACTTAAAGCACTCTTGTACTTTTGTAACATCTCTGTGTATCATTTTGCTTTATATCCATTCTGGTCTTTGTCTTGCCAAGACTACTATCTCTAGGAGAATGCCTTTCCAGTTTCCTCCACCTTCCAAAAAAGTGAAAACAAACCATGTCCCTGTTGTGCTGTGAAGCCCACTGATGCAGTCTTCTCATAAGGAGCCTCCACTCCAGCTACATTTCACATTAATGTGTTAGAGCTCTCCACCATGCAAAACTAATGTAAGACTTTCTGGTCTTGAGTATTCCTGCCCAAATAGTGGCAGACTCGAGCGTTGCACAGTTGTGTCAGTAGATGATAGTGGTTTTGTCAACAGATGATTGCACATGGGATTGGTGCATTGAAAATATGATGCGCATATCCCTGCAGATCACCGTGGGCCCTTCAGCTTTCTTGCTTTCTTTTGTGCTAGGTGCTTGTTTGGTTCTTGGGTAGATGATGCACTTTTTTGCAGAGTGTTTTTGCAGAGATCTCTGAATGCACTATGGAGACTTCTTGCTTCGTGCTCTGGTGAGAAGTGGCATAGTTTCTCCACAAGGCAGTGAATCAATATCTGTACCCTGCTTCATTGCTTTCTGTATACATCCAAGAAATACGTTTTCCTATATCTCATTGTTGTTAAGCTTGTAGTCAGGACAAAGCAAAACAGCTCTGATGACCATAGTTTCTCCACAGTATATGAGTGTTAAAATCAGGTCCTTCCTTGTTGCTTGGTATGGTCTTTAAAATATCTTGCTTCAGTTAAGGCTCTGTAAACACAAAAAAAAACAAAACCAATTTCTTAAGCAAAAACTACTCTGCTCCAAAACACATAAAAAGTATATCAGGAGTTAAAATGGCTAGTATTACAAAAGATAAGGACTAGGCAAAGTAACGAAGACTTGGATTGAAATGAAGATACCTGCATTTAGGCACATCCATATATGTATCTAAACTCCTCTTATAGAAATGAAGCTGTAGTCAATGTACATCAAAAACAATTTTTCTCTCTCAGTGGTTGTTTTGTGGGATGTGACTGAGTTGCCTAAACCTGGATTTCTGATGTCATTTGCCATGTCAGGGGGTATCTGTAATAGCCACGCAGGTGTGGTGAACACGGCCATGGGGACATCCATTCCCTTCTGCCTGATTTGTATTTCCCAGTTCAGAAGCCTTATCCTGAGACTTTTCAATGCCTCAAATGACATTGGATATCTTTGTGGTTGGTCAGCTGAATCACTGGCATGATTCCATAGACTGGATTGAATGCATTAACTATAACACAATTTAAGGCACCTAAATTTAAGTTTCATATACTACATCCTACAGGTCTTTAGACAGCTAAAAACCAAAATCTGTTGAATAAAAGTAGGGAAACTTCCTGAACACTGCTGCTAGAGCACAATAAATTGGCATGTGCATTCTTGAACTGCAGTGCATCCATCTAGCAGCAGGAGAGATATGATCTCATGCTGTGTGTAGCTGAGTGATTCCCTCTCAAGATAATGAAAGTTGAATAGGAAATGTAACGGGAGGAAATAAAGGTATTAAAAGTTGAAAGGCATGTGATGATTTAGATGTAATGAGTTGATATCCAACTAAAAAATATACAAAGAGCTGCTATGGGTAAAACAAAAAAGAAAATCTCATTAAACACATCTCAAAACTTCCAGTGCAATAATTTGCTGACAGTTTAGCAACAAAATACTGTGTGAGTATTATTAGCAGTAAATTCTAGTCTTAGGTGTCTAAATACTGCTTCCATCAAAGTTGTTAAGGCAAATGGATGAACTTCTGAATAATCAAATGCCTATTATCAAAGATGTGTAATGTGTCTCAGCTCTGAATCAGCCCAGTTTTTGTCCTGCAGTACCAAAGGATTTGGAAACATGTAGACTCCCATTGCAATACCTGTTGGCTGATTCTTTTATCTTTGTTCTTGCATTTGTTTCAGTTAGCGTCAATTCTTGTATGACCTATATCAGGCGGTTGCAATTTTATCAGCATCTCTCTTTTTTTGAGTATCTGGGCTTATAGGGATGACCAGTAAGCTTTCAGTCACGGTACGAGATCTCTTAGCCTACATGGTGATTTCAGGGCTTCAGGGAGAGGGCCTGTTCTACCTGCCTGGCTTTTCTCACAAGATCTGAGTAAGGGCCCTGAAAGATGCTGGTAAGATTTTGCAAGGCTGGAATCCTGCTTATATTTGCTGTTCACTCCTTAAGTCAAGTGGTATTAATAGGGAATTTTCTGCAGTCACAGCACTTTGTGGTACAACCGTGGTATTAAAATCATGGTCAGTTAGATTCGCTAACTACAGGAATATTTCAGGTCTATCTAGGACTTTGCTTCTCTGCCTGGTGCAGAGTGAAAGTGAGACTTTGGGAGGGTATTTAATTTTATATGAAGCTAGGAAAAATGTAAATGTCAGACCCCAGCTACTACTTCTCGGTCTTGTTTTAATGGTTGCATAAGCTTTACAGCTTTCAATATTTTCCTGATTTTTCTCTCATTAGTTCAGAGGCAATCTCATAAGCGAAGTCATACACACAGCCCGAGTTGCTTGCTCTATGTGTGCTTTTGTTGAAAGTACATTTTTTGTTCACTGTTTTGTTCAATAAGCAAGAATTAAATGAGAAAAAGTCTCTTTTATTTTGTTTGTTTGTTTGTTTTGTGTGTGTGTTTTGTTGTTTGTTTTTTTTTCCTTGCATACTTACAATGCTTTCCAGTCCTCTGTTGAGAATTAAGACAGATCTGGAAATCTGACAGCTCCTCATGGTGTTAGTTGGAATAAACTGTTGTTGTTGCTCCTGTTACTTATCTTGCTACAGCCACTGTCGATAGTTTGAACAGTGTGGTGCCTCACTGCTCTCTGAGAAAAAATGATAAGGCAGTCCTTACTCACTAAATACTTCCTTCATCTTGTGTTTGTTTGATTTTTGTGGTTTTTCTCTTTGCAAAGCAGGGATATGCTGTCCCTTTCTGATCTACAGTCTTTTCAAGATCCCTTTGTTAAATGAGATTGTATGTTTCTAGTCTGTCTTTTCTACCTTCCCTGAAGAATTGCTACTGCACATTTTTGGAATTGTGCAAGATTTTTAGGTATTAAGAAAGCTAGTTTGGAGTGGAGGTATGAAGGACGTGTTGGGCCTCCATTTACTTTTTGTTCGGACATTAAAGTATTTGCAGGAGAAATGTTGTGGGGGTACTTTTTCAAAAATTTATGAGCCATAATTTGGTGTTTGTGTGTATTTTCACTTTCTGTTAGCAGACACTGAGAATGTGCCATTGTCTATACCTTGTACAGGCAGGGCTACACTGGGAGGGCTTATACAACTGTTTTAATTGACAGTGTGTTAAACAACACCTGTAGAAGTATGCTTTCAATATTTTTACTAATAACATTGAGATCAAAGAAGAAATTATACTGAAGAGTTTTGATGTGTCTGTTTTGTAGGATTGCATACAGTTTGTATATGTGTGTGCGTATGTATGTTAGTGCTTACACATGTCTAAATAAGTTAGCAATGCTTTTTATTTTTAAGCATCTTCATGAAACACTTGGAATCCAACCCGGAGAAGCACGTTTATTTGTAAATGGCCTTCATATTGACCTAGATTTTCATGATCCATTTAGGTAAGAGCGTATGTTTGGCTTGAAAATTACAGAATTACTAATAATTCTGGAGCTGTGCTCATGGTGATAGATAATCTAATCTGTTGCATTTTGGGGGCCAGGAGGTATTTCAATAGAGAGAATATTGCTTTACAGTCATTTTGCTTTGTATATGAAAATTGCAGAAGTAGTTGAAACCACTATTTTTTTCTTGGATTATGTGTTCTACAATTTACTTACAATTTTATATCTTACCATGTAAAATTAATTTTGAAATGGAAGGAATCCAACGCGTGTATACAAAGGTAGGAAGAACACTTCAGAAAAAGTAAATTAAGTGCTCTCTCATCTTTATTTCATAAGAATTACAAAAAAAATACAGGCATTAAATTTAGTTTAAAGATACCTTGGATAATTTTAGGCATGTTAGTGAGTCTGTACCTGATCACCTTTTCTGATGAGTTCTGTTATTATATTCTAATATGCTTTTTTTCTATAAGAAAACTTCTTCCAGTTTCTGTAATTACAGTATAATTATATTGCTTGTGATTTGCCTCTTCTTTGCAAGAACTCATAAAAACTGTGGACATTTTCCATTCCTCTGCATGTTGTGAACAACAAGACAGACATGACTACTTCAGAATCATGTTGGTGGCATGCAAACTGGCAATAAGTCTGCAATGCTAACGCTGAAGTTTTTTTTATGTTCTTGATTTGTCAGTCTACCATTTTTATTTTTTATTTTTCTATTCCATGTCATCTTTTGTCCTTTGATGAAGATCCTAAACGTTTTTGGTTCTAGTGTTTATAGTTTTGGGTTTTTTACTACATGTTTTTCTCAGAGTTTTGAGATGGAGTCAATTGCATCTTTCTTGGTAATGATGCAAATATTAATAGGTACTTTAAAATGATAATGCTAAATTTAATTTCAATATGATTTAGAATAAACTTTTTGAAATAGAGAAAACTCAGGATGAAGCAAAACAGAAATAAAGATGTTTGTAAAATCTATTGTGTTCTAACGGGCAAATACTTCAGGCTTGCTTCCATTATTAATATCAAATTTTCAGAATGTAACAAATGAGTCCTGTTGAGGAATCTGGGAAATATCTTTCTTCACATGATCTGAGAGGTGTAGCTCTGTACTTCCTCCCTGCCATTTTCGGTGTTCTGCCATAATGCAGACATCGGGTTTGTCTGTGTCTCCATCACTTGCTACTACACTTAACTACACTCATCTATGTTTATCTACACTCTTCTTGGATTCCTGCCTCAGCCAGGGCAATGCAACAAGCAGCCTTCCCCTCTGCTGTCCTGCCACATCTTTTTAAAGATGGAGGAAGTTCCTTCATGTAAAATAAAAGTGAATAAACCAAAATTGTATAATGTGTTAGAATCCTGGTTTGAAATATGTTGAGGATAAATACTTGTAGTGTTATGAATATATTTTATTTTAGACATTTGACTTTAGGAGAAAGTAAGAATGATTTTTAATACTAAAAGTAATCTTTACCTTAACAGTTTTTGAAATATTTTTCCTTGTTATGCCATGACAAGATTTCATAGATAAACATTTTGTTTTCTTGAAAAAGTGTCTTAGAGACTCTTAAAGTGGATGGAAAAGTAATGCATGGCCTTCATGAACTTGGAATCAAAGAGGAGACCCTGAGTAAATTTATGAGATTGCATATACATCCGGCAGATGACAGTTATGCACTAGACATTCGCCATTCTTCGATAATAGTGAGTATTTAAACTCATTAAAATTATTTTTTTTTAATATTGCAGATTTCTTAACTCTATGTATGAGACAGTCTAATACTGTAGTATATGAAGTACAGTTGAAATAAGAGGCATAAAAATGTGTAAATAAGTAGTGTAAGATACTTTGGAGGGTGGTACTCCTTCAGCGTATTTTAGGAATAATTTTCTCTAGTATATATCTTACTAAAATATTAAGGTGTAGGATGTTTAAAAGAAAAGAAGAATGTGTCTAAGAGTAGGTGCAAATCATAGTTGTAGAACTTGACTTTGAAGCAACTAGTCACAGAATCACAGAATTGTAGGGGTTGGAAGGGACCTCGAGAAATCATCGGGTCTCCAACCCCCCTTCCAAAGCAGGTTCCCTAGAGCAGATTGCCCAGGTAGGCGTCCAGTCGGGCCTTGGATATCTCCAGGGAAGGAGACTCCACAACCTCCCTAGACAGCCTGTTCCAGTGCTCTGTCACCCGCACCGTGAAGAAGTTCTTTTGCATGTTGGTGTGAAACTTCCTGGGCTCCATCTTGTGGCCATTGCCTTTTGTCCTGTCCCCACAAACCACTGAAAAGAGGTTGGCCAAATCCCTCTATCTTCCACGCTTAAGATACTTGTAAACATCAGTAAGATCCCCTCTCAGTCTTCCTCAGTCTTCTCTTCTCCAGGCTGAACAGACCCAGGTCTCTCAGCCTTTCCTCATAGGGAAGATGCTCCAGGCCCCATATCATCTTTGTGGCCCTGTGCTGGACTCTTTCCAGGAGTTCCCTGTCTTTTTTGTACCGGGGAGCCCAGAACTGGACACAGTACTCATAATCACAAAATCACAGAATAGTTGAGATTGGAAGGGACCTCCGGAGGTCATCTAGTCCAAACTTCTGGCTCAAGCAGGGTCTCAGAGAGCACGTTGCACAAGATTGTGTCAAGGCAGCTTTTGAATATCTCCAGTGAAGGAGACTGTTCAACCTATCTGGGCAGCCTGTTCCAGTGCTCAGTCACCCTCACAGTAAAGAAGTTTCTCCTCATGTTCGGATGGAACCTCCTGTGTTTCAGTTTGTGCCCATTGCCTCTTGTCCTATTGCTGGGTACCACTGAGGAGAGTCTGGCCCCATCTTCTGACATCCTCCCTTCACAAAGTTACAGATGTTGGTCAGAAACCCCTGAGCCTCCTCTTCTCCAGGCTGAACAATCCCAGCTCCCTCAGCCTTTCCTCATATGAGAAATGTTTCAGTCCCTTGATCATTTTAATAGCTCTTCGCTGGACTCACTCCATGTCTCCCATGGCCTGGAGAGAGCGAGTGCTTTTGCTTATATTATGCAAGACTGCAGAAAGTGCTTTAAAAGTAGGGTAAGTGAATTGTGGAGAACTTACACATCTTGTTTTCTGTTGTCCAATGACTGCTTTTTTCCCTTGTTTTTCAAAGTTCTTAGTTGTCAAAACAAAGGTTATATGCATATGGAAAAGGCACTAAAAGACTAATTTTCTTCACCTGCAAGAAGCATGTGTCTCTCTCCTGTTTGCCAATTATAGATAGCTTGCACAGAAAACAGTGTAAGAACAGTACACAGTGATAAATATTAATATGAAAGAAAAAGAAAAAATGAAAACTTATAAAATTGTATTTTTGACAACACATAAAAATTGACTGTAATGGATCATCTATTAATTACTGAGTTATTCTGATATATCTTAATAATAGTGCTGCTGCAGCTGATAGATAAATATTGTATGTCTTTCAAGGTGGCTGTGCTGTGTTACACACATATCTGTGTGATAAGTTGTTATGATCTTTGTATTGTGAAAGTATTTTCCACATTTGAAAAAATGTTTTTATTCACATTTTGATACAGAAAACAAAAGCTTTTTTCCTTTTCCTTTCATAATTAGTTCTGTCATGTGCTGAAAAAACAAACAAACAAAAAAAAACACTGAACATTGTGACTGAAAAGAAAAAGATATATTAATTTTAGAAGCAATTTTCTGCTACTAACTAAAAAAGAAATAGAACTTTTTCCTGTTTCCAGGCTTTTTGTGTGTTTTAAAATAGCTTTATTTATACATACATAGTTTATCCACTAGTTAATGTGTGTTTTTTAAATAGTTGGCTTTTTTTGTTGTAGTGGATTAATGACATAGAAAAAGACCACAGCTATAGCACATGGCCTGCAAGCTATCAGGAACTGCTAAAACCTACATTTCCTGGAGTTATACAGCAGATCAGACGCAATTTATATAATTTGGTAAGTTTAGATAACATGTTTTTTTGCATAATGTATGTATCAATATGTGCACACAGTTTATTGAAAAAATACACATTCTGTATTCACTGTTGGGTTATGGTTTTGTGTTTTCTTTGTGGGTCTACCAACAGCAGTGAGAATCTTTTTGTTTCGTAAGTCACATGTGATTACTAGCCTGATTTCTAGAACTATTGTTTCAGTCTTTTATCTATTGAGTGTAGCTGATTCTTGGTGAGGTGGTTTATTTCTATGAAATGTTCCCAGAATTATAATTAATGTTAAATTTTACATTTTACACAGAGTTTCTTGGGAAACTGGACTATTTTTGAGTCATGATGTAAATATACACACATCAGTACATTGTTCTGTATATTTGGCCACGTAATGGCAGGATAATAGTAGACAAAGTCAATGGAAATTTCCAGTACTATATCATCAAATTAAATTCTTCAAAATGTAGAAGTGAAGGGGCATAAGTGAAGACCCTGAAACTAGAGTTCAAAAGCCTATTTACTGTATCAGCTGAATAATCCTTATAACAACAAGAAACTATTTTTATAGCTGATTGATATCTCAGGACAGTTAACTTGTGAATGTCAAACTGAGATCAGTTAATTGAGTAATTCTTTATTGTAGATGCTTCCATTAAAAGCATTTTTTTAATTCCCTCTTTATTTCTTGGTTTTCAGGCTTTGCAAGCAAGTCTTGCAAATCTTAATTTTTATTAATCTGTGTTTATGCCAGGCATAAACTGACTGTATTATAAATTAGCCTCTTAGTTTATTGGAATCCTTCATAGAGTTACCATTAGGATTGGTGAAGTAACACCACTCTTAAGATTCAGGGACAAAAGACAAAGATTGAAATGTTGCACCAGCAGGCCACCAACTTTTAGAGGAAAGGAGGAATGTGTGCTTCATTTCAAGACTATTTTAGAAAATGTTGCCATTTTCATGGAAGATTCACCACTGACTTAGGTTTCCTTCTCAAGCAATTAGATTGCTTTTATATATCACCAAAGAATACATTTGGAAATGCAAAATAATGAAAGATCCGCTTCTACTGCCTTGGTATACAGTTTAGGAGATGAAAAGAATGCATGGGGTTAGCACTGAAGAATACAGGAAGAAAGTTATTCCAACCCTATAAGGAAAATATGTTGAAATTCTTCTGATTTATTGGATAACATGATAATGCTCTTTAACCTCTCTGACCAGAAAATGATGTAAATGACATTCAGAAGGCAATATTGTTACAGTTTGACAGAGGAATGCAAACTTTTTTATCTTTTTGAGTAAAGAGGAAAATAAATCATGAGCTACTTCTACATGATGAGTAAAGCCCCACTGATTTAATTTGTATTTTTTGATAAATGCTAGTGTCCAGTGGGTGCTTATCTAGGAAGAATATAAAATATAATTTCTTTCAAAATAGCTCAAAATGAATATTGTTCTGGAGAATGAGGGGAAGCTCTGATGGTACAGTTATGTCAGCTTCCTTGTGCATTACTGTAATACTTTGACCTGCATGACAACACAGACTGGTTTTCCAGAGGATGTTTGCGGCGTGCACTGCAAATAAAAGTTTATCCTCACTGATTAAACAAATATTCAGTATTTCATTTTTTTACTCCCCATATTGTTGGCTTTCTTAGTTTTATACTATACAATATCTGACTTTTTTTTTGCCCAGAGCTTTACTGTTCCCTTCCTTGCTGCATATAGATGATTCACAATTATTAGTACGTTTTCTTCATAGAAAACTACTGAGTGAAGGTCATAACTGTTCTTGTTTTAAAAGTGGTGAGCTGAGGTACAGAAAGCATACTAATTATGAATGTCTTGTAGTCTAATTTTTCCTCTATATGTAGCATTTAGTATCTCTTAGTAAGTTAAGGAAGCAGCTATTGCTGTTCAAAATTAAAATAATTACAAAAGGCAGTTGAATGAAGTTCAATGCATAAAAAAACAACCAAGATACAAACAATATATAACTAAAATATGCATGCTTGCAATGAAGCAAAAGGTGTGTATAATGTGAAGTAGATTGCATATGTGTTCAAAGTTAAATGTTGGTATAGATTTATATAACAGCTTTATTATAGAAATCGACAACATATCATTTAACTGTAATCCGAGGGGGAGGGAGTGTTCCAAATTTTAAAATTATTCTGCTGCATTTCAGCTACTCTAACAAAATTGTGATCCATTCTAAAGGGACTTGAATGCAAAGCAGAATAAATAAGGTACCAATGTCATAATTAAATCTGCATAAGTATAATCTACCCATGCAGACAAATCACAGTTTTGGATTCTGTGCATGCCTGAAAGATCTGATTTTACACTCCAAGCTACAACAAATGAGACAGTGAATACAAGGATATGTGAGACAGGAAAGAATTAATTCCCAGTGCTCCATTTTTTAAATACAGTTTTATGTCAACATATTCTGTTTACTTCTTTTAGTTTGGTTTTCTTGACAGTAGAGACTTAATTGCAAGGTTTTTTTAATAGAAAAATTAGCACTAGATCTTTTTTTAAATAGATAATTTCAATTAAAATAGATAAAATAGTGGCACAGTCTTTCAAAGGAGAGTTTACAGTTGGTTTGAAGTTTAATAAACAGTTAAATCCTGTTGCTCAGTATTTGGTCCAAATCCATTAATTCTGAAGGTTTTTTCATTCATACTAATCGTGTTTTCTTACAATGAACATTCTAGGAAAATGAAAACAGTTGGGGTGTACAGCTCAGAAAGAGGCATAAAGACAAAATATTGTCTCTATAATATATTTTCTCTTATTAGGTTCTTTTTGTTGACCCAGTCCAAGAAGATACAGATGATTATATGAAATTGGCAGAACTATTCTATCATCATAATGTACCACTTCGGTAAGGAAAACCTGAAAGTATTGAAGGAAAGTCTTAAAAGAAAGCTGCTTTCCTTTTTTCTTTCTCATCTTTTATTCTGCTAAGCAAAGAAATTAATTCAGAGGAAGTTTAATGTAACAACATTCTAATAAGCCGTATTTTTTGACCACTTGTGTTAAGCTTGCTAGAGTATTAAGTATGCTTAAGCAAGTAGGTTGTAAAGGGTAGCATACCTGATTGAGTGGAAAATAAACTGTAAAGTTCTGATTTAAAGTTACTTTCTCAAATAGTCCTACTGGATGCCTATGTGAAGTTACATTATAAGCAAAATATTCTGTAAGCAGACACACAGTTAGTAAAACATGATTTGAGGGTATTTTGTATTTTATTTCTTTGAATTGAGTTTGCTTTACTTAATTTTGTTGTTAAAAAACTCTTTAAAGTGAGATTAACCTCAACAAATTCTGAATTTCTAGAAATTAGTCATGGGAGTCTGAACTAGCAGTCACTTGAGAGAAAGAGACACTTGTGAAGAAGAATCCAGTTGTTCTGAGATATCTACTTTATGAGAAAATGAATTGTTCTTCAGAGTGTCTGTTTTACAGGTTATAAAAGAGAAGAGTGTCTGACCTAGATCCAAGGTTCAGCAAGATGAACTCCATATTAAATATTTAAAATCTTCCCATGAAATGGTTTGCTGTTTCCCCAGTAAATTGCAGGAGTTTCCTTTATTTTTTTTGTCAGGATTTTTAAATCTGAGTTTCCTTTATTTTTTTTTTGCAGTTCCTATTGCTTATTATTATTATCATTATTATTATCATTACTATTATTTGGTGACAAAAAAGTAAAGGAGAATAGATATTAGTTATCCGTGCATTTTCTCTCTATGTGAGAGACAACACTACTTCAGCCCTTGAGGAAAATATATCAGAGAATCTGATTTTCCTTTTCTGATATGTAATAGAATAAGAGCAGCCAAACTGAGTCAGACTAAAGGTCCATTTAGGTTAGTCTGTCACAGGCTTAAGGAACTCTGCAATGGGCTTAACGAAGCTACCTATGTAAAATAAAAAGAACAGGTTAACAAGATCCTTTGCCTGAGTATTTTCATAGCCTTCAGGCATTTGGAGATCAAAGGGTTCCAGATTTGGTTTCTAACTATTCAGCAACAATAATTGATTTCTCTTCCATAGAGCTTTCTGCTTTCTCCTTGAATTCATGTAAATTTTACCACCCACAGTATCTTTGCCAAACATTTTCACATTCGACTTATGTGGTACATGAAGAACTACTTTATTTGTTTTGAGCCAGACTTCCACTAGCTTCATTTACTGATTCCATAGTTTTTATAACCAGGAGAGACTCAACAGTTTCTCCCATTCTCTAGATGCCATTTATGATCTTACAGAGATCTGTGATATTCTACCACAGTCATTTCTTTCCCTAGGCTACTAGTTATTATTTGAAAGCTGTTCTGAAGGTTCTTTTGTTGTCTTAGGTGTCCTTCCCTGAACTATCTTAGTGTTAACAGAACTTCGCTGAGATGTGAGCAACAGCCCGTACACACTATTGAAGATGTAGACAAACCATGGGGTCTCTACTCTTCTATGTTTTGTTTTGTTGACTGTTCCTACTGTACCCAGATGACACAAGATTTTGGAAGAGTTATTTACAGTAATGATAGATGTAAAAAAATGGAAGAAGTAGTTTATCGTAGAACATGATGCATCTTTATGTGTTAATCATTATTTACATCTTTTTAGAAAATGTGCTGTATTTCTCACTTCTCTCTGTTCCTGTGATTTGATGCAGTCCTAATTATGACCCAAACATTCATCTAAGCAGTGTTACACTGACATAACACATTTATTATTGTTAGATTAGAAATATCTGATGTGCAGTGGCTATTCAAATGAAAACCTGGCTTCCTAAATCATGAAAGTTGTTGAATTTTTGCATATAAATATAGAGGTCTTCTGAAATGTGGACCGAATATAGCAGATTCTCATGTTCTTGTAGCAGCTCTCAGGTACCATGAGATCAGTAGATCTCTCATGTGCTTGTAGCAGCTATGATGGAGCTGTATGCTATATGGAAATAATTCCAAAATGCACAGAAATGAATGAAATTCCAAAATGCACAAGCAGAAGCCAGCTTTGAGTCTGTGTGCTTCTCCTTTAGAAACTCCTTTGTGATTCCTCTGTTCTGTCTAATTCTCCTCTTTGTGATAGCTGGCATGATTTTCCAGCTCTCTACCAATCTCTCTGTGTTCAGAACATTATCCAGCGCTGCTATTTGTGTAGTCAGGGATCGGCAGCAGTTTATCCAGCTGTGTTTCCTAAACGGCTGCGGTTGTGTAAGGCAGTCAGCACATTGAGCAGTTTTGGTTGCAGTTGTCAGGGAGAGGCATGCATACCTGTACATTCGCTAAAAAGTAAATACAGGAGAGAACAAAGCTGAACAGACGCTTCCAGAGGGATTTTTCATGGAGCAGTTTTTCTGGGGCACTGTTGGTTTTGTCTTGGGAGAAGTGATAGCTACTAGTAGAGGATTTTTCTGTAAATCCAGTGTGAGTAGCATTAGCTATTCAGGATGATTGAAGGCTGTGTTCTGGGAAACTGCACAAGGTGGATCTGAGCTGTAAAAGCAGCAGAATATGTACATAAAATCTCTATTTTTATCTAAATTTCTGATTCTTAAAAAAACGTGATTTTGGTTGTTGTTTTGGTTTAATCCTGGCAGACAGCACAGCTCCGCACAGCCATTCGCCCACTCTCCCCACATGGGGATAGAAGAGAGAATCAGAAAGGTAAAAGTGCAAGTATTCATGGGTTGAGATAAGGACCGTTTACCCTGATAAGGTAAAGCAAAAGCTGCACATGCAAGCCAGGCAGAATCAGGAATTCATTCAATCCTTCCCATGGGCAGGCAGGTGCTCAGCCACTTCCAGGAAAGCAGGGCTCATCACAAGTAACAGTTTCTCGGAAGACAAACCCCATCCCTCTAAATGTTCACCTGCCTTCTTTACCCCAGCTCCTATTGCTGAGGATGGCATCATATGCTATGGGACATCCCTCTGGGCAGCCTGGGCCAGCTGTCCTGGCTGTGTCCCCTCCCAGCTCCTGGTGCATCCCCAGCCTCCTCGCTGGCAGGACAGCACGAGAAGCTGAAAAGTCCCTGGCTCTGTGCAAGCACTGCTTCAAAATAACTAAAATATCAGTATGTTATCTCAGGTATTTTCATCAAAAATCCAAAACAGTGAACCTGTACAAAGAAAATTAACTCTACCACAGGCAAAAACAGGACAGTCATCTTCTTCCCATTCTTCACTCCCATTACACATGCAGGCTTAGTGTTGGAGTGCAGGGGGTGGGTTGGGGATGCCTGGTCTTCCAATAAAAAGTACTGATACCAGACAGTGAAAGGTTTGCAAATACTTAGGAGGAGTCTGATGGCTTTGCTCTCACAAAATTCCAGGTGAATGACAGCATCCACCTTCCTATTCACCTTCTAATGCACACCACTGTGTTCATACATTTCTCCTTTTTGGAAATCTAAATGATCTAACCATGGCTGTACACATGCTACATCACTTGAGACTGGAAAATTTGCCCTTGAAATTTCTCTACTCTTTCTCCTCCTTACCTATTTTTTTGTGAAGTGGCATGCAAGATGGAGCTTGTCTACTCTCTTTCTTTCCCTGTCAGAAAATGGCTTAATGTTTTCTGGTCCAGGTCAATTTTCCACTCCCAGAGATCCTCAACAGAAGGATCTCTCTTGGACTTTTCCTATGCCAAAGAGTCAAGCCATTGAGGTGGTGATGGCAGGAACATGAAGAGTGTCATAACCTGCAGATAAATAAGGAGAAAAAAGGTTATGAGTAAATCCTAATGACTCACAGAAATCCTAAATCTGACGGTAAGTCAGATTTAAATGGAAAAAAAGGCATATCCAAACCCAGTACGTTTTCAGTAGCCTAAGCATAGTCTGGGAGATCTGATGAAGACTGCATAGCAGGTGTCCTGAGCATCACCACACAGAGTCATGACAACACATCCTAGACACAGAAATTGTTTAAGGCTACTTGCTGAACAGATTACTTGAGTGAAAACATCTTGTTCTTTTAGGTCAGTTCTCAAATGTGTATGAAATTTATATTGTTTTAAAATGGCTGATCTTTTTCTGTTTCTTTATAGAATTGGATTTGTTTTTGTTTTAAATACAAAAGAAGAAATAGATGGAAATGAAGATGCTGGAATAGCTCTTTGGAGAATGTTTAACTACATTGCAGAGGAATCTGACATCTCTCAAGCCTTTACCTCCATAATTAATGTTAGTGTCTTTCACAAGAAATCATTTTTAAAATTTGTTACTTGTCTACATAGTTAGGATTTTGCTGTCAACATGATACATTTGCATTTGCTTTACATGGAAAAGACGTATTAAAAGTATATAGCATTAATTTACTGTAGAATGATTAGCAGAAATATTTTCCTTGTCTGGAAACCAACTTGTTCTTGTCATTTTAACTATCAACAGGCTTTCTTCAAGAACATAAAAAAGTAGACGTATATCTTATATAGGTGGAGAAACAGAAAAATTATTTGGAAAATCATTGTGGAAATGTGGAAAAATGTTTCTCTATTATTTTTGTTAAAGTCATGTATCTGCCTTTGTGTTCTGTGTCTCTTGGAGTACAAGCATTTTAAACATACTCTGGCAGTTTTATAAGGTTTGAAAAACCTTGATTATTCTGTGTAGGAAGTGAAACAGACTGAGTTCTTTCTTTTGGTCTTGCTTGGGCTGTTCACGGGTGTCAAAAGTATTCCAGATTTGCAGCTTAACAAACGCATCTGGTTTTCTGTGTGGGAGAATGTAGGTTCACGTAAAGAACAGAATTTCAGAGATAAGAGATGAATGGAGGGAAGTAAAGTGAACAGTCTATGTGAAAACTGCAAGCAAAATAGAGAATATGATATTAATACATAACATTTTTATACAGTTTGTTTTCTTTTATTCGGTGCCTAGAAACTAATGGCATGGACAAACTCAAAAAGTTTAAAATAAAAAGGACTGAAGTAGCAAGGAGTACTTTGGAAAAGAAATATAAATCCACAAGTGTTAGGATCTGATATACATTCATGAGTACTATCTACAACCAGATTACAAGATATCATTTTACTGTACTTTTAAAATTTTGTTTTTTTTTCTATTTACTTTGTTTCATAGTATAAAAAGGAGGGGATAATAAATACAATTAAAAGACAAAAACAAGATACAGTATATCAATCAGATACAGTTTTGAGATATTCAGAGCTATAGAGATAAATGTACTGTACTGATTTCATTTGAAAAGAAATTAGAATAATTTCTTCATTCAGATTTATTTTATATGTTTGATGAAAGTAATAAAATTTCATGCTATGAAATCAAATAGCATTGGTAAGAAAAAAGTGTCATTCTAGGAAAAGGCATCAGTTACTTATTCAGGCTTGGATTCATCCCATATAAATTCAGATTATCATTGCAGGAAGAAATATCACTGATTTAGGCTTGGATTCACCCCATATAGGTTCAGGGAACTAACCATGGTTAGGTAGTCTATATTAAGAATTCAGATTCCTTCTCTAATCAGTGGAGAGATATAACATTTCACATTCAGCTCACATAAGTGTATTTCCTTTGCCGCTTCAGATTTAGACTAAAAGTATAATAGTAGTTTAATCAGAATAGTGCTCCAATGAAAAATTCTGCATATGTGTGATGGTGGTAATTACTAAAGGAATATAAAGATTGCAGTGTAGTAATAAAAGCAGTGTAATATTATACCAATATAAAAATTACTAGGACACTACAAAAATGGGAATTTTTAACATTTTTATTTACTTTTCTGAATTTTATTATTACTCTTTTTTTTTTTCTAATTTTTTACAGGTGTATCACGAAGTGAAAGATGGAAATGTTCTAACAGTTAATCATGTGAAAAAAGTTCTTAGAAATGAATACCCCTATGCTGATGTTCAGAGCATCCTAGGTGTTCATTCTGAATATGATGAAGGGAGGAAGGTAAGTTGAAAGCAAAATGGTAAGAAATACTGCAGTACAGTTAAGTTCCTGCATTTCCTAAGCTGAAAGGTTACTAAATATTAAAGCAAGTAAAAACAGTGTCTTTAAGTTAAATTTTTCTTCTTAAGTTAAATTTTTCTTCTTAAGTTAAATTTTTCTTCAGTAATTATTCAATTACTAGTGGAAATGCTGAAAGAGTTTCTGTTTTACAGCTCTCACTATTAAAATTTAGTGCTGCCAGTTGCTTTCAGGAGCACAAGTTTATTTCTAACAAGCATGGCGAAGGGGCTCTGTCACACTTCAGAAATTGTTTACCTGTATGTTCTTGCCTGCGGAGCAGAAGCCTGACCTCTATGCAAATCATTGCTTCCTTTAATTGTGCTTTCTGGTTACAGTTTCCTTTGGGAAAGTCAGCTATGTGTTTTGATTTAAAGAGAAGACGTTTTATCAATAGTTGATTATATTGATGATTTTCTGCTGAAAAATGATAAAAGTACTGTTTTTCTTCATGTACCTTCAGCCCTGCTGTCTACAAAAATGTGTGTTTCTGACACATGCCATCCACTTTACTTATTTCCTTTTACGTTTCTTTGTATAACATGTATTATATCCAGTCAAAAAGGTACATCTGGGTAGCGAAATGGTGCTGTTTGCCTTGTACTGGTTGTTCCTCACAACACGGACATGCATAGAGCCTTCCGTATAGGATCACAGAATCTCTTTGTTTGGAAGAGACCTTAAAGATCACCCAGCTCCAACCTGGCCATGGACAGGGACACCTCCCACCAGATCAGGTTGGCCAAGGCCCCTTCCAGCCTGGCCTTGAAAGGCAGTTTGAAATTCTTCTAGAAAGAGCTGTCTCTGCTTAGTGAATGAAAGCTTCTCATGGAGAATATTAGAGGAAGAAAAATAGACTTAGACCCATCAAGGTGGAGCCCCCTCTACAAGCGCCCTATTTGCTTTTTTTAACTAAGAATATTAAGCAAAATAAAATACTATTTTTCAGCAAGATGATAAAGCAAAAGTTTAAAAACCCATATAGACATCAATAAATTGTTTTGCCCTTCTGTTTGAGAACTGACTCCAATGTGTCCTGTTTGTTTTCCACATATGTCCTGTTTTGTCCCCACTATTTGTGAGAATGTGTGACAGTGAATAGTACTTGGAGATTAGAGTTCATTGTCTCTTGACATTAGTTTCATTTTTTGCTACAGCTAGCCACAGTCCATTTAATTCTGTGATATTTCTGATATGATCAGGCAGGAGCAACCTTTTATAAGAAGACTGGCCTGGGTCCATTGCCTCAAGCTCTGTTTAATGGTGTGCCCTTTAACAGAGAAGAGATGGATGCTGCAGAGTTAGAGACAGTTATTCTTCAGAAGATTATTGATGCCACCGGGTTCTTCCAGAGGGCAGTGTTCATGGTATGTTTAAAGTTTCAGAATGAAAACAAGATGAAATATTTGGCAGTGGATTGTTTGAGTCATGTTTATAAATTGTATTATTTATAATGAAATGGTTTGAAATTAATAATATGAAAATTGGAACTATGTTGTTATTTTATTATTTTTTTTATTGTTATTAATTTGCGGTCATGGTTTTGAAACGGTTTATTTAGATCATACAGATTTAAGGAACAACTAAGCATACACAAATCATACGGAATCATACAGAAACTGAGAGTGTGTTGTAGTTGTTAATTGAAAAATGTGCATATGGTATTTTGAAATACTGCGTGATATTTATACATTTTTGACCAGAAGTTGTCCATAACTTTCAGATAAGCTTTAAGCTCAGTTGAAAGATGGTATAAATACTTGGTCCTTGTTTGTCTTGGAACTATAGGAGTACTGATTTATTTATGTGTTATCTTCCTACAGGGTTTGTTAAACGATCATATAAATGCAATAGATTTTCTTATGGATCAGAAAAATGTAGTTCCCCGTATAAACCCCACTATTCTTGGAGCAGAAAGAAGATACATCCATTTCAGATCCACATCTGGTAACTATTTTTCTCAGATTGACTGTTACTTACTATTTTTCTTTTTTAAGTCTAACATACCCTGTTTTACATTTTGCAGTTCCATTTGATGTGCAGGACTTCTCTACCTTCTCCTTTTTGGACTCACAAGATAAAAGTGCTGTAATTTCAGACAACATGAAGTATTTAACAAGAAAGGGTATATTTATTTTGCATATGGGTTTTATGTTATATATATGTCTATGTTGTATATGTATGTTATGTATATGCTCCTTTCAGGGGCCAAATAATATTATAAACGTAAATGATAACAATATGGTAATTATTTCAGATTTGGTAGAAATCAGATGATTGTCATTAAGTCATTTTAAAAGGCCTGCTGCTGAAGCATCAGGAACTTGAAAAGTTCCAGACATCTGAATACCTGTGCATGTGTGCACACACCACACACATATGCATAGACACATACCCACTTACCAGTTATCTTCTTATCAGAAGAAATTTACCCACTTGTTAGTTAGGTGACTGGTTAGTTTTGTTTCACAGACATGAAGCTAAAAAGTTTTTGAAAGACTTTTGCAGTTTCTAAAGCAGACTCGGTTTTCATACTGGTATGGTTTTACTTGAAGATGATATAGAGAGTATATTAAGTTTTCAAATTGCTCTTAGTTGCAGTATTACAAATTGAAGACTCTGAATTCTTTATAATATCTATATCAGAATTAGGCACTTCTACAGTTGAACGGATAATTGATTTTAATTTCTATTCGCTAACATATAGTTTGTTTTTCCTCTAGTTGCATTATTTAATTTTGATCTTTGAAGCTTTTTCTATAGAAAAGGAAAAAATACATATACCAATGGATTATCACTCATTTTATACATGTTATCATGATAAAACTCATGCTTTTTTGTACTTAAAATATTTTTGATGTAATGCACTTGAATTGCATATGCAGGCACTTCCCCTCTGAGTTAGAAGAAATTCTGGGGGCATAAAACTGCACAGAATTTTGCATTAGTCTGTATCATGTTAACATCTTGGAGTAGACAGTTAACCACTGCTGATTTATGTCATCCCATCTAGGGACAGATGATCCAGTTAGCAAAGTTCTATTCTTTTAGTAATTATTATGTGGTGCTAAAATGGTTTTCATTTATTCCACAATTAGAAAAAGTATATTTAACATTTCTTAAGAATAAAATTCAACTCTAACTCTATTTGATTCTCCATCTACAACCAGAGGTACATACAAGCTAGCTGTCAAATTATAAGTGCTTTTCAATCTGTTGGCTCAGTGCAAAGATTCAGATCTCTTGTGTAAAACCCATAAACTGTAAGCTGGAATCTACATTTCAGATCTCTGTCACCAGTGTGTCTTTCCAGACTTCAACAAAACTGAACCACAACTTCTTCCTAGAATCTCACTAGAACCTTGTAAAATTCCAGTCTAAGCATATCACCTTTTAGGGAACATATGATACACCTGAGACTGATACTTTCCTGAAGACAATTTTGCAGATTTTTTCGTGAACCATTGCCCTTCTGTGAAGAACAAAGAACAAGAGACTATAGACCAGGAAAAAGAAAAAAATTCTGAATATACAGCTATATGATAGTTTGTTTTCTTTGAGCTGTATAGGATATATTCACATCTGTGTCCAGAAATGATAAGTTTTACCCTGCTTGAAGGACTCTGCCTTTGCTCTTGAGGAATGTAGGTAACCAAACTCATACTTTCTTATAACTACTTATTTTCATGTCTGGCTTTATGACCAAACCCCGTCAAATGTTCATGAGAAACCTCTGACAAAGCAGTTTTTGTTAAATGGAACTAGTTTATTATCTAGAGACACTGTGTTTCCATGTACAAGAACAGATCACCTATTTTAGCAGCTCTCTCATATTAACATGATAAAGTACCTCCTCAGACTTTTATTTCAAATCAGAAGGCAAAAGATACTGATGTGGCAAAAATTAGTCCTACAGTTGAAGTCAGCAGTCAAATATACACAAACTTCAAAGTCTTGAGGAGATTCATTATTTATTATTCATGAGAAGATTCTCTAGAGTGTAAAGCAGGATTATCTTTAATTTTCAGATGAAGATGCATTATATGCTGTTACTGTCTGGGTTATTGCTGATTTTGATAAGCCAGCTGGGAGACGACTGCTTTCTAACGCCTTGAAACACCTGGTGAGCTTCTAGCAGATTTTATTTTAAAAAATGTATTTTTAATTATTATGAATATGTTCTTACCAACATTGTGCGCATTCAAAAATTATATTCTTAAATGGTCTCAGGTCAGGTTCAGACTTAGGAGACTGTGGATTTGTTTTGCTCTACTCTCCTGTGGTTCTGGCAAATTACAGGCCTGTAAACAATCATATGGTTCATGGACTTCTGAAGCAGGAGACAAACTATGCTGTTGTGCATAAGAAGGGTGAATTTCATCCCAATTACAGGCATTCTTCCTGTGATCAGGGAAGTTAGGATAATGCCTGGTCATGTGAACCATTATGCAGTGCTCTCCTGTATCATATGGCACAGTCATGGCCATCAATGACTGTTTTTTCATATGCTATTTGTATGCTTCTGAGTCTAAAAGTTTATTGTATTTAATATACCGATAATTACTTTTGCAATTATTTGTAGGAGAATCATTTACGAGTTTACTTATTTTTAAATTTTTTGACATTAATAATAGGATTTAAAGTATACAAGCAAATGCCACATGAGTATAAATTACAAAAAATTCAGTTTCGGGGAGTTTAGAAGAGTAATTACAGACTGACACTGGGAAAATACGTAGATTTACTTATCAGGAGTGAAATTGGAAACACCTTAAAGAAATTATAAAGTTGATATATTGCAGGGAGCGTGTGATACCAAGTATGTCCTAAAAAGACACTTAAACTGCAGAGATGAATATTCATTGCAAGTCTCTGTTAAAGAAAAACCTTTCATTTATCTGTCTGCTAGATCTGCAGCTCAACACTGACAGACGTATTCCCTCTGTAATTTCACATCCATCCCTCTTCAGTGAGGAAAACATAGCATAGTTCCTAACTCTAGGAGGTAAGAACTGTCTGGGCAAGTCCCCATGTGATAGTGGCAGTTTAGGAAAATCACTAGAAAAGCTGTTCTGAACAAGGTTTGTTGCATCTTCTATGAAATTGCAGTGTAATTGATTATCTTCATTCTTATTCCTAGATTTGATTTGGATAAACCTCATTGCCCTCTCTATGGCTTGGTCTAGTAATTTTTCAAAATTTTGTGACAAAAAGACAAAAACACACTGTTTTTTCGAAGTCCATTAATTTGCATGGAGATTCTCTACCCATTTCTACTCCCTTTCATCTGTTGGGTCTGGGTCTAGAAAAGTAGAATTTCCATTAGACGCAGACGTGGCATAGACACTTGTGCATGAAGTGTGCAAGGATCTGTGAGGGGAAGTGGTCAAAGGAAATTCAGTTTAACTACATGTATTCCAGCTAATATGTAATAGTATTATTTTGAATACTACTAGTATATTTTAACTTAATTTGAGAAAACTAGAGATGTCTTGGCTGGCTGAGACCTCTCCAGTATCTCAGCACCCTTACTGCTCTGGGGAGGCAAAGCCAGGAACAGCAGTCCAAGTGCAGCCCTACAAGCACCAAGTAGAGGGGAAGAATAACTTGCCCTGGTTGGCTTGTTGCCCATCTCCTAATGTAGGATACTGTGCAGCTTGTCCTCTTTCCAGTGAGAACACGGGAGGTTTAGGTTGGATGTTAGGAAGAACTTCTTTACTGAAAGGGTTGTTAGGCACTGGAATGGGCTGCCCAGGGAAGTGGTGGAGTCACCATCCCTGGAGGTCTTTAAAAGACGTTTAGATGTAGAGCTTAGGGATATGGTTTAGTGGGGACTGTTAGTGTTAGGTCAGAGGTTGGACTCAGTGATCTTGAAGGTCTCTTCCAACCTAGATGATTCTGTAACACCCTTCTCAGTTTAAAGAACACATTTTCAGGCTTTTCAAAAAAGTGTTTAAAAAAAGCCAACCCACTTTTATTAAGAGCTGCAGTTTAAATTCTGCATTTTAAGTATGTTGAATACCACTGATTTCATGCCTTAGTGTTGTATTCTTTATTGCAATAGAGTCCATTTACCTTTTCTTCATTTAGTGACACTATTTGGTCCTATCCAAGAATCATCAATCTCTCATACTAAGATTTAAGTGTCATCACTGATTTTAGCAAGTGAAAGAGTTTCCTGCTGATTAAGATTAAAGTGATAAGTGGATACATTTTCTTGTATCTATTATATGCTCAGTTTGATATTTTTTGAAAAAAAATGGAAAAGCACATCTACAAAAACAATCCTGAAATCTGTAAATGAATACTTGTATATGTGCTTTGTTAAAAATGCACCTCTGCAGAATGCTCAAAGTAATTATTCTGTCAAAAAAAAATAAATCTTTATTTAAAATGTATTATGAATCCTTACTAATAGCATTTTTGCTGCTAGTTGAAGTTTTGAATTAGGCATTCATGTGTATTTTCTGAAGACAAATAGCTGCAAAAAAATAAATACAAAGATATTTCACAGAGCTACAATAAATATGCATACATTAGGTATCAGCAGATGTAAATGTAAAATTGTGTATTATTCTGTATTTTTCTTTGCAGAAAACAAGCAGTCATACACGGGTTGGAATTTTGAACAATCCTTCATCAAAAATAAAGGAAGATAACACAGCCATTGCAAGAGGAATTTTGGCAGCTTTTCTAACACAAAACAACAGCAGCTTAAAAAGTTTCCTAAACAAACTCACTAAGGAAGAAACAGCAAAATCCCTTGCTGCTGGAACTAAAATTGTTAAATTCCTTGTCCCGGTGAGTGCAAACTAAATTGGGTACTTTATTTTTTATTGTACGTATTTTTTATTCTAAGGAGACGCAGTTGAGAGGAACAGTGTTTGGCCAAATGCTATGAAGTTTTTAACACACTTTCTGGGCCAGCAGATTTGGAATTTTTGACAATCTTTAAGTGATGAAGAATAGAAAATTTCTCCAAAGTAAAGAAAGAAAACGTAAAAGTACTGAAAAATATAGAGTATTGATAACAAATTATTGAGACCAAAATAATTTATTTTTAATTATTATTTTAAAGCTCACTCTTCATTAAAATTACTGTTTTAATGTTTGTCAAGAATTAAGGCTTCAGAGATAACTTTTTACCTGTTGTGGTTGTGAACAGTAAAAGGTGCAGACTGAAGCAGTTGAGATTAATGAGTATTGTATACTTCTAGCCAACACTTTTTGGTATGTTTCTGTGAAAATACATTGGTTTAAAATATAGTTGTTGCTGACTTCAAACTTTGCTTATAGAATAAATCTGAGTTACTAAATATCTGTTGCAAATTTCAGTTTTGGTTTCAGAAGAAGCTGTAAAATTTAGTATTTTTAAATAAGATTTGGAAGACTAGGAGAACTCTGGCACCATTTTGCAAAATGAATCAGTTAATTGTTTTTGATCGTACTCTTATCATTTAGTAAATTTTGAAAGACATAGAAGTAGCTAATTAGGCAGTGTATGCGTTATTATTTCTGTTTTGGTTTTTATTTTGTTATGTAAATTGTTTCTGAATTAATCTGTTTACTTAGTGTGCACATTTCTAACTGGGAAATATATATCAGTATAGCAGGATAATTTTGACAGCATCAAAACATGCTGCATCATTGTAAGCATGGCAAAGTTCCAGCATTTTTTTCCACTTTAAACATTGATTTGTCATGTGTCTTGCTCGATGTTGTTGACTTCCCTAAAACATGTTTAAGCTGTATTGAATGAACATATTTATATGATAGTTTTTAGAGTAATACGAATTTTTATACTTTTTTTTTCCTAAGGGAAAAGAGGAACTGCATTCTTGAGAATGCTATTTTTCCTTCAACTGTGCTCTGGATCTTAGAAAAAGTGTTTACCTTCAGGCATAGCTCTCCTCTCATGGTTGTTAACAGTTGTTCAAGGGTGAAGAACAGCACGCTATCTAGTTGTGAGACTGTGGCTCCATACCAATACCATATACTTAAACTGAATCTGAGGTGGCTTTATTTTGATTTTTGGTTACCGTGTAACTTGCAGAAAGTCTTTGCTTACTTCAGCTGTTACAATATTTATTTTTGCTGAACCATTTCACTGTCTCATACTTTGTCTTTGCTTTAGGGCATGGATGATGATACTTTTGAGAAGAAGTACAACACTTTAGGAGTGGATATAATTAAAACCCACCAGATGTTCTGCCAGGAGGTTCTTAAGCTGCTTCCTGGGCAAATGGCTGTTATGAGCAATGGCAAGGTAAGAAGTTGCCATCTCTCAGTCTTTTTGTAGTTACTTTTCATTTCTCAGAACTTCAGTTTCAGGCTAAAGAAAATGCATGATAATAATTTGTCACAATTTTCAGCTTGTTGGCAGAGAATGGTATGAACGTTTGCCTTGTTTATTTTCCATTTTTCTTTCCTCCTAATTTGTTTATTAGCTCAATTCCATGTGTACTCATGTCATTTCCACAGCTATTTCAGAGAAACTCTGATGAAACGATAGACAAAATTCTTTAAATAGGCTAGCATTTGATGTATTATTAATGATGTTTACGACTAAATTTTGATCCTGAAGTTACATATTTCACATACTTGGTGTAGGATAAACTAAATTAAGTTACATTGACTAGAGTGGTATTTTCAAGCTCTTCTCTTTTAGGAAAGAAGCCAACTGTTTATAAACATTACATTGTTCTATAGTCTTAGTATTCAAATAAAAGCGTAATAGTTATGTTCTTTAAATTTCTAGTAAGTATATTCTGAAACCAATAGGCATTACTACAGTTTGGCTATAGGTGAACTGTGATTGAAAATAAAATTTCAGGTTTAATATTTAGTATTTGCTAATGACATTCAATACCTTGCATTATAAATACAACTTATACAAACTACTCTTTGAGTAAAGTCTTCTCTTAATTGCTCCACCATTAGAAAGAAGTAGGGATAATATGCTGGCATTTCACTTCTGGAAGCTCTTAATCTGTACTTAGCTACTCTTTTTGTATCCTAAATGGTTTCTACTGAAATAATACTAATGAAACCACATAAACTCTTTTTATTGATGAAGAACAAAAGAATTGTGTTGTTTTTTTCTGTCTTAATAGTAATAATAAAACTAAATATGCAATATTATTTTATAAACGAAAAGTTATTACTGATTTCCTTGCCTAAAAAAGCTCAATTAATGTCCTATAGTAAGTGCTGAGGAAATACTTTGCTGAAAGTGTGTTTTCACGTTAGAAGATTACTTTTTAAAAATGCATGCGATATCCTTCATTTGTATCTTTGCTATTTCATCATTGGAGTTTTGTGTTTATGAGCAAAGATTTTTTTTTCTAATTGGGACTTCTTCAAAAGTAGCATGGTGTTTCATAATCACACTGTGTTTTTCTCTATTTCATGCATCATTAATACTAATAAAAGATTCAAAAGTGGAATTGAGTTAGATGACCTCTCATTTCTAGGAAACAGTCGAATTTTGAGAGAGAGGCTTTCAGTGCCAAAATTACATCCTGACATTCTACATCCTGGAAACACTATCCCCTCTTGAAAGCTGGGTCAGTTTAGCCTGGTAGACTATGAGTAAGAAATTCCAATAACATCCTCAAATCAATTTTCTAGGACTTTCTTTTGCTTAATACACCCCAAAAAAAAAAAAAAGTTATGTTTCTAGTCTCTGGTATCCTGCATTCATTGTCCTTTGCTCTTGTATTACTTTTTATCCATTCATCCTAATCTGAGAATCCTTGAGAAGTTAAGGTTGTGTTCACAGAATTAAACATCTAAAGAGTGTGGTAGGAAGACAGTAGTTTGAATTTCAGTCTAAAATAATGTACCAAACAGAGCTTTTTCTTAAACTTAGATCTATTATTTCTGAACAGTGTATGCCTTGACATAGGTATGTATAATGAAAAATGTAATGGATATTTCCACTGCAACTGTTCTTTGTGAGTTAGCTGTAAAAACCTAATCCTATATAGTTACTATACAGTCTAGTAATATATAGTTAATAATAATGATGTATATAGGGCTGGGAGTTTGCCTAGTGGATGTTTTGCATTCATTTAAAATATTAACATATTTTTGTTTACAAAAGAAACATGATTAGGAAATTCTATGCTTATTAATATCATTTTTTCTCCAAGATACTGGGTCCTTTAGATAAAGATGAATTCTATGCAGAAGACTTTAATTTGTTAGAAAAAATAACGTACAGTACCTCAGCAGAGAAGATTAAAGCTATTGTCAAAGAAATGGGAATCAGCACTAAAAGGTAAAATTATTTCAGATTTTGAGTCTTTATTGTCCAAGCGTATGATATAGTGCTTTGCTTACCGACAATAACAAATTAGTAATCCTTTTGCATGTGGAATATGAACAAAAATTCAAATATTTGGTCATAGTACTCTTCATACTGTATACTCACATATATACTGTATCTGCACTTAGCTGAAGTGTTTGTTGTTTCTATGCTCTATTTCTATACCATAGAGACATATTCTATGCTAGCTATTTGCTGTCCTCTCACTTAGCATGTGAGTACATCTGTGCAGACAATTTTAAGGGTCCTTAATTTTCTTTTTTGCATTTTTGTTACAGACTTGGTATACTTACCTATTCAAGCAATTGATGTTTTCAGACAATACTGTTTTCTAGAGGAAATGTCATATCCACTGAATTTTGTATCACCTTTATGTTTGGCCAATTATGCTTTGCAACACATAGTAATAGAAAACTATATGTTGGTTTTCAGCTGCATGTCATTTACCCTGCCGCTGACAACCTCATTGGTACCTCCTTGTTACAATGCAGAGCAGAAAAAAAGGCCCCCTGTGTTTCTCAAGAGGCATGCACCTCTTTGTCATTGGTTGTGTGTGTGAGGCTAAGGCCTAAGAGATCACTGCTGACCCAAAGAATCTTATCCTCTCCAACCTGTCTCATAATATGTTAGTTCTGCTAAGTTACTCCAAATACTTTATCTACATTCACTGTACTTACAGCCGGGAGATGAGTGCAGCTTGCTGTAAACAATTCCTACTAGCTTTTGGTTACTTGAATAAAAAATAATAAGCTCGATAAAATCCAGTGTATCTTAAAAACACAGTAATAAGTGAGTATTGATATTTGAAGTAAGAAATTGCATTGTCTTTGGGAATCATTAGAAAAGGAGCCCATAGTGGCATGGACAAATGTGGTGTTCTGACACCCTGCTAGACAGTATTCACACATCTGTTGACTGAAGAAGTAAGTATAAAGATGACTTCTAGACAGCCTCTAATCTAAGCATCCAATTTGCATACAAAGAAGAGAGCACGATTATGTTATTTTTACAAGCCAACTGTGGAGAAATATTTATTGATTTTTTGTGTCTGAGCATCATTTCTGCTATCTGGAAGGACTGGCACAACTGAGAGAGTACCTACCAGAAGAAAAAATCACAAAGAAGTAGAATTATCAAGGAGATATGTAGTGAAAGGCAAAACATATTTAATCAAATATTAAGACTCAGTGACACTGAAAGAGAACTGCTGAGATTTTTAAGGAGATTCCAAGAAGAAGAAAAAAAAAAAGTTGCCAGTAAACTAAAAACTTTCTTCACCTATGTATGTTCCTACATGTTGTTACAAAGGAAAAAAAAAAAAAAGAGAGTTCTACATATCAGCAGATTGTACTATGCAAACTGTGACACTGAATGTAAATTCTGCTGATTCTGCATTGCTTCATTTTAAGAAGCATACAATTCCCAAAGTCTAAGGTTGTAGTGGTTCTTTGTCACTGTCATACCAAGTGTTTTACTCAAAGCTACAAAATCTCTAGGTGATAATCTTTTAGAATCCAAGTTTGGGATGTGGGCTTTTAAAATATTCCTTATGTAGATAGACTAAAATGCAAAAGCTTTACTCCTTTTCTAATGAAAATCATTGTGACTTGCATGTGTTTTATTTAATATAGTGGCAGTGATTTCATTATGAAAATAGATGCACTACTGTCATCTTTGCCTAAAACAGAGGTGAGGCAAGATGCTGAATTACTCAAGGAACAGCACAGGTGAGTTCTGTCTGTCATGGTAATGGACCCACAGTATTTTCATATTAAAATTATAATATGCTGATTGTTACATTCAGTTTTTGGAAACTTCAATAAGCATTCCAGTTTTACAAGTTTTTGATTGTATGAGCAATCTGTTCATCTGATCTAGTGTAATGCATTTTTTACCTGTCTTTTAATAGATTAATTAGTAATACCTAATGGTTTTCCAGGCTTAGCCATTATTGAAGGAAGAGTGATTACAACAGGTGTGAATAGAAGCACTTATGTGGTTAGAAAACTTGGAGTCCATACTTCACATTTATCAAATGTAATAGGTAATTGCACAGATCAGAAGTAAATGAAGCCCCCATTAATTTTCATTAATGTGGAACTACGATATGAGCTTATTCAGTTGTTAGTCCTGAGTACTCTTGGCAAGGCTAATACACACATGTAAAACAATTTGTGGATTAGCAGCGTCACTCTTGACTCCTGCTCTTAGCTTGACCCTAAAATAAAATAAGATTAGACTCTAAAATACAACCAGATTACATTCAAATGCAAATTGATTTGGCTCAATGGCACCTAATTCCTTAAAAAAAACTGAGCAGACTGTCTTGAGCAGACAGATTTACACTTGCCAGGCTCATACTAGTGTCCTTAGTGTACTTACGTATGTTGAATCCTTGTTTTTCTGATCCTAGATTTAAAAAGTGAATATGCTACAAGCACCTTCATTGTTATTGAGACCTAAAATACTAGGATGTACCTCTATGAATCCTGTCTTTGTGATGGACACTAACAATAGCCATTTTTAATTTAAGCATAGCTGGGGTAAGCTTTCTGGAGCAAAGGCAGACACATTCTTTAAAAGACATGTGCTCAAAAACCACGATCAAAATTAAAATTAGGGTAACATTATTTCCAAATCCTTACTTGTTTCTATTTGCAAAACTGTTCCAGCATGCTGTGCTGCTGTGCTTGCCCTGCCTCTACTAGTTGTTGGAAAGACAAACAGTGATATCAGTAGCCTATTTTAAGTGGCTAACACCTTTTCCAAGGTTTTACTAATAACGTGGACAGCTGTACTGGAGGGAGTATGACCTCGCTAACACTAATCGCTTTTCTAAGTATACTTTTTCTCGAAAACCATTTTCTGTATTTACAGCACATTATTTTTTTCTCAGTGAGGTTTACTATTTTTTCCTTCCTGTACAACCAGATTAGTTTAACCAGAGTCTCCTTGACTTCTAATGAAGCTAAATTATCTTCTGTAATGCATAAAACTAATCCATCTTATCAACTTTCACATTTTTCAGTTGCACTGTTCTTTTAAAAATGTGTCACCATTGGCACTTGTCAAATCTGATAGTTGTAGATATCAGTAAAGAAAGAGTAAATGTCACTGAAGGAAATTGAAAGGAAATGAAGGCCCTTTTTTGAATTTTGCTCTCTGTTTTTCTTTTATTTTGTTGATTTTGTAATTAAGCATATATTTAACTGATAACCAGTATGGAACTATGTAGATTAATGCCAAATTTTAATTGCTGTTCATGTTTGGCTTTTCTAGTGATATCACAGGGGACAAAAGTGATTACTGAGGAAATGAGGAAAATATCTTCATAAGCAGTGAAATCTGAAGTGGCTCTTATATTACAGATTCGTGCCTTAAAATGTTTGTTATTTCTATAAACTGAATTTGGAGTTTTCACTTATTTATTAATTGTTTTTTGGTTGTTTTTTTTTTTTTTTTTTTTTTTAACAGCGTAGTAAAAGTCGATCCCCAAGAGAATGAACCATTCTATGATGTCATTGCTATTGTTGATCCATTGACAAGAGAAGCACAGAAGATGGCTCATTTATTGATTGTAAGATGGTGGTCATTTCTTTTAATTTGCATATTTGCAGTTTAATTTGTACTAAACCTCTTATTTTCATGTAAAGTGTAGTAAAGAGGTAAACCGAATTTAGGTATTTTTTAAGTATCTACTTGGTTATTTAAATTAATACTAAAAAGTTGGGGATGATCTAATTCATCATTGTAAGTACCTTATTTGCAATTAAAATGGAGATGCCCTATGAACCAGTCCTCTTAGAAGTGAGTCCATAAATGCTTTTTACAGTCAATAGAAGGAAAGGAGGAGTATGCGTAATGCAGAGGGAGAGGATCTCCCATCTCAAAATCTTACAAGGCATATGCTTCTTTCCATTATGCCGAACCACCTTAGTTTTCCAATGTACCTAAATGAGGTGGTCTAAATCTGACCCGTAATATCATCATAAGAAGATTGGACTATAAACCTTTCAGCTCTTGGAAGGGTATTTCTCCATTGATTAATGTTACCAGGTATATCTAGAAGTCTTCCATTGTGTGTAGCTATTGATCATCTAAAGAGAGACTGTCCTAAAAACATAGCTCATGAAATGATTTTCTTCTTTCACTAGCTGCAGAATATCACTCTGCCTCAGGTTCCTTTATAGTTTCCCATAAAAATGTAAATTTTGTCTTCTTTTTATGGTCCGTTAGAATTCTGAAGCCCTTTACTTGATTTTTGCTGCATCCTGTTTTATCTTTTTCTCTGCAGTAATTATGGAAGTTTCATAAATTCTTACATCATTTCCCCCCCCCCATTTTCATACCCTTTTACCCCTTTTGTGTAGAATGGTGAGGCATCCAGTCACTCTCCATACATAATAGTGAAACAAAGTAAAAAATTTAAAAATTTCATGAAAATTCTCATACTGCAAGCTTCTGTTTGTTTTGAGACTCTTAAATACTAGCTTTTTTTTCTCTAGAATCAGATCTTTCATTTCACCATTCTCTATTAAAATGAAATGTTGATCCTACCAAATGAAAATGTTTTGGTTTTGGAATTGACGGGAAACTCTCTCCATTCAGCCAGAAGTTCATTTTCTAGTAAGTTGCCTCAAGGTCTTTTTAGCTGTGATCAGAAGCCTTCATTTCTCTTAGTGCAGCAAATTCCCTAATGAACAATATCTTCCTTAATGCACGTCTAGGCAAATGACTCCCATGGTGTACCAATCTGTTCAGCCATCGTAGATGCTGCTTGATTCATAGGAGCTCTAGTCTTACTCAGCTTGCCAACCCTTCAGAGAGAATAATGAAATGCTATTGAAACTAAGCAAATCAGAAATATTTTAATGCAGATGAAACTTACTTTCAAATTATTTTTTTAAATTAAAAATTGATTTTTTTTCTTTTAATTTGTATTATCTTGAAAGGCTACCAATGTAGAAATATTCATGAAGAATTTTTGACAAAGCATGCTTACGTATACAGCAAGCCCCAAACTCAAAGTTTCTGAATGGATGCCTCTCTGATTATGTTGTTATATATAGGCTGAGAAAGTTGGAACTGTTCATCCTGGAGAAGAGGAAGTTCAGGAGGGATCTCGTCAATGTATACAAATACCTGAAGGGGAGGGTGCAAAGAGGGCAGAGACAGGCTCTTTTTAGGGGTACCCAGTGCCAGGACAAGAGGCAGTGGGCACAAACTGGCACCCAGGAGGCTTCTTCTGAACACGAGGCAGCACTTCTGTGCTGTGTGGGTGTCAGAGCACTGGCACAGGTTGCTCTGAGAGGCTGTGGGGTCTCCTCCTTGGAGACTTCCAAAAGCCACCTGGAGGTGGTCCTGGGCAGCCTGCTCTGGGTGGCCCTACTGGAGCAGGGGTTGGACGAGATGGTCTCCAGAGGTCACTTCCAACCTCAGCCATCTTGTGATTCTGTGATATAGATGACATAAATCCTGTAAACTTTAAGTACCACAATATATTTATATTTAAAGAATATTTTTTTGAGTGACAGAAGTGGACTAGTGCCCAGTATTTTGGGATGGTACCTATTCATGATGCAAAATTTATGTAGCAACTGCCACAGCAAGGAGCATGATTCTTCCCTCAGTCATTGTTGAATGTGTCACACTTTAATTTTTTGCTCTTGCTATTACATTACTTTTGTCTCTTATTAGTCACTTCAAATACAAGTTTTGGTAATATTTTTTGAAATATAAATGATAAACTACTCATGTTAAATGGCACTGAAATTGAGAAGGTATAAACAGCTATAGGTAAGCAGTAAAATAACTTTACTGCTTAGTATCAAAAAATGGCAATTCAAGGCCAGGGGCAAGGTATGAGTTGGAGCATGAATGAGTTAGAGCAGAGTCAGGGCTTCTGTCTGTTGTTGTGTGTTTTTTTTAAATATGTAGCGGATTGTATCATAAGAACTTCTCTGTATCCTCTCCAGAAGGAGTCAGGTAGAACTTCAGAATTTTCCATAAAAATAGTGTTTTGCCTTTTTTAAAAAGTTTTGTCACAGACTTCAACATCAAATATTAGCATACAAGGCAACAGTCAGTGTCTATAGTAGATTTTTAAATACCAGTGTTAACTTCACCAGGGTTGGACCACATCAGTTCTCAGCAGAGTACATCGATCAACTAACTAGTCCTAACTTATGAAGGTGGTCCCAAAGGTGATGTGAAAAAAGTAGAAATCGCTTCTTCTAAAAATGAAGACAAAATTGAATGTTTTTTTTTTTTCTCATGGCTCACCAAAAACAGATGAAAAAATATGTTACATATTCTGTTTGTTCAGTGCCACTGAAAAAAATACCCGTCTCCTAGCTTAACTGCTTGGCTCCAGCAGTATGAACTGCTAAGATCCTACTACTTTTTTTTTTTCTTCTTCAAGTAATAGTAGCTACTGAATTCAAAGACCTCAAAAACGTGAAGTGAAAAATCCACCCTTTTTTCCTGTCAATTATCTTTTACTTTTTTTTTTTTTTTCATTTGTTCATTCTGTCTTCAGGGAGAAACTCTTATTCCATTCCAAAAGTGAGGAGAAATCTCCAAAGGGAGCCTCTTCTGATAATCAAGTCTGATTTCCTATATAACATGGGTCATGGGACCTCTTCTGATCAATTAGCATTTGAAATAGATATTTTTTCTTTAATCTAATCCTAATTTAAATATTGCTAAGTGGTTAGGTGCCGATCACAGTTCTTACTGAGCTTTTCCAGTGTTAATTAACCTGACTATTAAACTCAGACTTGGAATTGCAGGTTTTAATTTAGCTCCATGCTTTACATGTTCATCTTCTCTTCATTTTGTCAGCTCTGTTGCAGATTCTATTGTAAGAAATTGTTTTCAGTGTAGATGTCTCATGTTATGGTGATGTTTGCACACAGTTCCAAGTGATTAGTTGAATAATCATGGTTTAGCGAGTTAATGCTTTTTGGATGAGTTGTGGTAACTGATGGTAAGTGTTTGAAAAGTGACTGCACATACAAAAGAAAATCTGGGCTTGAATCATTTTCAAGACATGTTTACTAAAATAATTCATCTATTTGCTACAGTATGAAATACTTCCAGAACAAAATTCCCAGGCTGCTCTTTGCATTTTCTTAATTAAAGTAAGCAGCCTGAATTCATTGAATAACTTGCCATATCAGAGGCTTTCCAATTTCCTCTTATTCATTGACCAGAGAAGAATTTTCCTCAGTTATTTGCTGCTTAACATTACTCTTAATGTTACGAATTACTACTCTTGAGGTATGAATATATGGATGGAATATGGTTATATACCTCTGCTTTTTAAAAGCGCATATTAGGCAATACCTATAATAAATCTAAAACCTTATTTTGCCCTGAAATTCTTCCTCAAGCTTCCTCTGTCTAAGGAAAGAGTTACTTGAGCTTTTTTCATGCTAGAATAATTTGTTAATCTTAAAAGCTTTATGAGGATTTGAATAAATACAAGTAGCATTGCTCTTCAGGTTCTCATTTCCTGGTTCTTCACTTATTCTCACCCTTATGCCATTCCCTAGTCTCCATTTTTTGCTCAATAGTGTTTTCAGTGATGGTATTCAGGTGAGGCAAAGGATGAGAATGACAAACTGCGAGCAATGTTTCAGCTATGCAAAGTTGTAGCACTGTAGTAAAGAATATGCAGCTATGGGTTGAACTGAGGAAAGAAAAATACTGTTTATAATAAAAGAGAGATTTAAGGATGGTCATTGTCTTGCTTTGTTCCTAATTTACTTACCATTATACTAATTTTAGCCTTAGTGGTATCAGTATTTAAACTTGGTTTTAATATCTTATTTGCTTTTCTGATAATACCCATCAAGGTAGCCACAGTTGCTTTATACTTTCAAATAAGCACTTTAGATCAGAAACCACATAAATGAAGATAAATTGGTAAAGGTTTTTAAGAGTGCTTTAAAGATATTAAATACTTTGTTAATTTTAAACAAAACAGATTGCTCACAAAGAACAAAATCTTGTTCTGGTATTATAGCTCCTGCATAGCAACATCCAGAAAATTAGTATTTTATAAATGAATAGATGAATAAACTGAGAAAGAAGTAGAAATGACTTTAAATAACTTGAATGTTTTGAAATTGATTGAGTAGCTTAGTATACCATT
Organism: Netta rufina; assembly: GCF_964035555.1. NCBI lineage: Eukaryota > Metazoa > Chordata > Aves > Anseriformes > Anatidae > Netta > Netta rufina. The sequence continues at coordinate 54,344,700 of NC_140123.1, read as the reverse complement.
AATCTATTACTGACAATATTAGAAGAGTTTTATGAACTTTACTGTATTCACCGATTTACTGTGTACAGCAATTTTAGTAAGACTGAAGGTCATTGTTTTAAGATTGGTTATTGGATCAAAGGCAGACGTTGTACTTACTTTAAAGGGCTTTAAAATCTTCCAGAAAACACACTATGAGAAAAGTGATACTATAATTTACTCATTCATTGGAAAATAAGGATAGCTGCTCTTTAAAAATCCGTATTACTGGTAGAAAACATTAGCATTTTGACTATCAAGAATATTGTGTGCTAAATCATTCACTTTTCAAAAAGGTCAAGTCTTTATTTGCAATAACTGACAACATCCCGTAATATACAGATATATTTAGAACTTTAAAATGTTTGAGATTTCCACTGAAGCTTGAGAAATGACAGGATGCCACAAGGATAGTTTTGGCTTATTTTCAAAGTTTGATGATTATCAAGAACCATTTTTTACGCAGATTTTTTTTTTCTGTAGGTACTCAAAGACATTGTCAATATGAAACTCAGGTTGTTTTTGAACTGCAGATCTAAGCTGTCAGAAGTGCCACTGAAGAGGTGAGTAGTTCATAACTTTTCTTACACATATATGATCTCACTTGAATTAAGAAAAAAAAAGCCTTAATTGTACATATTCCATTGAGAAAGAAAAAGTGGGTGATGTATATGGTTTCTTCTGTTGCATTAATTATCTTTTTTAATAAAAGTTGAATGTTACTGAAGTAATTGTCTAGAAAAATTTCTAATTCTAAGAAATCAAACATTGCATCACAGAGGAGTGATCTAGTCCCTCAAATACCCCTGTCATAAACAATCCCTCTAGTAGTCAGTAGAGAGTCTTTCATGCCTGTGGACACTTGTAGAGATTATCTACCTATCTTGGTCACATCTTGATTTTTACAGATTCAGTACACTAAATTTAAAGATAAAACTTGCCTGAGTAATGTACAGTCTATACTGGTGAATTCATTTTAATTCATTAAGGACCCAGAAAGCTTTAAATTGAATTTTCTCTTAACTGGCTATAAAGAGTAGGGTTCACCAATTCAGTTACAGACATTTACACTGAAGTGAACTCCCCAGAGAGGACTTCTTTCCTTCTAAGAGACACATTTAAGCATTGCTGTCCATCCCTTTGGCAGAAATTTTGCCTATAATCTTGTCATCAATGAGAGCTGATGATAGTGTCCACCCTTTATCCAGTAGACTAGAGAATGAATTAATTGTCCACAAGACAGAAGGCCTTAGTTTCTATTCAGCTTCAGAGAAAATGAATGCACATCTCTTACATTGCAAGAGTGGACTTCAGAGTATCTTGTGTGAACGTTGTCATGATCACTTTTAAAGCTAGCCACTTTCCAGGTTTTAGAGCTTGTGAAAGGTGAGAAGAAGTGTTCTGGGACCTGCTCTGAGGACAGGTTGTGTTTTTCTCACAGCAGTGTTTTTATTTGAAAAGCCTCCATGTACAGCCTTGTCCAAATACTTTGTGGGAAAACTCCATTCTTCTTACCTTTTTACTTAAAAAAAAAAAAAAACTGTCATAGTAATTAAATGTTTTGTGGTTTTTTTTTCCATATGAATTAATAATTGCTTGCTGCTTTCATTCTGATGGAGAAAGATGGAGATCTTCAGTGCTCATCTTTCTCTGTTCTGATTCTTCTAATTTTGTTGGATATCACTAGAAGAAAGACGGAAGGAAGGAAGGAAATCATCAACATTATGTTGTTTCAAGAATTGTTTCCCTAGGAAACGAGAGTTGGAGAATAGAGAGACCTCTTCTTCCCACTGCTCTCTGTCTTTGCTGCTACTGGTGTCAGGAACTGTTCCCAAAGACTCTTTTTCCAGCAGACTAGTCCTTCTTCTTAGTTTAGTGATAGAGATTCTGAGAATCCAAGGCAGTACATAGTCAAGATATTTAGATGCCCCTCTTGGGTATTTTTACTTTCCCAGCCATTAAGAATATAGGTAGAAGCAATGCACATTCCCAGCAAAAATTTATCCAAAACAAATAGTTCTGTGCATCTACCAACCCATTTGAGAGAGTGTATGCATTGTCTGACAGTATTCCACAGCATTCTGTAAGAACAGGGAGATGCCATGCCTCCAAACATCATTAATGCGGTGAACATTCACTACATTATAGCATACTATGGAAGAACATCGTATCTGCAACTCAGCCTTCATACTTATTTAACATGGAGCTTTTTTTGTTTTTTTAACACTTCTTTTTCAACAGCTTCTATCGTTTTGTTCTGGAACCAGAATTAATGTATGGGATCAACAAACACCTTCCTTCTGAACCTGTGGCAAAATTCTTAGAATTGCCAGAATCACTGCTTTTGACTCTAAACATGATCACTCCTGAAAGCTGGTTGGTTGAAGCAGTAAACAGTTCCTGTGATCTTGATAACATTCATTTACAGGATGTAAGTAATAATTTGTAAATGTTATAAAACTTGTATTGGACCTTTAACCTCAAGAGGGAAAAGGAATCACAGAATCACAGAATTGTCTAGGTTGGAAGAGACCTCAAGATCATCGAGTCCAACCTCTGACCTAAAATGAAATCTTGTGAGATTTTTGTCTCTGTTTTCTAGAAATGCTTTCTGTGCTAATAATTTGTTCAGTATTTTACCATTTTTATTTTCATTGTCTGTCTTTCCACATTCTCCCTTTCTCTCTCCCTCTTTTTTTTTTCTCTCTCTCTCTCTCTCAAAGAAGAGTCTTTAAAGAAATCAGTGAAAAGAAACACAGAATGCATAATACAAATAAAAGTACTTTATCTGCTATGTTGAGCTTTTAATGTTTATGGAAGTATGCAGGTTTTTTGAGATTAAAAAAAAAAAAAAAACCACCTAAAAAAGGGATTCTGTGTGTTGTGTTATTTTTCTATTTCTCTTTAATTTTTAAAATGTATTTTTGGTAGAAATAGGATTAAACTGCTTATATCTTAAAGTAAACCTGAATATATTGCTGCTTATTAATATAGATAAAAACATAGATTTTAATATTTAATTAATTTTTAGTTTCTTTTTTTTTTTAATTATGTGAATTTGGAAGGTGTATCATAAAAGTGAAGTTTGGGATTTATCTTACCAAAGCTGAGGTGTCTCAGCTTTCCCAAAAGTCAATGGAGAGAAGGTTCTTCTAAATTTGTCCTTTTTATCTTGGATACCTATTTTAACATAGAGAGAAGTTCCCCCTGGAGGAGCCTTTCTCTTGTTTTTGACAGTTGAAGTTAGGTGAGATAAATCCCAAACAACATGCTTGTCATTGTAAAATGTTACTTTTTCCACATAGTTAAGTGATGTAATCTAGTAAAATATTCCTTTCACAGATAAAAGGGACTGTTACAGCAGAATATGAACTGGAATACATATTGCTTGAAGGACATTGCTTTGATGTGACAACTGGACAACCTCCTCGAGGGTTACAGTTCACCCTGGGCACAAAAAATAATCCTGTCATGGTTGATACTATTGTGATGGCCAACTTGGTAAGTATTAAGTACAAAACAGTCATACAAAACCAATCGCACACTCCTCATAAGTATTCTGTATGAGATTTTTGTTCTTAATAGAGAAATCCATTGTTGTTCTAAATGGAGAAATCCATTTCTCTGTGTTGCAAAATTACTGATGTTAAAAGTAACAGCAGTATCCTGGAGTTGAGACCATCCACAAAAGATGTGCATCTCTGATTTACCCAGCTTTTTCCTCACACTGTTAAAATCCAATATAGATTTTAGTTTAGCTTAATTTTAGACCCTTATCTGAAGTGCCTAATCTTGGAGCCTTAAGTCAATAGTAGGAGGTAGAAATCCTCAGATGAAGATTCCACCAATAAACATAAGGTACAAATCACTTTCTGATTAAAATAACCATTTTTGTTAAAAAACGATCCAAGCAAAGAAGGCTCCTATTTTAGTTCAGTTAAGTGCTTAAAGCCTTTGTGGACAAATCCACACCTCAGAATTCCTCTGGTCACCTGAATTATTTCTATTGGCATCAGTTTGTAGAGCAGAAGATCTTGTGATTCCTGAACTGAAAGACTTATTTTGTCTTGTCTAAGCTAATTTGATAGAGAAAGATCAAAACTTCAGTGAATAAGATCTGTCACCTATCTGCCATTCTCAGTTCTCTGTGAAAATTGTATCACAAAGAATGAAATGCTTAATAAACTGTGAATCTTTGACTTTTACACAAGTTCTGAAAACTTTCTCAACAGCAGAAGGTGTTCAACATGATGAAGCTTCCATGTTTGTTTCCAAAGCTTGTTTCATCTGGCTTTCACACAGTGATACCTGTATGCAATATTCCTAAATTGGAAAAGAGTTGTGTTGACTTTAAAGTTGTTACAAACAAAAAAATTTAATTTCAAAGAAGCCTTTCTGCTTAGAGTCTATTTAATAATTCATGTCTTTACTGCTCACTTACTGTTTTAGATGAAGATTTTATATATGCCTCAAATTCAGCTAGAAACAAACAGAACACGTTAATATGGACATACAGGAAAGGTGATACTATGCCATATTACATGCAGGATTAGTGTGTCAGTAGGTAGTGTTTATCGACCTTGGCTGCAGTACCAAATGTTCTGTAGTTGATGTTTGGATATTTACATGGTTGATTATGAAACACTGACAGAACAATTGCCTGTCTTTTTACTTTTTCATAGGGGTATTTTCAGCTGAAAGCAAATCCAGGTGCTTGGACACTGAGATTGCGTAAAGGGAAATCTGAAGAGATTTATCAGGTGTTTTCGTAAGTATTAATCTGTCCTTAGGAAACAAATGAATCTGCTAAAGTTCAACATATTTTGAAAAGATCTGACAGTACTGAAGAAAAATGAACAAAAATAAAATTAAAAAGTAGAACAGGAACCAAATGATGATTCAAAGTTTATAACAGATGCCTTAATTCCTGATAGTGGAAGGGGAAGAAATTATAAAACATAAAAACTAAATTTGAAAGTGTTCTTTTTCTGGGTGATTTTTCATAAAATCGAGTTTACTACCTACTAATTTAACTGCACACCTGCAAAGCTAAGTAGCAAAATAAAGAAGTGTTTCATATAATCCCTTTGAGGATGATCTAGAATTGCGTGTGTACACTGAGAGGCTGGAAATAAAGTGGACTGTGTATGATAGATTATACTGTATTCCTAATATTTTAAATACTGTTATAATTTTTTTACTTCTGTCTGGAATCACATTTTCCAAAGCTGCTCAACCAGATTTGATTTATCTGTGACATTTTATCCATGCTTCTAGTCCAATACTGTTTTTAATCTTCCAATACTTCTGAGTAGAGGTGTCTATTGAATGATTGTAGTTTAATTTCAGACTACTTATTCTGCGATGGTGTTTTTCTACTTTCTGCTTCTTGCATTTTTGAAAAGACTGTTGAGATATTTTGTCTTAAGCATTGATCTTTTTCAATATAAATTTAGTATTAGTTGCTTTCTTATTTTGTTCAGTAAGTTCTCCACTCTGATAAGGCATCTCTTCTCTTTACATTGAGCTAGGCTGTAATTTAAAATTCGAAATTGCTTTTGTTTCCATAATTGAAAGACAAGATAGAACAGAAGCATTAAATATTCACCAGTGTATAGTTTTCAAAGTATTGTTTAAAGGCATGTTTTTATTAAGAAAAAGGAACTAATCCACTCTACAGCTTTGTGTGGGATATACCTGACATAAAAAAAAGCATTTCTCTGTAATAAATGTGGATAGATATGTTCATAGTATTATAGGCCTTTCTCTCTTTTTTCTTTATTTTTTTCTAATTTCTGAGCAGAAAATTCTGAGTACAGTTCTTCCTCATGCAGAGGCTCTCCATATATCTCAGTCATCCTTGTTGCTCTTATTTGTTTCTTCTCTAGTTCTCATCTGTCCTTTTGAGTTGGTTGGCCATAATTAAAGACAGACTTGTGGTGTAATAGCATTGGTAAATTTTTATTGCTTCGTTTTCTATTAAGTACTAATGCCTGATCTCCATTTAGTGCCTTGCTAGGCACGAAACTGGTATTCTATGAAATCTGCAGTCTCCAAGATCTCTTTCCTGAGAATTAATAGCTAATTTAAAGCTTCTTATAGCTTAATTATCATTAGGTTTCTTTTTTCTTGTGCAGCAATATCCATTAAATTCTATTAGTACATCAGTACTACTACTTTCATTAAATTTCATTTGCCTTTGTATCATTCTCTCGCTGTCAGAAGACTTTCCTGCATTTCTTTAATGTTTTAGATTTGCATAAGGCCAAAATTCTATTTTAAGCTATAGTTTATGTTATAGAAAAATACACAGTTATAGAAAGAAACACTCTTTGGCAATCTGGATTGCCTGTGCCCTGCCATGTTGCCTTTCCAAACAGTGTTGGGATATTTGAAGTCCACCATGAGAACCACAGTCTGTGATTACAAGTCGCCTTCCAGCTTTGTCAAGACTTCATCTAATTCCTCTTCCTGATCAGGCAATTTTTACAGACACCCACCATGATGTCACTTTAACCTCTCTGATCCTTACATAAACTCTGAATGGATTTACTGCTTCTTCCACGGCAAAGCTCTGTGCATTCAACCCATTACTTTGTGCCAGGTGCAAACCATCTTTTTTGACTTCTCAGCATAAGAAGCCTTTGAATCACTCACATCATGTGAGCTTCTGTGCCATTTTTGTGATCCTAATGAGATCGTAGCTTCACAACTACGAAACTTGTAATTTGTTCTGTTTATATCCCATCTTGCATGCATTCCCAGGCAGGCCCCCAGACATGCTGCTTTCTCAGGAGAAGCAGGAGAGCCTTCCCTTAAGCACTTCCTCATTGCTGACATACTTCTAGTTGTTCTTAGTCTTTGGACAGCATTCCCTGACAAACCTGCTGTAAAGCCATCCTTTACTGTGGCAAAATTATGTATCAGGTAGATCCTACCTCTCCTCAGCAGTCCTTTTTCAGTGAAGAAGGTTCAATAGCCATAGATGCCAAAGCCATCCCTGTAACACCAACTGTTTAGCTAGATAGTTTCCCTGCATGTTGTATGTCACAGGATAGATCTGTAGTATATGAGGGCTTCCTCTTGAAGCTGTGTATCCAGTCCATTGTAGAGAAACATCATAGTTTTATTTTACCTTCAGTTCTTGCCTTTTTTTCCTCTCTCCCTGTAATTATGTGGGCTAAAATAGGTCAATTTTCTCATAAATATTTATTATTACTTGGAAGTCAGGAACACAGTTCCATATGATGTTTAGTCAACAACTGGTATTATAAAATGAGAAAAATGATGACCATGCTTGCTGTTTTGAGTATTTAGTTAATGCATCAGTTCCAGTGTCACAGGGAGGCATGTTAGCAGGATATTAAGTTCCTTCTACTTGTTTGCAACTTTCAATTTATTTTGTTTAAGAAATGGCTTACAATCTGTTGAAAAGGCAGAAAAGCTCAATATTTATCCTAAGAAGGTCACTTACTCTCCACCAACTGTAGCTATATAAGATGCCAAATTTAATATTCAATTTTTAAAGTATATAAACTGATTTATGAAAGGTATTGTAAAAAAATGTAGTGAGCTATAGTTGAATTAAAAAATGAAGCAAGGTGAAACAAAACCAAAAAAAGTGAAACAAATACTTTCTAGGTTGGTTCAAAGGAAACTTAAAACATCTGCAGTTTTTTAAGATATTCTTAAAGATTTTCTGTAAGAAGTAATAAAAATGAGCTTTACTGAGCCTGGCTAAGTTATGTATAATTAATACTTTATGACGAATCTAAAAAATAACATTTATTTAATGTAATTAAAACAAGCCATAGACTTGGAATATAACAGCTAAAGTATGTTTGGGGGGTTGTACCAGCATCTCTGATACTGCTTTTAATGATATCAGTATTAATAGTATCAAACTGCTGTCAGAACTCATGAAACTATTTAATAACATGGAATTTTGCCAAGTGTTATTGCAGGATATTCTTTATTCTTGTACATTAATCAGAGCCACTCCTGTTAAACTGTATTTGACCTGTTCTGTTGAAGCCTGTACATTATAATAGGAGTTTTAGAGGAAATACAAGATTTTGAAGTCACAGCATGCTTAACAACTCAGTGCGTATTTTGCTTCTCTCGTAGTAACATCTAATATACATGCAAGTAATTTATTTTCCTCTATGTAAACACACAGCTTTTGAAATTAGCTTGCTTTTTTTTTTTTTTTTTTCTGTCAAATATGACAAGGATCGTTATGTAGAAGCAGCCATACTTGTAAATCGGTGTTATCAATAAATTACCGTGAATGTTAGGAAAATTAAAATCAATATACTCAGCGACAGTCTGAACGCTACTTGTTATTAGAGCTTGGATTCTGTGATGTCAGTAGGGAAACAGGTAGGTATTGCAAGATAATAGTTCATTATAAAGATAGATAGATAGAGCCTCCTGCTGAAAATTTCATTTTTAAAAAGGCAACTGGGTATAATTTATTATATTTTGATGGTATGCAGACTACTTAACTGAGATTTGTATCTTTTGCAATTTGGACAAGGAATTGTTTGTTCATTCTGAGATTTGAAAGGGTCTCCATTGGAGTGTTTTTTTCTCCATAGGGAAAGTTATAATGTATTTGTGTTTAAAAGTATGTAGGTATTTTGAAACAGATTAAGGCTGTGACCTAAATAGTCTGCTGGACATGTTTAGTTTTATTCAATAATTACGTAGAAGTGATTTAGTTATTGTTAAATATTTAGTAGTGCCATCAGTATGCAAGGCATTTTCGTAAGATTTAAAAACAAAGTTGTGCGTGCCTTCAGCGAGTTTATAAATTACACTAACAGCGCCAACCGTGTTCATTAACTTTTGGACAAAGCACAAAGTCCTTACTGTATTTGTTAAAGGAGTTCATACATCATCGTCCCAGTTCTTCCAAACTAGGGGTCATATTCAATGCGTTTTTCTTATGAGCACTGATTTGAAATGTACATCTGTTACATTAATAAAATGGCAACATGCTGAGTATCATGCACAGATACAAGAGGAAAGATCCTCCATAAGATTCAGCACACTAAGTTAAAATTAGAGGAGAGTATGAGGGACTCAGTTTTCTGTCAGAGAGATACCTCAAAACAAGTGAACATTTTAGTCTGTAGCCATTGATAATGTAAATGAGTGACTAGGAGTCAAAATGAAGAGAAGTACTCAGTCAAGAAAAGAAAACAGTGTTACAGTAGGAAATATAAAAAATATGAATGGAGAAGCAGATAAATTATATCAAGACGAGCATGAAGTGTAATTAATGGTAACTGTCAGTATTTCCAATACGTTGTTCATACTGGGACAGAAACTCATCACAATGAGCCCAGTGTGGAGCAAAACAGTTGTGAGCTCAGAAAGGTGGAGTTGACAGTGGGGGATCCAGAGAAGAGATTTGAGGAGACAAAAGTGATGTTAAATTCATGGCCAAACCAAACAGTTTGAGAGTATTTTAAATACTTTGGAAAACTGTCTTCATCAGTGGAGCTGCAGAGATAGCAACAGAACTCATAACATGGAAATTTTGAGGTAAATGAGTGAACAAAAGAGAAGGTTTTGATTGTGGCAAAGCTAAGGGCAAAAGTAAGACCACTTAAAATCGTGACTGTGCTAGCTGCTGCCATTTCTGCTATCAACAGAAAAGAGTTTGGCTCTTGTTTTACTATTTTAGAGCTTTTTAATTGCACTACTTACAGTGGAGATCAATGCCCTTTTATACTGAGTGCTGTGATAAGAAGACAGTTCTTGACTGACTGTTCATATATGCAATATTTTAAAAGTGTGAAAGTAAAACTGAATTGGTGGAAAGGTCAAGATAATTCTGAACATTGTTTTCTGCAAAAATCTCTATGAAACTTAGTGATCATGGGTTTTAGGGAAGTGTATTAAATAGAAAATACGGGTAAATATATAAAATCCTGTCACTTTTATGTAAGTAAAATGAAACAGATTGAAGAAAAAAAAAAGAGGGGGTTGCAGATCACTTTCTTAAACCAAGGTTTCTATGTGTAGCTGTGGCAAGGGGAAACCATATAATGGCATTAAAAGAAAGAAAGGATTGAAGGAAAAATATATGGGCTTTTGAGACATAAGAGCTATAAAATTTGAGAATTATGCTATTACACTGCAACACAGAGAGACACCAACACTTCTCATACTTCTTACTGAGCGGATGAGTGCAATTTAGAGATGCCTGAATAGCTTTAAATTGATGTTTGGGGGCAAATGTTCATGTGGTGCATTGCTTACAGCCCTGTCTGTTACCAAAACCAACCATTTTTACCAGCCTTACTCGTTCAGCACTGTGATGAAGCTTTCACCAGACCTTTTAAAGTAGGTTTATTTTAAAAGTACATTTAGTGCCATCACAAAGCAATTTTCAAGATTTTTTCCATATTTGAGAAATGAAATGTAGTTTAATATTTTAATACAATCTGTATCTGTATAATATATTCAGCTCTAGATTGCTGCATTTTTTCATTGGTTAATAAAATTTCCTGTAAAAATTCAAATTAAAAAGTGAGAATTAAAACTGAGGGCAATGACTAGGTATGAATAAAGCTCAGGAAGTGTCTGAAGTTAGGATGTAATTAGGTGCAAGTGAAGAAATTTTGTTTCTATAAATACAAGCAATCCTAAACCTTATCCTCTAATTAAACACAAGTGATAATGCATGTTTTAATGAGTTAGTACATTTGCACATTTTTTTTCCCCTCACAGCCATGAAGGAACAGATTCTGTAGCTGACCTGGCTGATGTTATTGTGGTATTAAACAACTTCAGAAGCAAAATTATCAAAGTTCAAGTATGTAAAGAGATATTTTGTCTGCACTATTTCTTTATATATGACTAAAGCTCACATGTCTTAGGCTATATTTAAATGGCACAAATATGCTGGAACATATAATTTAGACTTTGTAAATTTAAATAAGAGAAGGGTACGTAAATTAATCTGGTTAATTTGATAGAGTCAGGTTGCACTAGTTGTGTGGGAGATTGTTAAATAGCTATTAAAACAATACATTTGTGTACATAACACATATAGGATTTAATTCATCTACTTTAAGGTGTCTAAGACTGGTCTGCAGTCTGAATTAGGTGCTTTAAACTCCTTCTCTGCTTAATAGAATGAGAAAGACAGTCCAGAGGACTGACTTCTCATCATAGCTTTAGACGATTTAAAACAAGGGATGATCACCTCTTGAGGCATCCGGTTCTGCCCTGTGACTGGGGATGGACGTAAAGTCCCTTTTAAGTCCAGATTCCAAAATGGAAGCTAAAATTAGGCATGATGAATTCTGCCCTAAGTTGTCAAATCTGTGTAAATGAAATTACTTTAAATATATATCAAAAAAAAAAAGAAACAGAAGTTACATTATGTAAATAATATTTTTTTTTTATGTGTACTTGGTATGTCCTATCCTAATATCAGACACTGAGAAGCCTAGAGAACTATATAAACATAAATAGAAAGAAGTATTTTAAAATCATTTATTTCCTGAGTATCTTCCCCAGTTCTTTAATAGTAATTTTCCAGAACCTTAAGAAAACAAGTAACATTCTGGAGGGTGAGGAGACTGCCTTTAAACTACAGAGAAGGGGTAAAGGGTGCCAGCTTGCTTTAAATAAGAAAAATATTTTATATGAAAAGTGGTGCATTTTAGAACCACTTCAGTGATATCTAGGATATGGCTTCAGCACCATTAGTTAAAAGGACACTTAGTGTGAAGAGAAGTCTGCAAGTGTTAATTTGACAGTGTAAACATGAGAAACTGCTATGGTTGTAACAATATATTCAAACACCTAGTTTTGGAAGGTGTTTGGATTTCAGAAATACTTATTTTTTAATCAAGGAAATTAAGGTCGGCAAACAAAATGAGTTTGGCACCTTATTTAGTATCTGAGTAAGACAACAGAAATGGCTTAAGTTTTACAGGAGAGTGTTTCAGACACGGATTTGTCACCTTCCCCTCGTGAAGGGATTATGAGAATCAGGTTTCCCTTCAATACACGGTGCACCACCCTGCTACTCTTCTCCTGTCCACTAATGTCTGTATCACAAAATCACACCTTTATCTTCTGTCCGGGAGGAAAATGAGCTATGATACTTTGCTTCTTGTTACAATATGTTCTGTACTTATTTTTAAAGTATGAAATGACATTTTTTACAGTCCAGTTTAACACAGTTCAGTAACTATTTTGCTGAAATAGGAATTGGTAAGATGTTAGTCAGGCTCACCAGTAAGTCCACCATTGTTTGATAGCATAATTGAAGTAGAAATTATTATCAACTAACTTCCCAAATAACATAAATTCATTTATCTTATGTGACTAGGTACAGAAAAAGCCTGATAAAGTGAATGAAGATCTCCTTACTGATGGAATAACAGAAAAAGGAAATTTGGAATCAGTTACAAGGTAATAAATAAATTGTTTATATTTTAACTCTGCCAGGACATGTTTATTATTCCTCATACTGTAAACGTTCCTTAGTTGATAGTGATACAAACATGTGAAAAGACCTGATGTCTCCCTAAGGGATTTATAATATAGATAAGAGGGGGAAAGAGACAAGTTATGGTGTCTTGTACATCTCATTATTTCCTTTTTAATCCTTTCTTTCCATTTCTAGTTCCTGCTCATTTTCTCCGTCAATGTTATTATTGTTTTGCTGTGGCAGGGAATCAATCTCAATATGTGTAATGTGTTACTCATCAGTATCAAACTGAACATCAAAAAGCAGGCTATGATGCTATTTCTCTGCTGCTAGACAAAATTTATGAAAGCCCATGAAGTCTGTTTAAATATGTCAATGAAATACCTCTTGAAGTTTGACTTTCGTAAATAATTGTAATAAACTTTTCTTCAGACCCTCACCCAATAAAGTTCTTAGTTGATCTTCCCATTGATTCAAAGTTGTAGCTCAGGAGCATGAGCTCAAGTCCTGCAGTTTGTCTGCCAGCTTCTTCCAACCTAGAAACTTCTCACATATCCTTCCTCTTTAGTATGGAAAAAAGTCACAAACACTGTTTGGGACTGGGACCTTTCTTTTTGACTTAAAAAAAAATGAGACTGCAGTTGTGCCATCCTTTGTCCTGAATGAGTATGAGGTGTTCTTCCCAAAAGATTTTGGTATCTTAGGGATGTGCAGAAAAAATAAAAACATAAGCATATTCAGCTACTGTAGGATGAGTATGTCTTTTGTGTGTTTTCTGACTTGTGATTATTTACAATCTCAATGGTAATGTAGTAGTGTTTTCTTTATGTTTATACAATAATTCAATTATTTTCTTAGTTTTTCAGAAGAAATTCCACCAGAAGAGAAGGAAAAAAAAAGTGATATTCTTAATATATTTTCAGTCGCTTCAGGCCATTTATACGAACGTTTTTTAAGGTAAGTAAAGGTTCAAAAAGTTTAAGCAGCATAAAGAAGCTGACTTTTCTAACAAGGTGGTATGTTTTAGCCTAGCAGGCAGCTCAGCACCACACAGCCACTCACTCGCACCCTCACCAGTGAGATGGGGGAGAGAGTCAGAAAGGTAAAAGTGAGAGAACTGCTGGGTTGAGATAAAGACCAAAGTAGGTAGAACAAAAACTGCACATCCAAGCAAAGTGAAACAAGGAATCCATTCATTACTTCCAAACAGCAGGCAGGTGTTCAGCTACTTCCAGGAAAGCAATGCTCATCATGAATAACAGTTACTTCAGAAGATGAACACCTTAACTCCAAATGTCCCCCCCTTACTCCTTTATCCCAGATTTATTGCTGAGCGTGACACCACACAGTATGGGGTATCTCTTCGGCCAGCCTGGGCCAGCTGTCCTGGCTGTGTCCCATCCCAGCTCCTGGTGCACCCCCAGCCTCCTTGCTGGCAGGGCAGCATTAGAGGCTGTAAAGTCCTTGGCTCTGTGCAAGCACTGCTCTGCAACAGCTAAAACATCAGTGTGCTATCAGCACTCTTTTCATCAAAAATTCAAAACACAGCACTCTACCAGCTACTGTGAAGAAAATTAACTGCATCCCAGCTAGTATCAGGACATAAGGCATAAAGAAGGACCAACTTCATCTCTGAGAACAAAGTATAGATGTTTAAAAATATCACTGTTCTTTGAAGAAAGAAAAATGTTCTCCGTGCCTTTCATGAGTGCATGTGCTAGGTGCGAACAAAAAGGATGAAGTTCAGCCTCTCTTTTTGAAGACATAGCAGCAGTGACTTATTAGAAGTTGTATCTATTCACGTTAAGTCCAAACTATGGATTCTTCTGTGTACATATGTGACTTCTATTTAATATCTCAGTGGACATGGATTATTCAATAAGCAATGATTGCTTTGAATGAATTCTTAGTTTGGCTTAATCTGTTTACCACTATTTCTCTGTTACTTTTCTTATTTCCCTGAGTCATGCTTGTTTACAGATGTCAGATCTAGTGATTTTCATTTCCTGAACGGCAATTGCACAACTCTGTCATGCATATCTTTTTGGAAAGTAGTATTTTGTATGTATTAACTGTTATTTCTTAGTAGTCAGACAGAGTTTGAATGTCTGCGTTTCTTTTCCTTCAGACTTCAACAGCCTTCATAAAAGGAAAGACTTGTTTACTGTAAAGGAGAGAAAATTAATTTTTAAATATTTTGCATGCTTCTTTACTGTACTGTAAGGTTTATTACTCCATGATTTTCAAAGCAGACTTGACATCTTCACGCGCTTCACAAGTTATTGCTTATCTGTCTGGTTTCACCAAACAAATGTGAATTGCAAAGAATGGAACCCAAAATAAGGGTTTAACTTTTTTCACATACCTGAACTATTTTTTTTCTTCTTTTTAGAGTTATCAAGGGTTTTCTGAACAGGATCTTAGCCTGAACCATGCTTTCTCTTTCTCACTGTTTTTCTTTTCAGCAACCTATTAAACTCAATATATTCTAAAATAAATAATCTCAGTAGCCTAGTTAACATTAGGGATTAATCGTTATTCTAATTTATTGTCAGGCTCCTCTTTCAAGGTAAAACTTGTTAAGAGATCCACTTTTGAAACTTTTTTCTAATACTGCCTGTTCAGGATGGATCAAATACATCTATCTCAAAGTGGTCTCGAACGTGTGCTTTTTAAAGCTTTTTATAGATATGTTATAGATAATAGATATAAATTTCCATTTAAGGTGGGTTAAGAAAAGTTACAATTAGAAAGTTTCAGCACCATTCGGGTGCAGTTGAAATATAATGACCTGTGTGTATCGGTTTGTTCATTATAGACTTCTATTTCCACAGAATTATGATGCTTTCTGTTCTACGTCATACAAAAACACCAGTTAAATTTTGGTTTCTGAAAAACTATCTCTCCCCAACATTTAAGGTAGGAGAAACATCTTTCTTTAAAATTTTAAATACTTACAAAAATTGTTACAATTGAGAAATTATATAATTAAAATTTAAATTTGTGGCTGGAAATGACCTCAAGTGTAAGTTTCTTCTTTTCTGGAACCCCAAACCCAGTGATAGATTACAGTTCATTATCTTCTGATATCTATGAGCCTGAAAAAAATGCTTTTTATATTTGTAGAGCTGAGGATACTTCTAGAATTAAAGAAACATTTAAAAATCATAATTTATGTGATTAGTAAGGTCAACAGAGCTACAACGGTGTCAAGTCTTTGTGTGTCACATAAACTTAAAGTTTTTGGATCTTCTTCTAGGATGTTATTCCTCACATGGCGAAAAAGTACGGATTCAAGTACGAATTAGTACAGTATAAATGGCCTCGCTGGCTTTATCAGCAGACAGAAAAGCAACGAATTATCTGGGGCTACAAAATCCTTTTTCTGGATGTTCTTTTCCCTTTGGCTGTAGATAAAGTAATATTTGTTGATGCTGACCAGGTAAGAAAAAATAAAACTGTATAAATGTATGAGGAATTTGTTTTGGTTTAAATTGATCCAGTTTCATTCCCTGTGGCCATTCCGTCCAAATGTTGGTCTCATAGGACTGTTGCTGTTGCTGTACAAACAGAACCAGGAGTGTTGCAGAACATGAAACAAAACAAAGTCACTTGTCTTTAGTCGTGTAGAAACTAAGAGTCTCATCAGGGTGAGTTGCTGAAAATTCCCTC
The DNA here is from genome assembly GCF_964035555.1 of Netta rufina. Classification (NCBI taxonomy): domain Eukaryota; kingdom Metazoa; phylum Chordata; class Aves; order Anseriformes; family Anatidae; genus Netta; species Netta rufina. The sequence continues at coordinate 54,328,550 of NC_140123.1, read as the reverse complement.
TAATGTCCATGGAGAGACAAAGGCACCTGGAGAGATAGGTGTGATCTTAAAGGTGCATTTCATTAAGGGCATATTGGAATGATTCAATCCCTGGGCTGATTGTCTTCTCCACTGGCTGTGGAAGGGGTCTGAGGTGATTACTTCAGACTATTTGACCAACAGACTAATTTTTGAGATGAATTCTGTCTCTTTTGTTATTGAATTTGCATTCAGTCTTTCACTCAGAAATGAGTATTGTATAATTTAATGAAAGGTAACATGCTTCGATATCAGATAGGATATTGAAGAGTCTGTCACATGGTTATTAAAAATCTCAGAAAAAAATATTATCTATTTTGATGCTTTTCCAAAGCTTGGGGTAAATTAAATTCAGATGTAGCAATGCAGACTGCAGCTTTCTGCAATTTCATCTGTATAATGTATTTTTATTGGTTTTCCGTCCTAAATGCTGTAAGGATTTCTCTGCACTCTAAAGTAGAAGAAATTTTTTACCACTGATAAATTAGATTGGTGGGGTTTGATGAAAGAGTGGTCAATTAGTAAAGAAAGAACATTTGTAAAATGGACTTGTAACCTATTTTTAAAAGTACATTGCTGTGAGGTACAAAGATTTTCAAATGATGCCTTAATTTTTGAGTGTCCAAGCTAATGTAACAGATAAGAATAATTTTTTAGAAGGGAGATTCTCAAAAGATTTTCAAAGTTATACTACTGTATTAAGGGAGTTTAATAGGGGGCAATCAGAACAGAGGCCCATAAATTAAAATTAATTTGTTTTATTTAATTTACTTTTTAAATGTGTTCCACAGTTGGCCACAGAATACACATAGATTTTTTCTTGAACTAGAATTAGGTGAATATAATTCCAATGGAATACTTTATTTACACTGTATTGTTGTAGTGTCTCAGTTTTATTAAAAAACATAAACTTCAGTCAGTTTGCTGACCCTCATATGCACACGTTAAAAACACTATTAAGTAATAAAATGTTTTTATTCTTATTTAGATTGTGAGAAGTGACCTGAAAGAACTCAGAGATCTAGATCTAAAGGGAGCTCCTTATGGATACACGCCGTTCTGTGACAGCCGTAAGGAAATGGATGGGTACCGTTTCTGGAAATCAGGGTACTGGGCATCGCATCTTGGGAAAAGGAAATACCATATTAGGTAGGAGAAATTCTACATATTTTTATGCAGTTTGCAGAAATGATTCGTATCTAGGTCTTGGTAGTGAACAATGAAGTGTTCACAAGCAGTTGCCTTACAGTCATTCTCAGCAAGAAATGAATTTTTCTAAATTCAGATGATACATTGATTTCACCTTTTTTTTTTATTGTAACTTCAGCTATTAAAATAATATCATTTTAGCATATGAATAGTTTTTGCTTTGTTGTTACTTTTTAAATTAATGTTATCAAAAACAACATGAAACTGCAAGTCTTGATTCATATTTTTATCTTTGTAGTGCCTTATATGTTGTGGATCTTAAGAAGTTCAGAAAGATTGCAGCAGGAGATAGGCTTCGGGGCCAGTACCAAGCTCTCAGTCAAGATCCAAACAGTCTGTCAAATCTAGATCAGGTATATTTAGGTTTAAGCAATTACGTTTTTCGTTATCTTTCTCAGTATGCATGGAATAGCTTTTTATCTCAATGCATGTTATATAATTCTGAAATTATTTGCCTTTTTTGCTGTTGCAGAACATTTTTTGGTGTCCATATGAGCACAGTTCAGAAAATATAACAAAGTGATTATTACTTTAAATAATGGTTTGATATGAAGAAAAGAAGGAAAAAAATAGCAGAGGGAACAAGTGTTTGCACTGCTTGCCTTTATCTGTACTTGTTCTATGTAAACTTGTGTGTTTTCTTAATTATAATCTTCTATTCTGATAATGGTAATTACAGTCTTACCTAGCAGGTTTTTAAATTTTTATTTTCCCATTAATGTTAATTTAATTAATCTAAGTGCTAATGCGGTCTTGTGGTTGCTGAGTCACCCTGGGTTGACCAGGGTCTTCATCTTCATTCTCCACCAATTTTTAAAGCTAGGTGAGATAAGTGAGTATGCAAATCACAAGCGTGTAAGTACATTGTAGTCTCTCTCCTTTCTACTCCATTTAACAATTTTGTAAATTCGCAACTTTAAGAGTTACTGTATTAAATTAGGAATTGTGATTTCATTTTAAGAGTCAGAGAGGCACAACAGAAAAACAACCTCTTTTCTCTTGAAATTGAAGTAATGATAAAACATTTATTTGGTCTTCCTAACATTCATAGAATTGAAGTTTTTCAAAAAAGGAAACATTTAAATTAACATTAAAATGTCTTGACACAGCATACTTCTATTTTAGTAGTTAGCTAGTGTAGTTTTTCCATGCTAATGACTATATTTGAATTAAATTACATGCTTTTTGTAACACAGCTGTATGTACTATTTTATTCTGTCACATTTAGCAATGTGTATTGGCAAATAAGACACGACTAATACTTGAGTACTGACGTTTATTTTTTAACTGTTATGTAGGGGTTGTGCATGTGAAGGAGCTTATGAATGGATCTACCAATTACACTTATTATTTTTAACCATGGTCAGAGTACCCGTACTGTAAGACTGCCTGGGATTCTTCTCTTTTGTAAATGCTATTGGCTACATTCAGCAAAATATTGGTTCAGTGCTTTCATTTTGATGAGAGTATTTGAATATACAATAAATGTGAAAAAAATGCAATTTTAAGTTAAGTAAGAAAGTTTAATCGCTTTTCCTTTTCATACTTAAGTTTCTGGAATCTGTCTTCCTAAAAGAAGGCTAACTTTAGAGTAGTGTCATAATCCTGGGTTATGTGCTTTTGAGCATTTTTTTCAAATCAGAGGAATGGAAATATGGTTAAGGCGCTTTAATAACTGCGCACGGTCTAATTCTGCTAGGAGTATTTAGCAGATGGCATGTGGTGTCCAAACTATAAGTGTCAGATAGCAGTATAAGTTATGTCAAACTAAGGAAAGACAGATGTCAGTACATGACAAAAATACTAGAGAAGTAAGAGGTGGACATTTTGAATGGAAATTTCAAAATGAAAATTTCAAAATGAAATTTTGAATCTATTAGAAAAAGAGTCAGATGAGCACATAGAAGGAGACCTAAGAACAACTTGCAGAAGTGGTATCAGACAAAAGATATTCTGTGGAATCTCTGACTAATTGTAGTTACCTCAAAACTCAATTCTAATTTATGATTCTACAAACTTTTACAGGATCTTCCCAATAATATGATTCATCAAGTAGCTATTAAGTCTCTCCCTCAAGAATGGCTTTGGTGTGAAACCTGGTGTGATGATGAATCCAAGAAAAAGGCTAAAACAATAGACTTGGTAAGTTGGTTTTGAGTTAAATTAGTTTTATAGATTAAAAAAAATATATTACAATTTCTGTGCCTTTTGATATATGCGTATGTGGTATCACAGAGCCAGCCTTGCTGGAAGGTATTGGAACATGAGTTTCCTTTTGACAAATGCCTGAATACATACAACTTTCCTCCGTTCCTCCAAGAGCTATCCTGTATGTTCCGTACCAAATGTGCTTATGTTGAAGCTGAAAACTGTACTGAAAATTAAGTGCTGCCATCATAACTGGATAGGATCAGTTTTTTTTCACTCCTGTACATGTATTTGCCCTCCTTTTTTTTTTTTTTTTTTTTTTTCCTCCATTTTCAGCCTGGTTAGTAGAATTATCATGAAGTACTGCTAATAGCTTTTTGAGTTTTGTGTGCTGCTACCTCTGCTGAACCTGCTGTGCAGAGGAGTAATATTATTATGACTCTTTTTTTCTGTCCATTTCACCACTATAAATGAAGATAGAGCATAGCTTAAAAAGAATAAAGCTGGATAACCTGCATTTAGAAAGCAGAAAATATCTGTCTTTGGGAATTGAAACAGAGAGAGAAAAAAATCTGCTGTGGCATTATTACCACAACCCATTTCCCCCCTTCATTTCTTGAAAACCCCCACTCACTGTGAGTGAAACTTCAGAGCCATAAGTCTGAAGAAAAATAGACAACTGGAATCTGGTGCAAATATTCCGTATGGAAAGAGCTATGTGTCTTTACAGTTAAAATAAGCTTTTTTGTGTGTGTGCTAAACATGGCTACTGTCTATTCTAGAAAGTAAAAGATTGAAATTTAAGTTACTAGACTATCTTTCAATCCCCAGTATCATGTCACTTTTTATTATGGTTTATAGTTATAATATTTTATGAAAGTAACCATTTTCTAGATAACACTAGAGGAAGCATCACAATCTTAATAGAAAGCATGATATCAGTTTTAATTTCAATGTGCTAATGTATACCTTGTATACTCCATGTAACTATGTCTAAATATTAGTAGTCTTCTGGTAGCTAAGTCTCTACTATCCATATGGTCAGGAACACACAGAAAAAAATGAATTATTTACAATAAAATGTTTTAAACTATTTAAAGAGGGGTTATTTACAATTTGTTTTTTTTTAAATGATTATCCAGGTAACTGACCTTGCACATCTTGTCCTTCAAAGAACTCATAAATGCTAACAAGATTATTGTTAGGTATGAGATAAGTGAGAGCAAAGAAATATGTTTGAGACTTCAGATAGTTCTGTGGGCTGCTTTATGTAAAATATCAGAATCTTAACCAGATATTTAAACTGAATCGTGATAAGAAAATATGGTAAATAGCAGTTCTCTGCAAAGTAGTAAGATTATTTTTTGCATAAATGACTTTTTATTATGCTTTGCTATACTAATGTCAAGTTTCATTATTTGCTGCAAAGTAGTTTTCGTCTGAAGTTAAACTTATTTTTCACTTTGAAGTAAATTGTAGACCACTTTGAAACATTCAGATTATTGTACTAATCAACATATGAATACATAGCTAGTTTTTAGCAATAATGTGCGTTCTGCTGTTTATTGTCAGTGACACTGAGGAGCTGATCACTTACAGTTCCTTGGAGAGGTGGTGTTTTCACATTGGCTTTCTTTACATCTAATATGTTTCAAACTTTCAGTGTAACAATCCCCAAACCAAAGAACCGAAACTAAAGGCTGCTGCCCGGATTGTTCCTGAATGGGTTGAATATGACACTGAAATACGGAAGTTAATAGAGCAAATTGAAAAAGAGAAGAAAAAGCAAACATCATTCTTTCAAAAAGGTAACTTACATGCATATTCATCTGTTAATTCTTTAAAATAATCTATCTGAAATGAAGATTGGAATCAAAAGGCACATACATTGCGTCGTTGTAGTTTTCCCTTCAAGAAATTTTGCACTGAGACTCATTTGAAGTGAGTGTCACCCCACCTATGCTCCCCTCCTTTCAGATTTTACGCATCGTCTCCATGAATTTCCATGACACTGTCTCCTTGTCCAGTACATTTCTCCATCTTCAGACTGTAGTTTACAAGTTTCCCTGCCACTATCAGTCTCCAGTCTCGAGTCAGAGAACAAATTCCCTTTTTTAGTATAAAGGATTCTTAGTAGTTTTTATTCTTATTTAAGCTTATGGTCAGCCTTTAGCAAGGCTCTAAAAATGAAGTGCATGTTGTTGACTCTCTTAGCAGTAAATAGACAATAAAGAGCTTTCTCCATGTTTTACAAAACCAGTGATTAAGTTTCTATGTAATGGTGATACGATTTTTTTCCTTGGTTACAGGTTTGAAGCACGATGAACTTTAGCATCACCTGTAAAAATCAATGGTGACAGTGCAATAGTCTTCTGCAAAAGACTGACTGGAAGTTATGAAAGCTGCATTGGCACTATTGTTAACATTCTTCAATGTGAAGTGAAATATTTTATAACTTATGGTGTTATTTAAAAATGTTAAATGAAATGTAAAGAACAGAAGAGACAAATCAACAGGTACTTGCTTTTATTTAAACCAGTGTAGAGTAGCTTTCCTTGTTTCTTTGTTTTTCTTTTCCTTCTCTAAAAGACAGTTTGCCCAGAGAATTTTACACTATAAACTATGATGTATTCAACTCCTCAGAGATTTACCTTGTCAGCAGCTGGGGGGAGCAGTATTAAATATGTATATGAAAACTGTTTTGTGCGTATTACATGCATTGAGTACATGTATTTAAATATAAAGAATTTTGGTTATATATCCATAGTTTTGTCCTTGAAGAAATGCTGCGGTCACAAGAAAAATTATCTTTGTAGCAAAGACATGATACAAAAAATAGCCTGAACAATTTAGACCGCAGGAATCTAAATCAACTTTGAAGCTTACTGAAGCAAGGAATGTAATTATTCATTTTTTATACAGGATTGCTGCACTTTTACTACTAACTTGAAATAAACCATTTTTGATTCTTAAGCTCCTTTTGGTCACCTAAGTAGTATGCCGTAAGATTCCATTATGTGTTTTTTGGTTAAGATAACTTCCAACCAGCCTGCATTGAATCAGAAGGTCAGTACCTGAAAGATGTTTCCATTCAGTTTTGATTATCATTATTTTGTCCAGAAATTAAAATAATAAAATATTTGATTAATTTTGACTGTCAGTGGTGTCTACTGTAATTTTATAAATACGTACTCACAAAAACTGTTGCTCTAATGGGCTACTGATATTCTGATCTACAGAAACTGCAGTGAAAAATTCTTGCAATGCACGTTTGAAAATAGAAATTTTGTTTCTTAACCTAGTACCTTCAGTACGTGCTCTGTTGCTTAGCTTGTGCTGATGTTCAAAATAGACTGGATGAGACCACAAATTCTTATAAGAAGAGCTTAATAAAGTATTTCAATCTAAATGCTTGTAATTATAAAAGATAATGTACTTTGCACTAAGTGGGTAAATCAATCATCAGTTGCACATTTCCATACCAGCAAATAAGTGAATGAATGGAAAGAATAATGAAGCATATTTTGCATGCAGTCATCGTTCTCAGGTGTAGGTTATTTGAAAGCACTTCCTCTAAGAGCAGGTATTTATAATCATGCTTTGCTGACATTTTTAAAGTCTTAGTGATATGAGACATGCAAATTTTTTACAGGCTTTTATTTCTTACGTTGTATTACCTTTATGCATTTTGAAATAACAGTTTTAACATATCATATGCAGATCTTAAAAGGTCTGTTGTGGGCATTTGCTTTGTATGAAGTATTCAATTAAATATTTCCTGTACAATCCAGTAGTAATAATCTGTTAATACTAATTGCAGTTCTCTTTAGTTATCCAATTTCACTGCAATATTTGTTTTGTTACACTTGTTCTCATAACAAGCACCATAATGCTTCAGAATACCAGGCAGCAAGTTGAACGTGTTGGAACATCGTAGAACACAATTGAGTAAGTTGGTATTTTTAGAGCATACGTGGACTGCTATATGACTTAATTATGCAGAGCTACTATAAACTCAGTGTGTAACAAGGAAACTATGGATACTCCATATATTAAGGGAAAAAATTAGTCACTTGCTTCCCTTTTTTAGCTTATCCTGACATCCTGATACTTCAGTCCGCATCACCATTTCACACCCATGTGAACGTCAGCTCGGAAGCTGGAGTTCCTTACCTTTAAGGAGCCTTGGTTCTCTTTCATTATGATCATCTGTGTGGGCAATTTCTGTTATGCAGTGCATTGGATAATTTATGCACTGATTTCTTGCTCGTTACACCTGTATCGTCCTGTTCTTTTTAAAATTGGTTTACTTCTGTATGTTTTTTTAAAAAGAAATAGCTCTTTAAATACTATTTTCTTAAAATTACTTAAATGATTAGAATATAATTTCTCAGAAATGTAATTTGCTGAAGATATTTTGAAGATTTAAAAGTTCTCTTGCCATTTTCTTTGATGTTGTCTTTGTAAAAAAATGTTTAACAGATATTTTTTTCCAGCACGTTATAATATTTTCAGAAAAAGCCATTTTTTGAAATGAGCTGTTTATAAAACAGAAAGGCCCAGCAACTATATGAACTACTTTTCAAAAGTCTCTTTAAAGCAGCACTTTGAATCATTAGCATATTGTTATATTTTTAATACTAAAACAGTGGATTGTAAATGTTGTACAAAATATTAAAGGTGGCACTGGAGAAAACAAAAACAAAAAAAAACAACAACACAATTGTTTTCTCTTCCCCTATTTTGCATTATACAGTGAACATTAAATGCCTGGTTAATGCATCCACTTTCAAACCTGTGTGCTCTGCACTATGAAAGGGAAGAAAACACACCCTCTGTTACAGTTGTATTACCAAAACCTGGTTCAAATCAGTAAATAAGTGTAGTAATATCGACTGATGGTGAACCATTGAAATGAAGAGCTTGTTCAATTTATATTCGTATTACTATTCCAGTGTCTTTTCTAGGTCTCATTCTTCTTAATGTCAACTAGTAAGTTTAAGAGAAAATGAACTGACCAGGCAGCAGTGCAGCGTTGTTGAAAGGACAGAGCCTTAGGACTGAAAATATTTGTCAATAATGTTTCTTTTTACCTTTTTCCTAAATCAAGCACTTGCATTCACATCAAGACTTTATTTTTCCAAGCTCAATAGATGAACTCTGTGGTAGTCTACCTAGACTTCAGCAAGGCCTTTGATGTGGACTCCTGTCGTATTCTCCTGCGGAAGCTGGCAGCCCATGGCTTGGACAGGTACACTCTCTGCTGGGTTAAAAACTCACTGCACAGCCAGGCCCAGAGAGTGGCGGTGAATGGAGTGAAATCCAGCTGGCGACCGGTCATCAGTGGTGTTCCCCAGGGGTCGGTGTTGGCGCCCATCCTCTTTAATATCTTTCTTTCTTGATGACCGGGATGAGAGAATTGAGTGCACCCTCAGTACGTTTGCAGATGACACCAAGTTGGTGAAAGTGTCAGTCTGACGGACAGTAGGGAGGCGCTGCAGGGGGACCTGGACAGGACGGATCGAAGGGCAGAGGCCAATGGGGTGAGGTTCAACATGGATAAGTGTGGCCACTTTGGCCACAACAACCCCATGCAGCACTACAGGCTTGGGCAGAGTGGCTGGAAAGCTGTGCAGAGGTAAAGGATCCGTGGGTGCTGACTGATGCTCACCTGAACATGAGCTGGCAGTGTGCCCAGGTGGCCAAGGCAGCCAACGGCACCCTGGCTTGTGTCAGCCAGCAGGAACAGGGAGGTGATTGTCCCCTGGTGCTCTGCTCTGGTGAGGCTGCACCTCGAGTGCTGTGTTCAGCTTTGGGCCCCTCACTACCAGAAGGACACTGAGGCCCTGGAGCGTGTCCAGAGAAGGGCTACGGAGCTGGTGAAGGGCCTGGAGCACAAGTCCTGTGAGGAGTGGCTGAGGGAGCTGGGGGTGTTTGATCTGGAGAAGAGGAGGCTCAGGGGAGACCTCATTGCTCTCTGCAGCTGCCTGAAAGGAAGCTGTGGGGAGCTGGGGGTTGGCCTTATCTCCCAGATAACAAGTGATAGGACTAGAGGGAATGGCCTCAAGTTGCTCCAGGGGAGGTTCAGGTTGGCAATGAGGAGACATTTCTGCTCAGAAGGAGCAGTCAGGCATTGGGACGGGTTGCCCAGGGAGGCGGTGGAGTCACCGTCCCTGGGGGTGCTCAAGGAGAGGTTGGACATGGTGCTTGGTGTGCCTGGGTTAGTGGGTGACACTGGTGGTAGGGGATGGTTGGACCAGTTGATCTTGGAGGTCTCTTCTAACCTTTATGATTCTGTAATTCTTTTTTCCTCTTATACTTTGTTATGTTTTGTTCTTTATTCAAAACCTGACTTTAAGTATACACAGGAACATTTGAGCCAAACTATTGAAACATTTGCTGACAGGATAAGAATATCTAATTTTGTTTTATCGGATCAAATTCTTAATCGGTTTAGCCCAGCGTCACGTCTCTAACACATTAACACCCTGCCCTGAAAATGCCTCATGCAGGCTGATCTGATTCTCAGCACAGTTTGCTAATCCTGAAAAGGTTAGGCCTGGGATGCCATCTAGAATGCATTGTTTTATTTCTGGTGTCTCTTTTTTAGGATTTACATTTACAGTGACGTATTGTCTCCTTTGTCACCATGAGACCACTCCTTGAAGCCCATGACCAATGCTGGTTTTGGCTCCTGATAGCTGGAGCATTGCCCCCGGTGCCTGTTTAACCCAGAGTGACAAAAAGGCTCCTGCAGCTGGGGGGGGAGGGGGTCTGTGCCCTGCTCCTCTCAATCCCTTAGCTTCTTACACCGATGCTCACATTAGCTAATGTTTCCTTCTGAATTTCAGGCGTATCTGAGGCATGTCCAACAGCTTTCTGACATTTCCCAGCCTGCTGTGATGAAAGTCTCCATTTGGTTTGTGAATTCCCCGCCTGAAGGTGAGAATGAAGCAATTACAGCCATCATCAGCATCGCTGTACCCAAATTTCTCTCCCCTGATGGAGAGCGCAGTCCTTTTGTGTTTGAGTCCTCACTCCTGTGAATGAAACATCCTGGCAGCCTCTCATCAGAGGGTGCCAAGTCCTAAAATGGATGCCGTATAAATAGCTTCCTCCAGTTACACTCTTCCACGCATTCCTCTTGTACCAGATTTTCGGCTCTGATGACTGCAAAATGTAGATGTGCAGATGGTTCGGAAAGTGCCTTTTACTAAACACAGAACTTTATTTATATTCAATAGCTTAAAACCAGAATCAATCAACACCACACTCGTTTTTTTTTAAACCTGAAGACATACATGGAAAAGCCATTAATAGAAATTGTGGAAGCTGGCTTTTATTATTAGATGATTATTTTCTACCTGTACCAGAGATGATGGCTCTATGCAGATGAAGATATATAAAAAGGCTTAAAAAGACAGATGCTGAGATGCCACAGTAAGGTATCATCTGACGTAAAACCTGTCCTCTCAAAGAAGCCTCCCAAAAACCTTTTCTCCCATTCTGTAACCTGCACTCACTTTCACAGATCTGGCTGTTGCATGCCACGTCATTTTCAACTTCACCACCTTAGCTCTCACAGCTAGGTACCTGTCCATGCTTTTCACCACTGCATAAATACATAAGACAGCGTACATGAAGTTGGTTCCAACTACAGAAATAACAAGCACATTTTGGTGACTGGTAGGAGCTCTCTTGCTTATTTGCACTCCAGAAGCTTGAGAATTGGTATTGCTACAGTAATTAAAACAATCATCATCTCAACCCAGTCTTGTTGTAAATCACGGCTGCATCCAACATTCTCCTGGCAGAACCACTGCAAATTCTAAAAAGTTTTGGTTGTAAAGGAGGGACTCCGTATAAACCAAGTTTTTGGTTAACTTTGGATAACTTATTGTGTGAGTTATCATGGTTATGCATTCAGGATGCATCCTTCTACTTCTGGTTTCTGCTCCCCAGCCACTTACTGCAGATCCACTTGCTCCAGCCACGAGTTGTACAAATCCCACCCTCCCTGCAGGAGCATCTCTGCCCTGACCCAGACTCTGCCAGGAGCAGGGGCTGTTTCAGCCTCTCTGTATGGCATGAATGTGGAGGTGACCTTTGGGGAGGCATCTCAAAACAGATTGCAGAACATCCCCCTTCTCATAGAGGGCTTCTCAGAAAGAACCACACACACACCACGGTGCTTTCTTGTCATCATAAATATCTTTATTGTGAAAAATACCATAAAATAATTCCCGCAGTTCTAGAAAAAACAGTTCTTGCTTTTTAGACTTATGATTTATATAAAGACATTTTAATCACTTGAGACATTTGATAAATCTCTGGCTAACTTGACTTATCCTTCTTACAACACAGAACTGCTACTTCGAATTTTGCAGTGGGCAAAAGGAAAAGATTCTCCCATTTTTAACTTCATGGATAAAATTATGCATTACAGAGCAAACAAACAATACCTTACGATAAGGCACTTTTAAATACAACTAACCCGCTATGCTGTACTGGCTGATGTCCAGCAAAGCTCCTACAAATCACAGCCCTAAACAGAAGAATAATTCTTATTCCAAACACTGGTGTGGAAACTGAAGTAACAACAAGCTCTTATGTTGAAAATTATTTTTAAGCTAACAGATTTTCCGCGCATGTCACAAGTTTGAGCTCTTAAGTTTATAATTCACTCGGAATCTGTTTGAATACTGATCCATGAACACATCAGTATTAAGCACACCTCAAGTAAAATGCATCCCCCCTTTAGTTTAAAACAAGTCGGAAACTAGTTCATAAAAACTGCAAGACAGGATTCAGCATGGAAAGTCTGCATCTACACGTAGGCCAATCGCCGTAATGCTGCTTCATGCACACCTCGGGCTTCACGAACTACCAAGACATTTACTTCAATGTTCAGTTGCTGAACATTATTGCACTACAGACACCCATTATAAATAAAAAAGGCAAGTTCAGTTTCCTTGTACATAGCTTGCACCATTGACAGTGTGTCACCAGCACTTGGTTTTTCTGAAGTTGTATCAGGAACTGCATCACCGTGTCTGGAAATCCTTGAAACATAAGTGTTTTATTTAAGAAAACAAAAACACAACTTCATTTTTTGTGTGTTTTCAGAAGTACCTTAAAGCCAGCATCTGCTCCTTTAAGAAGTGGTAACGTTTCTGTGATCCTGCTTAGTCTCAGAAAGCCTTACTCTCCATCAAGTTTTTTTCCCTTTATTTTCAAGGCACTCTTCCACAGAAGGGATCTCTGAACAGCATTCAAGCATGAATCATCTTCCACTGCCTAGATTCAAGCTGTTTTCCCCTCCCCTCCAGACACATGATCTTCCCCTTCCCATTCATCATCAGAATTAAACATAATCCTTTTTGTTCCTGACTGCTTCTCGTGTACCCATTTGTCCACTGCCTTAGAAAGCAGTGAATATGCACGGCTCTAACATCAATGCCTTGTGTGAATAATTCACTTATGAGGGGGCCCATCTCCCTTTTCCCTTTAGGGAGGGAGTCAAACTGCACGCCTCTCTCAGCCATAGTTTTTAAAACAGAGGATGGAAAGAGAGGACAAAAAGCTGCAGAAGGGTAGTCCTTTAAAACGCAGCATTTTTAGCACTTCTCTGGCACACAAACTTAGCTGACTGGAATTTACTGTGACTTGTTGAAGCTGACCACCACCCCTGAATGTCCAAAATTACAGCATTTTGCTCACAGTGGTCGTTCAACAGCATTTCAGAACCAGCCCCTCCTGTAGCGAGCAAGGCAATGCCAAAATGTTTCCGCAGAGCCCTGCCTGCACAGGACAAGTGACCATGGACCACAGGGGAGCGCTGGCAGCAACCAGCAAGGCTGGAGCCCCGGGGGTCCGAGGGGAACCACACTGACCTTAGAAGGGCACGGGCAGCATCTGCAGCATCTTCTGCAGGGTTTAAAGAACATTTCAGACAGGTCAAAAGCAGAAGCCAAACTTCCAGGAGTCATTGGGCTTGGAAAATACCTGACGCTGGGGTTTCACAGGCTGCTGGGGCGTGTTTGTACCAAAAGCTGTCAGGAACCACCACACGCGCTCCTCAGCTTGAAGATGAATCTCTGCTGACCAAACACTGACCTCTAAATCGCTGCTGAAAAATCTGCGAGGCCTCGTGGCTTGGTAAAAATGGTGTTTGTAAAGTACTTGAGGCAGAAGACAAGTTATACTTCAACATCCCTTGCAGATGGAAGGCTTTATTTGCTCTGACCGTGGCTGCATTCGAATAAAATGGGTGCTGGTGAAACTTGCCAGTAGCTTCGGTGTATTCAGCTACAGAACGAGGAGACTTCATCTCTTGTAGCAGCTCCGGCCCTGGCAATGCCTCTCAGCTCACACAGCTCCATCAGCGCACGAGCCCAGCTTGAGCCATGTGCATATGGGAAGAATAAACCCGAAATGAAGTTGCATTAAATGGGGAAGACTCCAGTTCGTATTTTATTCCTGCAGTTCTCACACTCGCCTCACAACCTGGGTCGACCGAGTTTTACAAGTACAGAGAAGAACCAAACTGCTGCGCAGCTGGGGGAATGTCACATCACACTGCTTTGCTCAGATCTCAAGCAGATATTTTGGTAAAGTGCAAACTACTCAGAAATGATACCTAAAACATTCCAAATCACAGAAACAGTCTTCAGAAAAAAAAAAAATAACCACCAAACAGGTGTATTGTGTGTTGCTTTTTTTTTTTTTTTTTCCAACTTCCACGTTTGACAATTGCTGCCAAGGAAATCGTCTCAATTTCAGGTTAACGAGTAAAGTGAACAGACATTTTCAGACATCGTTACTTACAAGTGATCTTCTTTTAAAAGATTGTTCAGGCTCACACAGCCTCCTCGCTCTGCCTATGGCACCGCCGTCAGTAATATAATACAACAGGTGGTCGCTGGGGTTTCCTTTGAACAACACTGAGAAAGGGATCGTCCTAACCATGTGTTAACGTAGAGACTACCGCAACTACCCGCTCCACGTTTATTAGGCCCGGATTCAGAGCAATATTTACATGCATTTTTACCTTTAAGCATATAATCGAGTCCTAAAGATGCGTTTAAGTGTTGCCCTGAATAGCCTCTTACTGTTTTCTCCACCCAAAGGAATGAACAAACGTCTCCTGCGCATCCACAACAAACACAGGGGCTGTAACAAAACCCTTTTGCTCAACCTCCCCCCCACCAGCATAAGCTCGTCAAGCTCGCCACAAAGCAAACCCTTTGAGCACTAAAAGAGAGAAGGAGCTTTCTTCTAGTGCCGTAAGACTCTGGGATAAGGACAACGTTAGAAATTAAGATTTTGGGGTCTGGTACTGAGAGAGTTTTTATTTTCTTTGAACGAATTAAGTAAAAAACAGCAGCAGCCACCCGAAAACAGTCCTGGCTCTAACTGAAGTGAAATTTGAATGTAAATGGTCCTCCTCCCGAGCCGAAGGGGTTGAATCCTTGCCACGTGTTCCAGTTCCTGTGGAAAGGGTTGCCCCCACCCTGCTGACTCTCCGCGTCCAGTGGGTCCTCTCCTGCGTCAAATTTCCGCCTCATTTCTGAAAGAAGGAAAACAACAAGGTGGAACGGTGGCACTGCAGGCAGGACAGCAACGCAAAGTGACTTTGAAGACCAAAAAAGTGGTTCGGAACCACCCCTAAAACAGAGAACTGCTGTTATCACATATATTGGCAGCATTTGTAGGAACCTGACTAATTCCTTCCGAGTCTCTCAAAGCTCTCCAGAACACTGGCAGAGGAGAAAAGCCTCCAGCCCTGTGAGAGCCCTGTACTAAGGCCTTCAAATAAATCATTTAGTTTAACACAAGGCAAGCCAGTACCCGGCTGTCCAACAGAACACGCTGGAATTTCAAAAGGGCCAGGACAGTCACACTTGGAGCAGCTGAGTCCCACCATTTCTCAAAATGGTTAAGGGGAGAGCAGAAAAAGGGAACCTGGTATGTTTGTTGTGTCTTACACTTGCTGCATTTTTAAGGTCCCAAAAAAGGTCATAAAGTAAAGGAACTTCATAAAAACAAGCCTTACCCGGGTCAGTAAGAACTTCCTTAGCAGCTGCTATATCAATGAATTTTTTCTCTGCTTTCTTCTTTTCTTCCTCGCTCTGGAAGTTGTCAGGGTGCCACTGGGACGCCAGCTTTCTGTACGCCTTTATGATCTCCTGCTTTCTGGCGTTTCTGAATGGATAAAGTTATAGGTCACTTATAAGCCTTCTAATTGTGCATGTGCCACATTCCTCAATCTACTTGCTTATTTTAAACACTGGAAAAGAATTCAGGGCATCAAGAGAATTACAAGATCCTATTTAACCTTCTTAAGGTGATGTTGGACATCCATACAAATACAGAGGAAGGAGGCTGTAGCTTTAAAGACTCCTCTTTGCTTTGCTATCCATTTACTCTCTTTGGAAAGGTGCTACTACAGCAGTACAGTTCCCAGTCTGAAGGATTTACAGTAAGGTGAGACAAAAAGCACAGAGCAGGGATTGAATTAGTTCTCAGTTAGGAAGATGACCGATACTGGTTCAGAACTGAACATTTGTTTGGTTCTCTTTACAAAGAGAAGCTGTCAGTTTTTCTAGGCAAAAGCATTTCAGATACCTCTTTCATTCAGTCCTTTCAAACTCTCCTGATCCATCATCATATCTGCCACAATTTTATGTTTCTTGCTTTAAGTAATTCTTCCCAGTCCTCATTTCTTCCCCTGGTCATTCACCTCACTTTCAATCATCTATACTAAAGATTTCCTGCCAAGGCATTTCCTTCCTTCCCTCCCAACGGTAGTTTCTACCTATTCTTTCTAAACGAATTTTAAACAAATGCTACTTAAAAGCTGAACACTGCTCACCTAGTGCAGTAGAAAAGTGAAGGTAGTAAGACATGAACAAAAAATAAGCAGCAGAACAAATCCAAGTGATCGACTTGCTAACATGTGATAGTTTATAGCCAACATCCACGTCATCGTCTCAGATATTAATGCCTCACCTTTTTACTCCTAAGATTTTATAGTAATCTCTCTTCTGTGATTGCTTCAACATCCGCTGGGCTCGTTCGAGCCCCTCCCGAATCTGCTGGTCATTTTCACTGTTGGCTTGAGCAGTTTCGTAGTCTTTAATAGCTTTGTGAAAGAAGAAAATGGAAAAAGCATGACATAACTCCTCACAAACTTCAACAAGAACTCAAACGCTCTGCAAAACTGAAGTTTTGCTGTTACCACTTATAAACAGAGGAACTTGAACTTGCCAAATGTGCTTTTTGCAAATTAGAAAACGCTCGGGCAGAGGAGGTTCTCGTTCACATATAAATGAGGTACTTTTCTTTCTTTAGATTCACTGCATTTTTTGGAAAGGGAGGAGAAGAGAGGTTGTTAGCAGCCAGCCAGAATGCTCTTCGAGACGCTAGAGTCCTAGGGATGAACATAACGAGCAGCCAGACTGGGACAGAAGAGGAATGGAGAAGTTTCAGTGTGCAGTAACTGAAGAGCCAGCTGCACAGCGTTAGTCCCATACATTGCCGTGCAGTTGACATTGTACACAAGCTTTACATTAAGGTTCCTTCTCCCAGCACGTGCACTCAACCCGACAGAAAGCAGAAAGTCTCTTTAACAACAAGGACGCCAGATTTCACATTACCAAGTAAATGCATGTATGCAACACCACAATTATGACACTTAGTGAAAGACAAATACTCTCTTTCGATGCCTCAATATCAATATATCCCACAGACAGCTTCATTTTAAGCTTTGGGTGTTCTGTCGTTGTGTCCCCCCACTACCCTAAAGGCATGCTTTCATCCCTGGCAAATGCAACTCTTGAAATAAAAGCAGGAGAGCAAGGGAGGTGCTGTGCTGCACTCGTGAATGTTGAGGAGCTCTCATTTCTAGACCTTTTTTGATGTACACCACATTATTACTGGAAGTAGTACCCAAATGCTTAAGACACCAATTTTAGGTATTCTTTGATACCAAGATTTATCAAGGGAGGCAACTGTTGAAGCCCTTAATGAGCCTCCTCTTCTTTCACTGTCGTAATCCTCCAAGTCTCATCTGCAGATCCAAGTCTCCCAGGTTTCTCGAGTTAGACAAAGCACTCGCAGCAGATTATTTCCAAGCAGATGCTATTTCTCAGCAGGTGTTACATTTGTTTTCCACTGTTTCTGAGCAAGACAGCAGGAAGTGCTAATGAATCCGTGCTATTCAGACATCTGATTCCACCGCAATCTTGTTTTGGTTATTGAAGAAAAAAAATATATATATAATCCAAGCAGCACTTCCAGTGCCCCAACAATTTCACGTACTGTTACAAGCAAAACTAAATTTCTGTTCATTTTCACATCACCGGATGCTGTTACTTGCTGCTGGAACAAAACATCCTGCTTCTGGGTGAGACTTTTAACAATTACACTAATGCACGTGCCTAATAGATACTGCTGGAACTGATAGAAACGAAAGTGGAGCAATTTCGTTATGCTGTTTTATCATCCCAAGACTTTTTCTCTCTCCACAGCACACCCCACAGCTGGCAACGATGCCGCTTAAGGGGCAAATATTTCAGAGCTGAGCTCTGTCCACACGTGAGGGGTGGGACCAGGCGCTTTTGGAGCAGGGTGACAGCTTCCTGATGACAAAAATATCGTTAGGAGAGCAGGAGACTTGCTACTGATTCCAGGTATGCTGAGTGAGGTATTTAATCAGCTGCTCTCAGCCACGGTTTCTAAAAGCACTGATGCCTCCCGAGCTTACACAAGAATTGTCCTTTCTTCTGACTGGCCTGCTGCTTCAGAGCGACTCTGTCAGAGCAGTAACTGAAGCTGTAACGCTCACAGGAACAGGGCCTGCCTCCTGCACCATAGCAGGGTGGGGAGATGAAACATGTCCTGAGCAATTCTGCAGCAGCAAATGCTTCTCCTTCCTCTCTGAAAGAACTTGTGCTGGATACTCGATAGACTAACAGACTCCTGTACTTACAGGGAGGTGCCAGGAAGGGATTCATTACACATCTGTCTTCACAGACGAGCCCTGGATCCCGTGTGATTATGAAGTAATTAAAGGCATTTAATGGGAATCAGGGCTCAGCTATACATCCTCAAGTGCATCTTGAGCATTTGACAATGATCTCCTTCAAAGTTTTCAATGATAAGCACTTGGAGATTTCCTGTCCTTAAACAGGACGTAGGTGCCTCCCGCTTGGGGTTTCATTCAGGGGAGAATCAATTTCCCACTTTAAATATGAGGCTGGGATTTTAATTACTCGACTGCTCCCTACAGCAGGGAGAAGTCAGCCCTCACTTCACAGCAGCTGAAGCTGAAGGGTGGGGGAAGCTTTGTATAAAGGTCCTTAGGATGTTCTCAGAAACGCTGCTGTCTTCCACCCTTTCTTACAAGGAAGGGGATTTGCCAGCCTCAGCAGCGAAGGCCCAGGACTAGGTCACTTCTGGAGCACAAAGCCCACAAGGCTGCTAAAAAGGGCTGCCTGAAGCCATTCCAGTCCTCCTTACACCTTGGTTTCAAGCGTTTGAGTCAAGAAGAGCAAGAAAAAATAAAATAGATCTCACTTGTGACGTTTACTTCAAGAGGTGAGCAGTATCATCTGATTCATTTCCTCAACAGACAAAAAAATCCAAGCATGCCATTGTGAGAGCTGCTGTCTCTGTGTTTAAACTGAGTGGGTTTTGGTTCAGTCGTGAAGCTGAAGCCCCAGTACCAGAACACAGAAAACACAGAAAAGGGAAGTTGTTCTAGGAGCATTAAAATTAATGGAGCTGGTTTTCCAGCGGATTTAAAGCCTGCGAGTCCCCTCCTTTATCGCACTTCACTGAAGCAGCCCAAGGCTTCCTAAACTGCCGCGTGAGTGAGCACAGGAACAGACAGATTGCTCAAGTCTCTTTCTTAAGCCTGGTTCCTCGTGGAAATGAGATTCGCTAAATTAAATTTTGAAGATTTTTATAGTGCACAAGCACTTCGTACTCTAAGGAAGCTACAAAACAACATAGTGGTGTACTCAGAGAGACCGATTACTCAGTCCCTGTTTTCCAAGGCTGCATATGCACCGAGCACCAGCCCCGTGGTTCTCGGTCTTCTGGGAGAGGAGGAATGGCCAGCGGGTCCAGCACAACCCCAAAAACATCCCTGGCTGGAAGATGTGGGGTGATGGCACACGGGTGTGTTCTGGGGAGGCAGCACTTGAAGATTCATCCCTTTTGTCACTTCCCTGCTCTACAGCTCTACAGCACAAGAAATGCAGTGTCAAGAACAGAATCAGTTTACTGCTCTTGGCAGCGTTACAGAGACCCAGGGAGGTGCAACAGTGGCCTCCCCTCCTCTACTCTGAGCACACACTATGGTACAGGACAGCCTTGCTTCATTCTGTCATCTAAGGACATTAAAAGGAAGCTCCTAAAATGGGCTTACATGACCTAACCATAATTACCTTTTGTCCATAAATGCTGCTCTGGCACTACTGTTTATATAAAATGTGTTTAAGCCTGAATAAGCTGAACGCTCTCATAAAGGATCCTGAACACAGCCCACTGTTGTAAAGAACACTCTAGCTAAAACAAGTGCACACCACTTATACTAATCAAGACAAAATTAACAGCAGATATTTTTGTAAATGTGCTACTACCAGTGCTGATTAGGGATAACAGCGTAGTGTGGAATCAAAAGTGCATGTTAAAAATTTCTGAAACACTAACTGCATTTTAAGCGCCCACCAAAAGGCAGGAACAAGATGCATACAACCCTACCTTCTTCGTACAGGTCTTCCAGCAAATAAGCTTCTGCTCTGTCTTTCAGGGCGTTCACGTTGGTTGGTTCCAGTTGCAGAACTTCTGTACAAACTTTTATGGCTTCTGTAGCCTGCTGATTCTAAAGAGGAGACAGTAAAATCAAGTTCATGGGTGGAGCTCTTTGTTTTGCTTTTACAGAAATTTGGAGAGGCAAGTGGAAGCAAGAATTACCTTGGACAAACAGTGACAGATCCTTTCTTTGGCACGAGTAGCATAAATTGGGACATCTCGCTCAGTTTTCATAACAGAGTCATATTTGTTGATAGCATCTTCATACCTGTTTTAATTACAGAGCACACTATTACGAAATGTAATAACTACTTAGGGCTGCTGCAATTTATTTGCAGATGTTGAAATCTTAAAATCCAGATTTTCCCATCCTCCAAACAACGTACCTTGGCTGTAAAGGTCTCAAAGGCATGATGGGAGGCAACACTATGAAAAGCTTTTCAACCACTTTAAGAATTATATTCCCGCTCCCTCTCCTGTGCTTCAAAACAGAAGAGCAGGCACTGCGCCTAGCAGGCTTTTGCAGAACACCATGACTGCATTCCCAGAGAGCATACCAACAGAAGTGTCTAGATTTGCTTCCTGCCCAATGTCCCATTCAGCACTTCCAAAAAAAAAAAAAAAGCTTCTCTAGTTTTGACATTCGAGATGGACTAAGTCTGTCCTGGCATGAGCACCATACTAATTGCCTTTTGTGGTGCCAAAAAAAAATCTTATGCCAGTTTGAACCAGGAAGCTGTTTTCTTCCTATACTATTTTCAGCAAGCCACGTAGCAAAATGTATTTTTGCTGTGAAGGTTCAAAGACACTCAAGTTCTACAGTTAGTAAGAAATAGACTTGAACGCTCACCTAGGTATGCAAGTGTGTGATTGAACTCAGGGGCTGCTACAAGCTAGAAGAAATTCAAGCTCTCGGAAGAGTCCCTGAAAATGTGCTGATACTGAATTAAAGAGAAAACTGAAGTGAGAAGAGCCCGAATGGACTGCTGACTTAAGAAAACAGCCTTCAGTTGTGCTGATTCACTTTCTCCTGATGCACTTCCTTTTAAAGAGCCACCCTGACAGTGTTTAATCACTTGCTAGGGCTTCTTACAGTTGGATGTTGCACACTTGGGAAGGTGTAAAACTGAAATGAAGCAAGAAGTAACAGAATAGAGAAGCATTACACAAGGTACATAAAAAGACCTAGCAGCCAGATCCACTTCAGCTTTCAAGGCACCCAGGAGCGCTTGGTGTCTTCAGTCTGAAGATTACATCCTCCAATACTTGAGAGTTAACAAATATTATCCCTACCTTGGTCTTAATACCTGCTCCATAAAGTATGCAAAAAGAAGACAGTGGTATCAAGAAGGATTCAGAATTGACTACGAGTCAATATTTATTTTAATTGTAATTTGAGAGCTGTGCTCAGTTATCCACTTCAACTGACAGATGCAAAAAGCATTACTTAATCAGCTCCTCAGTCAATAATTAGTTGGTGCCTTGGTAGTGATTTGAACGTACGACAATGAACACTTACCTGCCTTCTCTGATGAATTCTTCTGCTGACTCAATCTGCTTGTTGAGTTTCTTTACTTGTTTATAGAGAGAGAAACATTGCTTATGGTCTTGGTCAAGTTTCAGGCACTCCCGGACTTCACTTTTCACGGGGAGAAAGAAATAAGAGAAAACACCACACGTCATGGAATCTCATCTAGAGACATAACGCAGCATCTATAATCTGTCCAAAGCAACAGTTGACTTCTTTACACAATCTCTCCCTTTATTTAAAAATTAAAGTGAGTGAAAAAATGTCTTCCTAAAGATACAGGGATATTTGTTTGTTTGTTTTTCATTATTTTTTATTGCTAAATATGCTAAAATTGAAAAGCATTACGTTAGTATCTGAGTGAAACTGTAAAAGAAAAACACACTCTGGAAATTTCATTGCATTCAGCAGTTAGACAATTGTAGTTTTCCTTTAGCTTAGGTATATTAAAAAATATATGTAAGGTGTAAGCATAATTTATGCTGCCTGGAACAGACAAAACTCAGGTAAGGCCCAAAGCTCCACTTGACAGAGTTATCTGCCAAACCTGAGCCAGACTTCTCACTGTGAGGACCATTTAATGAGACTCTGATTAAGACCCATACCTTTTAAACTAGGAAAAGGTCTTAAACAAGCAAAAACCTCCAGAATCCAGTCACAAATGAATAAAATTGATGTATAACTAATACATACACATAACTATACGTTAAAAAGGAGTCAGCACAGCACAACCATAGTGTTATTTTCGGAACACGATCAAAAAAACTTGTTTTGTTCCTAAGCACAGACAAAACCATTTATTTGAAAATCATTAAGCTTGTTATGGGAAGAGAAAAAAAAATGGAAGACAAGATTAATCACCCAGCAAATCTAAGAGCTACAGCACTAGCACATCTTCTGACTCAAAAAAACAGTGTGAGGAAAGAATAAAGAACCTTATTCTTTCATTCTGGTGCTATTCTGTTCCTCAGACAACTCTCGAGTGCACTTCTTGAAATCACTAGGCTAAGTGATGGTCAGCTACCGGAAGTCACCATGAAAATAAGCTGTGAGCTCCACAGAGCTCATATTCTGAAAGAGGGATGTCTAAGGCAAACACTTCAGCTATTTGGTGTTCACCATGTTGAACGTACAGAAATAATTGTTTGCCAGATGTAAAACCTATTTGTGTTACTGTATTCACACATGACATTTCCATCCTTTGTCAAATGCTGCCAAGAACAGAAACAAACGGGGGCTGAAAACAGACCATGTCTTTTTCAGCCTCATGTCTTACTGAAAGGATTCTGGTCCAGAATGGTGTTGGAAGGAGTCTGAAGATGCAACAAATGCATCTGAGGTCACAGAAACCACTTGTATGTGGAAATTAATTATATCATTTGTCCATCTGAGCACAAGGAATATGAAGTTAGCAGTTTGGACTGGGCAACCCCAGGGCTCAACTCAAACATTTTTTTGTTTTCACTGTGAACTTAACTTGAAAGTAGGTTCAAAGTTTAAAAATACAAGTCTCCAAGTTTAGAGAAGCACTTTCTTCCAGGACAGAGAAATATAACAACAGCAGCAAATGTAAGCAACTTCTTTTTTCTACACTGTAGCATCTAAACAAGAATAAAAATTGCTCAGGCAGCATTGATGGCTGCTCTGCCAAGAATAAACACGATGTCTTCACAGTTCTTAGCTTCTGGAAAGGAGTTTCCCTTATCAGGTCCAGCCCAGAGTTGCTACTTCATCCAAAAACAAAAAGACAGCAGATATTTCATGGTTTATCATGCCCTACATCAGCACATTTTGTCTCAATTCTTATAATTACAGTAAACAGTGAAATTACCTGAGTGATAACTCATGGTCCCCAAGCTGATAATATATCCTGCTTATTTTATAGAAGGCTTCAGTGTTATCGTTCTTTAATTTGGCAGCGGCTTTCAAGTCACTAATGGCTTTGCTTGGCTCCCCTTCCTTTATATAACACTCAGCTCGAAGTTCCCGCAGCTCTGCATCCCAAACACAAACCTTGAGAAATCAAAATTAAAGCTTGACTTTGGTCCATAACACCTCACTTCTGTCCCTCCCCAACACAAAACACAAACCCCATTAAGTTTCATTTTGCCAACTGCAGTAGCATAAGGTTCGAGCTGCATGCAGGGCGCACGAAATTAGCATCTCTGCTTCCTGCTGGATGCTGCGATGCACCTGCCCAAACGGAAAACAAAGGCCTGAAGAATTTGTAAGTGATTCAGTGAGCTCATGCAGTAAGATGAATTAAATCTCCTGGCACTGCTTAAACAGAGACAGTCTGCTAAGCCTCCAGGGAAGGGTACCAGAACCATAAATTATTGTATCTTCCCAAAAGAACAGGAGTAAATGAACAGCAAGGACCGAGCTGTCAGCTGTCCTCCAGGAAGAAGCATGTGAGTAAGTTTCAGCAAAGCAAGATTTGACCTCAATATCTGGATTTTGAAGATTTATACAGAGGTAGCAGTGTCACAGTATGGCAAGAATAATTACTCAAAAGGAATTGCCTATCATAATTCATTTTATAGAATTTCTTCTGGGTCTTATCCTTTGTTTTTAAACCATGGTTTTAGAGAACATAGCTCTACACATTTTTTACTTGGTGATGTTCTTAATAATTTGTTACTTCGTTTTCTCAAGACAAGAAGGTACCTGCTTCACAGTGATGATCCACCCTTTATGTAACTTCATATTTAGCAGGCACAAAGTGCCTACATATTAGCAAAGAAAAAAATCTAGATGCAAACCACCTATCCCTCCTGTATTTGGGTTGGAGAACAACTCCCCCCTCCCCCTCAGGAATACTGAGCTGTGGAAAAAGCAGAAGATGATCCGAAAGTTGCCCCACAGCAAAAGCTTGGTTGAAGACTTATCTTTAACCATAACAATGATTTATTTTATTATTTGTTTTGTTGCAGCTAGTGCTCACTCAGCACTCTGCGCTCTCCAGCCTCAGCATGGATTCGTGGTGCTCAGCAAAACCACGCCAATTACACCGTGTGTTTGCACATTAGCAAAGAAGTTATTGAACCAAAATACATCGGACAGGAGCTCTTCCCTTTCCCTGCATCGTTTTACTTCACACTTACTGCCAAGATTTCATCAAGAAGAGAGATCGCAGCTTCATAATCCTCTTGCTGGTAGGCAGATAATGCTTGGGAATGCAGGCGCTGTAGCTCATCAGATTTTGTCAGCTGAGTCTGAGCTTCTTTTTCCTCATTATTGCTGGGATTGGATTTGAGCTGCAAACATTAACAAGAAGAAAGGCTGAACTGCCTGTTCCAGAATCTCTTTTTGGTAATCATACCACGGAGAACTGACTAAAGCTGCAAATAAAGTAAAATGAGTTTTATAATTCCAGAAGTGTTTCCAACTCTGAATTCCGGAGACATTTTCAGCTTTCATACGAGATGTCAGAAGTTCGAGAGCTCCTAATTCCTCCCCTCACCCTGCTTGATCACTCACCGTTGGACGCATCGTACGCAGCAATTCCTCTCCTGGACCAGGATTTTTATTTTAATCAAAACTTGCACTACCTTGTATTTTATACACAGACCGTCGATTAAAATTACCAAGCCCTCAAAGTCATCCAATACTTTTTCTCTCCTCCTTTACCCTTGAAGTTACCCTTTCCCTTCTTCTAATCAGCGAGCTCTTCAAACGCTCACACTTTGTGCTTAAGTCTCTAACGTAATTCAGCATCAGCCCTCAGAACTCCTTTAACAAAATTTCCCAATTCTCATATCTAAGCATATAAAAGAGAAAAGCCTTAACGCAACATGAAAAGCACGACCAGGTCCCACACCTCTGTCTTCGATTCTTCATTTGAAGTCTTCCTGACCCTTTATGAAGTTGTTTCATTTTACTGGCAGAAATCAAGTTGTACTTAGACCCGAAAATTCTCCTTTATCCCCCTCCACACTCTATCCCAGCACGAGAGAGGGATGCGATCAAAGAGTTTTGTTCTTGGTAAGTTGACTCTTACTATATGTTTCAAGAAGCTTTTCTTCTGGTTAGCACAGAAATTCTGCCTACAAACCCTTGCTGTTTTGCATCCTCATTCTCCCTCAAATCTGGAGCCCTGCATCTGCAATTTAAGAAGTTCCAAGAACACAAACCTCTCCCAGGTCCTGACCTCTTTAGTTCCAGCTGACTGGCTTCACTTTCTCCCTTGATTTCTCAGCATCATCTTCTTTCAAAAATTAAGAGCTTTTTCTACAGATGAGCTTTTCCCATTTCAACTTATCTCATAGTAACCGCACTCCTTAGACACACAATGTTTCTTGTAATTTATTTGGAGCACAGCAGTGGAATATGAGAAGCAATTTTACAATCACGCAGACAAATCAGATTGTAATAAAGACCATTTGAGTGAAACATCTGAGATAATTTTAGACAGTACAAACTGGCATGTCAAAGCAAAGGGAAACCTCTCAAGCTATCATTCAAAATTAAGCTGTTAAGTTTTTGTGTTCCATGTATCATGAAAATAGTAAATAATTAAGAGTTTGAGTGTAGAGTGTATTATTATCATGTTTTAATCAGTAATGTTATTTACAGGTTAAAAAAAGGCCTCTTCATTAAGCTCCAAGAAAAAAAGCTGGAAATGTAATGCAGTTGTTTGACACTGTCATTTTGCTTTACTTGAAGTTTTTCCTGTCCTTTTGCCCAGTGATCAGAAGCCTTTTACACCGCTACTGATAACAAATCACTTTTCAATTACTCCTCTGCACCCTTCATCACCCTGCACCAACTCGAAGCTCTGCTCTGCACAGGGCAGCTGGATGAGCACACTGCTAGCGGTGAAGATGCTCCAGAACGCAGCCACTGCTCTCCAGCAGAGCATCCTTGGCAGTCCTGGAGGTTTACTGCATTCAGATGGCAATGCTAGATGGGTTGCAGTTCCAGTTGCAGCAACAAGCATCAGCCATCTGTTACAGCAGCTTTTGCTCACTACTGAAAAAAAATCAACTTGCAACTAATTCCTTTAGAGAAAGGGAGAAGCCAGCATATGGGAATAGCTTTGTTGTTGTCAGTAAGCAAGACTTAAAAAGCATTTGCATGTGTGCCTCTCTCTCTCTTCTTCACTGTCCGCAAGGAGGCTGGCTTCCACTGAACTTCACCTCAAGGACTCGACTCAAAACTTCCACATTACCTTCCTGCGCTCAGGGCAATAGGGAAAAACCTATCAGGAATTCAGTTCCTCAACCCCAACATTTTCCTTGTTTTTCCGTGCTTCTGACTATAACAACAACAACAGCAAATTGAGTAGGCTTGTGAAAAGCTTTTTTGGGGGGAGGCCGGGACCTCTTTTGTTTGTTTTATCAAAGATCAAGGCATCCATGCACTGCAGAAGAGACAGGAAAGTTCTGTGCTGGCAGAGCAACATATGAGGTAACAGCTATGATGTTAGATGGAAAAAGGCAGTAAGTGTTTAAATACCTTTTACTCAGGAAGCTGCAGATGATCGTGTTACCACAGAGCAACGTATGTGGAAACAATCCACTGCTAATGTAATCTGGTTAAGAGAAATTCAAAACACCCAACGCAAGTTTGCTGAGTGACTTTGATCAGGTTAACTTGTGCCAGGAGATTGTCTCCTTCACCTCCACCCAAAATGCTGGCCAACCAGCCACGGAAAAGTATTGTTCTATATATTTTGCAACAACCACAGGCTTCACTAGATTGGAAAAAAAAGGATCTGCAAAAATGCAGCGCTCAGTCACTTAGTTTTGGCTGACATCTAGTGGAACTGCAAGTGGAAACTTCAGTTTCCAGGTTTTAAGTGCCTGTGCAATTCTGTCTCCCTCAGAAGCACATTGAGGGCACCTCAGTTTGGAGTATTTATTACAACAAAATGCAACTGTGAACATTTCAAATCCCACTTTTTTTCCTGACTGTAATATATTTAACAACTTTTTCCCTTTCACACTTTCCAACAGGCTAGGCAGAAGTGGCAGTTTTTCTGTCCTAAAAATCCTTGCAGTTTTTGCATCTCCTACACAGTAACTCGGATGCTTGTCATTCTCTAGGACATCAGCAGGGCCACAAACGATATTACAAGGCACATCCAAAGGGCAGCCAAAGCTTCAATCACTTTTGTATCCTTTTCAGAAGGCCTTCATAAACCAAAGGATAGCATTATCCCCTTATTTTCACTGAAAACCACATGCTTAAAGATAAATATTGCAGGGTTTTCATGGACTGAGGCCTTAGATTTGAGTGTTGATGTGCCACGAACCCACCCTGCTTACTGCTATTGCTTGGAAACTGCTCACCAGAACAGAAGGAACTTGACATTAATGCGTATGACCAGCTAACCAAAATTGGAGTGGAGAAATTAATGGTATTAAACACCGTGATCAGTAACTTTGTTTTCAATTTTTTCACCCAAGGACTTCTGCTTTATCCCTGTTTCATCCTGGGCACTCTGACAAGAGCTAGACAGATAGAAGGGAGATATCCAAAGAGAAGAACCGCTCTGCTCAGCAACCAGGTAACTTTAAAGAGGTTTAGGGTCCTCAGGAAACTTCCCCACATACTCTAAAACTGCATAGAAATAATTTAAAGGCTTTTTTTTTTTTTCTTTCCACAAGTACACATTAAAGTATAGGTTTACTATTTTACTGGCAGAAAGTTTTCAGTGATTCTTTTAAGATGTACAGAGAACTGTTGCTGCTACAGGCTGGGAAGTTTACCTGTCAGCCTACTCCGTTCCTGAGATTTTTCTTCCTCCCTCCATCTTACTATCCAGATATTTCTTTCAAGGAGCACAACTCCAAGCAAGAATGGAGGGATGACAGGAAGAAAACAGGCATTTCAGCACTTCGACTGGGATTTGACAAACTTCTGAAATACGCTGTGAGAACACAGCATTTGCAGGCAGCTCGTTACAGCTTGCAGCTTCTGGTAGGCAGGGAAAGCAACACTGACTGTTAATGCAAACATCATACAGGGAAATGCAAACTGCCTTCCTCCTACAAGCCTGTCTTTGAGCAGTTCATCTAAAACCACTCTTAGTTTCTACACCTTGATCTGGTTTCTCCAGCTCAGAAGTAGAGAGCATTTTAAAAATCTGATCCCCTGCCTTAAAATCAACAGCTGACCAAGCAAGAACAAATCCCCATCAGTGAAAACACGAGATAACATCTATTGTCATCCAAGGGAACACAATCTACTTCAAAGAAGGCTTTCTTCTGGTGAAGCCAGCCTATCTCATCCAGAAAACTGTTTCCTCAGGAAAAAAATAACACCTAAGGTAAAAACCTAGCAAATTAACCTCCCTCTGGATCATTTTTATAAGTGTATAGATGACCTCAACCGTCTACATTAATGCTCTGCAAATCTGCACCATAAAGAAAGCAGGTGTTTTTCTCCACATTAAGACTTCCCTTGCAGTGAAGAAGAGGGATAAATGGTGAGAAGGTGCTGTATTTCAACATCTTTACATGATATTTAACTTCTGCTTGCAGAAATGCATGATCAGACCAGGACACAGCTACTGTGACTGCTTGCAGACTTCAAGAATGTGTACAACAAATGTCAGATAGCCAAAGTTGCACCGTAAATTAAATCCGGGTTTGGACACCTTCATTTGCTGCTCTGCTGTGTGCTTACCCTGACTGACAGCAGCCTGGTTGGTAGCTACCCAGCCAACAGATTAAAATGCTGGACGGCTATCAGGTCCTCATCTACATTCACAGCCAAGGAGCAGAATTTGAGATTATATACTCAGCTCACAGGTAAAACATGCAATTTTAGGTATTCAAGACCAAAACTGAGTCCTTGCCTAAAAGCTACTGAGACCCCACTAGCACTTCTTTGGGTCTGCCCTAGAAGTAGGAAGACTTTTCATTTCAGCCTACAACTTACTCCTTTGAGGTTCTTGACAGCTGATTTATGATATGAGTCAGTTTCTTAGTGACTACTGTTTACCTTTCCTGTGTTGCTTTTGGTAGCTAAGATACAGAGTTTAAAACGTTCAAGTCTTAAAATAATTTAGAAGCCACTTCATTTCTAACAGCCTTCCTCGTCTTCTCCCATCCTCTCATGTGTACATAAAAATTTATCCACCCTATGAATAAATTAATCTATTACGAAGGATTGCTTTAGTATCTTCGTACCTTGCTCGAATACACTGTAACTACTTGCTGCAATCACTAAGGAAGTGCATAAGCAATGTTGTTCACAGAACCAAGGGAAGTGGCACTAAAATTTATGACCAATATGGTATCTAAGTTAACCACTGAGAAGAAACTCTCAGTTTCTTCTGTCCTACTCCAGATTTCAAGCTCAACTGAAGACTGAAACAGTTGGGCTGAACAAAGGCAGCAATCTTTTTATTTTTTTCAGAATTTCAGCTGGTTTAGAAAAAAAAAGCCAAGTTATTTAACAGTTGAATGGAGAGGCATTTCCGTATGCAGTATTGAGCAATACTCAGGGAGCCAGTAACTGTGGAGAGACGCGGACACAAGCTCAGAACCAACGCTGCCATCCCATAGCTACTACTGCAGCAGCTGTCCTGTTAACCAGAGCTGCACGACGTTCTCCCACAGAGCAAGAAGCAGGGCAGCACTGCAGCCAGGCATGCAGCTGCAGACCGCAGGCTCACCCCGAGAAACTTCCTGAGGAAGCAGCAGCAAGAGGCCAGGATAAACCCCTGCTGTTTTGCTGCAAACACAGCACTGCCTGCTGCATCTGTAACTGCAGCAGTCACTCCTCTGGTTTTGTCTCACGTACTCACGAGTAACATTTCCTTTAAGCATCTCTAAGCTGCAACACAGAGCTGCTTTCTCCAGCACACACGACAAAGAAAGCCGACACGACAGCACCAGTTACACTTGCAAATTCTATTTGTTTTGGTATAAAGGACAGGCAAGCTGTTCAAACTAGCAAATATTGAAGAGAAAACAAATACAAGAATTAATCTTATTTATCCTCCTGCTCATAGAAAATTTGTGAAACCAAGGAAAATGAGTTCCACGTGTTATCTGAGGATGAAGTGGATTTTGTTCTAGGGTTTATTTTCGCAGCATGAGACTGAAATAACTGAAATAAAAAACGACCCACGTGAGTTTTAGGTGAGTAATAGCCAACTATAGCTGCGTGGTAACTCAAAGCACTTTTTGATAACAGAGAGAAAGTATTTTCAACACTTTCACAAAGGCTGGAGAATTCCTTCACAGATAAAGAGATGCAGATGTATGCCACTGGATTAAGTGATTTTAGCATCACAGTGACTACACTAAGAGGCCAGGATCTCTCTGCAATCAGTGGAAAGAGAGCCTGATCCATGTGGCCTGCAGTCATTTCCCATTGTCACCTGAAAATGGTGATGGAAATCAGTGTTCAACTATGTACTGAGTCCCACGCCACCTTTCTGAACCAAGACTGCTCTCTAGTACAGGCGTCATCAGGGAGAGATCACAGAGTGTTAGGCACACACACAAACAAAACTTTAGAGTGCTGTGCTACTTCACGCAATGCCTTCTTATTTCAACCTCACTTCTGCAGCCCAACTTTATCATTTGTTCATACAAAGCAGCCTCACTACAACACCTTTAAAGGACAGGGAAGATATGAACTTTGGTATCCACACGCATTCTCTACAGCATCAGAGCTGAGACGAGACCTGGGCTCAGAAGCCAACTTAAAACCAGAAACCATTCTTCAATTCAGGTAAGTTGGAGAACTTACCACGTTTTTAAAGTCATCCTCTGCTTCATCAAACTTCCCTTGCTTGAGCAGTAATTGTCCTCGCTGTAATCTTGCCTGAAATTAAAGACGAGACAGTTTCTTTCAGTTTACACATGGGTCTTCAGGAAATTATGAAAGTGAACCTGTTTCCTTTAGCAGAAAAAAAAACATTTCTTTTTACTACAAGCTAACAAGCTGAATAAGAAATACCACCACCTGCTCTTTGTCTTCTTAACATTCTTAAGACGGCTTTGACAGTAAAAAATGACTTCACACCATAATTGAAGACCAAAGTATAGACTTTTTTTTATATAAAAAAACTGTAGTCCTAAACATAATTGAAAAGAACACATTTGAGAAGTTGCACAAAACGAAGTGAATGTTTACCTTACTCCATTGTCCTGATTATATGTGGTCACAGATTTAAAAAAAAACATTAGAAATAAATGATTTTTAAAATTCTAATATTGGGTTCTCTCATTAAACTTTTAGAGCAATAGAAGCTATGTAAGATGACAAACGAGTGATTTGTAAGATTTTGATCGAAAAATCTTACAAATTTGTGAAGAAGAGAAGCCTCAGCTCAGCTGCTGGTCAGGAGGGCAGAAGAAGCATCTGCTCTCTCACGGCCTTGGTGAGAGGGGAACAACCACGACAGAGAAGAAAACCACTTGGTACAAGCCCATGAGGAACGTGCTCTGAATAAAACCATTAGCTACCAGAGGAACTATCCAGACTGTGCTCAGAGTACTTGCAAATTCTAGCACATACCCCTCTGCTATTATTTTATCCTATTTAAAGTTTAATGTGATAACGTATTTCCTATTTCTGTTTAGCAAAACCTGAAAACCAGCCTCCTTTGAAGTATTTTTTGTATCCACTCAAACAGTTTCCAACCCCAGCAATACTTACGGATGTGAAGTCCTGCTTTAATTCCACCACTTTACTTAAGTCACGAATTGCTGCTTTAGATTTCCCCATGGCTAAGTACACTGTGGCTCTTCTGTAATAAGCAATGTAGTTATCAGAGTCTCCCTCTGCAAGCGAATGAACAGGAATCAGAACTATCTCCGAGCAACTGAACCTCTGGGTACAGCTCAACTTTAATGACTAAAAATATATTACCTGAGTTTTAAGCCACTGGAAAAGACAAATTTGCATTTATCAATAAAACATTTGTTCCGAGTAATTTGTAATGCGGTTTAATTATTTAACAATGGAGATTACAGAAGCACAGTACATTGCTAATAATTAAGACTTTGGAAGAAGAAATATGTACATCTTTTTAGCCTTGTGCAGGAAAAAAGCAGTCCCTGCGTACTTACCCTTTATCTCAAACTGCAGGCCCGCATTTGAGAGCACGTTAATTCATTATTCTCCTTCCCAGCCCCTGTCCATCACCCAGAATGCAAACAAATAATCCCCAAACGAGCAATATGTTAGTCCAACGTCATTACAGATGCATAAACCCTTCCTATCATCCATTTAGACAGCAGCAACTTCTTTCTAATATTGAAGCGGGCACCAACACCCCCTCCTAAGGGGGGACAAAACCAGGTGCTACACCAAAACCTGTAGCCTAACTTCAAGGCCACCACATTTCATGGTGTCTGCTGCTCACGCTTTCATGATCCTCCAATTTTAACACCCTAAGCCTACCGCGTATACGGATACCCCTACACGAGGCAAACATAAGCTTCTGAAAACAGGTTTTCTCCTTCATATTCTCCTCAGTTACTCCTGAGGTTCTTAGGAAAAGGTAATTTAGAGCTCCCACACAACCATACACAGTGTAAGACAGACTATTTACTGTCCAATTAATTATATGTACGAAAATCCAGGATTTGTAGACAAGAACACCCACATCTGAGGAACAACACAAGGACGTCTCTTCCATGCCTCATCAGAGGCTGAAGTTCAACTTGAAAATAAATGAAACAACAAAGTATTGCCCAAAATCTTAAGGCAGGTCAGCAGCTTCATAGCTGGCCACCCCCAACACCAAAGTGCTAGGTTAAATCTCTCTGGAAAAAAAGTATCTGCACTCTTTTTCCACAATCTCTTGGCTGTGGAAACATTGACGTCTAGCACTGGGTTATGATATTATTGAAAATCAACCTCCATGCTGTATGCACCTTGTACACAAGGATTATGGACATCAAGTAAATTCAAGTATTACTACCTTTAAGAGAAGGAAACAACCTAGTATTAAGTCTTACTGCACATAACTGAATGCATAGAGTACCACAAATCAGAAGATGAAGTTCAGGAATATTATTTCTAAACAGAGGAAGAAAGAAGATAGGAAACAGCTAACCCAGAAGGCATCTTTCAGCATCAGATAATCATCCTGACTGCCAGAAGTAATAGCAAGCAACATCAGTCAGCATTTACCCAGAGAGGTAAACCTCACAGAGGTGCCACCAAGTAGACAGAACTGAGGAGTTAAAAATAAAACAGAGAAGAATCTTTATTTATTTCACGGGATCTTTATACCCAACCAATAATAAAGGAATAAGCCACGCTGCTAACGTTAGCTCTGCTCAGATCCCACGGGAGCACTTGTGCAGCAACACGAGAGGCAAAAGGACGAAGAGACCATCCCCACAGGAGGAGGTTCTTCCAGGGCACAGCAAGAGAAGGAGAAAACACTAATAGCCCGGAACCAGCCGTATTTCAATTACATTTTATTTTTAGGCCAGGGCATAAATAGAAGTGTCTCAGCAGTGCAACTCATTACTGCATAACAACTCAGTGTTACTACTCTCACGGGGAAAATACTGCACTTGCATACACACACACACGTTATAACAAAAAAAAAAAAAAGAACAACAAAAACGTGTAATTGAAGAACTGCAGTGTTAATGGATGCTGCTCTTCACTGCTGCAGTCTACCTCTGTGTTTCAGTTCAGGGACTTGAACCACCAACCTTCCTTTAACATTCACACAAGCAGCATTTAACTTCTCAGGCTGGTGCAAATGCAGAACTCCAAAATAGGAACTCGCTTGCTGAGTGTAAGAGTGGGAGACAGTGAATGTACCCTTTGCTATCCTTTCAATGTATCCAACTTACAGCATCATTTCCATTGCGGTATTGCCCACTGCAAGACTGAAAAAAGAAAGTGAGACTATTTTTACTTTTTTAAGGTGTTGAAGAAGAACGAGGGGATAAACCCAGCCTTTCAGAGCCAAAGATAAATTCTGATCTCGACGGGATTAGGTACAGGGAGCACCTCATCAAACGGTGCTGCAGCCACATGTACCTGCTGCCATGTAACTAGCTCGCAGAACAGCAGTGACAGCACGTTCACGTACCGTGCAGTCCATTTAACAGCTTCTTTTACTAAAACCAAAGCATAAATATTCTACGGCAGCTCTCCTGGCTCCTGCTGAAGTCCAAGCAGCTGCATGAAGGTGCCCCAACTTTGGTGACTCACGGACTTGCAAGAAAGGCTAAGTAATGAAGCAAATGCTAGCATAAATACATAAATAAGGCAGAAACATTTATTGCAGGTGTCACTTTCTTCAATTACATACCTATAGCCGCATGGAAGTGAGACAAAGCATCTGCTAGCTGTCCAGCAGCCAGTAACTTCTTTCCCATTTCAAGTTGCTTTTCTACGTCAGCATTTATTCCACATTCAGCTCCTTGAAGGAAAACAAGAGTGATGTTCTGAATGGGCAGCTTATTATAACAAATAAATACAATAATAGTACAACATATAAACATTGGTACTGATACAGAAGCAGGGGTGATGTTTTTCCATATGACAACAACCTGCAGCCTAAGGAACTTTCAGCATGCCCTCCCCTGCCCAAAAGGATGTCAGAGTGAAACTCTCACCCTACTGATACTTGAGGACTCTGCTAAGAGCTCTTGGCCACTTCAGGCACTGGTTATCTACCACATTTGTCTCTCATCTTTATCATTTCCAAGGCAAAATGTTTCCAGAGAGCAAGTTTTGATATAAACAACTATAATTCTCTTTCCATTTAAGAAGTAATATGAAATTTGTATTTGAGTGGTGTGTTTCAGAAGGGATGGGTTTTAGCTCAAAACTGACGAACTGCTGCTGGTCAACCTCCAGGGAAAGAAGACTGCCAAGACTGCTGATTTTAAGTCCTTGCTGTACACATATGAAGTCAGCAATGGTGGTTTTTTTTATTTGTACTGCTTCCAGCCTTCTTTAAATCACAAGAATTTCACTATGACTTGCCAATTTGTGACTTAAAACATGCACATGATAAACAGCTTTCTGACAGCATCCATTACGCACAAATTTAAGCAAGGTCAATACGTTAAAACCTTAAATACACTACCCTCAGAAAACAATGAGCTACAAATACGAGGAAGCAATTTCTTTTACTCAGGTTTTGTACTGAAATCATCAGAAATGAACTTGAGAGGGATTCTTCATCAGGGAGTATAGCTATAAGACAAGGAATAATGTTTTTGAGCATAGAAGGCAGGTTTAGATCAGATATAAGGAAGAAATTCTTCACTGTGAGGGTGGTGAGGCCCTGGCACAGGCTGCCCAGAGAAGCTGTGGGTGCCCCATCCCTGGAGGTGCTCAAGGCCAGGCTGGATGGGGCTGTGGGCAGCCTGGGCTGGGGGGAGGTGTCCCTGCCCATGGCAGGGGGTGGGACTACGATCCTATAAATTCAATACAAAAACTCAGTAGCACTTTAAAGTTGATTCTTAGCCTGAATGAAAATGTTACGCTACCCAGGCACATTAAAGGAAAGCATACCAAAACTTCTCACACTGAAAGGTGATAAAACAACAAAGCAGTATTTGTAATGAAGGAACAGTAACTCCTGATCACCAAGTCATCAACGTTTTAGGAGTTTTTAGCATCCAAGACCTTGTTATTTTCCCTTTCCACTCCTCAGTACAGTTCATAACTTTCAATTCCATGTTGTAAGAAAATCATTGAGCTGTCTATGCTAAAAATGACAAAAATGTCCTCTGTATCCACCGGAAAAAGCTCTATCTTTTGGAAAAAAAAAATATTGGTGATAAATCAAGCAATTGGATCCAAAGGCTTCAATTCAATGGTTTGCATTATATCTGTCACACAAATTTCCT
The DNA here is from genome assembly GCF_964035555.1 of Netta rufina. Classification (NCBI taxonomy): domain Eukaryota; kingdom Metazoa; phylum Chordata; class Aves; order Anseriformes; family Anatidae; genus Netta; species Netta rufina. Next base: position 54,292,025 of record NC_140123.1, on the reverse strand, counting down.
TTTTTAAATTAATGGAAATAATTATAAAATAACCCCCAAATTTTGTTGTTTAACTAGAGGGAATTAAAACAATAATATTATTTCTCATACAGTCCATTTGGGGAACTTATTAAAAATGCATTTTAAAACCCATACTGGGTGTGCACAACACTGAATAAATATAAATAGCTTCACTGACAATATCACAGAAGTATTTCTTGACAAGTTTCTCACATGCAGTATTTGGTAGCTTGCACGTGAATTTCTGTTTTACAGGAAAAAAATGGACACTTGCCTTTTTTCCTAGCTTAAAGTTTTGATCACTGAGTCATCCAATGTCCTTTAAGAGGCCAAAACAAACAGTAAGGCACAAACAAAAAAACACACGCCCTTGGAAAAAGGCCAATTCCCCCTGGCTTTGGGAGCGTGGTAGAAACAAATCAGACGTCAACCACAAGCAGGCTGAAATATTTAACGGGAAATAACAAAATTTACCCCCAAAAATGAGACAACAGAAGACCCATGAGCTTCATGCCCCCTGCCTTTCCCCACTTAGGAATACCTGAAGTCTCTGAAAAGTTGTGAGATGTGGGGTTGGATGCTGTAAGGGGGCTGTAGGTTACTCTGAGGCACTTTCTGCTCACCAAAACACAGCATTCAAGTTTCACAGCGTCTCCAGTTCCTCGCGGAGCATCCACGTTTCACATTCAGTCACATCAGCACTGCTCTAAGAATAGCTTCCACTACAGGACGTGCCTACAGCGCCCAGCACCCTGCTCGTGCGTTATGCTCGTAAGGCACAGCAGCCACACAACACATCAGGCAGGAGAGAGGTTTTTCCTTGAAAATATTGAAGACAGCACCAGCAAATAAAGGAAACGAGTGAAGTGACTGTTAAGGGTTACTGAGCAGGAAAAACTTGACCCTACCTCTTTCTGAACACCACAAATCAGTGAGGGATCTCCAGGAACAGCCAGTGTCACCGTGAGCTACCGAGGAGTGCACAGACCTGATGGCCGGGCTGCTCGCTCACAAACACAGCACTTAACTTTTTGGCAGCAGACAGCAGCTCCAAAGCAACCACCCCACGGCAGACAGCCAAGGGCTGCCAGCACAGACACAGGAGTTCTGCACAACATTTTTGGGTACCTACTCCCTGACCCAAGAGCAGAGAGTCCACAGACCTGCTCCGGAGAGCAACCAGGTGCTCCTGCTTTCCTGCTCTGGGTGCTGACACCCTACAGGAAGACAAACAGGTGTAGCCAGCCTGTCCTTCCAGTTAAATACACGCACTACAAATAACTGAGAGCTTCCCGGTAGGGTTTCTGGCCCTCCAACTCCAGAACTGCTTCACAGTTTTACACTTATCTATACCTTCCTTTTTTTCCCTGAAGAATTTTCAACTTTTTTTAATTTCATGCCCAAGCCGGGTCACGGGACTGTGAAAATAAGACAGTGCACCAGAAACACAATTTTCACTGTCACGTTCTTCCAAGCAGAAACATGCACGCCACTAAAGTTAATCAAAAAGGGAGCTGAACTTTTATTTTTAAACAGAGTTCGGTGGTTGTTTTGTCACGTGAAGGGGCAGTCCTGCTTTTGGGATGGTTCTGATTAGTATGGCCCTTCTGTAAGCATGTCAGCACGTTTTGCAGCGATAAGAATGAGCAAAGGAAGAAGTGGACATGCAATCACAGTTTCAGGGCTGATCGAAAAAAGCTCACAAGCGGCCTCAGGGCACAGCAAAACCATCCCCTCCCCATATCCAGTTAACATATGTCCAATTTCCATCCACGCAGTTTTACTCCCTCAGTTTGCAAGCAAAGTTCATAAATAAAACAAAGCTTAGCAAACCAAAAAGCCAAGAGAAAGCTCGTTTCTTCCTCACAGAACTTGTGGAAAGATGAAAAAACCTTCCCAAACTCAGGGCAGAAACATGGGATAGGGGCGAGGAGGTTACTGGGCTGACAGTAATGAATTGAGCACCATATACTTAAAACTCATTTCTTCTTGTTCTCCTTATTACCTTTTCCTCAGAGTGGAGAAGGGAAAGAGGAACAATATTTCCCTATCCTCCCCAGTTGCCTCTTTTTGCCTGTTTGTGTGGGTGAGCAGCCACGAAGGGGAAGTGTTCCCAAGAGGCAGCCTGTGCCAGACGGGAGCTCTTTGGCAGGAGTCAGGGAGTTCAAGGGGAAAGGGTTCAGGAAACAGGACAGGAAGGGATGAACTGCAACTTCCCACGACACCACGTATCCCAAAACATTTCTGACTGAACACGTTTACTGGCCTGATATAACTAACATCCACAGATATTGACTGTAAGGTACGAAGGTCATGCAGGCTGTCACTGATCCACGAACCAGATGGCACAAGGCAGACTTTTACAATCAAGACAGCGAGATGCAAATGGAAACACGAATATTAATGCCTCTGTGGTATTTTGGGGAAAAAACATTTTTGAAGTAGCACGAAATCCCTAAACCCCTTCAGTACATTTTCTGGAAAATGAACTCAGGAATTAAAAGATTAGTAAAATATAAGTAAATTCAGTAAGTGACGGGTGATGGTTCTGGGCCTTAACTTAGTACTTCACCCCAAAACATCTCTATTAAGTTGATGTTAGGAAAACACACCCCCAATTAGCGACGTGACTTTAGTAATTCCACAGAGGCATTGACCAGGCTGGCACCGCCACACGCAGAGCCCTCAGCCTGCCACAGCTGCTGCTTCTCCCCTGACCGTGCCAGAGCAGACAGCCAAAGAGCCAACTCGGCCCCACAGGGCCACACCGGGGTGCTGCCACACTGTGACCGCGCTGCCACCCGATGCCGTGAGGCGGGCGCTCTCTGAACGCACCACTCGGCCCCAGCGGTTGCATAACCGGGCCTGGCAGCTCCCGGGGCGCACAGCCGGCGCCGGGAGGCGCAGCCAAACCGCCCTGAAGCCCTCAGACAGCGCCGGAGAAGGCCCGGAGGGCCGTTAATGTCCCGGGGAATGACGGAGGCTCACCGTGGTGCCGCAGGTCGAGGAGCACGATGAGGAAGGGCAGCGCGGGGCCCAGCCGCCCGGCGGAGGCGGCGGCGCACACCATGGCCGCCCCACGCCCGCCGCGACACTGCCGGCCGAGCCCCGGCCGCGCGGCTCCTGCTGCGGCGGGGAGGGTCGTGGGCGCCGCTGATTGGCCCGCCGCGGGGCAGCGCCGCCGCCGATTGGCCCGCGAGGCGGAAGCGGCGCCGGGGTGGCGTGGGGAGGTGAGGCCGGTGCTGGCGGCGCGCGTGCGCGCTGGAGGTTGGGCGGCTGGGCGGCCGGCGGCCGCACGCCCCCCTGCTGCCCTAACGGCGGCGGCGCATGCGCGGTGAGGCGGCGCGACGCCGCTGCGGGCGGAGGGTTCCCTGACCTGAAATGGCCGCCGCCAGGAGTTCAATAAAGTGTTTCAGTTCCCCAGCGCCTCTCCTTGCCGCCCCCTCACCGCTCCTTCATGGGGCGGGGGCTTCGTGCCCGTACCCAGCCATAAACAGGGAGGCAGCGCCTCTCCTCTTGAATTCTAGAGTTCAACCTACCCATTCTGCCATCCCTGTGTCACAATCTTACATTATCTTATTTTTCACTGACGTGGAGCACAGCCAAAACCACCAGCTTTTGCCCAAACCGCCAGGCATGCCGAAATTATTCAGGGGATTCACCAAACTGCCCCCAAACTGGTGATGTGACCTACCAGAGCACAGCATTCTCACACTAAAAGTTCATACGTGACCTGTAAACTTGTCGTGGTCTTAGCAGAGATAAGAGTTTATTTTTTTCATAGAGGCTTGTGTGATGCTGTGTTCTGGATTTTTGATTAAAATAGCAGTGATAGCACATATTTTTGGTTGTTGCAGAGCAGTGCTTGGGTGGAGCCAGCTTCTCACACTGCCCTGCCAGCAAGGAGGCTGCGGGTGCACCAGGGCAGCCAGGACAGCTGGCCAGAGGGATGTCCCACACCGTGCGGTGCCATGCTCAGCAGTAAAAGTTAGGGTAAAGAAGGAGGAAGGCAGAGACATTCAGAGCGATGGCCTTTGTCTTGCCAAGAAACTTGATCAGCACTGCCTTCATGGAAGTGGCTGAGCACCTGCCCGCCGATGGGAGGCAGCAAATGGACTCATTTGGCTCTGCTTGTGCACGTGACTTTTGCTTTACCTGTTAAAATGTCTTTTTCTCAACCCATGAGTTCTCACACTTTTACCTTTCCAATTGTCTCATCCTCTTGAGAAGGGTGAGTGGGCGACTCTGTGGTGCTGAGCTTCCTGCTGGGGCTAAACCACAACAGCCACACACTGAAAGCAAAGCCTTTGTAAGACAGGTTGCCATCTAACCAGCATGTGTTTGGAGACATCTTTAAATATTTTTTTTAATAACTAAAATACATACATTCTTATTTACCACAGAAAAGCTAATAGTGTATGTGCCTAGACATTTGTTGTTTTAAGTTATCCTGTGTGTGTTGTTGAATAAACACTTCATATTAGGGACATATTATATAATGTTATATGCCATCAATGTTAAAAAAAATAATCGTGTTCCCATTAGAAGTCTGCCAAGGAAGTAACAACATTGAAGTTCAGAGTCTGATTCAGCAATCACAGAAATTTCTTTTTCTTTCTGCAGGTACGTTCACATTACCCTTTTCACCCTGCGTGATAAAATTCGCAAGAAGGAAGATCTGATCTTGGAAGATCAGAATGAAAAATGAAAAGTCAGTTAGCCCTCTTCAACATTTCGTTCAGAAGATGATGCTTCAAAAGCGTCACCTTGAAATTTGACCTGCAGAAAGTATTCAGAAATAAGAACTCGCAGTAATAGAAGTGATAGATGTGAAATGAATGCTTGTGTGTCAGGTATGCCCTACTTCTGTACAGCATGGTAGGTACACCCCGCTCCTTACTGGGCATACGACTTGTTCAGACTTATAAGCCTCTGTAGGCGTCAATGTAATCACTCCTTGAACCAGCTCATTAACAATGGAGCCTCAGGAAGAGCTCACTTCAGGAAACAACCCGATAAGGCATCTGAGCTTGACTATGAGTCAATCAGGACTACAATATGACTACGAGTCCATCATGACTACAGTATGACTATGATAAATATCTAATAAATATGAAAGGAAAAGCCATCACGGCATCATTGCTATCCAGAGAACGCTGTGAAGTCTGATACTGTCTCACTCTTCTGTTGAGGGTTGAGAGGGAGGATTGCACAACCGGATTCCTAAACAGATTGGCAGAAGACCTGAATCCTGGAAAATTACTGACCAAAAGCCTTATAATCCTATAAATAGGGATCCCAAACAAGAACTCTTTGAGCACTCCAGGGACCACAGCAGGCTGCACTCGATCTCCCCCTGAACTGGGACACTTCTCAGGGTACCCCTGAGGGGATGTGCATCTCAGAGCTGACTCCCTGAGGAACAATCTCATCTGTGGACCAATGCTGACATGGAAGTAGGGTAATTCACTCTAAGGGGGAGTTTCGGAAGCATGCGACTGGATTTAGAGCTCCCCCCTGGACCCTACGCTAAGCCTCGGGTGACCCTTGCCATTCAGGAACCTTTAAGTCACTGTTGCTATTGTAGCAAGTTTCTTTAGATCACCATGTTAATTGACTGATACTTAGATGCTGATTAAGTACTGTTAAAATCTTATGATCTAATCTTGTTATTTGCTGTAGAGATATATAATAAATCCTTAACTGCTGCAACATCAGAGTTGTGTAAAATCTAATTCTGCAACATGATGTTCTGAAGATGTCAGCATGAGGAGGAACATGACAACCCTAGCACCACGGGTAAGACAAAATAAAAAGGCTGAAACTGGACCAAGAAGAATATAATCACTGTTATATTATTTTACCTGAGACGGGAAAAAAAAAATAGGTCAAAGACAGATAAAATGAATATGACAGGGCAATTTATACCTCCAGCCCCCTAAGATAACAACAAATAATATCAAGGGTGAATGCCTACTCAGCAGGGCCTTAATGTTAAACGAGATAAGGAAAAAAAAAGAAATCCGGAGAAAACTGTACTTAATACTGGGATTCCAGGCATGAAGGTTCAAGCATCAAGTCTTGCTTTAAGGGACTTGCTTTTCATCTGAAAGTATGATGATGAATGCATCAAATGTGATTTTAAGTAGATGCTTGACAAGTATATATTTGAAGGTCAATATTTCAGGCTGACATAGTAATGTAAAGAACGGTGTGTAACACTACAAAGTAACATGCTCAAAGGGAAAGCATTTTTCATTGTCCCTCTGTGATAGAGATGTTGTCAGGTACACAGATGCCACCACAGTAATTCTTGAAAGAGACTGCAAGCCATGAAGGTACATTCTTGATGATCATCCGCCCCAAAACATATATAATTTCAATATTAAGTATAAGCTTGGAAGAAAAAAGTTCTACACATATTCTGGTGAGCAATTTCAGAAGCAGACAAGATGCAGAGAAGGAGAAAGACTTTGAAATCACAAATGTGTATGACATGCCAACATTATTTTTTGGAATTTCAAAAATAGAAAAGCAACACGGTTGTAATGCAATAAGCACTTCGAAAGGATTAATCAGAATTAGACTCGTGCAACAGAAACATGTTTCTTCCTCAGTCCTGAGTTTTGGAAGGAATGAGTGGATGGAGAAGATTACACCACGTTCAGACAGAAAGCCAAGGAATTTTCCTGGAGTTACTGCTGGTAATATATGTGGTAACAGCAGAGGGCGTCCATTAGCAAGGAACGACTTTTTAAGCTCCTCATCGCTTTTTAAGGGATCGGTGAACTGAACGTGGGGACTGACATATATATGGTGGATATTGTTAAGGCTTTATTAACTGAGAAACCTGCATATATATATAAATATATATATAAAAGACCCTATGTATGTGTATATATATGTATATATTGTATATATATATATACAGGAAAGACAATACAGCGGGAAGTCTGGATTAGACACAACAGCATTCAAGGTACTGGAGGGACCTTGCTCATTATCAATATGTTTGGCGATAGGTTTTAATTAACAATCTTGTTTCCAGAAACACTCAATCAAATCAAAACATTCCCTGATGTAGGCAAAGAAGCAGTACAGCAGACTGTTATGCTATGTGCACGGTCCGGCATGCACATATAGGAGGAGGTGAGAGGGGATGGTAACAGAGATGCTATTTTCAGGGCTTCTTGTAAGAGAAGACCTCTCAGACCTTACACCTTGTTTTTTGTCTCATCTTTCTACATCCCCATCAGCAACTTAGCTGTATTGGAGCTAAATAGAATAGCAGTGTACATCTATTTGAGCAGCTCTTTTTACATTTGGATTAGTATTTAAAAGAGGTGGCTTTAGGGAAATGCATTATTTTGGGGCTCCTTTTGCAGTAAATGGAAGCAGAAGGGCTCCTACAGACTGTGGTTCAGGATGAGCACTTAATTTAAGTTCTCTAAAATTGTTCTTGGAAAAAACTTATCTTCATCCATAGACTTGAAAGGGGACGCGAGGGACCATTAGGGTAAGGATAGCCTCTGTTAATGCTTTCCCCTCCATGCTGCCCTAACAAAATTCCACAAATATGTCTTTGTCCCATCTGTGAAGGGAGAACCATTAGAACTGCTTGTTCCAAGGCTGAGCTACAACCTTGTGTTAGAAGCTCTGTAAACGTACTAGTTGCTACCTGCTGCTATAAATATGCTTTATGTAGGCCTTGAGTCTGCTTTATTCACTAAGCTATATTGCTATGGTTAATTATCAACAGGGGTGTAGGACAGAAGTTGAAAAAGGGGAATTAGACATCAGTGCTTCCTTACAATTAAATTTATTTTAAATGCATTTTAATCAGGGGAATTATAGTATGTCTGTAATTTTTCTTACTAGCTACGGTAGCAACAACAAATTCCAAACATCTCCTAATGTAGTCACTGTCTCCTGCCTAACTTAACCTTCCTGTAAGTGTTAAACAGCAAAGGGGACATTAGTAACCCCATATTACACTTTACCTTGACGTCTTTGTTTCCCACTCAGAGTTAGATGAATAACAGATACTTTTGTGGGCTTTATTTTGAACAAGAAATATTCCAGAAACAATTCAAATTCAAACTTAATTTAAAATTGAAACAATTAAACTTAAGCAGTATTTTTCAGGTGTTTTCATTTCAAAGAAAAAACTCACTTTTGTTGATTTTGAGAGGGTGAAGGATTAACAGAAGGCAAACTATATGACACATTACAACCCCTTTTAAAGCATTTTTTATTTTCATATCTTAAGGCATAGAAAGCTTTAAAATAAAAAGGCTACTCTGAAATTAAAAGTGAAGAAATTTCGCTTTGAACGTTAAAGTATATTGATACTTCTACACTATATTTGATCCTAGCTATATTTCAGAAATGCTGTATTTCTGAAATAAAACAACATTTTGAATATATATGGAATATTTTAACATTAATGAACTCTCTCTCTTTTTATTTTATTTTATTTTATTGAAACGACTTAGGAAATTCATCCTATTTTCATAACTAGTTTTGATTTCCTTGAAACAGTTTTTGGTTTACCTGTCATTTATTACAAATATTTTTTCAAGCTCAACTCCCAGTTTCAAATCTACGTAATAGCTCCAAACTATTTTAAGCGTTTCTCTTGAACATCTCCTCGATTTTAACAAATGTAGAAAATACCAGTGACAAAGTACGGTGCTATCAGTTGAGGTGTTAATTCCTAACTTACGTCCTGCCAAAACACCAAGGTCTGCAGAGCTCACATTTCTGAGAATTTTTACTACAGTGTTAAAGTGTGTAAATGTGCAACCTTACCTCTGCCTGCTCCACAGACACCCCCATACTCCCAGGATATGCATACTCTTAGATCCTATGAAGTGAGAGTTTCCTGGGTCACTTAGGCAACTATTGAACCCATTTTGCAGAAGAACACCACTTCTGCAAATTCTTACAAGCATGTAAGCCACAGATGTGTGATGCCATCTAGCATCACCTTTCACTCGCCCATCTTTGCGTCAGCAAACTTCATTTATCTTCTAACTGGTAATAACCCAAATGGCTACAGAATTGATACGTGGCATTCAATGATGGCCTGAGGAAATGAGGCACACAGTATCTCTCCTCTGACCAGAGGTCATGCAGAGGAGATCATCTACATATACTGCCCCTCCTCACACTCGTAACCTTGGTCCTACTTACCTTTTTTGCCATTCAATATAGCAATAGGTAAGTGCAACACAATAGGTAAATAAAAAAAAAAAAAAAAAGAGGATATATACAAGCTGAGAATATCTGTTCACTCTTCACTTTCTTGCTTTCAGAAATCAGAATTTTGCTGAACTCAGGCTTCTGAAAAGTCCTAAAGGAGCAAACTGGGCATGCCCTTAGATTGCGAATATCATGAGTGAAAACATTTGGAAAAAAAGAAAGGGGAAACAGATTGCCCTTTCATGCTTTTTGGCTGAGGTTCTAAGGTGGTGGTTCATTTTCCTTTTTCGTACAGTTTATTTCTTACTCACAAAAATGATGAAGAGTCCCAGTCACAGAAAACTGTAACCTGGTTGCTAAGAAAAGAATGAATGCTAATGCATGCCATTAAAAATTCACCCAGCAGTTGCTAGGTGTCGTAAGTCCTTCATTCGGTTTCAGTGTTTATTGACCTTTCTATTGCTCCTATTATATCCGATTTCTAGGTACAAACAAGTTAAATACCACAGAAGTCATATGATAGACAGCGGATGTTTTTCTGAGTGCAAATCTGAGCTGGACTTACCGGAGCTCACTGAGTGAACCCCATGTGTTGGAACAAGGACACCTACCTTGCTTTGTGCTGCAGACAACCTGGAAGCACAGCAAACACAGCGTAATGTCCCAGGATGACCAACAGGGCTACGGGGTATGCTGACAGCATAGCAACAGCATGTAGTGAGCCAGGCTGAAGTTCTCATCACTCCTTACCTCACAGAGGCATGCGGCATGTGCCCTGAAACTCTCAGCCATATGAAAATTATGACAGGTCAAGAAAGTATCCATGTGATAAAACTGTGATGCACTTTCTCTTTTAAATACCTGTAATTACTTTATTGTACACATACTGAGAAAAAAGTTAATGGGAGGGCAAAAAGTCATCAGAAAGGAAACAGTAATTTCAGCAAAGAAGGAACTTCAAAACGCTGTTCTTGGCATATGACTTAGGTGTTACTGCAAATACAAAAGTCAGGAAACTATTCCAGTAATATCTATGTTTAAAGTAGATAAAACTCACAATCAGTGTGTTTGCAGACGTTTCATTAGAGTTAACTTGAATTCCCTCCATGTCTGGCAGAAAGGAAGATAAATGAATTGTATAGCTGTTTCGGTAAAATCCAGCTAGACTTGTTAGATGAAGACAAACCTTTAAGAGAAACTGTTTTATTTGAGGAGAAGAAGATTTAGTCAGAGAGAAGTACACAAACCTGAAAATGAAATTTGTTAAACTACATGGGGCAGTGTCTCTTTGAGCTACTTGATCATAGCGGGTGTTGGTTGGGACTGTGGAGGAGGCACAGGACTCTTTCTGACAGAGGAGACTTGGGAGAGTGGCTCATCCTACTTTTCTTTTCTTTTATATGCTTTGTTTTCCTGTGATGAGAGTATGTGTTTAAGACTGAAAGAATGGAAATACTATAGCCACTAATGTTGGAAAATGTGCAGCAGAGGGAGTTGGCAGGAAGGAAAAGATTAAATAAACTAAGAATGTGGCCAGATTCATTATTATACCTGTATCATGCTACTCGAGTCAACTTTTGCCAAAGTTAATGATTACTGGCATGCGTCACTCCAAGATCACTGTAAGAGAAAAATTACTGAAGAGTCTGTTTCGCAGTACACAAGACAATTTTTCCACTGTCCTCTCAAATTAAAACATGTTGCAGAACACGTACGGTGTCCTTCTCCATCCCACAAAACATGCGGATAATTTTTTTCACTCGACACGTTGCCTCAGGGCCCCGGGGGCACCACAAGGCCTCTCTGTCCCTGCCCAGCCTCCTCTGCACAGAGCCCAGGACCCCACGTCACCCTCGCCAGCTCGTCGGTCCCAGCCCCAGCAAGGCCGCAGCAGGGCTGGTCTCCAGCTCCATGTTGCATAGTCCTGCCTAGATATGGCCCCTCTGAGCTGGGCCCAGCTGTGGGCCTACATCCCAACCCAGTCTCAGCCTATCCCAATCCCCAGAGAGGTTCACGGGGCCCTGGGCTGGGTGTCCCCAGCTGTCCAGCTCTTGGTGGGGTTGTGGGACTGGCCCTGGCTGCTGGGCCCTGCCTTTTTGGACACCCTGGGGAGCAGGAGGCAGAGCTGAGCCCTGACAAACTGCCCTTCTAGCCAGCACATCTCCCAAGTAGACATGGCCAAGATGCCATCGCTTCCCCCCTCACCATCAGAATAACCTCCCCTCTCTGTGTTCTCCATTTGCAGATAGCAAGGCTCTGCAAGCCTGCCTCACAAATACCTTGCTCCAATCACAGCATACGAGATTTACTTCTTGCACTTTAAATCACTTTGCTGATCCCATTTTAATCCTTCAATTCTTAGCTGTCCTCACCAGCTACCCCATTAGAAAAAAAAAAAAAAAATCTTTTTTTTTTTTCTGCTTCCTAGAAAGTTCAGTTCTTCCCTTTTCCTGAAGTTTTCCTTTTTCCTGAACTCTACTAAGAAATAGCATAGTCAGCATTGCACTATGTCAACAAAACATGAAAAACCCTCATAGAACAGTGGATAATACAAAATAGTTTCATAAAACCCTCATGCACACAAACTACCTTTAGAGGGTTCTGTTAAGTGCCAGTCCTCTACATTAAGTAGATGGCGACAGAAGTAATGTAGACTTAACTACATCAATGTAGACGTTAAGTCTACATTATTTGATAAAGTCAAACCACTAACTGGGCATGATCTTTAGTTAAACAGTCCCAGTTAACAGCTGTTTACCAGTTCCAGTTGCCCGTAGAAGACTGGTGTATGGTAGTGAGCAACAATGAGATACTGTCTAGAATAAGGAAAGCATGTAAAATTTGAAGTGTGAAAGCACTGGGTAAAAGAAACTGTGAATATAAAAACTGCAAGGGGAAGAAAAGGTTTTGAGTAAGGACTCCAGAATCATTGAATCATAGAATCATTAAGGTCGGAAAAGACCTCCAAGATCAGCTAGTCCAACCGTCCAACTACCACCAACATTGACCACTAAATCATGTCCCTAAGCACCACATCTACCCTTTCCTTAAACACCTCCAGGGATGGTGACTCCACCATCTCCCTGGGCAACCCATCCCAATGCCTGACCGCTCTTTCTGAGAAGAAATGTCTCCTCATTTCCAACCTGAACCTCTCCTGGTGCAACTTGAGGCCATTCCCTCTAGTCCTATCACTTGTTATCTGGGAGATAAGGCCAACCCCCAGCTCCCCACAGCTTCCTTTCAGGTAGCTGCAGAGAGCAATGAGGTCTCCCCTGAGCCTCCTCTTCCCCAGACCAAACACCCCCAGCTCCCTCAGCCGCTCCTCACAGGACTTGTGCTCCAGGCCCTTCACCAGCTTCGTAGCCCTTCTCTGGACACGCTCCAGGGCCTCAGTGTCCTTCTGGTAGTGAGGGGCCCAAAGCTGAACACAGCACTCGAGGTGCAGCCTCAACAGAGCTGAGCACAGGGGGACCATCACCTCCCTGTTCCTGCTGGCTGACACAAGCCAGGGTGCCGTTGGCTGCCTTGGCCACCTGGGCACACTGCCAGCTCATGTTCAGGTGAGCATCAGTCAGCACCCACAGATCCTTTACCTCTGCACAGCTTTCCAGCCACTCTGCCCAAGCCTGTAGTGCTGCATGGGGTTGTTGTGGCCAAAGTGGCCACACTTATCCATGTTGAACCTCATCCCATTGGCCTCTGCCCATCGACCCATCCTGTCCAGGTCCCCCTGCAGGGCCTTCCTACTCTCCGTCAGACTGACACTTTCACCAACTTGGTGTCATCTGCAAACGTACTGAGGGTGCACTCAATTCCCTCATCCAAGTCCTCAATAAAAATACTGAAGAGGATGAGCCCCAAAACTGAACCCTGGGAAGCACCACTCCTTATGAGTCACCAGCTGGTTTTAAGAAAGTCTTAAATGGCTTAGCCCAAATTTTAGCTGTCCCCAAACCTGATTCAGCTATCATCTATAACTCTTAAAAGAAGGTTGGAAGCTAACTAGAGAAAACTAACTAGCACTTCTGTGCTTCATGGTATGCACAAGCCAGGGATATCCCTCAGCTAGTTCACCTGAGGAGCATATCCCATGTGTGTTCTCACAGTATGACTGTTAATTTGCCTAGCAAAAATCTAACAGTGACGGCTGAACTTCAGAAGAAGGCCAGTGGAGAAAGTTCATCACCTCTCAAGGCAGCAGTTCAGAGGCTACATCACCTGTGCCACTGGCTATCAGCTGACACCTTTGTGGCAGATGGAGGTGCATTCTTGACCCCTCTCTTGACGGAGAGGAAACCGTGAGAGACAGCACAACAGTGACTTAACCCATGAAGTGTGAGAAATCAGAACATTTTACTCCGGAAAATCTTTAGCAGGAATAGAGGTGTTATGTGCATCATGCAGTATATGTGTAACGAATGGATGAAACATAAAGAGTACTGGTATGTAAGTCTTGCACAGAGGGCCAAAGCACAGATTAAATCCACAGCAGAACTGACGTGTTCCAGGCATGTTGGATTTATGGTAATTCCTCACCACTGTGTGTGCATGATCAGTAATCACCTGTCTGTCTGCTCCAGCCAGACTGCTGGCTGCCATAAGCTTCTTGCATCGAATCAGACAGATGGGCAAAGGCTAAGATGTTCTCAGTCCTCTGCTAGCAAATCCATGCACATTTTAGGAGAGTACCTTCATCACCAAGCTGTTTGATACAAGTTGAGGAAGGAATGATAATGAGGGCATAAAGACTACTCACTCTTGCCAAGTGTCTAGCAGACAGGGTGATGTCCCTACCCTCACTGGACTGAAAACTTCCTTCTAGCTCTTGTTGCAAGGGCTGATTTTGTATTTTGTGTTAAACAGATAATAGAATAAGCAAACAAGATCCAAGTATATCCGCGTCCTTCATGCACACCTCCCCTAATCAATTGACATGAATCTCAAACATTTTCTCACCCAGTCAATATTTATGTGATGTTAAAAACAGTTTTGACAAGAGAGACTTAGAAGGCACGCTGAACAGGCTGTTGTGTTACTGCTGCAGCACTTCCAGAAGGGCATGGGTATAAAACTTCTTGGGCACAGAAGGGACTAAAAATGCACTTTTTGCTTTCTTTTGCTTCTTTTATTTTTTCTTCAGCCATTCCCGTAATGTTCATCAAGATTTTATTACGTTTTTGCTGCTAGGCCTGGACCACAGAGACTGTGACTGTGACATTGCCTAGCCACAGAGGAAGGAAAACTCAAAGAAAGGTTTGCAAATAAAAATTTTGAAAACAAAAAGCACTCTCTTCTGTATTGGTATTAAGATTTACCACGCAAAAGCCTTGGTATCTTCCTCTGGCAATACCTGCATGAGCAATTAGCGCAGCCCAATACAAACAGCAGATCTCCTGAAGCAAAAGTCAGTAATGGGGACCAGAATTCCACATTTTACACATGTTCAGGTTTCATGTCAGACCAGCTCTAACCTGATCCTATGGACTGAAGGCCCGTTAGTGACTGGAGCACACTGAGGAAACCTTAGGACATTAAATACTGAGGCATGGGCAGGTGTGGCTCGTGTTGCACCCCATCCTTAGGGGATTTGGGAGGGAGTGGGGAGGCTGCTTTGGCCAGGGCATGGAGCTTGCCTCAGGGCCTGCAGGCCCGTGGGGTGACACACCGCCTTCCCCCGGGGACCTGGCCAGGGTCCCTGGCTTTATCCCCATTGTGGGCAAGCCTCATCGAGGAGAGCATGTCTTAGCTAAATGCAGCCTCCTTGGGACTACCCTTTTCGGTCTCTGCAGTATCATACCAACGCTTCTAAAGGAGATGAGCAGAATATTTTCTTGCTGCTTTGAGAGCCAGAGCACTGCAAAGTTCAGTGATAAGCCAGGCAGATTGTAATTCATGTAAATAAATGATGTTTAATTAATTTCTTTGAAGACAGCAGTTACTCATGGAAAACAAGGTGGCAAAAATTCCTTCCCTGCAGGAGAAGACAGCCGTGTTCGACTGCAATATTACAAATACCACATGGTATATCTGAGCTTAAATGACTCGAAAACTGATCTCCAGTGCACTTTGTGGGCATGAGCCACCGTATGCATACGTTAAGTTATATTGCTGCTGAAAATCAGAGCAAAGAACTTCTCCTTTCCTGTGGACTAACGCTACATTTTGTCAAAATCTTCTTTCAGCCCATCTGTAGACGTCTTTCTGAATTTAAAAAACATCATGGTGAGTGATGGAAGATCCTCAGGGAAAGTGCAATGAACGTTAAGTATTGCAGTAAAGTGTGGCCAGCAGGCTTAAGGTTAAGTGTCCAAAAAGCAAGCGGTAGTGCCAAGTGTTTTGGAAGATTGCCTGAGCCAAGAAGCAGGAGGGCTCGCTGTCCTTCATTCATGTTATCAACTTCACTGTTCTAAAGTGAAAAACATATTGAAATTCACTTTGTAGATTCTATGAAACTTTTTGGTGGGCCAAGGTATATACTTGGAAGAGATGATTTTCAACCTTTTTTCAAAAGTGGAGAAGACAAAAAGTGTAACATTTCTTTATACAGAGAAAGCAAGAAAGAAGTCCTCATGTTTCTCTGGGCATGAAAAGGAAGGAACATCCTTCATTTTTCCCTTTGTGAAGGAGTGGACGTAGAGGTGAAGAATTGGAGAGTCTGGTAATACTTGTGATCCTGAAGTGGGTGTGTGACCCTTCCTGAGACTGATCTGGGTCTCTCTGATGTTGGCTGGGGTTAGGCTTTGCTAGCTGAGGCTGAAGGGCTGAAGGAAGCAAAGGTCCATATTTTTGGTGCATGAGCCTGCTCTCCGCCCACGTTTCTTGTAGGAGGAATGGGCCTGTGCAGCCCTGCTTGCCTCCTGAAGTGGAGTCAGGACACAGTTGGAGTGCATGTAGAGACAGCTTGTGGTGGGTACCCCACAGCAACTCTGTCCCGTGACCATCAGGTGGATGTATATACTCAACCTTTGTCTGCAAAGATGTGGGGAGGCTGGGTTTGCAGGAATATCTAGTGTGTTTTATTAGATTGATTCATATATATGGGAAAAGCGAGCAAGCTTGTGGGCACAACAAACAACTGTATTAACCTTTAGAAAATCCCCAGAGTTCCCTTGTGAACAACATTGCCGTGAGTCTATTATATAGGATGTAGAGAAACCTACGGGATGGGGTGTGTGATCACGTAGGTGTTGTGTGGATATTCCTGGGGAGGTACATAACGGGGATGCGAGACTGAAGTGCGTGTAGAAGGGATTGAAAAGACTGAAGAAATGGTAACAGGAAGAGCGGGTTTTTGGAGAAGAGTAGTAGAGATGAGCAAGGAAATGGAATAATTTCGCATGACGGAAGAGACTATTACTGCTTGGGGACAGTGCTTGAAGCAACCAAGCACACGGTGCGGCTCAGGGCACGCACCCGCACCATGGGGGCACCATCTGAGGTTTTTGGGGTGCGGAGCAGCGCCCTGAGGGCAGCGAGGCGGCGGGACGGGGCGGGGGCGGCGCTGTGGCGGGCGGGGGGCCATGGCGGCGGGCGGGGCCGCGCCTCGCTCCATTTTCTTCCCTTCCCTCCCCTTTTTTCCCCCCTCTCCCGCTCCGCGCAGGCCCGGGCCGCGGCTGCCGTAGCAACGCGGAGGACGCCGGAGCCCGAGGGCCGGGGCCTGAGGGCCGGAGCCCGGCCATGGTGAGCAGCGGGGCGGTGTGTGGAGGGAGAGAGGGAGGGACGGGGAGGAGGGGGGGGGGGGGATGGAAGCGGCCGTCCCGCCGCCATCTCAGCGCCTCTCTCCGCCCCGCAGCCCTTCACGGAGCGCGGCTACTGCCCGGCGGCGGCGGTGGGGGGAGCCGAGCCGCCGCCGTTCGCCGCCTTCCAGTTCCGCGGGCGCCTGGAGGGCCCGGACTGGCGTCGCCTGAGCGCCGTGGACGTGGGGCGGGTGTGCCGGGAGGGCGACGTGGCCGCCCTGCAGGAGCACCTGGAGCACGTCACCTTCTGCAGCGCCGAGCGGGAGCGCTGCCCGCACTGCCAGGCGCCCGCCGACCCGCTGCTGCTCAAGCTGCTGCGCCTGGCCCAGCTGTGCACCGAGTACCTGCTGCACTCGCAGGAGTACCTCAGCGCCCAGCTGCGGGGGCTGGAGGACGCCCTGCGGGACGCCCTCGCCCAGAGGGACCGGCTGGGCGAAGAGGCGGCCCGCCGGGCGCAGGAGGTGAAGGGGCTGAAGGAGGAGTGCCGCCGGAGGAAGAAGATGATCGGCACCCAGCAGATGATGCTGGAGGCCCGGGCCAGCTACCACCAGGTGAGGGGAGCTGCAGCTTGCTGGCTGCCAGCCCGGCGGAGCGGCCACGTGCCGTGTCCCCTGGTCGTGGCCTCGCTTGGCACACGTCAAATGTCAGATACACGTGCACCCAACCACCCACAAAACCCGTGAGGAAAGCACGTGTGGCTGGTGTTCATTGCCTCCATATATCCACCTGATGGTCACAGGACAGAGTTGCTGTGGGGTACACACCATGAGCTGTCCCTACACACACTCTGGCTGTATCCTGACTCCATGTCAGGGGACAAGCAGGGCTGCACAGACCCATTCCTCCTACAAGAAACGTGGGCTTGTGCACCAGAAATATGGACCTTTGGCAGGGAGAAATGGGTGTCTGGTACTGAACACCCACATCTTCCTTGCAGTCATCAAAGTGGGAAGTTGCAAGACAAGAGCTCACTTTAAAAAGGTCTAATCCTCACAGTAAATGCTGCTATACTACATTTGGAAGTAGCTGTGTAGCCATCCCTGAGTCTAGAACAAAATAAGTCCAGTAATTAATTCTCTAAAATACAGCCTTTTTGCAGGGAAGGGAGGAACTGTTTTCTTAGGAGCACTAAAGTGGTTGTGGGAAGTGTCTTTGCTCAAAAAGTCAAAAATAAAAGTTTGCTAGTTTGATGATATTGATACTGTAGAATTACAGAGTGGTTTGGGTTGGAAGAGACCTTAAACATCACCTTGTTCAACACTGCCACGGGCAGGGACACCTCCTACCAGACCAGGTTGCCCAAAGCCCCATCCAGCTTTTCCTTGAACACCTCCAGTCAGAAAACACACAGGGCAAGTACATCAGCATCAGTGCGAAGAAGTAGCCTGCTTGCCAGTTGTCACTTCCCTGCAGCAGTGTTCTCCAGGCACAAAGTTTCTGCCTGTGTATGTGACTCAAAAGTGACTCAGGCATGATGGTAAAGAATACCAGTGGGTTAGCTCATCCCTAACTCCACAGCAATCTGTTCCTGTAGGAGCTTTCCCAAGAACCTCAGTACGTTGCCATTTTTACTCTGTATCATGACACAGTCGTTTTTGGAGGGGCTTTTGAGCTCTGGTTGTAGTAACTTGATTTGAAAATGTGTCAGCTTCAGCAGGTACCAGGACTGCAGATTCTAGCTTAAAATGTAGTCTGAATTCTTGGAGTGGTGAGGCCCTGGCACAGGCTGCCCAGAGCAGCTGTGGGTGCCCCATCCCTGGGGGTGCTCAAGGCCAGGCTGGATGGGGCTTTGGGCAGCCTGGGCTGGTGGGAGGTGTCCGTGGCCATGGCAGGGGGTGGGACTGGGTGATCTTTAAGGTCCCTTCCAACCCAAACCATTCTGTGATCAATGTCATCAAACAAATTCTTTCTAGGATTTGTAAATGCAGGGCAGCAGACTGTTCAGTAAACTCCAAGCTTATGTTATTTATTTGTGCCATGGTTTTGGCATACCTGCAGTGCCAAATAAAAGGGGGTTTGCTGGTGTTCTTCAGAGGGTAGTTCGGGTTTCATCTCCTTAAAGTCTTGGCTGTTTTGCAAGCAAGCCTGTTAATAGCTATTCACATTATTTATTTATTTATTTATCTTTAAGTGGTGGCGTGCTGTATCTGATGTAACTATGTTTTGGAATTCAAAGGTAATGGCTGTTATCCACCAACAATGTAAGTTCAACCATAAAATACTACCCTACAATGAGCGCTACCTAAATGTCATAAATTTATGACTGCCTTGCCAACACCTTTGTCTTTATTTAATATCATAGTATTACATGTTTTCACTTCTTGATGCTTTGTACAGAAGTGTGATGTGCTCACGCACAGTGTCCCCAGAGAGTGTACATGGTGTCTAACACTCTAAGTAGCTGCAGGAATAAGGTCACGTAATCCAAACCCTGGATATCCCCTGTGTTAGCCCTGTTTCCTGCAGTAAGAGCTTTCTTTCCCTACCAGCAAGTCAAACTGACGTGAAGTTTGTGCTTGAATGGATAACATTATTTCACAGCCAATTTAATTCCATAAGTGTTGTGCAATCTGTTACACTGGAAGCTCCCTCTTGGTTGGCAGCAGTGCTTTGCTGCCGTGCTCTGTCTTTGCTTTGGCTTTATGCTAGCACTGATTTGCTTGGGTTTTATCCTTGCATTTGTCTGACAAAATTTGTCTTCATAATTCATGACTCTAGTGTTTGCTGGAGGACACAGATATTTAAAAGCCTATCTAACTATCAGTGGCAGTATTTTAAATATTAGATGACATCTGGGAATTTGGTTATGATGGCAAGATCTTCAATCTGTTAAGTCAGTTTTTAACTGTTTGCTTACATTCATGTCACAGTGAGGAGGAAAAAGGGCTCAGCTGAGGATTTGTGGGCTGTTAAAATATATTTATTCAGAGGAGGGGGAAAATAAAAGTCTGGGAGAGAGCAAGCAACCCTACCTAAAGCATTTATGGGTTTTCATTTGTAATATTGCCAGTACATTCCATAATCTATAGATGTGGCTCCTGTTCTTCACTGTCCATTTATTTCTAGTATTCTGAACATTAGTGGGATATACATTGGCAGTGAACAAACATCTTTTAAAACAGCTGGGATCTAAATTTGACTTAAAATGGGGTTGCAAAGCAGGAACTGTCATGTGTACCATTGAAACACAGCACAAGTTATAATGAACTTGCATATAAAGTTTTTTTTCAGATGAATTTTGCGATCAAGTAACTTAGCACAGTTGGATATGAAGCTGATGAAGCGTTTTCCTGAGAGATCCTTGGCTTTTATTACACCTTGTTAGGTTTGGGGTTCTAATAACATTTAGAAGTGTTTGACTTCTTCGCATATGTCTTCCACATGGTTATTATTATTATTTTTAAACTCAATTCCTTTTTGCCTGTCTGGGGAAGTAATGATGAGACAAGAAGACAAAACTAAGAACAGTCTGCATTGAGATTTTCAGTATAAAAAGGAAGAAGGCTTGTAGGAGACATTTAGGGGCATTTGAGTAAAGAGGAAAGAAGGGATGCCATCCAAAGGGACCTGGACAAGCTTGAGAAGCGGGCCCGTGTTGAACCTCATGAGGTTCAACAAGGCTGAGGGCAAGGTGAGCGTCTTTACCCAGGTAAGGGCAATCCCAGACATGAGCACAGGCTGGATGGAGAGCTCATTGAGAGTGGCCAACAGGTCGAGAGAGGGGATTGTTCCCTTCTGCTCTGCCCTTGTGAGACCTCAATTGGAGCCCTGCTTACAGGTCTGTGGCCCCAAGCACAAGAAGGATGTGGGGCTGTTAGAGCAGGTCAAGAGGAGGGCCACGAAGTTGATCAGAGGGCTGGAGCACCTCTCCTACGAAGAAAAACAGAGCTGGAGCTTTCAGCCTAAAGAAGAGAAGGCTCCTGGGAGACCTCAGTGCAGCTTTTCAATACTTGCAGAGGGCTTCTAAACAAGATGCAGAGCAACTCTGCTCAGGCAGATAATGGCAGGACAAGGTGTATGGTTTTTAACTAAAAGAGGGGAGATTTTGATCAGAGGTTAGAGGAAATTCACGGTGAGTGTGGTGAGGCCCTGGCACAGGTTGCCCAGAGAAGCTGTGGGTGCCCCATCCCTGGAGGTGCTCAGGGATGGACAAGGCCCTGGGCAGCCTGGTCTGGTGGGAGGTGTCTCTGCCCATGGCAGGGGGGCTGGAACTGGGTGGTCCTTGAGGTCCCTTCCAACAGAAGCTATTTTATGGATAGCTAGCATAAATATATTAATAACTTTACAGAAGCGTGGCACAGTGAGAATTTTAGCCATTATTCTTGTGAAATGGAATTTGTTAAAGGTGCCTACTTTTGATATCTGGGCAAAATAATATAATCCATTAAAAGCCTGAACTGCTATACTTACCAAATAGGTGTTACTACTAATAACTGAAATGTTATCTATTTCTACAGTGTCAACTCTGTGAAAAGGCTTTTATGAACTATTCCTTTTTACAAAGTCACATGCAAAGGCGTCATCCGGAAGAATCTCAGATTGGTATGTACTTCAGTATAATCACGGAAATTAAGAGGCATCGTTAAGAAACGTATAAATATATTGAGGATTTGTGGTCCAGGATTTTTTTGCACATTGCATTTCTATATGGCAGTTGTCAGTTTGTGTGAATACAAGCAACGCTGACTGACAAAATGTATTCAGTGAAATATGTCTCAGTCTGGAAAATACTTAACAAAACATATTCCACGTTTACACTGCCTTGTCAAACTAGAATTCCCGCTGAATACTTCAATCAGTAGCAGAGTTCTTTAGGTATATATGCTATAAAGGTGTGGGTAAAAATGATTAAGGTACAGTAAGGAAAATAGATTTTGTGAATATATGTGAATTACTAGAGTAGAAATAATCCAGCTTAACCTGACATCTGTTTGAAGGGTATCAGATGCTCCTGGACTAAACTGACTGTAAAATGTAGTAAGAAAAAGAAACTGTCAAGACTGATCCAGGTTCATGTATCTATGTTCATTTTGGTTGCTGTACCACTTAATATATTTTCTTTTGTCTCTCTTCATTGGAAAAAAAAAGTTTCAAAAACATTTCTCTCAAAGTTTGCTTCATTCATCCCTAAATTCTCTCCTTCCTGTTAGGCTGCGTGCCTCTGACTTATTGCCAAGGCTTAACGGGTATTGACAAAGGGCAATGATTGGAAAAGAGGAAGAAGAAGATCATCTGGGAGGAGGAAGAGAGGGAAGAATCTAGCAAGCTATGCACTGCAGTTTGTAAGGCAAATAAAACAATGGAGCAGTGAAAGGAGTGTATTTAAGCATCCCAGGGAGCGTTAATATATTGGAGGAAGAAAGAAGCTCTTGCGTACATTACGCTTGATTAAAAATAGATAATGGAAGGATCTGCAGAACCAGTTGAGCTAAATATCACATAAAGAATTAGTCATTCCAGATAACTTCTGTAATGAGTCTTCCATTTATGCAGAATAAAGTATACCTAACAGAATTGACCAATTGAGGTTATTAGTCCTTCATGCATCCTTTTTTGAGCCTGTGTTGCTTAGATACCTGTGATATACTTTGCAATTATATTATGGGATGTTTACAAGAAAAATTACTATATAAACTACTTCACGTGGCAGTAAAACTGGTATTTTACAGTCTTTGAGGACAATGTTAGCAGTCCAGAGAACATACGTATTTAAAAATATCTATGGAGAATCATGGTAGTGGGAAGGGAAGTGGTGTAAGAACCACAGTTCATGAAGATATTACTGAAACACTGTAGAAAAACATTTACAGTAAGCATCGTATTTCCAGAAATTTCAAGCAATGTTTTTAAATATTTATTTATTTTTTTTCCCTAGCAGAACAAAAGAGGAAAGCTAAGACAGACAAACTGCAGGATGAGATTGATAAACTGAAGGAGCAGTTGCAGCTCACCAAGTCCCAGTTAGAGGCTGAACAGCAAGCTAATATGGTCAGGTTTTCTAAGGTAATGGGTACTATTTAATGTGAACCTCTCAAAAGAAGTAGTACTTTGGACCCTGCTTGCTCGTTTAGTAACTAGAACAGAACAAAAATGTGTCTACAGCTTGTCTGCCTGGCAGCAATGCTGCTTGGGCATTAGAGCATAGCAACCCCTCTGCACACCCCTGTGATTTTAGAACATTCCCTTTCCCCTTACATTTTGTTGTAGTCATATTTTAGATGAATACTTAAGAGAATACTTCTGTTAACACTTGCCAGTTCATAAGGTAAGCGTGGCCTGTTATTGAAGCAGATAGAATTGGTCTCGCTGTGGTGAAATAGAAGCTATTTTTGATGTGATATTTTGTGATGATTAAATGTTTCTTAGATATGACTGGTTTTATATATGATTTAGTAAGCTAAGTACCATTTCTTCTTTGCTGTGAAGAGCTTTAGTAACATGGGATAAAACAATTTAAGGAAGAGAGATTGAGAAGAAACAAAGCAAACTGTATATTTCTGCATATCTTTGTGGGATTTAAAGACCAGAGAGTCAAAGCAAACATAGTCTTAGCTATGGCTGTGTGAATTAAAAACAAAACAAAACTAATCTTAAACCAGAATGATTTTAAAGCAGTAATTATCTGTTTGTAATTACAGGCAAGGCTTTACTTAGAATGATACTGAATCATGTGGCTGTACTTCCTGGCTTGTGAAAAGAAACAAAGAATCTCTAAGTTATCTGTTTGTTCTTTTCAGCTTGATAAGTTCAAATCATCTCACAGTTTTCATTTCAGTTCTGGTAAATAAAATAGGATAATTCCCTATCAAAATGAGGATTTACTTTTTTTTTTTTTAAGGGAGGGGAAAGGGTTTTGTGATTCCCTTTGAGGGGGGAATTTTTGACACGCAAGACAAGATACGTCTAATGATCAAGTTAAACACTAATCCCAGTAATAGTTTGCCCTATATCACACTCGAAAGCAGCGTTTTGTGGTTGTTAATGTAACTCGTGGGAACCTTCTCTTAATAGATCACCCAAAAAGTGTTTCCTTTCCTGAACGCAGGCTCTCCTTTCTTCAGTCCTTCTCTTGGAACTATGTAGCTTCCTTTTTTTTTTTTTTTTTTAGCCTTTTTTTTTTTTTTCCATTTTTAAAAGTGCTTCAGTATTTAAACGAAGAGTGTGGATAGAGTCTCACCTGGGAGTGCAAGCAGTGTTAGAATAATGAGTCTTGGCCCAATGTGGACATCTTCTAGGTATTCTGCTCATTCACTCTGTACCTTGCTTTTCAGAGGTACCTCTATAAGTATATTTTTCCTGCACCTAAAGCATCACTCATATGATGTGGGGCGTAGTGTTCATAGCTGCGCAGATTTTTTAGTACCTTAGGGGCCTGTTTTGAACTCACTTATTAACTGAGCCTCCTAATTACAAGGAGACTGCCTGGAATATCCTGGAGCTACAAACTTAAGTGTTACACAAGGCTTTTGAAACTTCTGTATCTTTCTGTGGTGTTGAGGAGGATAAAAATGTGAAGTGTGACTGGTTGCAGATTGTCTGCTATGACTTGACAATTCATGTATCATTGTGTCCAGTGGATAATGGAGAAGGTCTGAGCTGAAAGGATACAGAAGATCCTGTTCTTAAGTGTACAGTGATCAGTTTTGCCAAACAGTAGGTATATTTTGATCAGCAAACAGCAGGGTTTTGCAGAAATTAAGGACTGTACAAAAATGATTGCTTAGTTAATGAGATGGTAAATGAAATTTAACAGATGAAGTGCAGTAAATACATATGGGGAAAAAAAAATCTAACTTCATCTATGAAAAGGTGAGTCCTGAGCTAGAGTGTTGTTGCTGAAGTGCAAGCTCTTAAGACTGATAGATAGTTCCAGGGAAATTCAGCCCATTGATGAGTAGCAACAACAAAACTGAATTAAATTTGGGTGAGCAATTGGCTAACGGGCAGGGCCCAAAGGGTTATGGTAAATGGGGCTGCGTCAGGCTGGCGGGCGGTCACCAGTGGGGTCCCTCAAGGCTCCATTTTAGGGCCGGTACTTTTCAATATTTTTATAAACGATCTGGATGTAGGAATAGAAGGTATTTTGAGCAAGTTTGCTGATGACACCAAACTTGGAGGAGTTGTGGACTCAAATGAGGGCGTAAAGGCCTTGCAGAGGGATCTGGACAGGTTGGAGAGCTGGGCGATCACCAACCGCATGAAGTTCAATAAGAGCAAGTGCCGGGTCCTGCACCTGGGACAGGGAAACCCTGGCTGCACGTACAGACTGGGCGATGAGACGCTGGAGAGCAGCCTAGAAGAGAGGGATCTGGGGGTCGTGGTAGACAGCAAGTTGAATATGAGCCAGCAATGTGCCCTGGCAGCCAGGAGGGCCAACTGTGTCCTGGGGTGCATCAAGCACGGCATCGCTAGTAGGTCAAGGGAGGTGATTGTCCCGCTCTACTCTGCGCTGGTGCGGCCTCACCTCGAGTACTGTGTGCAGTTCTGGGCACCACAGTATAAAAAGGACATGAAACTCTTGGAAAGTGTCCAGAGGAGGGCTACGAAGATGGTGAAAGGCCTTGAGGGGAAAACGTACGAGGAACGGCTGAGGTCACTGGGCCTGTTCAGCCTGGAGAAGAGGAGGCTGAGGGGAGACCTCATTGCAGTCTACAACTTCCTCGTAAGGGGGAGTCGAGAGGCAGGAGACCTTTTCTCCATTAACACCAGTGACAGGACCCGCGGGAACGGGGCTAAGCTGAGGCAGGGGAAATTTAGGCTGGACGTCAGGAGGGGGTTCTTCACAGAGAGGGTGGTTGCACACTGGAACAGGCTCCCCAGGGAAGTGGTCACTGCACCGAGCCTGTCTGAATTTAAGAAGAGATTGGACTGTGCACTTAGGCACATGGTCTGAACTTTTGGGTAGACCTGTGCGGTGTCAAGAGTTGGACTTGATGATCCTTAAGGGTCCCTTCCAACTCAGGATATTCTATGATTCTAAATATTGCAAATTGTTATGAAAAATCAATGTTGAATTCTGTGGTGTAGCCACAGCTTAAATCTTGTCTGGAGGTCTGAGCCCTTCATCTCAAGAAGGGCTCAAGTTGGTAGGACAGAGTTATAAAAGTTACAGCGAAGGGTGGCAAGGATAATTGAAGTCTGGAACAGCGTCTGTATTTAGAATGACTTATCATTCCAAGAGTTGTCAGGCCAAAAAAGATGAAAGCTTGGTGGGGGGAGAGATTGATGCCTGCAAAGTCATGAGTTATATAGAGTGAATAGGTATCAATCATTCACTCTCTCCTAGTTCAAGACCTAGCATCTGTCAAATGAAATTGTCAGGAGACAAATTTGAAACAGAAATGCTTGATTCTTCATGCAACGTGTAGTAGACCAGCTCATTAGCAAAAGACTTTGCAGTCTTCCCTTGTGTCTGTGTCAGCTTTTAGCAACTGCAAGCATATATGAGAAATCTGTTGAAGGTTACCAAGTTTATAAAGCTGTGTCAGGCGGAGTTGGCAGCTTGGAAACCATGAAGGAGAATATGTGTGTTTGCTTGCTCTGCTCTTTTCCTTTCCTACCTTATACGCTCAGGGCTTCTTTAAGAACCGTGATGGTGAACTAGGTGGATCTTTGACATGACCAAATAAGGTAATTCAAAATTTGTTGAAGCTTACATGTTTTGCTAGCAAAATATATCATCACCCAGAATTCTACAGAAACTTGTGGTTTTTTTCATGTTTTTTGGTGTCACATTATTGCCCATTGGAAGTGACTGCTTCTACACACAGTTTGGGTGCTTGAATTAGTGTTATGCTTGTGGGAAGAATAACAGCTATCATTTTAAAAATATTTTCAGGAATGTGAACAGCAAAAATCAAAAGAAGAAGAAATTCTCCAGTCATTTCATAAATGGAAAGAAGAAGAAAAAGCAAAATTAGCCGATGAAATAGAAAAAGTGAAGGAGATGTTTATGAAAGAGCTTAAGGAGTTATCTTCAAGAAATTCAACACTAGAAAACGTAAGTGTTTTAAGTTTTCTAACATTTTAAGGCACAAATCCTTTACAGGAGATGGTGAACTTCACGGAACGTTAGGGATTGGAAGGGATCTTGAAAGATAATCTAGTCCAAGCCCTCTGCCAGAGCATAAACTCCTAAATTGCATCACACAGGAATGCATCCAGGCAGATAAATTTTGGGTATTTGAAATGTGATGTAGTCACCTGAAAGGTTTTCTTACGAAACTTTAGGAGTAATAGATAACTGTAACTGTATCCTTGTCTACTGGTTTTATCTATGCAACTTCAGTTTTTCAATTAGTTATCCCTTCAGTAACCAGACCATTTTTTTCCTACTCCTACTCTGAGTGCCTTTTCACAGATGAGTTATGCTGTCTGTTGGGCATGCTTTGTACTAATATTCTCAGAAGTGACACAGAGGGGACTAATGTCTGCATTATAGTCCTGACCCTGGAACTGAATATGTTTTCAGTATAGTCAAAAGAAATGCTTCCCAGAGTTCTGGCTAGAAAGAGAATTATAAAAGGTAGGTCAGAAATCAAATACGCATTGCATTACCAGAGCGCTGGTATTTTGTAGGTGTTAGTTTCCGAGTATATTTGCAATGTATGTTTATATAAGGTGTATATATTAATAATTACATGACATTTGATAAATGCTGAACTCATGAGAAACGTTAGAAGAACTTGATATGATCTCTGTATAGTTGTATTTAAAGTAAATTTTGTATTAAGTGACAGGTTCGTAAAACAAAAACTTTAGATATATTCGGGCCTCAAATGTTTTCTCCTCCTTTTAGCAACTGTTAGCGTTACAAACATCCAATATGCAACAGAAGTCCAATTTAGGGACGCTGAAAGACAGCCAAGAATTTGCAGAAGAGAAGTCTCAGAGTCCTCAGGATTATTACAAAGTGGTCAAACTTCTTGAAAAACAGGTAACGCTATATCTTAACGTGTTGCTTTTGACTGACTATGTCCTTTTTACTTTTGAACATCTCTGATCTGGATTTTAAATTCATAAGTAAAGTTCTCATCCTTATCAATTTCTGAAGTAG
Source organism: Netta rufina (assembly GCF_964035555.1). NCBI lineage: Eukaryota > Metazoa > Chordata > Aves > Anseriformes > Anatidae > Netta > Netta rufina. The sequence continues at coordinate 54,264,026 of NC_140123.1, read as the reverse complement.
CTTTAGTAAACAGTAATAGATTCAAAAAACAATTTCTGTAATGGAAATCAAGGAATTATTTCCCTTATCCTTTGTAATTTATAGTTATGTATTTATATATTTGATTAAAAAAAAAGAAAAGATAAGGGAATGGCTAGCTTTACCAAATATGGCTTGGTTGAAGTTTGGTTCCAGAAGGCTCTAATAAACCATTTCTGTCTGCTGATTTGTGAGGCCACTTACAGGAAATGATGGAAAAATGTGAATTTTCCATTTTCCAAGATGGGAAAAAATACATTAAGAATTTTCTGACCAGATTTGCCAACTGGTGGCTTTTGAGCCACACAAAACTCTCAAACCTGTCATGTGCAGCTTTTGTATCCTACACTCAGGACTCTGTCATCTGATCAGCACAACTGCTGGGCTAGTTGGGCAACCCCAAGTCCCATCTATAGGAAAGACTGAGCCAAGAAGGGCCACTCAGGTTGAGGTGGCTGCATTGCTCTGAGGCTCACCTGCATGTCCAGGTCATTCATTAAAAATAAATAAATAAATAAAAGAGAGTTACGAGGCCTTTGGGAATGCCCACAGACCTTTTTACTGTCTTTTTTGATACTTTGTAACATGCATAATGTATTTCATGGTTATAGGGATGTAAAAGTTGTTGTATACTGCTGGTTTCGTCCAGAAGTTTGGTTGTTTCTGTTCAAAGGTGTGGAATAATTAGTTAGTTTTACATTGTTTTTTATTTCATCGAAGGAAATTCACTTTAAAACTCATTTATTAAGGCTGTTTTTTATCGTCGTTATGCAAAATACATCGTTAATGAGTGTTTGAAATGACAGTATTTGGGAGAAAGCCCTGCTTGTTACTATTACTCTTACTAGTAGTAAACAGATGTGTTAAAATACTTGTGTATTTCTCAATTACAGTCACTGTATATAAATCAAGGAGCCAAAACATAGTTTCCAGAACAATTGGTAAGAAAACCACACTCAGGTGTATAAAACATGCTGATGAATGATCTGTGTCTGGGGCTACTCAAGTTTTGTATCATCAATAATCTTTTTTTAGTACTTTATAAAAATAAACCTGCATATATTGAAGTAGATGTTAATGTGTTATTAACAAAAATTAATATTGTTTTCCTTTATACAGGAAAGTAAATGGACGTCCAGAATACAAGCCCTTCGTCAGGACCATGAGACAGAGAAATCCCTGGTAAGTGGCACAGCAAACCACCTATATTATAAGGAGATAGTTTTCTTACCCTTGCAGTAGTTCTTGATAGGCTGTAATACAACTTTGGGAGACTAGAAAGCTTAGATCTCAAGAGTTTGTGCAAGTGTTTCCCCTTAGATACATTTATCTCTGTGTTTCAGTTACGTTATGATCTTGAAGTTTTTCTTAAGGCCAAAGTTGAAAAGGAATTTATCTTTTAAGAATCTGACAGACACACCTGAAACTGTATCTCTCTTTTGAAGGGCTCACAACTAACTCTGTGAACAGTGTATTATGCAGTGTGTTATGGGGATATGCTAGATAGTTGAGGTACAGTTTGCCAACATGTAGCTTTCATCTGCCCTGCACATTCAACTGCCATAGACCTACAGCATGTCTCAGTCTGTTTTTTCTCTTTTCTTTCACTTCCTTGCTTCTTTTTCTGTTGTAGCTTTCAAAATCAGAATCTGTTCGGCTTTTTGACGGAAGAACACCATGGCATTTTGTTTTGCATTGGCTTACGTATTTTACTATACAAAGCTTTATTCCTCAGTTTTCTTTTCTTTTTTTATTTTTTTTTTTTGTGTGTGTGTGTGTCTGTGTTTCTTTTTAATCTCTTTCCTGCTTTGTTTCTCTTGCCTCCTTTCCTTTCATTTTCCTTTCATCTGCGCGACCATGTAAGAACTGAGCAGATCATAGTGGTCTGGCCAAAACTTCTCCTCCTTTGGCAAGAAAGCAGTGGGGAGGAACCATGGAACATTCCCCCAAAAGGATGTAGTTAATGATAACCCACATACATGCAAGAATAGAATAAGGGAGGAGCAACGTAAGTATTACTTTTGAGATGGCACACCTAAAATGTTGTTTCATTTCTTCTACAATCAAAGCTAATATGTTAGGTTTATCATACAAGTTCACATCTTGTCTCCTTAAAATATCATTATTTGACACTATAACGAAAACATTTTATATAATCAAATGCTTTTTCCTGCAATCATGTTTTTAGACAATCTCAGCAATGTGTTTGCATGCCCCCTTCTTTGTATTGAGATTTAGGTAGCATTCCTCATACAAAGAAAAAGTAATGTAGGCAACTGTTTTGTAATACATGCAAATTTCAATGAAATCACAGGGGACATTACATTTTTGCTGAAAAAAAAGTGTTAAAAATATTTAAATATGATACTTGTTTGTTTAAATCTTAGAGCATTAAAGTATTTTATATAATATTAGTGTCAATGTATTTTTCCTTTTGCTTGCTTTCTAGCTACTGTCACAGATTGAGAAGCTTAAATCATCAGTGAGAGAAGACCTGAATAAAAATAACACCTTTTACAAAAGGAGGATAGAAGAATTGGGGCAGAGGCTTCAGGAGCAGAATGATCTGATAATTACTCAGAAGAAGCAGGTCTGTTTTGTGAAGCAGTCCTTTTCAGAGAGCATAGGAAACAAAAATGTTTTCCTATATATCTCTGGTTGCATAGTTAATATTACTAGTTGGTAAGAGTATTGCTGGAGTATTTTTGGCTACACTTTGGAAATAACATTAGTAAATAAGAATAGATCTCGAAAAGAGACACAGCAATGAAAACCAGGAATTAAAATATGATTTAGAATGAAAGATTTAACAAACCAAATGTTTTTAATAAGTTCTACAAAAAGTTAAAAGATTACTAAGTTGCAATCACCAAAGACCTCCACAGATTAAAAAAAAAAAATAAATCTGATTGTGAACAGGATTTTATCTGCTACAAGATGATCATAATCAGTTATAGTGTCTGAAATCTGAAAATACATGACTTGTAGACAAATAGACAAAACTAGAGTAGACAGGAGAGCTGTTTGTACAATTAAAAATCAGTTGTGTACTAAGTGTTTCTTTGGAGTGGAGCTAAACTCCAAAGAAACGGAATGTGAATTGCTGATGCAGAAACGATTGAAACTGTAAGTGCAGAGGTGGCCCATAAACTGCTCTCCTTTCACTCTAAAGCTTGTATTGTGCACAAAGCAAGAGTGCAACATGAACACATAAGAAAATAGAAATAAGTCTTGAATATTAGTTAGGCGTGAATGTGAAAAGTATTAAGTAGAATAGAGTTCCACAAAAGTATTTTTCTCCCAAGATCATAAACAATAATTTCTGTCATGAAATAGTACTGAAACTAGGTATTTCATACTGAATATGCATTTCTCAATATTGATTGTTTACATTTTTAACTATTCAAATATCTATTTTATATTTTATTTTATTTTATTTAGATAAAAGAATTGTCCACAAAATCAGTTGCAAGCTTCAAGCCGTGTGATGGTAAGTACAAAAGGTAAAAACAGATTTTGTTTTTGATTTGAGCAGCTTTACTGAAACAAATGTTACAATTCATTAAAAACTGCAGACATCAGCTTTTCTATTTACTTATTGAAATCAAATAACTACTTGCAATTTATTTCTGTCGCAGGGTACCTTACCTGTAATACTGTTGCCATGCCTCTCTTATTTTCCAAAGTTCACGTTTTGCAGCTGTAAGAGCATGTAATGTACAAAGCTGATGGCTTGAGTAGTGAAGAGGTGTGAAATACAGCATCTCTGTTTTGTATTATATAAAGAACTTTTGACTTTGCTTTCTGAAGTGTACTGTAATTTTTTTTTGTGCTTCATTGTTATTAGGCTGAAGAACCCACAAAATTACTGAAAGGGTAGACAAAATTGATTAATTGATCAGTTAAGATACAGTTGTTTAAAGAAATGTAAGAACTCTAATGATATTTTTTTTTGTTTGTATAATGTCTTAACAATTGAAGTTTGCTACTTGTAGCTAAACCTGTTAATAGTATTTTGTGATGCAGTCTTGCACCACAAATATACCTATATTTGATACTGCAGTTGATACTACAATAGTTGATGGCAGCTAGATTAATTCTTAGCCCAGTTTGGAAACCATCCTGCTTTATTAGTAAGGCTTGAACTCAACCTTAACAGCAGGGAGTAGGTTAGTTTGAGAAGAAAACAGTATTAGTATGGCTGTATGACTTCTCAGTTGGAGGTGGTCATACTCTGCCATGCTGAAGCAGAGGTAAGTATAGGAATTTCACAAAAGTGAACTTGTTCCTAGGCCCCAAACTGACCTGAGGAATGTAGAACTGATGTGATAATTCACTCCAAGGCACTCTATACATTGTATAGATAGGGTTCACGTTAATTGATAGGAGGTGTGGAAGAAGTAGAGATAAAAGCCTTGATCAGGGTAGACTTGACTTGGCTTTGGGCCAAAGCTTCTTGCCTGCGATACAAAGACAATGTACATACATGACCAAAAAGATGAGATGACTAGTGAAGATTCCTATTCCAGTTCAGTGATTTGGTTACTAAATTTTTATCCTGCTTATAGAAGTATTAAAAATATGAAGCATATCTGGAGTTGGTACATTTGTGTTGGGAAGGACTGTTTTTTACTTGTAAACTATTTGTTTAATTTTTCCCCATTAAATCAAAAAATTCTGTAATTCCTAAGTATGATTAAATGTTGTTACATTTATGAATCTGTAAGTATCTGTTACTGTTTACTATAATACATTCACGTTATTTTTTTTAATTTTGTGGTGTTTCAGGAAACACTACTGTTGAGCGTCTTGAAGAATCTAAGTCAAGTCTACCAGTGATGCATGGTAAGTTTTTGCAGTAGGTTCAGATTCAGTTCTTGCAAATCTAACTCTGTCTTCTCGAATTTGTTATTTGTCAAATCATAGTTATAAGACTAGTTAAACTAAAGGAAAGTAATTTGAATCACTTTGCACATATCCACGTTGAGAATTCCTATGAAGTAATAGTGAAGGGATACTGCAAAGGAAAAATGAAAAAAGAAATAATAATCGTAGAATATTTCCTAGCACATTTATAGAATCAGAGCATTTTAAGGTCACTGAAAGTAATTATGAAGAGGGAAACAAAATTGTTTTCTTTTAGAAAGGATGCTCATTTTCTAGATATGTGCATACAGTAGAATTTATATAAGGAAAATATGTGGAGACATTTGTTTTACAAACCTTGAAGTATCGTATTTTCATTGTGACTTATAATGTCAAGGAGGAAAAATATGGCAGAAATGATCAAAATAGACATTCATCCCATCTAGACAGTTCATCCAGAGTCAGTATATGTCAGATCATATGTACATTGTGATATTATTTGATAGCAGGGAGAAAAGAGAATCATTTATTTACATTGTTTTGACTTTGTCAAAATAGTTTTAATTTTTTTGTCATTATGCAAATTATTGGACAGTATTGTTACCATACCAGTATTCTGTGATCAATTCTTTACTTGCATTTCAAGTTGGAAAGTAGTATGAAAAATTAACTTTGAGCATGTAAACCTTAAACCTTACAAACAGTAGTTGAAGTATTTGGATTATTGACATACTAATTGAATATGGGTTTATTATTATTACTTCTCCTAGTTTTAAAACCTGTCAAAGGGAGGGAAAAATGTAGTCTAAGAAAAACATAAAAAATATTACTTTTTAAAGTAAATTTAGAAGGTTCTGAATAGGCATATGGGAAGAAGGAGCAGAGTGCAACAGAAGCTTTACGTAACCTGATCAAAAGTGAAAAACTGATTTAAAAAAAAGTGTTGATTTCAATATGTTTGTGACAAGAATTATTAAACTACAGAAGAGAGATTTTCATTATATAGTAAAGTTATGTGAATAATACAGGTATTTCCTATCTGTGCTAGGTTACTGTTCATTGCTAGAAGCTTAGTAAGTATAACTTTATGTAGATGAAATGGGTGGTGAACAATCATAATATATTAACACAGTATAGATAATAGTATTTTAAATAGTCCAGTATTTTTTTCATTCAAACCAGCTTTCATTTCACCAACACAGTAGTGCTGGTTCTAGTTAAGAGATCTGACAGCACATACTTTGGCTGAATTTAAGAACTGAGTTTTATGAATAATCTTGCTTCTAAGGGATTACACACTAAGCTTTTCAAGCTTTGTTTTTTTTTTTAGTGCATTCACTCTCATTTCTACTGTGGAGAAAAACCATTCTGTGAACATTCATATATTCTGTACTCTGGCAATTTAAATCTGCTTATTTAGATTTTTTCCTGATTTCTTACTTCTTTGGATGTGAATTTCTTGACACCTTATGAAACTTCCCAAGATAGAAAAGGCTGTTCCTGCCAGTGATGTAGACAAGATTCACTATCACTTTATTATGAAATCTCAAAGAAGGTGTTTCCTTCAGATTCCTGTGCTGATGATTATTTTATTTATCTCTGCAGGTCTCTCTGTCTGTCCCCTTTCTTCCCTTCTGGATTTTTTAAAAACTTACCCTACCTAATTTCTGGATATAAAGGTTAGCAGAAATTATAGTGACTTTCCCGAAACTTTCAGGACTCTTCAAGGGATTGAGTTACATTCTGAATTAAGATATCATGACTGCATCTCATGCTCTTATGGAAATGGAAGTGCTTGCTGGTAACTTCTTTACACAAATTTACTTAGCATAGAGCATCTCTGAAATCAGAAGAGCTGTAGTTTTCCTACCAAGCAATACCTGCATATCTAGTAGCTTTCTTTTTCTTTTTTTCCTTGTCTGAAAGAAAATTACTTCTGGGAAAGGCTCTTTTATGTGAGCTTAAGTACACTTTTCAAAGTTGCTTGGAAGCTTTTGCATCCTGAAATTACTTCTGTACATCTTAAATCTGTGCTGTAAAAAGAGTTACAAATTACAAATGAGTTATCTTAGATGTAAAGTGGAATAATTAGCCTGGTGCTTTTGCATTAATGTTGCAGATTTCCTGAAGAGCTAGTAATCTGCCTAGAATGCCATCCTGGCTGACCACTCTTCTTTGAGTTCTGAGCTAGCTGCAGTGTTGTGCAGATATAACTTCAGTCTTTCCAAAGATTACTTCAGTCTCAAGAAAAAGCAACAAATGAATTACAATACATATTTTTTAAATGGACTTTGGCTCCTATATTGCTCTTGAAATGTTAATACTTATTCAATGTTTAATCGTTGGTAGGTCAGTAATACTAGGTGGAATTAAAGACAGTAGCTAAAAAGCAAAGATATTAATTAGATTGACTAAATTTTCCTAAGTTGCTTCAGTTATGTTAAGACCGAGTCATAGGTTTTAATGTACAAAGCTGTCTTCTTAGATAGTTAACAGAGAAAAGGGGCACCTTCAGAGTTTGGTTCAGCCGAACTAAGTTCTGAACTGCTCTTTGAAGTTGCCTGTGTCTCTTCATTGACTGTAAAAGGAGTCTGAGATGACTAGGTTCCTAACTTAGAGGCCTCAGGTAAGTGTCTAAAATTTACCATTTATATTTAAGGATAAATTTAAGAATAATTAATAATATAAATTTATTTATGAATAAATTTAAGAAGGTTTAAGAGTGATATTTATGCTGCTTCCCATTGATTAGTTAGGAGGTTTCCCATTGATTAGTTAGGAGGAAAACACATTATTTAAAAGTGATGGTTGAAATGACAGGAATCAGATTAAGTCTGGCAGCCCCTTGGTTGTGAAATATTAAGCATAAATTAGAAAATTAAAGGAGACTGTAACTGTGGCTTACATTCTTTATTTCTTTAAGAAATACAGCAATTTACAGCAAACAAGTTTCATATTTTGTCTTTGGTCTTCATAGTACACTTGCCAGAGTGCTTACTGTGGGCATTACTCCACTATAGACAATTTTAACACTGCTGCTTGGGCTAGAAGTACTTTAGCATTTCATAGCTCTGAGTAAATAGACAGGATTTTTCTTCAGATACTGACTAGTGGACCAGATTCCAATAGTACTAGTAGAATATTGTTTGTTTTTTTAATCTTTACTTGTTTTAAACTACTAGATAAGAACAGACAAGTAATACATGGTATGATGGAAACACACAGAGTCAGAATTATTATTGTGGGATGTGTTTTCCTATGCCACCTGCATGGAAAATGTCTTCAAATATTATTTAAAACAGAAATTTAAAGATTTTTTCAGAAGAGATAGTCTGGAGGATGTGATATATAACTACAGCCAGCTTGCATTAAGGCTGGGGTTGGCAGCTGCCATTTAGCTAGGTTAAAGTAGGAAAGCTAGGTAGAGGATTTAGCAGCATATCTTTATTTGGTTAGGGTTGGATGTTGGGGAGGACCAAATTAGGTTTGTAGTGAAAGCGGTTCAGGCCAGCAGAAGCTGGTTTATGGCAGGGTCTGCAAAGGGCTGTTATCACCCGGAGGCATCTGGTTATTGCTGAGCAAGTGTTTTACAAGGATCACTGGGCGTGGGTTAGAATTAGGCTTGGGCAGACGTTGGCCGGCATTGAAGGGCAGGCATTGAAGAGTTATGGTTGAGTTAAGCAGGATCAATTAAGCAACGCAGCAACAGCAGAGCCTGTCTCAATAGGCTGAAGTATGAAGTTGATATTTATCTATTTTATAGTTGAGAAAGGCGTGGATCTGGGAGTCAGGGTTCAAAAGGTGTCAGTGAACAAAGTGTAATTGGGGTTGCATCTGAGCTGCAGGCCTGATGTAACCTCCAGTCCTACCAGCACCCTGCTAGTCCAGAGCAGGGGCACAACGTGCCTCCTTCCTCGCCTCAGCCTCCTGGCACCTATTTCCAGTGAGGCCCAGACACAGTCTGGGCCTTCATTAGCTGTGTTCATGTGGAGAGGGGAACTGAGAAGTGGCTACGAGCCCAGAAGGGAAGGTGGTAGTCTAAGCTCAACGCCCAGGCTGGGATTAAGCTAGGAGTGGGGTCCTGGCCAGCAAGGCTGGATGCCAAATATGTTGTTGTAGAACAATGTCTGCTAGCATCAGCTGAACTAGATTTAGGACTGATAACTGACAGGAAAGTAACTGGCTCTGCCTAAGTCAGAAGTTGCAATGGTTACTTATTTAAGGCTAATGTTGGACTGCGGCCTGGTGAGGTTCTGAGCAGAAAGGTCTGATGAACTGGAGGAGGTTACCATACCTCAGGGTAGTTAGGATTCGGGTTTGCATCCATGGGATAATTTTAGATTGGAAGTTAGCAAACTGCTAACGTGAGGTTTAGGTGGATTGTCTGACTTAAATGATTCCTAACGATGAGCTGGCTAATACGTAGCTGCTGCTGGTTTCAAGGATGAGTGCTAAGGTAAGAGCTGAGATCAGATTGCTGTGATCAGGCTGCTAGAAGAAGCACGTCTCTGGTAAACCTCCCGAGTGTGGCTCCTTAGGGGGGCATCTCTACACCTGTCTGTAAGCCCGGGGAGTGGAGAACCATGCTGCTTTTTGATGTTTAATAAACATCTCACAGAATATGTATACAGTAAAAAAGAAAGGCCTGGTTTCACTGGAAAACTTGGCAATTCTAGATGTCCACTGCCCCGTGTCTTAGGCCTTGATCTCCTCTGCCATCATGCAGTCCACAACAGTATTACATGTAGCAGGAATACACTTTTGGTTTTGTTCTTGCGATTCTTCTTTTGCTGGTTTTACCTTCCTATGTTTGTAGCATACTGAGGAAGATGCACCTTTATTCCAGTTTAGCAGATTATTTTCAGCTCTGAGTTCTGGGGACTGGGCTTCTCCTTCTTACCTGACAAGGGCTTGTGGTGAGGTGAGTCACCTCCTTTAAGCATACTGAATTTGAGTAAAGGACAGAGAAAATGAGTATAGATTAAATCCAATTACATACCAACTGGATGTGTGTTAGGTCCAGCCAACAAACTCTGAGGCTTGTGCCCATGCAACTGAATTAAATCCCACCAGAGCATCCCTTCAAGCTCTTTCCTCCAAAACAGGGGCATTGCAGACATTTTGCAATGTTCCCAAACCATTCCCGAGCATTGCTTTGGACGTTGCTACTTGGTGCAGGGCAGCAGTGCATCAGGAACAGCTCTAGTTCAGTAGCATGGAGGATCATATGATCATTTTCCAAGGCATTAGTGATGCTCTGGCACATTAAAATCAGGGCCTTACAGACTGAAAGACTGGAAACCTGTTTGTCAGTCCATCTGTCAGGGTTTTGCTTTTAAGTGTTTCCATAAAATATACTGACAATAGCACCTTGTTAGCATCATGTGACAGGTAAAAGCAGTATCTTTTAGAACTTATTCAGTGCAAATTGTATGGCAGCAAATCTTCAGCCTTGTAACCAGCTTGGAAAAACATCTTGAGAGACTTTTCTAAGAATATAACTGCAAGTACAGAAAGCATGGAGAGAGCAGCTACCATAGCGAAGGTTTTACACCACACTTCGTATTCCCTCTTCAGGTGGGAATTATTGGAGGTGTGACATTGTGTCATTTAGCTCCACGTGCTCATTTCGCTGTCATAACCCATCCCACTGCATTCACACTTACACCTTGTAGTAGAAGAAGTGCTGAAGAGCAGACACCTTTACGGTAATGCCACTTCTTCCCATTCCACCAATACAGCAGAGCAGCCACTGAGAGTGCCAAAGGATCCTTGTGAAGGCTGGGGCAAATATATGTTGGCCCTAAATATTGGCCAATTAATTGTTTTCTCCTATACTGGCAGTAGTTGAATGCTGAAAATATAGTTCACACATTTCTCTGTTTTATATAAACCCTAGAAGAAGCTCAAGTTCTAGTTTTTATCAAAATAAATTTATCTACAGAAGATGAATATTAACATTTTAAAAACCTTATTTTTTATTAATCTACACAGAAGCATTTTTATGTATCTCTCATCTGAAGTCTTTAAAATTGTGAAAAAAAAAGTGTACTCTGGCCTCACTTGTATAAAAACAGTTATTTCTGATGGCCTACAGAATAATAATTTCGATGTATTTAAGAAGATTTCTTTAGCAGAGGATGTTTCAAGATAGCTTTAAAGCTCATGATAATACTGAATTGCACTATGTTGAAGTCACTGAATTATTTAATAGATTCTGCTGGAAATGTTATCTTTATATATACATAGGTAAACTTTCTCTGTCTTGCACATATGGACTCACTGCTAATCCTCTGGATTAATGAGTTAATGCGTTTTTTGGTGTGTATTTTTTGAGGATTTCTAGATCCATCCATTTCACTTGCCCTTTGTAAACTTTTAATATCAAATTGCACATAAACAGTATTTAAAAATACATTTAAAAATGAAAATGCTTCTTATGACAAATGAGTGATTATTAATTTACTTAATCCTAGGTGGCCTTGTCTTTGTAGGTGCTTAAAATCACCCCACCTGGCCTCTGGACACCATTCCAGGAGGGCATGGGGTTTTTGATAGCCCTGTGACATATCAGCCAGCCCTGTGCAGGTGGCATAAAGCTGATATATCTGAGGTAAAGCAAGACAGCAACATTTAGGCAAATGAATCAGTCCCAAAGTATTTTTTGTACTAGGATCACCTCTACAAATGTTTTCCATCAAGACAGCACTTGCAACTACGTAGAGTCATGGTGCATTGGGCTTGTGATTGTCCAGCAGGTTGTCAGCAGTCAGGAAAATTGACATCGGTGTGTTTTTTGCCTTACTTTCCCCTCTCTGGACCTTGACTTTCTTCTGTCCTGTTTGTCTGGTGTTCCTGTTCTTGTTGTTAGAGCAGGCCCCCTTGGTACATATGCTGGAGCCCATAGAGGAGCTTTCAGAAGAGGAAAAAGGTAATGGTTGATACAGAACCAAACGTAGCTACATGTTTTTCTTGACAATAAAAATGTGAATATTATTTGATCTGTTCCGTATTTTTCGTTGTACTTGAATTTGCTTATCTGGCTTGGGTGGGAACATTCCTTGCATGTATCAATTTCCTTTTGCCATTGGTGCTTGTAAATATTATGATTTCCTTATCCAAGTTTGATACCTTTTTGTGGAGATCTGACTTAACTCTTTAACGCAGGCTTATTCCATATGTCCTGAGGCACCTGAGATAAGCAGAGCACAAGTGATTGATGAGGAATACCCCCTTGCTAGGAAATTCTTTTGGTACAATCTGGTGCTCCTGTAATGTACGCTCACTTCTTTTTCGTACTTGGCATAAGCAGGTAAACAGCTCAGCTGCAGGAAGGAGGTTTGTGGTGAAGTGGAGGCTGAAGCTGCCAACTTTTAGAGGTGGACCAAAGATACTTCTGCAAGTAATCTAAGTTATGCCTGCCTCTGAGCAGCCACAGCTCCTGCCAGGGTTGTGCCCAGTGCTGGTAACTGCAGCTCCGTGCTGATAGCTACCAACCCAGCTTTAGCAGCTGGTCCTCTGCTTCATCTGAGGAAAACTTGGGCAAGGCCACGCTTACAGGGACAGAACAAAAGGTGTTGGCTCATTGTGCATGGTCATCTGCTTGAGGAAGCTCACGGTACTTGGAAAACCTAATAGCACAGATTATTATGCTCTTCAGCTGTGCATAAAAATACGTATCAGTCTTGAACCTTACAGCCAGTGAATTTAAATTCTGAAGGAATTTGAATACATCTATGCTTTAAGTGAGAAGTTTCCCCAGGGAAAACCCACTGACTGCCTGAAGTAAGGACTGCTTACATTTTTGCCGTTCCTTCTGCTATTTCTCTTGCTTGCCACCTTCCCTGGTGATGGATTGTCTTTGATTCCTCTGCTGCGCCTCAAGGCATGGCCTGCAGTGCGAAAGAAAGCAAGAATGCAGTCTGGAAGGATGGACCCAGATTTTTCTGTTCTGCTTTCAGTGACAGCTGGTTATAAGGGAGAGTGTGAAAAGTCTTGACTCGGCAGATTGCTTCATTGGGTAGCTGAGGCAGCAGGCCACACCTAAGGACCCTTGGCTCCAAAGCTGTCACATCTGGTAGTGCTGGTTGGTGGTTTTAAACCAAAATCAGTAAGGAAGCAGTTCCTTAAACAGAGCTCTTGGCTCCTGCAAAGAGGATTTGGCTTAAGTTAATTAGCAAGGATTAATACTGTCATTAATTAGGATAATGCTGGATAGTCTCGTTACTCGTATTAGTATGAAGTGATTATGAAATAAAAAATGATTTTAGATGGATCTGCATTATTAGAAGGATTAACATCGGAAAGGGACAAGATGTAAGCTCCTTGGGAGTCTTCCCCTTAAAAGGTGAGATGTCTCCTGCCAGGCTTTTGGGAGGATTTCATGGGTCAGGACATCACCGTCTCCTGATCAGCAGTCGTCTGGCAGCCCTACCTTTCTGCACTGGCCGGTACTTTACCTCTCCCAGGACTCAGCCCTTCAGCCAAATGACTTTTAATCCCACCTCTGTCAGGTAACGAGTTGTCCGTATTGTTCCCAAGGCCAGATGATGTTTCAGCCAGATACTGTCCCCTGCAATACAGGTCTCTTAGCATGGTAGCTGGACTCGGCCAGTTTTAGCTTCCTAGAGTTCTTTCCAGAACCCCTCAGAAGCATCTTCCTCAAAACAACCTAGATACATTTCTTGTGTACATTGAGGGGTTTTTTTGAGTCTTTGTTGACCACTGCCAGACAGAAAGGTACCATGGCCCCACTGGTAAGTGTTATTCAGTCAAATTTCCCTCTTGCCAGAGACGTTTTACAGGCAGGTTCCAAGTGGGCGAGCTTTGCTTTGCTCTCCTGGATGACTCTATAATGCTTCGGCTTAACTTTAACACCAGTCTTTAATTTCGGATAAGAATCTGTCTCGATGATCCTTTTTGTCTTGTGTAAGAGTTCGTGTCATTACTGGCACTTAACGTACGGGAAAGAAGTAGAAAGTTCTTCACCCGCTCTTTAGCGTCTGTGATGTCGTAGATCTGCGTAGAAGAAAACTGAACTTTGTCCTTGAAAGAGTTTTAAAGATAAGTAGTATCAGTTTTGTATTCTGTGAAACTGTCTGCCTCAGGCTACGGTTTTGTTTTTACCAGGATTTCTGAAAGCATTACAACTTTCCAGAGATTTGAACTCAGTAGGCATTTTTTTTTATCAGAGTTTAGCACGTTGCTTGAAACTCTTCTTGAGAACAAGTTTGCCATTCTCCTGTTCTAACTCCTGCTAGAGCTTAGCTCTGATATGAGATACCACTTTTAGAGGACTTGGTTATCAGAAGACAGTCTTTCTTTATCAGAGGTTCCAAAGAACAGTTCTAAAAGTTAAGATCTTTGTTGTTAAATATTCAAGCATATCTTTACAGTGCTTCTGGAACAAGAAAAATCAAGACAACGGCGAGTACTAGATGCTGAGTTATAGTTTCCAAGTGAGCTGACTTTTATGAGGTAGCCCCTTATTTTAAGAATAATGCAAGCTCCATGTAGACAAAAAGTGCACTTGTATGTCTGTGGTGTTTGTAAAAAAAAAAAAAATAATAATAATAATAATATATATGTATATATATATAAATGCAGTTTTAACTGTTTTTGGTATTGTGGATTTTTCAAACGTCTCTTAAATGCATTTTTTCCATTCTTATTTCAGAAAATGAGAAAGGTGATCGTAAAACAGGTAGAAGTAACCAACAGCTAATAAACGCTTTGAAGACGGATCCTTCTTTAACTAAAGAATTAAGAGTTGTTTTGGAGCAAGCCCTGGAGGAGAAGCTGGAGTCCTTAGGAATTAAAGCAGTGAGATTATTTTCAGTTCTTTAGAAGAGGGGTAACGTTTGTCCCGCTCCTTTGTTATCTTTCACTTCTGTATCACAGCCCTAAACCTAGAAAATCAAGTGCTAGATTTCTAACCGTTATAAATCAGTGTAATTCATTAACCTGAGGGAATTTCCATCAAATTACAGCTGTGGATGATTTGCCTACAGCTATGAGCAATGTTTTCACTGTGTTTTTTTTGTTTTGTTTGTTTTTTTTCTATGGGTTTTGTAATATTTGAAGTTTAAAAGGATGTATATGATTGTAGGTTATAAGTCAGAAACAGTAGCCAGTGTTTACAATCTGATTTCTTTCTTTAGGGTGTTCGTGGTATCCCAAGTGATCGTTTAAATAAAATCTTGCGTGCTATTGAATCTGCCAGAGAACATAAACGGAAGCAAGAGCCTGACATGCAACAAATTCGAGAATATCTTGAACGCCAAGTCAGCTTTAGGATTGAAGAGAAATCGTCATGTAATAGAACTGTTTCCAGTCCCCATCTTCCTCCAGAAGGTTGATTAATTTATTTTAGTTTTATTACTGTGGTACTTAAGGTTTTATTTAGAAACAGTTGGGTGTAGCTGCCTTCATAATTTTTCACATAACTATTCTGTGTAGTTAAGGCCAACTAAACAGTTTCCTTTAAAGAGTTACTAATAATTAATACTAATAAACGTGCTTAATTGCAGACATTTTAACTCCTGCATTGGAAAGATATGTGGTAACTATGAAAAAAAATATGCTAACTACGAAAAAAATACTTTTTTCCTTTATTCTATAAAACCATAATCTACAGCAGAAACATCTTTAATTTTAGAAAGAAATCAGATATTAATATAAAAATGCCAATCACTGCTTCTGATAATGAGAGAGAACTTCTCTTATAGGTAAACAGAAGTTCAGTCAATCGGCAATTTCCTCATTCACCGTACCACAAAAGCCAGTGAGAAGGTCTTCAACAGCTGTCCGCCCAGCTGAACAAAGAACAGCCATCACTGAGAACGCATCGACACCAAAGTAAGAGATGCTGTTCTCATAGTCCTCATACCTCAGGTTAACAGTCCCCTGTGGGTTTGTTTTTTTGGACTGATGTGACTGTTTCATGCCAATACAGTGTAAAAATTGTGGAAACAATTCATATTTTTTTCTACATAGACCTCATACTTCTTCAGTTGACTGTCAGTGTTGAAATAACTCGTCTTGTTGTTTTTTAGGTCCGGGAAGCTTTTTGGAAATGGATCTTCCAGAAAGACGTCTAGTATCACGTATGTTTTGTACTGTTGTATTTTTGAAGAAAACATTTTTGGTACTTGTGACACAAGAGCTATTGATAAGTTTGAATTATAAATACTCTTCTGGGCTTTACTTCTTCTTACCTCCCTCTCTCCTCATTATTCCATTTGAGTCTGTTGTTATAATCCTTGAAAGACAGCATATTCTCATTTCAGCAGATATGTTCTTTATTGGGAACCAGAGACAGTCAATAAAATCAAAAATCACTGCATTTCAAGCCAGGTGGAAGCATTTAAAGATTTTGGTGACCTCATCTTTTCAGTTTGTTGATATTTTCTTACTACGATCAAAATTAAACACATTATTCCAGGTCTCATCAGGCACATTACTTTTAATTTTCTGCTTTTGTTTTTATCTGGGTATCATTTGAGATATAATTCTAAACTCATCGAGACAGAAGTAGGAGGGGTCTGGCTGTTAACATCTAATTAACAACTCAACAGTTATTGTAACTTGAGCGCGTGTTATGGAAAATTCCTAAATTATTTTCATCAAGCAGAATACCCAGACAGACTTTCTGTGGTGCAAATTCCATGGCCCTGAACTTTGCTCTCCCATGAAAGTCTATTGGTGTTTGCTTGGCAAGATTTTTTATGTGTTGGTGTGTTGGTTTTGCAAAGATAGTTCATAGGCGGAAATAATCATGTCTAAGGGCTCTCTTAGATTGAGAGATCTATTGTGATAACTTCTTGAGTTTACTTAGCAGAGTTTCTTTCTGAATGGTTTTATTGATAGAGTTTATGGCAGTTCCTGTTGTTTTTGTGTTGTTTTTATTTTTCCTTCACAAGAAAAATGCACAGGAAAAGAAAATACAAGAAAGCTTAAATATATGCATATGTCAGTGCAGGCACTGAAACCCAGTAAGTCCTCAGGCTGTGTGTCTTTTTGTGTAGAACTCCACCATTCAGTTCAGAGGAAGAAGAAGATGATGATATTAAACAGTTGTACATATCATCAGAATTATTGGAAAAGCAGTCAAAAACATCAACCAGCAAAGGCAACGCTTCTCAGATGGCTTCTGACAAAAGTGATATGGATGGGGCAGAGGAAAGTGAAATTGAAGAAATTGAAACACCTACCAAAACCTCAAAAGGTTTTTTCACTACTTTTGTATACACGTTTTAACAGGCTGTGCATCATTCTGCATTTGCTGATATTTCTGTGTTAGAAATATAACAAAAGCAGGCTATCTAGTCTTGTGTATGTGTGTTTGTATGCAGTTTATTATTTTGGTAGTGTATTTATAGTATTATAATACTTAAGGACGTCAGTTAAAATCAGGTAAGTATCAAGTTATATGGCTGCATGCAGAAAAAGAGACAATCTCTCTCTTAGAGAGGCTTCTGTCTGAAAGTGCCTTTCTCAGCCTTCTATTTTGTGGAATATATTTAGGGAGTCAACAATTGTTCCTGAGACTTTATTGTAACGTTTGCCTTATATATAGAGAGATGATTTTCATTCATATAATTTTTTTTGAACTTCTAGGAACTGTTATTCAAAAACTGACTGAACAAGTTGAAAAGAGTCTTTCTAACCATGGAAACAAGAGCAAACCAGCTGGAGGGATTAATGTCGCACAAGCATTTATTAAGAAAGAAGAGGTGCAAGAACCAAAGGTATTACTTTTAATAGCCATTATTAAGTAATTGAACTAGATACCTAGTACTTGAATGAGATCTGTTGCCTTTTATTTCATGCTGAAACCATTTGGATGCAAACTTAAGTCTCAAAGACAGTTTTGGTGTTGGATCTAAATAGTCTTTTGGGGGCATCTGCACTGTTATATATAGGAGTGCTAGAGAGTGAGCTGTGTGGCATGTGACCTCATCATCCATACCCCTTTCTAGATTATACCATGGCTATTCTGGCTACCTATAGTGATCCAAAAGTTTGGAAATAATTGATATCACTTTATCTCCTGTTTCAGCAATAGAGTGAGACGCTTTCTTTACTTTCCTAGTATCATATTTTGATGGAGGAAAACATGAATTTGCTAATAAAATATTTTGGAGTATTTTTAATTCTTGAGCTCTGTCTGGTATGGAACTCTTGAATGCATTTTAATGAGGGAACAAATTTCACTTCTGAGTGTGGAAATTTGTTATGCTACATCTAGTTATCATATGCTGTTCTCAGACTACATCCAATCTATCACTGCTAACTGTCCTTTGAGTATAGCATGTGTTCACAGTCAGAATACTAGCACAGCTTATTCTCTACCCCTCAGGCTTTACTAAAGCCCCAGTCTTCCCCTCAGTGTCGAGTTTTATAATTGGTAAGCCATTTTAGTGCATATTGATCTTTACCTGAACAATTTTTTTTATTAAGAACAAAAGTTAATCGAAGTCAGAAGTCAAGAGCAGGTAGGTGCTGTTCATTTCAGTATGCTAGTAGATTGAAGTAGATAGCCAGATACTTGTTCTGACATTCAAGAAAATCTATTTTATTAAATAAACAAATAATAATTGTTGAAAATCCAGTTACCCATAACAAAACTGATGTGTTAGGGCTTCCTGACCAGCAATTAAATGGGAAAGTTATCAGTCCTCCTAGGTATAGGGACACATCTATTTTAGTTTCCAGAAAAGGGTGGTAGTCTGCATTTGAGCTGTAATGGTGGGGTGCTTTTAGTTGCCACTGGAGACACCTAAACTGTCCATTGATTGTGTGAGAGCTGCAAATCACACTGAAGTCAAAACTATCAAGTCAGACGTGACTATTAAAATGTCATCTGGGGCCTGATGTCACTTTCAAATTCTCTGCAAAGGCAGACGACTTGAGACTGTAAAATAGTCACAGTTACATTTAGGGGATGTTATGTTCAGTAACTATCTATAGGTGGTTGGCTACTGCATTAAGACATTTTTGGGCTTCAAGAGCAAAGAGCTGTCACAAAACAAGACTTAAAATCTGTGTTTTAAAGATGTGGAATACATTTTTGTTGTAATTCGTTTGAAATATAGAGAATACACAGTGACGTGTTGCAGTATGGGCATGATGAGTTGGACATGAGTTTATGAACCCTGCCTAGCAGTTCTAATTGGAGCCATGTATTTTACACTTGATCAAAACTGAGTTCTGTATGAAGTTGCTATTTTTTTTTTCAGTATTTTATGCTTTAAAATTCAGTTGAGGCTGAGTGAAAGTTTGAGGAAACCTCCTCCAGCATTTCTGAGTGTATGAGACTGACTTTCTCACTGACACACCCTTAAAATGCAAATAATTTAAGACGGCAAGATGTTGAATCCTGGTATGTTAATAATACAGCACAGCAAGCAGATCTGTCAGATTTTGAAAAGCAGTTTGCAACAGTTATGAATGTTAAACATTGAATTATGTTGCAAAATAACTTTCACTCTGGTCTCTTCTTTCGAGACGCACTACCTGGTCCTGTGTGTGGATTTTTCTCTAGTATGTACATAACTTACATCGTTTTGCAGTTGCATCAGAATGCTTCTTCTGTGCAGTGGAAGCACATTCTGTGTGTTATTGTAACATTCAGAGGCTCTGGTGAAATAAGGCTTTTAGCTTTGTGAGAAACCATCTTTATCTTTCCACGGGTAAGCTCTGGAGTAATGGCTGGATTCCTTTGAACCACAACCGATTGGCAAGTTGGGAAATGCTGCAGCTCTTCTTTCAGAAGATGAATGAATATATTTAGTTCTCAGGCTGATGTGATAAGATTGGCCATGGACTTGCTGCCTTCAGGTTATCTGTTTGATTCGATAATCATCTCGGGAACTCAGGCAAATCCACCACTTAATTAAAGGTGGTCATACTTGTGCATAGTGACGGTGAGTCTTTGGAGAAATATATATTTTAGCTTTGAGCAGCAGGTTTTTAACTTTTATTATTTAATTTTCCCGTGAGATAAATGAATTTTAGATCGAAAATGCAATATTAAATTTTTAGTGTGAATACACAATACTTATATAGCAAACTAAACTGCCACCTTGCATGGTAACAGGTATTTTTTCTATTTTAATGTAAGTAATGTACCTTCTAAAGTAAAAAGGATTTTCCATTTCACTGCAACAACTAATATTCCAGAAAAGAAAACCCTTTTTTAAGAGTTGGAACATATTATGCCAGAAAACATAGGTTTCTGCCAGTTGTGGAACTGGCCCTTTAACTTTTTGCACTTCCTGACTTTACTAATAAAAAAAAAAAAAAAAAGCAACAATCTTTTTAGCCTTGGAACTAAAGTAACAAATTCATACATGTATTTAATGTATTTACATATATAATTGAAATATGTGGATGTTAAAACTGGTGACAGATGTCACGAAGGCCGTACACCAGTGCATTTTTCTGCAACAGTTTCACATTGCTGGGCTTACAGGAGAACCTGATCTCAGCAGAACTTGATACGACAGAGGAAAAAATGCACTCATTTTTTATTTTTTTTTTCTCTTTATTAGCGCACAGAAGTAGATGAAGATGACTGGGATATATCATCTATAGAAGAAGACTTTTTATTGATGAAAAATGATAGCGGTCAGAAGGCATTGACAGCTCAGAAAAACGAGGCAAATGCTGCATCCGTTGTACATGCGTGGGGTCTTCCGAAGAAGAGTGTGCCAAAAGAGCCAAAAGAGGAAGGTAATGCATTCATACTTCTAAGTTACAAGTCTTAAGTGCCTGACACGCCTAGAGAACTTAAGTATAGTGTATTACATGTTGTAAAATACCATATATTGAATAAGAAGAAAAAATGGATGTGTTTTTACATACACATACATATGATATGTGTATGTAAACACACACGTGAATACATAGAGATGTCAAGAAGCCTTAATCTGAAATTTTACTATCAGGCTTCAAACATGGTCTTAAAAATTGATCATGTAAGATTTTTTATTTTTAGCCTTTCCCAAATTTGAGGCAATGAGGAATTTTCTTTCTCTATCTTGAGAATAATAATCAGCTCCTAGGTTTGTTCCAGATACCTATCCAAGTGTCCTGCCAGGCTGTGATAATTACTTGAACCACTGGTAAGGAAACAGCGTCCATCTCACAGAGTAGCTTCAAGCTCTAGCATTTCAATGTGCTTAAAGGTTAAAACTGAATACTTCATATCATTTTTAAAGAGAAAGTAAATGTAATATTGACACTGTTTGTCCATACATCATATTCTGTGACACAAACAGTCTTTGTATTATCAGCATTTGTAATTTCCTCACTGGTGAAGCCTTGGACTTCAGGAAAAGATGTTTGCTCACGTAACATATGATTATCTCTCATAGATAAAATCAAAATACCCCTAAAATCTTACTAATTTTTCTTGTTGTTGTTATTTTAACAGGCCTTCATGAAGCTGATAATACAAGCACATTAAAAAGCAGCTTAGTCACTGTTACAGATTGGAGTGATTCTTCAGATATTTAATTGCTGTATTCCTGATGGGAGGCACTGCTTTTGGGTTCTGCTGGGGTTGAAAATGTAGTTGAAAGCATTGCGTTTTCTATTTATTTCTCATATGGTTCGTGTAACAACAAGGAATACTGTATACAGAGCTGTGGGGTCTTTCAGTCCTGAATTTGAACAAAAACTTTCATACACACATCACTTGCACCACTACTTGGAAACAGAGGATTAATTCTTCTTTCTTGTGAAGTCAGTGGTGAAAAATCTTCTTGATTTCACTGAGGTGAAGACTTTGCCTCTGATGTTTACTTTAAAGACTGAGCCTGGTCTTGTAAGAAAGCCTGTTCACTAGTGAACAGCATTTACTGCAGAATATTATTTTTAATATTTTAAATGCATATTTTCTTGTATTTTATCATAAACTTTATAAAAATTGTGAACAGTGTAAATACAGTATTTCCATGTATTAAAATGTTAAGTTTCTTACATGGTTTACAATAAACACCAAAGGAAAAAAAAAACGGCCTCACGTATAAATACGTTACGACTAAATGCCTCCTTGTTTGTGGTTACTTTTTTTCCTACTGGAGTTGAGTCTTCGTTAACATAAAAGCACAAAAATTGGAAAACAAACAAACAAAAACCAACAAACACATCAGCCTGAGGGTCAATACTTTCCTTACTTTAATTGGGCAAGTACTTTCATGTTTCTGTTTTGTCCGTATTGCCTGCCTTCTTGTAAAGCCACAATCTTATTTTGACTTAAATGAATACAAAAATAAGGTAAAATAAAAGTAATTGTGAATGACTTTCTCACTCTGATGCATTTTAGATGACGTCAGGCACAAACCTGTCTTTTTCTATTGTACTGTGCCATTACTAAATAGGACCAGGTACTGTTTGAATTTACACCTTTGTCCCAAAATTGTCAATGCAATGAAACTCCAAGGGTGCATCTGTTCAAACCTCAAGGCAGGCCTGAGTTTGTGTCTAAGTTTAGGGTCTCAGCCTAGAAACTACTCTGTGGTTATTCATAGTCCCTGATTTTATTTATTGACTTATTGTATAAGTGTTCCCTCGAAACCCATTGCATTTCTAGAGCCAGGCAAAGAAACAGCACTAGCTGAATTTGTGAACTGCTCTTCTAATTCAAGATTATCCGGACTGGTGCTGTGAAGTACTGCAAGCATTTACTTGGTTAGTCCTTTGCCAGGTGCTCATCATCGCACGTGCCCTCTCCGTACGCCGTGAGGCTGTCTCTTAACAGCTGCTTTCGTAACAACTGGCCCTGACTCTCCTTTGTACCTGATTAGCCCGTGCTGCTGCTGGCTCCCCAAACTACAGGCTTGTTTTCGCTTTACCCAGGCTCCTGATCTTATACCTGTGGCACTGACTTGACGAACGTATTTTCTTACATCCCTGGCAATGTCAAAAGGAGATAAGAGCCTCGCCCCTGGTAATGTCAAAACAGATAAGAGCCTGCTGATTCCCATTGACTGCCAGCACCTGGCAGTGTGCTCTGAGAGTCCAACGTCACTGCTGATCGGTGGGGAGACATTTTACATATTAACCTGCACAGCGTGACCCTCCTGTGCAGTGCCAAACCCCTTGGAGAAGCGCTTGCAGTGATGCGCTACGGTACCTGTAACGTGCGCGGTGCCGTTCCCAAAGCAACTGACAGACTGCGCCCGCAAATACCCTATTCATTTTTTATTTTTTTTTTATTTTTTAGAAAGCAGCATCGATGCATGATTTGCAGGTATAAACTTTACAACACCAACAGCAATCTTTAAAATATTGAATAATAAAATTTACATCAATACGTAAAAAGCTGCGAGTTAGTATCTTAAAAATTCATCCTCTTAGTGGTTATTCCATTGTGTTTTGTTGGGGGAGAAATCACCCAGAATGAAACACACGAACTCATTTTCCAAACTGGCTTTTGGGATCTTGGAACGGGGCAATTACACGTAGGCGTTCTTGTCAAAGTGCTTTGGTGGGGTTTTGTCTGGGACGCTGCTGTGAACCTTTGTGCGAGAAGACATCACAGATGCGGCTCCGTTATACGCGTACCCCCTCCTGAAAAGAGAAGAGGAAGAACTGTTTACAGCTCATCCCACGGATGGGGAACATCTCTGCACCCAAGCACTGCAACCTCACCGAGGGAGGAGAAACCTGTGGGAACCTCGAGCTCCTGCTGGGTGCAGGGGGACACCTTCCTTCTCTCTGGAGCCTTATTCAGGTTTGAGGTTTCCGTTTCCCCTCCAGCATCTCTCTTTGCCATTCCCCTCTACGTAAACTTGTACCCCTCGTTCACAGCCAAGTGAATCGGTGCCCGATCGGGTGAAATATTTGGGCTGGGGCAGGCCCTAGATGAACAGCTGCCCCCTCCAGTTCTGCCTGCTCCTTTTCACCCCTCCTCTGCTGCTGGAGGTCCCGCTGCCACCGCCACCGTCTGGCAGCTCTCTCACTTTTCATCTGGAGATTTGGGATTAAACCACCGCCTATTCACAACTCTAAGGTGACCTGACTGCTCTTCCTCCATCTGTGAATGCATTTTTTCCCGCTGTAGCAAGTTTATGAAGTATTTGTAACACAAGTATTGTTACCAACACATTGGCTTTTCTTAGTTACTAAAGGTGGGAAGAGAATTACCCTAAAACCCCATTAATTTCTGTCATGCACACAACCCTTTTCTGACCTCACTGAGAAGTGTTTCAGAAAAGCAATCAAGCTGCAGAACATAGCAGGTACCAATGCCCTAGGATTGATTTCTGTCAGGAAGTGCAACTCGGGTTTTACCTTGGAGATTTACTGTTTTCAGCTATTGAGAAGCAGAATATACTGCCACCAATTATGCAGAGTGAAGCTCCAGCCCATCCAATGAATAAAGCTGCTCCTAATTCATACCTACAGGAAGTCAATAAATGCGTTTAACAAAGACAGAACGAATTTAACATTTTGTTTTCAGAATAGAAGCACTACATTTTTTTGTTCCTCTTTTTTTTTTTTTTCCATTGACACACACATTTTGCATTGCAAAGCCAGCAGCTCTGTCGTTCTCCCAGGCTCTTTTCATTATTCCCCTGGCACGCGAGAGGCAGCCCTGTCGCCGAGGCACACTTCTGCAGCTTCTCCACGTCTCTTCCCAGTCGGAGGGCTGAAGAAATCTCCGATTCCTCGGCCCTTCTACCCCACATGGCTCCTGTCCCCCCAGACCATTTCAGATTTGTTCCCATTGTCTCCCGAGCTGCTCCGTGGCTTTCTGTGAGTCCTCCTCCGAGGCTACTGAGGCTGGGGACCTGAGCTGCTGCCTACAGCTCTCCTTGTCCTTAGTTCTCCCCTCTGGCTCTCAGCCTGAGCACAACATGAGGTTATTATACATATATATATATATATATATAATATGCAATATATAAACGTCAAGATATGCATCCACACGGAACCACAGACTAAAATCATTAAGGCTGGAAAAGCCCTCCAAGATCATCTGTGCAGCCCCAGTCGTCGTTCAAGTGGATTTACTCTACATCAGTTCCAACTTTTGTTAATAAGTTTATTGCGAGCTCTGCTGAGGTGACTCTAACAAAATCCTCGGCTCGACAGCCTTCCTGTGCCTCAGAAGGAGCTTGCAGCTGCGTACTTCTGAGCTAGTTCTGACCACGAACAGCTCCTGTTCTGACATCAGTTGAAATACACAACCTGAATACCAGTAAGCTGGTCTGCAAAACCCCTGTCTTTATGAAGGTGATGCTGTGGAAATGGAAAAATTCCCTGAGGGGGGGTCCAGACACCCAGAAAATGATATAGGGAATTGTAGGGTGAACACTGGCTGGAGAACAAAAAGTCACTTTTCCATGTTTTCGCCCAGAGGTAAAGCATGGAGTTTTTTTAAAAGAGACATACTGCAAGAAAAAGCCACATGTAGAAAGAATATCAGTCTCCAGAAGCTGATAACACCCCCAGTTCAAGTTATTTCTGACTCAGGGACCTCCAAAAAGAGATAGGGACTTCAGAGCTCAGAGATAAGCTACTTGGTGGGGGCTTGCACCTGAGTCATAACAGCCCTGCGAGTGCTCTAACATCGAGACCTCCTTCTCCTGTTCCATTCACACCATCCTATTTATCACCCCTTGCTAAAAAAGGATCAGATTCCCCCAGACATCCTCCTCACCTGACATGGGATTTAGGGACCCAACCTGCAAATTAAGACGCTGGAAGCCACAGCTCAACTGCCTTTCACCCAGAAAACCCTGCCTCCAGCCCCTTGTCTGACTTCAAAACCTACCACAGGTAGTTTTATTTCTAATGATGCTAACATCTCCGTCCAGGTGCTACAAGTTTCACAAGACTGAGCAGATTTCTGTCTGTTCGAGACCTGGGATTTATAAAATACTCACGCTGAATCACAGCCCCAAGGTGCCCTTTTAGCAAGCTGCAGAGGCGAACCAAAGCACTGAACTCCAAAATGAAGGGGTGTGAGGACCCTTCCTGGTGCCTGCCACACTGCTACCCTAAGGAGCTGCAGGGCTGGCCTAATTGGTCTTTCCTCCCCACCTACACACACACAAAAGCCTTTGTGATTTACACTGGTGCTTATCAGGAATTTTCAGTCGCGTATCAACCTGTGTATGGCTCCCTGGATTTTATCCAATCCAGGGTTTTTTTTGCAGTTAAGAAGCCAAGCCTACCCCACCATCCAAAATCCACGATATGCCATATTAAAAACATCCTGCACCTTGACGACTCTTGAAAAAAAAAAGACTAATAAATGGAGATAGGCTTTTTTAGAAGAAATTTCTCTATTTGCTGTTTTTCCCTTTCATTTTTTATCATTAAAACCCTTACAGGAAATGCAGTCTCCTGTTCTTATCATCCTTGCTTGTAAGAATGAGAGCAGCGACTCTCCGGGCATGGGGCTGCACACCCCTGGACTCCCACCAGTGCACCCAGTCTGCTGCTGCAGGATCACTGGGAAATCTCCAGGAGGTCAGGGGAATAAGCACCGAGGCTAAGAGCGGATATTTCACTCTCATCAATCCCAGGAGGCAGAATTCAGGGAGACAGAAGGTGTAACATCAGTATAGAAGGAAAATATCCCGGCTGTTACATAGGTCAGGACCACGAAGCAAATTTTCATGCAAACCAGCTGAAATTTCATTAGCCAGCTAGATGAACTCCAGGACACTGGTAATGATCATACCTAACTTCTCAGAGAATCAATACAGCTCCCCAGTGGAAATCTGTATTTTGAACATCTAATTCTTAAGAGTGAGGGAAAATGAGAACTGGGTTCAAAGCCACGTGACAGCAGGACAGCGCAAAGAGGGTCTGTGTGGATGAACTGGGCACAACAGATTCTGGGAAAGAAAGGCTGAGGGGAAACAATTCTCTATAAAAATGGAAGTTAGTCAGGTAATTTGGATAAACTAGCTCCATTCATCAGGAAGAATGATCATTATTGAGTTCAGACTGCGGCAAGGGACAAAAAGGATGAAAACTATAAAAGCTTTTATTAGAAGTAGTAAAGTGACGAAATGGTTTCCTAAGAGAAGCTGGCAAGAGAGCAGAACAGAGAGAAGCACGGATTTTCTTCTCTTAGAGGTGTCTGAAAAAAAATGCAGTCAGCTTGGCTGTGAGTACGGAGGCACCCCGTGCTGTCACCGAGCCTCTGCGCGTGTTGCTCCGTGAGGTGGACCAGCACTCATGGAGCTGTTTTAAACCCCTAATGCAACCTATTGTGTGGGAACATAACATCCAGCCTAACATTTCTAAGCAAGGCTGGCTTTAGAGTGTCCCAGAGGTGACTATCATTCCTCGCTAAGCTACACGTAAATTGAA
This sequence comes from Netta rufina, assembly GCF_964035555.1. Lineage (NCBI taxonomy): Eukaryota > Metazoa > Chordata > Aves > Anseriformes > Anatidae > Netta > Netta rufina. The sequence continues at coordinate 54,236,801 of NC_140123.1, read as the reverse complement.
AACCAGAAGTCTCTCGGGCACCAGCCTCAGGCAGATCTCTGACTCCCCCTGCATCTGTATATATTCAAGGCACCTCTTCCCCATGCAGAAGACCAGAGGGAAATTCTGATAGCCAAAGGGATGCCAAACATCCCGTGTCATTAATTTTCCACTAACAGTATCTCAAATCACTCTTTGACACCACCCAGATAACTTCAGGAGAAAACATGCACCAAACTGCAAACAGTTGAGGAACCAAAGCAGCGTCCTCTCTCAGTTGAGCCAGTGCCAAATTTCTATAGCATACCAGCAAGGCTCATTAACTGCTTCTGCAATGTATATCAAAGTAAGAGTTCCCAGAAGGCAACAAAATTAATTGCTCCAATGTATTTTATATTGTTTCAGAGAGAAAGTAGTCAAATAACACCTTTATCTTAACCTGATACAAGATCACTGCATGAGCTGCATCACATGTCCACCATGTGAAACTCCAATCACAACTTCTAGTATTGCTCTCCACCTTTATCTTTGCAGCAAATATTTCTCGTGCCAGCAGTTGTGCTATTCTGGTTGTTCAGGAAAAAGGTAATTTCCGCAGACGAAATGTTTTAATATTAGACCTTTCATTTTTTAAACTGGTTTTCTCATTTGCTCGCGGTAAAACTCTGCCGTGAGGTCTGCCTGCCCTTTTTGCAACAAAACAAGTGTAGGAACACAACGAAGGAAAGGGAATTTTGGCAATGATGAAGCTATTTTTCATTGGGAACATTAAGCCTGATGAATAATTAACTTCTGGCTGTATAGCCAGTCCCCATTTTCTCCACAGTAGCTCACATCCTTGTTGCTTTTGGTGGCCTTTGGATCCTGTCCTCTCCTCCTTACAAAGGAAACTCATATGAACTTGTTTTCAAGAAAAGAGAAACTGTGTCAGTCCTACCGCAAATGTGGATCCAACTGGTGTTATTTATTCAGGCTGACAGTTTTATATATACCCAGTGCTTGACGTCTTTGGGGATCACCACAAAGAAAGCTTACATTACAGCCAGTGTTTTCAAACTTGGTGGCCACAATGCAAATCTAGAAGCCGAGGATGGGTTCATGAATTGCTGCCTTGGAAGGTCCTGAGCACTCACACAGCTTTCAGGGGAGTCTTTAGGGATGCTCATTATTTCTGGTTTGGTCCTGCAGTTCTATGAACACACACTCCCTTGTATTTAATCGCACATACAGCTGAAGCATTGACATTAGTGCTTTATGATTGTGGGTTATGAAAAATATTTATGATCCAAATTATAGTCATCGAGAGTTCAAAATCTGTCAGCAAAAACAGTCCACAGAACCTGCAGAAATGTCTCTTCAAACGGACTAAAGACTGCACAGTGTTCAACACCTTTATGGAAACCACTGGCTATCGATAGCTTAGAGGAATAATTTTCTTCCTATTGAATTATGTGCCTAATGAGCACCTGTCTTGTGAAATGCCTCCTCTGCATCTTTGACATAAACATAACTCCTGATCAACCCAGCCTACCCTGGGACGAGTGCTGTAGAGTCCTGCCAAGCCGCGATAAGCCTGGGCACAGAGACCACAGACCCATCACTCTACAGGGAGGTCTTAGCTCATGAAACCTCAGCACACAATTACTACAGATGGAAAACATGATGAAATATGAATAAATAAAGCCCACTTTCCATTTCTACCCAACAGGAGAAGCATCTGCTTTCTGGATACATGAGTTCTGGCACGCAGCATGAAACTTAAGGTCTACTCTTGAAAGATGAAGGGCTATAGGAAAGTACTTACTTTTGTGCAATATAAGAAGGATCAAAGAACTCAGACGTAATCCTGTTTGCATACAGGGAACAACCAGTCATAGAGCACAGCCCTGAAAAGCAGAAGACAAACCGTTCAGTGGAAGCAGCAGAGGAGCTTTGGGCCTGACCCTGACGCAGTCACGTGTTGATTTCTGCCGCAAAGCAGCAGCTCTGGCATGACTCCTGAATACACAAGCTTAGAGAAATAAGGTATATTTACCAGACAGTATGAAAATCAGTCCAGCTAAACAAGCTATTTTCGCTTTGGTCTGATCAGAACCGCCGACTTTTGTACACTTCATCCCAATCAGCCCAAACACGGAACCGAAGAACCCCAGGCAGACGGCGGAGATCATCAGTCCTCTGCAGGCTTGGATGTAACCTGCAACGAGAAAGGGCAAGGCTAACGTGAGGGCAGGGAACACAACGGGTTTCGCTGTAGCTCCCCTCACCCTTAAAAGCATCTGGCATGAATTAATTATTGCAAACCAAATTAGACCTTGGCTGGTGTAATGCCAACTTATCCCAGAGTATATACTTCCAGGTGATGGCGTGATGATGCCGTGTGAACCTAGTCCCTACAAAACTCTCTGTGTCACTTGGGGCTGCAAAAACAATTGTGGCACTGGGCACAGTGTCCCCAGGAGGCTGCACCCATGGGTTTTGAAGAGCAGCTCTGTGTGGGACATGCAGCATCTGCCACAGGCTGCAGAGGCACACACAGCAAGTCTCGCTGTGCAGATGCCGCAATGGCAGCAGGTTGGCCAGGCCTCATCTCTTGTGGATCAGCCCAGCAGGCCCTCGCTCTGCAAGGAAGCCAAATACATGCTCAGCTTCACAGAGAGCAGAGACCCTCGGAGATAAAGCGAGCTGCTGCCACGCCGACCAGTGCCTCACAGCTGGATTTGGCCACACGCAGTTTTGCCAGGCTGCTCTGAACCGATGCACCCAATGCAGGGCCTTTCCGCAGGACACCCGACTGCTTGGCCTCTTCTCCCTTCCTCCTGGGATTAAAACACAGTGATAACCACGTGGCACCGTTCACAGGGTGGAACAGTGCCATCTCACACAGCCAAATAACCGTTTTATAGCAAGAAGTTTCTCTCCATAACCCATTACATCTCATTTAAAATGGAAATGCACTTCCATTATTCGTGCCTGCAGTCTTTTCTCCTTGATCTCTGGTGGGTGGAAATGTCGAGAGCTAACCCAGGTTTCCATTGCTTATTACACCCGCTTTTCCAGAATACCAAAGAAACAAAAAAGCCCTGCATAAAAGCCCTTAAAATGTGGAAAATTAATTTATTAAAAAAGGAACTAGGGGATATCTAATGAAAAAAAAAAACAAAAAAAAAAAAAACAAGCAATAGATTCAAAACAAAAAGTGTGTTTTTTCACACAATAAAGTTGTGGAGCTGCTTTCCACAGGCTACGTGGATGCAAAAGTTCTTGCACAGGTGCAAAAACGGGATAAAACCATTAAAGAGAAATCTCTGCCTGGCTGGCAGGCCCCTGAGCTGCAGATGGCCATCGCAGACGTTTGGCCTTCTTCTGCACTCTTTTTTGGCACCCACTTTGGCCGCTGCTGGAGGAATACCAGCTCCAGGATGAGCAATCTGTGTTTAAGAACACTTAAAAAAAAAACACAAACAAAATAACTGATTCACAGCTTTGTGTAATACACAGCACACAAGAAGCAATTTGTAGGACTTAACACCCCATGGACATGTTTCATGTACAACATGCTCCTGTAGTCCCCCTGCTGAAGGAAGAATACACAATGACATAACTGTAATAGCCATAGGACTCTCATGTTGGAATATAAGCATCATTTGGGTCTGCTGACGTGTCTAACACTATAATTTAAATTATTATAATAAGTTGAACTCCTAAGGTAGCTGGATGAGCTGCCCACTGGAGACACCTCCCTTTGCCATGGGTGATAAATGAAGCACAGGCTGGCAAGTTCAGAATCGGGTCTCATTACAGCTAAGTCTAGACTTCTGATTTTTAGGTACTTACAATCACAATGTTATAATTACAATTTACAATTTTACTTATCTTCCATATCCAATAATATGTCACAGTTTGTATTTTTTATACAAATTTATATAATACGCATAAATTTGTGTATTTTTCTATTTTTGAAAGAGGATTATGAGGAACCCTTCAGTTCTTACAGACACATGCCTCAGACATGTTCCCTTGAAGTGTTACTTCAGCATTATTGCCATGTTTAAGTCTTGTTTGAGCTCAAAAATTAGCCAGCTCTTTGGATACATTTTTTTATCTTTTATCTTTGAATTTCTGCTGTGCTGAGAGTATCTACTGTGACTTTAATGCAGAATATTTTGATAGGCATGGCTGATATTTGTCTTCAGCAATGGTCAGATAACCTAGGATATAACGCCTCTTGTGGAAATGTTTAGTGGCAGGCTGCTGTACCTCAAAACCTTTTGAATCCACGTAAAAAGCAATGCTTCCCAATGTTGTAGCAAAAAGGAGACAGCCAACCCTTCTCTCCTGCTCTCCCGGGAGCACAGTTTAGATAGGAAAGGCTGCTGTCTGTGTTCTTCTCCACTCAACACCAAAGAGCCTCCAGCCCTGAGCCAGCAGCCACGAAAAGCAGCTCCAGGTAGGTCCCTCTCAGACCCCTGAACACATGAGCAGCATCCCACACATCATCCCATGGCACCCCAGAGATGCCTTCACCTGAAACACGGCTCGACAGAACGGAGAAGCACCACCACGTCCATGCTACAGGGGCTAACTCAGACCAGAGATGAGAAAAACCCAGCAGAAGAACTACAGACTGAAGATTTACAGAGCCAAACCAAAGACCACCATCTGCCTAAGATCTCCTAGGTGCTGTAAAAAACTTTTTTGGGGGGACCTGCAAGAAAACAAAAGGTATGGACACCCTAAAGAGTGAACCATTCTGCAGAGCACGCAGTCATACATCGTAAGAAGCTTCTTCACCTCTGGTGTTCACTGGACTGTACCATCAGCTGAGAAAACCTGGCATTTCTGAGGCATCATTCACCCTATCCCAACAGAGGAACTTATAATAGATCACATTAATTGCACCTCTCTTATTTAGTTAGTTATTTATCTTCTGCAGGGGTTATGAAGTGAGCCTGGGGAGCTCACGCCAGACGGCCATATTGTGGTTACCTCAGATCAGGTGAGGCGACCACCCTTCTAGCCAAACCGGCCAGGGCACAATTTCCTCAACAGCGAAATAAAACTATACTCCCCAACAGCTCGGCTGAAATTCCAGCAATAGCTAAAACTTCTGCTTTCGAGTAAAATCCTGTATTTTCACTCTGTCCCCCCCTAATGCCCTCAGGCGAGACCCAAAGGACGTCAGTAGGAAGCGGCGTTCAGTAAGATTTCAAAACGTGGCTTTTAGCTCACAAGACACAAATCTGAAGACATCAGCCTTGTTTTCTCTCATTATTTTTTGCTAGTAGGCCTGGAAAAGTTTTCTTACTACTTTTCCACATAATGTATTTCCCATAGCAGCCAGGTAAGGCAGGAGATGCAAACTGGCGAGGAAGCTGTTATTTTTGACAGGCCCAATTTATCGACGCTGTTAGGAGTTAATTGGCACATTAAGGTGCTGAACCATGAACATATTTACCCAGAGGTCCTCTAAACTTTTCTTTATGCCTGAACCTCCCAGGAGAAACAGTAAATATTCACCCCAACCAACACAAGCCGTAGATGCTAGGTACGACGTGGCTGAAATGCAATTGCTGAAGGTCAACGCGCAGCTTCAAAATAGGCTGAGGGTAGTGAGACAGCAAGAAATGATTAACTCCCTCACCCAGAAATCATTTTCCTTTATAATAGCACAAGCTGGAGCACTGCTCAGCTCTGCTGAATGAGTAACCTTCCCCGCTCAATATTTCACCAAATTCTGCAGGCCAGCCAAGGCGGGACTCGTTGCAGCTCACCACAGCCATTACCCAACAGGCACCCACTTTTAACACAGATATCTGAAAAAAAATAACCACAACCTGCACTCATAAGGTGGGAGAGCAGAAGATTCAGCTCTACCAGGCTGACTGGAGCACCAGGAAACATAAAAGGGTGAAATCAGCCTTAGCACCAAACCCCCAGTCACTTGAACCTAGGTTAGGACTGACCTGGAGAGCGTTTGGCTGCAACATTAATCAAACCTTTGCTTTGCTTCCTGGAAAGCAAGGACGTTATCTTGCTGACTGAGACTCACAGTGCAGGGAAGTGTATGGGGAGGCTGCCAACTTCTTCCCCCTCTTCCACTGAAGACCCAAAAATGCATTACGTGTGTTTGCACCAGGGTCCGTAAGAAGCCGGTACCTCGTCGTGTAGACGCCGACCACCCAAAGGAAGCTCCAAAGCAACAAAAAGCCATGTTTTAAACAGACAGGTAGACAAACATGTATTACGCATGAAGTCATGTTTAGCAGCATTCCACGAGAAACCTATCTCAAGTATTTTTTTAAAACAAATGTGTTTTGTCCTGCATTCAAATTCATCTTGCTATCATCTTGCCTGCCTCACTGCTCTCAAGCTTGCCTCTCATGCTCACCTCTAACACTCTCAAAGAGCCCTGGGGAACGTGTATATTTATACAGTATATACAACACTCAGAAAAAAAACACCTGCATGCTGTTACGGGGATCATCACTTTCACAACAAATACCTGCAGTGGCATCCTGCAGTCTGCACCAAGTGTAAAAGGTTACCTTACAGATAGAGCACGAATTCCTTCCGAAAGCACACGCCCATTGCTGTTGTATGTTTTTCTAAGCTCTAACACCCTCTTCCATCCCCTAAGTAAATTTGTGTTCAGCTGAGCTCTGTCGCAAGGTCACTGGATCCACCGCTGGAAATACGGTCACGTGCACGTCCTGCCCTGGGGAGGCGTTTCCATCACCAAGTTCCCATCCATGGCCAGGAGCGCACAAAGGTAAACCCCAAATGGTTTCAAGTCCCATGGACTGCAGCATCATTTTTGCTTGCATACAGATCACAGGGGCGAGCCCTTAATGGGGGCTGGCCGGACTGTGCTGGGGAGGGTTTGGGGGTGCATCATTCGCCCCCCTGCCTGCACCGTGCCTGGGGGCCAGGATTTGGCCCCGCAGCACTCGGAGACACCGCTGAGGAAAGCTGATGCCGGGCTTCCTCCCTCTGCTGTCACACAGCCCGGCCGGGAGGGCGGGACGAGGTCCTCTCCAGTTGTGTCTTTGGGGTTCAGGAGCTTCCAGGTGCTTCCCTCCGCAGCAGCAACTCACCTCCTGGGGCAGCACAACCCCACAGATCTTCCAGATCTGAGTCTTGGGGGCTTCACCCTCCAGCAGAGCAGCAGCCGAACAAGAGGCTCGGTGCCTCCGAGGGACCCCAGCGGTGCCGGGACAGCCCTGCCACCCCTCGGGGACACTGGCAGAGCCCCCACACCCCCTGCCACCAAAGGGCTGGGGAGAAAGATGCTCCTGGGGTCGGCTCTGCCACATGGCAACGCCTGCCCTCGGAGTGCGGACCTCTCCTGCGTCCTGCCGGCGGCTTAAAGGCTTAATGGCATTAATTTGCTTACCGATAACATTTATCCCCGCGGCGATAACATTAATCTCTGCCACTGATTGGCTTCGCACTTTCCTCTTCCAAGCAGACCTTTCACTCCCAAATCTGCCCTCAGCCTCCCGTGCCCGGACAGCGCTGTAGGTCCGACTTGCGTTTCGACCCGCACCGCGCAGTTTATTCATTTATCACCCCCAAAAAAAACCATTTACTCCCAAAACCCTTACTTACAGCCAGGTGAGCCCTGCTGCACCCCACAGCTCTCTTAGGGGAGCTGCAAGCAGTGCGGGTGAGGGTGCCGGGTGGTGACACCCGCACAGAAACCTGCACAGGACTCCAACCTTTCCCCTGGATGCTATGGGGTCGCGCAGCACCGAGCCCCCCGCCCCCCGGGGCTGCTCCCATAATGTGGGGCGGCCCCGGGGGGGTCCCTCCCGGCCCGGCTCCCCCCTCCCCGTTCTCCCTGGGGTCGATTTTTAATTTTTTGGGGGTTTTCTTTTTTTTTTTGGGGGGGTGCTCGGGCGGCCCTGACCGTCCAGCGCCAGCATGGAGGGGAAGTCCTTGCAGTTGGAGACGCCGGTGGAGTCGGTCACGCAGGTCTTCCAGAGGTTGGCCCAGAAGGTGGCGGTGGTGATGACCGTGCCGTCGATGGTGGACACCTTCCAGTAGTCGGTGGGCAGCGTGGAGGAGACCAGCACCCAGCCGCACACGGTCAGCAGGAAGGCGACGATCTCCGCCGCCGTGCTCGCCATCGGGCCCGCCGGGGCGCACACCCGCCGGCGGGGGCGGGGGGGGCGCGGAGCCGCGGCGGGGGCGCGCCGGGCGGGGCGGGGCGGGGCGGCCGAGGGAGGCGCTGATTGGGCAGCCGCCGGCCCGCCCTGAGCCCTGGACACGCCCCCTCGGAGGGAGGGGCGGGGCTTGTGTCAGGGGAGGTGGTGGGGGAGGAATGGGGGGGGTCTGCATCTCCCTGTTTGTAGGGTCGGGGGTACCCATGTGGGGTTATGTGCACCTCCTGTAGGGGCTGATGTGCCCCCTGTAGGGTTAGGGGAACCCACTGAAGGCTTAGGGGCACCCACTGAAGGGTCAGGTGCACCCCTTTGTAGGGTTAGGGGTACCCCATGTAAGGGAAGGTGTGCCCTGTGGGCTTAAGTGCACCTCTGTAGGCTTAGGTGTACCCCCTGTAGGGTTAGGTGCACCCCTGTGGGTTTAGGGGCACCCCCTGAAAGTTTAAGGGCACCCCCTGTAGGGTTAGGTGCCGCCCCTGTAGGGTTAGGTGTACCCACTGAAGGGTTAGGTGCCCCCCCTGTAGGGTTAGGTGCACCCCCTGTAGGGTTAGGTGCACCCACTGAAGGGTTAGGTGCACCCCTGTGGGTTTAGGGGCACCCACTGAAAGTTTAAGGGCACCCCCTGTAGGGTTAGGTGCACCCCCTATAGGGTTAGGGGCACCCCTGTGGGTTTAGGGGCACCCACTGAAAGTTTAAGGGCACCCCCTGTAGGGTTAGGTGCACCCCCTATAGGGTTAGGGGCACCCCTGTGGGTTTAGGGGCACCCACTGAAAGTTTAAGGGCACCCCCTGTAGGGTTAGGTGCACCCCTGTGGGTTTAGGGGCACCCACTGAAAGTTTAAGGGCACCCCCTGTAGGGTTAGGTGCCGCCCCTGTAGGGTTAGGTGTACCCACTGAAGGGTTAGGTGCCCCCCCTGTAGAGTTAGGTGCACCCCTGTGGGTTTAGGGGCACCCACTGAAAGTTTAAGGGCACCCTCTGTAGGGTTAGGTGCCCCCCTTGTAGGGTTAGGTGCACCCCCTGTAGGGTTAGGTGCACCCACTGAAGGGTTAGGTGCACCCCTGTGGGTTTAGGGGCACCCACTGAAAGTTTAAGGGCACCCCCTATAGGGTTAGGTGCACCCCCTATAGGGTTAGGGGCACCCCTGTGGGTTTAGGGGCACCCACTGAAAGTTTAAGGGCACCCCCTGTAGGGTTAGGGGCACCCCTGTGGGTTTAGGGGCACCCACTGAAAGTTTAAGGGCACACCCTGTAGGGTTAGGGGCACCCCTGTGGGTTTAGGGGCACCCACTGAAAGTTTAAGGGCACCCCCTGTAGGGTTAGGGGCACCCGTGTAGGGTTAGGGGCACCCACTGAAAGTTTAGATACACCCACTGAAGGGTTATGTGCACCCCCTGAAGCATTAGGTGCAACCCCTGAAGCATTAGGTGCACCCCCTGCAGGGTTAGGGGCACCCCTGTAGGGCTAGGTGAACCCACATAGGGTCAGGGGCACCCCCTTGTAGGGTTAGGTGCACCCACTGAAGGGTTATGTGCACTCCCTGAAGCATTAGGTGCACCCCCTGCAGGGTTAGGTGCACCCGTGTAGGGTTAGGGGCACCCACTGAAAGTTTAGATGCACCCACTGAAGGGTTCGGAGCACCCCTGTAGGGTCAGGTGTACACTCTGAAGGGTCAGGGGCACCCCCTGTAGGCTTAGGTTCACCCCTGAAGGGTCAGGTGCACCCACTGAAGGCTTAGGTGCACCCCCTTGTAGAGTTAGGTGCACCCCTGTAGAGTCAGGTGTGCCCCTGTAGGGTTAGGGCACCCCCTGAAAGCTTAGGGGCACCCACTGAAGGGTCAGGTGCACCCCTTGTAGGGTCAGGTGCACCCCTGTAGGGTTAGCTGCACCCCATGAAGGGTTAAACGCATTAATCCCACTGCAAACCCACTCCCCTGTGAGCAGGGACCCTTTGAGCAGGGCTAATTTGCCCTTTCAGACCCGGTTTTGGACCTTCATGCCCCTGCAGACCCCTTTTTACCCTAAGAAGCATGAAGTGCCCTCAGTGTACCCGAGTGCCCGGCGCGGTTTGGCCCCGAGGCTTTCTCCTGGCTATCCTGCCAGGGCTGCTCCCAAAACGTTTCCGGGGCTATCTGTGTTACTGATCCGGCCCTGACCGCCTCTCTCCTCCAAAATCAACGCAAGATCTCGGGCTCCTGATCCCATCTGCGGTGGTGCAAACCCCAACTGACATCAGGCGGGGCTGGGCGCTCGCTCTGGGCTGAGGCTGAGCAGGAGCCGCAACCGCTCTTCCCCCGTGGCATTTTCCTGGCGTTGGCTGCTACCTGCGGGGATTAGGAGGTGGAAAACTTTCCTCTCCGGGGTTGCGTTTGTGCCCTTCTTACATCAGCTCCTCTCCCCTGTGCAGCTGCAAGCTCCTCGGTCACGCTCGTAGCTCAAACACCTTCAGCTTGGGGTTTTCCAGCAACCACGTCCCCTTTTCTCCTCACTGCTGGCCAAGAACACGGTAGGCAGGTACACATATGCCTGTCAGACCCCTCAACCTCTGCCTCTGTTTTTTTGCCACCTAGTTCTGGCTTTCTGACTTTCAACTTGTGTGGTAGGTTGACAGACTCAGCCTTTGCCTTGTTTTCTTCCCCCCATGCGTTGGGACAAGCCCTGACTGTGGGATATTTATAAGTTCTGCAGGCACCCCATGACTGATTCCTCTTCTTTTCTGCATTAAATTGAGCAGAGCATTGCACTAACACAGTTTCATGCTCATTCATTTGCCTGAGCATGTATTTATCTCCTTGGGAAGAAAGGTGCTCACAACTTTTCCTAAGGAAACCATCCCTTAGGGTTCAGGTTTTGTCACAACTGAATCTCGGGCATAAAAACGTGTTGTTGGTGTTGCTATTTTTAATCATTATTACTAAGTGCAAACTACATCTTTTTACAATCAGAAGTCAACGCTTGGATTTCTACAGTGCACAGAAGTTGTTTTGCTATGCGCAGAAGGGTCCGTCCGAAACGGTAGGGCTGAACTACAGGATATTATTTTAGCTTTTGCAGGATCAAAATCACAAGCAGTCATGATTGCCTCATAAGTCAAACACCAGATGACAACGCCATTTGTTCTCTAGCCAGGATAAGCAGACTAGGGTCGTCATGCCTTTGTCCTGGAGTAATTTTTCTTGTAATTTTACCACGCACAGGTTGGGCAACTTGAGACCGTTTCCTGGCTCTGCTGTGTTACGGCTTTCAAGGTGCCTAGAGCACTTGAGCAGGAGGAAAAAAAAATAGAAGAAAGAAAATCAACCCACTTTATTTTTCTAAGGCTGAAGGACAACTTCCTTGTTTGCTAGGATTTTCCTGGGGATTTGAATATCAAAAAGGCAAGGCAGCCTCGCAGGGAGCACAGCCAGGCTTGCGTGAGAGTCACACCTCAGCAAGGTCAGCCCTGCTGGCGGTGGTGGATTTGGGGAATGCACCTCACATTGGCATACGTGTTCGAGGAGGTGAAGGTGACTGTGAAATGAGGAGACTGGCAGTGCTCTGTGTGGCACAGAACAAAAGTGCCGCCTCAAACAAAGAGCAGATAGCTCCTCTGCTCCGGAGGAGAATAAACAAAGGAACGCTTCTTGGTTTCCTCTTCGGTGTCACCCTACAAAGCCCATCAGGGCAGGAACATCGGGTAATAAGCACCAGCCCTCGCTCATGTTGGATCACCACCGTCGCTTTTGTTGAGCTATGAGAAATTAAATGAAATTACCGCCCAGGTTTGTTAACCATCAGGGCAAGAGGGACTGTAAGTTCTGCGGTTCGTCTCTTATGTAAGTAAAAGTAAAAATTAATAGGAAGTGACAAGCCAGAGCATTTTAAAGGAGTGAAAAATTGCATTCCAAGAGCCAATAAACTTTCCCCTCTCCCATTCTGTGCGGTGCGTTTGGACATTAGAGACTTTGTTTCTTGACACCAAGATTAATGCAGCATTTCTTTTTTTTTTTTTTTTTCACCTTTTCTTAATTTTGTTGGGAAAAGAAAAAAAAAAGAAACACCTTGCGTTGTTCCCTGAAAGTTTGTAATACAATGCTTTTAAAAATAGATATAACCTGTTTAACAAACTGAGCAGGAAATTTGAAGAAATGCATCTCCTACTTCACTTGAGGTGCATTCCTCCTGGCAAGCAGCACAGGCTGCAGTGCTCGGTAGTGCTGAAGCCGCCTCCACGTCAAATAAGGTTTCGCTAAATGGGGGCTGATCATAAAAGGGGGGAAACTTCCCAACTTCCCGACTGATTTTTGGAGCGTGGTCCCGTGCAATGGGATTTAGAAAGGATTCGTGAAATGAAGGGCTGCTGCGTCTAATGCAATTCACAAGGGTTTAATCAGGGAGGGGGGCAAATCAACGCCTTTCCAAAGCAGCCTGTTTTCAGAAGCGATCCCTGCAGTGAGCCACAGTCTCAGGGGCCGAGTCCTGACCAGTGGGGCTGAGCTGCAGCCCAGGCTGGAGCCCGCGGTGTTCCCGCAGTGGGAACACTTTGCCACCCGGCCTGTGCCCTGCCCTCGTACAGCGTGGCTGGTCTCTGCCCTTTTCCCAGTGCTTGGCAGACCTGGGCACGAGCAGTCCCTCATCTTTCACAGGCACCCACGCGGAAAGCTTCGAGTACAAATGACTACAAAACAAGAACGTGCTTGTGTTTGGAGCTGGGGGTTGGACCGGGTGACCTCCGGAGGTCCCTTCCAACCCAAATTACTCTGTTACCCTACGACTGTGTCGTAACAAGCAAATAGGGTAGCACGGGGAGCCCTAATTGGGCTTACTGTAGCTGTTGTGAGTGGGGCAGCGGTGCGCTAGTGATTACACATTGCATGTTGTGCACAGAACGTGATTGCTTCTGGACCCTGCCGCCCTGTTATTTAGCCCACGTGCTGAAATTTCTTTTCATGGATATATGCATCTCAGTTCACAACGGCGGTACATCGGACTACTTTCCCAGCTGTTTACATGGTGAAATTTTTTTGCAGTGGTCACTGCTTCTGAAGGTGCGTTGGACAGGCTGAAGGAAACCCAAAGCGGGGAGCATGGCACCAAAGCCCTTAGCTGTGCCCTCGTCGTATGCCTCCCAGGTCTCAAGACTCGGGGGCACCACGAGGTGTGGAGGAACACGAAGACCCCTTGCACACAAAGTGAGCAGAGGCACTGTCTGGCACACATGCTCTCATTTCCATCTGTATTTTAAAGCCTGGTTTCCCCTGTTTCTTTTTTATATCTCAGATCTCAGTGCTGTCAGCTTTACTTGTGGTTCCCCAAGCTCAGCAAGCTTCAGTTTGATGTGAAGTCTCTCGTCTTCACCAGAGAGCTGCCTCTGCTGCAGGCAGCCCCCTTCTCACCAGAGGATTTTACCTGCTTCAGTCGAGTGAAGCCTGTCCAGCGTTTATATTTCACATGCACACACCAGTTCAGCAATGAAGTCGAACCAGTGGGATCAAAGGAAGCAGTATCGCTGATAGGTCAAATACGCATTAATTTGAGCCTCAGTTTATCAATTTTTTAAAGTCTGTATTGATCGCAAAAAGTCACATTATTTCCTTATTCCCTTTGTTTCAGAGCTGCTTGAGCATGTTGATTTAAGTCAACCTTTAACTCTGCTTTGTCACCATGACCTTTTTTGATCCCGGCCAGTTTGCTCTCAGATTAAGTCACGCTACAGAAGCTGCTTTCCTTCCAGGTTGTGGTTTTTGAGCTCTCGGTTAAATGAAACCACTTGCGGCCACTGGCAGGGAGGACTGGTGTCTAATAAACAGTGAGGCCGGAGAAAGTAAACCACAACTCCCTCCTTGTGACACAGCCCGTTTCTGAGTAAATACGGGGCCACTGTGGGAATCGGGGCAAGGAGCTGGAGGGGGTATGGGACGAGCTTCCTTTCACATAGAGATTATGGTGGGAAGGTGGGAAGCAACCCCTCGCCTTCACGTCTCCCCTTCCTGCCAACTGGAAACCAGGGCAAATTTGGGCTGAGGCTCAGCAGGGCTGTGTACAAAGACCACGGTGTCACTTGTCACCCCTTGCCTCTGCTCCCCGGTGTCTCTTTTTTTTACCTCCTCCCATGGCCTTTGCCATGCCCTGCTCTCACATCACGTGCTGTCATCGCCTCCACCGCTGCCTCCGGTTGCTACCATCCCCCTTGAGCTGAAGCACGTGCTTATCAGCTCTGCCTGTTGTTTTTCTGAGAACCCAGAAGGTTATAAAATCCTTGTGCTCTTGATCATTTTAACTTGTTACGCTTAGTGAAGTCACACGACTTCTATCATAGCACCGTGTTTTTCTAAAGCTGGAGGTATTGCTTAGCTCCTCAGTGAAGACTGCCTGCAAAATAAATGGGGACTCGCTGGGTAGGGAGCGCGTGCACAGGTTGTTTGCAGCAAGGGGTCTCCCTACTCCTCCACGTGGTGCCCTCCTGATGACTCTTGGGAGACGGTCTGCCAGAGCCTACCACACGTAGCAAACGAAGCAGCTCTGTTATTTAGGAGAGAGTTCACTTGGATTTCTTATTTTCTCTGGATCATGGTCCAGAGTAGCCAACCACACATTCGCCAAGGACAGCACACAATGTACCCTGCCTGTTCTGTTAATGCTTTCATGCTCCCACGGCGAAGATATTTTACTTTTATTATACTGCCGTAGTCCTACCTTGCCATTGCGATTGTAAAGAAATAAACCTTTTTCTACTGATAGTGTATATGATAAAAGATATGCGCTGTGTTTTTCTGTTTTTTGCTTTCTTCAGGTGTCTCTTAACAGCTGACTCTTTCTTTGAATGGATCGTTTAGTTGCTTGTTTCAGCTTTTTCATTCATTTTGACTTCAAACCAGCTGAACTAGGGCAGAATCACTTTTGAGAGATTTAGCATTACAATTAATTAGTCTTTTTTTTTTCATGTCAAAAATTAAGTTCAACGTTTAGAAAAGGAGATTTTTTTCAATAGTTTTGACTTATGTCCAGCTTGTAAATGATGTTTACAGCACTGTATGATGCCTCATGTATATGGTCATTCTTTCTGATTTTGGTGCTCTTCTATTTGAATTTAAATATTGCACTGCACTCTTTTTTCTTTTCTTTTCTTTTTTTTTTTTCTTTTTTCTTTTCAGTAAGCAAGGATATACAATGGGAGAAAATAGGGCAATGAAGCAGTCTGTTTACTTTGTGTCAGCTCTGTGAAAAATTAGGGATTTTTTTTTGTTTGTCTGTATGTTTCCCATTGTCTGGTGTGGTTATTTTGTGTGTTATGGCCAAGTATGAATCAGAAAACCTTCCAACAACAAATTCATAGATTTCGGAAGTCTCAGGTCAATTTCGGTTGTAAATAGTTTGAAAAATGTCAGTGAAATAAAAATGCTAGCAGTTGTCAGACAGTGAGAATGGAGACATCAATGCTTATTGTAGTGACTTTTTTTTTTTTTTTTTTTTTTCTCCAGCAGGATAGTGCACTATTGTCAAAAATTACTTTCAGCGATGTCTGAGGATTAAGAGTTTATTTGGAAAGATGGCCCAGAGCATTTTTCACGCGGTATTCTGGGAAGTACGGGAAAAACCTGATTCTGTAAAAGAAGGGTAGGATATAACCTGGCACACAGAAGCTACAGGTTTGCTGGACCCATTAAAGAACCTGACATAAATGTTACAATTAAAATGCATAACGTGTTTGTTTATTTGTTTGTTTGGTTTTTTTTGCTTGATATACAGTTAATACACTTTCTTGACCATAAGTAAAACCTACAGTGACTGGTTTAGGCATAGGCATCGGCGTACGGGTGTCTGCGTGCAGGCTGGAGAGCGGCAGCATGCACTGAAGCCTCATTAAGCTGCCGCCCTGTGCCAGCCATTGTGCCCCAAGTGACAAATCACGTGTCCCGGGCTGTGACAATATTGATTTTGAGATCTCTTTCCTGAACCTGTTTCAGGTTTCTTCCTGTCAAGAATAGGATCCAACCTGAGGCTGGGATCACTGTCAAACTGCTGTAGTGCCGTGGATGTTGCTCCAAGCCCTTTTGCTGCCTGTGTTTTGCAGAGGTTTTTACTCATGCCTGTCACAGCTGTTTTCCAGCCCTGGCAGGGCTGCAAACACCTCCCCAGGCTGAGGTTTTGCAAGCACGGCCCAAGGCACCCTCCTGCTCCCTCGCACAGCCAGGCAGCGGCTCTGGCTGAAGCTTCTGGGGGACACTGGCCAAAGCCACCTGCCATGGACATTATGCCCCAGATACACACAGGGGCCTGAGAAATGAAAGAAAAAAAGCCTTCTGAGGATCGAGTTTGACATATAGCAAGAAAAAGCTGTGCTTAAAAGAAAGGGAAAGTGCAATCCTTCCCAGGCCTCACTCCTGGGGCTGCACCAGGGTGCTGACTTAGCGGTCTCTGCTCACCCCTGCCACCAGCCAAATTTTGTCCTGGGCTCGGATGGCCCTTCCAGGCCTCCCCCCTAACTGCACATGTCGAGTTATAGCAGCAGCAGCTCAGCCTGCAGGCACTATGAGCCCTCACCCTCTGCCCCCTCCAGCCATGGGATCCATGGCCCACGGCCACACCAGGCCTCATGCAGGCAGAAACCTATTTGCCTGGTGGGATGCATGGGTGCTGGTGTGTTTCATGGATTTTTGCAAGGACCAGTGGCATCCTTGGACTTGCTCCTTGTGGCTGACAGTCGCTTTTCTCATTTAACAATTTGCGTAGACTCTAAAGGGCTGTATGATGACCCTAGAGTGCTCACACCCTGGGGTTGGGCGTTGCAGCGACTGGAAGGGAAAGGCTGGGAGGAAAAGCTGGAGGGACTTCTCTCCACAGCTGCCAGCTCTGGGGATTTGGGTCATTCGAAAGCCACAACAGGACAGTATCAGTCATCTGTACGAGCGTGAGGAAAGGCCAGAGGTATATGACGAGTTGCTGCTGCACGGGCAGCCCTCAGTTCTGTATGAATAGAGCCCCATTTGGATATTCAGCTAGTTATCTACCCAGTGGTCAGTACAAGGTGGGCAGCTGTAAAATAAAGCACATTACAGCTCATGCTGCAGACCTTGCCCTCCAAACAAAGCTTGGAGAAGCCAATTGGCCACGTTTTCTGAGCAGCACTGCAAGAGGTCTCTGCTGTTTGTGCTGTCCCTCAAGTCAAGCCCTCTTCTCCAATAGGCGTCTCTGCATGCCATTGTCTGTTGGCTTGGGAGGAGGCCTCTGCCAAGTTTTTCAGGCGTGGAGTAAGTCATTCCCTTCTCATTTTTAAAGTGCCATGGTTAATTTCTAATGAGACATGCCTTTGAACTTCTGAACTTTAAACTTACTGGAGGAAGCCCTCTCAAGTAGATCAAAACCTGTAGCGTTGGTTTGAGCAACGATTCGTGCCACATGCTAACGACGTCAAGTCGTTAGTCCTTTGTGTGGCACATGCATCATTGAATATATTTGAATAAAGTAGAATAGAATAGAATATTTCAGTTGGAAGGGACCTTCAAAGATCATCTAGTCCAACTGCAGTATGTATTAATATATATGAGTAAATATAATAAAGTCATTAGACTAGGATGCGTGTCCCTGAGAGCAGAATTTGCCCTGCAGATTACCAAGCAGACTGAAATACAAATCACTGATCTTTACCAAATAAAGTCTGTCACATCATAAAACAAAACGCATACACATATATATATCTGTGTTTTTGTATATATTGAAAGTGTGATACACCTTTTTACATCCTTGACCTATATCAAATATCTCAGAATCATAAAGAGAGATTGGGGACTTGTCAAAACTGCTATTTCCTTGATATAGGATCAAAATTATTAACCAACAACCCCACCAATTACTGTTTCAACTTTTCTTAACAATGTTGTATGCATATACAGTTCAATAAGTAAGTATTAGCACTACAGACTCTTAAGGGCAATTCATAAAATAGCAAGAGAGAGAGAGAAAAGGAAGAATTTAGGACAGGTATTGGAGATCAGAGTAATACAGCCTCACCCTTGGTAAAAATAAAAAATATTTTCCTTCTCCTTACAGAAATCCACAACTGGGGGCCACAAATGGCACCCAATTATAGGGCTTCCCCTTATCCACAGAATTTTTTTCTGCATTAGACATTCCTACATACCTCTATCTACCACCTGTATGTCCCTAGGATTTTTTTATTACATGGCCAAGTGGGATGGGCATGCAATAATTACAGCAATTAATTAGCCTTATCAGGAATTATCTAGATTTACTGTCAAGCCAGAGAGGTATTTCCTTCTTAGTTTCACCTTAAAATACACTGAACTAAAAATGCTTTTTCTTCTACACTACTGGTGTTCTTGTTAGCAAGAACTCGCTACAGTGTGTTTAATGTTTTAGCAGGGATTTCCCAAATTTGTGAATCGTGGGTCGTTGTCTTTGAGCAGCTCCCCTCAAACACTAGGTTATAGAGAGGTTTGACATTCTGACTTGATTTGTTTGTGTAACAGATGGGATTTTTTTTAACGGGGAAGTAAGCTTCTTGAGTAATCTCTATTTATTTTCAATAATGCTGTAGTAGCCTTGAACTGAGGAGGTGTTTCTGAGGTTCTTTTCTGTTTGGTTTCCAGCATTTGATGCTGATTTCACTTTTTTTTTTTTTTTTTTCCTTCTTTTTTTTTATGGCAGCAGTCACGCCTGGCTAGATAAGATATCTCAAGCCCTTCCTGATATTCAGATGGGCAATAAGCAATAAGGATAGTGTTCAGCATTTCTGTGGGCATGTTCTGTAGCGCTGCAATGCAGTATTTTTCACTTAGAGTCCCGTCACCGTCAGTGACCTTAGCTCTACTGCCTCAATATGTTTGTAAGCTTGGGGGTACCCAGGGATTTGATTGTAGTTCTGTATAATCTCATGTCCATCATGCATGAATTGGGGGTAATGTTTACTCATCAGTACAGCTTGCCAGATTTTGTATTAAAAGGATGAAGTTGCTAACTTATGTAAATTTGCTATAGTCCTTCACTGCCCAGAGTCTTCCTTCAGAAGAGGCAGCTGTTGGTTTGCACAATTATTTCTGCACTGTGCATCCATTGATTTAGGTTTCATTTGAACGATTTCTGCTCATGACCAACTCACAAAACAGTTCACTCCCAAAACCAGTTGCCAATGATTCTTCCTCCATTACGACTCTGAATCCTGATGGGTTTTATTACTATTTTTGAAGTATTGAAGGATGAACACCATAAGAAGTATGTCAGTGAGAGATTTAGTTTAACATATTAATATCAACATATTTTATGTATGTTAATGTAGGTGCAAAGCAACTGTGAATGCTGTTTCTTCGGCTCCCAAACCCTTTTTCTGACACCCATTTCAGTAAAAATCTCTAAATTGTGATAGTAAGGGTTGACCTTGTCTTATGTACTAGCATGCTCATGAATTTCTCTTAGACTTTCTTTTGTTGTTTCTTAAACTAAGACAATACCACTAAATAATTATTAGCTATCCCTGTTTGCTCAGAGCAGTGGTGACGTTAAAATGAGCTTGCGTCCGGGAAACAAGCTTCAGATGGGAAATCCCAGAGAAATGCAAAATATTCCTCACCTTTGTAGGCTGGGACAGAAGGAGGGCACGCTGTGTAACCTCCCCATTTGGCTGGACCATGGCTAGAAACATGACGTTTGTTTTGCACCTGAGTGTGCAGACACCTTCACAGAAATGTTTTTGTGTGATGACTGCTGTGTATATGCTTAAGGGGTAGGGTTACATCTTCCAGCTGAAAGCAACTCTTTGCGAATACATAAATCACAGAACTGCCATGTTTGATGATTGTATCATCTCCAGTTGTAGTGATACAATCTACACAGCGTATACATCTCCGAAATGAGTCATTATTTTGAATGACGACCCATGCTTGTTCGTTTTTTTGTGTGAGCTGTTACGAGGAAGGCTTGACAGTAAGGGCTTACTTCAAGCTTTTCAACCCCTCCTCAAGATCTGCTGGTCTGTGGAGTTTAAAGAGCACTGGCAAAGGCCAAGCGAAGTGGTAACAGGGATTGATATTACATAAATAAATGCAGCTATTGATCTGTGTGATAGAAGGCTTAAGTAACGCTGCGGTCTAACCACAGTGACGCTTCTCTTCCTCTGCCAGATGATTTCATCAAAACTTCCCTCGCACCTCTGCAAGGCACCCTTGAATCTTGGTCACTTATTGCGGCAATGATAACAGCCCCACAAATGAAGTAATCAGAGCTTTCCATAAGTTCAATTAAATTCACAAAGAATATGATGTAATACGATAATTGGCGTTTGGCAATAAGGACAGTAAGGGTAATCCTCTCCCAGGCTGCCACTGCAGAGCATTACCTGGCCAACACAAGAGGTGGGATTCTCTCGAACTTGTCTACACATTAGGTAGATGTCCAGGCCCCACACAGGTGAGTGAAGCTCCAGGCAATATAGTCCAAGGAGGCTGGAGAGCTACTTGGATGAATACCTAACTATAAGGTGAGCTGGATGAGCTGTGTGCATGAAGTGCCTGCTCCTTTTTACAGACTGTAACGGGAACCAAGACCGGCTAATTCATACATAGCCATCTATATTATAAATGTCACGGGGTGGGAGTTATTACTATGTTGAATTTCGAATCCCAAATGCGGATAGAAAGAGCCTGAAAAGCTTTTGATATGCGTAAAGATTGGCTGGCCAGCAAATGTATTTCTTTTGTATTGGTTGATACGAATTTTGCGCCCTCTTCTGGAGAAAACGCTTGGCAAATTGACATAGTTTAAAAAAAAAAAAAAAAAAAAAAGAGAGAGAGAGAGAGAAGAAAAAGGAAAAAAAAAAAAAGACCTCTATACAATGAAGTCCTCTTTTCATTTTCCTAGGACAGACCTGGCACATTGAACAACTTGTTAGAAATTGACTGCTCCTTGACTTCAGATCACTTACAAGTCCTGGAACAGATGGCTACTGAATTGTGAATTTATCTGCTGATGAGGTTAATAATCGAACTGTGATCTCTCTCAAGTATGACTTTGAAGTGAATCTGCTGAAGCACAGTGAAGGCAAAGATAAATATATATAAAATAGTCCATTGGTATCTGTTCACCTGGAAAATTTGGAGAAAAAAATGACCTGACAAATCAGGATATGATCTCCGCTATGGCAGTTTTGCAGCAGCATCACTCAGTTAGCATCACTGGGATTAAGATTTATGCAGCTCTGAGTGCATGATCAGATCCTATATGCAGCCACAGAAAAGCAAACAGAAGCTATTATTTAATTTGTAAGAAGAAATGTCACTTTTCAGGGCTACATCACAAAACTCATCTCCCTGAACAAGCTGAAATGTGGCAGATGGATAATGCAAGCAAAAGAAATGGTTGGATCTTGGGAGAACGGTAATTTCAGCTATCAATCAGAGAGGCTATCATAAGAGTGGATGGTGAAAAAAAAAAAAGAGAAAGCAGAAGAAATACTTATGTAACCCCAGAAGACAAGGAAGCGTGTGGCACATTGGAATATGCTGGAGGTAGGCAGAGGAAACACAGGCATGAAAAGCAGGAGCAAGCCCTGAGGAAGACCCTCTCAGCACTTACATCTCGGTACAGTGCTAGGGGGATGCAGCAAAATGAGATGTGTGGTCATTTTGTAAGCAAGACTTCCTCTCCATGTGATAGGGCTTTGTACATGGAGGGATCCTTGAGGAGTCCCTAATACATGAGCCGTGGTCTCCCCTCTGAGCAGCATGTCTGAGCTGCCTACTCATTTCACATGGGATTTGCCTCTCCTAATTTGGCTGTCTGAGGTTTAAGAAACTAGCCTAAGGCACTGACTAAGCACCCCATCTAGTCACTAGAGAAGGACAGATACTTCCAAAAGATGGCCCATCCCATCAGTCTCATATGGATTGCCTTCTGGAGATGTGTCTGTCTTCACTTCTTGCAGGAGCAGTCGCCTCAGACACACCTTTTGGACTGCTAAAATGATTGGGGCCAGTCCCATCTCCTCGGCAGTACTTCACTCCAGAGGTGGGGCTGTTGAAATCAGGGACTGTCTGTGCTCCTCTGGAAGAGCAACTTTCCAGGCCAGTGATAAACTGGACATGGCTCCAGTCTGTGTCGTCTCCTGCCTGTGGACAGTCACACTTTGGAAGGATTTCTCTCCTCCTAGATGGTATCTGCTGAAGCTGTAGTTGGATGAGCCTGGTTTTTGAGTGTTAAAACTAGATAAAACCAAAAAAAATCCACTTTCAGGATAAGAAGTGGGTTGGCTTTTATGCACGTGGAAGGGCATGGCCTCAAATTATGGCAGAAACTAGGTATCATACTGCACTTGAACGCAGTGAAAATGTCACGCTGGGAAAGGGGAAGGAATTAACCTTTGTTCATTGTCTTCCCAGGAGCTGCTGGCATTTATCTAATTTGCTGGCTCTGTGTGCCCAAGCACACAGCTCGTGAAGCATCCTTCTTTACCCAGGCAGGCAGCAGGTGGGAGCAGTGGGCAACACGGCCATCCTCGCAGAAGAAACCCCTCAGATACGCCTGCCAGGGCGAAGAGCAGCGATACGACGTTAGCTCCCCATCTGCTCCTTCGGGAAAAGGTTGTGTCCGACCGGTCCCTTGGGAAATCCAACATTTGCATTTATGGCGTTATTTATGATAGGGTGAAATTTCACACTGTGTTGCAAGTCATGTGGAATGTGTTTACCTTGGCATTTCCTCTTACTGCCTTCAGCTGAATTGCTGCCGTCTGCTCAGATAGCTGCTGGTGCAGATCTTGTTCAGCCAGTCACCTGCTGCCTTTGGGAGGAAAACCTGACAGGTGCTGCTGCTCGGGGCTCTGGTGCTCTGCCTTCTCCTGGTGCTCCACAAGTGGAGAGGGAGGAGGTGGAGGAGGCTTTTTCCACTCAGTGCTTGCAGAATTGGGGCTGATTTGCAGATTCCCTTACGGTGCCAAACCTACTGGGAGTAGGTTTGGACCCCTTCTTGCCGTTTGTTAACACTGCTCCGTGTTTTGGTGTGGAGTGGGAGGAGTTTGTCAGAGGTTTCGAGACAAATCTATCCCGTGCAAAGCAAGGAAATGTCTGCCTAGTTTTTCTGTTCTTTGGCATTCAGTGGGATGGCAGGGAAGCTCCAGCATGAATGGTTTTGTCTTAAAAATACTGCTTTCCCCAAATAAGATCTGCTGCTGCAAATGCTGCCGTGTGAGCGGGCCTTTTTACCAAGTCTTTGTTGTCACCTTTTTTTTTCTCGTGTATT
Source organism: Netta rufina (assembly GCF_964035555.1). Classification (NCBI taxonomy): domain Eukaryota; kingdom Metazoa; phylum Chordata; class Aves; order Anseriformes; family Anatidae; genus Netta; species Netta rufina. Next base: position 54,213,434 of record NC_140123.1, on the reverse strand, counting down.
TATTTTTCACATTTCACAGCCCTTGGCCAAGATCACTCATTTCCTCTGTAGTGACTTGTTCAACTTTTCCTCATCTACTTTTTCTTTTCATTTCTTTTTTTTTTTTTTAATTTATTTGTCTTTCACATGCCTCAGCTGTCTGCGTGTTGCGTTGAAGAGTTTTGGATGTTACAGGGAAAATTATATTTCCTTTATAACGGCGCACCTTGTATTTCAAGGAGAATGATCTGCTACTCTTGAGGATTCGTCTGTCTCAGCTGCATTATAATTGTAAAACGATTGCGAGAGTTTTCTGGACATGGTGATTCATTCACATTTTGATGAGAGGGAGGAGCACAGGAACAAGCGTGCTGCTAACATCATGAAATGGCCATCTGCCCACCTCTAGTAAGGTCCCATAAAGCTGTCCCTCACCACCACTTCTGAAGCGAGTTGCATTCAAAGCACCAATTAATAGCACGTTGCTTCCTGGGGAGGAAATGCGGCTTCGTTCTTGCACAGCCAAGAACCACCTGGGAGACGTTCTGCTGCTTTTGACTTCCCATTATGAAAAACTGAGCCAACACGGTATTGATTGGCTACACCTGCTTATTTTTCTCAGACAACTTATTTCTCTGATGGTAAAATGTGATTTTAAATGCAGGTTTTATTATTTGGAATTGGTAAATGAGTTTATCAGCCGCCTCACCTCCTAAGCATCAGTATCACTACATTTCAGCACGATTAAAAATAAATCTGTATGTCGATGCTCCTGCTTTCTACTCAAGGGAACAAGGCAAAGCTGCAGAGCAACGCATGTGTTCAAAGCCTGGAGTTCACATTTGGGACAGTACTACAGACTCATTTCCCTCACCTTGAGGACTACACCGAGGCACTTCTGTTAGGAATGTTTCAACTTTGATTTAAGCTCTACCTTTTTCCCAGGTGATGGAAGGGACTCCCACTAGTGGGTGGATGGATAATGTGCGCACCCCTGTGGTACCTAGAGGGCTTGGCTGAGGGGGAAGGCTTGGTGGCCTCGACATCCTAGTGCTTCGGCAGTTCTTGGCTGAGGCACTTGGGATACTTCAGGTGGCTGAGCTAGTGCCAACTGTTCCTGAGATAATCAAAGTGGGCCTCTCTGAACTTTCTCCTCAAATCTGCTGGATTTTTTTATTATTTTTTTTCTTGAGTACGTTGCACTCTGCTCCCTGGAAACCTTTAACAAAATTAGGCTTTGCACCTCCTTTGCACTCCACGCTTCTGAGATGCAAAGTATCTGGGAACACAACATACAGAGTTTACAGCCAGTGCTTTCAGACTATGGAGATAAAATTATTTGTACGAGAAGCTACAGAAAGCACACAGTTACCAAATAATCATTAAAGACAGGGCTCTGTAACCATCTGTCAGTGCCACAAATAGGTAACTAAAGTGCCCTTTCCAGAGGTGGCCATCCGAGCTGCAGGGTGAAGCACTGCTGAAGAGACTTGCAGTGTTAAGATGTGTTTCATCTAGCCCAAACTGTGCAGACTGAAATTTCAGGGGGTAGTTTCTGCTGATTGTCTGGGCTCTGTCTCTATGCAAAAGAGAAACAATAGATGGGGGGGACATCATATCCAAAAATATTTGCTTGAGATATGTGGGGTGCATTCCCTGTTTCTTTCTGTAGGCAGGAAAGAGAGTGGAAACACTATTTAATTCTTATTGTCCTCTTTGCCTCCATTTTTAGGACATTTGTGGACTTTCATCTTCTGTAGTGACAACCTGATACCTCCAATCATACAGTACATGAAAGAAGGTAGCATTTTTTCTTCATGCTTGCAGAATAGTGATCTACCTGCCCGGGGAGAGACAGCATTAGCTATTTGCACTTCCTGTCCACAGAGTGGGAGAACTGTCTGAAGAGCTGATCCTTCGTGACTTTGAGGTCTGTCATGTCATCTTCAAGCTTTTCCGGCCAGCAAATCATGCTCTGCACAGTGCTTTCTAATGAACCTAGTTAGTAACCTGTTTAATTCCTTATTCTACTGGACTGAAGTACTGCTGTAGGCAGATTTGGGTCTACAAGTGATCAAATTTTACCAGTTTTACACAACTTCTTTGCTCTTTGTATGAACAACTTCTCGCTAGGAGATTTATCTTACATGCGTTCCTGTTTTAACACCACTTAATGTCCCCCTTAACCCGCCAAAAGAACATAATGTTTTTTTGTAAATAATACCCAACTGTGCTCAGGATATCTCATTTTACTTCATATTGTTCTCTGTTCTCAGAGAAGTCTCTCAGAGGTTTGGACTCTGCAGATACTCTGGACACAGTTCTTGCAGAACTGGTTATGTCTTTTGTTCTGTAGCTGTTCCAAAACACCTTCGGCAACATGTGCTCTTTCACCTATTTTAACAATTTATTATTTATTAGGTACGAATGCTCTGTTGCTCATATGAATTACAGCCTGCACAGACATAGCTAAAGGCACTCCTGCCAAAATTGCAGGAAGGCTTATATCCTCCTGCTAACTTTTGCTAAAGCGAGTTGTCCATGACATCATTGTATGTCATTTGGTTTGGTTTGGCTTGGCTTGGAGCTCTTCCAGGCCCAAAATGATGGCCCTAAAGCAAAATTTTTGATTATTTTTGATTTTTTTTTCTCAGTGTTTTCATGTTATGAAAATGAATTTAAGTGTTTTTTTTTTGTTGTTTTTTTTTTTTTTTTTTTGTTGTTTTTTTTTTATCCAGGTACTACTCATGGACATATGTGGGAGAAGGTGTCGCCTATTGGTAATGATCCATGGAGTCTGCTGTCCCCAGAATTATAGCCTGGTTTATGGTCTGGTCAAATCACAGAATCACAGAATGGTTGAGGTCGGAAGGGACTCTGGAGGTCACCTGGTCTAACCCTCCTGCTCAAGCAGTGACACCTACAGTTATCTGCAACAGAGATCCTGGAAGTGCACTAAATGACAGTGAGGACAACGAAGGGCCTGATGAAGAGCCAACAGCTGTGTGAGCAATTCTATTTCTACCCAGAGCACCTGGAGGCTTCAGGAGCCCAAACAGCTGCTTGCTGCTTTGAGTCACTAGGAGCAAGCTAACACACTAAGAAGGAGCCCCGCTGTTGCTTCATTACTGTCTGATTAGAGCAATTACATTGGACAAAACAACTAAGGAGCAATTTAGAGATCTAAACATATGTGGATAGTGCCATATGAAATGCCCTAAGGCATCCTCCAGTGCCCTGACTGCAGTTGGAGAGTGAGGAAAGTCTCAGATATTTTAAGGACTTTTAAAATTGCCTGTGCTTAAACACCTCATTTGATCCCTTTTCTCAAAGTTAAATGAGCCCTGCTCTCAGCTCCGATTTACCTCAGGAATTGAATTGCTCTCCAATCCTCACACAGAGAGAACTGGAGAGAGATACTCAGTTTACCTAAAATCTGATCCCCCACACTGGAGATGTCTATGCAGTGCTGAAGTTGAGCGTAAATGCTGGTTGATGACATTTATTACTCAGATTACAAGTATACTTAGTGATTATCCTATTTTTCACAGTCTACCCAAATAGAAAACTGGCAAACCTTAATCTCCTCCATTTTTTTTTTTGGTGTTTTGTTTTGTGTTTGTTTGTATTTTTTTTTCCTTCTCTTAAATGAGCAGACAAAATTACCAGCTCTTCAGCATGCTTCTCCAGCTTGGGCTCCTTTTTATCCACAGTGGAAGTCCACTGCCTCCATTAAAGGTCTAAATTTCATGGCACTTAAATCTGAGCCTCACTGCTCCAGGCGGGGTAGCTCTCACATTTTTAAAACCAGAATCTTGACTCCGTGCTGAAAGAGGCTGCAATCCTGTTGATTTGCAGTAGCGTGTATGTTGCTTTGTGGAAGAGATGAAGTTGAAGCGTCCATCCTACATTTCCCCATCCTTCGTTATAACCAAGTTTCAAGTCCAGCTGGCTTACTTTGGTGTCCCCGGAATTCGCCTTAATCAAACACGACGAGTATGAAATGTAGCACATTAGAGAGCAGTTTCACCTTCTGAGACGAGACATTGCCCAAACTTTACTACACCAGAAAGTTCCCTACCTAGGATCACGTGGAGCTGCAGTAATACTGCCGGTATAGCCGAGAGGTCAAACACCCTTCGAGCAGACGTCTGGGAGTGAGGACAGCCAGGTTCAGGTCTCTGCCCAGGACAAGCCAGTTCAGCTCTGTGGTTCACCTTACTGTACTGTAGGGTACTACTTCAAAACCAGGTATCCTTGAGACTTAATTTCAGATAAAGCTATCATGAAGAATTCCACTGGTTGATACAATTTATTACTTTACTTAAATCTTATTTCTTTTAAGCTCTCTTACAACAACAATAAAAAAATAACTTCAAAAGTATTTATTCCTCTACTTTCTAGAGCTCAAACGCTTTTCCAGATAAGGAATAGATCAGGGCATTGATTTCGTATGAAAGACTTGATTTTATGGGCAATAGTATAATTCATTGAATGGCCTTTAGAGGGAAGCAGATCCAAAGAATCCATGGAGAAAGAGGAAAGGATTTTGCAAGAACAGACTGCGAGATCTTGGGAAACAGAACCAGAGTCTGAGACACTTTGCTTGTTCTCTTGGGCCCTGCTTAGTTCTGGTTCACATTTAAACACTTTTCACATTATTCTAGCCTGAAAGCTCTCATATAGCAAAAGAAGCCGGGGATAAGCTATCTTAATTTGCTTCTGTAAGGAGACCTTGCTGCTTTGTCGCTCTTCCTTTAGCCTTCAAACACTCCCTTGACAACAGGATTTAGGATTTGGGGATGCCAGAGAACCACAGTAGCACAGAGGGCACTGTCTGGGTAAAGCACTCTGCCCTTGCTTGGTCCTCTCCATGTCTGCGTGACATGTTGGCAGGGGCACAGTGCGCCTGTGTGCCACACTTCTGGCAGACCCGAGCTGTTGTTCTATGGGAGGAAAACAGATGTCCTATATATAGCCTGGAATGAAGTCATGAGTCTGAAGCAGTCTTAGAGAGAAGCTCATGCATTTCCAGCACATGCACTTCTAGATAAAGAAGGTCCAAGCAATTAGCTCCAGCATCGGAGCTCTGACTGAAATTTCTGCAACTTCATGGCTCAGTTTGGGCCACAGCAACTGTTCTCCACAAGACAAATTGCTCTGGAGCGTGCTCTGAGCAATCCCAAGCACCAGTCTGGCATGTTTTATTTCATGGTGTAGATGAAGCCTTACAGGCTCATGGAGAACTTGTAAAGTGGCAGAAACCTGGGAAAGGGCAAACTGTGCCAAAGAAGAAGAAAGACAAAAGCAAAAGCAAAACCAAACAACCCAACCCAGAAATATCAGGGAATTATAAATTCATTCACTTCGATTGTTGGATTTTTTTTGGAACATGTAGTCAAGTAAACTATTTGTAAGTACTATTTGTAAGTAAACTACTTGTAAGACAATTAAAAGTCACATAAACGCCAGTACAGGTTAGTCATGTCAAACCGATCTTACTTCTTTCGTGACTAGAAGGCCTTCTGAAAAGAAGTCCATACTTAAATGTTGTGTACCTTGAGTTTTTTTGCACTTAAAAACTTGAGTTTTTTGCATCATGAAGTTTGACAAAATCACCCTAAATTTGTGGCCTAAGACTCACTGAATCATCAGTGGCTTTCTGTCAGCGATGTCCTCAGAAGGGGTTTGCAGGCATCTGCCCTGAACGTGCTGGCCTTCAGTGGGTCCTTAACATAGCTAGCAGATACAAACGCTGTTACTGCCTGCAGCGCTACAACACGAGCAACTGAAGCTATGTGCATGGAAAATAAAGTTTTCCCGATTTTGTTACATGACTTGCAAGGTTATTTTCAGACTTCTGCTCTTCTGCTTCTAGACTCTGCCTCTCTGAATGCAGATGCTGTCCCAGCCAACACATGCTACCTCGCTGCCCCTTGTCTCTGCCGCAGTCCTCAGGCTTATGAAAGAAGGTGCTAACTGTATTACAAATGAGATATCATGCTCCAGAATTACATAAAACCAGGTTAATTACATCAGTCTTGGTGTATCCCTTTTCACCGATATTGTTGAGGGAAGCTGTAAGCAGATTAACGAGTGCTGGGTGTAAGTTTAAACTTTAATAACATGTGTTAACGTTCAGGGGTTATGTAAGAATGGTGTTTCAGAACAAAACATGTAAACAACATTTGATAACGTTTTATGTGTTGTAGAAACATTACCAGGTTTGTGTACCCCTACTTGTCTTAATCAAAATTGGACTGATCATCCTAGCACGACAATTTCATTTTATTAGCAGTGAGCTTTTGAATCTCTAGAAATCTGAATTAAATTCATAGGAAAAAAAAAAAAAAAAAAGGCTCACATTCTCAGGCATTTCAAGGACAAAAGGATTAGCAAAACTTCTGCTCCTGCCAAGTAAAGTCCAGTTGAAAATGCCAGCATAAAGATCAAGAGGAACGTGAGAAAGAAGAAACACCTCTGCCTGGATAATGTGACACTTCCCTGTCCTCTTTGTCTGTAGGTGAGAAAGACCTTTTCTGCATGCCCAGTAATCTGGATTTGAGTAGTCAATCCTAGCTGTGGCTATTACAGTCTTTCCATTCTTGGTGGCAAGGAAGGAAGATAGATTCTTCAGACAGTAATGAGAAAAGCAATTGGGATAACAGTCAGCATTGTCTGTCAAGCAGAATTAGCCCACTCTTTTTTTATGACTAATCTATTAAATATCTGATCACCTTCCAGCCACTCAATTAAAAATGACCTACAATTATTAATTCTAGGTATCACTTTTCTAGCATATACTCAAAATTTAGCTGAAAGTGAAGGCAAAGAGAAAAATGAATAAGGTTAACTCAGTGAGAGCACAACATAATTTAGCAAGTGGATCCCAAAATTAAATTTCATTTATTTATTTTTTTCCCTGAGGATAAAAATAAAATAAAAAATCACCCTACCACCAAAGCCAGTTCTTGATGCATTTACATGAAGTTCTTCCCCTAATGGTTGTTTCTTGGACCCTGGCTACAGCAGCAACTGACCATATAAAAGCTTCTGTTATAATCGCTGTTAGTGAACAATGGTATACGAGTTACTAGCACAAAAGCAAGACATAAAATTAAAGAAATAGTCTATTTGTTCTTAGATATAACACAGAAGCTCAGATAAGTGGCCGACAAAAATTGTAGCTAAGATAGTTAGGACCAGGCTGGCTCCTACGCTGATGCCTATTTCCAGTGCTTGTAGATTAATTTCTCCAGATACACAACAAAAGAAGAGCACAGTGAGATATGAGAACTGTTCCAAAGGGGAAGTTCTAAACAGTTTTTTGGTAAATAGTTTTCAAATTATGCAATTTAGAGCACATTATCAATGAAGACTGCCATCTTTATCTCTTCCTCTGTTGTATCAGTTGAAAACATCCTTGAAAATTTTGGAGAGCTTCTGGGACAGCATGGGGCATCTCTACCACTGAGACTTTTTGGCTCCCTGGTTACTATTGGGAATCTCTATTATCAGAATTTCAGTCTTAATCTAATTATATTTATGCTCTCTGTGCATATTCTTCTCGGCCTTGGATGTGTTGTTCCAATAGTGTAAAAGTTAGGGACATCTTTCTCCCAGGAAATCTTTGTTGTCTTACGTCCTCCCCTCAAGAAACTCCATTAAAATCCAGACAACCCCTTAGGTTCCTATAGGATCATGCCCTCCAAAGCCCCACGGACAGTGTGGAGCAGGCAGGGACTGCTGAGCTCCCGGCCACCGCTGCTGTGTAGGCTGCTTCCTACCCGGCAGTCACGTTGCCGCTAACGCTTCTGGCTCCCGTCTTATTTTTGGGTGTGGTCTGACTGGATATTTTGATCCTTTTCTTCAAGACACAGAATAACTATAAACTATAAAACGTTTCAGAAGGAGAGCCAGGGTGCTGCACTTTCTAGATTAGGACAGAAATGATTCCAAACTGGGAAATACTGCGGTGACCGATGGAGAAACTCCCAGCACGCTGGAGGAACAGCTTAACAAAGAGCCTACAAACCCCACCAATCCAAAGGACTTTTTCCTTTCACTTTTTGTAAAGCAACATGATCAAACAAGCTTGATCTTCTTCCCCCTCCTTCTTCCTCCTCCTTTGTGGCATAAACCTACCCGCTTCTTTTGAAGTTTACTCCCTAGATTATAAACTCTCGGGACACAGTCGGCCTTTCTTTTCTGTGTTTGCACAGTGCCAATTACAAGATGTACTCCTAGAAGCCAATAACAATAATTAATAATAAACATTTGTTCTGGTTTCATTAGTTCCTGATAAGAGCAAGCCAAGCACAATGCTTGTGTTTGGTTCCTTTGTGGAGCACTGTATGAGCGAGATGTAATCCTGAAAATATGCGAATACAGCAGCTGACCATCAGCTAATTCCAAAATCTTTGTAGTTTTAGGGTAATGATGGAAGTGGCACAGCCTTTCCAAGGCAAATACAGTATTGATCAATCTGATCATTCAAGAGAAAGAACACAATGTTATTGATGGAGGTAAAATATAGATATGAAATGCAGTAATAAACACGCTACTGTAAAAGGGAAGTAACATAAGATAAACTTGACTATTGGCTGGATCACCTATTCCCAATGAGGCTTCTACTTTTCCATGAGGAAACATGAAGTATCTCTGTCTTGAGGATATTCCACTAAAGAATTTACCTCTGAAGCTTGTTCCATAGTCATTGTTCAGTAGGATTTGATGGGTGTGCAGAGGTGATGGCCTGTCCCTTCTGTATACGCGTGCTGAATGAATGTGCTAAAGGCTGTTACTTTTAGGATTTGCTCTATTAAGGGACTTGCTAAGTATTTTCAGTTTGGGGGAGAGGTGTCTCATGGAAATAAATGCCCAGTGATCACACCTCGCTCAGAGATCTCTCTGTACTGCCTCTTTTAGGAATCCATGCTGCAATCTGAACTGAAATGTACAAGCAGCTCTTTGCTTTAATACTCATGTGCATCAAACACAGGCTGTGGCCAGACCCAATGTGGTGAATGGTCGGTGTGCTGGCAGGAGATGTCTGCCCAGGGCTTGGTGTTTGCAGGGAAGGGGAGAGCCTGACAGCTGTCCTAACAGCACAGCTGCCTGCAGCAGCATTGCTGAGACAGCAGCCTGGAGTTACGCAATGGCAGGCGTGGTTTTTACTTAACCAAAGTCATCTTAAGCCATTCTGTCCTGCGGTGCAGTTGCACTCTGTGTTATCACCCAGGCACTTGGCACAGATGTGTTGTTGGAGTTGTATCAGAGTAAGCAGTCGTATCAGAGGCAGCTCCGCAGCTCCTCACAGGGCTCTTTGCCAGAAGGACCTGATCATCATCTGCACTTGGCACACAGGGCCCTGAAGCAGGATAGAGGTGGCTGCTATTTCATTGAGCCATGGAATGGTTTGGGTTGGAAGGAACCTCAAAGATCACCCAGCTCCACCCCCTGCCATGGGCAGGGACACCTCCCATCAGCCCAGGCTGCCCACAGCCCCATCCAGCCCGGCCGTGAGCACCTCCAGGGATGGGGCACCCACAGCTTCTGTGGGCAGCCTGTGCCAGGGCCTCACCACCCACACGGTGAAGAATTTCTTCCTTATATCTGATTTAACCTGCCCTCTCTCAGTTTAAAGCCATTACCCCTAATCCTATCACTACACCCCATGACAAAAAGTCCCTCCCCAGCTTTCATGACCTTGCACTTGGCCTTGTTGAACCTCATGAGGCGTGCACAGGCCCACCTCCCTGCAGCTTGTTGACTGCACCACACAGCTTGGGAGGGGAATGGCAACACCGGCGTAGGGAAGCGTGTGAGGGGAGAACAGTGAGATCCATGTCACACCTGTGAGACTTGATGTGCTTAGATGCACTCTAGGTAATGAAGAATCAGCCCCTGTATCCCTTCAGGACCACATCCGCTATGCACAAGGCTAGTTAGTCTGGGTACTTATCTAACTTTAGGCACCCAAAGCGTAATATTTTGGTCTGAGAGAGCAGCTATTATGACACAAATGTTAACTAGATAAGAGGAGCTTCCTCACAACATTTTAAACTTTCTCAGCCCATTTTAAAAAGTCCTTCTTTGTTCTCACAAACAGCATCCTGGTCGCGGTGCTGCAGCTGGTGGGCTCCTGTGCCCCGCTTTTCCCCTGCCAGCACTTGGGTCCTGTCTAACAGGCATCCCAAGGAGTGGGGTGGGAGCACTGGTTATGGAAGCAGCTTTTAAAAACTATGCATGAAAATAGTTGTAAATAGTTATATATAAATAGTTAAAGTTATAAATAGTTACATGTAAACTTATATATGAAATTAGTTATTATAATATGAGCTAAACATAAGGATAACTGGGATAACTATGAACGTATCACTAATATCTTTTTTATTATTATTTTGGGACAAGAAAAAAAAGTAAAAGAGTTCAGGTTATTTGCATATTTTAGACCTAGTAAGGTACTATACTTAGGGTAACATGTTTGGGATAAGGCAGTCAAGTTGCTGCTATTATACTTCCCCTCCAATTTCTTCGTTATGAAATGTGTTTTCTGTAAATATTTCCTGATGTTTTCCTTTAAAAACTTTTGACAATGCTTTTTTAATAGGATGAAGTTCTGAGGGCTTGATTCAGCCTGAGCCTGGTGTAGCTCCATCAGAATTTGTGGAGTTTCCCTGGCATCGACACTGCAGCAATGTAGGAATGACTCAGGCTTTGAATTTCTTGGATTTTGCCACTAGGTACTTGGAACCAGCATTTCAAAAACTACTTTTAATAGCATCCGGAGATCCCCATTTACTTTCGAAGATACAATCTTCATCATCACATACTCTGGAACAGCACACTTGCATTCATGTTAGCAGCTTAATTATGCATCAATTACATGGGAGAATTTTAAACTAGATTTGCTGATCCTTTTGTTTCACGGATTTGACTAAAACATTCTGTTTATTTTGGTATCACTCTCACAGCTGGCATGACTGATTTATCTGATGACTAATTTATTTGACTCCAGCCCGAGTAATGCTGCCAACACTTCAACAAAGGGCTCCTTTGGACAGGGTTTATATTGTCTCAGTGCATTCCTATTAAATGCTTTATGAAAATGTCCATTGATTCCCCTGAGCGGCCTGCCAACTATATGGCTTTAAACAACTTCACCAGCCTTGATTAACCTTTTGGCCCACGGTAACTACTCCTCCACCATCCTGGTATCATTCTTTCAAGAAGGATGGCGTTATTTCTGCGTGATGAAAACAAGCTGTGAGAGCCTGGGGGACAGCTTGAGTTTGGGTGTGCACATGCGCACACACAGCGTGTTTTATGTAAGGCCATTCGGAAGAATAGGTGGCAGGCTTAGTTTCTGAAATAGCTGCTGTTCTCTCTGGCATGAGGGAGACCCAGGCTGCCAGCGAATGCCTGTCAGAAGCTTGTTTTCCATACTCATGCCCATCACCACAAGATGGCTAAAGAAGAACGTCGATTTCGCATCCTAGCTGTGTGGAAAAAGAGACAGTGACACACACTTTGCACATCAAGGATAGTTTGGGTCCCGCTCAGTTAAAGGTCTACTCAGTGAAGACCGAATACTGAGGGATGGAAAGGGGGTCCTCAATTTGAGGGGGCATTTTAATGGCTGCAGTGCTGTACCCCTGCAGCAGCTCGGGGTGAAGTCTTGCTTCCTTCGAGCAGTCTGCCTGTGACAAGGGAGGGACGTGAAATGTGCAAAAGGCATTGCAGCAGGAAAGGAGGAAATTGCACTTTTGTTTGGATTGAAAGGTGTGGGTATGAATTACATCCACCGGATCTGGGGTAGGGTAGGATTCACCAGCAGGTATCTGCTGAGTCAGGGTGGGAATCAGTCGAATTTCAAGTGCCTGAAGAAGCAGGAGAACATTTCCTCGACAGGGAAAAGGGAGAAATATGGGACCTACACCATTCAAGATTATTTATGAGTGAATCTTTGTTCTGTACACAAGATAGTAATCTCATGGCAAATCTCAGCTGTTATAGAGGACATTAAGCTTATTTGAAGCATTGCCTCTCCCTGCCAGCCTTGTTTGACTCTTCCGAGAGCTGGCCATTAGCTGGATGTTTTTGTTCAGATCCTAATCTACATGCTGTTTATATTTGATACAAGGAAGATACGTACAGCCTGAGTACTTCAAGCGTTTTGGCCTGTATTGCCTCCCTGTCTCCTCCAGTTCAGGCTGCTTCAGATACATTAGAAGAATATTTTTTGGCAATGAAAATAGCACAGAGAAATGACATAGAATAAATGTGAGTGTGCTGCCTTTGCTCAGGGCTGCAGATTACTCAGCAATATCTAGGCCAAATCAAAGCAACAAGTATGTTACACAGAACTATGTGCTCTACAAGCACAGGGGAAAAAGCCTACCCTGAATTCAGACAAAAAGTAGGAAATGTACATAAAAAAGTGCAGGAGGATTTAATATTATTAACCAACCTTTGCAGACCAGAAGTCCACTGAAAGACCTCTGTAGACCAAGGGCTACCAACAAGTGGACCTTAGATAACTGATAAATCATCTTTTCTGAACTAAAGCTTTCCAGCTAAGCAGGCTGCAAATGGGAGTCAGAGAGGGAAGAGGAAAGGACATTGCACTTCTGGTGACTTAAACAGACCACAGGGTACAAGGTTGAACTTGTTCAGGTAACCGCAGGGTAACAAAATTAAGCTAAGGGTTAGATCTAGTCTGCTTGTAGACAGATGAAAAGGGACAGTTGTTTTTAGGGTACAATGCTGAAATTGATCATAATCTTCATAGCAACTCGGGCCCACCACTTCCTGCGGCATTGCCACTGGATAAGGGGAACTGATTCTTTTCTTCCTGTTTGCAGCCACTTTTTACGTATTTGAAGGTTATTTTCGTGCCTACACTCGGTTTAATCTTCTTTAGAGTAAACAATCTTAACTCTTCCAGTCTTTCTTCATAGGTCATGTTTTGTAAACCTTAGTGATTCTGGTTGAGTTTATCTGTGTTATTTCCAAGTGCTCTGCATGGTGCTTAAAGTGTAGTACCCAAACTGGACACAGTACTGCAGCAGAGGCTTCTGCCTGGGAGCAGAAACACTCTCACATTGTAGAGACAGGCAGGCTCTTGCATTTTGATTTGTTTTATTTTATTTTGTTTTATTTTATTTTATTTTATTTTATTTTATTTTATTTTATTTTATTTTATTTTATTTTATTTTATTTTATTTTATTTTAATTTAATTTTGCAGCAGCGTGCTATCTATATGACATGCTTTGCCTGACTCCTTACTGAGATGACCCTGGATATTGGAGTAATCCCTGTTGGTCCAGCTACACAGAACCAAGAGCTGGCCAGAAGCAGGTGGGATTGTTTTTAGTGCTGAGTTTCCATTAAGTTGTTTAGAGAGAAGAAGGTACATAATTTGAGGTAGAGAAAGGGTTAGATTATACAAACATTATTAGAGCAACTGCACTGGGTCAGACATAAGGCTGAACTGATTTACGAGCCTGTCTTTGCTAGTGGCATGAAGGAGACAGTAAGACTGCAAAGATGTTGAGAGAAGAAGAAAAAAAAAGAAACAGGTCCATTTAGAAAATATTGCTATTGGTAGAACTGAGTGAAAGCAGATGTAACCCAGTGAACTTCAGACCTTAAAATAATGCCATTTCTTTCACTTATTGAGAAAAATGAGCAATGCCAGTGAGAAAATCTCTGGCTCTAAAAATCACTTTGCATGACTCATGTATAATAGAAATGAGTGTTTGGAAACAGACTTTTCCTTGTCATTCTTTTTTTTTTTTTTTTTTTTTTTTTTTTTTAAAGCAATAACCAAGTGCTAAAAGACTTATATTTTCTAGTTCTTCTCCCTTGTTCACCAGTGCTTCCCCTTCAACATTCTTTGGGTTGAAATCTACAAGTTTTTGGAAACGATCTAATTTCTTCTGGTCAAGTGGTTAGCTTTTGCTGAGATTGCAGACAGCTTGGCCCAATCTCTCCCATATTGAAGGTGGGGGCAAAAATGTCACCAGCAGCTCGGGGCAGAGCCTTTGCACCTCACAAACTTGCTTTTTGCTTTCCAGTAGCTTGTCTGCGTGTTACCAGCTAAGAGCAGTGGTGAAGGAGGAGCGGTGATCTGAGTACACGTCCTTGCTAAGACTTCTGCCTCCAGCCTTCCTCCAGACATGGTCTCTGTCCTGAGCCCAGGCCAACTCCTCTGCTGTGCTTAGACAGCTCCTCTGGCACCAGCCTGGAGGGGGTGAATGTCCTGGAAATGGCCGTGCAGTGCAGGACTTCCCATCGCAGGTGTACCATCACACCCACTGAGATACAGTTTTGCACCCACAGCGTCAGGGACCCTAAGCGCACTGGGGCCCATGTCGGTGCTACTTTGGGGGTGCCTATAAAGGGCTTGCTCATGGTGGCTAGACACCCTGCAGCAGCTGTGACTGGGGCTCTGCTCTTTCTTCAGACAAAGCTACTGACCTTTTTTGTTTCCAGTGCCTCCTAATGATCTGCTTCCATTAAGCTGATGTATTTTGGGAGGCTGTTGTATTTTGGGTGGCTGTGGTCTATTTGCTTTGTCAAGAGCTCCCTCCCTGCCCTCTGGCCCAGCAGTTCCACACTGGGCTCGCTTCCCTCGGCTGCAAGTGTTTTATCTCCTTGCAAATTGTTCCCAAGAATGAGGAGTGGGGCGAGTCTGGAGATGTACTTGCACACTCAGATCTTGCTGGTTGATTGCAAATCCTAGCAGATGGCTGAGAAAACCCGGCTGTGCCTTCATCTGCCCTGGGACTTCCCCTAAGCCTCCCCAGTAACCTCAGCAAGCACCACGCTACAGCGCAGCTAGCGAGTGACCTGAGAAAGTGATCAAACATTTGCATATTACTGCAAACATAATAATAATAATAAAAACCTGTGGGACGTGTGATGGCGTGGTGTCTCTCTTATCAACAGGCTCCACAAAAGCTCCTTCTTTTGTTTATAAGGAACTACAGACCAGAGATGTCTGCTTCTGCAGACAGGAAGGGTGGGGGGGCGGGGGGAAACACCCCCACTTGTTTTCTGCTTTGAGCAAAAACATTTCTCTGAACCAAAGAAGGTAGCGAAGCCGCTTGGCAAACAGGCTCGTGTTAAGTACCTTGGCTGGAAATGTTTCCGCGTGTTCCTGTGCTGCAGGCGTGACAGCGCCCGGCTCCCTGCGTGCTGAGGGGAAGGACTCCCCACCACACGCAGCCGGCCCCCTCGCAGCCCACCACGCCACATGTTTGAGTTCACCCAGGGGTGGTAGCTTCTGTCTGTGAGGAAGGATGCTGTTTCTGACTGCCTGTGTCTCCTGATGCTTGTCTCCCTGAGCATACCAAGCACAGCCCCTCACGGGGGTCACCAGCACCAGCCAGGGTAAGAGAGCTTCACCCCTAGGAAGTGAGTTAGCGGAACCACAGGTTGGGATATGGGTATGGTCTGGGCTTCCTCTGTGGCTTGCTATCAAGGTAAGAAAGGACAGGGAGCAATGAAAAGCCTGAGGTGCTGTCAAAAAGCATGACAGAGCTGTGGGGAGTACCTGGGCGCCACAGCAAAACTGGGCTCCAAAATCATGAACCCCAGGCCAAAGCACGGCTTTGGCAGTGCAGAAGATCCTAATGCAGAGACCCAAACGGCCATCGACCTTTTAGAGGTGAGTCCTCTCTTGTATCACAGTCTGGAAAGTGACCGAGAGGCACAGGGAAGCACAAGCACATGTGGAGAAGCACGACCCTTTTGTTTCCTGCCGTACCCCAGCACTGACCGTCACCATCTCCAACCACGCTGCCGTGGGTGAAGGCTGTACGCAGCCTCCTGCTCCTCTAGGAACACGTGCTTACAGCCGTAAATTATTTCTTTGCCCTTGGCTACCTCGGCTTGGACCCCAGCTGGGCTCCCTGTGGCTCCTGGAGGATTTACCCCTCTCAGATACCTAACAGAGGCCTGCCCTCCATGCAGCCCTTCCTGGGCACTGTTAATATGGTGTTTCCTCTGTGGCCTTTGCTGCCAGACCCCAGGGTCAGCCAGAAACACCAAAGAAGCCCTGTGACGGAGATGCCCTTGGAAAAAGAGGGCTGAAGGGGATAAAACAAAGAGGATGAAGGCTGTGGTGCCAGCAGAGACCGTGCTGTAGCAAGCACGGATGTGCACAGACCCTAACAGAGCTGGGACAGCAGGGCACGAAGTCCTGGCTGCTGGCACTTGGCCAGGGCCACAGCACATCTGAGCTCCTGACTCAGCAGGAATTGACCCAAACCCTGGCCAGGGAGGAAAACTAATTCTCTGCCTTCGAGTTACATCCTGTCCCCGGCTCTGGTGAAGCTCTGGCTAGGACACTGGGTGGCTTCTCATCTGGTGTGTTATTTTTTTGGCCATGTGGCATCACCTTGGCATGTCAACAAATCCCACCTCTGGCTACAGCTGATGTGGAGATCTTGTAGGTCGGCAAGATGATACCCAGTTTATCAGAAAAACTGAAGAAGCTTTGGCTTTTGCTCTTGCAGGGACCTTCGATCTGAAATTGGAGGTGCTCATGAGGGTGAAAAGGCCTCTTGGGTCCCAGCCAGAAAAAAACAGGTCTGCTGGAAGGGGGACTGGGCCTTGCTGCACATGGAAGCACAAGAGTTATGACTTAATAAAAGCTGACACTTAAAAATACTGAATTTTTGTGAAGACTAAGCATGAACCACCATGTTTCTAGAGAGGATATTAAGTAATCATGAGATTAGAGGTTTTATGATAGCCACTGAGTAAAACAAAACTACTCGCAGCATGAAAACGTTGAAAGGTGGTGCAAATTAAAGTAAAATTGTCTGTTGCATTGGCTTTGCTGGGATGTAATCATATAATTAGTTTTGTAAGCTGGAACATGGCCATTAAAAACATGCTATGGAAAAGCCAGATGCCATTAACTATTACTTAGTTGATTAAATTGCCTCTCTTCACCACTTTGTGAGATAACCACATCTGCTTTTAACAGCACGGCTGACTCTGGGCCCAGCATGTAGTGGGATGCTTGCATGGGGTGGGATGCCAGCCGTGGGCAGCTGCTTGGGTTTGCAGTGGGTTCACAGCAGAGAAGCTGTTTGTGCCTTTGGAGAGGCTGTTTTTCCTGGTAGCCCAACTAAACACGGCGCTGAGATATGGGCAGTGAGTCACTTTCACTGTTTCTTAGTGGCTGAGGTCGGGTTTCTGCTTTTGCTGCTTCCAGGATGAAATATCAATAGAAAGGCTTTTATGTGATACTTTGTGTTATTGTTTATACATTCATTTGTGAAGAAGGAAAAGGCAGTCTCCAAATAAAAGAATATTTTGGCGGATTTCCATCTGCGGCGGAAACTTAGAACTTCTGAGCCCTCGTTTCCTTTGGAAATGCGGAGCAGTGTGCGTTGCCCTGAACACATTTATGGTGTCACAGAGTATAAGCCCAAGACATCCCTTTACATCTGACTGATAGCTGCAGAAAAATAGCCATACATCTTAGCTGGTGTTTCATGGATACAGAAATAATAGCGAGTATAAAGGTTGGTAGAGTAAACCCAATAGAAAAACAGCATATATATATATATATTATTGGGAAAACAAATTCCTAAGACTCATCAAATATTCAGTTTTGCTTCTCATTTTGGCTGTAGGGTGTCAGACCTGGTCTTCAATACCTCTGCTTTTTACATTTTTTCCGATCCATTTTATTTAATTTAAAAGACGAATATCTAGATGACCAAGTTATTTAAGGTAAGAGATGAACAAAAGGTTCTCAGGAGACCACATGTGGCTAAATTCAAGTACGTGCTGTGCTGAATTTAGGCCACAAATGTTTAATTTCTAGATTTCTTTAATATTTGGGTAGACAAAGGTGTCTCCCAGCATCCCATATAAAGCCACAGTAGTAGCAGAACAAGAATCTGGCTTTCCAGCTGTCTCTCCAGGCCAGCACATTTGCTCATCCCCTGTCAGTCCCGTGCACTGCATGAACATAGAAAGGCCACGTTGTGCTACAGGCCCATCCTACTTAGCCACCACCCTTGTTCCTGAGTGATCCTGCCCAGATAAATGCCAGCAGGTAGGGTCTGTACACCAACAGATTCTGGCAGATATCTGCTCAGATGATTATCTGTGCCATTAAGTGGCTCTTTTTGACATCTCCTTCATTTTGCCTCATGCCTCTTGATTCATTTCTCTCTGACAGAAAGACTGTGCTGGTTTGTTGTTAGTAGAGAAACTGGTGAAAGTTGGAATGCTTGGTGTTGTGACTTGGATTTTGTTTTGAATATATGTGTTTTTTAACACACCTCTGCCTCACCACCTGCACCCCAGGTCAGCAGAGCCATGAGCAGCTGCGTGGCTGCTCTGGAGAAGTGAGGCCATGGAGTGAAATGTGCAGAGTGGCGAAGAAAGTGTCCCTGCACACGGCGAAGCCCTGCTTTATGGCACAGCCATCAGAGTGATTTCCTGTGGTAGGAAATACATCCCGGGAGGGGAAGCCACACAGAAGCACTGGGTTCCTGGTAACACCCCTGGTAACACCTCTGCTCCAAACCTTTGCTCTCATTCACGTCAGCGAGCCACCCGAGAGGATACAGTGACCAGCCTTGAGAGCATCATGGCATCCAGTCCAGGGAAGGGTTACAGGGAAAGCCAGGCACTGTAGGACTCGATGCATGTGGGCTGTGGAGAGGAATACCCCAAGCACAGCTCCATCGAAATGGCTGCACTCATCTGGCATCTTGCACTGGAAAACTATGTGTAAGTACCTTGAAACACAGAATAACACTGACACTCAGGAATTTTATACCCCTCTTGTCTCTGCAGAGATTTGTTTTCTCTACCAAATTGGCATTTAACTCACACCTGCCCAGCCAGCTCCATGTGGTGTCCACAGCAGAGATTTTTATGCACATAGATTTTATTTTCTCTGCAGTTTCTGTTCTCCTCGCTGTTGGCTGCACTCATTCCCACATGCCCAGTCCCAGACTGCTCATTGCTCAGCCTCTCTCACCCCCTTTCCACTACTCCCTGTAAGTGTCATATGTGCTAGAAGGCTCCAGATTTTACATCTCAGCAATGTGAATTCCAAAACCAGAAGCTTTAATGGTTTGCAATGCAGTGTCTTCTCTCCCATCCATCTACCATGGCTATTTTTGCCAGGTTTCCTCTCCCCTCCTGCTGCAGGGACTTTCAAAAAGGAAATGAACCGCATCACCATGACTTCAAGTGAAGCTCTGGGTGTTGCATGATTGCCAAAAAATATAGAAGAGAATATGTGGAAAGAATGGGCCCTACAATCCCCAGTGCATGCTATAGGAAAGCTCCTTGCACCCACCTCAGTGCTCCCAAGGCAGGCCAGGGTAACAAACCTGTTTGAACAGAGGTATTTTAAGACATTGGCTGCAAACCAATTGCTGCAGAGACCTATTCATTTTGCAGTACACTCTCTGCTGCTATGTAGGAGTAATCAAAGAAAACTGAAAGCAAAGCAGAGATAGCAATCTATTCTGGCGTGTGTATTAGAAGATGAAAGAGCTTTGTTATTAATGCCCCAATAACAACCTTTGCATTCCCATCCCTGCACCAGCTGCATGGAAAATACGCTGGCAACTAGCAGCACTTCCCAGACTCCCCCGCTGACTTTCTGCAAATGAAGACCACGTCTGGGGGACTGTCCCAAATCCATCAGAGTAAGGATAACTGAAGAGAAACACTAGAAGCACTGCTTTTGCCCAGTTCTTGACAAAAGTGTGAAAGATGCTCAGCACCTTAACCTCTGCCCATGTACAGAGGTGGGAAGGTAGATGGCTCGTAGCACAAAAACACGACTGCAGAGATGCTGCCAAATTTCCAGGTATAAACAAGAGCTAAAAAGGAGTCTGTTCTGCAGGGCCTTATCTTCTCCTGGAATCCTGCAAATTTTAAAGCAGTATCAGTGTCTGTCCTATGTAAGCCAAGGGTCAGCTTTTCCTCCAAAACAGGCAGCTGGCTGTGAAATCCTCCAGTGCTTTCCACCTGGTCCCACACAGCCTGGCCCTGCAGGTCTTGGACCCTCTTTATGTATGTTTGTGGCTGCAGATCCCCCCCAGCAGGCACGGCTCTTTCCAGTCTGCCCCACAGCCCTGGACCATTCTGGTTCAACTAATTAGCCAGTGCCAGGCAGTCTTCATGGTAAATCACAGTAAACAGTGATTCATTGTGGTTTAGATTATGATTTTTTCAGAGCTTATAGATTAAAATCTTAGAAACAAAAGGCTAGAAGAGAAAACAAAATTGGCAGCAGGATTCCTTCTGAACCACTTCAAAATCTCTATCCTTCAATGCCTCAGCTCTGAGATCCAAAAATCCAGGCTTCACAGAGCTGTTCTGGCTCTGCATGTTTCCTCTGGAACCTTCCACCCACAAGGAAGCCCTGGGCTTTGCTCTGGATCTACTGCTAAGCTCCTGCTGGAGATCCCTGGGGGCAGATGTCTTGGGTACTGGGCACAAGCTGCCTCCTCCTGTTCATACATGCTCTGCTCTGAGTGGCCCTACTGCATCCAAATCAATTCCTTGCCTTTCTTGAAACCACCCGACCAAGGCCCATTATTTCTCAAGCCATCTCCTACCTAGGCTGAACTGTTTAACTCACTTTCTTCCTTCACTTTGAGGGGAGATGCAGTAACACGCAATGCATAACAGATGTCCCAAGCCATTTGCTGTGTGTTATCACAACATCTTGGGACCTCTAGGGTGTTACCAGCTTTCTTTAGGGACACAATGTGTTCAAAGCTATCTCACCTGACCCAGTTATCTAATGTCAGGACTGAGGATAGGAGCTTGGAAAGAGGCTTGCTGCCATGGAGGAGCAAGCAGTGAGAGTGGAGAACAAAGATTAAATGTCCTGTTGTTCTGGGTACACGAGAGTCTGTGCCGGAACAAACATTTCAGACAGTCCAAACACTGACCCTTCTGCCTAATGGGAAACAGAGAGTACCTTGGAAAAAAGCCATAAGCATCTGGGGGGAGTTGTGGCCATGTCTCACGATCTTCATTCCCAAATGTGAGGTCTTGATCCT
This sequence comes from Netta rufina, assembly GCF_964035555.1. Lineage (NCBI taxonomy): Eukaryota > Metazoa > Chordata > Aves > Anseriformes > Anatidae > Netta > Netta rufina. The sequence continues at coordinate 54,192,386 of NC_140123.1, read as the reverse complement.
TCTTTCTTTTCTTTTCTTTTCTTTTCTTTTCTTTTCTTTTCTTTTCTTTTCTTTTCTTTTCTTTTCTTTTCTTTTCTTTTCTTTTCTTTTCTTTTCTTTTCTTTTCTTTTCTTTTCTTTTCTTTTCTTTTCTTTTCTTTTCTTTTCTTTTCTTTTCTTTTCTTTTCTTTTCTTTTCTCTCTTTCTTTCTTTCTTTCTTTCTTTCTTTCTTTCTTTCTTTCTTTCTTTCTTTCTTTCTTTCTTTCTTTCTTTCTTTCTTTCTTTCTTTCTTTTTCTTTCTTTCTTTCTTTCTTTCTTTCTTTTTCTTTCTTTCTCTCTCTCTCTCTCTTCTTTCCTTCCTTCCTTCCTTCCTTCCTTCCTTCCTTCCTTCCTTCCTTCCTTCCTTCCTTCCTTCCTTCCTTCCTTCCTTCCTTCCTTCCTTCCTTCCTTCCTTCCTTCCTTCCTTCCTTCCTTCCTTCCTTCCTTCCTTCCTTCTCACATTCCCTCCACACAACTTTGCCAGTGCAGTTCTGACCTTGTTTTCCTAAGCAGCCCATGTCCGGCACTCCCTGTGCAGCAGACCCTGCAGGAGGACAGCTCAGCCCGGCGAGCTGGGGTCTGGGGGAGCCAGGGGCTGGGAAGGAGCCGGGGCTGCGCCTGCAGCACCATGGAGAGAGGAGCAGAGGAGCACGGCCGCGTCCCGCCAGGCAGCGAGCAGGGAAGGGAGCAAGGAGCAGGGAGCAGGGAGCAAAGCACGAAGCTGCAGCCCCAGCCCTCACCCCAGCCAAGCGAGGCTGCTCGGGGTACTGCTGCGACAGCAGTTGTCGTGTTTCAGCTTCCTTCCACCCCTTGGATGTGTCACATCATCATCATCATCACGCAGTGGCAGCTCTGTGTCTGCCTGCCTGCGTGGCCCAGAGGGCCTGGGCATCGTCCTTTTGGTACAGGCACTGCTTGCACCACTTGGCCCCGCTAAAACAAGCACCGGCAAGACCAAGAGACGTCAGCAGAAGATCTGAGGCTCACACAAGCAGAGGTTGAAGGAAGCACGTTTCTTCTGCTTTGTGGTACGCCTGCCTGGACGCATGGCACAGGGAGACAGAGAGCACAGAGGAGTCATGAAACAGTGCCGTAGGCTAGCGTGACAAATGCTGAGCTAATTATTTGGAGAAACACGGTAGCTGCCCCAGCTGATGAGGGAAGGAGGAAAGGGGACAAATCTGAAGAATTCTGGTGTATAGGAATTCAGGATGATAAGCACAAGAGGAAGGAGAAGAGAGGTGACTACTGCCCATGGAGCACTGAGGAGCTAGTGGGAGACAGGGTGGGTAGAAACTCTGCCATAAAATTTGTATCTTATTGACGTCCTGGCTCCAATGGAGTTAGTGGCCTTAGTTCCCAGGCTCTCCCTTTGAAGGTACTTTGTGGGTCTTATTTACTGGTAAGGACTGAGAGGTTAATCAGAGGTTAGTGGTTTCATAAAGCACTATTCTCTCAGTTAGCTTTAGTTTATGGCATTTATTGACTGCATGAATTTATGCCTATGAGTGATGGTCACTTGGTTTTGATCGTATCGCTTCCAGAAGTATATATGGTGCACTGATAATCGCAATTGAGCTAACTGTGGAGACAATGTTCCCAGTTAATATTCAGCTTGAAGCTTGCTATATTTGTGTCAGATCTGGTGAATGACTTTGTTGCACACTTCTCCCAAAGCAGTTGATTTAATGAAAGATATTGCCTCTTCCCACAAACATCACCATAAATGACTGTAGCTACAGCATATTTGTGCTACAGTGAATACTCCGTACTCCTCCAGGATCTTTCATCCTCATGTTTCAGTCACTGCAGCTGATTACCCCGGCTGTACACATACAAATACATCCAGAAACAGCCCAGCTAGCTGGAGTACTCCTAGCGGTGTGGCTGTGCTAACTCAGGCTTCAAAAAACAAGAAGCCCTCAAGGTTTGTAGGTGGGCTGGGTTGTACACGCTGAGATCTTCTTGCCTTGGCTGTGCTCCTGTCAGCACAACTGGTCCTTTAGCTGAAAGCCAGTTCTGGAATATACCTGCTCACTGCCAAGGACAGCAGGGTGGTACTGCTCTGAGGAAGACCTTTGGAGTCTGTTTTGTTCTCGTTCTTCTTTTATTTTTTTTTTTTTTTTCTAGGGGAAAAAATCTTAAAGCTTCATAGAGGTTGAATAGAAGCCTTTACTGCAAAAGACCCTGAAAAATGCAATCAAAACTTTGATGATCAAATGAATCTGTGTTGGAGTATCAGTGACCTATACTATTCACTACTTTTTTTTTTTTGGTGAGGCAGTAGGGTAGCCTAAAGATGGGTAGGAGTGCAGCAGGAGCTTGTGTAACAGAGTTATCTTTGGCTGCAGGACAAATTGCAAGTAGATTCCATAAAATCATAAACGTGCAGTACAAAAAAAAAATTATTTTGCCAGGCCTGCCTGAAGTCTCTAAGTCAATGATGATGATATATTGAGGGTCTGAGTACAGATGGTACTTCATTACTTCTTCAGTACGAGCATTTTATTGTTTTACAATGTAGGACAAAGTGAGAGTGCAAAGCTCTTTCCCTGTTGAAGTCCTGTTTTCCTTGGATTACCAGGAGTTTATGTTTAGCAGGTTTTCCAAACAAAATACCTCAGTTTTTCCCAGTAGTGTTTATGCTACGTGTAACACTACCCTTTGCTACTGCCTGCGCTGGCAAGTTAAAATTAGACTTCCTAAATGTCAGTTCAGCTGCGTGCTATCCTCCTATTTTAACAAGCTCACGCTACTTTAATTTGCTGCGAATTTCTTGCCTATATTACCCAAAACAGCAAATAAGCAAAATCTTACTCAGGTGGTTAAGTATATATTTAAGGGGTATACACATACCGATGTATAGTTTGTTTATTCAAGTTTCAGTCTGCCAGCGGTCAAAATAATAGTAATGATACAGAACACAAGTGGCAAATGGAGTGCAGCTGATAATTCTGAGAGCAGCTTTTGTATGAATTATAATAGCAATAATGGAAGTCTCTAGTTACCGAAGTACTTTACATTGCTTTAAACAAATTTGAAGATGTGTGCCTGAAAAGAATAATCACTGTTTTTTTCCTTTAAATCTCAGTAAAAATAATGTGTGAATTGTTATTTGCAAAGGGATAATATTTACATTTAAAGCAAAGGAGGTTTGAGTTTCTATGCCTTTTAGTTCCTGGTGACCAACATTCTTGAAGCAACATACAGGTATTCTTATGCATACAGATCTCTCACGTGTGATTTGTGATGGTGTGGAGCAGAGCATAGTAAAACGTGTTCAAAACTGATGCTGAGTTTTATGTCAAAATCCTCTGTAACATGTTGGAGTCAATCTGTGTACCCCAGCACGCAGCCTGATGTGTCAGGGGGTGAGAGGCAAGAGAAGGCACGGGTCTGTAACACCCCCACATTTCCATGTTTCCACGTGTGTGTGTGGGGTGTGCATGTGCGTGCATGGCCCTGTTCGTGTATTATGGCAACAACCATGGAACAACACATTTTGTGCCTCATTCACCAACTGAGGGTTTGCTTTTATAATGATTTTTTTATAATTTCTATAATCATATTTGGTGGTCTCATAAGAGCTTTGTACGGCTGGTTCTGTCTTGGACGGATTTCTGTTCTGTTTCCCTAAAATACCAGTGTCTTAGCCCATTTTTTTCCTACCCTAGCTTGACTTCCTCATGCTCACACGCTGACTACATCCAGAAAAGAGCAGTCCCTCTCCCCTTGCCCTCAGATGTGGTTAGGCACAGTTTCACTGTGAACACTACTTTTCCTGTTGCCTCAGGGCTTAACAACAAATAGAAAACAAGAAGTTTAGAAAACTAAAGTTGAAATATTAGCCTGTGACACAGCGAGCACAGACACATGCCCTTAATTTCCAGCATGAATATTTGCATGGTATTCGCAGATGTAGTGCTTTGCTATCGAGTTTCCTCGTTTTTGAAAAAGTGCTGACAGCTATCACAGATTTTACTATCTTTCCTCCTCTCCCCCCTCCCGTACAAGCAAGCAGCATACTTATTTTGCGTGGAAGTTAGTGCTGGAGGACAGTTTGGTCCATCTCTCTGGTAACAGTGGCTTGTTGCTGATAGTGTATTTACTGGCACTTTGTCCAGTACGCTTATCTCACGTTACCAACCGCACAGTAGAGCTTACTGTCTTTCCTGAAATACATATCACTTCTACAGAGTTGTTTCTGATATTCTGCCTGCACTACCCCTTACTTCCATTCGTAACAATGCTTTAATCACAATCTCTTGCAGAAGCCAAAATAATCTTTCTCTCCTCGGGCTCCCGTCTTGCAACGCACGTCACTCTCCACACGTTCCAGTTAAATTGCACGTACCTTCCACTTTGAAGATAGTAAGGTGAGGTCTGCAGTGAAAAGCACCCAGCGCGTTGCCTGCACAGTTCATCCAAAGGCCCTGGAAAACCCAGGTTGCGGTGATAACAGAAGATGCTCGGCTGGTGACCTTCCACTCATTCGATGCAGTAGCAGCAATCGCGGCCGCTAGCCCACAAAAACAAAATATAAAAGCTATGATCTGTATTCCTAGCATGTTTCTCTGTAACCCGGGGACTTAGTAATGCCACTGTGCGGAGAGGAAAGTACTTCAGTCATGTGAGTAAGCAAAAAGACATAACATAAGCAAATTATACTTGAACAAGTTCAGTAACACTTGCTACAGAAAGTTAATGTGGCTGAAAGAAATTGTCACGCTTGAGTGATTTTGAGAAAGGCCTTAGGCGTTACAAACATTTAGAAAGAAAGACAAGGTACAACTTTATGGGAGCTAATTACCAGCACTTACTTACTAATTTCTAATTGTAAAAAATAATTAAAACGTTTTCATACTTTTTTTAATTATGGTATTCCAGTTAATGCTTAATTTTTAGTTAATTGGAAACCTACAAACATCGCATCTAGCAAAAAAAGTTCAGAGTCCAAACTGTACAGTGCTACTTAACAGATTACCATAACATTTTAGAAGGATCACACAACACTTGAAAAATGCATTTTGAAAAGGCTGTGAAATTAATTCAGCCATAACTAGCCGCCATGCAAGCAGCTGTAAGACAGCAACGTCTTGGAGGCAGTGTCTGTGAGTGCAATCGTGGAATAACAAATCTGGAGCAAGAAGAGAAATAGCAAGCGGTCCCTTTGCTGCAGTAGTGAGGAGAATTAACTTGAAGTAGCCTCCATCAAGTTTTCTTCTCTGGTCTCCAAAGAAAATTTACTGCTTCTTATAGTACATCTGCCCTGCTCGGTGAACATGGTGCAGGAACATCTGTCCTACCACTCACTGAGCTCCCGCAACCTCGTGCCATGAAGAATCCCCAAAGAATACCACTGATTTAATAATGTGTCATCCTTACAGTGGTAGGAACTGATTCTTAGCACAGCAATTCAGCCTGGGCTCAGCACCACACTGAAGCAGCTATTCTGCTTCCAGTTCCTGAGTAAACTCAGCTGACTCCTGTGGGCTCTGCACGTGGTTTCACAGACATATGTGGTCTTCAGGCTTCTGAGATGCCAACTTCTAGCTTTATTCTTGGCTGCCTTCATGCTCTGGCCCTTCTTGGCCTCCTTTCTTAAGAAGAAGCATATGTCTCCTCTCTCTGGTCTTACATTATGCCATTTGGTGACGTGCAATCACGCAGGGTATTGAGTATGCATCATCACTTTCAACAGTGACAACAGTCTGTTTTTTTTCCCTCCTCAGATGCTTCTCATGTTGCTTTTTCCTTCTGCAACTGTGATAAATGCCACACCAAACTTTGGCATCTGAGCTTTTCTGTAAACTTCCCAAATCTCAAGCAAAGGTCACCAAGGATAATAAAACGTCGTTGATATTCTATGTAAAGACCAAGAGGAGTTCTAAAAAAGACTCTTGTGTCTTTTGCATGATACTTCCACTTCATTTATACTTCCCAAAAATATCGTTATACAGATCAGAGAATTACACTATGAGAAGGAATTTCTTTTCAGAGTAGTAAACCCACATCCCACACACCAGGTGCAAACAAAAAGATTTTTATTAACATGGCCAGCCTCAAATACATGGAAAGCGGTTTTGCTACACAGTGACACTACTATATAGCAGGTAATTTTAATGATGAGGACCATATTACACAGACAGCTATCATTTTCCCTTTGCTGTCAAATAATTCAGTGATGTATTTGTCTTATGGCAGGGGTTAACCTTCATAAAATCCTTCATATATCTTTTCACTAACTTTGAAAAAGGTATCAAGGAGAGCACAAAAGTGGGTCGTATATATATATTCAATATTTGACCCATATATTAAATATTTGAAGTAGAGAGTTCCTGAGAGTTTTCTGAGAGTTAACATTACTTTATATTCAACCTCTGCCTTCCAATTTTTTTTTTAATTTTTTTATATTTTTTTTTGTCAAACCAGCTCTGTGACAGTGGTGTTGGCTGAATGCTTGGTGATCAGAGACATATTTTGCATCTGATACTGAATTCAGGCCCTATTCTGGACTTTTCCTGAGTGCTCTCTTGGCTGATCTGGAAAATCATGAGAAGCTGCTTGTTTGGGCTCAGAAACAAAAGGTGGCTGGGTACAAACACTGCCCCATCCCTCCCTGCTCTGCCTTTTGCAGTGAGCCTTAGCACTGTGGCCTGTGATGAGCTTATGGGGGCTCAGCAGGACAGAGCTCCCTGGTTGCTTCTTTGTGACATGGGCTAAAGAAAGTGATGCCTCCTCAGTAAGACCACCTTGTTGTAAACCGCAGCCAAGCTAGGAAGGGGCTGTACATTTCTGCTTCTAGATGATTGTAATGCAAACTCCTAAGTCATTTTCCCTTCTCGCTCCTAGCTGATAGGCCTATAGCAAGGCCCTATCCAGAGCATTCAGTCAGGAGCATCGTGCTCATGGGACACTAAAAGTGACTCACTTGATCATAGAATCATAAAAATATAGAATAGTGGAAAGCACCAAGCACCACTTGAACTGCAGGCTATGTTTTTTAGGGCTTGAGGAGGACTTAGTGGTTTCTTGGCCTTTATCCCAATTCTAGTGGATGGCTTTGTGGAGCTCATGGTTAGAAGCACTTCACTGTGCATTGTTTCGGGGCAGTTACTGTGTAAGTGATGAATAAATTAAACAGATACTTAGGTGATAAGAAAGAAGTAAGCAGTCCTGTTTACAACCCTCATTTCTTCTATAAACTGTCAGGAAGTAAGTTAATCAGTCATTTAAGAAGTTCAAGGCAAAGTTGAAAATTAACCTGTTAATGGTGTTTTCCATTACATCAAAAACTTATTTTCTTTGTTACTGAACACACAAAAGTTGGAAAACAGTTGATAGCTTAGTGAGTATTTAAATATGAAGTTTGGAAAGGGAAAGCATTGCTATAGGCCTTTCTTGAACAATTTTTCCAAAACTCCACAAAAGACACTACCTGATCATGTGATATATCACCAGCTCTGTTGCACGAGCACCGCGTGATACAGCCTTTACTGCTGATAGCTCCTTTTGAAATCAGTCCAATCCCAGTTTTTAAATACAGCTGACACCTTTGCAGCAGGGCAAAGATGTTATTAATACCAGTAAGCTATAGCATGCATCTTATGATTTTTACTTCAGCCTATGTTAGCTGTCGTAACCTGCTTGCTGAATGAGTAAGTTGGCTGATACAGATCTGTCAGCTGACAATATATGGTTTCCTCATGAAGATGTACACACTTTGCTAAGCTGAATTAGTAGTGGGAATAGCTATGGTAAAATAAAAATAAAATAAAATTAAAAAATAAAGGAAAAAAAAAGAAGAAAAAGGAAAAAAAAAAAAAAAAGAACTATATGCAATCCAGATGTCATCTTGATAATTGGTCCTGGGCTGTGTGGAGGGAGTTATGAGAGGACTAAACAACCATGGAGAAGTTGGACAAGCAGTAAGACAAGAATTTACAGGGACAGCGTAAGTGACTCAAGACTTGTGGGGAAGCTGAAGAAGTAAAAGCAGTGTATAAAGTGGTGAAGAAATCAAAAAGCCTGGAGGCATCAGTACATAATGTAGGCAATGGCTAAGTTCTATGGAAATATGTCTGGGATAATAACACAAACACAAAACTGGTTCCTGAGAACTGGCAGCAAAGTGAGAGATGGTGTTGAAAGTAAGAAGGGTGCGTTCCAGTTGAGCGCCCAATCCTCCCGTGTCTTCCAGATGGATGCACCCTAGAAACTCTGGGTAAACAAGGTAGATGGCAGAGGGTGAACGGGCACAAAATACAGAGGAGATTCGAGGAGCAATGAAATCACTGAAAATGGGAAAGTTGAGGAAGTAGACAATTTCACAGCTTGCTATAACAAAAGGACAACATCTAGTTACAGCAGTATGAAATAGTTTCAGTTTGAGACATTTGCTACTCACCTTATTATTCACGAAGTGCTGGGTGACATACACAGCTAGAGAAGGTAATCTCAGAGTCTTATGCTCATTACAAATCTATTGTTTTTATTGAGCGTTGCAGACACAGATCAATAATATATGAATACAGGCCAAACAGTGAGTGGATAGAGAGCAGCCCTGAGGGAAAGGCCCTGGGAATGTTGGTTGATGAGAAGCTCAACATGAGCCGTCAATGTGTGCTTGCAGCCCAGAAAGCCAACCGTGTCCTGGGCTGCATCAAAAGAGATGTAGCTAGCAGGTGGAAGGAGGCAATTCTCCCCCTCTACTTTGCTCATGAGAGACCCTGCATGGAGCACTGCATTCAGCTCTGGGGGCCCCAGCACAAGAAGGACATGGACATATTAGAATGAGTCCAGAGGAGGGCCACAAGGATGATCAGAGAGCTGGAGCATCTCTCCTACAAGGACAGGCTGAGGGAGTTGGGGTTGTTTAGCCTAGAGAAGAGAAGGCTCCAGGGAGACCTTACGGTGGCCTTCCAGTACTTAAAGGGGGCCTACAGGAAAGCTGGGGAGGGACTCCTTGTCAGGGAATCTAGTGACAGCTAGGACAACAGGTTAACAGTTTTAAATTAAAAAATATGTAGGTTTAGAATATATATAAGGAAGAAATTATTTACTCTGAGGGCAGTGAGGCCCTGGCACAGGCTGCCCACAGAAGCTGTGGGTGCCCCATCCCTGGAGGTGCTCAAGGCCAGGCTGGATGGGGCTTTGGGCAGCCTGGGCTGGTGGGAGGTGTCCCTGCCCATGGCAGGGGGGTGGAATTGGGTAATCTTTAAGATCCCTTCCAACCCAAACCATTCTATGATTACAGTATAATACTATTATTCATTAGTACAGTTGCTATATTGCTACAGTACAGAAAGAGAAATCCCATATACTCATCACAAGGAGAATTGTTTTGAGAATATATAGGTACAGCAGGTAACCCAGTTCAGGATTTAGACTAACTTTAAATAAGATAGGTTTATATGCATTTAAGAATATACATGAATATGCATATATGTAAATGTACATATTAAATATCCATATAGATAGAAAACTATGCTCTGTTACATTTTTAAGCATTTTATAGTTAATAGGCAAGCTACCAAGTCTTGTACATTACTTATATTATTACTTTACGAATATTTGAAAAGAATGGCTGGGATTTCAAACAATCGGTTTGAATTAGTGTTTGGTGGAAGAATAAAAATACACAGGATTAACCTTATTTTTTTTCATCATGTTCCTTACCTGGACATTAATGATAATAGATGAGCTGGGCAATATGACTGTTGGTCGATCTTGCATTAGTCTCCTTAGTTTATGCTGTTGACACTGAACATTAGCAAACATATTTGGATTAATGATATTTGCTATCTTTAAGTGTACTGTTATTGTTGGCCTACTCTGGCTAGACTTGCAGTGAGTAGCAGAAAGTCAAAATGGCTGTTGCATCTGTATAAAACTACAAAATGCAAAACACTGAAATGCAGCAAATTAGAAATTGTAGGACAAGTCATAAATTTGATCAGTGCTGCAAGCCAAGATGTAATTAAAAGTAACTGTGCTTTGCTGAGAACTTCTGAGCAGACATTGATGAAATGACGGGCTCGAGGAAGACATCGTGTTTTTCATAGAGTGAACTCATCAAATGAAGCTATTAGACTATTAGCACTATTAGAAGTGGTCTGTGCTACAGTATGTCGATGGCATTACTGAAATCAGTAGGATTAGACATAAACAAGCATCAGGGTGCTGTGGACCCAAGTGTTCAATGCTTCAAGAGATGGCAAATGCAAAGTGAAATGACTGCAACACTGATGAAGAAGGAAGGAGACTAGAAAACAGAGAAATAGGATAGCGACAGAAATATTGCTTCAGATGAACATAAACACTGAAGAGAAACATCCCAATGCTGAAAAGAAACACATTAGTCTGTAATCCAAATGAACTCAACCTCAAGAAAACCCCTGTGAGGGCCCATGCCGGAGGTTTGGCTGCTGGGGCTTGGGGCCACCTCATGAACAGTGCAGCCATGCTCCCACCGGAGCTGTGGAGGGGCTTCCAGCCAGCATTGTGCTGTGGGAAGGCCACGTCCAGGGTCCCTCCCCTCCCTGTGGGATCTGCTTTAAGCTGAGGCTCTGGGGCTTTGGCCCTGCTTGAACTACTGCTTCTGCTGCCTCGCAGCCCAGCCCGCACCGGGCCATGGGCCGCTGATCCGGACCTGGACCCTGTCCCTGGCCTGCTGGCACCATTTCCCAGCTTGACCTCGGACCTGCCCCATCACCAGGGGCCTGCCACCGATCACTGGGCTGTGTCTGACCCGGGTCACTGTCACCATGGACTATGGCTCCCCAGGCTGCCCTGCTCCCAGCTGGGGCTGTGGGACGGGCCCTGGCTGCTGGGCCCTTCCCTGCCTCCTCCCCACCCTGGGGAGCTGTGTCCTCAGAAGCCATTATCTAAATATCTGTGCATTAGCGGATGAAATTACAGTAGGACTGACTAATCAGTAATCCTGACTATACATAGTTCACGATATCTGATTGCGTTAGTAGTTATGAATGAGTGCATTTAAAAGCATATGCAAATAATCGTTCCTTCCCGAGTGCTGTGTCACATTATTGAGCACGGGCACAGAGCAGGAAAAAAATAAAAGCATAATGGTAAGAATATACCAGAAACAGGAGTGTAAATTTATAAGATAAGTTTCAACCATGTGAATTCACCAATTATATCAAAATTGCATAAGATAGTTTGGCATAAAGTAATGATATGAAAATTAATGGTGCAAATGAGTTAATGGATGACTTTCCTAATACTATGTTTTGCAGGTCCGAAGACATTTTAATGCCTTCACAATATGCCAGCTGATAATACAACTTTAAATAGAATTACAACACCTAATCAGATTGTGAAATTCTCTTTCTCCATATCTCCTCTTCAGCCTATCTCATAAGGAACAGTGCAAACCCCTCTCTTCCCCCTGCCAGCCTGCCATGGTACCAGCCCTCTGAGATGTTATCACTTCACATGGGATTTAGGCAAGAAGGAAAAAAAGGTTGTTGCTTTCCTGCAATGATTCCCCTTCCTACCTCCTTCAATGGGGTGCTTCCCATTCTGGTGTGGCAGGGAACCAGCCTTTCCACTGAATTACTGCATTTGTTGGGCACCTGCCAGTGTGCAGCTCTGATGACTTTTGCAATGCTGCTCAGTCATTCTTTTCCCAAAGGCAGTAGAAACGTATCTGCTCATAAGCTCAGATATGTATACCTTTTGTCTTAAATAACCGAGATACTGAGTGTGATAGGCAAGTTCACTTGAGCAACACCAAACTCTCTTACTCACATAAGGCCCTTTACTACCTCTTTGACAATAAAGACTAGGCAATTTCCACTAAAGCTGATGCACAAAACACAAAACTATGTATATACATTCAGGCATCAGTTCCTGTGACTGTCTCATACGATCCTGAAAGAAGAATTTGGTAGTTAAGCACTTTTATGTTGTTGAGAATTTATCTTCAGTAGGGCTATTAGCATTTTGCTTGTCACTGTTCACATCCAGTGTCAGTCTCCACTCTTCCTTTCAAATAAAAGCCTATTGCAATGCACAAGAAATCTTCCACCTCTTCACTTTTCAGGTCACAATGCATTAGGCCAAGCTATGACACTGTCCAGACCCCAGGAGTATAAAACTGAAGAAAGCCAGTGTTGTTCACGCACTCTTTCTGAATGTCTCAGCTCAGTGAGCCAATGTCATCAATCTTGCCAGGAGCAGCGAGGTGACTGAATACATCTGCCTCACAACTCCAAACAGACCAGGTGGAGAGCATGTGCGAGGAGCTAGAGGTGTGGCACAGCTCTTTGTTTGCTGGCGTGTAAAGAGCTTGCCACCCAACTGGACTTATGCCCAGCGGCTACAGCTTGTTTCTTAAATCCACCCCCGCTGCTAATTAAAACCACATCCAGGCAGTCCATTGCCCATGACTCACACACCTGACTGGGAACCGCTAACCACATAAATGCCTCCCAGAATTGTCAGGAGCCAGTCAGGCATGATCACAGTGCTCCACGGGCTGAGCCCAGCTTCACCTGTCTTGTAAAAAACACCAGATGAATGCAGTGACGGGAAGCTACTCAGTGGGATCTTGACCTTGTTCAGCACTCTGTTGTTCATAGGGCAAGTTACTGAATAAAAGAGGAGTTGCTATGCTACATCTCCATCGCTTGTTACCTGTCCTCCATATGTATTGCTGATTCTTGGTACTGCAGTACCTTAAAGTCATCTCATACGTTAGTATGTCACAACCTGAATCAGATTTCAACTATTTCCCCTTTTTGCTGAAGCTAGTCTGACTACAGCCTATCTTTTGAGAAGGCATTTGCTTCTGATTTAATGGATGAAGCTGCTACTTTATCCATTGTAGGTTGATGTTACTGAGCAGTTTGCTCCAAGGGCGGTTTGTTCAATATTTAAATTCATCTTCAGCATCCTCTGTCTCTTCTTTTGCTTATCAAACAGCCCCAGCATTGGCTAATCTGGAAATAATTTTATACTGGAGCAGAGTATAATTGACGCTCAGTTATGTTTTTCATAAACTGAACACATTAAGCCCTTTTAGTCTCTTGAGTGAAGCAACTTCTTGGACTTCCAGAAAATTTCTGGGGCACTTTTCTGCATCTTTTTCAATTTTTAAGCATTCTTGTCAAATTATGGGCACCAAAATGCAAAGTTATAGTCTGCTATTTCCTGTCCCAGTGCCTTACTCTAGTTTTTTTTATCCAGAACAATCTCTTTAACTTTATTTTCCACAGCACTGCATTGGAAACTCATATTCAGTTATAACCCTTGGGTACTTTCTAAAGGCATGATTTTCCAGAACTGGAAATTGAGCAATCCCCCATGTGTTATTTTACAAATGACTGTTAAAATAAAACAATATTTGATGTTAACTATGTCAAAGACTTACTAATTTACAATCCTAAATGAAATACAGTAATTGATTTATTTTAAAATTTATTTTTAAAGTACAGAAAAGTCCTGGTAAAAGTACTAGTACTTGCAAATTAAGAAACAAGGTCATGTTAGACAAATCAGTTTTGCACAGGGTCAACCTCTTTGGCATGGTAAATCCAGTCCAGTTGGAAATAACTAGTTGGATGACTTTTTTTTGTGGTTTAACCTGGTGGGCAGCTAAGCACCACACAGCTTTTCACTCACTTCCCCCCCAGTGGCATGCAGGAGAGAATCAAAAAATAGGAAAAGAGTTCAAGAACTCATGGGTTGAGATAAGAACAATTTAATAAGAAAGGGAAAAGAAAAAAAAAATGAATTAAAAAAAAAAAAAAGATGCACAGTGCAATTGCTTGCCACCCCGCTGACTGATGCCCAGTCAGACCCCAGGCAGTGGCAGCCCCCCAGCCAACTCCCCTCATTTTACTGCTGAGTGTGATGCCACACGGTATGGGACATCCCTCTGGGCTGCCTGGGCCAGTTGTCCTGGCTGTGTCCCCTCCCAGCTCCTGGTGCACCCCCAGCCTCCTCGCTGGCAGAGTAGTATGAGAAGCAGGAGTCCTTGGCTCTGTGCAAGCACTGCTCTGCAACAACTGAAACATTGGTGTGTTACCAGCATTATTCTCATCCTAAATCCAAAGCACGGCACCATACAAGCTACTAGGAAGAAAATTAACTTTATCCCAGCCAAAACCAGGACACCTTTAAACATTAAAACTTATTCTTTAAGGTTTTAAACCTTGGAATCATGTCAGATGTACCCTTTTAGATTTACTGACCATCCTTTCCTGTTCTCTGCTATGTTTAATTCCACAGAAGCAGCCAGATGTGTCTCATGGTGCTTGAAAAACAGACTATTGTCATGCTCCCACAGTTTATCATGGGGAATACATGATTTACTTTTGTGTTGCTCTCTACTTTGGCAACCAGAGAAAAATAAGCAGCTTCTTGTGAAAATATATTTAATTGTTGCATACATTGCCTACTGTTGGTAGTTTACTGTTATTATTACATTTGGCTGGGGAAAGGAAGGATGGAGGCAGGAAAAGGGAATGATATCACTGGGAAGCTCTTGCAAGAACAGTTGAGAACTGACAGTTTTGTTGTTGAGAAGCTCTGGCAGGGATGAACATTTTGTATTCCTGTGCGGAGCTGACTTCTTAGAGGTTCAGGAGTACAGTGCATGCCAGAAGAGCTGTGCCTTCTCCCAGCTGGTCCTTGGCCCCGAGCTGAGGAAAATCTCCTCTCCATCTTCCCACCTCCTCCTTCCTGAAAGACAAGCAGGACCATGAGAGGGGAGGAGAGGAGAGGATTTGTATTGCCAACATCTATTGCTCCTGGACATCCTGAACCAAACCTTGATCCTCACCCTGAGTGACTGAGTCAGCAGTACTCTTTGAGTCTGATGGAGCAGCACCATGGGGAAGAGCTTTGAAAACACTTCTATGGTCCAAGTCAACATCACCTTGTTGTCTTAATCGTCCTTCATCTTGCATGCAAAAGTTGCCTTTGTGTCTTTCTTTAATATTGAGTTCTTTCAGGAAAGAGATAATTCAGCCTGGAAGCTTTCACATTTTTTGGACTCTAAGAGTAAGCAGCATATAGCTGTAAGGTAAAATAAGACTTCTAACAAATTTAGTGACTCTAGAACAACAACAACAACAACAAAAAACACTTTTTCATTTGGTCTAACAACTACAATCTTTCCAGTTTTTTATCTCCCTGGCACTGCCAAACTTGTTAGCTATCGTTTGCTTTTGGGATTGGCTAAATTCCCAAAAACAAATGGTTCTCAAAGATTTGGAAGGGACTAAGTAGAAATAGCTTCTGCAGCAGGTATTTTACAACCGTTTGAGTGATGCCATGCCAGACTCTATTATTTTGCACATGCACACCAAATGTTCCAGTATTTCCCCCTGTGCCTTTCAACAGATTTGCAGTGGGCTTAGAAAGTAGAGGACTTCAGCTTTGACAGCTATAATCAGGTGTCAGTCCAATCTCTTGTCTCCTGTTGAAAGGTTGTAGATTTCAACAGTGGTGAAAAACATGCTCTTCAGGAAAAAGAAAAAAAAAAGAAAAAAAGAAAAAAAAAAGAAGAAAAAAAAAAAGAGAAAAAGAAGAAAATAAAAAAAATAAAAAAAACCACACCTCTGATTTACCACTCACTCTTGCATAACATTGGTAAACACCACCAAGCTCAGTCTTTGCAGAGGAACACTAACTTTGGTGGTTTGATCCAAAAACTGAATAGCTGTGAGAATTTGGAGTCACTATGATGGAATTAAATTTTCTAAGAACACAGTGCTTTGGCCACAAATGCCAGTGTGCTTTCCTGACTGTTCCCGATTTGCCTCTTTTGTTGATCTCTGTTCTTTGTTGATCCTTTTGTGCCAGCTCTCCCTGTCTTGACCAGCCCTTTACTACAAGTCTGTACTGTAATGTAAAACCTTTTGAGACACAGACAGATATCATCTCCACATGTTAGCCAACTGAGCTGTTTTATTCCTCCACATGCTCACAAACTTTTCAGATATACCTTGAAAGTACGTAGTTCCTGTTTTTAGTAGCAGTAGAGCAGATTATTTCTGACCGTGAGAAAAGACAGATTCTTCTCTGAATACTAACTTAAGCATCAGGAACTGATGTAATTTTAAACTTGGTTTTGAAATTTGTGCTTTACAGAAGATCTGGTTGTGGGGAATTACCTTTAAGTGGTCATAAGATGATTCAGCTTTAGATACAGGGAATAATTAAGGTAGTTTTGCAACTAAGTTTGCTGATTTTGAAAGCAGAAGTGGTGCTGAATTCATGGGACTTATCGGTAAAAAATATCTGCATTAGGAAATTTAGGGGCTAGAATGCAGAGGAAGTCTGTAGCCTGTAACTATACAAGAGGGGAAAAAACAGCTTCAGACCTACTGAATGAATAGGGAAAAATGAATAACAGACCGTTTTAGCCCACCAAAATATTTATCTGTGGTTCAGAATGCAAGGGAATAATATTAGGAATGCCAAAAATCAAACTGAATCAAAGCTCGCAGAGGACCTCAAAGTAAACGACAAAAGGTCTTGGAGATGTACAAAGTAAATGAGGAAAAAGAAAGAAAATGTGGATCAGCTGTATGTAAAGAAGAGGATAGATATTAATGGTATGCCAGTATGAACCCAAAATGAAGGGCTGGAGCTGATGGGGACATGGGGTTTGTGATAGTCACCATCCACTCAGGAGTGCCTGTGTAAGTGCCTGAGTTGGTTTTGCATTGACTGGGGAGAGATGAGCACCAAGAACGGGATTTGTATTACCAGAAGGTTTTAAGCTTAAGGCACACATGGGACTGTTATGGGAGAGCATCAAAGGGCGGTTTATAATGCTGTCTCCTGGGTTTAAGCATCCGATTAAGTGCCCCAGTGAAGCCTAGATCAGTTCTATGCTTAGTACATAAATTATATATTAGGATGAAAATGACTGGCTTGTCACTTCCTTAGCAAAGATGGGGAAGAGGAATAAGTGGGAAAAAAAAAAAAAGGAAGTAATCAGATTGTAATAGTAACATATTAATTAAAACAGTCAGCAAAGAAGTGGAAGTCCCTTCTGAAATTTGTGTTAAACCAAACCCTCAACTCCTAGGTAAATCCTGCAGACTATGTGACCAGTGGATTATGGAGCAGCTGGGATTATGGAGCAGCTGGGATGGAGATACACTTCAACCCACAGCTGCCAATGCAAGATTTGTGATTTCAGAAAAGACACCAGGCCTGATCCTGGGGTCTAGCAAGTAAGGGACTTAGTTGGATGGACAGACACCTAACATCTAGTTTCATCTTTCAGTTCTTTTGTGTACTATGTTGTCCAGTGTTACGGGATAAAGAGCTGAAATAGTTTTGGTGTGAGGGACTATCTAAACAGAGGCTGGTGTAGACAGTTTGTGTTTGCATTCTCCTTATCCCTCAGAATTGGTAAAGCAGAAAAGCTTCCATCTGGTTTTGTCTCCAATCCTAATTGCTATCAGCACTTAGTGGGACAACAACTCCTTCTGCAGGGTGCAAAACTTGTTGGGATTCTTCCGGCCAATGTTAAGGCAAAAATAATACAACATCTTTATAATTTCCACACGAGTGAGGAAATCAATACCTTCTGCCATACAGTGCAGAAACAATCTGTGCAGGGTTCACTTTCTGGATGCAGATTTGGGCTCTTTCTCTTGTGGCAATGCTTCAGTGCCTCCTTATCCTTCATTTTCCAAAAGGTGCCTGCAGCGTGACCATGCTGCTGGAACCACTTCTTTCTCCTAGGGTCTTAAGGGAGTCATTGTCACTAGGCCAGCTTTACAAATTAAAAATTCCTGCATTGCTAATGACTGGATCATCTGCAAAATCTTTTAATCTAATTTCCAAATGTTTCAAAGTAACAGAAGTCCCATTCTTTGTTGCAAAGGAGGAACAGCAGGTCTACCAGTTCCCCTGTTTCTTGAATAGTTTGAATAGGAGCAGAGATTTTACCTTCCTGGGGGATAGTCTTAAATCTTTTGATTACCTCCAGGTTCAGATGGAGCAAGAACAACATTTTGCTAAGGTGTTTGACTTAGATTGTATTTGGAATCTCAGGTTTGGGGTTCATGCAAATTGTATCTCTTTTAAAATATCTATCCCATGTTTTCCATGCAGTTTCAAATGGATGTTGTTCTTGCAATTGATAGGTATTAAAACTACTATCTATTTAAAACACAAAAACTCCAAGCCCTGTAAAAAGCCCCGTTCTTTTAAACTCTGCTACAGTGATTTTGTTGAAAAATCTGTAATGGAGTCAATTCAAGGTTGTTACAAAAGTGCCAATGATTGGGTCTGTGGAGGATAACGTATTACCTAAGAAGCGTATTGTATCTCACAAAGTATCTTCTAAAAACTCACAAAGATAGGGACTAAGATCCTAACCCTGCAAAAGCAAAAAAATATATATGTATATTTTTTTTCAAATTATCTTGCGGTGCAATCATGTGGATTGCCTTAATTGACAAGTATCAGTGATCACTGCTCATGTTGGTAAAGCCCACAAACTCAGTCATGCAGATACCTGCACTATATCATCTAAATTAATATAGGGTCCAGGCACCTAGATACCCCAGCCTTAAATCAAGGGGCTTCTGTCCCACTAGAGCTCTTCTGGGAAGGTGTCCAAGGCCAAAGCCCTGTATAAACAAATATAACAGGAAGAAGTAAGCTTATTAAGAACATATTAATGTCAGAAGAAAGGGTAGATAAAACAGAAAGTAATATTACTCAGTTCAGAGGCACACACAGCTCTGTGAAGCAGAGCTGAATGATGACCTCCTGCTGCCCACCAGCTAATTGTTGTGTATTAGCCAGTGCCATTAGACTGATGTCATTTTAATGCAACATTGCATTCTCATGGCTTGTGTTTGCCTGGGCATGGCCCTTTTTCCTTTATTTCTTCAGCCAGTAGCACCTGGCTCAGCATTGGCACCTGAGTAGGCATCAGCACCATCAAATGCTGGTCTGTAAAACACATGGAAGAGAGAAGTCAAACATTCCCCATATTTCACGGCCTTTGCTGATGCTTCCCATCCATCTCTAACCAGCCTGCATCTTGGAAGCCTCAAAGCTTGGCTCTAGGCTCATCTTCTCCAAAAAGTGCAGTGGTAATGCACTTCAGAGGGATGAGGTGGGACAAGGTGAACCACTAGTTGTCTTACTCCTACCTAGTTTCTGGCTAGACTGTATGCATAGGAAGGGAACACCATTCAGCATAGTCTGTGTCACCTAGATGGCATAGTCACCTCTTTTAAGCATCTCTTCTATTTATTTCATCTTGTTCCTTGTACAGAGTTACTTGCCTGTGTCCCCTTCCTGCCTGATGTTTATGTACTGGTAGGCAGGTGGGTAGGAAGGAAGGAGGCACAATTCCTTTGTTGTGGGGTGAGCTATTTTTCCTAGAAAGGATGAAGGAGAAAGCTAAGTGAGAAGGAGACAGGCCTGACGCTCACCATTTTCTGAGCATATCTGCCTGTCGCCTCCATAGCCGCTGCTGCCTGCCAGAGGCACCTGCAGCCTTGCTGGCTACATCTGCTCTGGTAAATCAGATGTGCCAGTGAAGCCAGGTGGTACTGATCAGCTCACATCCACCTTGTGAAAACCCCTTTTACCCCTGACCAGGTGGCTGCGTCCAGGCTGCCTGCTGGTTACGGTCCTCTCTGCACCAGCTCCCAAACCGTGCCTAGCAGGGCCAGAGTTTGGCACTGTCCTAAAATCATGTCCCTGGTGATGCTTATTTTACTCTTACAGATGTGGTGGTGCTCTGTAGAAGGGCATCAGGAAACGAGGCCTTCGGTGCCGGCTGGGTGTCCTGCCATGCTAGGGCAGGGATGGAGCTGCCTCTGCAGCCCGGCCTGCTTGCTCTGGGGAACTGGAAAATGCTTCCAGGACTCTTAGAAATGCACTCGGCCTGGCAGGGCTGGCGATGGGGAAAGGCACCACCTCTGACAGAAAATAAACTTTGCTTTCCTGTGTGTGAGGAAAAAAAAAAAAAAAAAGAAATTATTCGTGGATTTGTCCTGGAAGAACACCAAAGCCTGGTTTTGGCAGAGGGCTGTGCCTGAAACAGGCTGTGAGCTCCTTCTGCAACAAGGGTGAAACACAGGAGCAGGCCCAGAGGCGCTGCAGAGAGCTTAGATATATTGTTTTATCCTCAGGGCTTTCTCATTAGATAATTGTATGCTGTGCTAACCATGTTACCTGGCTGAGTTGCCCAGGCTGAGCTGGCTGGAGCTGAAAGCCATAGGCAAAGAAGACATTATTCAGGAGTCTCCTGTGAAAGGCAGAGCCAGGGAGGTTTCATCCGATATTGCTGAGTCTTCCAGACCTCTGGCAGTGAAGACCTGATTACCCTGTTAGATGCCAAATTTCTGTGTTGTCTGCACCAGACTGGGCCTTACTGCCCAACATTCGCCCTTCTCCTGGCTTCACTCTCTGTCTCTTCAGCCCTCAGGTAGCCAGAGCTCTTCTGGATTTGGAGCATCCAAAAAGAGACCCAGACCCCCTGGCAAAGGCCAGGGGTAGAGGGAAGCACACATCTCATGGTGGGATGGGAAGGCAGAAAGGTCCTGCCCCAGGCCAGCATTTGGGCAGGCTAGGCCTGTAGGAATGAGATCAGGAGTCTCCCCCAGCAGGGCTGTCAGGTATACCCCAGGGAAACCCACGGAGGACAGCAGGGAAAGCTGTTACCTCTCGCTGCTCATCTTTCATATCATGATTAAAAGCCCATGTGCATGAAGCATGTATTTAATGTTCAAGATTGCAGGTTAGGAGGAAACTTTCTTTTAAAGCTGGTCCCCACCGATGTGGGAGACCCCCACCCATTGAAAGCAGGCCATTGGCAATAAAGTTCTGCGTGGAGGTATAGCAAGGATAAGTGGCATATTCCTGTGCAATTTCTTGAAAATACACTCATGGTTAAATATTTAAGAATTACTTTTACCTGCTGGGATCTTTCATATATCAGATCTGTTTGGGGGCAGGAGAGGAGGCGATGGCATGTAGTTTTTTTAGGGTACTGACTGGATTGGCAGTTCTGTAAGAATATGTGCAGTGCGTGCTCTTGATCTTGACTGCGACTCTGACTAATACAGCAATGCCTATATGTAATCAGAAAGATCTGCTTCTAATAAAAATGCAAAGGTTAATTATTCCAGTGTTTGCTCAGATGTTACTGATAATTTCTTTTATGTGAAAGAACATGAACAAAGCAGAGCTTTTACTTTCAAAGAGACAAAGGAGAGGAAAAATCCCAATACTGCGCCAAATTTCAAAAAGAGAAGCCCTTAAGGGAAAGAAAAGTAGAAAGTTTGAGGGTGCAGAGTGAAAAAGCAACTATTAAAAACTATGGAAAAAATCTTGCCAGTACCACATTCATTAGAAAAAATCTATTCTGAGTACCCTTCATAAACTATCAAAGCTTTATAACCCTGCAACAAATAAGAAACATAAATGAGACAAGGAGTGTTGAGTTACACTGCACAGGGCTTCATTTAAGTTTTTCGTTAGTTCTGTCCTCAGCCTGAAAAATGCAGGAAGGACAAAAATGAAGGACAAAAATGCTGCTTTATATGATCAGGAGTAAAAACCTTTAAGCCAGGTACTGCCTAAATCCAGTGATAAATACACCATCCTCAGTTTGAAAAGCTGTTTGAAAACCATCTTGTTTGGCATTTTACCTACATTTTTATTCCTGATCTCTCAGAGTCTATCTGTTTTGCTTGTAGTCCTACTTACAGAAGCAATTTGCAGAAGGTTTCATACAGGAGGTCATGCGAGGTGTGAGTGGCCCCCAGAGCTGAGTTACGGGCCCAGCAGGCTAAGTCAGGAATATCTGCCATTTGCCATCCAATTTTAGTTCAGAAAAAAAAACACAAAAAACATGAGCCCCATGTACCACAAGTTTTGGAAGCACTGGTTTGGACTCAGTTTAAAAACAACACATGAACCTGTAGTCCAAGAGGAGCCGAGAAACAATGCCTGCTAGTCATGGAAAGGTGATGTTGATAAAAAGCCAACCAGCGATAAATTTAAATGTGGGCCCAGAGAAACAATCGCAGTGAGAGATTGCTTCAGGCCTAACAAAATCTAAATGAAAAGTATCAGGTCTAACAAATTCTGAATTTATTTATTTATTTATTTATTTATTTTTTGGTGGGGATAGGCAGATGAGCTCTATCACTGTTGCTGAATCAGCATGAAAAGAAAGACAGGGCAGGGAAAGAAATATGCCAAATAGAAAAAAAAATAAATCTGATGATCTCTCAGATCATAGTTTTCTTTAAAGACATTGCCAAAATGTTCTGATCATAGTCTTTTATGGGAAAAAAGGTAATTCTGGGAACATAATTTGTTCTTGATTCACTAACTTGTGTCAAAAAATAAATGGGGAAAAACAGCAAAAGAAAAATAAAATATTATTTTTATGTTTAAAAAAAAGGTTCTGATGGTCTATTTGAAATTACTTGTCCAGTCTGGAAATTCTTTTAAGATTAAAAATGAAACTGCTCAGATTCACAGGCTGAAAAAAAAAAAAAAAAAAAAAAAAAAAAGCTTTCCTTAACCTGAAATTAACCTTTTCTTTGAAAACCATCAAATAAAAAAAAAAATATTATGTACCTAGGTTCATCTGTCCATCTTACTACCAAAAGAGCATCCCTTTCCCACTTCCTTTACAACTCTGACTCTCCATCTTCTGTCACTCATTATTATTTAATTGTGCTGCCATTCATCCACGCCAGGGCTCAACTGTGCTGGTTGCTGCATGGTTAGGTAGCAAAACCTTTAAATTTACTGTTTCAATATATATACCCTTTAGATTGGAGACATAAATAGAAAGGGTTTAATCGAATATTTATCACAGTGTAGTCAACCAGAAAAAGGGGTTGCCATGGCAGCTAAAATTTCCCTATATAAGCACTGGGAGCTGCGATAGGTCAAGCCACAAGCTTGGGAGCCCCTGCTACGACAGATTTCTTCTCTGGCCTTAGGAACAAAGTCCAGGTTCCTCTTTACTTTCTTCTCTACTTGTTCATCTGCCACCAGATTTAGGTGTGTTTTTGTTGTTTGTTTGTTTGTTTGTTTGTTTTTTAAGTGGCAATCTGATACAGAACGTGTAGTTTTCTGTAGTATTGGTTGCATTTGCACAAGTTCTGTCTACCCTCAACATGCTCTGGGAATGATGCTTTTAGCATCAGGTCCTGTTGGAACAATAAGGATGTGCCTGGCCTAAGCATTTTGTTTTATGACTATAATAGTTCTCAGCTTGAAGCAAAGCTCCAAACTTGTTTACTGTCTACTGTAAGACAGCAGCAGCAGAAACTTCAATGCAGACCTCTATCAGTCAGGCATTTACGGAATTAGGCTGTATTATACCACCACTATGTTAATGTGTTAGTTTTTCTTGTGGTGAAGAACTGTATTTGCATGTTCCTTTTGTAGTGTTGCCATACCTTTAAAAAAAAAAGACGCGCTGTCTGAAATGCCACCCAGTTCATACAGAAGTGGCAACATGTGGCACTTCATACCTGATCTGGACTCCCAGCAGCTTAAATCTTTCTGAATAAGTATGAGTTGCAGGGATGCTTGATGATGTATTTCATCTTTGGACTCCTCTAAAGGGTTGTACAAAGATTGGGAACAGGCTTTGGAGCCTACAGAGAGCCCAGTATGTTGCTTTTCTTTTTTGTTTTCATTTCCACAAGAGCTCTTTACTCATATTTACACATTGAGCTCTTTAATTTATGTGCAGGCATGTCCAACAAAACAACTGGGTGTACCAAGTCACTCCCACTGAACAGAAACTCTGCAGGAGGAAGCACACAGCACTTACCCATTTTACCTTCTCAGAAATGTTCCAGTGCAGAAATGCCATGGTCTTCTTATTCTGGGTGGGCCTTCCTCCTTCAAGGAATGCCCTTCCTATAAGGAAATGTCATTCTTACAAAATTGCTAAAGGAAAATCTCTTTAAAAATTTTACAGGTTAAATGACTCATTCAAACGCTCATTACTTGTCGTGTAGAACAAAAGCTGGCAAGATTATTTTTAATTATTTTTTTTTTTTTTTATGGTCATAATGTTGCTCCTGGGAATCCTGCTCCTGAAGCAGAAGCACTGTGCCAGTACTGAGCAATTAAAATGCAATGAAAAGGGTAGTCAATAACCAAAGGAGCTCAGTGCCTGAGTATGAAGACAGTGATATACCATATTTCTTCTTCTAATCCTCGTGAAAACTCTGTATTATAGTGGTTACCTGGTAGCAAAATGACTGGTAGGGTTCACTATAGTTTTTTTTTACCCACTGTTTTCCGGTTTGCACAGCTGAGAAGGAAATGCTAGCACAGATGCCATGTTGGAGGGGGGTTCAGAAAGATCCCACTTTACGTTGTTAGCAGCCCGGTAGGTTCATGGAAAATGAATTCCTGTTGGGAAGGATAATTCTGGTGCTGCTTGCACTTGTGAGGTGGGACACCTTGGTGTTTCCTCCTAGCTGCTGCACGTGAGAGGGGTAGGACTTCACGCATCTCCTCTAAAGACAGAGAAGAAAGGAGCACACAGAGACTTTCTGTGTCAGTAGGGGTGATGGTGTAACAGTTTGCTGCTGTGGAGTGTGTTTAGAAGGGTCTGAAATGCATTTAGCTGCAGAAAGAGAACTACTGCCATGACGACTGATACAGCCCAAAGCTATCCCATGCACAGCAATATCAGCCCATAAATATACAGATGAATTTATCCCACCTATTCCCGCCTGCCCTGGTCACCACTGGAGGGATTTGTAAAAGAGCTTCCTCTTCGTCAGTCTGGTCTTCAATTTCAGTTCTTGTCAGGACATGGTGCAAAAGCTGTATGTGTTGGACAAGGCAGGTTTTCCACAGTTCACCATCTGCTGGTCATCTTAGTGCTCGACACAACCATCCTTCTCTGTCACACCCTTTTCACAGTTAACTTCATCCCTCTTATTTTACCATGCCCAGTCTTCCACGTTTCTGTCTCATTATTCTTGCTTTTCTCTCTGGCACCAGTTCAGACTCACCCCCCCCCACCCCCTCCCAAGCCCTTCTTTTTTTTTTATTTCATTTTTCTCTGTGGTTCACCCAGAAGTCCTGACTGCCACCGCTGTTGTTTTTATGCTGACATTTCTAACTTCAGGGTTCCTTCTCCTCCTTGTGCTGTGTCTGGAACTAGCACTCCTCTTCTGAAAGCGTCTGCAGCCTTTTCCTATCTTTCTGTCCCAGGGTATAATGGTTGAAGGGCCATCAGGATGAATATGCAGGCAGAGGATTTGATCAGAGAGCTCAGAATGGTTTGGCAAGAACAAAGGCACTAACGAAGAAAGAAAATTAAAATGTAATGAATGGAAACATGGCCACAAGATTCCCAGGAATGCTTGGCAGCTTAAGATATGTATACATCTGACCAGAGCAAGTCATGGCAGGGAGGTGCTCCTTTTTTTTTTTTTTTTTACTGATGCCAGCCTTTTGCAGATTCACAAAAATGAGGAAAACTCTTTGTTATTTCCCGTAGAAGAGGAAACTGTGACTTACTTTGGTGTGACACAGCTGAGGCCATGGCATTCTTCTCTTTCTTTTACGTTTTTCCACGTGCCTGTTCCCTCTGAGCTACGCCCACTCCATACACTTGGACGTGACGTCCTTGGCCCGTAGGAAATACCATGACGTGCAGAATACAAGGTGCACACCCCCAAGGTAACACGGAGTATAATATACACATCTCTGTGGTCTGTTCTCTGCTTCACCTTCCAAAAATCATCACTGAATGCAAGGTCTCAGCTTTTGCCCTCCAAGTGCACTGTTGCTTGCTTCCTGATGTCTAAATAAATGACTAAAATACTGAGATAAAGACCAAACTAAACATCTTCCCACCACAGAGGAAGCAGAATGTCCCTCTGTAACAGCAAACCTCCCTGTGCAGGAGATAAAATTTTCCATGCGAGCCTGCCTGGCCAAGAGATAAGATTTTCCACCTTGGTTTGTTTGAGGCTGAGAAACAAATAGGCATGGCTTGGGAGCACTAAGGAAGACCTGACTGCCTTCTGCTCTAGCTGCAGTATGTATTACTCCAGCCTTCTTTTCCCCAGCCTAAACACAGCTGTGGGCATATTAGCCTGACGCTGTGCTAAATCAAAACAGATTGAGAGCAAGAATAAACAACACTTGACATGTGTTAGTAATGGTGCTTAATATGTTGCTAGAAGATACCCAGATGCAACAGTGATTAGGATGTCGGGGGAATCTGCACACGGAAGAACACTGCGTGTGTTTGAATACCCTTGGTGCTGTGTATGTGTATGTGCATACACACATATACACTCATATATGTACGTATGTATATATCTATTTGGGCTGAAATTTACAATTTTAAAGTAACCCAAATAAATAAGGAATTCAGCACAAATATAGCACAATAATCACATTGCAGATCTTATAATATAAAATTCTGACTCACAAAATGCATGCAATTCAGATAAACCGTTCCTGCTGTCTTGTTGTCTAGTCTATCCATGCTTGCAACACCCAAGTGTCAGGATATCACGAAAGAATTCATGCAGAAGAGCCTGGTGAGGAGGATGCTTGGGGCCATGGATATGTGGACCAAAAAAATTGCTTCTTGCCTGCTTTGTGTTAACAGGTAACTGGTGCTCTGCTGAGAACTGTACCAAAATGTGTCAGAGAAACTTCGGTTTCTACTCAAACTCTGGGTGCCCCAGAAAAGGTTTAAATTCTGTGCGTCCCAGCCATGGGCATGTCCTAGACCTTGGTGAAGCTGCTGAGAGCTAAGGAAGGAGAAGCGGTAACAGTGTTGACAGACATTTGGCCAAGGCTGAGAGTAACTGTGTTTGCCCTCATTTGATACTGTTTGTGTTCTGATTTGTCTGTCTACACTTGAGGGTAAGTGCCTCATATCCAGATCAGTTGTGACATATTTTGAAGACAGCTTATGTTTCTACATGCAACTAATTGGCTCCCATCTCGTCTCCTGACATATCTACGCTTTGATGGTCTGAGCTTATTTGTTTTACGACAGAATTACCTTTCCCCTTTCCCATCTGTCACTAGCTTTCCAGAAAAGTATTGAGAACCAAGTAAACCATCCTATCCTGCCTCAGCAGAAAAATAAAGAAAAAAATATAAAACAGATACATTTTTTAATTATTTTCCTGTCCTTGTCATCTTGCTAAAATAGGTGATCTTCTGTGCTTGTATCTAAAGCTAATGATGTATGCACACACTGCATTTGGCTGTATTTTAGCTGTATTTGGCTTAGCATTGTGAGGTTTAATTAAAGGTAGGAATCGAGTTCTTGGTATGCAGCACTATAACACATTCCATTTACTTTTAAAACATATGTGAGTGTTTTAGTTTGTGACCTCTAAATATTATTGGACCTAGCAGTATTCTAGATATTTTCTATCTTCATTCAGGATGCTGAATGACGTTAAAGGCTGCTCAGAAAAAGTAAGTAAGTAAGTAAATAAATAAATAAAAAGATATAATTTTAGGTTCATTGCTGCTGGCATCATCTGCAGTTTCTATTTTGAGGTCAGAAGTACTGTCTTATAACAAGAGAAATTACTTTGATTACGTCCAACATCACATTGTAGTTGATAATGTCCAGTAGGGTAAAAGTCACATCTGTGCCTTTGAATTTAAGCAGGTTTTTCTGTGACTTTATGTTTATGAAGTAAAACCCTCAGATCTATTTAGTAACTTAGGAATTTGTCTGTTTGCCTTCTGTGCCCTTGCTATTGCCAAATACAAGTTTCTTAAAATTAAGCCTGGCAATGCTGTATGCAATAAGATGAGGATGCAGGTGATTGTGATGGTGACATTTCATGCTGGAAAGCAACTTACATGCCTTTTCTTCTGGACGTTGGTGATTATTATTACTAGAAAGAAATGAGTTCTTTCAGGAAGAAAGGCAGTTCTGTCTGGCCATCTGTACAACGTCTGTATTTCTAATTTTAGCATGGAGGCAGAGTGGCATCAAGAATGACCAGAAAAGTCTGGGGTATAATAGCAGATCTGCTGACTGATTTGTTGTGTGACTTGTAAATGAGTGAGTGCTCACCATCTATTTTTTCCATATTTAGTCCTTAGGCAAGGGAGAACTGCCATGCTTCTACTTTCTGTCCCTCTCCTCTCCCTCTTGGCTACTTACGTTGACACCAGATGAAAGAGACCATGCAATGGAAAGCACGTTCATGTAAAGAAATGTGGAAAGTGCAAGGGAATGCTGTAATCAAGAAAAACATGGAAAGAAGCACAGGTTTTACAAACTCGAGTGGGCAAGTGTTTACTACTAGCCTATTATGTCTTAGTCACTTTTGAAAACAGAGCTTTTTTACTGAAGCCACTGGAATTTTGCTTTTCTCAGTCTTGCATATCCTAAATGCTGCTTTAAAACAACAATAACAAAACAACAAAAACAAGACAAGACTCTTACGCCCACGGTCCTCATCTGCACAGCAAGAGCACCGTCATGAAAACAGTCTTAACAGGAGCTGAAGCGGAGATCTACCACTCACATCCGGTCTCTGAGAAGTGTTTCTAAAAATTAGTTTTCCTCTTTGTTGTGTGGAAGTCATGGCAACACCTTGGGAATCTTTCCTAGTCAAGTAAATCCACAGACAGTGGCATTCACAGAAGACAGAGGTGTCAGGAGGTCAGCTATCCACTTCCTACCCTTGGACTGGGTTACCTATGTCGATCAAATGTCACGACAGAGATTCATCTGTGGGTTTTTTAAATGCCAAGGATGGGAAGTCTTCACTTTCCCTACGCCATTAGTCATGATCAGCACAATACTCACAGAAGTTTGTTTTCTGTTTGCTGACTCACCCTCGCCCTGAAACTAGTTCGGTTTAATTTTTCTGGTACCGTTGCTTGGAGATTATGCTGTGCTGTGCTGGCTAGTATTAAGCTAGAAAAGCAAGAGGCCAGGTTAGGAAGAATGCAAATAAAGATACAAAATTTCCACATCATAGCAGTTGACAGAGAATATAAAGATTTTGCTCTTCAGAAGCTGTATTATCAATATTAGAAATATGGGTTAAAAACCAGAATTCTTGAAACTGTGATGAACAGAAGCACAAAAGTTTAAAGTCTATTACCTGATGAAACTAGAATAGCAAAATAAGCTCTTGGCTGTTTGGGAAGAGATCAAAGAGGGGTATGTAGCTCAGGATGGCAATATTGTAAATACACCAGAGTCAGGGTTTTAACAATAAGCACAACAAGCTGATGATGAAAGCCTGCTGGAAGCTCATCCAAATCATCCCATAGAGTTATCAGTCTTTAAGTATCTGCATGAAGTACGGAGAGCTAACCGTAAGGAGAAACGTATAAGTGGAAGGTGTTGCAATTAAAACTTTTAACACAACTTTTTTTGATTCTTTTCTATTGCATCAAAATTTTAATTTAATAGAAAGTAACTGTTTTGAACCCTATCTTAGCAGGCAATCAGTAGAAACTACTATTTGCTATGGCTAAATGATCGTAACATAATTTTGTGTAAAGAACATAATTAGACATACAAACATGAAAAGAACTAAACTATGAAAGCTAATAAAAATACCATGTGCATGTATGTGTGTGTGACATTTAGGCAGAAAAATGTGAATGGAAATTATAAGCTCTTTACAAAGAATCATAGCAGACAAAATGACCTTAATGCTGCAATCAGAGATGGAGGGGGCTCTGGCTTAGCAGATGGGCTGATTCAGTAGTGAAGTTTGTACGAGTGGGACTCAGTGGCCTCACAGAGGTGCCTCCTGTCATTTGAAAGGGGCCTGAGACATCACCATGGGACTGGCAGATATGATGCAATTGACAAAAGACCTTCTGGAGCGGTAACTTGTGGCTAAGCGGAATACCCCAGCATGTCTAAAATGGAAGGAGGCAGCTACGTTTAGGCACCTGACCTGCACCTTAATTGAGAATGAATAAGCCAATTAGTATAAATTAGAAAGTTGATACAGGCAGTTAGGGATACGGGGAAAACACGGATGACTAGCAAAGCAGCAGGAAGAAATACGAAGAGCATCGGAGGAAGAGCATCAGTATCACAGAGTGACGACCAGCTGGGAGTAGCAGCTCACTTACAGCGTGGTTCCGCAGCTTTGACATTCCCATTCTGCAGCTGAACAAGAACAGGCTGATATGACTGTATTGCAAAAGAATGAGAAACTGTTCCCCAGAGGATAAGTCAGCAAGATGATGACTCAGGTCACAGATGGGCTAGTGACAAGCTGGGCTTGCAGCCAGTGGACAGCCTGCTCTCTTGCCTGTGGCATGGCAGGAAACAAGGCGGCTTGGTCGGCTTGTAAGCGAGGCATACGGGCTGCCTTTCTGTCTGGCTTCAATCACAGAAATTAAACAATGCTCTGTTGTAAAGCCTTCACATTCTGCCCTCATAGCTTGTCTTTGGGAAACTGCTCCCTCAGATGTCTTTCAAACAGCCTGTAAAACGATTCTGTCCTCACAGATACCTCACAGCTGCCTCACAGATACCACGGCGTGCTCAGCAAATCCTTTACCCAGACTTTTCAGACACACTCAGGAACGTGTGCTCTTGGTTTTCTGGGTACCTGCCTTGAGGCCTACGGGTACAATCTGCAGAAACTGCTCAGTGCTGAAGTCCATGGGAGCTTGCCCGAACGTGAAAGGTTATAGTGCTACAACCTCTGAAATATTAAGCTTTAGGTTCCTATTGCATAATCTGAATCAGTGCCGATACTTCATCTAAGACCCATTTGCTTTTATTCACCATCTGGAAATTAAAACGCCCAATTATGTTGTAAGGGTTTTGTCAAAAGCAGATGTTTGTGAACTCCTTGTACTGAAGCGATAAGTGCCACAGAACACGTGCATGAAGAAACTTGTCAGCCTGGCTGCATCCAGATGTAAAAGAGCAGAACAAAGAGGGCTGAAGGCTGAACATCACGCAGATGCTTGCCTGCTGAGTAGTGTCCTTCTTCTGTGTTGAAGAAATAGGGAATTTTGTGTGTTTGTATGTTTGTGACATTTCATCACCATCTAACTGATTACCTAGCACAATGTGTACGCACATTTTAATTTAATTAATTTAATTCAGCTGCCACTGGCTTAGTTTGGCCATTACCCTGTCTGAGGAGCTGGCTTTGCTGGAATGCTCTTCTTACCATCAATTTACTAAGTTGCACCTTGATCACTTTATTTACATACCTTGCACTTTCCATATTGTGAATATACTGCTGCCATAGCAAACTATTCAGTGGATAAATTGGCGGTAGCTTTTCTTTTCCTACAAAACAGAAAAGAGATTATTAATTTCATTACTGTGATATTTTGCCTCTCCCCTCCTCTGCATGTGCAGTCTCAGATTTTCCTGAGCATCTCTGTTGCTCTTTCAATTGCTTCATAGTTCTGCATTACTGCAAAAGTTTCTACTGGGTACTTGCCCACTTGACAGATAACGTTACAGCTTCTTTTAGCTTTCAGTGTGTTTTTTCTTGTTGAATTTTATTGTAATTCTTTGTGCTTGCTAGATCCTTAGTTCTCCCTTCTCCAAACCTTCCTGGAGTGTTTTGGTAGGGCATTGAATTCAACACCGGTATTTATTTTAAAATTCAATAGCTTCAACATTTGTCACTGATAATGCTGGCAAAGAAGAAGTTTACTTCTTACATGTAAGGTTTGTTCTTTGTCCTTTTCCTACCATTACAATGATCTTGGATACAATTACTTTAATATTCTGCTTTGATAGTTTAAACTTTTTATCTTAAAAATAATTATCCTTATTCATGACCAGTATTTTACTTTTGCACCCAAACTAAGTAATGTTTGGATAACCTTTTATTGCAATACAACTGACCTGATACTTTACGTCACGAAGGTAATGCTTCAGGAACAGAAGTCAGTTTTAAGGCTTACATCCTTCTTTCTCCCCCTACCTGATGCAAGCTTTACTGAAGTTTTGGGACTTGCATTGGGCTGCCACTCCTTTTAATTCTCTCATGAAGATCTGGTTGGAAATACTGACTTCACAGAAACCTAAACCCGCCAGATTTTGCTGATAGGCAGAGCTTGCCTTCATATGTTTTGGGAACCTCTAGTATACATACGCACTATTTCGTTAAAGCTCATCCCTTCAAATCACCGCACTATTTCCTTATTTTAATCCGAAAGGATCTGTAGCCAGCTGTTGAAAAGTGTACTACTTATTGCCTGCAAAACTCTGTGGCACATTGTCTATGCTCAAATAGCATGTTCGTGCCGTGCCAGCTCTGTCAGTGTTTACTGACAGCAAGCTTAAGCTTGATTTGTTTGGTTTGTGGTTGTTATGACATTCTCGCAAGCATGAACTGATGCTGTTCCTTCAGTAATACCGCGAATCCAGACCCTATCACTCCTTTATCCCAGCAATTTGTGTCAACTACAGTAACAGTTTGATACCAGCCCTGTTAATTGTTACGCAGATCATTCATTTTAGTAGGAAGAGACAGGGCTGGTTGCTAATGGGGGCAAAAAATAGAGAGAATGTAAGAATGGTGCTAGTCCTGCAGCTGGCTCAGCTGGAGGGGGAGGCAGTCTAGGAGATTAGGGTTGTGATTAGTTGCACAGTGTCTACTCGGAGGTCAGTAAGTAGTAGGGTACCCCCAGGAGTCAATACTGGGTGCAAACTTTTCAATATCTTCATTAATGATTTGGATGATTAGGCAGAGGGCACCCTCAGCAAGTCTGTGGTTGATACAAAATGGGAGGGGTGGATGAGACAGCAAAAGGTCATGCTGCCATTCAAAGGGACCCGGCATCCTGGGCCACATTAGGCAAAACATTACCTAATGGAGGTGATGTGGAGGTGATCCTTCCCCCATATTCAGCACTGGTGAGGCCACACATGCAGTGCTGTGTCCAGTTCTGGGCTCCCTGGTACAAGAGGGACGTGGACATACCAGAAAGAGCCCAGGGAAGAGTCCCAAAATGATTAATGGACTGGAGAATCTCTCCTATGATGAAAGGCTGAGAGCGATGGGACTATTTAGGCCAGAGAAGAGAAGGCTCAAGACGGATCTCATCAGTGTATACAAATACCTGACTGGAGGGTACAAAGAGGACAGAGCCAGGCTCTTTTCAGTGGTGCCCAGTGCCAGGACAAGAGGCACTGAGCACAAACTGGCCCCCAGGAGGCTCCCTCTGGGCACCAGGCAGCACTGCTGTGCTGTGTGTGATGGAGCACTGGCACAGGTTGCCCTGAGAGGCTGTGGGGTCTCCTCCTTGGAGACCTTCAAAAGCTGCCTGGAGATGGTCTGGTGGCCCTGCTGGAGCAGGGGTTGGACCAGGTGGCCTCCTTTCCAACCACAACCACTCTGTGAAACTGCAGAGAAGCTGCAGCATGGCGGGGACCCATTCTGTCTATTGTTTTTTCAAGGAGATGAACAGTTCTTTTGTTATCTTCAGGTACACGCCCCACGCTCCTATTTTTTTAGGCCTCTAGCAGTTTACTTCTTCTGGCCACAGCCCCTGTGGCAGGCCACGGTGACAATACCGGAGAGGATTATGGTGATCACTCACGACATAGGTGCTGAGCTTCTGAGAATTGCTTCAAGGATTTCTGTGACACACCACCTCCTGGCATTCAGGAACTGCTTCACCCCGTGCCACCACGCTCTCCTAAACGTCCCCAAACTTGAGCTGGAGATAGCACTGACGATCTGTAGTCACAGCCCTGTTTCTGGCTCATCTCAAGCCCCTGTGATTGCAGTCCTGACCCATCTCAAGCTCCCCGAGTGCCCCTGTGGTTGCAGTCCTGACACAGCCCCTTCCTTCAGGTCCCACAGCCCAGCTGGACAGATGATGCTGAGTCCTTTATCCAAGAGAAGTACTGAGGCACAAGGGGTGAAAGGAAGCGTTCCTGGTGGTGTTTAGCCATTCAGCTGGCCTTGCTCCTAACTCACAGAGTGATTTTATGTCTCAAAACCACTGTGCCATGAAGACACTTCAGGCTCTTCACCAGCAAGGAGGTTGTGGGGAGCTGGGGGTCAGCCTCTTCTCACAGATAACTAGTGACAGGACTAGAGGGAATGGCCTCAGGTTGTGCCAGGGGAGGTTCAGGTTGGCAATGAGGAGGCATTTCTGCTCAGAAGGAGCAGTCAGGCACTGGGACGGGTTGCCCAGGGAGGCGGTGGAGTCACCGCCCCTGGGGGTGCTCAAGGAGAGGCTGGACGTGGTGCTTGGGGACATGGCTCAGGGGGTGACACCGGGTCTCAGGCTCGGGCTCTGCCGGGCTCCCAGCGCGGCTCCCGGCCCCGCGGGGCCCCGAGGCCGCCCGGCCTCGTGTCGGGGCGGTGTCGGCGGGGGAGCCGGGCCGGCAGGAGGCGTCGTGCGGCGGGAGGAGGGCCGAGGCGGCTGCCGGCCCTCCCGGAAACGGCGCCGGCCGGCGGCAGAGCGGCGGCTGCCGCGGGCTGCGTGCGGGGTGGGTGGGCAGGAGGCAGGGAGGCAGGGCGGGGGGGAGGCCGGCCGGCCGGCGGCACGATGGAAGCGGTGCCCCGCGAGGAGAAGCCCAACCCGCTGCGGGATGCCAACCTCTGCTCGCGGCTCTTCTTCTGGTGAGCGCCGCGGAGGGGTTGTGTTGTGTTTCGTTTTGTTGGTTTTTTTTGTGTGTTTTTTTTTTTTTTTTTTTTTGCGGGGGGAAGGAGGGGAGAGGCGGGGATGGGGTCGGCGGTGCCGATGTGGGTGTTGGGGGGTTAAAGCAGCGAGAAACGGCGGCCCGGCTGCCGGGGAGTGTAAATAGGAAAGGACACGGGAGGGCGCCGGGCTGGGCTGCTGGGGGAGGCACACGGGGACAGAGGGCTCCTGGAAAGCTCTGAAAGACGGGAGCAAAACCCTCGCCGAGCCCACGAGCAGGTGCAGGGAAGGTTTGGGGGATGGGAGAAGTCCCGGCTCATCCTTGGCTGAAATATTCCTAGCGCAGATATGTCCTCAAAGGGGGGGAGGGAAAAAAAAAAAAAAGTGGTTATGTGCTTGTGTAGGAATGCCCGAGGTCGGAGTTGTGCCTTAACGCTTTCTTTCTGAGCGCCAGGATGCCCGTGCTGGAAACCACCTTGCAAGGAAATCCCGGCCGAGAGGGGAGAGCCCGTGCTGGCCACCTCGCGTTCCTGGGCTGCTTCGGGGCTCCTCGCTCGCCCTTGCTGGGATCTTGCGGTGTTGCCGCCGCTTCTGCCAAAACCAGCCCCGCTAGATGCAAAAAAGGAAGTGGGCTGTGTTCTGCTGCTGCTTCTGTCACCCTAGTTTTACATATATATTTTTTAATCGATCGCCACGCGTTGCTCAGCACCGAGATCAGAATACTTTAAATGTCTCGCATCCGAGGCGAGCACCTGACGGGGTTCCTCTTACCCCAGCCACGGATGTGGGTTCGCAGCGTGCAAAGGGCAGGACGAGGTGGAACCCCTTGCACGTGCACGTGGGGTGAGAGGCCTGCTGAAAGTCCAGGGAGGCCACGCTTTGCAGTCTGTGACATGCCTCATTCATCAGGTGGTGGCATAAAACTGCTTTGCAAAAAGGGTTGGAAGAAGGGGAGAAGCTTTAGAAATTGCCCCGTGTGCTCTTTGTCAAGCCTTCAGAGCAGTCTAATTCACAGCAGTGGGTGCTCAAACAGTGCTTGAAGGAGGGCTGTCCGGGATGTAGCAGCAGCCACTGCCTTGTGGTTGCTCAGGTGTGCCTGCTCTGCTCTCCAGATCCCAGGCATTGGCTGCTTATTGGCAATAAGGACAGAAGGTAGGGCATTGCAGGTAGCTTGGCAAAGGTCCTCCTTTTTTTTTCTTCTTTTTTTTCCCCCCAAAAAAGCTTCAAAAGTGCAGTTTTGCCATTGTAAGGAAGCACCCCCCCCCCTTTTGTTGCCAGCAGTGTAGAAGAAAAGCTAAAATTATTCAGCCTTGCAGGAACAGGATCAAACTCACAGGGGAAGAAAAGAAGTCATGTTTTCATTGAATTATAAAACTTAAGGTAATGAGTGTGTAGGCTGAAGACACATTCTTCTCCCATTGTTCAAAGCTTGTCTTCTTGCTTTTGGGGTTGTGACTTTGACAAGTATGAGCTTGATGAACATTAAATGCTCTAGTAGTACATTCATGGGAAAGAGGAGCATCTGAATTGTGTGTGAATATTGTTATTTTACAGGGCACCCCTTGTGTAATGCTAGTCTTGATGTTATGAGAATAAAAAAACATTTACAACGGAAGTATGAAGATGAGGGTAGTTGCAAAATGTTCTTGTTTTCCATCTCTCTCAGTGAATTATATATAATAGTATAGATTACTAAAACACAAAATGTTGTTTTGAATTTTGAACTTATTTGGATATTGAAGTTATTACTATATCTACTGACCTTCAGAGTCCCAGGTTCCCATGCTCACCAAACTTCTTGGAGCTCTGGCTGCTAGTTACGTAGTTAGCAGCACTCACATTTCTGATTTACTTCATCTACGTGATTTATTTTGTTGCTGGCTCAGCTTGCTGGTGAGAATTAGGTCTTCAAAGGATTGATAGGAGGATTTGTTTTCTTTCTCAGAGGGACCTAAAATCCAGGCAATTCAGTTCAGTGTTGTTCGTGTTTAGACAGCTATTCTGCTGTGGAAAGCGTTTTGAGATTGAAATGCTTTAGACTTCATACTTTATGAAGTTGAGACTAGCACTTTTCACATCTTTTTTTTTTTCTTGCTGTGGGGGTTCAGGATTATGAAATTAATAACTGCGTACAGTAAGGGTATTTCTGTTTTATAACTATAATCCTGTCTTCGAGTTTGCATGTTCATTAGTAGCTAGTGTACTCGTATTTATGTGTATTATTTGCTCCCTTGAATTATCAGAGAAGTTCTAGCTGTACAGTAGTTGGATTTTTAGGCTGTCTTTTGTTCAGGCATTGAATCCGCTTCAATATTAAGGTATAAAACATGCTACAACAAGATTTTTGAAAGGCTGGATAAATTTTAGGCCATTAATAATGTGAAAGGGAGAGCAAGCTGGAACACCCCAAAAAGATAATCCAGTGTTTTTGTTCAGAGAAGTAAAAGAAAGTAAAGTCCTGTTAAATTTCACATACTTATAATTTATTATATTTTTAACAATTACAGTTCAATGTATTAATAAGAGTAATTATCTGACACAGCCTAGCAGTGACACATCTGAAAACTTCTTCCATGGCTTCTGCACAGTTACAATTCCAAGGAGTAAGTAACTGTTTTAACACTTTTGGGTGTCTGACAGCATTGCTCTCGGCGTACTAAGGAAGGGCTTTAGGGAAAAGGACAAAACATCTAAGGCCTCTTCCCCAGTCTGAGTTGTAGTATAGTGGGAGAAGAAAAAAAAAACACGTATCTTTGGTTTTAAGCACGGCCAGAGTGTGGTAGGCACAGACAGGGAGGTACCCAGCTTTGTGGTGATGGCTGCACAATGTGTAGCTGTTTGTCTGACCCAATACAGTCGTGCTGGGCACCCCTCTCATACCACTGTAAATAGCTACACGCTTCTCTTAACTTCTTCCTCTGAGAGTCAGGAGGGCCCCGGACTGCTTCAGGTGGGCCTCTGAGGAGGTGCCACCTGTATTTTAGTCCTGGGACTTGGCTCCCTTCAAATGCATATCCTGCCTTACATTGAAATAAGTTAGAAAATGAATGTATTGCCTTTCTAGGAAGGTCCGGCAATGCTGCTGGTAAAAGAGGTGGGTGCACCTTCTGGTGTCAGTTGAATTGTGTTGCCTGTGAGGATTTTAAGTTCACTGCAGGTAACAAGTGAAAATATCAAGCAGCATCAGGTTTTGTGATGTATGCGATAATCTGCCCTGATATCTGGTGAATTTCCACTCAGAATGCAACAGGTTAATAATTCCTAACAGTTTCCACTTCAAAAAGATCTGAGATAGCTATTCTTTAGTTCATTTATTGGTAGAAGATTTTTTTTATTATTATTATTTTTAGCAGGACTGTTGTGGTACTGTAGGGAACTCTAAACAAATACGTGAACATCTTCAGTATAGATGAACAGAGAATGCATTTTCAGTAGCCAGAGAGTGAAATCAAACACATTTATCTTTTTTTCCTCCCAGCTGAAAGAAGACTGAGGATCATACACACAACTTTTTATTTAAAAAAGCCTCGTTTGTTCACTTGTTAGATATTAAATTACCTGTAGTCACATTTGAATCAGTTTTATGAACTACTGCATCCATTTATAAGTTTTGCGTGTTTTATTGCAAGATAACTGAATTATAAAGAAGAAAATCCTGCTTGACAATCATAGTTTATGTATAGATTATGTCAACTATGGCAAGTGTGTACACAATATAGGAATGTTGGCATTTGCTATCTGCAGTAAGTATCTGTGTTTAGATACACAATTAGATGAACAATTTAAGTATAACAAAGCACTGAAGCTATTTGCCTTTGAAATGACCTAGGTAAAGCTTGCTGTACCATTTCTGAGAAAAAGTCCCTGCTGTAATCCCTGCAAAACAACAACATTAGGAGCGCATTGTACTGTTGTGTGGCCTTTTTTTTTTTTTTTCCCCAAAATGATTTTTTTGCTCAGTTCTAGAAAATTCTTCAACGCCGTAAGAGTGAAGGAGACAAGCAACTCAAAAAGCATAATCTTTTTTTCTTTTTTTTTTGTATCCGTGTCATCCAACCACTTGTAAGATCAGTGTGAATCATAAGTGATTTTATTTCTCCCTCTTACCACTACTTGTAAAAAAGGAAGCTAATATAAGAATTGCTGCCATTAGGTTTCATCATTTGATTCATCATCAGGTTTCATCATTTGCATTTTTCTTTCAGAAACTGAAATCAGAGACCATTATGCTCAACTGTAGACCTCCTGAGTAACTTTGGTTTCAGGGTTTGATGGATTGTGTTGGTTTTTATTGGTGGTGGTGTTTGCTTTTTGTTCTGTTAAGCACGTACGTACATGCGTATATATAACAGAGCAATGATGGTTTTCAGTTGTATTTTTAAAATGGTTAAGAAATTGCCCATTCCAACTAAATTGCTTTGATAGTTGGTTAATCTGAGGTTAAAAACTTGTTTGGATGACCAATTATTTTCTGCTAAGTTGATGAACTCCCTTTGTTTGCTCTGTGTAACTACTTAGGCCCTGCTTCAATAAGTAGCTTGTACTTAAATTTATCATTACAAGGCATAATCCTGAGACCATTTTATCAATTTTTTGGTACATCTGATGTTCTCCCTTGCACGTGGATGCCAGATTTTGAACCAATATTTTAATAATTTGAATTCGTTGGAGTGCCATAGTTAAAGGTAATGCTGCCCTCCATTCCCTCTTCCCAGGCTCTACAGAAAACAGCAGCCACAGCAAGGCAGTGCGTCCTGTTTTTTTTTTCTCTTCTTTTTTTATGTCCCTCACTCTGTTTGTACTTCTTGCCATATGGACTTTCAGGAAGTATGTTACAGTAATCAGATATTTTGTACCTGGCAGTGGAGATGAACAACATGAAAATAGCCTGCAATAAGTGCAATCAAATGCTGACAGCATCGGTAAGTGGATGTGCAGCAGCTTGGCTGCTTACACTGCGCTGTGAAAAAGCAACCACGCAGAAGACAACATGAAGCTGAATAGCAAAGGTTAATACAGCCTGGCATTGTAAAGGATTTTTTGGGATCAACACGACTTTGAATTAATTTCATTGTTTTTCTATTTTTTTCTATTGCAAGCAGTAAGAAAACCTACTGTTTAAGCTGTAGTAAACAGGGGAGGGAAGTTGTGGCTAAGGCAGTGGTTGAAAACCACCTGAAGAAATACCGGAATTTATTCTTGTGTCTATTTCAATGTAGATGTCTACCTTGGTAAGGGGAAGTGGGAAAAGGCAGTTTATTGAAGAGAATGGGTGAGCATGTGAAACAGTGATAGCGTAGGAAAATAAATCCCATGGTGTGGTGACATCTGTGATTTCCTGCAAAATAAGACTGTGTGTGTCCTTCTGTCTGTACATCCCACCCCAACAGTGCTCCTCTGGGCTATGAGCAAGCACGTAGGCCTGCTGGAGTCACCTAATGAAGTTGGGTAGTGATCAGTACAGAAAGGCACCTGAGGTAAGCTGTGGAGGATAAGTAACGTGCATTTGTAATCAAAAGGTCCCGTGAGGAAACGCCATTTTTTTTTAACCAAAGAAAAAGGATCCAAAATGTGTTGTTAAATAGAGAGAAATGTGTGTTCCTGTGGAGTTTAGTGGCTGAAGTAGTGCTTCCAAGCTGCTCAAGAAGGTGAAATCCTGGTGCCATGGAAGAATTTGGGTAAACAAAGACTCTCCTGTGCAACTCTTGAAAAGTAACTGGACGTTGAGTATAAACAGATGATGCTTGTAATGTAATGCACAAATAGGCTTAAGAGGAATGGGGAAAACGCAGTTTGTAAACCACCTCCTTAAGGAATTAGCTGGTGAGAGTACACAGGATGTGGCTTTTACTGGGCACTGTAAAATTACCCAGAAGTTCAACTTCATTTTTTTTTCCTTTTGTTTGTAATTTCAGTCCGAATTGCTTCATCAGAAAAATAGTCTACTTGGTCCTTTTTCTAACTGGTCCAGTGATGAAGGAAAGGCTTTTGTGAAGCTGGTGAGAGCCAAACCTTAGGCTCGCGCAGCTGAGGGTGCCATAATGTCACAGCGAGTGACTTAGGTGCAACTGTGGGGGGACAGCAAGAGGGGTGTAGGAGCTGAGGGTGCCCCTGTCCTGGCAGTCCCCTCACTGTACCCCCATCAGTACCCCAATTGGGGTGTCAGTAGTGGTGTTCATTGGCAGTGAGGGGATGCTGCCCTGGCTGGTCTGAGAGGGGGCTGAAGACAAGGCTGTGGGTAGGTCGGGCCTGGCTGGTAGGTCAGGCGCTGTGGTTAGTTTAGTCTACCTGCCAGTAGTGTATATCTTCCTTGGCTGAAAGGGCATGCTTTTGGGACGCTAGCAAACCTAATTTAGAAGCATTTAGGAAGTTTATTTCATGAATTGGGCAGAGTAGCATGACTATTGCATAACAAGCCTGCCATTGGGACAGCAGGGCCTGATGCTCTGCCGTGCTGTGGTGGTGAGGAAGCTCGATACCTCCCCGCAGAGTCTTCTCTTACTCTGGTAAGAAAACTATTTCTGTGAGAAAACTATTTCTTAGCCTTTTTTCTGCAGACCCTGTGGAGTCTTTCCCAAGTACTGGTGTAGTTGTTCCAATTACAGCTGGTAAAAAAAATTGCGCTTTCCTGAACAAC
Source organism: Netta rufina (assembly GCF_964035555.1). Classification (NCBI taxonomy): domain Eukaryota; kingdom Metazoa; phylum Chordata; class Aves; order Anseriformes; family Anatidae; genus Netta; species Netta rufina. The sequence continues at coordinate 54,151,118 of NC_140123.1, read as the reverse complement.
CACGTAAACTGTGGCTGGTTGACGGCGTTGTAATGTTACAGGGCGTGTAATGTCAGGGCCCAGGAGCAGGAGGATGCAGGAAGCGAATGTTTATGTTACGGTCTTTGTCGGTTCCGAAATGGATGGCTTTATATTTTTATCGGTGCCCAAGGTACTGCTGTAGAGGAGGAAGGCTTTTTGGGGTCAGAGCAGTGAGTTACTGCTTTCCAGTTGGCCGTCTCTTGGGTTTGCACCAGGTTGCCAAGTGGGTTTTATTTTCCTTTTTTTTTCAATCTGTGTGCCTGGTGACATCAGCATCCTGGCAGTCACAGGGCCTAACTCTGGGCTTCTTTCCAGGCTGGTGTCTTTGATCAGCTAATCGTCTTGATAGAACAGAGGCATTCCCTGCAGAACAAAAGGTACTCAGGATTCTTCCAAGTGTTCCCGTTTGCACGTGTAGTTTATGCTAGCAAAAATTCGGGCTGTGCTCTTTGAAAGGCATCGTGTGCACGCCGCGTTTCAAAAGAGTGGCTAGAAGGAGGTGCTGCTTGGCTGATATATCAGAACCAAATAATTATTCCAAATATTTAGCAAACAGGAAAGTACCCATTGAAACTGAAGATGATGACTAAACACACCTATTTTTGTTCAAGTTGAATAAGCTGAATAGGGAAATGTGAGGCTAAGGTGCAAATTCTTCCTACCAACCACATGGCATCTTTCTTCAGGCCAGACATGAGTAGTGAGCCCATTTTATGGGCTTGGGATGAAGGGAGTAGTTTGCATCGCTGTCTATATATTCCCTCCCTTTTTCTAAGTTGTCTTAATATTTGTGGGTTTGTTTTTTTATTATTATTTTTTTTTTATTAAAGAATAATGTAGCTTGTGTACTTCCTGTGTTCATGACAGATTCTACTTTTCTGCAGGCCTTTCCCTCTCCTCTTTGAAGAGATCAATGTTAGATGATATCTTTTTGGGCAGAACAGATACACCACTATAGTGAGCGGTCTTCCCTTTATGGCTACGTCGGACTGTTAAGGTTGCAGGGATATTCTTTCTGTTGGCAACTGCCTTCTATTTCCAACTTCCTTTAACAGCCCTCTTACAGCACTCCTTAATTTAACTGAGCCTTCGGGCAAGGAAAGAGCCCATTTCGTTTTCCTGTTAGGAACGTGTGACTTGAGTAACCACGGGCTGTGTGAAAAAAATGGGCTCAGTGCTCTCGGCATAGGGAATTGCACGTGGTGCAATCTGCCCTCGTGTGTTGCTTCCCGATGGAAATTCTTCCTTTAATGACTGCATATGAATGTCAAGTCTCCTGTCTGAAAGTAGGCCTTCCAGCTTGAAGTTAGGACACATCAGTGAGAAACTTGAGCTGTGTTTGCTGTACCAAAAATATGGGGTGGGTAAATAGAAGACCTCGTTCTTGGGCTGAAAGCTCTTCAAGCACTAAACATAATTTGAAAAGAAAAAATGTTTTAACTGTCTTCCAAAGATCTTCAAGTATAGTCTACAGTAACACAACAAACCTTTTTAGCAAGACCTCATAAAGATCAATACTTTGTGGGAGAGAGCAAGCAAGTGTAATCAAAGGTATGTGTCACAGATGTATAGGGAGCTTACATTGCTCAAAAACTATTTATAAACGATTCTGGTAGATATTCCAGTACATAACTTTATTTGCATATTAGAAGAAGGAAGTGTACATAGCTGTTGCTTACTTGATCAGATGAAGAGTGATGGTTGCTTTAGGTTTCTGCAAGATGTTGAGTATTTTTCCAATCTGTATGAAGGGAGTCAGACTAGTGAAAGTAATACCATCATCCCTCTGTTAATTATGAGGCTTTGGGGAAGTAAAGTTTTAGTTGAGGTTGGTGTAAGAATCAAAGCAAGACCACAAAGCACAAGACTATGACTTACCCTGCTGCATCCGTCCAACATCTAAAGTAATGTTTTAGTGTGTCAGTGTTGGCTGCGTGCTTGGTGCTCCGCTGGACAGAAACTCTTTCAGAGATGTTTAATTAATTAATTTACTTATTTTAGTATGCTTTTTTTTTCCCTAATCTCACCATAACTTGTGGGCTTCCGAGTCTTTGCCATGTTGTCCAAAAAATTAAATGAGTCACAAAATGAATTACCATGGGTTTCTGCACAGTCTGGGTTGGTTTCCGTAGCCTTTTTAGATGTTAAAATTGATGTTACAGGGCAACATATGATTGTTTTCAGGATTATAGTTTTGACTAATGGAAAGATGTAAGAAGCCCTGAATCTGTGGTACTTCTGAGTGGAACTAAGAGTCTTAAAAAATTGAGATTTTGGCAGTTTTTACCCTCCACTGTTATCTCCATCTGCTACTTAATTTGGAAATTAAGTCTCATAGGACATACATTATTTAATTAATGTGAACCATGTAGAGTTGGGGCAGAGGAGAGATTTGCTGCAAACCAAACGTGCTCAGAGGAGGTACAGGTACCGTCAGTAAGTTTTTTGGAGAGTTTAAGGCCAAAGGATGAGCTAGGGTGAGCTCTGGCAATCCTGTAGCCTTGAGACTGTTTTGTTTCATCAGTCACTTCTCAGGTGGGGTCTCAGTCTTTCTGTGCTCTTTCTGTGTTTTCCTGCAAGTGCAGCCTCATCATGGGTCTGATGCCAAAGGAGCTGGGGAAGGTTATATGCTCCCTAACCTATTCTACCAGAAAGCAGCCCTCTGGCTTGTTCAGGGAGTACGCTGGAGCTGGTACAGATGCTGCAAGAGGAGGAACACTTGGTATCAGCCACAGGAGCGGGCTGAAACCTGCACAGGTTTCCCGTGGCTGTTCTTTAGAGAAGTTGTGGCGGTGATTTGGGCCCTGATGCTGTGCTGGCCATACAGTCCAAGCACAAGACTTGCCTGACAAGGACCTTCTATTCCTCAGCGTACATTTAACGTGCGCTGAGGACTTAGCAGCTCTCACATGATACAGATCTTCAGTACTCCTTCCAAGAGTTCAAAAAGGGCTGTTAAGCATCAAAGATGGTACTTTAGGGATAGATTTAATCCTTGGATGAGTCACGCAAATGCTGTGCGCTGACATGCTCAGTACCGAAGGAGAAATATTATTGATCCCATCTGTCTCGTAGTCGTGCCATGGGGCCTGTGAGAAAGGTTGTTGTGACACTTCTGCCTTGGAAGAAACTCTCTGGCCCCCTCTTCTAGCATTCATCCTTCCTCACCACCCTGTCGGACACTAAACAACAAACTTCTCATAAGCCAGCGTACAACATTAAGTTGGAGCATGCCCGAGCAAGAAATGCAAAGCTAGTTGATGAGTATTCGTAACCACTGTTGTGGCTGGGAATAAATAAATGCCCTCGTTGTAAACCATCACAGCCTTGAATTCTCACATGCACGCCTTCCAGAAAATAATACACTTCATGCAGTGCGCCAGGTGCTCTTCTAAAAACCGTGTTGGTGAAGTAGGGAAATGATGAGGCATCAGAAACTGAACTTTGACAGGCAATCGACACCAGACATACACCTTGTCACGAGTGCAAGAAATGTTTTTTCCCAAAACAGGTCCATCCCTGACATCTTGGTTCTGTTTGTGTTTGCCAACCTGGCAAATAGTTCAAGGGAACAAGCACGAGAGCTAAAATTCACACTTTTCCAGGAAACTAAATAGCACAGATTCAGAAATACAAGATAAGTGTCAAACTGCAGTTTTTCTAGCTTCCCTGTTCCCTCTCAGGCATGAATGTTTCATAGATGTCACTCGCTTTTGCTCCTTCTTATGGGTGATGTTGTTGCTTTTGTTCTTTCTGTCGTGCATCTCCTGGATGCCTGGGAGTAAAGTGCTGTGGGGTCTGAACAACTTCAGGACCTTGCTTGGGGATGACTTTTTAGGGTTTGTGAAGACGAATGAGGTAAAATGTGAGGATGTTGAGGGATGCTCAAGAAGAGAAGGGAAGAAAGGGGTAAAAGAATGAAATTAACATGTAAAGAAATTGCTGTTGTGGTCTGCTGATCAGTTTGTTAATAATCTGCATTTAAACAGGTGGTTGAATCCCTTATTTATTATTGGCCACAAACGGAAACTTGAAGAAGATGATATGTATAAAGTGCTGCCAGAAGATTCCTCAGAGAAGCTGGGAGAGGAGTTGCAGTGGTAAGGAGAGTCATTGTTCTATTTCATTGTATTTCAGGTGGGGAAGGTGAGGTTTTATTCGTGTTATAAAATTTGAAGAGGCTGTTGTAAAGTTTAACAAGGTCTACTGTTAAAAATGCTGGAGAGTTAGGAGTAGTATTTAGAGGTGATACCATGGAAGTGTTTTCATTTCTTTACATACATAACGAAGGGACATTAGAATATTCCTATTATTATCATTTGTAATTTGTCTGGGCACTTTGCAGAATGCTTGAAAAAGATGATTTTTTTATCAGCTGTTATTGCTCTAATCCTTAATAAATGAATCCAAGCCTTCTGGTCTGTGGAAGAATAGCTATGAAAACCTTAAAAAACGCTCTTCATAAAAGTGAGGAAAAATATTCTCGTTGTTTTGGAGAACAAACTGAACTGAGAACTGTGTACGCTTTCTACATGTGTACGTAAACATATGTCTGTTGAAGATACACCACTTTTTGACAGAGTGGGTAAAATGCCTTGGACGTCATGTACATCTAAAAGCATGCTTCTAGGGGGTGTTTTTATTTTATAATAAAATACCCTTTTTATTTTATAATAAAATACCCTTTCCTAGACTGCTTACCGGTTCATGTCATCATGGACCCAAAAGGCTCTCTTTCTTTTCTACTAACAGTGAAATATCTCCCAAGAATAGTAAATTACGTAAATTATCTTGAACCTTGCCTCTTGAGAGAGGTTTTTGGTCATCAAACAATCTTTTGTTAAATACCATCAGAAGAAGAGATCTCTTGTAGTGAAGAGGGTGGCCTTTATATTAATAAAAACGTGGCCTTGCCCTTGTGCTGAAGGATGTCAAACAAATCAACTTTCCTAATGGTTTGGTTGAGACAAGAAAATGCTCCTAAGGAGTAAAGAGAGTCCAGAAACTAAAGGTTATGACCAGTTCCGACATCACCCTGCTGTGGCTGAAGAAAGAGGGAAGGTGACCAACTCGTAGGAATGCTGCTTTTAACATCTTTCTAGCAGGAGATCTTTGCCAAACTCCAAGGATGTGTCGTGAAGCGGTTCAGGGAGTTCACTGTAGAGGAAGGCGAACACTTTCCAGTGATTCTTACAGTAAAAGCACACACTTTCCATGAGGCAGGAAGCGGTAGAAAACACAGCATGCCGAAAATATTTTGTTCTTTTTTATTCCTTAGTGCGCTTGGCCAAGAAGCAAAGAATATAATTTCATAAATAGCCACTGAAGGAAGCAGCCTTTTTTCTTTGGCCAGCAAACAGAACCTACGCAGATTCAGTTCTGATTGTGAAGGATTTAGACAATAGCTCTAATCCTTCTAACAAAAAAAAGAGAGTAAAAATGAATCAGTTATGTTTCCTTATCTGTACTGCGTGCTTCAAACTTGTGTGTGGGGTTGCAAAATAAGAAGTTTGGCTTTCATGCCTTAGACTTATTTCAGCCCTCAAGCTAGCGAGGTCAGAGAGCCTGGCAGAAAATACTTAGCCTCCAGGAACAAGGGGGGACGTCTTGTCTGACAACAGCGTGCTTTAAGAAGGCTGCTTAGGTTCTGGTTCTTCTTGTTCATATGTAACTGAGCAGTCGTGCTTGTTATTCCTGTCTTTGATTTTAATGTGAACAGATTGTGTCCTGCTTGTGGGTAGGCACATGGTAACACAAAGGCCTCTGCCACTCCGCTGTTGTAATCCTCGCTTTCAGAGAGCCGTGGGGAGTGTGAAGTGAGGGAGCTGCTGCAGATGGCTCCTCTTGCTCTGGTGCCTCGTCTGCTCAGCCTCCTGGAAGCACGTGGTGGAGACGAGGAAGGGTCAGACACGAGAAAGGTCAGACACGAGAAAGACACCACAACCATTCCGGCTTATAGAGTTCATAGCAAGAACCTATGGTACTCCGTGCTGCCCCTGTTCAGCCCTTAGTCTGGAGATCATACGATGACAGGCTCTTAATGAAGGTGACTGGCTGCTTGAGCTGAGAGGAGAACAAAGAAAGAAAGGGTTCATCAGCTGCAAATACGTCAAAGGCAGTAGTAGTCAACAGTGGCAAATTGTTTGCAATGATAGGAGAACAAATAGGCCTGTTATACAAAGTGCAATGTGTTTATGTGGACGAGGAAACATGACTACCTGTTATCTTATTAATTTCTTAAGGAATGTGGAGTATAAAGGTGATCATGGCAGTCTTGCTGCAAGTCTGAAACTGTTTTATTCCAGGTAATTGCCTTACGGTTTTACTTCTGTCCTCCAGCATGTTTGCCTTTTATTTGTCAGGTACTGGGATAAAGAGGTGCAAAAAGCAAAAAAGAGAGGAAAAACACCCCATTTAACAAAAGCGATAATTCTTTGTTACTGGAAATCCTATTTAGTTTTTGGAATTTTCACAATGATTGAGGTAAGTGGTGTAAAATGCGACACAACACATTTCTTAGCTAACAGTGATGTGCAATTTGGCCTCTCGAGATTGTGTGATTCATAGCAGTGATTTCACACTGGGCTGTTCAGAGAACCCGTAGCGTTTGTACTCTCTCTCAAAAATACTCTCTTTTCTAAGAGCTGCAGCTCTTTGAAACTGAAAAAGTGAGTTGTAACTGCAGGATTACGGACTTGGAACAGAGAACCGATTTCAGCGCAATACTTCTGAGACATGACAAGCCATCTGACCTGCTTTGTAATGCTTGGCTGGATTTTATGTTGAGTGGGATGATGTCCTGTAGAAGAGGTTGTTCTTTTTTTGCTGTGCGTAAGTGGTTGTAAAGGACGCACTACGTCATCTTTAAAAACGCTACTGTGGTATATACTCATGTAACTTTAATAGCATCAAAGTTTTTATTGGTAATCGAGAGAGTTCTTTTTAAAGATTCATCCAAATTTTTATGTGGAACATTTTTGTTTTGGATATCATGTTCATAAAAATTGGCCTGATGTTTCAGAGCTTAAAGAAGACCAAATAATGTGGGGTGTGACTTGCAGCAGGAACTTGACTCTTATTTGCCCAGGCACCAGGTTGGGTAGCGTGTTACGATACGAAATTGCTTATACTTTTTTCCTTTCTTTCTCTTTTAGGAAACCCTCAAAATAGTTCAACCGATACTTTTGGGAAAAATTATTAATTATTTTGAAAACTACGATGAGGTAGCTTTGAAATTTGCGTATTGCTACGCAGGTGCTCTGTCTGTGTGCACACTTATTCTGGCTATAATGCACCACCTATACTTCTATCATGTACAGCGGGCTGGCATGAAGCTGAGGGTAGCTATGTGTCATATGATTTATCGGAAGGTAAGCAAATGTTTGGCGTTTGATTGCTATTTCGTTTGAGATGGAAGGCTAAAAATATGTTTGTTGTATTCATTCCTGCAATTCCACTGAAATTACTCATTGTATACATTGATCTTAAATGAACCCGTGTGCTTTTTTTGCTCCTTCTTCATCAATACCGTGTCTGAATGACCACTTCAGTCCTTGTAGTGAAAGAGGTGGTAAGTTATCCTGGCCCTAAAGTCTGGGAGGAGCTGCTGATTTTCACCTGCTGGAGCAGCAGGAGGTGGCCAGCCTAGGGCAGAAGGACCAGGAGGTGCTGGATCCTGCCTGTCACCTGCTGAGCCCTCAAGTGTCTTCCCCAGGAAGGACTTTGTGCTTGGCTGTCACCGTCTGCTTTGGCACGCTTAGTTGCCAGGGAATTGCTTCGCTGTTTGATCTTCTCCCCCTTGCCGAGTTTATGAACTGCCCGCTCGGCAGGTCAGGGGGATTTCTCCCTCTCTGGGTGCTTGGGATCAGTTCTGTGAGCTGCAGGACTGCTGCTGCCCCCTCCAGGCTGCAGGGGATGCTTCTTCACAGGCACCCAAGCCGCTGAGGCTGTCTCCACTTCTAAGCAAGCAGTCCCTGCTGGGGATGCTGGAAGGGAACAACATGTCCCGTCTTCCAGCTTCAGTGCTACTGGGATAGTGACCTGCCAGTGCTTGCCTCAGCACAGAAGTTTAAGTAAAGGATCAGGAGTGTAAACCTTATTTAGAATGTAAAAAAAAAAATCATGTTATTTTAGCCACTGAACATAGGTGCCGTCCACCTAAGACTGCTGCTGCAGGTCACGTCAAGTTTCTGAGCAAAGCAGTAAAGTGGGGAGGGTAAAAACGGCCCCACTGGAAGCAGCGATTGTTTTTCATGCACATACTTATTCTCCTCCCTCTTCTGCTACCTTGGAAATTATCCTCTGGGAACTCAGCTCTAAGATGGCACACTGCTTTCTTGTACATAAACATATCTCTAAGGTATTAATTTACTAAACTGATTATCGCAGCACAGTTTGAAATTCATGCAATCCGTACATAGCGGCCTTGGTTGTTGCAGTGTTGGTATTAGCTGAGAAGCCCGGAAGCTTGGAAAAGAAGTGTTCGTAACGTGCACCCTTATTTTGAGGGATGTGATTAAATGGAAAATTAATCTCCCCTCATCTCATAAATGTTTACTCCTGAGGGTTAAGGCTGAGGTCGGGCAGAACATTGATAAACCTTCCTAATAACACTGATAAACCTTACTAATAACACTAATCAGCTGTCTTCATTATCTGAGGTTTGGAGATAGGTCATACGTTGTCTTTATCCTCCTAGATGCTTCTGAAAAAATCTGGATGCTAATTTACCAGCACTTCTGTGGTGACCATTAAATGTAGTAAATAGAACATCGGATTTGTGAGGATGAGTGGGTTGGATGAGAGAGTACCCTTGATACAGAACCTAAGATGCTGGTCATTCTTAACTTTAAGCCCTTTTTTGGTTCCTAGAAAGTTAAAAATCTTACCTTGTTTGCAAACAGCCCGTATTCAAACTCCGAGATACTTTGTCATCACTAAGAAACAGTGGTGATGCACATGGGAAGAGATGCAAATGGGATCTGTTGCATGGCTCAATTCTGTTTTAAAACCAAAGGCTGTGTATGGAAGGCTGCTGACTTTTTTGAAGAGTGAAACTGTGCAAGTTCTTCCAGGTTCAGAATAAACACTAAAGCAGTTTAAGCCGCGAGGTAGTTGAGATAGGAAGCAACCAGAAGGGTGTCAGGAGTGATTTGACTGAATAGTTACAGTATTCTTTTGCGTGTTCACTTTTTCCCCTATTCCTGTGCTTTTGAATTAACAACGTGGGGCAGGGAGAGATTAAAACACTGAGATGAGAGCGCAGAAAGCAAAGAATGGTTACAACATTGAAATTGGGCCTGCACAGTTTCATCTGAAAGAAAGAATAGAGTTTAAACTAAGACATAAAGAGTACAAACATCTCTCATTGGTTCATATAATTAAAGCCTGTTGTGTTTGAGAAAGCTTGCTTGCTGGGAAAGACATCCGTATGTCAAATTTATGGGCAGAAAATGAAGCAGATCTTTGTGCTGAAACCAGAAAATTGGCAAACATAAAAGAAAACGTAAATTCAATTTACAGCTGCTTTTTAAAAAGGTATTAGCTTTAATTAATCTTCAGTTGTAGTCCTTACGTTCAGCGTGCGTTTGGAAGTGTCATGATCAAAGCCTTATTTTAAGCCATGAGTAGTGGAAAGGGAAAGTAGAAGTGTGCCACGAAAAAAAGCGAAATGTTTTTGGGGCGTGAACTATTCCTGGTCCAGGAAGATGCGAAGCACATTTTGTTTGGTATTTCACTGTGCTGCAAAAGTGTGTTTTCTTAGTGGCAGGTATGGAAGGAAGCAGGCAGCGATCTGCATCTTTGAGCTATCTCAGTTTGGATCTCTGCAGAAACGCCCTGACTGCATGCTTATAGATAAGATGTTTGGGGGGATATTGTTAAATCATATGCTATTTTGTACTGATTAACCTACTTATCAGCCTGTGAAACTATTTAATATTTATTTATTATTGTGGCCTTTCATAACACATGCTTAATTTAATAAAATCCAGAAATCATAGGATTTTACAAGAGCTATGAACAAAGGAAATGCTTATACTTTGTGAAGGGACATTAACTGATTTACAAAAACAGAAGACAGCTTGTGGTGTTATTAAGGAGTGGCCAGGAATTCCACTTAAAACAGAATTATTTGACTGGCCACACGTTGTTCTGATTTTAGTTTGGTCTTCAGGTTGAGTTTTCTGTTCTCATTTTGTGCTGTGGTTCATAATGTGGGTGCGAGAGCAATGTAAACGAAAAGTTACAAGCTTTTTTTTTCAGTTTTAACAACTTGCTATGTTGGTATTTTCCCACTTTTAATCACTTCAGAGAAAGTGAAGATGGTGTTTTTTATGACATTTGAGTTCTTGAAGTCCTTGTCTAGGCTTTTTTTACGTGTTCTTCTTCAGGACTTTATTCAGAATGTGAACCAAACCAACACATGATCCAAGGTTTTTCGATGGTGCCCAGATGCTCTCAGGCAAAACCTTTTTGCCCCAGAGTTGTATTTGTGTATTGAGTCTTCTAAGTATCAGTGTGCTGTGCTGTATACATGAGCTGTGACAATTTGGGACTGTTTTGATTTTTTTTTAGGCACTGCGTCTCAGTAACGTAGCTATGGCAAAAACGACCACTGGCCAAATAGTAAATCTTCTGTCAAATGACGTGAACAAATTTGATCAGGTAAGAATTTTACAGATCTTTCCAAGGGGCTGGAAATGAAGAAGTCGTGGGTGGGGTTTGAGCTTTTGTCTACAGCTGGTGATAGGTGTTTCTTATGAACATTTCTTGTTGTTGTTTCTCAAATATCGTAGGAAAAGAAACACTCACTTAAAACATTCCTTTTTGCCCATTTAATCCTTTCCTGCTGTTTTCCTGAGCTTAAAGAAATTTGGTGCATGTAGATACGAGAAGGTCAATGTGGTAATTTGTCTTCTGAGTGAATGCCTTAGTACCTGCTGCGGGCAAAGGTGCTTTCTCAGCTTCATGTTACTAGGATTTAATGTTTTAGCTAAGACCGAAAGCTGATTTTTGCTTCTTATGTGTTTGCCTAGGTAACAATTTTCTTGCACTTCCTGTGGGCTGGACCAATTCAAGCTGTAGCAGTAACTGTGCTTCTCTGGATGGAAATAGGCCCATCGTGTCTCGCAGGAATGGCAGTTCTGATTATTCTTCTTCCTGTACAAACCTGCATTGGGAGGCTTTTTTCTTCCCTAAGGTAAGGTTGCTTGTGTTGGATTGTAGGTATTTTCTGGCCTGGGTTTGAAATTGTGCCTGCTGGATTGGCTGAGGACTAGATGAAGTTATCGTACAGCTCTGAGATCAGCTCCCATTTGGTGAGGTCTTGTCCTTTGCCTTTTATTTTTGTCAATGTTTTTCATAGTTACTAATGTGAAATTTCTGAACCCCTGTGTAGGGATTTGAAGTGGACTTTACTTCAGAGATGCTGAAAATACCTGGCACTTCTTACACATCCATTGTATTAAAGAACTGGGCTCTTTCTGTAGCTACCTTGTAGCTTTTTAGCGTCTACCTTGCAGATTTTTGGCATAGAATTGCATAACTCCTTGAATTTTGCCTTCCTGCACTGATGCTTAAGGAGCGGTTACTACAAAGGAAACATGTCAGTCCTGCCTTAAGTTTGACTTACTGAGATACAGGAGTTGCAGCAGAAAACTCTGAAAGTTTTGTGTTTAACAATCTTGCTCTCTCCTCCAAGAAAAAGATGCAGAGAGGAAAAAGGGGAAGGAACTGAGAGAAAGGAAGAACAGAATTATGGCAATGTTTTCGATGCCAGCTGTGAGGTTTCTAGCTATAAGGTTTGAGACTGTGGATGTATAAAATGAGCCTGCAGTAGTTTTCCATTGTCAGGCAAATTTAATTTATTTTTCTGTAACTTCCTCTTAAAAAATGACTTAACTCAGGTTGGAATATTGAATTATCTTCAGTGTTCTGGCTTCCTAAATTTCCTTCTCTTGTATAATTAATCATGTTCTAGTTGCATCCTGACTTTTCTAAAGTCAGGATAAAGTATTTCTACATGGAAATATTTTTTAATGTTCCTTTACCAGGTACTCATATGCTTTGTAGTTTTATGCATCTTTGTTGCTTTTCTGTTCAGGGTGAGTCGGTTTCTTCTAGCTTTTCAGATCAGTAAAACTTCTTAGTGAGTTACTGTAAGGTGGTTTTTGTTTGTTTGTTTGTTTTCAAGTTGTATTTTAAGACAGGTTTTCCAGAAGTATTGAGACTGGCATTGCCATTGCATGGCTAGGTATGAAGAGAGAACTGAGAATTACAAAATTAGACCAACTCACAGATTTCCCTGTTTGTAATCACTTCAATTATTATGCTCACATGCTATTTCTCAAATAATGAGTCATTTGGTGTTCTCCATCAAATTCTTATTTATGATAAAACCTGTTAGTAGGACACTTTCAATATATTCTTACATATGCATTTTCACTGTATATGTGTTGTGCATGCATATGTATAAAGCTACTTCACTTTTTTGTGTTTTGTTTTAATTTTAATGTCAACAGTTTAAATACTTTGCACCTAAATAGTGCCTTATCAGTGGTGTTCAAAGTGCTCTTCCAAAGTGGTAAGCATTATTGTCCCCATTTTACAGATGGGAAACTGAGGCACAAAGAGATTAAGGGACTTGTCCAGGGTCAAACAACAAGTGGCAAAAATCTCTTCTATAAGGTATGTATTCCAAAAGTTAGCCAGTGGCATTGTAACGTTCTTTGGGATGTTTCCCATTTATTTACAGCCACTTTATTGGATGCAGAGCAAGGGAAATAATTTGTTAACTTGATACGCATTTGCTTGCATATGTGTGCACAGATCTCTGTATCTTTCTGAAACACGAATGCTCAGTGAGCAGAAGGAGTTAATGGAAAAACTGAAGTGGATTCCAGCTTTGTAATGATTTGTACGTTCACATGACAATTGCTGGGAATCTGCATGGATTTAAGGAAATCATTCTATGAAGAAGTGATTTAAGGATTAAAGCTTTTGCTAAAATCCAGGCACACTCAGCATGGCAGCTAATCTGTGCTGTTATTCAGCAATGCACTTGTGACCTGGTATTATAAACCCATGTCCACACCAGTTTATGATACAGATGCTTCTCCCATTAGCTGTAGGAGTTTGTAGAAATAGATTCAGTGTCCTGCAGAATGGTAGACTCTGTATGATACGGTATTCCTTATACCTCCACAAGTACTAGATGTTGTACAAAATGCACATGACATGCTATATTATTTGAGAAATAGTACGAGTATTGGATTGAAGACCCTTTTTTTTAATATATTCAGAAGAACTCAACTCTTAAAGTGCTTTGCCATGCAATTGGAATGTTGTCATTTAAAGCTCTTTAATTTTTTTTTGAGGAAAAATAGGTGGAACAGTCATGTCAAACATGATCAGAAGAGGAGAAAAAGAACTTAGAAAAGATGCTCTAGTTCCATGCCAGTAAGGTTGGGTTAGGGTAACCGATCTTCCTCAGTCATAGCAAGACACCTTAGGACTAATTCCCATTATTTCATATCAGTTTTCTTATGCAATTATTTCTTAACATTTTATTTAGCCATCCCAATGTTTATAGATCAGTGGCGCTGAGAAGTTAGAACTTCAGGGGACTGATTATCATTTTTAAACTTTCTTCTGATGTGCTTTGATTGTGGCTATTTTTTCCAGAGCACCAGAAAAACCTTATGGGTATCAAATTAAACTGTCAAAACCAAGCAAGCCATTCTAAAGAGTTTTTTAACTTTTTCTTTTTTAATATGGTTGCCAAGTTTCATTAGATACAAATAATTTAATAGAAAAAAATGAGTTTTATTGAAAAAAAGATTGTGATAGCTTATTATGTGCTAAGTATGTTTATCTACGTGAATGAATTCAGAATTGTAATATGGTTTATTAGCATGGTTTATGCATTTATTACATGGCTTCTAACTTTCAATGCTTTTTCCTAATTAATACTGTGACTTTGTTATTTAATTATATTATAGTTTATCAGTGCGAACATAATGTGAGGTTAGAATATATATATTGAATTCAGCATTAATTACAATTAACACTTAAATACTATTTCTTAACAAATCTACATAGGTTTTTGTTTCTTCTAAATTATAGCTCATGCTCTAAGTAGTCTTTACTTTAATTAACCTTAAAAAGACACAAGCCAAGGCCTATTTCTTTAACTAAATCAAGATGGCCTTTTGAGAATGCTTGAAATTTGAAAATGACAATATTTTAAAAAATAATAATTTTTCAATTTTTAATTTAGTTCTAAATTTAGTATTTGGCAGTTTTATTATTGTGTCTTTTAATACAAAAATACGTTGTTTAAGGAAGACCACGTGTTGCTGCACACTGACATAGTATTCTGAATATGAATCAACTGACAGTTCCCTGAGGATAGAGAATGCCAGGAATACTGATAGACATACTAAATCTGTCCGCTGTGTGTCATCTGCAAGATACTGTTTTAGGAAGCTTCTTTAATGGAATTGTGGTTATGTGAACCCTCTAGAAATAAGAGCAAAAAATTAAATAAGTGTATTATATGATTATAACCAGTCTCTCTTCTTTTGAGAATCTGAGAATTTTTGCTTTCTGCTATTTACAGAAGCAAGACAGCTGCGTTTACAGATGTCAGGATTAGAACCATGAATGAAGTCATAAGTGGCATGAAGATAATAAAGATGTATGCTTGGGAAAAATCATTTGCGGAACTTGTGAGTGGTTTGAGAAGGTAATCCTGGAAAAATAAGGCTTGGTATATGATCTGTATCTGTTTCCATTTTTACATGCCAATAAACGCTGTGGAGAGAAGTTTCCTTGAACTTTTTTGGCTTTTTAAACTTTTTTTTGGCTTTTTAAACTTTCTATAGCAAGAGTGAAGGAATGAAAATACGTCCTAAGGGATAGAAGAGAAGGAAACTTCCCTTCCTAAGGGAAGACAAAAAAATCCTTTGATAGTTATAGAAGGTGTTTTTTAATGTTTCCTTTTACATTTGTGTTTAAGAACAACAACTGATAAATAAGATAGTTGTAGTTGAAGATCCTCACAGTCCTCTAAACAAATGGAAAGGAACCGATAAGCAGACTTCTCTCTTCTGAGAAATACGTGGAATCTGACTTTATGTCCTACATGAATAGCATCCTCAGATACTACTCTACTTTCTGCATTTTGAAGTATTGCTCAAACCATCTGGAAAGGGTGGAGGGCAGAATGAAAGCAGCTCAGAAATTCTCGAGTTGTTCAGCTGGCAAGGCCAACTGGCTCTGGAGTCATTTCATTCTAGAGGTCTGTCAGAATCTGGATCAAAGCTACTCATAAACTTGTTTTTCAACACTACTTATTCTTTTACTTGACAGGAGTTCAGGTGTGCATTTCCCATCACTTAGTTTTCATGTTAAGTCTGTCTCCGACATATGAGCTGCTATTCTGCCTTAGATTCTCTGATTTCATTTATTTATTATTAATTTATTTGGGGTTCAGTTTTTTAAATCGATTTTTTTTTTCCTTTACATACATGTGCAGGTTTGCAGACTTGTTAATGTTCCCTGAGACGTTTCCTCCCACGCACAAAATGCTCTTTCTTCTTCTTCAGTATATCTAGGATCCTCTGCTGAGTGAATACTCTTGATTGCTTGAAGGCTTCCCTGTCTTGCATGGAGCCAGAGAGTGTATTTGTTTATTGAAAGCTACCTCAGTGGGAGTATTCACCTTATGAAATTCAATGTCTCGTTAGGATTAGAGATTTCCTATTTAATGACGGAGAGAAACGAGCTCTACCAAAGCACATCTTGAGCCGTCTTTTGTTTCTTTCAGTGGCAAACTGTTAGAAGTCTTAAATTCATCCACATGATTATTGCTCAGTACTTCCACAGTGGCCTTTGGTAGTTGTTACGATGACATCTGAACTCCTCTGCTGTTGTTTTTTTCCTGAGGCTGTCCGTATTGGTTTCCTTTGATACAACTCAGTGCCGTAAGACAGCGTAGTATATCATATACGGCCTATGGGTGGGCTGTAATTATCTGATACTTACAGAGAATAGCACAAAGGACTGGGTGATTATCCACAGATAGCGAGAGGATTATTAAGGACTATTAGAGAGTGGGAAAAGAGTTTCTTCCAGGATTGTAGAAGTAATTGAATTAGACCCAATCCAAATAGTTTACGTACAAATGTTCTTTCACCGTACTCTGGAAGAGATCAGAGATTGTGAGCCCTTAAGCTGAAAAAAATGCCTTTGAAATCCTTTGAAAGTCTGTCAATTCAGCCAATTTGGCAAGTACAGTGTGAAAGTTGCTTAACTAGTTTTCTAGTAGTACATCGTGCATCCTTCTCTCCGTGAGTGAGAACCGACTGTACTTCAAGTGGTATAAGCATCATTTGACTTCCTAATCTTTGTATGTAGTTCCAAGTGGAAGGTCATCAAAGTGATTAAGATTTTCCCTAAGAATTGCCAGAATATTTGAGAAAAATATTTATTTGAGAAAAAATTATTTACTTAATATATATATTAAGTAAAATTCTGTGTCACTTCAGGTAAAATGAGACTATATGGGGAAGGAGCAAATTGTTATGGCTCTCTTGATAAAGGAAACCTTTTATTTTAATAAGAAGCTAAACCTGAAGGTAGCCACATTGTAGATAGTGCAGTAACATTTTGAGGATTGGACTTGAGTCATACAGAAGGGGAAACTGGAGTTTAACTGAAGTGAAAATAGAAAACATATGCATCAGCAGCTTTATTGGTTGCTGCAGGGGTCTTTATGTCTGTGCCATACATCAGGGACTAGGTAGCTGAGGAAATGGTGGGCAGCACAGCTGGCCTCGCAGACCTGTGTTTTCTGAATTACAAACCAGAACTCCCAGGGCAGTGGAAGCCAGGCATGGGGTCCAAATCAGGAAGGATTTAGGCAGAGATCAAAGGAAATACTGCAAATCCTGTGATCCAGCTTGAGGAACAGCCACTGAGAAGTGGTAAATGCTTGGGCCACAGGTGAACTCCTCATGTTCTGGAAGTTATGTTCTTCTGGTTGCAGAGTGTGTATTGATGTTAGCAAGAGTTTGTGACTGAACTCTATTGGATTTTTATGTTGGAAGGATAAGGAACTGCTGGATGCTTGGCTACTGTACAGAAGTTTTTTTCCTCTTTGCTCTTGTACACCATCTAGAAAGAGTCGAAAGGTTAGAATTGGAATTAAAATGCTAGTTTGACCAAAACTGGAAAAGAAAGTATTTTGATTTTATGTCCCTAAAGAATACTTTTTTTTTTTTTTTCGAGGAGCTATCAAAATATTAAATATTTTAAATGTTTGTTTTCCTCATTCCTAAGCCTTTTAAATGATCATTTATTATTTGCCATATGCTGTGCTTACTTCACAGTTACTTTTGAGTACAGTTCTTTACATGCGAGTTGGGGTGGTGCAAGGGGAAGAAAGGGCATAGAAGTGTAATCTTGAGAGTGGGGTCTCCCTCATCCTATTGGTGAGGGCATCTGTGATGAGAGGGATTGATGTGAATATTTGTATTTTGCATTTTTTAGGAAGGAGATTGCCATGGTTATGAAGAGCTCCTACCTTCGAGGACTGAACTTAGCCTCTTTCTTCGTGGCGAGCAAAATAACAGTGTTCATGACTTTCATGGCATATGTACTACTTGGCAATGTTATCTCCGCCAGCCGGGTGTTCGTTGCAGTGTCCCTGTATGGTGCAGTGAGACTGACAGTAACTCTCTTCTTCCCTGCGGCTGTTGAGAGAGTTTCCGAGGCAGTGGTTAGCATACGACGAATCAAGGTATGGTTGTGGATTTCTTCTCTTACTCTAACATTGTTTTATCATCACCAGAAAGTGCAGCTTTATTTTAGTTTTGCAGAGTTTGAGATTTTTACTGAAATAACCTCTTTGGAAACTGAATGTGTTCCTGTGTAAACGTGCAAAAACCCATGAAATGTGCTCTAGGGCAAGGTGAAATGTAGGAGAAAAGTAAGTGCAATGAGGCAGTGTAGACATTTCTGAAGTAAGAGGATCATGTGTGCAAATATGGTGGGATTGGGAGTCTTTAGTCAGGAAATATGGATGGCAAAAACAGCAGTGGGAGATGCATCTGCTCTGCAGAGGGAAGGTGTGAGCCCTAGCTGGTGTCCTGTAGCTTCTTTCAATACTGGAGGGCAGGCTCAGAAAGGATGAACATGCTGCTGTTTTTGGCAGAAGGACCTCATTTGTTTTGTTTTGTTTTCCATGATGTTTTGAATAAAATAGTAATGTTTGCTGTATGTACCTGTACTTCAGCATAAACTACAAGAGTGAAACATTTACATGCAAAACGTGTTTTGAATTTAAGACTTAAGAAGTCCTAAATCATCAAGCTATTGAAATACAGAATTAGTATTTTAGAACTTAAATTTGGGGGGGGAAAAGTTAATCTTGCCTAGAATGGAGTAAGCAGAAATGTGGTTTTGCAGGGTGTCACTATGTCATTTACTGATCAAAGTACCTAAAAAAGTCCTGCTTTATTTTCTTCTCTGTGTTTCTGATTATAATATTTATTTATTTTTTTTTGGTTATTGATGAATTTCTAATTGTAATAAGCCCACACATAACCCATGTATTAAACAGGTAATCTCTGCTCTTCAGAGAAACATTTTGTAAAAGTCGATGCAAATGGAATTAGAAAAGCCTAATGTGTGAAAATCCCCACCACAGCGAAATGCAGGCAGTAACGTTTATTATTACTGCTTCAACTAAATTGTGGGAGGGGAGGGAAGTGCTTGGGATGCTGGATGGTGCACGCTGGCTTTTCAAGACTTTCATGTAGCCTGTGTTCAGCTCCAGGGCAGTGCTCTTTCAAAAGATCATTCAAGCTGTGCAGGTTGAGGGACGTGGATGGAAGGCTGAAAAAGATGCCTTAGGAACAGGAGAATGACTGTCGAGTGGAGGCAGTGGCAGGCTGTTCCCTTCTTCTCCTGTCTCAGTTTCCAGTATATCCTACGGGTCACAAGATTCTGCTCCTAGCAGCTGGCTCCAGCTCCTCCGCGCTTCTGATTATGAATTAGAGAGAGAAGGAGAGAGTAGAAAACGTAGGCAAAAAATACAAAGCTGCTGGCTAGGTGTATCTGCGCAAGACTGAAAAGAATGTATTTTTTTTAAGAAGGTGAATTTTTGAACCCTTGAACGAGAGCAAGTGGGGTTTTCAGCACTGATGTTAAAATATGCTCAGATGGAGACATGGAGGCAGGAGATAGCATGCTTCGTGTGAGAATGAATTCCCCTCATAATCAGAGGGGAATCAGTAGCCTTTCCTCCATATTGATGCATACACACATAGGAACTGAAGAATATTATGGTATTTAATTTTTTTTCCCTCTAAGCTGTCTTTTCCCCTCACCTTAGCTACACAGCAACGTCTGCATCTATTCGTGAAGCTCACCCACTATTTTAGGATGAAGCGATTGCCTCAAGGTCCCCTTGTGAAACAAAGTGAGAGCAGTTGTTTTTCAGAGGGTTATTTTGGTAGAGACTGGGAAAAGAGGATAAATTTCATCTGGGTAAAAAAAGATAGTTGTTTTTTCTCAAGGACACAATCCTATCTCAAGCTAGTGTTTGCCTCTCAGCATCCTGTGGATGCTAGCAGTTCTGTTTTTCTCTGCATGGTAGACATAAACAATTCAATACTGGAAGAATGGAAGAATGTCTTAAGAGAACTTAAACAGTGTTTAAAGCTTACATTGTTTTACTGCTTTTGAACATTTTATTTCTAGTGTTGATTGCTGTCCCCATCCCCTGCTATGTTAAATCCTTAATGTTAGCCATATAATTTTTTTCTTGATTTGTGCTATTTTTATTTGAAGCCTTCCATATGCGTTACTGTGGCATTTTTGAATTAAATGGCTAGCTAGAATTTATAGCTGATACGAACGCTACTGCTAGAAGAGAAAGTCCTGGTAAAAGCTGAAACGAGACCGATTCCTTGCTAATATCTCCCTGATGTTTCATCCATCATCTAAATCCAAATCACACTTCAAAGGCCATGTGCCTCATTACAGAAACAGGCTATGTCTGGAATTCCTTTCCCTGACTACCACCTTCCTCTCCCGAGCCCTCTCTTTCACACGTAACGTTTGCAGGTACCTAAAACAGGGCCCAGCAGTGCTCACCTGGCCAGAGTTCAGACTTGCTTTGCCGTTTGGTGGAGATGTGGATGTGCACTGAGTTTGGAGGCTGCAGGAAAACGTTTGACTGCTTGCAGGTGTCTTAAGTGATACCAGCTGAATTTTGAGCAAGGTCCCTTGTGCCTGCTAACACATCACAGTGCTGTTTGTGCCCCCTTTGTCAACTTTATTCCGTTTCCTCATAGTTACTGACTTTCATAAGTCTTCAGCATTACTCTCGTGTCTGCAGGCCATTCAGTACGTGTTAACTACTTGTCTTCTCTCAAAATGTTGTGTGCTAGAGGCCTATTTCAGGTCTTCATGGTCGATGATTCAAATCATGATAGAATTGTTCTGTCTTTTGTCTCCAACTTGTAACTGTTATCCCTGAATTTTTATTATTATTATTATTATTATTTTTAGTTCTATCTGCTTCGGGATTTTTTTGTTATTGAGCAGGTTGCTGGTAGAGTTCCACAGTACTGTCACGCTGTGAAATCTGCACTTCTGGGTGATCTCTGGGATAGTTAGCTCTTAGAGGTGCATTGTTTGAATGGGTTTTGCATTGCTTTGGAATTCCTTTATCGGTGTGTTTATTTTTTCATCAATAACATGTTGTATGCTGCTTAGAAAAACATGTGTTTGGCTTCCTTTCTCATTCCCAGTCTCACATCAGTAACCCGACCTTTTCTTTTATTGCAGAACTTCCTGATACTTGATGAGGTCTCACACTTCAAGCCCCAGCTGCACGGTAGTAATGACAATGTCATTCTTCATGTTCAGGACTTGACTTGCTATTGGGATAAGGTAAACTTCTACTAAATGTTAAGGGCGTACTGGTGCTGCAGGCATGTTGAGCCTACAAAGCAGTATGTCTCTGTATGGTGTGCTGTTGCTTTGTATTGGTGCAGGAGAAACCTTTTAGTATGTTAAACTACCTCTGTTGAATAGGTTTAAAACAGTATCAAGTGCATCTTAGAAGTAGCTGCTCTTGAATTTTATACTAAATGAAAATCTGTACGTTTCTATGGGAAAATATCTCATTTAACAGCATCGTACTGCAGCTTAGATGTTTAAATTGGAATTAAGGACAGACAGCACAGTACAGCAGGCCTTAGTGTATGATGTGTTTTTTTTGTTGTTTTTTTCCTGTGAACTGAATGCTGACCGGTTCGTTAGTGTAGAAGCAGTACAATATTATACTTCATGTAACAGATTTGAAAGCTTTAGGGACGAATCTCCAAGAACTTGTTACTCTATGTGTTTTAATTGAGGTTGTTCAGCTGCAAATTGTTCGTTCTTAAAATATGCCAAAGCCACCAAAATGACTAGAAAAGGGACAATACGGAGGTGATAAATCTGTTATGTATCCTTTTCTCCAAGAGAGGCAAGTGTTGATTCTGTTTTTTAAAAATACAGTTGTTACGAGAAGCAGCAATTTGTGGTGAGTTGCTGGAGTTATTATGAGCTGCCAGTGTCCTTGCGCAAGGGAAGCTTCAGTCTCCATCAGAAACGCTGGAAGCTCTAAAAATGAGTTTTGCATATAAATGTAATGCAAATAAGACATCTCACGGATCTCCCCTTATACACCCTCCTCCCCTCACATGTGCTGTGTCCCAAGGAAGATAAAGTGTGAAAATATATGAGAGGATCCACCTTACAATACTACTCAGCTATAGAACTAAATTGCTACGTTATTATGCTTTACTTTCTCAGAGCTTCTCTGTGACATGAATTCTTTCTGAGACATTGACCAAACTTCTTAATTAAGTGACGTGGAATACTTAATAGTGAATGCGTTCTGATGCAGGGTGGAATGTATTTCTCAGCCTTTGTTTTCTCCCCAAACCAATATTATACCACTGCTAACAATCTATAGGAAATGGTTGCATAATATGTCTGTAGAACACCTTTGGGTTTTTCAGGAGTTATTTATATTAGGTGAAGTTGAATAGCATGGCTGGAATTAACTAGATTCCTTTTGGTTTAAAAAAAAAAAGAAAAGAAAACTTAATGTAATTTTCATTTTGATATTTAAGTGAAATGTGCAAAGCAGAAGAATAGTTCTCCTGGAACTATACCAGCAGTTCAGAACATTTCTCTTACACACTTCTACAATAAGGCAAAATAATTTTATGGAGTTTCTAACTGGAAAGATGGAAGAGTTCTGTGAGAGAGAAGTTATAAAAGGAATAATAAAAATATGCTATGCTTTGTCAAGTAACCAATTCAGCCTGCTGCTGCTGTATCTGGGTTTCTCATGACTCTTTGGCTCTCTGTATAGCAACCATACAGCTGGATTGGATTATATTTTTATTTTATTTTTAAAGATTATGAGTCCAAATAGGTACTTAAAAAAACCAAAACAAAACAAAAAAATCCACAACAACCCACAAATCCAAAATCACTGGAAGTAAAAAAGGGATTATTAGATAGAGTTTTAGGAAAACAACTTAACATGGTGTATTACAGTTTATCAAAAGATAAATAAAACCAATTAATTCACGGTCACACTCTTGTTTTACCGAGGCAAGTCTTATCTGAGTTCCACAGGCTGGTCTGATAGCAGCATGGGACTGGGGACTCTTCGATACGGGTTTTTTCCTGACGTGCCTTTAGTTTACAGAACGGTCTGTCTGCTTTTCAAGTGAAAAACTTGAAAATTCAGGAATTTGAACAGAGGCCAAATGTACCCCTTGTAATTTTAGTTGCTCAAATGAAGAGCTTAAGCAGTGTAGTACTTCTGTGTAACAGATCAGCTCTGAAGCCCTTAGAAGGGATGAATTACTTCTTTCATTCGGCCGCAGGGTGTGAGGTCTGCCCAGGCTCACTGAAGGAGTTGCTGCCGCTGAAGGGATCAGTCCTGTATCTTTCTGTCCTCCCGCTCTGTGCCCCTGTTCCCTGCCTTGTGTTGGCGATGATGTGTGATGTGTGACCCCATGGTGAGCCTGTTCACAGGGATAAAGCAATGAAACGCTTTTTCTGTGATTTGTTTTCTGACAGCTGAGTCCTGTGAACAACAACCCATCTGCAAGGTCAGGCCAGGAGAAGCAGCAGCAGAAGGGAGGTGACAGACATGGGTAGCTGACAGGGCGCAGGGGAGCTGGGACATTTGGTGGCAATTAGCTGTCAGGTGAACTTAGCTGTAACATCAGTCTGGGCTCTAATTTTAGTGCCTCGCTGCCTAAAAATAGAACAAACTGCCTTTCATTATGAGGAGTGCTATTTTGCAGAAATACCATGCCCTTGTGGCCGTGCTTTTTGCTTGCGTTACCGCTTCTCTGTAGGGTCTGTGACATCTTAGAGTACTGCTTTAATATATAATAATTTGGTAATTTAAAAACTTTTATTTTGATGTTTTTCTAACGTTACTCGTAGGATCTTACAGTATTTTGTTTTGAAAACCTTGGCATGGGTGGAAGTCCCCTTGCTCTCTTGTGAATACAGAAACAACATCAAGAGGTCTGAAGAGGGGCTGTGGAGGGGTGTGTGGAAAAGCTTATTTACTTTTCTAAGTACTTTCTTCTAAGTAAAATCGATTTTTCAGATCAATTTATTAAAAGATAGTTTCTCATCCTACAAACCTTGCAATAAAAAATGCATTGGCTGCCACCAGCTAGTGGAGTTCTCCCGACCTTACCTCCAGTTCAGTACCTGAACCGTGCCCGTGCGTGCACTCTAGGCTGAGAAAGCACGTTCATGGCAAAATGCTGATGGTGTGGAAAAAAAGAAAAGATCCCTGTTGCTGCCACCTCGTGGGGATGGATAACAGCAGCAACAACAGTAGGTGTGCGGGATGGCACAGCACACACAGCTTTGGGTTCTTGCAGCATGACGCTGATTTCATACAGAGAGCTGGCAGCTGTGATGGGATGTGTGCCACTGGGCTCTGAGGACCCTCCTGCTTCACCGAGCATTTCTCCTGGCCTGAGGAGGCACGTGTGTGTCAGTCTAGCTGTCACAGGTGGGATGGATACCGCAACCACGTCTCTCCCAGATCATTTGAAACAACCTTCCCCTTCGGCAGTCCCAGAGCTGGGTCACCGGGCAGCTTCCTTGCAGGGACAGGTGACAGCCTTACTCAGCCTCCCTCACGTCAGAGGGTGGCTGGAGACTTTAATTAAGCAGCCTGTCAGTAGTTTGGAGGGGCCGTTGTGCCCTTCTTCTGAATTTTAGAGCTGGGCTTTAATGTGGTTGTTTAATAGAAATACTAGCAATATCCAGCTCTTTTTTTTTTTTTTATGCTAGTATTTTGCTGTTTGCGTTGTAGTGTCAGTCACACTTATGGCAGCCTCAGATGCACGTAAGGGCAGATCCTGTTACAAGGGATTTTTGCTTTAATGAGAAGGAGCTGCACCAGACCCTTAGCTATGAGGCTTACAATAGCTATTAAAGACATGAGGATCCTTCCTTTTCCTAAGAAATAGAGGGGATGAGGAGGGGGTGCCACCGTCTGTCAATGACCAGCTGCATGGAGCTCCACCTGGGGGTGGATGAGGAGCTGGCAGGATTTATGTGTCAGGATTAAAGGGAGGGCTGGGACGGGTGACATTAGAGTGGGGGTCTGCTACAGGACACTCACCAGGAAGACTGAACAAGTGAGATCCTCTACAGGCTGATAGGAGCAACCTCACGTTCTCATAAGCTCTGGTCCTCATAGAGGAGGACTTCAACCACCCCGATATCTGTTGGAGGGACAACACAGCAGGGCATAAGCAAACCAGAAGGTTCCTGGAGTGTGTCAGTGTTAACGTCTTTCTCTACATGGTTGAGCTCACTACCTTGGATTACAGGAGAGCAGACCTTGGCCTCCTCAGGGATCTGCTTGGCAGAGTACTGTGGGATAAAGCCCCGGGGGGAAGAGGGGCTCAAGAAAGCTGGGTAATACTCATGGGTGACCTCCTCCAAACTCAAGAGCGATGCATCCCAACAAAAAGGAAGTCAGGAAGAAACACCAGGAGGCTGCATGGCTGAACAAGGAGCTCCTGGCCAAGGTCAAAAACAAAAAGGGAGCCAACAGAGGGTGGAAGCAAGCACAGGTAGCCAGTGAGGAATAAAGAGATATCGTCCGAGCAGCCAGGGATCAGGTTATGAAAGAAAGCTAAAGCCCTGTTAGAATTAAATCTGGCCAAAGACGTCAAGGGCAAAAAGAAATGCTTCCATAGGTACATCACGGATAAAGGAGCAACTGATGTCATCTATCTACCTGGACTTGTGCAAAGGATTTGAAACTGTCCCACGTGACATCCTTGTTTCTAAGTTGGAGAGATGTGAATTAGAAGGATGGACCACTCAGTGGATAAGGAATTTTCTGGATGCTCACACTCAAAGAGCTGTGATCAATGGCAGGATGTCCAGGTGGAGACTAGTGACAAGTGGTCTTCCTCAGAAGTCAGTACTGGGGCCTGGTGCTGTTCAACATCTTTGTTGGTGAGCTGGACAGAGGGATTGAGTGTGCCCTCAGTGGGTTTGCCGGTGACACCAAGCTGAGTGGCGCGGTCAGGAAGCTGGAGGGAAGGGATGCCACCCAGAGGGACCTGGACAGGCTTGAGAGGTGGGCCTGTGTGAACCTCCTGTGGTTCAACAAGGCCAAGTGCAAGGTCCTGCACCTAGGCTGAGGCAATCCCAAAAATGTATACAGGCTGGGTGATGAGTGGATTGAGAGCAGCCCTCAGGAGAAGGACTTGAAGGTGTTGGTCGATGAGAAACTCAGTGTGAGCTGGTAATGTGTGCTTGCAGCCCAGAAATCCAGCCGTGTCCTGGGCTGCATCAAAAGCAGGATGTCCAGTGGGACGAGGGAGGGGATTGTGCCCCTCTGCTCTTGTGAGACCCCACCTGGAGTGCTGCATTCGGCTCTGGGGCCCCCAGCACAAGAAGGACATGGACGTATTAGAGGGAGTCCAGAGGAGGGCCACGAGGATGCTCAGAGGGCTGGAGCACCTCTCCTATGGGGACAGGCTGAGGGAGTTGGGGTTGTTCAGCCTGGAGAAGAGAAGGCCCTGGGGAGACCTTATAGTGGCCTTCCAGTGCCTAAAGGGAACCTGTAAGAAAGCTGGAGGGGGACTCTTTGTCAGGGAGTGTTGTGATAGGACTGGACTAATGGCTTTAAACTAAAGAAGGGTACGTTGAGACTACATATCAGGAATAAATTCTTCCCTCAGAGGGTGGTGAGGGCCTGGCACAGGCTGCCCAGAGAAGCTGTGGGTGCCCCAGCCCTGGAGGTGCTCAAGGCCAGGCTGGATGGGGCTGTGGGCAGCCTGGGCTGGTGGGAGGTGTCCCTGCCCATGGCAGGGGGTGGGACTGGGTGATCTTTAAGGCCCCTTCTAGCACAGAGCGTTCCATGGTTCTATGATTTTTACAATCACACCTTGGTAGGAGAGGTGCAAAATATGTTGAGAAATAAACTCTTACCAGTGGTGTAACATAAAGGATAGGCATATTAGTAAGGACTATTGAACAAAGAATTCAAGGTCATGTATTTCCACACAAATAGTATGCAGTGTTGTCTGACAGAGGCCTCCAAGATGCGTGAGACGAAGCTGTGTCAAAGCAAATGGTACTTTCCTGTTTTGACTTTGGATGCAGCCTTGAGAGCAAGCACAGACCTAGCTTTCCCAGGCTGTAAAAGAACTTCAAAAACTCTCCCTCTTACAGCTGGTAAGAGGTGGAGCTGGACGTGTGGGGCCAGGTTGGTGAATGCCATGGAAATGTCCAGCTGAGACCTCCTGTTACTGAGGCTGCCATCCCAGCTCTGTGTTGAGCTGCAGCCTGGAGGTGTGGGCTCGGAGCAAGTACTTCTGCTACTGCCTTTAGTTTCCTCATTCCCTGAACTCAGTTTTGTCAATTACTTGTTTAGGGTTAAGGATCAATGCATTTCAGAGGTCTGTGTGAATTACTGAAGAGGTAAGCAGTGTGTCTGAAAATACAGTTGTCATATGGGTTGCTGATTTAGAGTCACTTATGTGCATTGTTCTCTGTTTCTAAAGAGTTATTTTGTTGATGTGTATTTCATACTGATTAAGCGTGACTTTTTCTTAAATCCACAGAGTTTAGAAACCCCAGCACTTCAGCAACTTTCATTTACTGTTAGACGAGGGGAATTGCTGGCTGTGATTGGGCCTGTAGGAGCTGGAAAAGTAAGTCTCGATGCTTACTCCATTCTGTGGGGTTTTTGAGTCTCTTAAACATGTCTAAAACTTGAAAATGTGAAGGTTTTTTGTGTATAAAGATACACTTTACATTGAGGTACTGTCATTCAAGGAAAGCAGATGGTCTGTGAGTGGGGAGGAGATGGTTCAAAGTTAACCAGTACTGCGTGTTTTACTTCTAGACAGCATGTAAAGGGTACTAGTACATTTATACAATTAGAGTGGCTTGAGTGACAGGGTGAAGTAGGCCATCATGACAATAAGTACTTCTTAGTTTCCATGGTGTCTTCAATGCAATCAAACTTTACATTTTTTATTTTTCAATCTTTTCCAGTCTTCACTCTTAAGTGCTGTGCTTGGTGAGCTGCCTAAAGACAAAGGTTTGATAAATGTTACTGGAAGAATCGCTTACGTTTCTCAGCAGCCTTGGGTGTTTTCTGGTACAGTAAGAAGTAATATACTGTTTGACAAGGAATATGAGAAAGAAAAATACGAAAAAGTTTTAAAAGTCTGTGCTCTTAAAAAGGTATGTTTTTTATTTTCTCTGTTTTATTTTCACAATCTTTATCGTTTCCTTCGTGTTCTTGCAGTCTAGTGGTATGTGCTGTAATATATAATACACAGAATGGATTTTTATTAGTGTAATGGGAGATACATTTCTGTTAAGTGATAGGATTTGTGCATCATTTTTGACATTCACGTGTAAGGACACTCTTGTAATTCCCAAAACTTTCACTAGAGGGGGATGTCGTTTATGTGAAGTTCTGTCACGTTTGGAAAAAGCTGTTCCCAATTATTTAATTTCATAATCATGTTTTACCCCATTCATTGATGTTATGGTAGATACATGTGTAGATGTAAAAAAATGTGGAAAAACAAATGATCAAACTAGCACCATTTGTGACTTTCATTTTGCAAATATCCTTTATGCTTTTTTTAAAAAACTCATGTATATCATGTATTATGCATTGCTAACGGCTATCAAAAGAACCTTAGTGCTATGTATTGGATAACTTCCTGAGCCCAAGTAGTTTTATGAAAAAATATTTTTGAAAGGTCTGTGTGTAAAGGAGTTTGTGACATGAGATATAGAAGAGGATTAAGCCAGATTTGTCAAGAAACAGACATTTTGCTTGGCAGCTAAAAAGGTTTTATGCAGCATGTTATAATATTCCTGTCAGCAGCAACACAGGTGAAAAGCAGATGGTTACCGTGATGAAATTTTTTTGCAAGGTTTTTATACATAGTAGGTAGAGTTTTAACATCTTCTACTGATATTCAGTCGTAGGCTGTTGTCTAAACTTAAGGTTTTAGTGACTTTAACAGACAGCAAACTGCATTAAAAAAAAAAAAAAAGCCTTCATATTTGATGGTAGATTTGCTTTTATAGTTTTGTTTCAAATTTATGTATCTTACAGAAGTTGTGGATACGTTTTGTAGCTCGGTATAAAACTTTCATATTTCCTGAAGAGGAAATACAGTAGTATAACACAGAGCACTGTATAATTTTGTTCTCTCACTCATAGTCCCAAGCCCCATAAATTAATCAATATAACACTAAGAATAGTAGTGCATTTTCCTCTGGCAAACCTGTTGAAAAAATGAACTTTAAGATCTCACCTATTTTTCCTGCTTTCTTAGTTATCTTTTGCTGAAGGTACGAAGTCATAAATTAACTGTGGATATTTCATCCCGTATGAGTTCTTGTATTTTAATGTGAGGTGATACCTTAAACAGTACTATTTAAATAAGAAAATGTTACGTTGAACCAGGTTTGTTGGAGGTTAAAATGATTTAAGAAATGCTTGCTGCCTGTTCTTTATGTCCACAGGACTTGGAATTACTAGCAGATGGTGACCTAACAGTCATAGGAGATCGTGGAGCTACACTGAGTGGGGGACAGAAGGCCCGTGTAAATCTGGCCAGGCTAGTATTTTTGTTGTTCCTAAAATGTACAAGTTGACAGACTTTGGTGGCACTTAAGATCTTGTGACGCTGACTTTTCTTTAAACCTTGTAGAGCCGTGTATCAAGATGCAGACATCTATCTTTTGGACGATCCACTGAGTGCAGTAGATGCTGAAGTTGGAAGACATTTGTTTGAAAAGTATGTTGTTGCTTTATTTTTGTTTAAAATACCATTGCTATCTTTCAATTTGTAATAGAAGAACTTGAGAAAACATTTTTGGGTAGATGGTTCTCTTCACAAAACTTCGAATGCATTCACTTTCTGTGTATATTTTTCTTCTCTTTCATATATTTGGAATAGGTATGATTTTTTTTTTTCTGTGTGACTGTTATTATTTATTTTTAAAAGCCTTGTAAAGTTCTGTTTTGAAGATATTAGAATTATTCCTAAGGGAATGTGTGTTGTTTTCTTGAAGAAAAAAAAAAAAAGGTCGTATTTTGTACATCAATAACAGGTTTTTATGAATATTTGTACCAAGTAAAGAACACCGTAGAGCAGTATTTTCAATCACTTCTTAGTTTGCTGCAGCTTTATTGGTGTAGTAATAAGCACTTCAAGTGGCTGAAAAAAAGGCTACAACTCTCTTAGATTATTGAGTGATTTTTCATTTCAGTTCTTGACTGGTTGAAATTTCTCTTAAGTGAAATGGGGAAATACGGCCTGCAGACTAGACTGTGGAGAGCGGAAATAGAGGAAAAGAGAATGCATAAGCTTACCGTAAATGAGAGAGAGATTAGACCTTTCCCCGTTTCTGAAGAAATAGCAGAGTGTTCATTAAAAATCAGGTTCCCTTCTCAATAAATTTCCTCTTCTCCGTCTCTTCTTTCAAACTGCCTAATCTACAGCACATTGATAGTACAGGAATAATCCAGTTATTCCCAGCCAGTGTTTTGTCCTTGCTTCTTCATAGCCTACTCCTCTCCCTATCAAAAGGTATGATCTAGAATTTATTAAAAGTGGAAGGAAAATCTTCCGTTGATTGAATTCACAGGGCTTTGGTTGAAACCTTACATGAAAGCATTTTCTGGAGCACACTTACCTGCACTGAATTCCACACTCCTACCACATAAATTAATTTACTTTTACTGTTGTTCCCCACTCCCCACCCCTAGACAATCATAAAAACTTGTCTCGAAGACGTGGTTGTAGGATTTGCATTGACCATCATTGTGTGCATGTTCTTTTATTGCTGAGCGGGGAAGCTTTTAGAATCTAGATTTGAAAATTACGCATCTGGTTGACGTTTGCAGTTTCAAATCTCAAGTTCCCTTTAAAACCCCATCAGCATTTTATTTTATTTTATTGATATATTCCAATGGCTACTGTTTCTTTCCATGAGATTGCATGGAGTTTGTGTCTTGTGATTCATAGACTTTATGTTCATTATTCCACGTGTGTTCATTTTCACCTGCCACAACATAACCATCATTACTTCTGTAGTTTGTATACTCTGTCAAATTCCTTCAGTGCCAGTTGAAGCTGTCTGAGCTTTAGCTGCTGCTTCTCTGTCTTTGTGCAGCATCACTTGACAGCTTCAGCTTCTGAATGTGTCTGTGCAGCGCTCTGAAAGTGAGCGTGCCTAGGCTGTCAGGCTGTCTCTCCCTTAAGCCTGAGGGTTTATTCACTAACAGGGAAACACCAAAGTACAGTAGTGCCAGCAAAAGAGGTTGGGTTGCCTCTTCATTTTTATTTTTTTTCAGTTTTATGTGAGCTTTGACATTGGGAGTCTGCATCCTGCTGCAGAACTGCACGTCTGGATTCTTGTATGTGCAAGAGCGTAAAGGAACTAGAGGCCATTGCTCTGTTAGCATAATGTAGGTTTTCCTGGTAACTTTGTGGAGTTGAGAAGAAACAAGGAGATGAATTTGAAACTTGGAAAACTGGCTAGGATTCTTCCTAGCAGCATGTGTTTTCATTTGCTTCTTCCTCTGCTCAAGATCAGCTTGACCTATACAGATAAAGTACAATAAAAGCACTTTGTGGGGTAAACAGGCTGTGTGAAGTAGGAGTGGCAAGGAAAACTGAACTGCCTCCCCTGATCGAGATGTTAAAGGAGGTTGTCTTCATGGCAGCTGTAAAAGGTGCAGGGTTAGTGGGGAGAATCTTAGGTTCGGTAGCTTGCCTTGAATAACAAGGCTGGGCTTGTTCCTTAGTGCTTCCTCAATAGTGCTAGAAATCTGCAGAAGAGAGCGCTTGGGCAAGAACGATTTCTTAGAACATCACGCTGAGGAATGTCTGAGACCACTTCATACAAACTGCCCCCAGGAATCCAAACCGCAAGGCGTAAAACAATGGGCAAGATGGAAGAAATAGGGGGTTATTTAATGAGAATCTGAAATGGATATTGTTCAGTTCACTTGCTCTTTTTTTTTTCTTTTCTTTTCTTTGTAATTTTATATTAATGCTTATTTTTATTATTTTTTTAGAAGCGCTTGGCCTATTTGCTTACATTTAGAGATAGGTATGTTCCTAGCACTTCCCTGAAGCTATGGTCTGTGGAGAGCTGCTTCGTTACGTTTGCTGCTTCTCTCTGCTCTGTTCAGCTACTGCAGTAAACAGTTTTAAAAAGACAAATTCTTTTCAAATGAGGAAGAATGAGAGTAACACAGCTCCGATGGGAAAATAGTCCATGGTATTATTAATGAGGGACTGGGTCTCTTACAAATTTATCCATAATGGAGACAAGTTGTTCTGTGGATGGCAGAACAGATGAAGCTCGTTTCCCAATGAATTTCTCTCTCCTGCTCAGATTCCTTGAGGCGTAATAAAGTATAAACTGGAGATTCCCTATTTTTCTGTTATTTGTGTCCTCTTTTCCTGTGAGTTCTCTGAAAGGCAACACTAGATGTGGATCAGCCTTCTCACAGTGAAGGGTACCAGTATAGTTCTGCGTTTTGGTTTATCAGTGTGTATATACACACACATACATAAATATGTATATAGACACATGCATATAGTATATTTTCACTAGCTTTTAGGAAATGTGGCATTTTGAGACCTTTAGCTTTTCCACCAGGTTTCAAATGAGAGACACACATTACAGATACTGTGGCACATTTCCTTGTATGACAGAATCCGGAATAGCCTGTGGTGCTCTAAGAAAGTCAATCAGTCATGCTTGGACCCCAAGAAATTTCCTGCTTTCCCTGTGCATCTTTGTAAACATATTTCTATAGATTGCATGGTTTCAGATCGCTTTGGGACAGAAATTATGTCCTGCTGACTTCAAAAAGGTGTTTTTAAGGGTGAGACCAGCGTATTGAGACAGTTACTCTTCTCCAGGTATTGTTCTTCCCTCATATCTTTCCTAGTGACAGGAGCTGTGCGCCCGGTCCCAGTGGATGATCAACCTGATTTCTTTCAGTTTCTCCTCAGCACCTGTGGGACTAGACAGCTGCAGGACAGTTTGGGAATCTTGGTAAATCAGACCTAAAACTGTGGTCACGTTTGGGAATAGTATGCACAGGTGTATCATTCCTACTACCCAAGGGAGTTTTGCACAAATTGTTTTGAATGTGTGGTCAAGCTGTTTTGAGTGTAGGGTCATACGTCTTTTCTCCCTCAATTTTGCATTTAGAACAAGGCAGTAACTTTGTCTATTACAGGAATAATGATGAAGTAATTGAACTTTAGCATTTATTCAGGTGGAGCATGTTGGTACCAGGGGGTGATAGCCTCCAGTAGGAACTCAAAGGACTTGTGACATGTAAATGAGCAGTGGATCGCTGAATAACCGCATGTTGAGGCTGACTCAAGAGTCACGTGGCAACTTGGCCAGGTGTTTGCAAAGATAAAGTCTCTCCTTCGCCATCTGAGATAACTGAGAGTTCCTCTGCAAGAGAGGGAAGGGAGCAGGCATGATTTGTAGCACAGGTGTCCTTTGTAATTGCAAAAAAAAAGGTAAGGAAGAAGTGATCTGATGGCAAAGGAGAGCAGGAAATTCCATCATGTAAAGTGCATGGATAAGATGTCCTGAATTCCTTAGTGCATTCTTACCTCAGACCCAGAAGTGCTTGAGGGGAGGAGGAAAATGAAGTAGTGAAAATGAATAGAAGGATTTTTTTTTAATTACATGTACAGATCTGAATATGTACTTAGTCTCTTTAAAGCAATTTAATTTTTGGAACGCTTAAGAGTGTGCAAATGCTTCTAGTCTCATCTCCCTTGAAGTGGGCTACACTTTAAATTTTGTCTAATGTTGGAGCTTTGAGGAAAAAGAGCTACCATGGTGGTGTTAGACCTCCAAAGCAAGTGAAACGCATCAGTTCTGTAAAACTAGCGGGCAGAAGCTAGAAAGTCCTTGCTGTAGAGGGATTACAGGCAGAATCGTTGTATCGGAGGAACAACAGCCCTGGCAGGTACTTAGTGATGTGTTTAAAGGAATGTGCTCCTTCCATTGATACCAAATATGCAAGGGAGCTGTTGTGTAAATTTGAGGATTTTCCTCAGCTCCCTTTTACGTAGAATCTCTTGAAATTGCAGATTTCTTGAGGATATCTGTAAGAATTCCCACTTTGATTTACACCTGGTCCATGCTCGTTGTGCCTCCAATATCACAGCAGCTATTACAACCCTTGGGTAGTACTGGGCAAACGTGAATGCAGCTCTTTTTTTGCGTTACAGGTGTTGTTCTTAAAAATGTATTAGTTATAACTTTACATGGAGGTGATAAAATAGGAATTCCTTGGACTTCATTACGTTTATTGCAGATTATATGCTTAAAAGATAAGAATATGTCACAGTGATGTTGCTTGTTTTCTTTGTAAAGAGGAAAGCATAACTGTGACCACTGTACATTGTGTTTTCCAAAAACCATAAAGCTTGACTTTTTTTTTTCTCCTATAAATGTGTTTTGGTTGGTTTTTAGTCACACAATATAGAAGCCAAAATAAAATAAATTAAAAACCCAAACCACTCGGAGAATCCCAGTGCAGTTGTGTGCTTTAGTGGTCTGTGGGCGTAGATGCAGAAGAGCGTTGTGAATACCAAAACAGAAGCGGTCTCCAGAGGGTGCTGTACAAATCCGTGCAGGAAAAGTTCATGAAGAGCTACTTAAACACAAAGATCTCTGTCGCAGAAAATCCCTAACGTATGGCCTCTGGAAGCTGGCAGCGTGCACGAAAGAAAGCAGCATTGTACGGGTGCGTATAGATTTCAGCCAGCCATTCACTGCTGCCTGGTGTCTGGGGCAGGAGCATGGGTCTTAGGGACCATTATTTCGTGTCAGTACAGTTGTCCTTATGCCTCAGCCCAATGGAGGCTGGGGCTTGTCATCAGATGGAAATAAATGTTTAGCAAGATAAGCATAGGAACAGAAACAGCATAGTATAAGGAGATGTGGGCTTTGTGTCTTTGGCAAATGCATCACTTTTTTGTTGTTGTTGTTGTTCCGAAGTTCTGTAAATTTCAAAATGTACAAAAACTGTTGGTGGATTGTTTTTCCTAAACTTTTTAAATTTGAAGGGAAATGAGAGGAAAGCAAACGAAGTAAACAAATTAATATAACAAAGGCTTTACGCCTGTGAGCACTTCTGCATGTGCTTTCATTTCATTTCAGGGGTGATTTCCATTGAAACCAATGTAAGTATTAACTAGAATAAAGTTAAAACTTGCATGTGAACTTCCCAAAAGGAGAGGCGAGAAGAATAGGAAGGAAGAAAGTGTAATCATTAAAGAAGAAACACTTTGCAGAGGTGAAAGAAAGCTGGTTCTTAGAGATAAAAACTTAAAAACGATTAAGGAACAACTTGTCTCGAAGAAAGGCAAACCTGGTGCGGAAGGAAGAACAAGTGAGGATTCACACACATGAAGGTGCCAAGAGGCTGCCTCTACCTAGAGGAGCAATTGTGCTCTTGTAGGCATCCTCCTGAGCAAGTGTCTTCTGCCACGTGCCCTGCATTATCACAGCTCAAGCTACCATTTTTTAAATTATAATTGTTTTCTGTCAAAGTGCAGTGGGTTTTTAAATGGGTCATAATACCCTGGTAACTTAAAATGTTGTTTGTTTATGTCAAACTGGAAGAGTGCGATTTTTAGAGTGACCTGTCCGGAGTCTATCCTCAGTGCTTCGGATGATGATGGTGGTCACTGGTGCTACATTTTTCAGGAGTTGGAAAACGGGGCAATGCTTCAGGCAGTTCTGGAGACAGACAGGGATTTGGGAAGTCTTGATTAAAGGGTGTGAGTTAATAGATGCCCACAGAAGGGATAAGTGCAAAGCATGGCTCTGTGAACACACAATAGGCAGGGATCAACTGTAGCAGTCTTGTGGAAGAGGAGATGCATGTTATGGAGGGTCACAAATCCAGGATGAGTCAGCAAGTCGTGCTCTTGTCAAGGAAACTGTGCCCTGGGATTTATGACCGGTAACCTATCTGGCAGAACAGGTAAAATAATCTTCCTGTTGTGCTTTGTCCCTGTCAGGTCTCAACTGGAATAATGCGTTCGATTCTGTGCACTTCCAAAAAACATAGACCAGCTTCAGGCTCCAGTGTAGCCCATCAAGGAGGTTGAGATGTCAAAGGAAAAAAAAAAAACTTTTGTAGTTCCTTGTAGTGGAAAGGCTGAGGAACCTCTGAGGCTTCACTGTCTGCACCTCTCCTGGCTGCCTGTGCACATATGTCTGTGTGTGTGTGTATTTAATGATCTGACGACGTGATGGCATTTTGCGTGGTAATTCCTTCTGCTGTAGTCCACTGAAGGTGCTCCCAGTGTAATTAAAAGATGATGGCCCTCGGGAGAGTAGTGGAGGAGCAGCACAATGAAGGGGAACTTGGTGGGTTTTTAAGCAGCAGGTGAAATGATAGAGGCGTTTGGGGGCATAAATGAGACTGATTAACCTAGAATTGGTTGTCTTTGATGATGGTTGTTTTTTCTTCTATACACAGCAGTATTTCTAAAAGCAGATTGAATGAGACTGAGCCCTAGTGAGCCACTTCAAAACACAACCACTTATGGAAGATTTTGGATTTTTTGTGTTTCGTTCCTGTGATGATACCAAGTTTTCACAAATACAAATTCAGGGAGCTGTGAGCCTTGTGCTGGGCCTTTTATCCCATTTGGCTATGCTGCACTTCTCTTTGAACCCTGACTTCAGTCTTCTGTGGCAGCCGTGGCACCCTATAAAATTAATGCTCACCGTACATTGCAAAAGAGGTTGTTGTCAAAGACAGGTTATAGATATTTAAAAATTTAGAACATAAAGCTCCAAAACAGCCTGATGTGTTGAAACAGACATTATGTATATACTTACTATTTTACTAGTTTTGCAGCTTCAGTGCTTCCTGATGATACTGTATTTTAAGTGGCAAAATTTTCTAGTGAGCTGTCTGAGCAGTGAGTTGTTTAAGTGAGTAATAGATGGAGGTCTGTGCTCTTTGTGGTGATTTTTCCTCCCGGTGCTCATGCCAGTGAATTGTGACAACAATTTTTCTACTCATCTGTTATCAACAAACTCTTCAGCTAGTTTCTTTCTACCCAGATAGACATCAAATCGAGAGGTGTTGTTGTTGTGTGTGTGTGTGTGTGTTTTTTTTCAGTTTTCATTTGAGTGATCTGATCTATCTGCGGAAATTTATTTTTCCACAGAGGTCATTTCTGCCTTCTCTCCTGCGATCAAGTTCGTGCTGGATGCTGTGCCGAGGGCGCTGACAGTGCTAATTGCTTTGCTCTGACGCTGAGATAATCCACTTTTTTCTTTTCCTTTTTCTGTTTTTCAAATGCTAACTTGAAGTACGATGGGCTCACCATGACGCAGGATCGAGGTTTAAAGGTTTTCAGCCCTGAGATTTTGTAGAGGTCCAGTTTGTCCCGGTAAGCTGTTAGACACATATCTGGCACACAGAAAGTCAGTGATCAAAGTAGGATATGGGCTGTAGATACTTTCTACCTATCCTGTAGATAGTAAGGGAAAGCCAGATCTCTTGACAGTGGTTATCTGATATATTCAGCTTTCCTACTAGGTGATGAAATATCCTGCAGTTTGCCCGGTCCTCTGGAAAGGTTGTGCTGAAGGCTGATTGTGTTGCATGCCTTAATTTGGCGCTCCAGTTCCCAGGTGGCTCCTTTCAGGGCCTGCTCAAAGGGTAGGCAGTCTCCACACCCAAAATAATACTCCCACAAAGAGTTTGGTGTATAAATAGCTGCAGCTGCTCCAATAGCTCTGCTGCTGCAAATACCTGGTCTTGATCAATTGTTGCACCTTGATCATTTGAGAACGGCATCGCTGGTTTATGGCTACTTCTTGAATGCTGCACAGGAGGCAGATAACTCGCTCAGCGAGAGTGTTGGTTTTAACTTACTGCACAGTCTATTTGGGACTGTGCAATACATCTTCTGCGTGTAATTATCCGGATTAATACTAGCATTAACCATGTTATAATACATGGTTATAAACAGTCATTGGCAGAGTGATAAGTAGATGTAAAGAGCTGTATGTAGGGAGTTAGCCTAAGAGAGACAGGGTGCAATATGGTCTCATTGCTAGTCAGCTGCTGTTCTTTTTCTGCCTTACTCCCAGTACTGCTTATTTGCATTTCTTTATTGAATTTTTCCTGTTGGATTGCTGTGGTTTTGGTTGTGTGGTTGTTTTTTGGGGGGGAGAGTGAGGAGGTAGAATTGGTGTATGGGGTTTGTTTGGTTTGGTTTGTTGTTTTTTGTTTTTTGTTTTTTTTTCCTTTCTTTTCTTTTGTGCTGAGTGTCACCCCCCTGTGTCATGATAGCAAAAAATGACTCCAGTAGGAGTGGGTCCATGAAGGGAGACACGATGCCAAGGCCCACATGCAGGTCAGGAGGTTCTGCTTTGAACAAACCATAATCTGGCTCTGTGAGCTGCATTCCTCTTGGTGACTGAATATGAGGTGCAACACATTTTCCAGCTTGCTTTCATCTAGAAATCCAGTTCGTGTGCCCCAGTGCCATTCACCAGTATGAGCCACAGCAGGTCGAGCTGAGACACCTGGGAGATGATCTTCAAAAATACACACCTGGTCCAAATGGAAAGTGCTAATGCCTGCGCCTTCACTGACCCCCTCAGTTCTTGGCAGTATGAGTTGTGCATGTTTGTTTTCCTAAGGAAGCGAGTGGCTGAGAAGCAGGAACCCTCTCAAAAGGTTGGGAAGTGTTGGGTATTCACTTGTGTCGGTGCTGCCCCCCTTCCCTGTTGCATACAAAGAGCAGCAGGCTTGCAGGGTTCTGCACATCCAAACCTCTGTTCCACTGCTGGGATTTATTTTTATTTTTTGTGTCTGGTGGCCTTGCAAGGACCTCCTGAAAGACACTAGTTTTAGCAGGAAAGATACCTGGTGTTTTAGAGGGGGCCGAACTGCACTTACTGACTGGTTCTGTTGTTCCCAGTCCCTTCACTTCTCTCCCTAAATCCCAGACTTCAGGGGAAGCCCAGAGGGTGCAGTGAGGGGTGGTGGATAGGTAAGGCAGTGGAGGGTAAGCTCTGCTTTCATGGGAAAAGGTCAGAGACGTTTGAAGGATCTCACTCCTCCCCATCAATATGTACCTGACTGCAGCTCAGAGCAGTAGTCCTGTCTGCTTCTCCAGCCCTCTCAGTAACTTGCTCCAACAGCTGCTCTGAAAGCTCATCTCACTGAAGTGACTTTTATTGGCGGTGTTTTTCCTTAGTTGTCCGCAGGATGTTGCCCTGCTTTCTCTTTCTGCGAGTTTCATTCTTGTTAAATAACCTCTTTCAAATCAACTTGGGGTATGTACGTTTGGTAGGAGGATGTCAAATACAATTTTAACGAAACGTCCTTAAGATATTTCCTTTTCTTTCACCCCAAAACAGAAACATGAATTTCCTATGTCCTACCATTAAAATGTCAAAAGTTAAAGAAGCAGCATGTTTGTTGAGCATAATTTTGAGACATCCAAGATGCATGGGTATTATTTTATATTTTAAGTTTAACACTGTATAATTGAATAGAAGTTCCTAGGAACCATCAAAATGTTTTTTGCCTTTTTATTTAAATATTTTTGCATCTCTTTGCAGATGTATTTGTCAGGCCTTACATCAGAAGATATCTGTTTTGGTGACTCACCAGTTGCAATATCTCCGTGCTGCAACTCAGATTCTAATCTTAAAAGATGTAAGTGATATCAGTGTCTACACTTCTACATCTCACACGCTTTCTAATTATCTTTAATAATCTAAGAATGGAAAAAAGCAGTTGAACTTTTTTATTTTTTGTTTGTAAATTTCCTGTTTACTGATGACTGTGTATATTTTTAAAGATTTAGAATTGAATTCTTTTTAGTATGCTTTCCTTGAAAAATCTGCTCCTGAGTTTTATCATATATATGCACTTTTACATATTAATTTTGTCTTGATATCTGTATTATGTTGTGAGAGAATTATTTCTTTTGAGACAAAATTAACGCTTTGTTTTTCTTCTTGATTTTTTTTTTACGGTTGTGTGAATAAAGAGCCCTGTTGGTCCTGCAGCCTTAGCTTTTTTTAAGCTAAGGCTTGAGAAATGGTCACACAGCTTTGAGAACAAGGAGTCCGTTAGTGAAACTGGTTTCTTCCAAACTTAGTTGGACCAGATGTTCAAGGGTAGAGAGGAAATGCAAGAGCTTCAGAGGTTTTTTAATGTTGGGTGGTGACAACCCAACGCCAACTTCAAATTCCTTTTGATGCATCACAAAGTTGTGAAAAAGTACCTGCCTTTTTCCTCCCATTCAGGTGTCTTTAAAAGTTGCTTTAGTTTTCTAGAGGTGAGTTTGTGACAGAGCTGTAAGAAGCCACACAGACTGTGAAAACAGCCTGGAGTAATTTAAAGACCGATGGTCATGTACGTAGTTCAACAGCATGTCCTAAGGCTGCATGGCTGCCTTCCACAGCTTCTCCAAAGAGGTAATTCTCACCTGGCTGTAACTGGGACTTCTGTCATCCCGTTTGTATGCTTGGTTAGCTGCCAGGAAGGGACTGGAAGAGAGTGAAGAGCTTGGTTTTGCTCTTCTGAATGAGGAGCTGATGTTAGAGGCTTCATTTCAGTTTCTGTGGAGGGACGTGCATCTGCAGAGCTCCTGAAGCAGCCCGGACAGGTACACAAAAATTGTCTGTTACAGCAAGTGTATAATGAAGATAATCAAAACTTGTATTAATTGTAGGGTAAAATGGTGGGGAAAGGTACCTATTCAGAGTTCCTGAGGTCTGGCATCGACTTCGCTTCCCTTTTGAAAAAAGACGAGGAGGCAGAGCAGCCGTCAGTCCCAGGAACCCCCAACCTGAAGGCCTCCCGCAGCCGCACCTTCTCCGAGTCCTCTGTCTGGTCCCAGGATTCTTCTGTCCACTCGATGAAGGACGGAGCAGTGGAGCCACCGCCTGTGAGTGCTCATTGCAGTTCTTGTTTGGCTGTGTTTTTCTGACTTAGGCTGTGATAAAGGCTTTTCCTGCTGCACTGGAATGTCAGTTGGATGCCATTAGCAGGTGAGAGCTCATTGTGCAGAGTCTGCCCAGCGCTGTGCTTAGCTGGCAGTCCTACCACCTGGGCTGCAGAGGGCAGGCATCCCACAGCTCTGTGCAGCTGTGTTCACACCCAGCACGCTTTGTTTAGGTTCAGCATCAACTCTGCTGGCTCTGGGAACCATTCCTATCGGTATCCAGAAGAATTTTTCTGTGCTTCCCATGTCCTGTCCTCTGACAGTGGTACTTTGAAGGGACAATACCGCGTTATTGAGTGGATTCGGTGTGTTCGTACAGTGCTGAGGTCAAATTAATACTTTCCCTAAAATCCCGAGCTCTGGCAAATGCGTGCAGAAGCAGCGGCTTCACACAAAGTCGACATTTGCATGGCTGGCATTAACATACCCCACATGATCATGAGCAGGCCCTGAGGGAGGAATCTTGGGATGCCACTGCTCGGCTCTCCCTGGCTCTGCTGGTATCGAAAACAGAGTGTTTTTATGGTGCCAGCTTGACTTCCAGGTGCCTTGTTATCTCTTGGTCTGCACCGTGCAAAAACAACCATAATGGTTTTGTACCAGAGGTGGCCTTGTGATGGGGTGTCTGCATTCATATAAAACAGTGCAGGAGCCCTATAACCATGCTAAACTTGTGCTGGCACTACATCCATTGAACAGATAATCTGCGTGTCCTTGACGCTTTTCATCTTTATGCTATGAGTATATTTTATTTATTTTTCTATAATAAAGATGAGAGACACCCGCCCAGAAAGAAAAGAAAAAAAAGTCTGCTAACTTGTTTCTTTAGCCTTTTTGGAAGAATGTTTTTATACCAAAAAGCAGTAAACTTACCTGCTTATCTGATACTAATGTCTCAGTGGCAACTCTGCCATTAAATCCACAAACATGTGACAAACTTCTTATCAGCAGTAGAGTTGTTGGATGGGTGGAAAAAAACAAACAAAAAAATGAAAGGTAGGCTTCTCTTCTCTTACGGGCACATAATCGGGATTTCTCTTCACATCTGAGTTGGATCTGTTGATTCCATACCTATATCCTCTGACAACAGTATCAAATGCTGTATGTGCACTGAACTGGCACCTCTTTTTCTATCACATATGCTCTAAAAAATAAATAAATAAAACTGGATTTTGTTCATTTGAACAATATGTTCTTCTACCTAATTTATTCCTATTTTATTTTCCGTCTTTCGTTGTTCCCTGTCCATCGTTAGCTTAATATGATTTCTTATTCGTCATTTTATTGTTTTTTCCTATTAACAGGTGCTTTGTTGGTACTTGCAAGGAGGTGATTAGAACTTCATGTGTAATTTGTTACCTTTGGCAGGTGTTGACTGATTTTTGGTGCACACTTGCAGAAGATTATTTACTTTAAATACCTTTCTGAAAAGGAAAGGTTATACACACTTGGACTCTGAAAACAGATCTTTTCCCAAGTCAAGGCCTTAGCTTTCAGGGTCGTGATGACTGACGGTAGGGTGTAAGAAAAGAAAAAATCTGGTTTAGTAGTTAGCAGTGTTGGCAGTTAGAGCAAATATTTCTGACTGCAAATGAATTCATGTTACATGCCACGATGCAATGCAAAATAAAATCCTCCCAGTGTCATTTAGCAGAGTAAATTTTTCAGTGTTACTGCAATGAGACTAATTTTATTTTTTATTTTTTTTGCCAAAACTGTAGTTGGGATTGTTTTTTTATGTGTAATCACTTTATCTTATTATTTAATTGTTTACTAATTCTGAACCATGTCTTTCAAGTAGCTTAGTCTGAATCTGTAACTGCCAGGTTAATGGTTTTTATTCTTTTTTGTTGTTGTTTTTGTTTTTTTTCAGGCTGAAAATGCATTGGCTGCAGTGCCAGAGGAGAGTCGCTCTGAGG
This sequence comes from Netta rufina, assembly GCF_964035555.1. Lineage (NCBI taxonomy): Eukaryota > Metazoa > Chordata > Aves > Anseriformes > Anatidae > Netta > Netta rufina. The sequence goes on along the minus strand of NC_140123.1, from coordinate 54,108,511 downwards.
GAAAAATAAACTTTAAAGTTTACAGAAAATATTTCACTGCGGGAGCAAACTACTTTGTGATTTTTATACTTATACTATTTAATATTTTGGCACAGGTAAGTTGCTGAGAACCACAGATAATAATGATTGTATTTTGGTTTTGCCTTTCTACTTAATGTAATATATGCTTGTTATTGTGATGTTTCAACTCAAAATGTGGGGGGACATGATGTTCTTTTATATATTAATTTTGTAGTATACTTGGTCAATTTTTAGGTATCAGCATGGAGTTTTTGTACAGCATTGAGATGTCTTGCACTGATCCTTATTTCAACAGTCATAGTTATTCAATAAAATAATAAATCTTCCGGCAGTGCAGCACAAAAATTATAAGCCAGTCTAATTTTTTGAAAATACAGAAAAAAATCGTGAGGTATACAAAATATTATTTAACAAATCTGAAGAAACAATACCTTCCTCAACTGGAAATACAAAGAAATCGACTGGTTATGGAAGGATGGGGTATTATAGAATTAATAAAATAAAAGCTCTTCTGCTGATAAGTGCAGGTTAAAAGAAAGGCTAGAAGGAGGGTCACTAGAAGAAGAAGAAAGCGAAATATTGTGCGTGATGCAGAGTGTAGCAAGAATGTAAAAGAACTTTTAGACAAGGAAAATAATTTTGAAACTTACTGCAAGAAGTAGTGAGTTGAGGAAGCTGTGTGAGGACAGCCTGTTGCCTTTCTCTCTGTTTCCTGCAGAGAAAACTCAAATTCATTTCATGGAAATGATTGGTCTTGGCAGTAAAAAATGGTATATTTAGACATGCTATGTTCTTTTTGCTTCTCCTTGAATTGAGTCTGTTTGAAAGGTAGCTGAGCAAGATCAGATCTGTGCAATAGAGTGCCCAGAACTTAAATTAGTGTGAACAGAGGTGTATTTTGAGATAAATAGTCCTGTTATAAGTTTATAGTCACCTCTCGGCACAGAAGGAAGGTGGCAGTAGAAGTTTTTCCCTCCCTCTCCTCTCTCATCTTCCTTCGATCCTGTTTCTGGTAATTATCTCCTGTAAACACAAATTTCTGGACTGGTAACATCAGAAAGTTTGTTAATCAAAAAGCATTTTGGAATATCTGTAGCAGCAAATTTAGGAACTGAAAAAATGAGTTCTTTAATGTGCAATTAACATACATTAGGAAGAGCTACTATATTTTGCTTGCTTAAGTATATTGCTTTCCTTTAGTTTGCTATCATGTAAGGTAATTTAAGGTAACTTCTTTCTTTGTAGAGGATTCTAATGCACCTTCTAATGTGCTTTGCAAATTGCTGCTGGTCTTGAAAGACTGGATGGCATACTTTTCTGAATATGTGATGTTTTCCCAGAGAACATAAAAGAATAGGAAGGAAATTTAATTTTCTAATGTTTTTTTCATTTTGTAAAATGATTCTTGTATTTGCTTCTTTTATTCAAGGTGGCATATGTGCTCCAGGACTGGTGGCTTTCTTACTGGTAAGTTAATGATAATAACTCATCAGTCATTTCTGTCTTTTGAGTCAAGGAAAAGAGTTGTTTGTCAAGTAGAAATCACTGTTGTATAGGTAGGGGAAAAAACTGTGCTGGGAAACTTGAGAATATGCTTGATGTTTTCTAATCTCTACTCATTCTGTGAGTGGAAAAAAAGTAAAACTTTATGCTGAAGCTGTGATAGCTTCTCATGGCGTGATGCATGACAGCAGCAGTACATGGGATCTTCTGAACTGAAGATTTCAACACAGTTGAACCTAGAAACAGTTAAACATACTCATGAATATTTGCGGAATGTGATTTGATGATCACTATCTTCTGTATTTCCACAGGGCAAATCATCAAGAAAAGCTGAATGTCACAACAAATGGAAATAATGGAGCAAATGAGACTGAACATCTAGACCTTACATTTTATTTGGGAATTTACGCAGGTAATGACACACGCATGTGTGTGTCTATGTTCTAAAGATCTATTATTTATTCTACTGTAATAAGCGTTTTTGAGAGGTGCAAAGCAATGACAATGTGGGGAAGTGTGATTTCTAGCAGGAACTGAGTAATGAGTGTCCTAACAGATGAGGAGCCTGAGTCTTGCTTCCTGACTAAATTTATGGGAATAAATACATAAATAAAAGCAACAGAAGAAATCGGTTGAATGCAGGCTCTTAATTTGCTTTGCCTGGGTTTTAGAAAGTAAGTTTGAAACAGAGTGTTCAAAATGTCGGTCGTCAGAAGGTTGTGGTTATTGTCTGTACTAATAGGTCACTCAGCTAAATCTTCAACCTTTATATGGATGGGCAAGAGGGATTAGAAATTGATCCTCATTCTTTGCTGTTCTAAAGCTTGGCATGGCAACATTGCTTCTGAAGTGCCGTAGCAAAAGAACCAGTTTTCGAAAAGCCTCCTAGATGGGTATGCAAAGCAAGGTGTTGAAAAATCATTTCAATATATAATATTATAATATATCTAATAGGTAGCCATCTGTTTCTGAATATCCGGAAAAGGGCATTGATCTTTGTCTTCAAACACCAAACCATATTAAAATGCTACTCTGAAATGCAGTGAAAATTGACGTAGAAAAATGATGTGTAGAAATACACTCTCATGCTCTGCTGTTTAGCACTTTTAGTGAATTACAGTTTTGCTGGGGACAGTAATTTCTTGATTGAGATATGGATGGTAGGTCTAAGAAAACAGGTGGGATACCAGGAGCATATTCGCTTGAATGTATTCAGAAACCTCTGAATACATTGGGTGAGACGATAGGTGGTGAGTTCTGTGTTTGTTTTTTATAAGAAGCTATGGGGTTGAAGTACTTAACTGTGTGTACTTAACTGATATGGTGTGCTTGGCCTGGGAAACAACTATGTGGGAGCCAGATAACTTGCCCTATATTTTCAGTGTAATGCCTTATTTCATGGGCCATTCACTGGACTGCACAGTATGATGAAGGATGTCAAACTTGGCTTTCTCTGACCGTATAACCTACATCACCTTGCAGAAAATTTTATCCTTTAAGGCAAACTTTATTCTAGATAACAGAAAAGGAAAAATTAACTTTGATACTGAAATGTGCAGATGGCTCAATGAAATATTTGCAATGGTTGAAGAGAAGACTTTGTTACTTACATAGAACGTGATATTGAAAAAAATTATAAGAAGATAGTAAATTTCATATAGAACACATAATTTAACTTATTTTTTTCCGTAACTTCTGAAACTGTATAAAGTAATTTAACAATTTTATTTCTAATTCTCAGTGTTAAAAAAAAATCACTGTGGTAGCTCCTTCCTCATCGTTGTTGTTTCTATGAGATACAGATTTAGTATAGGCAGTAAATGGTGTGCAACAAGCCGAGTAGTTACGCTTTTTCTTGCATTCTGGCAGGATACATCTGTAAGCAGCACCTACAGCCCATTGACCTAACCACATTGTAGCATTTAAAACCTCGCTCTTTATTGCTACAGCTGTTCCGGAATTGCTTCCAGTTTTGCCCTGTCCTTAGGACAGGCAATGTGTTATGGTGATAGTTAAAGCCTAATTTCAGGGTGTCCTCGAGGCCTGAGCATCTGGGCTTGCGGTGGCTGTGCTCAGTTTCTGGAGCAGATCACCTAGAGCCTGGAAGGCCTTGCAGCCCTGCCAAATGCAAGGTTTACACCTTCGCTCTTCACCTTTGGGCTCTGCCCTTCGTCGGCTGGGAACTTGGGCAGGCACGTTGCGGGTTACACACAGCAAACAGAGCAGCAGCGATCTCATTGTTCTTCCCTTCCATCTTTTGCCCCGTAGCTCCTCTGTCTCCTAAGTGGAGGAGTGCCCAGAAGAAAGACAAACAGTCTGCAGACCAATTCCCTAGAAGGGCTCTATTCCACGTGGCATAAGGGATGCATCTTCTGCCGTGTTAAAGGAATACACATCATTTAAATGATTTGATGTGGTTTACAAGGGGAAGAATGGCATGAGTGGTTTGGGCTGATTGAGAATAACTCGGGGTTGTCTCTAAATAGCCATGTGTGTATTACTTGGTTAATACCTGCTGGCAAATGCTGAATCTTCACAGTGACCTCTGCAAGCCACAATTATACATGGCACTGTGAAATGAATTTCTTAGCTGAGCTGTTATGCAGACGGTTATAATGCAGATTTATTTTGTGGGTTAACAGACATTTCCTGCATTTCCATAAAGTGCTGATTCTTTCAAACAGAAAAAGATAAATTGTTTAAATTGATGATATGACACTAACTGAAGCTAGTGACAAATAGAAAGAACCTGTGTGCTGCGCTCAGTCTGAGTCCCTAGGCATACGTTTTGGATTCTTGCTATATGCAGAAGCCAACAAAACCAGGTTTTAGCTCAGTTTTATTTTGGAATGTGCTTGTGAAGGATGGATATCTGTACGAATGCTCTGGTTTTTCTTTTTTTAATTTCAGGTTTAACGGTGGCTACAATACTGTTTGGCATAATAAGAAGTCTTCTGGTGTTTCAAGTTCTCGTTAATTCTGGTCAGACTTTGCACAACAAAATGTTTCAAGCCATTCTGAAAGCTCCTGTCTTGTTTTTTGACAGAAATCCTATTGGTAAGTTTAATAGTCAAAAAACCCTGAACGTTTAATGTACCTCATTGATTATGTTAAATATACTATTTCTGAGCAGTTATGAATTTAAAGTATTTTTGTACCTTTGTGGTTTTTGCTTCTTTTAATTAAAAACAAGTGTGGTATTTTTAAATTAAAAAGTCAGAATGTTAACTGCTTATAGATAGTTGATCTTACTCTTTCCAAAACTGTGGCTTTGGTGTTGTACATCGAACTGCTAGTTGTTAGTAGCACCAATTGCTAGCTGGTGATGATCTGATCGAGTTAACACAGGTCTCTCTTTGAAATCCTGAATGTACATGCACGTATTTTGTGGGGATGCCTTTCGTGTGCTTTTCTTTGAAAGCTTGACCCCAAGAGTTATTTGCCCTTTTAATAATAATTTCAAGCAAGTGTGGTAAGTGGCAGTTGTTGAGAAACTGAGTAGCTTGGTGTCCTTCCATAGTAGAAACGGTGTAAAAAATGCAATTTAAGACTGTAATCCAGTTCTTCAAAAGAAAGAAGAGAAAAAAGCTGGAGCAGGGTGAAGAGTGTTGGGGAAGTGCGGTGGTGCTGATTTGATGGCTGGTGTTACATGAGAAACAGAAATCTGATGTGCCTTCTGGCCATCATTCTCATGAAGAAAATGAACCTTGGCCTGATCTCGTACTTCCAGAAGCTGTTCAATAGCTGTAAGGGTATGTAGGGATGGCTTTATTGTTTCAGAGAGATCAGTAATATTTTCAGGAAAAATATTAATGTGGAGAAAAGGCTCAGGTCTACAATATGATGAGTGAAACATGCATAATTTCCCCCTTTAAAAAAAAACAAAAATGTACAAATGCACAAGTTTAAGGCTGTGTTGTATGGCCTGCTTGTACTGTGAGGCTGTGGTGGTGTAAACTGAAGGCAGCTGCAAAGGGTTAGAAGTAAAGCTGTAAGCTCAGGAGGCCGGTTAGCGGGGAGTTAGTGAGAGCATATACATCACAAGCAATTGTGGGACTAATGGGGTTTGTTGTCAGATACGCAAGGTTTATCCTTTTCCCTCTTAGGTCTTTGTATGCAGCGTGCAGTAACTGTATTTTTGAGGCAACACATAATCATCTTGTAAGAATGCCCCAAAACCTGGCTCATTGTAACAAATGAAGTCAGGGCTATAGAGTAAACATCGGGGACAATGCAGAGTAATAAGAAATGGCTTGCTTTGTAACCTACTGTGAAGCTCAAATTAGCAGCGCTTTGTAAAAGAGTGGCATTCCTGCAACCTGCCTATCGCTGGTATTCACACACTGTCATGACTTGGTGATATGTGCTTCTCTTTATCAGGAGGCATTTTAGAATGGAAGATTAACTTCAGTGTGCATAGATGTCTTTTCCTTCATCTTTCTTTTAGTCATGGTAGCATGCAAAGGTACAGCTGTTCTGATCTATAGATCTTTTGAAAAAGGGAAAAAGGGAAGGAAAAAAGATTACATGGGAGACTTGATGCTCTTGTTCCGAACTGCAGCATGTAGCAATTCCGAATTCTCTTTTGAATGTCTTTGTTTTACCAGCTGATTTAGGTGTTTGTTTTTTTTTTTTTGTTTTTACTGTGTATCTATCTTCTTTTAGACCTTCAGATACTGTTTGCATTGGGGTAAGGTTTAAGTGCAAGCCATTTTTCTTTTATTTCATGTTTTCTTCTTGAAGATGCCATACTGTGAAAGACGTACTGAAAAGAAATTGAAATTACTAAAGCCCTTTTGTAGCGTTTTGATTGTGATAGCCAATCCAAGCTGTTAGTTAGCATATCGCATATTAGCAAAGCTGATACCGTAGTGACAGAGCTGTCATTTAAGCATCCAGTGTGTTCTCAGTATTTGTGTGAAGTCTCTGAAATGACTGCAGGAGCATTTGCTGCACTGACTTTTGCTGTTTTATTTCTCCGGAAATAATCTGCAATTAAAAGTGCCGCCGTCAATGTTTTGAATACACAGTGATCCATTTCCAAAGTTGAGGAAGGAAAGAAATTAATAGACATCCCGAGCTCTTGATAGTTCTTACTGGGGAAGCAGACTGATGAGCAGCATCAGGGAGTCGACATCAGGAAATGGAAATACGTGGTGAATCATGACATGTCTGTCAACTCCCAACAGTGTAGATCCAATCAGTCGTGGTGAATAAATGAAATGACTTCTTTCTTAAATAAAAAAAATAAAAAGGCATTTTGAATCAGTTTAGGCACGAGTCCAAGATTTCTCTTTATATGTTGCATTAGCAATATATAGGGAGGCCTGTAAAGGGAATAGTAATGAGCATCTTACTCAGTGTAAGAATTCAGATGTATTTGTAGGAATTTATATTATATAGCACAAACGGTACAGGAATATGAGGACCTCTCTCCTTTTTGCCTTGCCACCCAACAATATTCTTACATACACAGGTTTCACCTTCCTGTAATTTGACATAGATCTGTAAACAACTAGGCATGACTTCTTTAAGAGTGGTTTGCATTAGAAGAACCTTGTTAATAAACGTTTCTTTCCTAAGCAGTTAACCTGACCCTATAGAACTGATCATCTGAAGTGAGTAAAGCTTATTCTGTTATTCAGGATTCACAAATTTATGACTGAAATTCAAATTTATCCGTAGATACCTGTACAGCACCACTTAAACAGCTACAGTGAAAGCCTGATGGGAAGTTTTAGACTACATGGCTGTATTTTAGGATTTATCCCATCAGACAACAGAATTGTTTACTTTCTCCTTTGGAGTGTAAAGTTGACTTTCTTTTAAAACTTCCTTTGCTCTTCTATCCAAATCCCACTAAGGGAATCGCATGCGTGTCAGAGTGTCTGTAAGGAGGAAAATGTGGACGTTTTCTACTTCATAGTGAATGCTTGATATATATTCCACTTCGTGTGTCACTTGCAGGAATAAAGGGGTTGGTTTCTGTGCAAGTCTAGCACAAGAGGGCAGCATGATCTGTTTTATCCCAGCCTAGCATTACAACAGCTTGTTAGAAGGCTAACAAAATTTATCTGTTATGTTTTTAGAGATGATCTTTGAGGAATGGATTTACAGCCTCTACACTGAGCGGTGTAGTGTGATTCTGTTCTGTTATCCTCATTATCTGCAAGAATAATATTTTCTCTTTTACATGGCAAGCTTGTTGGCCTCTTGTAACGCTGAGTTCAGGAACTTTGTTGGCTTTGTAATTAGTGGCCAAAAGTCAGATAACCCTAAAGAGTCTGATGCTTTGCTCCAGTCAAGGAGACTTCAGACATTATTCCTGGCATTTCTTTTTCAAAACGTTTGCATCATTTTAAAACACATTTGATAGAAGGCTAGGTAAAAGGGAGCAGGACTTCAGCAGCAATAACTGTTGAATTGGGAGTTCCTTCTTTTAAAATTAGTTTCTTATTGATAGTGTTGAAGATCCTAGTTTTGTCAAGCTTCAGGATTTGATTCGAGATTACTTGCTTAGCTTGTAAATAAATTGTTCTTTTCTGGGATTTGGGGACAGAGATTTCTTTAGAGAAGGAATGCTAATGTATAACTGCATCACTTTCAGCAGTGGTAGTTTTAGTGGAGATTGAGAGTAATTTTGAATTGCATTGAGTTTAGGAAACTGAAACCTGCTGCTGCTGTGCTGATGGGTGCTACAAGAATGAATGAATGAATGATATGCATGAATTTGTTCAGATAAAATAGGAATCTCTTCCCCCTCTAGAGATCTGTCTAAAATTCAAATTGAACCAGAACCACTACAGAAATGCATATGAAAGCTTTGCTTTTTTTTTTTTTTTCCTTTTCTTTTTTTAATTTGTCTCTCCAAACTCTTCATTCTGACAGTTCATGGAAGGAGGAGAAATATTTTGGCAGGCATTACAGCATTCCGGCCTTCCTAGAAACAGAAAACACTGAATTGTGTGATGGTTGTCCTCTATCTGTTAAATTAGTAAAATTAGCAGCTTTTCTTTTCTTGTCTTTTTTTTTTTTTTTCTTTTTTTTCTTTTTTTTTTTCCCCAGATGCTTTGTGGAAGCTGTACATAAACATTGATCCCTTTGGGTGCTTACCCAAACTTTGAGGATTGACCAGGTTATATTCTCCTGTCTTGGCAGCCAGAAGTGACATGCTGAAATGATAGCTAATAACAGGATATAAAAGCAAACTCCAACTATTAAAAGATAAAAATGTGAAAGAAAACTGGTGTTCTAATGAAGAGTTTCTTTTTCTTTAAGGCATAAGGATTTTAATTATGGTGTTCATAAATCAAGTGTTGAAACACCTATAATTTGACAGAGAAAGTTTCTTTATAGGATTAAAAGCTTGTTCGTCAATGCACAAGTGCCTATCTGCATTTTATCTGACAGAAGCTTCAAATGGGCAATGTTGTTAAAGTATTTAAGCTGTATAATATTTGCAACAAATATGGTATTTCAGCAGGCTGAAAATTACAATGCTGATAATGAGGTTGTTAAATTATAGCTCTATCAGTTGGATAGTGAAACTGCTCTAGTTAGTGTACATTAATGTCTGCTTGTTCACACAAGTGATTCTGCTGAACAAGTAGCATGTTTAAACAAGAAATACTGGTCTTAAACCCTGTGATTTATAGTAGGTGGTGTTTTGGCATATCATGCAGTTAACAAGGCAAAGCTTCATGTTAAAATATTTCGTTTGTAGTCTCATTCATCACCGATATAAATATTCAGTAGCGATGCCAGAAAAGGTATTGTATTCCTATTTGACTCAATGACTCAATTGCTTTCTTTTTTTTCTGAAACAAGATCTATGCTATCTTTCCGATGCAGTTTTCAGATATTTCCTTGTGGTCAAGGCGAATTCTGAGGGATTGTGAAAAAGTATCCTAGCTCTCTTGACAGCTGGCATGTTCTCTTAAGCTAATACAAAAGGACTACATTGTCCTTAACGTAGCAGAGGCTTTGTTTGCCACTCTCTCTTCCAAGCTCTGAAGCGTGTTCACGTGTGCATAGGTTTGCTAGTTTATTTCGGAAAAAAAAAAAAAAGTCCCTACAGGACGGCCTCTTGTTGTAAAATAAAAACAGCCTCTCTCTTCCTTGTTGGTAATCACTTGCATTTGTTGGTGGTGAGATGACAACACAATACGTCCCATCAATCACCGAGATCCTTAACAACCGCACAAGGTTGTAAATATTATGTTTGGGTGTTTGAGTGGAACAGCTCGTCACTGGAGTAGGTGTGGTAATTAAAACCTGTTAGGTTGCTACATGCATTCACACACACACACACACAAAAAAAAAATCTTTAATGTTTTTTCATCTAACAATGGCGATGTGTACTTTAAACCTTATCAGGGCGTGATTATTAAATGATATTTTGTGGGAGTTGCTCATTTACTGCTCGTATTATCGTGGCTTTTGTTAAGAGTTTAAATAGCCTTACGCTTCTCTGTATTTTATCGCTATTATGATTCTGTCAGGAGCCTTATAAAGTTGATTACTGTAGGAGTAGTCTTCAAAGTTAGTAAATAGCACTGCGGAGTTATGTTTACATTTATTACCCATTAGCATAACCCAATTCAACTCTATCCTCTTTTTCTCTACAGTAATAATTGAATGAAACTTGGCCGTAAACTGATGAGACAAGCCTATTACATTTCCGGTTCACCAAGTCAGTGCTCACCCTATTTATACTTTGTATGTGAGATAAAATTGAAAGGTTTAGAGAGAAAGCTTCTTTGTAGGAGGGGACGGTGCATTATTTCAGACAGAAATAGTGGGAAGCCTGTGCCGATGACCGCTCCTGAGCGCAGTCTCCTGCTTCCCTGGCACGAGATTTCACGTGCCTTCACAGGGATTTTCTATCTTCCTCACATTCAAATCCCCTGCTGGGGAAGATGGCCTGCTGCGAAACTCATTTCTGACCATAAGTTGACCTGCCCAGGTACTTCATTTCGGGTTTTTCATTTGCTGAAGCCACCACAAAGCAAGCTGCTCCCACGCCTCAGCCAAAGGAAAAGGAGGCACAGAGGAGCCGACGGGGATAAACCTAATTGAAAGTATGGGGTTTAGAAGGCTGGACAGAAACCATTCGGGAACATGGCAAGTGAAGTGAAAATGGTGTTATGTTTCAGTCTCGCATAGATAGCAGACTGTTTTGACGAGACTTGAGACAAGTAGGAAGGAAATGGTGGTTGGAGGCACTTGAAAACTGAGGGAGAGGCCGCAAAACATCAGTGAAAAGCTGTGAAGGGGTTAAAAGAAGGCCTCGCTGACGTGATGCTACTGCAAATCTGCTTTTGGACATTATCTGAAGCATGAAGGGCTTTTTGGTTTTTATAGTAACTAGCTTAAATATATTTATATTTTTGCTATTTTTCGTTTGCTTAAAATTTGCTGGATGTTGCCATGGTTGTTTGTGGGGACTGGAGGCTGCATGTGGCGAGGGCCTTCCCTCTTGCTGTTTATGGACACCAGTTCTAGGTAGGGAATGAGCATTTTTGAAAAATGAGGAAAAAGTTCTCCAAAAAACCCACTTTCATTCTAACTTGGAGTAAGGCAGAAGCATTTCCAAAGCAGTTATTTTGGGGAAGAGCAGTGCAGGGAGAGCAAACAGCCAGGCTGTGAGAGTGTGGGAAGGGAGGCCCAAATCTCCTTGCTCTCCAAGGGTCTTGAAGAGATGGGGCTCCCACATCTCAGGATAAAGCCCCACACATCAGGCCATTGGCTTTCCTGGCCTCTTTCCCAAGCCATAACCTTTAATTGTCATCTCTTAGAGACACACAGATACAGTTAGACCACTGTGGTGTTTGCGGAAAAAACAGACCATTTTGTTATTTTTTTTATCTGAATGGCTGATAATTGAAAGAAAACAAAGACTATTACAGTGCAAACTCATTTCATTAGCTCTGGTTTTCTGCTTTATAATGCACAGAAATCTCTCTCCCAGATGATCCTAGGTAATTTGCACTGCAGCATCTGGGTGAATTAATTACTCTTTTTTTTCCAGATTGCCAGCATCTTGCAGATTATGCAACAAGTGAAGATTAGTTTGTGCCTGTGGTGATCTTAGAGAGTGTTTGGAAACAAAAGGCACTTCTCGATCCAAAATTAAAATTTGAGTGTAGGAAAGAATGGATGTTGTATGTGAATCTGCCTGTTCTGGCAATCCAGGGTAAGAACTGAATGATAGAAATCTAAAACTAGAGTGGGGTGTCTCTGCATTTGGAGGTATTGACTCGAGCACTATATTAGCGGGCTTATTCTATTTGAAAAACACAAACTTGGTAGTCAGAATTAATTACTGAACTGTTTGTGAATAATACGAGCCAACATTGCTTGATTGCTTTCACCCTGTCTTCCCCTGGTGTTCTTTTTCTAGGAATCGGTTTGAGCAGATATTTCACCAGTAGTTTTTTTTATTAAGTATTCATCTGAATACATACAGAGGACCTCCTACAAGTTTAGATTTTTTTTTTAATGTTATTTAAAGCAAAATAATGCTATATTTTCAAGAATCAGTGGTACAGCAAGCTGTAAATGTTGACTACTACCAGTCTTAAGACAGCTTTACAGAGTATTTTAAAATAGTATCAAATACTTTCTTTTTTTTTTTTTTTTTAAACAAAAACTTTTTTTGTTTATTATCTACAGAACAATAGTCCTATAAGTAGAATAGCATTAGGTAATGGACATTTTAATTGTTGCTTGTGGCAATACCTGCCTTGAGGTAGATGCCTTGAAACTGGAAACTGCATGTTCTTGGAGGTTTGGTTTTTGTTAATGCTCATTTCAATTTGGGCACTTGTTGAACACTTTCCTAGCTGGTTCTCACTTGCATGTTTTATTGGCACAGCTTTTGATTTCTGCCGGAGCAGAACATTTAGTTGTGGTAGACCCTGGCCAGAGGTTGTGGAATGAGGGGATTTGTGAAATGTATGAAGAGGCTGAGGCTGTTTTATCCACTGACCAGCTAAATACTAGGTAGGAGAATGTACTCACAGAGCCAGTGTGTAAAGCAAGCTGAGTGGTATATAGGAGAAAGGTATTTAAGTCTTCAGTCTTGACTGTTTGGTTCACAACAGAAGTGTGCTGTACGCTCATGAGGTGTTTTCATTTTCCTGTTGGACTTCTCACTGCTGCAGAAGATGTGTGAGTGACTGCTGATGTGCTTGCACATGTAGCTTGCCTTCTTCCTTCCTCATTCTCCGGTTAAAAAACATTTATTGAGGTCAACAATACACTGTAAACTTTTATTGTGAGCTACTTGGGCAATATATAGGACACTAGTAAACTCAAAGGAGGCTGAAGTTAAACTCATAAGGTCATGCTTTTTCTGTACACCAGGATGTCCCTTGAATTTTACCCACAGTGTACCTGAATTTATTCTCTACTTTTTGTGTCTGGGAATGCTGTTCTTCATCTCTCACAAGCTCTTTGCGCTGTGTTCTGCATACATCCTGCTTGCTTCCAAGCATAGCTATTCACCCGTATGTGTTGGTGTTGAGCTACAGAGTGCAGAACAATCTGACGGCACATGGAAAAATGAGAGGGTGAAGATTTGGAATATGAACGTTATTGTTGGCAATTATAAGGTATAACAGATGGAGGATAGATGGCCTAACTCTTTTCTTCGTCAGTTTTCTTTTTATCAGATGTGATGAGATTTTTCTGTGTGTGTGGTAAACTTGTTTTTTCTCAATGAAGTTATTGTCTGTTTAATATGCAAATGATGCAATGAAGAATATTTCTAATTCATGCGTGGGCAAAAAATAAAAAGAAACACAGCTTTGTGGTAAGCTTCCCTTCATCAGGAATACACGTTCCTTGTCCCTGCGTGTATTCATTTCTCAGTGTCATTTCATGTTCATCACTTTTGAGTGTTCACAACCCAAAACACAGTTCAGTCTGAATTTTCAGACAAAGTTTTTACATCTGTTTTTAAGATGTCATAACTAATTTCTCATACCGGAGTACTGTTTCCATCCCATCCCTTCTAGGACATGAGCAGAGGACAGCAAGTAATTAGATGCTGGGGGAATTTGCTCAGTATTGTGTTTTTTTCTCCCTTCTTTTTTAATGTGAAAATTTAAAGCATAAATAAATAAACTTTACACGACCTCAGTCGTCTCTTCTTCCAGTACACTTATGTTTATAATCTGTCATGCTGCTCTTTAGAGAGAAGGTGGTGAGTGTCTGCCTTCACTTTGAGCATTAAATGTTTTATACGTGGTGATCATCTCACTACGTGGGATAATGAACAGTATCAGAAGTACTGTTGCTGTCTATCACCAGTTGTGTTTGCTTTCTTATTGAAACAGGGGGCATATTCTTAATGCTGGGCAACTTAGTGAAGAGCCTTCTGTTTTTGTTATGACCTGTAAATGTGAGCAAATCTTTGCAGTGCCTAATGAGGTAGGACCCCAGCTCTTTCAATTTACAAAAGGAGAGACTAAAAGCAAAGTGAAGTGCCGGGGTTCCTGTGCCCATTCAGATCAGGTTTGCTGTATGCCATTACTTGGTTAAGTTATTGTTAAGTATAAAGTAGAAATGGCTTGTTTGTTCAAGTAAGGTTATCCTTTCAATAATGGAGGTTAAGGGCTCGGTGAGTAAAATAATGGAACTTCTTCAAATCCATGATTACTTCTATTTTCTAGTAATTTAGGATTCCAGTTTGAATAACATATATAATGAGAAATGACCAGGCAAAAAAATGGTATTGACAGAGGTTAACATTAGCTTAGGTTTATCAGGTACATGACAGAGAGGCAGACTTAGGGGGCATGACTTGGAGCTCCAAAGTTAGATTTCTGCCCTGAAGTTTATGGCAAAAGAGCTGTATTTCTTGTACCCGAGTGTGGGAACTCAGGGTTCCTAGCTGTCTTATGGGCTTACGGATGGGTATTATACAGTACTCAATATTCAGATTTTCACCACCAAAGAGAAAGGAATGAAAAATAATTTAAATAAATAAATATATATATATGTTTTGCTTGATAGTAGTATAATGCCTCTTTCCTTCCTCTCTTTCTTCATTCCCCAGACTCCTCTCGGAATAACAATTACTCATTTTGCCAGTTTCAACAACCAGCCAAAAGTAAACCATTGCTCTTAGCCTTCCAGGATATTTTTGGTATTTCCTGACTTAAAAGGATGGTAAAAATGGCTTAAGGAAAAGTTGATGGCAGATACTTTCAGTCAGCTGATGCTCCCCTACTGTTGGATAAAAAAAAAAATACATGATGGTCATACAGGGCAAAAGATACCTACAGAAATCTCTGCAAATTTAAAGTACAAGAATTGTTTAATACAGATGATTTTAGCTTTAGAAGTGTCTTTTTTTTTTTTTTTTTTTCTATTGAACTAATAATATAGAGGAACATTTTCTTCCCAATATTTTCAACAGAAAACTAGTTATACTGGACTTGGTCTAATATTAAGAAATCTTATCTAAGGAGTACTTTATCTAAGGAGTACTTTCAAAATACAACCAAACTTGAGAGGAAAAAAAAGTGCCTTGAGGTTTTTATAAAGCTTACAAGTTTTAATATTCCAAATGTGTAGTGACAATGATCTTTTTTCATAATTAAGCTACGAGTGTGGTTTAATGCTGAATTCAAAGCCGTTCACTAAATGCTGCTTATATTTGAAAACCAAAAATATCCTCAGAAGAAAAAAAAAGAAGAGAAAAACAATCCCAACATTTTTTTTTTTTAATTGAGATAAGAAAAACTAAACTCTGCTGCACCTCCGTTTAATAATGAGTGTTGCTCAGCTACTACCAAAGGCTTAAGGAATAGTGTTTAGAAGTGATTGTTCAGAAATAAGTGTTTCTCACAGATTATGAGGGCTTATACAGATGATTGTGTTCACCTGCTGAGTATTTGAGAGTGGAAATGTCCAATCTGTCACTTCCCAGAAGTGGTCTTTTGCTTAAAACTAAGAAACATTCCTATGAAAAAATAAGTTTTCGTTAATTGTTTTCCCATCTTAGCCATGCAATAAAGAAATATTATTATGGACTTCCAACAAACACACAAACATTTTTTGAAATGCAAAGTCCAGACTTTCTGAAATGATCTGAGCCTTTTTCAGCTTAAAATGTACTCCTGTGAGGACAGGTGAGTTTGTTAATAACTTTGCGCTTTGCTTGTGTTTTTTGTAATTCTGCTCTGTAAGATATTCAATTGCCGTTTGAATGGTTTTTATTAGTTGTAAAGTAGGCATGGAGATGTTTTGAACCTTTTGTTTGTCTTTACCTTTTTTTTTTTTTTTTTTTTTTCCAATTAAATGTGCAGAAGGAGAGCAAGCTAGTATTACATTTCTTGGAGAAACAGGATTCGTTCTTTGACTCCACAAGGAGGAGATGCAAGCTAGTGACCTTTAGTGCTAGAATAAGTCAGAATTTGCAACCTTCTTTGGGTTGTTTCTAACTAACTACAAAGTAAATGGGATGGTTTTCAGCCTGGAAGAAAAAGACTTAAAAGGCCCTTCACATCCCTTAGATACTGTGTAGAGCAGCAGCTTGTACTTGTTTTTCATCTGGTCTTTGAAGGGATGGAGGTTCTTTGTAATGGGCCTTGACCAGCAGACTAGACAAACAAAACCCACTGTTGATCTAAGAGGAGATGCAGTGGGTGTAATGCTTGCTCCTCAGACCAAATTTACTTCTCGCTGTATTTCTGTTTCTGCTCTAACACCCAAAGTAATTCAGAGAGGGAACAGAGCAAAGCAAAGCAAAGCAGTTATTTCAATTCCTGAATTCTAGACTATCCTCAAAGGCTCTGATACTTCGATCTAATTTGGTCTTCTGATTTTCTGTTGATTCTTCCAAATGCTTCAGACTTACTGAGACAAAAGCCTCTTTCTTCACAATTGTCAAATTTCATTGAATCTCAAGTCTTGGTGATAGAGCTTAATTGTCAACAAAATAAGTCTTGGTTTCTGTAAATTGTTTGATCCTCAATTGGTTTAGAAGTGACAATATACTTTCTTTTACAGGGTTTAGATATTGTTTCCATGTGGCATATGGAGCAAAGTTGGACCAACTAAAGAAATTATTTCAATTGTTTTCTGTCAGGAAGGCTTAGACAAAGAGCTTAGTCTCAGATCCTTTAAAGTTCAGGCATCTGCCACTAGGGGCAAAAATTATTTTCCTGTAGGCATTCGCCTTTTATTATAGATTTACTGTGCTGCTTCACTTTGTTGATAATCTAATTTAAACCTCAGAGATGAGTCATACCTCCTCAATGGGATTCAAATCCAGTTTGAATTCTCTGATGTCAGAACCTTTCAGTTCTTCTTTTCTCAACATAATGGTCGTTTGGGAGCCTGAATGTGCTGAGGAGGAAAGATTGTGACCCGTGCAAGCAGTAGCACATTAGTAATATTATTTTACAGCGTATCTAAGTCTTGTTATCAGTGTTCATTTGGGTTTCTCGATCAGGTAACTTGTGATATCTTGACTTAATTCAAGTCCTAATCCTGCCGGGTGGCCCATTGTGGACGGACCTCTGAAGGTATGAGGGTGGTGGTACCCTGCTGAAGTAAGGAGTCTTCTGTAAAGTGGAGTAGACCTCAACGTGTGAATCAAGTGCTGTTCTAAGGACTTTTGTTTCATGAGACTGCAACTTTCCACACTAATTGTGATATGACAGTTTTGCAGGAAAATAACAGATTATGAAAGAGCACGAAACCTTGATGTTGAGACATTTCAGTGGTCTTTCTTTGAAAAAAATAAAATACACATTTTTTTTAAGTGCAGTTGTCCAGAAGGTCCTGAAGGATTTTAGAAAAATCCAAACACTTAAACTTGTTGTCCTTGAAAGCGTGACCACTGTACAGTTCACCACTAAAAACTTCAGAAATTGAACTTTAATATTTTGCTATTTAAGGACTTCCACTCTGGAGGCAGCCACAGACAAAACAGACATTCAGGGAGTTAAGAGGCATTGGATTATTGGCGTATGATTATCCAACTTCAGAACGCATACGAAAAGCATCTAATAAAGTTGAGCTATGTTTTGAAAACTATTAGAGCCAACGGTTGTGCTCTAGATATTATAATTAAATATATACAATGCTATCTTTTAATAATTAATACTCTGTAATATTAGCAGTGCTTGGATTATTGACATGGTTTGCCTTCCATAGAGTTTTTGTTGGTGGTGTTAAAGTTACACTGCTGTTTCCTATTTTTAACAGTATCCACGAATTGATACAGGAGCAAGTTCTCCGATCATGCGGTTACGTGAGGAGGGAAGGAAAAATGTAGATATTTTTCTATAGATATTTAATTTTATTATTGGATGTGTGTTTTTCCATCGTAATCCTACTTTATCAGGAATTTTGTTAATGCCTTTTTAAAACGCAGAATAACATTAATGTCTTTGTTTTATAACAGCCTTTCCCAAAAAAAGTCTAGAATCAGTTTATGAGCAATGATCTTCTGCAAAATCTGTAGTATTTATTCCAAAAATATAACTTATGCTTCAGGTCCATGAAAAGATTTAAAATTTAAATGCATTAGATACTAATAGCTGAAAGTACTTGTGTTACTGTCGTTGCATTGCTCCTCAGTTGTCCGGTTCCTTGCAACCCTGGAACCTCCTTTCATCTTCCCTCAGAATGTGTCTGATAGAGTTTCTGCAGATAAGCTTTTAAGATTTTAAAAAAGGAAATACGTATATGAAAATTAATGTTAGATACACAAAGTGAATGCATAAAATAATTGGAAAAGTCAACTGTTAAGACCTGAAGATGGACACGTTTGTTTTGGAGGAAGGAAGAAAGCTTTTACTGAGAATTTCTCTACCTGAAATCTTAATCGACCTTGTGAAAGCTTAAGACCATGTGTGAATGAAATTAAAGGAACTAATTGGAGTATACTCTGAAGACTAACTGGAGACAGAACAGGCTATTACCCCTACAGTTTTGTAGTTGTGTAGTGAAATATGCTCCGGTAAGAGCAGTTTAATGCAAGAAGAAACTAAAATCCTCTGAACTGTTCTTCAAAGGCATTGCTCTCAACAGATTGTGAGTCTTGCCTCATCTGTCTAAGTATAACCTTGTGAATAGTCAGCATATATCAAATGACTTATGGCTGTGTGGTGTATTCTGAATGCATTTTGCAGTCCTTCTTTAAGTGACAATGGCGTTGTGGTTTCCGCAGTTTTAATTTGGGAACTATTTCACAACCCGATATCTCATTTGCTGTAAGGATTTCCCATGTTTTTCAGTGTAAAGCATCCCTTTGTTGCTTTGATGACTCACGTAGCTGTTGCCATTTCCCTATCTGGCTGTTTTTTTTGTTACTCTGCATTTGCAAAACATTAATTCAGCCACTCTTCTGCTGGCAGTCCCCTTCTGTTTGCCTTCCCTTCTCATCGGCTTTGTCCCAGCTGAGTCAATGTCATAAGGTGCTGCTTGGGTTATTTTTCTGAAGGAACGTCTCCCCTCCCCACTACCTCAGTATCCTCTGTACCTCACCTTGTCTGGCTGCATGCCTTGGTTGTGCTTGGGTGGTATTCTGTTCTTAAGCATGCTTGTTTGTGCCCAAGAGCTTGTGCCATGCCACGGTGAAGGGGAATAGAAGAAGAAATGTTGAAGGAAGATGAAGACGAAACGAGGAAGGCAGCGAATGAAGGAGAGGGAATGTGCAAACAGCCGATCTGCACAGGGCTAAAATTCAAATCAATGCGTGCCAAGCTCTTGTAATATCCAAACATCCCAGGTTTGGCAAATTCTGGGACTGTTACTACCAGCTAGTCTTTTGTCAGTGCTGTCTTGCAGCTCCTCCCCGGGGCCAGATGGAGAGAAGGCTCCTGATCTCACAGCCCCGGTGTATTTTGAGAGCAGACTCCAGGAGGTGCAGAAATGAGCGTGGCGTCATTTGAGCATTAGCCCTCTTTCCCCGCAAAGCTTTTACTATTTCTGCACCTGGTAACTGGAGCTGTTGGCACATTCCTGTGTTTCTTCCACCCTCCACCATCGTTTTGCCTGCTTATCTTTCTTGCTTACATCTTTGTAACTTCCTGCTCCCTGTGCAGCAAAGTTCATCCACAAGCTGCCTTTCCTTCATCTTCAAATCATCTCTCAAGATATACCAGTATCATCCTAACCGCATTTATCTGCAAACTGACACGAGTTAAACATCTGGGTGGAGAAACTCATTAATTCCCTGACCCCTTTGTTTTCCCTCATTTAAAAAAAAATAAAAAATAGACGAGAAGGCACACATCTTGTCTTGCAACTTTATGTTCCAGCTTACTGCTGCATCTTCCCTTTGCTCTTTGTTCCTTTTACAGCCGATTGTGTTGGTTTCCCTTCACTGACACAAGAAACTCTTGAGGGAAGGGCACGCCGCTGGCTATGTGATTGTCCAGCATGCATCCTAGTGGCTTTGCCTCCCACTTCAGATATATTAGGCCTTCTTTGGGAGTTTCTGTCATGCAAATAACAAATGATAGCATTCTCAGGAGCCCATTGTTACAGCCTGCACTCTCCTATTTTTGCCTGTTTATTTATTTAGGCGTTCAGACTGCTGGACAGCTGTAAATCAGAGCTTCACATTGAAGTCTATCTTTGAATTGAACAAAGACAAAATAGACTGTAAATTTTAGTCACTTTTGCTTGAATGATTGCTCAGAGAAGCCATTTTTTTTCCCTCCTTGATGTGTGTGAAATTCTTTTCTCTGTTTACAAAAAAGTGAAGAAATGTTGCTGTTAGCATAATTCGGTTTCCCATTCTAAGTTTGTTTCTTATTCTTTAAAAGGCATAAAACCCAGAATTTTATAGGGTCATACTGGATTTTTACTTAATTTTGAGCAATGTAAACATCAGCATATGTTTTTAAGTAATTTAACCTACGTCCTTAGGTAAAAAACAGCATATGTTTCTCAAGTAATTTAATCTACTTCCTTAGGTACAAAATCTCCAGCATTCAGCTGTCAGGGATTCTAGGGGGATGAACTTAAGCTATACTTTTATACAAACATTAAAAGTTATTCAGGTTTGATTTATACACCAGTGGTGGTTTAGTGCAGTCATCACTTGCAGCTACTTGCTCCTTGTATGGTTTTCTTTTTTTGTTTTTCAGGTGAAGCTTTTTAGTAGTTGCCCAGTAGAGGGGGTACAGTAAAGTCAGATGCAACTTTTCACAGTGCTTAGCATTTAATTATTAAAATTTCTTTCTTTTAATGTAATGAATCTAATAGGCAGTAGAGAAGAGGTCATATTTTACCTTTTTCTTATTTGAATGTATATTATACCCCACATTTCCACTTCAGTGTTGTTAATTATAGTTTGGGCTGTAAAGAAGTTTACATTATAGTGATTTTTTTCTCCCCTGGAAGCTGATGGCCCAAAGAAATGCATTGTCAGACTCTATCTAGATTCCTTTGGACAGCACTTCTTGCTTGAAGAAAACGCTTGGGAAGTGGTTGTTGCCTTCAGCTGTTCTGAGACAAAAGATTTTTTTTGCTTGTTTCTCAGGCGAGATTTGCAAGGGGAATTTGATGCCAATCACAAAACTGAAGGAGGAGGTGAAGTCATCCCTCCTTATACCCTACAGCCCAGTCCTCAGGAAAGGATCCATGCCCCAAATTAGGGGAACAAAAAAAAAAAAAGGATTTGAATCCAGGTGAAGTCCCTCCCATGCTGATTGCCGTAGCCTTCAGGCAAACACTCATTTGCCTTCTTCCGCTGCCATACTTGCTCGCTGATTCATCCAAGGGGAGAACAGCTTCGACAGGCATGACCGAAGGAGGCCTGCTGCAGAACTGCCTGCAGAGGAGCAATTACATGCTCACCAGAGAGGTGGGTGACCCACATTCTGTGGTCGGTGAGAATGATGCCTCCACTGCTCGTGGAAGTGGCCTGACCCAGGGCTTTGGCCGTAGGATGACAAGTCTCCCAGTATCTTTTTCCTCTGAGGTTTTGTCAATGATACCGAGTCTCATTGTTCCCAAATTTTCTGTAATTTTTGCTCCAAGATGTGGCTCAAATTGTCCTAAATTGAAGCAAAATTTTTGAGTTTGTGAGGGAGATGTTCCTTTTTTTTTTTTTCTTTTTAATAACACAGAAAATTTTAAAAGCAAATGCTTTGATTTTTGCATAACAAACAAATACACAGAGTTCTAATTTTCTGGTAGTTCTACCAGCATTTCTCTTGGGTTCAGTAGTAATGAATTTCCATGGGAGATGGGAAAAAGAAAACAAAACCAGAAACATTACCTGGTTTCATCTGTTGTTATTTCTGGCTAGCCAAACCTGGAGGTTTGCAGTGGCTCTTTGAGTAAAAAAAAAAAAAAAAAAAAAAAGGTATTTCCAGACTCATTAAATGTGTACATATGGAATGAACTTTGGAGAGAGTCGTTCCTGGCTAAACAATTCACATTTTCCAGGAGAGGAGAGAAAGAAAAAGAAAGCGATGCTAAAGAAAAGAGAACGATCGAACCAAAGTAGCATGCCAAGCAGAAGATGAGCGTTTTCAAAGTCAGATGAGGACATAAAATGCCTCTGCTCTTTGAGCTGCCCAAAGACTTGATCCTCTGAAATGGATGGGCTAGATAGAGGCCAGAAGTCCTGGCTCAGTTTTCCCAACAATAGTCTGTATGGAATTCCCTTCCGTGGCTTCAGAAGAGGGAGAAAACAGGGTACATGGGAGTTGTTTTCTTCAGTATGTGGGAGAGCTTCTGATTACATCTGATTGGTAAAATACAGGATAATACTTGTTTTCGGGATGGTCGGTCACTCTATCAGCCACACTGAAGATTTCAGGAAGGAAAAACTTTCTATTCAGTGACGTTCTACTTGGTTATTGTTGTGTTAGACTGAAGTGTTGATTTACCCCATCTAACTTTGATGCCTAAGAAAGAGGGGGGAAGGATGGTAAGAAAATCAGCAAATATGAGCAGATTTGCAGGAGTTTTGTGATTTTTTTTTGCCTGATACCTTTCTGAAATACAGTATATATAGCCTATTCTGATACCATCTCTATAGGGTTCCTTGATATCACAGGAAAACCATGTTCTGTTGGAAAACCTTACCAGAAAGGTGGCTTGTTCTTCCTTTTTTTTTTTTTTCATTTTAATCCTTGTACTGATGCATATTGATGTATAACCCCCCCAGACCTCAATGTAGCTCTAAAGTAGCTCTTCTCCTGTCATGTAAAAATTCAAGCAACATCACTCCTCAGAGCTATCAGTCCATCCTGATTTCTGATGTCTTTAGTTCAACTCATTGGGCGCCTTAAAACAAAAGCAGCAAAGCAACAACTGGGATGTATTTCAATCCCAGCTGGGTTTATAGCAGAAAGGAGAACTGGACAACACAAATGCTCTTTCACAGGTGGATGTGTTTGTGGTTTAATAGATTTGTAAAGAGTTTAATCATAGCCTGGCCTGTAAAAAGTCTACATAGGCCTATATTTCATATATATACTCTTCCAGGTTTCTATTATGTTATGCTTTGTCACATGGTGATAAATTTGCATCTGAAGTAGAAAAAGTTGGTGTAAATCAATAGGAAATTCAGTAGATAGGGTGCTACTTACCCACTGGTCTTGAAAAAGATGTTCAGCATTTTCAAGGAGTTACTTTTTTTTTTTTTTTTTTTTCCTTCAGGAGGGAAAGGGGGAAAGTGTCAACTTCTGTTGTAGCCCCTCTTCTGTATAAATACTTATTGTTTTAACTCGGTCTTGGGCCTTATTTTGTTAATTTCTGCTGTATAGTACAGTATCAAGTTGTGTTTTCACGTATTTTGACAGGACATTGCAGTTGGTGGCTTGGTTTTAGTTTTATATTTTTTTCAGCATCCTCAAATGTAGATTTTATTCATTAAACTCAGGAGAACAGCGAATGTGTAAAGAAAAAAAAATAAAAAGGCAGAAAATATCCAGAATTTAACTCGTGGAATTGTTAGAACTTTGTTCCAGCAATCTTCATCGCAGATTACATATGAAAAAAATTAGAATTACTCTGGGGGGGAAGGCAGGGAGGCAATGTGTGCCACATCAGGTGCCCGCTTTCATTGTCATTCTAATTACGAAGTGGCGATGTGGCTTTGTACTTGGGTTATAGGATAAAGCAGTGTTATATAGCCAGAAGATTGTTACTTTAAATGATTCCAATACTTTCTTTCACAGTAATGTGAAAAATAAAAAGCTGTGAATGCCAGTTACTGTCGTAGGAGCTGATATTACACTGGTCAATATTTCTTAAATTGCTAATGGATATATTATCCCAGATCTATCTTGCTTTTGTAAAATAAATTGTTTTGTTACTGAATAGGGTGTAGCACTTAAGCTAAAAACGTACCGTGAATTCTGTTATGAATGCTGAAATGAGAGCTAACATGGTTAGTTGGTAATGACATACAATATGAAAGGCAAATGCAGTGCAGAAAGTATTTTGAGACTTTGCATGAAATCAATTTAAGAAAGAAGGAAGGTTACAATTTTTTTTCATAGAGATTTTTTTCTTTGTGTGCTTCTGTTTTTAATGAAGAATTTACATACTCTTTCTGCATTGTATCTTAAATGGAGAGAGAGACTTTCGCTGGTGGTAACCGATGTTAAAACACATGTTTTTCCAACATCAGGAAAGACAAAACCAACAAATTAACTGTGCCGCATCATTTAGAGAAGGGATAAGTGGGACTTGGATGGAGCACTGATGTTTTTTGATTTTCTACAAGCAGGGTAATTCTAATTGGTAGCTCATTGGAGTCCTGAGTGATTCTGGTGGACTGGAAAGCTCAAGAAACAACTGTGTAGTTGGGATCAGTGTATGTTTTCTAGTAATGTAGACATCTCCATTATCAGTAAAAATAGAAATTTGTTTGCAAAGAAGCCTGTTTTCCTTTCTTACCATCATCAATAGTTACCCTTTTTTATTTAAAACTTACACTCAAAAATAAGAACAATCACAGCATTCATATTTTCTTCTCATTTATTAAGCTGTTTTCATGTTTGACAGCATTTGTGTAAAAAGTCCTTTTCAAGTAGTAAATTAATTTGGATAGAAAGCATCCCACCTGAATTTATTATGTGCTGGCAGTTTAGATAAATGGATATTATGATCTCAGCATATTTTGGCCCAGCACCACTGTGCCTATTTGCAAATGTCTAAGAAAGTGATAATATTCCTGTCAGAGTCAGGCTGCTGAAGGAAAAAAAAAATGGGGTAGCATTTCTTATTTATATTTATAGGATGCCTGTGGGGAAGACAGTAATGCTGTATATGGCAGTTTATGTGGACATGTGGTGCTAAACATACATTAAAAAAAGATAACAGACCTATTGACGTTTCTTTGTAGAAATATGGAAAAAAAGCCGGAGCAGATCTGTAATTGACAGCTATGCAGGAGATGCATTTCCAGTTTTCTTTCTGAAGAAATATTTCACAAACTTACGATTCCTTTCAAAGTCAGTAATCCATCTTTAATTACTTTGTTGATTTCATAGTTGTATTTTACAAGGTTGATGTAATGTCTGCTTCCTGCCAACATTTGATATGGACAATCCACTTTTGTCACTGCTTTGATGGAATGGAAGGCTCCTTGTAGTTACAGTACTTTTTTCCCCCCCATTTTTTCTTTTCCTTGTGTGTGTATGAATTGAGCATGGGTGAAGACTTATCAGTCACTGAATGCCATAGCTTAACAGCAAGATAGGCGGGGAGCTGTCGATTTATGCTCCTGACAGAATGGGAAACGTTCAATGTAGCTAAACTGGTACATGTTTAAACAGCCTGCGCAGTCATTTCTTTTATTCCCACCTTTGAGCGTTGTTTTATTACCATACATGCATGTCTGAGGATTATTTTACTGCCATGTGTCTGTTTTAAAATACTTTGGTTTTATAGTCTGTAATTTGGGCTGTTAAAGTAGATTATTTCTCTCTTTAGGGGAAGTTAACGCCTTTACCTGTAGCTCATCTTGTCAAAAAGGTAGGGATGGTCTGTTGTAATGCACCTTCGCAGGATGGAGAATGATGACAGCACCGTAAGGTGGTCGCCCTGCTCTGCATCCCTGTTTCCAGCACCACTCCGGAGCCTGCTGTCAGCAGAGCACGGTGCACGGGGGCTTTCTCCTCCTTGCTGATTAAAGTAGGTAGCTGTGAAGTGCAGTCCCTCCAAATTAAAGTTGCCTTAAACCAGGAGAGCGTTTCTGTGGCACAACTGATTTGGAGCAAGTGTGCAATCACAGTTAGAGTCGCAGTGCACATTATTTGTGCAGATATGACTAAGTACCTTATTGAATCCGTTCCTAGCAGTGCAAGCTGCTTTCAGACAGGTTTCTGCTCCTTTGCAGTGGGGAGCAGGAGATAATGGTGTTTAATTTGTCACTTTTTCTTCACGGGGACTGGGCAGTGGGGAAGCATCCTTGTCTTCACTGTTACACTAGATGAAGAGATTTTAAATACTTTTTTTCCCGGGGAAATGCAGTGTACTTGTAGCAAGAAGATTGGTATTTAGACCAGTTGCTATGGAGTTGTCTAGATTACTACGCAAAGCAGCATTTATTAATAAAATGTGTAGCGAACTAAAGTGTGATACATTTAAAATTGCCTGGATTGGGGATTAGCCTGAGATCTGAGGGGGGAAAACATTCGAAATGTGTGCACCCGTGCACGCACACACACAAGTGGCAAAACCTTTCCATCCCTAGAAGGTCCTGCTCTTTAAACCTTTTTCTTTTCCAAAGAGATGAATCAGTGGACTAGAGAGGTAACGAAGTATTTCTGCAATGTATGGGGAAGAAAGTGGGTAGAAAGGCTTTGCAAGGTATATAAAATCAATCTGTCCGCTTTATTCTGTTACACAGAAGAATTTCAGTGAATGCAGCGGCCAACAAAGAATACTGGAAATGCCAAATACATTTAGAAATAATGTACAGCAGCTCTTAGGGTCCTTGATGCTTGGAATTTGGGTTGCACAATAGCGAATGCTATTGGTGGCATTTGGCTTTTCCTGTGGAGGATCCTAGTTTCTGGTTTAAAAAAAAATCCTCCTCTTCTCTGGTGTTTACATCACAAGTGTTGGTTCAGTTTGGATTATATTTCTTTCATCGTGAAGTATGTATAAACATTTTAAGTAGGTGTGGTACACTGTCAAGTGTTTTCATTATTTGGATGATAGGTTTGAACATCGATTCCAAAGTATCAGTAGGCACCTGCAGCAGCAAAGTGGGTATATCGCACCTGAACACATTCTGATTCATGCAATTAAAGCAGTTTAGAGAGTTAGTAAGAAAAGAGTATCACTTACTGAGGTTAGATGTCTTTTTAATGGAGAACAAAAGAGTTTTGATTCTTTCACTTCAAGTTTAGCCTAACTATTGTGTAGTGGAGGAGGTTTAATGAATCATTGTTTAACTTTGATACTGCCAAGTATTTGACCATTAAATAGTCTCAAATGTGTACATAGCACTTTGGTGACAGACTCTTATTTAACTGAGATTAATTGGCATTGAATAGTTATTTAATTACTTTGGAAGAAATCTAACAACAGTGTGTGTTCTGATTAAGTTACTCGATGTAAAAACAAACAGGGAATTGTTGAGTAGAGCACGTTCCCTTCTGCAGCTCGCTACTGACACAGCACACTAAGTGGAGGCTTGAGAATGGTTAAAGCAGCAGATCATATCTGCAAATCTGGATGCTGTTGTAACATCAGCATTATCAGCTCTTGATTTTTATTTTTATTTTTTTGTAGCTGTTTAATGAAATTTCAATCGCCTTACGACTTTTAGACTTAGTATTTCTTTTGTCCTTTTAAAGCTCAGACTGAAACTCTCTGGGATAAGTAAAGGGGGCAAGCATTCAGTGAGCTGGAAGATTTTTGTGAATTGAAAATACCATCTTAGGTTTAAGAAATACCGGCTCTTGGCACGTGTCGCTCACTTAAGGAAAGCTCACTTCAGGATTTATTTACATTATTATTTTTTTTTTAAGTATTAAGTATTGTGTGAAGGTGATGTTGATAGTCTGTGGATTTGGGAGAACAGGATGTTAGAATCTTTGGAGAGATTTATTTATTTATTTATTTATTTACTTATTTATTTATTAACATGAGTTGTGCAGATTCTGTCCTTGAATGGCAGGTGCAACAGTTTCTTTGGTCTGAAGAACCATCTCCAGAAAGTTAGGTTTGCAAATACTGGTAGAAACTGTAGTCATAATTGCAAGCATTTTGAGACCTGACTCAAAGTGACTCCTGTAACTTTCCTGTCTGGAAGATTTTCTCTTGCATGGTTAATAATGCATAAACATGCCACTGATGTGCTGTGCTTCCAGTAAATGGGACCAGTTGTTTCTTCATACCTTGCAAAACAGACCTTATTTACTTGTAGACATCCTTGTAAATGTAGCAATTGCTCTCAATGCAACACCATGATGGCTGTGGGGTATTTTGTGGGTATTTCCAAAGTACAGCACTTCTTAGATCTGTATTGCGCTCTCTGCTCTCATGTGTTGGAACTCGCTTACTTAAGTGGGTTACCATTAGCTTTCTTCTGTGTAGAACATGCTGAATAAAATGCCAATTCAGTTACATCCTTATTAGCAGGATCTGAAATAAATCTCCAGTCCTGTGTCTTCCCTTATACACTCAGATGGGTAATATTATTGAAAACCAGCATCAACAAAAATAGAAATACATGGCTTTCTTTTTATTGCAATTATCACCGGAATAACAGCAGCATCATGAGAGGGAGAGGCAGACCTCTTAGCAAGAAACAAGGTGTTTGCTTAGACGTAATGATTTCAAGGGCTGTTTTCTGGAAATACGATATACAAACGCTAAATAGACTCTTGACAACTTTTTTTCCAATAACTCGAAAATTCTAAAGCAATAAAATTCATCTGTCAGAGGTTCACCTCGGTATTTATTTGGGAACCAGCTGATTCATGTCCCCAGTGTTTAAACCATTTTAATTGTATGAGGTGGATTGTAAAAGGTTCCACTATTTTCAAGTTTTGTCTTCTGTACACCATTTCTTCTGCTCACTCATATTTTAGTCCATGTCATTTTACAGAATTACTGTATTTACATTTTAAAGAGGATTAGGCAGATTAAAAGATGTTTTCATGTTTTATTGATAACGTCAGAGTAATTTCCACTTTCCTAGTGGTGGTAGCTTGTAGCTCTGTCAAAACACAGTCTGTGGAGGCACTGAATGGAATTGTTGAGTGTAACCTTGCTTAAAGGCGATGGCCAAAAATACAGTTTTGGCAATTAATTAGCAACTTGATGACTCACGGGATCTTGAGTTAGTGGATACATGGAGGAAAGAGTAAGACCAGAGGAGTACTGAGACTGAGCTTTTGTCACTGTATTCCTCAAACTGCTTCACCAGAAGAGGTAGATGAATTACCACAACCACCCCTTGTGTGCAGAATGAATGCCAACATTAGGCACTTCTCATTTATATCTGTCTTGGCTCTGATCAACCAAAAGTGCCAAGACAGATCTGTAGCCTAAAATTCATTGTTGCAAAAATGAAACTTATTCAGGAAATGGTTGAGGATGGTCGCAGCTTCCAAACAACTGCCAAAACCCGAACCCAAACTCAACACCTGCAAAATCCCTCCTTGAGCAACTTTAACT
Source organism: Netta rufina (assembly GCF_964035555.1). NCBI lineage: Eukaryota > Metazoa > Chordata > Aves > Anseriformes > Anatidae > Netta > Netta rufina. The sequence goes on along the minus strand of NC_140123.1, from coordinate 54,079,357 downwards.
GGTGATTGATCAGGAGAGATCTCAGGTGGGGGGAAAAATGGGAACTGAACTCCAGGATGCTGCTGGAAGTGAAAGTACAAAAGAGTTAAATCGCTACTGACGGTTAGTGAGCACTTTGTAATGGTTTCTCCCCTCTAGCCCCTAAGGCCTTGTCCTTGCTGTCCAAAGGGAGTGTAAGCACTTTTCTAGGAAGGGGTTAGGATGTGCTGTTCCTCAGGAGGGACTGTGGGGGCGAGGAAGATGGTGCTCGCTTCCCCAGGGCACTGGTAGTGACCCAAGCCGTGCCCTGGCTGCAGGGCAGCCCCAGCGACATGGCGGCCCCGGCCTAAGCGATATGGCAGCCATGGCCCACTGCCGTGTCAGACAGCCTTCGCAGACCAGCTTCTTATATTGGGCTGCCACTGCTCTGCAGCCGTGGCAAGTAAAACTTCTTTGGGGTTAAAAGATGAAGGAAGATTTTAAGACTGAATTAAGTGAAGATTTCCAGGCTGTGGGACAGAGCCTTTCCTCCTGTGTGCAGCTTGTCCTCGGTGCCTCTCATGGCATTTCACCAAGGGGCTGGGCACTGCTAACCTCCCCTTTCTCTGCCCTTTGCTCTGTAATATAAAACAAGGTTGTTCAGGAGACAGGAGGTTAAAATGGGGATAGAAAGCTGATATCCTGAGCCCAACTACGCTGCCACGTTGTTTCCCTCATCTGCCCTCCAAGACAGGCTGCTAAGGGAAACCCTTCCTGAAGGAAGCATTTCACCTCTTTGGATGATACATCTTTTTGCCAATGAAGTCTAGTTTCTTTGGAAAATAGCCTGGAATGTGATATTTCGAGATGTTAAGAATTCTTAGCTCAAGCATGTGTGCATGGTGTGCCTACTCTTCCATGGGCAATCTCCAAGTAAGGAAGTCACAGGAAAAGGACGCTTGAAAAAAAAATTTCCTTGGTGTTCCTTCTGATATATCTATCCCTTCATAACATAAATGAAATCAGTAGAAACTGATGAAAGTTTTTGCTAAACCTCGTGCTGCTGTATACCCTTCCTCTCTGTGTGCAATGGCTGTAAATGGGGTGAATCCTCCTGCTGTCTGCTGAAGGAACTGCCTTGGTAAGAGCAGAACAAGCTGTTGGCCACCAGCATCTTTCTTCGGAGTCATGTCCCAGGCCTGAGGAGAGGATTGTGTTGGATATTGGTTGGTGTGGAACAAAAACTCCTTTAAAAAAAATATATATATATATCAGTGTTATGCAACAAAATCTGTAATTTCAAGACAGCTATGAGCACAAAAATAGAGTGACGGTTGCTACAGAAGTTACTTCAGTAGCTTCAGTGTAGGCTCTTATCTCTGAATTACGTCTCCAACGTACTGCATAGAAACTTTAAAAAAACTACTTTCAGTCTAATGAGCTCCTTTGAAAAAAGAAAAAAAAAGTCTTTTGTTGCCAGTGAAGTGAATGTGTTTGTACCAGTTAGAAGTAATAATTGAATCAAGATATATGCAGATAAAAATGCAATGCGAGTGCATGTACAGGCATTGCACACCTTATAAAAGGACAGATTCCCATCCTTAGCTTAGTTTCTTTCCTGGTGAGTCGAGGCATCAATAGAGAAAGATACTAATCCACTTATGGGTGGCAGTGTTGTGACTTTAATTATTAAAGAATTATTGCTCTGATTTTTTTCACTCAAGTAGAACTTGGGAAAATAGAGGAGTGTAAATGCTTCAGTGATAGCAGATTAAAAATTGTTTTATTAGTTTTAATGAAGATCAGTATTGTCAAGGTTTTGAATAAGTATAAATATAAGGCTGCGTGGAAACAAATCTATCTCAAATTTTATTTCAGAAATGCCTGTGATTTGAATTCACATAATGGTGAAGGGATGAGAACAGAAATACTAAAAAGGATCATTTAGATCAACTATGATCTATCTAAGACATACATGCATGAGTGAGTTTCAGTCAAGGGCAGGAACAGATTGTGACTGATGTTACTTGATGAAACTTGTATTACGGTGCCTGTACTGCAAACCTCTTTACCTGCACACATTGAACACAGAAAGCTTTTGTGTTTTGCCTGTTAAATTATATTGAACTATCAGCATAAACTGCTAGAAAAAAAAAATAAAATCAACTTTCAAGTAATATTTTGTATTTGAGTGAAAGGCATTTGTTAAAAAGTATTCTTCTTCAAATACATTGCACTGGTTGTAAAAGATCTCCTTCCATAATGTTTTCAAAAGGTGTCTTTTTATCTTTAGATTCCAGCTGTTTCCTTTTAGCTGTTACTAAACTGGTAAAACATGGTGTGTTTAAGATATTTTGATCTTTCAAGGAATTGTATTTACTTTTTTTTTTTTTCCTTTTTTTTTCTCCAACTCTATTTCTGTAGGAAGAATCTTAAATCGTTTCTCAAAAGATATTGGCCATCTGGATGACTTGCTTCCATTGACGTTTTTGGACTTTGTGCAGGTAATTCAGTTGCTTCTGCACTGCATGCTGAATTTAGATTCCTGTAAGCTTTGGTGAAAATCAGCTATTTGTCACAGATGTAGTTTAGTTTAAGGAAAGTGCTTGTTTGTGAAAGAAAGGTGCGGTTGAAATTTAATGTGTCAGTAAAAAGCTAACATGAGTAATAACTGGCAGGTAGGAGTGGCTATACACAGCTTGCTATTATGTCAAGATTTCAGTTCATAGTAGCTACATGCTTGGTAAATTGCTCCTGATTTGCCTCCAAGCAATCTGGCAAGCTTATTGCTGTTATAAGAAATATGTCCATAGTAAAGAAACAATCAACTCACATGAAAAGATAGCACAGATTAACCTAATTATGTGTCTACTTCCACAAAGAATCAAATGCTTACCACACCATTTTGGATTAAAATAGGTGTGGCTATTTACAAAGAAAAGATTAGTAGTAATAGTGTGAATATAATAGCCTTAATAGGAACAAGTGAAATAAGTTGCTGCAGACAAAAAAGATGGACAAAGCACTGAGATTTCAATGATGATGAAAGGATAAAGGATTATATATGACACCAAGGTAGTTTTACTGTTGCAGTAAGTATTAATCCTCCTTATAAAATTCTGCAGAAAGCTGCAAGGAAAAAAAAAAAAGAAAAGATCATAATGTATCAAAGTAACATGAATCACAGAATACACAGAATCATAGAGGCTAGAGAAAGAAATGACAGTGGATCATCTGGATCCACATAGTCGATCAGACCTGTAATGCTCCTGTCAGAAATGTTTCTTAAGGTGTTAATGCTAACTTTACTTCATCTGTTAGAGATAACTTAATCAGGATTTCAACCTTGTTTTTGATGTTTTCAAACTGAAACCAAAGACATTTTAGGTTTCTTAAAAGCAGCTTAATGACATTGCTAATGCTGAACTCTAGACAGGGGGGAGGAGAAGGTTCCAAAGAGTTAGTAAAAAGACACTTCTTAAGATAAACTCTTTTTCCTAGTTTAGTAAAGCTCTTAAAATTGAAGTATATGTTTCTCAAAGCTTTACAAGTGCCACATACCACTTGGGGGAAGAAAGGAAGGTATTTTACCTACCAATTGCAGCAAGTGCTGTGTGTTTTTTGTTGTTGTTGTTGGTGGTGGTGGTGTTTGTTTTTGTTTGTTTGTTTGTTTTTCTTGCTGCTGTTTCCCCCTCTCCCCCCCCCTCCCCCCCCTTTTTTTTTTGTGAGTTAGGGAGTTGCTTATTGCAAATATTAAGACTTGGAATTTTAAGTCCCTGATAAATTATTTCCTGAAAGTAAAATATAAACATCTTTTTCTAGTATACTACTCATTTTTTACTGTTTACAGAGATTCCAAATTTTCTTCAGTCTTATTAACTGTCCTTTATTAGATAGAATACTTTATTTCAGCTCTCTTTGGACAATACATAAATGTCTTTCTATTTGTCTGGAAGTTCAGGCTGTTGTGCAATCCTTATCCTCTCCTCTTTACATAGGGGTTATATCCACAAAGTCAAAACCATTTCTTCTGCGTAAAGGTCCTTTTCTATTAGACTAAGCAATGCAGAGGGGTTTGTGTTTACACAAGTTTGTCGTCTTTATAGAAGACTGGATAATGTACATTCTACATACCAGTCTTGGCCAGAGCATCCTCTGGGTCCTGAAATCTTGAAATAAAATGATTAACCCTTTTTCCTTCGTTCTGTGCATTTATAATAATGTAATAACACGAGAGTTGTGTTGCAGCCCACTTGCATGGTGTTTTTATTGCAAGAAACTGAGTGGGTGTTTTGCATGCCCTGTCATGTGGTTTAAAGGCATGCGGGGTTGTCTGAGGATGCAAAATTTGCTGGGAAAATGTTAGAGAACTCTGTGTAAGCAGAGGGAGACAAAATTGGTGTGGTCTTGTCCATACTTCCTTTTGGGAGCAGACCCTGAAGCAAATTGTCTTGAGAACTACACAGTGGTTTTTGTTGTTGTTTTCTGAGAGGACCAGCTGCTTTGCTCCAGGAGCAAGCTGGGGAAGGACGTAACCTGTGTGCGTGGTACACGAGCAGAGGACCACATCTACGACTGAATTGGAAAGCCTAGCAATTTGACCAGTGAACACATAGTCCAGGCAGTACATGATTACCAAAACTTTACTGATCTGGGATAGAAGAGTGAAGGCTGTTACTGTGAATGCGATTGTTTTCTTCTTTCAAGCTCATACTGTAAACTGCATCTCCCCTCATGCTGATTACTTCAGGCATTTCTTTTAACTACGCTATTTAAAAAAATGTCAAAAATTATGTAAAAAAAAAAAATATATGTATATATTGTTAAAATACAAAAGTTTGTGTTTTAAGTGGTAAGTTTTCTTTTTTAAAAGAAGATATTACATGTCCAGTATGCTCCAGTAGTGCTCTGTACCCTTTGGCATCAGGGAGAAAACTTAGGAACTTGCTGCTGTTTAATAATAGGCTGCTATCCATAAGACAAAAACACTTCCTTTTTGGCAGGTTTTTGAAAACTTCTAATTCTTGATCAGCCGGCTTGCTGATTAGTTGATGCCTTTTGAAATTCGATAGCAAAGATGTAACATTTATTTATGAAGAAGCACAGATCTCTACAAAGGATAACTGTTATCAATTATGATAGAGATCTTTTGTCGGTTGTTTTGTTTGCAGGTGTCTTCTATAAGACCTCCTATAATCCCTTCAGGAAGAAATATTTTCTCCTTTCTAAAAACAGTATTAGCTAAATATAAAAGCTCTGATCCCGGCCATTGTCGTTGATTCTCTGAGAGACATTTCCCAACATTCATTGTTTAAATGGTTGTCAGGAGGAATCAAGTGAAACTTCATAAACAATGCAGTAACTGGTTCATCTTACTTTGTGTGTAGAAGCTTTTCTTGAGCGGATTTGCATTGAAGAAGTGCTCCTTTTTCTGAGTTATTGCTGAGACCATTGTGAAGCATTCCAGCCTTTTACTATATTAGCGAGTGTGTGTGTGCATCATTTCTGCACAAATAAACACGGCGTGATTGGGCACTCGAAAACTACAATGTGAGCCCATTTCAATACCTATGAATTAATAATTAAAATCTATTAGTTTGGAGAATTTCATAATTACATTGAGCACAGATTTTAAGGCAATGCTAAAAACTGATAATGTTCTTTTTGAGTCCCTAATAAGATTTATACACTGCACTACAGTCTTAATGAGCATGATTAGTCTAGACAGCTATACTGGATGAAAATTAATTCCTTAAAGTAAAAGAATCAAGTTTTTACATTTTCCAAAGGACCAACGAAGAAGAAACAATCAGTTATGTTCAAGACAGTGGATGGATACTGTACGCTTAGCCATTAAAGCAAAACTAGAAGGTTGGTGGCAAGCTCAAAAATGCATCATAGGTCTTGTGTGTTTTTCTGAAAACCTGGTTGGACTTTGTGGAACTGCTGCTTCGCAATAGCTCCCAAACGAGCAACTCTCACTCTGTCTAGAGTTTCCTTCCATCCTTTCTTCCTTAGGTTTTAAGTGCACTAAAATACAGCATACCTGTCTTTGGAGAGGCTGAGGGAAAGAGATCCTTCCTAGGAGGAGGCAGTCACTTTTTCATCTTAACTTAGGAATTTAACAGCTTATAAGAAATGTCGTGTTAGTGCAGTTGGCTATCTATTTGTAGAAATTACTGCATCTGTAAGATTTATAAGTCAAAAAGAAGTCTCTTTTATGAGAACATGTTTATAGCTATATTTAATTATGTGGCTGTTGAACAGAGCTCAGTGGGTAGCAGCTGAAAAAGAAACTGAAAAGAAACCAAACGTGAGTTACACACTTCAGCTGAGATATCTTAAATTGTAAATTTACAGCCCAGTTCAGACCTCATTAAATTAAAAAAGAAACAGTCCTCAGTCCTGCAAATGGTCTAAATGAGCCTGTCTTATCTTCTAGAAGCTCTTCTGTGTGAAAAATAAAACGCGATGTTGTGTTCTCTACAATGCTTGCTGTTTTACTAAATACAACACTAAATATGTTTTTAAAATCAGATTTTAATTAAGGTTTTGAAGGTTGCTTCTCAGATAATCAAAGAGCTGAATGAACTTGTTTGGCAGTGGTGGTGTATTTTTGCTGGTGAGCGTGCATATTTTTAATCCCTTGCTTTAGTGCTGTTAACCTCCTTAGCCTCACTTCTTCTTTTTCCTATTCCAAGTTACCTTTTTTGACATATCTTAAATCTCTTCAGGTATGAGTCTACTTGTATAAATGCCATTACAGTGCTTTAAAACCTTCTAAGAGGATTTAAACAACTACTTCATTTAGATCTGTATGCTATATTTATATTTTTATTAGCTTAATCAGAGGGCAGGCCTAACAACAGCTTCAAAGTGCTACCCAAATATAAGTAATGGCAGAAATGGTTTATTTGGTTGATAGGAACTTGAGCATCCTATAAATAAGTTCAAAGGGCCCTAAGGAAGTCAGGTGCCATTTCAGATGACTGGGAAATTGTTACTTAATTTTCTTAGGCTCCTCTGAAAATACCAGCTGATGTCCCGAGTGTTTTAACCAGCTGTTGTTCCTCCTTCTGCCTTCAGCCCTGTTGATGCAGATAGGTGTGGGGCTTGTAGTTTGAAATATCATGGTTAAAATGCATGTTATAAATGCGTAGCTCAGTGCAGCATTGATAAAAACACACTGTGCTAGCTCGAGAGAATATCCATCAAGGAACAGAATAAAAGCATTTCATGAGAAAGTATTAGGAATGAGGAATCCAATCCATTCAGTAGTGTTTTATACACGTTAGCCTGGATATTCCTAAGTGGCTGGTAACGTGGGTGCTACATATGTGAGGGCTCATCACAGGCTTGTTTTCAGTACCTGACTCCCACTTTGATTTGAGGTAGATTTGTAGAGGCTTAACGTCTTTGAAATGGGGTCTCAGGGTGATGGAGGATGAGCACGCAGAGTGATGTGCTGTTAGTTGGAAATTGTATCTATAAACTGACAGGATATATATAGGATGCTGAAGTGTATTCCAGTGCTGGAGTGTATTCTTCTTTTCTGTTAATTATATTATAAGTTTTAAAGGGTGGCTTTTTTCCCCCGTACCTTCTTGTCCTTTTAATTCTTCATTGATCTCATTACTTTTTAAGAGAGTTGATTCTCTTCTTTAGTTTCTAGTGAATTTAAGTAACTCCATGCAATGGCCCCTTCACTTTGATTTCTTCCCCTGTGTTGGACTGAGGGGGGGAAATCATGATTTGTTTTGTTTCTGGAGAACACTGTGAACATGTGAACTATCTGCAGCTGCCCTTGGAAAAGGGCAGTGATTTATTGAGGAAAACTGAATTGCAAAACCTTTTTCCTCCCCAAAATCAACAGCTTGACTGCGTTTAAATAACTGACTTTTCATATCCTTTCATCACACACAAAGACCTAATCCTGAGACTACTTGAGCCACCAATGTAGGCTGTGGCTGAGACCACCACTGAATGTGCCATTCCCTTCTCACCACACACAAAACACATTGACTGCAGCTTTATGAAGTGAAAATGCTGAAGAAAAGGAAAATGTGAAGGAGGTGTCCACAGTCATTTCTTTTTAAAATAAAATAAAATAAAAGGAGGAGGAAAAAAAAAAAAAAGAAAGAAAGCTGCTGCATCTGGATATTAGGAACAAAAAGTGCCTCAGACTGGAATAATAGCTTGGGTCACTTGGTTTCATATGTGCAAAAGGGTGGAACTGCCGTTGCTTGTTTCAGTACCGCTGACCCCTGCATTTTATTGTGTGAAGATGTCAGGGAAAGTGTGTAGAAGGAATTCCAGTATCTTTTAGTTTAACAATGACTTTGTTATTTTGTGATTCCTGTGAGGGTTAGGGATGTTTTTTGTTGTTGTTTTTCTTTCAGTTTAGTGAAGTTTGTACGTATGTACGTATGTGCAAGATGGTTTCAAGAGATCCTTGTGTTTGTAATAGTTCTTTGTGTGTGTTTGTATGTGAAATATAATCATAAAATACATCGTGATAACACAACCAGTGGTGAGATCTGCATTAAATGTCAGCAAGTTCTTTATAGCCTGCTATGCAAACCCATATCTTGGAGACGCAATTTGGTTACCCTTCTGGTGAGTCCTAATAGTTGTGTATGATGGTTATAACCCAAGACTCTGCAGTTGTGCTGAGGTTTAAATAATAAACGCATAGTTTAAAAAAAATAAAAAAAGTTTCTTAAGGGCACCCAACTACTGAAATCTCACTGAACTTTCCCTGTCGAACTAAAATCCTAGCTGTACGTTCCCAAGATGCACATTACAGCATCTGCTAGCACATAATGAAAAGCCAATTAAAACTGAAAGAAAAATAGGGCTTTTTTTTATTATTATTATTGGTTGCTTTTGAACTCTAATTTGAGAGAAGATTGAAATGATCCTTGTAAAAATAATAATTTCTAGCGTAGTCACTTGATACTTGTATGTACTTTCAATTTTGCCTTTTTTATCTGTTGAATTCAAAAGGGATTACTTTAGAAACAAACAAACAAAAAAAACCCTGTCTATTCTGCCCACCCTGTCATCGTCCATCCCTCCCCCTCCCCAAAAAGAAAAGGGGTGGGAGAGGCTTGGGTTGCACTTGTGCCTCCAGGACCAACCTGCAGGAGCCGTGAGTTTAGCATAGACACTTGTCTAAATAATGCAGTTCTTCACTGACCTTTTGCTCCTCTGTCATTGAATGCCTCGATTGTTAAATCCCAGTAGCCAATTAGTCTTCTTGATGGCGACCAGCAGTGGAGATAATCTATGCCAAAGCTATGGCTGGTCTTTACTCTGGACCTGTCATCATCTACCTTTGAACTGAAGGATGTCTTGCATCATATGAGCTGCCTACGTCCTCACGTCGTTCATATGTGGATCAGATAAGGCACATAGAGTCCAGAGTCACTGCTGAGAGATAAATTACCATTTACATGGACCTCAATGTTTATGAGGAAGGCTAAAGATCTCTTTTCACAAAATCATCTGTAATCCATCCCAATCCTTTTCTTCACCCCATTTTTTTTTCCTGTTTACATGAGTGCACAGAATTTTTTATAAAAATCGACGTGTATCTCGTTTTCCACATATTAATATCAAGCCAGCAGATATCACTGCAGTAACAAAACAAATCACTGTGGGAACATAATACAACTTTTAAAGTATTTTAGGGTTTATGTTTATGTAGTATTGGCTGTACTAATAAAATTGGAAGGTGTAACCCCATATTTAACATAAGAGGATAAAATAATAGTGAAAAATGTGATTTCACTACGTTTGTCATCTTGCTTCCTTGTGTGTCCTTTAGTGCTATTCTCTTTTTCTTGTTCATCTTCTCTCTTTTATTTTTATTTTTTATACTTAATTTGAATGGCAGATACAGATATTACTTCTGTTACTGGGCTATTGCTTTCTTTTTTTTCAATGACATGTGGAATAATGACATTCTCAATATAGGACTTTTCAGAAAAATAAAGCCAGCTTTCGCTTAGTGGAAATCTGTATTCTTTGTCTAGAGCACACAAGTCCTGTAAGATGCAGTCTTCCTCTTAATATACCTAAAATTTTCTGCAGGTTGTGGCTTAGTGATAGAAAGTCAGAAATGTCGGTTTTCTTACAGTATTTTGGTATGTCTGACTGAAATTAATACATACAAAATGTTGATCAGGTTTAAATCAGCTCTTCTCCATTTGACTTCTCTTTGTTCTTTATAGGGTTGCTCTCAGTTACACTTTCAGCTCCTAGAAAGCCGTAGAGTCCTATGGAAGTCCACTAACGTGGCCCAGCTCTGTGTAATCTGGAATTTTCTCCCCTTTTGGTTAAGGTGGAATTCGTAAGAATTTCAGAGAGAGATTCAGTTTGGCTGAGGCTCTTTGTATGTGTCGGAAGGTATTTTTTTGGTTGCTTTTCTTACTGTGAAAGACAGTGAAGAAGTGCTCTGATATAAATGAACTTTTTCTTTTTGGTTCAACTTTTCCTTTTGGTGTCCGAGAGGGGATTTTTATTATTATTTATATATGTTTTTTTATATTATTTATATTTATATTATTATGTTTATATTATTTATATAATGCTTTTTAAGCATTATTGTACCCTTTTCACATCCTTAGCTCAAACTGATTGTTATTTTTTAAAGACTTTAGAAGATCATTAACATTCCCAACACTTCACAGTAGCTCGAAATCTTTTAATTCTGCTGTCAGTCATAGAGTGTAACAATCCTGTTCCAAATGGTGATAAGTACAAATCTTCTAGATTGCCTTAAACTACTGATATGCTACAGATAGGACGCGTGTGCTTACAAACAAAGTAGGATTTCACTGTTTGGCAAAAGGACCGGAGATTTTACTGTTGATTCAAGAGGGAAGGGGAAACTTCGAGGTAATTGGAATTACTAAGCCATATAACTGGTGCGTGTGTTAAATCAGGATGCGTAGTGATGCCCAAAACAAACATGTGGGACAAAGAATTATCTTCAGCAAAAAAGGCTGCATCTCATAAAAACATGCTGCCAGGGTTGTGTGTACATGGCACGCAGCATGTAGGAACTGTTTTCGTGTTTTTCATGAGATCTGACGCTGATACTGTGGCTGGCTGGGGAGCTCTACATCTGATGTAAAAATTCCCAATGAGTTCCTTCTTCAAAAGGCAGTGGCTGCAGAGTGGGCAGTTTCATACAGCAGAAGAAGAGAGTTCACTGGGGAACTGAATGTCAAATGTCCTTGGGAAGCTTACAGCCCTTTGTCTTATGTTTACATTACAGGCTTTGTATCACTTACAATTTTTGATTAATTTGGATTGCAGTCTTGAAATCATAAAATTCTGTGTGTGGGGATAAGCTCTTTCAAGGGGTAGCTGATGGCTGTTCCCAAACAGTTGAAGAATAGGGTGCTGAGTGCATTTTCTTCCACAGTCATGTCCCATTTTCTTTTCTTTTTCTCTTTTTTTTTTTTTTTTTCACACTGGGTTTTGAAATCAGTCTAATGTTTAAACAAGCAGAGCTGTTATTATAAAAGTCGCTCCTTTCATGCTAAAAGAAAGGGTTTAGATCTTCCCTTCCAAAACTGAGAATGTGCTGGCTTTGGCATCTGATCAAATTGTCCATTCTTCAGTTCAGCATAACATGAGGGGGAAAAAAAAAAATCAGTTACTGATAGAAGTCTGAATTTGAGGGTCAGACCTGGTATCAGCTGTTTGCTCTGGTATGTATGTGTGGATGCTTTGTCATAAATAAACTCGTAAAAGGTCTTTTTACTTGCAGCCGTAGAGAATGGCTGAACTGGATGAAGCATGTGGTGGTGTGCAGGTGAGTTACAGTGTGGGTGCTGGACGTGTCAGGCCACTGTTGGGCATCCCAGCACCAAGGGACTGCAAAACAGTATATAATTCTTCAGAATTATGAATCAAGAGTTTATTCTGAATAAGAAAGTTGTGTTTTGTAGCACTACTGGAGCTGCAAAGCTCTGGGAAATTGGGGGGGGACAAAAATAGGCTAAAAAGCATTTTTTGCATCTCTGCTAGGAAGGGGAATAACCAGCAAAGAACAGAAGGCAGTGTATTTTAAATAGCAAGAACAAAAAGTAAAATGCTTAATAAAAGCTTGTAACTGGTGTCAGGCTGAAGGACTGCGTTACTGAAGAACTGGCATCCTTTCTAACAGGAGAGCTCACAGTTCAGATGTAACAGAAAGCTTTTAAAATCGCTGAGACTGAATTGAACTCACTTCTGGCCCAACACTTAGACTTGGCTGAGCAGAAAAGGCCACAAAGTTGAAAATGAGGTATTCTTAGGGAGGGCGGGGGGCTGCTCTGGCATCGAGGACAAGAGGCCTGGGGCGGAAAAGTCCATACAGCTTCAAGCTGGAGTTGCAAAACTGCAATATACGGAGCAGCTGCATTTGTGGTAAGCAAAAATTTGCAAGACATTTGGAAGAACTGGGGAAAAATACGCACAGTAGAGACAAACAGGTTACACTAATGTCATCATTGGCTCAGAGGAATCCCTTGAAGGGGCGGTGAGTAATATTTTAGCAAGTAAGTGAATGAACTGTCACATAAGTACAGCAAGTAAAGCTGATGGCCTATCTTGATCAGTGTTCATTCCCCAGCAGTGGCAACGGGAGATGCTGCTTGGGGAGAGCCCTGGGAGCCTGACTGCTTTCTGTGGTCCCTTCCCTTCTTAGTACCTCAGCATCCAGCATGTTGTACTGGAGTGTCAAACTGTCCTTTTTGCATCTGCTTCTTTGCAGCGTTTTGTATGGCTGTGAGATCTGCCTCCTGTAATCTGTTATCCTGAAAGTGGTGAAGTAGTTATTGAATTTTGATTTTATTCTCTGTAATATATTTATATTTATATTTATATTTATATTTATATTTATATTTATATTTATATTTATATTTATATACACCACTGGAGGAGTTGAAAGTAGCTTAAGGCCAAGGACAAGTATTGGTCCATCAGTCTTTGCTGATAAAGTACTGAACATATGAGTAAGAATGGAATAGGAAATGCACCATGTGTAGTAGTTTCTTAATTTCTTAATTTCCTTTAAAAATGCCACCCATTTGGCAACAGGGACTGGCTGAGGAGTTATAAAAGCGCACTGGGAACCTTAGAGCAACTGGAGCAGCCAACGAAGTGACCACGTGTGCTGGTGTTACTGGGGGAGCACAGGCTATGTGAGACTCCTTGTTCATGTATAGATCACAAAACCCCTATGCTGATAGGGTGGCAAGGGATGTTTTCCCGCTACCTGAGAAGAAGAGAAGCTCTGGGAGGGTTGGCTGGTGCCAGGCATTTTTCTGTATCGTTTCGGGCAGGTTGTGGCACGAGCTGTTGAGAAAACAAAGCGTGTGTGTACGCGTGTTGTACACTCTTCTGGTTACTGCTGTTTCCTCAAACGACCATGTGAAGTTGTGCTTGGCATCTCAGCTGTTTCGCAGGAGGATGTATTTGTCGTGGTACAAAGGGCACTGTCGTTTATGGGAGTCATTTTTGTGCCTGAGTTTTTTTTTTCCTTTGGGAGAGGAATGGTGTAAGTATAGCCAAGGGAGTGTGGACGTTGAAAGAAGAAAAAAACAAACCTAGCTGAAGAGCAAAATGCATTAACTTGTTGTTAGTAAGGGGAGAGAAATCATTTTTGTAGGGAAATCCAAGTAACGCTATGACTAACTCCCCACTAACTTCAAGAAGAGGATCTCTCTCCTGTAGATCCTCTTGGCAAAGCTGTGCCTTGCTTGCCCAAATCACTGAGAAGACTTTGTGCTGAAATGCTTAGCGGGCACAAAGTGCAATAGTAGCAAAGCATTTGAGAAAATCAACTTAGAGGTCCTAATGGGGACTTTTTAGTGCTCATAAATAGAGAAATAGGTTGTGCACAGACATCTGCAAGCTCTGCCCTTTTTCCTGAACAGGTCAGTATTGGAGACAATGAACAGGAACATATGAGATGTGTAAATAGGGGCTGTGGCTTTGGCTCTGCTAAAAGCATGTGTTTTCATGGAGAATCTCTATTAGCTGGAACTAAGTTATTGCCATGGCCAAAGGACCCTGACAACGAACCTCACACATGGGTGAAGATAATTTATTTTTAAAAGGAAAATAACCTCTATATGATGTAGGAATTTCATGCAAAGTTTTAAAGGATGGGTATTTTGAGTGTCACCAAGTCCGGAGCTTGGTTGTGCATGTGTTTTCTAAAGCATCGGTACTTGGAAGACTCAGACAATGTACGGATTTTGGGAGCTGGGGCTGAGACCTGCATGAGATCTCAGCACAAGGTGCCAGAAAGCCTATTTTAACATTTATTATGGGGTGAAAGATTAGTGATGACAGGATGCTGTTTAAATACAACAGGATGGTGGCAGTGCCAGTGTATTAAAGAAAAGACCCTTTTTGCTATAAGGTCACTTGTTGAACTTGTTAAAGAACGCTTGGACACAGTTCAACATGATCTCAAACAAATATTAAGGCTTCTCACTTAAACGCATGCCAAGTCAAATGAATAAGCATATCGGTGGCACAAAAAAACATCTACCCTGAGGAGCTGAGTGTATGCTTGTTCACTTGGAAAAACAACGATCCAGAAAGGCTAGCTCGCAGAGACGAGAATAAATGGAAGGTACTAGCATGAAGGACGTGAGCGCTCGTTTCAAACACATTTCCATGGTGAATCTGACAGACGTGTTCGGGCCATTTGCAGTGACATGGATTTAGCCACATAACCTCGTGGGCTTGTCCTTACTGACAGCAAGGTTCTGAGGAGGAGAGAGCATCGTGTACAAGATAACGTGAGCTTGCTGGTTTTGAAGCTTGTGGAGCTGGCAGTATTTAGCTCTTACTTTTTTTTCTTCTTTCAGTCACTTTATCTGAAATTAAAATGTTAATTTCTTTCCAAGCTGTGCCTTTTTCCCCACTTCCAGTGCTTTGGTTGTCTTGTCTTGTCTTCCTATTCCCAGATCTTCTTGTGGATGTGCATTTTCCTAAGGTTAAAGTAACGCTGACTGAGGGCTGTCATTCCTGTCGAGGATTCATGTCACTGGCCCGTGTCTGGGATGGCTTTCAAGGGTTGGAGTTACACGCAGCATTTTTCCTCCTCTACTCATAAGTCTTGCTTTTTCTAGACAAATCTCTTGCTGATGGTTTGATGCAAGCAATAATGTAAACAACCATATTTCTACCTCTTTTAATCAGTTTGGAAAGAAAAAAAAAACGTAGATTTTATTCAAAAGATAGTTTAAAGACAAGACAAGACTACACAACTGGTCACTTTATCTGAGCGAAACGAAGTAGGGCTGTTTATGTCCGAGGATTATTGTACAGAGGTGATGGGTTTCTGTGTGGATGTTTTCTGTTTGAGCAATAAAGAAGGAAAAAAAATGTACAAATCTACAGTGTGGTTGGATATGCTGCGCTGGATGCAGCTGGGCCGAGCTCTGATCTGCTCATTGCGATGTCTCCTCGCCCCTCTGGTGTGCCAGCACAGCCAACCACGCGTATAGTCGGGCTTTGACAAAGCTGCACGGTCGCTCCAAACAGTCTAGTTTGAAAAAACACATCCCCAAACAAACTAAAACAAACAAAAAAAAGTGTTCAAGGAAAAAGGAAAATGTCAGAAGTGGATCAGGGATTGATTGTGCATGCAGTTATCTGGCAGAGCCAATGAGGAAATAATTTTAGCCAGGGGAAGGGGAGGAGGAAGGGGATGCCAAGCGTGTACGGACAGAGTGGGGTTTTGTAGTTTCTTGACCTGGCTTTGTTTCAGACAGCAGAGTCTGGCTGCGAGTGCCCTACCTTCATGCAGTTAAGGCTGCTAACTCGAAATCCTGATCATAAACAGTTGCTGTTATTAAATTAGTGGGGCTTCCTGGCAGTGTCCATGGGCTGATGAATCTTTGGAAGCGCATTTTGGGGTCCGGGGAAGAGGAGCTGGGGGGAGGCGTGTTTTGACTTCCACTTAAATATTGATAAAAACCAGTGCTGGGTCACTGCGGTTGTTGGGTGGGAATTGACAGCACATTCAGTCATCAAAATTAAATGTCTACGTTTTATGCTGTCGGTGCTTGGGCTGCAGTTAGTTCAGTATTTCTCTAGAGCCCACTGTTGGGTCACTAGGTGTCTACTTCATGTTTCACTCTTATCACTTCGTAAACTTTTAGCTCTGAAGCTCACGTGTGGACCCCTCCATTCAGGTTTCTGAGTCTCAAACCCCACCTCTTGGGCTCCACGTGTGTTTTTCAAAGTCAAGCACGATACATAGAGCTCGGGGCATCACTGGTGTGGAGTGGCAGTGATCTGTGGATGGAGGGTGGACATTCTTCTGAGACATCTTGAACTCTCCAAATTTCACCTCTGCGTTTCAGTCTGTTGACTTTAATGAATGGCTCCAAATGATTTACAATTCTTATAAGATTTCTGCCATTAGCTAAATGGTGTAGTTTATGCAACAAAGGGAAAGGCTGATAGCTTGCGATTTGCAAGTCTCGTGTTTCTCCAGATTTTTACGGTTCTTTTCGTAACCTGGAGTGAAATGCTTGTTCTGTTGAGTGGTTGGGGTACAGAAATACCTTGTTTTTCCTACAGCAAAACCCTTTTGAGACAGAAAGTCCAGAATATCACTGACAGTGTCTGTAAGAGTTACAGATCTGTAGATGACCAGAAGATGAAGGGAAGGCACGTGTTGCACACATGGATGTGCTGATCAGAGCATTCACTTCCCCAGAGGCTTCTAGGAGACTAAGCTTGCTCTGCTGGAGGACTGTGGTAAGACAGGAGCTTTCTTGAGGAAAAATAAGCTACAGTGAGTGGTGTGGCTGACCAAAGTGTGAGGAAAGCCTCAAGGCGACGACCCCAACAGAAACAGCACGGGTTTTTCTGTATTCTCAGGATGAAGTATGTGATCTAAGGACTGGTCCATGAGTGTGACATTCTTCTTTCTCGGGGAAGCTGAAGCAAATTTGAATGTGGAAATATTTGGAAGCAAATTAATTAGATTTTCCCTTTTTTTTTTTTTCCATTAAAAAAGATTTTTAAATGCTGAAATTAAGAAGCTTGATAGAAGATGCTGGTTTTATAAGCCATATTTCTTGGATGCAGGGAAATTTCCTATTGTGCTTAGCCTTTTGATTCCCAACCCTAAGCTGCTTCTGCTCGACAAGGTGTAGACACGCAGTCCTGAGCGTTTCTGGCCGTGCAGACTGGCTGCCTCGGACACTGCTCGTCTCCAGAGAAGAGAGTGGTCCAGCTGCTCGTGTTATCATTGTCAACCTGCTGATTTTTTGGGGTCCTCCTGCTAGCACGCGGCGATCCTGCTGGGAGCGCGGCCGAAGAGGTTGGTTGTCTGTTGTGAAACGCAGGAACTGGAACCTTTGCCTTACCTCACACGGTAGCTGCGTGATTACAGCCTGCAAATAGTTGTGTCTGGCTTTCAGACGACTTCATTAAGAGTTAATTTATATGCAAGTTTGGTTTTCCAAAAAACAACACACATGACTGATCCACCCTATCATAAATTTTTATAATGATAAGGTGGTGCAGGCTCATCTAAAATTCCTTCCAAAGGCGGTGTCAGATTTTTATTTTAGTCATCCTAACCATCTTTTCCTTCCCTGTGTTTTCGTCCTAGCAAGGCTTTGTTTACATGAGCTGGATCCTAATAGTCCTACTCCCACCTCTACCGGCTCTTCGCAACATATTGTAGATTATTATCACTAAAACTTCAGTTTAGCGCCTTTTTTTAAAGAAATGTTTTGTTTTTCTTGTAATTCTTTTCCTTGAAGCAGCTTTCCTCGATGTTTCACGTCTTGTGTGTGGCTGGTTGTATGAGGAGGCAGAAAAGAGACTGCTTTTCACGCCTGCCTGGGAAGCAGACGGCTGGCTCGCAGTACAACAGAGCTTACTGAGGGAGAAGGGGAAGGCAGGAGACAAATAAACCAGGTTTGGGAGTGAGCTGTCAGAGGGAAGGAACTGTCTTGGGTCTCTGTTGAGGATGGAGGTAAGGGAGCCTTCAGAAACTAGGTAATGTGGATGGCCGAAAGGCTTGGCAGAGACGAGGAGTAATGCTGGGGGAAGCAGTGGTCTAGGCAGTAGAAGATTTGAAGGAGGTCAGGAATCTGCATTTCCCTCCTTATCCCTTCTTCACAACAAAACCAAAATAGCTCGTGGGGTTCTGGAGAGGCAGAAGGTGCAGGGAAGGGCTGGCAGCAGCGCTGCTGAGGAGTCAGGGTGCTTTGTTTCGCCTTGTGCTGACATAACCACTGGCGTAATTGATCCGAGTGAAATCCCGGGCACTCTCACTGCCGCCTTACCTCTCCGTGATGAAATCCAGGTAAAACGTTTGCAATCTGCCCTGTGTATCTCGAAGGTCGAACAACGTGATGCCATCGATAACTTCACCCACTGATGAGCAGTGGAGTGGTACAATTCAGCTTCCTTCAGAGCTCCTGCCCCACGCCTACCCTGTAGCTATTTTCCATAATGGATTTATGGGACCCTATAATGTGCTTTGAGGATCTGTGACATGCGAGGCTGTTCGGCTGATAAATCTTCTATCGTGAGCAAAGATTTTGCCTAGAGCCTAAGGCTTGAGTTGTGCTGACTCGTGCAGTTGTAACGCACAAGGTGTGTGGGTTTGCTCTTTGGTCAGGTGAAATTCGGGTGAAGTCGGAGAAACCTCGAGAAAGCACAGATGGAGGGGAAAAGGTTGTGCTTAGTTTTGGTTGTACGGGGTGTGGGGAGGCTACCAGGAGTGTAACAGGAAGCACACAGCTTGATATGCAGTTCCACCCAAAGTGTTTGAAAATCCAGGCAGCTCGCTGCTATCCAGTCTGAGCGCTTTCACCGCTCAACTTTTCCAAGCTGATGCATCGATAATGGGACAGAAGCCTACAAGACACACGTTCTCGAGATACAGTGGTCACTAGTGCATTTTTGGCATCCAGAAACCAAGCAGAGAGAAAATTCTGCTGAAATCCACTTACACATCATATGTGATGATGAAGAAGGTGGCTTCTGTGCAGTCATTAAAGAAGAGACATTTTGGAAAATGCTGCCAGCTCTAAGAAATTTGTTAATGAATATAATAGAGGAATTCAGCATTGAACTGGAATTTCTGTGGTCTGCTTTTTGTACAGGGTGGGTTTCTGTTTTGTGTGCTTAGATGTTTTTTTTCCCATTTCCAGGAGCAAACAAGCACACCCCGATTTCAGTATGCCAGGAATCCCCGAGCTGGTGTCCTGAAAGGAATTTGTGTACAGATACTGTTTTTTTCCACAATATCTTCAACTGAAAGTTTGATGTGAAGGATGTAAAATGGTCTGCAGTGGTCTATATTTTTAACATTAAATTTAATTCCAAAATTTGGGCTGGCATCCACTGTCCTAAACAACAAAGTTTCATTCCACCTTATATCTGGTTTTCTAAGAGTAAGTTCAGGCCCAGCCCAGCCATCTAACTTGTACTCCTAAGTGAACCTGGTAGAACTAGCCTCTTGTGAAGCTTTTCCTGGCAATGTTTGATGTTTTCTTCTTATTTGTAACATTTCACCATACAGTCCTTTGGAAAGAGAAAATTCACTTTCTCTGATACCATGTTCTCTTCTTATATGAGGCACAGTTGTTTCTATTACAGACTTACAAGTCTGTGTTGAAAGTCAGTCTTTTAACTGAAAGTCAGTCTTTCAACTGTCTTTCTTTTTACCTCGAGTAAAAACAATCTCAGATTCATTCACCAGATAGCTTGGGTTCATCAAAGATGATTTGTCTGTTCCATTAATTACTTTCTGTTTTGTTCCAGCAGTCACAGAATAGCCCATAAAGTGAGATGCTGATGTTCAGTTGATTAATTTTGTAAAGATGTTTCTTAAATAAAAAATAATTAATAAGAAAACCATAAACTGCACAATTAGTCAATTTATGTATTACTGTAAATTCCTCAAGTCGCTTAAAATTAGATGTAGTTCATGTTACACAATGCATCCACTCTAAAATTTGGTAGTTTTGTTTAAACGTTTAAGTGTTTCAATAGTGTTAAACAGTTTTATACATGTTCTAAATTAAGTTCTTCTGGCAAATAATTTTTTTTTTATTTTGTTTCTATTGTGTTGCAGACTCTCCTACAGATTTTTGGTGTGGTAGCTGTGGCTGTGGCAGTGATTCCTTGGATACTCATCCCCTTAATTCCGCTATTTATTCTTTTCATTTTTCTTCGACGATATTTCTTAGACACTTCAAGAGATATTAAACGTCTAGAATCCACAAGTATGTAGCTTGGTGGGACTTGATGTCAGCTTGAACCCTGCTTACTATTATGTGAAATGCTAGCATTTTATAGACAATCCATCAAAGGTTCTTTTGTTATGAAAATAGCTTCCTTATTGCCTTTCTTCTCAAGCAGTGAATTCCATGCTTAACTCCTGTTTCGTGTAATGATAAACCTTAGGTATGTCAGTTTAACACTCTAAAAGTAAAGTTAGTTATGAGCACGCTAGGTCTTACATGCACATCCTAATGGTGTTTCTGACGTAATCTGTTTCTCGTGCCTGACTTGAACTTGTCTAGGTTAGGAACTATTAAGGATTACCAACAACAAACATGTTTGCCTCATGTCATTAATAAAGCTCAAAGAATTCCTTCAGTGACAGTAATTGTTAAAAAATTGAGGATGTTTTTGTACAAATGAATTTGCCTGTCTGATTCTGACAGAGTAGGAGGACTTTGGTCAAAGATATAGCATATTTATTCTAAAAGTATGCAGTACAGTAACTTGTATGGTTAAATACAAAGGATTAAAGATTAGCATGGTACAAAAAGAATTAAATGTTGCCCTTCAGCTATTGCTACGTTACTCTCTTTTCCCTTTGTAGCTCGAAGTCCAGTGTTCTCCCACTTGTCATCATCCCTCCAGGGACTTTGGACTATTCGGGCTTTGAAAGCAGAGGAAAGATTTCAAAAACTATTTGATGCACACCAAGACCTCCACTCAGGTTTGTGATGAATTGACGTGAAAAATCAAATACTTGCTTTGTAGGAGGGAAATATCTTTTGCCCTCAGCGACATGTATATAATGTACATTAAAATCAGTAGGAGCTGTGCATTTGTCTCTTTAGGGTAAAATTTCTCTGTTAGAACAAAAAAGTTATTATCTGTCTAGATTTTGAGAGTTTACTTTGGGCTGTGATATAATTTGAAATACCCATGCTTATGTTTTAACAATGTCTAAGATAAACATTTTAAAGTGTGCCTGATAAGAATATTTAAAGCATCATTTTGACATTTTCCTGGATTCTGACTTTAAAAGGGGGGGGAGATGACAAGTTATATTATGAAGCATTAAATATTAAGTAATGTGCTAGGAGTGGGCAGAGATAATTAATATCTAAATGATCATCTTGGAAAAGTTTTGTAAATCCCTCTTCTTTTTTACTTTGAGTGGCACTCAGGGCTTAAACATAAAAACAGTGTTAACATGACCAGAAGTTATAAAAGTATTAGTATTCTGCAAGGAAAAGAAATGTGATTTAGGTTTGCACTGAGTTTTTACTGTCAATTAAATACTCTGTATAAGAACGTTCTTCAAGGTGCAGCAGAATGCAAGCTTGCAATTCGGTGTTTGTTAGGTAAGACCTTGAATTTCCCTGTCATCAAGTATATGATAGTATATCCTGTGGCTTTTTTCTCATTTATGGACTGCTAAGTTTCCAGACCAGATGATCTTTTCTGACTCAGTGTTTATCCCATGCCGTGGAAACTTGCCCACCTAGCTTTGTGTTGAGCCCAGTCATTTGTGACTGAGGACACACACCTTCCAGGGAGGCAGCTCTAGATCCGAATTTCCTGTTTCGTAGTATTTTCATCTTGCTACTTATTTGGCCGAATCAATTTGTCAGTAGCTGGTAGTAAGAGAACACGTTGTTTAAATTTTCTATTAAAAGGCATCTTTATAAACTGCATATGTAAGTTTCACCACGCAAAAGGACTGTGACCTTTTTTATAAATGTTTTCTTGTATTTTAGGGTCGGGTCAAAGGAATATAAACACTGTTTCTAATCTAGTTAGAACAGGATTACCCTTTCCTAGTAGGTCAGAGAGTTGGAGGGTTGGCTTCTGAAGTGCTCCAAAGAGGTTTGAACTATTTCTTGCATCACAGAAGGCTGTTCCAGTCAGCAGTGTTCTTGTTTAGTGCTTTTGCTGGACTAGTCTCCTCCACTCTATTTAAGGCTGAGCCTGGAAAATGGGACGCTCCCTTCAAACCCCGGTTCAGGGGTGGCTATGAATTTGATGTTAAATAACCTGTAGATAAAAAAAATCTAAAAGACTTGAGGTCTGACCGAAGCCTGAGCTTCCTTCCTGCCAGCGCAACATCTCCATAAGAGAGCTCTTGAGTCATCAGAAGTTGCATCATGGTGAGTTTTTGTTAGGTCCCAAGAATGTCATGTTCCTGCACACGGTGGCCCCGATTACACAGGGAGATTGCGGAATGATCCATCTCCAGCAGACAATTCAGTGCACCTTCCAGTAAAACAGGATCAGTGGAGCAAAACCTTGGAGCTGAAAACCTACAATGCAGGTGGCCCATTTCCTGGTCTTACAACTGTGCTATCACACTAAAAATGACCTTTCATGTCACCGGGAAGCCGGCCGGCATCAGCTCTGTTTCCTGGGATACTCAGCTCCTGGGTTTCAGAGAGGTGCTTACGTTTTGATGGTGAATTGCATTTCTCAAATGAGGTTTGTGACTTGATGTCTCTCTGCTTTCTGCATATATCATTACCTGAGCCTAGGGATATGACTGTCTATGAAACCATACCCAGGATCTTTTGTTTAATGAAACCAGCTGCTAAATCAGGCACATGCAGTTAGAGCTGATGCAAAGAGGTCACCAGCTCTGGCTTTGACCTGGCTGCCTATTGTCATCCTCACTCTTTCCCCCCGCTGCCCTCCAGGAGTTACCTGCAGCTCTGTTGGCTGAGTTGTTGATCTGGTCACTCCATAACTCAACTATCCAAAATGATCTGGCATAAAAACAGACTTAACCTCCTCCCCCTTTTTTTTTTTTTTTTTTTTTGTGGAAAGGATTTTTCTAGTTTGAATCTTTCCCAACGCTGGGCCAAGGAAAAGTTGCTCGGTTGGAACAGGACTGATTTTTAGCACGTGGTAATAACAAGCAATGCAGAAAGGGTTGGGATGATAATCTTTTACTGTGACTTGGTAGCAGCTGGAATGATTCATCTGACTGCATCGTAAGCAATAAATAATGCCATACTTTGTTACGGCCATTTGACTTCTGTTTTTGGCCCTGAGTTCAAACACTTTGCATTCTGTATTCGATATCTTTTGCTGCTGTCTCTTGTATTTGTTCTCCAGAATATCTGTCTGGGATGGAGTTTAGCACCAAATTGTGGACTCCTAGATGCAAGTGCCCAGTGGAAATGTCCACCTGTGAGCTTCTCCAAAAGTAGCTATGTGCATTTGGCCAACTGAATAGCTCTGTAGCTCCACTGAATGTATTGAGTAGCTCTTCTCTGCCTATAATGGGAGCTTAACCAGCTGCAGCTGTCTTCTAAAGACTTGGCTCTGGCAGTTGTGTTGTGATACACTCTGTTTAAAAGCCTAGTCTGGCTACAGCAAATGTAGTTGTTCTTCTGCTTTTTGTACAAAACTCCCATCCCAAGTCCACTACAGTCAGGGAAAGGCTTCCATTTTAAATAAATGGGCTGTGCTTCAGGCCTTGAATGTTCTTCTTTTTATTACTGTGTTTTATGCTAGCCCTGGTTGCTGCTAGTGTGAAAACTAGGTCAGAGTATTCCAGGAAAACTGGACAATATTCTGATCATCATCTGCCCATAAAGATGTGCACTTGAAGATGACAACTTTAAATGAAGGGGGGGGGGGGGGGGAAAGAAAGGAACACTTACAATATCAACATGAAATAATTTATTATTATTATTATACAACTCAGTTTTCTAATGATCCACTAATGTCTTTGTAAAATACCATTTAGAGGCCTGGTTTCTATTTTTGACGACCTCGAGGTGGTTCGCTGTGCGTCTGGATGCCATCTGTGCCATTTTTGTTGTAGTGGTTGCCTTCGGTTCCCTGCTTCTCGCCAAGAGTAAGTACAGATGTTAGAAAGAGTTCACCCATTAATTACCATGTATAGTGATGTCTAATTCTTTTTCATAGTTTACTGTTTCTAATTGTTTAAGGACTGTAATTAAGTTAAATGTTTCTTTCTAGATCACGATCTCTTCCTCAGTCTAGGGCATTGGGTCCTATCTCCTTTTCTGCAAATACTGGAGGCAGTTCAGACATCTTCCAGGCTTAGGCATGCAACTGCCGTCATCCCCAAATGTGCAAACAAACTTGCAGATCTGTAGTCTTCGCTTTTGTTGAGATTCTGGCTTTCAGAGCAATAACAACAAATAAATCTTTTTCCCCACCTTTGCCTTTCTTTTTTAGCCCTACAGGGCTTTGCTTTTCATACTGAAACACCCACAGAGCTGCTTCTTAACAACTTTTTTCCTTTCTGCACATGGCACAGTAGGCCAAAAGGCAAACTAAAATTCCTAGGGATACTTGTCTAATACCTTGGATCAGCAGGATAGGCCAGTTGGAGAAAGAAAATCACCT
Source organism: Netta rufina (assembly GCF_964035555.1). Lineage (NCBI taxonomy): Eukaryota > Metazoa > Chordata > Aves > Anseriformes > Anatidae > Netta > Netta rufina. The sequence goes on along the minus strand of NC_140123.1, from coordinate 54,054,751 downwards.
TGTAATAATACATTTTATATTCACTGTCACTCATGAACTGTCATTAGTATATGCATCATCCAGGATGTAATTGTGTTAGATGTACTAGAACAAGATAGTCATCTAAAGTATGAAGGAAGAAGTAATTATCTTGGACATGAAAATTAGTGCTAATTTGCTGTTTTTGTTTCTTTTCTTTTTCTTTTGGATGTGTTCTGTATATGCATGTGTGCTTTAAAATTTGAACGCTCTGTGCTGCTTGACACTGAAAATTTTGAGCTAGGTTTGAATTTATTAGAATGCAAAAAGACAAGTCAAAACAATGGTCCTGAATCTTTCCTTGCCTCTGGATAAGGAGTAGCTCTCTTGAAGTCAATAGAGCTATGCTAGGATAAAGTTCAAGTTAGTTAGAAGACAATCATGCTTAATATTGGGGCAGACAAAATTAATTTATTTTATGAGAGCAGACCCACTGAACACAATGAAAGTTTATGTAAATAGGGGAAGAAATATTCTGTCCTGTTATTTCATCTGATCACTTAAAACTGTGCAGAGTTGATATAAATGTTTGTAACTTATTTTGAGATCATTTTACAGTCCTTTTTTGCTTGGGTTTCGGGGCTGATGTAAATCCCTTAGAAAATGACTGAAAATGCTTAGCTTGGGTAGGGATGACCTTAGCAAGATATGTAAGTATGGTTTCGAGATCGAGCCTCAGTTGCTAGATAAAGTGCAAAGCCAAGAATCAAGATTGTCTTTTCAGACATACAGATAATTTCCAAAGCTTAAAAAAAATAAAAAATAAAAATGTTGCAAGTAGCTGTTCTGCCTGGAGCTACTCGTCAACGCACAGATGGTAAGTATGGTGTAACCAAACAAAATTCTGGCTGTGATGCTTCCATCATGTAAGTAACCTCATGAAAGTGAAGTTAACTCGAGTTTTGTGTAATTACCAGTGTACCTATTTGATTCTGTTTTTCCTTTGTTCTGCAGCTTTGAATGCGGGGCAGGTTGGTTTGGCGCTATCTTATGCAATCACTCTCATGGGAACGTTCCAGTGGGGTGTTAGACAAAGTGCTGAAGTTGAAAACCTGGTAACATTTACTTCTTCCTTTTTTTGCTTCTTGCTTCCTTTTTGTATTTGTGACATAAAGCCTCAAGGATGGGATTCTTCTTAATTAACTTAGGACATTAATACCTTAGCAAGCAATTGAGGCACCACTTAGAGTCAGCAGAGTAGAGAAAAATAGCCTCTTCTAGGGTATAATTTGTCTGACTGATTTTGAATGTCTATTCAGATGAATCATCCCTCTCCATTGATAGTAGGGGAGCCTTTATAATCACCCTTTACAGCAGAAAGGAGGCTGTCTAGTTACAGTGGGGATATCTGCATTGCATGTAGCTAAAATTACGTAAAATTAATCCCTGTACAAGTAAGATTTTTTTCTTAAAGATTTCTTGGATTTGGGGTTTTTAATTTTTGTTATGCATTATTGCATTTTAAAAATTTGTTTATATCTCTCATTGCAATTTTTATGGTCCTGTTAATTGCTGCAAAGGCTTAAACCTTAAATTGGTGCAAGTTAACAAATATTTGCAAGAATTTAAGCATGTATCCTGCTGAGAGTTTGTTTTTAAAAATAAATGAAGTAAAATACCCTCCACCAATTTACAAAATTTACTAACATGCTCTGTTTTCCCTATCTACTCTTTAAGTTAGTGTATGAAAATAAAAAAGATTGTAAAACGAACATACTATGTAATAAGCATGCTTTTCTGTTTTCTGTTGAATATTGGAGGTTACTTGTAATTACGATTTGCTGACCATACTGCAGGAAATACATGTAGTCCTTTAGTAAAAGGAATGAAACTGTTTGATAACAGATAAAATAAATCATGATGTTAGGTTTGTATTTATTTTTTTTGTCTAGCACACTGCTTCTTCGGAGCATTTTTCAGTCATGAATAAGGGAATGGTGACAGACTGGTGAGAAATGGGAAGAAAGCTTTCAGGGTTTCTTTCTGTACTGGTTAGGAAGATTCAGAAGTGTAAATCTATGGGGTTCCTGTGTAGCGAGTGTTTGAGGCCGTGATTCAGAAATGCCTTGGAGGAGGAAGACTCACCATTCACTAGCTGCCTTTGTTGTGGAAAGTTGATCATTTTATGGAGCTGTGATTAGCATCAACTTGTGGATATCCAACAAGAAGCCCCTGTTATTACGGGCTGATTATATTTGGGGGAGACAAGAACAGTTCCTCTCTATTCTGCTCTGTTAGTCTTTCTTTGCATGTTTCTCTTTGCAGCTTATTTTGTAGTGTGGAAAGGGCAGGTGGCAGTGAGATAGAGAACTGTGGTGGTCAATGGCTCTGTGGCCTGGTGGAAGCCAGTGACGAGCGGTGTCCCTCAGGGGTCTGTTTTGGGACTAGTGCTGTTTAATATCTTTGTCAATGACATAGGCAGTGGGATCGAGTGCACCCTCAGCAAGTGTGCAGATGACACCAAGCCGAGTGGTGCAGTCGATACAGCAGAAGGAAGGGATCCATCCAAAGGGCAAGCTTGAGAAGTGGGCCCACGTGAACTTAGTGAGGTTCAACAAGGCCAAGTGCAAGGTGCTGCACCTGGGCTGGGGTGATCCCAGCCCTGAGCACAGCCTGGGAGAAGACCTCACTGGGAGCAGCCCTGCAGAGAAGGACGTGGGGGTGCTGGTGGCCAAACAGCTCGCCACCAGCAGCAGTGTGTGCCTGCAGCCCAGCAGGCCGACTGCGTCCTGGGCTGCACCCCCAGAGGGGTGGCCAGCAGGGAGGGAGGGGATTGTGCCCCTCTGCTCTGCTCTGCTCTGCTCTGCCCTGGGGAGGCCACACCTGGAGGGCTGCGTCCAGGCCTGGGGGCACAGCACAAGGAGGGCGTGGGGCTGTCAGAGCGGGGCCAGGGGAGGGCCATAAAGGTGGTCAGAGGGCTGGAGCACCTCTCCTGTGGAGACAGGCTGAGGGAGCTGGGGATGTTCAGCCTGGAGAAGTGAAGGCTTTGGTGTGACCTTATTGCAGCTTTTCAATAGTTAAAGGGGGCTTATAAACAAGATGGAAAGCAACTTTTTGCTCAGTCAGGCAATGGCAGGACAAGGGGGAATGGTTTTAAACCTTTTCTAGAGGGGAGATTTCGATTAGATGTGAGGAGGAATTTCTTCACTCAGAGGTTGTTGAGGCACTGGCACAGGTTGTCCAGAGAGGTTGTGGATGCTCATCACTGGAGCAGGTTGTATGACCAGGTTGGATGAGGCCCTGGGCAACGTGATTTAGTGGATTGCATCTCTCCCCATCATGGTAGAGGGGTTAGAACTAGATGGTCTTCAAGATCCTGTCCAAGCTATTCTATGAACTCATTGCCAGGTAACTTCTGGCCTTAAAGCTACTCGAGGCAATGTAAACCTACTAGATGTCTTTATGATGGCCTTTTCAGAACATACCTGTGCATAGATACAGTTAAGTAAAATGAATTGTACAGAATACATGTATAGGTGAGGGATGCACACCAGAGCCTAAACAGAACTTCTGTTATTTTCCTGAGGGAGAAGAAAAAGTGTCTAGATAGCTCAATATTTGTTTCTCATCCCTCCCACAAAACGAGGGACAACAGCAAATACTGCACTTCCTTCCTATCTGGCTTAAAGTGCTCAGGAAAACAAGTTTTTCTGCATATTAAGGCCATGATATGGTGAAAGCTATCTTAGATTTTTGAATTATTTGTGACAAACATATTAAAGATTTGCTAGGGGTTAGTGCAGTGGTAATGAGGAAGACAAAAAAGGGAAAATGAAGCTAGTAGCCATCATGGATCTGCCTGTAGCTCATATGGCAGTTTCCTTTCTAGCTCTGCCTTCCTAACACTCAGTGAAATGGAGTCATCTTAGCCAGGACTGAGAGATAACTACCATAGCTTAAATTTCTTAACAATTATGCACATACTTAAAATAGTAATTTATCCCACTGATTAGAAATTCATGCTTATGTATGGATTTATGGATCGTGATAGATTGGAGTCTGTAGTAGGACATGAAATTTGTTTTTTCTTTTTCTTTGGTAGTATGAAGTAAGTATAGGACAGTACCAAGCACTTCTATCTGTACCTAAGAGAAAAACTTGGAAAAATTTGCATTGAATCTTTACAGTCAAAATCCATGTACATATATATATGTATGCAGTGTGTGTGCAACAAACTGAATTTGTAGATACCTGTCTTCTTTCTTCCCCTTAGATGATATCAGTAGAAAGAGTGATGGAATACACAGATCTTGAAAGAGAAGCCCCTTGGGAAACCAACAAGCACCCACCGCCTGAATGGCCAAGTCAAGGAATGATAGCATTTGAAAATGTTAACTTCACGTACAGTCTAGATGGACCTTTGGTGTTAAGGCATTTGTCTGTTGTAATTAAACCAAAAGAAAAGGTATGTATATGGCTGTCTTTGCCTATTACAGTAATTAAGCAAATATGATAATTGAAAAGAAACTGTTATAAAAACACATTATAAAAGAAATGGATGTTAGGAAATCAGATAAGAGTTATTTTAAAAAATAAGTCATAGTCATATTTAGTAACAGAAGCTGGAGCCTATTGATTTCCTGTAAATGTAGAATAAATGCATCCGTGAACATGACATTTCTATGTATCAAAACAAAGGGTTAAACATTCGATAACTTTCTGATAAAATTTGGATTTCATCAAAAAGTGGCAGACATTCAAAATGCCAACAAAACCCCAAGTGTTCGTTCAGATCCAAAGCAAATGGAGCTGCGTTAGGAAATGGGGAATTCAGTAGAGGAAGCATACATGGAATGAAGGATGTCAGCACACAAGGTGAGCAGAGACAATTGACAAGAAGGAATGTACATGTTCCCACACAGAGCCCAGAATGGAAGAGAGAAGAAAGAAACACAAATCAGTTGCATAGCTTTAGAATTGGGGATTTTATTTCAGTTCCTTTCGGCTACCAATCCAATTAACGGTTGCTGTTAATTAGATTGGTAGCCAAAAGAAACATAGAAATAAAATTCTTCCTCCTCTGCAAATTTGACTCTTCCTCCCCAGTTTTGACACTATCCCCGTATTAAGAGTGTTGCAGTGAAGGTCTCCCCCACAGACAAAATTAAATTAGAGCCCTGCAGTGTTAATTCGTGCTTTGCTACATTTCAAATCCATGTGCACTTTTTTGATTAGGATATCTTCCCTAGGAGGCTGGTTCAGCTCTCTACAATCACTGCCCTGGCCTCGCTTGTAACATGCTTTTCCATTCAGTCCCAAACCTGTTTCATTCCTCAAGTGGGCCTTTTTAGTAACATGCATGTTACAAGACTTCAACCCAACTTTGCTTCGTGGAGACAACCTCATGGAATTAGGTACGGACGAGTTCAGAACGGTGTTTAAAAAGAAGAACTGAAGAGGTGTTTATCTGCTGTCCACCTTTCTTGCCTATGGGCCATCTCTTCAGCTGTTATATATCACTCTAATGCAATAGCAGACAAGAAGGTTTACATTTCTTAGTGAGAGATGGAAATAAAATAATAAAAAAGAAAACGGAAGCAAGAGATATTAACAAGGTCTTATTCAGTCCTTGGTGGGGGAGGAGGAGGAGGGATGATGACTGGGGGTATTTATTTTTGCTGAGTGGTTATGCTGTGGTTTTGTCATCCTGAAGTGAATTTGTCCAGCTTGAAACTGTTGCCAAGAATTTCATGTTTGTTTTCTATGATGTTTTGCACAATACTGCAGTAGACTGCCACTGTGCAAAATAAATCTCCCAAGCATCTGTGCCCTGTACATTGTTTTTAATTATAGAGAAAAGTCTCTTCAAAACCAGGTTTCCAGATGCATGTGGCTGTCAGTGAGAACTGTTGTGCCAGCTTAAACCCCTGGCTACTTCAGACTTCTGGTGGCTGCAGTGCCTCTGATGGAATGAGTGAATTTAAACTTCTGCCTGCTTGCAGTTTTTCCTATAGCTGACCCAGCACCAAGTCTGTGAGGCTGTAGGTGCAGTAAGAATGGAGGAGATCATTTCTAAGGGATCACTTAGGGATTACGGTGCCTTTACAGCTGCCACCTAAGCTGCACGTTTAGTATCTCCTTACAGTCAAAGCAGGCTAGGAAGGTCTTTCTGTTGAACCATCTTTGCTAACCTAGCATGGTCTGCCTCATGCAAGGAGCTCTGCCAGCAGCCAGCTGTGATTCACCTCTTCAGCCTAGCTTAGGTTAGCATGTGCAGCCTTGATTTTTAAAGACCAGCCTTTGTTTCAGGGGGTGTAGCTGAATTCAACAACTTGCGAATGAGTATGGACCAACATTGTTAGATACACCTTGCCCCAACAGATCCTGGATCTGAGGATGTGGCTACATGAAAAAAGTTAGGAGGGGTGAGGGTCTAGATTTACGGCATGGCAGCTGTTCACGCAGATACTCAGGGAGGTTGCCTGAGGGGTAACAAGGGCAGTTTGAGAGGAGTAGCTGACATGCTGTAAATCTCACTCTCATTTTTTTGTTCAGCTCCACTTTGAAGTACAAGCGACATTTGAGTAATGATGAGCTCGGTACAGCAGGTGTACTCTCGTGTATACACATGGTGTACATCGGGCTACGAAACCGTGCCCAGATGATTCCTGTTAGGCGGCTGGAACTTCGATTTGCAGACCCTCCTCGTGTTTGCACTGGTTATGAACAGAGACCTCGGAAGAACACAATGTATAAAAAAAAAAAAAAAAGTGTATAGGGAGAGCTGTTTCAAATTCATGTCAATTTTCAGCAGCCTGTAGTCAATTGGACCCAAAATACAAATAGATTCCTCTAAATGCTGAAGAGCACAGTCCTTTCATTGGATGCCAAACTGAAAGTGGGATTTTGACAATATGCAGAGCAGCTGCATTTTTATTTTAAGTATCAATTTTTTATGTTTTTTCTTTATATTCTTAATACAATACTTTATATCACTGACATTTACAGAGAAACAATTGAACTTTTGTTTTCATAACTCCGTATGTCTGTATCCATTCAGCATTCGCTTTTTGAGCGGTGGTGTAACTGTTCGTAACTATTTTCCCTTTGTTTCGTATCATTTGGTTTGACATCACTTAGAATAGAAGGTATTTTATAATTTATTGTAACAGATTTGCTTACATTGTGCAGTATCTTTACTAATAAGCGCTGTATAAATGTTAGTTAGTTTATGTACAATTGTACAATAATGAATTTTTGGATGAAACTGTTCAATCAGAAAATAGAAGTAGGAAACGCTGTTTAGGTCATGCATTGTGAGTTGCTCCTTGTCGTATACCTTTTTAGTGTTATTTTTGCTTAAATGTGGGCACTGCTGCTTTATCTGGGGTCAGTGTCTCTGGCTATTGGAAAGTTTTTTCCTTGCTCTTCAATGTAATGTTGCCTATGCTTAATTTCATTCCAGCAGTCATTACTGCATACATCTGAGTCTCAGGCAGTGGGTAATTCCCTCTGGTATCTGTACGTATATTCATGAAGGTTTTCATGTTTCTTCCTCCTTTCTGCACCCAAATCGCTTCGCCAGGCTATATTGTACATGTTTAATCCTCATAAATCCTTCCTCGTAAAATCAGTATCTCCAACCCATATTAATTTTATGTTGCACTTCTCTGAACTCTTTCCAGTAGGTTGATTTCTTTCTGGAAATGTAGCAATTAGAACTGAGTACAGGAAATAACAAATCCTGCCAAATCAGATCTGTGTAGAGAGCTACACCCATCACCTTCTATGATACAATTGATTACTGCACATTGTTTTCTCTAAGAATCCCTCACCTGAAGACAACATTTAAAAAAAAAATAAAAAAGAATTTGCTGTTCAAGTAGTGTTTAATCACCACTAATTATATGTCTCCTCTTACTTATTAATGGCCCTACTTTCTCCTAAGTCTTGATTTTATATAAGTACTTGTAGATCTTACCCCTTGTCATTAAAGTCAGCAATCCCATATTTTGTGTTGTCTCTCCCTCTTTTTTTTTTTTCCTGAAAGCATTGTTTTTTCACGTTGTACACAGTTTCTTATTTTTCCTTGGGGAGCCTATAGAAGCCTGAATCACTATGATTTTATTATTCACTGTTTCACGTGTTTGGACAAGAATTTCAGCTTGCCCACGCAGTCTTGTAGTTTCAGTGCTTGTATCCTCTCTGCTGAAGCTGTCTGAAGCATGAATACTGTTTGTAATCCTACTGCTAGTTTTAGCTTTATTTTGGCTCTCGAGCTTGACTACTTTACAGAACTTCACCTTAACAGTACTAAGCAAAATCAGTCTTAGTTATGTAAATTGGGAATAGCACTCATAAATTATTCCTGAAATGCTTTGTAAGAGACCTTTTTTGGATTGAGAAGTGGATGCATGCCTGAAGTGATTTGCCTAATGTCAAAGAGCAAACGAGGTTTAGTGTAAAATTGGCTAGCTTGAATCACATTACTCTACTCACTGAGCTCCTTTATCTTGTTTATACAATAAAACACAACACCTTAAGAGAAAATCTTTGTTAGGAAAATATTTCTTTCACCTTTGAATGATATGATCCAAGAAATCACTGAGGATCCAATTGTCACCTGAATGCCAGCTGATCTGGGGGGGGAGGTTTTTTCCTCATGAAAAAAAAAAAGTTAATTATAAAGTAGTTTTATTTGGTGCTTGTTCTACTATAAATCCTGTGATGTAGTAAAACTATTGCTTGACATATTAATTTATCCTGCAAGGCTCTTGGTTTAATTGTACGAGCTTGGTTTGTTCTGTAGGTTGGAATTGTGGGAAGAACAGGAGCTGGGAAGAGCTCTCTTATAGCAGCCCTCTTTCGGTTGGCTGAACCTGAAGGAAGAATCTGGATTGATAAGTACTTGACATCAGAGCTAGGCCTCCATGACTTAAGGAAGAAAATTTCAATTATACCTCAGGTAAGAAGCTGACTTTGCCATAAACGTTTTTCCTATAGCCCTGTAGTATTTAAAACGCTTTGCCAGGATGTGTTCCACATACACCCCCGTATTCAGTAGGCAGAGAAACTTGTGCAAGGCATTATTCTGAGAGGGTGGCTGGGCACTGGAACAGGCTCCCCAGGGAAGCGATCACGGCACCAAGCCTGTCAGAGTTCAAAAAGCGTATGGACGTCACTTGCAGACATATGGTTTGATTTTTAGGTGGTTCTGTGTGGAGCCAGGAGTTGGACTGTGCGTGATCCTTTTGGATCCCTTCCAACTCAGGATATTCTATGGTTCTCTGATTCTTGCTAGAACAAGGTCTTGATTATTTTAAGATAAATGGAATCAGCTTTGGGAACTGGAAGATTTTCTTCCTAGTTTTGTTCCTTGTCTGTTCCTCTGGAGTAAGTGCAAATGTATGTTAGCAGTATGCTGTCCTCCGTGACTGGGAATGAGCAAAGAAAATCTGGTGGGAATACACCAAGCTTCAGCAGTCCTCTGAAAGCATCTCCAAAGTTGATCCTTTGGCAGAAACTGCCTGATGCATTGCTGAAGCTTTCTTAGTAAGGGAGTTTAAGGGGACACATTCACCTCTGTAGTCACCCCTGTACAAAAGTGACTGAGGCTAGATCTTGAAAGAGCAAGTTTGCTGACTGGAAGTGAGCTAACAGCCTTTTCAAGGCCAGAGAGGAGGAGAGCAGAGGAATGGAGAAAGGTGAGTCATTATGACCTATAAATAAAAACTTGGTGACCTTCAGAAGCTGAATGCAGGAAAGGCTGCAATGAAGGAAAAAAATAAGACAATATTGGGAATAACCTCATCTCTGATGTTGGAACAGAAGAATGAATGTTCCAAGAAATTCCGTAGACCAGAAGTGTTGTCTTCTATTGTCTGCCTTTCAAATGAGACAATGAACCAGAGAAGGGTTATGTATAACCTCAAAACTTCCTGAAGGCAGAGCCTGTGCAGATTACCATGTTTCATGAGGGCTCTGATCTCTCCTGTGATCCTCCCTCCCTCTCCAGTGGAGAGTAAAAGAAGAGGGAAGAGCTCATATGTTGGAAATGCAAAGTCATCTTTCTGGCAAATAATTCATCTCAGTTGTTCTAGCAGGTAGATAGAACAGTAGGCTGGAAAGCAGAGGAGTTCATTTGCCATGTTTAGCATTAATTCTCTGTATTTTATTACAGGAGCTGTATTTAGAATCCTTTGACCACGTTTGTATCTGAATGTTTGCTAGCCTGTTGGCAGGATGGCATTCAGAGTGTTTATATTACTTTCTTAATTTGAGAATCTGATAAAAATGGGAATGAACAGTGGTTCTAAGCCTCCCTGCTTACCTGCCTTTTTTTTTTCCCTTTCCCAAGAGCAGGAGTCAGAGAAAGTAGATATGCTTTTACTAAAAAAATAATAATAATAAAATAAAAGGCCAACAAACAAACAAAAAAGAACATCACTTCCCCAGCAACTGGATTGCTGCCTTATGCAGGCTGCCTTTTTGTTTCTGCATGCTGAGGTATTTGTTTATGTATGGCAGAGGTACCCAGTGGGACTAGTCACCTTTTCATATCTAAAGAGAACTTTATGTGGACTTAAGTTTTGGTGTTTTTTGTTGTTGTTGTTGTTGTTGTTTGTTTGTTTTTTTTTGTGTGTGTGGTCTTTTTTTTTTTTTTTTTTTTTCTTTTTACACTTGTGCACAATGTTCTTTTCTCCTGAAAACAGATGATCATCAGTTCATTCAAGGTCTACAGCTTTATTGAAACCCTACCTGTAGCTATTGCAGGTGATTTCTACATTTGGAAGCATTCAACCCAGTTGAATAAGATAGTGCTGACACAGAAGAGCTGCTGGTCAAATTCAGTTTCTACACACTGAATAAAGCAGATGCTCAAAGTTCACTATTTAATTATATGTGGTGGTTTGTTTATTCATACATTGGCTTATCACATGGTTATAAAACCATTTCAATTCAGTAGAATATTGTGATAGGGTTTTCGTCATGGTCCCAAAGGGTTTTAATTGTCTGAAGGGTAGCAGGTAATATTTCTTCTCCACATAGGGGAGGACTTGTTTTTACTAAAAATATGTGAAACAATGAAGGGGTGGTAGTAGGAAGAGGACGAAGGTTTGGAATTAGGTTTATACTAGACTAAACTGAGTGATAAGCATTGTCTTTGTAGTGCATTAATAACAGTGATGTCAATAATAGAAATAGTCATGTAACATCAGGCAGTTGTTTTGCAGCAAATATCTCCATAATTATGTGGGAAGTCAAAAAAAAAAAAAAAAAAAAAAAGCAACAACAACAAAAAGAAGAGAGAGAGATTCATTAAAATTATAACATAAGGCATGCTAAACTAACCCATTCCTAGAGTGATGAGTCAAGACTGATGTTTTCTTACATTTAAGGTTAAATACATACCTGGAGAAATAAAAATGTGCTTAGGCTTCTAATTGCTTGCTTGGATAGAGCTGTGTGAAGGCTGTGTTTGTAAATCTTTCCTATGCAAATGTTGTCTGCCTCCCTGACTGCAAGCATTTTTACAACAATTATTTACAGGTTTGTCTTATTACTTTCCTCTCATAAACCAGGCTATTTTAAATAATAATCTGTGTCAGAAATGATAATTAAAAAATATCCTTATCTACTGTTGCAGTACACGTCTGTTGTTAGGACTTTTATAATAGTTATGAACACTTTATAAATTCAGTTGCTTATTTTACCAACCTATAAAAATAGATTGAAAAGGAAAATAAACCTAACAATACCTTCAAAAAACACACCAAGTGGAGTATTAAAATAGTTATTGTTAAACAAATTACTTCCTAAGGTGTTTTTTTTTGAAGAAAAATGTTCTTTAGCCTGCTAATGTTTTCATTAAATCCTTTTGTTCATTCAACAGGTTTTTAGCGACATGTTTTGCCAACTCAACAGATACTTTCAAATAATTGGTGTGCCATGTCAAGAAACACATATGTTCTTTTATACTGCTTGTGGCATGTTTTGTCTCAGTTAATCCTTTTATACCACTCAGAATAGTTTCGATGTGAAGACAGTAAGTGAAGGCAGAAATCCCGTTCTGATTTGCTGCTGCCATTTGGGTGGAGCTGGCCATCACTAGGCTTAGGTGGGATGTCAGTCAAGACAGAGGGTAGTCTTGGAGTAAGCTGAAATTACCAAATACAACTTTAAACATTCTTTAGGAGAAAAAAAAAAAAAAGCAAAAGATTTCTGCAATTTAAATGAGACTCTGATAACATTTTTTCCATTTATCATTAGTACTGGTACAGCTTTTGGGTTGTTGTTGTGTTTGTGTAGCATAAAGAGGAGTTCTGTTTTGTCAGTGCACAACTCTCTGGTCTGTCAAATCCCCTTAGTGAGTACTGACCTGATGCTTAGGGAAGGCTGGACCAAAAGCCATCTTCCCACTTCTCAAATAGTACATTTTTCAGTGTGCATTGATTTCTGCCAGTTTACTATCTGTTACTGGTCTGAATGAGAACAGTGGCTGCTTTGACCACAGGTAAAGCCACACTGGTACCTGAACTGGGCGACCGTACTGATTTGACTCCCTAGTTTATTTTGAATTAGCCCAGGAATACTCCAGATCTCGATAAGCTTGGTATAATGCTGAAGCCATATAGATGAACTTATGCGTGAGTGTAAGATACACATTTACATGTGTAGATTTAAACATTGCACGGAAATGGTGAAATCTGTTTCTTTTAGGCTCTGCTGGTAAAATTGAAGAGGGTTTATGGTATGAAATTAAGAGTTAAAAAACAAAAGGAAAATGAAAATGGCACTGGGAGCAAGTGAATTCCTCTCCTGTTTTATTTAGTGTAAACATAAATTTTCAAAACTGCCCAAACATAATTTAGGAGTGTGACCCCATTGACAGCAGCAGTTTCTGGTTCTCATTAACAATACCAGGATAACAGTGATTGCATGTGAGTATATATATAGCTTGTGGCATCAGAACAGTGGGATGTAAATGCCCATTTGAGTACCGACATAACTGTGTGCTGTCATCTGCAAATAGACCTGCCCTGTTTGGGAAATCAGCTCCACACAGAGTGGCCAGACACTTGTCTCCCCCCCATCTCTTTTCAGTGTGCTAAATACTCTTTTGCGTTTCATAAAAGATGGCTTGTTGTAGGATGTTTCTGTGTTACTGTTGATATAGGTTAGTTCTGATTATTATTAGCTAACCTATTGTGATCTGAAACCTGTGTTTATAACAGAATGCTAATTTTATTGGTTTTTAGGAGCCTGTTTTATTCACTGGAACTATGAGGAAAAACTTAGACCCTTTCAATGAATACACTGACGAGGATCTGTGGAATGCCTTGGAAGAGGTGACTTACTAAATCTATATTTACAAGCCAAGTAACACCATTATGCTTGTGTGCATTGGGTTTTAGATGTTTTCATGAGGTTTGTTACGGGCATAGCTGTTGATGGAAAAAAGCAGAGCGTTGTGTGAGTGTTTGTGCATGTGTGTGTTTGTGCATGTGTGTGTAGACATGCATATTGTTATATAAGTCTTTTATGAAAAAATTATCCCTTGGGATGATGTTTTGGTTACGTTTTGATTCATATCTTAGTTTTAATGAACATTAATAGATTCTTAACAATATGCTTTTTTAGAATTCTAATAACTGACACACTGTAATCCAACTTGGCACTTAGTCATTTTGTGTCAGAATATAAAAGGTAAACCTTGCATAGTTATTGTTGTGTCATCAAACGTACAATAGCTGATTTAAAAGGGAGTTACTCATCCTACAGTATGTTGACATGTCAACAGGTGCAACTGAAGGAGGTTGTGGAAGATCTGCCTAATAAAATGGAGACACAGCTGGCAGAATCTGGGTCTAATTTTAGTGTTGGTCAGAGACAGCTGGTATGTCTTGCCAGAGCGGTTCTAAAAAAAAATCGGATCCTTATCATTGATGAAGCAACAGCGAATGTGGACCCAAGGTAAAAACAAAATGTCATGTTAAGATGAGCTGTTTTTCTTCGGTATGATCACCTGTGCTGTAGAGATGAACTTAAATACTTTGTGTTTCTTGTCGTTTGTATTGCTGTTCTATGTTTTCCACAATCCTATCATAACTGTCTATTCATATTGGGATGGCTCAGCTTCAGGCCCAGAACAGATGATATAAGCTGGATATGTGCCCAGAATAACCCTGATTTCAGTGTGGAATAGGAAGATTAATATCCCAAATGGATCTGTCCCGCAGCCATCAACAAGAACTTCCCTGGAAATGCAGATCAGTAACATCAGAACAGCCATGAAATTAAGCTGGGTTCTGTTGATTACAGGAAGAAATGTCTCTGCAAAAATAATTAATAATAATAATAATAATAATAAAAATCTTCCTCTCTCTTCCACCCCCCAAAAAAAGGCAAAATCAGAAGGGTAACAAGCGGTTGTAGGCAAAACCCATATGGTTGTGAGGTGCTGTCCCTTCAGATGGCTCAGATACCAATGTAGATAAAGTAAGGGGAAAAAGGTAAGCTATTCTAAAGACCACAGCAATTGCAAAACAGATTTGGAGGTGTTTAAAGCTAGAGGAGGAGCTCATTTATCACTCATTATTTTGTCTTGTATAACTCAGACCAGCAGAACTTTCCTGAATTCGTTCTTGTTTGAACTCGAGTGTACTTCTAGAAGAACATCCAACCTCAATAGAAAAAATTGTCAATGACAACCCTTGTTAAATTGTTCCAATAGCGAAGTACCCCCACTGTTAATTTTTGAAACATTTGAAACGCTGGTGGAAATATTTTGGAAACAATACTGCAAACGTACTGCATCAATTAGCCTGAGCTGAATATATAGTTCCAACAAACTATGGCTTGAGGGAAAACTCAAAGTCCAAAGAGGACAATAACACAGCAAGTCTCTCAAACAGATGCATTAAGGATTTTGTATGTCATCTGGGCGTGACTCATTTTTATAACATCTTCTTGGGGGAGAAGTGGTGCCACTAGGGTAGCTTTGCAGTTCAGCTCACAGTGTATTTCTGAAACCTTTAGAGCAATGTTTTCCCTTCCCAGAGGTTCCTTTTTTTTTGTTTTTTTTTCTTTTTTGACTATTAGTATATTTTTGTGTAAGCACTGATAGATTAGTGTGATTAATCTGTGATTAATCATAGCTGTGGAAATTTAATACCATCTTACTCATCCTCCCTATTTTGGCATCTAACGTGTGTGTTCTCAACTTGCACTATCCATTTAATTGATCTTGATTAATGTGCGCTGCAATATATATTATAATAAGGTAAATGTTTGTTTGTATCAACTCTAGGCATAACAATAAAAATAATAACTTGGAACTTCTCCTTTGAATTCAGTTTGCATTACAGTCATTATTACCTTTTCCTTAATGTGTTGCTAAAACTAGAGCAAAGTATTTTTCAGCTGTGCAATCTGATAGGACGTTCATCAGGAAATGCTGATGTGTGTTGCTTAACTGAGCAGTTAGGGAGGCATTTTTGGCATGTAAAGAAAACCTCCTCCTCTTCTGATGCACAACCCCCATACCTGGCACCCTTGTCTCTAGCCTGGCGGCAAGCACACATCGTATCAAGCACCTGGGATAGGAAACCATGGGGAGCTGCCGCCGGCTCTGGAGATTATTATTCCTTTTTCTGTTGTTCTGGCTCTTGATCTCTTTACCTCAACCGCTGCTGCAACCATGTCCCTCCTTCAATTCAACCTGGAAGCAAATGTGAGAAGCCAGGGTTTGAGGGTGGGAGGAGGAGAGGGATGGGTGAGATGCCATGAGGCAGTGGATATGACATTTCCCTGGGCTGAGGGACTCTTCACCATGGTTCTCCCTCTTGGCTAGGCCATTCTTGTTTGCTGTTGAGTGAAGCCGAGCAAATGAATAAAGGGAAGGAATTTGGAGTGTATCTTTCTCCCTCCTGTCTACGTCTTCCAGCTCCCATAAGTACCCCTATTACCTCCTCATAGCGACTGGCTCCTCTGCATGCTGCAGGGGTGTCGGTGCTGTTCACAGGGAGAGGAGGAGCCTGCCATAAAGAAGGTTCTCCTAAGTCAGACTGCTCGCATGTTGTATGCGATGACTGACAGGCATTTAATTTGATGTTATCTTTTTGGTCCTGAAGCCAGAATTCTTATCCCTAAGAATGGAATAATTTTATAGCAGTTAAGTGATTCGGGAAAGTTGTGTGAAAGCTGGAGGAGAAGAGCTGAAAAGTCTTTCTGCAGTCTCTTTGGTGATATATTGAAACAAAATCCCTAGTAACTGAGGCTTTTTCTTTCTTTTCTTCATTTTTTTTTTTCTTTAATACTAAGGTCAGTGCTCTCTGAGTACACTAGTATTTATTAACTTGTATTTTTACTACTTGCAGAGGACACAACCTTTTAGGGCCAGACCACCATCACATTTTTACACTGGTTGTTTATTGACTGTGGTTAAAAGCAGTCGCTGCACATGGTTCAGTTCATTAGTCGGTTTAACCTTGTAAGCTTTAACTTTCTGTTGCATCTAATTGGTATCTGCACTCGTTTCTCTTTCGGAGCAGTTATCATCAAGTGTTGCTTTCTCCGAGGCCGCTCAGGAATAGCGCAGTGAGAGATATGCTTCCAGGACAATCCCAGGAGGACACTAAGCTGGAGATAACGACTTACCCAGTGTTTCTTTCAAGCAGCTCAGTTGCTTCACACTCAGACTGTGTTTATTCTTGCTCTTCAGCCAGTTTTCTTCTTACACAGTCAACTAATTCAGGATATACCAGATCTTGGCTTGCTGTGAAACCTGCTCTTAGATCCCCGATCCGTGGTGCCAGCGGGGCAGCCGTGCCACCATTTTGTGCTTTCTTATTGTATTGTTCTTTGTAATGGGGAGTATCGTGGTTCCTATTTTCATATTATCAGATTCGGGTTGAGCTTTTGTCATCCAGCAGCCCTGGTTTGGTATTCAGGCTGTATCTTTGGTTTATAATGTGCCTGAAAGTTTGATCCACTGAAGGGGACGATGGAATCCCTTGGCACTTGCTTGGCCGCTTTATCAGCATGGGTTGGCAACCCAAAGGTGCGTACAATCTGTGGCCATCAAAAAAGGACAGAAATTCTGCTTCCTTTGGCACTTTTCTGCAGGGTGGACAGCTCTAACTGGCATATAATATAGTCTCTGCACCCGTCAGTGCTTCATTCTACATGCAGTCCCATTTCATAGTGAGTCTGAGATTTTCACGCCTTTCCTACCTTCTCTCCAAGGTTCTCTGGAGGTTACTGACAGTGCTTCTGCCTAAAAACTATGCTTTAAGATCTACCACTAACCTTAGAGAGGGTCTGGTCTGGGTCTGCCAGTGGAGAGACCTACATGAGATTTCATACTGTGATATTTGAGGATTGAGCTGTATTGTCTTTCTGTGATTATAGTCCCATTTGAGAACATTTGTCACATCCACAATGCGACCAGAGGGATAAGTTTATGTTCAAGAAATATTTGTTTAAGACAATAGGTTGATAGTATCTATAAAAGAATGAGAAATGTTTTCTATTGTAAATGCAGGGAGGGATGGTGCTGTAAGGAATGCATGTGTTAAAGGCAGGTATAATAAATGAATACAGGGAACAGAGATGTTCAAGGATTATGCATTCTCCTGAGATAACAGTGGGAATAACCAGAGAGTTGAAAATTGTTTTGAGCTCTTTTAAAAGTTATTTTCAAAATTCCTGAGCAAGCTACAATTCTCTGTGCTCCTCAGTAGCTCTGCAGGAAACCTCACCTTGAGCTTGACTATAGGGAAAGAAAAAGGTTTTCTTTACATTATTCCAGGTCGTATTGAAGCTTTTGTTTCCATTTTTCTATTCAGTGTAGACTATCTCTAACCATTGCAGAGAATGCATCCTGCTGTCTCTCTAAGCCTCTTCCCTACTGAGTGTTATCATGTGTGGCCCTGATTTGCTCAGTCGAAATAAAGAGTAGCCAGGTCATTGAGGTAGCGCTGAGAAGACAGCAAAAAATATATGTGTGCGTTAACAATGGGGTGAAAGCACCGTATTGCTGTGATCTGAACCGTGCACACGCTAGGGGAGTGTTAAGGATGCACAGCTTCCTTCCCTTAAGGACACGGTTAACACACGGGGCCAAAGAAACCTGTCCTGACTTCTCCTCCTGTCCCTTTCCCTGATTGCACAGCGGCCTTGGTTCAGAAGCAGGAGTTGTGAAACATGTTCTCTGGTTGCAGAATCACACGGGATGGTTGAGGCTGGAAGGCACCTCTGGAGGCCAGCTGGTCCAACCCCAGCTCAAGCAGGGCCACTTCGAGCAGGCTGCCCAGGACCGTGTCCAGGTGGCTTTTGAAGATCTCCAAGGAGGGAGGTTCTCCTGCCTCTCTGGGTGACCTGCTCAGTGCTCAGTCACCTGCACAGTTGAACAAACAAGTGTTTCCTGATCTGATGGAGCCTCCTGTGTTCCAGTTTGTGCCCATTGCCTCTTGTCCTGTCAGAGGGCGCCCTGAAAAGAGCCTGGCTCCATCTTCCTTGCATGTTCCCTTCAGATATACACAGATATTGATAAGATCCTGCTCTGAGCCTTCTCTCCTCCAGGCTAAACAGTCCCGTCTCTCTCAGCCACAGGAGAGATGCTCCAGTCCTTCAATCATCTTTGTGCTCCTTTGCTGACCTGTTAGCAGCATGTCCATGTCTCTCTTGTGCGGGGGAACCCAGAACTTGACTCAGTACTGCAGGTGAGGCCTCACCAGCACTGAACAGAGGAGAGAGAAAGATTTTCCTAAGTCTTTCCTGTCTCTTCTCTTACAAAATAGGAGCATAAAGACCAGGCTATCTCAGACAGAGGCCAGGAGCCTGGTCCTCTCGTTTCCTTAGTGAGTGTTCTTACTAGTAAGCTGGTAGCAGGAGATAGAGAAGATGGGCAAAGGAGTCTGCTAGGTTCCAAACCTGTCTGGTGGTCCAGGCTGCACTAGGAATTTAGGCAAAGACTGAATGAATTCCTGTCTGAAGAATCATCTCCAGCTCATGACAGAGTTAAAATGTTTCTATCCCCAGTAAGCTTTCATGGGAGCTCTTACTTAACTGTTTGTCTTCCTTCTCTCTGATGATTTATCCTGTCATCTGCAGTGATCTGTCTTTTCCTCTGTCATGCCGATTGCTTAAGCAGTTTGTAACAGAAGTTCTGATCCGTCCTCAGAAGCACAAAGTTGTGCTTTCTGCTGTGGAAACTTAGAGGTTACTCCCGTTTCTCCAAGTCATCCTGTTCTTCCAAAGTTACATTTGCCCCTTTTTATTGTTAGTGCCTCCTGACATAGTGGCAAGAGAACAATTCTTTTTGCTTAACTAACGAGGCAATGTCAAATATTTGTCATGTCCAGACAGATTCACTGTAGAGTACTATTTCTATCTAAAAAGTCATAATTTGTCACAGGAAGACACACTTTGCTTGCATCTTTGTTCTATTGTATTTGATTTTCTGGTTGCTTTTAACAGTTTGAGGCTTTGCAAGCAGCTGGTTGAAGCTAACATGGCTCCCCGAACATATCAGTTCATGCAAATATATCTCCTTTGTCTTGTTTTAATTCTATGTACAGCATTTATTATTCTCCAGTCATTATATAAAATTACAATATATTGTTTCAGTAGAAATCTTGGAAATGAGACCCGTGCCTTCATACACCTCAGTTCTAAGCCGCAGCTTCCCTGGTCCCATTAACCCCAGTATATTTTGAGCTGTTTGTGTCTTCCTTTTATCTTGGAAAAAGAATTTTAACTTCTCTATCTGCATTCCCACACTGCCTTTTCCCTCGCTGTTGCCACTCATCATTTTTTTGACGGCTGGTGCACAATATTTGCATAGTCACCTGGCATGTCTTTGTGCCCAGGTTGGGAACTAAGGCTTCCTCTGCACTGTGGGCTGTCAGGTGCCTGTAGAGGGCATTCATCACCTGATGGCTGCCTAATTCAGGTGCTCTAATTCACCTTCCAGCCATTCCTTTCCTCTTTTCATTGATTCTAAAGTGGACTAAGTAGATTTTCAAATTTAAGCCTTACCGTAGTGCTTTAAGTTAGGTGGTGTCAATGCTTCTCCTGTACGTTTAGCTTCTTGAACAATCTCCAGTTTTATCATTGCTGGTCTTTTGCCTTAATACTTGTTTATACAACTAAGGAAAGACATTAAAATACTCTTATCTTTTGGTACAATTATATTTCCTTGTCAGCGTTCTCAGCTTAACTTGTGACATTTTCACATTAACACTGTGCTTCAGTGTCTGTGCTCTAGCTTAATTTTCATTCTTTACAAGCCTGATGTTTCCACCTGATACCCTTCCTTAGGTGGCTAATTCATATAGTAGGGTAAGACTCGTAACTTGAAAGCTTTTATCCCTTTCCTTGGGTTCTGTGGCAGTTATTACTTTGCATTTATGGAGTGTGCCATTCTGTATTCAAGTTCTTGAGCTACTCCAGTTCTAGTTTCATGTACCAATCAGCTCTGCAATGTAATCCCCTTTTGCAGTTGAAATCAAGAACCTTGGTTATGGGCTGTCTCGTGTTCAATTCGTTTGCCATGAAGGATATTTACTTCCACCATCTTTTCTTCATTGCTTGCACAATCTAAACCTTAAAAGAAAATGACAGTTGAATTTTGGTGCAGAAATCTGTAGGAACATCTAACCCTGCTAATAGGAATGTTGCTCCATCTGTAATCAAAGCCTGGGAATTTAGTCTCTTGAAGTGAAACCTATTGCTCTGCTCCCAGGAAGAAGTTCTTTCCTCCTTAACCATTAGTGGATAGATTTTGGAGCCGTGCTTCATGATAAGCCTCCAAATCGTGTAATGTAACAAGGGGAAGAAGCACTACCATGACTTCATGAGAACATTTCCTGATATACAGTTCTGTTTGATGAAGTCATAAAACTTGTCTGTCATTCAGTTATCCATGCAAGCATCTTACTTTTGTCTGTGCTACTCTTTCTGTGTTTCAGAACAGATGAGTTCATTCAAAAGACGATCCGTGAAAAGTTTGCTCAGTGCACGGTGCTGACCATTGCACACCGCTTGAACACCATTATCGACAGCGACCGGATTATGGTAAGAGTTAACTGCTTAAATGCTTCTTTTTTCTTTCACTGAAAATGAGTAATTGTATTTATTCAGCTAACTTTTGATCCAGAAATGGGCAGAAGTTTGTTGTGTTTTAGACTTATCCTACTTACTGTGATTGGCAAATCATAAAACTGTAGAAGTAATGACCTGAAAAGACTGCTTACATTTTCTGGCTCTGTGGTTTCCAACCTGCGAGGCATAAACACGTTATAGGTAATGTGCACCCCCAGACTTGAGCAAATAAGCTCTGCCAGTAGTAAAGACACACCCAAGTGGCTCTGGATGGAGTCAGCTGGATTCAGTCAGGTTTATTAATTCAGTCTCGGTGGGCTGAGGGAGGCAGTGACAATAGTTAGTGGTGTGGGATGTGTGAGAAGGAAGTGGTAGAGGTTCTGGGGCAGGAGACGTGGTGGTAAGGAGGCAGCAGCTGCCCTGGGGCAAGGGTGGTGGTGGAAGAAGTGGAACTAGACTGGTGAGGTAATGAACATGGCCAGCTTTCTAAAGCAAGGTTCAAACAGAAAAGATGAAGCAGTACCAATCCAGCAGCCTCTGCCATCTTTGTTCCCAACAGAGCAGCGATACACTGTGCCACTGTGAAATACTCTCTCTGCCATCATGCCTGCCCCATGATGTATTGTGCACACATAGAAAATAAAAAATCCTTGCTGATTATTTTCATATAGGCAATGGTCTTTCATAGGCTCTCAGGAATCAGGCAGGTTTGTGTCCTTGAAATGTTGTGCAGTCTGCATTTTTGCAATTTTCTGCGCTAGGACCAGGAGCCCATTGGAAACGTTTTCCTCACAGTCAGTTAATGAAGTGACTGACGTAGTGGGCAAAGCATGTTCATGAGTGCAACTCAAATTTAGTTGTGCTTCAAGCAGACATTACCCTTATCCTCTCAATGCTAACCCTAAAATATTTATGAAGCTTTTGTTATGTTAAAATGAAGCTTGTTAATTCTTTCAGTGCCGTTTTTTGTTGTTGTTGTTGTTTTTATAATTGGATGCCCAAAACATCTTAAAATCTGTGATTGAGGTACAATGGTTGCCCAAAGTATGCAAAATGAAACAATTGGATCTGCTGAGGTGAGTGGTGTTCTGAAGAATAGAATAGAGCAGATCGTGAACCGAGTGATCGTAGTTTACATACAAAGAGAGAAACCAGCAGAACTGCCATAATAAGTTGTATAATTGCAAGCATTTAAGGTATAATAAATAAATATTTTCTTCACTGGTGAATACCTCCCCACAAGTCTAATGGGTATGTTGGTGTTCTCTACAACTAAAGTGAACAAAAGACTTGTGAGGAAACAACTGTGACCTAATTAATGGCTGTGTGTGTTTGTTAGCTGTCCAAAGGGATTTCTGTGGGTTTTGGTTCATTAACTACAATTAACATGTTATGCACAGAGTACTCTTTCCATGAAGATGTTTTCTTAGTATTACCTTTAAAATCATGCAGTTCAGATGAAAACTGGATGTTCTTGTGTACTGTTTTTGCTAAAATCATTTGAATATGACATGAAATTTGGAAATCACTCTTCTCAAACTGGTCAGTATTATTGCCAATGGTGTAACTACTCTGTTGTACTTTTAGAGACAGTGTTTTATTTTTTAACCTTATGTTTTTTCAGTTTAGCCACTATTAAGATTCCTACTTTCTTAAAAGTCCATTTATGTTCATACATTGTCTAATACAGTCTTTATGGAATGGCTTTGATCTCTTTAAAGTCCATTAAAGAAGAGATTTCATGAAAGTATACCTTAAGAGTCCACAGTCATTAGTAACTTAAATATTTTTCATCTTTTTACATTGCTTTATTTTGATCTTCTTACAGATTTCTGTAATTTTAGGGTGAGGGGAGAGTGAGAAGCATTAGGCAGAAAAAAGAAGGAAACTGGCATGTTGACCCATTAACAAGCTGGTTTTCTCGACATCCTTATTCAGAGGTACTGATTCTGCTTCCAAACAAATCAGAAATATTACAGCATGTTTAGAATGATCAGAGTTGTGGCAGGTGTGCTTTTGTTACACTTTTTAATTACTTGGTTTACTCAGGCATGTAACTCCTAGTGGAAATAAACAGAATTTTGGAAGAGTAAGAAACGTGTGTGTTAAAAATACAAAGAACAAGAATATTCCTCTAGAGAACAAACAATTAATGAGTGCTATTAACAATAAAAACAGCATTCATGGAAAAATAATCATTTACTTAAATATCAGGAAAATTCAGAAGACTCGGCTAAAAAAGCTGCGTATTTTAAAATTTGGTCTCTTGAAATTACAATGTGTTTTAGTAATTCACGAAATTAACTTTGTGCAGTAAAAATGCACAAACTGCAGTGCATTGTTCTTCCACTATCATGTATTATTATTAAAACTTTTGGGTTTGTTTCTTCTTCAACTGAGACTTCTAGATGTAATAATGCCTTCATTTGTGAGCCATCCCAAATCTCTGATATTGGTTGTCCTGGTAAGTTGGATAAAAAATGAGTGAAGAACAACAAAAATGGAACCTCATAGTTGGAATATTAACATATTAATATTGTCTTTTGACAAACAATGAATGAACTTACTTGTCATATAAATTTTGAGCAGACCTATTCAGCTTTTTTGACTTGGTCACAAGTCCAAGCCCATTCCTGAACAAGTGTACGTAACCTGGGCACAAACTAGGATTTCCCTCCCTCCCTCCCCACTGAATCAGTAAGATTTGGAATGGACCACAGGAGGTCTCTAGTACAATTTCAGATCAGGTTGCTCAGGGCTTTATCCAGTTGGGTCTTGAAAACCTCAGAAGGTGGAGATTCCACAGGCTGTCTGGGCAATCTGCCCCAATGCTTGATTATCTGCCATGAAATCTTTTCTTCCTTATATCCAGTTGAACCCTCCCCTCAGTTTATGGCAAATGTTTCTTGTTTCCCCACTGTACATCTCACTAAAGAGCCTGGCTCTTTCTTCTGAATGGCTTTGTTGTAGGTATGGGAAGATTTCTGTTCACTCCCCTGAAGTCATCTGTTCTCAGGGATGAACAAACTGTCTCTGTCAGCCTCTTCTCACAGGGCAAGTGCGCCAGAGCCCTGACCACCCTGGTGACCCTGTTTCAAACTCACACCAATCTGCCTTCATCTTTCTTGTTTTAGGGGAAAGAGGGTGTGAATACGCTGTTGATACCCATGGCACACCGGTTGACTTTTGTTCAGCCTACATCTCTCAGGACCCCAGCTCCTTTTCATCTGAGCTGTTGCCCAGGCACTTACTGGTATTGCTAAGAGGGGGTTAGTCCATTCCAGATTCAGGTCTTTGAATGTCCTTTTCAGGACATTCATCTGACCTGTTTCAGTGTCCTGAAGTTCCTGGTGAGCTATTCTTTTAGCCTGTCTACATCTGGATCCCCTTGGTTGTCATCCCTGCCTTAAGCATATTGACTGCAGTCCTCAGTTTGACATTGTCCACATGCTTTTGATGTGATTTGATTTAATTGCTGGTTAAAGCAGAACTTTCCAAAAAGAAAACGTTCATCGTTAGGGTTAATTTAAACCTTAAAAAAAAAAAAAAAAGAGAGAGAACAGAAAATAATTTTTCGAAAGTCATGAGAAAATGTCAAGTTGGATGAGTATGGAAATAGGAACTGAACGTGAACTGTTGCATGTCTGCTCACACCCATTGTAATAACCGGTTCTATTTTAGAAGAGAAGAAAGCCTACTGGAATAGGAAAAAAAAGGAAGAACAGAATACGTTTTATACAACTGTAGACAAATCTGGCCTCGGGAGTTGTTTTAATTCTCGTTTGTTCCATTCCCAAAACCATACCTCTGGTTTCATAATCCAGGTCACGCCTTAAGAGTATTTCCATTATATCTGTCTCAGTGATAAATACATTTTATCAGAACTTCAAACGCATAAAATCATTGAGGGAAGAGCTGTATTGTGTAATGTGATACTCTCTAACCCAATCACCTCAATGAGTAATACTACATTGCACTTGCATGGGACCTTTCATCTGGAAATTGTAACGCTCTTTACAAACATTAATTAATTAAACTTCAAACACCTGGGTGAGATAGGGAAGTATCCATACAATCTTTGGAACCAAAGTTGGAAAGACTTGTTAAGTCAGGCCATCAAATAATGCTACCATAAAATTATAATCCAGTGGTTTTCAAACTTCTTCTTTTTTTTTTTTTTTTCCTCTCCCGTGCTCCTCATAGGACATTTTCTCACTCTTTTTTCCTCATTTGTTTGAGAACCCAAGTTGTTTCTCCTCCCATCAGGTGCTTGCAGCATCCCATTGTAGCCCTTTGGCACAGGCAGACACCCTTCTCCCTGGCAGAGGAGAAGCACCACAGTTGCCTCTCGTTATGAAGGCAAATCCTGGCAAAAGTTCAGTTCAGGCTTGCTCCACTAGCCCCTCATTCCACGTGGCTTCCCCACCACCACAACAGCTGCTTCCTTGTCCTTTCCTCACCTTAGAGGGCGAGGGCCTTTTACCTAAATTGCATCTGCAGCTCAGTGAACCCAGCCAGGAGTAGCCTGGGGCAGCTGGGAGGCACCACTCCCAAGACTTCCAGTGGGATCTCGTAAAATCCCCATCATCCATTCCTCCCCCTCTTCTCTGCTTCCTTCTTCAGGTTGAGAAATACTTTTTAGAAACTGTATTTTTAGAGATGGGGGGGGGAAAGTCGAGGCATACAGAAATTGAGGCTCACTCGGGGCCGTACTGAATGCATCTGCCAAGAGTCTCATGTGGTTGTTTGCCCTATATACCATCCTGTGGTCTTTCTATAGGAAAGTCTTAAAGTAGCCAGAACTTGTGCATTTCCCAATGACAAGGATGTTTTCTCCACAGAGATTTTTCATATCAGTGTAATGCTTCTTTGAAATGGAAACTCTTTATGCAAGCAGAACTTGATCTAGTAATTAAAAACTCATTCAAATTGGAAGTTTTTGAGGAAGAGAACCATGGGAAGAGATTTGATTTATTTATGGGAAAACCTGTTGTGGTTGCATACTGAAGTGACTAATATTCAGGATAACAGTACAATGTGCTTCACAGCCAGGCTTGAGTTCTTCTTTTTTTTTTTTGGTCGATGGAAATTTACTTCCCACATCTCCCTGGTACACCTCCCTCATTCAGGTGTTCCCATTTTTCTGACATTACATTTACCGTGGTGGAACATCTGAGCCTCATAAATCAGGCACTGTGGATAAAACATACACTGTGGACATCTAACTGCAGTAGGGCACATCAGTCCACTGAAATCACGCACAAACACCTTGAAAGGAAAGGGGAAACTGCAGGGACATCTGGGCAGTTTGCAGAGTGACAGGGGAGTGACCCACAGCTAGACACAACTCTGTGCAGCCGACAAGAGAGAATAAGCTTGGGGGAGCCTGAATCTGCAGCCCAGGTAGAAGCAGAGCTCTTGAAGGAGGGCAAGAGCCCAAGCTGCCCTCCTGACAACCTTCATGTGAACTTTTCTCCAGTGGCCCATGTTCAGATAGACGTGTGGAGAATGTAGAAGGGTGCTGGTGTTAGACTAAGATTGATATTACTGAGTTAAAGCTATAAATGCCGTGCTCTGTTGGCTCTTCTCTTGGTGGCATTTTTGCTGCTTGTTTAAATATCAACACTGGAAAATGGATATGCTTTACAGCAAATCTTTGACATTATCTTAAGGGGATTATGTAAGTTACAAGATACAGAAATTTGTAGTCCCAGCTGCAGAGCAGTTCTTTGTGAAAATTTTGTGTTATGATTAATGTTGATGTTCTCATCCTAAGTATGTGTATGTAGGGTTTCCGTCGGCAGAGAGCTGACTGCTGTCACATACAGACCCTCAAATGGATAAAATGTCTAAGGTGAGCCAATGGACAAGACCACAGGTATTCCTGGAGCCTCAGATGGTTAAACATGACACTTTCTGAAAAGCAGGAAAAATTAGAGGTAGATTCAGAGCTGTTGTTCAGTCTCTCAGAATTCTGGAGTAGGAGATCTGGAAGTGTATTAAATTGATAGATTTTTTGTGCCCAGAAGCTGAAAGGGGTTTTGACCTTATATGAGCCCAGTATCCTGAGTCTGCTAAAATATGAGTGGATATTATTTTTGTGCTATTGAAGTCTGTTCTGTTAAAGGAATACACGGAAGCTTCATGGATTACAGTATCTTGAATGGAACAAAAATTTTCAAAACTAGGAATCAAATCTGTGAAGATACTTAGGTACCAAATTCTTCACTGTAACCATAAAGTGCCTGTGGGTCTGAATCCGGTAACCCACAGTAAAGTCGCTACATTCACATTTGTGCACCTGTCCTCATTATTCAAAGGGAACAAACACTAACAAAACTCCTTTTCGGACTGAGTCTCTGTCTTGAGAGGCTCAAATACAGACTAAAGAATATTAGAACTAAATGTTAGCGCTTTTTTTTTTTTTATTATTCAACCTAAGAAAAGTCCCAGCAGTGGTGCGGGACCAAAGTCTTCTGAGTTAAGGGATATGTGACAATAAGAATATGAAGGATAGTCATGGAAGGGGACTGGTGTGGAGCAGAAGATTGGAGTTAATGATGCTAGCTGAGATGCTTTGCACAGGGATAGGGAAAGAATACTTGGTCAAGGATAAATGAATATCAGTATCCTACAAAACAGTGTTTGTATCTATGTATTCTGTAAGGTGACAGATAAATTGGATGTCCGGGTTTTCAAAAAGAGCAAATGTGATAATTTAGGAAAGGTCTCACCACTTCACTGTGAGGGGTGATGAAATATTTTAGGGACACTTCTGAGAGAAATTCCAGTGGACCCTGGATGTGAGTAATATCAACGTATTAGCTATTGACTGTGTTGACCCATCTGTACACCTGGTGGAGAGCAAAGGCTGTGGGAACCTTTGGTTTCTCCTTTCATTTGGTAACTCAAGACTTGCAGAGTTTCTGGAAGAGCTGAGCAGTAGCAAGTGATTTTTCAGAAATAATCAGTTTTGGTTTTAATCTGAACAGAGCCCATTCCCACAGTTCCCAGATCCTCTGAAACTGGGTTGATATTTAGCAAACCAGAAGGGAGAAAACAGATCCATCCATGTTCTTGCTTGGAATTGAATAATTCAGTTCAGCAAATATCAACAGTGAACGCCTTATTTTCGAACCTGAGTAATTTATGCATCTTTACCATTAAAAGAGGATCTCATCTTGATGTTCAGTCCAAGTTTGCATATGATACTTAGTTATGAGCCATGTATGAGCAAGTGTTGTCAACTGAAATAAAGTACATCTACGATAGCTGTAAATATCACACCTGGCACAGCTGTCTCTAAAACAAGTCAACATCCCAATGGTCTTGAGAAGGTACTAACGTTGTTGATTCTCTTTGACAGTTTGAAGCCACACCTCTCCAAAATGTTGTCATCTTTAAGACAGTTCTTACAAGCTGCTCCCAGTTTCAAGAGGGCTGCCCAACAAGATTCTTCTTTTGCCTAAATAAAACAACTAATTACCGAGGCAGTACTTCAGCTGGGAGCATTCAAATGAAGAGCTGGATTTGAATTACTGCAGGAAGTGAAGCCAATGTTTGATGAACCTTGATCTCTCATTCTGTCAGGCATTTTCCTGTGAATGTATTTCCATCAGTATAAAGACAGGACAGTCAGATCATCTTTCTTTAAAGACAGTGGTAAGGAATGCAGAGCGTACTAGAAATGCTAACACATCTTTAGAGGATGTTTTTTTGCTCTCTCAGAAATACAGTATTGTTGTTTAGAAGCAAATTAGCTCTGGACATGGTAGTGGCTGATGCTTTGAGCAGAGCCTTTCTGATAAGGTAAAAATGTGCATGGCTGCTGAGCCACAAGTTCATTGTCATCAGAAGCTGATAAACCCAGGAGAGATGCCCAGTCATCTGCACCAATATTCCTCAGCCTTTTGAAAACTACAATATCTTTGTTATGTATCTGACTTCCTGTGACCCTCAAAAGCTTTATTAGAGAGTGGGTTTTCTTAAGCAGGAGTGTATCTTCTATCACTTCATGGCCATGTTTGAGCCGTTCTGCAATCCAGGTTGAGAAATGTGGCTTTACGGTGTTGGAAGCAGTCATTACCGGTTGACCAAGGAGGAGTTTTGTCAGCATGTAGAGCTGTTGGTAAGAAGTGGCATGAGGTCTCTTCGCCCTCTCTAAGGGAAAGGTTGAACTCGCACTGGTGTATCACATGTTTTGAGGTGACTGAACAGCACAGAAAATATTTGCAGTGACTGGTTAACAGGTTTCTTTCCTCCAACAAGATACAGAAGAACTTAATATCAAATGATTATCAGCAGAATAAGACTCATTACTACATACATAATTGGTATTTTTTCCCCGCAACATTCCAGTCAGCTTACAGTGGTGTGCAATCTGATGAAGAAAAACAGAAGGGTAGATTTTACGGCTCTGTGAGAAAAGTAAAGATAACTCGTACGTAGAACAATTTACCAGCCAGTGTTACATGCTAAATCTTCTGAAAGTGATAGCTGAAAAATAATTTCAGTTTGAAGTAATACACTGCTTCTGGTTGCAGAACAAGATGTCTGAAATTGCCTTTTCTGTGAGGCAGGGGCACATGTCAAATCTCAGAGACCAGGGGCAGACGATGTTGTTACTGCAAAGTGAAACTCTGCTGAGGTGGAATATTTGGAAAGGCTGAAAAAGAATAATTCATATTATAAAGAGGTAAACACCTAAGTGTGCTCTGCTTTGTTCAGAGGGAAAAAAAAAAAAGTTGTTCAGAGGAAAAAAAAAGTATACAACTGACACGATGTGTGAAACATACATTATTTGACATAAATTTTTTCTTGATGTACTTGTAGAGTAACTTGTAACTTTCCTGAAGGATCTCAGGGAATGCTTAGATTTAAAGCTGAAAAGAAAAAAAAGAAAGAAAGCCAAAGCCCCACCAGTAAAAAAATCAGAAAAAAAAATAAAATATTTTAGAAAATAGAAACATAGAAGAAATAATAATAATTAGAAAAAAATTAAATGTTTCTGGAGTTATATTTTCAGCTTTTTCAATGTTCTTCGATGTTCACAAACCTGTTCAGATAGGTTGATATTTACAAATGACTCTTCAGAGAAGTATGTACATGTTTCTGATCTGTTTTGACAAACCCTTATGAGACGGAAGAGACGGAACATGCTTGCATCTAACTTAATGCCAACTGGGGCACGGGCTGTTGACTCTTTCCCACAAAGCTGTGTATTGTCTTGGGTAAATATATTTCTTTTAATATGATGTAACCAGAAGCATCTCCTGAATACTCTTCTCTTCCCAGGAGGAAGAGGGTCTTATTGAAGATCATCTTGATGTATGCTCTCTGAGGAAAACATTGTTCAAAGTTGTACTCCTAGCGGAGTTTTGAACTTTAATAATAATTTTGTTGTTTGGTGATGCCTTCTCCAACTCTAAATTAAATCAGATGTATTCCCTAGGAGATAATTTGCTTGGATTATTTTCCTTTTGAATAGGAAATAAAAACATTTATGATCAACTCTTAAATGTCTCATTTTCCCTCTGGCTTTATGGTGAAGATGAACGTGAATAGGAATACTAGTCATTCCTCAATAATAATTGAAATAAATTCCCATGCCCCCCTCCTCTTTGGCTGAACACTTCCAACCTTGGACTTTTTTTTTCTCAGAGTGTTTTATAACTATTGTTCTCTTGGTTTGTCTGCTTTTGTTGCTGAAAGTTAGAAAATGCAGGATTTAAAACTTTCTTTCTTGTGTCTATGGATAGCCATAAGTACATGCTGCTTGGTACAGCACTTTTAAGGGCGCATGCTCTTTTTGTGCCTAATGAAGCACTTTTTACCTATATTAATCTACGCAGATTTTAAATTCCCTTACAAAATGAATGCTTGCTTTTCAAAACCCTGTGCAACATAAGAGTGTAAGTTAGCTGCAGGACTCATCAGTCAGAAAAGGTACTGTCCTCGTTCTGCTGCTTAGGTCTGTGCAGAAATCTGGACTAGCTTTATGAAGTTTTGTCCTCCTTCATTGTCTTGTTCCTCTCTTTTTGTTGTGAAATGGATCTCAGATTTCGTTTTCACCGTTTTATGTGTGTTTTTTTTTTTCTCTGTTGTGCACACACACACGTACACTACTGAATAATAAATGCCAGCATGAAAACAGTCACAGAAGTGTATTGGGCATCTAAACTGATGTGGCCAAGGGAGGAATTCTACATATGAGTAAAGCTCACTTAAAATAGTATTTAAGCCAAATATTTATGTGCAATGCCTAGGAGATATGTTGTTGGCCTGTATTTGCTTTAACTTTACTTCACTGTTCTTTAATAGCTCAATTACTAAGCCATCTTTCCTCTACCTGCACAGAATTTGTTCAGAGAGGTCATGGTTAATACTTCAAACTCTGAGGTAGCTTAATGGAAATACTGCAAAGTTTGATTTTTGAAGGGTGGACCCAGGCCGAGTGAAGGTAGATAAACAGGCAGGATAGAGAGGAGGCACAAAAAACAGGCAACTATTTTGTAGCTGCCAGATCCTATACAAATTTAGTTCAGCAACATTTTTGTGGCATAAGCAAATAGTCCTTCTATGCTAGCTAGATCTATCATAAACAACACATTTAAATGGCTAATACTCTCCTTTCATGTTTGTTTTTACAGGTCAGTCAAATTCAAATAGCTTCTTTTCTGGTTTTCTGCCCCTTCCCTGCCATGTTTGCAGTGCCTCTGTGTTATTCTGTGCCTCCATGTCAAACAAAGTGCTGGTGGAAACTGTCCTGCCTTCTGCAGATCTCACAGCTGTGATGCGCAGTCACTGCCCCAGTCTGTTCAACCCAAATGAAACACTAGATGGAGTGGAATTAGGTGGCATGAGAGGGTTTTGCTCAAGTACAGTATAGCATTTAAGCCCTGTTTCAACATAAAATGTCTTAGTGCTGTTTTAAGGATAATTTGGATAGCTATAATTAAAGATCAGTTTCACCTTCAGCTAGCAGGTGAGTGAATTCCCCTGAATAAGAATCTTCCTCCATGCTCTCTTTTGCATGGTCACCAGCATCCAACTTTGTAAATTTTGCACTGTTGGAGTTACTCTTTAGTTTGAGAAAATCCTCTTCAAGTCATAAGGATCTGAACACAAAGGCAAGAACAGCACAGCTGAGGTAAAGAGGCTGTCAGTGCAAGACAGTAGAGAACCAGTTTCCATGTGATTGCTTTGGGTTTATGAGATTTCTGTGCTGCTTTTATTTTACTTTGCGCTGCTGAAGTATTTCACAGACAGCTAACTCCCACAGGATGATTACGAGGCTATCCTTGGTATACTTTACAAACAGACTGAAAAGTTGAATGATTTGTCCACAATCTCCCCGGCTCTCAGCATCTATGTTAAAGCGTGGCATGAAATCACAGTCTGATTTAAAAAAAAAAAAAAAGAAAAAAAAAGTCCCATGCTCTTTTGTGTGCTCTCCGTAATGAGTGTGCAGATCTGATTTCAGTAGCTACGAGCTTCTCTGGCTTTCTCTATCAAGTTCCACTGGTACAACTGCCTTGGGATGCATCTGGGTTCGATTCAGTCACATTGCGCAGTGATAAGGGTTACATGCAAGTTGATCAGAAAGTATGTGGCTAGTAAACACCAGATTCCACCTTTCCTGAATGATTAGCTTGCTTTTTGAAGTCCTAATGATTTTAATTTGGCTTGGAGTCAGTGACTAAGAGTATGCAAAGCATTAGCCAAAGCACCTATTTATTTATTTAAATTTTATCAGCACGTATTTCTTCAAAGAAGAATACCTATCTCTTTGTCTAAGCCCTTTTTAATAAATATATAAATATTTAACTACCAAGTAAATCCGCTTAAATTCTCTCTATTGTGTCACAGATGGCAGCAGTTAGTAGAAACAGGTTTTTTCCTTAGTTAATATGGTTTACAGAGTATTCCTGGCTTATGAGAGTGATGTTGTCTCTCGGTTTCATTATTTTTTTTCATTTCAGATTTAAAAAAAGTAACAGGGCTTGTTTTCCCTATGCTTGTTCTGTCTATTTTCATAACACAAGTTGTTTTTTATTCCCCAAGAAAGGATATGAATAGCTTAATGATTTGTTTAAAATGTGAATGGAATTCTTCTAGACACAAATGGCGCTAACTATCTGTTCATCTTCTGGACTTGGCTGTTTAAAACTTGTCAAGGAAGAATAAATTTTTCCTTTCTCCCCTCCCAGGTTCTTTGGAGGAGAACGAGTGTCCGTGTTTGTGGTTGTTTCAGATACTTGCAAAATAGAATTCAAATACTGCAGTAATATAAAAAAAAAAAAAAAACTCCACTTTTTTATTATATTTCTTTACTGGCGAGGGAGACACCATTTAACGAACGTGCCTCTTGGTTTGTTTTTGGTTTTTTGGAAAACAAAACAAAAACAGGGAGTGGTTACATAATCTAGTGCTGAAAAAAAAAAATATTCAAGGAACCAGAAATCCCCTATGATGTGGCAGCCCAATTTAATTATTATATAGAATTGTGTGCGATAGTTGAGCTTATTGCATTGTTAAGGAAGCTGTCTTTAACTCCGACTTACTGTAGTGTATGAAAGCTGGCGATTAAATTTAAATTTACAATGAATCCTTAGCCCTATCCCATTTAATTTGAATGCACTAAGTATACTGGAAAACCTGCATATGCACCAGTGTACCTGTGCAGGTGAAATACTGCATCTGTTGAATATTAAATTACTTTATATTGTGCTGTGCAACATTAACAGTATTTGAATGTTTTCCACTAGCACTTTCTTCAGCTATACACCGAACAGTATGGGAAGTTGCTTACAAGAAAATCATGGTATATGCTGGGTGCTCAAAGATACCAGCTTTTGACAATAGCGAGTAACTTCTTGTAGGTTTCTGGGCATACAATTTATAAAATCGGATGTAAGTACGTTGTTACTGCTCAGTTGAGTTACTCTACACTCACATGCGATATACTGAATTGAAGCAGAAGTTCAGCAGTGGGAGTCTTTCCCCTGGTGCTTGGTCCTTGGTGTCAAACAACTCCACAGAGATCTCAGCAGCCTGTAATTTTCGCACTAGTGCAGCCGAACGGATCAGCTCAACTGCCCTACATCCTATGTTAAGTCTTCAAAGGGGGTCCAGTCCGCCTGTGGGTTCTGCTGAGCTCTTGGCCATTAAGATGCTTTGCTTTAATGAGTGGCACAGTCAAATTGCACATTTGGAAATTTCCTCCCAGGCCTTGGAATTTATCTCCAAGCTTATTGGAGATCCTTCTTTCAAACATAAGTTTGGAAACTGGTTCTGTTATTTTGGAAGTTGTCCTCATAATACCTTTTATTCATTTCTTTCCTGAAATCAACAGATGTAGCCTTTTAGATTTTTTTTTTTTTTCTTACAAGTATGTACACCACAATTATGGCTTTGGTTGCGAGTCCTTGAAGTCCCTCTGTTGTGGCAATATCTTTTTCAACAGTGTGCCATGTGTAGTCAGTTCTTTATTTACATAAGAACAAAAATATTTTCTGAATTACTTTTTCTCACATAACCTCTTTTTTTTTCAACTTCACTGCTCCTACACATGGACTAGAGCACTGAACTTGTAGAGTGAAACCTAAATCTCTTTCTTGAGTCAATACCATTAATTTAGAAGCCAGTGAAGTATCTGAGTGTATTGCATTTGTCAATATTGACTTTTCCCTGCTATTGTGTTTCTCATTCTCTTAGGTTAGTTTAGTTGTACCTGAAGCTCCTCTGGTCTAGACTTACCTGCATGTTTTTGTGTCATTTGCAGCTTTGTCACTTCTCTGCTACCTCCTTTTTCTGATGAAGAACAGATACGTAGCTACTGCAGAGTGCTCTGTTAGCTACCAGTTCCTACCCTTTCAGCTTTCCAAACAGCAAAAATGCATTGTTTACTTCTAATCTTTGGTTTCAACCCAAATTCTTTAATAATTTTTGTCCCTTGTAGCATAACGGTTTAGTTACACCAAACACCCTTCTGGAAATTCGTATAAAATGTTCCTCCCTTACTCTTCATCTGCTGCATTAAGAATTTTATCGGATTTATGAGGTACAATTTCCTTTTGCTAAAATCATGGTGAACAAATTCTACCTCTGATCTGTGTGTCTTCTGCTTGTGTTTTAAAGATTGTTTTGTCTAAATCACTCTCCTGTCTAAAAATACATATGCTAGTCTAAAAGGTCCCTGAATAATCCCCTAAGGCTCTTCAAAATGTAAGTGCAATATTTGCTACCACGCAGTCCTGAAATAGTCACTAGTCTGACAGTATTTTCTTACAGGTTCAATCAGCATATTCTTAAATTCTTCTAATGGTTTTGACTGTGTATATCCTCTGTGGCATACTGACTCAATGCCTTTTTAATTTCTCAGTGATTTTTTCCTTCTCCCCTCCTTTTCTTGGGTGCCTATGTCCCTTGTGGCATCCCATCTTTATCTAGAAAGAATAGGTTATGGGTAAGTATCTTTCTAGTATGTAGTTGGCAAAAAAAGCGATGTGAGAAATTGTTTATCTTTTCAGCAACACCCTCAATTTCTTTAATTACATCTTCACCTCCTCTAATCCGAAAGACCTACTTATTCTCCTTTAACCGTCTTGGTGGTTATTGCGTGGTTTATACCTACAGCTGTTTACTTCAGAGCCCATTTTAGGCTGCTTCTTTCGTTCTTACACAATGAATCTGATAATCTGCTTTGTTGGCTTCACAAACATTGTATTTCCATATTCTGCATAACTTTGCATTGAATTCCTATAGGTAGAATGGCTGTAGGGCACTCTAAAATTGTACAACAGGTCTATAAACTAAAAAAGTGCCATGCTTGTTTGAAGAGAATATATATTTCATTTTCAGGATACAAAATTCATTCCCCTTTTGCTTATAGTCTCTAATATTTGCTTTTTAATTTCTTATGTTAATAAGTTGATTTCTGCTGATTTAACAGGTTTTAGAAGCTGGAAGACTAAAAGAATATGGTGAACCTTACATTTTGCTGCAAGAAAAAGATGGCTTGTTTTACAAAATGGTGCAACAAGTGGGCAAGACTGAAGCAGCTTCTCTGTTTGAAACAGCAAAACGGGTAATTTTAGAAGCAATAATTAAGTTTGTCTCTGCAGTTTGTTTATCACAAGTTAGCATATTTAAGGTTATAGTAGGCATTCCACTATATTTAAGAATCTGTTGGCTTTGCCAGGCTAAGCCGTCATTTTTTGAGCGTTTTTTAGTGGGATACGCACAGGCTTCCAAACGATAAGTGTGTTTATATACTGAGTTGAAAGACTATTTGGATTTCTTGCATCCTTATGTATGTACACACACTGGTACGTGTAAACAGTATATGACATACGCACCTGTGCTGAGCACGTGTCTTACAAAAACGTGCTTTAAAAGCACGTCAAGGCTGCAGAATAATTCTCTTGTTTGCATTTAATTCTCTTGTTTCTGTATTTTCTACAAGGCCCATCCAGAGTTAGTGTGAAGTTCAGTGCCAGTACATTATATTATGGTCACTGGGGGTGTGATCAGTGTTGTTTTTTTTTTTTTTTTGCTTTCTCTTACTTCATTCTTGTACCCTTGCTTTGTTCTGCACATAGGATGAATAGCGCTCAATTAAGAAACAGCTGTTGAATGTTTTGTTGCCTCCTTGTTCCTTACGAGGCTCTGCCTGATTTACTGCTTACTATTCAAATCCTACTCTTGAGTATAGAATTATTAATGTAATTGTGAGCATTCCTCTGGCAATCAAAGTGTTTAAGAAACATCAATGGATTAATTTTCATAATATGCCTCTGAGGTGAGGCTATATCATCTTCACTTTTCAGATTGAAAGCTGAAGCAGAGATAAGAAGATTAAAAAAAAAAAAGAAAAAATGACCTGTGATCGAGGAACTCATTTTGAATAGCTTTTGGCTTGTGTTTTTTTTTTTTTTTTTTCTTTTGTGATAATTCAGTGCACGATATGTCCAGAGCAAGGTTATATTTTTCTTTCTGCCAACGAAGTTTCGGCATTGCCGCAGCGGAGACTTGCAGTGCTTGGTTTGGGAGCAACTTGATCCATATTCACGTAACTTTACTTAAGTGTGAAAGGAAGATACAGATATTAGGGATCTAGTGACCTAAGAGAGTTTCCACACAAGAGGCAAAGGTCTTAGTCTGTCCTCTAGGCTTTCTTCTCCTCAAGCTGGTTGGTGCACACGTAAGAGTGACACAAATTGCGAGCTCTTTCCTGGGGAGAAAAAGGAGAACACTAGGAAGGAAGCAACACGTAAAGGCAGGAAACAAAATAGCAAGTGCCTTGGCTATTTCTTAGTTAAAAATAGACAAGAAATAGACCCTTCTGGCAAGTTGGAAAAACGTGAAAAATTGTGCAGTCATGGAGGTTGCGTGCTCAGATATTGAGGGTGGATGTTTTGAAGATCAGGAATGCGGTCTGTGTCTGTTCACACTCAGTCTTCTTTTTGTTTGTTTTTATACCTACTAAACAATCTTTTTTTTTTTTTTTTTTTTTTTTTTTTTTTTTTTAAGAGTTTTTCAAGTGAAGCTTTGCAGCTGAGAGCATACACTGTAAATTCTTGTATGGCACTGATTGCAGAACTCGGGAAACAGCTTTGTCCTTAACTGGACGGCATGACTCCTGCTGTCCTTCTCCATTACTGCAGTGTTGTTTCTTTTATTTTATTGTTAACAGGAATGGGTTAGATGTGTTTTTTGTGATGTGTATGACAATCTGGAGGTGAGGTAAATGCTGTTTAGAAAGGTGGCTTCTAATTCGTGAGGCCAGTATTTGTCTGCAAAGTGAAAGTCAGCTTCCTAGGACTTGATCCTTGCAGTGGCTAGAGGTGAGGCCGTTCAGCTGTCATGCAGAGAGGTTTAGCCATGTCATGCTGTCTCTCCTTCCTTCCCTGCAGCCCTCCCCAATTGCACAACTGCACTCAAAGATAATTCAAAATATATAAAAATAATTGCCTGATGTTACTTGCCCATATAGTCATCTGCAGTTACCACATCAATGTTATGTGATTTTGTACAGGAAGGGAAGAGATCCAGGAACCAGTCTCTGCTGAAATGTGGTTTGATGAAAAAGTTTGCTAACTCCCAGGCTAGAAGGCAGATACAAGCTTTCGCATCTGCCAAGAATGCAAAGCATGGTGCTCATCCACACTCAGCCCAAAAAAATGGGAATCGAGAGACTATATCTCCATTCAGCAGCTACCCAGAAGCACAGTTACAGCTCTTTCTGTTTAAAGGACTTGGACATAATTCCAGGATTTTGTTACTGCTGCCCCTTGTGCTTCGTGCATACGTTCAGAGAAGTTGCTTAGTCAGAAGAGCTGATTCTGGGGGCTGCTCTTTTTCCACCAGTGAGTCTGCTGCATGTACTGCTGGTCTCATACATTCCTCCTGCGGTTACTAAGAACTGTTTTTATGAAGAACAGCCTTTTTCTGTTGCTGAAAAACAGCATGCTGCACATAAAAAGAAGTGGTAATATGGCAAATATACATACTTCTCAAAAGGCGTTACAGGAGGCTGCTAAGTAAAATGGCTTGGAACGTGGCCATGCCTTGACAATGACTGTGTGATTTATTGCACCTTGGACCTGAAGCTTGTGCAGAACAAACTTGTTACCAAGAGCTTTTCTTTCAGTAAGGTGAGACTTTAAATAAATTTTCTGGAACAGTATGGCTTCTGCATATGTCCTTTAGGTGCAAATAAGAGAGGCTACACACCTCAAATCGGAAGACTAACTCGGGACACCTTTGAAAAAATTTCCTGGGAAAAAAAAATCATGGTTATCACAGCCAAGCATTGAAAGATTTAACTATTCAGGATCACCACACTTGCTGAAAACTTAGCTCAGGCTTCTGAATTGATCCAGGCTTGCTCATTGCATGTCTCTTTTGCTCACTCAATATCCCTGATTTTTGTACAAATATGAAAGAAAGCAGTGCAGGCAGGGCTCAGACTGGAGACTGCTGAGTATATTTTAAGTAGCCTACGAGCTGCAGTGGAATCGTGCTAGGCATCAGGAGACCGTATTTCTGTCTTGGTTCAGTTTACAAGAAGCTTATTAGGAGAAAATCCTGTGGGAAAGTGAGAAATTAAACAGTTAAAAAAACTGTTCAGTTATTCAGATTTAAAAAAAAAAAAAAAGAAAAAAAGAAAAAAAAACTTGGTATGTTCTCCGTGCTGCTGTCAGCACAGAGAGGCTTTTCCACAAGCTTTGGTGGCATCAGGATAGGGCCTTTTTTTTTGTTGTTGTTTTGATCAATCAGTTTTTAAACACTTTGAGGGAAAAGTGAGAGTGATTTTATTTTAAAGCTCTGACAGATGTGTAAATACTAAAACACTAGGTGTTATCTGACCGCAGTGATTGCTTACAAGAAGGTTGCAGCTCTGTTGGCAGTGGAAGAGGCTTTATACGAGACTTGAGCGTTGGTATCTTGAGGGATTGGGCTCAGGGGAAGAATTGCAATGAGACAGTTGAAAAGCAGCTGCCATTTCATTAGGCCTCTAGTAATGTGCCAAGGTTTTCTGTTAACTCTGAAAAAAAAAATCACACTCAGAAGCTACACTAAAAGTATGCTGGAGTTTTGTATTTTAAACTGGGCAAAGGACGGGAACACACCACTGAGGCTGCAGGCTCTGCGGTGTGAGTGCGTTGGGCACCCCAATAACTCTCCTCTGTTGCATCCCATCGGGGCTGGTTCCTGAGGAATGCCTCCACCAGGCCTCCCAGTCCTGCTGTTGGCTCAAATCACACCTTAATATTCTCCAGAAATTCTGGAGATACGTGTATCCCGCGTTAGTGTGTGTACACAAAGGGTGACAGTGGTACTTACTGGGGTGTTTCCGTGGAACAGCTATTTCTCTTTTATCCCCCATGTCTTCTACGTGCATTCATACGTACGAAAAGGACATTATTATCAAACAAGCCAAACTTTGTTGACAACGCTCTCGAATACAAATTGGAGAAATATTTCATAAGCTGTAGTCAGAGCAGTATGACTGTGAGACCCAACTCATGACATGTGTCAGCTTCAGAAAGATAGTGTATTTTCTGTTTTTAAAGGCTCAAACAAAACTTTTCACATTCTTCTTTGAAAAAAATGCATTTGAAGTCCTTTTTCACCCAAACACATTTTTAGATAAGAGCACACAAGTCTTGACATTATTTCATTTTGTTATGCGCATCTGTCAAGGAACAGAGATATGATACAGCTACTAAAAACTGATGATTGTGGAACAGTGAAACTTGACAGCATTTCATTTCCTTTATGTTCTGATTATACATTTATCAGGAAACCTGTATCTCTTCTAGTTCAGCTAGAAATTGGTAGAATTCAAGAACTCAAAGGCTTGGCAAAGAACTGTCCTATTATTTGGTATCATCTTACATTTTAGAGAAGTTGCTTGGTTGAGTCATTGTTAAAGCTTTTGCTTCTTCTTTCATTATTGTGGCTCACTATCCAGAGATCACGTTTCTATAGGCCCTATAACTGCTCTGCAGCACAAATTAAACGCTGGGATATTTCATACATACACCTCGAAGTTTCAATGGTTGTCAATCATAGTTTGTAAAATATAGGGATTACAACCCGATATTAACATCCGAATCCATTGTGCTCATTTTATGTGTGAAAATGAGAAACCCTTGTGCAGACGCAAGATTTCACAGCTTCTTTGTCAGCCTGTTTTTAATTTATCTCCATGTTTTGAGCTAGTAAAATGGTTTTACTTATCAGTTTAATGTAAAGCGATAAAATATATCTATTGATCTGAATCACCAGGATTTGAGTGGATCTACAGGTTGTGTGGGGTTTTTCTTAGACTTTGTTATAATAAGATCATACAGTAATTTTACTAATTTTTCAGTGACACACAGTTACCGAGTACTCCTAACCTGAAGTTCCTGTTTAGATTCCTTAGGGGCATGTATTTATCTGTTCTGTGTTTATCTCCAGAAAGTGTGTTTTAAACTCAAAGATGTTTCAAGTATAATGACATGCAGAATCTGCTGTTTTCCCTAGGTTTACTTCAGTAAGAATTATCCAGAAGTTGTTCAGAACGGCCAGCTTGCTGCAGACTCCTCGCTGGATCCTTCCTCAGGATTATGCATCACTGAAACTGCACTGTGACTCCTGATAACCACGATTGTTTTCCATGGAATGTAAAGCTGAGAACATCCAAACTCTCGATGTTTTCAAGGGTCAACGGGAGAGGAAAGGGAGGGGGCGATTCTTTGCACTGGACATCCTTTCTATTTAATACTGAGAAGAAAATCTTTGCTGTCCCTGTTTGTTCAATTTCAGTGCAATATGTTTTCCTTTCCAGATATAATTATGTTTGTATTGCCAAGGAAATTAGGAAGGCTCAGTTTTTATTTGGAAGTTTATTTAAACAGGTGCAGGACACCTAACAGGTCTAGGGTGCGTATTTGGAATTTGTTAAAGCAAAAGATTGGAACATATCCCTTTTCTCTTTCGGAGATATTTTGAGAGCAATCAAAAACAAATTTTGTTGAGCATCACTTGACCTTGACAGCTGTGCCTAAGCAGTAGATTTGGTAGCAGACATCTTAGTTGTTTAACGCGGCTGTCTTTCTACCTGTCATAAGTTGTCATGCAGGTTGATAGAAAAAAGAATTGAACAAGCCAAAAATACTTTTCCTTTTTGATAGCAAAAAGTA
This sequence comes from Netta rufina, assembly GCF_964035555.1. Taxonomy (NCBI): domain Eukaryota; kingdom Metazoa; phylum Chordata; class Aves; order Anseriformes; family Anatidae; genus Netta; species Netta rufina. The sequence goes on along the minus strand of NC_140123.1, from coordinate 54,012,989 downwards.
CTATATACTTATTTTTTTGATAATTCAAGTAGTGCTGTTCAAGATGAATGTAAATACAAGTTTTATTTAGCTGAAATCCAAATGCTGAAAAAATCAATCTCCATCTTCTATACTCTAGAAGAAAATTACCACATTTGCACTGAAGAAATATTTAAATAATTTAACATACATTCCTCTTTTTATCCAGGTTATCAAAGAAAAAAAGTATTAAAATAACTTGAGGAAATCTTTGAATGACATGTCATTATACCTAAATACCATGTAGTACAAAGTTATCTCCAACACAACACATTGAAATGTATACGTTATTTGCATTTATTGTGCCTTAATATTTGTGCCTTCAAGCCAAAGCTGTAACTGCAGGGTACACAACAAATTCATTAAATACATGTTAAAAATATTTAGCCTTAGTATATTTAAAATTTTGCATCAGGGGATCTGTTGAACTCGAGCTGTTTGAAGTTACCATCCTACTGGAATGGGTAGGGAGGTACAACCTGTAGATTTGAGTGGCTGTTGCTAAAAGCGAGGAGAATGCAGTGAGAGAGAGATTCTGTATTTGTGAGTTATGTCCTGATTTAGCAAAGCACTTTAACATAAAGGCACTATTTCCTTACATTACAAAATCAAGCAAGTGCTATGCTGCTTCAGATTTTTTTCATGTTTCGTGAGATAGCTACCCTTTGAGGTCCAGTACCAAATAAATCTATTCATCTTACTGTTTAAAGTGAGACACTAAAAAGCAACACATCTCTTCAGGACACAGAAAATACCGTGCTTAACAAAATGTATTGAAGATGCTTGCATTACCTTTGCAAGATAAATGTGATTTACCCAATGTTCACCCAGCAGTCCAGAAGTTAGGCAAACGCAAATGTTTCTCATTTCAAGCTGCTCTACCAGCAAATAACTGACTGAAATACAAAATTACTCTCTCCTTGTTGAGATCTAAAATGAGGCCAAAGCCTGTGCCTGAGGACTGGGGCTCAAGTAGGACTTTGTCCCGTGTAGAAGTTGGTGGCAAGGGGCAGAATCATCATTCTCCTGCTGCAGCAGCTTCCCTGCGTGGGGCTCGCTGTCCTGCTGTGAGGTACCAGGAGAAGGGGGAGGTCTTCTTACTGCCTCCGCTCCCACCAGCTGGGGTGGAGGGGGGAAAAAAGACAAACATTGGGTGTCTGGCTTGCTGCTAACATCCTCCTGTACTGTTAGCAGGAAGTTATAAAATGAAATGCTGCTGCCCCTAGCTTTCTCCTGGCAGGTTCGGACACTTCTGTGAGGTGCAGCTGACTGCAACAAATGTCTTTGAGAACAGTGGAATTGGACTTTGTGCAGTGATGCATAACACGAGTCTTGTGCTAGGTCTGGTGCTAAATAAAAGGCAGTCAGGGACAACTGCGTGTCCCCAAAGCCGAGCAGCACAGATTGACTCATGTAAGCAGCAAGCCCATAGCTAATTCTTAGAGCACACCAGCCACATCCCCTTTTCTCTACCACTTTGCCCTTGGTCTTTGCTGGGCTTGTACGGTCCCTTTGTGTTCATAGCACACATTTATCATCCAGTGTGTGCTGTTATCTTTTCTTTTCAATTCAAATCGTCTGAAATAAGGACAGGTCTATTCTGCAGCTCAGTAGAGTGGGGTTTGTCTTGCGGAGGTATGTGAAGATGTAGAGAAGTGTTTGACTGTGTAAAGTCACATGGGATAATGCTGGGGGACTCTGTAGCGTGAAGAAAGCTCAGCCTGGCGTGCTTGTCTGTAACTGCATTTTGGAAGGGATCCACGGCATGAACCATGTCCAAACTCTGCTCGAGCATTGAGGAGAGATCCAGCTGGAGTGTGCCAAAACAAAGCTGGAGTGAGCCGACTCCAGGTAGCACAGACAGGTAACAGGGGCTGGCGCTTGAGCTCGTGTGCTTACCTTCTTTATTGAGCAGTTTGGACATTTCCATGGGGTCTGGCTGTGTGCTACGATGCTGAATTCTTTTGATTTCTAAATAGCTCTTCCGCGAGAATAAGTATGACATTAAGACCTCTAAACACTCTTAAGAGAACAGCACATTCTCCTGGACCTTGGTTTTAATTTTTATCAAAACCAAGGAGATGTGCACATGTAAATCAAGGGTATAATTACAGTTTTCGTTCATTTCAGCTCTGAAATGAATCTATGAGAAGTTGTATTTCAGAGCAGAACTCCAAAACGCTGGCTGCTGCGGACTCGCTGGTATGAGACCCTGACAGATCTAGCTATCAGTCTATGAGCTAGAATTAATTTGATCCTGTAGCTTTCTGAATGCACACAAAAAAAATGCAAGGAATCTCTGAAAATGCTGATTCTGCTTCTTCACATGTTTTGACAGGACATTACAAGCTGTAGGTATCAAAACCCAAATTTTTAAAAGCACTTGAAAACCATACCCTTCTGAATAGAGCAACCGATAGCGAGTCATCTGTGCCTGTTGTTGCCCTTTATGTCCATCTTCTTAGTTTAAAGTGACAAAAATGTTTTAATCAGATTTTTTTGTTTAGATTTTGTTTTTTGTTGTTGAGAGTTGTTTTTGTGTAGATGACTATTGTGAAGATTGACCCACCCAGTTAATTTTATCCGAACGAGAAGGAGCACCGTACCTGCATGGCCAAACTCAGGTCAGGTATGAAAAAGGCCTTCCTCTGCTGGAAGTCTTGATCTGTTATATGTACAGATTAGCTCTCCAGTGAGGTGTTTTATGTTTCATTTTAAAGAGAAGTTCAAATGGTTGTAAACTTCCACGTTGCAAAATTTCATGCTTTATTTGGGAATAGTAAAGCTGGTTATTTTTAGCTACATTCCTTCTTGGGGATCTTGGAAAAAGAACTCAGTCTTCTGAGTTATTAAAGCCTTTAAAATGTTTCTTCACCTTGAGGTGCCTTAAAGTATTCCAGAGTCTTATTTCTAACGGGTATAATTTTATGCAGTAATGCTGCAAATCTCCAGTTGTGGAACTGCTGTTTGCTTGGTTTAAAAGTCTAGGAACAGCCTCTACTTCCCATCTAAAGAACAGGGTTTTTTTCAGACATTAATTTTGGTCTTTCTTTGCTCCACCCCTCCTTAAAGACCACTGGGAGACTCAGTGCCAACGTGGTTCTTATGAATTGGTTATCTCAGGTTTTGCTTAGTTTAAGGGCAAAATTTTGCTTGGGGAGCCGAACCAGAGCTCGTTTGCCAGATGGGTGTAGTCTTCTGCTCATACCCCTCTTTGGAAGGCGGAGGACCTTCTTCTGACCAAGATCAGAAATGATGTTTATTTAAGTGATATTGACACAATTTCTTTTCATTTTCCCAATACGTGCTTGAACTAAGATTGCAGAAAGAATGAGAAGGGGACGAAGGATCCAAACGGTATAGATACTTTACTGAAAATGCTGCTTTTTGTATTAATCTGACCCTTCCAAACATCACCCTTTGAAGTTTGCCCCCTTTTTTTTTTTTGAGGGGGGGGAAAGAAAAATTATTTACTTACATCACCTGCCCTCTGTGAAGGTGATGAGCTTCTGACACTTCAGCAGAAGAATGTGGCTTTTTCTGTATGTTTTACATTGTGTAACATCGCACTGCTTTTTCATCATTTTAACTCTGTTTTTTGTTTTGTTTCGTTTTGCATTTGTGTAATAATTTGATTTTTTTTTTTTTACTGCTGCGGAATGGTTTCTGTTGTTGACGTTCACGTGACAGCTCCTGTTGGACAATAAAAAGCGTTTCTCAGAAGCGTGCCGTGTTCTGTCATCATTGCGGATGTGTGGGTGAAGGCAGAAACGCGGGGCTGAGCAAAGTACAGGTTGTGCCCAAAAGCTCCAAGCACCTCTTTGTGTCATTGCCAACTCCGAGGATTGAAAATCCTCCATTATGAGATACGGCACAGAAGAATACATTTCAGCTCATTTTTCACCATTCTTCCGCTGGCTGAGATCTCACAGATCACATTTTCAAGCTTTTTGCCTCAATGGCAGCGAATAAAATGTAATTGCAATAGATTTTCAAAAATCATTATGTGACTTTAAGGAGGAACCCCTGCAGTGGCAAAAGTACAGATCAGAGACGGTCTGTGCCTCAAACAGCTAACGAGCTCAATGGGCTGGATATTGTTAATAGACGCAGAAGTGAAGTGGGTTAGCAGCACAACTCCAAAATCTGGTGTCATCTCTCAATCCTTTACTTCTGAGTTTGTTAATTTAAAAAGATGCTGTAAAACTACTCATTTCTGAAAACTGCTCCAAGTTTCTCCCTGAATCTACTAACTCTCAAGCACTTGTACATATAATCATGATGCAGTTCTTAGTACAAGATCAATTATGCATTTGTCAGTAATCCCCCAGGGTAGCAAGTTCTAGGATTGATGCAATGTAAACTGCCACCCGTCCTTTTATAACGTGGTGCTGGAGTATGTGTTAAAAAATTCTCGTGTTTCTACCAGAAGTCTACCTTGCAACCACAGCGCAGCTATCGTAACCTCGGGATGGTTTTGGCAGGAACACTCGCCATGGTTAAATGAATCGTGTGGTCAGCAGCACAACAGTTTGGGGGCCAAAGGGGTCCCAGTTCCTCACTGGGGCTGGACGTTGGGGGTTATGTTTCTTCAGGGAAAAGGAAATCCCAGGTTCTGGTCCCGGTTCCAGGGAGTACGCCTGCATTTCATTCAACAACAGTTAGTAGAAATTGCATGAACACCAGGAAGAGCTGGGGACTCTACTCCAGAGCTCCTGCTTCGGGGTATCTCGGGTCTCCCCATGCAGCAGGATCAGTTTGCTTTTGCCACCCACCAGGCTGGGTGGTGGCAGCCGAGACTCCAGCTCCCGCAGCACACAGGCCTGTTGTTTGCAGAGTTGGTGCTTTAGGACTGAGGCTGCCCTACAAAAGGAAACACATTTCTGCTGCTGCCTCCCTGAGGACACTGCTGCCCTCAGCGCTGCGATTCCCAAGTGGACATCTGCTTTAGGACAGGATGCTCGATGTACCCAGAAAGTCCTGCTGCAGCTGCTCCTCGTGCAACATAGGGCTGAGCCTCCCTATAGACCAAGGTTTTCCTTATAATCAGTAAAGCTCCTAGCAAAAGAGCTCTGCAATGCGACCTGAAGCCTATGCCTTAACTATACCCAGAGAAAAGTTCCCAGTTTACGTTGTCTAAATTACCTTATTGCAGCCAAGGACACGTGTATCACCTGGTCGCTCCAACATGTGAATTTGATACGTGTAGTACGGCTGTAGGATCGTGTCAGACACATGAGACTTACAAATAAACCGTGGATTTCTGTTTCGTTTGTGTGTGTGTGTATTCTTTGTTTTTGAGGTTTTTCGAATTGCTATGAGAAATTAAGGTGCGAGGCAGTGAAAAATAGTTCCTTTTGTTTAATTCCGGTAAATTTTGTACCTTCAATCACAAATAGGAAATAAAAGAGGGACTTATCCTGAGCCTGAAGCCTGAAGAAAACAAACCTTGCTAGTATTCTCACCAGCTGACATTCTTCACAGAGCTCTGCATTTTCCAGAAAAGAACCATAATTACCTTTTATAACATGAAATTGAATTGGGTGGGAAATACAGCCTAAGAATTATTAGTTAAAGTTTCACTGTCAACAAGAGCTTGTTCTTGAATATTACAAGCCCAGATTTTCTTTTTAACATAAATGCCAGGCATGAATAGGGCAAGTACAACTTTCTTTTGGAAACATTGCCAGGACAGCAAAAAAGAGGATTTCTCCCCTACCTCCCTGCCAGGCTGAGAGATTAGCTAGATTTTTTGTTCATTCTGTACTGGCAAGAAGACCACATTGTACCCAGAATATGGACCACTCTGTGCTTTGGTTGATTTAACATGTATGCACTTTTGCAGAGTAGTGATTTCCGCAAGTGGAGTTATGCAAGTAATTCACCGTGAGTCATTCATGCAGTGAATTAAGTAAGTGCCTCTTCCCACAACCAGGTCATCTCCTGACAATCATTGCCTTTTTTTTTTTTTTTTTTTTTTTTGAATTACTCAACAAATCCTTTTGCAATTACTTTTAAGCATTCTGCGAAGATCACAAATAAATGTAGGTATGTGGTTAATGCTTATATAGATTTCTGAGTAATATTCATAACAGATCAGAGAAACTGCGTGGTGTTGTCTCTGCATCAGTGGGTGTAAATGTCCGTACTCGTGAATTTAAAACTTTTACATTTGTTTTTGGGCCTGCACGTGTGTGTTCATTTCTGTGGGTATCCATGTCAGTAGAGCTTGGTTTGCTTGAACGGCATGTCATGTCATGCAGACACATCGGCGCAGAAGGGAAGCAAATCTGCATTTTTTAAATAGTTTTATGGAAAAGGCTCTGCTTCCATTTCTTGCAGCAAATGACAGAGGCGATCATGGCCTCGAGAGAGCGTGGAGGTGCTCTGACCGGGGAGACAGCGATGAATTGCCTGCGGTCCATGGGGACGGGGAAAAGCGTTTTGGAAAGTGCAGGGCCTTGAAGGAGCCTCACTGCTCTGTGTTTGCCTGGGTCAGGCCTTCGTGTATCGGGGTGTTTGTAAGAAGTTGCGACAGACACTGTGCAGAACCCGTTGCTGAAAGCAGAAAGTGAAAGGCCCAGCGCTGCCAGCTGAAGCCTGCTCCCCGCGGGTGCCATCCTGGGGAGTGCACGGACAGGGCTGGGCCCACTGGGAGGCATCAGGGGGGCTCCTTTTGGCAGAGGCAGAGCCCTCCGCATGGGAGACATTGCTCGGGACAGAGAGCTCCCCGGGGCATGAGGGGAGCAGCAGCCAGGCCTCCCTGCCAGGCCCCAGCATGGCAGACCAAGTCTCTCCTTCCTCCTCTCCGGAGCCCGCTCGCTGGGGCAAAGGCTGGGCTGTGGGGAAGGTGCAGCAGCCGGCGGTGCTCGCAGGGACCTCCTAATGGCTGGGTTAATTGGCTAATGGGGATTCCTTTGCTGCAATGTAATGAAGGCGAGCGCAGCGATTACTTAACAGAGGGACGTGTAGATCTCTGGGAGATGGCTTTGCTGGGCTGCCAGGAGTAATGGCAACAAACCAGTCCGAGCTGCTGATGCTGCTGTCACAGATTTACCAGAAAGGCTGCTTTTCCCTCCAGCTTTTTTTTTTTTTTTTTTTTTCTCAAGAGGCGATGATCCTTTCCCTGAAACTGGTATTGAGGCAAACTTCTATCCCGTATTAATATGCATAATGTGCTTTTTTTTTTTTTTTTGGTGCCTTCTCCTTGCTGGTGAGAGTTGCCAGGCTCAAATGATATTTAAGCCCTGTTACTGTAACTGTGGCTACTGTTGTTGGTAGCTGTTCAGGGCTTTCATTTGCCCATCCTGAGGGGACTGTAATAAAGACTGGCCCCTGCTGTTAAATTGTTTGCATAATTCCTTTTTTTTTTTTTTTTTTTTTTTTTTTCAACTGAGAAAGTTGATCTTACACTGGGAGAAATATCAGCCCCGCTAGAGTTTTAACACCTAATCGTATCATAACTGAAAGAGTCACGAGGCTTTCTTAAAAGCTGAATGTGTTTCTCTTCTCTAATCCATTGCCTTGAAGTTTAGGAAAGAGCTGAATTTCCCACTTTGATTTATCTGGACTGCGCTTAATCCCGAATTTTGGTGAGGAGTTGATTTATTGTCTAACATCAGGGAGGGTACATTAATTCCCCGCCTGCCACCCAGCATGCCCACTTGGGCAGAAAGAAACCTCCTCTGCTGTAGGTAGGATCAAAACCAAGGAGAATAAACTGAACTGAAGTGCATGTGTCCAGGCAGTTTTTCTGGAAAACTCAACTCGACTGCCACTTAACCCTGCCATTGCCTGAAAACCCTAGAAATAACTTGCTTACCTTAGGGCTTACACAGGTGCTAAGATCCACATTTCTTTGTACCTCCAGCGTTGACAAGGGTTGGCAGCCTGTTGCCTGACTCCTACCTAAGCCTTCCTGGCATGAAGAAACCAGGTATTTCTTTGTTTAGGGGCTTGCTGGGCCCCTGATAGCTGTGCTTGGAGTCTGCCCATGTGATGAGAGCTGCACGTGTGCACACCCACCAAGCAGATGGGGAAGGGGTGAAGGAGGGTCCCACCATTTCCATGCAGCCTGGGGCAGAAGAAGCGCTCAGCCTGTGAAGAGCAGGCCTGGCCCTCTTCACTCTTCAAGGCTCTGGGCTTGCATTTACTGTCCCCTGGGAAAGTGCCATCAGGGTGAAGGGTGCCCAGGGGGCTGGGAAGAAAGACAGTCCCCACTTGGTTGTCCGTACTGAACACCTTTCCTAGAGTCATGGTGCCAAGGAGGGAAGAGAAAGTTGGAGGCTGTAACCATTCATCTGCGTGGATAAATACGTGACTGCGCCTGCAGTCAACACGCAATAGTCCTTGGACAACAAAAGTCTGGGGAGTGTGAGGAGAGAGCCCAGGGCTCCCACTCCCTTGTGACTGGCCTCAATTCGAGGTTTCGGAGGCATGCACGCGCTCCCTCACTCCCTCCCCTCACCCCCCTCATGAGTCTTAAATTCCTTGCTGCAGAGTGGTGCAGTTTCAAAGCAGGGGTGGAGGATCCTCCGCCCAAGGTAGCCTCCAGCCTGGTTGTTAGGGCACTCTTATGGGATGTGGGAGACATGGGTTTGAACCCCTCGGGCTGAGGCGGGAGAGGAACCCAAGCCTCCCACTTCCTCAGCATATACTTTGAATACCAAGGCATTATATAATAAAAGCTATCACCACCTTTTCTTCTTCCTGCTTTGTTTTTAAAAGACTGATCTGTGTGGAGTCTTTTGAAAGAAAGGGCGTAGGTACCAATCTCCAGGAGAAGATTTCAGACAATGGATCCCAAGCAGACAGGATTGCCTCACTCCAGCCTCAAGGGGCTTTTAGTGCAAGAGAGAATTGCAGATACACCCTTGTCCTCCACTTTTCCTCGTGCTTGAATGTAAGCAGCTGAATGCTCCCTTCAGGAAGATCCCACTTTATCCTGCGGACTCCTTTAGGTCAAGCTATGAAGCACCCAACTTTCACCATGAGCCATGTTGGTAATCTGAGTACAGCTCACAAGATGCTGGTGGCCAGAAACCTAGAAATCAGGGATTTCCATACCTAAACCTCTCCTGAATCTAACCCTAAGTTCTTCAGTTAAATCGGGTTGTCAAATCCAGACAAAACTACTTGCCTCTTTGAAAAAGTGCTGGGGATGGAGGCTAGATCAAGCAGGATGCGCTTGTATAATTGCATAAGCAGGTAAAATAATTTTTGTTGCTTTGAAAACTTTAGACTGAAAGAGACTAAAAATAAACCTCCACAAGAAGTCTTATTCATTGCAGTCTGTGAAGACTCGTTTGAAACAGTCTGGGCAATCAATTCTGATGTAGCTCTTTGGCTGTAAAAGCCCAGACAGCCAGTCCCAGATGTCTCTTTGATGAAGAATCACACAAAGATTCAAGTTTCCATTGCTCTGATCAAGCAAAATGTCCCCTGCCCTGACTGAGGGGGAAGAGCTCTGTGCTTCCCAAAGCATAAATGCATTGCACATGGTGCCTATTAATCAATGGAATCAAGTCTGGATCAGCATCAACTCTTATAACTTGTACTCAGCGGTGAGATTATACAAATAAAGCTTATGCAAACTCAATTTTGCAACCTTGAAAAGTGTGAGTGTAACCTGTTCTTAAAACATTCCACCTATGGAAATCCATTATTCCCCCCCCCCCTCGTTTTCTAGGCAGAAACCTCACTCTAGAGGGGATGAGGCCAGCAGTAGGGTCTTCATGAAAGATTGGCATTTTTGGCTTATTACAAAAAATACTGTAAATCAAAGGAGAGCAGGCAACCAAAATAAAGAAAAGATGTCACTGTCCTTGCCATACTTTTGCCAAGAGAGGTCCCCAAAGGGAGACAAAGACCCCCTTCATTCATGTTCTCATTATCATAAGTTGTCAGTGGAGTGATCATCAGCATCTGATGAGGTTCATTTTCAGCCATGCTGGTTCCCATCTCTTTTCTCTGTAAGCATTTTTTCAGTGTTGATAGCTACTACATGAGGGACACCATCTCTTGTAGAAGGAAATGAAGTTTTCTCCACTTTTGGAGAGAGTCAAGAAAGCTGAGCTGAAAGCCATTAAATACATACTTTATTTTTTTCCCTAAAAGGCTATTGTACATTTGAGGAAGTCCAACCACAATAGAAATGTCTGCTTAGCCTGGACCTGGACAGACTGCCTAGATATGATGCTGCACGGACACTCAGGTAGTTTTTGCCAGTTGCTGTGATGAGATACTGCTCTGATACCATCAGGAGAGGATCAGCACCATGAAATAAAAGAAAGGAGGTATTATAAAGGATCATTTCAATACCTGACACTCTTATACTTGGCTAATTGTATTTGTTCATTAAGATAAGGATCAGCATTCAGCTTCTCCTACGTTTAGGTCAGCCTTCCAGTACATTTGCACTTGCAAGGGAGAACTGCTGTAATGGTGGAGAATGAAACTGCAACGCATTGCATCATGACTTCTGTGTTAATATCACTTAAACATGATAAAATGCAAATAGTATTGACTGTCAGCACACAATCATGCTTAATCCTCTAAGCCCACACACATACATGTGTTCAAACTAATCATCTCCTTAACAGTAAACACAGCGTGCATCCATGCACCTCTCTGCCTCCCCGAGAACATTCATCCTGCCCAAACTAAAAAGTGCATCAGCTCTACGAGCTCAGCCAAACAGGTAGGTTGCCACTGGCCAAAAAAGTCTGACTCCTGTAGGTATCGGCATACTCTTTCACAACTGGCTTTTGTAGCTGGAATGGAGTACAAAAGGCAAGATATTAATTTGCAGTGGGATCAGTTAGTGACTGGCCATCTTCAGTGAATAAATGTTCCCTAGAGGTTAAACGAGCCCACATGCATTTTAAGAAATGCAGATTAAGCACATGGTGAAAGTTAAATGTATTTAATTGTAATTCTCTTGTGGGAAGTTCAGTTTGCAATGGCAGAATAACTGAACTACTTTCAGGTATCTAAATACCACATCAGTGTTCATATTTACAAGAGAAAATCATCTTCTGTTGGCACTGCTGCTTGAGAGTCTTGCCCCTGAGCTGTGTGATTTTAGGGTCCGTCTCCATCTCCCATTCCCTCAGAGGTGGGATACTTCTTCTACTTTCATTTAATTTCTATTTTTATTACTCTTTGAATGTAAACAAAGAAGCCTTAGTTTGGGACTGCTGAGGTATCCTCTTTGGAAATCTCTCACTGGCCTTGTGAAACGCGGGGTTGCAACAACTATTTCCTATTTCTCAGCGCTATCGGCAAAGTGCCGCCTTGGGTTTTGAAGATCCAGAAAAATGCAGCAGCCAGTCAGCAGTTGTCTGGAGAAACCAAGCTGTTGTGTAGGACACGATCCTTGGAGTGGCACCCGCTGGTGAGGAAACCCTGACATCTGGTCGAGCAAGGTCAGTGTCTTTCAAAGTCGCTTTTCTCCTTTGGTTACACAGGCTCTTCTTTCAGGAGGGCTGCTTCATGAAGCTCATAAAACTTGGCTTCACGATGCCTACCGGCCAAGTCTCACCACAGACACTCAAAGACTTTTGGCAGCCAAGGTCTGTTCTGCAGACCAGGGACATGTCCCAGTGTCTGTCACTAGCAAAGGTCACAACACTGTTCAGTGCTGAATGCAGGGGTGCCCTTTGGCACTTTTTTGCCCATTCAAAGGTTGCAAATCTATTCCTATTCCCACCTGTAATCACTTCATGTTCCCACAGCAGCTGTGAAATTAAAACTTTCAGGTATTATCCAGCATTTATGACGCAGCTGGGAAGAGGAGCGTGTGTCGACAGCATGTGTTAGAAAGCAAAGGACCTTACACCCAGAGTGCAAAGGAACACAAACCCATGAGAAGCATTTCCTCTGACTGAACAAGTCAGCCTACCACAAGGGTTTGAACCAAGGACCTGAAAAGACACTGCCTCCTAATAGCAGCTGAATGCGGACTCCTCCCAGCTGGACGGCGTGCTCAATTTGGGGATTATGCTTGTTAGATCCTTGCACTGATACCTTCACTCGGGCAAAGCCTTGGCTTCATTCATCCCAGCAAAGTCAAACTTGGGTGAATCAGCCTCCCTCAGACCATCCAGCCTGATTCAAGCTCTAGGAATCCAGCCTTTAGTTATTGCAGAATAACTAAAGCAAGCTCTGGCAGAGGAGCCTCCCTTCACAGCAGCCCCATGAGCATTTTGGTACACAGATGGTGGGGATGAAACCAATGCCCTCCTGCAGCACCACTGAAGCTGATGGACGGGGAACTAGGGATGAGCCTGTGCACCCCGGGGTGAGCCTGCACCCCCAGGCAAAGGGCATGGAGGCTTCCTTCCTACGGCCATGCCACCATGTCCCAGGCACCCCATTTTGCTACCTGCCTTTTGTTTTAATTCTCTGGACTCATCTCCAGCAAAGACTCACTCACAGACAAAGAGTGCTAACAGGCTATTTGCCTAAATTCTCATGGATGAGAAAATTAACAACCTCCCCCCCCCCCCCCCCCCCCCTTTTTTTTTTGTTGTTGCCATGGTCACAGGAAAGGAATTAAAGCATCAAAGCCTTCCATTTCCTGATGATGGATTAAGGAAATTATTAATTTGTCTTATAAAAAGGCAGGTTGTGTCTCTGCAATTAATGTTAGAGGGCCCTTCATGAGGGGAATTTCAGCCTCCTGGGCGGAGAAGGCTGACGCATCTGCTTGTTCACCAGCTTAGACATATGGGGCTGCTATGGGGGCCTGTGCTCTACCTCCTGCCTTCATTACTCACTGCAGATAGGATTTGGCTGCCTAGGCAGTGGTTTCTTTGGGGCACAGGATTAAAAATTGCAGCTCCCCTATAAATTAAGCCTTCTTTATCCTTTTTTTTTTTTTTTTTTTTTTATTCTCCATCCGTGATCTCTCAGGATTTTTCCAGTGCAGAATGAGGAAGAGAAAACTTGGGGAACAAAATTACAGGTGACTGTCTGCGACATGTTCCTGGTCACTCCTTACCCTGCTTTTCTGGCTCCCCAGCACCTGCCTACTGGGGAGGCTCATTTATGTGTGAGCTCTTCACAGAGGTTGGCTTTGCCGTGGCCACCACACCTGCCCCAGAATCGGGCATAAAGACACCGTCCCATAAAGACTTGGTGCTGCATCTGGGCCTCTTTTCCCAGCTCTGTCTCCAAGTTTATCTGAGAGCTGTCCCGGCTGGATACCCTGCAGGGGGCAGCTGAAATTCCTGTGTTTCCCCTGTCTTTGGAGCTGCTCCAGCTTGCAGAACACAACTGGGAGAGAAATAGATTAACCTACCTGCTTCTGTTAATAGCTAATTCATTCATTTGCTTCACCTTTTCTTCACCGTTTCCATTTATTTTTCTAAATGACTGCAGAAAATATAGTTCTCAGTTCCAACACTTGCCTTCACAATTAGAAGGGGAAAAAGACACATCACCAAAACAGGAAAATTTTGATCTTGAGACTCAGCATGAATGAGCCCCATCATCTCAGACGTTGTTGCAGCAGAGGGGTGCTGCTCTGACCTTCCTCGGCCAGGAGCCTGTCAGCTGATGACAGAACCTAGCAAGGCGCACAAACTCTTTGTTCAATGTGTCCTTTCATATTTCTTCCTGCTGCATTCAGGTAATTTGGCCCTTTTATTTGCTGGAACCCTCTTTCTTTTCCCCGAAAGGGGATGTTGTGATGCTTCCCGTAGAAAGCCATGGAGTTAAATTGCTGTGAGATGGCACCTGGTGAGTTTGTGCTGGCAGGGGCAGAGCGTGGTGCTCGTGATGCAGAGCTGCGCCTCATGCTGACCTCCCAGCTCGTCCCTTTGATACGGTGTCAGGCGCTGTGCTTTGCCTACCTTGCCGTAGGAAATGTAGGAACTCGTTTGTCACTTTTCTCTACGCCAAAACAACACAAGGAAGGAAAGGATTTTTTTTTCTCCAAGCGGTAAGCTCCCCTTCCCCTTTGATCTGCTTTACGCCAGCCCCTTTCCTTTCTGAAAGAAAAACTGCCAGGACTTCTTCTTGGAAAACCTGAATGCAGTTTAGAAACTCAACAGGAGTTTGCATACCTGCCATATTTCTATGAATAACACAGGGCTGCTCTCCCGCTGACCACATCCAGACCTCACTCAGCTCTGATATCTCCCTTGAAGATACTACCACAGCCAGGAAGGCTCCTTTAGTTGATTGAAAGATATGAAACCCTTGTTCCCGGGCTTGATGGGTCTGTAATTAAGAGCTTTAAAATCAATGTTGTAACTCCGTGAAGGATGTTTCTGTAGCATTAAACATGCTAAATGATTTACTGCTCTCAGATGCTGAGCTATAGTGCTTAAATTCTCAGTTGCTGGAGTCAAAACCCATATTTACCTTTATATTTGTGTGGTGGCGATGGGTCCCGGTCATATTGGTGTTACAATAACACTTTTATGTGCAAATACACAGATGTACAACCACACCGGAAACCCACACAGTCTAAAAAGGTAAAATGTCTCACCATGTGCACCCCAGGTGTGCCTATACATTAATTAGGCCCACCTGTGGGTGTTCCATCATTTCCCACTGGGATTTATTTTTCCTTTGGCCAACAACAGGTGCACAATGTACGAGGTTTAAAACATGACCCAAAAGAGTTTACCTCCTCTACAGCTAGCCTTTCAGGACTCAGAAACACTGGTGCCATGCCTTTTACCCCTTGTAGTGCTCAGGAATTGAGTTGGTAGCCCAGGCAGTGGCTCATACTGCAACAAGTCCACAGCCCTTGATACCCAGCTCTCCAAATGTCTTCTCCATGGCAGCCTTGCTATGAGCACCATGTGCTTTACAGGGGATAGGGAGGGTGCTTTGCACCACATAAATTTTTCTTACTTGCTTTTTTTTGCTTTCTTTCATGGACTCCTATGTGAAAATTTCCAGGTCATGCCAGACTTCTTCACACAGCGGGGGAAGTTAGGACTGGAGAGTTCAGTCACGGAGAGAAGCCACTTGTCATAGATACAGGCATGCATCTATGCCCATATAGATCTGGTGACCCGTTTCCCATGGGATACACATCATCTTCTGGAAGCCTGTGGAAAAGCAGAAGGAGAGTCAGTGTGGCTTAACTTAGACCATAGCTTTTTATGCTGTGGAAAACTCATTAAGAGATGGGTTTCTTCCCCCAGTGGTATGGAATGAAGGACTCGGGATAGAAATCCTGACAGGACAGGGTCATTTCCAGGTTGCCGAAGGAAGAAATCTGTCCTGAAAGCTGAAGTTGTGCACACTCTGCTTGGAAGGGTGAAAGTTGATTCCATCTAGAGACTTATTTGGGGTAAATGCCTCAGGAGATCTCCAATGCCCTTTTCTTCTGCAGCAGATCAAACCTATCCATGCAGGTTATTGGCTGCTGCCATCACTGCAAATTCCTCTCCTCCTCTGCAAGATGCTCGGCTCACCTCATATGCTATAACAAGACCCTGCACACCAAAAAAGTAACTCATTTGCCACATTTTTTGTCTCAGTCAATGCATCAACCAGGAAAGCATCTGAGGCCTGTGCTGCCAACCTCATCCTTCTATATAAGCAAAAACTTTCTCATTAATCAATCAGACAAGGGCCTCTGGATTAAATACTGAAAGGAGTGTAGCCAGAGTCACTGCCACAGAGTAGAGACATCACTGCCTCCATCATTGGTTACGTGGGAGCTGTTGATGGAAATGAGGCAGAGCATTTGCATTCATTTTGTAATAGAAAGTATTTTCTCTTGCAGAATATATTTAAATGGCTGCCAATTTAAAAGATAAAGCCACTGCAGTTGTCACACGTAGGAGTGTCACATGGGGCAGGTTGATAGGACACAAGGCAGCAGGAGGCTTGAGCAACAGCTGGGGAACAAGTGGGTCACCCTGCTGCATCCAAAGTAACACCAGGTACCTGGAGTAGATACACCGAGATTGGGTCAGATACCTTAGGGACACAAGTTGCTCTGGACATCTGGTGCAAAGCGATATTTTACTTGGCAAAAAGGGTGAATGGACGAATAAAAGGAAGGAAGGAAGGAAGGAAGGAAGGAAGGAAGGAAGGAAGGAAGGAAGGAAGGAAGGAAGGAAGGAAGGAAGGAAGGAAGGAAGGAAGGAAGGAAGGAAGGAAGGAAGGAAGGAAGGAAGGAAGGAAAGGGGGAAAGTTTAGCTACACAAGATTTCAGTGCAAATTCTAGAAATTATTTGGCTACAAAAAGAGAAAAGCAGGTTACATGGGAAAACCTAGCTGGTATATATAGAAAAAAAAATAGCTTTATTTATTTATTTGTTTGTTCGTTTGTTTATTTATTATGTTTTGGAGATGACCAATGGGAAAAAAATACCAAAACCACAAAACACTGAAAAAGAGCTTGATGAAATTGGATTACATGTATCGGAGGGAAAAAAAAATGCAATTTCCTTCTCAATTTACTGCCAATTTGCAGCTGGCAAAATAATGGCAAAAACTAGAGCAATTCTGCAGGAACACACAT
Source organism: Netta rufina (assembly GCF_964035555.1). Classification (NCBI taxonomy): domain Eukaryota; kingdom Metazoa; phylum Chordata; class Aves; order Anseriformes; family Anatidae; genus Netta; species Netta rufina. The sequence continues at coordinate 53,996,476 of NC_140123.1, read as the reverse complement.
TGTTCCTACAGGATGGAGGATCGATATGGAAGAGCACATGGGGTGCCACCATGCAGGCAGGTTCTGCTTTTGGAAACAGGAGGATGATCCCATTTCCCCTCTGGCACTGTGGCAGCATGAAGGAAATCACCAGAAAGCTGCCCATTTTGTGATGGCTTGAGCAGAGCCATGAAACCAGGCGTAAAGGTAGAACCGCTGCTGACGAGGTGAGGACAGCAACTGAGGCAAGCCCCAGATTTTGTCTTGCTGGTGACACCGCTGTGTCTGTGGAAATGCAGCAGGATCGGTGGGAGAAGTTCAGCCTAGACAGAAGGCGAGCAAAGGAAAATAATCACAGCAGATGCAGAAACACATCACTGTGTACGAGGGGAGCCTTCCCTCACCTGCACGTGCATTTAGGATGGGTGTTTGAGAGGGCACAACAAAAAGGGGTGCATCCCAAGGCCCTGCTGCTTCAGGAAAGGTAAAGAAAAATCACTCCTGAAGGGTGGGAGCCGAAATAAAAATATGCATGCTGCGGACACAGCTAGTGCTGCAGACTGTGAGACTGGGATAGCCAGTTTAGAAATATTCATCTTGCGCAAGATGGATAGAAATATAATCTGGTTAACACCCTGGGTAGTGGGGAGAGACTGAAGATGCAGCTGGATATGGGATCTTCACACAGCAGCTGTCATCCTGCTTTGGCAGTATTAAAAAATCCCTCGGTGGCATTGTGCTAATGCAGACACCAGGGTGGCTGAAGATTTAAAACTCCAGAAAGATGGAAAAAGCTGGGATAGGTTCAGGGTGTTTGCGTATTATCACAGGGGGATATCCAGCACTGTGAGAACAGAAGAAAATGGGGAAATTTAGCTAGACTGAAATGGCCCTGCCTCTGCCCAGCACCCAAATGTGTGCCACAGTTAAAACCAGATGTGTCCCTACGCTGGGCTGCCTCTTGGAGGAGCTTTGCCACCCCGGGCACCTTCACTGGGGCGAGGGCTCGGGCATGCGCCTCTCCACGGATCTCAGCTAGACGCCTGGAGTTAGGTGGCGTGAATAGGGATCCAGCTATGCGAAATATTCGAGGAGAGGATCGCTGAATCCTGGGGAATGTGAGTCACTGTCTCATATTTGGCACTCTCGGTCCCACCGCAAGAGCATGCTTCAGCACATAGCAGAGAGGCTTTCATGTCTCGGGTTATGGCAGATGGTTGCAAAAGGCTGTCACGGATATTATCTCAATAGCAATTTCTGGCCACACCAAAGTGGTTGGTTTTCAGAATGGTTATGGTAATAATTTACCAGGTTACTAATTAGTCTATTAATTTTGAAATGGTTTAGAACAAGGTTGAAAAAATGATGATTCATATGTATTGTTTATCAAGGAAGATTTCAGAGAGGACAACTACTTATTACAAGTATATCACATTATGAAATCAATGGAAGAAGAAAAAATGAGAAACCACAGAAAATAATAATATAAAAAAAACACCGAGGAACACCATTAACCTGCTGGGATAAGAGGAAACAGACCACATTATATGTTCAGGAAATTAATATGAATGATATGAAAATAAAATATATCCATAGCATTTGTTAAGTGTTGTAAGGAGAAATAAACTTGCACCTCTCATCTTCTGTGCTTACCATCAATTACGTTTCTTTTGTTTCCTGGTGTATGATTATGCACAACTGCCTTAAAAGAAAGGGTCATGTCCCTTGTTCATTAGTCTCTAATCCTGGTCTTGTGCTCTACTGTAGTGCCAGTTCTCTGCCTGACTTCTAAACGATTACAATCCCCCTCTCAGAGTCACATTTGTGGACAACCTCCAGGAATTAGGGCCATGGGAAGACTGGTTTTAAACCCAATGAAGGGTAGAGGTGTTGATGCTGGGTAGATGAATATGGGGCTCTATCAACAGCTCCTCTTGTACACTTGTGACAAGGGCTGCTTTCTGTGGTCACTGGAAAAAAAATATTATTCAGTATAAATACTATTATTAATATAATCCTAAATACACAAAATATAAAAATATATAATATTCAATACTATTTCTGATGAAACAGCTTCTCTAATGCAGAAGGAAGCCATGAGAACAAATGGTATCAGCCCTGGTAAATGCAGCTTTTTTAGAAGTTCAGAAAAAAACCCTTCAGAACAAGGGGATGTTTCACTCCTGGTTTCCAAGGGGCTACAGTCCAGGCAGCAAGATGACCTTGTAGACACAGTAAATGGGAAAGCACCTGCTTTTGTTGTGGGTTGGCCCGGCACTGGCCACCATTATGGACTCCTCGAGAGGAGGTGAGCAGCACTCCCATCCAGGGGCCTCCTCAAGGTGCCCAGAAAGCCGCCTTTAACAGCTGCCGACTTCCAAAAACGCAAGGCTGTCTGCTGGAAAGGGATGCTGTGGCAAAGACATCAGAGGGCTCTGGCTTAAATAAGGTAAATGCTACTGATGGGACCTCTGGTGTGCGCTGCCCCTGTTGCTGGAAGTGGCTGTTTTGTGCTGCAAGGGGTAGCACTATCCCAGGCGAAGGAGCCTGACTCCCAGCCCCTGTTTCCCAGCCCAGTAAGTGCAGTCTTAATTTACATTCCTCCTGAGTTAGTAAGCTCCAGCTCAGCCTTGAATCCTTCTTGAAAATCCTGGACTGATTCATTTTCCCCCTGAAGAAGCTCCTCATAAACTCTGGCTCACCCCACATACATGCATTTCATTTTAATTAAAAAATACCTTGCTGGCATGACAAGCTATACAAGTTTTGCTAAAATATTAAATAATAAAAAAAAAGACCTCAGAACCCTCAGGACTCTGTCATAGAGAGATACAATACATCAAACATCTGTCCAGAGCAGAGCTGGGGATAGTCACAGCATTTGGAGTTTTAACTTCTTCCCATTCATCATTGTGGTGACTCGTTTCTGACGTGGAGGCAGGTTTCTTTCCAGCACGATCGCAGGCCATCTTTTTCTTCTCTCCCATAGCTGTGCACACGTTTTCCTCAACATTTTTTCTTTGCTGGGGGGTCTTTTTTTTTTTTTTTTTTTTTTTTTTTAAATCTCTTCCTCATATTTCCACCTGCTTTGGAAACGCATAGAAATAGGATGCATTTCTCTATTTTGGTTCTTCCCCCATCACATTAGTTGCTCGGCGAGCTCTTTTCAGTTCTGCACTGTGCTTTGCCTCTTTCAATTTCCACTCCTAGTTTACAGTCATTGATTCTTTATATGATGAGGATCTACTGTAGGCTGGCACATTTCACCCTGTGAAGCTATCCATTAGTCTCAAAGAGCTATTTAAGACTCTTCAGCAAGTCCATCTTTGGTGCTTTAGGATAGCTGTGGCCGTGACCCACATATAGTTTTGACTTTTGCTTAGGCTTGGGGATGGAGACACATTTTTGCTCCACATACACCGGAGCCCCAGGCTCCTTGTCCCAAAGCAGGAGGAGGAGATAAAACTGACAGAAACTCGTGCAAAGCGTTGAGAGCTGTGTAAGCAAGCCCATAGGAAATGTAGAGCAATGAGGTGGAGTGTGTGTACCACCTCTGGTATGTGGTCGGGCAACTCCAGCTGCTGGGGTTCTTAGCCAGCATCTTTTTTGGGTGTTGGGAGAGGGCGAGAACAACGCTCAGGGAAAGGCATACCGTAATGCACACCAGCACGGGGACACTGCCAACTGGGTGAGCCACGGGATGGAAAACCGTAGAGGTCTGCTAAGATGCTGCTCCAGCTGGGCAATTAGCCCTGATGTTATAACCCGAGGAAGCTACCAGGGCATCTCGGTGGAGAACAGTGTTGTGCTGTGCAAGCATGTCAGCTCGGACCTCCCTGCCTCCTCAGTGGAGGCGATTTACTGTCCAAAGAAGCCTTCAAGATGTGTGGGACCAGGGAGGCAGCGGGCTGCTGCTGAAGGCAGTGTATGCAGTGCCACAGGGCAGCCCGTGAGTGTTGCGGGGTGCGGGGTATTAGTGCTGTCACGTGTTGGATTATCAGCTGTGGTGGCTCCCCCCCGCTGATCCCAGGGCTTGGCTTGGCTCGCCTCAAATTGCAGCCGCTGGTGAGATTCAGGGCTGAAACCAGGAGCAGCACAGCGAGGTCAGTGTGACACCATCCTTGAGTGGCTCTGTTGTCCCTCTCGGCCCATCCCAAGCGCTGTGCCTTGCTGACAGCCATACCATGCTCAGCTCCACCACCGCCTCCCCTGGTGCTCGCTTAAGGATGTCCCCAGTGTATTTCAGCTCAAAACTCAGACATAGGATGACAGAACCACAGAATGGTCTGGGTTGGAAGGGACCTTAAAGATCACCCAGTCCCACCCCCCTGCCATGGGCAGGGACACCTCCCACCAGAGCAGGTTGCCCAAAGCCCCATCCAACCTGGCCTTGAGCACCTCCAGGGATGGGGCATCCACAGCTTCCTTGGGCAACCTGTTCAGTGCCTCAGCACCCTCAGAGTAGAGAATTTCCTCCTTATATCTAACCTAAACCTACCCTCTTTTAGTTTAAAGCCATTACTCTTTGTCCTGTCGCTACACTCCCTGATGAAGGGGCATTCTCAGATATGACCACAGGGAATTTATTCTGGTACTAGGGTGTATGTTGGCATATGTTCTTATCATCCAAACTAATATTTTAATTCCTTTTGGAAGCTCCCTTGCAGTGACAGTCTTCTGGAGCACATTTCTTGGCTGTATAAATTCATTTGCTTTTCATGCATGTACTCAAGTTCAAGAGCAAGTCAGCCACGAGGCAGAGGCATTCCACCTCTGAGCCATTTTGCTGAGGCTTACAGAAGTGTGGTCTACTAGATTTAATATTTATTGTTATTTGTACAGCATTTAATACTTATTTATTGCCTGTATAGCAATAAACATGTTTGAGGCATGCATTAGCTCAGCAAAACAAAGTCCAGCTAGACAGCATTAAGAGACTGCATAGACAAAGAGGAGGAGGAAAGACAGCAAAGCAGTGTTGCCAATGTCACCACATTTCATGTCTTTGTAGTGAAAGAAAAGAAAAAGCAACTGCAGATAGCCTTGTGTTCTGTCTGAAATTGTGGCCTGCTATGTATATGTTGCAGAAGGAAGAAGAAACTGCATTGTGGAGAACCCCAGTGCTAATTGTTATTAAGGGAAGTTTGCTTCTCAACTCTCATTATGGAGTTAGAAAAATGGTGTGGGCAATACGTGGCTCTGGCCAGTGGCATGGCCATGACCCTCTTGCCTTCCCTCTTCTGTCACAAAGCCTCAGTTCAGCATCCCCTGGTCCCTTGGCCCTCCCCAGTGCCCTTGAAGACTTGTCTGGAGCATTTTGTGTGCCTCAAGAGGAGGTGGGTCAGGTCCTTACAGCAGAGCAGGGAGCTACCAACAAGCCGCCAGAGGCACGAGCCCGTGTTCAGCCTCCATACCAGCCTGCCCAGCTCCGGTATGGTATTTCTGTTCAAGGCCCCTGGCTCCTCCTCAAAGGCCTCTGCGACTGCATGAGGTGGACATAATGCTACATACACTTCTAGGCAGTTTCCCCATATGAAAAGTGTCCTTGTGTTTGGGTAAATTGGGAACGCAACTCATTTTTTATTCTGGCCAGCGTAGCACGACTCTCGATGCTCATGCCATCCATATTAACACTAGCCCATTTTTTAATCCTCTCTTTCTAGCCTCAGTGGTATCTGTGGCTAAAGGACCCACACTTTAATTATACTTTATGTAATAAAGTACTTCCTTTAGCAGCTCCTTAATTTATACAGCAGAAATTGTCTACAAGGTATCATTTCATTTACCTCACCCCTATTTCCTATTATTCATTTCTTCTCAAAACTAGTGCCCCAGTTTTTCAGTCTCTTTGCAGCAACCTTCCATCTCCTCCCTTCCTATCAGCTTTCAAGCCAAGGGTCAACCCTGTGCACAACAAGCATTTCATGGTGTGCTTCAGCGTTATTTCCTAAACAGTCTTGAAATCAGCTCACATTTTGTTGGTGCCATTTCTTTGCACGGCTGGAAGCCAAGCACGGATTTTCAACATGACGGTGATGGCCACATCCCACAGCTGCTAATTCTGCACAGAATATAAATCTTGATGAGCACCAGGAACTTTTCTGTTCAATTTTGTGTGCAGCAATGTCAAGCACTATTCCCAGCACTATAACCATGAGCTGTTTCTGAGTTTCTCTGGTATTCTTAGTATTTTTCCATGCTGTTCCTCACCCATCTGCCATGGACCTTTCCCTCCACCTCCCTCAGTGTTTTCCCATGCAGAAACTCTCTCTTTTTTTTTTTTTTTCTTTTTTCTTTTTTTTTTTTCTTTTGAGACTCTTCTTATCCTGTACACAAGCTGCAATGCTGTACATGCTACCAAGACCCAAAGTCTTTGCTGTTCTTGGAAAAACTGCCAGCAAAGCCAGGGGGCTCTCAAGAAGCAGGTGATGAAGCAAGCTAATCCTCATCAAACACGTGGGTGGTTACTGAATGGGGGCTTCTCCTCTCTTTCCAGACTTTAGGGCTTAGGTAAGGATGGAAACTTTCACAGCTTCTGCTTTGTTTTGCGATTAGACAAAATGTTTTGAAAAGACAATGGGAAACACATGCTCATCACTTTTTTCTTGGGGCGGTGCAAGGAATTTGCCATCGTTCCCAGCTTTACGCTCCTGTTCTGAGACCTTCTCAGAGTTCACAGTCGTGTTGGTGAAATGGAAGCTAACAGGAGGAACCGACAAATTTTTTAGGCCCAGGAGAGCTTTGGTGCTGTACTTGTGGTAAACCCTTTCACCGTGCTGTATGAGCTTGGCATAAATACAGTATGGCAGGCCTGGGAACTCAGCTGCCTATGTAAACACCAGCAAAATTACAGTCTAACTCTGTTTTACTTCTATGGTGTGACTTTCATCCTTTTACCTTTAAATGCTGGTATTTCCAATTAAATCAAATTTTCAGACTTAAAATAGCCATAAAAATATTAATTCCACGGATATTTAAGCTGCGAGGTTCCCATCCAGATGTGAGATTCGAAAATGAAATTCTGTGCAACTGTCTTAGTGCTGATTTTTTTGGAGGGTTTTCTTAGCATTTGAGAAGTTTGATGCTTGTGACCGTGTGTGTGTGTGTATATACACATGCATCTGTGGCCTCTGCTAATTTAAAACTGCAGCACAGAGGATGCCTCACCTCTTTATATATCAAAGGTCACAGAGAGTTTTGTGAGTAAAAAAAAAATAAGACCCTTGCCTCTTTATCTTTCTCTTAGAAATTCGTTTTATCCATATGCACAGTTTTCAACAGCTTCTCTCCTACCTGTAAATGAGTAAATGCATAAACAAGCAGGTGCTGGGGTTTATCATGCTGTGGGGGGTGCTGAACTTGGATTTGTGCGGCTGAGGCTCCACGCACCGAGCTGAACATAATTGCCTCTAGTTCCTATGCACAGCATCTAATTTGTGGATTTAAAAGTCCATAAGTGCTCATTGCCATGATGGATCGTAACAGCTTTCAAGGCAGTTTTCAGCACCGTTGTGGTAAAATATTTTCATTTAAAATGACTCTGAATGCACGCATTTCTCTCCAGCTGCGGCAGACCATCAGAAGTGACCACCGTAATGTCGGGGGTGCATTACAGACTCCCTCCTGTTCCCAAATCAGTGTTCCTGGGGGACAAATAAAGGAAACCGTGCACACAAGTGCAAGGGGCATGCACACACACTTTCTTCCTACTGCATGACAGTCCTAAACCAAAACAAGACCGGAGCAAGGCAGCTTGGTACCTCCTCTAGACTAATTGGTGACAGTGTGGGACTTCTGCCTCCGTGACCCCCAGCAGCCCCACATCGTGCTGCCTGGGACTGGGGGCTCTCATGAGCCTGCTCCTGCTCACTGCACTGTACCTGGGTATTGCAGATAGTGGAAACTTCCATCAGGGGTCTCTGGCTAGCAGATGATCCGTTCACATCGTGCATGCGATACGTGGGAGCTGGGAGAAGCCTGAGGAAGGTGTCTGAGCTGTTTTCTGCAGTCTATTTTTGCAAGGGGTGCGCTGGGGGGCTGGCCCCACCACCCAGCTGAGCCCCCGCCACTGCACATGAAGCATAAAGGCACCGCCGGGAGACACAAAGCAGAAATCAACAGAAACTTGGGGGGACAGCCTGGCAACACGCTTCCTCCTGCCAAAAAAGCTGGTCTGTTCACGGCTGGGGAGAGCTGGCTGCAGCCCCGGCCCTGGCTGCCTGGGCATCCCCTGGTGCACCCCATGCCACACGGATCCAGGCAAAGCAAAGACCCCCTTTCCCATTCACGGCACCAATTTCAGCTTTTAAGAAACATCCAGGCTGCGTGCAGTCATATTTAGTGTGTGGAGTGTGGTTAGTGTGTGTTCGTGTCCTTGTGACACCGGTGACAGAAAGTAGGCACGTGCATGTCTGTGGTGTGTGTCCCATGGCTCAGCATTGCCCTCGCATCGATACATATTGTATAGTGTCTATACCCTTATCCTATTCATTTATATTTACACTTTTGTGTGCATATATACTTACACATCTGTATTTTTCTATAGAGAATAGACTAATATTTTTATTCTGCAACATGGGGTGTATTGTTAGTACACACAGGTCAGAGGACTACTTTGGTAATCTTACTTTTATTCCAATTAAATTAGAAAAATGTAAATTACCAAGAGCCCTGGGAGCCCAAGTCTCATTTTCAGAAGTGATTTAGGAACTCACCCTGAATGAGATTTAGGTTTGGTGCAGCCTTTTTTCCAAACTGGACCCAGTTATATGTATTATTTGTGTATTTAAGAATTGGAAAGTGTTTATCTGTGATCTCTTCCTGTCTGAATGTAAAGGCCTGAATTTTTGGTACAGGCAGCTAGCAGCTCTGCTTGGCACCCTGGCAGCCAGTCCCACTGCTAGGAAAAGAAGACACACTTGGCAACCCTGGTACAAAGCTACTTGAAATTCAATTGAAACCTGCCAAAGCGTTGGGTGTAGGTAACCTTGTGGAAGAGCTTACAGTCAGAGAATATGGAACAAAGCTGTTTAAGGGCCGAGTGTTGTTAGACAGGCTTTCAGTGCGTGCAGGCTTTCGGTACGGTGCAGTTTCCACAAAATACTTTATGTGTGGTATAATTTTTTTCAATCACGCTTTGGGTCATAAGACATCGGTTATGCATCCTCTCCCAAACAAGTGCCAGCAAAACCTTTATTCTCTGCCCCAACACGGGCTATTCTGTGTATGATACCTTTTATTAAAGAAATATTTTGGAACAATTGCAGAGAGTTTTTAATAACGTTATTGGCACTCCAGCCTTCTGCCTCTAAAGCCAGATGACTCGGGGCTCTGTAAACAGCAGCAACACTTTCTTCATGTCAGTAGCCTTATTGACTTCAACTCTGTACAAGACCTGTAGCAAAACTGAGAGTGCAACTCAACCACATGAATCAGTTTTTTTCCCCCACTTTAAAACGTTTCACCACACATCATACTGTCATAATTTCAGGTTATAAGAAAGCTCAGGAATTTCCAGGATGACAAGGAAGCATCCCGCAGGAAGGCTGAAATTCCCCCTTGCTCGGCGTAAGCCTCCCCACCCCACATGTACTGTGTGGATAATCTTCAGGCTGGTCCCAGGCAAGCCTTGCTTTGAGCCTTGGATATTGCAGACCTGGAGAAGTTGGAAGGCCTGGTGCGAGGTTTTAGCCTTGGGCAGGTTTCGGTAGCTTTCCGTACGGGATTTCTGATGTAAGGTCCACTGCAGCCAGAGCTGGATGTTGGCTGGAGGCAGGAGATGTGGTGCTGTGGTGGTCGTGGTGCTGGCGGTGGTGATTGCCACTTGAGCTAGGTGGGTTGGCCTTTAACCACCTGCAGAATCAGGGACGTGGTAGGCAAGGAGGGAAATTTTATTTGGCAGATCAAATAATAATAATAATAATAAAAAAGTAGACACTGTAAGCTGTTTTGTGCTTGTGAATAGGAACAGCAAAGCCAACAGAGAAAGGCAAAAGATGGGACAGAAAACACAGGTGACTATGTCTGGAAGGCATAAAAATGTAATTCAGCATGCAGTTTTGCAATTTATCATGTACCTATCACCCTGCATGCATTGTGGATGAGTGTGTGCAAGCAGACAGGAGGATGCTAAAGGCATGTGGATACACGTGGGTGTGCGTGTATGCAGCAGGGCCACAGGCAACTGGCTGATGCACTGCAAGTACCACCACCTCCATGGTCACTGCTGAGCCTTCAAGCAGGTGCGATGCAAAAAGCCCCCAGCCCCAGTTCCCACATCCTTTTGTCTTGATACCTCCTAAGGCAGGGTGAAGGACTGGGGATGAGGGACACCTTCAGGCTCCTTGCTGTGGCTGTTGGCAGTGCTGTGTGTTAGCAGGAGATGTTAGCAGGGTGTGTGGCTTCACCCCTTCACTCACTGCACTACAAGGAAGAAAGCACTGTGCATCCCTACATCCTGCACCCCAGATCCCATATATTGTGTCCTGCATCCTGGGTCCTGCATCCCACATCTGGAATCCTGTATTCTGCATCCCATGTCCTGCAAACCATATCCCATACACCATGTCCTGCACCCTGCATTCAGCAACCTATATCCAGCATCCTGTACCCCATATCTAGCATCCTGCATCCTCCATCCTGTATATTGCAACCCATATCCCGAGTCCTGCATCCTGCACCCTGCATCCCACACCCTGCATCCCGCATCCTGCACCCCACACTCTGCATCCCACATGGGACCTGGCTGAGGGAGGATCAGTAGCCCTGCCCAGCACCGGGAAAATTAGAGAGGTCTCTGTCTGCTTTAAAAACTGCATGCAGCTCAGTCCCAACAAAAGGTGCTGTCGTCAGTGTCAAGGGAAAGACTTGGTGGCGGAGCTGGTGGTAGCCGAGCGCCGGGCTCTGGGAAAAGCATCCTATCACTGACTCCATCCCCACCTGCGCGATCCTGGGGATGAGGCAGCATCCCCAGGGCACAGCCTTTGGAAAATTTGCCGAAGTCCCTCCTGAGTGTGCCAGTCCCCTGGCGGGGAGATGGGAAGCAGGGCTGCCCGAGCTGGGAGGAGGAGGAAAGGTGTGCCGATGGCAGGGCTGTGAGGCAGAGAGGGTGCTTGCGGCTGAACAGCTTTAGCTGGAGCATCCCGAAATTCTCATTTAGGAAAACAAAAATAATGGTGTGGATCCACGGCTTGAGAGCCTTGCTAAAAGTGTCAATAATTTCCATATGCAAAGAATTTATCTGAGCCCGGGCTTTCAGTGTAAAATGATTTGACTACGGTAAGGAGGACCACTTTACTGCTGTTCACAAATTCACATGCATTTATTCTGCTGAAAATTTGATATAGGGCATTTTTTGTATTCCCATTTATCGCTTGCCAAGAAATAATTAAGAATAGGAGCTAGAAGATTAATTTTAAATAAAAAATCTTCTCAAATGAAAATGTCAGGTCATAAAAATTCCTTTTAAATCATAACAGCATATAAATCTTTGAAATTAACCATGTAATTACAATGTCTATCAACTTTTACCTTGAGCTTTGAGCCTCTCTTTTTAATCTCCCATTCTTTTTTAATGAATAGCTATTTTGAAATTAAAAAGTACTGTTCATTACACATGCCCCACTATAATAGGGTTTTTATCATATTTGCTCTATTTAAAAATACTTGCTACTTTGTAATTATTCACACGCCGATCCCTTCCTATATTGAGTAGAAAATAAAAAATGAAATAGAAGTCAAAGGTGCTTTAGAGCTGAATGATTTACACAATTCATTAAGGATGGTGATTTTTCAGTTAGCATCAGATTAAATGGTTACTTACTCTCAAATAGCCCTTGGGGAGTTGAATTGCTGGGTAGCAAACAGATTAAAGTTTGCATTGAAAGAAAAATTGAATTCAGAGGTAATCAATAGCATAATAGGGGCAGTGAGTGGTGCCTGCTGCCTGAAATGAAATTACCATATTTTTAATCTTAATTTTCCACTCTGTTTATCTGACAGTGTGGATGTGCAATCCAAACAGATAATGAGAGAGTGGGATATTGACACTGCTGTCCTCTGGAGTGCTTGTTTTCAGTGATTAAATGCTGTGATCTGTGATTACTTTGTGCAGGGATGTCAGAGCTGCTGGCCAGAACTATGGGAGGGACACTAGCTCAGCAGCTGTAGCTCTCTGGTCTCTCAGGTCCTAATGTCTGAAATTCATTTTCTGCCGGCTATACGGGGGGAAAAATTGCCTATTTATGTATATACTTCTGCTGCACAAATTACAATAATTAATCCCATTACCATTGTTGTCCTGATTCAAAAACATTTAATTAGATCAATATGTAGCGCACCCTCTCTGTAAGCCCTATATTAACGAGCCACTGAACTTGCAGGCGATCGTAAGACATGAGTTATTGTACAAAGCGTGACCAGCAAAGTTTGGAGGTACAGTGAATTATCTGCGCAGCAGAAGAAGATGGATAATGGAAAGCGCGATTGTATCAGACAGCCAGCAAAGCCAGTTGGTGCAGATATATGGAAATCTGAAATGTAAATAATGCCCATTGTAAGTACAACATCCGCAGTCTTTTAAAATGCAAATGTAATGATAGAGACGTTTTTGTAAAAAAAAAAAAAAAAAAAAAAAAAAAAAGGATTTGGGAACAAAACATGATCTTAAAAATCGTAATACATTTACATAGCTAACATGACTGGAACGCAGAAAAATATGGTGATGCAACCTCCTCTTGACAAACACCCTGGAAGATTACTTAATTTTGGGGAATATGAAATCTCAAAATATTCTTGGTGTTTGTTGCTCAACCTAAACACGGCAGGAGCCATTTGCATTTTGATTAGAACCAGCAAGATGGCATGTTTGGTATCAGGGCCTGATCCTGCCTGATAATGGGATTACTGGCATGTAGCAAGGTTATTTGTGTGCCTCAGTCCTGCAGGGATGAGGCACCAGGAACAGAGTTTAAGAAGGGTTAAGTACGTGCACATGTGTATGTGTGTTGGATGGGAGGATTACTTGAAACTGAACATGCCGGGCCCTTGCGGTGTGTTTATCGGTGACAACTATCGAGTTCCCTGGAGAATTAGCATCTCTATACCATATGATTTCCACATCTGATCACAATCTGAATCAGACTTCTTGCTCTTCTAGCATCACCAAAGGAAGATGCTCCTTGTGCACCTTCCCAAAGCTCTACATTGACAATTACTTTGATCTCATGAGAAAGGTTAGTATTTTATCCAGTTATTAGTTATTTATTTTTAGCTATTTTTGGCCTTTTTTTTTTTTTCCCCAAATCTTTTACCACAGTACAACATAGAAGGAAAGGCTTGATTTCCACAAATGTGTTGGGTTTTTACAGTTGCTTTTGGTGCCATATAAAGAGCCGAAGGACTTCTGACTGCAGTCCAAGCCCTAAGCACAAGACTCTCACTCTGTGTGCATCTGCACCTTCATGGGCTCACACTTCTTGATCCCTAGCTCTACTGAAGGAGCATCTCACAGAGGGGAGTTCAAAAATGTCTGGAGGTCAGATTTTTCTTTCCTTGCATATATACATGTAGATGCATGCACGCATGCACTATGTGAATGGCAGATTGGTTTACGCAGATGAAACCTGCAGTCCACAAGTGTGCTCAAACTTTGCCCCTCCATGGCTATCCCTACCCTAAGCTGCGGTAGGGATATCATGCATGAGCTTCTGTGCAGCTGTTGCCTGATCAGGTCTCACCAAACACAGCTCTTTGCCCTTCTTCTTAAAACTAATTCAAACAGATCTAATACCGTGATGATTCAGTCTTAATTCGATGTTCCCATCTCTTTTGGATTGGGTTTGGATGCTCAGGTGGAAACAAAAAAAAAGTACTTCTTTAACTAGAGAAAACAAATCTCAGGAGCTCTGTAAGATCAAATCCCCAAAGATTCAGAGAGTCCGGTGTTACCTATAGGGAGCAAAAATAGCAAAATAACTGCTACTCCAAGAATTAATAAAAGAAAGTGGAAATTGCCACAGAAATATTGCCCCCCATCAAAAGCTTAAAAATGACAAACATAAGGAATATCTGTAAATATAATACACATTTAAGATATCAAACTCTAACTGATGTCACAGGACTTCTCCGTTGCCTGACTTAAAATACCTATAACTGCAGGAGTATTTTTTGGGAACTTGTTCGTACTCCTACAAACTGAGAGCAAAAAAAGACTGAAGAGATAAATGAAAAAGGCTGTTAAGTCAAAGAAGATATTGAGACCTCCTATGCCCAGTATGGGGGTTAAAGTTTACACCATGTAATGCCCAAAGGCACAAATCCTGAATAGCCCCTTTTAGTTTCTACATATGGCAAGAATTTAGAATTTGATACAAAGATGCATAATAAAGCAAATCACAGTTCAGTGCATGCTAACAGAGATCTGCAAGCATTTGTTAACTCCTATGAATACTTTTCTTTTAAGTAATTTGTGATTGGTCATGTGTCCTGCATGGTGCTCTTCTCATTCCCTTAATGCTAACACAGATGAAGGCTCTGATTTAGCACCACTTAAATCAATTGAAGTTTTGTCACTGACTTCAGTGGGGGCAAGATTTTCCCAGTCTTAATTCCATGTTAGTGACTGGCCCAGTGAGAGGATGGGTGAGGCCAGGACATTACCATGAAAGCTGTTGATTTTTTAAGGGCACTATTTTATTTTTTTTTCTAATTTGAAACCTTGCTGTTGGCTCAAATGAGGTAATTATACAAGTATTTCTAGCATGAATAGTCATGCATGCTAAATTATAATGCCTTTTCCAATGAATACCTAAATATATGACCTTGAAATTTGCTTTTTTTTTTCCTAATACTTATGTCAGTAAAATTAAAATACACTGCAATGCTTGTAAAGTGAGTACAAAAGGTGTGAGTGTGGCAGAAACAAATCCAGTCAAATGTCTGATCAAGCGTTCATGACAGTATTCATCTACCTTTAGTGAGAAGACAGTATCCAAAATATTCACATAATTATAATCCATGTTTTCAGCAGACTTTTAAGATGACATTATTCTCATATTAATCTTTGAACAGTGCATTGAGGTGATACTTTGTCACCTCCATATGGTCAATGACAAGAGTTCCCCTCAGAATTGCCAATATCTCACAGAGTCACTTGCTTTACCATATTTCTTTGAAACTGTTTTCTCCTGAAATTACTGTATCTCCTGTGTCTGTCACATCCATTAATATAAAACACAATGAATTAATATTAGCAATATTTTTTAAAATTGCTAAAAAGTCTTGACATGAGAAACTCCCTTGATTCATGACGCGGGGTTCAGGTTTGCTCTCCCTACTTTGCAAACTAATTCTGATGAAGATAAGATAGAAAGACAGGCATTTCCCAGTGTTATCCAGCATTTACAAGCCAGCTGAAGTCCAGGAGCTTCTCTAGGGCTAGGGAAGTAAGAAACTATCCAGAAAAGACATCAGTAGGAGCAGCGATATGACTGAAGTTGTATTTCATCTATTCAGTTGTATTTCATCTATTCATCTATTTTCATCTATCATTCTATTTCATCATATTCTGAAAATAGTAAACTCAGACGTGAGCAGTACTTAACCTTCCAGCTTTCCTTAAAACAGGGACATCTATATTTGTTGTTGCTCTTTGCAAAGTGTTGTCTCTGTGTGCATCAAACTCCTTTTCAGAACTCTAAAGTGCTGACCTCTAAGACTCTGCAATATTGCTAATAAACACCCATTGAAATGGAAAGTGGTCAAAAAAACTGTTTGAACTTCTTTCCTGTCTTCTGACTATAGAGGTATAGTCCAAGCGAACGCTGGGGTTTATCAGAGCACAAAAGCTTTCTTCTGCCCGTGTACCTGCAGTCACCACTTTAAGTATATTGAGCTTCAGAGCACACAAAGGAAAGGGAGAAAATCCAAACCAATCTCTTCCCTTTCACTCCTTAAATCCTGACATGCTCCATCACCTCTTCAAAATAGTGAGCTGCCCTTCCCCAAAATGGAGAAAAGAAACAAAATCAAATGGAAAACAATGAAGAAGGGATAATCTGATCTTTAAATAAGGAGACATGTTGCTTGGGGCTTAAGTGGGGTAAAGTTTCACAATGATGTCACCTTCTTCTGAGAACGTGACCCCCGTAAGAGGTGAAGGGTAAAATATAAATACTGCTAATCCATTGTGTTTGTATATCTCTTAAATATGTGCCAAGTTTGGCATGGCTGACCTCACCAACTGTCTGGCAAACTAGTAAGTCTTCACTACAGGATTTGAATGGGCAGCATTCATGGAAATCAAATACCTGCTCTCTTTCTTTTTTCTTCTTTTTTCTTTTTTTTTTTCTGATGGAAGTACAGCTTATTGATGTCTTTTTAATAAAAATTAGACCTTTTTAGTCTAATTTCTGACAAAATAAAGTGTGATTTCCACATGCAAAAACAGAGGATCTTTTCATCTAGAAAGCAAGATCCTCCACATGTAGCAGTTTCCAGAGTTGTAAGTTGAAATTTATGTGTATGAAGTTGTTCAGTTGTTTGTTTTAAATATCTGCTCTAATCCAAATGGCAACAAGTTCAGGAAAGTCCCATTGACCCTTCTAAAGAGGGTCTCAGAGTGGGTGACACATCCGTTCCCACCTGGCTATGTTTCAAGAAGGTGGAAGATAACATAACCCTAATACAAAGGTTTATATTTTTAGGAAACTTACATAAAATATGTTGAGAATAGAAAATCTTTTAAGATTTTTAAGGATATCAGTGGGTGACATTTGTTTGTTATTGGAATATCCTTGGAGACAGCCTTGTGTTAGCATAGCAGGAGCAGAAAAGGAAACCAATTGAGAAACCACTGTCCAAACTCCTTCTATTGTCCGTGTGACGTCTGTTTGCTTTTAAGACAAGCAACATATAAAGCAGATTACATTTTAATATTATTTTTCTTTAAAAGCACAAGTGCTTCTAGGCATAACAACTGGTAAGGGAACCAGAAGCTTCTCTCCCATCTCACTGAAAAGGAATGAATTCAGTCCCTGGTCCCACTTGGGCCAGGGAATTAGTTTAATCCAGCATTCTTGTGCGGAGAACTTTACTGAGGGAGACACAGACAGAAAGAGAATAGGAGGAAAAAGAGGAGCATTTATTTATTTTTAAGAGGAAAAACAACCTTTGGCAAAAATGTTGTGTGTCAGGAATCCCATTTTTTCCATGAAAGAACATATACTGCAAAATTATTTTCTGTGAACTTAAGAATTTATTTTTTTATTTTCTTTTTTTGTCATACTCTCACCTAGCCAGGTCTGTATATATTTTTCTGTATCTCTCCCACTAGTTCTTTCTTTTCTACTGCATGAAAAAAATATGGTTTTCGTTGGAAGCAGCTTTCACAACCTCTTGGCATCCAACCTTTCATCTCTGCTTTAAGTAGGTCCACACTAGTTTTGACTGGGCAAAATGCTCCTCTTTTCCATGTTAAATATTCACATAAGTACTCTGGGGCTTTTTCCAGTGCCTGGGAAGAGTTTCCTGTGACATCCTCAAGGTTATTTAACACCAATTCTTTTTAATTCCCAAGTTCTGCCTTTTCCTTACAGCAGAGACATGGCCAGTTTCTGTAGTGTGTGCAGTACCCAGCATAATGACGAGCACACCTCTAGAATTATTTCTGATGTCTTAAAGCACTGAAGGCATCCACAGGTGCTATGAGGTACAACACAGGACTGACAGGACCAGCTGTGGGTAGGCCACGTAAGACACCCCAAAACAGCTTGCACCTCTTGTTAGGCTGTGAATCCCACCAGAGCTAAGTCTCCATGAGCTGGAGTGAGTTGGTGCACAGGTGCTCCTCCACACAGACCAGAAAGTCTGCCAGCCAACAACAAAAGTACTCGAGGAACATGAAAGTTTCAGCCTAACTTTTGTTCTGTTGCTAATTAGACCTCTGGCTGCGTCTAGACGATGGGACCTGGGAGAGCTGCCAAGCGCCTGTGCGTGGTGGGTACCCACCCTGCTGCATCCTGACTCCGACCTGGGGCGCAATGCCCAGCCCCACCAGCAGCCCCAGCACAGGCCAGATTTGGGGAGCTGTGGCCACCACACAGAGGGCCAGCAATGTGAAGCCAAAAGTTAGTGAGGGCATGGCCTTTGTTGCCTAAAGAGAAGGTGATATTTCTAGAATAGCTTTATAGTCCCCTCAAATGCTAGGTTGAAAATGTTGGAAACCAGTCTTCTAGACATGCTAATGACATGCTAATAAAATGATGCAGTGAAGTCCCACTAGCTTTGGGAAATTAAGTTAACAACTGAGCTCAGCCTCATGGAAAAGTTAAGTGATATTTAGTGACTCTGCACAGACACCAATTATCTGCATTAGGAGAAGTTAAAGCCAGACATTGTTACCCTGTGTGCTGAACCAAAGATATGGATCAAGACATTAAAATATAGGGCTTCTTGTTAGGCAAAATGAAGACATTGGGTCACTACTTAAAAGTGGAAGACAATTTGCATTTGAGGACTCAAGCTACAAATATAGCTTGCTACAAAAATAGTGTTTTCAGTCTTATTTGGGTTCATATACACTTAAGGATTTCTCCTCAGATGGCCTCAGCATATGAGGTGCAATCTAAATAGCTTCATGATGTGCATCTCTCTGAACATGTACTAATACAAGAGAACTGTGAAGAGAAAAAAGAAAACCTTGCCCAGGAAGCAGTGCAAAATGCAAGAACTGGAAGCAGGACTCAGTGGTAGTCTAAGGACCAGGACAGAGCAAGTGGCAAAAATCAAGGAACCTGTGTTGCTTCGGTAGACCAATTCTTGTTCACTTCACATCACAGCGTCTTGCAAGGATTGTGTACACTTCTCAATTTAAAAGTGTGTGGGTTCATGATTTCAGAGTCACTCCTGTTTCCCCCCGAAGTGTGTGTGCCAGGTAGAGTTGGCATTTACCCAGACATTGATGAGAGACAGAAATAAGCCATTTGAGATGAGATTCAGCTCACCCAAAAAGAGGCATCTGAAAAGATTTTTCCAAGTGCACAGTTTTCTCCCTCAGATGAGATGATACTCCACAGAAGTCAGCCCATGTAAAGCCACCTGAAGGTCAGGAAAGAGAAAGTTAGTCCAGATGTTCCCTGCCAAGCAGAATGAAGCTGCCCATAAGCCTCTGCTGCTTCTGCTTATGGTCAGGTCTACGCGTTGAACAGAAGTGATGTACCCCATGTTCGTGGTGTGGGGACTCTGATTCCTGAGGACATCCAAATAAAGCTGACACCATCACTTTAGTGGCAGGTCCAGAGCCTGCATTTATTTTGAGAACCAGAGACTGCTGAGTGGTCAGAAAGCCACTGAGTGACAAAAGGATGTCTAGTCATCATGTTGTGGCTGTGGGTCATTGGTGATAGCATCAGTCTGGGGCCTTGCAGAGCAGCCTCCAGAGACCGAGTCTGTGACAACATCTGACAATGCTCCAAATGTAACTCATATGCCCCAGTATTTGAATAGGTAAGAAAGTGTCTGCCTCTAAGGATCTCCACATAATTTCCAGCACTGAAGAGCAGCTATAGTTCAGGGATAGACCTCTAGTAGAGATCAAAGCAGGAAGAAAATTCCCTTGCTGTTCATACTGCTGTTCTACCTAATAAAGTATTACTGGCAAATTTTTTTTTTATTTTTTTATTTTTTTTCCTTCTCCTGGAGTAAAAACTTGCTATGAATCTAAGAAAAACAATTTGGAACTGAGACACCTGCCAGAATATTATTTTCATTTGATACTGTATTTCATTTGAGCATAACATTAAAAGGGCACGTGTGCCTATGTGCATAAGAAAATTGGTAGATTTAACTGTGGAAAGTGGAGTCAGTGGTCATGAAAACTTTTACCATGTGGCAAGTATACAATCTCCCCGTAACACCAGACCATAATACGTAATATATAGCAGGGAACTGAGCAGAAAGGAGAAAATCAGTCTTTTACAAGTAGTCCCTTGTGTCATACCTTTTTTGCAGAAAGGCTCTGCGTACCGTCTGCCTCGCCAGCTTGTAGCTGCCACACTACAAATGAGAGGGAGGAGGACTGCACAGGAAGAGGGCTTTCTGGACAGGGGTTATAATTTCTCTCACTGTTAATGGTGAGTCCTGTGAAAAAAGAAAATAACTCACACAGAGTGGGGCACGTTACCGACTGTGTATAGAGGCTAACAGTGAGACAGAGCCCTGATGATGCTGGCAGATGAGGAGTGACAGTAATTGACCCAGACGGCTGCGGCCTTGCAGGTAGGGCTTACATTTGGATCAATATGTAACAGCGACTCACGTGCATTTTGTTGGATCGGGATCTTTAAAATTTTACTGGCTACGATTATACAGCTATATGGGATAATTCCTCCTGGGTGCTAGCAGTGGTAGTAAATATTTATATTTATATTATGATGGTGTCCAAAGGAACCAGTAGGGGAGCATTATGCACAGAACTGTATAAAAAAGGAAAGATATAATCCCTTCCCTGCAGAGTTAACCATCTAGAGGACAAAAATAAACAAAGGGTAGAAGAATGGAAATAAAACGTCTATGCAAATGAGTATAGCAGTGAATTGGGCATTTTGTGGGTTGTAAGATGTATTTTTTTCTTCTTTAAGGAAGAGATAAAGATACACAATGGTTGCTAGCAAGTCAGTGGGAAATTCTAGGGAATTGGAATTCATTTTTATTTCAGAAGACTGGGTTTATTAAAACTTTTTATTATATTTTTGTTTATTTGTTGTAATACAAGAATTTTTAATAGAAGGTGAAAAATGTAAACTATCAGTTTCTGCTTCTTAGGATGTATAAACGTTGGATCCGGAATTTATTATCTGCAACACCACAAGAAATCAGACATAATTTGCAAGTCATGTGCATATCCATTCAAGTCACATAAAAGATCCAGCTGTTGGTCAGTGCCACGCTTGCTTTTAGCACCAGGCTCACATGGATAGCACGTCGGCTGCATCCCCTGCCAGGAGCATCCGCATCCATCCCTCTTTGAGGGGCAGATCTCACACCAGGGCATGGGCACACTGGCTGAGCAGCCCTTGCTCCCTTAACAAAAAATAAAATAATTATAACAACAACAACAACAAAAAAGCATGGTTAAACTACACCTCTCCCCTTTCCAAGCACTGGTGGAGGAGGCAGGAGGGTGTTCAGCCTTAGTGCGTGGCCAAGGACCCCTGCCCAAAGGCCATCCCTGCTGTCCTAGAAGCAGCCCCTTCAGGAAAGAAGGGCATTCCCATCTTCATGGCTAGCTCCCGAGTTCAGCTCCCTGGCCTGCCTGCTGTTTACTGGTTACAGTGGAGATCTCGGGGTGGATATCGGCAAAGAAGGAATTAATTAAGCAATTTCAGTAATCCTGGCAACACTGCTCTGGCTTGCTAGCAGAAGCTGAGGCGTTTTCACACTTTCCTCTTTATTCTGGGCATTTTCCAGGTAGCAGTGAAGGTGAAGGAGACAACAGCCATTTCCCTATAGCTTACCTTGACTGTGAAAGGAAACAGCTTTTTCTTGTGTTTTCATGACGTAATCACTTCTCTGTTGTTTTTTTTTTTTTTCTTCATTTCATGGCAACCTGTAATCCTGGGGCTGATCTAGAGAGGCCTTGCTTTATATTTATCTGTGTTTTATAATGTCTATTCTTCAACCGTCTCTCAGAAAAAAATGATGCCCTAAAACAAAGCAAGGCTTTAAGTGACGCAGTAACAATTTCATTGTTTAACTTAAATAATGAAGGCTTTGGGGCTCTGGTTTTTATTTTTACATGTTGGAAGTGAAATGTGGCAGAGATGTTTGAGTTACGAACAATGCCACTTGTTCTTCTGCTTAGGAGTCAATGCAGCGACGTTCTTGCCTAGAGTGCTCCCAGCAGTGGGTCAGACAGATTAGCTAGATTTTGGACATAAATAGGTAAAAAGAAAGGTGGCAAAGATCCCAAATGCACTTGAGTGTGCTGCTTTTTGGAAAACTTGATTCTTGTTTATTGTAATTTGTCGTTTTTCCTACATCACAGGAGTAAGAGTTGATTAAAGAAACAAAGAACAAGCATAAGCATAATATAAAGTTGGTGAATTGAATTTCCATAACCTAAATTCTCAGCCTAAGAGACATAAATAAAGAAAATAAAAATTCCCTCCAGCAACTCAGACAAAAGTTCTTTGAGTTTTTGTCTTTTCAATGTTATGAACAAAATCCTCATTGCCCAAAAGCAAAAGAAAACATAAGAGTTTATGTCTGTAGGAAGGAGAAGAAGGTTTAAGTTTCAGACATATTCAAAATCATTCTAAAATTAGAAGGACAGACATTATTATCTGTTATGATCCTAAATGCCTTTGTCTGATGTTTCTTTTCTTTCAGGAGGCTGCAGAGAACTGCTCGCTTGGAGAAGGCTGTTAGGTAACTACCAGTGGCTCTTGCTAAATGACTGAGAGGGACAGACTCTTTTTAACCTTGCTCTGGTCGAGTCGGGTTAGAAATGAGGCTCATCATCATTTCTACACTGGGTATTTTCTGTTTCTGTGTTTTTCCTTCTGTTTCTTCTTGTGGGATAAACCCTCGTCTCCCTCCCCTATAATAGGTTTTTATTATATCTTGGTTTAGTACTGTATTTTTTTTCCTCAGTTTCTTGTTTAGTTTGAGCTCATGCATGTAAACAACAACACCTCTTCACAGCTGAAAGTATTACACATAACCAAAGAGCTTTTTGTTTTCTGGCTCAGAAATGAAATACTACAGGTGTGTCCGCAAGTGTCAAATGAAAAAGAAAAACAAAACAAACAAAAACAAAAACATGGAAATTGCAAAAACAATAACAGCATTAGAAAGGTTTGTTTATTCATATGATAATGGGCAGCTTTAATGTGAACTTTTTACATCGTCAAGCCAGTGAGATCAATTTAATCCGGGTGGGTTATTCTTCTCTTGGTGTAAAAGACCATTGATTCTTTCTATTGGCTCAGCGAGGGAGCTCTTCAGCATAGTGGCATGCTGAGGAAGCTGGTTGAAAGCCACTGAAATCAGCAGGAGTCTTTTAATTGACTCTGAATCAGGCCCCAACACTGTACATAGCTACTCTCCTTTCGCAAAACTTTCTGTTTCTTGAAGACAATTGGATTACCTAAGTAAAACTCAGCTTCCCATTTAAATATTCTGGGTGAATTGATTCTTTATGGAGAAAATATTTCATTTGCGCGACATCTTCTGCATGTTTAAATTCTGTAAGTGTTGCCATTTATAATCACTTCATCATCCTTTGTTCAGGTGACTAATTATAATAAAATATATTTTATGCATAAAACAGTATGAGACTCGGTTTTATACATTTCATTTAATTACTTTTTACTGTGACAAATCACATTGTTAGAAATGTACTAACAGATGGGGTGGATTTTAAAGTTGGTATAAATTATGACTCCTTAATTTTTGCAAGTGTTGAAGAATTTAATTGTCTCCATTCAAATTTTTGGCTTAACTCCTGTGGTTTGACTTGTTAGGATTCCAGACATGCAACACAAGGAGCAGGGAATTTCTGGACTGTGCAGTGTCTTTTTGGAAGAGAAGAAAAAAAAAAAAGAGAGAGAGAGAAAGAAAGGAAAGAAAAGAAAAAACAACTAAGGAGAAAAGGAAGTTAAGACAAAAGGAAGGTCTGAACAGCAGTGTTCAGAATGGCCTGCCCCAGAGTGAGGTTTAGAGTGTTGAAGTGCTCTCGTTGAACAGCCCTGCTTGTTAGGGGCAGCAGAAGCAGGACCCTCTTGTTTTGCCCACATACCAGGTACAATGAAATAAAGGATTTTAGTGTGACCCTAGTCAAGGAGTGGGGGAAACTCATATAAGAGTATAAAATCAGAACTTGGGTACCTCTGACTAGCTGTGAAAAGTAGTTAGCAATAGAACACATCTTCAGAGTGCCTTTTTCATTTTCCCTTCCCTTCCCTTCCCTTCCCTTCCCTTCCCTTCCCTTCCCTTCCCTTCCCTTCCCTTCCCTTCCCTTCCCTTCCCTTCCCTTCCCTTCCCTTCCCTTCCCTTCCCTTCCCTTCCCTTCCCTTCCCTTCCCTTCCCGCCTTGCATTGCCTTGCCTTGCCTCTTCCATTCCCTTCCCCCTTTCACCTTCCCTTTGTTTCTTTCATTTTTCATTGTCATTCAGCTTCAGTTAAGAGAGGAAGGGGACCTGCCCCATCCTCTCTTTGAAAAAAATAAAAAATAAAAAAATAAAGGAAAAAGAAGAAGCGACAGAAGAAGACAAAGAAGGAAAGCAGTATATATTACCCTCTAGAGACTCTTCAGACAACTTGATCTGTTTCCTTGACCAAAGTACACACACCCATGGAGAAAGTATAAGTTCCAGCTGCAACAACTGCCTCTTACTCATTTTGTGCCTTCTGTCTGTCAGACTTCCAGAATCCCTCAGATATTTTAAATTTGGGTGTTCCTGAATGTAGTCTTTGAGCTTTTGCCTTTACCTGCCTTCTTCTCCAGTCTCCTTCAGTTTGCCCAGTGGCAGTGTCACTCCTGACAGTTCGCCCTCCCTCCCTTGCTCTTACAGAGCAGATCTTCCTCCCACAGATGGGCCACTGTGGGCAATGCCATGTTTCTTTCCCACCCCTCCTAACTTGTCACCATTCTTCTCAAATGCTCCCCACCATCCTTTGATCTATGTTATTCCTCATTTGATATATGTTACTCCAAAGACTGTTCCTGGTTTGCCCGGAAGAGCCCCATTTACGACCAATTCCCGATCCCCTTTCTCCATGTTTCATTTTACACCAGAGATTTTTGAAGCCTTACACCACAGATGTTTTGCAGACTCCTGTTTACAGCCTGTGCTGTGTTTATGACCAGCAGTAAGTTGCCTAAGCACAGGTGTGGAGTGTCCCACCAGGCCTTGAGCCGTACTGTAAGGATGTGGGTCATGTCAGCAAGCTCGATGCAGCTGTCCTGGATAAGGTTGGACATCTAAAATGGCACAAGATGTTTGTGTCTGGGCACCCGGCTAGCACCCTGTGTCACTGAACAATAGCTGCCTTTAGTGACTGAAATATTGCACTACACAGCCACCAGAGGCTTGCAAGTCTTTGCACAAATCATGATGGTCTTCAGACTACCCAAGCTTAAACTGCCTAAATCGCTCACTTCATTGGGCAAACTCAGGGCTCCCCAAATGTCTCTTCATGCCCTCACCTGAAGAAACACTTCTGCTCACGTTCTCCGAATATGACACAAGCAGATGGAGGATTTATGCCTGTGCTCAAAATTAAGTAGTGATAACATTCACATTGACAATTTGTTTTTAGTGTTACTAATTTCTGCTCAAGAGGCTTCATTTGTAAACAGAGTACACACAATACAGGTATGTGGAATAAATTCCACTACATGTGCTACTCTATTTCTGAAGATAAAAACTACATTAAATTAATGAGGAATGTCATCAAGCCCTAGCAAGTGATTATGCTCATAGATCTGTGGCTACAATGCTACGGTGTTGACTAGCAGGCTGTTTTTCCCATGCCTGCCTGTCTTGAACTGTTACTAGAGAATTTAGAAAACTTGAATTTAGAGTTTGGTTTTGAAAGTTCAGCTGATTCAGTGATTAGGAAGCACTAGTAGTTTCTGTACCCATTATCTCATGATTTAAATGCTCTCTGGTTTACATTAGCTAATGATTTAAGTGCCATAGATATCTTTGTTTGACATCCAATATGAAATAATCAACTAGCTTAGTGTAACACTGGTCCCATCAATCAAACTCTTTATTCCTCCCACAGCATTGTTAATGAAAAGTTGGGAAGAAAGCCCACAGACCCTAGTATAGCATTAGAATTAAGGGGGTGAGAGACGACATTTCATTATTCATTTTTTTGTCTTTGACTCCCGTTTGATTTCAACATAGTGTCCAGAAGGAACATTTGCTCAGAAAATGTTTTATAAGTCCTATGATATCTTTCCTAACTATTATTTGTCTTTAAGCTGATTTGTTGGTCATACAGCAACATTCAATGGACAAGAAAGGCACCATCTCTTTTAAAAATATACCTAATGATGAAGCTCGTCATAGCTCCTTTGAGGGAAGATCCTGGTAGGTCTTGATGTCCATTTATTCTTTGTGGTGGATGCCTTAGCCAGGGCACCAGGATGGGTTTCATCTTGAAAAGACCAGCTTGTTTCATTAATAAACTCTGTTGTTACAGTGGAGCTAAATATGGTCATCATTCCTTATGGGATTGTCTGACTGATTTGTAGGTGAGGGTGAAAAGCGTGTAGGTATGAAGCTAAAATGTTGAATACAGGACCACAGAGTTTTCTGTGGCCTCATTTAAAAATAACACACCAGTAAAACAAAAACAAAACCTGTATAGTTGTGTAATCACGTAACCGTGGTCTGAAACAGGAGAAAAGGGCAGGATGGTAAGGACCTTGATCATCTGTACAGTCACCTTCCTCCCAACTGGCTGAAGCCTCCAGAGAATCACAAGATCTTCTGGTGACCTGGGAGGTAGTCAGGCTCTGAGCCAAGAGGCCTCTGGAGGCAGACAGGCTGAGGAGCTAGGGTGGAGGAAGGCCCACAGCAGTCTGAGGAGCAGTCAGTCAACAAGGGGCTGGTGTTTATTTTGTCAAGTTATGTTTGGTGAAGTTAATAATAAAGGCAAACCCCAGGAGAGGCACGGAGTTGGAAAGCAATCCTGTTTGCAAGTCTCTTGTTCAAAGCAGAGCAGGGACTCCAGCTGCTTGGAGAGACACCTTTCTTTGAAGTAATTTTGAGGTGAAAATTTCAGCCCTTTGTGGAACCAGTTAAAGCTTTGCTAATTCCCCTTTAATTTGGGAGTACTCAGAAAGCTCTCAGCATTTTTGCAGGTAACTGGCAAGGTCTTTGCAATTCTTTCATGAGCTCTTTTGTTTTGCTGAGAGATCAGGATTGAATTATTGTTCATATAGGTAAAAGAAGGACATTAATTAATTCCTAGGAAAAAAGGATATTTAACCTATTCTTAAAATTATCACCTAAAGTACATAAACCCTCAGCTGGGACTGGATTCTTTTAGGACTGTTTCAGATTATCGTGAAGTCTTTTTCAATCAGCCACAAGCTTCATTTGATGCTGCACAAAAAGCCAAATTCTCCACTATACTGCATTGTCTCAATACTGTACTACAGCACAGGCAACTTCATCTAGCCAGCTGTAGTGGAAAGGCTTGATATTACTGTTTTTCTCCTCTCAGAAGATTTATGTGGTATTAAATAAGCAAAAAAAATGTGTCCTTTTGCTTGTGAAGAAGAGGGATACTATAATAGGTTCAGACTTTTTTGTGAAGGAGTCGAAATGTGGCACCAAATTCTGAAAAGGGTTTAATTAACAGCTTGGTTTTGCCAGACTTTTCCAGTGAAGAACTAACTTAGCTTATGGACTATAACTCCAAAAAAGAACTATTGATATGTTAATTGTATATGATTATGAATGGTTATTTATGGCATTGGATCTCTCTGCTAAACCAATTATGCTCTATTTGTGAGATTTGCATTATACTGCATCCATGGCATTTAATTAAACTTCTATTTCTCTTCTTTCTTTTTGTTTCTTTCTTTTTGTTTTGCCTTTCCAGCCTTAAATGCATGATAAACTACACTAGTCACTCAGTGGTTAAAGCTGAAATCAGCTATTCATTCGATTGCCCTCATGCGCATCCCACTCAGTTTGCGCTGCCCAAGAAATCTTAACTGTGTCCCCCTAAATGTTAACTTTCCAGTTTACCAACTCCAGCTAAATGAATTTTTATAATCATTCCTTACTTATTTCTACAACTAGGCTGATCGGTCACTCTAATTCTACTGATGAAAACCGTCTTGTAACTGCGTGTTTAAATATATTTGTATAAACATAAAGGGGATGTTTAAAAACAGTGTAATGGCACAGCATGCTATGATCTGAGTGTTTCGTTTGGTCTCCTCCTGCCAGTTAATAAACAGCATAGAAAGTCAACTGCATAACCAATGCTCTAATTCAGAACATATCAAAAGGTTTGCGTGGGCGAGGTAAATTGGGCTGATAGTGAGTCAGGAGCTGGCTGGATCCCTCATTTGTTCATTCAGAGAATTTTTAATGTAGAACTAATTTTCAAGTAGTTGAATTTTTGTAAAGAAAATGAAATCCTTAAGGGAACAATTTAGCTGGAATCCTCTGAAACACAGTTCAACATGGATTGCCTTTTCACAGCTGTTTCATGTGGAAAAGGATCTTACGTTTTCATTCCCTTGACACCTGCTTTCCCTTTCTTTTCTGTAAGTGTATTACAGTGCACCTATTGAAAGAGCTGACAGGGGTTAGTGGAGAAGGGGGTTAAATGATGATACAGGATATATTTCTTTGTTACTTGAAACTCTCTTTGCCTCCTACTCACAGTGTCAGTGCCAAAATTTTGGTCTGGGGCTTATTGTGGTTGAAGTGTCCAGAACTGGGAGTAAAGAGTTGCATATCCATCCTCCTTGCAGCCCCTTGTGTGCACTGGTTGCTGTATTACTGGGACAGAACGCTGAGAAATTAAGAGTAAAGGAGCTGGTCTTATGGTCCACATATAAACACATATCCACACACACACACGCACACATATATATAACTCCACTGTCCCTGTTCAGGCAATGGCAAACAGCACAGAGCTAGTTCTTCAGTTTCAGAAAATAATAATATCCTCTTCCTGGCCACAATGCTATTCATCACAGCCTTTTGCCAAATAACAGGCCTAAGTGGCCTGAAGGTCTTTCTGTGGACACTATTCCAGATTCAGTTTCCCAAAGAACATTTTGAAACACGCCAGCCCTAAAATATTTTACGTCTTACTCAGAAAAAAACTCTCACTAACAAAATTCCTCTCCTGGACCTCTGTTCTCTAAGAACCTGAGTCCCTTCTGTCTCAGCTGAAGTCTCGACAGAAAGGAGTCTTAGTATGTTGCACCCTAAGTGCCCAAATTAAAAGGTTAAAAACACAAAGCAAGAACAATTTAAAGTTGTTTTCTGTGTGTGATCACTGGGATGGGAGAACATACTTGGAATAATTGTATCAGAAGGGAATCTATTTAATTATGTTTCCTCTACTGTTACGCATTAGCAAATAAAGTAGGACAACAGCGAGGCATTTATTAGCCTGTTTGCTGGGGCAAGTACAAAAAAAGTGTTTATCGTGACATTCGTAAGGGAGCCATTGCTAAAATCTAGTTTGAGGTAGCTGGGGAAAAAAAGGAAAAGAAAAAAAAAACAAACAAACATGAAGATCTTATTTCAACTGGGACAATTTGCAAGTACCAAAATCTTCTGTTGTTTAAAAGGTTTATTTTACGACACAGAAGCTATAGATACTGCACCCCAAATGTTCCTTTTTTATGATTATCTAAAGCACAGACAAATCATGAACAGACAATTGTACACTTTCTTGTGTTGCTTTATGGGCTTTAAGTGCCTACAAAAAAGGATTCCTTATGCTTTAATTTCTCTTTATTTTTTTGACTGTAAAGACCCATGGGGTAAATGCCAGTCCCACAATCCTGCAGTTATATGGTTACTGTCAGCCTGCTCAAATGATGCTTCCTGTTCATTAGGCGTCCTTTCATCTGACAACAATGTACTGGCTTTGCTGCAATTCTTAGTCAACGCCCATCTCTTCAATAGCCTGTGAATAGTATTAAATAGTGTTTATGCTAGCTATTGTTGCCTTTTGTGTGGTTTGTCTAATTCACAGAGAAAAGTCTGCTTTTGTGGTCTAAGGCTGGCTACGTCATGGCACGCCATGTGCCTTCTGATGGGATCCATTCCTGCTGAGTGATAACATTACAGGCCTGAACTCCTTTGCAATACAATCCAGCATTCTTAACACAGTCAATACACTCACAGGCAATCTAGTTTACTCTTTATATTAAGAGGTTTAGGGAGACAAAGCTCATCTAAATACCTGCTCATGAAACAAATAAGAGGAATTCAACTGATTTGAGCGTTGCTCCCCAGCTCCCACACAACTACACAATGAGCACAAAAAAAATCATAAATTAAAAAATGCTGAAGCTGCACAAGCAATGCCCAAATATCCCAGGTAGAGCCATTCGGCGTACAAACACGGCACATTTCAGCAAAGAAGGTGGTATTATTGTTCCTGGTTATTGTTCAAGATGAGGCTTAATACTGGAGTCAAAGCAGCTGCTTTTCTTTGCTTAAACTACTCACAAAGGAGAAAGGATATTGTACGGATGATTACATTATCCCGTAGCTCAGGAGCCTTTGCAGGGCAGGTATGTTGCTGTGCCTTGAAAGGGCTTTTGATGTAAGCAGATCATTAGAGGCTCAATGTGTAACTGATCCTTAGCTGTCTCTGGCTTTTGGTGTATGTGGGTTATTCTTGTCTAACCGTATGCTCCCTGTTGTAGGTATCTAAAATCTTATTGTTCTCCTCCCTCCTTCCCTTCCCCCAGCCTCCTCGCTGCACAGCTAAAGTTGGTTTCCAGCTTTGCCTTGGGAAGCATACAAACACATACAAATACAACTGGAAAGTGAGGCTTACAATGCTAACCAGTGCCATTTGTTTGTCCCGGGAGTTGTTATCCTCTGCGCGTCACACTTTGAACAAGATCAAGAGTAGCTTTTGAAAAATATGGCACTGAGAAGAATGCACACAAATAATAATTATTACTCTGTAGCTGCTCAAGCTATAATACCCTCCATGGCCAGAAGCAAGCAGGGAGGTAGGGGACAGGGTGGGGCTGGGAGTAGGTGGAGGCTGAACTTTGTTCTCTGTGCATCATAGGAGAGCATTGCAGATTGCTCTCCTGATCAGCATAACAAGGGAGGTCCATCATACCTGCTCTTCTCTCAGGTATTATGGGCCAGATCCACAAAGGCATTTAGCACTGTAAAGCTCCTGGCAAGCAAGAGGCACTGGGGTGAACACCCACAGACAGCTTGAACACAGACTTCTTACACCTGAGCTCGCCACCCTTTCAAGTCAGTTGGAAGAGACTACTTATTTCATCCTTATGATCACCTCTGACATTGGTCTGTCGAAACGCACCTTAGAGTGCTCATTTCTTTCCACTACTAGTAGACAGTGGGATAAGCAGCCCAGATGCGGACACTGCAGTATAAAGCTTGGAAAGATTAATCCCACCCATGCATATTTCAGTGCCTGTGTGGATCTGGAGCTCCAGGTTCAGCTGTCCTCCTAGACCTTGTAGTTAAAAGCTGGTTCTTCCAGATAGACAGTGTAGGAAAAGCATGAAGTCCTTAATAATTCTCTCTCTCTCTCTCTCTCTCCTTTTTTTTTTTTTTTTTTAAGTTTCTGAGTGCCTCCAAGCTATACAGAAGGCAGTCATTCTTTCCATCTTAGAGTGAAAAATGGATAAAAAAATATGTCTGTCATAACAACATAAAAGCATTTCCTGAATTACAGCTCTGACTTCTGAATGAGGGTGTTCAACTGAAATGAGTCAGTACAAGTGGAAAAGCTCATTGCCAAAAAACAAGGAGGAACCTGGCAGTCTAGAGCAGTTGCTAGATAAGAACTTTTTCCCTTCTATTCAGAGCACCTTGCTATGGAAAGAAGTTGAGCAAACACTCATGTGGAGTCAGTCAATGAAAGAGAGCCTATGCCCCGCACACATGTGTTACCCTATTTTGCTCCCGAGAATGAATGAGGTGGGCTTTGACTAATGCTTTCAGCAGAAGGCATGGAAATGAACTAGGGTTGTCAGAAAAGCTCATTGATTTTGCAGGACCCATCCAAGCTGTACATTATAGTTTGGAGGAAGAGCGCTCTCTTTTTAAAAGGTAATTTTTCAATGTACTGCCCATGTTTATGCTTTTGTGCAAGTGATAATGGTTTCATAAACGTTTTATGTGATCAGCACTTAGCAATACTTGGGAAGTTGGCAACTCTGACTAGATTTTACAGATACCAACTTTTTTTTTGCCATTAATACTTTTTTTCCCCCCCTTTCTGTTTATGTTCCTAGATTGATTTCCAATAGTTAAAATTTAAACAATAAAGGCAACCTTAGTTTTCAAGTCTGCAAATAGGACAGACAATATATGCAACCTCCTCATTGATTGACTCTTCTGTTTTTATAGATTCACCCTCTTGAAAGAATCATTAAACACCAGGGAAAATGATTTGTTGCCATTGATTACATGACATACTGCTCTGACATACACAGTTTTTATATCTAAGTTATTAATTATGTTGTTAATGTAATTTGCAGACCGCAAGATAAATCATTCAGCTTCTGACTGGATATTACTAGATACATTGCATATATAAATACATCTTTGGGTGGGAAGGGAACTGCTACCAAGAATAATAGATTAGACGGCTACTACTTTGGCTTATAAATCATTATGAGCTAAGGAAAACTTCCTCTGCCCATTTATTTTATTATCTTGGAAATGCTGAGTTTCTCAACATCTCTGTTGTTTATGCGCTACAGTGATACACATAATCACTTCATTTCAATACAGAGGAAAGTCTTGCAACTGTTCTATTCATGCTCAATTCTCATTCTCTCAAGAATTTCACAGTTTAAGGTTAATAAGCTACAGGACACAGAAAGTCAAGCTTAATTTGGGTCTTCCCAAAGGCTTCACTGTTGTTTTTTTCCCCTGTTCTGGTGGTGGGTACTTTGTGCTAGCTTAATTCTCTGTAACTTTCTTTTCCCAGCAATGATTGCCAAGAAATTAATTATGACAGCCAGTGTCGTGAATGCGTGCTGCTGTTGTCTGCTGCCACTAGCGACAGGCTCACGCGCTTCAAAGTGGAGGTCTCTGCATTTGTACCAACAAATCGCTTCTCAAAGTTCCTCCTGTTTTGTCCTCCATTTCAACAGGTCTGGCTCCTTCCTTAGTTTCAGAAGGGTTTAGCAGCAACTATTCAGCAGTTACCCTGGGAGCACACTGCAGATTATGCATGCTTGCCTGACATTTGACAGATGCCCTTAAAAGGCCCAGTTTCCTTTTCACAGAGGCCAGGGGGTCGAGGAGGGTGGAGGGCTAGACACATTTTTGAAGTGAGTGACACATGTTTAAATGTCAAGGTGGTCTTACTGAATCGCTAAGCACAAGCCTTATACACTGAAACCAAGACTAGGTGTGAAATGTCCTCTTTAGCTACCGCTCAGAATTCACATCTTTTAATATTATTGAACCCAAAGATGACATAGTCCTTCATTTCCAGGGGAGCTGAATGCCGAAGATTAAATTTTGTTGCAAGTATATGCTAAAGCTCTTTTGAAAGTCTTTCCACATGTGAATAGTGAATAAAACATGTTTTTCAATAGGTACTGCCTAACGTGTGAAACTCTAAGAGGTAAACTTTCCCTGCTCCCCGCTTGGCTTCATCCATGTGGTGGTTGACATTTGGTGTTGGCACGGTAATGATGAGCAGAGCTACAGCAGCAGCTGGGATACGGGCTGGTTGTACAGAGGATGATTACTCATTTGACCTCTTACAAGAACTAAAAATTCTGCAGCCTAAGGTGAATCCAAACCCCTTCATTGTTTCCCTAAGTAGCTTTCTCACTTTAGGAAGTGCTCAGCGTGTCAATAACAGGGCTTGACTTGACGTAGAGAATGTCAGCATCGTGGTTGAAATTTTTTAGTGTCAGCGTCGCAGTCATGGCATTCCCGAATCGAAACAATGAGGTGACCACAAAGCAGGGAGGTGCTCCCAGTTTCGGAGCTGGGCGTACATGCTGGAGGAGTCCTGGCTGTGGGCTGGGGAAGGAGCAGTGCACACGCTCACCTCTTCCCCTTCCTTTGTCCTCAGGGCCAGCCGAAAGGAAACTCAGGTGCTCAAACCCTATGCAGGTCTACATTTGCATATGCCTCCAAATCCCCATGGTGGATGACTGGGGAACGGAAGTCAGGAGCACACTCACACGTGTTTCAGCAGGTAAAATGCAGAGACTTTGAAAGTTAGTAGTTTGTTTCAGAAAATGCCTGACACAACCATAACCACTACCGGGTATCCAGATCCCTTTTTAAAACCAATAGAAGAGTTCCTGTCATCAGTGGGATTGCAGGTTTGAACCATTTCAGCAGACATTATGTCTGATTTTAATTAATTCATAATTTTGACATATTATGCATTAATTTCACACTCCCACGGAACCAGCAGCACCAGTCAGAGTAAGGAATGTTGCAGGCAGCCCTGGTTCAAGGTTCAGGATGCAGCAGTCCATATCAATCTCAGACCTGATTTGTTTTCAGAAGATATCACCAATTATGTCATGGTAGCTGGAGGTAGATGGATATCTCTTTGGAAGGAAAAAAAAAATGGCCACCATCATTTTGACTTGTCACCTAAATTGAATTTGAACTCAGCTCTCTAGAGAAACACGTCCACTACATTAAACAACTGGGGGAATTAATGCTCTCATTGATCCTGCTCGTCATTACAGATGTGTGTGCTTTCATCTGCATCTGACTTTTCCATCTAAGGAGGTCAACCCATGGGCCTGAAGGGGCAGTGTGCGCTGGTCTCTCCAGCTGTGCAAAACAAGGACAGCCCTGCTGCAGGTCTCTCAGTGCCTCTGGGTTCATGCTGATGTGAATAAGTGAGAGCAGAGGTTGGGTCACAAATGAGATGCAGAAGCAATTTCCCCTTATTACCTTTAGTACCTCCTTTTAAACATAAGTAGAAATATGAGAACGAAAGCAACATTTTCAGTTAATGTTGATGAACAAGTTTTTAAAAATGTGTTATCAAATATATATCAGAAAAAAATAAGGTTTACTGTACATTTGTATGGCAGTTTCTAAGAAGGGTCTCTATAATATGAAAGTAGTTACTGCCTATCAGATGATAACTGCACACTTTGCAGGGCCCATGCTTGTAGCATAGCGCAAGCTACAGTCATATATCCATTGGCTGCATACAGAGTTGTCTGCTTGTCCACTCTTAAATAAAGGCCTTTATTTATATTTCTTGTGTCTCCTCCCAGAAGAGATTTTTTTTTTTTTTCCTGGTAAATTTGGTTAAAGATCGTTGGAAGGTAGAGAACAAAACACACAAAACTTCAGAGAGATTGGATATTTATTTTGGATGTTTTGAAATCTTAGGAGTTTTCGTTTGTTTGTTTGTTGTTTTGTTTTGTTTTTAAAAAAAGGTCTTTATGATTATCTGTCCTATCATATAAATAGATATATAAAAGATTTAGTTGCTAAAGCCTACTTTTTCTTCTTGCCCTTATACAGAATAGCTGCTATTTTTTTCTTAAGAGGATTAAAGTAGACATTGGTTAAAATGTATGAAAAATTTGTTCCAGAAAACTGAGAGCAATCTTTTTACTATATCAGTTTATACATACAAATTGACTTTTTGACTGATAAAGAGGGCAGGAGGTAGATGAGCAAGGAGGAGGGAACAGCATTCTAGGAGCGATGACAAAAGGTGCTGGAAGGATCCCAGATTATCAGCATAATGTAGGAAGGGGGTGGAGGACAGCATGCTAATGTCCTTTCCTGTCTGAAGTTGGTATGAGGGCCCTGGTGGATGTGGGGAACGACTCTAAAAAAAACATAATACTGGTAAGCTGTAAAAGGGGGATGTAGGTCATCAGAAAAGCCCAGGAAACTAAGGAAGAGAGGTGATATCGTTTAATTCCATGTTAAGACTGCTTAAATTGTCTCTTTCTTTTTTTTTTTTTTTTTTTTTTTTTTCCCTTCCTTATTAGATGATTTCAGAGCTTCACTCTAAGGCTTGAAAACCTACTTCTTGTGTTCAGGGGAAAATCTATTCACAAGCTATTTTCTAATCCACCTTGAATTATAGCTAAGAAATTAAATCAACCTCCAAACCTCCTATAGCCTTCTCTTCTTCCCTCGCTGTGCACTTCTCTCTGAGGAAGTGGCTAGGCAAACATAGTGTTGTCTGTTAATAAAATGCACATAGATAAAAGACATGAAATTAACATATCACTAGATTATAAAATCACAAATTCTATTCAGTTTTCTGTTCTGGTAGCCTCCCTGTCAGTTATTAATTTGACCTTTGCAAATACTCCTTGCAGTGTGTCATGTGGTTATAAAGCAGCAATGCCTTCAAAACTGCACACAAATCTCCAAAAACTAAAATAGCCCCATAGTGTACAGTCAAACATTCAAATGCTGGTAAAGCAATTTAAAGTCTATTGGTCTCCCTAGGCTTAAACATTGCAGGCTTGCCTAGTGTTGCATAGCAAGCTTGGGGCCTGGTTCACCTAGACAGAAGATCCCTGGCTCTTGAGCCACCCTCTGTCTTCTCACCACAGCTCGCCATGTCCTCTACAACCTCAACACACTTTGAGGTAATGTTTAAATTTTTAAGGTCTTTAAAATTGCAAGTAGAAGAAGGGGGAGGGAATATTTTGATGAACTGTATCTCTCACAGCTCCTAGACTTTCCTATCCAAGAAACAGACCGTATTTTAGCTAAACGAGTAAGTGGCAGAAGTAAGATTTGGCCTTTATCAACCAGTCATGCTGAAAGAGGGAAAAACCTCCAGCTGCTAGTAGTTTATGCTGGCTACAGTCTGACAGGCCACAGAGGAGCCCAGGAAATGAGGGTCTGTATATACTCATCATGGCTTTTATAGGTAGGTCCAGTCCAGGGGGTACAGGCAAAACTAATGGTTATTTGGCATGTCTGTGCTGAGACTCAGTGTACTGAGTGGGTGACTCCTGGGTATGTCAAAACAGAGACAGCATTGTAGTTTCTATCTCGTGTAGTCTGATGTGACCTAGTGTATGACCACCACCACTGAGCTCTAGCAGCTGAACAATTTGCTGTCTTTCAAGTGAGCCACCACACAAGACATGGGACATACCCTGAGCCTGCAGCAGGCACAAGGTAGGAGATCCCTGGGTAGACCTCCGTGAAAGCACAGCTCTTGGCAAGAGGCTTGTTGAGACAGCTTTGCTTTGCACCTTGCAAATCACTCCCTGCATATGCATCATCCTCTTTTTGCATTTTGCCTATATCCAAGAGCCCGTGGTATTTGGGCACCTAAAGCTGCAGATAGGCATCTATAGGCACTTCTGTACCTTTCCAGATCTGCCCAAGAAGCCTCCTGCCACGATGCTGTTACCAGCTTACTGAACTGTGTGCCTCTTTGCCAGCATGTGGGGCCATTTGTGTTCTTTGAAAAAAATGCTGTGTTACAGTTAACAGTCAGCCACAGCACCAGCTCTGGGAGGAACTGTTGACATTGCTAATGTTTACGGATTAGAAAATGTTAGTTCCGTGCAAATTATATTTAATTACTCTTGTAGAATAATAATTATTTTTCATTAATAGAGCCCTAAATCTCTAAAAGCCCTAAATAGTGTATATCTCATTATGTTACTCAGTACAAAACTGGTGAAAACCTTTAATTCATTAATGATTAGTTGGAAAAGCAATGTGACAGATTATTATACATGCCACCAAGTACTATTAGTACACTGATATACACAGCTTAATTTAGAACTTTTTTATTAGAGTTTTAGTTCTTCAACCATGGAAATTGAGTAGAAAATGACTATGGAGATAAATTTTCATTTGACATTTTTCTTCAACCATGTTTTGTACCATGTACTCATTCATTTTTAGTTTGAACAATGTGAAAAAAAAAAAAAAATATATATATATATATATACACATGCCTTTTACTTGGAGGACTGCTGTGTTTTGTTTGTTTGATTGTTTGTTTTTTAAATCCAGGTGTTGTTTAGTTAGTTCATAAGGCAGAATGTCAAATTAGCAGCGACATACCTTTTGAAAATGGTGAAACTCAAAGCATTTGTGCATGCTGAATCCCTGCTGGACCAGCAGTTTGGAGACAACTGGGTATACCTGGCATGTAGTATGTCCTAATACAGCAATCTGGGGTAGGCCAGACAAGTAGCACACTAAAAATGACTTAATCCCGCCAATAATTCTACCCTGCAGATGTACGCCTCAGGCACAGGTAGGTACTAGCTAGGGTAGGAAAGCTGGGACTACGTGCTGGGTGGTGAGGCTCTGCTCTGCTACACCCACACAGATGACCAGACCGTTCAGGTCATTGAGTCTAATTGAATTGGCATTATCACTACATTTCAGATGACCGAAGAAAAAGATGCACATATTTCTGTCTGAACAGTCCCTTGCAGCAAATCAAGCCAAGATTAAACACTGTTGCATTGTCACTTTATTTTTGTGAACTCCACACAAAATACAGAGTCCAGACATATGAGAAAATGTCTTTAAATGAAGGCTCTGGAAATGCCTATTGGCAAGGCAGGAAAGCCTGCAGTAACTTTTGCTTGGTGGGGAGGACTCTATTCCTACTCTTAAAATGGAAGGAGAAATGCATAGATCAACTTGGCTGCTTAAATAGAACATAATGGGGAAAGCACATTAGGGTAACCCTTGGAAAATACTTGTCAGCCACCAGGCATTTTCTTCCTTTCCCATCCCTGCATGTTATTGGGTGTTTTTTGATGGTTGCAGCATTCTACTCAGTTGTACCTAAACTCAACAGGGAGTTTCAAATTTCCATAAAAACTTTGTCAAAATACAGGCTTTCCATTCCACAATACAGTCCAACCTTTTGAAATGTGCTTTGATCACAGTGCAATATTAAGTCACAGAACTATTATTATGCCCATGCCAATTCTTTAAAAAAAAAGGTCATTATTTTGAAATATGGAAATGAAACTTTCCTACCATTCCACTCAAAATTTTAATGATAAAATGTACAGAATACACTGAAAAAAATGAAACCAGAATTTTGTGGCTTAAACAAGTCAAAGTTTCAACACTTTCATATAGAAAATATTGTTGATGTTGTGTGCCTACAAATATTTTGAAAATTCCTTGAGTCTACTGTCCGGTAGAATGGTCTCCCATCAGAAATATTTTGTATTCATGAAGTTATTCAGAGCAAGCAGTTTCACACGCTCTAATGAGCTGTATGTGAAAACAGAAGACATGCACTTTAACCAACAAACAATGTCTTTTTCTCCACCCCATACCGAATAGATTACAAAATAAATTGTATTATTTGCTTTATTTGTGTCTTTTGGGGACAGTAATATATGGTAAACAATATTAGTGCTTTACATTGACATCTGTCTGTAGAAGAAGGACTCAGAAGTTAGTCTTACCACAGGGTATAAATATGACCTTCTTAAAAAGAGAGTCCCAGACTGTGGCTGAGAACACCAGGCGTGGGGATGTCCCTGTAGGCCAGCAAGTCTTTGAGAATCTTTTATAATGCTCATTGTAAATCCTGAGGATGTACAGAAAACTTCAGTTTCTGTGATGCTTTATAAACCACAGGAATATAGTTAACACATTAATAAAGGGGAGAAAAAAAA
Source organism: Netta rufina (assembly GCF_964035555.1). Taxonomy (NCBI): domain Eukaryota; kingdom Metazoa; phylum Chordata; class Aves; order Anseriformes; family Anatidae; genus Netta; species Netta rufina. The sequence continues at coordinate 53,957,128 of NC_140123.1, read as the reverse complement.
GCCAAACAAACCCTAGGAACAATCCAGTTCCTGTCATCTCTCTTGATTTTTCACTTAGTAGACTTCTTTATGGATTAAAAAACTTTTTTTCTTCTTCTTCTTGTAAAGAGTGTTCATTGAAGCTTGGCCAATAGATGGTATCACTCTTTCCAAAGTCTATGCTATGGGAGGCCTATGGAAGCATATCTGCTCAAGGCATTCATGCAAATTATTACTTACTGCCCTATATGCTCATAAATTAATAGCTTCTCTGTGGATGAAAAACAGAAATTAGACAACCATTAAGGTTGAACAATGTATAAAGAATATTAAATATTAATATATGAAATGAAAAAATATTGCAAGAGATATGAATAGATATGCCAGGAGCATAACAAGCCAAACCTAGGAATGTAAATAATAAAAACATGTTTTCAGCTAGATATTCTGGATGGTTTAGTATTCAAATTAAAGTTTGTTTTCCCATTCAAGAAAAACAAAACAAAAAGTATTTACCGTTGTTGCCTGATTTGCATGAGAGTTCATTTTCCTCCTGTGAACAGAAACGGATCTTTAAGCTGAGGCCAACCAGGATGGAAAGGCCACTTTCTTGTCAGTGAGATTTTAAAGGAGCATTTCAGTGAGGTGTGGATAGCAGCTCTGCAAGTTCAAGAACAAGAATACCCCTCTAGAAATTTAAGTGCTATTTGAATGAATAATTGCGAAGCTAGCTTGCGCATTTTAATGACTTGTATCGGCAGGAACTATAAAATTGAAATGGAAATTGCATGAAGAGTTTACTTAATAGTAGGATAAGGTTGCCTGTTGCTAAAGTACTGCAGCTCACTGCATGTGTCACTTGTCTCTGGCAATGATGACTCTCGTTAGAGCCCCGTTGGAGCTACAGGATCTGTCATTTCACATGGTGCAGCAGCTGTAAACAATCAAGTCAAAAAGACCTGATTTCTTTGTGGATCCAAGTTCATTTCTGAAATTCATTACTCTCTGGCTAGCTCCAGCTTATTTCTGCTAATTTTGAATTAAATTCCACTGTTCTATGTCCATGTGAGAATTATTGCAAAGGTGGTCTATATGGGTTTTGACCTTGAACGTAGTTTGATTCAGACACGTCCTTGGTTCAGCCTCCTATTAGGTCTTGAGGAGTGACAAGCAAACCCATTATAAATACAGACTTAGTGAAACATTTGATGCTCCATGTCCTTCCACCCATAGATTCAATTGTATGCAATCTCATAAAGCTATTATGATCTTCGTATCCAAGAGTTCAAGTTGGACTGTATCACAGGATACTTTCCAAAAATGCTAGCTCCACTCCAACCTAAAACCCTAGTGTGAATCCTACCAAGCTCCATCAGCACCACACTTTTAAATTGAGTACATAAAATTACATGGACTTCAGTTCAGTTAAGGTCCTGAATCTGGGCACTTCCCATTCTGTGGGCTGTTTTGTGGGATTCACAGGAATGAGAGAACAGTAAGAAATAATCTGGTATATTTGGAGCAGGTAGAAATTATTTCTCAGGATAGTCCCAAAACAGTACAGGGAACATAGAAATCTGAGGATTTCAGACCCAGATACTTGATATATGAAACACACATGCATGCATGCATGCATGCATGTTCAAGTGGAACTTGAACACAGCACACCCTGTTCCAGAAAATTATTAACTACTAAAGCTTTTGACTAATATCTATCATGGAAAAATCCTAACATGCATCTTAAGAAGGAAAGCTCTTAGCTCTGCCTGCAGTTTGAAAAACTCTGAAACCTGACTATGTTTCAATGCTGGCAGAAAAAAAAAAATCAAAATGACTGCTGTATTTCTATAATATATAATAAACGCACAACACAAGATAGCAGTCCTTCTAAAGACACATGGGAGTAAAGTCGAGCTGTCATAGTGCTTGGGGCTGTGTCCAACGTTGAGAAAATCCAAAATAACATTGCGCAACTGTACTATCAGACATAAGGTCAATCAGGTTCATCTCCCTTCATTTTAAAGGAGGTAGCATCTGTTACCCACCTCATGTTTTAGTAAATAGTCTGTTTTTTATGTGACAAGTGCAAACACAGATACAAATTAATGGGAAAAGAAAAGCCCCAATTGTCCATTTGTGTCACATTGCAAACTGCTGGGTAAAAAACAGCCCAGCATCATTTAATCATCCTGTTTTCCCTTTCCTTTTTCACTCATTACATTCATTACTGGTCACAAAAGACTGCTCACAAAACAGCTAGTGATTTTAATTTAATGCATCCTTTCTAAAACCTGCAGGGAAATTAAAGGAGGGAGCAACCTGGAGAGGGCTGGGGAGCAGGAGGGGGAAGTGGGGCTTGGCACATCTGAAGCTTTAAATGATAATAGTCAAACATTTCCCAAATAGATCTGAGCTGACCCTAAACACACTGGGAGGGCTTAACTCATTAGTTTGCAAATTGAGTCAAATTGACACAAGGAGTTTCCTTCCAGTGCCTTTAAATCTCTGATGGAGGCTGCTGAGTGACCTCTCAATCTGACAGGCCAACAGTTGCCAAACCATCTCAATATCACAAAATCCAATAAAACAAAACAGCAAGGCAGATCACCAGGGGCTGGTGCATTTTATTCCCCACGTCATGCAAAAGGTTGTTGCCGCCACCTCCACATAAATTTACAGGCATCATTGGTTTACAAAGGGATAACTGCACAAGAGAGTCATAACCAACAAATCTAATCAGGACAAGGTGTAATATTTGGGAATACTAATCTAGTACTGCAGAAACCCAGTGGAGCACAGCCCACCAGGGGGGCATTGCTCTAACAAATGGCACCCTTCCAAATTGCTTCATGCTAGCCACTACGGGGGCTTTGCTTGTAGTTTTGCTCTTTAAAGGTTTGTTTCCTGAACCAAAACCAACAGAAAGTCTCTGCTGACAGCCAAGAGGCTGGTGCCTCTAGGGTAAGAACAGAGAAATGTGCACCGTGGGGGAGGCTGACATGGCCTGTATTGGCATGAACACGGCTTGGGATAGGACACAGCACACTGCAGCCAAAGGAATAGGACTTTGCTCCCCAGCAAGGTGTTCACACCCATGTGTCTGCCCAGGAGCGAGGCACCTATGCTAGTATAACCTGTTGCTCTGCTCATATGGAGGTCCCTGCCTCCCTGAGCCTTAACCCCTCCAACTAGGTCTCCAGCCCACAGCACCTTGCTCCAGCCCCCATTCCCCAAGTGGGAGGGTCAAGGCTCTTCTCTTGGTGGCTGTTTTGGGCAGCAGGTTGTGAAGAATGCATCACAATAGCAGTGCAGGAGATCTACTTAGTTTGCAAAAATAAAATCACACACAAAAAAAAAATCACATAAAATCATAAAATCGATAAAATGACTTGGGTGGGGAGAAGAAAGTACAAATGTTTGAAAGGGCTGCTTAAATATTAGCTTATTGAGGCATTTTTTTTCCAAAGCATACAGAGTAAAAGTCCTCCAACACACTACTGTATGCAAACAGTGCAGAATGGAAGCAGGCTAGTTGTAGCTAGACAACATTTTCCTTCCTTAGGATGCAGTCCAAAGTCTATTGGACTTGACTTCCAAGTCAGTTGGCTTGGAAATAGGTCTTAGTGCTTTTTCTCATTCAAAGTGCAGTTCTGGTATTTTATTCAAGGCTCTCCAAAATATTTTGTCTGTATTCTCACACCTTCTACTCCCTTCTGCCAGGAACGTGTCTTCTGGGATGCCCCAGTCAAGTAACTCATCAGTTACCAGTTACAGAGTGATGCTCACTTGTAACCATAATGGGGGAATGAAGGCAAACAGCCTTGGCAGACCAATTAAGCCATGCAGCTTTTTTGACAGACCATGTCCTAAAGTGCAGCCTTTTGAACAAAGAAAAGGAAAAATACATACTTCAGAAATATTTCTCTGTGTCCTAGCACTAAGATTTTGGATACAGGAACTAACTACTGCCAGCTTGCTAAAGTGTGAATGTGCCTCAAAGCTGGCTCGCTTTAATTGCTCTTTTCCCCGCAGTAAATTCTCCTTCTCTAGGTTGGCAGTTTACCCCTCATTTATTTGTTGAAGAGGAAACTCTCTCACATGTATCCCACGGTAAGAATTTGTGCGCTGTCAGCTATGGTGGAGTGGCTGTCTCAAGCTAAGTACATGTCTTCTCCCTCACCATGACTCAGTTGTGTGGCCATCCCATAAACATAGCAAACTTAAAAAATAGAGGCAGCTGGATAGGTCTAATAAAGGACATCACATCAGCACTTCTGTGCCTCAGTGCCTGCTCAGTGTGGCGAGCAGGGCTTGTGATTCTGACAGCTCAGCTCAGTGCCACAGCTGCATCCACCAGCGGGCACCCATTTTCTGGTGGTAGCTTGGTATCGCCTGGTGGGTGACCACAAACCATTCCTCTGGTGCCATCAGCTCTGTCCCCTTTAGCTGACTCAACAATTTACCTACCAGAGCTATTCTGCAGTGCAACCCGGTTTTGTTATCCTGGCTCGAGATCCTGTTTCCTTGAATTTTTATTTTTTGATAAGTATCTGGTCAAATTTTTCCTTTTTTAGTGAAAAAAAAAAAAATAAAAGCAAGCGAAATCCGTAGGAAATAACGTGTTTTACACTTCAGTTTTCTCTGCGTCATCGCTTATTTGCTCTTCTTTGCCTTTTGCTAATGGGCGCTATACTTCTCTTTATTCTCCTTTTATTTCTATTGTGTTGAAGAATCTCTTTAGTCGCCTCTTATGTCCCTTGCTAATTGAAATGCATTTTGTGTCTTAGCTTCTCTGATTTTATCTGTCATATAACCCTTGGTTTGGTGGGAGAATTTTAACGAGGGGGTTTCCAAGAGGCTTTGCAGCTTCTGCTGCCAATGCAGCAAACCATTGTGTTGTAAACACATCCCGGGCTGCCTGACGATTGTGGGTTATTGTGTTCCTCATACTAATGACCCTCTATAGGGAGAGAGTGTGCAGAAACGTTGTGAAAACCTTGTCTTCCCTTTCTGCGTTTTGTTCTTTTCTTTTGTTTCATCCTCGCACCCTCAGCGCCCGGCTTTTCGGCGCTCCCCGGCATCGCACGTGTTGCAGAGCCCTTTTTGTCTGCCTGCTGTTTCATGGTGAATGCAGCGCCAGCTTTCTTAACCTCCCTGCCTGCTGAAACACCTGAGGCCTCCTCTCACACTTGTTGCTCTTTTCTGCTTGGTTCCCACTGCTCTGATACCCGTCTTGTGAGACAGCACCTGGTATAAACACATGCTTTCAGGTGTGGTCTCCTGCTTTTCCAGCTGCTGCCAGGCAAGAGCTTATTTCCAAGTTCAAATCTGCTCATCTCGAGCCCTGGCTCGTGTTCAGCAGTGCTGCAGCTTTGTTGGGACCCTCAACCCGGTCATCCAACAGAAACCTTCCTGCCTATGCACAGTCCCAGTCACCATTTGCTTCAGCGAGGTGCCCTCTGCGCGCACTTGCTTCCATTTGCCTTTTACGACTCCAGGCGTTTTAGGACAAGAACTATTCACCAGGTCTTCCTGCAATAGCATCCCTCGCATTAGGGCTGCCGCTGTATGATGTATAATAATAATTGTTAATCTGCTGAGTGCCTGCATTAGAAGTGCTGCCTTGCTTCCACGGCTGGGAGAAGCTCTCTCAGTGTTTGAAAACCCACTTCTCCACACGGATGAAATGAAACCTGTGGGAAGAAGCTTTTGTATGAGCTTTTAAAATTTTAGACCTCCAAGAGGAACAAAGGGCCTGGCCCTGAACTCTCTCTGTGTGAGATAACCCCCCACTAATTTGACAAAAGATTAACCCGTATCAAGGACGCCGAACAAAACCCCATCCAGCTTTTAATGGCTGCATCGGCCCCCAGCAGCATCGCACAGCTCCTGGGCTGCCTGAGCCATGGTCCTGTGCCATTCCCAGGAAGGATCTGGCCTCTCCTCCCTCCCCACCATCCCACCTTTGGTTCCCCAGCCCACTGGGGCAGAGGGACACTGGGGTGAGTGTGTGTCTGGAGGCCTGGTCTGACATGGGATGGATGCGAGAAGAGCAGTGGCCGGGAATATTTGTGGCTCCTTGCCCAGACGGTGAGGCTCGGGAGCGCATGGCTTTGCTTTCTGCCTCACTGGAGAGATGCGAACGTTGTCAAGAGTTTGAGTTGTGGGGTTTGGTTCACAGCTGTTGCTATCTCTGCCAAACAAAACGTCCCGCTGAGGTAAAACGCCCTGCCAAGTAATGGCAGGAATACCTCATTTTTAATTGTTTTACACACAGGAGAGTGGAAAGTGGGAATGTAACGTGCAAGAACAGCTTCTGCCTTTCATTGTTCGTGACAGGTATTTTAGAATAAACAAAACTTATGGAAAAAAAAAAGTACACATTTAACATCTGTTATCTCTTTTCTAATCCTTTAAATCCATTAATTTACTCCAAAGTTGTTTAAATTGTTATCAACCTCTTTTGAGGGCTCTACATCTTAATCACAACTATATGACAAATATTTGATGATATAGTATGTATCTGGCAAATACTTAGGACTCAAGTGATAATACCAAAATAGAGGTTTCATATGATTACAGAGACTAAGGGATTAAAAATTAGATTTAAATGGGTCCAAGGGGCATATTCAAAGACTTCAAACATCTTCTTAAAAACAAGATGCCATGGTTTGAAAAAAAGAGATTTCTAAAATGAATTTGCTGATGATCTCTCCTCCAGAAAAATTCTATCACTTCATCAAGCTTATTTATTTATTTTAACTGCCTTTGAAGCTCTTTTATTTTAAGAAAAAAAAAAGAGTTCAACTGCATACATTGCACAAGGGGAAAAATAACACCCATGTAAAACCTCAGTGGGAACTTTCTCTTTTTCTGTTTCATGAGGAGCAGATATTTCCCCAGAGCTGCTTTTGAGTTTTGTGGTAAACTGAACCTCTAGATAAGTCCTTCTGAGAGGGAATTAAATGCTGACAAGTGACACACAGTCATGGGGTGGGGGGTTGATCTCAGACTGAGGCAGTGGACTTGAGGAGTGTGAGGTAGTGCATCCACACAGTGGCTGGCTGGCTCAGTGGTTCATCCCAATGGACATCTGGGGCTCCGTGTGGTCGCCCACACATATATAGGTAGTGCCATGACAACTGTGTGGCAAGTTCAACATGTCCCCATAGGTACGTGGGACCAACAGGAGTCCTGTGACCCAGTGTAGCATCAGGGGGCCAGCTGGTAACACCTTCAAGTTACATACTTGGCCTCCCTTCGGCAGGGCTCGTCAGGATAAAGCACTATGATGGTGTGACCACCTCACTCCAGAGCCTCTCCTCCAGAGCCTCTCCTCCTGGAGCTGGCTTTAGCAGCACTGCACCGTGCTGAGGGCTGCACTGTGGATGCACAGACTGTGAAACTGTTCCTGGCTAGCATATCTCCTCCTCTTCTTCCTTTTCTCCAGGTTGAAATAAGGTTGGGTCTGAATGTGTGGGATGCTTATTATCTCCAAGAGCTATTGAGCACATCTAGGATCAGGTTCTGCAACAGTTTTAAGCTCCTATTCATTTTTTATTTTTTTTTTTAATCCCAAATTAGATTTTGTCTAGTTTTGTGCCTGGAGCTAGCTTGCTGAAGGTTCAGATGAGCGTTGGTGCCAGAAGTGGGGAGGGAAAAGGAATGCACAGCCCAGGGTGGGGAGAAAGGGTGGATCACATTTTCCTGAGCCACCCTGGAACAGCACCCCCTGAGGATGAGGGGTGCAAAACATCCTCCAGAAACTCTTTAGCATTACAGATAAAGGAGACCAAAAGCATGAATTTTTCCTCCCACTATTTGTTTTATTTTTGGTCCTAAAAACAAGCCCATGTCCAAACATAGCAAGCTGTAGTGCAAGTTCCACTGTTCCTTTCCTACAATGGATCCCATCTGAGGAGAAAGTGTCATGAAAACCTGGTGAGGTGTATGGGCAGAGAGCACCACCTCCTTATTCTTTCAGGATGAAGGTTAGCAGCTGAACAGCAGCAAAAGCCATGCCAGGGCACTTTGGAAAGGAGGTACTGGGAGGCCAGTGTGGGAGGGGAGGATTAACGTTGGAGCATGCAGTTGATGTGCTGGACCTTAGCACTGATGCCTGCTCTTCCTCCTTGCTGCACATTTTGCTGTGCTTTAGCTTAAGTCTCATGGATCCACGGGAAATCCTGTAGAGAGGCAGGGGAATCTCAGGAGAGGGATTAGCACCACAGCTGGTTGAGTACATTTCCACATGGATTTCTGCTTGGACTTGGACTAGAGGGGGGTATGGCCTGCCCACCTGAGCCAGCACTTCCTACCATGTGCTTTTCCTCTCCCAAACCCTGGTGACGCAGTTGTCATTTGACAGGATTTATGTACTGGGTGGCTACTACTCACTAGGGCTGTTGATGGGGCTTTTCTATGCCTTCTTGCTCTGCTCTCCCTGCACAACACCTGGAAACAGAGAGTCGTCACGTAACACCAAGAACACAAGAAATACCACTGCCTGTAGATGAAATACCACTTAGTACAACAGTCATCTGAAAGAGGATATTTAAATTACATTTATCAGCAAAAGGGGAAAACCAGTTTTTGTTGGGTGTGTGCTCTGAATGGGAAAGTCAGGGGTTTAAGGATTCGAGAAGCTCTTTTGTTAATGTTTTGGCTGATGCATGGAATACTACAAAAAAGAAAACTCTCATAAGCAAGACAGACTTTGGCTTTCACTCCTGTTCACACATCTTCCATCATCTCCAAACAAACTCAGCTCAGGTGTCTTGGGCTACTCTAAACTTCAGAGGCAAAGTTTAAGAAACAAGATGAATTCAAAAGAGTTTGTGTTGTCAGCTACAAGAGTAAAAAAATGTTATCGGCTGTTTAAGCACTGCTGACTAATGTATATTCAAAAGCAAATCAACACAGTCTCACCCACTCTTCAAGCATCAAGGAAACCAGATGAGACCAGTGTCTCAGAGATATGGTGTCAAAAGATTTTTTTTAGACGGTGGATGGAAGGGGGGAATTGCATTAAAATGTAATGTTTGTCAATGGCAGCGATAAAAAAAGAAAACTTCCCCAGCCATTGCTGGCTGCCGCATGCAGCAATCTGAATACATTGGTAATGTGAGGGACTGATTAGTCCTGTAAGGCTGCCTACAGGTTAGCAGGCCTCATTTCAAATCTCTGACAGCAATATGTGTCGTTTCATGCTTCATCCTCATTCCCCATGTTCAACACAAACCGGGGTCACTCTATATATGGAAATCACTGTCTTCAGGGCAAAAAAATTAAAAAAGGTGAGATTGCCGCTTTAACCTCACTGGCCTCAGAAAATATGTTTTAGTCTGATACATTATACTAGTAGGAATTATTTATCAAGAAGATACAAGCTTGATATTTCAGAAATAATGAGATGTTCTGGTTTTGCAGCTGAAATTTTATGGTCCAGAGAGCATCAGCTATGAATCCAGAGAATGAAGTAAACTTGCAATGAATGATACACAGTATGCAGCTGAAGTAAAATGGCTGTGCAAAGGGTAATATGAAAGTTATAACACAGTGCAAAGCTCACTACGTCTGAAGTGCCTTTGTTGCAAAACAGAGATGGGTGTTTCGAAGACGGTGCAGGCATGAGGTGCTCGCAGCATTTGCTGAGGGGAGTTTGGCCTGGGGAAGGAGTTGCCTGATGAGAAGCTTTACTTGTTACCCCTCAAATCCTGCAGCTTATGAAAACTACTGATGAATTCATGTCAAGATAATTTGGTAGCAGAAACGCAAAGTTCAAATACTTGGTGTGGAGAGATCAGTAAGGCTGCTGCAAAGGCTTGGGGTTCTCTCACAAGACAGGACAGATTTTCTCTCCTATCTTCATTTAGCTGGAAAAAAGGATGTGTATAAATCTGTAAATGTGGTTTTGCACTACTGTTTCCTAGCAAATATCAGTGATTTGAGTGAGATGGTGGGGGAGCTATGTCTGAGTTCAATATACTTCTGTCTGATTTTGTTTAGTTTGCTTTCTCATCTAAGAGAATAATCTGAGCGAGGAAGTTCCAGTTGGTCCTTGATTAGTCTTGGGTTAGGGTTCAGCAGAAGTATTTAAATGTCAGACACAGAACTGTTTGCTGCATGAATAATGCCGTCCAAAGTAATTAATTCATTTGACATGGCTTGTGGGAATTATAAACTTCATGTGACCTGAAATGGACATGAGAGCAACCACGAGGAACCAGAGCCAGCTCCTACTGCTGCTGACATCCCTACAAGGCCTATGCACAGGTGGTTTGTGGCTGTCACAGGTATCAGGGCTCAGAGCAGGGAATCACCCACTGGCTATGGATTCCTGCCCCCATACCACCCAGCCCGTTCGCACACCTTCTGCCCTTTCAACTGGAAGAGGCAGGGTTCAGTTTATAATCTCCTTTTTAGCAAACAAACAAAACAAACAAACATCAACAGGAAAAAAAAAAAAAAAAAAAAGCCATTAAGGTTTGCAGGATGAAACCTACCACCAGTGCTGGGGAGCTATATCTGAACAATTAGAAGGGGTATTATGCCCCAAAATAGGATCATTGCAAGCTGCAGCCCCATGACCTTAGAAAGAAACAGAGTGAATAGCTCCTCTCTTCCGTTCCCCGTTACAGGCAGCTCAAGATCATTTCCAAACAGCTCTTGGGTGCAGGAAAATGTTGTTCCTTCCCCTGGAGATGGGGAGCAGGTCTGTCTCTGAACACCTACCTGGAACTCCCTCAGCACACAGCATTTTGGGGCTCTTGAATCTGCCCTGCATGTGTCGGTGGACACCCTGGAGCATCGCTACTCATACAGCACATCCCCCTCCAAATGGCACTATGTCTCACAGAGTGTCTTCTCAGAGTAAGGTTCACCTTACACCAAAGGGGAAAGGATGGTGAGGAGAGGATGGTGATGGTGAGGAGGATGAGCCTCAGTGCTGCCTATACCCTGGACTTCATCTAGATTGCTATCAGCAGTCACCAATAAGAGACGGATTAGTGAGAGGGAACCAGCTAAGAAAGGAACAATAAAGCCAATATTTTATGTTGTTTGTGCTGCAAAATGTGTTCAGTCTGTCAATTTTTACTGGTTTAACCCCGCAGGAAGGCTCCTATTTGCTGACACAGGACAGGCCTGTGACACAGTGCTGACAGGGAGCTGGCACTCAGATACATAAAAGCAATGGTGTCATTTTGGGCACCATGAAGTGGCCTAGCTGGCCTCCAGCTGTGTCTCCAGAAGGGTGTGGGTGTCTTTTAGTCCTGTGCTATCTCCTCCAGCCCATGCAGAAATGTGGGATACTCGGGGCTTTTCTCAGGCACTGAATTCTTCACTGGGGAAAGCATATGTTAGCCTGTGGTTAGCCCTCTTATATTTTCAGGCCTTTTTATTCAATGCAATTTTTTAGTTGCTCTTAATTCTGTGCAAAGATCGTAAGACTGCGCACAATAGACCCAGGATAATGTAAATGTGACACAGTATTTTAAGTTGCTTATCTGTGGTCCACATCCTGCACAGACCTGCTCTAGTGATACAGCTGTCCGTGTTCAGACCAGCTAGGAGTGGCAGACCATCCCCACATGCATTCCTGGTCTCTGGGGTGACAGATCTGGAAACATTAACTTCTGCACTCCTGTCTTTGGACCCACTCAAAATCTATAGTGTCTTCAAGCCAGGTTCCTCTTCACAGAACCCCAAAAATCAGACTGGGCAGGTCTGGATGTGCAGGGGCAGTTTTCTGAGAGGGCTGAGTGTGTTGAGACTGAGATCTTTCCAAAAATGAACACTTTTTAAAAGTCTTATTGCAATACTTGTGTCGCCAGAGGGACACTACTCCTTAGAGCTGTTCTGGAGTTTATTCTCATGTGCATTGAGTTTGGGCTGGGGGATACTAGTGCATAGTGAGAGAGAATAGAGCTTGGTCTAGTGACAAATCATTCTAAAGCACAATTCAAAGTTGCTTCATTCTTTTGTGACCTAATTCAGCATAACATATAGATCAAGACATACGTCTCCACATTTCCACCTCCAATGAAGTAACAGCAAAAGGCAGTGTAAACCTTAGGTGACTGCTGAAACTGTAAGTAAATCTAAAAGGTGGATTCATTACTACAATTTATGAAGAACCTGCATCTCTTCTCATTCAGTGGCTACAACAAGATCTGTTTTATCCTGTATAAATAGATGTGTTTAATAGCTGGCCAATATAATTCAGCACAGGGTAGTTTATTGTGGAGGACAATTAGCTGTACACTTCTAATTCAGGGCAAAGTGCAGTATCAACGATCAGCTGTTCCAGCTGTGGAAGGAGGTTTTGTTACTGCTCTGACTTGCACAGGAATTACTTCTTTGAAGAATGGGTGCTCTTCTGAAAGAAGGGTTTAAAGTCTGTGGGTGACTTGGGCATGAGAGACCTAATAAAAAGTAGACTAACTTGATCATAATAAAGCATCTATTGTCCTGGACCTACTGCTGGATTTTTTTATTTCTAAATGTGTGACCTCAACCCAGAGGCGGAACCATTTCCTGAACAAACTGGTGTAAATTGGGCACTTCATCCCTGCATCACCTGTGATTGTATATACAGTTGGATTGCTGGGGATGGAATGAAGGAGTGAGAGTAAGGACTTGAAATAAATCTCTCTGATTCAGATTCATCTCAACTCACTTTACACACCTGACAGATCACCTAAGTCAGGAAGCCAAATTCCATGCTTTGTTGTTGTTGTTGTTGTTGTTTTGTTTTGTTTTGTTTGTGTTTTGTTTTGTTTTGTTTGTTTGTTTTCAACAGCTGAAGGGGAGTAGGAGAGATTTCCAGAGAGAAGATTCAAACCTGCTTAGGATCCTAGCCTAGCTATCTCAACTTGGTGCATGACCTCAAGTGATGTGAACCTGGGTCTCCTCTATTCCCAGCCTGACTTGCCATTGTAGTTTAACCCAGCAAGCAACTAAACAGCACAAAGCTGCTCACTCACTCCCCAACCCAGCAAGATGGGGGAGAGAATCAGAAAAAGGGTAAAGCTTGTGGGTTGAGATAAAGACAGTTTAATAGGACAGAAAATGAAGTGAATAATGCACAATGCAATTGCTCAACACCCTCTAACCAATGCCCAGCCCAACCCTAAGCAGCAGCAGCTGCGTTACTGCCAGTCAACTTCCCCAGTTTATTTTTCAGCATGACACCACAAGGCACGGGACATCCCTCTGGCCAGCCTGGGCCATCTGTCCTGGCATTGTCTCCTTGTGCACCCCATTATCACTCAATTCTTCCCAGAGTGCCATGTCACCATAAGATTTTCTTTCCGAGGCCCAGGATAGTGTTCCAGGAGGTAGCATGGAGCACAGGATATGTTTCCAGCCATTTGGTGTTTGCTTCCACCACTGTAAGCACATGGCACAGTGTAGAGGTAGAGCACTGGCCACTTTTCTCATTCAGCACTATCTAAAGCCAGCTGGATGGCCTTCACTTCTTCAAATGGGCTTAATTCACCCTCTCCTTCTACAGTTTCTGCAACTTGTTGTGTAGGACTCCATACAGCAGCCTTCCACCTCCGATGCTTTCCCACAATATGACAGGGCCATCAGTGAACAGGGCATATTGCTTCTCAATTTCTGGTCATTTATTATATTGTGGTGTCGGGCCTCTTCAGCATGTGTCACCTCCTCCTCTGGTGATACTCCAAAATATTTGCCTTCTGGCCACTCTATAATCACTTCCAAGATTCCTGGGTGACTGGGGTTTCCAATCTGAGCCTGTTGTGTGATCACTCCACATAGCATCAGTTGTATGATGTGTAGAGGGGACCCTCTCTTTGAATATCCAGCCCAGCACTGTCAGTTGGGGTGCCAGGAAGAGCTGTGCTTCAGTACTAACCACTCCTGAAGCAGGTTGAACACCTTCGTATGCTGCCAATATATCTTTTCCAGTTGGAGTGTAGTGAGCCTTGGATCCTCTGTATCCCTGACTCAAAAGCCTAGGGGTCAACCTGAAGTTTCACTGGGCTTGTTCTGCCAGAGGCTCCAGGTGGGTCCATTACCCCCTACTATGGTGCAGAGCACCTTTATTTTACATTTTGTCCTGCTTGATCTGGCCCAAGGGCTACTGCATGAATTATCTCATGTTTAATTTGTTCAAAGGCACATTTGAAATTGTTTTTCTTATGGGCCATGTGATAGAGGGCTTACAGTCAGACTGTAATTTGGAATGTGCGTTCTCCAAAAACCCACAATGCCTAAGAAAGTTTGTTTCCTTTTTGTTAGCTGGTGGAGATATAGCTGTTATTTTGTTAATCATATCCATTGGGATCTGACAACATCCATCTTGCCATTTTATTCCTTAAAGCTGGATCTCCTGTTCAAGTCTCCTGACCTTAGTTTGTTTTATGGCAAAACCAGTGTTCAGAAGGATTTGGATTATTTTCTTTCCTTTCTCAAAAACTTCTTCTGTTTCCTCACACAACGATGTGTTTTCAGGAGTGTCCCCCTGTTCCAGTGCAGTCTGAATCAGCCTATGGCAAATGGTAGGGCTGTGTTTCCACCCCTGGAGCAGATTCCAGGTGTACGGGACGCTTCTACAGGTGAAAGCAAACTGTGGCTTGCATGCTGCTGCCAAAGGGATGGAGAAAAATGCATTAGCAGTATCAGTTGTGGCATACCACTTGTCTGCTGTTGGCTCCAGTTCATACTGAAGTTCTAGCACCTCTGGCACTGCAGCACTCAGTGGTGGCGTGACTTCATTCAGGCCACAACAGTCCCCTGTTACTCTCCACTCTCCATTAGACTTTTGCACTGGCCTTGTGGGATTATTAAAGGGTTAGCAAGTCTTCCAGTTGATGAATCAGCTTACGGATGGGAATCAGGGAGTCTCAGTGGGTGCAATATTGCTACTGGAGCACTGCCCTGGTAGCAATTGGCACCTGCTATTCTTCAACCCTCAGCAACCCCACAACAGAAGGCCCCTCTGAGAGACCTGGTAAGGTAGACAGCTGTTTAATTTTCTCTGTCTCCAAGGCAGCTATGCCAAAATCCCATGAGTATTCTTTTGGGTCCTTGAAGTACTCCCTACTCCTTGAAGCTAGCCTATGTCAAGGATGTACAGAGCCTGAGGGCCAGTCACGATGGGGTCCTTTTGCCACTCATTCCCAGTTAAGCTCACTTTGGCATCCAATACAGTTAGCTGTTGGGATCCCACTGTCACTCCAGAAATACAGACAGGTTCTGGTACTTTGTAGCTTGATGGCATCAGGGTGCCTGTGTCCCAGTGTCCACTAGAGGCTTGTATTCCTGTGGGTCTGATGTGCCAGGTCATCGAATCCACACAGTCCAATAAACCCTGTTGTCCCTTTCCTCCAACTAGCTGGAGGCAGGGCCCCTCTTGTCCTGCTCATATTATTTGTTACTCACTTCTTGTAAATGCAACTCAGATGTCCCTTTATTAAGATTATTACTAAGATCAGCCCTTGTGCTCTGTCTGGGGAATGGCCCACTGGAAAATGGAGCAGCCATTTCTATGGAAGAGCTCCCTTTTGTGGTTGTTTCTCCTTGCAACTCATGTACCTGTGCCTCTAGTGTCAAGGCAGATTTTCCATCCTATTTCCTCATGTCCTCTTCGTGGTAAGGCAGGTAGAACCACAGGGTGGCTCGTGGTGTGTACCCACTATATCCTCTCTCTTGACACTTACTCCTACTAGCTGAGATACTGGTCTGGATGGGTGGGGAGCAGGACATGTCCTCTCTGAATTGCTGGAACTCCTGGTACATATTCTTCACAACTGAAATTCCCTCAGGTACTGGATACTCCTCTCCATGGTGGTCCACTTGCCTGGTTGACATAAAAGATCTTCCTTGAAGGGATATTTTTCTTTCAGGATTGACAGGAGATGCCTCCAAAGGGTGAAGATTTGCGTTCCTTTTCCCATCACTTTGTCAATGCCCCTTCACAAGTGAGGGATCCAAGCTGCCTGGCTTCCCTGCAATCTAATTCCAGGATACTGGCCCCACTATCCCAGCACCAGAACAGCCAGGTGACAATGTGCACACCTGGATGACAGATGAAATCTTTTTGCTTATCTCGTAGCTTACCCAAGGTTAGGGATCATGTAAGAATATCCTTGTTTATGAGTTCTGCCTGCTCCTTCTCCTGTACCTATGATGGCCCTGCTTTGGAGTAGTCTGCCTCATCCACATCTTATTCTTCTCTTTCTTAGAAGGAGTTTATTTCCTTACTAAATGAGGTGACTTTGCATCCATTTTTTCTTCTTGCGTACAGGGGTGACTGATACCAACACAGGTTGGTTGTCTGGCCCAGCTGCAGGGCCTGTTCCCACAAGGCTCCAGGGGGGTTGGTGTAGCTGCAGTGCCTGTTGCAGGGGCTGCAGTGGCTGTGGTGCCTGTTGTGTTGTCGTCAGATCCAGAGACCTTCTCTTCTCCTTCAGGGTGCTGAATAGTGTTGATCAGGGCTCAGTAGGCATGGGACAGGCCCCAGCACATTGAAGTGATTTGTGTCTCTCTGGAATTGCCAGGGTTACAGCATACTTTTTTTTTTTTTTTTTTCCTCCAAATATTATAGTAGTTTTTCATTACTCTGTGCTTGTTCAGGGGTGAAGTTCAAAAACAATGGAGGTTCCCACTGTCCTATGTACCTGCCCATACTATTGCACACACCCTGCCACTCATAACTGTTCTGCCTCAGGGCAGATCTCTGGGTGACATTCTTAAGTAGTTGTTTAACCTTAAACAAAACCTGAAACACATTCAGAAGACAGCAATAGGAACACACTGGTTTGAACATCCCAAAGATATTCAAAATTCTCAAGAGCTATTGTGACTAGCCTGGAGGGAAGGGAATGGTGAACAAGCATAGAAAGGTGAAGGAGCAGATGTCCTGGTTCTGTCCCCTCCCAGCTCCTTGTGCACCCCCAGCTTGCTCACTGGCAGGGGAGCACGAGAAGCTAAAAAATCCTTGGTTTAGGATTGCTTCACTGCAACATCTAAAACATCACTGTGTTATCAGCATTATTCTCATCCGAAATCCAAAACACAGCACCATACCAACTATGGGAGAAAATTAACTCTACCCCAGCCAAAACCAGGACACCTGCCATCCCTGACCATGGTATGAGAAGGACTGGACCTGTTTGCTTTACGTGAGTACTCTGCTTATTCTACAAACCTCTCCAGCACTGAGCAATGCAGGGTGAAACCACCTGTAAGTGGAGCAACCAACAGAGTAAAAAAATAAATTGCTTAGTATTGTCGTCATGTTCTTGTACAGCTACAGTCAATGGCAATGTTCTTACTGCTGGTTAGTATGGTGTGATTTTGCACTAACAGTTGACACAACCAAGGACAACCAACCAAAGTTGAATTTGACACTGAAAGAAAAAGAAAAACAAAAAACAATGTGCAAAATCATGACAAGAAAAACGGAAAAGAGATGAAGAGTTCATCTGAAGGTGATTGAATACTGTTTAAGAGCTGTTTGTTGTTCTTTGGATCAGACTTGTGCATTAGTTAATATGACTGATTTTCCTTCTTTACATTTTCCTCTTATTTTAAGTCCTGATTATGTGCAACATTTCTGCAGAAAAAAATGCATTTGTGAAATGCTGATTTTCTGCAATTAGCTTCTGATTTTTCAAATTTGTCCTTCACTCCAAGGCTTTTGAGCCTCCATCAAGCAGCATTTTTGAGAGACTATGGGAAAAAAAAATCCTTACAAAACAAAAACAGTATTTTCAGAATTCCACTCTACTGCTTTCAGACTATTTCCATCAACCCTCTTATTCATTTTGATTTATTTCCATCCATAAGCAGACTAACGCTTTTCTATGCTTTTATTGTTCTTCAAGAATAGGCCTTCTATTGGAGAAAAATAATGTCTCTACGACCACCACTTTGCTCAATGCAGATCTTCATTAATCTGCAGCCACAGTACAGGCTTTTAGCAGCAAGCACTTTTGATGGGAATTGAATTTGATACTGCATTATGGTTGTAGGGCTTCTCACAATAGACTGTGTTCTTTTCTGTGTCTGTGCACAATCAGAGAGACCCAATTAAATAATTTGGTGCAATAATGGAGAACAAAAGAGTATGAGGGCTTAAAGTGAGGGCTTCAGCATTTGTATTCTCCCTTTTCTGTATCATGTTAATTAATTTGCCTGAAAACCAAAAGAAAGAACATAATGTGAAAAGCATAGCTCATCTACAACATGGAGGCACTTTAAATGCAGATACCATACCAAATCAACATGTAACAAAGGAACATTCTTTGCATTTCCATAAGAAAAAAAAATAAAAATAAAGTTGCCAGCTAATGTTGAGTGGTCCCGGTTGTGGCCACTGGGAATAACGGTGGCTATTGGGGAAAGAAAGTATTACAGGCAGGATAATACTTTGTGTGCCTGTGGTAACATCTACAAATAAATATGCAGTTTAGAAGTCTAATTGGTGTGTAGAAAATGACTGGACTCAACAGCAACAGAGATCTCAATCATTCTGGGCCTTTAATGTGTGTTTTATCTTCTGGGCTAGAATGTAGTCTATTTTTCTAGTAAAACAGCTCAAAGCAGACCCTTCCAGAGAAATCCAGTTCCTGCTTTTCAATTTGATGTGGAAATCCCAGCCTTATTTCAATGGGCATTGGGATAGTCACTGCTCTACCATCGTTCCAGTCTACAGCTGAGTTTGTTCTGAAAAAAAAAAAAAAAAGAAAAAAAAAAAAAAACATTTACCCCCTACAGAAACAAATACTCTGGTCCAGTAGTCCATATGGTCCTTATTCTCTCATTGAAGCCTGGAAGCTGGGGTCAGTGAGTTGTGGTTGTTTGCAGCTTGGATGGCAGAAGCTATGCTGCATTCAGCAGTGATATCTCGTCTGTAATCTCCCTGTAAAGGTGAGCTTTTTAAGTGGAGCTGCTGAGATCCATAAAACTGCCAGTTACACATTTTTTTTCCTGTGATAAATCATTTAAGCTACTAATTGTTTGCACTCCTAAAAGATGCAAACCTGAGGATTATTCTATTTTCCCTTGTTCGTTAGCAAGTGGAAGAAGAATGTTTGTAGGGATGTGATCTGAGTGGTTTCATTATGATTATCTGTTAAATACTATTTTAAGGCTATTAGGGAGAGCAATTTACCTAAAGGATCTGAATCTTATTTCACAGTTATATTAATAAAAAGCATCCTCGTCTGGGTGGAAATATGATTGTAAATTGTGACTTCAATCCAGTTTAGAAATTTACACAATGATGTCTTTTTAAAACAGGAAGAGATAATGTCTAAGCTAGCTCCATCTAACTTTCTTCTAGTTGGAAAAGCCGGAAAGCTTCCTCGCACAGCCCTGTTGTGTCCCCCTGCCACCACAAAAAAAATGTTTAAATTTGGTCTTGAGCTATACAGCAGCTTCATAACCACAGCTGTCAGGGGATCACACATCATACATCCTTTCAAAAGTACAGAAAATGATCACCACATCACCTCTCATCAAGGTGCATTGCATACCTTTGTTGCCACGGTGCCGCACTCTCCGGTAGAGATGTCTTTTTATATCAGCATTCCTCCTGAATATGACTTGTGTTGACAAGTTACTAGAATGAAACCTGGGTGGGAGGATCTGGAGGTATCACAAATGGATAAGATATTTGCGGCTTTTAATCGTTGCAATTATCTGTGCATTTCCAAACAACTTTTTTTTTTTTTTTTTTTTTTTTTTTTTTTTTAGAAGCCAGGGGTCTTATCTTCCTCCCTTCTCCTTATAATTATTTAATTTATCACAGCAGCAGTGTGTTGCGTTGTTAGTTGTCATTTGTTCTTGGGATCCACTTTCCTGCCATGTTCTGGGACATCACTACCAGCAATGCTGGAAAAACTGCAGCAGGGCGGCTGCAGCCCCGCTTATCAGCCTGTTCGGTAATATGTGTGAGCTATCACAGTAAGTGCTGCTCATTTTGGTAGGTCTTCAGCCCATAATTAAAATATATGAGGCTTAAATTTGTTGTGTTTCTACTTCCAGTGTGGGGACATGAAATCACAAATGTTCTCCTTGGATCTTAGCAAGTTACTTCTGATCCCCACCCCACCAAAAAAAAAAAAAAAAAAAAAAAAAAAAAAGACATTTCTTCATATTCTCAGTTAATTCAGTCTAAAAGTGTCACACTTATTCAGCAGCAGTTAAAATAGGCTGTGATGAGAGCATGACAATTTCCAGCTAAACTAGAGGATAATTAGAAATGCCCCGTAGCAGGCAAGTCAGTGCTTCAATTTATTTGCTGTTTATTACCAAGTCCCTGCCCCTTGGGTGTAATGACTGTAAAGCAGCACCTGCAGCTTCCCAGTGTTTGATTTAGTGCTGTAAATGGTGCTCAGAGAGTAGATTAAGCTGGAATGTGATCAAACCTTATTTGCAATCCGATTATACAAACTGCTCCTTGCACTGACCAGATTGAAGTAATTTCCCTATAGAAACGTTACACTCACTTTGGTGTAAAAATGATTAACATTTGCAGACTGCAGGTCAGCCTTTCACTTCCAGTGTAATTCTTTATCAGGCAGTATGCCCATCTTTTTCTTGTGTTTGCCACGTTTGTGTACTGTGCGGTATTTAACCAATGGATATAATCAAAACCCTTTTTTTCAGGTCTTGTTGATGAATGATTGTAATAAATAAGCACTCCAGCATAAGCAGATTAAACCATTTTTTTTTTCTGTTTGATTGTTCAGCGGTATTGACATGCTTAATGATCTAACAGAGAACGGCTGCAGAATGAAGGAATTTCCATATTTTACTGAAAACGGCTATTGAGGTATTTATAAACAAACAGCCAGGATACACGTGCTGCCTTAACTTTGGTGTTGGGTAGAATTTCTGGGCACCCACATCAATCCGACAACTAACCTACATTTCTTTCAAAAAGTGCCTAAATACGCTCTGCCACTACTAATCCTTTCACTCTTAAATAATCAGCAACATAAGGCTTCTTGGTTCCCAGTAGTCCTTTTTTTTTTTTTTTTTTTTTTTTCCTTCTTCACTGTATCAGGACTTCTGGATGTGAAAACTGTTTCTCAGACAATTAGCCTCTGGTAATGAAATACAACCAAATATATTCTGAACACTGAAAGCAAACACTTGGCTCTCCACATATTTCTGTGACAATCAAAGAAATATTTTAGCCTGAAATGCATTATCAAGCCTGACTCAACTACCAGCAATAACATGTTTTGTTGTATAACATTTTAAAGCTGATTTTCTACAGACATTTTTCGCTGTAACCCTTTAGAGACCACGGATTCACAGATCACCCCATGCACACACTTTGTATCCTCGACTGGTAGCAGGGAGAGTGTGTGACCAAAATGGCTTTTGGAAAATGATTCCTGAACTGGTTTGAAATATGCACCAGCTCCAAGCATGTAGGCAGCATCCAGGACTCCCCAAATACGCCATGCAGCCCTTTGCTGCCTGGTACCCACATGCCCATCTGGTAGCAGCCAGCAGCTCCTCCCCGCTCCCCTGCAGAAGTCCCGGTGAGGCAGCACCACGTTTGTCCCAGCACAGCTTGCAGGCTCCAGCCTGAAAGAGGCCACGTGCAGATTTCTCTGACAGATGTATCTTTTGGCTGTTTTTGTGATACCTGAAAGATGAGAATTAAGTCATGCCAGAAATATCCATTTAACTCGAGCATTTTTAAGCTTCCTTTACAGCAAGTGTGGAGGAAATTAACATCTGCGAGACAGCATGCTGAATTATGGGTTTATTTGTATTCCTTTAATTTTATTTCCCTGTTGGTAGGAGAGAAAATTGGGTCTTGATGTCTCTCTTAGGCAAAGTCAGTTTTATCCCAGCCCCACCAAAAAAAAGTCCAGTCCTTCCACTTGCTGCAGAGCATCTAATCAGCCAGCCACCCTGCAAACAGGAGGCTTGGGCTTTACTTTCCAACTTGTTTGCTGAATATCACAGAAATACAGATAGAGACAAATATAATAGAGCACAAAAGCAGCTTTCCTTGAAAGCAATTGAAGGATCCCACAAAAACTTTTCCTTGGTGTTATAGCAATAATTCACTTTCCTTTGGGCAGAGCTGCAGACCTGCAGTGGGGGGAGCATACCACGCAGGAGTGCAGGGATGCTGCACTGAGCACTTGTTTCCTCAGGACAGCTCCTTTCAGAAAGTTGAGAAGCATGCTGATGGCCCTGACATGCAATCATGTTGCTTAGTGTTTCACAAATGAAGCAACTTTCCTCCTATCCCTGTGCAATGTCAAAAAGAAATTACAAGTGGTTCTTTAAGTCATAGCAGGAGGGAAAGTGAGGCTGCAAGTACAGCCTTGACACTGTGACACCCGGACTGCTGGAGCCTCATGGAGTGGGTGCGCAGCAGCAATGCACAGCTTGTCTGGAGGAAAGAAATGCATCTGAAAAGCAAGGCTGAGATGTGCACTCATTTATTATTATTATTATTATTATTTAATATGATACATGAGCAGTTGTGAGTTAATATCAATGGGGAGTTTAGGCTGGCCTTGAAAGCAGTCGTGCTGGGAGCTGCCTGATATCAGTAGGAACTTGTATGTCTGTGTGGGGAGAGGAGGTAGAAGTACAAGTGTCTGGGCCTGCAGCTGTCCCTTGGGGAACACGGGACTTCAGTTTTGGTGGGAATAGGTCTCAGAGAGGATCTCAATAATTGTCACTTATCTTGGCAAGCTATTCTTTGTTTTAGTGGGAAAAGGGGAGTGTAGGCCATCCTTGACAATGTCCATTTTTATGTTTGTCGCTTATTACGGAAAAAAACCTTGTGCTCAAAGCAGCACAGAAATCCAGGCTGCTGTGCTAAATTGCTGTGTATTGTACTGGCTATCTCCCCACATCCTACTCCATGGACATTCCCCCCATCTTTTATCTTTATTTATTTAGGCTCGCGGAAGGGGTTTTGCAGTGCTAGCAGCAATCCCTGGGGCCTGGCTGCAGCCAAGGAAAAGCGTGTCTTTAATTTGTACCTACACTTCCAAGGGGTGTCTGGAAAGCCTGCGTGCCAGCGGGGTGGAGCGGCTCTGCCCAGGGGACTGCCTCTTCCATCACAGCGCTCCCACAGCCAGCAAGGGGGACAGCCTGTGAATGGTTTCAAGCAAGGTGATGGCTTCTTGTTTCCTCGGCTGCGGAGAGTGCAGAAGTGTGTTTTGAGCTGCATGTTTAACAGAGAGGTTATTTGTATGCTGGCGGTCATTAGTCCACAGTCGTTATCTTGCCACAGCTACTGTTGTTTCCAAACTAATGGGAGGCTGCCCTGTGTTTGCAGCGGAGCATAGGGTGAGGTAAATTTAAATGCCTAGGATAAGTGATGACAAATGTCCCGGGGAAGGTTTGCAGGTATGGCTGGAGGCTGAGGAGATGCAGGATAGGTGTTGGAAGGTGCTGGTTTCTGTCATCCAAATATCAGTCCCCTCTGAAGCTGTGCCAACCAGGCACCCCAGACCCAATTTGGCAGATATGATGTGAAAACAGGAAGTGGGCACTGCCAAGCCAAGATTTGAACCCAGAGGGCCAGAGTTTTAGAAATTTAATTAAATGCACATCACATGTATTGGAAATGAACTACGTGCATCTTGCATGCATTGAGGTCAGTCATTTTGACTTAAAAGGCCACTGCTTGTATTTTAACAGTTGTCCTTCCTTCTTGTGGCCAGCATTTTGGACACCTAAAACTAATTGTTGGCCTTATTAGACAACATCATCAGTACATAGGATGACTGGGATGTCCTGAGGGGAAAAAAAAAAAAAAAAGAAAAAAAAAAGAATGGCTTGGCTTGGCTAAAGCTTTTTTTTTTTTTTTTTTTTCTGTTTCAACAGAAACCTGATGAAAAAATGAAAAAATGCAATAAGAAATGCAAAAGCAGGAACTGGGGGATTTCTCACAAGAATTTCTGCTCACAGCTTGGAGATTTCCATTTGGAAGTAAGTGAGTAGTAGAAGGACTTGGGTATGTTAGCTGGTCAACTGGCTGGTTTCAGCCCACAGAAAAGATCTCAAAGGCAACTGTCAAGGCATTGCCATTAAATGCAGTGAAAGACTAAAGACAGAACTGTCAGAGAGTGAGGAGGGAGGTGCCAAATCGGGACAGAAGTGACCATGATGCTGTAGCTGTTTCCATCGCTGCCCTGCCATGCAGGCAGTGGTGCCGCTGGACCCCTGGGCTGTGGGCAGGGGGCTGAGAGAGGGGAGGAAGGCATGCAGAGAGCTCCCCAATGGCTGGGAAAATGGAGATCCTCTTTTAAATGAAGAGACTAAAAGAGCTGGTCTGGCTTAGCCCAACAACACAGAGCCGAGATGTGACTGCTGTCTGTAAATACATCAAGGGAGGAAAGAACACAGCAGGAGGAGAGATTTTAAAAGCAACGTTAGCACAAAAATATATAAGGTTGAGCTGATACTTGTTAAGTTTCAACTAAAACTCAAGGGATTTTGAGAGTCGTGAAGTTCTGGAATAGCTATCGGATGTGAAAAAAAAAAGAGCCATTTCTTAAAAAGCAGAATAGTTTTATGAGATGCGAGGTGATGCTCACTAAAGGGAAGTTCCTGCTCCCTTTGTTTTCCAAGATAACCCCACAGATATCTGCTGCCAAACTAAGGGACCCTCACACAGGGCATGGAGGCTTTGCAGCTAACCCTTTCCTCCCTTGCTATACGTTAGCCCAAAAGGATGCTGGTGAACATTTGAGGGTCCCTGCCTGAGCAGAGGCTCAAGTAAGCCGTGTGTAGCAATGTGGATTTCCATGCTGTAAGCTCAGGAGAAACAGCCACCATCAGCTCTGCTTCAGAGTACTAGAAAGCCTCCATAGCTGAGGCAGACACAAAGGCATGAAGTGTAGGCTTAGGGACGCTTGCACTACCTAACTGCTCTCCTGCCCTGCCAAGGTCCTGTCCCAGCACGCGTGGCACAGGACTGGGGAGCAGGGGCTGGGAACAGCCTGTTCTGAGGATGTTCCCAGGCACGAGTCAGCAATCTGGAGGCGCTTCCCGGATGACACAGTGTTAACGAGCCCAGAGTGAAAGACAGGTGGTATTGCCATAAATAATAAAAAGAAGGAGAGGTGGAGCACTGGATTCATTTGTACAAGCTACAATGTTAAATTATTACTCGCCCAGCCCCTGCTTGAGCTTTTAAATGTGAGCTAAATCATTTTGCCCTAACACTTCTAAAAAAAATGCATTGTTTGGCTTCATCTAGACGAGTTTATGGAGACTAATGCAATCCCTGTCTTGACGAGCTGACAAGCAAAGAAACTGCTGTTAAAGCCAGCTAGCTATTACAAATATCAGCAGCAAATTTCTCAATAGCATGAATGCACATTGTCTGACCTCTAACCTGTTGCACTCAGAGATATCACTGCATCCCAGTAAAGACTCCCATGCACATCCAGCTGTAAATGGTATTTAATGTGATCTCAGTATGGTTTCAATAACTGCCATCTTTACATTGCATCTTTTCCCCATAAGAACAATGAGACAGCTCCATGATATAGAGTATCATACACAACCCAAGAAAGGGGTGACCCCTGGGCACTAAGGCAGGCAGTAACAAGCCAGTGCCACCCCTTGTACTACCCAGCAAGAGACTGTCTTGCAGCAGATTTCAAAATGTGAAGCACTTCATAGGTTTAATACGAGTTAGATCTGTCCATTCCATTGCTCTGCTTCCTCAATTAAAATGTGTTTTGCAATTGGAGCTCTCATTCTGAACGGACACTGCAGTCTTGTGCATGGCAAGTGGCTAATCCTCTCCATCAACACCCAGAACGTGACACAGGGGCAGAGAAAGTTTTCAGTTTGACATTAACATTTGCAGGTCTTTTGTAAGAATGGATTTTCAGGACACACTGAGCAGAGAAGAGGATGGAAAGCCCTCACATAGTCTGGTCAGAGACACAGGGATGCGTGTGGAAGGCACAAAGGGACTAGCAAGGTTGGTGCTGCTGTAATGAAGAGAATGAAGAGGAAATTGGCAGGGAAAAAAAGCCTGAGATGCAGGAAGGTGAGCACGAAAAACTTCCATGCTGTTTTGTTAGAAGCTGGGTTCAGAGGAAAAAGACTTCTCAAAGGCCATGAAGACATCTGTCCCAAGCGGGCTTTTTCATTTTTTAATTTTTAAACAGTGATAGTGCCAGGGTAGAACTGGAGGGGTGTAAAGTAGGTTTCAGAGAAGAATGCAGAAATTATGAAATTTTGAAAGTGTGGATGAATGCTTTTACTATCAGAATGAATCTTAAATGGACAGTATAAAAGAAACAATTGAACATGAAGACAGCCTGGGTATGGCAAGAGGCCGAGAGGGAAAAATGAAGGATGTCTCCATGGCTCTGAGTCTGAACAAAGAAACAGAGTAGGATGTTTTCAACAGAAATGGAGCAAGTGGTGCAGTGGGAAAAAAAAAAAAACGATTACAAGTGGGGTTTGATCATGTTAACTATGAGCTGTTGTGCAGCAATATATTGTAGTGTTTCAGTGAAACAAGGAAGCTCAGGGTACAGAAAAGAGAAGAAAGTCCTTGCATCCTTAGTGGTGGCTGAATCCATGGAAATGTAAGCCATGTCTCACCATGACATCTCCGCAATGCAGCAAATAATCTTATAGACAATGTTGACTGTACTGACTAGGGGTGGGATTCAGCAGCCTACACTTAGGCGATATGAGTAGCCTCCATCCAGCTGCCGCTCCCAGTACCTGGTAATCCTGGTTGTATGTAGCAGAACAATGACAATATCTTTAATACCTTATGGCAGACTTAAAGGACATCAGACATTTCTGCCTATGCAGTGACATCTCAGTAATGATTTCCATTGACCACAATGGAAACCTGAAACACCCAGCTAATGTTAAACATCAACACTGTAGTCTTTTAAATTTGGAGGTCCATGATCTCAGTTGATTTTCACTTTAGAGAGCTAAGTTAGTTGACATGAAGGTACCAGGCAGGGGTACCTTCTATGTGTAGAATTCTGTAGATGACTGTCTTCAAATCTTCTTTAAAAATGTGAAATTGGATGAAAAAGGATAAATGTGTTCAATTTTTTTTTGGAGAAAAACAGAGAGGAGTTTGGGATTGGATTGATGTTTGGCCAACCTGTTCCCTTTCATCTCTAACTCATAATATTGTTATCTGAAACCAACTCTAATGTATGCCTTTTCAAATCCTGATTTATGAATTTCATGGTTTGAAGCAAGTATGACAACTCCAGCATGTACACATAAATCAGATACAGTAAGATTTGCAGTCTATGGGGCTATTCATTATAGGATTGTTGATTCCTGTGCAATTCCTATTTGATAGGTGCCTAGAGTATAAATGTTAAGTGGCAACTTCATTATTTTATCTCTCCTGTCGAATAGGGTCAGGTGATGCTTTGGTTGTCTTGACCTGTCACTGCCTGCAATGAAGACAGCTGACTGGATCTAGATAGGCAGACAACTTCTTGACCTCTCATGTCACAGACATGCTCTGTCCTGTCACAAATGATGGAAAAAGGAGGTACCCAAAGTATTTTCCACTGGTCAAGTACAGTGTCTATAGCTATTCACAATGCCATGGCTTAGCAGAATGTTGCTGGAGGCATACTCACATCTTTGGGCACTGACAATGCTATGTAGCATTTCCTAGCATCAGCATTTCCTTGTTTGTCGTCTAAATTACCTACCGTCTTACAAGCAAGAGTGAGAAAAAAAAAAAAATAAAAAGGGAAAACAAGAGTAAGGAAGGTGATAAAAAATAGAGAAATATAGGGCAGGTAGGGACATGTTATTCATTTCAGTCATCTGCTCACATGCCACTTAATCTGCTAAATAGACTTGGAGAGTCCATCTCAAGTGCTGCTAGTATTTTGCCTATCTTCTTCCAAATAAAATGCTGATCCAAACTCTCTGCCTTCCGAGAGCAAAGAACCCCCTTTTCCAGGCAAAGTTTACCGTGGCCAGCTTATATCTTTTTGTTCTTTAGCCAAGATTCCCTTTAGGTGAAGTAACTCTGCTCTGTAAATATGTCAGAGGGGTAAACATCAACAATAGAGATCAATCACATCTTATTATAATGAGCTAATGAAGCCAGTCTAATCTAGATCCTTATATGGCAACAGAAAATTTTCCTACTAATAATTCTCTGATTGTGTGATATTGATTTTTCATTAACATTATGCCTAAAACTGTACATTCAAAATGAGGTCTTACCAAAGTGCTGTGCATGGTACAGATAGCTTTTTTCCCCACTGCTGGAAATACCTTGACTTATTCAACACATCAAATGGGTGACTTGGAATCAGAATCTGCAGCCACCCTAAAGGTCTAGCAAGCTTGCAGCTTAAATCATCTGTAAGCCTTTACTGTACAAGGTTTTCCCACAAAAGTGGGATCTACAAGTGTAGCTCCTGTAGAAATCCCTCCCTCCTTTTTTTTTTCCTATTCTGACTCATCGCCAGGTCTCATGAAGCACCCACGATTCAGCTGAAGAGAGTTTGCATGCAGTCTAGTGAAGAACCAGCAATGAAGGCAGCCAAGACATGTTATGAAACATGTCACGCTTGCTGCGGTGTCAGCTAATGTTTCTGAAAATGAAGAGTACCCTGCTTTACACCTTATGAATGTCGGGATAACTTACAAGGAAAGATGGTGTCTTATTAAAGATCTGTAAATGCTATAGATAACTATTTTGTACTTACTGTATTTTCCTCACTCCACACTTTTGACACAGCTTATTAATTATTAAAAAATAGAGGCAGCCCTTCATATAAGTGAAAATCAGAAGAACAGTATCTCTTTTCTGAGGTTCAGGAGTGTCATTTCACACCTCCTTAGCAAGTGACCCTTAAAACTCTTTTGAAAATCCTTACTATACTTATGGACAGGCCACGGACGTGAGACCCAGTCACAGCAAAAGTTACAGAAATATCTTATGCATAGAGGTAAATTTTGTCTTTTATCTGCTTCTCAATAGCAGCATGTTGCATGAAAATAGAAAGATCATCCACCTAAAAGTACAGACAGCTCAGCAAAGCAGAAGGTAGTGCAAACTGCCCTTCATAATAAAACACATCTTACAGACATTAGTCATTCAAAATTATAGACTGGATGAAGCATGCTTATATCTTTTGCTATACTGAGGCACATGTTTATTCATTTACAAAGATATGGGCTGGCAGCACAACAAACCACTTACCTTTCACTCATGTATGTTGGTGGGGCTGTCCTGGGTACTGCTGCAATCTCCTGAGCTCTGTAAGTTATGATGTCAAAGACCTTTACATAAATACATTTGAAAAAATAGCCAGATTTTGTCAAGATGTGGAAACGTGCAAAAAAAGATTTTTATGATTTTAAAGACTGCTAACCTCAGTAAAACAGGAAGTTAGGGAAATTCTGACTAAAAGACATAGGTTGGTATAGCAAAACCAAATGCTGCTATTCATGAAGCTGAAATAGATGTCTCAGTAAGATTATCGTGCTGCCTGTCCTTCGTAATATCAGAGTTGTTTTCCCTTCGTCTCTGATGATAACTTATCAAAGAGAAGTGGAGTGAATGGGCCAACCTTGTTTTCAGTTAAGGTGGTGTGTATCAAATGAAATGGAATTTCCTCAACGAATAATCAGCATAAAGGAATGTGTTAGAGCATATTTACAAATAGCTGCAGGTCACCTTTAATTTGGGCATTACCGACTTATTCACGCTCCACTTTATATAGCGATAAAATTTTCCTGACATAACTCATTTCTATTGAAAACAGGAGAAAAATACAGTGGTATATGCCTGGCCCTGCTCTTAGTGAAACATATATAAAAAGCAAAGTAAATTTCTCATTGCTGGTTATATAACAGGCCGCACACTTTGATCAGAAAAAATAAAAGCCAAAAAAAAATCCATCACAGCAGTGCAAACATTTTATTTACATAACCACACACAACCATCTTTAGGCTGTATATACTACATGTATAAAAGCACCATGCAGGCTCCTGGCCCACAGTCCTGGACCTCCTGGTGTTCTCTCCTGCTGTTGCAGCATCTGTCACTTGTGTGTCCCCAAAGGCTTTGTAAAGGGGAGTCAGCTGAGCATCCCTTCACACCTGTCAGCTGTAAAAGATAGTGACCTGCTTCCGATGGTATTTCCACAGCCATGTATGCACTGGTAGATGCAAAGATGAGGGAAGAAACCAGAAGTTATGACTCGGAGCAGCCTCAAACCCTCTCTGGCCCATTAGGTACAATGTACTAATGGTACTATTGTACCTTGTTTCCCTGTTGGCTTCAGCTTTCTCTTTCCAATTCCTTGCAGCTCAGAACAACTTTGGTGCGAGTCAGGGGCTGGGATACTATTGCTCTGACCTCCATGATTCCCAAGCACTGAAAATATGGATCAGTAAAGAGAAGATAAATTATAATACAGCTTTGAGTGGCAGGCAACTCCTGCAGATCTTTAAAAAAGTAGTCAGCCACACACCAGGAGGAGGGAGCAACTTATAATCTGCTGTACACAAAAAGAGAATGCTGTCTGGGAGACACACAATATCAGGCTTTGATAAACATTTCCCACTCTTCCCAGCTGGGGAGGTGTTCATTTTCAATGGATAAAGACAACTTTCATCTTCCTGTATTTGGCTATGTGCTGTAACGTAAAGTGAATTATTTGGCTTCCTAGTGTGCCCCCCATCCCCCCAGTACTTAGAAGATATATGCTTTTTGGTATATTTGCATGATATGGTACAGAAATGGATTCTACCTGCCACAAATTCTCAAACTGAAATCCATAAACATTAAAAATACATCCTCCCAGGAGTATGCACTTCATGTTTCTAATTGTCAAAATGTTTGCTCTGTGACAATTGATTCGTAAATACCTGAGCACCTGCGTTACTTTAGGAAATTCCAGCTCCTTCATGGCTTGCCTCCACAGCTAACCTGTAGAAAGATGGAGTGGATTATGCTTTCTATAGCTTCCATTCCAACCAAAGCTGGGACAGAGGAGTTTAGATGGGCTATGGCTGGATACGGACTAGTTTGACTTCCTTGATAGGTATAGCCACCATTCAGGCCCAGGTTTCATGGTGCTGTTGACTACACTCAGGTTAGGTGGCATCTCACGACTGTTTTTAAGTGTTAACAACCCACACCTGTGACATTTTAAAATACCTGTAGTCTCCCTTTCCAAATGCTGACATCACTTACCATCACTCAGCACCCTGACAGGCAAGCCAAGGCTGTCAACCCAGACTTTCCCCGAGCTTTACCCCATCCAGCAGCAAACCTCTCACAATAGCAAGCACTCAAAACACCAAAGATGTGTACAAATTCCCGGTGGGACAGAATAAAGTCCTTTGCATTAAGTCTCATTCCTGTCTTTAATACTCAGAGATTGGCTTAAGGCCCAAAGCATGACATGTAAGTTAATCGAGTATTAAAAAGTGGAAGTGCAAGCTCTGAGTATTTTGTATATTTCTTGAAGAACTCCCAGTGCACAGGCACATGGAGTGGGCTGGTCCCAGGGCCACTCAGATGATGGAAGGTCTCCCCATTTGCTGTCCACAGGCTCAGGATCAGCTTTGACATTAACGTCTTGTAAATGAGTAGAAAGAGCAGGATCTGGCCCAGGGTGCAAGCCAGGGGATGGACTGGCTGCTCTGCTCTGCCTTTGTGAGCACGCTTGCGAGAGTGCCTCTGTGTAGAGGTGTGCTCTAAGTGGTAATTAATGTGGCTCACCAATGATCTAAGGAGGCATAAGTGATGGAAAAGGAAAATTTATTAGTATGTATATATTCAGATTCCTTCTCTCAGCAAGATTTATGATCAGAAGTGCCTGGACAACTACTGTGGTTTCATTCATCTATATGAGGTATGTACAGTATGTTTACAGTAGCCATTTATAGATTGCGAGCTTTTTTATTTGAAAACTTTAATTTAATAACTCCTAATATCCTCAGTCTCTTTCACACACACTGTGCTTACCGAACTAAAGCCTTCTATTTCTTTCTGAATAGAAACCACTCCTGCCCAGACCTTGTGCAGCTAGGGATTTGAGTGCAGTAGACAATTTCAAAGACTGCTCTTTCTATTTAACAATCAGTGCATTAGGCTAAAATATTCACACAGATGCACTAGCAATTGAAAGGGTGTGCGGTGTAGTGACAAGGTCCTTCTGTTACCTGGAACTGTAGAATGATGAATGAGCATTAGTGGAATATTCTTTTGGCCTTTAGGTTTACCTTGATCTTCTCACAGAATGCAAATTGACATTATACCCACATTTCTATAGTATTTATTACTGTGGTCATGATGTGAGGGCTTTTTTTCAATATGAATAGTGTAAAAGGGGAAACATATTACTGCAAAGAGGCATTATTGTGCTGGGAATGTATAAACAGCTGAGAAGAATAGAGCGACATGCTCATAATGGAAACTGAAAGCTCTTCATTTTGTCCTGATTGTCTACCCTTCCTTTTTAAACAACCTTCCTTTTTCCTAGCTATCAATACAAAGTTCTTTTTGGTAAAATGAAGTGCATTCATGCTGCCTGAAAGAAGCTTTTAAAGTTGATCTGTGCCCACACAAAAGGGAGGCAGTGTTTGAGCACATCAAGTTGAGGAAGCAAACTTGGTCAATGTTCATTACTCATGGCTTGACACTCTGAGCCTCCATATCATTTTGTAAAGAATCAGATAAACTTTCCTCGTGATAAACAACTGAAATAATTTTTCTTAGCTGTCAAGTCCTTTTCTCCCATTTCCAGCCTGTTCTCACACTCTTCCCAGCTCGTAAAAGCAACTGAGCACAGCTCTTTGGACTGATAAATGGGCTCCTTTCAATTGGTGGCAGGCTTCAGGAAAAAGAGATAATCCTGGATAATGTGGACACAGTTTTCATTTCATGTCACCCAATTAAACTGCAATTATCCGGAGTGCAACAGCAGAAAAACTGGAAAGAATGGTTGGAGAATGAGGAGCCCTGGCTCCCTGGGACTCTTTATACTACACACATTAGCCTAGATTTGTTCTATTCTGATAATAAAGTGCCAGTCTAAGCACTTAGCAGCACACAGTGAGAGACAGCCCAGCTGCAACCTGTAGCTCAGAGAGAAATCCTCTTGCAAGTGCTCTGGGAAACATCAGTTCGACCCAGGGTAACTTTCTGGGAGATTATTTGCACCGGGAACCCAACTCCTGTGCCGTAGTTAATTACATCCAGAGCAATATGGTCAGGAGGTGCTCCGAACAGCGTGGCAAAGCTCAGATTACAGGTAAAACAAGGACAAAAAAAGCTTTTTCTGAACATGACTCACAGGAGCACTGAGAGCCAAAAGAGAGCAGATATCAACCATTTTATTATGAAGGCAAACTGCACTAACATATCTTATCTCTTCTGCATTTTGGCTGAGATCTAGGGCAGGATGAATTTAATATGTTAATATGTCTTATTAAGTTACCGCTCTTGCAGTAAAGTAAACTGGATAATCTAACAGATCTGTTTTATCTCTAATTACCATGATCCCGGTAAACTGCAATTAAATAAACAGATGGAGTTTTTAAGCTTGTGGCCTGGTGCATGGGAACATTTTAGTAATTGAAATGCATCTATTTGTTATTATTGCTTTATTTCATTTACCTAGCACTGTGAATGCATGGTGGCTGTGCTGCAGGCATGGGCTGCAAGCACAAGGTGACATCTAAAGTGACTCCTAAAAATAAAAAGCTTTGTTCCTGGAAGTCCCTTCTCTTTGCCCTCAAATTTCTGATTTAATTTACTGCTATGTGAAAGACCAGCTAGAGCTACCCCAGGTTGTGAGGCACGTTAGGTAATTTGGCCTGTTCCCTCTTCTGAGAGGCAAGCGGGGCTGTAGGGTGCTCCATTACAATGTATGATGAACACAGAGAGAGTCACTTTTGCTTGGGGCCTCTTTGCACACTGGGAAGCAGCAGCTCAGCTGAGAACCAGGGCCCTCGGTGGCAATACCTGGGGGAGAGAGCAAGCTCCCAGGCCAGATGCTGTGCCTTAGTGACATCCCACACAGGGGCCACCATCTTTGGGGCAGTAAATCAGACACATCTGCCCTATCTTTGGTGCACAGGGGGCAACAAGGACAGGATTTCCTAGGTTAGGCCCAGAGCTCTCCACCACAACCATGGGAGACTCTTGGGTATCACTGAGGTCTCCACCAGGTGCCAGACATTGTCTTTTTGTGAAAGTTAATATTGAGTGATAAACCTTTATTAGCAAGTCCTGTAACTCATAAGTGCATGACACTTTCACAGGGAAGAACAGGCAAAATCTAAGCTTGCACAGTGATGAAGTGCAGGAATCCTGATTGAAGCCCAGGTACTTTATAGGTAGGTAGTTTTCGGACTGGAAACATTCTGTTTCACCTCAAGTTTTCAGTTTGGCCCTGAATCCAGGGATTTACCAAATGGAAAAATGTATTTCCCCATCCCACCTGGGAAAACCCCAGGTGCGAAAAGATTTGGATTCTTCAGAGATGTTAATAAAATTGGGATTTCCCTGTTTCCAAAATAATACCATGCCTCCCACACTCTTTATTCCATCCCTTCACATTCCTACCTGAAGCAGGTTCTGGGCTGCTTTGAAGATTGCTTTTCTGTTTAAAACTTGAAAGGTACCTTGTTCCTTATGGAGCCTATTTAAATAGCAAAAAGCTGTGCCTTGATATACACAGGAGCTGCGGAGAGGAAAGCGGGGCTGCAGCAGAGACATGGGCACTCACATCCACAGCTGATGTGAACGGAGCTGCTCAGCTCCTCTGCAAAAGGGGGACTTGCATTCGTAGAGGTGTACTTTTTAAACTGGAGCAGCTTTGTTTTATCTCTCTCTCTTTCTCTCTCTCTCTCTTTTTTTTTTTTTTTTTTTTTTTTTTCTGGTGTCAGGAAGCCTCTATGCAGCTCTTCTACAAAAAAGGGCAGTCAGAAGATCCTTGGCTGGTATTTTACTGGCAGCAGCAGAGTTAGCATGATTTTAAGGAACAAATGCATTTTTCTTCTGGAAGCTCCTTCTCAGGGACATGGTCAGTTCACAAGTGACTTGATCCTGTGAGAAACTGAATTAAAAGCTTTTCCAAAAGCCAGTCCCAAGAGTTTTGTTTTTTCCCAAGCCAATCCTAACAGTTCAAAGATGAGCAGGAATGAAGAAGCTGGGGGAATCTGCAGGAGGTGCCAAAGACTGATACACATACATAGGTAAAGCAAGGTGATTGCATTTGATTTAGGGAACAAAGGCTGGGCAACAAAGAAAAATAAATCAATCTCTTGATTTAGGAAGAAGGTCAAGTGTTTGAGCAATGTTAATCACTTGCCATGCCTGAGATCTGTCCTGATGAGAATGTCAGCACATTGATTTTATTAAGTGACATTTACCTGTATAAAAACAGAAATTAGGCCCTGCATGTAACACCGTGTAGTACCTTAGTCCATTAGCAGAGTGCATGGCACGTACAAAGTGTATTAACACCACGAGTTGACAGCATATAGCACAACGTAATGGAGAATTATGTTGCATAGGCTCATTATGTTGATTGTGTCACGGTGCACACACTAAAAGGAGGTCCCTTCCCAAGCAGCTCAGCAGTCCAAACAGGCAAGGGAGACAAATTCATGCACAACATCTGGACAACTTGCTGGGCACAGAACCTGGGCTTTCCAGCTGTCAGCTCAGGTACCTCCCAGGAACTAGACACTGCTGGGCAGGAGATCTGCATATCACTCACATAACTTTTTTATCATCTATTATCTTAGAAATATAAGAATGTAGGAATATCCAAGCCAGATGCTGACTTCATTTAAAGGCAGGGAGAAAAGGGAGTCACGCCTTCATAAATGTCTCTGTTTCCTCATTTCTTTCTCCAAAGAGAAATGCTATCATACACTAATCTTCAAGAGAGGTTACTACATTAAGTTTGTAAATCCCTTTGAAAATATATGTATCATATATGTTTATACTAAAAGTACATGTATGCTTTAAAACATCATTGTGAGTGAATTTTCATTCCAGTGTGGAAGAGACCAAGTCAGTCCCTATGAAAGGCTGGATGTTAAATGATTATAATCTCCACAAGATCCTTCTTTCCATTTCTACCTATTTGCAACTTGTTAGGAAGGAATCAGAAAGCCTGGGATGGCCACAATTTACCTTGTAGTCTGCCATGCCCCATAAAGTTGTTCAGGGAGGGGAAATACTAACTCCTGAGTATGTAGCTTCACCACAATATCAATGTGTACTTTTCATGAAAGCTTTGTTAGATGATGGCATTTTTCTTGACTACCAGGAGTCATTGTTTCCCTCAGAAAGGAGCAGTGTCGGATAATTTCACCCCCTGCTTTCTCTTTGGTTGCACAGTGGCCAGAAACTGGAATTAGAGACCCCCCAAACCAGGCTGAGGCCAGCACTCTGAATGGAGCAGCCCTGTCTGAATCTGATGCTAATGAGATCAGGAAGAGAGGAAAGGATGAACTCCAACCCTGGGCTGCCAGGCAGCTCGTCCTGTGTCTGGGGCCGGCAGGGCGAGAGGGAGGCAGGGGGGCTCCCGAGGTACTGGGATGAGGATGCTGCTCAGCTGGCAGGAAAGGGAGCAAGCATCTCACTTATCTTAATAGCTCCTTTTGTTCAGGAATCACAGTAGCAGCCCTTATTTGCAAACTTGAATAAGTATAATGCACTCAGAGCTATCGCACAGGTGCTAGGCACCAGTGATTTTTCTCCTTGGCTGTACAATGGCTGCTTTTTTTTCGGGTTGCAGGAAGGAACTGGAAAGACTCATTCAGACAAAAGTGCTGGCTGCACATTTGGGCAAAGTGCTGACTTGCTTTTGTTGCTGTGTGCGTGGTGCCATCTCTGAGCCCGACGATGATGACCTAGAAGGTGATCTGACAACGAATGTTTCTTTTGGAAAATGTTGACTATTGTAGAAGCTCACACACTCATAATGAGACTAACTGCTTCCAACAGATAATTGCCTGGCAGTTGCTCTGATAACTGGGAAGATAAACAAGCTATTTTCCCCTTCCTTCAAGAACTTAACAAGAGAGGCAAAAACAGAGCCTTGAGCATCTGCAGGCAAGAGTAAATCAATAGTAAGAAGAAGCATTTGAGAAAAATAGATGCATGGGTATTGAGCCATTTTTCTGACAAGTAATACCCAGCAAGGGTCTGTCTTACTGAATTTAAATGGGATTATCCCACCTCGATCCAACTTTGCTTACTTGCTTTCTTTGAGAATCTGGCATTAGAATGTTTCAGTTTTCGGGAAAGGTTGCCTGCCAAATATGACGCGTTCGTTCTTTCTTTCTTTCTTTCTTTCTTTCTTTCTTTCTTTCTTTCTTTCTTTCTTTCTTTCTTTCTTTCTTTCTTTCTTTCTCTTTCTCTCTCTCTCTCTCTTTCTTTCTTTCTCTCTCTTTCTTTCTTTCTCTCTTTCTCTCTTTCTTTTTCTTTTCATCTCTCTCTCTCTCTGTCCTTCTCTCTTTCTCTCTTTCTTCTCTAACCATGGTTTACAGTTTGTCCAAACCCACAAAAGAAGGTGGCTATTGGGTGTAATACAGTCCAATTTGTGGATAACAAACATCCTTTTCTTCATATAGCTTTGCTGCCCTCCAAGTTCACTAGGTGCTGAGGGACTGTAAAACTTACTAGGTTGAATTTCTGAGAATGAATAGAGAGTTATGAAATGTCTGTAAAGTACTTACCTCTTGAAATGGGCTAAGATCATATTACATGCTTGAGGATTAACAGTTTGAGGAACCTTGGAGCATATGGCTTTGTAAAGCACTGCTGCTTCTACACAGATTTTTTTCTGTTTCTATGTTAACCTCTGTTGCAATCTGGGAGATGAAGAACTCCATCACCTGTAATTCAGGAAGAAGTGAATTAACCCATGATTAGAATACTTGAAACTAAGTCTACCCTCACACATGAATACATAGCCTCTTGTTAAGGTTTCTAGAAAGCTAAAAAGATGCTTAGGGGCAAAAGAAATAAGTCTGCAGTGTTAAAGAGAACATCTTTTCCCAATTAATAAGGACGAAGGATTGAGCATACCCTTATGTCTTTTGCTGTCTGCTTTGTTGTGATTAGTAGCCTTCTTCTGGTGTAAGATGTTATCTCTTCGTGCATCAGGCTGTCATTGTAATAGCAATTCTTACACATTGCTATTGTTGTGAATTCAGATACCCCTGATTAATATTGAGCACCTATTGTATTAGGATCTCTACAAACAAATGCAAGAATGTATTTGCCAGTGTTATCCGCTATGATTATACATCTTTTACTTAATTATTTTAAGTTATAGTGTTACTGTGTGCTTGTGATATAGCTTATTGAAAAAGCCATTTCTTCTCTCTGAAGAGACAAAAGCTCATTTCCATTAAATTTTATTTTATCAGATTTTGCTTCTTGAAAAAATGTTAGCAAGCTATTTTTTTTAATTTTTTAATTTTTATTTTTACGAGAAACCAGACAGCCGAATATTTCCTTATTCTTAATGTAAATGTGGGAGGTAATATTATTGTTTGTAACTTTTCCAAACCAAGGTACAATATTTGGTTACAAGAAAAGTAACCAAGTAGTCACTCTGTTAAAGAAAAATATTCAGGGTGGTTGGAAGATGATTTCCCCATTTTCCTTGAGAGAAAGATGGGGATATATAGGGTAGTCAGGCAAGCAGCCTGTGGTGGTTTTAGTCTATAGCTTATCAGTTTAAACTCACTCAGGATCTGGAAGACCAAATTCAATTTTCCTTCCTGCTTAAAAATTTGAGCAAGGATACCTCAGTAACTTAATTTAAGTATGGCATAGGTTTCTCATTCTCTCCATGGATCCTTTCATCATAAGTCATTTAAATAAGCCATTAAATAATTACATTTGAATTGGGGCAAGATGCAGACCTCCACAATCTCCCTTCCCCTGAATGAGGAGGCAGTCTGGGTGGGATCTGCCTTCCAACTCCCACCACAGTCACTCGGCTGGAAAAATGCTTAAACAACCATCGAGCAGGAGAGGAAGGAAGACTCTGTGATGGGTGAATGAGTGGGGATCCAGGCATCAAAGAATCAATGCCTTTTACAGCCTTAATTAGGCTCCTGTTGTGAAGCTGGAACGCAGAGCACTCTCTGTCTTATGTTCAGCTGACCCTGCAAACCCAGGGACCGCGGTGGCACTGGGTCCTACCTTCAGTGCCAGCCTGGACCATGGCCCAGCAAAGCATCCTGCCCACCACCTGACAGCCGCCTGCATGGGGTGGCAGCGCTGCCGGCGGCAGCAGCTGCAGGGCTGCTGCACAGAGCTGTGGTGTACATGGAAGTGAATGGTAACTGGAGTTGCTGCTGCTGTTTTTATTTTGGCTAGTTGGCAGGCACATCGCTATTCTTTAGCTTTTGAATTAGGATGATGTAAGAGGCCCAAAGTCTATGCTAAACACTCCACTACAAGGTTTATCCAAAAAGGCTGTTGGTCTTGGGAGAGTTACCCAGAATCACAGATAATTCGGAACAAACTGCATGGGTAGTCGACAAGTTCGTGAGCTGAAGATGTGGGCTGGTTCCTAATCCTCCGTGACTCTGGGTGGCTGACTTTCTAGAGGCAGACCATGCTCTGTCTGTGGGAAGACAACAGTGCATTGACTCTCTGTGCTCACATTTGCACCCACAAAGGTGGTGTAATGTGCCCACAGCCATGCACAACCCTCTTCTCAGAGCTTGCTCTCCCAGGAGTCTCTAACACCCGTTGTTAAATCCATATGCTTGAACTGCCAGGCAGATGCATCACCCCCATATGACCCTGGCTTTTTGTAAAGCAGGAGGAGGAAGCTCGCTTGGGAAAGTGTATCAGAAACAGAGGAGCACAAGTGCTGGTTGTTATTAACATACCACACTGAACACCCGCTCCTCCTCATCCTTAAGCCCTCCGTGATACCCAGTCTATTGTGATGGCTGATAACTCCTTTTCTCTGAGCTCATTCCCCAGGTCTCACACTGGCTTCCTGCATGCCTTCAGTTGTTAAGCATCTGTATCTTTTCTCAAAACAGTTTTGAGGAGCTTTCAAAAATGTTAAACCTAATAACTTCATGCAGGGACAAATTTAAAACACCTTAAAATCAGTGAAACTGGTAGGTGAGAGAGTGATCCCTCCTCCAGCTCAGAGATGTCGTACTTCTGAGGGTGGCTCTAAGTATTTGCTGCCACATCACCTACTGTCAGGCTGAAGGCCAGCGATGTGCTGTTGTTGGTACCCTCTCAAACTCTGGCACCTGATGCTGGGCACCTTGCACTGTTTGAGTCAAAGGTTGAGCAAGGGAGCAAATCCTGATTTTCCTTAAATATATGGGAATAATGAAACTTTATGGCATTTTTAACAGGTGGCTTTGCTTTTACTGTTTTTCATGTAAATATTGGAGAAAATAGTGTTGTTATGATCATAAGACTCTTAGAAAAAGTATTTTGCACACCAGCAGTCTCTATCTCTGGTCTACCTCTCTCAGAGATAGAGGTTCTCTCTCTGGGGAGAAGCGGGCAATTTCAGTACCTGTATAACAGTTCACAGACCACGCGGACAAAAGCACATGTTTATCTCTTACCTTGAACGTGCTTGCTGCCCTGCCTGAAGACATGTCTTAGAGCAGCCACCGAGGCCCCAGGATGGCAGGGCTCGGGAGGCCAGCCCCACACAGGCAGCACGCTGTGCTCTCACCCTGTCCCCCACACACCCGTCACCCGCCACCCTTTGGTGACACCAGGCTCAGTGACACCAGGCTCTGTGACACCAGGCTGGCTTCCCGGCCGGGAAGGCGCTGGCTTTGTGAGCCCCACTCCTCCCCAGGAGATTGGCAGCCAGGAGTGCTGGGGAGTGACAGGCCCCATAATGCACCCTCGCTGCCAAGATGGAGAGTGTCACCTCCGTAACGGGGCCGGCTTTCATTAGCCTGAATGCAATTGTGCTAGGTTTAATTTTTGGAGTGTTTGCAGTTTTTCCAGCAAATAGCTGTTTGAACACAGTGTCCCCATTATATCACCACAGTCAAAGAGAGGAAAGATAAAGGCATTGTGCAAAGTTTCTGTGGCTTTGCAGACAAGGATTTATGTACTGGAGAACTCTCATCTGGCAGTCAATTTGCCTTTGTCTTTCAAAGTAGTGGAAGTACCAAGGGAGTATGCCCAAGAGTTTTATTTGCTATTTACCAGATTACTGAAGTATCAGGCATCTTTAGATCTGTTGAGAAGAAAAATGCTTTCAAAACGATTTTGCAAACTTCTGCTGGGGCTGCGGGGAGAGGCAAGTGAAACCCTTGAAATGCTTCCCATTGAACTGCTGGAGGGGTGCGTGATTGAGGAAACAGCTTGAGATTGTACATTTTCACAAGTTTAAAATGCGATCTGTCATAAGGGTCTGTCCGGTAGAGAAAAAGGAAAAATGCATCTGACACCATCTGCCTTAAAGTGGTAGCCATGTTAGTGAGAATAGCTCTTTCTGGAGAATGGTGGTCGCTGGTCAGCATATATAAGGTTAAAACCAAGTTCAGAAAAATCAACATTTTCTTAACAGGCAATGATGAGATATTAATTTACAGCTTCTCTCAGTTTACAGCTCAGCTTACAACAAGCAAGAAATATTGCAGTTAGTGCAGTGGGTCCTGGCGAATATTTCCCCCCTCAGTCTTTCCCTAGTATTTGATTCTGACTGACACAGCTAAAATTGCAGTGAAGGCAGAGCTTAGAAGAACAGGCTTTATTGTCTGAAAGCAGAACTGAATGGTATTCCTCCAATACTCCTAAAGGTGGGTGAGAACTGAGGGGACAGCTGCTTACAAAAATTTGTAAGTTAGCATTAAATACAACTACTGTACTGTATGATAAATATCTTGGGCGCTAGATCACCCTGGGATTTGTGGAATGGTTAGCTTTACTAACATGAGAATTAATGGAAATAAGTCATGAAACAAACTGATTCACATGATGTTGCTGAAACAAATCAGAACAGAATCTGTCAAGGAAAAAAAAAAAAAAGCCTTTAAACCAGAGTAAAATATGATCCACTCATCATTGACTGAGTTATCAATAGGGACCAGTAAATACACTGGAACGACTAACTAGCTTGAAACCTTACCAGTGCCTGAAGCCAACATTTACGAAGTTCTAAAAAAAATACCTACCCGAATGCCTGGCATCCACAATTATTTTAATTTCTGATTCCAGCTAAAATATTATGTGAATGGCCATTTCTGTAGCTAGCTCTGACAAATCCAAGAGCTGTGATGTATCTCATTAAACAATGCTTATTTCCCACAGAAGATGTGAGACTAACCTGCTGTGTTTTCGCTGTCTCATTTCAGGGGAGGTTTCTGAGCCTATTCTTTCAAAGGTGTAGGTGATGTTTGTGTCAGTGCCTGAAGTATTGCTTCCTGGCTAGGCCGCTTAGCCCCAGTGCACAGTGCACATCTTGACCTCTTTTTAATGTATAGTTTTAGACATTTTCCTTTGGACACATGGGCTTTACCTACTGTAATGTGAGGTTTCCTCTTCCCAGCACCAGCACGGAACAGCCCAATATCCTACTCTAGAAAAGATCATCAGGCCTGTTGGGAAGACCAGCTTTTTGATCCACCTCAAGCTCCATTTCAGCCAGACATGAGGCAGCTTCCATGAAGACATACCTAAGGCTAGTATTGTGCCAGTGCCACCATTACTTTGGTCACACACATGATGTTGATGGTTGCTTCTGTTGGCCTGAGAGACACTCTCTCCTGGGGAATGGATGGATAGGACAACAGTCACCCCATCTGCTCCTTTATCTTCTTCCCTGTGTAGTTCAGAAAGTTCAGAAAGTGGTATCTAGAGTATTTTCAACTGGTTCAGCAGTCATTGAACCAGTTTATGTGTATCTGCAAAACATGACCAAAAGATCTCAAAAGGAAAATGAAACAAGCCAAGGATGTCTTTTGTTTGAGGTACTGAGCTAAGACTCGGAAGATGTGGAAGATCCGTTGCCACCTGGGTGACAGATCTTCATTGCTAATTTAGCCTCAGAGTTATACTACCTCTCTGTACTTCTTTCTCTACCTTCTGCTCACACTGCCCCTTTACTTTGTCTCTTTAGGAGATATATGCCATGGAGCATTGATTATGTATCTCT
The DNA here is from genome assembly GCF_964035555.1 of Netta rufina. Taxonomy (NCBI): domain Eukaryota; kingdom Metazoa; phylum Chordata; class Aves; order Anseriformes; family Anatidae; genus Netta; species Netta rufina. Next base: position 53,913,989 of record NC_140123.1, on the reverse strand, counting down.
ATGTAGATATACAGAGCTCGGTGCTGTGGTGGATCACTCTGGATGCTACCAGTAGCAACAAATAAAAACAACTGTGATAACTTATTTGGCATCTGTCTTTTGAGGAGAGACACCCAATAGGTATTCCAAATGTAACTCAACCCTTTCTTTATAAACTCTTCACTATACCTGGTAACAACCCTCTTCTTCTGGAGCACACCCTCAATACTCCTCAGCATTACATTCTCAGGACATTCTGGTAATAATGATGATAACTTTTCAGTACTATAAAAGAAGATGCAAGATGTCCCATTTTTTATGTATTTTGGACAAAAAAAAAAAACAAAAAAACAACAAAAAAAAACTTTAACTACACATCATTAGGGCTGGGCTGCTTCTGTGGTATAAGGTAATTAATGCTGTTGGGCGTCGTAGAATTCTCCCCTTATCTGAGCCTTGGTTGCCCAGGTTTCTGCCTGGAAAATGTGGTGCCTTGGCAAAATTAAACTGAGGATTTATAGTACAGACACCTTAACAAAGGCCTAGATTTGTATATGTTGTTTTAAACCTGTATTTCCAGTTCCAAAACTTCATAATAAAAATGATTAAATTAATCTGCTATAAATAACTGGGTTGAAAATTACTTGACTTTGGCTACAAAACAAGAAAAAGTATTTCAGGGAACATATATATAGCTATACATACACGCACGAATATATAAAAAGCACTTTCTGTGATAGATTCAGAAATGCAAAGAATATTACACAGATGGAGAAACTGATTTATTCTTTCTGGAGCAACTTTAAGGCAGTCTGGATTTCCTCTCCTCTCCTATTTAGAAACAATGCCAAACAAGAGGTTCAAGAAGATCTATAATAAACTTCAGCTATTGATCTATCTTCTACCTGAACTTGACCCAGATCAAATATATCTTTTGCAATTTAACCACTTTAAGACCCTACATTCTGGTGTGTCCAAATAGATGTCCCCTATATCAGGCCCAGGCGTGAACAGAGTACTAGGCTTATGCATAACTTCCAGCAAGTATGCAAGTGCTTTGCTGGATAGGGCTTTGTTCAAGTATGTTCATTTGTGAAATAAAGACTTGATCACATATATTTAGTGAACCTTTAGATAAGAGCAATACAAACAAGAGGCATCCCTTACTCCTTCCCCTAAGACCTCAAAACAAACAAACAAACAAAGAGAAAACTAACTAATTATCTGGGTAAAAACAGGAATTATTGTTTTCACCAAAATTAAAAGCAAAGTCTGTGAGAACATGTGTAATGAGCACATGGGGCTTATAATGCGACTGTGTCAGTGCCCTGAGTGCTGGACCCTGGGCTTGGACCATCATAAACCCAAACCATACATATGTGGAGCTCATTTAGTACAGAACCAACATATTTATGACTTGCTCTGAATTTACTATGGTTTGCGGTCTACCATTATGAATCTTCAAAGTGTCTACAATCTTTTCACCAAGCTCTTCTTTCTTTTTTATTATTATTTTTTTATTTTATTTTTTTTTATTTTTGTTGGGGGGGGGCAGGAGGTGGAGGGAAGGGTTGTTTTTTTGGATGTTAGTATTCGTTATTTATGTCTTGGCTATAGCTCTTCAAGACATACATTGTCCTCTTAACTTTTTGGTGTACCATAGCTTGAGTCTGGGCTACATTCTCCAGTAGGGCATTCTGGCGGTGCTGCAGCACAAACAGCAGATAACAGCACCATATTATAAATTATTTGTTACTGGTAGTGGCTCTTCCAATAAGTAGCAATGAAGGATCTGACCTTCAAGGTCTGCTACTTTCCCCTCTGTGTTTCAGGAAGCATTTAGGGAAGGATGGAGAGATGCCCTTTATCTTCCAAGGTCTCTTCTCCAGTGCACCCACCCACACTGGGGAGAGGGGGTGATCATTTGGAAGGGTGGTGTTCTGGGGAGCTGGAACCTCCTCTCCACCTGAAATCTGCCTCAGTTGGCTCCATGCTGATCAATAAGAAGAAGGTGTTTGGCATGTACTCCTGTATGGATGCAGATGCGCAGGTCCCACTAGGCTGAGAAAGGACAAATGGTGGGAACTTCTCCTCTGTCCAAACTGGGGTGAGACATTGTCCTCGAGACAATTCACAGGGCTCTACATCTGAAAATGGAGCTGTTTTGGAGAAAGAGCAGCATCTGCGAGGAGTCAGAATGTGGCAGTCCTTTCCTTTCTCCTCCGTGGATCTGGAGAAGGAGAGCAACTTGGCTCCTCCGTTTCTACAGAGTGGTTTTCTAATCCCACTTAGCCAAAACCATGCTTAGCAAGGAGGGAATGAGCCAGACCTCTTTCCATCTGGAAAATCACCATCTTGCTCTCCGTGCAAAGGAGAAAGCGAGGGGAAGTATCAATCTGCTCCTTATGATTAGCTCACCATGACAAATATGCAGTATGGAGGCCTGACCTACAAACTTCTCAGGGTCTTTTGTAGCAGTCAGCAAACAGGAAAAGACAAATGTTCTGCTGGTGAGATCGTAAAGAGCTTTGCCTTGGGAGTGAAGGAGGATGAACATGCTACCTCTTGGGCTTGCCTTCCTCGAAAGGAAAAATATGTAGTGCTAGTTGGGGGAGCAGTCAGATCTGGAAAGCCATATGCTGGTTTTGGCTCACTGAAGAAAGCCAGCATCTGGTTCGGCTCTGTTTCAAAGTTAAAATTTCTAAAATGGAGCCAAATATTTAAATAATATTAATAATTTTATTTCCTGAATATTAACTATGGTATATGGTGAAATAACTGCTGTACCTGCAATAAAGGGCTTTTAGGGCTGGTGAACTGCTCAGTCTCTCTGTCAGCATTTACTCACTCGTGCAAGCCAACTATGCACTGCATGGCACACCATTTCGACCACGCATTGACTGCTTAATTAAAAGTACTGCTTTTAAAAGAGCAATAAGCTTGGTATTTTTCTTTTTTAATAACTGCCATAATAATCACCATACTAAAGAGGAGAGTGCTAAAAAAGTAGTAAAAATTTATGAAAAGCATACAAGCTTAATAAAATATTAGTTAAAAATTCATGACACGGTATGTCATTTTGTGTAAGGATGCACACAAACACTGTTGAGAGCTATTGGGGAGGAAAGTCTAAGACACTTTGTGGAGCCAATACTCAATGCCAATTTCCATTAGTTATCTGGCATTCTCTTTTTCAAGTGGGTGGGAGCTTTGTGAAAACTTTGCAGGCGTCTCTCGTGTTGGTGAACACCCTAAGTTTCAAGTTACCTGGATTTCTCCAAAGGGTGTGGTATGTGTGTAATGCTTGGAAGGTGAATAGAAGATCCAGTGGGATTCTCATATTTATCTTACAGAGGGCATCTCAGGCAATCTCCTCCAGAAAGCCTTCAAGAACCCCTTTTGTTCTGCAGTGCCAGAATGGCGTGATTAGAGTAAGTGATCCTGATTATGAGAAAGGGTCTCAAAGCAATCCACTTCAGATCAGGGAAGTTTCATGATTTTGCTGTTTACAGATGAGAATCTGAGACGTGCACAGGTCAAGGCACAGATTTTTAAATATGGATTTACGACATAAAAATTCAATGGTTGGGCTGATTACTTTCAGACCTCTCCTAGTCATGTGTGGTAACCATCTGAAAGCAGGCCTTTCACCTCCAGAAGTCCTCCTAACCACAGGGCCACTGCTGGCAACAACAGGAGACAGAGGAAAGAAATTTCTGCCAGGTTGGCATCCAGAGAGGATTGTCCTGAATCAGAAGCCCTGAGGTTCAGAAATTATGCCCCACTTGAGATGCGCAGGGGGAGGTCGGTAACTCCCTCTGGTCAGAAAAGAAGTGCCCTCGCAGAGCACTCCAGGGTGGCTCCAACACAAATTCCTCCCCAAGATTTGCCACTGACTAGTTTAGGCAATGCTCTTCTCAATTTTCTGGCTTGTCTGACTCCCATTCCTTCTCCCCAGGTTTTACACAGTCAACTCTCAATTACCTGTGGGTGGTTTATCCAGGGGGCTGATAAACCATGGATGTAGGGATGCGCAGCCAACTCAGATTTGGCCAAGCTTGTTAACTCTTACAAAAGGTTACTGTGCTGCGGCTTGGGCCAGCTGGGTTTCACCTCTGTGTCAGGGAGAGCCCAGCCTAAGGTAACTGGCTGTGCACAGAGACATCTGGGCTCTCTCTACCTCGCCTTCCCAGCCCTGGGGGAGCAGGGATGCAGGCAGAGAGACGCATAAGCCCTCCTGCATGAAGCCAGCATCACAACAGAGCAAATCTGGCTGGCCCTGACAGAACTTTTGGAGAGTTACGGAGATGTCTTGGTGCTGGCTTGGTGGTTTTTGCTGTGGCAAGACCAGTCAGTGGGGTGCTGCAAGCTCCGGGTACCCAAGCACCAAGGTGCAGCCTCCTGGATCCTGCAGGGAGCAGGAAGAGGTGAAGAGGCATCTGAAAGACTCTGGGCAGAGCTGGACACAGCCAGAAGTGAGCTGGAAACAATAAGGCCTGCCAGATGTGCTCTTGATCCCTACCACATGTCTTATCCAGGCTTTTCTCTTATCTGGAATACCTCAGGCCATATTGCCCCGATAACAGTGCCCATATGGGCTGTTCAGTTCAAGGGTTAATATTTCATCAGGTGGCACATCACGCAGAGGGTTAACTGCTGCACCCTTGAGCTCAGTCTAAATGCCTGTGCTGGTTATGTTCACCATCCCTCACATTAGACTCCAATATTTCCAAATGCTGCTCTAAGTGACTTGCCACAGGCTGCAGGACAGGTAAGTGGCACAGCCTGAATCCAGGCCCAGGTAATACATGTGAAAAATCTCCAGCACAAACTGGGAGCTCTGTGGGGGCTCCTCATAGCATGGGCTGGTGTAGTATTCATCTGGAAGTCCTGCTGTTGCTGCACTGTAATTACGATCTGAGAATTTTAGAGGGAAGAGAATATTTTTAACTCTCATTTACTCTGTTTTCCCATTTCCTAAATTTTATTTCTCTTTGAAGGACAGGAAGCTAGCATTGATCCTAAAGCAAAATACCAATTTAAAATATCAGACTCAGACATGCAGGCCGGAGCAGATGCTGACTACTCATAGAGCAGTTGCATCTGGATACATTTGATATCATGTCCTCCCATTTTTACGCTCAGTTTTTACGCTTGTCAGCAGATTACTTATTTCCCAAATGTGGTATTTCTGGATTGGACCTGACAGTCGTGGCACAGTGCATGAAATCTACTTTGGGAGCATGGGATGCTCAAGCCATATGACCTATAAGTTAGTCTCACAGGGTAATATAAGAAAAAATATGCACAAAACACTGGTTTTTCACATTACACAGGTAGAGAAAGCACAGGTCTGTTTTTATCAATGAGTCTCTGGGCTGCCTTCTGCCTGGATGGTTTAGAAATTCTCTATTTCATCTTGGTGCCCAACGGTGACCTCAGTGTTTTCAAGAAGAACAGAACAAATAGCTGATAGAAAAAGGAGTTAAAGTAGCCTTACTGAACAAATAAATTGGCAAGTGTATCTAATAATTGCATGGGTTCAGCATTTTTCTGCGATAAATGAGTAAACTTTAAATGTATCTCTGAGATGTACTATCACAGGCATTGCCATGGGCAAGTTTTATCCAATGATGAAACAGCAAGGCCTTGTGAGATAAAGATGATAGAAGGGGTACTATCAGGTGGCAGCTGGGTAATTACAACTCTCTATTTGGGCTCTGTAGTGATGCTGCATGTGATAAGTGGAGAATAATGAAGAAAAAGGAGTAGTGATAATACAGGAGCTAAATGGTAGAAAATAGCCTATCATAGCCCACAGCCCTCTGAGTGCCTATGGGGACTTTGAACTATCTTCTTCAGTTTTCAACCACAGAAAAAATACTCTCTCTTTCTTCTTCCTTTGCTAAATTTATGTCTGGTGGGACAAAAGGGAAAACTGAAAGGAAATCATGGGTATGTGAAGAGAATATGACCTTTGCAAATAACGCTGAAGGTCACTGTGTAATTATTCTAAAATAAAAGTATCCTGTAATCTTGTCTGTACCCACAAAAGATGTAAGACCATTTTTTAATGTGATTCTGAGCAATTTTGTTGGGGATCATGGTTTATGAAAGGTCAGCTAAAGTATTTCTAATTGTATCTGGTCTAGCTTTTCGCTCAGAAGAACATAAATGTCATTTGTTATGATAGAGTCAAACACTGATTAAAGTGAAAGACTGACAAAAGACAAACTCATTACATGTAAACAAAAATACTATTTCCTGAGTGAAGATGGGCTCTTATACCTTTAAAACAAAATGCAGGAAGGGAAAATATCCTGGAGCTGATCATTGAAACTGTAATTCCTGTTTGTTTCTTTCTTCTTTTTTTTTTTTTTTTTTTTCTCTACAGATAGGAATACCTACTATGGTTCCTGGTGAGCTTGGCCCTCTTTTCAGCTCTCTGGATGACTGTCTCAGTATTTTTTTTACTCCTCAAAGTGAGATGATAGTTCCACAGCACCTCTTTGACTTCAGAGCATGGTATCTAAACGTCAGGTACAGTGGAAGTGATTACATGCATGTGCATACATGCATATGTCCATACATCCATACATAAGGAGAGCGCACTTAAATAGCTGCTGTCTAAATGTGAGCCACAAACTGTTTTGATTTATTTTTTTTTTTTTAATACTTAACTGAACAGCTAGAGTAAGAAGGGTATGGTGCATCTTTTTTTTTTTTTTTTCTTTTTTTCTTTTTTTCTTTTCTTTTTCTTTTTTTTTCCCTCTTAGGACACTGAGCTGGCAGGTCCTGATGCAATGGGGCACTTCACAGTATGGAAGGTTACATCCGCACGGTGCAGGGAGTGAGGCACTTCGGAATGGAAAGATTTGAAATGAGACACTTCTTCGTACTGCAAATAGTGATGGCTATTGACATAGGCGTTAGTGAACCCAGTAGTGAGACCAAGGAATTTTATACACAGCCTGAAGTTGGGATGCATGTAGCTTATGTTAGTAATACTGAGAAAATCCTAATCAACTATAGGGAAAAAAAAAAAGAACCAAATTCTTGTTCTCATCATGACAGAACCTGACTAGAAGTATGACAACTGCGTTTATGCATTACAGAAATGAATGGCATGTAATAAAATATTTACAGTTGAACAGAATGCTTGCTTTTAAGCTGAAACTCAACAACTGAATACATGAGGAAATTTGCACACAAAAAAGCTTCTGAAAGCATCTACCTGATTGTGATGGTTCCCATTATATAATTGCATCATAAAGTTCATTCAAATTTTCTAAAAATTCAAATCATCTCTGTGATTTGTTGAGGCATTGGGATAACTCACACCAGATTCAGCCCTTCATTTAGTTTAAGGTAAATGTTGCAGGGGAAAAAAAAAAAGAAAAAAAAAGATATATATATTACAAATCAGAAGTTCACAGTGGAAAAGAATTATTAGGCCATCTCAGTCAGCAAGTGTAGTTTTTCAGTATTGACTGTCTCCTACTCCCCTGGAGTAATGGAGCTTTGTCATTGACCCACAAGTCCTTATTTATGTAAAGGCCACTTAGTGCTCTGGGCATGTAAGTGAAATACAACTCTGATCATGTGGCTCCGCAGAGGCTCCCAAATGGTGAGGTTCCCTGGGACAGGATTCATCTCACCTACGTTTGCACATCCAAAAGTTAGACACCCGAGCCTGAGTTAGCCACCCTGGATTTTCTTTTGAGTCAATGGGGAAAAATATGCACCTTCGGAAAGCAAATGATGTGACCTGTGTCAGACATCCAGCTTAAGGAGGGATCAATCACCCTCTGGAAATGCCTATTCCTCCTGACTGACTACAAAGGGAGCCTGTGGTGACTAGCTTAAACATTTAACTTTTAGATGACTGAAGACAGGTAAAATGAATTGCATCCTGACTTTAAAGGAGATTTGTGCCCAGGGAGATCAAGACAGGTCTCTATATTTGGACATTTCTCCCATTTTAAATCATGCTAAGTGCTTCCCAAACCACAGTGATGAATAAACCTATTGTCATTCATCTCAGTCAGTCTGACTTGCATTTCACTCATTTTTGGCTGTACAATGCTTACACAGAGCTTTTCAGGTGGCTGTGATGACTTAGTGCCCTGCTGCTTCTCCTAGACCCTGTCCTCTGTTGGTCATTTGTATGGCCGCAGAGTGAAGCAGATCAGGACACTGATCTGGCTGAAAAAATGACTTGGGGGGGAAAGTTGCTCTCTCTTCTGGCTCAAATGTCCATACAAACAACTGCATTAAAAAAATGGAGGAAATACCACAAGAGCAGCATCAGGGCTAGAGATTGCTTCCAGGCAGCTTCGATTATATGCCTTTGTTTTCTGATACCCATTTTTCTGGACTTGACACTAAAATCCCCACCAAGGCTTCGCGGTCTTTCCTGGGTCTGTGTAGCTTTCTCCTCACCACCCTCATTGCTCTTCCTCTCTTGTCTAACCAACAAACAAAGTCCCTTAGGGCTGTCTTCCTCACCCTACTCCTTCTTTAGGCAATGTACTTAATTTGCAGGGCAGTAGAAAATACCATGAGAAGAATCAAGGACTATTTGCCAGTCCTATGGCTCAGACATACGTTTATTGGCAGGGTGCAATGTTTTCCCAGAGACTGAGGATCCACAACCTTCTCCACATTTGTGGTGGTGTTGCAGGGGTCCTGCCCCTCACTGGCCATTCTGGTCTGCCCTTCTGTTGCTCTTTGGTGTCCAGGTCAAGCTCACAGCTCGTATACAAGCATGGCAGTAACGCTACTTAAAAGGACATACCAATTGAAGTAAATACACTATCCGACTCTGAAAATCCAGAGGAAGGTGTTTAAAGGAAGAACTGTCCCAAGGATTGGAGCTTGCATCAAATAGGGATTTTTTATTTTATTTTATTTTTTTTTTTGCATGTGTACAGAGCACAACTTGGCACTTCCTTGGCCTACCAAGAAATCAGCATTTTAGCTCACACCATGACTGCATTTTCAAAGTGGATTACCTGGTTGTCCTCACTAGTTGTGCGTTGGTTCACATCACATTTTGGCATGCATCAGCTCTGTGGGGAACCTTGTGCAGAGGACATGCTCCAGCAGCGCATTTACGGCACTCCCACTGCTCACAGGCATTCAGCCCCTGATCTGTGCTACAGACAATGTAGGGACATCCCCTCTGAAAGTGCCCCCAGTGTGGATACAGGGCGCTCAGCACCAAAATTTTACTCTGATTACTGCTCCTAGTGGTCCAAATGACTCTGCTAAGAGGCCTAGCCTGTGTATTTCCCAATGTGATCAGAATAGTCTCTCTCTATTTCATATTTGTCTCTCCTCCCAAGGCCTTGGAAACAAAGTCAGAAACTGCTACTTCTGCAAAATAAAACCCAAATCAGAATCCAAATCTGCCTTTGAGGTGGTGCAGGAAACACTAAAAACAGTTTTAGCTTTGTGGGTCCAGTGTTATTCCTATTAAAATTAGGAGTTTTCTCCCCTCTGTTTACAGTCTTAGATTGTAATCTTGCTCATTGATTTTTGGCATTTTCACCCATGAAACATACACCCATTACATATCAGTTTTACGCCTGCATTTTATTTAAGCACCAGCAGTTTATAAATATGAAATCCTACACCAATATTCTTGCTTTATACTGCTTCCTGATCTCTTCTTCTTTTTTTTATATGAATCTTCTTTTACCTTCTGAAATTACAAGGCCTATACCAGGGAAATGAAGTCAGAAATTTTCATAATTTTTAAGTGTATTCATAAAGGCAGAAAATAATCTGTTCTCCGTGTCCCTGGTAGATAGGACAAGAATTGATGAGCTTAAATTTCAGCAAAGGGGATTTAGGATAGTCATTAGGAAAAACTTTCTAGTTAAGCCTTGGAATAGATTGCCTAGGGAGTCTGTAGGATCTCTATCGCTGGTGTTTTTTCAAGAACAGGTTAGACAAGTGTCTGTCAGGAATGTCATAAGTGTAGTTTATCTTGCCTTGAGGGGGTGAAGGGAGCAGATGACCTCTCAAAGTCTCTTCCAGCCTCATTTTCCCGTGATCTTATGTTTCTCTTCCAAGGTATTCCAAATGCTGCATTTGTCTCTATCATAACATCTCAGTATTTCTAATACAGTGTTATTCCAGGACTGAGATTTGAAAATTCATAATTCTCCGAGACCATAGATCACTAAGAAGTGTGTGTCTTGTTTATCCATTGACACTTGATACTAGTGCAAACAGTAGTGTTCAGCTGTTGACTCAGAATGGAATGCTTTTGATCATATTTTGCCCTATTCACAATTTTTCTAATCAAATATCAACATTGGTAAATCTGACATACTGTTGAACCTGAATTTCAAATATTAGTCAAGATGAAAACCTATTGCTATCACCATTAAGACCAATTGTTTTATTAACACCAACCATTTTTGAACACTTCCTTTTGGTCAACAGAGATTCTCAAGAAGGTTTAACATGTCATCCCCCGCTCCCCCCAATCAGACAGTAGTTCTCTAAAACTGACTGATATAAAATATCAAAACATATTTTCCTTTAAAATACTTAACTCTACTGAGAAACATGATGATTTTAGACCCAAGAAAATCATAGTAACATAGCACTGCAGACAGAAAATTGTTCATTAACAACACAAACCCCTGAAACATGGGGAAAAAAATGTTTTGTGATTGTTTTTCTACACTGAGTTTGTGTTGTGGTACTGTGGTCCTCATTCCTATTTTCTTCCAGGCTACTGTTCCTTGCCTGACTACTCGGTGGTCTTCTGCAATGCATTAGTTCTTACCCACACCCTCTACAACAGTCTTTTTGGGCGATGGGGAAAGCTGACCAAAGCCGTGTGTTGAGAACGCAGCCCTCCCCATGGAGATATGTGGCAGTAAAGAACTTCTGTCCTGCACAGCATTAATTTACAGTTAACCAAAAGCCACCTTTCTCATGCTCTGTCCAGCTCTGATGCCTGGCTGAATTGAAGGATTACTCCTAAGTCAAAAGTTCTGGCTGTGCTATACTATGTGATAGGATAGGACTCAATGAGGAGAGCTGCTCTCCACATCTCTGAAAGATATCTCCTATCTTCTTTGAAAGCTGTTATACCCTCCAACTCTGCTGAAGCTATTTTAGTTAAGCTACAACAACTCAATTGGCTAAATCCTTACTAGTGATATGTAGTTAGAGATCACCCAGAGCTGATACTGGGACTGTGGATCTTGTCCTTAAGAAACTTTAAGATCTTTATTATTTTCTCAGAAATGTCAGTGGAAAACATAATAAGAGCAAAGGATGGGCAGGGACTGATTTGTCAGCAATGACATCAATTCAAATGTGCATCAAAACACAGTGGCAGAAACTCATTTGACAGAGATGAATGACAAAAAAACAGCTCTCCCACAAAAATTCTCATTCTTGATGTACAACAGGCAATTATTTCACTTAATCAAATTTTCAATTAAGCTGCCTACAGTGTCAGGAAGCCACAAAGTCATTTAATAGACAGCAGTTAGAATGGGCTGGGAGAGGAAATATTTAAGCTGAACTGATCCTGATGGGATTTCCCAAGCTCAGGAAATTCTCACATAAAGGACATTCTGAGAAGCAAATGACTTGGCTTTAAAAGGATCAAAATTGTATTTTTTTTTTTCCCTAGATTTGAGATCTTGAGTGAAATCAGAACATTGTTTGTTGCTTTTGCAATGCACACAGATTTTACACAATTGCAAGTAGGTAGACCTTCAGTAATTACAATATAGACATGTTTTGCCTCTTAAATTAGGGTACAAATCTGAAGAATCTAGGGTTCTTATTGAAAATGTTTCTCTGTATTGGGCAGGAAGGAACAGAGATGTCCATACCATTTCATAGTAAAGGCTACTTGAATTATACAATTTTGGGGAGAAGAGATGTGAAAAGCAAATGGGGCACTTCTCAAAACACATACTTTCAAATTCCTACCCTGCAGTAGATTCAGTCCATGAATTCAGAGAGCAGTTTAGGTTTCTAAACATGAAGCCATTTTAGGTGCCCCTTTTGGTATATTGCCCAGCCTCCAGCTCTGCTCTAGCAGAGTGCGTGCCTCTTGCAGGTCCTGTCAGAACATCTGCCAGCACCATGCAGATGTTTTAGACATCTTCAGATGTTTGTAATGGTAGTAGATGCTTGTATTTAGGAGCATGAATTGCACCCTCAGTTTGTAAGTGCTCCTGGTTCCTGTCTATAAAATGATAAAATAAGCCTTGCTTTCTCCCAGCTTCAGTCTGTGCCAGCTTTTGTGAAGCTGACATAAACATTCATAGTTCTGTGAATGCTCAACACATTTCCAGTGTAAAACCCGCATGGATTAGGTTGAAGCCTGTGCTCAGAACTTGTCATGAGATCTTTACAGGAAGCCGCCATCTGCCTGTCTGCCCTTTGAGGAAGGCTAATTCCCTCCTGTGAAACATCCTTCATAGTGTGGCTGTGGGCTACACGGTCTGGCTTCACCCGCTGGCAATTGGTGTTGAGATCTCATCTACAGAAGTTGCAAACCCTCTGGAAAGAGGGCTTTTCTCTATTGCATATATGCACAGGGGTGTCTGCAACAGGCCAAGGCCTCAGCTGGAGCTTCACAGCAGTCTCTTAACAGGACTAAATCATACCAGTTTCTACTCATTAATTACATACAAGAAGACATTTGTATAGTACAGCATGATTTGCCAATAATATAAAGCTGTTCTTTGATTGACTTACCAACAAAGTTCTGCTAAGAGTGCATTTTCCTGGGCTGCAAAGGACTTCAGTAAGGTATCTTTCATTTTGAAATGTCAATCTTTGGCTTATTTAGAGGTATTAAGCAGCCCTTCATTGTGGTGGCTGCTTTTCAGATGCTTCAGGCTCTCTGACCATCAGAGATCAGGAACGTTACCCATTGTCCTTTGGAACTGGGATTTGTCGCTGGTGACAGACCATGGTAAATGCCCTGGAACAGGAAAATATTCCACAGAAAATTTAATTGCACCAAATTATTTCAGAAGGCATCTGTTTCAGAGGGCTCTGCATTTCAGTGCTATATTTATTGTTTTGATATAAAGAGAAAGCATTTAATTTCTGGTCATATTATTTTATCATGCTAACTTTCTACTGAATTTTACTTGTTGCACAGGGAGTTTGTTCTCAAAACATATCTATTAGGTACTCAATTTGTAATGGTTTTATTGAATTTCTGATTGTGTTTTTCCCTCCAGCTGCCTTCTGTTAAGTACATCTATCCCTTTGATTTAAATATTTCCTGCATAGGAATTGAACACTAGGAAGAACTATAGCACTGGGATACCTCCTGCTCCATCCTTTTTTAAACATGTCCTGTGTAATTAGTTCAGTCATTGTAAGACGTTGGCAGGAAAGTCCATATGCCTCCAGACCTGGGTTCTCCCTAGTGCAGATAATTACCTTTTTCAGGGCTAGCTGGGATTGAGGGGACCAAGAGCAAACCTGAATATCATGAGCAGAAGGAGCTGCTCCCAAGTGCCATACTTACCTGCTCAGTGATTTCAGACCGGTGGCCTCCCCTCAGTGGGAGCCCAGGAGTTCCAGACCCTCTGCTGTACACTTATTAGTAAAATGAGTAAACTACTTGGTGGCTAGAAAACAGCCAGCCCCAGTGGTTTTTTTTTGGCAGCAGTAGGGGTTGCTGAGAGGAGTCCTCTATCCCAGCTAGCAGTGCCAGGGTCTGGGAACAGAGAATAGTGATCTTCTGGATGGCTTGGAGTTAAGAAGTAACAAAATTTTGAATAACTGTCGGGAAAAGTGAGGCAGATTAGGCATACGAAGGGAAAGTTGTAGAAAGTCACCATGTTGCCATATTGCCACAGCCATTTTCCTTCTGAAATTGAGATGTCAAGCACTGAAAAATCAAGGAATTTCTGAATGGCTTCAGGTCTTTTACTACTTTGTCTTTGGAGAGATCCCTGAGCAAAAAAAATATGAGAAGTTTGAGGCACTACAGAAAATAGCATTAGCCACTCATCTCCTAACAACAGGCAACGTGGGCCTCATCTGAAGGTACTGACGTCAAGAATATGACTCAGATATACCTACATGTGTTTCAATCACTTCTCTAATTACAAAGTAGATAATCTCTAACTGCTAGTATTCTCAGGGGAGAAGTTAATTTACTTGCCAATCAGTCTGTAGATTCACCTTCCAGCTTTGTTATGAACTTATCCTGAGGAATACTTCCACTACTCCATGATATAAAAATGTTTAATGTTCACGGTGCCATTGTCAAGTGAACTTCCCCACTCTGCACTGTGTTGCATTAGGCTTATACAAGATGTTTCGTATTGTTCATGAACATACACGTTGTACGGTTCCCATCACCATAGTGCTTGTACACATACCCTACATACAGAGCAGCCCAGATTACGTCTTTTCCTCCTGCAGGCATTTTCATAATAACTGAGCTGTGAACAGACTCCTGTTGAGGTCATTAAGGGTGAGATAATCTCCAGGACTTTCTCACGTGCAGGCCTGGATGGAGAAAGCAGTCTTGAACCATGGGTTATGTATAGTCATCTTGGACATGGCTTGATTATTCATCCTGCTTTTTACTTGAAGACCTCTGCAATTCTGCAATACATCACCTGATTTTGTAAATACATATGTAAATGTTCCCAAGCAAAATCTTCCTATTCATGAATCTTAAGCCATCCAAACATAACTAAGAGTTACTCCATAAGAGGTTTCCAGACACCGTACATCTAAATGCATTTATTAAGCTAACTGCGAAGAGTTTTTAAAAGATCATTAGTGTCACCACTGCATTCAGTTGAGCTGCACTGAGTGCATGATGGGGCAGGCTAGATAAGCAGCTGAAATATGAAATGGATAAATGCAAATGAATTTGCACTGACAAACAGAAGCAAAATTTCTCATTCAATTTCAGCATTGGCTTTTGTGAGCAAATAGTCCTGAATGTGGAGTTTGTCAAAATCAGAGCCTCTTAGTGCTTCTCTATCCTTCCCCTTTTATTCAATGGAAATAAGAACTTCCTTAAAGCATGAGGGGATATTCTGAGGGGTGATTGGTCAAAGCTTTTGGGATGCTACAACACATACAGAGTTTACAGAGCTGATGATATTTGCAACATACAATGTTTGTGGAATTTTAATTAGCTTGTGCAGCGAACTGGAAGAGTAGCAAGGGAAGAATCTGCACAGATGTGACCCAATGTAGGAGATGGGAAATTAGAGGTGATGGAGAACCCTATAATGAAATACAGAAAACTCTGTGATCCTAAGAAATAGATTCCCACATGAAATGACTGAAAGTCAGAAAACTGGGTCCTCAGATTTAGACATTTATATCCACACATATACATTCAAATTCTACTGCCAAAAAGGACTATTAGATCATAAAATTCGATCTACGGTATATTAGAGCTATTACTTCATCACCCAATTACTTCTGTATGGAGCCCAATAACTTCTGTTTGATGAAAGGATAATTTGTGTTTGACTAATGCATAGCTTCTAACATAATATCCAGTCTTGATCTGACAATATCTGGAGACAGAAAATCTATTGCATGGTAGTTAGTCTGAATGGTTGATCCCACTTACTGTTAAAAAAAAATAATAATAAAAAAATCCTGTCCTGAATTGACTTAGCTTCAGATTCCAGCCAGAGTTTTGTTTTCTACTATCAATTCAGTGCTCAGTGTTTTCTCCTAAGAAGGGATTTATACACGTAATCTAGTCATTTCTCAATTTTCTTTCTAATAAAGAGAGAGAGACCTTTCTTTCAGTTCTTAAATGCCTTTATTCTTTAACGCTTTCTCCATCTTTTCAATGTTTGTTGTTTATTTGTTTGGTTGCTTTTTAAGCACCAAAACTGAACCTCATATCGTAGCCATGGTCTTGCCAGAACAACATATGAAAGTGCTGTCATCTCTAATGCTGCTCATTACTTCCACATCTGTACAGTTATGATGTGTCCCTCACTGCACAATGTTGCATTGGAAGTCGTGGTTGAATTCCTAGTCCACTAAAACTATCTTTGTAGGATACTATCCCCAATTATTTTTGGTTGGTTTATGTTTTGCAAACCAAACGAAGCAGCTTATTTCTTTGAGGTGTTTGCTGTCTTGTTCTTGCCTGACCATTCACCTCGGTCTTCCAACAACTTGCAGAGTGCTGTGGAGCTTCCTAGACCCAGTCTATTCTGCATTTCACTCAGCACAGCAATTTTGATTTCCATCATTAATGCCATTCCTACAGAGATATCCACGGTTAAAGCTTTTGTACTCTACTTGGGACAACTTCCCACTTCCCAGGCTTAGGAATTCCTCCTGATCACACCTGACACATCATGTGCCTACACACAGACCAGCACACCCTACTGCCATTCCTCTTTTTTTTCTGCTGGCAGCATGGGTTGTCTGGGCTGGAGCCACTGAATGCACCTAAGCCAAGTGCGTGCAAGACCAGGACCCCAAAGAGCACACAGTTCACATCAGAAGGATAACTGTGATCTGTCTGGGTTGCCCCAATGTGCAAGCTGGAGAGCTGTGCATCTCAAAAGAAGATGTCAACTACATAATAAGCCCTTTTTAAAAAATCAATATCTGCTCTTAGAAGTGACAGGGAGGAGAGACAGGAGGTAAAGGTAAAACAGAGAAGTGAATATGGCATTGAATTGTCTGAGGCTTATATGTCAGCAAAAAGAAAATTATTGGTAAACCATCGAGAGCAATTATAGGAGGAATGAAGATCATAATTAGCTAAACGGAGATATGAGAGATGCTAAAGGGGAGAACTATCTTTGTTTTGAGGTGAGGGAGTACAGACAACCAAAAACACTGGCTACAGACCATAGAGGTTGTGACTTGTACTACCCCCTCGTATATTTCTAAACTAAGCATTAAGGAGGAATTCAGGGAACAAGGAGGGTTCCTCCAAGGAAATACCTTTTTTGAAAATTAGGTTTCTTTTTCTCAACAAACTATTGGGGTTACTTGGAAGAATGGGTACTGTATTGCTTATATAGCCTCCAGCTGGGGAAGTGTATGAATATTTGACTCCTGCACTGCTCAGTGTAGGCAAGCAAGTTATAACACTGAACGGGGAAGGTGGTGAAAGGTAAAGACCACTGTTGAAGACAGTTTGTCCCTGTCTCTTTCAGTAAATCTCATTCAGTAAAGTGCAACAGTTTGTATGCTTACAGAAACTTGCAATATTGGTCAAATGCCAGGAATCAGATGTTAAGCAGATTAAAGAACGGACTGGCTCATTAGCTGCAAATTGAATGAATGCAGAAGGTTTAATTTTAGATTGATGAGCTCCAAAGCAGGCTAAGGCTTGCTGATGAAGGAACACCAATACATCAGTTTGCTTTTCTTGTGTCAGGAGGGTAGTCCAAGCCACTGATGCTCAGATGCAACAGAAAGGAAGCAAGGTATCCTTGGCTGCAGCAAGATCAGAGTGTTCGGGGCTTTTGTTTGTTTCTTTGTTTGTTTTATGTGTATGTGTAAGAAAGATTTTTGTTGTTGTTATACTTTTTTGTATGTGTTGTTTTGTTATTTTTTGATTTAAACTACAATATAAAGTATCCCCAAATTATCAGATTATTATCGAACATATAAAATATATGCAATTTGTCTCCTCGGAGTACTTCACAATATTAGCTTTAGGTTTCAGAGTGTTGAGTTTTTAAATTACTCATCACAAACAAAAGAACTACTGCAGGATAGGTGTTGATAATAATGCCTGATAGCTGTGTATAATGTTTTGATTGGCAGGAGGGAGTCTGACTACTACAGGAAGTAATTGGCCAGAGGATCTTGTTCAGGCACAAATAGTCAAAAAAAAAAAAAAAAAAAAGTACATTAACAGGGCTGACGGGAATATTTGTGCAGAGAAATGGGAAACTCTGTTGGGTTTGTCTGCTACACAATGCAAAGAGAAATAGGAGACTCTGAAGTCAGGGATGGATATTTGTAGGCAAAAGAGTGGTGTTTTAAGATGTTTTTGTCCTACAGTCAGCAGAAAGTAAATGGAAATTTGTGCTTCTAATGAGTTTAAAATGTGAAATAAAGCATGAATACAGGATGGAGTAGAAAAGACAGAAAACATAATAACACTCAATAAAATGTACCAATCATAAAATAAAACAAACAAACAAGAAACCCTTATGTCCTTAGTTTGATCATGAAAGAGCACTCGTATGACATGGCTAGGGGCACAAGGGACCAAGAAAAACAACATTTAATGGAAAGCATTTTCCAGCAGACAAGGAAGTTCCCATCAGAGGACAGTACAAAGACAAAAAATGACTTTCTCTCATCTTCTTTCAGTTCCCAGTCTGAAGTTCCCTTTCCTGGACTAAAAGAAGAGCCAGATATTTTGATCTCTTTGGGAATCAGTGGTGACAGAAGAAAACATACGAAACACTTTGCTACATAGGGAACCAAAAGAATTAAAGAAATATTCATAACATGGCTGTTTCCTATTGTCAACAAAGGGAGAAATTCCGAGAGAGACAGCTGATGCCAAACATTTTTCAACACTTGATATGTCAGCAAGGTTCTGGCAGGTGTCCTTAGGAAAACAGAGCACTCGTTTGAGCATGTTCGATGCCCCTTTGGGAAACACTGTTCTCTCAAACTGTGGTAAGAGCCTGGTGCATTTCCACCAGAAACTGCAACTTTATTTTTCACAGTAGATCACCCCCTGGTATTGGAACACATTGGAAGTTCTGATGTAAAGAAACCGCATGACAGACCATAGCAGATACTCTGAGAAACTTTGGGAAAAATTAATGCTTCTGTGCTAAATGTAAGTGAAACATAAACTCTGTGGAAAGGAAATTACCTATGTTAACTGATCAGAGTATGGCAGAGTATGGTGCAGACTTTCACATCTCCTCCAACACGTGAGAGAGGCACACAGAGACCCAGCTGTGAAGGGAACATGTACATGGGCAACTGCATGACCAGCACCAGGGAGCACTAGCATGCGAAGACAGGAAAAGGGACATGGGGTACAAATTGCAAAAAGAGAAACAAAAAGGTTAAGTGAGTCCATGACTGGGAGTAAAGACTTCCAAGGCTGAGCTCAAACTAAGTGGTCTTTCCAGATGCTTTCAAGAAGGCCTGGGCACAGATAGCTGAGACCAGGGCTGATACATCCCACTTGCTAACAAGTGGAGTGTTAATATACTCCAGAAGAGTAGGAGAAGCATCAGACTTGGGGTGTAGGTGTTGCAAAGTTCCAAGTTGTTATTTATGGAAGGATAGGGTTAGCCTAAATTACCATAAACCACTTTTTGCCTCTGCCAAAAGGGACCTGTCAACTTTCCCACTTCTGCCCCCAAAAAAGAAGAGAGATTATTTTTCTAGCCACGAGTATATCATTTGCAAATTAAATATAAATGAAGAGATATTTGATGGTTCAGCCACAATCTTGATGGTATCTGAAAAAAAGCATAGGGGAGGAAGTTCCAAGTTTGATTATGTATTTAACAACTTGAATTTTTACACAGAAAATCTTCAAATGTTTTAGGTTTAGTTGAAGACTAATTAATTAAACTTAATCAATTACATAAATTAATTAAGACTAACAACACAAGATATTCGAGATGAGTCCCAAACCTTATTATCAATTTAAGAGAGATCTCTAAGAACTGCCAAAACTTAGTGGTCATGAGTACATGGAGTTTGCAGGGAAGCTCGAGTTTAGACATGCAATAGTTAGTCCCATCTAGCAAACAGCTAACATAAAGTGCATATTATTAGAGAAATACAGTCATGGAATTATACTATGATCTGCATTTTGTACTGTTAATCTCCAAGATAACACCAAGGAAAGCAGAGGCTGTTCTTCTGGGAATCGTGGAAGTCAGTACAAGACTTCCAAGCACAGCGTGGTTGGTGAGGAGCAGCAGGATGCTTATCTGGCTGCTCATGGATAGAGAAAGAGGCAAGTGAAGCACATCAAAGTCAGCAAAATTCATGGTTCTGAGAGCTCTTAGCACACCTTTGTGAGAACAAGAATGGAATTATTTACACATAAGCACATTGTGTTGAGCTCTGAGGTCAAAACACATACCTCAGTGTTGATGCAAGGTGGGGGCATCGTGGGGCACTGAACTGCCCAGAGAAGTCCAACAGCAGAAGCAGCAGCAGCATCTTAAGATTTTATGACTTATAAACAGAAGAAGTTCAGGACAGATGGACTTTCCACTGTCCAATATCACAAGGAAGGCTGCCTGCAAGGATGTTGCAGAGACTCGTGTTACCAGCTAATCAATAGATTTGCCATATATTGGATTTTGATGTTCATTGCTGATTACTGAAGTCATTAAGCTTAACTGGAAGGGAAGATGAAGGAGTGTTATCTCCAAGAGGGTACACCAGGAGCTATTTGAAGCTGGTTGTTATGTTCTTCAGTAATCATATCACAGAATCACAGAATTTCTAGGTTGGAAGAGACCTCAAGATCATCGAGTCCAACCTCTGACCTAACACTAACTGTCCCCACTAAACCATATCCCTAAGCTCTACATCTAAACGTCTTTTGAAGACTTCCAGGGATGGTGACTCCACCACTTCCCTGGGCAGCCTGTTCCAGTGCCTAACAACCCTTTCGGCAAAGAAAATGTTCCATGACACTGGCCAGACTAAAACTCAGATATTGAGCAGAGCAAATCTCTATCAGATTCCTTTATTTGGTCGTTGCTCAGAAGTCCATGCTTATCCTATAGCAAAACTAAGCAAGGTTATTGATTTGTCACTCTTTAGGATCGGCTGCCTGAGTTTAGGATTTTTACCACTTTGGAGAGCTTGATGCAGAGCACACAAATGATTTTTCAGCAGAGACAACACATCTTCCCTGTTCCATTTCTTGTAGGGAAAGATTCAGCTCTTCCAAATCTTTCTGTGGCAGCTCTCTCAACAGCAAGCTTCTCACGTGCTCCTTAGGGATCTTTCTTTCATTTTCTTTAATACTTATATCCATTCAGATGGAATTAATTTTAGTTGTGTTCTTTCTTTTCTCATTCTACTTCTAGATTAGTTTTGTATGCTTGGAGATTAACACAAGATATAGCTTTGCCACAGTTGTGTCTCTAGCAGTCTTGCTGTAGCATTTCATTAATTTTTTTAAATGCTCTTCAAAATTTTGATGGTCTTTTTTTGTCTCTTGAATAATACCAGTTTTGAGTTTACTGTTGCCTTCCTTCTCCTTTTTTGTCTTAGCTCAGGTTACTTTCTACTCAGTTTCATTCAGTGACTGTTAGCCTGCATCTGAGATGAAGCCCCCAAAATTTAGTCCCAGTCAGGACTGAATATAACATGCCTGATAGTAATAACACTGCTGCCGCGCTGTGCACTACCTTCTGATACTTCAAATGCTTGCTCCCCAACAAGTCTATACAGCAGACATACATGTAGAACCTGGCCCTCCTGTGCTGTGGGCAACTGCTCCAAACACTGGGCTCAAGGCAAAGGGAAAAGGGCATCAGATACTCTCTCAAAAGAATCAGCCTGCCCTGTTAGGCACCCTTAGTCTCCCTTTGGCTACAGCTCTTTTATTCCTAAAGGAAGACTTTTTTTTTGTTTACTCTTTTTTGTTTGTTTGTTTGTTTGTCTTCTTTTAACAGCTCCATGTTGTAAACCTGTTGCAATGGTTTTTGGTTTTGGTTTTGTTTTTTAAAAAAGTGTTTTGGAAAAATAATAGAAAATACAGTTTTAGCTAACATCCAGATATTTTTCATAATGCCAGTTGTGATTAACATTGCTATGCGAAGGTCCACTCCCCTGAAGACTTTGCTACTATTGCAGAAATTTCTACTAGGAACAAATCTGGTATACTGTACATTGCTTTCAGAAATAACTACTACTACTAATAATATAGACAATATATATATATTTCTAGCTGAAAACAAAGAATGTCATAAGAAATGTTGTGATAGAATTCTGATAGAAAACAATGCTAAAATTATTTATTTTTCAGAACTAGTGTTTGTGGGGCATATCAGCAATATTTGATTTCACACTGAACTGAATCAATAACAAATTCTCAAATGTCAGCATTTCTTAAGAAAAGGTATCTCAGCCAGTCTTGTCTAACAAGATTTTCTTAGTACTGTTCCCAGGGTTTTCCCTCCTTAAAAGATAGCATTAGTACCTCTGTAAAGATTTTTTTCTTTTCCTCTCTTCATTATATATATATATATTTTTAATATGATGGCATACAATTATTTATTTAATAATTTGCATTATCATATGGAGTGTAATAAAATAACCAATGGTGTCTTAGTGGACAATCTGATTCACTCTAATCCTTCTGTTTTGTATTAAAGAATCGTAAAAAAAAAATCAGGTCATCTAGACCAGCAGCCTACATGAAGCAGGGCTAACTTCAAAGCTAGATCAAGTTGCATCATTCAGCAGAGTTTTGAAAAACTCTAGGCCTGTATGATGTGAAAACTTGTAAGAGATTTCAAATGGGGAACTGCATCATCTGTTTACAGTACCAGTCCATACATAGTGCTGGAAATCATTCTGATGTGTAACATATAAAAGAAAGTGTGTTTTTTCTATGAGAAGCGCTTACTTTACGTACTTGCATGTGGCTGACACACAGAAATGGCTGACATGGATGTACAAAATGCACAAACTTACAGAAGTGTACAGTCACTGTACTGATCAATACATGCAAAGGCAGGGAAGAAACCCAAACCAAGAAATTCCTTGTTTATGCTGACTGTCCCCTGACTTTGAACTTGTTAGCACACCCACCTTTTTCTATCGGCTGTTCAGACCACAAGTGTCAGAGATCAGGGCTCATCCATAGCCTTCTGCATTCTGCAGGGCTGATAAGTAAAAAATAAATCATAATGGATGCAATATCTCAATAGACACTGCAATTAGCAATACACCATTTACGAGTTAAATGTTTTTAGGCTAAAAGAAATGAGAAGAATGAAGCGATTATCTCTGTTATTGCGTTTTCCTTCCATTTCCAAATGTATTCTCTAATAAAATCCTAAACAAGGTGCAGGCATGCACTAGTCTGTCATGCTACTGTTATGTTGCCAAACAGGTAGCATGAATTTCCTTCAGCAAGCTATAAAAAGTGCAGAAGTCAATGAAGCAGGATTTATGGTTAGAGAAAGAGATTACAGAATGAGACTTAAGCACATGCTTAACTGCTTTGCTGAGCTAAGGCGTACATGGGGACACTGATAACTTTAACATTTGCAAAATCCTTCATGATAGCAAACCACCATTAACCCTAAAGTGGTTATATGAAATGACATCATGATTCCAGCAGCTTATTAACAGTTTTTATTTTTAATGGAACAGCTTTTTTATAGTATCCTATTTCATATCTTGTAAAGGTGTTAGTTTCTATCATTTTATTGCGTAGATAATTTAGACTAATATCAGCTTTTGTCTTGACAGCTTAGTTCTGCAACATAGTGCTACATTTTGATTCTTAAGGAATAGATAATTAACTTCAAATGATTTGGAAAAAATACTTGTGAGAGTTGAAATCACTGTCTTTTTGAAGAAAATAGATGAGAAAATTGGAAGGCAAATATTTAATTAATTCTTCTCTGGTGATGGCCCAGGTCATTATATATTTTTTTTTGGATCTGATTTTAGAACAGACTATATATGCAGCATGGAAGCAGTTTTTCATACTGCAGCTGGTTACAGTTATCATAATAAAGTGAGTTAAAGTGGGAAAAGTGTTATAATTACATACATGGCTTTGCAGCTCTAGGTTACTGATTCATATCCAGGTCAGATAACTAATCTCAAGAACTCATTCTCAGGAATGCTAAATGATCTGGGTACTGTTTAAGCCACTTAAATAATGAACAGATGACCACGGAGTGTTTATTCAATATTTTACTGCTGGAAATTATTTTTTATGTTATAATTTTATAAGTCCTGTTAGCGTTAGGTCAGAGGTTGGACTCGATGATCTTGAGGTCTCTTCCAACCTAGAAAATTCTGTGATTCTGTGAAGTCAATTCTCTCATAAATTTGATCTGAGATAACACATGATGAGAAAGTCTCCAACAGTCTTTATGTTTTACTTTTCAGTATGATCATTTAATATATATATGGCCAGACTGTCTCTTGCATCCAGATCCAACATCACAAAATCCTTGACACACCCTGATCTGCAAGCTGATTTGTTCTTATGGTGCTACCTATGGATCTGCAAGACATCAGATCCCAGCAGCGGCTGGCACCTGGACTCCAGCCTGCTGTGTCCATATTCCTTTCCATACCAAAGCTTCCACATTTAGGCTTGGGTGCCTTTGGCTCTCCACTCATGGACATCCAGCTAGCTGTGACCTGAGACCTGAGAACTGTGTGTGTTGAGTCTACATGTAATAAAGATCTGCTCATAAAACACTGCCTTTTAAACAAATAAAGAAAATAAATAAATGAAATGAAATGAAATGACTAGTGATTTAATGGATTGAGGACTGCTATTGATTTAGTGGCACAGTCTATGTTGTCTGGGTATTTATTCAACCAAAGCTACTGTCATTCCTTTCTTGATATGACACAGATTGCTATCCCTGGAGGGATATCAATATCAAATGGAGGGTATCCCCTCCATTTATTTCAAATTTCCCAGGCCCTACAAATATGGGACGTATTCTAGTTGTCTGAAGAATGCACCCCACCTACCTCTTCTCACAGATTAGGTGGTCTGCAGCTGACACCCACCACCGTGAAGCCCATGTTGGTCTGCCATCTAACCCTGGCCCACAAGATCCCAGCTGGATCACCATACAGCCCTAGGCAGAGCTCTGTGCTTTCTTGCTGCTTTCTCAAATAATGGGCAACTCCCCTTCCCTGCCTTCCTAAAGAGCTTATACCCACCAACTGCAACACTCCAGAGGTGAGTTTTCCCATAAAAGAGTAAGAAAGCTTTCATCATCCTTGATAATGCTCAGCCAGCACCTACATCCTGCTGCCCCAGCCTCTGTGAGCCCCCAGTCTGGAAAGCTCAGTCTGGGTTGAGGTCTCCAGCCTGCTGGGGTAGGTGCTGTGGACCATGCCCTCGGAGACCACTACTGCTGAGCACCTTCGCTGCTCCCCTTTCCTGCACCCTTCTGCATAAAGTGGTGTGTCTGTTGGCTGCCTGGGCCAGCTGCACTCTCACGCGGGGAGGATGAAGTTTCCCTGAAGAAGCTGAAGCTCTCTGGAGCATTCCCTAGGGCCAGAGCAGATTGTACAGCAGGACAATCCTCCTGCAGCAGCATTTAGAGCCAAGTAGCCACACTGAGGTTTCTGTGAGACTTCTGCATTTGCAGCTGGCTTGGAAGGAAGTTCATCAGAGCAAGGAACTGAGGAACCAGGAAGAAAGGAAATGATAGGCAGTAGGCCAAGAAGCAGCAACGTGGAGCTGAGGTTTGGAAAAGGATAACTACTGTGTTTTAAAGATATAGCAAGGCAGATTTGAGCCACAGTATTAGGAGAGAACAAAGCTCCTGTACAAATAAACAAGTGCTGACATCAGTGAATGAAGAGAGTTATTGTGAAATAATAAAAATAAAAATAAAAATAAAAATAAAAATAAAAATAAAAATAAAAATAAAAATAAAAATAAAAATAAAAATAAAAATAAAAATAAAAATAAAAATAAAAATAAAAATAAAAATAAAAATAAAACCAAACCAAAATAAAATAAAATAAAATAAAATAAAATAAAATAAAATAAAATAAAATAAAATAAAATAAAATAAAATAATGAAACAAACTCCTAGCACTGTTGCTTGAACTAGGAGCATGGCAAGAAATCCCCTTTCTCTCTGAAGGCTCTTCTGCACAACATCTGGACAGGTATTTGCATATCCCCTCATGACAATGCAAAGACTGGCACAAAAGCAGCAAGAAATGAGAAGTCGTAAGTGGCAGATCTGAAAGATGCTTTCAGCATCCAACAGAGTAGTTTTCCCACAAACGACTTGCCAACATCCTGACATGCAAACACCTCAATATTTATATGGTACGTGATTTATATCTTGCCAATTGCAATATACGTCTCTTTAGGGATGGCTTCTATCCATACTGGCACCAGCAAAGAGCTCACAATATTTGTGCTCTTCAGAGATTAAAAGGAAAATAACTGTGTGATGTGTCAAAGAGAGGTAACAGAAGCTGGATACATGTCAACAGAAGCCTTTTAGCACTAAAAGGCAGACAAGGTACCAGATATGCAGATTGTTCTGAAATTCATCACTTTTGAAGATAAACCATGCAATTAGAAGGTTTTTCTTCTCTTTATAGGATGATTTATAACGTAGCTTTTCTTATTAAGACATTGTGTAAACATTTTTTCTTCTTATGGTGTTCTATGGTTAAAACACTGTGCACCTAATACACACTTATCATTTTCCCCTTTCCTTCATTAGGTCAGCGACCCATGGCAAATGTGGCAAATTCTGCATGACAGTGTAGCCCCAGCAGCAGCCTATGCCCACCAGAATGCCATCCAGACAGGGCCTCACAAGTGTGTAAGGAAAGGAAATATTCTCCCAATTGTTATAGAGAACTAGAGATGGCCAGGATTTCTCTTGCTTTTGTTGGAAAATGCCAATTCATCAAAATGAAACCTATTTTTAGGCAGCGTCTTCGAGAGTTTCCTGACTTGGGGCAGATGTTTGAAAGTGCTGGAACAAATTATTTTGATTGATTAAGCTAAATCTCACCGTGTCTTTGTGGACTGCATTCAAGAGGAAAATACATACAAGAAGTTGTTATCCAACAACACGTACTGTGCTTGACTCTGATGCTATTTAGAGTAACATGCCCCACATTATTTAAATGCAATCCCTCCTTTTGAAGCTAAGCCATTTTCCAGCATGAGCGCAGGAGTCATGGGAGTGGGTGGGAACACTAGCAAGAAGACTAACAGCTCTCGCTGTAAGTGTTCTGGATATGTATTCTGCTTTCTAAAGATACTTGCTGCAGATATTCTTTATTCTACTTGATGGCAAAAAGTGTGGGCTCGTTTCACACCTTCATTTTCCTGTGTAGAAAACAACCAGCTCTGAGAGCATTGCAAGATTCATGTAGAGAAACCCCATGTACAGCATCACTCTGGTGGTTAGGAGCCTTATGAGGAACGGACAGATGGGGAAGAGCTGTGGCTTCTTTTCCTCCTAATGACCATTTATGTACTGTGCATTAAATAGATGTTGGATAAAATACACAACAGGGGAAGGTGCAAGAACTAAAATCACAATTTTCTCCCTGCCAGTGCCAAGCTCCAGCCCTAACCACAAACCTGCGAAGCGCTGCGTACAGCTCTTTGCTCTTTCCAGCCCAGCGCATCCTGGATTCTTTCCTGCACAGCCTCGAAGCTCCCTGCCAACTAAATGCTGCTGTCTTTTTGCCCACCCTTTTTCTTCACCCTCCTAGATCCAGCCTCAGGGGGAATCCAAGGAAAGTGAGCAGGGTGCTCTGTGCCTGGAGCAGCAGATCTAACAAGCAGCAGAAGCAGTGAGGCACTTGGGCTGGCCTGAGCCTGTTATACTTTGCAGAGTTTTTCACAATAACAGTCTTGGATCTAAAACCTAAATTTTACTCGAGTCCTGTTTTACACTCTGGAGTCCTTTCAGGGATACATCTCACAAGCACCAAGCCCACCGGCACTGTGCAGCAGGACCTTTGACTTTCTTGCAGAGGACACAGCTCTTTCCTTCTGTAATCTCATGCAAAGCAATCACCTGGCCTGGTGGAGATCCACACAACTGCCATTATCCAGAAGAGGAAGACTTGGGACTTCATGTTTTCCTGGTGCCCTACAAAGACTTAACAGTAACCAATTGCATGCAGAAGCTGTGGGCTACCTGTAAGGCACTCCGTGACTTCAGCCACAGTGGAGATATTGCTCTCATAGGAGACGTTTTGTTTCTGTCCTCTTTCCTCCTATCACCTCCTGCTTTGCTCCCCACAGCCAACTTCTGCCTCTCCTGTTTTTGTTCTTTGACCCTATATGAGGTAGGGTTTCTGAGGCTTCTTTTAATGCAGCAATATTTTTAGGGGTTCAGGCCATATGAGGAGGGGGTTTACACAAATTAAAATTTGAACTGGGATTAAAACTAACACAATAGAACTGGGAGAATAATAATTTTAATTATGCTGGCAGCTCTGAAAACCTGGAGAAAAAATCATTTGACTCAAAGCAAAATGTTTCATGCAGTTTTCAGTTTTTATTTGCACTTAGATTTTAATTAAAATACAGATTTGAAAACATCTTCTTAGAAAGTGCTAAGTGAAACAGTCATTTTAACAAATGGGTTTAGTCTTTTCAACTGAAAAAAAGCTTACTGGGAAAAGAAATCCTTGTAGTATTGTGAAGAATGCCAGTTGACTTGAATCTGTGTTTTTGGTGAAATGAAGTTGCTGTTGGTTTTTTGCCCATGTTTATTAATCAGTCCTTACAGAACTAAATGAATATGCTTTATCTTCACAGTTTATACTGATGAAACTAAACAGAAGGATCTAAGCAGTGTTTCTTGCTGAAGAGAGGACAGTTTTTGAGCAAGGACTACATTTCAAGAAACCTTAGGGCTCTGACGGCTGGTTTCTGTGGCATTTAGCAGTGGTTGCTGTGGGCGTTAGCAGTGCCAGCAGTCTGTCCATGCCTCTGCTTGTGGTTTCCATCCACAAAACAGGAGCTGTAAGGAACTCCGTTTCAGCTTGATATAGCACGATGAGCATCCATCAGCTACAGTTTAAGTTAACGCATGCAAGTTCACTTCAGCAGTCCTTGTTGTGTGCAGGTAACTCCTGGCAGAGAAGGAGGGCAGGCTTGGGAGAGCTGCTACCGTTTCATTGCCCTAGCAGCAAGAGTTCCTCTGCTAGTGCCCTTGTCTTTCAAACCATGCTTCTTTATCTCTTCATGATCAAGGACTGCATTGAGTTTTCCAGGACTGAGTACTGCTGTGCCACAATAAATAAATAAATTTAATTTAATTTAAAAAGCAAAGCTGATTCCACCACTTATGAAAGTTACTTATGTAAATTGAACCTCAAGAACTGTCCCTTCAAAACTCAGCTTCCTGAAGCTTATGAAGTAAAAATTGGAGCCAGATACTCTCAACAGAGCAAAACAAATCAGAGATGGTCAAGAACTTCCCCAAGTACAGAAGACATTTCTAGCTGAGTAATGTTTGCTGAGCTCATCCCTGATCTGCACTGTTTTTGTGGCACAGGGAGCCTATGGAGCAGGACAGAGGCAGAGCTTTCACTCTGGTTATGCTCAGCCAGTGGTCCCTCAGGGGCTGTAGTGAAATGTCATGAAACAGAACAACTTCTGGGCTGTTCCAGCCTGATCTGGCCATCCAGGGACACAGCTCAGACCTGGGAAGGAATAATTATCCTCTCCAAACTGACCCTTTTCCTCCCTGCTCCCCTTTCTTGCAGGTACAGCAAAGGGTCTCAGCCTTCCACTTTAAAGGCCGCCAGACAAAGGGATTTAGCCACGTGTTGCAAGTACGTGTGCGTGTGTGTATAATTCCTATTGGGCACTATTAATGTATATTATACTAATTAAGTGTAACAGATATTTCCCAAGACCTCTCTAAGGATCTTTGGGATAACATACATAATGAAGGTCTGTATTACTTCTGTAGTGCCTAGATAATTCTAACCTACTGACTATCATTAGGAGAAAATAAACTCTGCAGTCAATGAATGCATGTCAAAATTAATGCAAAGCATTTTTCCCCCATATATTAGCAGATACTTTTCTGTCAGTTAATCAAAACCTGTGATTTGAACCAAGTGTTTTCTGCACCTGTGTTCTATCAAGTTTGCATTTGATGTATTTGGATTTGAATGGGAAAAAGTATGCAAGATGCTTACGTGTCTTAGTAAGATATATTCATGGATGTGAGCTTTTGTGTAAAATAGAGTTCTCTTATATCACCCTGACCAACTAATATTGTTGCCAGAATCTGAAGATGTGAAGAATTCATATGTAAAAATAATGTTTGTATCATAGGCAGGTGGAAAAGCAGAAAAAGAATATTTAAATGGGATGAAACAAAAATAAAGATGCATTATAACAAATTTTTAAATAAATAAATTGATGATGTGCAGGCTAAAAAAAGTACACCTCCAATTCAATATAAGCAATGTAGGTTAACATACTGTATTTATATAGCCCTTTTTGTATATGTTTCTATATAGTGATATATTTCATATATACATTTACCTGTGTAAATCCTGTTTGCATATTTTTGTGTGAGTATAGCTGTGATAGGAAGAAGAAACAATTCTTTTATATATATACATAAGAAGCATGCACATCCTGATCTTATTCCTCTTTCCTGCCGAACAAGTTTAGACCCCTCACATTGCAGTGCTGATCCATATAGTCCTACTTGCAAAGAAACTGCTGATGCTCTAAGCAGACAGCAATATCATTTTAGGTCTCAGCTCTATAAATATTTGGGTTCAGGACCATAGCATGGTGTATGCTTGCCCAGAGGAAAAAGTACGAAAAATGGAGCACTTTATTAAAGACCACAAGCAATGTGGTATAGGCAGTTTGACCCAAGCCAGTTCTTCAATGTCAGAAGACAGAAGTGGGAAAGTTTCCTATTTGCAGTAGCCTTCTCTGGAACAACTGGGTTATGTGCTGTTCCAGGAGTTAGGATGGTTTGAAGCACCACACATACATGAGCCCCATGCCATTTCGAGTATAGTGTGGCTGCCAAATTTAGATCTTCTCTAAGTTGCAGAACAAGAACATCTTCTTATTTCTACATTTCTGGCCCAGTTAAAGTGGAAGGATTTCACATTCAAGTTGTGCTGTGTTCACACCCCAACCTGTAATCAAAAGCCTGAATGTTGAAAAAAGGCACAGAACAAAAATCCTCCACAGCTGCCAAATGTTTAAACAGAAGAGCAGTTCCAACAATGTATTTTTTAAATGTTTCATAAAAGTGAATTTAAAAAAAAAAAATGTTATTCATTACTGCCTGGAGTAAGATTTCATGGTGTGTTATTATATTCTGAAGTAGTTACCACGTTGTTACTGATACGGCTTGGTGAAACAGCACTCCAGCCTTGATTCACTGTGCTTAGGTAACCGAGCAGTGAGTGGAAACCTGCAAGTCCCCTATTCAGTTTGGTAAACACGGGCTTGTCTGTCACTTCTCATTGTTCCTCTTCAAAGTACAGTCGCCACCTTATCTGGCAACAGCTTTCTTTCAGAGTGCTGCTCATGTGAAATAATCTTTCACCACTGAGGCCAGCATTTCCCTAATACAAGAAGAAACATTTATCTTGCTGTTAATGGTTAATTAATTTTGAAAATGTATATTACAACACAATAATAATAAAAAAAAAGCCAGGCTGGACAATGGAGCAAAATGTCCCTTCCTCAAATTGACTCCTATTTAGTTCTTCCAATGTCATCCAAAACACAGATAACTTTTCTTTCATGAATTGTTCTCCTGAATGATTTATACATGTTGTGTTATCTGAGGCCCTTTCCAGATCCCCTTGTGGTTTCAGCCAGCCATCAGCTGCATAATTGTTAATTTTAACACTATAAAAGGTTCTGATGCCGAGGAGATAAAGCGTTGGAGGAAGAATTAATTGAAATGTATCTTCCAATCACACTGGTTCCCTACTTCCAGTTTCACAAAAATTATACATTGGATTTGAGGTTAAAATAAATTTACATTTGTGCTACCCATAAAGCTTTCAGACTAGTAGAAAATAGATAAGTTAATTGTTTCTAAAACCCATAAAGGGTTTACACTGAGAATAATTCAGGGCAGTCTCCTGTTCATAGCCCACAGCACCGTGAGCAGCCACATAGAGGATTCTTCCCAAGCTGCTGCAGACATAATTGGTCAGGAGATATGTGACAGGAGGCTTTCACAACAGCAGGTGATAGACTGACAGAAAAGGAGCTCAAGCTCCACCAATATTTAATCTGGATATTAAACACTCTATGCTTCCTAGAGCTACTAATATATTTTTTTTCTCAAATGTCAAATGTTTACTCTCTGCCTGTATGCTTCAAGTGAAGTATTATGAGGTAAAGCTACTAGATTTTGATTCTTTAGCTTATGTTTGTATTATAAAAATATAAATACACACAAAACATGAAAAATTAGTTTTATAGGGCTATTTGGAGGAACAGAGTTGGGGCAAATGAATTCAGAAATCATGGGACTTGTATTTAACTCATGATTAGAGGAATGTAAAAGGCCATCTTGATGTAATTGACTAAGCCCAAACAGCCTGTGAATATCAGTTATATTCCTGTTAAGCCTTTGTTTGAACACAGTCACTATAAAACAAATGTCTTTTGCCTGATTCTTTAGATGGGGGTTTCACCACATGCTGTATGTTTTCTGGGTGCAGGGGAGAGTAAAAAGAGGCAGCAAAGTGTAACATTTACTTCTTCATTCTCTGTTCACATGGGGTGGATTGCTGTATCAGCATCGACTTTTCACCTCTGAAAACCTGAGTTTAGAGCCTACGTAGTGAAAAAAATGGCGGTTTTATCACAGGATTCAGCAGATGTTTGTCCACACAATACAGACACCACATTTCTGCCATAAGGAGACACAGTATAAAAACAGCAACAAACTGAGATGAAGGGGGACCGGGAGAAGCTGGGAGGAAAGCTTGCACAGCACCTGCCCACACTCTACTTGGATTTAGTCCATTTCATGAGTCCTACTTTCATGAATACCAAATTCAACAAACACAGTGTAAGAAAGGAGCAGTATTAGAATCTGCTTTATGCTAAGATGCATTATCACTTGAATAACATTCTATTGCTTAGCAAAATAGTCAGTATTTTCCATCTCTATTAGACCTCTCCCAGAAAATAATAGCATGTTTGTTTTTTCAAGTCCCATAGCAAATGCAAGGATTATACATCTATAATTTTAGGACACAAAGGCACAGAGCCCCAAAGCAAACAAAGATGCCAACTGTGCTGAGAACATACTCAGATATTACACAGCATATTGTAGTAAGAACATAAGAGCGTCATCAAAAGCTCTCCTCAGCAAAGCTCAAGTACGGCATATGGGGCCAGAAATGGGCAAAGTTTAGTCATTATGATTTGTGGAAAATACTTCCCATCTCTCAAAAATCCATGTCTTTAATTGCATTTTCTGTATAAGCTGAATGTAGGTAGGTAGAACTGTAGGCAGAATTACATTGCAGCAACAGAGCACCAGTGATTTTCTAAGCCTGGGATACTGGGTATTTAATTTTGCTTTTAAATCCGTACTGTCGTGGGCACTTACGCACACAATAGAAAAGGAGATATGTCCCAATCAGTTTATAAGATACTATGAAGAAAATGCATAACAGAGCAACTAGATATATAAATAGAATAATACAAAGAAACCTAATCTACTGCAAAGCTATAGTTCAATCCTTCTGCAACACAAGTGCAAAGCTAAACTGCCTTATGAATAGCACAAGAATACATATATCCAGAACTATATAACCTGTCAGATCAAAAACCTTGAACTATTGTTTATTGTCATTATTTCATTTTATGAAAGAAAAAAGGAAAAAAACTAATAACTATATCCAGAAATAAGCGTTAGTAAATTGTAATGTTGTATTGAGTACATCTGATAAATGATAAAGTTTATTATGTGTTCTCTCTTTTCCCCCTTCCTTTCTTCCCCTTCCTTATCCTCCTCCTCCCCTCCCCCCCTTTTATTTTTCTTCTCTGTGTTTATATATCCATGTTAGACATGGACAGAAATGAATATTGAACATGGGAGGTAAATTCCACCCTAGCTTACATCTTGTGCAATTCTACTGATTTCAGGTCAGTAGGAATTCATCTTGTACCTTTTGACCTGAACATGTAATTGAAGTTCAGGGTCTTGTGAGTTTTTGTTTTGTTTTGTTTCCAAAAGAGTAATTTCAAATGGAATCAGATCTCTCTGATAAAACATTTTTAATTACAAAGACTTTACGAAGTCATGTTTCCCTGAGTACAGGAAGATTCAAGTATTCAACTCAAAGACTTTCTTTCCAGTCTTTTCTAATGGTCCCAGTCTTCATATTTTGCTCAGGCTTTATCTCATTTCTCTGTTTTTATTCTTGTGGGGCTTTTCTTTCTCTCTTCCACACACACATGAGTACACATCCTCCTCCATTAAAAACAATAGTCAGCCAACCCCCTCTCCTACACTATCCAGCCTATGCAGCCTATGTACGTATCTTGGTTTTGAACAGTAATGTATGCTTTTGTTTGGGGTGGAGGTCGCTATTATTTCATAAAGAAGCTTAACTGTTTCTTACAGCTGCCTTAAAAGAAGGTAGTGGTTACACCCATAGCTTCAATGACATTTCACCCAAGCCACAACACAAAGAATGCAACTCAGGATAGAGTACAGTCTGAGATGTGAAAGACAAATGATTACAGCCAAAGATGTAGAACGAGTATTTTTACATAATTGACATAGTACATGACAATTAGCTTGAAGAACTAAACATCATTCAATATAAATAAAGACCATCGTCTGCAAGCAGTAATAGCTTTGGAGTTTTGGAGAACATGGATAGAAATGTTACTTGACTGTATGCTCTGTCTCTCTGGGATAGCTGGTTGAGGACTGCCTCAGTTACTGCCCATTGCTCCATGCCTTGTGAAAGACCCATACACAGACAATAAAAGCATTGAGCCACACCTAAAAGAACTAGGAAAAACAGCTATAACTTCAATCCAGAGTAAATAGGTGTGTTTTGTCTAACTGTGGACGGTCAAGAAAAGTGTTACGAATGATCTGAGGCTGTAGTATTAATGCACATAAATTACAGTGCATTAAAGCCTCACATGGATGCCCTCATTTAGTACTGAAACAGCCTTCTCCAGAAGAAACTCCTGTAGAGTTTCACATTGAAGTTTAAGGATTAAGCAGCAGTGAAACCAAGTCATTTCAATTCTAAATAGGAGTATCTGTGTGCAAATTTTAGAAACTGCAACTTTGTTTACTTACATTATCTTAATGTCCAATATGAACACTTGTCTATGTTTCGGCTTTGTTTGTTTGTTTGTTTTCTTTCTTTCCCCCCTTTTTTTCTTCTAATTTGTTGGAAGGCTGCATTCAAGATCAAAGTGATTTCTTCATGGACACAAATATGTATTATGGACAGGTTTATCTTGTTGAGGTGGAGAACCTATTTTAATAGTGTGTCCTTGAATGCTAATGGTTCCAGTTCGGTTTTAGGTGCTGCTGATAAAGATTGTAATACGGCTTACATATCTGTGCTTCTTAAATGTGTTACCATTTTTATCGAGGCAAATGATCTTGGAGCACTATTTGTGGTTTCATCAATGTTAGAGACAATGAGACAAATTGTCGACTAAGATAAACAAATGTGGTGCCAGGGATTTCTGCGCAGAAATTCACCAGCTCAGTAAGGATCTGGTCCAATGTTCAAACATGTAGGCTATTAATGAAATACTCAATCATTAAGATAT
Source organism: Netta rufina (assembly GCF_964035555.1). NCBI lineage: Eukaryota > Metazoa > Chordata > Aves > Anseriformes > Anatidae > Netta > Netta rufina. The sequence goes on along the minus strand of NC_140123.1, from coordinate 53,878,492 downwards.
ATGAAATATAGCAATTTCCTGTAACAGGTTTCAATGCTGTGCATAAGTGTGCTCCTCTCTGTTGGGTTTCTTCAGTTCTGGTAAGGTGTCTCATTGAGTTAGGAGGAGCCGGAAACTCAGGAATCCTCATGCATCAGAGGACTTTGAAGAGCCTGAGCTCATGGGGAGAAAGGTGTGGGAAGCCAAGTATCACGAGATTGGGTGTGCCTACAGCAGGACCAGAAGCTTGGAGCCTTGATCTGTCCGTGAGGAAGGTGAAGGATATTAGGAGAGCTTCACCCCCTGCTCCATCTACTCCTGCACATGTCTGTTCTCCAAACCGACCTGTCACTGATCTTCTGAGCTAGGGCCCTCACCAGTGCAAGGAGAGAGGGAAGGAAATCTCTTGGGACCTTTTACCTGTGCCACCGCTGCCCCTGCTGGCTGGCTATACTACTGCAGTAGAAACTGCCCTGCCAGTCTGCTGGGTGACAGGGACTCTAGTTAGGGTTGGAACGAAGGTGGAGGTAATATGTATATTTTCCTTCTTCATTTCTGGAGGTAAGCCACAAGTTTTAGGCTCCATTTCCACAGGCACTGTACATGTTTCATTCCAGCTTTACCCTCTAATAGGGTAAATGTGGTGCCTTCCTTGTTTGAATGTCAGTGTTTGTCACACAGGAGGAGGTGTCATGAGTAGCTTATGCTCATTTCAGACCGTGCCACCACTGAAATGGAAAGTCCCATATTCGTCTTTGACTTCGTCTTTCCACCACCTCTCATACAGCAGCACTAGCAACTGAGTGGTTGTTTGTGTGGCTGCTGAAAAACTGGTGTCTGCTTTCTTTTCTGGATGGTTGTTTTTTAGCTGGATCAACTGGCTGATCTGACTGCAGCTTTCAGCACTGGTGCAGAGCAGGAGGAGATAGCTTCTGGACGGAAGGTTCTGGGAAGGTCTGTGGGTCCCCAAGGTATAATACCAGCACCCCTCAGGGATATTTAAACCCTTTTCTGGCAGTGACAGTCACTCAAAAAATGGACTTTCAGTTTCTATCAGTACTGTTGTATCTGGCCTCTGATTTTCCTTTTGGAAGGAAGTTAGAAACAATTGCACTGACAGGATGGCATTGCAGTGTGTTCCACGTGCGCTGTCCCTATGTTCTGTTGGAAACATCACTGGTGCAGACTGTGGACATCCAGTTAAAAAAGGGGCTTGTGTGGAGTGCTTTTATGTTCAGGGCAGCAGTGGACTCAGTCCTAGGCTTCAGTAGGAAATACTCAATTTAACAGGTGCATTAGGTGGAATTGTTCCTGGTTAATGCAGGGACAGCTCTTCTCTTTGTATCGAAGAGCTCTAGTAAGACACTATCTAAAAAATACTATGGGTAGATTGGAGGCAGGCCTTTTCAGAGAGGCATACTCATGGATACAGCTTAAATATTCACTTTGATATTTACTTCCCCTCCAACCTGCCAAAACTGAGATTTGTTGGTCCTTGCATAACATGGCAAGGCTTGTTTTTGCAGGCTTTTTCTGAATGCAAAGAATGAATGATAGAGCAGCAGAGTGGAAGAGTCCTGGTTGGGGGTGGAAGGGAGTGTGGGGGGTTGAGTTTAGACGTGGAAGGTGGCAAAACTCCAGCTCTGATGTTTTGTCCAATCTGTGAAGTTTGTCCAGTCAGCCACAGCCTTGGACAGGCTCTCTGTTTGAATGAGACCAATTTAAATAAATAATCATTAAAGAACAACAATCACCTGAGCCCTGATTCCCAACCAATACAGAAATGAGTTTGTTATCTACACAGAACTATCTGGTTAGGTTGTTTGTGTCAGCTGAATATAATACCTGGCAAGTTCACACCCAGCTATTTACATCTGTATGTTATGATCCAGGAGCAAGTAAACTACAGAGGAATCATACTTACATTAACTGTGCTTAACTTCCTCAACAGAAAAAAACAGGGAAACAAAATACTGAGAAAAGAGAAGAAACATTTTCTTCTATAATTTTAGCTCTATATACCCTTACAGATAATGTACACATTGAATTATTTCTGATTTCTTGTTAGAATAATCACATGCCCACAAATACACAAAGCATGAAGTTTCAGCGCATTTTGTATTGTTAGACTTCCCATATCCCAGATTCCCCATCGTGTTCAGTCCTGTGTAGATAGTTACAGTAATGATCTTTTATTAACTTGGCTGGAGTAACTGCCATGACTCTCAATAATGACATTAGTGTTTAGGTATTTGTATGTCTAAGCACTTACATAAGTAATCATATCACAATGTCAACTTATTGTACTTATTATTTTGCAAATGTTACAACCGCCACCTCCTGTTAAACACAAAAAGGCAAAGGAGAAAAAAAAAAAAAAAAAAAAAAAAAAAAAGAAAGAAAGAAAAAGGAAAACGTCAGAGTGCCTGAAGGAATCCTGCCGGTTTTAATTTATTGTTTTGTCTTAAACTCTATGTGCTCTGAGCCAAAATAAACTAATTGCATCTACACTTTGAGGTAAAACTCCCGTGTTAAACTCATCTCTGCCTCTAAGAAAATCAAAACATCTATAAGCATACGAGTGTTCGAAGAGGTAGTACTAACACGTACGGGAGGCAAAGAGAAAAGGATCTGTTCTTCTGAAGGGAAAGGATTATGTGCTTTCAGTCTTTCCTGCAATAGCAGCAACTGAAAGTTCAACAGGCTCCTTATCTTTAAGATAACCAGTCGTGCCACTAAACAGAGCGAGAGATAAGCAAAGAATAGGTGACTGGCAACAAAGTGGTTTAATGAACTGGCCTTTTGCCTAAGAAGACCTGAACTCAACAGTGGTGTCAAAAAAGCTGGTTTGACCATTTTAATTTACTGCCTGCCTCCAATGAACCCGGGAGTCAGGCTGGGAGAGCCCATGTATTTTGGAGGTCTTTGAATTAAGTCTTCAGAAGATAAAGCATGTTTTGTATATGTGCTCTAAGACCATTGTTTGTTACAGTAAAAAAGTGAACTGTTTTCTGTTTTCTATCTACCTGACTTTCTATTTTTTTACACTGCTAAAACTGAGCATATTGTTTTTACTTTCCAGTCATGCACATAAAACTTAAGAAAAGAAACATCATGATCCTATTCCAGAAATTCCTAATGTTAATGCTGATGCGGATCATATAGGAGGCATGAAGGTGCTTTACCTGTCCATGTAATGACCAGCAGAAAAGAAGGACACCAGTTTCACATTTTCCATGAGTCAACAGGAACATTTCCATTAATTTTAGTAGGCTGGGCTCATACCTTGTGCTCATGTTTTCACAAACTATGTTTTAAAGTATGGCTCCACTGACAGATAAGAGCTTTACTGCTATTTTCAACAGATTTCAGTTGAAGCAAGTGAAAGTACATGGTGTTTTGTTGGTCAAACACAGTTACTGCTGTTGTTTTACTGTACAACACATCAGCACATCTCACAGACACATTTGCAGCATATTTTAATAATATGATTACAGCAGTAGAGAAAGTATTCATTAATTCATTTTTCTGGCATCTACATCTTCAGCACTTAAAAAATAGAGTATTTATGCTTTAAAAAAAGGGGGGGGGGGGAAGGAAAGAAAAGGTAGTATACTTTGTGGCTAAGATGTGATTTTTGTCCTTCTGTGTGTTGCAAAATAGCTATCAGAGTCCTGATAATTCAGCAAAAGACCATGGCTAGGCTATCCAGAAGTTTTCATTTTAGCATCATGTCCAGCTGTTCTCTGCTACAGTAAGCTCAAATCCCTGTGAGCTAAACTAGACCATAAATTCATAGCACATCATCTACTCCATTGTAACTGCCTATCACCCCTTGTTCTTAACTTACAGTGTGTGAGGTGGCTTGTACTTTTTTCCTCTGAAGGATGAATTCTAGTTATTTTCTTTCCTTTCTCCTGTGTTTACCATAGGGTAAGAATATGCACATAGGCACTTAACACAAAGAAGCTACATGGTTGCCTACTTGTTTACTTCAAGCCAGTGTATTCAGGTACAAGAATGACTGAGTTCCATTTGCAAAATGGAGTACAGGCCCAGATAAATCCAAGAAAAATGAACTTCATATAGTCTTTGTTATAACCATTGTTTAACCATCCTGCTTGGAAAACACTCGAAAGCATTAAAAAACTGGAGGGGGTGAACGAGAAAGAATACAAAACTCTGTTTCTATCATAAAGCATAAATGTGCTTTGGACCTATTCCATTCAGAGTATACAGATATTTTCAAGGAATTCAAGGCATAAAATCCCATTGAATCTCCTTGAGGGAACTAAAATAAATGGAAATATGGCACCCTCATACTTTAAAAGATCTGTGCTTCATTCTTTTTTAGGTCTTTTAGAATACACACATCTGAATCTTTTACTTTCTGGGCAAATGAGAATTTCTGGCATGACCTTCTTCATATTCTATAAACAGCTTTTCATGAAATGTAAGAAAAATATGACAAGGGAACTGAGAACCAAAGGAACTCCTTCTGGAAATTTTGATTTATTTTTTTTTTCCCCACTGGACTGAAAAGGTGTCACTGAGAACACTGCAGAAGCCTGTGAGAATTTAGAATTGTATTGCTTAAAGTATGTTCCGCTCTCTGTTAATCTTTCTACAGAATCAATAAGAAAAGTCAGATTTTCAGGATGAAACACTAATGAATCTTTTATCTTTTACAACACTAATAATAATCATCCCCGCATGGGACAATATTATGGAAGAAAATGAAGTGTCCATAAATATTATAAATTTCCTTGTAAAAACACCCTAAATAAATTTTATACACCTAGGGCTAATTTTGTCACTGACTTGTTACACCATTGACAAATTTTTGCCAATACTATCTAAAAATGACGGCCCTTACTTTTTTCATGCTGCGAAGCATAATGCAATTCAAATAACTTACACAGAGATTTTAATATATATGATATACAGTAATTTATAAAATTGAATATTATAATTATAGATCTAGGGAAAGCAGTTGGAAGAGAAAATAAGGTTGAAATGATGCATAAAATGTATTTTCAGCAGAGATTTAAAACAAAATGGAAAGGTGATAAAGTTAAAATAATAGCAAAGTTGTTTCAGGAACAAGACTTCTCACAGATAATGAAAACATTATGCTAAGAAGAAAGAGGAGACAAGTGCCAAATAAACGAAGGGGACCAGAAAGGAAAAATAAATAATTCTTCAGCATGTCTATGGAAGACGTACCTTTTGTCTGGGTACTGAGATGAATTTTCATCACCAGATATTTTAAAATCATAGCTGATGGGGTTGTGCTTCCCCGTAAGGAAGAAGATGCCGCTTAGCCCGTGTCAGCCCCCAGAGAAGGATGTCCACCTGCTGCACTACGAGGAGATGATGGCATACAGGAGCATTTCAGGCAGTGGGGCAGTGTGGTGGCAGTGGTGCTGGTCACACGCATGGGTAGGAGAGGAAGAGCGAAGATGTGGGCTGTGAACTGGCAGAACATCTGGATCCTGAGGAGCAAAACGGAAAATGGATCCCAAGAAGAAACAAGCCAAACTTCAGTTTGATTCTTCCCATGTCATTGACTTGTACAAAGCCAGGCAGGAAAACTCCTGTTCTAAGGCATGGCCAACCTTGCCAAATTAGTCTAACCTGTTCTTAAAATCCCTCCATATTCCCACAGGCTCCCCAGGCAAGGGGAGGCTCCACATATCTATCCTCACTGTTCGCAGCTTATTTTTTCTAGCGTTTAACTTGAATTCACATCTTAAGGTGAATTACCTGTTGCCTAGGCCCAGAAACACACAGGACAATTCAATCTCCTCATCACTGCAATTACCTTTAAATCCCTCCAAGACCATTTTGTCTCCTAAGTCATCTCTTATTCAGTTTAAGTAACAATGCTGCTTTCAACCCTTTCTTATAAATCACATTTTTCAGACCTCTCAACAGTCTTTCTGCATTATGTTCCATGGCTCTATGTCTTTTGTGAAGTCCAGTACCAGACAAAATACTCCAACATTTACAGTGCTGCAGAGACTATCCTTTCCTGGCAAAAGAGCTCAGTGTTGTGTGGCTATTATTAATATTCTTACTGATGTTTTTATTAATCAGTTTTCTTAAGATATGATTACACCCACCTGTCAAGCACTAATCGAAACAAGTTATTCAAAGTAATAGATTACTGATACAAAAAGAGAGAGAAAAAAAAATCCAGATTTGGTTATAAAGAAAAAATGTATGGCAATTATTATTATTGAAACTATTATAAATGCACTTAAGTGACAAAAAAAAAATAAATAAATATCCAATGTTTATCACAATAAGAGTTAACTATTCAACTCACCTGAGAATACTTGATAGTCTGAGTTCAATCTCCACGACAATGGAAGCCATTACACATCCTGCTGTAGACTAGTAAAAGTGTTGCAAAAATAGTGCAAAGTTTAGCAGAATCTTAAAGGCTGAGGTAAAGATGGGGGACAGGCAACCAAGAATTCTTCAATTCATATTTTTTGACTTCCTGTGCCTACAGGTACTCACAGAGCAACCGCAAAGTGGAGGGGCTCCTTTCCCAGCAGCATACACAGGAAGCAGAAGCGTCCTGTCACTTCACTCAGGTAGAAAAGCTCATCCCCAAAGCACCTAAAATAAATGGATATAAAAAGCTGTCAGCTGTCTGAATCAAGAGCACTAAATAACACTGATTTTATACCATCTGGGTACAGTTGATGCTGGCTGAACTAGATTCTTCTCAGAGCACAGTCTCATTGACAGTTGAGGAGCATCTTCCAGTTCAGTCTCACCTGCTCCTCCATGGAAATTAAATGACAGTGAGTGAGAAGCTTTGCTTGGAAAGCTGTTAATCTGAACTAAAATACAGTTACAGGTGCTAATGTGGGTGTGGGGTGTATGCATGGGCTTCCTCTGCCATTTGGTCACTAGAAGTAGCTCATGACCAATAGCTTTGACCTTTCCCGAGTGACTTGGTATTGTGATTCCTCATCGCTGAACAGAACCCAGAAAATGGCCAGTCTTACAAATCGATAAGCAAGACACGGTTCATAAAGAAGAAAAGACTGTGAATTTATGTCCAAGAAGGGACATAAATTCCTTCTGTTAAGGGTCTCTTTTCATTACTTGTTTGTAGTCAACTAAAAAGTAATTATAATGAAACAGCAAAGACTTATGCTTAGCTTTTCTTCGGAGAGGAATGGCCCAAACATTTAACTCTGATCTTTGTTTTAGTTTCCTTGTGTGTCCTTACAGATCCTGGAGTGCTTCCCAAAGGTACCCAGGCCACCATCTTATCCAGTGAAATAGAAAAGCTTGTCTTCAAAATGGCATGGATTTTTTAGGAGCTGCCTAGCACCCATGACTAATAAAACGACTTCGGGTGGTTCATAGGTATGAATCATTCCTGAACAAAAGTGGTCATTAAAATGTATTTATTCCAAGAAAAAACAAAGCAAAACAAAAAAACAGCTCTATGTCTGCTGGACAGCCCTAAGAAGTGAAACAAGAAGACAAACTGATGATTGTCAGTTTACAATTTAAATTGAATTGAAATGTAAAAATCTTCAAAGATCCCTCTCCCTCTGGGAAACAAACAAACAAACAAACAAACAAACTCTTGGTTAAAAAGCTTCATGATCTACTCAAGAACATATGATCTGATTTCTCTTTCACAGTGAGGCTCCCTTTGCAGAAGAGGCTCCTAACCATTGGATTAAAGGGCACTCAGTCCTCCCTTTTTAGCCACTCACTGGGCAACAGAAAATGTGAATGAAAGGGGCAGAAGGTGGGTGAGCAAGAGCAGCCCAGAAAGCGGGGACAGCAGTTAAGGATTCCTGATCTTTGTCTAGTGACATTTTAATAGCCTGTGAAAGAAACCTACAGCAGGGGAAGACTCGCCTAGGAGCAAGGCTATCCTTTGCTAACAGTGAAGTACTGAACCCCACTATAAAGCCTGGTCAAGATAGTTCCACACACACTGTTGAGGTCCTTTACTCTTGGAAAAGTAATTCCTTTGAAGAAAAGCTAGAGGCAGCTGCTCACACAGAAAAACCTGCATCCCGGATAGCTGTCGGTCTCCATCCGTATCAGCTCTGATTTCAGCACTTGAGAGAAGGGAAGCTTACACTTCCTCATACTTGATGAGCTGTAGGTAGCTCCTTGTGCTCAAGTGGTATTTGGTTGCCTGTTCTGGAACATCCAAGTCTGACCAGGAACTTGCAGCAAACTTACTTTTTTTCACCTTTGAGTCCTAGGGACTTACCAGCTAGGGGTCAGGTGCTAGCATGTAACCACCCAGCTCCTGGTTTTGTTCTAAAAACATCCTTGTCTGCTGCTCTGATCGCTTTTCCCAGGCTGCATGACCCCTGCAAAGCTAACAGGATTAAAAAGCAGGAGGGGAAAAAAAAAAAAAAAAGGAGTCAGTGAAGTACGTGAAAGTTGCTTCGATTACAAATGGAGTGCGTGCATGATAGCCAAGTTTTACCTCGTGTCATAGTTAATCAGGACAGGCTGCGTTTTAAACATTTCCTGGTGGCTGAAAGTAGTAAGGACCCATCACCGCCAAGGTCTCTGCTCGGAACTGCCTGCGGCTGATGTGCGAGACCTGCGTCTGTCTGGTGGTGCTGCAGGGATCGGGTTTGCCTTAAAAATAACGGCACATGAAATCACACACACGCACTCACAGCAGAACTTATCCCACCCTTCCCAACACCGTAACTTTTAATTTTCAAGAAAAATTATGGGACTTCCCTAAGCTTCCAAAACTAGTAAAAACTTTGTTAATTCCCTTTTAACTTGAAATAGCAAATGCAATAAACCGATGCTTTTATGATAAAAAGTTTACTCTCCAGCTGAGCCCTCGAGTGCCAAGTTCCATCCAGAATCACACTTTCACAGCCAAATTAGAAACTATAAACTTAGAAACCAGTGTTTTATGGTAGCGTCCTTTGCCAGGCACTTCACACAAGCTCGGGCTACCAGCTGCTCTAATAATAAGTGACTCTTATTGAAAAATAATAACACCGAGCTTCTTCTGAAAGCGCTGCTTAAATGAATGAATTTTGCGTATCGGGCACGATAAGGGGATCACGGGCTAAAGAGCCCTCTCTCGCTACAGGTGTACTCGACGTTGGAAGGGGGGAAAATGCTTGGGAGCAGGTCTTGCAAGGCTCCGTGCGAGCAGAAAAGTTAGCCCGCAGTGTGTTTAAGCTAGCAGAGCGCCTGGCAACTTTTGACAGCTGCAAGTGATGTGGAATCGGTGGCTGATACCTCCACAAAGCGAAATGTCAACTTGCAAGCCGGCGTGTGGAAACGCTTAAGTGCGCAAACAAAGCCGTGAAAACGCGCTGGGGCTCTCCAAACACGGCGCAGCGCTAGGTCTCCAGAGCCCGTGAGTCAGCTTTTCAGGCAGCCGGAATGATTAGGTGGAGATCGCTATCGGGCTAACCACTATTCTTCGCCTACTTTTTTATCTCCTCCACTCGCCACCCGACTATTAAGCGCCAATAAAAATCAGGAGGCGAGGAGCTTTGCTTCCTCGAAACTCGCTTGAAACTCTCGGCTTTGAATTAACAGCGCCGGGACCGGCGGTGCGGTGCCGGGCGCCCAAAACCCGAGGAACCCGAGGCTGCTCGGGCTGGGTGGCAAAAAAACAAGGGCAAACCCGGCGGGATTACGCTGTGGGGTCGGGGAGATGCCCCAAGACCCCGCAACAGGTTGAGAAAGCGCTTTGATCACGCTCGGTGGAAGACAGCGCTGGGTGCAAGCATTTCTTGTTCAGCCTCCGTGCGCCAGCGCATCTGCTCGGGTTTTTATTCTTACTTTATTATTATTATTTTTTTTGCCTCCCCCCCCGATGACAGAGGGAAAGATTGCGCCCTTGAATTTGCACGCGTCAGAAGTGACAGGTCAAAGGCAAGCAGATCCCATCAGATCCCATCGTACACGAGCGCGCTGTCATTGTATCGATAACGCCGCATTATCAGCGCAATTAACACACTCGCACAACTCCGCGAAGATCACAGCCGAGGTTTAAAAAAAAAGGAATAAAAAAAAACCACGCAGATAAGGAATTGAACTCCGATAAAACCTTGGCTCCTTGGCGGGGGGGGGGGGGGACGACGGGCCCCCCGCAGCGCCCCGCACCCGGCCGAGAGCCGCGGCTGGCCCCGGCCGGGGCTCGGGGAGCTGAGCCCAGCCTGGCTCAGCTTATCAGGCGGAGCTGATAAGGGCTCGCAGCCCTCGGTGCGAAGCTGTCGGAGGAGGCTCAGACCTGCCTCCCTCCCTCCCGTAGCCGCAGGAGCTGCTGGAGGGAGCGTGCGGCCAGCGGCTAGCGGGAGGGTTGGTGGGGAAAGGAGACCTTCAAAGGCTTGCGAGGGGGAAAAACACGCGTGAGAGGGAGATTTGGGGGGTTCAGCCCGGGGAGGAACCGCGTAGGATAATGTGCGGCTGGGAAACTCGGGCACCTTCAGCGCTGGGAGGAGGGAAGGTGACCAGAGGCGCGCACAGGTGCGTCCCGGGGAGCATCTGCCTCGGGGGCTGGGCACGGAGCTCGGCTTTCGACAACTTTTTTCTTTTTTTTTTTATTTGTCACGGGTTGTCGGGGGGGGCCAAACCCCGGCAAGGCGGGTTTGGAGAGCACTGAGTGAGGGGGGCGAGCAGCCGCCCGCTCCCTCCCTTCGGGGCAGCCCAGCGCTTCAGGAGGGCGCTGAGGGGCTGAGGCGCTCCGGGAAGCCCCGCGGGAGCTCGGGGCGGGCAGGGCCCGGAGGGGGCTCCGCGGGCGGCGGGGGCTCCGTGGGCAGCCCCCGGCTGAGGGCCAGGAGCGGCCCCGGTCAGCGGGGGCATGGGGGGGGGATTGCAGTGCGCAGGCGCGGGGCCGCCCCTCCGCTCCCCAACCTGCCGGGGAGCCGAGGGGGCGTGGTCAGCGCTGTGTGGCCACGCCCCCCCTCTCTCCAGGCCCCGCCCCCTCCCGGCGCGGCGGCCCCGCCCCGACGGCGGGCACGGGGAGCGCGCGGTGCCGCGGCGGGGGGAGGAGGAGGAGGAGGAGGAGGAAGGAGAGGAGGAGGAAGGACAGACAGCAGCAGGAGGAGGAGGAGGAGGAGGGGGGGGCGGCGGGACCCGGCGCGGACCTCACCCCCGGCCCGGCTCCCCGGCCGGCGGAGAGCGCCGAGCGTTTTAATTGGGAGCCCCCCCTTCCTCCTCCTCCTCCTCCTCCTCCTCCTCCTCCTCCTCGCCCTCGCCCTGCCTCCCTCCCTCCGCCCCCCGCCGCTCCCGCCCGCCCCGCCGCCCCTCCGAGTCGGCGGCGGCCAAGAAAACCCAGAGAGACCCGGCGGCTCCCGGAGAAGGGGGAGCGCGGGCGAGCGGCGCGCCGGAGCCGCCCGCCTGAAACTTGGCGAAGTTTGCCCGCCGCCGGAGGAGGAGGAGGAGGAGGAGGAGGAGGAAGAAGAAGAAGAAGAGGAGGAGGAGGAGGAGGAAGAGCCCGGCGGCGAGTATGAGCGAGGAGCGGGCTGCTCGCCGCGCCCCCGCGGGCGGAGCGGGGCGGCTGTGAGCGGAGCCGTCCGCGGCCCGCGCCCCCGGGGCCCCCCGCAGCGCCCGGGCCGCCGCGGAGCCGCCGTCCCGCACCGCGCCGCGCCGCCCCCCCGAGCCCCGCGGGCGGCGATGGCTCCGGGCGGGCTCTGACCGCCGCCGCCCCCCGGGAGGGAGGCCGCCGAGGGAGCGCCGTCGGGGCTCGCCGGACTCGCCCGCCCGGGCTCCGGCCGAGGACGAGCGGCGGGGAGCGGCGCCCAGCCCGGAGCCCTGACGGGGAGCCGGAGCCGCCGGCCGGCAGAGCCCCGCGCCCGGAGCGGGGCCGCCGCGGAGAGGGAGCCGAGAGCGGCTTGGGAGGAGCGGAGCGCGGCGGGGCCGAGGGAGAGGAGGAGGAGGAGGAGGCAGAGCAGCAGCAGCAGCGGCAGCAGCAGCAGGAGGAGAAGGAGGAGGTGGCCGGCGGGGGCCGCGTGGCGCCGGGGCCGCGGGGGGCCAGCACCATGTCCAAGCCGGTGGACCACGTCAAGAGACCCATGAACGCCTTCATGGTGTGGTCGCGGGCGCAGCGGCGGAAGATGGCCCAGGAGAACCCCAAGATGCACAACTCGGAGATCAGCAAGCGCCTGGGCGCCGAGTGGAAGCTGCTCACCGAGTCGGAGAAGCGGCCCTTCATCGACGAGGCCAAGCGGCTGCGGGCCATGCACATGAAGGAGCACCCCGACTACAAGTACCGGCCGCGCCGCAAGCCCAAGACGCTGCTCAAGAAGGACAAGTTCGCCTTCCCCGTGCCCTACGGGCTGGCCGGCGTGGCGGACCACGAGCACCCGCACGGGCTGAAGGCGGCCGGGCTGCACGGCGCCGGGGCCGGCGGGCTGGTGCCCGACTCGCTGCTCGCCAACCCCGAGAAGGCGGCGGCCGCCGCCGCCGCCGCCGCCGCCCGCGTCTTCTTCCCCCCGTCGGCCGCCGCCGCCGCCGCCGCGGCCGCCGCCGCCGCCGCCAGCAGCCCCTACTCCCTGCTGGACCTGGGCTCCAAAATGGCCGAGATCTCCTCGTCGTCCTCCTCGGGCTCGGCGCTGCCCTACGCCTCCTCGCTGGGCTACCCGGGCGCCGGCGGGGCGGGCGCCTTCCACGGGGCCGCCGCCGCCGCCGCCGCCGCCGCGGCCGCCGCCGGGGGGCACACGCACTCGCACCCGTCCCCCGGGAACCCGGGCTACATGATCCCCTGCAACTGCAGCGCCTGGCCCGGCCCGGGGCTGCAGCCTCCGCTCGCCTACATCCTCCTGCCGGGCATGGGCAAGCCCCAGCTGGACCCTTACCCCGCCGCCTACGCCGCGGCGCTATGACCCGCGGCTGCCTGGGCGTGCGGGGGGACCGGGGACGGGGACGGAGGGGACCGGGGAGACCGGGGCAGGGGGCCCGG